>NC_090296.1:61585493-64385987 GCF_039906515.1 Pseudorca crassidens | reverse complement strand
GGGCTCGGAAGAGCAGATCCAGCTTTAGGCTGACAGTCGGCACGGCGAGTCCGGCCTACAATTTTAAACTGTAAAAACGATAAACAAATTAGTATAGTTAAAAAGCTTCTCCCCCTCCAGCCACGAATGACTCAGCATTTATAAAACACAGTAGTAGTACAAGGCCCCAATACATAAAAACATGTACTTGTTTTAAAGACACAGAATAAACCAGAGAAAAGCTTTAACGTTTGTCCTGGCTAACAGGAACGACTCACTAAATTTTCTCACATTTGGAAAAACTGCAGCTGTCAAAACAGCCCGAGAACAACGTAAGAATTTTCATCCCGAAAAATTACATACTGCTAACTAAAGAACTCCGGGCCCTGTGTAAACACCACCGCTACCAGAATTCCCCCATCCCTCCTCGGCCTATACCTAAGAGCCTGTCCCACTCTACACGCACGGTCACTTCGGTCACGCCGCCTCCGCGCCCTGCGCCGCTGCACGCCCCTCGCCCCGGCTTCGGCCACCCGGGGAACAACGGGCAGCCTCTGCGTGTCCACACGCAGGACGCGGAGGCCCAGGCGGAGTGGGACCAGCAGCCTCTGCGCCCCTCCTCATCTACATACGCCACGCCCCCAGCGCGACCTTCCCAGGGCCCTGTTCTTCCCCGTGGGGGGCACCGGAATGAGTGTCTCGTGGCGGGGGAGCGTGGGCGCGCGGCGACGAATCGACACCTGGAGGGGGAACCCGGGAAGACGGGAGCTCGCGGCGCGCGGCGCCCCGCAGTTGAAGGGGTGGGTCGGGGCTCGGGTCCGGTCTCGCCTTGCTTTCAGCAAAAGAAAGTTTCAGCCCATTTTTGCCCTCGCCTGTTCGAACTCATCTCCAAAGAGCCCTGGGCCTGTCTCACCTCGGGCGTCCCAGTGCCGTGCTCCGGCATTTCCAGAAAGAGTTAAGGGCCCGGGCCTGGCGGCGCGCACCCTTCGATAGCTCAGCTGGTAGAGCGGAGGACTGTAGAGCCGACACGTGTGGACATCCTTAGGTCGCTGGTTCGATTCCGGCTCGAAGGAGGTGCCCGTCGCTTTTGCGCCCTCGTGAAGGGCACACCCCCTCCCCCGGGGCCACGCCCCGCCCAAGGCCCTGAGGCCGCGCAGCATCCTCTCTCCCCGGCCAGAGGCGGGAAAGCCTTTGGGGGCCGCCCGCACAGCCACGTGGGGGCCGTGGCCAGGGAACACGCCTGCGCCTTCCTCCCGCCCGCAGGCCACACGCCCGCCCGCAGCCCGGTTGCTCCCGCCTTAGCGCGCAGCCCCGCCGGCCCCACCGCGGCCCGCGCCCTCTCCACTTTTATTCACCCACCGCCCCCGCTCTGCTCGACACGCGCACATCCCTGCCAAACAGGTGGGCACGCAGGAGCTGCCCACCCAAAGCCCTGGAGGCCGACAAGCACACAGGCCATCACATGGTCAGGGACAACTACGGCACCCTTCCTGGAAACCCCCTCTCACTCCCGGGCTCAGTCCCCAGCTCTGCCCCCCAAAGGAAGGTCACTGTCTCTGTCTCTCCCAGTCACAGTCTTTCAATCTCCCAACCTCTCTCTCTCCTTCCCTGTCTTTCCCATGGTCTCTACAGGTACAGACCCAGGGAGACAGAGAACCTTGCCAACCGTCTTAATCTATTTGTGGGGCAGAACTGCCACCCCGAGATCTTCCAAGCCACATTCTGCCACCCTCCAAGACACTGACAGTTGTGTACCTGCGCGGAAGCCGACACCGGCAGGAGCAAAACGCAGCAGGGCTCTCAGTGGGCCTTGACAGTGCCTATGAGAACCTTTCAGGTGTCCTGTCAGTCTGAGGGGGAGGAGGGTGGTGTGGCCCCCTGGAAACCTCAGCTTTCATATGCCTTCGCACCTATTCCTGGTAGCCGCTGGAGGGGTTGAGTTCCCGCCGAAAGAGCAAAGATCGCTCACACTCTGTACAAGGGTGGGAAAACGCCCGCACCCATTCTTCTGCTACATCTGATGGATATAGATAGATGATAGATGATAGGTAGGTAGATAGATAGATAGATGGATAGATAGCTTGATAGATAGATTAGATGATAGATAGATAGATAGATAGATAGATAGATAGATAGAAAGGGGGTGGGGCGGGAGAAAGAGAGAGAAAGGAAGATTGACAGCAAAAGCACAGGCAGAGCTCAGAGAGCCCTGAGAGCCAGGGGCAATGGGGGCTGATGGCAGGGAGCAGAAGGGTGGAGGGTGGGGTGGTGGGCAGGTGGGGAGCTGCCATCATGGAGGGGCTCTCAACCTCACCTCCTTGCACAAACCACTGGCCTGTGGCTTCTGACCAGCTGGCTACCTTTATTGGGTCCTTAAGGCTGAATTGGCGGGGCCAAGAGGAAGCTGCTGAGGCCCAAGCAGAGAGCACCCAGGAGGAAATGGGCCGGGCTTTCAGCAAGAAGGAGCAGCTTCACCTTGCGGACAGAGCCTGGTTGGGGTGGGATGTGTGGGTGCCGAGAAGAACGCCGCGGGTGGTCCTTGCCCCTCCCTTCCTGTGGAAAGGAAACGCCGTAGACTCGCCGAGAGGAGTCACAGCAGAACCCCGATGGGAGCGAGGCTCTCTGAAACCTCAGGGGCCCAGCGCTGCCCTCCCCTGACCCCTGAGCCCACAAGCCCTTTTTCGGTTCTGGTTCTGTCTCTCAAACCGGAGACTGCATTTCCCCACCCGTCTTCCTCTCCTGGCAAGCTCCTACGGTTGCCCCCCCGCTGCGGCCTCAGCCCTCCTCACGGTCCCACTGCTAACTAAGAGGGGCTGACCTGGAGTCTGTGGAGTCTCCGTGGGCCTGGGAGGCCGTGCCACTGCAGTCTGACAGGTGACCTTCAGGAAGAGTCTATTGCTCTGGAGCTACAGAAAGACCTCAGCCTCAAATGTCACCATCTGCAGAGACCAGCGGATGAGGACCAAAGAGAGAACCTCAGGCCTTCGTTGGATATACCCCCGACGGGATGTGGAGGTGTGGAACCCTTGGGAACCTGGCTTTGGGGGAGTGGGCGGGGTGCGTGGGTTTGGGTGACCGGCACAGGGGAGTGTGAGTCTCAGCACGGCCAACTCTTCTTGTCTGGGTGTCACAGAGAATAGTAGCAGGGGACCTCTGAGGCACTGCCCCTCACCCTCCGAGGGGCAGAGGTGCCTGCTGCCCGGTCAGAGAGCGGCGACACACCCAGCTGAGGGAAGGCCACTTTGGTGTGGCTTGCCGTGCCTCTGTGGGACTTTTGCTGGGTGGGTTAGCGGTCTTGGGCGGTGGGCACACACCAGGTGGGATCAGAAACGTTTGTAAGGAGTCCAACCTGGACACCTGTGCCCTCTGCCCCTCCCTCTGGACTCCAGTGCCTCTCCAGGAAGTCCACAGAACCTTGACCTCTTTCAGGAAGCAGCCGCCTCTGCCAAAGGAATCGGGGTAGGTGGGCGAAGGAGGGGAGCCGAGGCTGGATATCCATGGGCCTTGTGGAGCCCCGGATGTGCTCTCTCCTGAGAAACCTGATGGTCCTTCTCCATCGCTCCGCAGTAAGCCTCACTGCGACAGAAAGTCATTGTGGGCAGGAGGGCGGAGGGGCATATCAGCCCCCAGGGGAGGCGAGGCTCTTAGGTGGGGAAAATACAAGCCTGGAACATGCAACTGTGCCCAAAAGTAAAGGAATGTACAGTGACTGATTCGGTGGCATGTCAAGCACACAAGAGCCAATTGGAAAGCGTTCCCACTGCCAAATCAAGGTAATGATAATAACGGAATATAATCCACTGAGTAAAATAGGTACAGGGCCTAACAGCAATGACACACCAGATTTTGGTCTCTCAGTATCATTCTCCAACAAAAGGAACCAGGGCCAATAAAAGGAACCAGGGCGGGCTTCCCTGGTGGCGCAGTGGTTAAGAATCCGCTTGCTAATGCAGGGGACATGGGTTCGAGCCCTGGCCCGGGCAGATCCCGTATGCCGCGGAGCCACTAAGCCCGTAGCGCCACAACTACTGAAGCCTGCGCGCCGTGCTCCGCAATAAGAGAAGCCACTGCAATGCGAAGCCCGCGCGCCGCAACGAAAACCCAACGCAGACAAAAGTAAAATTTATTTAAAAAAAAAAAGGAACCAGGGTTCCTCGGAGACCCACTTAATTTGGGTTTTCATCTACATACATGTAAAAATCTGCATGTTTTCCTCCTGTTTAAAAAAAAATTTTTTTTTTTTTTTAATTAATCGCTGTGCACGAGCTTTCTCGAGTTGCGGCGACCCGGGGCTAGTCTTCGTTGCGGTGTGCGGGCTTCTCATTGCGGTGGCTTCTCTTGTTGCAGAGCACGGGCTCTAGGCGCGCGGGCTCAGTTGTTGTGGCTCGTGGGCTCTAGAGCGCAGGCTCAGTAGTTGCGACGCACGGGCGTAGTTGCTCCGCGGCATGTGGGGATCTGCCCCGGCCAGGGCTCGAATCCGTGTCCCCTGCATTGGCAGGCGGATTCTTAATCCCTGCACCCTCAGGGAAGTGCCCCCCTCCTGTTTTACATCCATTAATACTCAGGCCCTGCCAGAGAGCCTCAAAGGGTAAAAAGTAAAGTTTTGCCTCCCCTACAGCTTCAATCAGCAGAAGCCGTACATGAAGAGAAGGGGCAGGTATGTGAGAAAAATAAGGTGCTTACACACTTGACTTGCATTTTTTCTGCTATCTGCAAAAATGCTCCCATTCTCCTAAAGTGATAAGGAACTGAAAGAGGCTAGGTTGGAGGCTGAGGGCGTGGCCTGGTGCGCCCTCTCCCAGGGCTCAGGGGCTCCGTTTGGGTTTTTGGTTCTGTCCTTAGTAGCTCTCACCCTAGGACTCACGCAAATGGGGTTCAGAGACGTTGCTGATGAAGCTGAACAGGGAGTGTTCCGTGATTTTTCTGTACGAAGGACACTGTATTTTTCATCTTACCTGCACTCAGGACCTGCTGGAGAACAGTTTCCACTCGTTTTTTGTTCTGAAGCCTGAGATCAATAAGTTACATATATGTGTACGCGTGTGTGTTTATGCAGGTGTTGTATATATAACATGCAAATACATATCTAGGGTTTTTTTCGCTAAACCCGTAAGCTTCGGGAATCTCAGTTTCCTGACCAGGGATTGAACCGAGGGCCGTGGTAGTGGAAACACGGGGTCCTAACCACGGACAGGCAGGGAGTTGCCTCCATACTTCTTTTTAAAAACTTTTACTTATTAAACTAAGTGTTCACAATACTGTGCCAGTTCGAGGTGTAGTAGAACTTCGGGTTGTTTTTCATTATACGTTATTTCAGGATGCCGTATAGAAGTTGAATGTTCTTCACAGGTAACTTCTGTTATTTTATATATAGCATGCCGTATTCAATCAACCCCGTACTCCTGACTTGGCTTTCTCCAGAGCTTTGTTTCCTGTGCCTGTGGTTCTACTGCTATTTCAAAAGTCAAGTTACATTATGTTCGGGATTCTATACGATACCGGCCTACATAGTGTGTGTTGTCAGCTGATTTTTGCTAGCACGATAGCCGCCGGTTTCACTCACACTGGGGCAAACGATTGTTTTTGCAGGCACTGCCTTTTCTTCACAGACGTTGATTTCTGTATTCCGCTACCTGGCAACGCGGACGTTGCTGGTAAGCGCCACACGGAACCGGCAACCAAGACATGATTTTAAGCGACGAAGAAAAACCGGTTCAGACGAGCGAAGCAAGACACGTTGTGCGTTCACTGGCCATGACGAACTACCGGGAACTCCACAACACAGCAGTCAGGCAGGAGAAAATACCACAGCACAAGCAGCACGTATCGACACTCAACAACCGAAAGTTGACTCCATAGGGACACTACCGAAATCGTCGTCTATTTGTTTACCAAGTCAAACACCAGGGGAAAGCGCGAACGCAGTCCCCCACTACCACAAATTATGCAGTCGAGTTTCCCACATTTGGGGAAATCGCAGGGGTCAGCACATCCGGAGTGCAATGGATAAGCCTCGCCCTGGGAAAACCACCTTCGTGATCATGGTATCTCCCCTGCCAGGTAAGTATGAGTTGCTGTGCTCGCCTCGTCCCACACCCTCGCGATCGCCCACCTCTTCACGCACGCTCACTTCCCTCACGCCCTCTTCGCGCCCTCCGCCCCTGCATGCCCCTCGCTCCGGGCTCGCCCACCCCGGGAACAACCTCGCGAGTCCTCGGCTGCCCACACGCAGGACGCGGAAGCCCAGCCGGAGTGGGACCAGCAGCCTCCGCGCGCCTCGCTATCTGCATATGCCACGCCCCTCTCCGGAAGTCCCGCGCCTCTCAGCTTTCCCCAAGCCCGCTGAGGACAGCGGCGAGAACGCAGGAGGGATCTGCTCAGAGCCTTCGACTTAAAATGAACATTAGGTTCTTGTTTCAAGTTACATTGAGGGGTTTCACTTTTCGCACCGTCTATGTCTAACCTTTTCCCCATTGGGAAATCGCTATGTTTGGGGGCACTTAGCCCTCAGGCGGCTTTCTAGTCTGTTACTTTCTCTTTGGCTTGTGTGGCCTCGAGGAGCTTTAGGGCAGGTTTCCTAGACCTCCAGGTTTCTCTAGATAGGACGCATTGACGATGTTAAGTGAAAAAAATAAAGTGCACGCATATATGTAGTATGCTACCCTTTGTCTATGAAAAATGTGAAAAAAAAGAAAATTATACACCGTCTGTCAAAAAGAAACCCAGGAGTGTTAAACCGGAACTGATGAAATTGCCTATATGGGTGAGTGCAAGGAGAGAGTGACAGTTTTCTGAGCGTACCTTTCTATGTAATTATTTGGGGATCTCTGTTAACATTTTGGATATGTTTTTAAAACACAGGGGGAGGGACTTCCCTCGTGGTCCAATGGGAAAGACTCCGCACTTCCAATGCAGGGGGCCGGGGTTCGGTTCCTGGTCACGGAACTAGACCCTGCATGCGTGCCGCAACTAAGGGTTCACATGCCGCAACTAAAGATCCCACAGGCCACAACTAAAGATCCCACGTGCCGCAACTAAGATCCGGCACAGCCAAAATCAAGGAAGGAAGGAAGAAGGAAAGAAAGAAAAACTGCTGCTTAAAAAAAAAATACAGGGGGAGGACTTCCCTGGTGGCGCGATGGTTAAGAATCCTCCTGCCAATGCAGGGGACACGGGTTCGAGCCCTAGGTCCGGGAAGATCCCACAGGCCGCGCGGAGCAACTACGCCCGTGCGCCGCAACTTCTGAGCCTGCGCTCTAGAGGCCGCGAGCCACAACTACTGAAGCCCGCCCGCTCAGAGCCAGGGCTCCGCAACAAGAGAAGCCACCGCAATGAGAAGCCCGCGCACCACAACGAACAGTAGCCCCCGCTTGCCGCAACGGGAGAAAGCCCACGCGCAGGGACAAAGACCCAGCGCAGCCAAAGATAAATGACATTTTTAAAAAAATACAGGGGGAAAAGACCCTAAAATTGGAGGTAAGTACAAATTAACCTAACTGTATCTCAGATGACTAGTGTAACCACACTGGAGTAGAAATAACCAACCGAAATGACTTTTGAACACAGTACATTGACCATAACCGTTTTCAACTCTAAAGACAACCGTTTTCAACTCTAACCGTTTTCAACTCTACTGCAAATACTAGTAGGTTGGTATTTCATAGCTATGTGGTTGTAACAGTTTTGTACCAATGCTGTTGTATTGTAGGATTGAGCTAATGAGTAAATGGAGGCTGGGAGTCAAGGTTCTCACTGTTGAAGAGAGGAGATACAAATACAGAATGGCGGAGGGCGAGGAGGAACCATGTGGTGTTAAGTTGAAAATTGGAATTGAAGATATCAGTATAGGCCCATTATTATTTTTTTTAAATTAATCAATTTAGTTTTGGCTGCATTGGGTCTTCGTTGCTGCGCGCCGGCTTTCTCTAGCTGTGGCGAGAGCGGGGGCTACTCTTCATTGAGGTGAGCGGGCTTCTCATCGCCGTGCCTTCTCTTGTTGTGGAGCACTGGCTCTAAGCGCGCGGGCTTCAGTAGTTGTGGCACGCAGGCTTTAGTAGTTGTGGCACGCGGGCCCAGTAGTTGCGGCTCGCGGGCTCAGTTAGTTGTGGCTCGCGGGCTCTAGAGCGCAGGCTCAGTAGGTGTGGCGCAAGAGCTTAGTCGCTGCGAGGCATGTGGGATCTTCCCGGACCAGGACTCGAGCCCGTGTCCCCTGCATTGGCAGGCGGATTCTTGACCACTGTGCCACGAGGGAAGTACCTGGCCACCCCCCCCCCCTTTTTTTTAAACATCTTTATTGGAGTATAGTTGCTTTACAGTGGTGTGTTAGTTTCTGCTGTATAACGAAGTGAATCAGCTATACATATACATATATCCCCATATCTCCTCCCTCTTGCGTCTCCCTCCCACCCTCCCTATCCCACCCCTCTAGGTGGACACAAAGCACCGAGCTGATCTCCCTGTGCTATGCGGCTGCTTCCCACTAGCTATTTATTTTACATTTGGTTGTGTATATATGTCCATGCCACTCTCTCACTTCGTCCCAGCTTACCCTCCCCCTCCCCGTGTCCTCGAGTCCAGTGTCTATGTATGCGTCTTTACTCCCGGGCCCATTATTTTTAATAGATATAGACATGTGTAGGGAAACCCACTGTCCTGATCTTGCTTTCTAAATGTCATTCTCCACTAAAAAGAACCAGGGCTCTTTGGAGAAACAGATGATTTTCAGGAGTCAGGGAAGGTACAAGATGAGCCTGGACTATCTTGTGCCAGAAAATGCTCCAAAAATTATATGGACGTGTCAGAAGGACACAGTAGCCAACCTGAAGGGTCTTTCATAGGCCCAGTATGAGAACAACCGAACATCAAAATAAACGGAAACAGTCATGGATTATAAACAACTAAACACAACCACGAGTTCATGTTGATTACATAGGGAAGGAAGGAAAATTCTTCCTTACAACAGAATGCCAACTAAGAAATGTAGAATGAATGACAGAATTAGAAAATCAACATTTGGCAACCATAATGCAAGTCAACAGTGGATACTAAAAACTATTGCGTTAAGGTTTTGTAACGGATATTTACATATCCTCAATTATCTCCACACAAATTACTTAATAATTACAAGGGGCAGACCTGGTGAGCACCCCCAGTGGCAGAGGGTTACAATACTGGCCCCGGTACCATGTTCTTCTGCAGCACCCTCCCATGTTGACTCTGGGCTTGGCTACGTGACTTGCTTTGGCTAATGGAACATTAGTAAATGCGATGGAAGCAGAAGACTGAAAAACAGTTGCTCGTTGGGAGTCGCTCTCACTTGCTGTCCTGAGACCACCATGAGAAGAAGCCTGACTTAGCCTACTGGAGGATGAAATTACGGGAGTGAAGATGAATCATGTCAACTGAGGGCCCTCAGACTGACCCGCCCCAGTGTCCCACAAGCTGACTGCAGCTGCACGAGTGGTCCTACATCAGAGCCGCAGAACTGCCCGGCTCAGCCCAGCTGCGGTTGCTGACACAAAGAATGGTGAGCAAATCACGTGGTCACTATTTTAAATCACTAAGTTTTAGGGTAGTTTGTTACACGGCACTGGATAACTGATACACCACCTTAACCAAGTAATCAATGTTAACACCACCAATAACTGAACAAACTGACTTCACGTGCCTGCAGTGTGATGCCCAGAGGAGGACACTGGATTAATTTGATAGGGCTGTCATAATAAAGTACCACAATCTGGGTGGTTTAAAACAACAGAAATTTATTCTCTCACAGTTCTGGAAGCTACAAGTCCAAACTCAAGGAGTCAGCAGGGCCATGCTCCCTCTGAGAGTCTGGGTAGAATCTTTCCTTGCTTCTTCCTCGCTTCTAGTGGTGACAGTCGATCCTTAACTTGCAGCTACATCAGTCCAATCTGTGCTTTGTCATCACATGGCGTTATCCCTACGTGTCTCTGTCCTTACATGGCATTTTCCTCTTATAAGGACAATATTCATATTGGATTAGGGCCCACTCTACTGACCTCACCTTAACTTGATTGTATGTGCAAAGATTCTATTTCCAAATAAGGTCCCATTCATAGGTACCAGGGGTTAGGATTTCAGCATTTTTTTGAGGGGGGGGAGGGACATAAGTCAACATGTAAACAGATACAGTACCATTTATGTCGTCTACGTGTCAAAAATGCACACTCGAGGGGCTTCCCTGGTGGCGCAGTGGTTGAGAGTCCGCCTGCCGATGCAGGGGACACGGCTTCGTGCCCCCGTCTGGGAAGATCCCACATGCCGCGGAGCGGCTGGGCCCGTGAGCCATGGCCGCTGGGCCTGCGCGTCCGGAGCCTGTGCTCCGCAGCGGGAGAGGCCACAACAGTGAGAGGCCCGCGTACCGCAAAAAAAAAAAAAAAAAAGCACACTTGAACGTAATTATGAGGAAATACAGGACAACTTAAAAACCAAGGCTATTCTACAAAATAACTGGCCTGTAATTTTCAAAAATGCCTGCATAATGAAATAAAACGATGGGCCTGGGGATTATTTCAGATTAAAATTGGTTAAAGAGATAGGATACAGAATGCAACATGTGATTTTGAATTTTCCTTTGCTATAAAGGACATTCCTGAGACAATTGATAGAAATGGAATAATGTTTATAGAGTAAATAATAATATTGCATCCATGCTAATTTCTTGATTTTTATAATTATCCTGGGTTTAGATAAGAAAATGCTCTATTTTTAGGAAACACACACTAAGAAAGGAAACTTCCTGAGACAACCAGTAATCAAAAATGGGTGCTTGGGACTTCCCTGGCGGTCCAGTGGTGTGGTTAAGCCTCCGCGCTTCCACTGCAGCTGGGCGTGGGTTCCATCCCTGGTTGGGGAACTTAAGATCCCTCATGCCCCACGGCGCAGCCAAAAAAGAAAAAAAGAAAAAGAAAAAAGGGTGCTACAATACGTTTGCTCTGATCTTTTCGCAGTTAGGACCTCAGGAAACCTTCCCTGACCCTATAGTCTCCAGTCCTGTGTCTAGCCTCGCTTTGCTCCGTAGCACCGACCACAGTAGTATAATGCAGCACAAGGTCCACTGGAAGTCGACACACAATACTTGAATCGTTTTGTTCACGTCTGGGGAGGATCCACTTGATCTCGAGAAAGAATCTTCACGTATGGAAGAGGAAAAGACAAATCCGGGCGGCTGAAAGAGGCAGCCTAGTCCCTCAGGACGAAAACGGGACAATTCCGTCCGTGCATTCGATTTTCGGAAACCATTCAACACCCGTTCCCGGCCCACACATCTACCCCTTGCAGGAACGCTTTGCCCTGATAGTCTCTGTTCGTTTTTCTTTGCTGTTGCAGGATTCGATTACTGCATAATCTGAACGAAAGATCATGGATGAGGACTCAAACAATTTCATGTTAAACTGATGACGAAACTCTGATCTTACTATTTAACATTTGATTGACATTGTGTTCCGTGTCATTTTCACTGAAAGGAAGGTGAGACCACACCCGAGCTCCGACCTGCTCCTGAACTGCAGGGCGCCAGGCGCCGCGAGCTCCTGTCTTCCCGGGTCCCGCCTCCAGGTCCCGACTCGTCGCCGCTCGCCCACGCCCTCCCTCCGGAGACACCGGCGCATCTCGGCCGGGAATTAGTAGGTCCGTATCTCCCGCGGGAAAGAACGGGACGCCGAAAAGGTCCCGGCAGGGGCGTGGCGTGTGTAGATGAGGAGGCGCACAGAAGCTGCTGGTCCCACTCCGCCTGGGTCCTATCTAGAGAAACCTGGAGGTCAAGGAAACCTGCCCTAAGCTCCTCGAGGCCACACAAGCCAAAGAGAAAGTAACAGACTAGAAAGCCGCCTGAGGGCTAAGTGCCCCCAAACATAGCGATTTCCCAATGGGGAAAAGGTTAGACATAGACGGTGCGAAAAGTGAAACCCCTCAATGTAACTTGAAACAAGAACCTAATGTTCATTTTTAGTCGAAGGCTCTGAGCAGATCCCTCCTGCGTTCTCCCCGCTGTCCTCAACCGGCTTGGGGAAAGACTAGAGGCGCGGGACTTCCGGAGAGGGGCGTGGCATATGCAGATAGCGAGGCGCGCGGAGGCTGCTGGTCCCACTCCGGCTGGGCTTCCGCGTCCTGCGTGTGGACAGCCGAGGACTCGCGAGGTTGTTCCCGGGGTGGGCGAGCCCGGAGCGAGGGGCATGCAGGGGCGGAGGGCGCGGAGAGGGCGTGAGGGAAGTGAGCGTGCGTGAAGAGGTGGGCGATCGCGAGGGTGTGGGACGAGACGAGCATAGCAACTCATACTTACCTGGCAGGGGAGATACCATGATCACGAAGGTGGTTTTCCCAGGGCGAGGCCTATCCATTGCACTCCGGATGTGCTGACCCCTGCGATTTCCCCAAATGTGGGAAACTCGACTGCATAATTTGTGGTAGTGGGGGACTGCGTTCGCGCTTTCCCCTGATGTTTGTGTTTGTTGAATAGTAGAAGTACCTAGTGTCTGTCAACGAGTAAGTGATTCTTCGCGTGCGCTCGCGTACTTTCTCTTGGGGGTTTAGTGCAGGGCTTGCGTGCAGCTGTGAGTTCTGTGAGATGGTTGTTTCGCTGCCCTGAAATTATTCGCTCTGAGGTTGTGGGGAAGCTGCAGTGTGCTGAGCCGCGTACTAAAGTAGAGCTTGACAGTCTGCTTCTTGGCTGTTAACTGCAACCACCTAACGCTTTTTTGTCGTTCATGCTCTTCATGTTTATTGTGGTTTCTCAGAAGCAGTCTGAGCCTGCGTTTGGTAGTCCCTGAGGACCCAGTGGTTAACTGCTCTAGACCTGTTTTCAGCTTCCGGTCGGGAAACTAGGGTTGCGCTAGCCGAGGGGCATGGTCAAAGACCCACGCATACAAATATGTATACGCATACACACATAACGTGTAAAAGGTCACTGGTCTCAGGCTTAAGAACACGAACCCAGACTTTCTCAGCAAGTTTTCGCTTTGACTCGAGGTACGAGTGGTCACACCCAGAACGAAGCTTATTCGTCGTTCTGCGGATGTTGACCGTGGTGATTTCCCCAAGTGTGAGAAACGGAACTGCATGATTTATGGCAGTGCGGGATTGCGTTTGTGCTCCCCTCTGTGTTTTGTAGGTTTATTTTTTAATTTATTTTTTAATCTTAGTTATCATGCTGTGTAGTATGTCCTCATGACTTATGAGTGAGATTTGTACCTTTTCACATGCCCTACCCCAAATTTTAGCAACCTCCCACCGTCTCCACCTTTGGCAACCACCAATTTCCTGTACGTATCTAATCTATAAAACTGAGTTTATAGATATTTGTTATTCTTTTTTCGCTGCGTTGGGTCTTCGTTGTTGCGCGCAAGCCTTCTCTAGTTGTGAGGAGCGGGGGCTCCTCATTGCAGTGGTTTCTCGTGTTGCGGAGCATGGGCTCTAGGCCCATGGGCTCCAGAGCGCAGGCTCAGTCGTTACGGCGCACGGGCTTAGTTGCTCCGTGGCACGTGGGATCTTCCCCGACCAGGGCTCGAACCCAGGCTCCGCTCTTTCTATAATGTCACCGGATATGTGCTAGCCGAGGGTTGGTGAGCTGAAACTGACACTGATACTCTTCTATCCAGCAGCAGCGAAACACAGAATTTCACTTATTATTTTATATTTTATAAATTCAGTTATTTTTGGCTGCGTCGGGTCTTCGTTGCTGCACCCGGGCTTTCTCTAGTTGCGGCGAGCGGGGGCTTCTCTCTGCGGTGGCTTCTCTTGTTGGGCAGCACCGGCTCTAGGCGCGCGGGCTCCGTAGTTGTGGCGCTCGGGCTTAGTTGCTCCGCAGCAGGTGCGAGCTTCCCGGTCCAGGCCTCGAACCCGTGTCCCCTGCATTGGCTGGCGGATTCCTAACCGCTGCGCCAGCAGGGAAGACCCTCACTTCTTCTTTTTACAGTATTGAATAGCTATGCGCTTCTCAGCAGTTTTCCTTTTGAACCCCACCCCCACCCCCGCCTCCCCAGCGGAAGAGAAACATCATTTTGACCTCAACCTAACATAGTTTTACTACGGAACATTAATAATATTGTATACACTTTTGTCACCCGGTTGGTGCCTCACTGACATACAGGTAGGCTTGACACACTTTCTTTTTTCTCACAAATTTCCTCTCCTGCCATCCTCCACTCTCACCGCATAAACTCCGAATCCCTCAGTCCCTTGCTTCCCACCGCAACCAGCGTTGCAACCAACGTTGTCTCCCCAGGCCATTCCCACAGCCGGGGTTGCAGAGCATAAAGCACCATCCGAGGGAAACCCCAGACTGCCCCTTGCTGCCTTGTCTCTGCCACTAGGCGTCTTCCCGTCGCACCTTTGCGGCCCTCAGGCAGGAGACGGTTAAGAAGTTTTATGAATGCCACAACTCACCAGCGCTGGCTACTTTTATCAGGGACTAGCAGTGAGCTATGGAATAAACCTTTCAATTGTTCTGGACCTACAAAGTAAATCTCTCCCGTATGACCTCGACGGAGTAACATACATTCTTTCCCTTCTCTGTACGTTTTGTTAGTGAGAAGACCCTCGGACAGTCATCAACTCATTAATACATGTGTCTAGTAAGCACCCCTCACCTCCCCACGCTCATGTGCAGCCCACAATTGCTGCTTCCTGTCTACGCCCACCCCGTCAGTAAACCAAAGGGCCAAGGGATGTACTTTCCACTGTACTTCTTTCCCAGAAAAAGGCCACCTCGGTAGAAACACATTAGCTGACGGATGTGTGAAAACTTGTGTAGCTTTTTGCTCTGAACTTGCTATTTTTTTAGCATTTACACAGCATCTTCACATTTCCAAAGCACTGTACCAACATTTATTAATCCTCACAACACCCCTGTGAGGTAGGTCAATAATTGTCTTTTATGGTAGAGAAATAGGCAGACAGGTCGAGTGAACCTTGTGGTCTGAGGCCACAAGGGCAGCCACTGAAGGGACTGTTCCCGAATCCAGAAGCTACGGCCCTCCACCCCACGTTCACCCACTGGTGGGCATCGCAGGGGCATATTCTCACCAGTGAAGGGGACATGGAGGACAAAACAATCTCTCAGGCAACACAAACATCAACAGTTCAAACGCACTGAGGAACGTCAATAAGAGAGAAACACTGACCCAGCACACCAGTGAGGCAAGAGCCATGCAGCAGAAAAGGCTGGAATCATAGCGACTAGTCCTGAGAACCAGGTAGGTGTTCTTAAAAACGGTTTGGGAAAACAAACTAGGAACGCGGTGGAAGGGTGACCAACTCAGATGCCTGTGGTTTCCACATGGGAAACAGAGTGTGTGGAAAAATCCAACCACGCAATCTAATTTTAAACTAGAAATAACAATGTTCGTTCACATTAGAAAGGCCAAATATCTGTAATGTAGATACTGACAGTATCCATTTTGTACTGCAACTTTTATTCCAAATATTCCAGCTTTTCCCCCACTGACAAGTGCTGCTCCCTATAGCACTCCTCTTTCTCTCTACATACCAGTCTATACACTGGTGTATGTTGCACGGTTAATTAGCTGAACTAGGGGTGGAATCCTGGAGAGCACAACAGACCATACTCTGTTCCTGTTTTAGAAACAGCTGTCTCTAACCTGTCTCTGCCCAATTCCATTTTATAAGAAGTGCTAAAAGCACACAGAGAAGCAGTTCATTCTTTTGTAAAGTGGTGAACTTGGTTCGATATGCCATTTTAAAAGAAATAAGAAAAAAGAAAAACTAAGACCTGCATTGTAAAAGCATAATATAGGAGTAGACTATAGCTACTCCAAATTTTAGAGTGACCAGAGTTAAAAACTATTACTGTTATCACTGTTTATTTGACAATAGTTCGTTTAGTCTACAAGTTTAAGGCAAACATACTAATGCATTTGCTTTTCTTCAGAAATCATACTTATAAAGATTACGTAAAGTCTGTCCCAAAACTTCTAAGAAACGTTCATTAATTAAAAATAAGTCTCATTAAGATGCTTTACCAGGATACAAGAACTAAGGTGGTGTACAATGCTTTTTTAAAACAAAATTCAAAAAAAGGTAACGGCAATCCTTATCTTGTTTACACAATGTATTTTGAAAGGGTTAAACTTCAGAAATTACTTAAAAGTAAATAAGATTAGCAGCCATAAGGAATACTATTCATAAAATAAGCACAGTTCTAGAGGCTACTTTAAAAAAGGCAGTACTTTGGGCTTCTGAAGAGGAGGAGGGCGCGATGATCATCAACTGTCCGCGGCGCAGGCGCAAGCGCGCAGGTCCCATCATGCAGCCCACAGCACCCGAGGGCGGCACCACGCCATTGTTTCTCAGAAAAAGGGAGAGTAGATGCACTTTGTCAGCTGTTTCTTTTGTTTCCAGTGAGCAGTAAATGTCTAGCATCATTAAGAAAAAAAATAAAATCTGACGGAAGGCAGCCCTTTTTAACTGGAAGGCAGAGTGTGGCTTATGTGTCTCCATTTAACACTGCCAGGCAGTTCTGCAGCAACTGTAGGTTACCCTAAAAAGGGAGGGAAAATAAATGAAGTTCAAACAGTGTGAAAGACTCTTACTGAAAATATACAGTATTAGAAATCAAGTAACTTTACATTTAAGATACCAGAATTTTGAAAAGTCATTTATTATATACAAATAAATGTTTAAAGACGTAAAATTACAGAATTTGTTCCATGCACAGTATTTTCCACATACCAGATTGTTCAGTAAATTTCCGTCTAGACCAATATTAATATTTGGCATGCTCTAGTGAGGGTTATAAAATATGCCCTTTGTATGCAGATTAAACCACTGAGTATGTTCTGATTGTAAGACAGGTTCTTATCACATTCCTTTAGCCATTAAAATATAGCATTAGATTTATAGCACTTATAAAAACAGTAAGATTACATACAGAAGTATTCTATAAAATTCATACCTAAATGTCCATTTGTAAAACATGTGAACTGGTACCCACATTTAGAGACATATAAAGGCAAATTTAAGTATATTTAGATTACGTTAATATATAAACAGGAATGAAGGAAAACCTCCTCCTTAGAGCAGAAAGTCAACTAAAATGTAGAAAGAATGATGGAATTAGAAAATGACCATTTGGCGATCATCATCATCATAAACTGACTCAAGCAAAAATCATGAATGGATGCCAAAAGCAGTATGGGACTAAAATGCCAATACTGTAGCCATCAGCTATGTGCAGCTGCATAATGAAAATCTGTTAATTAAAATTAAATAAAAACTCAGTTCCTCAGTTGCATTACCCACATTTCAAGTCTTCAATAGCCACACATGACTAGTGCCAACCACACTGGACAGAACCCAGACTTCCTGATTACAGATTACAGAATATTCCCACCATGGCACGAAGCTGTGCTGATTACAGAATATTCCCACCATGGCACAAAGTTTTATTGGTCGGTGCTGGTTAAGTGATGGGGTATTTAACAGTCTTGGGTACCTCCTCACAGAATACTTCTTAATCCAAAGTATAAAATATCAACTTTGCCACTGTGAAGCCTGCAGACATCACTTTAAGCAAATGATCAAAGTTGTACATTGCCAGTAAGGCAACTGATCAACAGCATGTGCCTCCTCCTGTGTGATGCGCCAAGAAGATCTGACATCGCTTCTGGGTGGAATTCCTGTCCGAAGTGCACAACCTAAACCCACTAATTAGACAAACCCAAAGTGAGGGGCATTCTATAGGCCTGTGCTTTAACAGTGTCCAATGTTATGAAATACGAAGATTCAGCAACTTTTCCAAATTACAGAAGTCTAAGAAGACACGTGCACTGAATGCAACACGTTCTCTTGAATTTCCTTTTGCCATTAAGGACATTATTGGGACAACTGGGGAAATGTGAATAAAGGCCTCTGGATTAGATAACAATTATGTTGATATTAATTTCCTCAACTTTATAACTGTACTGAGTATTTAATTACTTGATTTTAGGAAATTCACACTTAAATGTATAAAAGAGAGAAGAAGCATCATATCTGCAGCTTACTCATATGGTTTAAGACAAAAACAGGTGTGTACAGGGGTGTGTGTGAGAGTGTGAGTGTGTGTGTGTAAAGAGAAACGGGGAGGAAGGGAGGGAAAAGGACAAAGCAGATGCGATAATATGCACATTTGGGGAATCTGGGTGAAGAGTATCCAGGAATTCTTTGTACTTTCCTTGCAATGTTCCTGAAAATCTAAAATTAAGTGAAAAATAAACATTAAACATTTTTAGGTGTTCAAGTTACTGTCAATTTTTGGCCAGTATAAGAACAGAACTGTGCCTGTCTACAGTTATGAAATTACCTTCTTAGATATACTTCTTACAGGTATATTCCTCAAGTGGGACCGCTGAGTCACAGGATGCACATTCTGCAGGCTGACACCTGCCCAACTGCCCCTGCCAAAGGTGGACCTAACTCTGCAACTACAGCGGGGTACACAGGGACTCACATCACACCCTCACAGTTGGCTCATCACTTTTTTTTTTTTAACTGCCCATTTCACACATTTTTTACTTCCTTAATAAAGAATCTGAGCCTATTTTCAAGGACACAAAAGTGACCTAACTACCTAGTTAACTAGATTTCAATTATGTGGCAAAGACATATATACCAGTTACAATAAATAAAATCCAAAGTAGTTTCAAACCATCTTGTTGTACATTTAACTATTATTTACTCTTTTTGGAATAATTTATGTGGATCCTGGGTCCAAAATGAGACTTTGTTCAGATTCACAAAGTCATTAAGAAATCTCAGACAACAGAGTAGAGTTGCCCAACCTCAGCACTCCCGACATTTGGGCTGTGTGATCCCTCCTCATGGGGGCTGTCCGTGTATCGTAGGATACTGAGCAGCACTCCTGGCCTCTACCCACTACACACCAGCAGTGACCCCCCCACCCCCAGATGCGACAACCACAAATGTCTCCAGAAATTGCTAAATGTCTCCTGGGGGGCAAAATCACCACCAGTTAAGAACCACTGGACTAGAAGAGCTATCAGAAATTTGAACACAGAGAACACATTTCAGGAAGAATTTGAAAAAGTACAGAATCTGGAAACCAGAGGCTGACATCAATCTAAAGCAGGGTCAGCAAACTTTTTTTGTAAAGGGTTATTAAACAGTAAACATTTTAGACTTTGAGAGACATTTGGTCTCTGTTTCAACTACTCAACTTTGCTGCAGTAGCATGAAAGCAATCATAGACAAAGCGTAAGTGAATAAGCTTAAGCGAATATGCTTGGCTGTATTCCAATAAACCTTAATAGGTTAAATTTGAGTTTCATACAATTATCACGTCATGAAATATTATTCTTTTGATCTTTTTATAATCATTTAAAAATATGAATGCCATTCCTGGCTCACAGGCTGTACAGAATAGGTTGTAGTTTGTCAACCCCTCCTTAATCTATAACAAAATCCTTGATAGTTTATAAACTCTTTAAAAAGAACAAAAACAGTGAACACTGGAAAACAACACAGGCTCAATAAGAATAAATCATGCCAGGCTTATAAAAACATTTTCCTTTTTTTGGGCCACAATGCATGGCACGCAGGATCTTAGTTCCCCGACCAGGGATCAAACCCACGCCTCCTGCAGGGGAAATGCAGAGTCTTAACCACTGGACCACCAGGGAGGTCCATACATTTTCTTCTGACAGGGTTATTAGCCCAGCAAATCAGACAACGTATATCTTGATTTTAATAAGTAACTTGATACTCCTTATGTCCTTCACAGATAAAATGGGAAAAATAATGGTTGATAATAGTATAAATGAATTCCTAACTATCCAAATAACTATAACCAAAGAATATTAATTAATAAGTTAATATTAATTAGTATAGAAAGAAAGGAACTAAATTTTTTTTGGTGCCACTTACTTTCAAAAGGTAGGTTAACAAATAGTGATTCCTTTAATCCTGATCAACCTTTTAAATCAGAACTTAGATGAAGACATAAAAGGGAGTTCATACAAATTACAAATGTCCATCACTTGACAGGATAAACTAGTATAATAGTCAAATACTATATGATCAAACCCAAGTTTCCAAAAAGATCTCAATGCGCTGGGCTAAGACGAGCAAGCTTAAATCTAACAGACAAACGTGGCCTGCAATTACATTTTTAAAATAAGTGCTCAATAAATGAAAAAGTTCTAGAGAGCCATTGTACAACAACATGAATATACTTAATACTACTTAACTGTACACTTAAAAATCGTTAAGATGGTAAATTTTATGTTATGTGTTTCTTACCACAAAAATGAAAATAATTACTAAAAAAATTACACACACAACCACAGGGCGGAGGTTCAAGAAGTGACTTAGAAAGAGAGAAAAAGTGTGATTATAGCCAAATCAAGCTGGTGAAATATGGCAGTTAAAAAAACCCGTATCTTATACATATAAAACATGCTTGGAGGGGAGGGATAAATTAGGAATTTGGGAGTAACATACACACTACTATATATAAAACAGATAAACAACAAGGACCTACTATATAGCACAGGGAACTATACTCAATATTCTGTAATAACCTCTATGGGAAAAGAATCTGAAAAAGAATATATACATATATATGTATAACTGAATCACTTTGCTGTACACCCGAAACCAACACATTGTAAATCAACTATACTTCAATAAAAAATAAATTAGTTAAAAAAAAATAGAATAAAACATGCTGTAAGAAGAAATGTGAACAATAATCATTCTATGTATGTAAATGTGTTTCCATTTTCAGGTATAATATTTTAAAAGAGTAATGACAGTAGGGCAATAACACAATAAAAATCTTGTTGAGGTGTATGGGATGAAAAATATTTAGCCAAAGGATATCTGGCATGGAGAAAAGAAGATATATAGAGAATATGAAGGATGTAAATATCTGAAGGGTAAACTGTGAAAGAGGAATTAAACATGTCAAAGTTACACAGAAGTAAATTCGTGCTCATTATAGAGTATACCAAAAATCTCAGTGTAGTTTTAAGCTTTAATAACTTTATACTTATAAATGTTATAAATTTATCACTAAATAACATAAAAGTTTTTAAAAATTCCTTTAATATTTATAGTTTGGGGAATTTTGAATACATTTAAAATTTTCAGTCCCTTTGAAGATGGCAAATGTTAAATAAAATTTTAAGTGATGTTTTTATTAAGTAAGATTTTTTTTTTAACAACTAGTCAAAAAATGATACTGTTTTTCCATATTAGGTACTAGAGTTTTGCAAAGCTGACCATTAGAGACATTATAGATATTTTTCTTGTTTAAATTAGATAACCTTTAAAATCCCTCTCAATTTTAAGATTCTCTATTTTAAAAATTAGTATAAAGTTTCATAACTGACTCATTTGTAAATTATGTCACTTAAATTATTAAATCTTTAATATGATACTACCTTTGCATGCTTCAGTTCTAACTCTGCCAGTTCCACTAAATTTTTTCTGAATGCAGCAACTCTTCTTGTCTTAAAATCTATAAGCTCTGTGAACAAAACAAATTAGGATTAACTATTTATATAATAGTCCAAACCATACCTTATGATTAAAGGTTAATATAAGAGTACCTTGTTTTGCAGATTCAGATATTTTTTCAAATTTCTGACAACATAACTGTTGGGACGTTTCAGCCTGCAGAACATCTTTATTTTTTGCTCTTGCTTTATCCAGTGCTTTATTAGCATTTTCATAATCCACTAGTGACCTAGATCTTCGATACAGGAGATCCTATAAAACAGAATGCTTCACGATAATATATGCTGCATGTTTCTAGTAGCTGCCCTCAGCCACCGCCACCCCCATCACCAGAGCTAACACACAGTGAATGCCACATGTCATTCTTCTAAATTTTTTTAGTAACAGCTTTATTGAGATATAATTCAAATCACCACATAACTCACTCATTTATTTATTTTTAAAATTTATATATTTATTTGGTTGTGCCAGATCTTAGTTGCAGCAGGCGGGCTCCTTTGTTGCGGCTCACCAGCTCCTTAGTTGTGGCATGTGAACTCTTAGTTGTGGCATGCATATGGGATCTAGTTCCCTGACCAGGGATCAAACCTGGGCCCCCTGCAATGGGTGCTCAGAGCCTTAACCACTGTGCCACCAGGGGAGTCCCTAACTCACTCATATAAGTGCACGATTCAATGGTTTGTAGTATGCTCAGACAGTTGTGTAACCATCACTAGCCTCAATTTTAGAACATTTTCGTCACCCAAAAAGAAACCAGGTCCTTTAGCAGTCACTCTCCATTTCCTTCCACAACCCCCACCTCCAGCCATGGACAACCATTAATCTGCTTTCTGTCTCTATAGATTTGCCTATTTTGGACATTTCATTAAAAAAGGAATCAGGGGGCTTCCGTGGTGGTGCAGTGGTTGAGAGTCCGCCTGCCGATGCAGGGGACTCTGGTTCGTGCCCCGGTCTGGGAAGATCCCACGTGCCGCGGAGGGGCTGGGCCCGTGAGCCATGGCCGCTGAACCTGCACGTCCGGAGCCTGTGCTCCGCAACGGGAGAGGCCACAACAGTGAGAGGCCCGCGTATCGCAAAAAAAAAAAAAAAGGAATCAGGGACTTCCCTGGTGGCGCAGTGGATAAGACTCCACGCTCCCAATGCAGGGGGCCCGGGTTCGATCCCTGGTCAGGGAACTAGATCCCACGTGCATGCCACAACTAAGGCTCCCGCCTGCCGCAACTAAGAAGCCCGCCTGCCGCAACTAAGACCCTTCGCAACCAAATAAATAAATAAAATATTTTAAAAAGGAATCATATAATATGTGGCCTTTTGTATCTGGCCTTTTTTTTTTTTCCTTTTTGGCTGTGCTGCGGCTTGCGGGATCTTAGTTCCCTGACCAGGGATTGAACCTGGGCTTTCAGCAGTGAAAGTATCGCCAGGGAATTCCCGTGTCTGGCTTTTTCACTTAGCATAAAGTTTCAAGTTCATCCGTTTTATAGCATGAATCAGTACTTCATTCCTTTTATTGCTAAATCATATTTCATTGTATGGACATACCACATTGATTTATCCATTCGTTAGCTGACAGACATTTGGTTTGTTTCCACTTTTTGGCTATTTCATAATAATGCTGTTATGAACATGTGTGTACAAGTTTTTGTGCGGACATGTTTTCACATTTCATTTCTCTTTCATACCTCATTACTTAGGAGTGGAATTACTGGGTCACCTTGTAACTCTATGTTGAATCTTTTGAGAAATTGCCAGATTATTTCCAAAGTAACCGAACCATTTTACATTTTCCCACCAAAACTATATGAGGGGTCCAATTTCTCCACATCCTTGTCAATACTGTTATGTCTTTTTGATTACAGCCACCTAGTAGGTGTGAAGTGATATAGCACTGGGGTTTAATGTGCATTTCTCTGAGGGCTAAAGATGTTGAGCACCTTTTTACATATTTATTGGCCATTTGTATATCTTTTTTGTCTTTTTCCCACTTTTTAACTGGACTCTTTGTCTTTTTACTAAGAGTTCTTTATATATTCTGAATACCAGTTGCTTATTAGGGACTTACATGATTTCCAAATGTTGGGTTGGTCAGAAAGTTTGTTTGTAACATCTTATGCAAAAGCCAGAATGAACTTTCTGGTCAACCCGATATTTTCTCCTGGTCTGTGGGTTTTTATATTTTTCTCGATAGTTTTTTTTTTTTTTTTGCGGTACGCAGGCCTCTCACTGTTGTGGCCTCTCCCATTGTGGAGCACAGGCTCTGGACACGCAGGCTCAGCAGTCATGGCTCACAGGCCTAGCCGCTCTGCGGCATGTGGGATTGTCCCAGACTGGGGCATGAACCCGTGTCCCCCGCATTGGCAGGCGGACTCTCAACCACTGCGTCACCAGGGAAGCCCTCGATAGTGTTTTTGATACAAAAAACTTTAAACAAAAGTTTTTAAAATTTTAATAAAGTCCAATTTATTATTTTTATTTGGTTGGTATGCTTCTGGTTATGGCTAAGAAATCAATGCCTAATTAAGGCAATCAAGAAGATTTATGTTTATGTTTTCTTCTAAAAATGTTATAGTTTTAGCTCTTACATTTAGACCTTTGATCCATTTTGAGTAAATTTTCTATCCATGGTGTGAGGAAGGTCCAACTTTATTCTTTTTCATGTGACCATTCAGTTGTCCCAGTACCTTTCATTGAAAGTCTATTATTTTCCTCACTATATTGTCCCAGCACTCTGTCAAAAATCAACTGACTGTTTCGTCAGCAAAATAGGAATAGAAGTAACACTCTCAACTTGATAAAGAACATCTACAAAAAACCTACAGCTAACATCATACTTAATAGTGAAAAACTAGAAGCTTTCCCACTAATATCAGGAACAACACACGGATGTCCCATCTCACCACTCTTTCTCAATATTGTACTGTAGGTCCTAGCTAATGCAATAAGAAAAAGAAATAAAAAGTATACAGATTGGAAAGGAAGAAACAAAACTGTCTTTTGTTTACAGATGCCAGATAACAAGACTGTTTATATAGAAAAACTCCTGGAATTAATAAATGAGTATAATAAAGTTTTACAAGAGAACATCAGTATACAAAAGTAGATTGCTTTCTTGTATACCAGCAATGAACAAGTGAAATTTGAAATTAAAAACACAATACCATTTACATTAATTAGCACTCCAGAGAATGAAATACTTAGGTATTAATCTAACAAAGCATGTACAACTTTTGAGGAAAACTACAAAACTTGGATAAAAGAAATCAAAGAACTAAATAAATGGAGAGAGATTCCATGTTCATGGATAGGGAGACTCAATATTGTCAAAATCAGTTCTTTCCAAATTGATCTATGGATTCAACATAATCCCAATCAAAATCCTGGCAAGTTATTTTGTAGACATCAACCAATTGATTCTAAAGTTTGTGTGGAAATGCAAAAGACACAGAGTAACACAACAGTGAAGGAGAAGAACTAAGTCAGAGGACTGACACTATCTACTTTAAACCTTTCTATAAAGCTACAGTAATCTAGACAGTGTGGTACTGGTCAAAGAACAGACAAATAGATCAATACAACAGAATAGAGAGCCCAGCACTAGACTCACACAAATACAGACAACTGATCTTTTGACAGAGGAGCAAAAGCAATACAATGGAGAAAAGATAATCTTTTCAACAAATGGTGCTGGGAAACCTGGATATCCACATGCAAAGAAACGAATTTATACACAGCCCTTACACCCTTCATGAAAATTAACTCAATGGATCATAGACCTAAATGTAAAATGCAAAACACAGGAGAAAATCCACATGACCTTGCACGTGGTGATAACTTTTTAGATACAACACCAAAGGGATGATCCAAGAAAGAAATAATTGGTAAGTTGGACTTCTTTAAAATTAAAAATTGCTGGGACTTCCCTGGTGGCACAGTGGTTAAGAATCCGCCTGCCAAGGCAGGCAACATGGCTTCGAGCCCTGGTCCGGGAAGATCCCACATGCCACAGAGCAACTAAGCCTGTGCGCCACAACTACTGAGCCTGCGCTCTACAGCCCGTGAGCCACAACTACTGAGCCTGTGTGCCATAACTATGGAAAGCCCACGTGCCCTAGAGCCTGTGTGTCACAACTACTGAGCCCATGTGCCACAACTACTGAAGCATGCGCGCTCTAGGGCCCATGTGCTGTAACTACTGAGTCTGCGTGCTGCAACTACTGAAGCCCGCGCACTTAGAGCTCACGTTCTGCAACAAGTGAAGCCACCGCAATGAGGAGCCTGCGCACTGCAACAAAGAGTAGCCCCCTGGGGCTTCCCTGGTGGCGCAGTGGTTGAGAGTCCGCCTGCCGATGCAGGGGACGCGGGTTCGTGCCCCGGTCTGGGAGGATCCCACATGCTGCGGAGCAGCTGGGCCCGTGAGCCATGGCCACTGGGCCTGCGCATCTGGGGTCTGTGCTCTGCAACGGGAGAGGCCACGGCAGTGAGAGGCCTGTGTACCGCAAAAAAAAAAAAAACAAAAAGTAGCCCCTACTTGCCACAACTAGAGAAAGCCTACGCGCAGCAACAAAGACCCAACGCAGCCAAAAATAAATAAATACATAAAATTAAAGGAAGAAAATAAAATAAAATAAAAAATGTCTGCTCAGCAAAAGACAGTGTCAAGAAGACAAGCCACCAGACCAAGAAAAATTTTTTACAAGATATTTGATAAAAAGGACTGCTGTCCAAAATACACAAAGAACTCTTAAAACTTAACCACCAAAGTAAAGAATCGGCCATAGACCTTTTTTTTCAAGACAGACACCTCACCAAAGAAGACACAGAGGTGGCATATAATAAGCTTGTGAAAAGATGCTTCACATCAAATGTCATCACGGAAATGCAAATTAAAACGACATACCTCTACACACCTTGTTAGAATGGCCAAAATCTACAATTCTGACAATACCAAATGCTGGTGAGGATGTTAAGCAACAGGAACTCTCATTCATTGCTGGTGAGAATGCAATGATATAGGCACTTTGGAAGACAGTTAGAACTAAACATACTCTTATCATACGATCTAGTGATTGTGCTCCTTGCTATTTATTACTCAAAGGAGTTGAAAACTTATGTTCACACAAAAACCTGCACACTGATGTTTACAGCAGCTGTACTGATAATTGCCAAAACTTAGAAGCAACCAAGATGTCCTTCAGTAGGTCAGTGGATAAATAAACTTGATATACCAAGGCAACAGAATGTTATTAAGTGCTAAAGAGAAATGAGCTATCAAGCCATGAAAAGACATAGAGGAAACTTAAATGCACATTACTAAGTGAAGAAGCCAATATGAAAAGACCCAACTATATGACATTTTGGAAAAGGCAAAACTATGAAAGCAATTAAAAAATCAACAGAGGTTAGGAGGAAGGTGAGTGAATAGATGGAACACAGGATTTCTGGGGCAGTAAAATTATTCTGTAAAATCAAGCCTCGGTAAGCCTCAGTAAATTTAAGAAAATTGAAAAAGAAAAACAGCTGAAAGAAAATTGAAATTGTATCAAGTATCTTTTCTGACCACAACACTATGAGACTAGATTTCAATTACAGGAAAAAAACTGTAAAAAATACAAACACATGGAGGCTAAACAATACGCTACTAAATAACCAAGAAATCACTGAAGAAATCAAACAGGAAATCAAAAAATACCTAGAAACAAATGACAATGAAAACATGATGACCCCAAACCTATGGGATACAGCAAAAGCAGTTCTAAGAGGGAAATTTATAGCAATACAATCCTACCTCAAGAAACAAGAAAAATCTCAAATAAACAACCTAAACTTACACTTAAAGCTATTAGAGAAAAGAACAAAAAAACCTCAAAGTTAGCAGAAGGAAAGAATTCATAAAGATTAGATAAGAAATAAATGAAAAAGAAATGAAGGAAACAATAGCAAAGATCAATAAAACTAAAAGCTGGTTCTTTGAGAAGATAAACAAAATTGATAAACCATTAGCCAGATTCATCAAGAAAAAAAGGAAGACTCAAATCAACAGAGTTAGAAATGAAAAAGGAGAAGTAACAACTGACACTGCAGAAATACGAAGGATCATGAGAGACTACTACAAGCAACTGTATGCCAATAAAATAGACAACCTGGAAGAAATGGACAAATTCTTAGAAAAGTACAAGCTTCCAAGACTGAACCAGGAAGAAACAGAAAATATGAACAGAACAATCACAAGCACTGAAACTGAAACTGATTAAAAATCTTCCACCAAAAAAAAAAAAAAAACAAAAAAATAAAAACTGCCACCAAACAAAAGCCCAGGACCAGATGGCTTCACAGGTGAATTCTATCGAATATTTAGAGAAGAGCTAACATCTATCCTTCTCAAACTCTTCCAAAATACAGCAGAAAAAGGAACACTCCCAAACTCATTCTACGAGGTCACAAATACCCTGATACCAAAACCAAAGATGTCACAAAAAAACCTACAGGCCAGTGTTAGTGATGAACAT
The DNA here is from genome assembly GCF_039906515.1 of Pseudorca crassidens. NCBI lineage: Eukaryota > Metazoa > Chordata > Mammalia > Artiodactyla > Delphinidae > Pseudorca > Pseudorca crassidens. The sequence continues at coordinate 64,358,007 of NC_090296.1, read as the reverse complement.
AGATGCAAAAATCCTCAACAAAATACTAGCAAACAGAATCCAACAGCACATTAAAAGGTTCACACACCATGATCAAGTGGGGTTTATCCCAGCAATGCAAGGATTCTTCAATATATGCAAATCAATGTGATACACCATAGTAACAAATTAAAGGATAAAAACCATATGATAATCTTAACAGATGCAGAAAAAGCTTTCGACAAAATTCAACACCAATTTATGATAAAACTCTCCAGAAAGTGGGCATAGAGGGAACCTACCTCAACATAATAAAGGCCATATGTGACAAACCCACAGCCAACATCATTCTCAATGGTGAAAAACTGAAACCATTTCCTCTAAGATCAGGAACAAGACAAGGGAGCTGGGGCTTCCCTGGTGGCGCAGTGGTTCAGAATCTGCCTGCCAATGCAGGGGACATGGGTTCGAGCCCTGGTTTGGGAAGATCCCACATGCCGCGGAGCAACTAGGCCCGTGAGCCACAACTATTGAGCCTGCGCGTCTGGAGCCTGTGCTCCGCAACAAGAGAGGCCACGATAGTGAGAGGCCCGCACACTGCGATGAAGAGTGGCCCCCCGCTTGCCACAACTAGAGAAAGCCCTTGCACAGAAACGAAGACCCAACACAGTCAAAAATAAAAAAATAACAAAAAACATTGAAATAAATCACATTTCACTTAAAAAAAAAAAAAAAAGACAAGGGAGCCCACTCTCACCTCTATTATTCAACATAGTTTTGGAAGTTTTAGGCACGGCAATCAGAGAAGAAAAAGAAATAAAAGGAATCCAAATCGGAAAAGAAGCAGCAAAACTGTTACTGTTTGCAGATGACATGATACTATACACAGAGAATCCTAAAGATGCTACCAGAAAACCACTAGAACTAATCAATGAATTTGGTAAAATAGCAGGATACAAAATTAATGCACAGAAATCTCTTGCATTCCTATACACTAATGATGAAAAATCTGAAAGAGAAATTAAGGAAACACTCCCATTTACCACTGCAACAAAAAGAATAAAATACCTAGGAATAAACCTACCTAAGGAGGCGAAAGACTTGTACTCAGAAAACTATAAGACACTGATGAAAGAAATCAAGGACGATACAAACAGATGGAGAGATATACCACGTTCTTGGAGTGGAAGAATCAACATCATGAAAATGACTATATTACCCAAAGCAATCTACAGATTCAATGCAATCCCTATCAAACTACCAATGGCATTTTTCACAGAAGTAGAACAAAAAATTTTACAATTTGTATGGAAACACAGAAGACCCTGAATAGCCAAGGCAATCCTGAGAAAGAAAAACGGAGCTGGAGGAATCAGGCTCCCTGACTTCAGACTATACCACAAAGCTACAGTAATCAAGACAGTATGGTACTGGCACAAAAACAGAAATATAGATCAACGGAACAGGATAGAAAGCCCAGAGATAAACCCACTCACATATGGTCACTTTATCTTTGACAAAGGAGGCAAGAACATATACAATGGTGAAAAGACAGCCTCTTCAATAAATGGTGCTGGGAAAACTGGACAGCTACAGGTAAAACAATGAAATTAGAACACTTCCTAACACCATACACAAAAATAAACTCAAAATGGATTAAAGACCTAAATGTAAGGCCAGACACTATCAAACTCTTAGAGGAAAACATAGGCAGAACACTCTATGACATAAATCACGGCAAGATCCTTTTTGACCCACCTCTTAGAGAAATGGAAATAAAACCAAAAATGGGATCTAATGAAACTTAAAAGCTTTTGCACAGCAAAGGAAACCATCAACAAGATGAAAAGGCAACACCTGGAATGCGAGAAAATATTTGCAAACGAAGCAAGTGACAAAGGATTAATCTCCAAAATATACAAGCAGCTCATGCAGCTCAATATCAAAAAAACCCCAAAAAACCCAATCCAAAAATGGACAGAAGTCCTAAACAGACACTTCTCCAAAGAAGATATAGATTGCCAACAAACACATGAAAGGATGCTCAACGTCACTAATCATTAAAGAAAAGCAAATCAAAACCACAATGAGGTATCGCCTCATACTGGTCAGAATGGCCATCATCAAAAAATCTACAAACAATAAATGCTGGAGAGGGTGTGGAGAAAAGGGAACCCTCTTGCACTGTTGGTGGGAATGTAATTGATACAGCCACTATGGAGAGCAGTATGTAGGTTCCTTAAAAAACTAAAAATAGAACTACCATATGACCCAGCAATCCCATGATTAGATGGGAATTTTCTGTACAACATCTCAATTTATAAATTAACATGGAATTTGGAATATCTGAGCCACTAACTTTTCATTGCTTTTTAGATGTTTTTATTAAACTTTTTTTTGATTAGTAAGAGTTTTAGTTTTGCACATAGATTTCCAAAAGGAAACTTGAGATGCCTTAAAATAAAACATACTTCTCTGTTTTATGGCTCTCTCACCCTCAACAGAGGACTTAGATAGACAAAATTAGGAATCCTTTAGCTGTACAACTGTTATTTGGGGGTTTTACTTTTGTTTTTGCAGGTATTTCACCTGACTAAATATACCAAATTCAATTAAAAAAAATTTCTAGACAAATTCTATCAGGAGTTTATAGAGGAAACATTTATGTGGGGTTCCCTGACCTACAATTTATAAAAGGAGAAAAAAAAATCATACTTAAAAATATAATTTAAAATCAAGAGATAAGTCATCTTTAACAATCTTAAGTCTAACAACCTCTAAGGAGATGATGGCTTTTGTAAAGCAGTCCATTTAAAAAAAAAGAATAGTTACCTTAGCAGCTTGAGATTCTCTTAAGTAATATTTTAAAAGGTCAGAAAGTTTGAGGTCCTCATCAGCTGACACTCGGGCTTCTATTTTCTGAAAAAGGGGAAAAAATTGGGTATTTAATCAGTACTTACATTCTATACTCAGTGTTTTCTTTCTTAATTATTGTAAAAATATTAGTTATAAATAACTACAGTATCAATTCCTATTTAAACTAAGTTTCCTTTCCTTCTCTTTTGTTAGTCTGTTAGTTTTTTTTTTTTGTAACTGACAAAAAAATGAACAGATTAGTGAATTTACGGAAGGATTCTATATTTGACTCAAGTTCTTGGCTGTAATGAGTTTCAATATCATATTTCAGGTTCACCTGTATTTTTCTCTCTATGCATTTCAATGGCAATTGATATGTACACATGATTATAAAGTAATAGAGGCTGGCAACAGCAGTAGACTAGGTAATTCAAACCAATCCTTCTGCTGTGGACAACCAGAAAACAATTTTAAAACATTAAGTCTGACTAAAAAGATGAGAACTCGGGACTTCCTTGGTGGTCCAGTGGTTAAGAATCTGCCTTCCAATGCAGGGGACAAGGGTTCAATCCCTGGGCGGGGAACTAAGATCCCACATGCCACGGGGCAACTAAGCCCACGTGCCACAACTACAGAGCCCACACGCTCTGGAGCCCGTGCGCCACAACTAGAGAGAAGTCTGCATCACAACTAGAAAGAAGCCCACGTGCCACAACTAGAGAGAAGCCTGTGCACCGCGACGAAGAGCCCACATGCCCTGGAGCCTGCAGCACCACAACGAGCAAGAAGCCCATGTGCTACAACTAGAGAGAAGCCGGCCTGCGCTACGATGAGCCCACATACCACAACAAAAGATCCTGTGTGCCGCAATCAAGACCCAACGCAGCCAAAAATAAATAAAGTAAATAAATAAAAACAAGGATGATTTAAAAAAAAAGAAAAATAAAAAAGAAAAAGATGAGAACTCTTCATTCAGTCTGGAGAGACAGAGAATAAAGAAGAATGTATCATGTCAACCAAATACAATGTGGGAACCTTGTTTGGATCCCGATTCAAACAAAGTCCACCGTAAAAAGCCATTTATGAGACAACTGGGAACATTTTCTATACTAGATATTGATGACAGTATGGAGAATCACTGATAATCATATTGGTACATTAAAAATTTTTTAAAAAAATATTTATTTATTTGGCTGTGCCAGGTCTTAGTTGCATTATGCAGGATCTTTTTTGCCAAGTGCAGGATTTTTACTTGAGGCATGCAAACTCTTAGTTAAGGCATCTGGGATCTAGTTCCCAGACCAGGGATTGAACCCCAGCCCCTTGAATTGGGAGCGTGGAGTCTTACCCATTGGACCACCAGGGAAGTCCTGGTACGTTAAAATTGATTCTTATCTTTAAAAAAGAGAGAGAGAAATGTGCACAAAGGGCAAAAAACAATAAACATGGACTTCTGGGAATAAAAGAACTTTAAGTAATGTAGAAAATGTTAACATTAAGAAAATCTGGGTGACACATGTAGAGGAATTCTTTGTACTATTCTTGCAACTTTTCTGCGACTCTGAAATTGTTGTTAAAATTAAAAAAACCCTACACATCCACCAGAACAGCTAAAATACCAAATATTACAAACTTGTGCAGCAGTGAGATGCTCACATTCATTCTGGTGGGAATGTAAGTTGTTACAATCACTTTGGGAAACAGTTTGGCAGTACCTACAAAAGCTTTTCACATGGATATCCTATGAACCATCACTTCCTCTCCTAGTTACATACATTCAACAGAAATGAATACTTATGTTCAGCTGAAGATAAATAAGAATGGTCTTAGCAGTACTCTTTGTAAAGAGCCCCAAACTAGCAACTATCCAAATGCCTACCAGTAGAAAAGATAATAAAATTAGGTATGTTTTTGCAATGGAAAACTATACAGCAATAAGAATGAAGGAGCTATACCGACGTGCAACACCAATGAATCTTATATATGTAATATTGAGTAAAAGAAACCAGACATAAGGATATATACTGCATAATCCATTTACATAAAATATGAAAATAAAATTAATTTTTGCTGTTAGAAGCTAGGACAGTGGTTAGCCTTGCAGCCGAGGTGGTGACTCAGAAGGCAGCTGAAGCGGAACAGGGCATCTGAGTTGCTGGTAATGTTCCATTTCTTGATCTGGCTGTTCATTACATGAGTGTGTTAAACTGTGACATTTCACTGAGCTGTACACTTCTGTTATGTGTTTTTTCCTACATGTATAATACACTTTAATAAAAAGTTCTGAAAAAATCTTGAAGTTTCTTTATGGAGAAACAAACTTACAGAACTTCTTGACATGCTAGATGATGTTCAGTGCTTTTAAATAGGGCTTCTCTCCTTCCATTAAGTAGGGTATGTGTCTTCTCCCCTTCAATCTGGGCTCTCAGACTGCTTGCCCAATACAGGAATGATGCTGCGCCAGTTTCCAAGCCCAGGCCTAACGAAACTAGCAGCTTCTACTTCCCATAATTTGGGATACTCGCTTTTGGAACCTCTTTACCATGCTGTGAAGAAGCCTAAGCAGCTCCATGGGAAAGCCACATGTAGGTGTCACAGCCAACAGCCCTATCAGAAGTTCCTGCTGATAGCCAGTATCAACCCCCAGACATATGAGTGAAAGAGCCTTCAGATGATTCCAGGCCCTGGCCTTCATATCTTCCCTGTTGAGGCCCCAGACATCATGGAGCAGAGGCAAGCCATCCCTGCTGTGCCCTTTCAGAATTCCTGAACCAAAGAGTTCACTGGCATACTAAAATGGTTGCTGTTTAAAGCTACTGATTTTAGGATGGTTTGTTACACAGCAATAATAACCAGAACAACATGCAAATGCTAAAGGAAATAAAGAATTTTGGGGCTATGGAAATGTGCCACCCAGATCTCCAAGAGGAATGTCTGCTGCAAGGAGCACAGTTGACTGATAGCCCCAACTGCAGTATCTCTGGATCTGGAACCATGTTCATACGAAAGTTATGTTCCATCCTCCCCACCCAGCCCATTCTTGCCTGATGCAGAACTCCTCTAATGGGCAGCTCTGGCTCAGGCACTCCCCTCTGACGTGGACAAAGCTTTCTTAGGACTGCGCTATAGTCTGAAACTCTTCCTACACAGTCCTCCTTCCTCTCCCTCTCCTTTTGCAGGTGTAGACCTGCACTATTATCGGAACGCTCCCCTCCTGTCTACTCCTGCTCGTTCCTCTTTGTTTTTCACAATAAATCTCTTGTACATTTAATCCCACCTTGACATCTGCTTCCAAAAGAATTGACACATAAGGCTGTTTGTGATAGATTCCTATTCTTTTGATATAAATGAACACGCACACAAAAACAACTATACCTTCCCAGAAAATGCTCACTGGTACAAATATCAAAGCAGAATAATGAGCTATATGGACCCCAGTATAACATTTACTTACATATTTAAGAACTTTTTCCTTTGTGATAGAGTATCTCCTTTTCTTCAACTTGTCTCCACTACTCAACTGCCAAGGTCATGATGAAATCTGATTTCTACAACGGACTAGCCACCACGACTCTCAGCTAAGTACCATTACAAATCTAGTAAACATTTTCACTATCAACTGATAGAATGATCATAAATTAACATGACCCCTGAAAACCAAGACTATATCAGTATTAAATTATTACTACTATGAATGAAAACTTTCTGCAGTTATATTTTTGTCTTATGTTGATACAACTCTTTTTTAAAGCAGGGTGTCATGGGGGATCAAAAGCAATAATCTTGGTAAAGTTATAGTGAATCTAAGATTTTCTTCTAGCTTACAAAGCCCCAGGAAAAAAATGATCTTTCATAAAAATAAACCCAGCCTCCTAATGAACACGTTTTCTGATCAAGAGTATGAACTTTTACACATATACCAAAAGACCATAACAAAAACTAAATTTCCTGAAAAACTCTCATTATTTCCAAATTTAAATCTGCCTCTTCAACCTTCTGAAGTATAACTCATCTTCCTCAATAAAGTTAAACACAGCCCAACAAGTTAAACACTACCGTTTGCAGAGATTTAGACTCCCAAAGGTTAATTATTAGTACTTACTCTTGTTTTATCAAAAAGTTCTGAAACTTTAAGAAAAAACCTGGAAAGGAAAAATATTTCATCATAAATAATTTTCTATTTCAAATGTTCAGAGAATATACCCCAAACCAGATTAATAATGAACATTCCTACCTCATTACAATATTTGTCTTGTTCACTGAAGACTTCATTTAGTTCAACAAAAATCTCTGTACGTCCACCCATGTAACAGATTCCTTTTGACATACGATTACAGAAAATCTTCCCATTTCAAGGTGGCGGTCTAAGCCATATGTTAAAAACTTAAAAAATCTGTCTCGATATCCTTTGGTAATATGCCACATAATATTAAATAAAACCATACCTTTAAATTATTACGGAAGTACAGGGCAATGACATCCAAAGAGTTATGTCTTAAATACTTTCAAATGGAGCTGCTTTGTTTTGGAAAACAACACAAATGAACAGCCAATCTCTACTTCATAGCTCACTTTCACTTTGTTTTTTGGCCGCACCAGGCAGCTTGCAGGATCTTCTGCAACCAGGGATTGAGCCCGGCCACTGCAGTGAGAGCCCAGGGTCCTTACCACTAGGCCACCAGTGAAGCCCCCACTTTCACTATTAATTAAAAAGCCCATCTCTCAAACGCTGACACCAACTAAAAAAATAACCCCATGCCAAACTATTAAATGGTATCCTGTAAAATATGTAATTATCGATGACATTATATTTGGATTAGGGCAAATACTATCGAAAGCTAAAATGAATTTTATGAACTTCACATTACTAAAAAGAACTTGCTTTGAGAGGTTTATAAAAGATAACACATGGCAAAGTTGACGTTTTTCCTTCTTATCAAATACTTAAGAACTAACTCTTTGGGAAGGTAGCATGTTAATTAGCGTTTTGCTGAAAAACTGGATTTGCTGAAAAACTGGATCTGACATGTCTACTGAGACAGGATATACTATAGAAAAGTTCAAGGATGTGGTTTGGAGAAAGGCATGGACTATGAAAATAGTTTTTCCACTTAAAATTTTTAAAATGTGTTTGAATTATTTTTCAATAGAGAGCTGGGTTTAAACATTATCGGAGCAACTAAGATTATTTATGGTACATTGAAATCTGGCCTCCAACGAAATATATATATATGTATGTGTGTATGTGTGTGTATATATATGTATATGTGTATATATATATGGGTGTGTGTGTATATATATGTGTGTATATATATATTCTAAAACAGCATTTCTTATTTATAATAAACATTATAAAAATCTAATAACATTTAAACATAAATTCTGTCTCTTTCACACATACAAATTGGCAAATTTTCATCAAATGAAACACTGTAAATGTTAAAATTATATATACTAAGGTCGATTTTTATTTCTCAGATTTAAAAAAAAAGGAGGGAAAGGGAAGAGAAAAATGACACTGACCTAAGTTTATAAAGAAGCTCCATATTATCAACGTGTTTTGACAAAAATATTCCAAAATGCCTGCTGGGTCAGAAGTATTGTGTGTGCCTGAGCTGCCAACAAAAATTTTCTTTTACTTATATTTAATGTTTTAAATCAGAATGCTTACTTGCATATATCTGTAGAATCCTGAGTTCCTAAAGCATATAATGAAGAACCAATTCTATTGTAATCATCTGCAGCACCTATGGAAAAAGTTTTAAGAATTTAATATATTTATTCATTGATTCAAAAATAGTTACTGAATACCTACCTGTCAAAAAAAAGTGTATGTAATATGAGATGCCCAAAGTCTAGTGAAAGAAATGACAAAAACAATAATACAAAATGATGAATTTTATATTAGAAGTAGGTATAAACTACATCGCGAGCAGGGGAAACAGATGATTTCACCTGAGGAGGTCAGGGAAGGATTTACAGACACTATAGGAGTTGGAGCTCACAGGATGAGCAAATCTTTACTAGGCAAAGAGGAGGAGAGTGCATTCTGGATAAAGGGAAGAGCATGGAAAAAGGCCAGGGAGACATAAAAGAGCAAAGTATTTTCAGAGAGCCTTCTGGGACTATGGCACTGCAGGGTACAGAGGGGAGTGGAGAGGGTTGAAGATGGAAAAATCAATTTATTTTTCTTCCAAGCATCTTGGGGGAAAGAAAGGTTTTGTAAGCCATGATGAAGTTTGGACCTGATCTTGTGGGAATGGGTGTTATTAAACATTTTAAAATCCTAGTAGTGGTGCAATCAACCTGATAAGGATTTTAGATTAAAAAATTCTGCTGCCTTGAATAAAGACTAATAGTGGAGAGACACAGAAGGCACAGTGACCAACCAGGAAACTGCTGTGTCAGATGCTGAGGGTCAGGATCAAGGTAGTGGAAACATTAAGAGCAGAGAGGAACTAACAAAGCTGGAAGATATTTGGGAAATGTAACAGGTAAGATTTACAAACAGTAGACCTGAGGCAGGAGCCTGGGAAGCTAGATGCATGGTAGTACCACTACCCTTGGGTGCTAGGAAGCAAAGTACTCAACATCAGCACAGTACTCCTCCTAGGGCTTGCCCCACAGGACAATGCCCTTGTTGAGAAAAGATTATAATTTCAGAAAAGGAATAGCATAGTGCAATGGTTAAGAGCGTGGACCTGTAACCAAACTGTCCAATCCCAGCTTCCCAATTTACCAGCTGTATGACCTTGGGCGTATCACTTAACCTGCCTGTGCCTCATCTGGAAAAAGGGATAATAATGGTACCCAATTCACATAATTATTTGGAGAACTAAATGAGTTAGTAAACATTACTATAAACTTGGCACATAGTGTATACAGTACTATACAAATGTTTGCTATCATTAATGAAATCCTAGACATGCCTCCTTTGTATTCCCACTTATACTAGTACTATTTTTACCAGGCTTTTATGTGTTTATCCTCTAACAAAACAGTAATGCTTACATTATACTTTCTTATTTTGCACAAAATTACATTCAACTTATATGGCTGAAATTTGGTGACTACTTACTTATTGTTACTCAAATCTTCTATCCTGATATCTTTTATAAAGGAACTTCAAGTACAAACTTCAGACTATGAACAGTAACTTATATATAAGACTCTTCACTACACCCTAACAGGTTAAGTTGAAAAAAAAAATAATAATACTCAAAAATCACTTAAAGGTTGGTTTATTGACAGGTAGGAATCAAAAATGGTTTCTGTGTTTAATACTGAATACATTAATAGTTTATGCTTAGGCTGACCCTGAAATTATTTTTTGGAGCAAGAAATTCCTGTATTCTAACTAACATTAGGCTTTGAGAACACTACCCTCTTTAGTTATTACAGCATTATGTGATCACGAAAAATATACAAACTGTCCTGATTTTATAAATCACAGTGACTTATAAAATTATTAAGTTGAAAAGCTTAATTTTTCATAATCCAGGCTAAGTTCATTAATTATGAAAAAATAGTTTTTACTTTATAATTTTGTAAAATTTTATTACAGTCGACCCTTGAACAATGCAGGGGTTACAGGTGCCAACCCTCCCCGCAGTGAAAACTCCCTGTTTAACTTTATAGTTGCCCCTGTATCCACGGTTCTGCACCTGCAGATTCAACCAACCTCGGACCGTGTAGTACTTTTACAATACTACATATTTACTGAAGAAAAATCTGCATATAAATGGACTCACATAGCTCAAACCTGTGTTGTTCAAGGGTCCACTATATATGTAAGGTAATTAATTATATGTAAGTCGTATTTTTTTTTTTTTTTTTGCGGTACGCGGGCCTCTCACTGTTGTGGCCTCTCCCATTGCAGAGCACAGGCTCCGGACGCGCAGGCTCAGTGGCCATGGCTCACGGGCCCAGTCACTCCACAGCATGTGGGATCTTCCCAGACCGGGGCACGAACCCATGTCCCCTGCATCGGCAGGCGGACTCGCAACCACTGCGCCACCAGGGAAGCCCAACAGTCGTATTTTTGTAAAACAGGATCACTATCATCTCCCCTAAAACACCATTCCACTTGGTCAAATAGAATCAGTAAGAATCACTAATATTCTGTTTTCTTAACAGATGATTCCTATAGTTCTTTATACTTCCATGGCACTAATATACACCTCTATGACAGGATTAATTACAGTATATTGTAATTTTTTGCTTTTAGTGTTTATCTCACCTGCAAAATTATTAATTCCTTAATGGCAAAGACTTATTTTCTTCATCTTGAAATCATCGATATCTAACATGATGGTTGGCACATAATAGATATGCCAATGTTTATGAATTAAATAACTTTTTAAGAAATTTAAAAAGTATATATAGTAGGCTTCCATTTTTAAATCATCAAATCTAAACTTAAAGGTATTCCTAATTATTACAATCAACACTAGTATGTACCATTTCGTATTTACAAAGTTTTTCTTTTTTTGGGGAAGGGGGTGTGCCTACAGGCTGGGGCCAGGGCCTAGTGGGGGTGGGTGGAGTGTGGGGTTTCCTAGGAAGGCACACAGGGTGCCGCTGGAGCCCTCACGGTGCACTGTGTGACTCTGGGTGTGTGTGGGGAGTAGGGAGTAGTGTGGGTCCTGATGGAGGGGCCAGGAGAGGATGGGTTGGGACAAAGTTTTTCTTAACAGAGGAGTGAAAGTATGAGATATTTTATCCTTAATGCCATTTTATAAACAAGGAAACCAACACAAGACATTATGTGAACTTCCCAAGGCTCTAAAGCAAATCAGTAATGAATTTAGGAAGGAATTCAAGTTTCCCACACTTTGACTATATAGTTCTTAACTACTGAACAGGCAACTAAGAACTACTACTTCATTAGAATGAATCTGCAAATCACAAAGATATAGGAAAATAAAATACAAAAAGAACTCTTAACTCTCTCAAAAGAATGACACAAGAATAGAAGTTACCAGGCCTGAGACTTCTTTACTTCCTCCTTTCTATTAGAGTATGTAACAATACCCCAAAACGGAGGTTCGTACTTCTAGGTACCTACTGACCTGTCTGTGTATCAGAGGCTCTGAAACTTTTTGGTTTTAGGACTCCTTTACACTCTTAGAAATTACTGAGGACCCTAAAGAGCTTTGTTTATGCGGGTTACATCTATCAATATGTACTGTATTTTTAAAAAAGTAAAACAAAAATTTTAAATATTTACTATTTTAAAATAACAGTATTAAAACCATTAATACATTTTGGTTTTCTTTTTTGGCCGTGGGGCATGTGGGATCTTAGTTCGCCGACCAGGGATAGAACCCGTGCCCCCTGCATTGGAAGCACGGAGTCCTAACCACTGGACTGCTAGGGAAGTCCCATAAACCATTATAAGTTAACATAACATTTTAAATGAAAATAACTTTATATATTTTAAAATTAGTGAGCACAGTGACACTGTTAGAGTTTTGCAAATCTCTTTTGCGTCTGGATTAATAGAATAATAATAATAGAATAGTTCCATTCTCTTATCTGCTCTGCATTCACTCTACTGTGATACGTTGCTTTTGTTCAAGTATCGGGAGAAAATCTAGCCTCAAACAGATGTGTCGTTGGAAGAGGAGGCATTTTACTAATATTTTCAGAAAATTGTGGATACTCTACTCAACAAGCAGTTTAAGTTTAAGGGTTAGTTCCTGTGGGGAATCTAAAATCCTATCAATGAACTTTGTGTACTCTATTACATTAAATCTAATGATATAAGTGATATTTACCCCAAGAATATAAGGTTGGTTTAATATCTGAAAATCAATCAACATCATTAACCATATTAATAGACTAAAAAAGAAAAACCATATGGTTATCTCAATTGTTGCAAAAAGAGCATTTGACAAAATCCAACATTCATTCCTGACTTAAAAGGCATCTAGGAAAAATCTACACCTATTATCATAATTAACGGCTTAAGACTGATGCTTTCCCCATAAGAAACAAGGCCAAGTTGCTTGCCTTCACCACTTCCATCAACACTGTACTGGAGGGTATAGTTATAGTATAATGGGGCAAGGAAAAGAAATAAACAGCATTCAAATTGGAAAGGAAGAAGTGTAACTGTTTTTATTAGCAGATGATCGTCTATGTAGAAAATCCTAAGGAATCTACAAAATAGTTAATAAAGCTAAAAATTGAGTTGATCTAGTAAGGTTGCAAGCTATTAGCTCAACACTGAAAATACAATGTATCTCTATATATTGGCAAAAAACAACTGGAGACTGGAATGTAAAAAACACAACATTTACAATAGCATCAAAAAATAATTAGGGATCTAACTAAAGATGTATAAGATCTGTACAAAGGAAACTATAAAACCTTGCTGAGAGAAGACCTAATTAAATGGAGATATGTACCATGTTCATGTATCAGAAGAACCAATAGTGTTAAGATGTCAATCCTCCCCAAATTAATCTACCGATTCTATACAATCCCAATCAAAATCCCAGCAGGCATTTTTGTAGAAAGTGACAAACTGATTCTAAAATCCATATGAAAATGTAAAGAAACCAGAGGGGCCAAAATGACTTTGATAAAGAAGAATAAAGTTGGAGGACTTATACAAGAAAAGATGTTCAATATCATCAATCATTGGGAAATGCAAATTAAAACCACACTGGCCTAGCAGAATGGATAAAATTTAAAAGACTGATTATCTTTATTGGCAAGGGTGTGAAGCAACTGGAACTCTCGTTCACAGCTGGTAGGAATGTAAAGTGATACAATCATTTTGGAAAAAAGTTTGGCAGTTTAAAAAAAAAAATTAATTATACACTTACACTTGACCCAGCCATTCTACTTCTAGGTATTACCCAAGAGAAATGAAAGCATATGTCCATACAAAGACTTACATACATATGGTTTATGTCAGCTTTATTTCAAATGGCCAAAAGCCAGCAACAACCCAAATGTCCACCAACAGCTGAATGGATAAACAACTGTGGTATAGCCATACAATGGAATACTACTCAGCAATAAAAAGAATGAACTATTGATACATACAACATGGATGCATCTCAAAATAATTTTGTTGAATTTCAAAGCCAGACTATAAAGAGTACATACTGTATGATTCCATTTATATACAACTCTAGAAAATGCAAGCTAATCTACAGACAGAAAGCAGATCAGCGGTGGCCTGGGGACAGGCGCAGGAGGGAGCGATTACAAAGGGCCACAAGGAAACTTTTGGTGGTGATGGATATGTTCATTATGTTGACTGTGGTGATGATATCATACATATGTCAAAACTTATCCAACTGTACACTTTGAACATTGCAGCTTATTGATATCAATTATATCTCAATATAAAGCTGTTAAAAAAAACCCATTTTAATCTATCTTGTACTTTAAATAGACCTTTTACATACATAATTTTGATCATTAAGAAAATACTAGTTCAATGAATCACACAGATCTTCCAAATGTTGACACACTTCAGTATATAATATCAAAAATATCACACTAATATTATCATCAATCTCCTCAGATTAAGTCTTTAACTATTGAAAAGCAAGCTCATGGTGACTGATACAAATTTTCCAAAATTCTAATTATTGCTGGAAAGCCTGACCTTTATCATCGTCAACAAACACTGTCAGCTGTTTTCCATGAAGTGTCAGGCCCATTTAATTAATTTTTAATAAAATGTCTACCAAATACTCAAGTTTCAATAATCACAGTTTGTCAGTTGTTCTTTCAAGTAAAAATGGTATTTTATGAAAAAAAGCAGCTAGTTCAGTTGCAACTCATTCACTAAAATGCTTTTCTAGAGAGAACCATCATACATCCATATGCAAAGTGCTTTATGCATACCTCTCATTTCATCACTCAGAATATTAAAAAAAGTATACTCAAGGGAGGAGACTTTCCACAAGTAATAAGTTTCACTGCTTCATCAAGGACATTCTTTTTTTTTTAAATTTAAATTTAATTTTTATTTTATACTGGAGTATAGTTGATTTACAATATTGTGTTAGTTGCAAGTATACAGCAAAGTGATTAGTTACACATATACATGTATCCATTCTTTTTCAGATTCTTTTCCCCTGTAGGTTATTACAGAATACTGAATATAATAGTTCCCCTGTGCTATACCATCAAGGACATTCTTAAACGAAACTTTAAATTGCAAATGCGCTGTGGGAAAGAATACAAAGACTATTAGTTTGGTGCCACTGCCGTGATTTGTGCTAAAGCACCAGCATTTATCCACCACAGCGTTTGCAACATCGGTGTAAATGTCAACATGGTGAAAAAGACAAAAAGCATCATAGTTTTATTATGAAAGTAGTTTTGACCTCACAGACTTGCTTAAAAGGGCCTTAGGATCAAAGCTGCAGAGACCACAGTTTGAGAACCACTGCCCTATATCAAGACTTTTACAAACTGTAAATAACATAATAACTTTATAAATATTCCATTAAACAATATAAACTTTAGCCACAGAGAAAAACCTTACTTTTGTGGGATCTTGTCATTCTATCAGATTTAGCAGATGCATCCTTAACTCGGTTATGATATTCTAAAAGGAATGTTCGTTCATGCTCAAAGAAATCATCTACATCCTATGGGATCAAAAGAAAATATGAGTTTTTTTCACTTACTTGCTTTAGTCTAACCCATAAATCACTTTGCTATCCTTATAATCATAAAAGATCATCAGTAAAACAGCAGAGCTATCCTCTAATAATCAGACATTATATTGATTTCATCAACAAGTTCAGACTTTAAAAACATGTGTTTCTATCTATCAAGTAAGAAATCTTTTACAGTTTTGCAGCTGAAGGCTTAGAGCTCCCCATTATGGTTGAGACTCACGTGTTGTACTCAAATGTGTTCCTACTTGTGCTCCGCCTCTACAATCCTGTTCTCCAACAGATATACTTCTGCCAGTGGGAGTGATCATTTGCTTTTGAGAAAATAGGGAAAGAAGCCTGGCAGACAAGTGAAAATCTGTTTCTCTTGGTCTGTTATGCATTCTATGGGCCGTTCCTGAATGCTGTTCCTGAATCCCTTAGTCATTAGGGCCCTCTTTGACTGCTTTAGGGAACCTGGCCAAACTAGCTGTCTGGGAGCAATTTTCATATTAAACACTGTTTTCAATCTTTTCTGGAACAAAACTAGAAATACTTTAAAAGTAAAAACTATTAACAGTACTTTCCTCCCTTCTAAAACAGCAATTGTTTATTGAAAAAGCACCAGCTGAAATGATGTAATTTGAGACCGACATCAACAGTATACAGAAGCAGAAGTTAGTGCTGATAAAATGTCATTTAAAATCTGCTAATTCATGTGTACCAGTTTTCTTAAATGTAAAAATGGAGCTAAACTAACTTGCAGAGCTGTAGTGAAGATGAAATGTGGGATACCAAACACCACACTGTAAATGTTCAAAAAAATGTCAGCTATTACTTCAATAAAATTATCAAAATCATAATCAATATAGTGGTTTATACTTAATGTTAAAAAACAATTCAGTGGGCTTCCCTGGTGGCGCAGTGGTTGAGAGTCTGCCTGCCGATGCAGGGGACATGGGTTCGTGCCCCGGTCCGGGAAGATCCCACATGCCATGGAGCGGCTGGGACCGTGAGCCATGGCCGCTGAGCCTGCGCATCTGGAGCCTGTGCTCCGCAACGGGAGAGGCCACAACGGTGAGAGGCCCGCGTACCGAGAAAAAAAAAAAAAAAAAGAAAAGAAAACAATTCAGGGACTTCCCCAGTGGTACAGTGGGTAAGACTTGGGGCCGGGGTTTGATCCCTGGTCAGGGATCTAGATCCCGCATGCATGCTGCAACTAAGAAGTCTGCATGCTGCAACTAAAGATCCCACATGCCACAGTGAAGATCCTGTGTGCTGCAACTAAGACCCAGCACAGCCTAAATAAATAAATAAGAAAAAAAAAGATCAACATTAATTATAATATCAAATAATTTAATATCAAATGATCTGTCTCTGCAAAATTAAAGTATAAATCAAATAGTACTTTACACCCAAGTTTTACTATAGATGTATTTATAAAAACAGGCAATGATGACAAAGCATTATTTATCTCTTATTAGTATTTACTTAATAATGTAATATAAACATTTTTCTCTTATATTTTAATGGTTAGAGTTTTCAGAAAAATCCATTTTTGTACCATTTTCAGAAATCATTAAGAAAAATTTAGGTGTTACCTTGGTAAATAATTAACTTTGTAAGTATATTCACACATATCATCTCATTCAATCTTTCTAACAATCCTGTGAGCTAGGTGGCATTACTGACCAAATTTTGAAAATGGGAAAACTGAGGTTCAGAGAAAGAAAGTGACTTTTTCCAAGGTCCTGTAGCTACTATGAGACGAAACCAAAATCTCAACTGAGCTCTTCTAACTCCAAATCTGAACCCAGGTCTGCCCCTAACATTTGTAAGGCCAACTGGATAAGTGTACAAATGGAGGCAGACCCTCTGTGCCCCACCCTGTGACTCTGTAAGGCACCCAGAGGGACCTCACGTGCACGTGGCTGGACGTTCATTCCACCCTGCACACTGACCTTCTGCCCTGTGCCTTCCCTCTACTCCTTGACCACCTGTGGAGGACAGCCACCAGCAGCCCAGTCTACCCACTGGCAGATGAACTCAAGGAAAAAGCCCGTGCAGGACCTGAAAGAAGGCTTGGGATTTGGACAAGGAAATACGGGATTCTAGATACCTGGAGAATGGTCTGGTTTGGAGGAAAGGGGCATGGGCTCTGGGTGGGCAAATCCACTTGGACCTGCAGACCTACTACCCCTTAGAGAAGGGAGCTCTTGAGGAACCCAGGGCGAGGGGCCCAGTTTCCCAGGCCTAAGAAGTCTACTATCCAAACTTCTCTTTTACTCTAATATAATCGTCCGCACATCTGAAATCTCAATCTGTCTCCCTCTTAGAAGAAGTAAATTCTCAAACCAACACCTCTGTTAATTAAAGTCTTACCTTTACTCCAGAAACAATTACTCCATCTGCTGATTTAACCATGTTTTTAAAGAAATCTTCAAGTTTCTCTTTTTTATTTTTCCCTCGCACACTCAACTGAAAGAAAGGTTAATTTAAGTTAGCATTTCTTTTAAGATTACAAATGAGAAGTTAATGCCTCCTTTATTCTCTGATATCAAAATGGCAATCTCAAAAGGACCCCGTTTTTAAACTTAATAAAGTGGCAATTTCATCACGTATATCAGTGGTTTTCAAATTTGGGGACATTAAAGAGGAATCTGGCCTTACTCCCAAAGATTCAGGTTCAGCTGATCTACAATAAGGCCTAGCTTTCCCAAATTTTATAAGTATATTTGATAATTTTGTTGTAAGTAACCCTCTCATCATACTTCGTCAAACACTACTATATCATACAAAGTCAACTAAATATTAACTCAGGAAGGAGTTCCTTTGAACATGCACAATTTACTGGAGTACAATATACCATCATATGATTCTGTAAAAGCTCTGAAAATACATTTTGAAAATTCTTCACTCCAAATCCATCCAAATATCATCTCCTCACCTGTTTTGGGGTCAGCAACTCATGATACAAAGGACACAAAAGATGACTCTGCCTGGCATGAATGGTATATCTAAAGTCAAAGGTGAGAAGCAGCTAGCTCTTTGACTTTACTACTTGCTGCACCAGGGACCCCATGAAGGAACATCCCATCTAATTTCCTTATCTACTGCCATGGCTTCAATGCCCACCTTTACGTTAGTGACTCACAAATCTCTCTCACTACCCCTAAGCTCTTTCCTGAACCTTAGATCCTAATTCCAATTGCCTACATCATATCCTTACACAGAGATTCTGCTAACCCCACATTAGAAAAATCTTTTTTTTTTTTGCGGTACGCAGGCCTCTCACTGTTGCGGCCTCTCCCGTTGCGGAGCACAGGCTCCGGACACGCAGGTTCAGCGGCCATGGCTCACGGGCCTAGCCGCTCCGCGGCATGTGGGATCTTCCCAGACCGGGGCACGAACCCGTGTCTCCTGCACCGGCAGGTGGACTCTCAACCACTGCACCACCAGGGAAGCCCTAGAAAAATCTTAAAAGAGTACTCATTATAGTCTAATCTCCAAGTTTTCCCTCTTCCTGGTTCCCTATTCATGCACCGCCCCCCGCCCCATCCAACCAGTCTCTCAGATTCTCGTATGTTCCCTAAAGCCCTGTACCTTTCATTAAAAATCTTGAAGTAATCTACAATTTCTTTCTTTCTCTCACAGCTCAAATTCTACCAGCAAATTTCTGAAATGTGTCCCTTTCCACTCCCACTGTCCTGTAGAAGTCCTCATTACCTCTTGCCTAGACTACTACATTGGACTACTAGTTAACATCCCTCATCTCCTCCACCCAATCCATTCTGCTGCTTGTGATAACTTTCCAACATCACACTTTGTAAACTTAATAAGTTTACAAAGTTTCATAATGTTCAGAGAATGAAGGCCAATCTCCTTAGCACGGTACTCAATACTTTGAAAAATCGGGTTCAACTTACCTTTCCACCTACCACTCTACCCCTAGAGAGCCTTATGTTCCAAACTGTTCTCAAAAGAACCTCTGAGCTTTTAGGTTCCTCTGCATCTGAAATGATACCTCTTTCACCAAAAATTCTTTTTTCAAAAAAATTTTTGGCCATGCTGAACAGCTTGCGGGATCTTAGTTCCCTGACCAGGATCGAACCTGGGCCCCTGGCATTGGAAGCTCGGAGTCCTAATCACTGGACCACCAGGGAATTCCCCCACCAAAAATTCTATTCAGACTTTAACATTCAAATTAAAAGGCATCTCTTCATGTAACCCTTTCAAATTCCCAGTTAGAATTCACTGCTCTATCTTAGGCCTCCCAAAGCACTCTAGGTTTTTTTTCTTTTTTTTTTTTTTTTTTTACTGAATTTTTGATATTAATTATTTCACTAATTCACTCATTTAACAAACCATAATGCATGTATACTATAACCATGCACTGTTGCTGGGTGTTAGGAATATTAAGACGATTAAGAGGTGAGATGGTCCCTATTCTTAAAGTAACTTACGGTGCAGAGGAGGACAGAAGAGAAGTAAACATATAATTACATATAGTGTGAGGAGTATAGTGTTAAAGATATCCATGGGGCACTAGGGGAGCACCCAAGGAACTTAATACAGACTGAGGGGTTGAGAAAGATAAGACTGGAGGTTGAATGACCAGTCAGGGACTGCTTCGAAAACCCAGGCAAAGATTATGCAAGTCAGGACTAATCTTTAGGTCTAGTGATGGAAGGATGCAGACACATTCCTAATATAGTAAAATAAAACAGAGAGAACTTGGTGACTCCTGAATAGGCAGTAGGAATCCTGAGTAATTTTCACAGTGTAAGGGACTGGGAGGTAGTGACACCTTCTTCGAGATATATAGAGAATACAAAAGGAGGCATGAATGTAAAGAAGAGTGCAGCTGAGGGTAAAATGCCAAGGGGACTCAGGGGTGATACAGATTCCTTCCTCCCTCCCTCCCTCCCTCCCTTTCGCTGTGCCACACGGCTTGCGGGATCTTAGTTCCCCAACCAGGGATTGAACCCGTGCCCCCTGCAGTGGAAGCGTAGAGTCCTAACCACTGGACCTCCAGGGAGTTCCCATCGATTTCTAACTTAAGAGCATATTAGAGTAGATGGAGCCACAGGAGTAGATGATATGACTTAGAATTTACAGAATTAGAAGTCTAGAGGAACTTTTAGACTTCTAGAGAACTCAGTGAGGAACCGTGGAAGAATCAGATTTAAATGAATGGATATATGGAGGATAAAGCCCATGAAAGAGACTGGGAAGTAGCTTTAGAGTTAAGATGAAAACACATCAAGAGACATTCCCATAGATCCACAAGTACATGGGAGCCAGCACAGCTAGAAAGATATCTTAGTCAACATGGAAAAGCATGATGTATTTCACCACATTAATAGAATAAAGGACAAAAACTGCATGATCACCTCAACAGATGTACTTTTTCATTATAAAACCACTCAAAAAAGTAGGAATAGAAAAGAACTTCTTTAAGCTGACGAATGGCATCTATGAAAAAACCCACCGTTAACATCATACCTGACAGTGAAACAGTGAATGCCTTCTCCCTAAGATCAGGGACAAATCAAGGATGTCTGCTCTTGTCACTTCCATTTAATACTGTACTGGAGGTTCTAGTCAGGGCAGTTAGGCAAGCAAAGGAAAAAAAGGAATCGAGATTGGAAAGGAGAAAGTAAAAAAGAAAAGAAGCTATTCAATGAGTGTGGCCACCAAGGTGGTTGAAGGCTGCGGGGATGCAGGCGGCTCAGGGATTTGATTTCTGACTGGTGTCCCACACTCTGTGAACAAGGCCACTATCTGATCAAGAAGAATTACTGAAATCAGCTTTAATGGAAAATGGGAGAGACCTGTCTAAAGTCATAACCTTGTTATAAGGAACAGAGCAGGCACTCTAGGTGAGATGAGAAAGACAAAAGGGCTAATGACAGGATCAAAGTGCAGGAGAGGTCAAGGGTCTAGATGCAGCAGTGAGTCAAAGAACTACTATAAGGGGAACAGGGAAAAAGGGAGCTGTGAGGACAGAAGGCTATGTTTGAAGTCTATAATATTAGGGTTTAAGAACTCAGAGGTGGGGCTTCCCTGGTGGCGCAGTGGTTAAGAATCCACCTGCCAATGCAGGGGACATGGGTTCGAGCCCTGGTCCGGGAAGATCCCACATGCCGCGGAGCAAATAAGCCCGAGCGCCACAACTACTGAGCCTGTGCTCTAGAGGCTGCGAGCCACAACTGCTAAGCCCATGTGCCTAGAGCCCGTGCTCCACAACAAGAGAAGCCACCACAATGAGAAGCCCACGCACTGCAATGAAGAGTAGCCCCAGCTCGCCGCAACTAGAGAAAGCTTGCGTGCAGCAAGGAAGACCCAATTCAGCCCAAAATAAACAAATAAATTTATTTAAAAAAAAAAAAAGAAAAAAGAACTCAGAGGTGAGACAAGGTCCTGGGTGTGGTCACTGATGTGGCAGGAAGAAACGAATGAAGATTAGGATGTTGAATAGGTAAGATATTCAATCTACTGCTAAGCAGACTAAAGCTATAGGTACTGGAAACAGAAGGGGCAGAGCTACATAAGGAAAGCAATACTACAGGCAATCATTCCTTATAGCAGTGACCATTTCTCATAAGACTAAATGCTGGAACAAGATTTTCTAGGCCTTCCAAATGTCCCACAGCCTTTTCAGACTTCAAGACACTTTCACTCTATTTCAACAGCTCATCAGTCCCATGACCCTCTGAAGCTCAGATAGTAGAACAGCACAGACAGATTTCTTTTCCAGCACCACTGAACAGAGTAAAGATCTGAGAAACAGCATTAGAGACAAGGTTGAGAAAAACCTTTTAATTGTGGGCCTATGATCTTCTACAACCTGTTAACATACTTGTTATTAATTAATTAAAAAATATTTGCAAAACACTTTCCAGTCCATCTTTCTAGGCTTTCTCCAAAACAACCATCTGCTGATATTAAAAGGGTTACTAAAATGCATCATCATCATCATCTCTATTAAGCACATATTAATTTGTAAGGAAGAGGGACTTCCCTGGTGGTCTAGAGGTTAAGACTCCGTGCTCCCAATGCAGGGGGCCCGGGTTCGACCCCGGTCAGGGAACTAGATCCCGCATGCATGCCACAACTAGAGAGTTCGCATGCCACAACTAAGAGTCCACATGCCACAACTAAAAAGATCCCATGTGCCACAACTAAGACCTGGTGCAACCATAAACAAACAAACAAAAACAACAACAAATATATTAAAAAAAACTGTAAGGAAAAAAATAAATCTACCTTGGTGGGAAAAAAATTATGAAATCCTAGGATTTATGAAAGCTATTTATAAAGGTGAACTAAACACTTAATAATCTTTCACTTATTATTTTAACAAATATTAATTTTACATCTTAATGGTCAGGCACAATTCTAAAATAGTGAGGATACAATGGTGAAAAATTCAAGTCTTACTCCCAGAGAGCTTACTTTTTAGTAGGGGGAGATAGATAATGGATATATAAACAAATTTTTTAAATACAGATATAGGGACTTCCCTGGTGGTGCAGTGGTTAAGACTCGCCTGCCGATGCAGGTGACATGGGTTTGAGCCCTGGTCTAGGAAGATCCCACATGCCACGGAGCAACTAAGCCCGTGCACCTCAACTACTGAGTCTGTGCTCTAGAGCCTGCAAGCCACAACTACTGAGCCTGCGCTCTAGAGTCTGTGAGCCACAACTACTGAAGCCCACATGCCTAGAGCCCGTGCTCCGCAACAAGAGAAGCCACTGCAATGAGAGGCTGATGCGCCGCAATGAAGAGTAGCTCCTGCTCTCCACAACTAGAGAAAAGCATGCACACTGCAATGAAGACCCAACGCAGCCAAAAAAAAAAAATTAAATAAGTAAATAAATACAGATATATAATTTCAGATAGTACCAAGGGCTGTGGCAACAGGATAGAGTACTTGGAGCCTGAGTACTAAGGTGGCCTTGTGCTGGTACCACCATGCCTCACTTTACACCTATGTTGCTCTACCAAATTATTGTTAAGGTTTTAGCCCAGGCCATGATAAAGGCCAGCATAAACAAATTCATAAAGGTAAAAAAGTGATGACAGCATTCTATCATGTGTTTGTTAGCAACCCTATTCATGAATCATTTTTAGACTCTTATAATTCACAATATAGCCAGCATTCTTTACAATTCCTAGTTATTAAGTGACCACAGGCCAGTAGCACATACTACACTTATGCTTGTGAGAGTACCCATGCTAAAGTGCTACATTTCGAGTTACACTTCCATACCCTTTTAAAAGTTTTCTCTACTGCTAGACTTAGGACGTTTTATTGTCACAGATACTAAAACCAAACCAAGAGGGAAAATTTGTATACACAAAATTCTTTGATCTTGATGTTGACTTGTAAGCAAACAAACCACTATGTTTACATTTGTTTTCTACTAAAATTATGAGTTAATCTTGTCATCCAAATATAGATCCCAAGATCTATATCACCCGTCCACTGAAAAGTTTTTCCAGCACCACAAATGAAGAAACTTTCAAAGTTCAACCACCTCAAATCTCTTTTTGCATTATAACAGAGTTTTCAGGCCGGGAGGGAGGGAGGAAAAGTAGGAGCAATCAGCACTGAAGAAGGCAGGTTAAACAGATCAAGAATCCATGATTAACCCAAAAGTAGTATTGAATTCTTTACCTCAAGTACTTCTCTGGAATTCTCCATAAGGCTTCAGAAGCCTCCAAACTCAAATTTAAGAACATTAATAAATTTAGTAACCTCTGTTTCGTTTTTTAAAAATAATTTTTAAAAAATTTTCATTTATTTCTTTTTTTTTTCTTTTTTTCTTTTTTCTGTGGTACGCGGGCCTCTCACTGTTGTGGCCTCTCCCGTTGCGGAGCACAGGCTCCAGACGCGCAGGCTCAGCGGCCACAGCTCACGGGCCCAGCCACTCTGTGGCATATGGGATCTTCCTGGACCGGGGCACGAACCCATGTCCCCTGCATTGGCAGGTGGACTCTCAAACACTGCGCCACCAGGGAAGCCCCATTTATGTATTTTTGACTGCGTTGGGTCTTCATTGCTGTGCGCAGGCTTTCTCTAGTTGTAGCGAGTGGGGGCTACTCTTCGCTGTGGTGTGAGGGCTTCTCATGGTGGTGGCCTCTCTTGTGGAGCATGGGCTGTAGGTGCGCGGGCTTCAGTAGTTGTGGTGTGTGGGCTCAGTAGTTGTGGCTTGTGGGCTCTAGAGCGTGGGCTCTAGAGCACAGGCTCAGTAGTTGTGGCACATGGGCTTAGTTACTCCACAGCATGTGTGATCTTCCCGGACGAGGGCTCAAACCCGTGTCCCCTGCATTGGCAGGAGGATTCTCAACCACTGAGCCACCAGGGAAGCCCTATTTCTTTTCTTTTTCTTTTTTTTTTTTTTAATATTTATTTATTTATTTTTGGCTCCGTGTGGGCTTCCTCTAGTTGCAGTGAGCGGGGGCTACTCTTTGTTTCAGTGTGCGGGCTTCTCATTACGGTGGCTTGTCTTGTTGAGGAGCACGGGCTCTAGGCGCATGGGCTTCAGTCGTTGTGGCATGTGGGCTTCAGCAGTTGTGGCATGCAGGCTTCAGGAGTTGTGGCTTGTGGGCTTTGGAGCGCAGGCTCAGTAGTTGTGGCTCACGGGCTTAGTTGCTCCGCGGCATGTGGGATCTTCCCAGACCAGGGCTTGAACCCATGTCCCCTGCGTTGGCAGGCAGATTCTGAATCACTGTGCAACCAGGGTAGCCCAATAACCCTATTTCTTAAGAAGTTCACAATTCAGGATGAAAATCAATATTCCAGTAATAACATAATATACCATCATCTAAAAAATTAATCCACTCAAGTTCTACTGAAACAGTGCATTATCACTGAAAAAGAATCATTTTTTTTTGCATCAAGTAAGTTTTATGTATATATATATTTTTCTAGAGACTCAGGATTTACAGATGAGTAAAATCAGTAAACTGATATAACCAATTATTTATACCAACAAATAATATTTACACACCAGAATAAAGAAATCAGATTTATATAATGCAACAGCATAAAAACACTGTTCTACAACTAATAACTTAAGATGACTGATCAAGATCTAAGCCCTTAACACATCAGTGAGAGTCGTGAATTTGCCCAGCATCTCAGCTCCACCTAGAGATGTGAGGGACTTAGGGACGGCATTCTGCTCCAGACGATAATAGCATCACATTTTGTGTTGAATCTAAAAGACTCTTTTCTGAGGGCTTCCCTGGTGGCGCAGTGGTTGAGAGTCCGCCTGCCGATGCAGGGGACGCGGGTTCGTGCCCCGGTCCGGGAAGATCCCACATGCCGCTGAGCCTGCGCGTCCGGAGCCTGTGCTCCGCGACGGGAGAGGCCACAGCAGTGAGAGGCCCGCGTACCGCAAAAAAAAAAAAAAAAAAGACTCTTTTCTGAGATGAGGAACCCAGCAGGGATTTTTCTCACTTGACTGGGAGGCGAGGTGTCAAAGTCAAATGCTCTTAATTCCAGCCCCGCCCCGGGCTCTGCCATGTTGGGTCTTGTGGGTCGTGTGGCCGTTGCCCCGGCCTCTGGGGCCTTTCAGGGACTCAGCCCTTCAGCGCCGCTACCCCAAGCCTAGCTCATACTGGGAGCCGCTCCAGCCTGCCAGAGACAATGCTGCTTAAACATCTCCCTCGCCAAAGGCAGGCACCGCCACTGGGCACATTGGTCATTGGTCATTGGTGTAGTGGTGGATGTCCAATTTGATGAGGGACTGCCACCCATCCTAAACGCCCTGGAAGTGCAAGGCAGGGAGACCAGGCTGCTTTTGGAGGTGGCCCAGCATTTGGGTGAGAGCACAGCAAGGACCACTGCCATGGATGGTACAGAAGGCTTGGTTAGAGGCCAGAAGTCCTGGATTCTGGTGCACCAGTCAAAATTCCTGTTGGCCCTGAGACCTTGGGCAGAATCATGAATGTCATTGGAGAATATATTGATGAGGGAGGTCCCATGAAAAAGAGTCATTTTAAACTGCTTGAAAAATAAGAACATTTTATAAAATGTTTTTATAAGGCCTTAAGCCTTTTCTAACAACTCCCTACTCTTTCCAATGATGCTTTAAAAATAAACCTTGATCACTACTTTGATCAATACTCACATCTTGATTATATTCCAGGAAGACATGGAAATTTAAATCTTTCCTCAAAATAGGATGTGCTGCCACACGACACAGGAATACTTCATGCATTGCAACGGTCTTCTTGAATATTGCCAAATACTCACTAGAAACAATACACAAAATTAAAGGTAAAATACTGCAGAAAAACATCTGCAACAATTTTTTCAGCAAATACTCTTTGAATTATTCTAAATGCAAAATTAGAGATACAAAGATATAATCCATGTAAACAAAGCTTTTAGTTGAACTGTTAATGAAATATTCAATATATAAAACCCAGCTCTGAAAAGACTTCATGCTAGTTAATAGTATTTATTACATTTAAATGTTAATATTTTTAGGTTTTATGAACGTTTCTTCCTATGCAGGTTGATGTTAAAGGTAACTATAGGGGTTTTTGTTTTTAGCTTCAGAGAAAGTATACTACAAATTATACTGTACAACTTTAATAATTCAATTTCTAGATAATTACTGTTTTTGAACACCTTCATACAAAAAAAAGTCAGAAACCAAACCTCAGTATCAGTAATCATATTTTCAACATTAATAACTATTTTCATCTAATGACCCAAGCACACAAGAAAGAAACACACCATGGAGAGACTAATTTTTGCCATTACAATTGAAGAATTGTGTTTAAAATATTTTACTATCATCAGTGAATCACAGCGATCATATAGTAATACACGTCAGTTTCGAAAAAACACTCAAGGAAAAGGCCCAATATTCTTGCTTCAACTACGTGCAAGGAGGATAAGTTTTACATACCAGCAAACCAGCAGGACCAATGTTGGGAAGTTTGATCTCTGTGAGGGTAGTCATTCAGTGAAGACAAAAAAGAAGGATGCAGAGGATGGAGGTAGCAGGAGAATAAACCCAAGGTTCTCTGTTATCCAACCCCTAACCAGACCACAAAAGAATCATGATCAGGGCCACTGGAAAACCACTGATTCTTTCAATATTAATGTGCTCTGCTAATTTCCAGCTTTCAGCCTTATAAACTATAGAATTATATATCTGTCTGCTATCAGACTACTGCTTGCACTCAGTATGGACAGAATTCTTAAAATATCTGTCACTTACACTTTAACAAAGAAGACCTACTTTGTTAATTTATCTTGTCAAGAGTTTAGCATCTGAAGGAGTCTAGTAGCACTGTGAAAATATGCTTAAAAACTGAAATTCAGTGCAAGAAGAGAAAAGGAAATGCACAAAGGGGAGAAATGACCAGAAAAAGAGTGATGAACGTGATGATAATGCAAGGAAAGTTATTTCCTTGTATAACTCTCAAAATACAGAAAAACAATATATAGCAAATCCAAAATTATTTTGAATGTTTAATAAAAGAGGAAAAACTGTATTTTCAGCAAATATGCTAAAAATGAAATAGAAATTATCTCAATTTTTTTCAAGGATTTAATATGTCTAGTATATATGAAACTAGTAATCACTTAATAAAAAACATTAAAAAACTATTCTCTATTCTCTCTCTGCTCCTATTCTTTTCCCTTCAGCCAGAAGCCACAGGCAGAGAAAAGAGGAGGGGGAAAATTACGCGTGCGTGCACACACACACACACACACACACACACACACACTTTTTGAAAAAGAAAGCAGAATATATTCAGAGTTGCTCAGTGCACACTGCTATGAGAAACAGAAGTCTTGGTAGTATGCACTTGTCAAAAAAAGAGAACCAGGTGAGTAGTGACTAAGGCCTTGTAAATAACAAATGAAAAGATTTACACTGTGCTTTAAAAAAGTCATTATTTCCCTTTCTACTATTTTTTATAAACTTTTGGATCCCCTGTTTTCAATTTTCAGAGTTTATTTAAAAATGTAATTTAAAGAATTTTAAAGTGCAGACAATTATTCTATAATTTTCCTGTAGGCTCTGATCATGACCATTAACACTGGTTGTATGGCTTAAACCTGTATCTTCCAGAAAGGGTCAATGTGGTGAAATGATTGAAAGGATGGGATATCAGAAAGCAAAAAAACAAAAACAAAAACAAAACAAAAAAGGCACTAAAATAAGCACAATTAACAAGAAAAATCACATACGCTTCCAGCTCCTGTTTCATCTTTGTGAATTCTTCCTTTGTCATAGACCCTTCTCCTTCTCCAAGTTTCTGTAGTTTTTCCCTTGAGGCATCAAAATCAGGTCTTGGTGGTGCTGGAGGGATCTGTAATGGAACCAAATCACTAGTTTTTTGACCACACTGCACGGCATGCGGGATCTTAGATCCCTGACCAGGGATCAAACCCATGCCCCCTGCAATGGAAGCACGGAGTCTTAACCACTGGGCTGCCAGGGAAGTCCCCCAAATCACTAGTTTTAAAGACTTTAATTTCTTGCAGCAATTGTACTACTGCCACCATAAAAGACTATTGTCTGAGAGAGCTAAAGTCATCCTGAATGAACTGGATACCAGGAATATCCCAATTAAGGTTAGAGAATTTGATTAAGTCTAGAAATTAAGATCCTTGAGATCCTTTACACCAAGGAAGAAACAAGAGCAGAGTACTATTTTCTGGTGTTAGAACAGTACCAGAACTTTAGTCTGCAGATTGTAGATGTGGCAACCTACAGTCCTCAAATGTCTATGTGCACTAAGCTTTGAGTACACACTAAATAAATGTGTAGCAAATATGTATACTATTTTTCAAAAGTATGTAAATGGTATGATTAGAGTGTACCAGAGGCAGAAAGCATTGACTTAAAAACAAGAGAACAAGATACAGACTAATGACTAACCTCATCTTATTCACCCACAGTAAGTGGGTAAGTAAGCACTACCTTAAATAAAAATATAAGATCTAGAAGAGACATATTATTCAAGGGAAGGATATAAGAAAAACCTTACTGTAGGAGGAAGAGCCTACAAGTAGGAACTGTTAAGGGGAAATGATGGAAAGCAAACAGAGCAAGTAAGAGGAAGAAAAGGTTAAGTAGCGGAAAGTTAAAATAACAATGACTTGAAGAAAAGGATTACACCAAGAAAAGCAATAGGGAAGGAAGCATCAAATACAGATCAGCACACATTCATTGATGCCTGCACACAGCATCTACTATGTGCCAAGCATGATACTGAACAACTGGCATATAAAGATAGATAAGACATAGTCTTGATCTTTGATGAGTGTTTAGTCTATGGGAGAAAAAAGTAGTAAGAAAATGTCATCACACAAGAAGATGAGGGAAAAAAGGCGGAAATAGGAGGAGGTTCCAGGCTGCTAAACACATCGACATGCTGGGAAAATGGAAGGTGGTACAACATCCTGGAAAGGTCATGAAAGTTATCTGTCAACCCCCCACTCCAATACCTCATCCTATGCATCTCTTCTTCCATTTGGCTGTTCCTGAGTTGTATCCTTTATATAAACTGTTAATTAACCAAAAAGAAAAAAAGAAAAAGAAAAAGTACTGCCAGTTGTCCACCAAACTCAATTTGTAGAAAGAAAAAAAAAAACAAATGATTGAGAAGGAGGGGCCACAAGGATAAAGGTGGAATCAGGCGAGGTCAGGATGATTTCAAGGAAATCAAATGAAACTAAACTTCAGAAATCTGACTGTGGTCAACAGCTGAGGCACAACACCCAGTGCATATTTATATTCGATAATCTCTTAAGGAGCCCTCCAACTCTAAGCATCTGTCTACCTAAGGGTTCAAGACCAGTATGGTTTGTAATACCCCCTTAGCTACTCCCTAGGACAAGCCCATTTCTATTCTAATAAACAGTAGGAATTTAAGTTTAAATGAGGGGGAATAACGTATCCATATCCCCACACTCCCAAACAAGACAACTCAGGATAAAAGTGGTAGTCAATTACATTTTGTAGCTGGCAATTAAAAAAAAACTACCTCAGTTCACTAGAAGTGCAAAAGAAGATTTCAACACATAATAAAGTATCTAAAAAGCTCCTAGAAAATGGGATTAAAATGGAACCTCAACACTTACAATGTAACCTGCATAGTCTTCATTTTCAACGAAGGAATCGTGAAGCCAGATAAATTCCTCATGTTGTCGAACAACTGAAAACTCGTTTTGTTTAAAATTTGGCAATGAACTCTGCAAAGAAAGAGATTCTCTCAAATAAAAATCGAAGTTACACTAAAAACACTTTTAACATTTTATACCTTATTTTTTAAAATTAGTCTTTTATGAAAGATTCTCAGTGCTTTTACACTCTATTATGAAAACCCTGAGACACCCAGACAAAATTATCCTGGGATCTTTGAGAAAATAAGCTGACAGCCTCTTATTATATTGTACTTCCACCATTACAAAGTTATCCTATAAATATAACAAACTCAACTATTCAGACAAAAAAAAATAGATCACAATCTGAAAATGTGCCTGAGAACTGAAATCTAAAAAGAAAATAGTCTGTTAAAACAGTAATTTAGGGCTTCCCTGGTGGTGCAGTGGTTGAGAGTCCGCCTGCCGATGCAGGGGACACGGGTTCATGCCCTGGTCCGGGAAGATCCCACATGCCGCGGAGCGGCTAGGCCCGTGAGCCATGGCCACTGAGCCTGCGCGTCCGGAGCCTGTGCTCCGCAACGGGAGAGGCCACAACAGTGAGAGGCCCGTGCACCACAAAAAAAAAACCACAAAAAACAACAACAGTAATTTAACTGAAGGAATGTACCAAAACTGAAAATAACAAGAATGGTAAAAGATATTAAAGTCTAGAGAAAATTAAATTTGTACTATGTCTAAGTTCTATGATTAATTCTCAAATGTTAATCTTTAAAAAGTACACTTCCCTAAAACGTTTTGTTAAAATAACAGCAGTGAATTATAAACTAAAATAGAATTACTGATTATGTTCAAAACCAAAATTCTAGTCAATATATTATTACATATGTAACATTAGCACAATAACTAAAATAACAGAAGTACAAAATCCCATTTACCTTTGTGTGAACAGTGAATTTTACTTTATCTCTCTCACTAAGAGCATCAGAAATGTCCACCTGCAGAGCAGCATCACTTTGAAGATCTACATTTATTGCTTTAAGCTAGAAAAAGAAAATAACTCAATGAAAATTCTGTAGGCTTTTATACAATTTAATTCTTCTCCCAGACAATAAGACAATGCAAAAACGAAACTAAAGAATCTGAAATCTAAAAAGTACTCAAGTTCATTTACTCTATCTATATCTGTACCTATCTATCTATCTATCTATCTATCTATCTATC
Organism: Pseudorca crassidens; assembly: GCF_039906515.1. NCBI lineage: Eukaryota > Metazoa > Chordata > Mammalia > Artiodactyla > Delphinidae > Pseudorca > Pseudorca crassidens. The sequence continues at coordinate 64,326,189 of NC_090296.1, read as the reverse complement.
TATCTATCTATCTGGGGGGAGATGCTTTGGTTATGTTATTATCTTAACCAATTTTCATTCTACACCATGCAACTACACTTTGCTTTGTATGAGTCAATGTGCTAAACATTATTACAGTTTCACCCAAAAAGTAAACTATTTTCCAAGAAGATGGTCCTTTAAAAGTTCAAGTGTTCCCTTTAAGAACAAGAAAAATAATAAAAAGAATATTGGCCAATCATTTAAACTCTATTGCTTATTTTAATTCAGGAATATACAATAAAACTATTAATGATAATTAAATATATTACATATATGTATTATGTATATGTAAAATGCTAAAAATATAACATATAATACTCAATAATTAACTCCTGTGATATGAATTAAATTTTACTCTACAGTACTCTTTAATTCTTCTAAATTAATTTTTACTCTATACACCCATTTCTATTTACCCATTTATGAGAAAAGTTCTCCACATATAATTCTAATCATAATTCTACTTATAATTCTTAAATTTCATCCATTTTTCTTCCCCTTTAAACAAATAAACATTCTAACATCTTTGGGTAATTTGGAGATTTACAAAAGAAGCAAACACACTAAAAGATAAAGTCTCAGCCAGCTGCAAAGATATGAAATATTTAAAGTGTAACTAAGTAGCTTGCTTCAAATACTCTAGTTGTAAAAGCCAGGACTGACTTTGGAATCTTACCTAGTCATTAGTGTTTCAAATTTCAATTACAATGTAAATGGAAAAAATGCTGGAAGCAAAATTGTTTATTCTATGATCTCAATTATATTAAAAAAAATGCAAAAATGGTTCTGAAGAACCTAGGGGCAGGACAGGAATAAAGATGCAGACATAGAGACTGGACTTGAGGACACGGGGAGGGGGAAGGGTAAGCTGGGACAAAGTGAGAGAGTGGCATGGACTTATATGCACTACCAAATGTAAAATAGATAGCTAGTGGGAAGCAGCCGCATAGCACAGGGAGATCAGCTCATGCTTTGTGACCACCTAGAGGGGTGGGATAGGGAGGTGGGAGGGAGACGCGAGAGGGAGGGGATATGGGGATATATGTATACGTATAGCTGATTCACTTTGTGATATAGCAGAAACTAACACACCATTGTAAAGCAATTATACTCTAATAAAGATGTTAAAAAAATGCATACATAAAAGGCTTATAGGAAATACAACAAAATGTGAGTTGCAGTGGATTTGCTTCTTTGTATATTCTTTTATTCTCCCAACTTTCCACAATATGCATGTATTACTTTTATAAATAGGAAAAAAATAAGCCTTTAAGGAATCTTGCGATTTATTAAAAGATGAATTTTGTGAAGTTTTCCATTAAATAGGGTTGTTTATTAGTAATGAAAGTAACATACTATTTCATTTTTGCTCTTTTGGTTCTATATTGACTAGACATGTTTTTAAAAAATAAATACCATTACATACAATCTAACTTAAGAGTCACAGAAGAAATTAATCACTATTTAAATTGTATGGCCTTTAATGAAAACTTTATTGATAACTTTAATAAGTTTATATTAAAATAAATTTCAATCAGTAATCATATTTTTAAAAGTTAATACTATAAACTTACATAAAAATATTTTAAAATGTTTAAAAAATTGCTATTGTACTCAATGCTACATGTAGCCCACTGTCTGATAAAAGAAATGAACTTAAAGGTTGTTCTGAATTACAAAGGAGTATTCTTTTTCATTTTCCAACTATCTTCATTGCTTCTGAAGTATTGGAAACATTAGAGAGTACTTTGTTCTTTGGTTTTCTTGCTTTTATTTAGTCTTATGTCTTCAAACTGTCCTTCCTACCTGTTCTCTAACCCCTTACCTTAATTCTAATTTAAGAAATCTGTTTCCTTATTTCTCTTTACTCACATTCAGGCCACTCTTAAGATGTTTATTGTGGTGGGATGAATTACAGCTCCCCAAAAGACATCCATATCCAAATACCTGTGAATGTTACCTTATATGGTAAAAAAGATGGGGAGATTATCCTGGATTATCCAGGTGGGTCCTAAATACAATTACATGTATCTTTATAAGAAGGAGGCAGAGGGAAATTTGACACAGACAAAAGAAGAGAAGGCAACTTAACTACGGAGGCAGAGATTAGAGTGGTAAAGCCACAAGCCAAGGATTGCAGGCAGCCACGAGAAAGCTGGAAGAGATAAGTAACTAATTCTTCGCTAGAGCCTCAGGGAGCATGGCCCTGCCAACACCTTGATCTCAGCTCAGTGATAGTGATTTCAGACTTCGGGCCTGCAGAACTGTGAGAGAATAAATTCTGTTGTGTTAACCCGTCAGGTTTGCAGTAATTTGTTATAGCAGCCACAGGAAACTCATAAATTTATCATGTGGTTTTTGGAACAATAACCTTAGCAATTCTCCATTTCTTGTTTTCACTGCCTAGTCTAGGATTTTTCAGACACAACTCATAAGACTCAACCTGGATGCTTGTTAAAAAATACAGAATCCCACGCCCTATCCCAGACGTATCAAAACAGAATCTTCAGAATGAGCCTTAAAAGCCGTACTTGGGAACACTGGCCTAGATTTTCCAGGTTGTCCTTGTCTTTACATTCTGTCAAAACTTCATCTCAACTGCTAATATTTTCTTTTCAATGATTATATAAAATATTTCTGCCAGATTTCATATCTCTAAGTATATTTTAATTTTCAGGTTTATTTTCTTTTTTTTTAACCGTTGCGCCATCAATTTGGAAACACACCTTTCAGGATTTCCACATATGAAGGGCTGTTATTTTTTCTTCCAATTAAAGATTATTTTAAATTATTAAAATATTTCTCTGTCTTCCATTTCGTTATCCTTTTATACCAAATACACTGTTCCCCTTTTTTTGCTTTGTTTTGTCTGATAGTAAAACACCTGGGTTTTTAAAACTGTAACTTATCAATAAATAATATTACTGTATTATACATTTACCACTTTTGGTCTTGTACTTTATTTTTTAGGTATAGTTTACATATAATGAACTGCAGATTTTAAGTATATAGTTCGAAGAGTTTAAACAAATATGTAGGTTACACCCCTGTAATCATCACCATAATTAAGATATGGAACATTTCCATCAGCCCCAGAAGTTCCCTCCTTTGCTTTTATTCCTCTACTTCTTACTTTCTAACTCTTTGATAAATTCTCTCTTTTATGCCTTATTAAAGCATATTAAAGCACTGGAAAATATGTCTTCCAATCAGTTGTGCCTTAGATTTAATAAAATATCATATTGTAAATTTAGTGTGTGGTTTTTTTTGTTTTTGTTCTTTTGGTCATGACGCACGGCTTGCAGGATCTTAGTTCCCCAACCGGGGTGGAACCCAGGCCCCCTGCAGTGGAATCACGGAGTTCCTAACCACTGGACAGCAGGGAATTCCTGTAAATTTAGTGTTAATTACATAAAATGTACACAGATTTTCCAGGTGGATTTTTTTCTTTGTTTACAGAAAAGTCAGTAATTTTAGACAGTTTTGGTTAAGGGGAAGAGTCAAAGCAAACAACTTGTGATTCATCAACATTTAATTAACTCTGCAAGTAGTGAGGTCAGTTTGAGGAAATTCTAACTGGACTATATTCACCAGTTTAATCCTTATCTGGGCCAATACTTCCTTTTGTCAAAGACTGACTAGGTTAAACACCTGTGTCATGGTCAAGAGAAAGCCCAGGCAGAGAAAATGATTAAGCAAAACACACTATCCTTAGAAAAATAATCTAAAGACACTGCCCTACTGCTGATAGATTAATTCTTCACATATAATTACTTAGTAAAGAGAACATTCACTATTAGTTTACTACACTGATGTGTTTACATGTTAAAGTATCAACCTTATGACACTCCTAAAAACTTAACTGTTAATCTTTTGCCAGAAAAGTACATGTACAGAGATGGATGGATGGATGGAGGAGGAAGGAAGAAGGAAAATAACTGATTATTGCAACAGCCTCCCAACTGGTCTCTTGCTTCTGCCTCTTTCCCTCTTCAATCTATACTCCTTATAGGGCCACTGGAACCATCCCACTAAACTAGAAATCACTCCTCTGCTCAAAACCTAAGGGGTTCCCACTTAGAGAAAAGCCTAATCCTTACAGTGGCCCCCCAGGCCCTATTCTTCTGGCTCACTGCAGCCCTGAAAGAAAGGCACGAACCGTAACAGGGCTAAGAAACTATTTCTAGGGAATTACAGTATAATCAGTGAAAAACCCCATGAGGCAGACAGAAATTCTGTTAAGTTCACTAACTCAGGCCAAAATTTAAATCTATTTTACTCCTAGTCCAGTTATGATTTAAAAAAAATTTTTATTGAAGTAGTTGATTTACAACCAGTTATGATTTTGGAAGTCCTGTAATAAATTATTTCCATTATGATACTCTGTATACTCAGCAGTCAAATCAACGGTTGATTATACATATACTTTCCGGAAACTAGATTCCCTTTCATCCATCATACTAGGAATAACAAAACATTACTAGAGTCGCATGATGTCACTCCAATGCCTTTCTTGCTGGTCTTGTCAACTCCCATTGCTCTTTTGCCGTACTTGGCTTGCAAATTCCCACATGTAGGATCAATTCAATCATCAACTTTCTTTGCTTTTTTGAGCTGAGTGTGGCTAAAGTCACAACTGTCTGTGCTTGTCCACTACAAATTATTGCTCTCCCAACTGCACTAGACTCTTAAAACCATTCAACAGTCCAGGGTCGATCTGCTCAGCTCCCCTTCTGATTCCCTGAGCAACCACTCCAAAGCTTTACTATCTCAACCCTCAATTGCATTTCCACCCTATGCTCAACAAGTGACCCTGTCTCCCACATCCCCAAGAAATAAACATTAGCAGCTGTTTTCCCTCAGACCCATCAATAAGTCTTTCTATAAATAGATCTGTACTCACCATCTCCTCTGCATTCTCAGAAGGAGTGGTGTCCCATGGAGAGCAGAGCTCTCCGGCTACCTGAGCAGGTAATCTGCCTGTTTGCTCTAGAACCTGCTTGTACAATGCTCTTCTAGTCAAGTTAGCCCTGGTCTCACAACACCTCCACACAGTGAGGACCTAATTTCCAAATCCAATACTTTGCAGTCTTCTTGATCTCTCTTCGGTATTTTGCCTCAATGATCATTCTGACCATGTCCTTAAAACTCTCTCAACTTCTGGGGACTCTCTTCATTTTCTCCCCACTCATCTCAGCCCCATCAGTTAGTCCATTTCTTCTCCTTGGCCTGTGAATGCTGTTTCCCGCTGGATACTATCTAGCGTTGGCAAACTCGGCCATTCTTGACTAATAACTCTGAAATTTATACCTTCAACTCACACCTCTTATTCTAAGTTCCCAATCATAATTTCAAGTTACTAACTAGACATATCCACCTGGATGTATTTACTTATTAAACAACTGAGTGCCTTCAACGTGCCAACCACTGTCAGATGTGCTTGCGATAGAGCAATGAAAGGACACAATCTTCACCCTTTCAGATCTTACTTTCTAGTTTGGCAGGGAAGGGATTAGACACTTCACAGGCACTTCAAATCCAACATATCTGAAAACCAAACTTATTATCTACCTTCTAACTCTGCTATTCTCTCGTATATTCCTCATCTCCTTCTCCTCTGTCTAGCACATGTATTTATTCAGCCACTATGCCTTGTGCATTCTATCTTCTAAATATCTCTCTGCTATGTCCCCTCCTTCATCCCTTCTTCCACTGCCTTAGTTCTACCTTTAACATTTCTCATCTGGACTGCCGCAAAAGCCTGGTAACAGGTTTCTCTGCTTTCTGCAAGGAAGAAGCAATCCACCTTCCACATCGGAGTCATCTACAATGCTATTTTCATCTGGGCATATGTCCTTCCTAGCTGGTGATCCCTCAGGACTTCCCACATTATGCACTTTATCTGTATTACCCATATCTACTCCTGCTTCCAGTAAGAAAAAGTGCTCCAGGTGGAACCTAATGTCCTACCTACATGTTATCCTCTCTGCTGGCAAGCCTTCCCCATCCCTGGGAGCCTACACAATCAACATTTAAGGCTTAGCTCCTGTAGGCAACAGCACAGTGGTTAACAGCCCAGTACCTATAGCTAGACTCCCTGAGTTTGAATACAGCTCATACCGGCTGTATGAACCAGGGCAAGTTACTTAATCTCTCTGAACCTCACTTTTCCTTTCCAAAGTAGGAATAATAGTAGCAGTTACTTCACAGGGATTTGAGAATTGAGTTGATGTGTGGAAAGTCCCTAGTATGCAGCAAACGCTTCATCAGTTGTGTAGTTACCATTATGTCTTCACTCTCCTTCGTACTCCCACAGCACTTCACCGGTAAGCTCCTCACTACACTGCCATGGCCCCAGGGCAGGAACTTTCTCTTCTTCCTCTGCCAACATTCATCTTATCCTTTGCCAACGAAATCTATGTCATGTTTTTATCAGAAATAACTATCAATAAATGTGGAATATGTTCAAGCTAAATGCTGAGTAGGTACAAAAGAAAATGCAAACACCTGGGCCAAGTCTTAAAAGGTTAAGTCAAATTTCATGTGAAAAAAAAGGTGAGGGAAAAAAAAACCCACTCCACAGCACTGAGAAGCATGCATAAAGCAGACATTAAAGTGCAGAGGTGGTTGGGCAATGACAAGTAGACTAGAATATGCCTATTGTGTGTGTGTGTGTGTGTGTGTGTGTGTGTGTGTGTGTGTGTGTGTGTGTGTATGGGGCAGGGGCATCTTGAGAAATGAAGTCAGCCAGAAAGCGTTATGAACGGTGTTCAATGCTAGCATAAGGAGTTTGGACCTTACTGCAAAAAGAACTGGGTCCCCGTTAAGTCCTTGTGACTATTGGTGCCATATGATCTAATCATTTCAGTTAGGTAACTACCAGTCATGTGCAGTCTGGACTGGAAAGTAGAGAGCCTGGAGACAGACCAATGAGATACTGCTACAGTCCAGGCAAGAGATAGAGGGAACTTAACTGTGGCCATATAAATGAAAGATGGGCTAACAACATTTCTGAGGTGAAATTATCTGGTCTCAGTGACTGTTCTGGTATGGGGATGAAGGTTATGATTCAGAAGCTTCTTGCATGAAGGACTACAAATGATGACATTAATGAAGATAAGGAATAAGAGGGAGGAGCAAGCCTAGGAGTCCAGGAGAGGTGCACTTCCTCCACCTGAAGTAATTCTGAAAACAATAAACATATTATTTAGAATTCAAATCAAATGCTAAGAGAATTACGCCATCATGCTGGCATGTACTGCTCTATTTAACAAGCACATCAGAGCAAAATGTGTCCAGTTCAAAGGGCTCATTTGTTTACTAAATAATATGTTACTGTCCTTCCTTTGGGAAAGAAAAAAATACCCTTCTATGCAGAGGTGTAACCGAAGAGATCAAAAAGTGGCCAATAATTTTCAATATTGTGTATTCTTAAAGTCTGCTTTTTAAGTTTCTTACAAAACAGTATATTCTTAAGGCTGTAAGACTCTCTTCTGTTCCAAATCATAATGAAAATTTAAGGCTGCTTAAAAATGTATTTTAAAATGCTGTCTTTAATTTTGCTTACTTACTGCTTTGAATGAAATGCTTGCACTATTATTTTTGAATCTGTGATGTCCCCCCTACAATTTGTATCAAATAGGTACTGCATGCTTTTTCTCTATCAAGACTTTCTTAAAAGGCTGAACAAGCAATCTAAACTAAAAGTGCAATGCCTAAAAGTTCTAATCTATTTATGGCACTCTATTTCTATCAGGACAAACACAATATAAGGAAATTTAAACAGGCCTGAAATTTCTGTTCCTGAAATGAGGCAATAGCAGGATAACTTTGTGCAGCCATAATCAGACTTCAGTGTACAATGGAATCATCTTGCTAGTTAACAAAGTACTTATCTGTCCTCCCTACCTCAAGAGATTGATTTACTAGAGGGTGGGCCCAGAAACTTTTGACTTTAGTTTTTCAAACACCCCAGGTGATTCTGATGCAAGTGTTTCAAGACGACTTTGAGAAATATGTGCGCTGGCTTTGATGTCAGCAGCATGGTTTAAAGTCCACCTCTCTCACTCACTGGCTGTGTGACTTCAGACTACTCACTTAGTTTCTCTGAGGTTCAGATTTCTCATCTGTAAATGGGGGATACTAAAAGCTTCACAAGGATGATAAGAGGATATAAGGAAACAATGCTTATACAGTGCTAACACAGTGCCCAGATATGACTATTACTATGATTCCCCTACCCCAGAAGATACATATACACATTCATACACATGCACTTTGTCTTAAAATTCATTAAAACCTAAAATTTTAAGAAATAACCAGAAATCCTACATGATGCTTTCATGCAAACTAGTAATTCTAAATGATGCTTTTCTGTAAACTGAGAAATTTATTAATTCATCGTTTATAAAAATATGCAGCACCTTCTGCATCTTTCTTACCATTTTAAAACTTTATAAAGGTCATCAGTTAATACTAACTACCTTATCTCTTATTTAAAAAAACCAGGAATAACATCCTATAAAAATATTTTATCACCTGCCCAAAATCGACTAACAGACGTGTCTCTCACATTGTCTAAGATAAATAAGTAAAAGCAAAACGGAAAACTAAAGTGCAAACTGTTAAATGTGAAGGAACCATGGAACGTTGCTGAGCTGCAGTTATCATGTATCAATGTTTTTCAAGTGCTCACTTGTACAAGGCACTATACAGATTACTACCCTTCGGCCAAAGTAAATGGGGGTAGAGCGTGGGAGGGAGGAATCATAGCCCTGAAGGCCCTTTCTGAACTGAAATGCACTGCCTCAAATCACCACCAAGGGATCTCTGCAAAAGATGTATTTTTTTGGACATTAGGAAACGTAAAGGTACTGTGGACTACCAGCACTTCACAAAATCTGGTAGGATACTGGAGAAGAGTTTAGATTCGGCAACTGTAAAATCCCGTGCAAAAGGGTAATTTAGAACAACCCCGTACTATAATGTTTTAGAGGAAAAGAAGGGTGGGCAAGGGCGGGTTCGAGAGGTCCCCCCAAGGGGAAATTGAAGGTGCCGGCAGGAAGGTCTGACAATGGGTTTTCATAGTCCCCAACGTGGTGGCGGCGGGTGTCCAGCTCCGGCCTCCACCTCCACTTCCCCACCTGCACCCGGACCGGCCGGGGAAGGAGGTCCACGGAAGAGTCGGAGCCGTGGCGGGGGCCGAGAGCAGCCGCGGGTCCCCGGGAAATCAGAACCGAACGGCCCCAAGGGAGGAAGGGCTGCAGGAGGGCGGGGCGCGGTGCGGCGAGGAAATCGAAAGGAGGCCGGCGGGTAGGGGGTGCCGCGCGACCGGAGACACCCCTCTCCCGTACCACACCCCTGGACCAAGGCGAGGGAGGGAGGGTCCCGCTAGCCAGAAGGAGACAGAACTTACTCCGCGGTCCTCCTCCGAGAGGAAGTCGGGGCCGTCGTCCAGGCCTTCCTGCGAGGTCGGCGGGGCCCGCCGCGCCGGGGAAAGGATGGAGTGGGGGGGACACAAGGGGAGACATTAGTGTCAGGCCGGCGCGGCCCCCGCACCCGCCCCGCGCCCGCCGCCCCCAACGCGCGCCCGGGACTCGGCGCCGCGGACACCCACCATCATGGCTGCTCCGAGGCGAGGGCTGGCGCAGGCGCGCACCGCACCGCGGGCCGGAGGGAGCCGGCGGCGGCGGCAAGCGGGGCGGGGCCGGCGGCGGGGCCTCGGAGCAGCCCCGCCCCGCCCGCCCCGACGGGGCCGGGGTCCGAGAGCGCGGAAGAAGGAAGGAAGTGCCCTCCGCCCCAGGTCAAACCACCCTTGGCCGAGTGGGCCCGAAGGCCCAGGCTCACGTGTCTGGAGACTGCTCGCGGCTGGGCGGCTCTGATCCCAGAAGGGCCGAAGGCCACCCGGGGAGCTGTCCAGTTCCCGTTCTCTGAGGGCTGCGGCGAAAAACCAAGCAAGCGCCCTCCAGAAGCCACAGTAAATCATCTAGTCTTTGTGTAGTGCCACACGATAATTAATCACAATTAATATTTTGCCCGTAGAAGTTGTGGGAACCCAGGCCCTTTACACCGTCATCAGTCAGGGGCTGTAATCAAGCTTTTACTGCTAGCGAGGCAATAACTATCTCAGGGTTTGGGGCGCTAATGGTTGAGCACTATGTAAATGAGCTGTTCACATTACAAGAGTATTCCTTTTCTTTATACCAAGAAACGTCCCCAGGCATACTCTAACTGTCCAGTTGTAGAGCACCACACGGGTGTCCACAGGCACTTGAGACAAGACAAAAGTCATTCCTTACCCCCTGCCCCACTTTTTCTATTACACACACGCACAAACAAGCAATCCTGTACTCCCATTCAGTTAATGGCATCAGTATCTTCAGATGTTCAGGCCAGAAACCTAAGTCCCATTCAAGTCCTTCCTTCCTCTCCCTCACTCGTTACATCATTTAGTAACCAAATCCTATTACATCTGTAATTTATCATGTGCCATTACCTCTTAAACTGGTCTCATTCCTCTTCCCAACCCCCTTCCACAGCAATTACCCTCAGCATCTCTTGTCTGGCCCATTTTTTAAAAACCATTAAAAAAAACTGAAGTAGAGTTAATTTACAATGTTGTATTAGTTTCAGGTGTACAGCAAAGTGATTAAGTTTCATATATATATACATGTATATACATATATATATTCTTTTTCAGATTCTTTTCCATTATAGGTTACTACAAGATACTGAATATAGTTCCCTGTGCTATACAGTAGGTCCTTATTTATCTATTTTATATATAGTATTGCATATATGTTAATCCCAAACTCTTAATTTATCTCCCCCCCACCCTGGTCTGGCCCTCTGCAATACTCTCATAACTTTTCTTAGTTCCATCTCTCTCTCACCATTCTATACACTGCTGCCAGTCTTCCTCCTAAGACACAGGTATTGATGATTATGCTACTACCCTGTTCAGTAATCTTCCCAAGTCTCCCTTACGTGAAGGTCCAACTCCGCGGCCTGTGATTCCAGGCCCTCCACAGTTGATTCCCTATTTTGCCAGGCCCTCCCATCCTATCTTATTGAATTGAAGCTCTCAAAACAGTAATGGGTTTTTTGCTGTTGTTTTTTGGGGGGTTTTGGCCATGCTGCGCAGCTTGCAGGATCTTAGTTCCCCAACTAGGGATTGAACCTGCGCCCTCTGCAGTGAAAGCGTGGGGTCCTAACCATTGGGATGCCAGGGAATTCCCACAAAATAATAATGTTAAACTTCCAGACATTTTCATGAGAACTTGTAACTTTCATTTTGTGTGTAAGGAGACCTTAGGCATAGAGAGGTTAAGTTATTGCACCAACAAGGGTTATTCTCCGACATGAGGGAGACGACTTTTTTTTGGTCTTTTGTTTCTTATTTCCCAGTGCATTGTAGTAACTACTAGAGTAATGTTTTTCACTGGGAGTCATGAGGCATCATGTGGTGTCCGTGTAGTGTCATGAAGTGTCAGGAGGAATGTTCCAGTAACTTGTTGCTGATAAAAGGTGCCAATATTTCCCAATAATTTGTTTTTGGTTTGAAGATAATGCCTATAAGGTTACACTTCCTAGATGGAGACAGAAGAGCGGAGCTACAGTTAATGAGTGGGATTTGTACACAACCGGTACAAGGGTCAGGTGTGTCCTTGTGCACAAAGATCAAGGAGTGCCACATAGGACAATGTCAAATGTTTCTGATCATTAACCAAGTGTTTTAAATTTCAATATTTAAGCCAAGTCCAGGAACATTGTACAGAAACATTAAAATTCTCAAATGCCAAAACTTTAAGATCACTAGTTCTGAAAAACAAAGACATATAGTAATTACTGTAGCTAAAATCAATAGCTGAAAACTCACAGGAGCAGAGAACCCAAACTTGAAATAATAAAGTTGCTCATTAATATCTGAGCCTTCCTTCCTCAGCAAAGGTCTCGAAATATATTGTGTGAATGATAAGAAGGAGTGATCAGTAACTGATACTAACAACTATCAAAAAGCCAGTTATAGAAGTTAAGGAATATGAAAAGAAAAGAAATTAAGATAAGCTCACATAACTGATTTTTCTACTACTTGTAAAATAAATCAAGAAGATATTAAAGCTAAACCACTTCTCGAATACTTTTAACCAAATAATCAATTTTTCATCTTGTTTGATAGATTTCTATGAAATTACCTACTTTATATAAATTTCATGAGCAAATTATGTTGAATCACAGTTTGATTACTTCATAGATTTAGCTATAGGAAAGTAAAATGTAATAGTGAATAGTTTCCCAATAGTGTACTTCGAAAGACATGCATTGGAAGATTTTAAAGAAGAGTAAAATTTTAGAGAATAATGAATGAGTTACTTTAAAATTTTGGAAATCAAAAATTGGATTGATGTTGAACATATTTGTCAAACAAAAGTCAAGTTTTTTTTTTTTTGGAAGAAAAACTTCAAAAACATGAAACAATAATTATTTAATTAGATGGAGAAGAAAACTAATTCCTTTTATCGTGTCCTGATCAAAGAAGTCTTCACCAAAATGTATTTTTACCAGTTTCTCACTTCCTCAAATTCTAGGAGATTATTTTTGGTTTTGGATAAACTTCAGGTCCTAATTCTTCCCTCCTTCTCCCTGGAGTTTATGCTACAACAAAATTCTCTACCGAAGATTGTTGTACTATACTATGCTATTTTTTTCCAAGGTACGCTATATCATTAGGATGTTTTCAGTTGAAGGTAACAGAAACTGCCAATTCAAATAAACTTGAGCAGTAAGGAAACATTATCTCACAACAAAAAATCAAGACAAAAGGAGTGGGCTTCCCTGGTGGCGCAGTGGTTGAGATCCGCCTGCCAATGCAGGGGACACGGGTTCGAGCCCTGGTCCGGAAAGATCCCACATGCCGTGGAGCAACTAAGTCCGTGCGCCACAACTACTGAGCCTGCGCGCCTAGAGCTGGTGCTCCGAAACAAAAGCCACCGCAATGAGAAACCCGTGCACCGCAATGAAGAGTAGCCCGCACTCACCGCAGCTAGAGAAAGCCCGCGCACAGCAACGAAGACCCAGCACAGCCCCAAATAAATAAATTAGTTAATTAAAAGAAAAAAGACATAAGGAGTTTCTGGGCATAGTATAATCAGTAGCTTAATGGCGCCATCAAGGACCTAGATGCCTTCTAATTCTCCACTCTGCCATTTTCAGTAATAACCTCATTCTAAGACTGGTTCTCTTCATGGTCCAAGATGACTGGGGCAGTTTTAGGTTTCACATACCGACAGAACAACATCTACAAGCAGAAAAAAATTTGCTCGGCAGACCCCTCCCTTTTGTAGGCCTCTCATATCTCCCAGTCTAGAACGGGGTCACATGCCCACCCTTAAAGGGGACAGGTATAACTATGATTGTCTTAAGTCTTACCCTTAGGCCAGTCAGGAATTACCTCTAGGGCTGGGACTGGGGCTAGCCTCCCCAAACCGAAAGGCTTCTTAGAAGAATGTGGGTACCTGAATAAAATTGGAGCTTCCAGGAAGGAGAGGAAGAGAAGCAGATGTGGGGTAGAAAGCTATAAGTGCTATTGTATAATAATAAAATAATATTGTATAATAGCAGTCAACAAAGCAATCAACAAAGGCATGTTCTCTGACACTGCTCAAATCTGTTAGTTTCAAAGGTAGCTCTGAAAAAAATGAATCACTTATAATCCACTACTTGGAGATAATCTCTTCATATTTTGGCAAATATCCTTGTTTTTTAAATAAATAAATATTTATTTATTTTTGGCTGCGTTGGGTCTTTGTGGCTGTGCACAGGCTTTCTCTAGTTGCAGCAAGTGGGGGCTACTCTTTGTTGCGGCGTGCGTGCTTCTCATTGCAGCGGCTTCTCTTGTTGAGCGGCACAGGCTCTAGGCACGCAGGCTTCAGTAGTTGTGGCACGCGAGCTCAGTAGTTGTAGCTCGTGGGTTCTAGAGCACAGGCTCAGTAGTTGTCGCCAGCGGGCTTAGTTGCTCTGCGGCAGCGGGATCTTCCTGGACCAGGGCTCGAACCCGTGTCCCCTGCATTGGCAGGCGGATTCTTAACCACTGTGCCCCCAGGGAAGTCCTGGCAAATATCCTTTTAAATGTTTTCCCGTGCATATGCCTCATATAGCATTTTAATTTACATAATCAAGACTTTTTTGTAATATTATGTCATTATTAAGTATATTTCTATTCTTCAGCATGAATTTTAATAACTGTATAATATTCAATCAGCTAGATGGTGGCTCAGTGGTTAAGAATCTGCCTCCCAATGCAGGGGACACGGGTTCAAACCCGGGTCAGGGAAGATCCCACATGCCATGGAGCAACTAACCCCGTGCACCACAACTACTGAGCCTGCGCTCCAGAGCCCACGAGCTACAACTACTGAGCCTGTGTGCCACAACTACTGAAGCCTGCTCGCCTAGAGCCTGTGCTCTGCAACAAGAGAAGCCACCACAATGAGAAGCCCACGCACCGCAAATGAGAGTAGACCCTGCTCGCCGCAACCAGAGAAAAGCCTGCGTGCAGCAACGAAGACCCAACGCAGTCAAAAATAAAATAAAATAAAATAAAACCAAACAACTGAAGGAAATTTTTGGCCAACCCAATAAATATAAAGTCCATTGTATAAAATCCCTCATACTGCCTTCTACCCATACACATACCCATACATGGGTATTCTATATCTAGCACAGTCCCTGCCACATAGCAGGCATGAAAGAAAACATTCATTGAACAATTTATTTACAAGATAAGAATGAAATCTCATTGTTTTAACATGCGTTTCTTGAAAGACTAGTGACTTTGAACATTTGTTTGTTCATTTATTTATTTGTATTTCTTCTTCTGTGAATTACCTATATCTGTTCTTAGCCTATATTTTTACTACTGTTTTTGAAAGCTTTTTATATATTAAGGGTAAAAGCCCTTTATTAAGGATGATAAAGATATATTTTAAAGTTAACTTTGCCTTTTAATTTTAGGTTACGATATTGTTGACATGTCCAAGTTTTTAAATTTAGTGTACTTAGATCCATCCATCTTCTCCTTTAGTCTTCTATTTTAGTGATAATGCCAAGAAAGATCCTGCCTCTTCCAAGGTTACATAAATATCCACAATCTTTTTTTCTAGTAAGTTTGTAGATTGAAAGTTATTGACTTCAGTTAATGGACCAAATCAGATAAATAAAGTAAATCTCCTTGATCCTCCCCTATAATTTAGGAGTTAAAAAAAAGCAAACCACACCTTAGTTAAATAAATCAATACGCAGGTAAGCAACACAGAGACCATATCTAGAAGATTAAAAAAAAAAGTCATGTCGCAGTAGATTGAGGGTGGAAAAGATAATGTTCCAGATATGAAAATTACTCTTAGAGAAACAATCAACTCCCACTTCCCTGGGATTCAGACCTGGGAATCAGCACCAATAGCGAACCAGCTGATCTTGACCATGGTGTCTGAGGACCAAGTGAAGAAGCAACATGATATCTATAGAACCCAGACCCTAGGGCACATGTGGATTAATTGATTCATGTCGGTACCTCTGATTCTATTTGGAAGAATTCCATTTGGAAGCCAAAGATTGTTGAACTAAAGTCTAGCACACTTTCTTTTGCTTATACTTAACATGAGTTGCTTAAGGGACAGATGGGGAGAACAGTTTAATTTTGCTCCATGACTAGAACAATAGCAGCACATATATTACATTAAATTATTTCTAAGTTACATTTTGATATTCATGACTTGATGCCCTCATTTCTCCATCCCAGAGCTGCAGTGGAAGCACAAGACATAAAACCTGAAGGAAATATGAGAAAGTACCTGAAATATGACACTCACAAGTGGTCAGAAAATAATATAATATAATATAACATAATATAATAGCTCAAATTCAAGATTCCCCAACTCCTTATGCCCAGATGTAAAATGCTTTAGGAGAAGGGAAACCAAGCCCTATTTAGATATACTTTCTCTCATCTTTTGTCATATTCCATTATTTCACTTGAGGATTCAGGCCCTACAGAAACACAACAACCAGAGTGCAAATGCTTCATTTATTTATTTATTTATTTATTTAGCTGTGTCGGGTCTTAGTTGCGGTGCGTGGGCTTCTCTCGAGTTGTGGTGCGCGGGTTCCAGAGCGCGTGGGCTCAGTAGTTGTGGCGTGAGGGCTCAGTTGCCCCGCGACATGTGGGATCTTAGTTCCCTAACCAGGGATCGAACCTGCGTCCTCTACATTGGAAGGCCAGTCCTTAACCAAGGGAAGTCCCAAGAGTGCAAATCTTTCAAACAATTATTTGAAATAAAATATGTGGTGTAATGACTTAAGTTGCATTCTAGGTACAGTGGAGCAGGCTAAGAATCCTACTGTTTATTACCTATCAGAAGAATTCTATCCAGAGATCATTCTGATTTTATTTTAAAGTCAGAAAACTTTCAGACATCTAGAGAATTTAATTTCAAAAAATTACATTTTTACTCAGATTTTCAAGAACACACCTTTTGTACAACCTAAGATGGAGCTGTGTTTTTTAGACCACAGAAAAAAGGATTTTAAGAGATTTTACAAAATTATTGAACTCTATGCAGCATGTAACCCATTATTCCTCTAGTTAATTTCTACCCTCAAAATAAAAAATGTGCTTCCACCAAATAAGATATTCTACTCTATTTCTCTAGGGTTTCCCGCCCTTTGTCATTCGTGTGTGTGTGTGTGTGTGTGCGCGCGCGTGTGTGTAAGAAGCTTTTTCACTTCCCCTTTTCTCCATATTTGGAATCTGAAATATTTTTTAAAGTCCTTGTCTGCAAAGAATGTTGATGACTCAAGTTGTCTCCAGAAAAATGATTAATCCATAAACCAAAAACTTAACAACTTCAAACCATTTTTGGATATTCTGTCTACTCACAGTGCACTGTCATCAAAACTATAGGTTTTCATCTTTTGTAGACTGAATTCAGGAGCTGAGAAACCCCTTGACTTCTCTTAATCATATCACATTAATTTTTAGAGCAAGGTGCTTTTATTCTTTTGGTCACTTAACAGATAATTAATGTTGGCAATTACGTTCACTATGCTGACAAATATGGCTTTTATAATTTTTCAATACCAAATGAGTTCTCCTGGATGAAATTTCAATTTGGTAATTGGATTGTGCAATCTTACGTGCACCAGTGAGTGAGGCACTGTAGCTTAAAAAAAACTGTGGGGCTATTAACAGGTTTCTATAAACATGCTTTCTAAAGCATTTGTTTACAGGGACTTCCCTGGTTAAGACAGGGGTTAAGACACTGCGCTTCCTGGTCGGGGAACTAAGATCCTGTATGACGCGCAGTGCAGCCAAAAAATAAAAAAAAGCAAAAAAACCCCACAACCCCAATAAATTATTTGTTACAAATGAGCTGTCGGATTTTTTATTTTTTGACCCTTCCACCCATTTTGCTCCTGTACCCCTCCCTATCCTCTGCCTCTGGTAACCACCAATCTGTTCTCTGTATCCATGAGCTCAAATTTTTTGTTGATTTTTGTTTTTTTAGATTCCACATGTAAGTGAGATCATACTGTATATGTCTTTCTCTGATTTATTTCACTTAGCATAACGCTGTCAAGGTTAATTCATGTAGTCCCAAGTGACAAGATTTCATTCCTTTTTAATAGCTAAATAATAATCCACTGTGTGTGTATGTATGTGTATATATAACATTTTCTTTATCCATTCAGCCATCAGTGGACACTGAGGTTGTTTCCTTGTCTTGGGTACTTTAAATAATGCAATGAATGTGGGTTGCCTATATCTTTTTGAGTTAGTATTTTTGTTTCCTTCAGATAAATACCCAGAAGTAGAAGTGCTGGGTCATATGGTAGTTCTATTTTTAACTTTTTGAGGAACCTCCATATTGTCTTCCATACTGGCTGCATCAATTTACATTCCCACCAACAGTGTGTAGAAGTGTTCCCTTTTCCCTACATCCTGGCCAACACGTTGTTTCTTGTCTTTTAGATAATAGCCATTCTAATGGGTGTGAGGTGACATCTCACTATGGTTTTAATTTGCATTTCCCTGATGATTAGTGATGTTGAACATCTTTTCATGTACCTATTGGTCATCTGTAAGTCTTTGGAAAAATGTCTATTCAGATCTTCTGCCCATGTTTTAATCAAATTTTTTGTTTGCTTGCCATTAAGTTGTATAAGTTTTTATAGATTTTGGATATTAACCCCTTATTAGATATATGATTTGCAAATATTTTCTCCCATTCAGTAGGTTGCATTTTCTTTGTTGATGGTTTCCTTTGCTGCGCACAAGCTTTTTAGTTTGATATAATCCCACTTATTTTCTTGCTGTTGTTGCCTTTCCTTTTGGTGTCGGATCCAAAAAATCATTGCCAAGACTGATGTCAAGAAGCTTAATGGACTTACCTTGTGGTGCAGTGGTTAAAAATCGCCTGCCAATGCAGGAGACACGGGTTTGAGCCCTGGTCCAGGAAGATCCCACATGCCGTGGAGCAACTAAGCCCCTGCGCCACAACTACTGAGCCTGCACTCTAGAGCCCGTGAGTCACAACTACTGAGCCCACGTGCCTAGAGCCCATGCTCCGCAAGAAGAGAAGCCACCATGATGAGAAGCCCGCGCACCACAACGAAGAGTAGCCCCTGCTCACCGCAACTAGAGAAAGCCTGCGTGCAGCAACAAAGACCCAACGCAGCCAAAAATAAATAAATAAATTTTTTAAAAAAAGAAGCTTACTGTCTATGTTTCCTTCTAGAAGTTTTATGGTATCAGGTCTTACATTTAAGTCTTTAATTCATTTTGAGTTAATTTTTGTATATGGTGTAAGATAGTGATCCACTTTCATTCTTTTGCATGTGGCTATTCGATTTTCCCAACACTATTTAATAAAGTGCCAGATATTAATTGACGTGTTTTTTAAGGAGGAAGATCAGAAAAGAAATAGAAAATTGTCCCTTCACATACATACATCTCTAAAAGTAGATAGTGATTGCCAGGGGCTGAGGGGTGGGGGAATACGGAGTGACTGCTACTGTGTATGTGATTTCTTTTTTAGGGTGATGAAAATGTTCTAGAATTAGATAGTGGTGCTGGTTGCACGTGGTGAATATACTAAAAACCACGGAATTATATACTTTAAAAGGGTGAATTTTATGGTATGTGAATTATATCTCAGTTTAGAGAAGAAAGAAGGAAGTGACTTTGGGGAATTTCTTGGGACCTTACACATAGCGTTTTTTTTTTGTTGTTGTTGTTGTTCGCGAGCCTCTCACTGCTGTGGCCTCTCCTGTTGCGGAGCACAGGCTCCGGACGCGCAGGCTCAGTGGCCATGGCTCACGGGCCCAGCCGCTCCGTGGCATGTGGGATCTTCCCGGACCGGGGCACGAACCCGTGTCCCCTGCATTGGCAGGCGGACTCTCAACCACTGCGCCACCAGGGAAGCCCACGCATAGTGTTTTTAAGAATGATATACCAAAAGGTCACCATGTTCTTTTCTGAAAAGATATCTGCATCTTTGCATAAAGGGAGGAGGAGTAATGTTTACAAACCCCAGGGCTTGTTTGGAAAACCTGCTGCTTACCTGCTGCTTTCATCTTTTTAGGGGTAGCTTATCCCTTTGTTTAAGATCTAAGAATACCTGGGCAAGAACTATGTTTCCAGCAAAGACTAACGGGGTTAAACTCATTGTGAAGTGGCTTCAACCTATATCACAGGAGTCCCAAGAAAGGAAACTTTCAGGGATTGGGAAATCCTACAGCAAAAGGCCTAAAAATTCCCCCAAAAGGCTCAGCCATAGGCCCTGCCCCTCCTTCTGTCTGTCTCTTCAGTGCTGTTGCTCAGCCCCAGCTGGGCCCAAGAGTGTCCAGACACATGAAGTTTTCTACTTCAGGAGTGAGTTTGAAGTAGTATTTGGACACTGCATTCAGTAAGAATAAAATGGCAGGTCCAGGAAACCCTTTGCTTTGTGGTGCTCAACTTTCCATCTCATTGTAATCAACAGAATAAGAGTATGTCTGGCCCAGAAAGTGGAGCTGCCCAGATTTTGGTATGTGCAGGTAATGCAAGGCCTCCTCTGTTCTCACAGCCTGAATTGACTTTCCTTCTCATCTTTGCCTCTCCCACCCCTCCCCATCCTTCAAGATGGGCTCAGGAGTTGAGTCCACCACCTCCCCTCCTTTACCTATAATGGTTAAGAAAGGACGTGGGCTCTGGGGACAGACTCCTGTTCAAATCTTGGCCCTGTATCCTGTAACTATGGGTGGGTCAAATTGTCTTTCTGAGCCTATTTCCTCCTATGTAATATGGCAACAGTATCACAGACTCTGGAGTTAGACAGCCTGAGTGTAAATCTCAGCTTTGCCATTTAATTATCATGGAGCCTCGAACATTTTTCTAAACTTTGTTTTGTTCTTAGGTTTCTTCTTCGTTAAAATGGGAATAATAGCACATACCTATCTCAAAGGGTTTGAAGAGGTCTAAAATAATCCTTATAAAGCACACAGAAGGGTATCTGGCTTATAGCAAAAGCTCAGATTTTGTTTTAATGCTTTTGCTATCATTTTCTTAGAACTATGTCCCACTCAAGAGATAGTGGGCCCCCAAAGCCATGTTTCAATCATGGACAGTAAACCCCTAAGTCAAGGATGATTGGAGCAGAGAAGGACATCTGACTCAAGCTGGCTGGACCAATCAGATTCCTCTGCCTAAGGATATTAGCAGAGACATGCAGCAACAGAGTTGGAAGCTGAGTCTTGTTAATGGCAGGGCCTATCATAAGAGGCAAGCACCCCAGAATACTGCTGAGGTTCCTAGAGCTGCTCTGATGGCAGCCCATTAAGAAACCTGACGGTTTACTTTCTCCTTGTATCCAGTGAGATATCCCAGCTCTCTTCCAGTAATATCTCCTTCTTTGGTTAAGCTTTTGGTTACTTGTAAGAAAAAGAAGTTTCAAGTAATACAAATATGTGTACTTTTGTATTGTTAGTTATTACGTGTGTGTGTGTGTCTATATATATATATATATATATATATATATATATACCTAAAACTTCAATGGCGAAGCCCCGTGTGATTTACTTCTAACTTAGGCAAAATGTATTTGGCAGTGGTGGGGAGGTGGGGGGCTAGTTTGAGAGTGGAGTCCCAGCTACATGCAGATATTCAGGAACTCAGGCCTCCCGTCTTGTGGTTCTGCCATCCCCTTTAGGACAGTCATGGAGTCCACAGAATTCCGAGAATCTGTAAACTTGGATGGGAAAAATTTTACATCTCTATATTCTCTAGCTTTTACTGTAGGCAGCAAATCACAGTAGTGTTAGTGGTACCCATGACTGCCACCAAGACAACTCACAGATATTTTCATGTTATATTACAGTTGTTACAGAATCTTGAAATAATGTTTACGCTCACCACTATTTCAAAGTTAAGACAGTTACTAGATCTAGTTACGTAATGTGTTAATAAAAAAGCACATATAGGACTTCCCTAGTGGTGCAGTGGTTAAGAATCTGCCTGCCAATGCAGGGGACACGGGTTCGAGCCTTGGTCCGGGAAGATCTCACATGCGGAGCAACTAAGCCTGTGCACCACGACTACTGAGCCTGCGCTCTAGAGCCCATGAGCCACAACTACTGAGCCCATGCGCCACAACTACTGAGCCCACGTGCCACAACTACTGAAGCCCGCGCGCCTAGAGCCTGTGCTCCGCAACAAGAGAAGCCACCGCAACGAGAAGCCTGCACACTGCATTGAAGAGTAGCCCCCGCTCGCCTCAACTAGAGAAAGCCCCTGCGCAGCAACAAAGACCCAACGCAGCCAAAAATAAATAAATAAATTTATTCTTTTTAAAAAAGCACATATATTATTGCATCACAATTTTTAAGAATTCCAATACTTATATTTCAATATGATTTGTTTTCTTTATAATCCTATTTTAGGCATTTAAAACATTAGTCTGGAATTCCACAAAATACCTGACCAGTATTCCTCAGAAGTACCTGTCAAAGTTATGAAAACCAAGAAAGATTGAGACATTGTTACAGACCAAAGGAGGCTGAGGAGACATAACAACTAGAGACAATGTGGTATCCTGGATTAGATGCTGGGACAGAAAAGGGATATTAATGGAAAAACTGGTGAAATCTGAATAAAGTCCAGAGTTTACTTAATAATACTTTACTAATGTTGGTTTTGGCAAATGTACCAGAGTAATGTAAGATGATAACCTTAGAGGAAACTAGAACTGAGTGGAGAGTATATGGAAATTCTACTATTGCAATGGACTGAATGTTTATGTCCTCCAAAATTCATATGTTGAAATCCTAACCTCCAAGGTGATGGTGTTAGGAGGTAGGTTATTTGGGAGGTGATTAGCGCCTCCCATGAATGGGATTAGCGCCCTCATAAAAGAGGTCCCAGAGAGACCCCTCACCCCATCTGCCATGTGAGGTTACAGTAAGAAAATGGCCGTCTATGAGGAAGTGGGCCCTCACCAGACACTGAGCCTGCTGGTGCCTTGATCTTGGACTTCCCAGCCTCCAGAACTGTGAGAAATAAATTTCTGTTGTTTATAAGCCACCCAGTCTATGATATTTGGTTATAGCAGCCCAAGTGGACTAGGATGCTATCTTTGCAACTTCTCTGTAAGTCTAAAATTATTCCAAAGCAAAAAGTTAAAAAAAAAAAAAAAGATTCTGAGAAGGGATGCAGGCATCCATGGCGCAAAATGGTTAGGAATGCCTGCCCAGGAAGGTCAGATGCTATTGAACAACAGCAGGGAAAGCACCAGGATCATCAAGTGGGAAGCTTTAGCGGGTCAGGCCTGGCAGCAGGAACATCTCCTCTGCCCACATTCAGTCAGGTGGCCCCTCCTGACACAAGTGGTCTGGGGAATGACAGTAACCTCTGGGCTGGGCAGAAACCACTCATTTTGGAAGGGCGCGTGACTCAGCTAGCCATCTGCCACTTGAGTTTCGAGCAGTGGAGTCACATACTTCCTGTCTATCAGTCAAGATTCTAATAGGAAACAGATGTCACACTCAACTTAAGAGGTTCAAGGAGGGTTCATTTACAAAGTGAAAAAGTTCAAGGTTGAGGGTGGGGCTGACGCAGGACTAGGGCCAACAGAACCCAGGCCAGCAGAAGTCCCAAAGCATTTAAATCTTCTTGAGGACAGGAATAGGTCCACCATGGCAATAGCATAGTAAGGAGTCCTTAATGGATCCTCAACAAAGAGTTTTAACTAAATTGCAGTAAAATGGAATTTAAGAGCTGGGAAATAGATATGGAATGGGCTCCAAGATATATTGTGGGAATTAAAAAAAAATAAATTTATTTATTTATATTTATTTTTGGCTGCGTTGGGTCCTCGTTGCTGTGCGCGGACTTTCTCTAGTTGCAGCGAGCAGGGGCTACTTTTCGTGCGGTGAGTGGGCCTTTCACTGAGGTGGCTTCTCTTGCTGCGGAGCACGGGCTCTAGGAGCGTGGGCTTCAGTAGTTGTGGCTCACGCACTCAGTAACAGTAGCTCACGGGCTCTAGAGCGCAGACTCAGTAGTTGTGGTGCACGGGCTTAGTTGCTCTGTGGCACGTGGGATCTTCCCAGACCAGGGCTCGAACCTGTGTCCCCTGCATTGGCAGCCAGATTCTTAACCACTGTGCCACCAGGGAAGTCCCTATTGTGGGAATTTTTAACTGATAGCTGCATACTTATAAAATTGAAAGATAAAAAAGTAAAAAAAAAAAAAAAGCTGGGAAATATAAAGCAAGGCTGACCTTGAGCAAAAAAAGTTAAAGAATGACTTCTTTGAGTGCAAAGAATTGAGTCAGACAGAACTGCTTTTGAGTACTGCCTTTGCCACTTCTTAGTGAAGTAGCGTTTGTTTTTGTAAATATTAAATATCAATTTAATCAATATCAATTTAATCAATAAAAATATCAATACATTCCTAAATTGTGTTCCCTAGCTCTCCACCTCTGGCCTGAGTCTAGAAGTTTACTGCCTCAGAGCGAGAAAAAGCGGTCCCTTGCTCTCGTTTGCAGGACACTCAGCTGGTGGAAGTAAATATAACATAGCGCTCCCATGATAGCTGAAACAAAATATTCTTTTTTTTTTTTTAATTTTTTGGCCACACCTTGCAGCACATGGGATCTTAGTTCCCGGACCA
This sequence comes from Pseudorca crassidens, assembly GCF_039906515.1. Classification (NCBI taxonomy): domain Eukaryota; kingdom Metazoa; phylum Chordata; class Mammalia; order Artiodactyla; family Delphinidae; genus Pseudorca; species Pseudorca crassidens. Next base: position 64,301,966 of record NC_090296.1, on the reverse strand, counting down.
GGGACCAAACCCATACCCCCTGCAGTAGAAGCACGGAGTCTTAACCACTGGACCGCCAGGGAAGTCCCTGAAACAAGATATCCTTACCTGCTCCTAAGACTTTGCCATGGGGCTGGAGTGGAGAGGGAGAGGGTATTGCCAGCCCCTTTTAGCCCTGATGGCGAGAAAGGGAAGCGAGGGAAGAGGAGGGCATGGATAGTCACGTGGGTCTTGATTTCGTCTCTTCAGACTTTGGGTCTGGAGAGACTGGGGGTATCAGATGCCTGGAGCACGCGCTGACGTAGGGAGATGCCCTTGCTCAGTTTGAGGACTCAGAGGGCTGCCCCCTCGCTAACCTAACAGTTCAGCCCCACCAGGCAAGAGAGACGTCTTGAGGTTTAGCTTTCCTTGGGATATGATCGAGGCCCAGAATTTCCCCATCCCTTAGACCTTCCTCAAAGTCAGAAGATTGCTGAGTTGGGTGCCAGCAGGTCTTTCATGGGTAAGGCACCTAGCAGATATTAGTACTGAGTATGTCGGCCATGAGGACTCAGACAAAACTTTGAAAAGGTCTGTACAACCTTCTCCATGCTTAAAGATCTTGGAACAGAACACATGATACCTTCCTGTCTCCATCCCCACCCACACCCCATCTGGGATGATTTCCACCTGGGCCTTCTCAGAAGCAGAGAGTTGGGCCAAATGACCTCTTGAGGTTTCCTTCTGCTTTTGCTGATTCAGAAAAGGTACTGAATTATTTACTCTTTTATATCCTACAACCACATTTTTCTAGTCACTTCTCTGACCTTGCTATTTACACAATTTCCTTTGCCTCGCTTGCACTTTCTAAAAAGGAAGGTCAGAACATGCGTTTCCTAATTTTAAACTCATCTTGGCAGCATACACTAAATTCTAGGTCATTAAAGGTGTTTCTTTTGCCCTCTTGCATTTCACTGAATGGAGCCGTTGTATAAACCTGGTATGGGAGGGTCTCAGAAATTCAGGTGAAAACCACCATCATCCCCCCGACAGGATTCACGGCAAGACCGAGGCTGCAGTAATTGTAACGGTCCCATGTGGGGCAGGAGTGTGGTGCTCTTGAGGCGCCAGAAGATATTCAGTTTGCCTGGTGGGATACATAGTTTGGAAGCTTCCATGAAAGGCTATGGAGGAGACTGGCCAGATATTCACCAAACCCTCTTTCTTTCTTTCTCCTGGCCATTCGAGGAGATTACGTTCCCCAGACCCCATCATATAGGAGTGACTGTGTGACTAAATTCAATGAGCTATGAGTGAAAATGATGTGCACATGTCTGCCCCTGAAAAACCTCTTATGTATTAGTTTCCTACTACTTCTGTTACAAATTACCACAAACTTAGTCACTTAAAACAACACAACCTTATTCTCTTATTTCTAGAGGCCATTAGTCCCAAATCAGTTTTACTAGCTAAAGTCAGGGTGTTAGCAGGACTGTTTTTTTCTGGAGGCTCTGGTGGGGAATCCATTTCCTTGCCATTTGTAGCTTCTGGAGGCCACCTGCTACATTTCTTGCCTCCTGACTCCTTCCTTTACATCACTCCAACATCTCTGATCTTCACATCTACTTACTTCTTCCTCCTTTGACCTTCTTGCCTCCCTCTAATATGAGGACACTAGAGGTTACATTTAGGGCCCACCCAGACAATCAGGATAATTTCCCCAGTTTAAGACCCTTATCACATCTGCCTTTTGCAATATAAGATAACATTCACAGATTCTAGAGATTAGGGTGTGGACAGCCTTGGGGGCCATTACTCAGCCTACCACAGTGCTCCTCTCTTTCCACATCTTCGAGCTGAATGCAGAGAATGATAAAGCCCGGAGAGATGAGAGAACCACACAATAGAAGGAGGATGGGTTGCTGAATGACGGGGTAGACAGAGTTTCCCTGCGGATCACGCTGGATGAACTGTGAAATAAGGGAGAAAAATCTTTTATTGTGTTAAATTACTGTGGTTGACTTGGATTATCGGCCCCAGTGCTTCCACCCTCCCTGGGTCCACACTTTTGCTGCGGCCCTTTGTGCTTCCTGGCCCCCTGATGTTAGGCTTGACCACGGGACTTGCTTTGGCCCATAACATGTGAGTGGAAGTGACTTGACAGTGTGCCTAGGCTTTTAGACATTGCTTGTGCTTCCACTTGCACGCATTTGTCTCTGCCACTGCCGTGAGCTCATCCAGGTCAGCCAAACTCCAGTTGACCCACAAATCTGTGTTCATAATGAATAACTGTTGTTTTAAGGCAAGAGATTTTAGAGTGGTTTACTACACAGCAATGACTAACGTAATCACAGAGATTTTAATTTGTTTATTACAGAAGGTAGACTAAAACAGGGGCTGGGTGAGGGAGCGGGAAGAATAGAATGCTGTGGCCAGAAAGTGGGGAGTTGGAATCTATTGTTCCAGTTGGGTAGCAGTTCCCGGGGTGTGACCATGGAAGGGAGTGGCTAAAACTAAATGGAGGCAAAGGTCACTGGAGACCAGCAGATCAAAGATAATGACAGTACTCAAGTTGGAGGGGAAGGCTCCAAGGCAAGTGCATAAGCCACCACTGAGTAAGGGGACCTTGTCTTGAGACTGGAAAGCTAAACACCAGGTGATTCTGGGAAAAAGAAAATTGGGAATTGCTAGAATGACCCTGTGAATAGTAACTGGGAGTGGGAGACCTCCTCCTAACTCCTTTTGTATGGAAACAAAGGAAGGTGAGGTAGTAACTGGGAGGTGAGATCTTGGAAAGGTAAGCTGTCCTTTATCACAGTTGTCTGATTCAGTCCCCCAGCAGAAGGAGAAAGGCAACAGGGATGGGAAGGCTTCATTAAACCATACGTGTTGTGAGATTATATTAACGCTTCTGCTGAGTGGACCAAAGAACTGTGGCACTGGCTGTGTACTTCAATAAGGCCCAAATTAAATGCAAGTGCAAAAGTGTCTTCCACTAGCACATTTATATGATAATTGCTTTTCTATCAACTGGCTCATTATTTCATAAATTTTATTTTATTTTATTTTTTAAATATTTATTTAAAAAATAAATATTTATTTTGGCTGCACTGGGTCTTAGCTGCGGCATGCGGAATCTTCATTGTGGCACGCGGGATCTTTTAGTTGGGCAAGCGGACTTCTTCTTAGTGGCGGCACGCATGCGGGATCTAGTTCCCCGACCAGGGAGCGAACCCAGGCCCCCTGCATTGGTAGCGCGGAGTCTTACCCACTGGATCACCAGGGAAGTTCCTGTTTCATACATTTTAAGCGAACAAGAAATAGTATGAGAGTATTCTGCATGTCCTTTGTAGAAATTAAGTTTGCTGATAAGACAATCTTAGGATAAATGGGCCTGCTGTTTGGGTGCTCCTGAAAAAGATCTGGAAGTACTCGAAAACTTACTTCTTTCTGCAGCTCTAAAGACACCCTAAAGATACCAAGTTCATTTTCCAGTAAAGTTGCCCAAAGCTGCCCTCAGAAACAGACTACAGCTTCCTGTCCCCAATACAGGTGACACTGCATGGCACATTTCTAAATCCAAGTCGTTTACATGGTGTGGTATGCAGAATAATGGCCCCCAAACAGATCCATGTCCTAATCCCTGGAACCTGTGTGTATGTTACTACATGGCAAAGGGGAATTAAGTTTGCAGATAGAATTAAGTTTGCTAATCAGTTGACCTTGAGATGGGAAGATTATTCTGGGTTATATTGGGTGGGCCCAATATAATCCCAAGTGTCCTTATAAGTGGGAGAGAGAGACAGAAGAGGGGAACCAGAGAGATGGCAGTCTGAGAAAGACTTGGCCCAACAGAGCTGTCTTTGAAGACAGAAGAAGCAGACCATGACCCAAGGAATGTGTCCGGTTTCTAAAAGCTGGAAAGGGCAAGGAAACAGATTCTCCCCTAGAGCCTCCAGAAGGAAAGCAGCCGTACTGACACCTAAAGTTTAGTCCCATGAGACTCTTTTTCATTTCTGATCTTCAAAACTTTAAGATAATAAATTTGTGTTGTTTTAAACCACTAAGATTTGTGGTGATTTGGTACAGCAGCAATAGGAAACTAATAAACATGGCATTCATCAATTCTGTGAGCTATTCCAGGATTTTTCCAACAAGTCCTCCTTTTTACTTAAGCTGGTTTGAGTTGGGTTTCAGTTCCCTGAAACCCAGTGTACAAGGTTACCTCATGATAAAACTGTTCTTCTCCCTAGGGACAGAAAATAGATCTCCAGAAATAAAATACATACATTAAACCTGAAAGAATCATGACTAGATTGCTTCCCCATGATGATTGGATATGAAAAATGGAAAGCATTTTAAGAAGTGTAATAAATTAGCATTTGAGGAGTAAATTTATTTCACTGAATGGAAATGTAAATTAAGAAGCCACATGTTATCATTTCTTTCTGATTTCTTCCTTGATCCATGAGTTACTTAGAAGGGTGTTGCTTGGTTTCGAAATATTTGGGCATTTTTCAAATTTTTTTTGTCATTGACTTCTTTTTTTTAAGACTCCATTTGGCTAGTAAGCTCTCTCTCTTTTGCCCTTACTATCTTTTAAAAAACATATATATTTATTTATTTATTTGCTTGCATGGGGTCTTAGTTGCAGCAGGTGGGCTCCTTAGTTGCAGCACACAGCTTCCTTAGTTGTGGCATGTGAACCCTGAGTTGCAGCATGCATGTGGGATCTAGTTCCCTGACCAGGGATCGAACCTGGACCCCCTGTATTGGGAGCGCGGAGTCTTACCCACTGTGCCACCAGGGAAGTCCTGTCATTGACTTCTAATTTCATTTTATTTGGTCATAAAACATACTTTGTATTATTGAATTTTTTAAATATATTGAGACCTGTTTTATGACCCAGAATATTGTCTATTTTGATAAATATTCTGTGTGTCCTTAAGTAGGAATGTGTATTCTGCTTTGGCTAGGTAGAGTATTCTGTAAGTGTCAATTAGGTTACATTTGTTGATAGTTTGTTCAAGTCTTCCATAGCCTTCCTAACTTTCTTTCTACTTGTTTTAGCAATTATTGAGATGTTGAAGACTCTGACTATAATTGTGGAATTTGTCTATATCTCATTCCAATTCTATCCATTTTTGCTTCATGTATTTTGAAACTCTGTTACTAAGTGCATAAACAGTTAAGATTACCCTTTGAGGAACTGGTCTCTTTTCCATTGTGAAATGAACCTTTTTATACTTGTTAATATTCTTTGCTCTGCAATCTACTTTGTCTGATATTGATGTAGCCCCTGCAGCTTTCCTTTGACTAGTGTTAGCTTGGTATATATTTTTCCGTTATTTTAACTTATTTGTATCTTTATATTTGAAGTGGGTTTTTTTTGTAGACAGCATGTAGTTGGGGCTTGCTTTGTACCCAATCTGATAATCTCTTCCTTTTCATTAAGGTGTTTAGGCCATTTATATATAATGTTAACTATTGATATGGGATATATCTGTATTTAAATCAATCATCTTGCTATTTGTTTTCTTTTTTTAAAAGAATTTTATTTATTTTGGTTGTGTTGGGTCTTCATTGGTGTGCACAGGCTTTCTCTAGTTGCGGCGAGTGGGGGTTACTCTTTGTTGTGGTGCGTGGGCTTCTCATTGTGGTGGCTTCTCTTGTTGAAGAGCATGGGCCCTAGGCACACAGGCTTCAGTACTTGCAGCATGTGCACTCAGGGGTTGTGGCACGTGGGCTCTGGGGCTCATGGGCTTCAGTAGTTGTGGCACACGGGCTCAGCAGTTGTGGCTCGTGGCCTGTAGAGCGCAGGCTCAGTAGTTGTGGTACACGGGTTTAGTTGCTCCGTGACATCTGGTATCTTCCTGGACCAGGGATTGAACCCGTGTCCCCTGCATTGGCAGGCAGATTCTTAACCACTGCACCATCAGGGAAGTCTGCTATTTGTTTTCTGTTTGTCTTATCTGTTCTCTTTTTCCTTTTCCCTCTTTTTCTGCCTCCTTTAGATCAATTCACTATTTTTACGATTCCATCTTATCACTTTTATTGACTTATTAGCTATTAGCTATTAGTCTTTGCTTTGTTTTTGTTAAGATTGCTTTAGTGTTTATAATATACATCTTTAACATCAGTCTGACTTGAAACTGTATTATACCATTTCACATTTAGTGTAAGAACCTTACAGCAGGGACTCCCCTAGTGGTTCAGTGGTTAAGAATCCGTCTGCCAATGCAGGGAACATGGGTTTGAGTCCTGGTCCGGGAATATCCCACATGCTGTGGAGCACCTAAACCCCTATGCCACAATTACTGAGCCTGCACTCTAGAGCCCGCGAGCCACAACTACTGAGCCTGCGTGCCACAACTACTGAAGCCTGCACACCTACAGCCCGTGCTCTGCAACAAGAGAAACCACCACAATGAGAAGGCTGCGCACCGCAACGAAGAGTAGCCCCTGCTTGTTGCAACTAGAGAAAGCCCATACGCAGCAACGAAGACCCAATGCAGCCAAAAATCAATCAATCAATAAATAGAACCTTACAGCAGTATATCTTTTTTTTTTTTTTTGCAGTACGTGGGCTTCTCACTGTTGTGGCCTCTCCCGTTACGGAGCACAGGCTCTGGACGCGCAGGCTCAGCAGCCATGGCTCACGGGCCCGGCTGCTCCACAGCATGTGGGATCTTCCCGGACCGGGGCACAAACCCGTGTCCCCTGCATCGGCAGGCGGACTCTCAACCACTGCGCCACCAGGGAAGCCCACAGCAGTATATCTTAATTTCCCTCCTTCCATTCTTTGTTGTTATACATTTTATTTCTGTATTTGTTATAAACTCCATAATATATTATTATATACATTATTTTTAATACATTTTGTTTAAAGCAAAAAAATAAACATTGCTTATTAAAAATGAGTGATTTTTAAAATATTTACCCACATATTTACCATTTTCAGTACACTTAACTTCCCTGTGTGGGTACAGATATCCATCTGGTACAATTTTTCTTCTCCCTGAAGAACATTTTGTAACAACTCTGGTAATACTGGTCTTCTGATGAATTATTTCAGCTTTTGTATGTACGAAAAATTCTTTATTTCACCTTTGTTATTTATTTATTTATTTCTGGCTGTGTTGAGTCTTCGTTTCTGTGCGAGAGCTTTCTCTAGTTGCGGCGAGCGGGGGTCACTCTTCATCGCGGTGCGCCGACCTTTCACTATCGCGGCCTCTCTTGTTGCAGAGTACAAGCTCCAGACACGCAGGCTAGTAGCTATGGCTCACAGCCCCAGCTACTCCGCGGCATGTGGGATCTTCCCAGACCAGGGCTCGCCCCCGTGTCCCCTGCATTGGCAGGCAGACTCTCAACCACTGCGCCACCAGGGAAGCAGGTCCACGTCTGGTGGTGTGTTTTGGGGTGTCTGTGATCTTATTATGATTTTAGGCAGCCCCTCTGCTAATGGGTGGGGTTGTGTTCCTGTCTTGCTAGTTGTTTGGCATGGGGTGTCCAGCACTGGAGCTTGCTGGCCGTTGAGTGGAGCTGGGTCTTAGCGTTGAGATGGAGATCTCTGGGCGAGCCTTTGCCAAGTGATATTACGTGGGGCCTGGAGGTCTCTGGTGGTCCAATGTCCTGAACTCGGTTCTCCTACCTCAGAGGCTCAGGCCTGACACCTGGCCAGAGCACCAAGACCCTGTCAGCCACACGGCTCAGAAGAAAAGGGAGGAAAAAAAAGAAAGAAAGAAAAAAACTCTTTCTGGGGGCCCGCGACCCGTCCCTGTGCCTCTGGGCCCAGCTCCCTCCGCTGTCTCTGCCAGGGCTATAGCCGAGGCCGGTGCTACCCACTTTCGGTTTCTAGACTGTTTTTTTAAGAGCAGTTTTAGGATCATAGCAAAATTGAGTGGCAGGTACAGAGATTTCCCATATGTCCCCTGTCCCCACACATGAATAGTCTTCCCCATTATCAACATCTCCGACCAGAATGGTACATTTGGTACAGCTGATGAACTTACACTGACTCATCTTTATCCCCTAGAGTCCATAGTTTACACTAGGCTTTATTCTTGGTGTTGTACATTCTATGGGTCTGGACAATGTATAATGACAGGTATCTACCACAGTATCACACAGAGTAGTTTCACTGCCCTAAAAGTCCTCTGTACTCCACCTTTTTAGCTTTCCCTGCCATCCTAAACTCCGGCAACTACTGATCTCTTTACTAGCTCCATAGTTTTGCCTTTTCCAGAACGTCATATAGTTGGAATCACACAGTATGTAGCCTTTTCAGATTGGCTTCTTTCACTTAGTAATATACATTTAAGGTTCTTCCATGTCTTTTCATGGCTTGAGAGATTACTTCTTTTTAGCATTGAATAATATTCCATTGTCTGGATGACCACAGTTTATTTATCCATTTACATACTGAAGAACATCTTGGTTGCTCCCAGGTTTTGGCAATTATGAATAAAGCTGCTATAAATATGTGTGTGTAGGTTTTTGTGTGAACATGAGTTTTCAACTCCTCTGGGTAAAAACGAGGACACGTGGCTTCTGGATCGTATGGTAAGAGTATGTTTAGTTCTTTTTTAAAAAAGCTGCCAAGCTGTTTCCAAAGTGGGTGGACCATTTTGCATTCTCATCAGCAATGAATGAGAGTTCCTGTTGCTCTACATCCTCACCAGCCTGTGGTGCTGTCAGTGTTCTGGATTTTGGCCGTTCTAATAGGTGTGTAGTGGTACCTTATTGTTGTTTTAATTCACATTTTCCTGATGACATATGATATGGAACATCTTTTCGTATACTTATTTGCCATCTGTCTATCTTCTTTGGTAAGTTATCTGTTAAGGTTTTCGGCCCATTTCTTGATCAGGTTGTTTGTTTTCTTATTGTTGAGTTTTTAAGAGTTCTTCATGTATTTCAGGACTTACCTGGTGGCACAGTGGTTAAGAATCCACCTGCAGGCTTCCCTGGTGGCGCAGTGGTTGGGAGTCTGCCTGCCGATGCAGGGGACACGGGTTCGTGTCCCGGTCCTGAAGGATCCCACATGCCGCAGAGCGGCTGGGCCCGTGAGCCATGGCTGCTGAGCCTGCGCGTCCGGAGCCTGTGCTCCACAGCAGAAGAGGCCACAGCAGTGAGAGGCCCGCGTACCGCAAAAAAAAAAAAAGAATCCGCCTGCCAATTCAGGGGCCATGGGTTCAAGCCCTGGTCCAGGAAGATCCCACATGCCGCGGAGCACCTAAGCCCGTGGGCCACAACTACTGAAGCCCATGCACCTAGAGCCCATGCTCTGCAACAAGAGAAGCCACCACGATGAGAAGCCCACACACCACAACGAAGAGTAGCCCCCACTCGCCACAGCTAGAGAAAGCCCGTACAGCAATGAAGACCCAACGCAGCCAAAAATAAAATAAATTAAATAAATAAATTTATTTATAAAAAAGGAGTTCTTGGTATATTTCAGATAACAGTCCTTTAACAGATACGTCTTTTGCAAATATTTTCTCCCAGTCTATGGCTTGTTTTTTTCATTTTCTTGACAGTATCTTTCAAAGAGCAGAAAAGTTTAATTATAATGAAGTCCAGTTTATCAATTTTTTCTTTCACGGATCAGGCCTTTGGTGTTGTATCTAAAAAGTCATCAGCAAACCCAAGGTCATTTGGATTTTCTTCTATGTTATCCTTTATGAGTTTTATACTTTTGCATTCTACATTTAGGTCTATGATCCATTTTGAGTTTTTGTGTGTGTGCGTGAGAAGGGTGTAAGGTCTGTGTCTAGATTAACTTTTTTGCATGTGCATGTCTAGTTGTTCCAGCAACATTTGTTGAAAACTCAAATGCTTTTAAATGATATTTATATGTGTACAATATAAATGTCAGCTCCATGGATGTTCCCAAGCCCTTTGAAATTCAGATAACATTTGGTTCAAATACCCAATTCCAGTGTCTCTGAGGATACTCTGGGGCTTAGTCTCCTCTTGGTGTCCTCTGGTTGAGGTCTTCCTTCCAGCAACATTAGAGCCCTTCTACTCAGTGTTTCTTCTTGCTTTTCCCCACCTTGTCCCTGGAGACTGCCCCAATCTCTTCTCCCTGAAGCATCGCTCATCCACAGTATATGTAAGCATATATTATCAAAGGAAGAGAGCCATGGAGGAGATGATGTTCTAGGGCCGAATGACCTAAACAGCATTTTAACATTTCTGAACTTAAAAATCCCTGGTCCAAAAAAAAAAAAAAAAAAGTCCCTGGTCCATTCTTTCTTATGGAGAAATCACCCTGTACCTGTTCCATCCACGTTGTGCTGGGTCCCTGTTGGGGTCACTGCTGGCCCATATGACATCTTCGTGCACATTTAGAAAAAGGCAGCCCTTCTTCAGAAGGCTTTGCAATATGCAGCTTGACAGCAGAAAGTGGGTCAGATTTCAGCCTTAGCTTCCCCCTCATCTTGCTTTAGCCCCCATCCTTCCCTAACCTACTGGTCCTCAATCCCCCAGATTCTTATTCATTTCTTTTTTTTTTTTTTGCGGTACGCGGGCCTCTCACTGTTGTGGCCTCTCCCGTTGCGGAGCACAGGCTCCGGATGCGCAGGCCCAGCGGCCATGGCTCACGGGTCCAGCCGCTCCGTGGCATGTGGGATCCTCCCGGACCGGGGCACGAACCCGTGTCCCCTGCATCGGCAGGCGGACTCTCAACCACTGCACCACCAGGGAAGCCCATCATTCATTTCTTGTAGAGCAGTTTAGCTCTTTCTTTACTGGCTCCAGGCCATCCAAGTTATTCCCAAAGGTTTCATCTTCATAATTAATTTTAAAATGTGCTCTTCAACTTTAATAATTATAACTCTGAAAGGAACACTGGGGTGTTGAAAATTTTTTTCCCTCACTACATGCACATCATGATGATGGTGATAGTGATGGTGATGATGAAGATAATGACAACAGCCCTTAAGTCAATATGCTTAAGTTATTACATGAGGAGAAAAATGGTCTTTTGCAGGAAAATCAAAGGTCCTTTCTTTGACATGTAAGAGATTGTATATTATACCCCTGTTTGCCACAGAATAGAAACCAGAGTCTCTAAAGTGCTTTAAGCTCTCAAAATTAAAAATGCTGAACTCTGCAGATGCATTCTGTAAATGTATAAGTATGGCAGAAAGCCATAAAGTTCCTGGAAGACAACAGGATGTCAGCCCAGCTTTATGAAGCATATGTATTGTCATCACATTCTTTGTTTTTTTCTACATTTTCAAGTTGTCATAGTTTTCTTTTTTAAAAAATAATGCATTACTGTCTTTTAAAAATATTTATTTATTTTTTGGCTGAGTTGGGTCTTCATTGCTGCGCACGGCCTTTCTCTAGTTGCAGAGAGCGGGGACTACTCTTTGTTGTGGTGCGCAGGCTTCTCATTGCGGTGGCTTCTCTTGTTGTGGAGCATGGGCTCTAGGCGCACGGGTTTCAGTAGTTGTGGCGTGCGGGCTTCGGTAGTTTTGGCCCACGGTCTTAGTTACTCCGTGGCATGTGGGATCTTCCTGGACGAGGGCTCGAACCTGTGTCCCCTGTATTGGCAGGCAGATTTTTAACCACTGCACCACCAGGGAAGCCCTGTATCACATTCTTTAACAGACCAGGAGGAAGCAGAGGCATGGGCCACATCTTTGACATAATGTATTTCTGCAATTCTAAGGTACACCAACAGCATTTGGGAGAAACAAAAAAGGCAGTGCATTAAATGTTCACACTAGCAATAGGCTACATCCATCCTGATTTCGGAACTTTATAGTGAGAACAGGAAAACTGTATCTTAGAAGTAAGGAGTATTGTACTTTCTGTTTAGGTCTTCTACAGCACATTATTCTGTATCCTGAAGAAAAAGTTATTTCAATAATAGTGTTGCTAAATACATGCAAAATTGGCTTTCAAATAGAAACGATAGAATCAGTACCTTCAAAACTAGGCATAAGGTTAATTGAATAGTCTTTTTCTGGACTCAAACTATGGAATATAAAGATTTGGTAAGGCTATGAATAGTAGAGACCAACTTCTCTAAGCCTAGTTTTCTCATCTACAAAATGGGTAAATTAAAGTACCACCACTGTAAGATTGGTGTGAAGATTGAATGAAATAATACATGTAAAGTGCTTAGCATAGTGCCTGGAACACAATACTGTCTCCTGCTCTGAAGAAATTCAGAAGAAACTGCAAAGAGGGGGCTGGGGGATTACTTATTCCCGGTACTATTCAATCCAATCCAACAAATATTTCATGACCACCTACTGTATGCTAAGAATTGGGCTGAGAAGTGCGTTAGGAAGAAATAAAGAAGAGTGTTGTGCCCATCTTGTCTTAGGAAGATGAGAAATATTGAGTACATTTAATTTTATTAACTGAACTTTGTATTGAAATATTGACTGCTGTACTTAAGTTATCAAATATTATTAAACTTTAGGTATTAAGCACATTATGTTGCTCTAAATATACATAATTAATTTAATGTATACTGTTTTATATACATGACTTCGGGATAATTTTGTATTTGTCATTAATACTAACCAAAGAATATTTTATTTTTAAGTGGTACTCACCCTTGCTTCTGCAAGAAAATTAAAATAAATGAGCCAATTGGAGTAGAGCTCTCACCTCTAATTACTGGGCCTTAGGAGTAAATGAATGAAAAACTACCCCTTAGTTCTGAAATAGCAAACTTGGAGATGTACTAGGACATGGCAGGTCCTTGTTCCTGACGATAAGGGTGAATGGCCTTGAAGGACATTTGAAGATTAGATGTTATCCTAAGTGTGTGTACTAGTCAGTTTCCAAGACGGCCCCCAGTGATCCTTGCCTCTGATAACAGCTGCTCCAGTCAAAATCTGATTGCTTTCTCATGGAAGACCCCAAGCAAGAGTTTCCTGGCCAAGCCCTTTCCAAATTCCTGACCCATACGTGACTGCAGTTGTTTGAGGCCACTACATTTTAGGATAATTTATTACCGATACAGTACCTATTGAGGTAAGGTTAAGTCATTGAAGGTTACTAAATAGAGAAGTAAGTGGTCAGACTTGCATCTTAGAAATAATTCTGCCTGCGAGGTGGAAGTTGGATGAAGGAGGTGGATGCTGGGAAACTAAAGGCAGGACACTAGTGAGGGAGTGATCATACCATCCAAGGATGAGGTGGTAGGGACTGAAACTGCATGGCAATCAAGCTGGAGGTTAGAGACACAGATTGTTAACCAAAACGTCAGAAGCGGAGACCTGACTGAAATAAAAAGTGTTTATCTGTGGTTTGTTAGGACTGCATCAGGGGAGACACAGATTCTAGAAGCACTTGAATTGTGTTTGGCTGTACAACAAAGTGCGAGAGGCTTACAAAGGCAAAAACTGCAAGGTTACAGTCAGTTAAATGAGTTTTTATCGAGAACTGTAATTTGGAGCTGGCAAGAAGTAAGGGTGCTTATTAAGTAAGGATTGGATGGGGTCTGAGATCGTCGCACAGTTATAAGGGGAGACCCTGAGACCATAACGTTGCAGCTGGCAGGTGTTGCTCTGAAGACAGCTGGTGGTGTCCTTGGGTCTGCTATAGTTCAGTAAAGTTCAGGTTCTCAGTGGTGCAGAGACTGTCTGAGATCAGATCCTCAATGGCTCCCCAACTCCATTTTTGTATGCCTGAACTGCGATTACTCCGTTATAATTTCTACTTGTCATCAGGATCAAGCAGTGTTTATAAAAGATAGAACTGCCTCCATCAAGTGACTGATCGCCTGTGGCAGGAAAGGTAGAGACTAAAATGGTTTCTGTGTTGTTTCTTTTCTTCTAGAATCTTGCCATATTTATAGATTTCCCAGCTACTTGCTGAAGAAAGAGTCAGTCTCATGCTACTTCTCCATCTCAGCTCAGAAATCTCCCTTTGAAGGTCTCACTCTTTTATCCAAGATAAATGTATTTACCTCGTTGCACTTCGTGGATTTATAATAAGTACTAGCTATAAATATATTCCCATAACTCGGGGGGTATGTGGGTGTTTTCCTTAACCTAAGTGTTCTTTAAAATATTTCGTTCTTCAAGATTTTTCTCACATCAGCGGTTTTCTATTTATTTGAAGAAACCCTAAAAATGCAGTCTGCATTTCATATGTTCTTTTAAGCTACTTAAACAATATTTTTAAGACATCAGTGATGTAATCTGGTTTTAAGAGCCAACTGACTTACTTTAAATTAAAACTTAAACATATGCCCATTAAGAAATTAGCCAAGAAAAAACAGTAACATTAATCTCCTAAGGTTTTGTTTTTTAAAAAAGGTTTTCTTTTTAACTTTGCAGAAATCTTTTGGGAATAACTAGTTTTTACTTTGAAGAAACGTTTATCGGAAGTTTAGCGATTCTTTCTATTTTAACTCAGGCTCTCCCCTTGGAACCAATGCATGCCTCTGGACCCGTTATGGCTTTGACTCTAAGCAAGGCTCTCTTGGGGACTTCCCTGGTGGTCCAGTGGGTAAGACTCTGCACTCCTAATGCAGGAGGCTCAGGTTCGATCCCTGGTCGGGGAACTAGATCCCACATGCATGCTACAACTAGGAGTTTGCATGCCCCAACTAAGAAGCCTGTGTGTTGCAACCATGAGCCTGTATGTCACAACTAAAAGATCCCGCATGCCACAACTAAAGATCCCAAGTGCCACAACTAAGAGCTGGTGTAGCCAAAATAAATAAATATTAAAAATAAATTAAACTAAACAAAGCTCTCCTTCTTTGCTCAGGCAGTACTGTGAGGGATTTCCCAGCTACCTGTGTGAACCTAAGAAACTATAACTCTTCCCTTTAAAAATCCCTGTGTTTGGGGCTTCCTTGGTGGCGCAGTGGTTAAGAATCCACCTGCCAATGCAGGGGACACGGATTTGAGCCCTGGTCCGGGATGATCCCACATGCCGCGGAGCAACTAAGCCCGTGCACCACAACTACTGAGCCTGCGCTCTAGAGCCCACAAGCCACAACTACTGAGCCTGCATGCCACAACTACTGAGCCCTCGTGCCACAACTACTGAAGCCTGCACGCCTAGAGCCTGTGCTCCGCAACAAGAGAAGCCACCCTGGTGAGAAGCCCACACACTGCAATGAAGAGTAGCCCCGTTCATTGCAACTAGAGAGAAAGCCCACACAGAGCAACGAAGACGCAACACAGCCAAAAATAAATAAAAATAAATAAAAAAATAAAATAAAAATCCCTGTGTTTGAGCTCATAAAACTCAATAAAAACAAAAACAAACAAACAAAGAAAACAAACAACCCAATCGAAAAATGGGCAGAAGACTAAATAGACATTTCTTAAAGAAGACGTACAGATGGCCAACAGGCACGTGAAAAGATGCTCAACATCACTAACTATTAGAGAAATGCAAATCAAAAGTACAATAAGGTACCACCTCACGCTGGTCAGAATGGCCATCATTAAAAAGTCTACAGATAAGAAATGCTGGAGAGGGTGTGGAGAAAAGGGAACTTTCCTACACTGTTGACAGGAATGTAAATTGGTGCAGCCGCTATGGAAAACAGTATGGAGGTTCCTCAAAAAACTAAAAATAGAGTTGCCATATGATCCAGCAATCCTACCCATGGGCATATAATTCAAAAAGATACATGCACCCCTATTTTCATAGCAACACTGTTCAGAATAGCCAAGACATGGAAACAACTTAAATGTCCATTGACAGATGAATGGATAAAGAAGGTGTGGTACATATATACAATGAAATACTACTCAGCCATAAAAAAATAATGAAATAATGCCATTTGCAGCAACATGGATGGAACTAGAGACTATCATACTAAGTGAAGTTAAGTCAGAAAGAAAAAGACAAATATCATGTGATATCACTTATATGTGGAATTTAAAATATGACACAAAAGCACTTAACTACAAAACAGAAACAGACTCACAGACATAGAGAACAGACTTGTGGTTCCCAAGGGGGAGGGGGGATGGGGGAGGGATGGAGTGGGAGTTTGGGGTGAGCAGATGCACACTACTATATATAGAATGGATAAACAAGGTCCTACTGTATAGCACAGGGAACTATATTCAGTATCCTGTGTTAAACCATAATGGAAAAGAATGTGAAAAAGAATATATATATATATGTAAAACTGAATCACTTTGCTGTACAGCAGAAATTAACACAACATTGTAAATCAACTATACTTGAATAAAAATAAATTAAAGAAAAAAATCCCTGTGGGGAATTCTCTGGTGGCCCAGTGGTTAGGACTCAGCACTTTTACTGCTAAGGGCCTGGGTTCAATCCCTGGCCAGGGAACTAAGATCCTGCAAGCCACACAGTGCAGCAAAAAAAAAAAAAAAATCCCTGTTTTTGAATCATTTCAAAGAAACATAGAGCATAGACCACAGTAAGGTTCACTTCAGGATAAGCTGTGTGGTATGAGTCAGGGGCACTTGGGAAAACTCCCTTCCAGAGACTGCTTTTCCTTTGTTTTTCCACAGAAACTGGGATTCCATTATTAGATAAGCCTGATTCTGGCACTAATTCTGATGGGTGGTTCCCCCGCCCACCCTACCGCACTAAGCAATTCTCCAACATCAGCTGAGTGTCCTGCAATTCAACTCAATTCTGACACTATCTGCCCAAAGATAGCATCAGATCCCACAGGTTAAGGGCTCAGTCCTGCAAGACTGTCCCTACTTCAGATGCCAATCACAAGTCCAGGTTGTTACCTGTGCTTCTGACCCAACAGCTATAAATTAGAGGTTTCCATGACTCCCTTCTTGGGTTCGATTAATTTTCTAGACCAGCTCACAGAACTCAGATACCAGTTTACTCACTAGATTACTTGTTTATTGCAAAGGATATTAAACGATTCGAATCAACAGCCAGATATAGAGATGTATAGGGGAGGTGCCGAACAAAGGAACTTCTGTCCCCATGGAGTTTTGGGCCCAGCACAGTGGCATGTGGAAGCATTCTTGTTCTCCAAATCCCATCCTTTTGGGTTTTTATGGAAACTTCCTTACCTAGGCACAATTGATTTAATCACTGGTCACTGGTGACGGATCAGCTTCTAGCTCCCCTCTCCTCCCTGGAGATGGGGGCGTGGGACTGAATGTTCCAACCCGCTAGGAGTAGGCCAGGAGAATCAACCATATTCTCCTGGCCTACTGCCCTCAATCTGAGGTGAGGTCCAAAAGTCACCATTAACATCACAAAAGACACCTTGGTCACTCTCTTCACTTGGGAAATTCCAAGGGTTTTAGGAGCTCTGTGCTAGGAAAAGGGACTGTGACCAAATATATATTTCTGATTATGAATAACAATATCACAATGAGTCATTATTAGATGACTCCAGGAGTCCCTTACTAAATTGTATGTGACCTTTGTCAATGAAAAAATTAATCAGTAGTAGATCTAAGAAAGAAATGGAAAATTGTATTGGTGCCAACCTGAGGATTATAGCCTGGGAGACAGTCTTTCAGAAAGCTCTGAGGACTATTTCCCTCTTTAGAGGTCAAAGTACAGTTATCTTTGAGACAAAGGGCTATAGTCAATTGACAGTTTACACAATCCAGATTTCCACGTGGGTCTTGGCCCTTTATGAGATTAAGAAGGAAGTTTATCTCGTTTATGAGATTAAGAAAGAATGTTATCTCCTAAAGAGGTCTGGTTAAAGCAGATACACCACATGCACCAAAGGGAAGGGAGGCTGCCCAAAGAGGCAAAGAAAAATTTTATGTTTAAATTTTTCTTATCTTGCCATAAACTATGAATTTTATTTCATCACCTTGTAGAAAGGGATTTTCCGCTGCCTCCTAGGTTCATTCTCCACCCTTCTTCGCCCTGCAAACAAAACTGGTTATTCCTGCTGCTGGTCCTCTAGGGAAAAGTGGGCTTTCGTGTGTGTGTGTGTGTGTGTGTGTGTGTGTGTGTGTGCGCGCGCGCGCGCACGCGTGTTTAGTTTTAATGTTTTTTTTTTGTTTTTTTGTTTGTTTTTGCGGTATGCGGGCCTCTCACTGTTGTGGTCTCTCCCGTTGCGGAGCACAGGCTACGGACGCGCAGGCTCAGCGGTCACGGCTCACGGGCCCAGCCCCTCCGCGGCATGTGGGATCTTCCCAGACCGGGGCACGAACCCACGTCCCCTGCATCGGCAGGCGGACTCTCAACCACTGCACCACCAGGGAAGCCCTAGTTTTAATGTTAAAAGGAATGTGACTGAATTTTAGACCCGTATTTGGTAGGAGCGACATATATTCATGACTGTGTGTAGCATATAATAGGTGCTCAATAACTGTGGAATAAATGAATGCATGGATGAATTAAAAGTGAATGAATTCTGGGTAACATTGCATTAGAAGATAAAAATTCTGCTTTTAAACACATGTATGAAAAGCAGTAATCTAGTTCACACTGGAAGTCCGCTTCGCTCTGATGGCCGACGAGCATGGGAATACCTGTTCTGGCTAGATCTTTGCAGGTTCCTCAGGGATTATCAGGAAGGGCTACTGGCCACGAGCAAAAGGAGAGCAGGGAAAGAAAAAGAATAGAAAAATCAAAATTTCAATTGATGCACAATTTTGTTTTTTAATGCTAATACTCTTTTTTAAAAAAAAAATAATTAGGCTGTGTTGGGTCTTCATTGCTGTGCGCAGGCTTTCTCTAGTTGCAGAGAGCCGGGGGGGGGGGGGGCGGGGGGGCAGGGGGGGCGGGGCTCCTCTTCGCTGCAGTGCGCGGGCTCTAGGCGCACAGGTGGCTCGCGGGCTCCAGAACGCAGGCTCAGCAGCTGTGGCGCCCCTGCATTGGCAGGCGGATTCTTAACCACTGTGCAACCAGGGAAGTCCCACACTTCTTTTTTTATCTTTGTCTTTGGTATTTTCTTTCCATTACGGTTCAATAAGCTCAAAAAAAGCTTTAAATGATTTAAAGCTGCAAAGTAAAGTCACTAGATTTTTTTCCATTTTTTCATTTTGAAATCATTATAGATTCACAGGAAATTGAAAAGCTAGTACAGAGACTAGTGTACGCTAGAAACTGTATACCCTATAATAAAATATATTTTTTTAATGTAAAATCCAGTTAAATAGTTTGGGACCACTTTATTCCATTTAATTATTCTTCTGAAATGCTGATTACTTTATTATTTTTTATAATTAATTAATTTATCTTTGGCTGCGTTGGGTCCTTTTTTAGCATTTAAAAAATTTATTTATTTATTTTATTTTTGCCTGCATTGGGTCTTCATTGCTGTGTGCAGGCTTTCTCTAGTTGCGGTGAGCAGGGGTTACTCTTCATTGCGGTGCATAGGCTTCTCATTGTGGTGGCTTCTCTTGTTGCAGAGCACGGGCTCTAGGTGCGCGAGCTTCAGTAGTTGTGGCTCACGGGCTCTAGATCACAGGCTCAGTAGTTGTGGCACACAGGCGTAGCTGCTCCACGGCATGTGGGATCTTCCTGAACCAGGGCTTGAACCAGTGTCCCCTGAATTGGCAGGCGGATTCTTAACCACTGTGACACCAGGGAAGCCCTGCGTTGGGTCTTCGTTGCTGTGCACGGGCTTTCTCTAGTTGCAGCGAGCGGGGGCTATTCTTCGTTGCAGTGCGCGGGCTTCTGATTGCAGTGGCTTCTCTTGTTGCGGAGCACAGGCTCTAGGCATGCAGGCTTCAGTAGTTGTGGCTCACAGCCTCAGTAGTTGTGGCACGTGGGCTCAGTTGTTGTGGCTCGCGGGCTTAGTTGCTCTGCGGCATGTGGGATCTTCCTGGACCAGGGCTCGAATCTGTGTCCCCTGCATTGGCAGGTGGATTCCTAACCACTGTGCCACCAGGGAAGCCCCTGAAATGATGATTACTTTAGTACTTAGGATCCAACAGAGTTGATCACATTTAAAATGGTATGTCAGACACACTTCTGATTAAGGAATCAAGATGGTACCAAAAAAAGTCATCACGCTCTCTCTTTCAGATGATAAGCCTTTAGAAAAAGGTCACTCAATGGGAAAGTTACAGAGATAAAGTGTTGTATTTATGGTGTTTCCAATAATTTAAGTCCTCTGTGAAACTATCAGCTGCCTGGCTTTCTGGAAGGTAACCAGTAGAGGGCACTCTAGGCATCAAAGGCTGCAGAAAAAACTCCAGGATTGCCAGAAGCCTGAATCGTTTACCTTCTGCAAGATACTTTCACCTATTATGAGCTTGCCTGTTGGACGACTGCAGAGTAGTTTTTTTGTGTGCGCATGTGATGAAAATAAAAAATTATGAACTCCCAAATAACCATGTTAATATTACACAAATAATTTTTTTTTTTTTAGATCCAATGTTCTTGCATCAGTGTTCCCTAATTATTCAACTTGGTTTTTGAATCAGTTACTTTTATGATATAGGATTCCTGGAGATAACCTACACACGATTATCAGGATTTCATAACCCTGAACACTCTTGCCTGAATCCATATACATTGCCTGAACCTAAGTACAATGCAGATCTATTTCTACGCCAGCTTTTTATTAACCTATAAAACACTGATGTGCTCCCAGCAGTTTGGCAGGGGAGCAAAGCATGCTCTTTTTTCAACTTTTATAAACAGTGTATAAAATAGGATTATAACTTCCCCATGAACATGCAGATACAACTAGAACTTCATCAGAAACAAACCAGCATGTACTTTACATGCATCAAATTTCCTCTGGAAGTGGGAGGAAAACTAATATTTGCCAAAGATCTAGCATACGTTAGGCGCTTGCTAGGTGTTTCCTGCACACGAGCTCATTTCAGGCTCCTATTGTCATGCCTACTTTATAGCTGGGGAAACAAAGGTGCTCAAGGACATCCAGTTAGCTAGTGGCAGGGGGAGAAGCAAACCCAGATGTTTCTGGCCTCGTGTGCCTTTTTTTCCCCCCGGGGAGCTACCCTGGTCTCTGTTCAGCCACTCTGCCACCATTTTCCCTGTCACTTTCTGGGACTGTACTTCATAGGCGGGTTCATTTTCAGTGATTCCCAGTTGTCTATGTTTTGGAATTTGCCTGTTGATTGAATATGCCATCTGTTGTTATGAAACTGACGAAACTGCCCCAAACAAGGGTAATAGAGGTTTAAAAAGAAAAAAGAACTTTTTTGTAGGGGCTGAATGTTGGGAGAGGGGGTTGGGCAAGGGCGGTGAAGGGAGACTTTTGTTTTTCAGTCTGTTATTTCTGTAACGTTTGAATATTTTATGATTCGAACATATTCATGCAGTATTTTTTTTAATAGAGGAGGAAAAAAAAGAAACTTTCCAGGAAAATATGAAAAAACAAGGTAGAAAGGGCCACAATGCAGTATATATTCTATTTTTATAATATATTTATAGTAACTTGAAGATAAAGACCTCTTTTGAGAGAGCAAAAAAGAAGACCAAAGTTTCATTATATGGCTATTCTCTTCTCTTCATCCCTCACACCCTATACTCAGAAACACAAACAAAAGCCTTTTATTGTTTCCTCTGATGGAACAATGATGACTAAGTGAATAAATCATCCAGTCACCAAAACTTCATTCCCAGTCATTTGACACCATTTAGGGAATACTATGTTGGAAATGTGCAGCTGTTCGAATCCCCACCAGCACCACCCCTTCAGATGAGCGCATCTGAGGAATAGGAAAGAAGTAGTCAATGCTACAGTTTCTAAATGAACGGTGGATGCTCCATTCAAACAGTTATACTGTTAATTTGAAGGGGAAAAGGGTGGAAATATGTTTCCTTCTTTCTTCTCCTTAACTCCAGCACATATTATTTTCATAATAAGTTGAAGGAAATAAAGTTAAATTTTTTAGGGTTAAATTTACAAACTACAGCTTGTTAAATTCATTCACGGTCCTGTAAACAACTCTAAAGTAAGGTTTGTACCAGGAAACTGAAGTACGATGGTGTTAAATTTTAGACACGAAAAGGGTTTAATAATCTCCCCCTGATGATTCAGTATCTGCTGAGAAGAGTTTACCGCAGAGAAACTCAACAATAGGAATAGTGTCACCGCACTTCTCCCTCCTCTATTACTCATACTGCTTTTAAAGCTGGTGCATTGTGAAAGCCCTATTTATTCTAGTTATTCTGGCAAAAATTCCCTTGTTAGGTAGCAAGAGCACCTCAAACCTCTTTTCAACTTTCAGCAGTCAGTATCCTACTTTCCCTTGTTCTCACCACCTATAACCTGGAATGCTTATGTATTCAGCAGTGCTTCCTGGGTGAGGCAAATTTTGTACATATATATTATTATATATACACATGTATACATATTGTGTGTGTACACACACATGTGTATATGTATATGCATTACACATATATGCATATACGTGTGTGTGTATGTTCATATGTCTCTCTTAAGAAACTGAGGGCCTACAGAGCAGATTTTCCTTTTGCCTGCCTTTACTGGTTTTCTCTCTGATCCTTTTAAAATCACTGAGTTTCTTTTTATGGCTGAGTAATATTCCATTGTATGTATGTGCCACATTTGTAGTGAGGTGGATGGACCTAGAGTCTGTCATACAGAGTGAAGTAAGTCAGAAAGAGAAAAACAAATACCGTATGCTAACACATATATATGGAATCTAAGAAAAAAAAAGAAATGGTCATGAAGAACCTAGCGGCAAGACAGGAATAAAGACACAGACCTACTAGAGAATGGACTTGAGGATATGGGGAGGGGGAAGGGTAAGCTGTGACAAAGTGAGAGAGTGGCATGGACATATATACACTACCAAATGTAAAATAGATAGCTAGTGGGAAGCAGCCGCATAGCACAGGGAGATCAGCTCGGTGCTTTGTGACCAGCTAGAGGCGTGGGATAGGGAGGGTGGGAGGGAGGGAGACGCAAGAGGGAAGAGATATGGGAACATATGTATATGTATAACTGATACACTTTTTTATAAAGCAGAAACTAACACACCATTGTAAAGCAATTATACTCCAATGAAGATGTTAAAAAAATAAATAAATAAAATAAAATCACTGAGTTACTGGAGGATAGATTTGTTCTTCACAAACTTTTCAAGGTAATCATATGTGTAAGATCTAGCTAACAAGCTGAGTGGATTTGCTGCAGTCATTGTGACTATGTTATGTTCACCTATTTGATATTTTTACTTCATTCTCTTGGTTCTCAAGATTTCTTGGCAAATATGCTTTGCAGAGAGCTTCTTCATTCATCAATTTAGGTGGCCTTTTGTTTTTAATAGTATGAAAATTTATTATTTTACGTAACAAGAAGTCCGGAGGTGGGGCAGCTTTGGCGTTGGTTAACTCAGTGGCTCAGTGCTGTCAAGGACACAGATTCTTTCCACTTGCTCCCTGGCCATCCCAACTGAACTGGCCTTTGTCCTCCCGTTTGTTCCTTCATGGTCTCCTCGGCAACTTCTCTTCCTGATAATTATTCTGTATTCTTTCTCCGGTTTCCTTGCCTGAAGCACTTCTGCATCAGGAGATCTGAGGTCTGGAGTCTTGCACCTCTAGCTTGCCCACCACCCTCCCCTCCAGAAGCTTACCTGATCTGACTCCAGCTGGTATAGCTCTGGGTCCCAAGGTCCCTCTCCTGGCCTGGTCTTGAGAATTAACTTGCACCTTGAATTTGAAACCATACGCAGCTAAGGGGTGGGACTCATTGTTTCTTCCTCATTACCTGGGCACCCCACCACCTGGCTCTTCTGGGTCTCCAGCGTGTCCTGCTGCTTCTCTGACCTGGAAGTCTTCCAGGGTTCATACTGGTCCTCCTCACAGAATGGTCTCTCCCCTGGGAAAGTCACCATCCTGTGGCTCCCCCTCTCCCTCCTCTGTGACTCCCTTCACCTTACCTAGGGAGAGATTCCGGTTCCCATCTCCAGGCATGGCATGTTGGGCTAGTCACCTGCATGTTCTGTCATTACTGTGACTTGAACATGCCCCGAGCTGAGTGCCTCATTCCTTCCCCACCCAGCCTTGTCAATGTGTAGCTGCTGTTAACACTTATTATTCTATTTCAATATGGTTTAAAGCTGAGATCTGAAAAATAGTGGGATTATATTCAGTACAACCCACTGCTTTAAGAAGCACATGGGCCAAAAATGAAGATGAAAAATTGCTGCATTTAGTTATGAGGTCCATTGATGTAAATGAAAATTAAGAGGAAAACAATAGCTCTAGCTCCAAAGGGCCTGAATTTCAGTGACTGGTTGAGACATGACAATTAAATGCAATGTGTGATTTTTTCCACTTTTTTTTCTTTTTGATATCTAGATTAAAAGAAAAAAAAACCTACAAAGGATATTGTTGGGACAACTGGGAATATCAGAATATGGACTGTATTTTAGATTATACTGGTGCATTAATATTAAATTTCCTGAGTGAGATTCTTATTCCATGTAGGAGGAATGTCCTTGTTCTTAGGAAATACATGTTAAAGTATTTTGGGATGAAGTGTCAGTGTCTATAATTAACTTTTTCTTTTTTTTAACCATAAGCTCTTTTTTTAAAAATTTATTTAATTTATTTTATTTTTGGCTGCATTGGGTCTTTGTTGCTGCACGCGGGCTTTCTCTAGTTGCAGTGAGAGAGGGCTACTCTTCGTTGCGGTGTGCGGGCTTCTAGTTGCGGTGGCTTCTCTATTACAGAGCATGGGCTGTAGGTGTGTGGGCTTCAGCAGTTGCGGCTCGCGGGCTCCAGAGTGCAGGCTCAGCAGTTGTGGCGCACGGGCTTAGCTGCTCCATGGCATGTGGGATCTTCCCGGACCAGGGCTCGAACCCGTGTCCCCTGCGTTGGCAGGCAGATTGTTAACCACTGCGCCACCATGGAAGCCCTATAATTAACTCTTAAATGGTTCAGCTGAAAATAAAAAATTACAAAGCAGAAAGAGAGAAAGCAAACGCAGTGAAATTCAGTTGATAAATCTAAATGAACAGCATATGGTGTTCATTGTACTACTTGTAACTTTTCTGTTTGCAATTTGTTTGAAATTTTTCAGAATAAAAAGTTGGGGACAAGCAGTGACTGGTGGAGAAAATCACTCTTGTGATTCAAGGACTCTGCGTGTGTGTGTGTGTGTGTGTGTGTGTGTGTGTGTGTGTGTGTAGGGGGTATCAAGGTTTAAGTTTATATTTAGAAATGTCGGAGGTATAATCATTCAAGAAACAGATGTGATCATTGCCTGTTTAAAACCAATAACAGTTTGAACTGTTTTAATGGGTGGAAGGGCTGCTTAGGAATGCTTTCTGAAGACAGGGATTGCGTCAGTCTGCTCTCTGAAGGCCTATACCACTTGGCAGACAGCCCTGTTCTCTGGACATATGCCCCACAAAGGAACTGGGCTGCGTATCTCAACTTCAGTAGCTGTGCTCAGATACAGGAATGGTTGCCTGGCTCTGTCCCATGGATTGCATCACCATGGGAGGTGGGAAGTAATGCATTGATCCTGTCAGTTGTCAGGCTCTGTTCTAGGCTTTCACATACATCATCTCTTACCATTGCACAGCTTCCCGGTGGGATAGAAATTATCATTCCCGGCTACAAAGGAGAAAACTTTTTTTTTTTTTTGAAAATACAGTTGAAACTAGATATGGTTTTTATTTCCTTTTTTTTCTTTCCAGAAGAAAGGTTTTTTTAAATTTTATAAGTAATATTTTTACTGGATCAAAATCTGTAACAAGAGCTGCTAGTTGTTGATAGGCATAAAGTAGTCTGATTTATGTATATTATGTCACTTGCCTCTTGCTGCAACCTTGTAGGTAGGAATTCTTCTGAAAGAAGGTTAAGTAATTCACCCAGCTCACTCAGCTACTAGGTGGCAGAGATAGAGCTAGAACTGAAACTCAGATCAGGCTAACACCAAAGTTCATGTTCTTACTTACAGCTGCCTTCTAATTATAAAAATGTATGTGTTTATTGTAAAAATATTTGAAAAATACAGAGTCTGAAGAAGAAATAAATTCCCCTGAAATCCTGTCTACCAAAAGAAATCGCCAGTAACATTGTTTTCAATCTTTTTCTCTGCATATATCTTTTGCATATATAATATATATATTTGCATAAATATTAAGTGAAAAGCAAGAGACAAAACTACACTGAATAATTCTACTTTTCAAAAATATGTGGGGTTGGGCTTCCCTGGTGGCGCAGTGATTGAGAACCTGCCTGCCAATGCAGGGGACATGGGTTCGAGCCCTGGTCTGAGAAGATCTCACATGCCGCGGAGCAACTAGGCCAGTGAGCCACAGCTACTGAGCCTGAGCGTCTGGAGCCTGTGCTCCGCAACAAGAGAGGCCACCATAGTGAGAGGCCCACGCACCGCGATGAAGAGTGGTCCCAGCTCGCCGCAACTAGAGAAAGCCCTCGCACAGAAACAAAGACCCAACGCAGTCAAATAAATAAATAAATAAATAAAATTTATTAAAAAAAAAAATACGTGGGGCACTTCCCTGGCGATCCAGTGGTTAAGAATGCACGCTTCCAATGCAGGGGGTGTGGGTTTGATCCCCGGTCAGGGAACTAAAATCCCACATGCTGCGGGGCATGGACAAAAATATGAAATTAAAACAAAAAGGCTTATTTTAAAAAATGTGGAAATGATAAATAGGACTCTTACTCCACATTCATTTTTAATCTAACATTATGTAATGAATGTTTCCCAATATCATTAACTCTTACTCAGAAGCATTATTTTTTAATGGCTACATACTTCATTGCGTAAATTTTCTGTAATTTAGCCTTTATATTGATTCTTTTTTTTCCATCAAAAAATTGTGGGAAATAGCTACATAAATTTTTGTTCTATTCTCATGAATGATCAGATATATACTGAGCTCCTACTGTGTGCCAGGTACCTCTGTGCTCGGCACAAGAGACAATGGTCAGCAAAAGAGGCACAGTTCCGTCCTTCAGGGAATTAGCAATCTAGTGGGGGAAATTTAATAAACATTAATCCACTGATCATATACAAAATTGTAAATACATCCTGTGATGAAAAGGGAAGGCACATGTTGCTGGACGGCACACACCACCAGAAAAACCTACCCTAGTGTGCGGGATCATGGAAGGTCTCCCCAAGGAAATAAGGTTGGGCTTGCGATCTGAGTGAAAAGTAGGAGCTAGCTGAGCAAGGAAGCTGGACAAGAGCATTCTAGGCAGTGGGAACAGTGGATGCAAAGTCCCTTTGACAGGAAGCAGCATAGGGCATTGGAGGAAGAGTCAGTGTAGTAAGTTTACAGGAGGGGGTACAATCCTGAAGCTGGGTTAGGAAATCTCCCTTTTTCTTTTGTAAAGAACCAATTTTTACAATCTTGGTTTAACTGAAAATTTAAAATTTAGGAGTTGTTTAATTTCCACATATTTGTGAATTTCCTAAATTTCTTTCCATGACTAATTTCTAATTCCACTCCATTGTGATCAGAGAACGTACTTTGTTTCAATCCACTGATTAAAACTAGAGAAGCAAAGATAATTTTTTATTTGTTTTGTTTCCCTGTAATCTCCCAAGCATTGGCATGGCACATGGTGGCAGTAAATAGAAGGACCAAAGTATCACCCCACAGATTCTTTTACTGGTTATAGGGGAAAACACAGCTTTGTAATGAGAGGGATCAGACTGCAATCGTATGACTGTGCTGATCGATCTTGGCCTCAGTATTGGTGGGGCAACCAGATATTGTGTGCATCTGACATGATGTAGTATAAAGGACAGAGCATTACCTATGAAGTATTCTCACCAAATATGTTTAACCTGAATCTAACCAGCCTTGTATATCCAACTACCAGCTTACAAGGAATAGAGGAACAAGGGAAATGGCATCCCAAGGAAACCATCAGACAAAGTGAGAAGGTAGGATATTCTTCAGGACATAATGAGTTCTTCAACAAGTCAATGGCATTAAAAAAAAAAGTGTTGGAGACTATTCTAGATTACAAGAGACTTCTGAAGAATAAAATGAAATGCAACATGTGGATTTTGTTGGGATGGTGGTTTGAACACACCAGCTGTAAATGACACTTTGGGGAAAATTGGGGAGATTTTAATATAGCTCAGGTATTAGATTATATTAAGAAATTGTTAATTTTGCTAGGTGTGATAAAGGTCTCTCTCTGATGCACAGCCAGGGCTCAGAATCTCAGGTTCGGGCTCAGTGAGACTCAGGCAGCAGACCTAGGTGTCCACAAGACCAACAGTAATCCTAATCTCCCTGGATTTACCTCAGCAGGGAGAGAAAACCACTGCTACAGGAATATCTCTGGATAAAAAGAAGTGGTTGCTAAAGGTCTGATATCTGAAAAGTATGGATGGCAGGTCTGTAATACATAAAAATTCCAGTAAGTCCAATAGATTCTTGGGAAGTAAGTGGATTTCACTGGAGTGAAAATTGTTCTGGAGCCCCCGAGGATCCAATATTATGATTGATTCTTCAGAATAAATCAATAAGTAGAGTCATGCGCGGCTCTATTTTTCACCTGTTCTATGTCACTGTCCAGGAAGAAACTAACACTTCTTGCTGTAATTTTTGGTAAAACTTCAGCTTTGGTCAGTTCTTTCTCATAACTCCTTCCTCATGTCCACACACAAAATGTGGGGATGTGAAAAAGCCTTCATTAGTAAATGGGATTTCTTATTTTGCCTTAGAATAGGCTTGTTTGTGCATCATATGAGCTGAAGTTCATGCTACCTTAAAAAAAAAAAAGTTGTGATGGCTTAAACTGTCTGTTTTGTTTCCTGTTAATTTAACTGTTCATAGAATCCATCACCCTAATAAAGTTAATCACAAATTGGACAGCTGGATCACCACAGTTTGGATGGCCACCTACCTAGTTCCACTGACTTTGGTCCAGGAATACTGCAGAAAGTAAGGTCCATGAATCTTTATTTTAGATCTCACTTCTCTTATCTTGATGTAGAGCTTGCAGCCCCAGATTCTACATAATGTTTCTAAGTATTGGGAAAAGGAGGAAAGGAGGAAATTCACATTTATTGAGTAGCTATTATTGGTCAGGCATTATACTAACTACTTAATCTATTTTCAATCATTTAATTGGGGATGAATATAAAGTAGTAGTTAAGAAGGTTGACTCTAAAAAAATGAAATCAGAGAGAGAGAGAAGGATGGAGGGAAGAAGCAGGGATGTAAAACTGGTGAAATATTAACAATTATTGAATCTAAATGGAGGGTATACAAGTACTCTGTACTATTCTTTCAACTTTTGAAATTTTTCACAATAAAAAAAAGAATGTCTTTAAGTAGTTAAACATAGTTGTCATGTGACCTAGCCTATGACTGCTAGATACATAACCAAGAGAAGTGAAAGCCTGCATCTGCACACAAAAAGACTTGCACACAAATGCTCTCAGTCTCATTACTCATGATAGCCAAAAAGTGGAAACAACCCAAAAGTGGAAACAACCCAAAAGCTGATGAAGAGATAAACGAAAGTGGTATATCCATACAATGGAATATTATTTGGCAATAAAGAGGAATGAAGTCCTGATGTATGCAATAACATGGATAACTTTTGAAAGCATTATGCTAAGTAAAAGAAGCCAATCATAAAAAAACACAAATTTTATGATTCTAGTTACATAAAATGTTTAGAATAGGCAAACCTATAGAAACACGAATTAAATTAGTAGCTGCCTACGGCTGGAAGTAGGGGATTGGAGGTGGAGTGGTTGTTAATGGATATGAGATTCCTTTTAGGGGGGATGAAAATATTTAAAAATTAGATTGTGGTGATGGCTGCATAACTTTGAATATAATAAAAACCACTGAATTTTACACTTTAAGTGGGTGAATTGTATGACGTGAATTATATCTCAATAAAGCTGTTTAAAAAAAAAAAAGAATGACAAGTCTGGAGTCAAGACTGCCTGAGTTTGGATCCTGCCTCTACCACTTCCTTTGTCATGTAAACTTGGGCAAGTTATTTAACCTCTAAGCAACAGTTTCTAAGCTGTAGAGAAGTACTAGCACCACTACTAGCCTTGTTTGGGGGGATAATCTATAAGAAAGTCTACGTGAAGTGGCCACAGTAAATGTTCAATAAATATTAGCTATTATCAATATTACTGGTTATCCAACAACCCTAGAGGTTGGTATTAATCCCATTTTTCAGATGAGGACTCTGAGGCCCCCAAAAGTTAATACTTTGCCTATGGTTACACATCTAATAGAAAGTAAGAGTGGTAATTCTGATGACACATGACTGCAAAAGCCAGGCTTTTCCGCCATGTAATTTTGCCTGCCAGAGTAGATGTATCTTTTGTGGTATAATATGCATTTATAGAAAGTGCTTTAAGAGCCATGTAACTCATGTGAGAACTCAATATGCTGAAAACAAAACCACTTCTAATTTTGACATAGCCTTTTATGCCAAAGTGATATTATTTATTTAATATTCCCCAGACTTCTCTAGCTTGATCATCCGATATAAAGGGGATCAATAAGATCACAATTTGTCTTTGTGAGAAACAAGCAGACTTTCCCTCTATTCATGTGGTATTTCTGAATGGCCCTGGGCTATTTTTACAGCCAGGTTAATGGAATTAATAGCATATTCTCTAAGCACAGCACTGAACACTTTCCACCTGTGCTAAAGCTATTGACATATTTCTTCTCTTCCCCTTCTCAGCCAAGCTCCTTTAGGGAGGTTAAAGATTTTATTTTATTTTATTTCATTTATTTTTTGGCTGTGTTGGGTCTTCATTGCTGCACGTGGGCTTTTCTCTAGTTGCAGCGAGCGGGGGCTACTCTTTGTTGCAGTGTGCGGGCTTCTCACTGCAGTGGTTTCTCTTGCTGTGGAGCATGGGCTCAGTAGTTGTGGCACGCAGGTTCAGTAGCTGTGGCTCACGGGCTCTAGAGCGCAGGCTCAGTAGTTGCGGCACACAGGCTTAGTTGCTCCGCAGCATGTGGGATCTTCCCGGACCAGGGATCGAACCCGTGTCCCCTGCATTGGCAGGCGGATTCTTACCCACTGCGCAACCAGGGAAGTGCCTGGGCAGTTAAGGATTTTAAACATAGAATGTATTCAGTAAATTGTTTTTGAATGAATGAATAAATGAATGAGGGAGCAAATACATGCAAGCCACACCCTTCAGCAGTCATTGGCCCTAATGTGGCAATAGATTTTCCTACAGATTGGGTACTTCATACTAAGGACCAGATGGAGAATAAGATTTACAACTAAAGAGTCAAGGTCCTCCTCATCCCAGAAATGGGCAAAAAGCCATAATAATCCATATTAAGCTGTAAATTCAACTACCACTTATTTCTGAAAAATACTAAAAGTTCCCTTTCATCATCTCCCTTTCTACCCCACTCCCCAAACCAAACACATATACACAGCTGGGATTTTCCTATTTCCTCCTTAAACCTGTTAAACCATGTCTGATTAAGGTTTACGATCTAGAATAGGATGTACTTGAGTGGCATAAGTGGTCTATACTATGGAAACTACCATAGGAAACCAGCTACCATAGGAAACAAGTCTGTGTGAATACTTAAATACAGAAGCCTAGCCTGCTACCCCAATTAGACCTGAGTTTTACACCTCCCCAGAGGGAAATTATATACCTGGCACATGTGTGTCTGGCACGTACTATGCATTCAGCAGTAAATGTCTGCTGCCTGAATGACAGAAATAGTCCGCTTTTCTTTGGTTCCTATTCATATTGCCCATATTTTAATCAGAATCCTCATTTTTCCAGTACAAATTTGAGTTCCACTGTGCGGGTTAGGGGCAATGCTATAGATGAGAAAATAAGAGGAGGTTTGAAAATCAGTCCCATTAGAGAAAGAGGAAAGTGAAGAGGTTTACAGAAAAACAGAGTCCTTTATACTAGATTATTTTCTCGGCTTTTAACTCTCTGCCAGTCAATTCAGTTCTCCTTATTTTGTGGTCATGGTATGGCCTCAAACCTGTCTAGACTTTTGTTAATGAATGTCCACAAAGAGGGGACAAATCCACTCCCAATTTTGAAAAAACAAAAAAACAGAACATAAAACCCCTCAAAGCGCAGGTCTTACTAAGTAAAAGTCAGTGATGTCATCTTTGAAAAGAGGGCAATGATTTAGTGCACTCAAAGACTGTGAAGAAGATTGTGGACCTCCCTGATAATTGTGGACCTCCCTGATAATTCCCTGACCACAGGCAAAATAAATATCCAGAGATAAATGAGGCAGGATATTCTACTGTAAAATCTGGAAACACAGGACCACTAAGATCCTCCCCAGTTCATATGAAATTTCATTCCATTGTTCAACAATCTTTTAATTAATTAATTAATTTTTTTCATGCCATGCGGCTTATGGGATTTTAGTTCCCCGACTGGGGATCAAACCCGGGCCCTCGGCCGTGAGAGTGCCGGATCCTAACCACTGGACCGCCAGGGAATTCCCAGCAACCTTTTAATTTAAATGCTTTCTATGTACCAGGGAACTGTTTTAGGTGTTGAAGATCCAAATTAGGGGCTGAAAAGAATGTGAAACATGATGAACATTAGGAGACAGTTGTAAGAAATAATATTGGTAGAAACCTTCTCTCAACCCTATAAGGCCCCATAGAGTACTGGCTATTCTCTCTTCCTTGACAGGTAAGCATCTTGAAAGAATAGTCTGTACCTATGTTACTGTATAGAATTATGAATAAGCATTTAGAAGCTTGTACAGCAACGTGATATGGTCATGACACCCAAGCCTGTCATCAGTGGACCTGTCTTGTTGAAAAGAGTCTAGACCAGTTTGTTTGTCATCCAACCCTTAGGGTACCTTACACCTCGTGCAAGCGGCATGCTAATCACGCACAGCCATCAGTCCACGACAGGTTAGAAATTACAGATACTGTGCTTCACCATGAACATTTGAAAAGCACAGGTTTATACCACACAGTCTCCACATCATCTGTCGTTCAGTCTTCAAGCCCTTTCAATCTGGCATCTGCCCTCCTCACTGCTGAAAATGCCATAGGAAAGGTCACTCTGCTCCTTATGGCCAGGTTTGGTGTATTCTTTTTTGTCATCATCAGTGACATCTCAGCAGCACTGACATTTTTTTTTAAAATAAATTTATTTATTTATTTTTGGCTGTGTTGGGTCTTCATTGCAGTGCACGGGCTTCTCATTGCAGTGGCTTCTCTTGTTGCAGAGCATGGACTCTAGGCACATGGGTTTCAGTAGTTGTGGCATGCTGGTTCAGTAGTTGTGGCACGCGGGCTCTAGAGCGCAGGCTCAGTAGTTGTGGCGCACGGGCTTAGTTGCTCCACGGCATGTGGGATCTTCCCAGACCAGGGCTCGAACCCGTGTCCCCTGCATTGGCAGGCGGATTCTTAACCAGTGTGCCACCAGGGAAGCCCCCCCTTTGCTTCTTTAACATTGCAGAAATTGTGTTCTCCTCCTACCCCTCTGACAACTCCTTCTCTTTGTCTTCTTTCCAGGCTTCTCTTCTTCTGGCTACTCCTTGGCCTGTTCCTCATCTCAGGCTACAACGCACACAGATTATTGCTGGGCAATCTTATTGATGTTCCATGGCTTCCACTATAACCTGCTGACTTCTAAATCTCTATTTATAAACTTGATGGTATACTAATGTGCTGAGAATGTTTACAAAAGAAATAAGTTTTAAGTTAAAAAAGTAAGATAATCAAGTTTTTTGTTTACAATTGTTTTCAAAATTACACTGTAGCCCCAGAAACCATTTTTATTCCAAGTGAAATTTTATATGAAATTCTAATATATAAAACAAAATAAAAGCAGTTTCTTTGAAATGGAGGTGAGCTCTATTCGTTCAGTCTTTTACTTTCCTGGGGCTTCTCAGTAATCACTAAACTACAGGGTTTCTTAACCAGAAGTCTTTGGACTCCCAAGGGATCCATGGAAAGAATTCAGAGGACCCATGAAAAATTACACCTTCATTTTAACTAATCATTATTTGAAAACTACCAGTTCCTTCAATTATAAATATAGGCCATAAACCACAGTATTATCAACAGTACCTATGGGGCTTCCCTGGTGGCGCAGTGGTTGAAAGTCCGCCTGCCGATGCAGGCGACACGGGTTCGTGCCCCGGTCCGGGAAGATCCCACATGCCGCGGAGCGGCTGGGCCCGTGAGCCATGGCCGCTGAGCCTGCGCGCCCGGAGCCTGGGCTCCGCAATGGGAGAGGCCAGAACAGTGAGAGGCCCGCGCACCGCAAAACAAACAAACAAACAAAACAGTATCTATGTGTTCATCACCAATAGAAATCACAGACACATACAAGTCATCCTGTGTTGTTGCAGATATCTCAAAGTATCATTTACCTCCTTCACAACATATTATGGTAGTTATTACTTCCCTAGATATTGTTGTACAATGTGTTAAAAAAAGCATACATACGAAGGTATCACTTTTGATTGATACATAAGAGGTATATTATTAAAACATTATTCAGAGAAGGGATTCATGGGCTTTACCAGACTGCCGAAGGGATTAATGGCACAAGAAAATGTTTAGAACCCCTGTGGAAACTCAGGGTTCCACGATAATTTACCCACATGGAACACAGAGCTTCCACAGTAAGGTCTCTACTTTGGCCTTAGTCCTTAGGCCTCTACTTAGTCCTTAGGCCTCTACTTAGTCCTTCTCCAAACTGATTTAATGGAAGTGGTGATAAAAAGACCCTTTTTGTTCTCGATGTTAAGGAGATATTCTCAGTGAAGAGCCTCTTGGAACCTCATTTTAAATAATAATTTTATATTCGAAGTGAAAATATCTTGATTTTTAAAAAATGTTTACTCCCAGTGCTGTTTAAAACTCACTTCTAGGAAATCTTTTCTCTTTTGATCCTTCCGTTTTGCTGCATTCCCTCAATGTTTATTCAATTGTTTATCACTGAATACTTATTAGTTCACAGGTCTATTTTGTCTTTCCAGCTGGATTATAAAAGTGCCCTTGAGAAGTTTATTTCTCAGGATGGCCAGAATAGTATTCTACAAATAGACACTCAATAAATGCTTCCTGATGAGTGTAAGGCTTTTCAGAAAAGTGAACTTATTTGCCATAAAAGCAACATTAAAAACCAATATGGGGCTTCCCTGGTGGCGCAGTGGTTGAGAATCCGCCTGCCGATGCAGGGGACATGGGTTCGTGCCCTGGTCCGGGAAGATTCCACATGCCGCGGAGCGGTTGGGCCCAAGAGCCATGGCCGCTGAGCCTGCGCGTCCGGAGCCTGTGCTCCGCAACGGGAGAGGCCACAACAGTGAGAGGCCCGCGTACCGCAAAAAAAAAAAAAAAAAAAAAAACAACCAATATGGCTGAGTAATTTTATTACAAGGTGGTAAAAAAAGGAGTCTCAGATTCTGGACAGTACCTGTGAAAGGAATTGAGACACTATGTTTATAAATAACTTTTATTTACTAGTAAGAATTAAAAGTCTTCTTTAATAGAAAGTGATCCTTCGGATGACCTGAAAATTCCATTTTCTTTCACCAGCAGAGTGGGCCAGGCTTTCTCTAATGAGCAGATTATGTGATGAAGAACATTGCTAAATTCTTTCTAAAGTCTTTGATCCAGGAATTCAGCCATGGCTTGTATGTGGATGGACACGAGTTTTACAATCAAAGCTCAAGCACAGAATAATAGAAAATACAACCATGATTTTTAAAACTATAGGATATTCCATTTCAAAGATGCTATAGCTATGATTTAAATTTTCCTTATCTATTGAAACCACTGTTGTACGAAAATTACTGCAAATCAGGCTTGTAAATCTAAATTCAAATAGCAGACCTATGACATTTTAGTTGTATGATTTATTTCATGCTTTCAAAATGTTACCTTCATTAAAAATGTATTTAATATTTTTTTCTTTCCAAATTACAAATTTCCTGTTAAGTCTTTTCTGAGCCAATCTGATGCTTAAATGATCTCAAATGTCAACAATACTGAAAAAACAGCTAACATGTTTCTAAACGACGATTAAAGCCTTGCACCCTTTCATTTAATTATGACATTAATCAAGTCCTGTCAATTCTCCTACATACCTCTCAAACATACCCACCCCAAATGCACTTGCTACTGCCTCAATCCAGGCCTAACTGCCTCCAATTTCTTCACTCTCCCATACATTCTCAACATGGTCATGAAGTAATCAGATTTGTGTTTCAGAAAGATCACACCACCCTTCTGCTGAAAACCCTGCCCTGGCTCCTCACCATGCACAGCTCTCATGTTTGTTAGCACGGTATCCATGACCCTCAGTGATCTAGCTCATACCCACCTCTCCTGCACTTCTGTCGTCACAGTGCTTCACACTAAACTAATCAGCTATAAAAAACTATATGCAGGGCCCTGTACAGCTTTCCTTTCTCCAGGACCATCCTTTCATACTGAGTTCTGGTGAAGTCCATCATCCTTCACAACCCAGCTCAAACATGACTTCTTCTAAAGGCCTTCTTGAAGCCCATCCAACTCCAAAATTAATCACTCCCTCTTCTTAATCTTGTAATATATCATTATACTTACCATGTTGTATTATAATTGTTTATATGCTGGCCTTTTCTACATTACTGTAAACTTTTTGAGACCATGAAAGGTATTTCATGTTTGTTCAATCAAACTGAATTTGATCTAATGATCTAACTGGGAAACAGAGATGGGATGTTTCCAGAGTGATTCATAGTGGCCAGGATGATCATGTTTCTCCACAGCAAACATAAATCTTACGTTTCTTTAATCACAGGGATTACCAGACCCTCTTGGAATGGCATACAAAACACAAACCCTTAAATATAGATTATTTCTGGCTTAGTGCAAAATATATACATTACGTTTTATCTTAAATCTTATGGCAGGGTACATAGTAAAGGATGGTTTACTTACACTGTGCACTAGGAACTGGCATCTATTAAACTTTATCATACACATACCAGCAGAAAAGTAGAGTCCTAACGATATTGGAAACTATTTTGTAAAATAATTCCTTTGGGGAAGAGTAAAAATTATGCAGAGGGTGCCTATTATCACATCCCAATGGAACAGAAGTAGGTGGCATGAGAAATACAGGGACGTTTTGTGGCTTCAGATATTTACAGTGGACGGCCCCAAGTCATACAGCAAGCATTCAGGTAGGTGCAATGCGTAATTTTCAAGATCTAAATCTGCTCCTCTGTAACTAGAGCCACGGCAAATTTCTTTCTGGGGTGAAAAATACTAAGGAATGTGCACAAATAATATTTAAGGATAAAATCTCCCCTCTTACCAGCATATACTAATAACTTAAAACTAGTTTTTTTTTTTTTTTTTTTTTTGTGGTACACAGGCCTCTCACTGTTGTGGCCTCTCCGGCTGCGGAGCACAGGCTCCGGACGCGCAGGCTCAGCGGCCATGGCTCACGGGCCTAGCCGCTCCGCGGCATGTGGGATCTTCCCGGACCGGGGCACGAACCCGTGTCCCCTGCATCGGCAGGCGGACTCTCAACCACTGTGCCACCAGGGAAGCCCTAAAACTAGTTTTAAATACAGGAATCTCCCAATTAGTCGTAATAATTTATTTAATATTATTATTTATAAAATTTATTTATTTATTTTTGGCTGCGTTGGGTCTTTGTTGCTGACCGCGGGCTTTCTCTGGTTGCGGCGAGTGGGGGCTGCTCTTCTTTGTGGTGCACAGGCTTCTCATTGCAGTGGCTTCTCTTGTTGCGGAGCATGGGCTCTATGCACACGGGCTTTGGTAGTTGCAGCATGTGGGCTCAGTAGTTGTGGTTCACAGGCTCTAGAGCGCAGGCTCAATAGTTGTGGCGCATGGGCTTAGTTCCTCTGCGGCATGTGGGACTTCCCGGACCAGGGCTCGAACCCGTGTCCCCTGCACTGGCAGGCGGATTCTTAACCACTGTGCCGTCAGGGAAGCCCAGTCGTAATAATTTAACGCAAGAAATTAACTCATGATTAACTTCCTTATTTGTTCTTTTCTGTATTTTGCAAAGGTTCTACACTGAACATGTTATTTTTGAAATACAATTATTTTAAAGAATTACCCAGAAGAATATCAAACATATTACCTTTGTCCAATTTTTAGGCTTTTCCTATGAGAATGTTATTAGATTTTCTTTGTTTCGCCTAAGGCTCAGTTGCAAAAATTCTATTCATTTCTTTTACATATTGCCAAGAGAAAATCTGAGTGAAATAAAATATCTAGCTCAGAGAAGGAAACTTTTTGTTACAGTGGCAAGGACAATTCAACTAATCCCAAAACTTTTTTCTATAGCCAGGGCACAAGATATCTAATTCAGTCACCTGGTATTTCTTAAGAACTGCTAAACTGTGATAGCCATAAAGCACTTTTTTTTTAGCAGGTATATAAAACAAAACTAAAATAAGGAGTGAAGTACTGCTAAATCAACTTCGTAACAAATAAAATTCTAATGCAGCAATTATTCAAAGTGTACATATTACTCAATATGTTATATCATTAAAAATGGTAAATCAACAATTTCATTTATTTATTTTTTTACTTTATAACTCAGTTAAGGGGTTCCCTGGTGGCGCAGTGGTTGGGAGTCCGCCTGCCGATGCAGGTGGCTTCGTGCCCCGGTCCGGGAAGATTCCACATGCCGCGGAGCGGCTGGGCCTGTGAGCCATGGCCGCTGAGCCTGCGCGTCCGGAGCCTGTGCTCTGCAGCGGGAGAGGCCACAACAGTGAGAGGCCCGCGTACCGCAAAAAACAAACAAACAAACAAACAAACAAAAAAAACCCGGCTACATTCTAAAACCTAAATATATTTCAAATTAGGAAAATGGCTAACACCAGTTTTGCTAGCGCCTCATCCCCCTTCTCCCTCATGTAAAAGACTTTTTGAAATGGAAACTATAAAATTTCTACACATTCCTTCATAACAGTTATCAATAAGCAGTAATGAGTAAAGGGACTATCACTCTTTTTCTCTCTATCCTTGACCCACAGCTATTTTACACACAAAAGGTTTAATTAATTTAATCTTCACATACGATTATTTTCTACTTATTTCATAAAGTCTGCATCTCTTTCATATCTTATTTCTTGTGTGCTATAGCTGAGTTTTATGATCTCTAGAACAAAACACTCTGCTATCATTTTTACATTTTATAAAACTGTGCCTAATTATGCCAATTTGGGAACTGTCTTTCTTTTTATCTGGTGATTTAGTTTGCAGCTAATAAAAAAAAGCCCCATCAGCTCACAGGAACACACAGAAAGCTTTGGGCCACATGCCCAGGAATTTTGTGATTCACTCAGTAACTATCATCTTCCCAAAGGAAATATTTGAAATTCCCCTATTAAACAACAACAAAAAAATGCTACTAGAAAATATACCATTAACGTAAGTGCTTTTTCAGTTCTGTGAGAACATTATACATTTGAAAAAATCTGTTCCAAATTTTTGTTATGCCAAATAAAATACCAAAATATTGTACATGCATAATCAAATTAGCTGACAGAAAAAAGAAAATGAAAAATATTTATATACCTAGATGAAAAATAATCAAAGCTACTTCCAAGTGAATACGGCTAGGGTACATGTAAGAAAAATCTAATAAACTAAAAAAAAGTCAACTGGTGTTTTATATTTTTAAAGACTTATCAAATGTTTGTTCTCAGATCCTGTTTCAATACTCTAAAAAAGTTGGATCAAGAATAAACCTTCTGAACTTCCCTGGTGGCGCAGTGGTTGAGAGTCCGCCTGCCGATACAGGGGACACGGGTTCGTGCCCCGGTCCGGGAAGATCCCACATGCCGCGGAGCGGCTGGGACCGTGAGCCATGGCCGCTGAGCCTGCGCGTCCGGAGCCTGTGCTCCGCAGCGGGAGAGGCCACAACAGTGAGAGGCCCACATACCGCAAAAAAAAAAAAAAAGAATAAACCTTCTTTCTCTTCATCATGGGAACAAATTATTTTGTGTGCCTTTAATGACACAAGTACTATCAAAAGCAAATATGGGGCGGAAGAGTAAGACGCAGAGATCACCTTCCTCCCCCCAGATACACCAGAAATACATCTACACGTGGAACAACTCCTACAGAACACCTACTGAACGCTGGCAGAAGACCTCAGACCTCCCAAAAGGCAAGAAACCCCCCACGTACCTGGGTAGGGCATAAGTAAAAAGAAAAAACAGACAAAAGAATAGGGACGGGACCTGCACCAGTGGGAGGGAGCTGAGAA
The DNA here is from genome assembly GCF_039906515.1 of Pseudorca crassidens. Classification (NCBI taxonomy): domain Eukaryota; kingdom Metazoa; phylum Chordata; class Mammalia; order Artiodactyla; family Delphinidae; genus Pseudorca; species Pseudorca crassidens. The sequence continues at coordinate 64,261,879 of NC_090296.1, read as the reverse complement.
GGAGGAAAGGTTTCCATACACTAGGAAGCCCCTTCGCGGGCGGAGACGGCGGGTGGCGGAGGGGGGAAGCTTCGGAGCCGCGGAGGAGAGCACAGCAACAGGGGTGCGGGGGCGGGGGGAAAGCGGAGAGATTCCCGCACAGAGGATCAGGGCCGACCGGCACTCACCAGTCCGAGATGCTTGTCTGCTCACCCGCCGCGGCGGGCGGGGCTGGGAGTTGAGGCTCGGGCTTCGGTCGGAGCGCCGGGAGAGGACTGGGGTTGGCGGCTTGAACACAGCCTGCGGGGGGTTAGTGCGCCACGGCTAGCCGGGAGGGAGTCCGGGGAAAAGTCTGGAGCTGCCGAAGAGTCAAGAGACTTTTTCTTCCCTCTTTGTTTCCTGGTGCGCGAAGAGAGGGGATTAAGAGCGCTGCTTAAAAGGAGTTCCAGAGACGGGCGTGAGCCGCGGCTAAAACTGCGGACCCCAGAGACGGGCATGAGACGCTAAGGCTGCTGATGCAGCCACCAAGAAGCCTGTGTGCGACCACAGGTCACTGTCCACACCCCACTTCCAGGGAGGCTGTGCAGCCTGCCACTGCCAGGGTCCCGGGATCCAGGGACAACTCTCCCGGGAGAACGCACGGCGCGCCTCAGGCTGGTGCAACGTCATGCCGGCCTCCCCCCCCCCGCCCCGGCCTGAGTGAGCCGAAGCCCCCGAATCAGCGGCTCCTTTAACCCCGTCCTGTCTGAGCAAGAACAGACGCCCTCCGGCAACCTACACGCAGAGGCGGGGCCAAATCCAAAGCTGAACCCCGGGAGCTGTGCGAACAAAGAAGGGAAAGGGAAATCTCTCCCAGCAGCCTCAGAAGCAGCGGATTAAAGCTCCACAATCAACTTGATGTACCCTGCATCTGTGGAATATATGAATAGACAACGAATCATCCCAAATTAAGGAGGTGGACGTTGAGAGCAAGATTTATGGTTTTTTCCCCTTTTCCTCTTTTTGTGAGTCTGTATGTGCATGCTTCTGTGTGAGATTTTGTCTGTATAGCTTTGCTTCCACCATTTGTCCTAGGGTTCTGTCCGTCCGTTTTTTGTTTTTAAAAAAATTTTTTTTCTTAATAATTACTTTTTATTTTAATAACTTTATTTTATTTTACTTTATCTTCATTCTTTCTTTCCTTCCTTCCCTCCTTTAGACAACAAATCATCCCAAATTGAGGAAGTGGACTTTGAGAGCAAGATTTATGAATTTTTCCCCTTTTCCTCTTTTTGTGTGTATGTGTATGCTTCTGTGTGAGATTTTGTCTGTATAGCTTTGCTTCCACCATTTGTCCTAGGGTTCTATCCGTCTGTTGTTTTTTTCTCTCTTAATAATTATATTTTTATTTTAATAACTTTATTATATTTTATCTTACTTTATTTTATTTTACTTTATCTTCTTCCATTCTTTTTTTCCTTCCTTCCCTCCTTCCTTCCTCCCTCCCTCCTTTCTTTCTACTTCTACTAATACGTTCTTTCTACTTTTTCTCCCTTTTTTTCTGAGCCGTGTGGATGAAAGGCTCTTGGTGCTGCAGCCAGGAGTCAGTGCTGTGCCTCTGAGGTGGGAGAGCCAACTTCAGGATACTGGTCCACAAGAGACCTCCCAGCTCCACATACTATCAAACGGCGAAAATCTCCCAGAGACCTCCATCTCAACATCAGCACCCAGCTTCACTCAATGACCAGGAAGCTACAGTGCTGGACATCCTATGCCAAACAACTAGCAAGACAGGAACACAACCCCACCCATTAGCAGAGAGGCTGCCTAAAATCATAAGTCCACAGACATCCTAAAACACACCACCAGACGTGGACCTGCCCACCAGAAAGACAAGATCCAGCCTCATCCACCAGAACACAGGCACTAGTCCCCTCCACCAGGAAGCCTACACAACCCACTGAACCAACCTTAGCCACTGGGGACAGACACCAAAAACAATGGGAACTACGAACCTGCAGCCTGCGAAAAGGAGACCCCAAACACAGTAAGATAAGCAAAATGAGAAGACAGAAAAACACACAGCAGATGAAGGAGCAAGATAAAAACCCACCAGACCTAACAAATGAAGAGGAAATAGGCAATCTACCTGAAAAAGAATTCAGAATAATGATAGTAAAGATGATCCAAAATCTTGGAATTAAAATAGAGAAAATGCAAGAAACATTTAACAAGGACCTAGAAGAACTAAAGATGAAACAAACAACGATGAACAACACAATAAATGAAATGAAAAATACTCTAGATGGGATCAATAGCAGAATAACTGAGGCAGAAGAACGGATAAGTGACCTGGAAGATAAAATAGTGAAAATAACTACTGCAGAGCAGAATAAAGAAAAAAGAATGAAAAGAACTGAGGACAGTCTCAGAGACCTCTGGGACAACATGAAACGCACCAACATTCGAACTATGGGAGTTCCAGAAGAAGAGGAGAAAAAGAAAGGGACTGAGAAAATATTTGAAGAGATTATAGTTGAAAACTTCCCTAATATGGGAAAGGAAATAGTTAATCAAGTCCAGGAAGCACAGAGAGTCCCACACAGGAAAATCCAAGGAGAAATATGTCAAGACACATATTAATCAACCTGTCAAAAATTAAGTACAAAGGAAACATATTAAAAGCAGCAAGGAAAAAAACAACAAATAACACACAAGGGAATCCCCATAAGGTTAACAGCTGATCTTTCAGCAGAAACTCTGCAAGCCAGAAGGGACTGGCAGGACATATTTAAAGTGGTGAAGGAGAAAAACCTGCAACCAAGATTACTCTACCCAGCAAGGATCTCATTCAGATTTGATGGAGAAATTAAAACCTTACAGACAAGCAAAAGCTGAGAGAGTTCAGCACCACCAAACCAGCTCTACAACAACTGCTAAAGTAACTTCTCTAGGCAAGAAACAAAGAGAAGGAAAAGACCTACAATAACGAACCCAAAACAATTAAGAAAATGGGAATAGGAACATACATATCGATAATTACCTTAAATGTAAATGGACTAAATGCTCCCACCAAAAGACACAGATTGGCTGAATGGATACAAAAACAAGACCCATATATTTGCTGTCTACAAGAGACCCATTTCAGACCTAGAGACACATACAGACTGAAAGTAAGGGGATGGAAAAAGATATTTCATGCAAATGAAAGCCAAAAGAAAGCTGGAGTAGCAATTCTCATATCAGACAAGATAGACTTTAAAATAAAGACTATTAAAAGAGAAAAAGAAGGACAATACATAATGATCAATCCAAGAAGAAGATATAACAATTGTAAATATTTATGCACCCAACATAGGAGCACCTCAATATATAAGGCAAATACTAACAGCCATAAAAGGGGAAATCGACAGTAACACATTCATAGTAGGGGACTTTAACACCCTACTTTCACCAATGGACAGATCATCCAAAATGAAAATAAATAAGGAAACAGAAGCTTTAAATGATACATTAAACAAGATGGACTTAATTGATATTTATAGGACATTCCATCCAAAAACAACAGAATACACATTTTTCTCAAGTGCTCATGGAACATTCTCCAGGATAGATCATATCTTGGGTCACAAATCAAGCCTTGGTAAATTTAAGAAAATTGCAATTGTATCAAGTATCTTTTCTGATCACAATGCTATGAGACTAGATATCAATTATAGGAAAAGATCTGTAAAAAATACAAACACATGGAGACTAAACAATACACTACTTAATAACGAAGTGATCACTGAAGAAATCAAAGAGAAAATTAAAAAATACCTAGAAACAAATGACAATGGAGACACGACGACCCAAAACCTATGGGAGGCAGCAAAAGCAGTTCTAAGAGGGAAGTTTATAGCAATACAATCCTACCTTAAGAAACAGGAAACATCTCGAATAAACAACCTAACCTTGCACCTAAAGCAATTAGAGAAAGAAGAATAAAAAAACCCCAAAGTTAGCAGAAGGAAACAAATCATAAAAATCAGATCAGAAATAAATGAAAAAGAAATGAAGGAAACGATAGCAAAGATCAATAAAACTAAAAGCTGGTTCTTTGAGAAGATAAACAAAATTGATAAACCATTAGCCAGACTCATCAAGAAAAAAAGGGAGAAGACTCAAATCAATAGAATTAGAAATGAAAAAGGAGAAGTAACAATTGACACTGCAGAAATACAAAAGATCATGAGAGATTACTATAAGCAACTCTATGCCAATAAAATGGACAACCTGGAAGAAATGGACAAATTCTTAGAAATGCACAACCTGCCAAGACTGAATCAGGAAGAAATAGAAAATATGAACAGACCAATCACAAGCACTGAAATTGAAACTGTGATTAAAAATCTTCCAACAAACAAAAGCCCAGGACCAGATGGCTTCACAGGCGAATTCTATCAAACATTTAGAGAAGAGCGAACACCTATCCTTCTCAAACTCTTCCAAAATATAGCAGAGGGAGGAACACTCCCAAACTCATTCTACGAGGCCACCATCACCCTGATACCAAAACCAGACAAGGATGTCACAAAGAAAGAAAACTACAGGCCAATATCACTGATGAACATAGATGCAAAAATCCTCAACAAAATACTAGCAAACAGAATCCAACAGCACGTTAAACGGATCATACACCATGATCAAGTGGGGTTTATTCCAGGAATGCAAGGATTTTTCAATATACACAAATCAATCAATGTGAAACACCATATTAACAAATAGAAGGAGAAAAACCATATGATCATCTCAATAGATGCAGAGAAATCTTTTGACAAAATTCAACAGCCATTTATGGAAAAAACCCTCCAGAAAATAGGCCTCGAGGGAACTTTCCTCAACATAATAAAGGCCATATATGACAAACCCACAGCCAACATCGTCCTCAATGGTGAAAAACCGAAACCATTTCCACTAAGATCAGGAACAAGACAAGGCTGCCCACTCTCACCACTCTTATTCAACATAGTTTTGGAAGTTTTATCCACAGCAATCAGAGAAGAAAAGGAAATAAAAGGAATCCAAATCGGAAAAGAAGAAGTAAAGCTGTCACTGTTTGCAGATGACAGGATACTATACATAGAGAATCCTACAGATGCTACCAGAAAACTACTAGAGCTAATCAATGAATTTGGTAAAGTAGCAGGATACAAAATTAATGCACAGAAATCTCTGGCAATCCTATACACTAATGATGAAAAATCTGAAAGTGAAATCAAGAAAACACTTCCATTTACCATTGCAACAAAAAGAATAAAATATCTAGGAATAAACCTACCTAAGGCAAGAAAAGACCTGTATGCAAAAAATTATAAGACACTGATGAAAGAAATTAAAGATGATACAAATAGATGGAGAGATATACCATGTTCTTGGATTGGAAGAATCAACATTGTGAAAATGACTCTACTACCCAAAACAATCTACAGATTCAATGCAATCCCTATCAAACTACCACTGGCATTTTTCACAGAGCTAAAACAAAAAATTTCACAATTTGTATGGAAACACAAAAGACCCCGAATAGCCAAAGCAATCTTGAGAACGAAAAAAGGAGCTGGAGGAATCGGGCTCCCTGACTTCAGACTGTACTACAAAGCTACAGTAATCAAGACAGTATGGTGCTGGCCCCAAACCAGAAAGATAGATCAATGGAACAGGATAGAAAGCCCAGAGAAAAACCCACGCACATATGGTCACCTTATCTTTGATAAAGGAGGCAGGAATGTACAGTGGAGAAAGGACAGCCTATTCAATAAGTGGTGCTGGGAAAACTGGACAGCTACATGTAAAAGTATGAGATTAGATCACTCCCTAACACCATACACAAAAATAAGCTCAAAATGGATTAAAGACCTAAATGTAAGGCCAGAAACTATCAAACTCTTAGAAGAAAACATAGGCAGGCCACTCTATGACATAAATCACAGCAAGATCCTTTTTGACCCACTTCCTAGAGAAACGGAAATAAACAAATGGGACCTAATGAAACTTCAAAGCTTTTGCACAGCAAAGGAAACCATAAGCAAGACCAAAACACAACTCTCAGAATGGGAGAAAATATTTGTAAATGAAGCAACTGACAAAGGATTAATCTCCAAAATTTATAAGCAGCTCATGCAGCTTAATAACAAAAAAACAAACAACCCAATCCAAAAATGGGGAGAAGACCTAAATAGACATTTCTCCAAAGAAGATATACAGACTCCCAACAAACACATGAAAGAATGCTCAACATCACTAATCATTAGAGAAATGCAAATCAAAACTACAATGAGATATCATCTCACACCAGTCAGAATGTCCATGATTAAAAAATCTAGAAACAATAAATGCTGGAGAGGGTGTGGAGAAAAGGGAACCCTCTTGCACTGTTGGTGAGAATGTAAATTGATACAGCCACTGTGGAGAACAGTATGGAGGTTCCTTAAAAAACTACAAATAGAACTACCATATGACCCAGCAATCCCACTACTGGGCATATACCCTGAGAAAACCATAATTCAAAAAGAGTCATGTACCAAAATGTTCACTGCCGCTCTGTTTACAATAGCCCGGAGATGGAAACAACCTAAGTGTCCATCATCGGATGAATGGATAAAGATGATGTAGCACATATATACAATGGAATATTACTCAGCCATAAAAAGAAACGAAACTGAGCTATTTGTAATGAGGTGGATAGACCTCGAGTCTGTCATACAGAGTGAAGTAAGTCAGAAAGAGAGAGACAAATACCATATGCTAACACATATATGTGGAATTTAAGGGGAAAAAAATGTCATGAAGAACCTAGGGGTAAGACAGGAAATAAAGACACAGACCTACTAGAGAATGGACTTGAGGATATGGAGAGGGGGAAGGGTAAGCTGTGACAAAGCGCGAGAGAGGCATGGACATATTATACACTATCAAACGTAAGGTAGATAGCTAGTGAGAAGCAGCCGCACAGCACAGGGAGATCAGCTCGGTGCTTTGTGACCGCCTGGAGGGGTGGGATAGGGAGGGTGGGAGGGAGGGAGACGCAAGAGGGAAGAGATATGGGAACATATGTATATGTATAACTGATCCACTTTGTTATAAAGCAGAAACTAACACACCATTGTAAAGCAATTATACTCCAATAAAGATGTTTAAAAAAAAAGCAAATATGACTTCTTTAAATATTAATGATATTTTAGACACCACACTGGTTTACAGTAATCTCTCTTTTACCTACAGCTCAGCTATTTTACAAACCTTACTGAGAAAAAAACCCCCCAAAACCCAGACAATACACCAAGTTCTTTGAACAGCCATAAGGAATGTCAGAAGGCTCAGTCAGGCATTTTGCTCTGAAGCCCTCACTCTGAGTCTATTCAATTCCTTCTACACAATTCTAACAAACATAGCTTTCCAATTCACATGAGATGAAAAGTAACAATAAGAGAAGCTGCTATAGGCAAAGCATACTGATAACAGCAAAATGCAGTATCTGAGAAGTTACAAGTATGAAAATCAAAAGGAAAGTAAAACAAACAAAAAAGGCATAAAAAGCCAAAATTGACCTTGCTGAGGTTAATTACTTAGGAGCAATCATATACTTCAGGAGACTCTCAAGTTAGTATGCTAGCACATTGTATAACTGATGATGACCTTAAGTCTTCAATACAATTCCTTCTATTTAATTATCACATGTTGATATCAGCCTGCTTTTTGATAGGGGAACTGGTTTGCTTGGGACTGTACCAGCTTAAGCCTAGCATAATTATTATATAATTATCTCCAGGCATAATTATTACTAGCTCTCCTTTTCACTCTCAAAAAGAATGGTTTGGACTGTAAATTTTAGAGTCATCCTACTGAATGCTTACTACGTGCCAAGAACTATTCCAAGGGCTTTCATTTATCCTCACAGTCCTGTGAGATGGGGTATAATTATTATCCCCTTTTTTAGATGAACTAAGGCTCTGAGAGGTTAAGTGATTTTCCTAATCACTAAGATCATTCAATTAGGAAGTATTAAAGGCCTATATTTGAACAACCCAGACAGTCTGATACCAAAGTCCTAGTGTTTAACTACCGTAAGGCACTGTATTATTTCTCTTTAGAAAGACGGGTAGAGGAACAGCAAGAAGGAGATATCCAAGTTTTTGGAAAAGGATTGAGAGGGATCAGCTTTCTAGAAAATGTGTGTATACAATCTGTTCCATAAACGGTTTTCACAGTCCCGTAAACTTACAATACTGAAACATCCCATAAACTTACGATACTGAAACATCTAAGAAAAACTTCGAAGTGTAAAAATATTTGATTTTTTTTTTTTTTGCGGTACACAGGCCTGTCACTGTTGTGGCCTCTCCCGTTGCGGAGCACAGGCTCCGGACGCGCAGGCCCAGCGGCCATGGCTCACGGGCCCAGCCGCTCCGCGGCATGTGGGATCTTCCCGGACTGGGGCATGAACCCGCGTCCCCTGCATCGGCAGGCGGACTCTCAAACCACTGCGCCATCAGGGAAGCCCAATATTTCGGATTTTTATGAGCACGGGCTTTCTTAGAAGACAAAAATTCCAAGACTATTTTTCAAGTATTCTTCACATGTTACTTTAAACACATACTAGTTATGTCCTGCTCAAAAAGTCAGATTATTCCATCTTTTAAAAAAGAAAACTACGGGCTTCCCTCGTGGCGCAGTGGTTGAGAGTCCGCCTGCCAATGCAGGGGACACGTGTTCGTAACCCCGGTCCGGGAAGATCCCACATGCCGCGGAGCGGCTGGGCCCGTGAGCCATGGCCGCTGAGCCTGCGTGTCCGGAGCCTGTGCTCCGCAACGGGAGAGGCCACAACAGTGAGAGGCCCGTGTACCGCAAAAAAAAAAAAAAAAAAAAAAATAGTAACTCATTGTATGTTACTATATGAAGGCAGAATGAAAAGTATACTGGACTGCAATCTGTTTTGCTACTCAACAGCTGGGATGTCCCTTAACTTCTCCAGACTTCAGTTTCTTCATGTGCAGCAGAGAAATATGGTTTAGCTTGTTAAGAGGACCTAAGGAGATCAAACGGATTTCAAGTGGCTTGAGAACTATAAAGGATTACCTAGAGTATTAATTAATATACAGTCATAGATTTTCAACAACCTGGATCATAAATTTATGCCACATATTCCAAAATGATATTTCTTTATTTCCTCTTTTATTTTTTACTTCAAAATTTGGGGAAAAAAACTACAGTCTTTGGTCACATGTGAAAAAGAAAATTACACTAAAAAGATTAACAGCAGCCATGGACAACAACTCAGGGGCTACACTTTATACTTCATTCTGTAAAACAGATCCTGTTTACCAGGTAATTAGTCCTTAAACAACCTGTGAGATTAAGTAAAATAGTTACAATAATAAAATAAAGAGGTTCAGAGTTACAATAAATCTTATTGTTAACGTGGTTCTTAACTATATTTACTTAGAGTGAAGTTTAAATAATTACATTTACATAGTACTTTCCTGTCTTCCAAAAAGCATTTCCATATCTGATCCTCAGCAACCAGGTATGGTAGATAGATATCATCATTCTCATATAAAGAAACTGAGGTTCAGAGAGATTAATTTGCACAACTGCTTTCTGACAGGAAATTGAAGTGGAAGGATGACTCCTGATCTACATGGAAAGAAAGCAATTATTTGGATGCTCTAGAGCAAAAGAAAAGCCTCAGACCTATTTATTGGCTGAGACGAGACACAGAACATTTATAAACTCACGCTGTCTCAAAAGCAATATCCATTGGAGCCTGCCTGCACATCTCTAGTAGCTTTAATGTTCATAGAAAAATGAATATTCATGTTTGCTTGGGATCTCAAACTATTATTAAATTTGCAAGCAAAAACAGGACCAATGAAGAATTGAACCAGATTATTTTTTCAGAGTGGCAAACCTAATGAAGTGTCCCAACCCCTCTATGATTTACCATTGCTGAGATTATTCCTTACCAAGGAAACACTTAAAAAAATTTTCTCCCAGAGCTCATTTGCTAGATTCCATAAATTAGCTGTTACAAAGAATCTGTATCAGAGAAATTCAAACCTACTAAGAGGCTTTTCTTCCAACCTACTAAAAAGGCACATTAAATACACAACGTTGGCCACATTTAGATAATGATGGAAAACAACAGCTGATAGCCAGTTTGGGACAAATGCCAACTGTTTCCATTCGTCTGAAAATGTCAAAATTAATTGCTACAACACTCAGTTTTCAAAGAATATTGATATCTCTAAATGAGAAAGTATGTCAACCAAAAATCCTAAAAAACAGACTAAAGATAATAGTGCCTCCCTGATCTGCAGTATTAGTTAAAAAAAAATTTTAGCGTCCCAAAGTAAACACATCTCAACAGCTTTACATATTTTCATATACTTTATTTTTTAAACACTTATAATTTTGCAAGCTAGCAGTAAAATATTTTCCTCAATATTTTACTAATTAGCACCGTATACCTTTTAAAGCTAACTGGAACACTGTTTTATTTAAATGATTGTGAAGTAAAATGATCATTTCAAATACCTAATTAGTCTCAACACATGAATCATTAATTATCATTATTTTTGGCTTTATGCACAAAGATGTATTTCAAAGATGAACTTAATATTAGTATCAGTTCTGTCAATCTAACAAATCAAAGTACCACAGTTTAAAGCAATATTTAACCTCTGAAATCATTATATAATTAAAGAGGCATATAAGAAAGTTGAGAAATCACTATGAAAACAAAAGATACTGCACAACTTTAAATTTAGAATCCCTTATTTTTTAGAAGAATGAGGAAAATAATGAAAAATTTCATGATACAAGTATTCGTTACACATATGGTTTAGTATATATATATGTCAGTACTCTCACGCTTTGCTTATGAGTTTGGCCTTACCAAAAAGCCATCAAAATGTCCAGGATAATTCACAGGGACAGCTGGAAGCCTGAAATAAAATTGCTCAGTGCAAAAGATCCTAAGCCATTCATACAATTTTAAACAGAAACCTGGACATTTAACTCCTATTTTTGTTTCCATCTGAAAACCTGTTGAAAATATGGAAAAAAATTTAACTAAACTCACATTACTTCCACATATTAAAACAAGGGGGATTTTTCATTTCCTGTTTTCTAATAAGAGCATTCTTCAGAGCTATGGGTTTAAGTTCTAAGCTACAATCCACTACTTACCAGCATGCCTGTTTTGCATACCAGTAGAATCAAGTCCAGTTTTGCCATTTGTGGATAACTATGACAAGATACAAAAGCATGTGTTTGCCATAAATAGCTCTGGCTAACAGCAAACTGCTCACACTGAACAGATCAAATTCTCTATAAGGAGAGCTGCCTGGACCACAGCCAAATCCCACTACTAATGTTTAAGACTGCTGTAACAATTTTTTTTCAAATTTGTGAAATATATTAAGAAATAGTAGCTGAAAGTTCCTAAACATGAGAAGTATTATTAAACTTCTGAAGGACATTTTACAAATTATTTTCATTATGACCAAATGTGCAATAAGAGCTTCCTGCTTCTTCTACTACTAGTCAACTAATTAGAAATGTAAACGTGAATTAAAAAATAACTACCCTAATTTATCCAGAGAACAAATCAGATATCGAAGAGTATTTATGTCAAAGTGCAAAAAAATAATTCCTGATCATATTAACACATAAGGAAATAAATAAAGCTTATAAAAGTACACCTCTATAACGTTAATATTTTGTATTAGTTGGCTTTAGGATAGAATATTTTTTAAACCAAATAAACACAACAAACTGGAAAATATCACGCAAGAATGTTGTACAAAAAAATTCTTAAATGACCAGTGCAGAGATTAATAATAGCTGTTTACCCTAGGAGTTGCTTCACATGGTATTTTGCAAAATGTCCAAGGAAAACAAGGCAACGTTCTGTAATATGCCACAATTTTTATTGCAACGTGGCCATTTTTGTGAGGGTGGGGTTTGATCTCAAAAACAATGTTCCATTTAAGGCTCTTTTATACAGAAATTGCCATCATGACTGATATTCAAAATATCTTTAGTGTCGCAAGACTTAACATGGTAAACATAAAACTCCTACACTTATTCAGTAGTGTACACTCAATGGAAAACAAAAAGGCATTAATAACAGCTATTTCTTTTAAGAAGATACGCAGGTAACAGGAATGAACACTGAGGTACTAGGATAAGTTGATGACACAGTTAACTTAATTGGCATTCCTTTTGGGGTGGGGGATTAAACTCATTACAAAAAAAGTGCTTTCAATGCATAGTATTATATCTGTGCTGCCATGTCACAAAAAATAGGCTTGCCAAGGCAGGTGAGGTGTATGAATGCTCAAGCCTCACAGAACTGCAATCAAGTGCAACTATAAATAATACTGAATAAAGTCTACCATCTCACCAGTGGATAATACTTTCAAGGCATTCAATTAGCTTAACCCTTTGTAGTGTTCTAAGCTATTCACATTGACATTCACATTCATTGTAGTGCTTGCTGCAAGGGAGGCATATAACCAGTTGTTTTGGCTAAAATATGGTGGGAAGGCATTCCTTGGGTTCTACATAAAAGTAACAGTATTAAACAGTCTAATGGCAATCACTGATAGGCTGCTTACATGAATGATATTTCCTTCATTCATTGTGTTGGAAGGACCCAGTGGGAAGAGGAAGAAAAAAAAAACCAAAACCTAATACTATTCCAATTGACTGAGCTGGAGAAATGGAAGCTCCTTAAGATCCAGATGGCACTTGACTGTCATTTTATAAGGGTTTTCCTTCAAGTGAAACTACTACGTTGCCTCCCAATTTCTCTCCAAGTGTTGAACGGTCCTTTATATCATCCAAGCCATTTACTTGCCACTCATGTTTAATACCTAAAAAGAAAAAACATTATCCTGTTACTTTATTGTAAGTAAGAGAGGGCAATTCTTCTGCACAAAATATTCAGTGTTTGTACCTGTAAATTTCTTTTTAATGGCATCTTTAGAGCTAGCATAAATCATCTTGCTTTTTAAAGGTGCACTTTCAGGAGCCCTACAGGGGGAAAAAAAATTGTTGAATCCTATTTAAAAGAAAAAGAAAGGCAAAACTGACTATGTTAATAATAATCCTTGCATTTTAAAAGTACTTTTTTCTTTTGTTTTTACACACCAGAATATAAATACTAGGTCTTCTTTCTTAGACTCTTTTGTTTCGTATGTGGCATCGTACAAAGCATATCGGCAATCATTCAGAGGTAGCAACTTCACAAAAGATGTGTAGGGGTCCTCTACAGTATCACCAATGTCACCCACCAAGATCTGCTTTGCTTCCTCTACAATTATTTGTCTTTTGTCATCGCTTAAACAGAAGAGAACTGCTTTCTTTCTTTTTTTGATCTCCTCCTGTGTAGAAGATTTCCTTACTTTCATATCATTAAAAACTTTGATGACTTCATCATTCACTGTAACTCCAGAAGCCTGAAAATAAAGAAAGAACAGTAATTTAGAACAAGTATTTTGGTTTTAGCCAAAATTACTGTTTAGGTGCCTAGAGAGGATTCACTTTAGTCTGGATATCAAAAGTTGCATCATACCATGCAAATAGTCCAATCAGATTTGCCACATTTTAAGTATCAGTATATGATGCACCTAAGGATTCTAACTCATCCTGGCCCATTCATCCTTTTTTAAAAAGGGGTTTGGAGTGTGAAGTAATTGGCAGGCAGAGGGAAAGGGACAAATACAGGCTGTCCCATCCCTGAAATGTTTCCTATTTCACTGGGTGATGTCAGAGCTTCAGGAGCCGCAGCAAAAATACCTTCTGTATTGTGTCAACCCAGCAGGCCTTAAAAAAACACTTTCGGATTTCAGTTAATGCTTCTACTATTTTTTTCTTTAAAGTCATCCTAACCAGGGCCCTTTCCTCATAAGGAAAGAGAATCAAGTGTGAACTCCAAACCGCCCACGGCTACAACATAATTGCCTCACAGCTCAAATGCAGACGCTTCAAAACTAACGGATCGCGTGTAAAAGCTTTTTACCGCGAGAAACCGTGTTCAAGAGTTTTCCCACCTCCTTAATCTCCCCCTAAGGGTTTTACTACAGGCCCTCAAGACCCCCACCGAAAGCGTCCAGCAAGGGCTTTACAGCACGTACCAATCTAAGAGCGCGCGTGGGAATAAAATTAGCAAGGGGAGGGCAAAGGCGGCGAGCAGGGTGGGGGCAAAGCTCGGCGGACCCTCCCGCACCCCCGGCCACCGCCCGCCCGCCCCACTTGGGCCACGACCCTCGCCCCGCGCCCGGGCCCTCCCCGCCCCCAGGAATCCGAAGAGCGGCCGGCCGGGCCTGACGGCGGGAGGGCAGGCCGGCCGGTGGAGAGAGAGCAGCGGGGCCGCAGCGCAGGAGCGCCCACCTTGGAGGCCAAAATCAGGTTAAAATGGCGGCCTCAGGCCCAGGGCCCGGCGGTGCCGCGCGGGGAGCTGTGCTCGCCGCGCCCCGGCCCCCGACCCCCGGTCCCCCGGTCGGCGCGCCCGCCTTACCATAGCGCCCGCGGCTGAAGCTGCGGCGGCGGCTCGGGCTCCGGCGGTGTGGCGCTGCGAAGGGAAGGAGGGGCGGCCGGGAGGCGGCGAGTGCGGGGCACGCCGGGAGTGCGGCCCAAAAGGCGGCGACCGCTCGGGGGGCTGCGGTGAGGGCGGGGCGGTCACGTGGGCACGCCCCGGGCTGGCGCTCCAGCCCGCCGGCCCCCCCGCGTCCTCGGTCTGACCCCGCGGGCGCGCGCGCGCGCAGCAGCAGCCCCCGCGGACTCTGCGGCCGTGGTCCGAACCCCGGGCCCCAACGCGAAGGCCTTCAGCGCCAGGGCACCACCCGTCCCGTCCGCCGGCTCGCACGGCGGGCGTTTCCACACTGCCTCCCGAGGGCCAGGGCGCAGCTCCAGGGATTGGGCGCGTGTGAGGCGAATGGCGCTCCAAGGTGTCTCTTTTATTCGCTTGTGGTTTCCACTGAAAGGGGCTGGATTCCTACATTGTGGGTCTTTTTGGAAAACCCCCATCAGAGGTGGCGCGAATTATTTAGATCTCCTTCCATCAATTGAACGAGAATAAACACTGGGGGGGGAGGGGGTTACCCTAGTTGATTGAATTACTCAGCAAAAACAAAATGATAAACAGAGGTGGGAAATCGCTTTCTAAAAGTCTGTGGTTGGAATAATAATAATAGGGGGAAATCTGGGGTAGTAACATCCCCTGGTAATATCCTTTTATAGATTAGACTTGGTAGGAAATGGATTTCACTCTCTGCTAGTAGTCTTTTCCTCAGGAGGCCACAGCTACGACAGCTGCCATCAAATAAGTGGACCCAAGAGTAGAGTCCTCCGTCTTTGGCAACCACAACCTCTTCTAGCACAACCCATATAACTGAGCCAAGGCTCTTCTCTAACTAAACCTTTTTTATACTTGTTATGAGTATTCATCGCATTTATCATAGAAAAAATTGGCACAGTGTACTTTGAGGAAACTTTTCATGAAGATTCAATGCTTTATGAGTGTATAATGAAAATGCTTTAAATGAAACACTTTATGTGGTTATGTTTAATAAAAGGAAGGTTTCATACAGTATTTCATTCATCAGTGTTTGGGCTAATTTATGCTACCTTTTTTCCTGAACGTTTATCATTTCTACCTTTCTTCATTTGTAAAATTGGTAATATGAATTTAAAACTCTGATTAATAGTTGAACTGATTTTGTGAAGAAAACTTGCACTAAAAAAGTAGAATTGTTGAGTGACTAAAACTGTTGGAAACAAAGTAGTGAGTGCAGATAAACCTTAAGGTGTACTAAGCCAGAAGTGCAGTGTAACGGCAAGAACTTCGGGTTGGGACTTGGGAAACGAGTATTAATCTTGGCACTGCCCCATCTCTGTAAATTCGAAGGGCTTTCAATCCCTGCAGACCTTCATCTGTATTATAAGCTGTGATTATCTTTAAAGTCCTTTCCAGCTTTAAAATTCAGTTTCCTAGTATGCCAGTGTTTCTCAGGAAATGGTGTGCATATGTTCTTAGCATTAAGTAAATTTAGGGATAGAAAATCATAATGAGAAGGGTTATGCCCTAGTTTGTGTGATAAATTCTTATACCCAAAAGTTAATATATTATAAATGGAGCATGTTAGGTATTGCACAGGAAACAGACCTATTTTTTATGTCCATAGCTTGTGCTTATTTTCTTAATGGGAAGATTGACTTAGTTTATTTTTATTTTATTTTTATAAATTTGTTTATTTTATTTATTATTTTTGGCTGTGTTGGGTCTTCGTTGCTGTGTGTGGGCTTCCTCTAGTTGCAGCGAGCGGGGCTACTCTTCGTTGCGGTGCGTGGGCTTCTCATTGCGGTGGCTTCTTGTTGTGGAGCACAAGATCTAGGCACACGGGCTTCAGTAGCTGTGGCACACGGGCTCAGCAGTTGTGGCGCACGGACTTAGTTGCTCCGCGGCATGTGGGGTCGTCCTGGACGAGGGCTCGAACCCGTGTCCCCTGCATTGGCAAGTGGATTCTTTACCACTGCGCCACCAGGGAAGTCCCTTAACTTAGTTTAGAGACAAAAATTGAGAAGAAATCTCCCAATGTCTAAGCATGAATCTTAAGCAAGTAGATAATAATACTTTACATTAGGTGGTACATTACAGTTTATGAAACCTTTCCCTTTCTTGATGTCTCTTGAGGCATCCAACATTTGCTCTGTATGGGTATCAGCAGTTTTCCTTGTTGAACTCTTCCTCTTAGGGTTCCCCTCCCTTCTCAGCCTTGAATTTTGCATCGAAGAGATTCTACAGGGGCTACAGCCCCAGCAGAGACCAGGTCTGGGGACACGGGGAACTAGATTAGGTGTTAGAACCTCGCCTACCAAAGCTGGGGATTCCGAAGATGTTAATCACTCCCCCCCGCCTCGAGCTGTGATATCAACCCTTCTCCAAGCCTCCCTGTGCCTCTCCCCTTCCCCAGAGTTCACAATTCCCATGTACTAGGATTCTTTCCCTGAAGATATTTTCTTGTCTTTGCACATATTTCATTGCCTTGTAATCACTTGTTTACGTGTTCTGCCACCCCAGTAGACTGGAAGCTCCTTCCAGGATCTGAGTCCTACTCATCTTTGGATTTCTGGAATCTGGTACATAGTAGGTGATCAATAGATGATAAAGTAACAACTTTAAGGTGCTTTAGTGCTATAAAGAGAACAAAAAGGAAGCTCCCGAAGACTGCAAGGCCTTTCTACATGCCCTTGTGAGGCCAGATCTTAGAACGTCAGAGCCAGTAACAACTCTTCACACCTGTTGTTTAAAACCAGAACTTACTGCCACTTGGTAAAGCGACAGCATTACCAAGCATTGCTGCATGAATTTTGGCCTCTGTGTGGTGGAGGGATCTGAGTGTTAGACATCATGTGTATCAGTTTCCTGTGGCTGCTGTAACAAATTACCACACATTTAGTGGCTGAAAACAGCACAAACTTATTGTCTTACAGTTCTGGAGGTCAGATGTGAGAAATGACTCATGGGGCTAAAAGCAGCACTTCATTGCTTTTGGAGGCTGTAGGAGGAAAATCTGTTTCCTTGCCTTTTCCAGCTTCTAGAGGCTGCCCACATTCCTTGGTTTGTGGCCCCCTGAGAGTACCTCTGCTTCAGTCATCACATCTCTGATTCTCTCTCTCCTGCCTTCCTCTTTCACTGCTAAGGACCACTGAGATCACCACTGGGTAATTTAGGATAATCTCCCATATCAAAAATCATTTACTTAACCACATCCACAAATTCCCTTTTGCTGGACTTCCCTGGTGGCACAGTGGTTAAAAATCCGCCTGCCAATGCAGTGGACACGGGATCGAGCCCTGGTCCGGGAAGATCCCACATGCCATGGAGCAACTAAGCCCATGTGCCACGACAACTGAGCCTGTGCTCAAGAGCCTGTGAGCCACAACTACTGAGCCCGCGTGCTGCAACTACTGAAGCCCATGTGCCTAGAGCCCGTGCTCTGCAACAAGAGAAGCCACTGCAACGAGAAGCCTGCACACCACAACGAAGAGTAGCTCCCGCTCACCGCAACCAGAGGAAACCCGTGTGCAGCAATGAAGACCGAATGCAGCCAAAAATAAATACATAAATTTATTTTTTAAAAAAAGTCCCTTTTGCTATGTAGGGTAACATATTCACAGGACAGGGACATCTTTGGGGGCCCATTATTCTGCCGACCATACCACATCTGTTCTCTTTAGCAGTTTCACGCCCAAGGAAATGATTAACGGTGGGACAGAAGGACCCTGAACGATCCCGTACTAGAAGGCACACGTCTAAATGCTAATTTTCCATTTGCTGGACCACACATGGTTGACGGCAACAAAAAACCATTAGGAACTAAGTGAGAGTAACCTCATAGAGGATGGATCAGCTCTGACACAACAGTGGTGCAATCTCGGGCCATTTCCATTTAGTTAACTGCTCCATGGCTGTTTCCTCAGGTGTAAAATGGGGCTTATGTTACCTCCTCCCTCTCCGGGTTGTGGTGAGGATCAAGTGAGATAATGTATGTAAAGCTCCTTCCAGCACAGGAAAAGGTACCCTGGGGCCATTACCATCAGTGCAGAGTGAAGGGGCGAGCATGGTTTTACCAACTCGCAGGCAACAGTAATGAAGCAATCCCAAGTCTCACTGGTATTGTTTTGTAAGACTCAGCTAAAGTTTTTGCTCAGGATTTCTTAGAAAATTGGAAAAGTGAATACCCGTAATGCATATTCTCCCACAAAACAGACTAGATGGAGTTTCTGTGGCATGTAAAATTTCAGAATCATTTTTCAAGTATTAAGTAAAACAGTGAATCTGGAAGATCATGTAGATAAATTCTGTTCAAGCCCCACTCCCTGTCAA
Organism: Pseudorca crassidens; assembly: GCF_039906515.1. Taxonomy (NCBI): domain Eukaryota; kingdom Metazoa; phylum Chordata; class Mammalia; order Artiodactyla; family Delphinidae; genus Pseudorca; species Pseudorca crassidens. Next base: position 64,242,984 of record NC_090296.1, on the reverse strand, counting down.
GACACATCATACTCAGCTCCTACAGCCCCTTCCTGACAAAGACAAGTGTAAACGTAAAGATGCTCATCACTTCCAAATGTACTTTTCTACCCACATACCTGCTTCATCTGACATCTCTTTCCTAGCCCACGCCTGAGCTAAAAGACGGGTCAGGAGGAAAGTCATGCATTTTTCTAAATCCAAGTTTGAACTTAGAACTAGAAAATAAACATTGTGGGAGATGTGTGTTGGAGTCTGATCTCTATGACTCATTCCCTGATCCACAAAACTCACTTTGTGTCTTCCATGTCTCATCCTTAGTTCCTTCTAATTTAGGAAGATGACCTCACAATAAAGGAACTTAGCAGTCTATGTCAAGGGAAGAGGTAGAGGGTAGCAGCAGTGAAATGTAGTAAGTAGTGAAATGTAATTCAAAATGGTCTCAAACTCTACATTTATAAATGCTAGTTTCAATTTATTTACTCACAAACACATTTATCAGATCCACCTATCAGTTGTTTCTGATATTAATTGAATTCGTGATAAGTAGCAACTGGTTACCTAAATTATACAAACCATACAAAAACAGCATCTGAGAAAAGAAACTTGCTAGTAATTTATTTAAGGTGGAGAGCCTTTGTTTAACTTACTTTATTACAAAAGCTGTGGATTTTTATATCCCAGAAAATCATACAGACATGAAAAATGTAACATACTAAAACTGTATGTTAACAGACATGAGTAAGAGTAGGCAAGAGATCGAAAACCAGATCAAGAATGAGAAGAGTTTATTCATTTCATTCGTTCATTCATTCCTTTATATCATTCACTGAGCATCTCTGCTAGGGTAAAGAATGCAAGGATAAGAATAACATAGTCCCTGCCTTGAAGAAAATCAGTTCTGTGAGAATACATCAAGGAAGCCAGTATCTATGGGACAATCCCACGCATGCTCCAGTGGGGTATGTACAGGATGCCTTGGGAGCAGAAGGAAGGCCAGCTCAGTTTGGAGCGAGTTGGGTCTTTTTTTTTTTGGCTGCGTTGGGTTTTCGTTGCTGTGCCAGGGCTTTCTCTAGTTGCAGTGAGCGGGGGCTACTCTTAGTGAGTGTGCGGGCTTCTCATTGCTGTGGCTTCTCTTATTGTGGAGCATGGGCTCTAGGCGTGCAGGCTTCAGTAGTTGTGGCACGTAGGCTCAGTAGTTGTGGCATGCAGGCTCTAGAGCGCGGGCTCAGTAGTTGTGGTGCACGGGCTTAGTTGCTCTGCAGCATGTGGGATCTTCCCGGACCAGGGCTCGAACCCGTGTCCCCTGCATTGGCAGGCGGATTCTTAACTACTGCACCACCAGGGAAGTCCCACGAGTTGGGTCTTAAGGGATAAGTGGAAGTTAACTAGGCAGATAGGGACAGGACATTCAAAACAGAGGGAACCAAATGTACAAAGCCTCAGCAGTACCAGTATAAAGCACAAGAAACCCCAAGTTGCTAGCTACGACTGGAGCCTATGAGCTTGGTAGACAATGAAGATGGAGTGGTAGGAGGTACCAGTTCTTGTGAGCTTTGTATACAACTGTACAGTCAGAATTGTGTTCTGCAGGGCATAAGGGAGACAATAAATACTTTTCAAAGGTGTTTTTTATGTGTGCGCTCCGCCCCGCCCGTCGGACGCTGCCAGGCTCACGGGCGGGGCGCAGCCTGCGGGTTCGGGGGAACTTTGTCACCCTGGTCCCGGAGAAAGCAGCGTCCTGCTTGCTGGGCAGCTCGCAGGGCGGGGACCTGGCCTGCAAGGAGGAACAGGGAGCAGAGGACTACCTCACAGACCAGAGTGGCTGCTCCAGTAATAAAGAACCCCTTTTGAGGTGTTGTGATGCACGGAGGGACTTGGTGGAGTTCTTCGGGCTGAACGGCAAATTAAAGATAACTTGTGAGAGGTCAAAGCCCAGATTCACAGCTGCATAAGTCATCACCGGGGATGCCTTCGAAGCCATGAGGTGTGGCTGTATGAACAGGTAGATCTCATCTATCAGCTTAAAGAGGAGATGCTTCAGCAGCAGGTCCAACAACTCTACTGGTTTCTGGGCCAGTTCAACTGTCTTATTCATCAGCTGGAGGGCACCCAATACAAAGATCTAGCCAATCAAGTCTCCGTGTGCCCGGAGAGACTGGGCAGTTTGACCCTCAAACCTGAAGATTCGACTGTCCATTCTTTGAAACCGATAATAACTGCCCTGCACCAGGCAATCACCACGTTTGGGTCTCTCAAGACCATTCAAATTCCTGAGCACCTGATGGCTCATGCTAGTTCAACAAATATTGGGCCCTTCCTGGAGAAAAGAGGCTATATCGCGTCGCCAGAGCAGAAGTCAGCATCCAGCACCACAGCGGTCCCTCTCAGCGAATGGCTCCTTGGAAGCAAACCTGCCAGCAGTTGCCAGGCTCCTTACATGCCCAGTACCAATGTGCAGGACTGGCTCACCCAAAAGCAGACCTTGGAGAATAGTCAGACTTCTGCTAGAGCCTGCAATTGCTTCAATAATGTCTGGGGCAACCTAAAGGGCTTGGAAAACTGGCTCCACAAGAGTCAGCAACAAGTTTCTTTTGCTGGTAAACAAGTTACCAAAAGTGTAACAGCTATTCTACTACCAGTTCTTACTCCAGTGAAATTGAAAAGGTTGGAGATCTAGTGCTTCTTGAGCAAGATGAGGTGGAGCTTTCTGATTGGCTAGCGACTCCCCAGGAACCCTATAAGCTTGAGAAGCCTGGGAATGGCAGCTGTGAAACCAGTGAGAAGTTTAAGCTCTTGTTCCAGGTGTTCCAGGAGTCCTATGGTGTGAATGATTGGCTCATCAAGCCTGATTCCTGTACCAGTTGTCAGGGTAAACAGCCCAAAGGTGTGGAGATTGAGAACCGGGGCAATCTGAAGTGCCTGAATGACCACTTGGAGGCCCCTTGGGAGTGGATCCCAGCATGATTGGCTGAGGACTGGCTTGCCCAGAATCATCAAGGCCCATGTAAAGTAGAGGAGGTCTGCAGAGCCCATGAGCCCTGTACAAGCTTTGCAGAGCGCGTGTGTGATGAAAATTTTGAGAAGGAAGCTCTGTGTAAATGGCTTCTGAAGAAAGAAGGAAAGGGTAAAAATGGTATGCCTGTGGAACAAAAACCTGAACCTGAGACACGTAAAGATTCCCTGAATATGTGGCTGTGTCCATCCAGAAGAGAGGAAACAGAACAAGCTAAGGCACCAAAGGCAATGGCTTCTTCTAGAATTGCTGATTCCTTCCAAGTCCGAAGGAACAGTCCCTTGTCAGAGTGGCTCATTACCCCCTCATGCAAAGAAGGATGTCCCAAGGAAGTGCCTCTTACAGAGGAGAGAGCTGGCATACCAAAGCTTACAAGCCACTTGGCCACTTCCTGGTGTCCCTTTAACACAGCTGACTGGGTCTTGCCAGGAAAGAAGACGGGAAATCATAGCCAGTTATCCTTAGGAGAAGATAAATGGCTACTTCGAAAGAAGGCCAAGGAAGTATTACTTAATTTGCTCCTACAGGAGGAACACAACTTTCCCCCAGACTGTTACGGCCTCCCAGCAGTTTGTGATCTCTTTGCCTGTATGCAGCTTAAAGTTGATAAAGAAAAATGGTTGTATTGAACTCCTCTACAGATGTGAAGGAATGGAGTACTAGAGTCAGACAAATTTTCTGCAGATTATCACAAATCCATGAGCTGAGTGACTGCGGCTTGCCAAATCATTGCGTTTCTGGGTCTGATGTAGTTCCTTTTCTGCCTAATTTTGAACTAGTGAAGAGACATAATAAGTCATCAAATTATGAGTTACTGTGTAAAAGAAAAAGGCCGTTTGTTGACGCTGAGGTGATTCAGTTTCTTCCTACAGAAGTATTAATTCACCCCTACACTAGAAACACAGCATCGTGGTGGGTAGGTCTTTTTCATAAGCCTCTATGGCTCCTTAGCTTGGGTTGTTGTTAGAAGTACATTAAAGCACTGTAGTTTTAAAAATGAAATAGTTCCATAATCAAGGTGTGTTGATGTATTCTAATACTAGTAAACTTACCTAACCTTTTGATTTCCCTTCTTCGAATGCTTCCCTTGTTGTGGGTTTTCTTCCATTAACAGTGAATTCTTCTGTTTAATTAATATAATTTAATATATTTTAATATAATATAATATATTTCACACAGATAATTAACCTTGACAGTATAGTGGTTTTTTCTTACCAAAACATGTATTAACAATCTTGGCAAGTTTTGACATTAGTTACAAAAAATTTTAGCTTACATGCCAGATTCTACATTATTTTTCTTTTTTTGAAACAAACTCAGCTATTGCAAGTTTCATCTTAATTCCCTTCTCTAAACGTTATTATTTAAGTATCTAGACAGCTCTTTCAGAAGGGCTCCATATTGCTTGAAGCCTATATTCAGGGTAATCCTAGCCTCTTTCAAAATATTCTGAAGAACTACAGGCAGAAGAGCCCCAGTGCTGACTAATCAAAAAGCAAAAGGCAAGACATGTTGGAAATGTAGTACTTGAATTATTCACTATCCTAAGTGTTACTGGTGCATCCTGTGTAAATGGAAGCTGAACTGGACACCCGGTGCTTTTAACTAGGCATAAATTAAATGTCCTCTCACTGCAAGCATAGCATACCTATACCTTATAATTCAGTGACATTTTAGTGAATAGGCTGTTTTGAACACTGTGCCTTGGGGTGTTTATTGAAGCTTTATGAAAACTATTGATGTTTCCTTAGTATCCTTAAAGTTATGTCCGTGCTTTAAAAAGTTTCTCTGTAGGAGAGAAATGGTATTTATACCATGTTTTAAAATTCTGTAAGATGAGACATCTTAGTTGCTTTCCAGGCTTTTAAACTATTAAGCCGCTCAACTTGCCTATATGTTATTGGAAATACTTTAAAAGTTTGTAATGTGGTCATCTAGAAAGCCCTTTTGGGGAAACTTCACAGTCCCAGTGTCATTGCCATACAACTTCCTTAGAATTCTTGAACCACAGCTGAAACGAGCCTATTATTTTTTAGTTCCCCCCGATACCATTTAGAACTTTAAAACTAAAGGTGGTGGGTAAAAACTTAAGGAGCCTTTCCATTATCTTAGGTTGCAGGAAACTTTGTAGTTTTTGAGGTTTAACACACTGTGTATCACTAAATTAACATTAATCACTATGCTAATGAGTATGTAAAACACTGTTTTGCGTTGATGCACTTTGTACCTCCCTCCATTAAAAGCATAAGAGCCAAAAAAAAAGTTGTTTTTTTAATAACAGCTATGTTGAGATATTGTTCACATACCATAAAATTCATCATTTTAAAGTGCACCATTCAATGTTTTTGAGTATATTCACAGTTGTGCAACCATCACCACAATCTGGTTTTAGAACATTTTAATCACCCCCCAAAAGAAAACCCCATATCCATTAGCAGTCCCTCCACATTCCCTCCTCCCCTCAGGCCCTGGCAACCACTAATCTAGATTTTTGTAGATTTTCCTTTTGTGAACATTTCAGACGAATGGAATCACATGTAGTCTTTTGTGGCTGACTTCTTTCACTTAGCAAAATGTTTTCAAGGTTCATCCATGTTGTAGTATATGTCAGTAATTCATTCTTTTTTATGGTCAAATAATATTCTGTTGCATGGATATACCACATTTGCTTTATCCATTCATCAGTTGATGGGCATTTCGGTTGTTTGCACTTTTTGGCTATTGTGAATATTGCTACCATGAACATTTGTGTACAAATTTTTGTGTGAACATGTATTTTCATTTCTTTGGGATATACACCGAGGAGTGGAATTAATGGGTCATATGGTAACTTCATTTTTAACCATCTGTCAAACGTTTCTAAAGTGGCCACACCATTTTACAATCTCACCCACAATGTACAAGGGTTCCAATTTCTCTATATCCTTACCAACACTTGCTATTGTTTGTCTTTTTTATTTTAGCCATCCCTGTGAGTGTGACGTGGTATCTTATTGTGGTTTTGATGTGGATTACCCTAACGGTTAATGCTGAGCATCTTTTCATGTGCTTATCGGCCATTTGTACACCTTCTTTGGAGAAATGTCTATTAATATCCTTAGTCCATTTTTTTTCATTTTTATTTGTCTTTTTATTGAGTTGTAAGAGATTTTTAAAATGTATTCTGGATATGCCCCTTATTAGACATATGATTTGCAGAAACATTCTCCCATTCTGTGGATTGTGGGCTGTCTTTTCACTTTGCTAATGGTGCCGGTTTTTTTTAATTGAAGTATAGTTGATATAGAATATTATATTTTTTAATGGTGTCCTTTGAAGCTGAAAACTGAAATTTTGATAAAGTCACATTTATCTAGTTTTTCTTCTGCTGCTTGTACTTTTGGTGTTATAAGAAACCATTGCCTAATCTAGGTTTATAACGTTTACTCCCATGCTTTTTGTTTTTTGTTTTTTCTAAGAATTTTACAGTTCCAGCTTCACAGATAGGTCTATGATCTATTCTGAATTAATTTTTTAGAATGTCAATGTAGGGGTCAAACTTCATTCTTTTGCATGTGGATATCCAGTTGTCTCAGAACCATTTGCTGAAAAGATTATTCTTTCCCTTAAATTTGTTTTTTAAATGCTGTTACAGGGATGCTGGCAATGACATTCTAAAATGCTGTCAGCTCTCAGATTTATGACTGCTTGCTGACGAATTAAATTGACAACAAGAAAGGAATTTCTCTTGTATTTTACAGCTAGATTACTTGTGTGTCTGAAAATTAATTTCTCAATAAGAATGTCAGGAATGTAGTTTTGTTTTCTAAGTATTGAGTTTCTACTGTACGCCAGAAAATGTGCTCGGCGCTGAGTGTAAAATGAACAAAACAGACACAGTCCCTGCCTTCATGGATCCTGTAGTCTAGTGAGAAATTAACAGGGGGCCCTGATATAGTTTAGGGAAATTGAGGAGGGTTTCTCTGGTTGAAGAGTCCCCCCAAAAAACAACAGCAGGAAAAGAAGACTGAGCAAGGAAGGAGCTTGACGTTTGGGGGCAAATAAAAGGCCACTGGAGCTACAATGTTCCAGACAAGGAGAGAGATACAAGATGAGGCTGAATAAGTGGTCAGGGCCGGTGAATGGAGGACCTGTAAATCATTTCCCAAACCGTCCGTGAAGGCTCCCCGGTGTCCCAGCAATCTCTCAGGGGCGCCGCGTTTGCTTTGAATTTTAAGGGAAACATAGCGCCATCTGTCGGACACAAAGGGAACTACTCAATCGTGCTGGTTTACACTTCAATTTCAGATGCCTCTACATTCCATCCGAGGGGTTCTCCGCAGTTGGTGTGATAAAAAGCAAGTCCCTCGGGAAAATCAGTGTGGAGCTGGAAATGAGGGTGATTGTATCCAACCCGATTCCAAGGTTTGAGAACTTAAGCAGTGCCCAGCAGGTGCAAAGCTGCTAAGACATAAATATTGTTTGGACCTAATTACTTAATAAACAGAACTGGTAGGTATTTCTTCTGGCCCACGAATGCCCTGAAAAAACTATTATGATATTAAGGCCACCATGAACGGAGAAAAGTTGGGAGCCTCTACTGTTAAGGATTTTGGGGCTTTATTCCAAGTGTTACAGGCAGTTATTAAAAGGTTTGAAACAGGGAGAGTGACATGGAGGCTTTAATTTTTTCTAGTAAAGTGATATTTTAAAAATCTAGACATTTTACCTAAAGTGATTTTGCTTTCAATTACTTGTTCAATTATAAAAATGTCTTAGGTTTAAACTCTAATTAAGGACTCCAATGTTTTCCTCCCTAACAGACACTTTTGCCCCAAGGTGAGAGACCAATCAAGAACCCAAGCAGAGGTGGGCTTCTTTCACTGGCTTAAAATTGTTCCTCCCTCCACAAACTGTCCACAAAAAGGAGAGAAGGGGCAGGACCCACTACTCTGATGGCTCTTGGTTCACTTAATGTTGGAAAGTATGGAACAGAATTTTAAACATAGATTAGGCCTGGAAAGCTGCCTCCTTTTTAAGTTGCTTGAAATTTGTATCCTCTCAAATGGATTTGACAGTTGTAGCAGAGATTGCTGGTCCTACCATTGTCTACTGACCCCCTTCTACTTTAGTAAAAGAGCATCAGTCTCCATTTTATTTGGAGTTATGCCCCCTCCCCACCTAACAGACTGAATTTTCCAGCCTCTTTTGACTAGGAGATGTGGCCATGTGACCAATTCAACTGACGATATGTGACCTTCCCAGAAGGCTGCTTAAAAGGAGCTGAGTTAGCTGGAAGGTGTATTCTCTTTGCCCTTCTGCCCTTCCTTCTTTTGGCTTGTGGCACAGATTTGGTGGTTGGAGTACTACCAGCCCTCTTGGACCATGAGATGACCTTGAGAATGAAAGCCAGATGCTAGGGTGATGGAGCAGAAAGATAGGGGGAGCCTGTGTCTCTGATAACTGTGGAGCTACCATACTAGTCCTGGATAGCCTTCCTCTGGACTTATATATGTTAACCTAAAACAAATAGATATTTCTCCAGCAAAGATGGGTTTATTCAGGATCAGCAAAGAATTGCAGTTCAGGGTCTGCAACCATGGTGAGCCACATGCAGTTCCTCTCAGGGCAAGGGAAGGAGAATGCTTTTTATTTTTATTTATTTATTTTTTGGCCATGTTGCGCAGCTTGCTGGATCTTCGTTTCCCAACTAAGGGATTGAACCCCGGGCCACAGCAGTAAAAGCTCAGAGTCCTAACTATTGGACCATCAGGGAACTCCCCGGAGAATGCATTTTATATGAAAGGAAGTGGGCGGACTATAGTAAACAAAGGGTCTGTGGTTTTTCATTGGCTGCGTCCTTGCAGGGAAAGAAAAGTCTTTCTTCTTCCTCTGGGGGCTCTGCTAACCTCGCAGGGCACGAGAGCTCCCCTTTTTGGTCTCCCAACTTTATTTAATAGAGGTTTCTGTTGATTCATTTTTCATATACATATTTGACAGAGAAATTTCTGTCTTATTCAAGCCTCTGTTACTTGGCCTGGACTGTTTTTTTGTTTTATGCTACAAAATCGATCCTAATAGTCCTCACGTATGATTACCCAAAATAAGGTCGCAGCCATTGAACCCTTTCCCCAAGGTGGGGATCGCCAGTTTCACAGATGGGTTTTATTCAGTATCAAAGAATATTTTTTTTCTCTGGAAACTATTTCAGCCCCAACTTTATTCTCAATATTTTTGGCCAGTGCCCTCCTTTGTCATTATTTAGTCAGGAGAGAGAGACAGAGAGAGAGAGAGAGACGGGGGGGTGGCGGGGGGGAAGGAAATCCTTTCCCATCTTGATATAACAATATTTTCTTATATATTCTTCAACTAATTTTGAAGTTTTGTTTTCTGCATTTAGGCTTCTAATTGAGTGACTCTGAAGGAACATCATAGAAGAGCACCAGAGAACAGGCTTTTATTGGGCTATCCAGAATGCTCAAGAGGAATGATTGTGTGGTTGGCTGGGTCTTATGACAATCTTTGTCCTTGGAAACCCCTTTCCAAACCAATGAGGACAGTATGCCTTGGCTGTGTAGAAACATACTTTTTGACCCAAATTTGAAAAACCCTATGAAATAGGAATAACCAAAGGAAGTACTTGAAATTATTAAAAGATTTTTAAAACCCTTGGTCTCTTTTTGACCATTTATCCTTTTTCGGTAGCTCAGAATATTTTAAAAAATGTAATGATTGCATTATTTATCTACGTAAGATAATTTTGCTAAAGCCTTCATCTCGAAAGTTTGCCCTTCAAGATTCTGCCCCTGGAATTCCTACCTTCAAACATGCCCATTTAGAGAGACAAAGAGCTCTTGTTATGTTTGGGGTGGGGGGAGTGGAAGATATTTTTGAATCTACTAGGAAAGAGTTCAAGCTCAGAGTCTTTGATCTGCTGGGATTTCTAACACATGTGAACCCTCAACACACTTTCTCTAATTCTACCAGATGTAGCCAAGTTGTTCAGAGAGTCCATCAACTCATAAGTTGCTTTAGTTACAGATCTCTTGCTTTATATTATACAGGATGGATTTCCAGATGTTCTTTTGATTTGTAGTATGCTCATTTCCCTCCAAGAAATTGTCAAGAAATGGTCTGGACTGGTGGACCCTTTATCTTTGTTTGCCCTAAGAGCTGGCATTGTTAGGGCACTCGCTAAGTTAAATACAGTATTTTGCAGACTCTGACACTGTTATTGTTTAGACTTTAGAGAGAAAAAGAGCCGAGTTGAAATGGAAGAAGAGTATTAGGAAAGAATCAGATGGCTTGAAAAAAAATTTTTTTTCTTCCTCTGAAATAAAATGAGACTGCCCAGCCTTACTGAGATCCAGGAGATCTCAGGATGAAGTTAAATATGCTGTTGTAATACGACCCAGCACACATCTCTTGGCTTTCTTTCCTGCAAATTCAACAGCCATGCTATTTTACTGAGTATCCACTATGTGCCTGGCACTTTATTGGCCCAACTCTGTCTACAGAAAGGCTTAACCGACTCATTACTAACTCTAATGGTAAACTAAGCAGAGAATTCAGCGATAGTCCTTGAAGCAGACATAAAAGTGTTCAGAGGTACATTCTGGTTGTATCTGTTTATCTGTCCTTTCAATTAAGAAGAGATACTTGAGACTTAGGAGACATTCTCATTTCTACCAGTTCTCAACTTTAATAACCAAAAATAAGCACCATTATAAAATGAGATAGAGAACACTGAATACTTGACTGTCTCTGCAGCTTCCATTTTGCCCTGAGAGAGGCAAAAATACTTCATTGATGAGCTTACGTCACTGGCATATTTCTCACCATTTGATCCATAGACTAGCATCAGTATCCAAGAACTTTGAAAGTGTTAGTCTTTTGCTACCACGATCTTGCAGACTGAATCATTCTGAATCATATTGCTTTTTTAACCCTTCAAATGGAAATTTGCAAGCTTCGGATGAACATAGAAGAATAACAGAGATGGAATAGTTGAATGAAGTTCAGGAGTAGGGTAGAATCTGAAACAACGAGAAAATGACTGTAGGGGTAGTTCCATCCATTTGTTTATTTACACTGAAAATTCTTCCAGAAAAAAAAAAAAAGTTTAAAGTTGCTTAAAAGACACAGGGTTGAGCTATCAGTATATTACATTTTAATTTTCAAAAGGGCACAGGGATGGTAAAACAATAAAGTTTAGCCTTAAGTTTCCTGGTGGTCAAGGCAAAAGGGAAAGTCCTTGAGTTAAATAGCTCTAATTAGCTAATAAGAAGAAGCATAAAGTTTGTAAGGAGAAAGTTTTTTCTGGGACTAAATTCTAAGAGGAATTCGTTTAAATAAAAAAATTAGAAGTTGAATAATATATATGAGGCGTTTTTGCATGCTTTTTTCTCATTTAATTCTCACAAAAGTACTGTGAAGCATAGTGCGTCATCTTCGTCTTACAGATGAGGAAACTGAGGATCAGAGCAGTTATGTTGACTGGACACAGCTGGGCTTTGAACCCTGATGTAGCTGAATTGAAAGCCTACACTATGCACCACACTGCCCCTCAGTGGACACTCATGTATATTGTGTAGTTTTGGACTGTGAGTTCATTTTCAGTGGGGCATTATCTGTGGCAATATTTTGCAGCCTGGATTGAGGCATAGTCCATCCAGAATAGTTTTACATTTGTTTCTGTTAGGCACTTCAGGTATGACTAGTCCCCAAGGGCTTCTTTTTCTAGGATCTTGAGGTGAGACCTTAGATTATTAACTTGAGACTTTTCCTCTTTTCTAATGGATGCATTTAGTGCTATAAATTTCCCTCTTAGATCTGCTTTAGTTGTGTCCCACAGATCTTGATATGTTGTTTATTTAATTTTCATTCTGTACAATTTTTTTTTTACTTCTCTTGATACTTCCTTTTCAAAATATTTCTTTCTTTCTTTCTTTCTTTTTTAGATTTATTATTTATTTATTTATTTTTGGCCATGTTGCGGCACATGGGATCTTTGTTGAGACATGCGGGATCTTTCATTGCGGCGCACGGGCTTCTCTCTAGTTGTGGCATGAGGGTTTTCTCTAGTTGTGGCACACAGGCTCCAGGGCACGTGGGCTCTGTAGCTGTGGCGCATGGGTTCCAGAGCGAATGGGCTCTGTAGTTTGCAGCACTCAGGCTCTCTAGTTGAGGTGTGCAAGCTCAGTAGTTGTGGCGTGTGGGCTTAGGTGCCCCGCAGCATGTGGGATCTTAGTTCCCTGACCAGGGATCAAACCTGCGTCCCCTGCATTGCAAGGCGGATTCTTTACCACTGGACCACCAGGGAAGCCACTTGATACTTTCTTTTTGAAGTATGTCCTTTAGTTTCCAAGTGTTTGGAGATGTTGTTATGTTTCCATTGTTGATTTCTAGTTTGATCCCATAGTGGTCACAGAACACACTCTGTATGATTTCAGTTCTTTTAAATTTGCTGAGGTTTGTTTTATGGGCCAGGATATGGTCTATCTTTGTATATGTTCTGTGGTTATATGAAGAGAATGTATATTCCACTGTTGTTGGGTGGAGTGCTCTGTGAAAGTTGATTAGATCCTATTGGTTGATGATGTTGTTTAGTTCTATATCCTTGAAGATTTTCTGCCTAGTTGTTCTACTAATTTTTTTTAAATAAATAAATTTATTTATTTATGGCTGCATTGGGTCTTTGTTGTGGTGCGTGGGCTTCTCATTGCAGTGGCTTCCCTTGTTGCGGAGTGTGGGCTCTAGGCATGCGGGCTTCAGTAGTTGTGGCTTGCAGGCTGTAGAGCGCAGGCTCAGTAGTTGTGGTGTACAGGCTTAGTTGCTCTGCAACATGTGGGATCTTTCTGGACCAGGGCTCGAACCCGTGTCCCCTGCATTGGCTCGAACCCATGTCCCCTGGATTCTTAACCACTGTGCCACCAGGGAAGTCCTGTTCTACTAATTGTTGAGAGAGGGATGTTGAAGTCTCCACTTGTAACTGTAGATTTGTCTCTCTTTCCGGTTCTATTAGTTTTTGTTCCACGTTTTGCAGCCCTAAATGCATACACATTTAGAATTACCATTCTTGGTGAATTGATCTTTTTATTATCATATAATGGCCCTCTCTGTCTTTGGTAATCTTCATTGCTCTTAAGTCTACTTTATCTGATATTAAAACAGCCACTCCTGGTTCTCTCTCTTTTTTTTAACTTATTTATTTATTTTGGCTGCACTGGGTCTCATTTGCGGCATGCAGGATCTTTAGTTGCGGTATGCGGACTTCTTAGTTGAGGCATGCATGCCTGTGGGATCTAGTTCCCCGACCAGAGATCAAAGCTGGGCCCCCTGCATTAGGAGTGTGGAGTCTTACCCACTGGACCACCAGGGAAGTCCCACTCCTGGTTTTCTTTTATCAATGTTTGCATGCTATATCTTTTTCCACCCTTTTAACTTTCAAGCTACCTATACAGTTAAATTTGAAGTGAGTTTCTCATAGACAGCATATAGTTAGGTCATGTTTCTTAATCCATTTTTCCAATCTCTTTTTTGATTAATAGTCTATTTGAGCACTTTTAGGTTTACAGAAAAATAGAGCAGGGAGTACAATGTTCTCATATAGTTCCTAACCTCAGTTTTCTGTGTTAGTATTATGTTCCATTAGTGTGGTATATTTGTTATAATTGGTAAGTTAATATTGATACACTATTATTAACTGAAGTCCATAGTTTACATTAGGATTCACTCTTTGTGTTGTGTGTTGTATGTTGTATGGGTTTTAACAAATCTATAATGACATGTAGCCACCATTACAGTATCATACAGATTAGTTTCGCTGTCCCTTAAACCTCCTGTGCTCCACCTATTCATCCCACCCTTCTCCCTAACCTCTGGCAACCCCTGATCCTTTTACTATCTCAGCAGGTTTGCCTTTTCCAGAATGTCATATAGTTGGAATCATACAGTACGTAACTTTTTCAGATTGGCTTCTTTCACTTAGTAATATGCATTTAAGGTTCTTCCGTGTCTTTTGACGCTTTGATAGCTCATTTCTTCTTAGCATTGAATAATATTCCATTTGTCTATTTGTACCACGGTTTATTTATCCATTCACCTACTGAAGGACATCTTGGTTGCATCCAGGTTTTGCAATTATGAATAAAGCTGCTTATAAACATTCGTATACAGGTCTTTGTGTGGACATAAGTTTTAAGTTTTCAATTTCTTTGGGTAAGTAACAAGGAGTGTAGTTGCTGGATATGTTTTGTAGGAAACTGCCAAACTGTCTTCCAAGGTGGCTGTACCATTTTGCATTCCCACCAGCAATGAATGAGGGTTCCTGTTACTCCATATCCTCCCCAGCATTTTGTGTTGTCCTTGCTCTAGACTGTGGCCATTCTAATAGGTCTATAGTGGTGTCTCGTCGTTCAATATGCATTTCCCTGATATATGATGTGGGGCATCTCTTTATATGCTCATATACCATCTATATATCTTCTTTGTTGTCTTAAGGTCTTTAGTCCATCTTTAAATTGGGTTGTTCATTTTCCTATTGTTTTGTTTTAAAGAGTTCTTTGTATACTTGGGATAATAGTTCTCCAAAAATGTCCATGTCCTAATCCCTGGAAGCCCTGTGAATATGTTACTTACATGGCAAAAGAGACTTAAAAATGTGATTAATCTAAGGACTTTGAATGGGGGAATTATCCTAAATTGTCTGGGTGGGTGTAATCTAATTACATGGGTCCTTAAAATCCGAGAACCTTTGCTGGCAGTGGTCAAGGAAGATGTGACAATGAAGAAAGACACAGAGAAATGTAATGTTGGTAGCTTTCAAAACGGAGGACGGGGCCATGAGCCAAGGAATGTGGGTGACCTCATGCAAACAGAGCCTTCAGAGCCTCCAGAAAGGAAAGCAGCCCTTTGGAAACTTTATTTTAGCCCAGTGAGACTCCTGTCAGACTTCTAGAACTAAATTTGCATTGTCTAAGCTGCTAAATTAATTGGTGGCAATTTGTTACAATATCAGTAGAAATCTAGTACACTGAAACTTTCTATTTTTCCATCTGTTTCAAGTGTGTTTATAATTACTTATGAAGCATTTTTATCATGACTGCTTTAAAATCTCCGTCAAATAATTCTAACAGGTTACCTTGGTGTTGCCATTTTTTTTTCTCCTTCAGTTTGAGCTCTTCCTGGCTCTTGGTATGAATACTTTTTGATTGCATCATGGGCATTTTTGCATTATGAGACTCTGGATCTTATTTAAACCGTTCGTCAGGAGCTGGCTTTCTCTGACCCCACTGACAGGAGAAGCTGGGGCTGAACCTTGTGACTGCCAGATGCAGGCAGAAGTCAGTTTTCCACTCAGCTTGTGTTGACACCAGAAAGGGGGTGCTCCTCATTAGTGCTGCGTGAAGTCTGCCCCCTCACCTGGTCTCCACTGACACTGTGTGGGGAGAGAGGGTTACCTCATCACTGGCTGGTAGGGATGAACGTCCAGGATCTCTACTTGGTCTTCTGCGACACCACTTCAGTGGGCGGTATTGGGCACTCCATTTTATCCTTCTGAGGGTGGAGGTCTAGGCTCCCCACTTTGTCTTTGCTGGTGTGGTTGGGGTTAAGGCCAGTTTCTTCTGCAGCTGGAATAGAGTGATTATTGTTTGCGTGCTTTGTCTTGTTAGGTTGCTCTTTCCTGATCCTTTGGCTAGAGAAGGATTTGGTTGAGGCTGGCTTTTTTGTTCACGCCATCTGGAATTTCCGATTGCTGGCTTCTTCCGCACTGTCTGGATACATTCATGAGTCAAAAAGGAAACCCAGGGGGCTTGCCTGGTGGTGCAGTGGTTAAGAATCCGCCTGCCAATGCAGGGGACACGGGTTCGAGCCCTGGTCTGGGAAGATCCCACATGCCGTGGAGCAACTGAGCCCGTGCGCCGCAAGTACTGAGCCTGCGCTCTAGAGTCCGCGAGCCACAACTACTGAAGCCTGCGTGCCACAACTAATGAAGCCTGTGCACCTAGAGCCTGTGTTCTAAACAAGAGAAGCCACCGCAATGAGAAGCCTGCGCACCGCAACGAAGAGTAGCCCCTGCTCACCTCCACTAGAGAAAGGCCGTGCGCAGCAATGAAGACCCAACGCAGCCAAAAAATAAATGAATAAATTAAAAATAAATAAATTCTAAAAAAACATAATAACATTTGTGTAAAAAAAAAAACAACCCATGAAACTCATCACTGTGTTTTTCCTCAAATCCCAAGGTCCCTAGCCAGTCTGCCTTCATCTCCACCTTTCAGTTTTAAGTTTGCTTTATATATAATGTCCAGGGTTTTTAGTTCTACTGAGAGGGAGGATTGGGGGAAAGGATGCCAACTTTATCATCCCGGAAGTGGAAGTCTGCCTAAAAGATTACTTTCTACATTTTTAAAAAAAATTTTAAATTTTTTGGCCGCACGGCCTGTGGGATCTTAGTTCCCCAACCAGGGATGGAACCTGAGCCCCCTGCAATGGAAGCACAGAGTCTTAACCACTGGACCACCAGGGAAGTCCCTAAAGATAACTTTTTCAGGTTGGCTTTTCTTCTTATAGGTTTTTGGACCACATATTGGCAGATATTTTTCTAGTTCACATTTTTAATAAAGGTGTAATCCTATGAGGGTTTTGGCTTTATATGCATTTTCAGTCCAGCTCTGATTTGAATGAGCCCCAGGGATTATATCTGCATGTAAGTTTTATAACCCAAGCCCCTAGCCCATCAACTCTCCTTGAGCTGCTGCCCATTCACCCCAGTACAGCTACAGCTTCAGCTCATGTCACTGCCAGAATGTTTTTTCAACCACTCTCTTGTGAACTCAGGTATGAATTTAAACAGATGCTTGCTGTGTTTTAGTTAGCATTTCTGGGTATTTAAAAAATTTATTGTAAAATATACACAACATAAAACTTTCCATTTTAACCATTTCTAAATATACAATTCAGTGGCATTAAGTCATACTATCATGCAACCATCACGACTATCCATTTGTAGAACTTTTCATCATCCAAACAGAAACTCTGTTCTGGGTGTTTTGAACAAGTTTTTAGGTTATCTGTTTCCTCCTGGTGAAATGGTAGTCAAAAGACATTTCAGGTGGAAGATACAGCAAGTGAAAAGGATGGAGCTTAGAAGAGTCCTAATACCTGAGAGACAATGGAGTCCAGTTTGACAGGAACCAATACATAGATGGTGTGGTGGGAAGTGAAAGATGAGGCTGACAGAATGGGGACAGATTGTGCAGGCCCAGCTAATCCCACTGCAGGTAATGGGGAAAGGAAATTTGTAAATAAGAAATTGAGTTGCTTAGTGTTGTTATTTAGGAAGATTGCTCTAGTAATAGGGAGATCTTGCAGACATAACAGTCCTGTTAGGGGAACCACTGACAGAAACCACCCTCCCTGGCCAGGCACGATAGTAACCACTCGCATGAGTTATCTTACAACAGGAGGTCCTGGTAAGGAACGTGGAACTAACAAGCGACCACCAACCGGAAGAATTCAGGAAAGGTCAAAAGGAGAGAGGTGACTCCAGTCTATATGTCCTATCAACCTCCCCGAATCCTGCTCGCTGGAATCCATCTTGGCTGAGCGATGCACACCACCAGGAAGGACCCCGAGTCAGAGTGACTGGCCAGAGACAACCCGGAAACTAACCCCATTACCGTAAAACCTGAGACTGGGAGCCACGTGGCAGAGCAGTCCTCCTGGGTTCCCTTACCCTGGTGCTCTTTCCCCCGGGGCGCTGTTTCCCAATAAAGTCTCTTGCTTTGTCAGCACGTGTGTCTCCTTGGACAATTCATTTCCAAGTGTTAGACGAGAGCCCACTCTAAGGCCCTGAAAGGGGTCCCCATTCCTGCAACACTCCTACACTTCCTATTATCCAATGTATGAGAAGTTTGTTGATATATTTTTAGTTTTCTAGTTGTTTACTGCAGGATGTCAAATCCTGCACCAATTCCTCCTCCATGGGTGGAAGCAGAGGACCAGCATAGGGTAGTTGCTAGGTTTCACTGTGGGACTGTATGCGATTGCTCAGGGACTACACATATAGAGCGAGATTGAAAGACAACCAAGGATGAGAGTACAGGTCAATCTCGACTTTTAAGGAGTGGCCAGAGCAAGGACCAGTGAAAGCAATTAGGAGTTCTTCCCATTTGTCAAACACCTTTGTTTAAATTATCTCTATGTATTATTATTCATTCCAGCTCAGGGATCAGCAATCTACAGCCTGCAGGCCACATCTGGCCCACTCCCCGCCCCGCCCCGCCCCCCTACGCGGGCCTCTCACTGCTGTGGCCTCTCCCAGCGGCCATGGCTCACGGGCCCAGCCGCTCCGCGGCATGTGGGATCCTCCCAGACCGGGGCACGGACCCGTGTCCCCTGCATCGGCAGGCGGACTCCCAACCACTGCGCCACCGGGGAAGCCCCCACCACTTGTTTTTGCAAATAAAGTTTTACTGTAATACAGCCGCACATTAATTTATGTATATCTCTGGCTACTTTTGTGCTACAATGGCAGAGTTGAATAGTTATGTCACAGGTAGATGGCTGTCAAAGCCTTAAATATTTCCTATCTTGTAGAAAGTTTGCTAAGCCCTGTCCTAGAGGACTGTGGGGACTGAACAGTGAAAAGTGCATGGGATCAGGCAAAAGAAATACCACAAGAAGCCAAGGCAGGAAAATATTTAAGATTAAATGTCTATTAGTTGTAGAAATGCTACACCACCCCATTATCCAATTTTTAGGTTCACTCTTCTGATCATTAGATCATTTTTAATGATCGGATTACAGAAGCAGTTATATACATGAAAATGACTAGCTGTTTAAGTAAATGCAGAACTGGGGTATCTGAGAGAACGGTTCCAAATGAGGTGAGTCCTAGACACAGTGGAATACTAGACAGCACACAGATGAATACAGTATCACAATGTATTCCACTAAGTGAAAAAAACTGCTGAAAATATGATTTGTATACCACGATCCCATTTTTGCTGAAGAAAATAATCTGAAAAATTCTACATCAAATTTATTTCTTATATATTTATTGTTTTCTATTTTTTGGACAATGACCATTAATTAATTTTATATCTAGAAGAAGTAAATTTTTCATTTTACTGGGGAAAAAAAATACACCTCTAATATTGACCAAATCAAAGGCTTAAATCACCTTAAATTTGACACAGAGATTTGTCCATCAATACTCTGAATGTATTTCCTCAAATTTCTTTGACAGGAAGAGTTACTGGTTCCCAAGATAAAACTTTAACTGAGAAAAAGAATGAATGGAAAGATTATAAAGGGTTGCTCAGTCATTTATATACCATTAAATTACTAATACACTGATGTTCCCGCATATTTTTTCCAGAGGTTTGCTTTGATATCTTTACTTAATACTACAAGTTCTCTTCAACAGTGAGTATAAAGGCTAATGTGGAATTTGTAGCTTAAGTACAATCTTCCTCTTGTTAGTGAAATTAACCTAAGCATTCTGCCCATTTTTCTGAAATCAAACAACTTACCCACGTGTGTAACTCACCATACCTCCTTTTCTCTCAAGAAAAGGTCTAAAATTTTAAAATATTCTAACACTGGAAAAAAATAGCAAACAAATAAGAGACTGAATGATATTGCAAGAACTGCTACCTTCAAAGCTTGGCATAGGTATTAAATTTCTGCTTCTCACACGTTTCTGCACATGCTTAAATATTAATAAGGACCCTGTAGCCAAATATACATGGTAACTAAATCCAAAGTTCAGAAGACTGCAGCTTTTACAATACAAACGCACCCTTCAGCACATGAATAAAGAACATTAGGACAGAGATCCTGAGAACTACAAATAAAAAAAGAAAAGAATCATGTGTTTACAATGAATATTGCTCCAAAAAATGCAATGTAGATTATTATCTGACATGAATAAACGTACATATACATTCTCTATTTTCCCTTTTGTCCACCCTTTTACAGTGTTCACAAAGATAAACCTGCATATTTCTCATCTTGGAGGCACTCTAGTGTACCAGAAAGATGGAACGTTGACAGCCTGGTATCATTTACTCTGTGATCTCAGGCAAGTACTTAGAAAAACAAAATCCATCTGAGTCTAAACCTCATTTGAAAAATGGAGAGAATAACAATAATAACAAAACCAATTGTCTTATTTATTTATTATTATTATTTTTAAAATAAATTTCTTTGTTTTTGGCTGCGTTGGGTCTTCGTTGCTGAGCATGGGCTTTTCTCTAGTTGCGGCGAGCGGGGGCTACTCTTTGTTGTGGTTGGCGTGCTTCTCATTGCGGTGGCATCTATCGTTGCAGAGCATGGGCTCTAGGCGCACGGGCTTCAGTAGTTGTAGCATGAGGGCTCAGTAGTTGTGGCTCACAGGCTCTAGAGCGTAGGTTCAGAAGCTGTGGCACACAGGCTTAGTTGCTCCGCGGCATGTGGGATCTTCCCAGACCAGGGCTCGAACCAGTGTCCCCTGCATTGGCAGGCGGATTCTTAACCACTGCGCCACCAGGGAAGTCCTTGCCTTACTTAACATAAAAAGCATTTCCCATAGTTATTAGATACAAAGGATAAAAACTTTTATATTAATGGGCTTGGTATGTAGCAGGATGTGTTAATTCCTTTCCCTTCTGGCACTCTCTTGTAATTACAAATCAAGTGCTGTTAGAAATATAATTCATCTGAACTCAGTAAAAGATACCCAACTGACTGAAATGTCTCCTTCACTGTCTTAAGTTTTCTCAATCATGTTTTTGGTCTACTTGTTCCATTATGCAGTCCTCTCTCCTTGAATAAAAATGTAAAAGCAAAACAGAAGTCAAATAATGCTGACTGCTTTCTTGATCATGGCAATGTGACATTCTCAGCCATTACCATACGTCCTTGTGTGTTAACCTTGTTGCTCTGTAAAATTTCAATTACTGCAGATATGTACGGGAATAAATGCTGCTTTTTGTATATAAGACAATCTGGCTGGGAGGTTAAAAGGCAATGTCCTGGGAGTTCCCTGGTGGCCTAGTGGTTAGGATTCTGGGCCACCAGATTCATGGCCTGGGCTCAATCCCTGGTCGGAGAACTGAGATTCTGCAAGCTGTGTGCCCCCCTTCTCACCAAAAAGGCAATGTTCTATTTTAACTGAGTCTGAGAAAGGCAACATATAAGATAAACTGTATGTTTTAAGACTGACTTTCAGACTGAATAATTCAACAGTTAATCAGAAATTACCCCTTTTTATGTTTGTCTTAGAAGAAAAACAAATATAAAAGTTACTTGTTATTAAAGAGTGAAGAATATTAAGGAATCAGATAATTTACTATTAAAATGTAATTATATTTTAGAATTCTCTTTTGAATATTTAAATGCTTTTTTTTTTCTTTTTGGCCACATGGCTTGTGGCTTATGGCTTATGGGATCCTAGTTCGCTGACCAGGTATCGAACCTGTGCCCCCTGCAGTGGAAGCACAGAGTCCTAACCACTGGACCACTAGGGAATTCCCTTAAATGCTATTAAGTAAAACTTTCTAAGAAATTTGGTTATTGGCATATGAAATTATTACAAATTTACCAACGGTTACAGATATGAACATATTCATGTAAAGAAGCCAGAGAATTGATCATCTCAGAGCATATGAAAAAGAAATGAAAGCCAAGAGGGATAACTTCCCAAACAAATGAACCTAGTTAATTAATTAATTATTTATTTTTGGCTGCGTTGGGTCTTCGTTGCTGCACACAGCCTTTCTCTAGTTGCGGTGAGTGGGGGCTACTCTTTGTTGCAGTGCACGGGCTTCTCATTGTGGTGGCTTCTCTTGTTGCACAGCACGGGCTCTAGGCACGTGGGCTTCAGTAGTTGTGGCACAAGGGCTCAGTAGTTGTGGCTCGCGGGCTCTAGAGCACAGGCTCAGTAGTTGTGGCGCACGGGCTTAGTTGCTCCGTGGCATGTGGGATCTTCCCGGACCAGGGCTGGAACCCGTGTCCCCTTCATTGGCAGGCGGATCCTTAATCACTGCACCACCAGGAAGTCCCCAGATGAACCTCGTTAAAATCCTCAGGATTTTAGATGAGAAAATTGAGGGATGGTTCTGTCTCCTGACTCCCCAAAAGCCCTACAGAGGATACGTGACTTCCTTCTGCATCCTAAAAAGGAACAGCTACTCCTCCAAAACTGAGGCCCCTATGTTTTCCATTCCTAGGAAATAGCATTTATTTTATTTTTAAAAAATTTTCAGGGTTGTGGGCATATTCCAAACTTTCTTTTCTCTTTTTAATGAGAATCCCTGCCATAGAATGTTACTGTTACTGATGGGAGGTATCTTACTCCTCAAGGGTTTGGGTAGAAAAAGATGCAAATCACTGCTATAGAGACTCAGGTACAATAAAACATTGGTTCCTATGGTCTATTTATCACATGTATAAGTCCAATTCTCATTTGTAAAAAATTCCAGAAATTCAGAATATTTGAAAAATATTTTTTAAAAAAAGTATCATTTTATTTGTACACTTAAGTTGTACATAGAAACTGAAAATACAGTTCTGTAAAACTGAAAGAACTGCCAGGGAAAAGGGAGGGTGTTACCTTTTATTGACTGATCATTAAGGAAGTTAGAGAAATAAAACAAAAACACAATAAAATGTTTAAAAAATTAAAGAACATTTTCCAGGTACAAATTTTATAAATACAAAACAAATTCACAAATTACTTTGAATGCTAAATAAATATCTAGTTAATAAACTCAGACTCAATACCTCCAGCCAGCACTGGTACAGCACTTCAAGGAATAAAGCTGGATTCATTCATGTATAGTGTTGAAAGAATCTGCTTATTAAACAATTCTTAGACGTATACACTTTTTTCTAAACTGTGCTATTATGGAAGATTTATCTGTGTAGGTAAATCTCCCTTAATACCACACTTCTAAAAAAAAGTCAATGACAAAATAAATCATGGGTGAAAAAACATTTTTTGAGATACTGGGACACATGAATGATCTCAAAATGCACAAAAAACTCTGTAAACCAGTACTGTAGCCAATACATCTATCCAATTTATTAGATACTGAACAAAACTGTAGCAAAGGAAATCTTTCCTACATTCTCCTGAGTGCTTAATATTAAAGTTGAGAATATAGTGCAGGCCACACTTCAATGTGGTCAATCAGTTGTTATTGCTTTATACATATATGTCTGCTTTAGAGCATGATTTAATGTTCCATTTTCATGAACAATTTGTTTTCTTCAAATATATCCTTTAGAAAGACAGAATCAGATTCGTGACTTTTTTGCAACTGGTGGTGTGCTAACTTGATCCACGTTCCCAGGTGTGACGGTGAGTCCAAGTTTTTGAGCCTGAATATGAAAAAATGCTTGCAGCCTAGTTCCAGCTTTTGCTTCACTTGTGTTACGAGGGTTGTACTCAAAGCAGTTCGAAAACATTAACTCAATATCATCGATAAACTCAGCTAGAATGAAAAAACCAAATGAGATAAGAATGAAAGTAAATTATAAATACAATCTTTGTATATCTGGAAATGTCATTAAGAAAACAGAAGTCCACATTTTTCTTTAGAAATTGAAGACTCTGAAACAAGCTGGCAGAACTGAAGCTTAAAATTGTTTATAAATACTTTATAAAATGGTTTTATTGAAATTATACAATTATTTAGAGGTATTTTATATAACTAAAAAGAACATCTATTGAGATGAGATTCTATAAAATATCTTTAACTCATTCAATCCCCATCCATCTTTCATTTCCATATATGCATACATGGCATTTTAGGGATTTCTTGGGATGCCATCTACACAATTACATTAATATACATCATTTAAATAAAAAGAAAAACAGCCTTTACCTCCTTAAAGGAAAATAATTATCAGAGAAAAACATAAATTACTCACATGCTAGTTTATATTCACATTTGTTCACTTTTTCACGAATTATATTTAAGGCAATGGGCTTTTTGATGATGTCATAATAGTCTGGGACCTGTAAAATAATTCAAGTATTATCTCTCCTATAGAAAATTTATTGAAGATAAGTAGTCAAATACATGCAAGTTTTGCCCTTAAAAGCAACTGAATATTAACTTCTGAATACTATTATTCCATTAAAATTACATAATACATTTCAGTCATTGTAATGCTGTAAAAGCTTATTTGATACTATAAAAAATGTTAACAATGTATTGTGAAAAAACAGATTATGGGTTTGCTTGTGTGTTCTCTTCCTTTCTCTGACTCTCTCTATATAGATACATAAATGTATTTATAAAGAAATTTCTGTAATGACCATGACTGCATTTGTAATAAAGAATAAAATACATGTAACAAAACTTAATTCAGCACAAAACTACTCAGGAAAAATAAGTTACAGTTCAACTGAGAGTTAATTTTTTTGTTGTTGTTAAATATTTATTTAGTTTTGGCAGCGTCGAGTCTTAGTTGCGGCGCGTGGGCTTCCCTCTAGTTGCCCCACGTGGGCTTAGTTGCCCCGTGGCATGTGGGATCTTAGTTCCCCGTCCAGGGATGGAACCTGTGTCCCCTGTGTTGGAAGGTGGATTCTTAACCACTGGACCGCCAGGGAAGTCCCAGAGAGTTAATTTTTATAAGACACTATTCAATGTTAATTAATCTTTCATATTCTGGTTCTAGAATTCTCAAAGTAGAATTTTGATGATGTCACTTTTTCATTCAGAAACCTTCACCTGATACTGACAAGTGAGGCCCTTTACAATCTAGTTGTGTCTGAGCCCCTCTAACACACCCTCTGCTCCATTCAAACCATCCATCATTCCCATATTCTCATTTCTAGGTCTTAACTTGTTGTTCCCTCTTCCTAAAATGCCCTCATTCCATTTCTCACTGTTGAAATTCCATCTTTCTTCAGTGACCAAATCAAATAGTTCTTCCATAAAAAAACTTTCTAATTCCTGCTATTCCTTCCCCCTGAAATGCTCAAATCAATTCCTTCTCTTCTCTGCTTCTGAAAGACCATTAAACTTATAGTATAACTAACACTGTCCTACCTCTGCTATGGCACATCATACTCTGTCATACCTATATAAAAATAACAGCTCAAATCCCTTAGTTAGGTTAGGCTATCTCTGTTATTCAAGAGTACCCATCTTTTACATCAGTGTTTCTCAAAATGCTGTCCTTGGACCAGCACCATCAGCATCATTTGGGGACTTGTCAGTAATGCAAATGGCTGGGCATCATCCCAGACCTAGTGAAACAGACTGGGGTGGGGCCCAGTCTGCTGTGTTTTAACAAGCCCTCCATTGATTGTGGTGTACGCTAAAGTTTAAGAAACACTGTTTTACATAATAGAAATGCCAATAATGGTACTCAGTTGAATCAACTCTATTCATATTCATTACACAGAATAAAAAGTGAGGTTATTTCAACACACGGTCATCATTTATAAGAATCAGTCACAGGGGCTTCCCTGGTGGTGCAGTGGTTAAGAATCCACCTGCCAGTGCAGGGGACATGGGTTCAAGCCCTGGTCTGGGAAGATCCCACATGCCGTGGAGCAACTAAGCCCGTGCACCACAACTACTGAGCCTGCGCTCTAGGGCCCGCGAGCCACAACCACTGAGCCCACGTGCCACAACTACTGAAGCCAGCGTGCCTAGAGCCCATGCTCCGCAATGAGAGAAGTCACCGCAATGAGAAGCCCGTGCACCACAACAAAGAGTGGCCCCCTCTCGACATAACTAGAGAGAGCCCACGTGCAGCAATGAAGACCCAATGCAGCCAAAGATAAATAAATAAATTAATTAATTTAAAAAAAAAGAATCAGTCACAGGACTAGAAGGGACTGAGGAGACTATGCTAGCTCCATTTTTTTCAATATAGGAACAAACGTTCCAAGATTTGTTTTGTTTTTTAAGTAGACAGTGACTAAACAAGTATTTTGACTACCTTAAAGTTGCCATGCAGACTAAATCAGATAATACACATGAATACATTTTATAAAGTCTAGTAGTATTACCTGGATTTTAGAAACGAGTTTCAAAAAAGGCCAGCTGTCATCATGCCGTACCAATTCCACAACAAGTTGTTCAAAAGCGGACAATTCATGAACTCCTCCCTGTCGACCTGAACTCCTTCGGTTAGGTGTCACAGGAGATGATTCTGAATAAATAATTATGTTAACTTTAGGTGATGACAAAACAAAATATTTGATCACCATAAGCTAATCAGGACATATAAATACAAACTAAATTCAAACAGAAAATCTACACTCTACACACTGAGATGTTAAACTGACTTACATTCTGAGAGATAGGTAAATCTGGACCAAGTATTCGTTATTTCCTTTCGATCTTAAAAATTTCCAATTGAAATAAACACTCATTGGGAACAGATTGTAAAAAGAGTGTAATACAAAAGGAAATTCTAGAACACAAAGTTTGTGGGTTATTACTCCATTTTATTAAAAATATGTTTTTAACTACAGTAAAATGAAATCCTCTGGTATTTCCTGAAATACAACCTTAGGAAAATAACCTCTTTAGATTTAGAAACTTGGCCTCTTTATAAATTACCTTGCAAAATAGAAAATATTTCTCAATGATGAAATAAAAATTATTCTTATAAATCTAATTTTATATGGAGAATTTTCTTAAAGCAAAATGCTTTCCATAAAACGTAAGGTATATAATGAGATCTAAGGTGAATGAATTAGTAGAAAATAGTAGTATAGTCCTATGTAGATCTAGGTGTTTAAATTCTCTGCTTAAATGTTAATCCACACATTTCCCCCTTTATTTGTCCTTAGAACCAGGTTAGTAAGTTCACAAATCAATTAAAAACAACAACATTTTCTTCAGCAGTTTTTTTTTTCTTTCTTAAAACAAAAATGCTTCAGGTGTACTATTTTCCAAATAGCTTGGGGTTCAGGATTGGGGAAGAGCAAAACACATAAGGGGATAGGAAAAGCTAAATTAGATCTCGGTGCAAAGTTACCTGATACTACCCCCACCCCACTGCCAAACCTGACGACCTGGCGACTGCATCATGTTCCATTCTTCCACCAGTGAATTCCTTAATCCTGTCATGGGTTTGAATAATGCAATACAAGCTATCTAAAATTCTTCAAAGAACAGTAGTAGCATTTTTTATGTTTAACTTCATTTTTGAAATATCAAAATTTTACTACTACTGACATTAAAGAAAAAAGAGGATAGGATTAGAGATAAATGGGTAAAGAGATTATTACATGGATAAATATTACCAACAACTTATGTAATATAAATATATGTAATATATAAACAATTTATATAATATATATATAAATATTAAAACAATTATCAGAATCAAAAAGACAGCTGGTGATCACTCCCTAACAATATTACTGTTCCCAACTCTCCCTGCCCCGAAATTCAGTATGTCAGGTGGGAACCTTATCAAATTACCTAATGTAGCTTGTCTAGGTGATGATGAGTACATGTGTTTTGAAGGAAGCAAAGGTGGAAGAGAATGAAACGTATTATAATGTGGTATACTGAGGCTGTTCAAGTATTGGCCAAATCTCTCCATTAAACACAGAACACTGTTTGCAAATTTCTTACAACTACCCTACTACACTAGTAGAAACACTAGTACTGTAGTTTACCTTTATTCCAAATACCTGCCCCTTCCTTGAACATTATGCTTCAGGTCAGGTTGCTCCCTAATAACTCTGTATAGTGGACAGCCTTTCAGAAATGATACAAAGTATCTCAACATTCAATCTTTCCAAATTACTCAATTTTCTTAGGTAAGAATAGCTTAAATTAGACTTCTTCATACCTGTAGATTGTCTTTTCCTGCCTCTTCTCTTGGATTCACTATCTTGGAGAGAAAGTTTTGAAGCAACATTTAGAGATCTTGACCGCTCACTTGACTTTGTGGCAATGACTCTGAAGTTAGGGAAGCTGGGACTATTTTCTGGTGTATTATTAGCACTTTTCCTGCCTCTGCGTTTTCTGCGAGGACTAAGTAGTTCCATGAATACACCTGCTTGCAGTGGGCCATGACTCTGGCGAGTAGAACGACTGGCAATTCTTAAAGATTTAGTTTCTGTAGGAGGAGCAGATTTTATCTTTCTTAGGCTTCTACCAGTAGCTTTAGAAAAAACAGTTGTTTTCGGTGTATTCTGCTGACTCCTTGAAGTATATCTTCCAGGATCTTGTCGTTGGCCACGACTTGAGAAAGAAGAACTAAGTCTCCCTCTTGTTTTAATTGGTAATCTAACTTGTGGTCTTCCTCGTTTTGGTGGGCTATAAGTAGTGTTAGAAAACAATTATTGTACAGAGCAATGATGAACATATGATTACTTCTATCCCCCTTGTTCTACTATCCAGCCAATGAGTTCTACATACATAACTTTTGTGTTACTGAGACTTATCCTGTACTCAGTTCTTTAAACTTAGAATCAACAAACTCTTCATGGAAATCTAAAATGTGCTTTCCTATATTTCTTTGTAATGCAAAGACAAAGAATGTTTAATGTTTAATAATTTCTTGGTAACTCCAGGACATCATCATGAAAATCAAATCCTAGGTTGTGATAAACTGTAATAAAATCCTCAGGAGAGCCGAATAAATGGACTTAATCATGTTGAAAAACTTAAAATGCAAATCTTTTGTCTCCTTATGCTACAGAAGACTGTCACTTTTCATTACTATTGATACTGAGGTAGTAACCTACAGTTTTGGCCAATGGATCCCACAAAAGTAGGCTTAAACCTACTGTTCCTCAACACTAAGCCAGGAATCTCTTTGCCATCTTTTGATTCTTACTGTAAGATACAAAACTAGATTCAACCCTTTAATTGCCTTTAAGTTGTAGACAAGAATGATACAACCCCATTAAGCCTCCTTATATCCATCTCCCCCCATACCTGAACTTCCAGTTTACTTAAAATATTTCCAAAAATTCTCCAAGTTCTTTATCATCTTTATGCTTAACACAATACTGCCATTACAAGCTACAGGGAAAATGGCTCCTGCTAGTTGGAGCTATTGAACAACTTGTTTAAAGTAGAGGGGGTGGCTCTCTCTACTCATCCTCCTCAGTCTCTGGCCTTTTTGTACTGTGTTGGTTCTAGGTTGCCCCTGCTTCACATTCATTTTCTTGATTCCACAAGAATGGAGTTCAAATGTTAAAAACAAGGGGAGGTCTTAGGGACAAATAAAGGGAGACTGCCCCAGTGCTGCCACGGCAGGAATAACCAAAGCCATTCATTAGGCCTGGGTGACACAGCTTGCTAAGCTGCAGAATACTTGGCTATACAGTAGTATAGAAGTTGTTTCTAGGTGCTGATGCGGTAGGAGTATAAAAATACAATGTGCTTCCTGGCATTTCTCTCTCTCTCTCTGTAGACTGCCAAGATCACCAATATTTGGGTATAAGTCCTTGAGAAAAGCAAAAGAGGCATCGGGAGCTGCATTCATCTCTATCTCATGAATATCCTCTGGACTGCTTATTTGCTGCTTTCAGCAAAAAATTAAGTAATATCAACCTCGATGTGGCTCTGAATTGACATCCTAACCAAACTTACACTTGATTTTATGATCTGGCTAAGTTCACAAAGCGACTATACTCCCTTGGGAATAATTTCATATGCTTATAATACATAAAAAGCAAGGGGAGGGCTTCCCTGGTGGCGCAGTGGTTGAGAGTCCGCCTGCCGATGCAGGGGACACGGGTTCGTGCCCCGGTCCGGGAAGATCCCACATGCTGCGGAACGGCTACGCCCGTAAGCCATGGCTGCTGAGCCTGCGCGTCCGGAGCCTGTGCTCCGCAACGGGAGAGGCCACAACAGTGAGAGACCCGCGTACCGCAAAAAAAAAAAAAAAAGCAAGGGGAACTTTATGACACTATATTGCACACTAGTTTTTGGTTTTAAATTATGGGCCCCAACCATTCCATTTGCATTTGAAAAGTCAAGAGACTGTCTAGTTAAAAACTCGAACTCTCATTTTATTGCATGGTAGGACTTACCTGACGTCTTCCTCTTCTTGAGAATCTTCTTCATCTTGTTCTACCTCATACTCTTCCTCCTCACTTGGACCCTCTTCATCATCATCATCAACTTCATCATCCTCACCTTCCATACTACCTTCCATCTCGTCATCACTTTCCAAGGATGGTCTCTGTCTAGAGGAGAGTCTTCTAGAACGTTGCTTTGGCCGACACTCTGGACAAAACCAATCTCCTTCAGGCACAGTCTGATAAATCAAATGAATGATCATTAATCATCTGTCACTCAAAATCTCAGTGTCTCAATTCTAATCTGAGAAGCAGCAGAAGAAAAAAATACCTTGAGCTTTGGTCGAACACAGTAGGTATGATGACCCCGATCACAGCCATCACAAAGTACCATGTTTTCAGCATCACCCTTCTTTCGGCATATCTTGCAACGGGCGTTTAGTATAGACTTAGACCATATTACACTACGATCCAAGGTGGAGAGATGAAGAAAGACTTGGGATAGACTGGCAGAAGAAAGGAGAGACTCTCTCCAACGGTCCAGGACTGTTTTATAAGAACGCCCACTGTCACTGGCATCTTAAATGAAAAGGGAAAGTGATTAAACTTCCTAGGCAAACCCTAGATATCTCCTAGAACTATTTTCGTGGTAGTGTAAATAGGTTGGAATTCACAGTTCTTCTCTCCTAATACTTCACAAAAAGACCATGTTGACATTAAAAACAAAAACCTCGTGTTAAAGAAAATTTGCTGAGCCACATCTTATTTATGACATAAGGAATTACTTAAATCCGTAAAACAAATGCTGGGGGATTTCAATAGTTAAAAGAGAAAAATAACTTAGGCAATGTGTTCTCAATCTAGTAATCTAGTTCTTTGTATCAAATCTGGACGTAATTTAGAAAGCTCGCTATATATGATTACAAGTCAGCTACTATTCATTTGAATCAAGAATGTTACTGCCTCATTTCAGATAAAAGATGGACTGCTCTCTAAGTATAAATCACATTTAAGGTTTATTTTGGGGATAATGAAAATGTTCTGAAATTAGATAGTGGTGGATGGCTGTACAACTGTGAATATACTAAAAACCACTGAACTGTATAATTTAAAAGGGTGAATTTTATATATGCGAAATATATCTCAATATAACTTATTAAAAATATCAATTATGTATAAATGCCAACTATATTGTCTTCTATACCTAAGAAAATATTATTATTTTTATTACTATTATTTTTGCGGTATGCGGGCCTCTCACTGTTGTGGCCTCTCCCGTTGCGGAGCACAGGCTCCGGACGCGCAGGCTCAGCGGCCATGGCTCACGGGCCCAGCCGCTCCGCGGCATGTGGTATCTTCCCGGACTGGGGCACAAACCCGTGTCCCCTGCATCGGCAGGCGGACTCTCAACCACTGCGCCACCAGGGAAGCCCAAGAAAATATTATTTTTAAAATAAGGTGAATTTAAAAAAATGTTAATACCCCCTTAAAAAGAACTTTCAGCACCAATTTTTATACAGAAACATTTGAACCTATTAAGTCACTTAGGAGATGTTCAAGATGGCGGAAGAGTAAGACGTGGAGGTCACCTTCCTCCCCACAGATACATCAGAAATACACCTACACGTGGAACAACTCCTACAGAACACCTACTGAACGCTGGCAGAAGACCTCAGACCTCCCAAAAAGCAAGAAACTCCCCACATACCTGGGTAGGGCAAAAGAAAAAGAATAAACAGAGACAAAAGGATAGGGACAGGACCTGCACCAGTGGGAGGGAGCTGTGAAGGAGGTAAGGTTTCCACACATTAGGAAGCCCCTTTGCGGGCAGAGACTGCAGGGGACGGAGTGGGGAAGCTTCGTAGCCGCGGAGGAGAGCACAGCCACAGGGGTGCAGAGGGCAAAGTGGAGAGATTCCCTCACAGAGGATCGGTGCCGACCAGCACGCACCAGCCCGAGAGGCTTGTCTGCTTATCTGCCGGGGCGGGCGGGGCTGCGAGCTGAGGCTCGGGCTTCGGTCGGATCCAGGGAGAGGACTGGGGTTGGCTGCGTGAACACAGCCTGAAGGGGGCTAGTGAGCCACAGCTAGCTGGGACGGAGTCTGGGAAAAAGTCTGGAGCTGCCAGAGAGGCAAGAGACCATTGTTTTGGGGTGCCGAGGAGAGGGGAATCAGAGCACTGCCTAAACAAGCTCCAGAGACAGGCGCAAGCCGCGGCTATCAGTGCGGACCCCAGAGACGGGCATGAGACACTAAGGCAGCCGCTGCAGCCACCAAGAAGCCTGTGTGTGAGCACAGGTCACTATCCACACCTCCCCTCCCGGGAGCCCATGCAGCCCACCACTGCCAGGGTCCCGTGATCCAGGGACAACCTCCCCGGGAGAACACACGGTGCGCCTCAGGCTGTTGCAACGTCACGCCGGCCTCTGCCGCCACAGGCTCGCCCCGCATTCTGTACCCCTCCGTCCCACTGGCCTGAGTGAGCCAGAGCCCCCGAATCAGCTGCTACTTTAACCC
Organism: Pseudorca crassidens; assembly: GCF_039906515.1. NCBI lineage: Eukaryota > Metazoa > Chordata > Mammalia > Artiodactyla > Delphinidae > Pseudorca > Pseudorca crassidens. Next base: position 64,210,485 of record NC_090296.1, on the reverse strand, counting down.
CTTCCTGTCTGAGTGAAGAACAGACGACCTCCGGCGACCTACATGCAGAGGCGGGGCCAAATCCAAAACTGAACCCCAGGAGCTGTGCAAACAAAGAAGAGAAAGGGAAATCTCTCCCAGCAGCCTCAGGAGCAGCGGATTAAATCTCCACAGTCAACTTGATGTACCCTGCATCTGTGGAATACCTAAATAGACAATGAATCATCCCAAACTGAGGAGGTGGATTTTGGGAGCAACGATATATATATATTTTTCCTTCTTCCCTTTTTGTGAGTGTGTATGTGTATGCTTCTATGCTTCGTTGTGTGATTTTGTCTGTACAGCTTTGCTTTTACCATTTGTCCTAGGGTTCTGTCTGTCCGTAGTTTTTTCTTCTTAGTATAGTTTTTAGCACTGTTATCTTGGTGGATTTGTTTTTTGGTTTGGTTGCTCTCTTCTTTCTTTTCTTTTCTTAATTACTTTTAATTTTTCTTCATTTTTAATAATTATTTTTTATTTTAATAACTTTATTTTATCTTACTTTTTTCTTCCTTTCTTTCTTTTTCCCCCCTTTTCTTCTGAGCCTTGTGGCTGACAGGCTCTCGGTGCTCCGGCCAGGAGTCAGGCCTGTGTCTCTGAGGTGAGAGAGCCAAGTTCAGGACATTGGTCCACAAGAGACTTCCCAGCTCCACGTAATATCAAACGGTGAAAATATCCCAGAGATCTCCACCTCAACGCTAAGACCCAGCTTCACTCAACAACCAGCAAGCTACAGTGCTGGACACCCTATGCCAAACAACTAGCAAGACAGGAACACAACCCCACCCATTAGCACAGAGGCTGCCTAAAATCATAATAAGGTCACAGACACCCCAAACATACCACTGGACGTGGTCCTGCCCACCAGAAAGACAAGATCCAGCCTCATTCACCAGAACACAGGCACTAGTCCCCTCCACCAGGAAGCATACACAACCCACTGAACCAACCTTAGCCACTGGGGACAGACACCAAAAACAACGGGAACTATGAACCTGCAGCCTGCAAAAAGGAGACCCCAAACACAGTAAGTTAAGCAAAATGAGAAGACAGAGAAACACACAGCAGATGAAGAAGCAAGGTAAAAACTCAACAGACCTAACAAACGAAGAGGAAATAGGCAGTCTACCTGAAAAAAAAAAATCAGAGTAATGATAGTAAAGATGATCCAAAATCCTGGAAATAGAATGGAGAAAATACAATGTTTAACAAGGACCTAGAAAAATTAAAGAGCAAACAATGATGAACAATGCAATAAATGAAATTAAAAATTCTGTAGAAGGAATCAATAGCAGAATAACTGAGGCAAAAGAATGGACAAGTGACCTGGAAGATAAAATAGTGAAAATAACTATTGCAGAGCAGAATAAAGAAAAAAGAACGAAAAGAATTGAGGACATTCTCAGGGACAACATTAAACACACCAACATTCAAATTATAGGGGTTCCAGAAGAAGAAGAGAAAAAAAAAGGGACTGAGAAAATATTTGAAGAGATTATAACTTGAAAACTTCCCTAATATGGGAAAGGAAATAGCCAATCAAGTCCAGGAAGCACAGAGAGTCCCATACAGGATAAGTCCAAGGAGAAACAAGACACATACTAATCAAACTATCAAAAATTGAATACAAAGAAAAAATATTAAAAGCAGCAAGGGAAAAACAACAAATAACACATAAGGGAAACCCCATAAGGTTAACAGCTGATCTTTCAGCAGAGACTCTGAAAGCCAGAAGGGAGTGGCAGGGCATATTTAAAGTGACGAAAGGGAACAGCCTACAACCAAGATTACTCTATCCAGTAAGGATCTCATTCAGATTTGACAGAGAAATTAAAACCTTTACAGACAAGCAAAAGCTAAGAGAATTCAGCACCACCAAACCAGCTTTACAACAAATGCTAAAGGAACTTCTCTAGGCAGGAAACACAAGAGAAGGAAAAGACCTACAATAACGAACCCAAAACAATTAATAAAATGTTAATAGGCACATACATATTGATAATTACCTTAAATGTAAATGGATTAAATGCTCCCACCAAAAGACACAGATTGGCTGAATGGATACAAAAACAAGACCCACATATATGCTGTCTACAAGAGACCCACTTCAGACCTAGGGACACATACAGACCACAAGTGAGGGGATGGAAACAGATATTCCATGCAAATGGAAATCAAAAGAAAGCTGGAGTAGCTATTCTCATATCAGACAAAATAGACTTTAAAATAAAGACTATTACAAGAGACAAAGAAGGACACTACATAATGATCAAGGGATCAATCCAAGAAGGAGAAATAACAATTGTAAATATTTATGAACCCAACATAGGAGCACCTCAATACAAAAGGCAAATGCTAACAGCCATAAAAAGGGGATATCAACAGTAACACAATCAGAGTAGGGGACTTTAACACCCCACTTTCACCAATGGACAGATCATCCAAAATGAAAATAAATAAGGAAACACAAGCTTTAAAAGACACATTAAACAAGATGGACTAAATTGATATATATAGGACATTCCATCCAAAAACAACAGAATACACTTTCTTCTCAAGTGCTCATGGAACATTCTCCAGGGTAAATCATATCTTGGGTCACAAATCAAGCCTTGGTAAATTTAAGAAAATTGAAATCGTATCAAGTATCTTCTGACCAAAATGCTATGAGAGTAGATATCAATTACAGGAAAAAATCTGTAAAAAATACAAACACATAGAGGCTAAAAAATACACTACTTAATAACCAAGAGATCACTGAAGAAATCAAAAAGGAAATCAAAAATACCTAGAAACAAATGACAATGAAAACACGACAACCCAAAGCCTATGGGATGCAGCAAAAGCAGTTCTAAGAGGGAAGTTTATAGCAATACAATCCTACCTGAAGAGACAAGAAACATCTCAAATAAACAACCTAACCTTACACCTAAAGCAATTAGAGAAAGAAGAGCAAAAAACCCCCAAAGTTAGCAGAAGGAAAGAAATCATAAATATCAGAAATAAATGAAGGAAACGAGAGCAAAGATCAATAAAACTAAAAGCTGGGTCTTTGAGAAGATAAACAAAATTGATAAAACACTAGCCAGACTGATGAAGAAAAAAAGGGAGAAGACTCAAACCAATAGAATTAGAAATGAAAAAGGAGAAGTAACAACTGACACTGCAGAAATACAAAGGATCATGAGGGATTACTGCAAGCAACTATATGCCAATAAAATGAACAACCTGGAAGAAATGGACAAATTCTTAGAAAAACACAACCTTCTGAGACTGAACCAGGAAGAAATAAAAATATAAACAGACCAGTGCTTCCCTGCTGGTGCAGCGGTTGAGAGTCCGCCTGCTGATGCAGGGGACACGGGTTCGTGCCCTGGTCTGGGAGGATCCCACATGCCGTGGAGCGGCTGGGCCCGTGAGCCATGGCCGCTGAGCCTGCATGTCCGGAGCCTGTGCTCCACAGCGGGAGAGACCACAGTAGTGAGAGGCCTGCGTACCGCAAAAACAAAAACAAAAACAAACAAAAAAATATATATAAACAGACCAATCACAAGCACTGAAATTGAGACTGTGATTAAAAATCTTCCAACAAACAAAAGCCCAGGGCCAGATGGCTTCACAGGTGAATTCTATCAAACCTTCAGAGAAGAGCTAACACCTATCCTTCTCAAACTCTTCCAAAATATAGCAGAGGGAGGAACACTCCCAAACTCATTCTATGAGGCCACCATCACCCTGATACCAAAACCAGACACAGATGTCAGAAAGAAAGATAACTATAGGCCAATATCACTGATGAACATAGATGCAAAAATCCTCAACAAAATATTAGCAAACAGAATCCAACAGCACGTTAAAAGGATCATACACCATGATCAAGTGGGGTTTATCCCAGGAATGCAAGGATTCTTCAGTATATGCAAAACAATCAAATGTGATACACCATATTAACAAATAGAAGGAGAAAAGCCATAAGATCATCTCAATAGATGCAGAAAAAGCTTTTGACAAAATTCACTACCCATTTATGATAAAAACCCTCGAGAAAGTTGGCATAGAGGGAAGACACCTCAACATAATAAAGGCCATATATGACAAACCCACAGCCAACATTGTTCTCAATGGTGAAAAACCAAAACCATTTCCACTAAGATCAGGAACAAGAGAAGGTCGCCCACTCTCACCACTATTATTCAACACAGTTTTGGAAGTTTTAGCCACAGCAATCAGAGAAGAAAAAGAAATAAAAGGAATCCAAATCGGAAAAGAAGTAGTAAAACGGTCACTGTTTCCAAATGGCATGATACTATACATAGAGAATCCTAAAGATGCTACCAGAAAACTACTAGAGCTAATCAATGCAGTTGGTAAAGTAGCAGGATACAAAATTAATACACAGAAATCTCTTGCACTCCTATACACTAATGATGAAAAATCTGAAAGAGAAATTAAGAAACACTCCCATTTACCATTGCAACAAAAAGAATAAAATATCTAGGAATAAACCTACCTAAGGAGGAGAAAGACTTGTACTCAGGAAACTATAAAACACTGATGAAAGAAATTAAAGATGATACAAACAGATGGAGAGATATGCGATGCTCTTGGATTGGAAGAATCAACACTGTGAAAATGACTATACTACCCAAAGCAATTTACAGATTCAATGCAGTCCCTATCAAACTACCAGTAGCATTTGTCACAGAACTAGAACAAAAAATTTCACAATTTGTATGGAAACACAGAAGACCCCGAATAGCCAAAGCAATCTTGAGAATGAAAAACGGAGCTGGAGGAATCAGGCTCTTGGACTTCAGACTATACTACAAAGCTACAGTAATCAAGACAGTATGGTACTGGCAGAAAAACAGAAAGACAGATCAATGGAACAGAATAGAAAGCCCAGAGAAAAACCCACGCACATATGGTCACCTTATCTTTTTTTTTTTTTTTTTGTGGTACGCGGGCCTCTCACTGTTGTGGCCTCTCCCGTTGCGGAGCACAGGCTCCGGACAGGTAGGCTCAGCAGCCATGGCTCACGGGCCCCACCGCTCCGCGGCATGTGGGATCTTCCCAGACCGGGGCACGAACCCACGTCCCCTGCATCGGCAGGCGGACTCTCAACCACTGCGCCACCAGGGAAGCCCTGGTCACCTTATCTTTGATAAAGGAGGCAGGAATGTACAGTGGAGAAAGGACAGCCTCTTCAATAAGTGGTGCTGGGAAAACTGGACAGGTACATGTAAAACAATGAAATTAGTACATTCCCTAACACCATACACAAACGTAAACTGAAAGTGGATGAAATACCTAAATGTAAGGCCAGACACTAACAAACTCTTAGAGGAAAACATAGGCAGAACACTCTATGACATAAATCACAGCAAGACCCTTTTTGACCCACCTCCTAGAAAAATGGAATTAAAAACAAAAATAAACAAATGGGACCTAATGAAACCTAAAAGCTTTTGCACAGCAAAGGAAACCATAAACAAGATGAAAAGACAACCCTCAGAATGGGAGAAAATATTTGCAAATGAACCAACTGACAAAGGATTAATCTCCAAAATATACAAGCAGCTCATGCAGCTCAATATCATAAAAGAAAACAACCCAATCCAAAAATGGGCAGGAGACATAAATAGACATTTCTCCAAAGAAGTTGTACAGATTGCCAACAAACACATGAAAGAATGCTCAACATTACTAATCATTAGAGAAATGCAAATGAAAACTACAATGAGGTATCACCTCACACCACTCAGAATGGCCATCATCAAAAAATCTACAAACAATAAATGCTGGAGAGGGTGTGGAGAAAAGGGAACCCTCTTGCACTGTTGGTGGGAATGTAAATTGATACAGCCACTATGGAGAACAGTATGGAGGTTCCTTAAAAAAGTAAAAATAGAACTACCATATTACCCAGCAATCCTACTACCAGGCATATACCCTGAGAAAACCATAATTCAAAAAGAGTCATGTACCACAATGCTCATTGCAGCTGTATTTACAATAGCCAGGACATGGAAGCAACCTAAGTGTCCATTGACAGATGAATGGATAAGGACGATGTGGCACATACAGGCAATGGAATAATTACTCAGCCATAAAAAGAAACGAAATGGAGTTATTTGTAGTGAGGTGGATGGACCTAGAGCCTGTCATACAGAGTGAAGTAAGTCAAAAAGAGAAAAACAAACACCGTATGCTAACACATATATATGGAATCTAAAAAAAGAAAAAAAAAGGTTATGCATAACCTAGGGGCAAGACAGGAATAAAGACGCAGACATAGAGAATGGACTTGAGGACATGGGGAGGGGGGAGGGTAAGCTGGGACAAAGTGAGAGAGTGGCACGGACTTATATATACTACCAAATGTAAAATTGATAGCTAGCGGGAAGCAGCCGCATAGCACAGAGAGATCAGCTCGGTGCTTTGTGACCACCTAGAGGGGTGGGATAGGGAGGGTGGAAGCGAGACACAAGAGGGAGTAGATATGGGAATATATGTATATGTATAGCTGATTCACTTTGCTATAAAGCAGAAACTAACACACCATTGTAAAGCAATTATCCTCCAATAATGATGTTAACAAAAATAAAATAAAAACCACCACCAAAAAAAGAAAAGTCATTTAATTGCCATTAATCTCGCCTGTCTATCATTGTACATTTGCTTGTGATATCCACCTTCGATTGATCTTCAATACTGCAACTACCTTAGTTTTCCTAAGACATTACACTTAATTATAAAGGGCCTACCACATCATGTCAAAATTCTGCAAGATATATGACTCCACACAAAGTTTGGTCCTATCACACCATATTTTCTACTATTATCCTCAAATAAAACCTCATGTACCGTGTCATAATAATTACGAGAATGTAGGCTATGGAGTCAGTCTGTCTTGAGGTTGAGTACTAGCTCCCCTATATGAGCCTGGGCAAGTTGCTTAACCCCTCTGTGCCTCAAGATATTGCTAATTAAAAGTATTTTACTAGGGACTTCCCAGGTGACACAGTGGTTCAGAATATGCCTGCCAATGCAGGGGACACTGGTTTGATCCCTGATCTGGGAAGATCCCACATGCCGCAGAGCAACTAAGCCCTGTGCCACAACTACTGAGCCTGTGCTCTAGAGCCTGCGAGCCACAACTACTGAAGCCTGCGCACCTAGAGCCCGTGCTCCACAACAAGAGAAGCCACTGCAATAAGAAGCCTGCGCACTGCAACGAAGAGTAGCCCCCGCTCGCTGCAACTAGAGAAAGCCCGCGTGCGGCAATGAAGACCCAATGCAGCCATAAATAAATAAAATTTTAAAAGTATTTTACTAATATAAAATAATGGTAGATTCATATAATCAAATATCACACTGAGAGATTTTATACTGTTAACTGCCACTATACATTAATCCATGTCACCATGCCATGTAAGCTTCTCTAGGAGATAAAACAATAACATCTCCTACTCCATAATTCTCCCTGTGCTAGTAAAGGAAAAAAAAATGCTGTGAATAAATACTATATGTAGAATAAGTAAATATACATTCCATAGCTGTTAATTCTTTTAACTAATAACTAAGTATACTAAGGTTCAACGATGTCAATTTTTTATATACCAGCTTAAAAGAGTTTGATTAGCTGAGGTATGAAATGTAGAAAGAAAAATGTTAGGAAGATGATATTACCCCCAACGCCATTCTCTTCCAAAAAACCAAATCCAAGGTTTTTCCTTCAAAAGCTAAATATGTAAACCAGTATTCAACAGTAAAGAAAGTAAAATCATAGTTCTTTAAAAATACAGAATTCTTTAAAAAGTTAAAAATTTACCATCTGTCACACTAGACTGATCTTTCTCTCTCTTTTTCTTGTCTTTTTTTTCTATCTCCCTTTTGATCTTTATTAATTTCTGTGCTACCTAATTTCAAATTGATAAAGTTAGTTTGACAATTTTTTTCCCTATAGCTTAAGGGTTTAACCATATGGATGACTTTATAAATGATTAAATTATCACTTAAACAATTCTCACACGTTACCTAAAATCATTAACTGAAATAGGATTACGTTCCCCAAGCTAAAAAAGCCTAGTTTTATCAATGCTATTGATCACTAGCATAAGAGGGACATACTAGAGAAGGTGGAACATAAGTAGAAATTTTATTTCTTACTTGCTTCCTCAAGAAACTGAAATAATTTCTGAAGCTAAACTGGGATAATTCCTACTATAGTTAATTTGCTATGTTGAAAAATTATCAAGAGAATGGAGGATTTTAATAAATATTCTATCTCAAACATTCATGAAGTGGAACCCCCTTTTCTCTTCCGGATTAAGGATATTCTTGATTACCTTGCTCCAAACATTTAGACTATCTTAAAACTCTAGAGGTACCTCCATTTCCTGCGGTCTCATTCAAAACAGACTGTTCAAAGGCTTAAACATAAAGAGTTACAGACACCAGTTCTTCTACTAACTTTGAAGCAGCAATGGTAGATGGTAACATCCATATTACAAATGATCAACATCTGACTCTGACCAACATTTACGAAGTAAGTAAGGTACGTTGAACTTGTCTTATTTCATTTATTTTTTTAAGATCCCAAATTAAAATTGTTTCTATGTCTCAGCTTGAAATGAATGTTCTAATGCTGCTGTATACAAACAAGCATAAGGAACACTATAGTTCTCTGCTCTTACAAAACCTATGAGATGTAAGTTGCAACATCTCTCAGTGTTAACTTTTTCCCTTTGTGTAAATACTTAATAAAATGTACTGAAGAAAAGACAAACACACTAAATAATTAACTTGATCCCCCCAAACGTATAAATAACTTTAATTGACGGCAATTTCAGAAGTGGAAAAATCAGCAGAATTGCATTTTATCCCTCACCCCTTTAGGAATCACAGAATTAATGAGTAGTAGTAACACCTTACATTTATAAGAGCTCTATGACTGACAAATAACTTCTAATTGAAGTAATTGTAAATTCACATGTGTTTGTAAGAAACAATACAGAGATCCCTTGTACATGTAATTTGATTTGAACACAGAAAATATTAAGAAATACTGAAGACAAAATAGCAGTGATACAACAAACTTGAATATCTTTATGATCATATGTATTTTATTTCTTACAAGTGCTACTTTTGATGTGAAAAGTGAGTTATTAAGCTCATGGTGGAATTATCAATTTATAAAAAAATAAAAATATGGATAGGTTTATTAGAATAATGAGATACTAGCCACAAATCCTTCAATTTAAAAATAACATTTTACAAATATATTGACGTTCCAAAATTGCTCTGTTAGCACCATCTATTTATGAAAGCTTTGTTCTTACTACTCAACAAAGTAACGTTCAAATCATTTTTAAAGGATTTTCATCTCCTCAAGTTGCTCTCTCAATGAGACCAAAAAGATATGGTTTAAAAAAATTGTTTCTTCTAGTACCCCACTATTGAGATATAAACTATCTCAATATGATGAATTATAAATTAATTCCATTTTTCAGAAAGACCACAGGGAAGTAGAGGCAGTTATGACATGAAAATTGATTTGGAACTTGACAAATATATTTTTCCTAAAGACATAATGAGTATGTTCCTAGATTAGTCCCTAAAAGCATATTAATTTCACAATTGCTGAAACACATTCCTGATAGAATTATTTCTGTCATCCTAACCATAAATTACAGAGCATTTCCTCATCTGTGTACCCTTTAACACCTGGTATTTCTGACTTGGTACTTCGTACACAGTGCTCAGGTGAATGACCACATTATTAAACCATACCCCTAATGGGGGACATTTAAGTAGCTTCTTTGAGCTCCTGTTTTAAATAACAACAACAACAAATTTATGTATAGTCTTTGATTATTCAGGGTCTGGCTAGTCACAGGATTTGGTAATCTTTCTTCAGAAGAAAAGTTCATAAAAGAAGAGATTGACAGAAATAGTTAAATAGACATTCATTAAAATGAATGAATACCTAGAAAAATTTTTAAAAAGTATTTAAGTATTATTATTTATTTAAAAATAAATCTCACCTGAAAGAACTCATATTTTAAAATGAAAATGCAATCTTAAAATGTTCAAATTAGTCAATCAATTTTATTATGTCAGACGATAAAGTTCTATCAATTAAAGGGCAATTCAAAAGCATTTAAAATATAACTAATCTTTTGAATTAAAAACAGATACTTACCAAGTGGAGCTTTGAGAAAACGCCGCTCAATGCCCTGCTCTATTTGAAAGAGTGCCATTGCAAGATAATGAACCACGTTGCTCACTGACTGCGGTGTACTTGCATTAGTTGAGACAGTACTCGGAGATTCTGTTTTTATGCCCAAAAGTCTACAATTAAAACATTGAACAGTGAGGACAGGGATTATCTTATTCCCCATAGCACCACAGAAAGTTTTGTTAAGAGCAAGTCTTCAATCGAATCCACAAAATAAAGAATAGGCAATTAAGGAATACTTGAAAAACATTCCCAGTTTAAATGTGTCATATCTACAGCCACATATAACAAGGATCTCACACGCAGGGGTGCAGGTACAGTGACTCACAGTATTTTCTCTCCTCCCAGTAACTCAGAATATGATTGATAAGGCTGGGCTAAGAATTCTTTCTCTGAAGCAAACTTGAATAAGTAGAGAGTACTGTACAAAGCAAGCCAGTTCCATCTTTCAGAGAATTTTTAAATTTCGGGTAAGGCATTTACTAATACAAATTAGCTTTCAGCTTTCTTTCCTAAACCATAGGTCTTTCTGCTGATTTTCAAAAGTACATATATATATTTCAAACTATGATTGCCTTCAAGGTCTTATATGTTGAAGAAATCTTGGAAACAGAATAAAAGAATAAAATTATATTTATATTTGTCATAAAAATTTCCCATCAAAGTATATATCTAATATTTTAACCCATGGTTGTATTTTCTTTTTCCATTTATCATTAATTTTCAGATTATTTCATACTTTTCTATGTTGTGCTATAAAGATCATATTCACCAAAAAAAATTGAAGAGTTTTATAGTACTTAAAAACACTATTAGGTGAAACTTGAATCCACTTATTCATCCAAATGCTTACTTACATCTGTGTAAGAAATAGTTTCCCTCAATCTCTAGGAGTTCTCATAAGCTAATAGGAAAGGGAGATAAAAACATGAATCAAGAGCTAAACTAACTATCAAGTCATTTAAGGACGTTACAAGGGCAGATATCGAGAGGAGGGAAGGTGGATGAGACAAAGCTTAGGGGAAAGGTTTCAGGACCTTAAGGGATAAGTATCTCAGGCAGCTTATCTCTGTTTCTCGTGCTTCAACTTTTACTTATAGCTGCCTCCTAACTAACCAGTTCCTTCGCCTCCAATCTTACTCCCTTTGCAATAAATCTCCATGCTGCAGCTAAAACGATCATTAGAATGGACTTGAGAATACGGGGAGGGGGAAGGGTAAGCTGGGACGAAGTGAGAGAGTGGCATGGACTTATATATACTACCAGACGTAAAATAGATAGCTAGTGGGAAGCAGCCGCATAGCACAGGGAGATCAGCTTGGTGCTTTGTGACCACCTAGCGGGGTGGGATAGGGAGGGTGGGAGGGAGACGCAAGAGGGAGGAGATACGGGGATGTATGTATACGTATAGCTGATTCACTTTGCTATAAAGCAGAAACTAACACACCATTGTAAAGCAATTATACTCCAATAAAGATGTTAAAAAAAAAAAAAAAGTACAAGCTCATTCACTCAAAGCCTTTGGTATAATGTCTTCCCTCCCAGTCTCATATCCTTTCCACCTTTAGGTCTCAGGTTCACAGTCACTTCCTCTTGCACTTCCTTTGCTGTTTTCCATATTCTACCAAGATAAGAAGCCCTCCTATGTGTTACATCTGCATTGGGTATTTACTACCAGAACTCTGACCCTGTTCTATAATTGTTAGCTTAATGTCTCTCCACCATTTCCTTCTAGACAATAAAACTTATCCTTAAGGGCAGATACTATCCAAAATAACTCTGAAAAAGTAAAAGTATCTGTCTATAGATAAATAGGTTCTGACTAATGGCTCAAATAATATTTTAGTCTATTACAGTTTACTAAGTATTCCTACAGAAAAGACAAATGGATAGTGTAAAGCTACTTTCTGAAATTAATAAAACCTTAAGTTCAAAGAGTTTTTAAAAACTTGAGTAACTATCAATATCATTATCCTAACAAGGTGTCTTTCAGCTGCTTTAGTACTAAGTGGAGTGACAGAGAACCTGTGGTTTAGCAAAATCATCACTTCAGTGGTTACAAATATTAAGGTCCTCACAATAAGATTTTAAAACAATTTTTTGAAGAAAAAGAAACATTTACTTAAAAAAAAGAGTATAAAATGGCAAGGAAAAGTGATGATTACTTTAGAAAATCCTTTTTGTACCTGTCTTTTACTATGACCTTTGCTTGCTCATCAATTTCCATCTCCTCTACATCTTCATTCACAGTTTTAATTATACCATTTTCCTTGTTTTCCTCATTTAACAGCTCATACCGTCCACTTTCTAATGCTGATCTCCAGATGTTTCGGTCTGTAACCTGTAACAAAAACCAAATTTACTAACCCTGAAAAATGACATATACTGTTCCTAAGAAGTATGAGGTTCAATGTACATATGAAAAAGTCATGAATATTCTAGAACAGATTGTGAATCAAAAAGGGGTCTAAAAATAAGGTTACTAAGTGGCCAAAATGGAATTCATATCATTCATAGATGGAAGCTTTAATACCTTACTCTCTATATAGTGAAATCATAAACAATTCTAAGATTGGTCACCTGACAGTAGCAAAAAAGTGACAGATGATAGCAAAGGAATGAACAGAACACACATACCAAGCATGAATTACTTACAGATTTTAAAAAGGTAACAAAGAAACCAATAAACAAACCAGACTCAGCAGAGGAGGCAGGAGCTAGTCAAGGAAGAAGAAAATATCCTTACACATTTCAACATCTCGGATGAAAATGCCATAAAACAGATACTTTTTAAACACCAAAAGTTAATATTAAAAAAGGTCAATTATGTTCATTAAATTCTGTTTAAGAAAGCAGATAGTCATATAGCATATTTAAGAAAGATTTCTATCTATATATAAACAATTTGATACAGGGGAATAAAGTTAGTTTTCATAAAAAAATATATCACTTCCTGGTATTTATTCAGAACACACATGCCTTGACTATATCAAATAAATTAACAAATATGGCCAATATTCTGGTAATTAGGCAAATTTAAAATGGGAGCAGGGACAAACCTTGATTGCTCCTAATGTTCCTTGGTAAATTCTGTCTTCAATATCCAAAAGAAAATCTCTCAGCCTCAACTCAAGCTGCCTTTCTGCAGACATCTGAGATGGATCATATGCATTGGAGGATCTTCCCCGACTATATGTAGGTTTGCTATCAGTTTGAGGTTTGTCTGAAATAGTTATCAAATATCTTTATTATTATTTTCTCATTAAAAAATACAATTACCCATCTGACTGTATGATTGTGAGACAATGGATATAAAAACACTCAGTAAATCCTCAAGTGTGGAGGGGGAAAAAAAAGGAGAAAATGTTTGCACACCATTTATCTGATAAGTGATTTGTATCTAGAATATGTAAAGAACTCTTACAACTCAATAAAAAGACAAATAATACAATTTAAAAATGTGCAAAGGATCTGAACATGCTTTTCTTTCTTTCTTTTTTTTTGGCTGAGTCGCGAGGCTCGCGGGGTCTTAGTTTGCCAACCAGGGGCCCACAACAGTGAAAGCTCTGAGTCCTAACCACTGGACCGCCAGGGAATTCCCCTGAACACACTTCGTATCAGACCATATCTTCCTTAAAGAAGATATACAAATGGCCAATAAGACCATGCGAAGATGCTCAAGATCATTAGTCATTTGGGAAATACACATCAAAACCACAATGAGATACCACTTCACACCTCTAGAATGGCTAGAATCAAAAAGTCAGGTAATAACAAGTGTTGACAGGGACATGGAGAAATTTTAACCCTCAATATAAAATGGTGAGCCACTTTAGGAAACAGTCTGGAAGTTCCTCAAATGATTAAACAGAATTACCATATGATCTAGTAATTTCACTCTTAGGTATATACCCAAGAGAAATGAAAACATGTGTCAGCAAAAATTTGTACACAAATGTTTACAGCAGCATTATCCGTAATAGCCAAGAGGTGGAAACAACAGAAATGTCCATCAACTAACATATGGATAAGTAAAATATAGTATACAATGAACATTAATTGGCCATAAAAGGGAATGAAGTACAACTTAAATGAACCTTGAAAACATTATGCTAAGTGAAAGAAGTCAATCACAAAAGACCATATACTATATGATACCAGTCATATAAAATATTCAAACAAGGAAATTTACAGTAACAGAAAATAGATTTGTGGTTGCTTAGGTCTACAGGGGTGGCAGCTAAAGGGTATGGGATTTCTTTCTGAGATGATGAAAATGTTCTAAAATTGACTGTGTGATGGTTGCACATATCTAAGAATATACAAAAAAACCACTGAATTGTACACTTTAAATGGGTGAATTGTACAGTGTTATGAATTAAAATCTCAGCTTTAAAGCTGTTAAAGAATTGCGATCAACAGTTTTTAATCCTGAAGAGAATTAAAGTAGTCATGGTAATAATATGACCCTAAATTTAAGAGTTCTCTACCTAGAAAATTTCATTTACACCTATAAATGCCTTACTGCTTTCTCTTATCTGTCATCAATAGACCAGCCATCAAATAAGAAATATTGCTACCTGATCTGTCCTTGCAGCCCATCTCCAAAGGCGTGATCACTAATGGAAACTGTCCCTGGACCCTCAGCCAAAACCTCTAGTGAGTGAACTCACTCATTATTAGATCTCAAAACCCGATGGTAACCTTACTGCCTCAGGTATTCAATCTACTGATCAAGGAATGAGATCAGGAAGAGTACATAACTTCTCACATTGTCAGCTGTGTTTCTCATAATCCAAATGGAAGCCAGTGGAATCTAGAAAACCTGATTTCTCTAACTGGCAAACTTTCCCTAACTTAGGAACTGAGAGCATAGTCCAAAGGAAAGAGAAGTTGTTTTAAACACAGCTCTAATAGTTTGAAAAATGTTTAATCCTGAGCCAGAGATTATTGGGAAAGAAAAATAAAGGAAATAGGTTCCATTGAAAATTTACCTGAAAAATGAAACTTCTCTTCAGAAAAACGGGCTAGCTGTGCACATATTCTGCGTTTCTCTTGCAACAAAGTTTCTTTTAAGGCACTTTCTCTATGTCCTCTAGAATTAAGAGCTTCAATAAGCTGGTCCAGCTGTTCACAAGAACTGTAAAAGCACCACCGATTTGGCTTATGCACTGGTTTTGGCAGCTGCACAGAATCATCACACGGACCTTGGTCAATGCTGGAGGTAGAGTCAGACATCAAAGAATCTCCAGTTTTAGTGGATACCTGAGGATCTTGAGGCTGTACATTATCCTGAAATGATGAAGATCTAGGCAACAGCATGTCTTCAGTGAGACCAGAATAATCCTCTTCAATAAACAATCCAGGAATAGAAGGGAAAATCCAATACCGCCTATACATGCGGTCGCGGCCCAAGGGGAAGATATTGGTACATGCTATGGCACTCTGGATTTTTTCTAAGAGCTCTTTCTCTTTTCGTTGGTGTTCCTGTTTTAAAGCTTCTTCCTCATCAGCAGTAAGAGGCTCTCTTGTTACACTGTTGACCTCTTCTTGCCTTGTACATTCTTTAAATCCATTTTGTCCCCTTTTCCCTATAATCGAAACAACCTTTGATCACCATCATCATACTTTAAATTTTCATTACAAAAATATGATACAAGCTACCCCAAGTTACTATACGTTTTGGACTAAACTGTATGTGCCACCCCCCATACCCCCAATTCATAGGTTGAAGTTCTAAACCCCAGTGTGACTGAATTTGGAGACAGGGCCTTTAACGAGGTGATTAAGGTTAAATGAGATCATAAGGGCAGGGCCCTAATCTGACAGGACTGGTGTCTTTAAGGAAGAGAGACCAGAGCTCCCTCTCCACTTGTGGGCACAGAGGAAAGGTCATGTGAGGACACAGTGAGAAGGTGCTATCACCAGCTGAGAGAGGCCTCACCAGAAATCAACCCTGCTTGATCAACCCACCTTGATCTTGTACTTCCAGCCTCCAGAACTGTGATGAAATAAATTTGTTGTTTAAGCCACCCAGTCTGTAATATTTTGTTATGGCAGCATAAATAGACTAATATACTATGTTAATAAGAAACTGACACACTTAAATATAAAGGGACACACAAAAATCTTCCATCTCCATACTGGAGAGTATGGGCACAGTCTGTTAGTTATTTTGCACCATACATTCAGTCCTTTGTCTAAGGCAGGAGTCAGCAAACTACTTTTGTAAAGGGCTAGTTAGTAAATATTTTAAGCTGTGTGGGTCATATGGTTTTTGTCACAGCTACTCAACTCTGCCACTGTAGCATGAAAGCAGCCATAGACAATACGTAAATGAATGAGCATGGCTATATTCAATAAAAATTTATTTATGGTCACTGAGTCTGAATTTCATGTAATTTTCACTTCACAAAATATCATTCTTCATAAAATTTTTTCAACTATTTAAAACTGTAAAAACTCTTTTTAGCTCATGGGTAATATTAAAACAGGGGGCAGGGCAGATTTGGTCAATGGGCTATAGTTTACTAACCTTTGCTTTAAGGTAACAGAACCCTTAATTATTAGGCACCTAGCAATCCAAAAGAAGGACAACATTTCTCAGACCCTCTTTCCCTAGTAAACATGGCTACATTAGAAACTACTGGTCAAAGAGGTGGGAGCAGAAGCATTATATGTAACCTCTGGGTTATGCCTCTTTTTCTTCTTTCCCTCTTCCAACTAGATAGAATGGAGACAAGGTGATAAATCATTTTGGAACATGAGGATGGCAGCAAAACCCTAAGGATGACAGTACCAACAAGACAGAAGGAGCCTGGATTCCTCGTGACCTGCCTGGACTTTTATGCTGTGTTGAAGAATTAGACCTCTCTCTTGTTTCAGTCACTGTCATATTGCTTAAATGGTTGGGGGGTGTTTCTTCTTTCTATTTCTTTTGCCTGAAAGAGTTTGTGTAAGATTGGAATTATCTGCTTCTTTAAAATTTGGCAGATTCACCATAAAGTTGCCTAGGACTGATGTTTTCCTTATAGGAAGGCTTTTAATATGAATTCAAAATCTTTAATGGTTTAGGACGATTCACATTTTAAATTTTTTCTTTAATCCATTTTTATAATTTGCACTTTTCTAGGGTTTTGCTCCTTTTTGGCCTCTATTTTCAAATTTACTGCTATAAAATTGTTATGTTATCCGCTTATCTATATTTTTATTTATTTATTTTTTTGCGGTATGTGGGCCTCTCACTGTTGTGGCCTCTCCCATTGCGGAGCACAGGCTCCGGTCGTGCAGGCTCAGCGGCCATGGCTCATGGGCCCAGCCGCTCCGCGGCATGTGGGATCTTCCTGGACCGGGGCACGAACCCGTGTCCCCTGCATCGGCAGGCGGACTCTCAACCACTGCGCCACCAGGGAAGCCCCCCCACTTATCTTTAAATTTCTGCTCCATCTGTAGTTATGTTGCTTCCATTTTTAGTCCTAATTTTTTGTTGTGACCGCCCCCCCAAATCAATTTCAACAAAGGTTTATCCAGTTTGTGTCTTTTTCAAAGAACAAACTTTTGGCTCTACTGCAGTTTTATCTCCTATTAATTTCTACTCATATCTACTGTTTCCTTATATTTGGGGAGATTATTCCAGTTTCTACCTCTAACTTCTTAAATGAATGCCTAGCTCAATTTGCCTTTCTTCTTTCTTAATTTGTATTAAAGCTATATAAATTTTCCTTTAAGTGGAGGGACTGTATCCAACAAGTGTTAATATGCAGTACTAATTGGTTTTAAATATTTTCTAATTTCCATTAGGGTTTCTCCTTTGACCCATTACTTGGAAGTTTGTTTTAAACTCTAATAATATGAGGTTTATTTGCTTTGGATTTCTAAATCAATTGCATTGTAATCAGACAGTACAGCCTCCATGATACAAGAGATTTTCTGTCTACTTATAATAACCATTTAGAAAATAAAGCAAAAAAAAAAAAAAGATACCATCCAAATTAGAGGCACAGAATAAACTTAAGGATCTCCTTTAATAGTTATCAAATGAAGACGGTTAGAGATCCTCAGAAGTAATTTGTACCAAGCTTTCAAAAAAATGTATTTCCTTTGATCCAGCAATTTATGAAATTATTTTAAGGCAGCAGAGATATCCATTCCCATCAATATGACACCAATTACAAGCATTACTGATCTCTTGTACCTCTAGCAACTAAGAGGCATTCAGTGCATGTCGAATGAGTATGTTATAGAATAAAAATTTCTATTTGGTCAATATAAAGTAGTAAATATGAAAACTCAACAAACACACCTTGGAATCTCAAATGGAAGCAATCTAATATATATTTCAGAATAGTGAATTAATAAAATGCCTTATCAATTAAAAACAAGCAAGAATGCCCGTAAGAAATTCTGTATTACCCCTTCTGCTTCTTTTATGTGATCCTGGGTCATCTTCATCCTCAGTAACTGTGTCTTGATCTTGTTCCTTTTGCTCTGTTTCTTTGCCCTCAGTGCTAGTATCAAAATCTTCCCTTTCTTCTTCCCTTAAGGATGAAAACAAAAATTATATTCATTAATGAATATATAATTCCATTCATGAAATATTTATTGCCTGCGTATGAAGTACCAGGCATTATGCTTAGGAAGTAGTGAACGAGATAACACAGAGTTTACAGTCTTGCAGGGAAAACAGATAATTATATAAATCATTGTAAAATTAAAATATGTAATAACTACTAAAAAAGGAGAAGTTCAAAATGCTATGAAAGCATTTCCAGGAGAACCAAATCTAGTCTCAGGGACCAAGAGAGGCTTGCTTAAAGAAGTGACATTTAAACTGCGAGACTATGGAGACTGGGGATGGGTAAGGCGGCAGGTAAGAAGAAATCTTCATTTTTAGCAGAGGGGATAACATGCTAAGGCACTGAGCTCAAGGGAAAAGGAAGGAGCTTATAATTTTGAGAAGGTGTAAACAAAAAAGAAGTAATTGAAGATATGAATGAGAAAAAGCAGGGCTAGGTCATACTGGGCCTTGTAAGGCATCATTCAAAAAGCAATGGGAAAAAAAAAGTAATGGGAAAAAAGTGGACGAATTTAGAAATGGGAAATGACATGATTAGAAGGCACTTTTGCTGCTATGTGGAAAATCATCTGAGAGAGAAAGTAGATGAGGGGAGACCAGTAAAGAGGTCACTGTAATAGTCCAGGTAACTGGCTGGGAGGTGATGGTGGCTCAGAGTATAAAGGAGATAAATAGACAAAGAGTGGAGGAGAGACGCAGACAAACTTCAGATATAATAAGTAGGAAGAATGAACACAATATGTTTAATCCACTATATTGTCCAAATCAAAACTAAAGTTGTATGAAACCTGAGTTAATTCTACCATTTATGTTCTACATTCAAAGACAGTTTTGTAAACTCAAATGTATTCAGGAACCAGAGAGATAATGTAAACGAGTGAGGCTAGATGAGTACAAAAAATATGAAGTGGTGGGATCTGTAACATGCCTATTTTCACTTTTTAATAATTTAAGATATCACAAGGAAAAAAAATTTGTAACTATGTGAGGTGATGAATTTTAATGAAACTATGGTAATCATTTCACAATATATGCATTTGTCAAATCATTGTTTTGTACATCTTAAATGAATACAATACTTTATGTCAATTACATCTCAATATAATTGGAAAAAGTTTACAAAATGTAAAAAAAATTGAGATATAATTCACATACCATAAAAATCACCATTTTAAAGTGTACAATTCAGTGGTTTTTAGTAATATTAACAAGGTTATACAATCATTGCCTCTATCTAATTCCAGAACATTTTCACCATCCCCAAAGAAAAACCACATAGCCATTTTCAGTTCCTCTTCCCCCAATGCCCCTGGTAACCACTCATCTACTTTCTGCTATGGATTTGCCTATTCTGGACTTTTCCTATAAATGCAATCATACAACACATGGCCTTTTGTGACTAGCTTCTTTCACTTAGCATAAGGTGTTCATCCATGTTGTAGCATGTATCAGAATTCCATTCCTTTTATTGCTGAATAACATTCTGCTATATGGATATACCACAGAAGGAATATATCATTTTGTTTATCTATTCATCAATTGATAGACATTTGGGTTGTTACCATTTTTTGGCTATTAAGAATAATGCTGCTATGAACTTTCGTGTATACATTTTTAAGTGAATGTATGTTCTTAATTCTCTTGGATATACACCTAGGAGTGGAACTGCTGGTCACATGGTAACATATGGTTTAAACAGTTTGATGAACTGCCAAACTTGGTCCAAAGCAGCCACACCATTTTACACATCCCTGTGAGCAACGTATGAGAGTTCTAATTCTTTCATATTCTCACCAACATATGTTACTGTCCCTCAGTTGAATTACAGCCATCCTAGTAAGCGTGAAGTAGTATCGCATTGTGGTTTTGATATACGTTTCCCTAATGACTAATGATGTTGAGCATCTTTTTATGAGCTTCATGTTTATCTTCTTTGGAGAAATGTCCATTAAAATCCTTTGCCCATTTTTTAAATTGAGCTGTCTTTTTACTGTCGAGTTGTATGAGTTCCTTATATATTCTGGACGTCAGATACATGATTTGCAAAATTTTTCTCCCATTTTCTGGGCTGCTATTTTTACTTTCTTGATAGTGTTCTTTGAAGCACAAAAGTTTTCAAATTTGGTGAATCTATCTATTTTTTCTTTGGTTGCTTGTACTTTAGGTGTCATATCTATTAACTTTCTTAAGGTATCCAAATAAATTCCTTAAAGTATTACTGATGGCCATATAAAATACAACTGATGCAAGTTTGTGACCTATGATCTTAAGATGTAATAGGTATTTTTACATGAAAGTATAATCAAAAGTCAATACACTAAATTTGGAATACTGAGATTTTTAGAACTTCTTTGGCAGATTTTATTTAAAAATTATTATTTCTGCTAAATTTGAATATGATTTGCCATCTACAGTATGGGAAAAATTCCAACTTGTCTTCACAGCCAATCTTCATCCCTAATATGCTGAAATTAAATGAAATACTTAGGCAGTCACTAAATTATTTAAGATGCTGACATCCTCTCCCTACACCTACCAAAAGCTCCAATCTCATCTCTATTCCTCAAAAGGCTTGAAGGAGCTCTGTAAACACAGTGTACAACTGTGATGATGATGGTGGAGAGGAGAGACCCTACTAGTAATGCTAGAAACTGGTTAACAATAGCCTATTGAAAGTTTTCTGGGAAATTATAATTTATAACATTAATTCTATGAGAAAATGAGTTCTAGATTCCCTGGAAGTGCTTTTTTTTTCTTTTTAAACATAACACATGTATATCTGAGGACTGTCTGTATGTAAATTTCATAGGCTTGCTGACACTATTATATGTTTTCTAAAAATTTTGAAAGCATTTTAGAGTTTAAGGTGCTGATTTTTATTCTTTATGTGATCCAGATAAGCAGTGTAATTCAAACCATACCCAATAGATGTATCTGCAACTGAGTTTCTTTGCTCATCTTCCTTTAGTTTTTCTTGTTTCTCCTTCATTTTTTGTTCTTGCTCCTTAAGTTTTTCTTCTTTCCTTTTACGAATTCTGAAAGTTAAAATAAAATATTATAGTCTATCTGGTACTTTTAACTTTTAGTATCTTGCCTTTAATCATAAAATTATAGAAAACGCTCCAAATGTTATCACAAAACCATAAAGTAGTTAATCTATTCATAACCTCTCAGTGTGAGCCAGTGCCACACCGCAGCCCAACATGGTTTCAGATGCAAAGAAATAAACAACTTTCATTAGCACAACTGACTATAATTATTTCTTACCTAGCAGCTGCTTCTTCCCTCTCTTTTCGATGTTGTTCTGCTTTCAACTCCCGAAACTCCTGCTTTGCCTGTCGTAATATGTCAACATAATCTTCAATGAAATCCCTAGTAGAAACTAGGGTCAGTAGTTTCCCACAGAGAGCATGAAGTATCTTCATTTTTTCTCCTGTCAAAAATTGGTAAATAACTTCTGGATTATCAATGACAAGAAAAATTTTAATTTGTGGCTCAATGTGAAAATGTTTAATAAAGACCAGGGAAAAGTTTCTTAGGATCAAACATGCCAGTGGCATGTATGGAAAAAAAGCAAATTTGAATCCAATTAACAGTTATGTGATAGACAAGGCATTTCAAATACTAATGACTACCTTATATACTAATTAAACAGACATGAAAAATTTTCTAATTGCAAAGAATTAATTTTGAAGTTTTAATTTTCAGGCTCATGTATGAAGTTCAAATCAAAACTAAGTTATAACCACATGAATTAAAAAAAAAGGCAATACGCAAATTGCTACTCTGAAAAGACTGCACAAAACACTACTATAAATTATAAAAATTATATGAATGTTAGATCAACTATATCTCAATAAAAAATTTTTTTTAACTATATGAATCTTACGAATTAGGTATTCTTATTATATGTTTTCTTAATTAAGCATATTCAATTCTATATATTCGTACATTGTAATTTTTTATTTAGAAAAGGAAGGGAAAAATAACTTCATCTTATTTTTACATATTGTGCCTCATATGTAAAACTGAGGCACAAACACTCAAGTGAATATTAGAATTTTGCAGCTACAGCTTAAATTTCTGATATACTATAAGTAAAAGTGAAAGCTAGCTACTTCTCACTTATCCTTCTAAACTTAGTAGATGTAGTAAACTAACGACAATTTGTTTGGTTTTTTTTTTGGCCTCACCACGCAGCACGTGGGATCCTAGTCCCCAACCAGGGATTGAACCCACGCCCCCCACAGTGGAAGCGCAGAGCCCTAACCACTGGACTGCCAGGGAAGTCCCCATAAATTTTTAAAGTAATAGAAAATCCAAATAGAAAAAGCAACAGTAGTTAATTTACATCACTGTATTCCAACAATTTTTTTTAAAGACTGCTTTCTCTCTTTTTTTAAAAAAATTAATTTATCTATTTATTTTTGGCTGTGTTGGGTCTTTGTTGCTGTGCGCGGGCTTTCTCTAGTTGCGGCGAGCGGAAGCTACTCTTCATTGCGGTGCGTGGGCTTCTCATTGGGGTGGCTTCTCTTGTTGTGGAGCACGGGCTC
This sequence comes from Pseudorca crassidens, assembly GCF_039906515.1. Classification (NCBI taxonomy): domain Eukaryota; kingdom Metazoa; phylum Chordata; class Mammalia; order Artiodactyla; family Delphinidae; genus Pseudorca; species Pseudorca crassidens. The sequence continues at coordinate 64,187,096 of NC_090296.1, read as the reverse complement.
TAAGTGTGCAGGCTTCAGTAGTTGTGACAGCAGTTGTGGCACACGGGCTTAGTTGCTCCGCAGCATGTGGGATCTTCCCGGATCAGGGCTCGAACCCGTGTCCCCTGCATTAGCAGGTGGATTCTTAACCACTGCGTCACCAGGGAAATTCCTCTCCTTCTCTTTTAAAACTGAATATCACCTAAAATTTTCTCATCAGCTACCAAGTTTTCTGGGCGTAAGAGGATAAGAGGGTAGGAAGTAGGCAGGTTATACAAATTCTAACTTGCAAAGTTTACCTGGTGTCAAATCATACACTGAAGTGCTTGACAGTTTCTTCACTAGACTGGGGTTGCTCAAACGAAGCTCCATACAGGCATCATCTGTAGCATCAAATCCTCCTCGTTTTTGATACCTGTACTTCGCATTTGCTGATGTTACATCAGCACCTGAAGCTAAGATGTGTAGTCTGAGGATTTCAGAAAGTGTGCAGCTATCAAGATCCAAGCTTTTCAAACTGCAGCCTATAGTTGTTAAAAATGATATAGTCATTTAGAATATAAACAATAAGTCCTCAGCAATGTAAAATATACCTTTATAAAAATAAAAAAGCAAACAAAAAATAAAACCTACACATACCCTGGTGCAACTGCGGCCATGCAGCTGCCAAAGATGCAACTGCAGACAGTGCAGATTTTGTGGGGTCTGCATCTTCATCCAAAGCCTCCGTTAAATCTTTAAGGAAATAAATACTTTATTCTAGTGCAAATCAAAGCTTGAATGTTTGGGAATAATGCCCTTTTAAAATGATGAAAGAAACAGCAAACAGCTTAACATTCAGGAACCTCAAAAGAACCAACGCTAGGTACAACAAGCATCCTTTACATTCTGCCTAGTATCCAACTAAAACTATAAATCCTAAGACATGCACTACACACTAATTTTTCCCTTACTTAACAGAGAGAAGACAATTTCTAAGTTACCAACAAGGTGCACATACACATTCCAAAAAAAAAAAAAAAAGGTAAAATACACTTTAGAATGAAAAACAAATCTCCTTGCTCAACATAACTTTAGAAAAGTCTACTTTGAAAATCAGAATCCATTGAAGATACCCAAATCTTTTCTAAATATTTTAAGATTGAATCATAACAAAGTATAAGTTGTAATCATCACAAAAACAGCACAGAAAAAGAGCTAAAAGAACTTAAAGACAGTACTGCTGTCACTTAACCAGAGATTTATCCTCTTCATTTAAATTGCTTGTTTTTATTTTGAAAAATCACCGATCCATGAAACAATAGGAAGATATCCCTGTATTTTCTAAGTAAATTCCTTTAGATTTGAAAACAGTGCTTAGCCTACAAATAGGACTAAAGAGCAAATCTACTGGCACAAATGTGTTTAAACCATTAGAATATATAATTATTCCTTACATACATAATAAAATTAAAATGTCACCTATGAAAAAACTTTAAGCTGATAAAAAGCCCTTCTCTTATACCAAAGTACAGCAGACACAGCTTCAGACTAAGAGTCAGATAATGTATATTCTAGTCTTAACTCTGCCAATCCCTAGTTCCTAGTTATGTAGGCTTTAGACCAGTCACTTATTTGGCTTCATTTTTCTTACAGGGGTAAGTCTAGATCAGCAGTTTCCAAATTCTTCAAGTATTTCTTGGAAGTACAATATAAAAGAGATAAAAGATGCCCTTGTTAAAGTAGGGAATAGAGATGACAATCCTGCCCATTCATTTTTCCAACTCTGTTGCAGTAGCACAGAGGAATCCCTGTACAATTTGTAGAGCTCCATGGATTAGAGTTGGAAAATCACTGGGCTAACCTGGTTCTGTGGTTCCTTAACTTTCTACTATATGATTCCCTCCCCAAAGTTCACAAGCTAAAAAAATGGACCTTAGAGAACAGAAGTGCTGTCCTTTACTAAAGGAAAAAGGCAGCTCTGGGATTATGTTTGATTACAGTCATTGACAATTTCATGGCATTTAAAGCATAAACACTACCACACAGGAGAAGTTATCTGACTAAATACTACATATATGTGCATAAGTTATTCCTACCAGGCCATGAATCTAGTCAAAATGACAGACATTATATTCTTCCTCACTAGGGAAATACCAGACCTAAAACTTTTTCAATTTTCATTTTACATATAAAGCCAAACAAATTTAAAATTAATACAGGCAGTCTAAAATTAACAACAGTCCTAGTTACAGAGCTGTATAAGTGTACTGGTTCTCTTCCTTTGCAGCAATTCAACCTATTTTATCTATAGTAAGTTATAATTTTCCTAGGACAAAGGCCTTAGGAAATGGACAACCAACAGAATGACAGCTTACTTTTAGTTGTGTTTAACACGTTAAAATATGTATTCTTTAACTCAGTTATCTACCAAATTGCACTCTCAAGAAACTGTAAATATCATTCTAGGATTTGCCGAGACAGTCACTCAGGTACATCATACCAAGAGAATATAGCTGAACTGTATATGGCTTGACTATGTGAAAGATATATTTATCACCATCATAATCTAGAATTAGGTACACACAATTTCAACACTAAAGAATAACATCTCAGCAAATACACAAAACTATTCTATATAAGGAGAATGCTCTTTTTCCTGTACTTTGAAAGGCATTTAAGTTCATGATGTAAGACTAACAAGAGGAATTGATATTTTTAATAGAAGAGTTAAAAAATTGGTCAAAATCTCCAAGATTTGATATAAAAACAGGGAGACCAAAGACCAAAGAAATTAGATGTTCTTGAAGACAGATAATTACTTCTTTGCCATATAATAAGGTAATATAACAGTCATTATGAGGCTCTAGGCCAGAGTGCCTGAGTTTTTATCCTGTCACTTTCTTATTAGCCAAATGTCTTTGGGCAAGTTAATTAAACTCCTTAAGACTAAGTTTCTTTATATGTAAAAGGAAGAAAATAATTACATCTTCCTCACAAGGGTGGTATGAGGATTAAATGAAACAACGCATATATATATATACAGTGTCTTACTAGCTTTGTGGTCACTTACTATCTTTGTGATCTTCAGTAAATAACCGCACCGAACCTCAGTTTTTTCATCACTAAGATAAATTCATGCTTTTACCTTCTGCCCAATTTCTAAAAATAGCAAGAAACACCTTACATAATAAGACCAGCTAAAGAGGAAGTAAAAGAATATTCAATCCCATTTGATTATTCAGTTGCTTTCAGGAAGACTATGGAAGAGCTTTTTTGTTACTGAGATGGGAGAACATATGAAAAATACCCGGGGGGAACAGCCTAGGGCCCTTAATGAAACTGAAATAACCATTTAAAATGTGGCCAATAATAATATGCAAGTGGGAGAAGGGTGAAATTCCTGGAGTATTTTTTTCTCCCTCCCTAACATTTAAATAGTTTCAAAAGGAGCATTAAAACCTTTATTTAATGGTCAATACTTATTCAGAGGTAGACTTTATAGACAGTTCTGCATAGGAGTAGAGCTATAAAAATTGCAGATCAAACAAATCATGAATAGAAAATATAATGGCAATACAAACGTCAACAGTTACATATGTGTTTCCTTTACATTAGCTGATTTTCCAATACAATTTCCTTTTGACTCCACTGTTTGTCATCAGGATTTCCAAAACTACAAAATTCACCTGCTTCAAATCCTGAATTAAAAAAAGCTTTATGTCTTGTATTAAGGTCAGAATTTGGTCAGTAACACTGTGATGTTATTGGTCATTAAGAAAACCTAAAGGCTAAAAGAACGAATATACGTTACATTGTCTCTCATAGATAATCCATCTTTAGTGCTCATACTTGTCATTAGAAAATCTTTAGATGTTTTATAAATGGATTTACCCTTCTGTCTTCCCTTTAGTAGAGTTTCATTTAATTGACTAAATCATCTGAGATGACAATGAGGACCACATTGCTAAAATGGCCTTGATAAGGGACCTATGGTGATTAGCACTCAAGCTAGAGAATATATTTTGCTTGAACTCAGCCTGTAAAATCAAAAGGCAGCTGATGTTGGCTACATACTCATAATTATCCTATTGCTTCATCGACCAGGCATAAAGGAAATTAGCTCAAATTATCTATGGGCAACCATGCTATTTGAATGGAGGAATGCCCCATTTTTTTTCTACCAAGATTCTGCTATCAAGATGTCTCTAAATAGTTATCTCTTATTGTAAATTTTTATGGAATACACTAAAGTATTGTTTAATAGTCCCATCTCATATGTGGCAAAATTCACAGAGAGCATTATTCAGGAAGTCAAATCAACCTTTTAATATAAATGTTTAACAATTCCCCTGATTGAGGTAAATCCTAAATAAAACAGTGAACATACTCTACTCTGTATTAAAAATAAAAAAGTTTCCCTACATTAATATGTACCACACGCTGACTCTAGATACTTAACTGTATAGAATTTAAAGAGCAAAATTTCTAGTTCAAACCAATTAGTGAAATTTAAAAACTAAATTTTATTTAACTCTGGTCTAAAAATTGTCAGATAGGAAATGAAATCAGTGGTAATATTTTCAATTTAAAGTATTAATAACAACAACTGAAGTAATTCCTTAGGTGGGGAAAAAAAATTAGTGCTATTTAGTAGAATTTCTTGGAATTACAGATACTAGTCAATGAAATCTGTAATGCTCCTAAATAGCAGGAGAAATCTAAAGGAGTAAAAAGCAAGATAGATTGGTGGGGTGGGGGCTGCAGCATTTTTAAGGCCATCAGAAACAGAATACATTAAAACAAAGGTGTTCTAAGACAACTGATGATGTGTTGCTAGTATATGACTCAAAAATCAAGTAATTTTATAACTGTAAAAGCCAAGTAAAGTTAAAAATTAACTAATCAAAAATTAGTTTCACTACAAAGCTACTATCAGCAAGCAATAACACTGGATTCTGACCTTTGGTGTCAGCATCAGTTATTTGCTCTTTGGCTACTTCCTCTTCTTCTTCAGCTATGGCCTGGAAGATGGCAGTCAGGAAGAAAAAAAGCAATTCACATAGTGGGCCTTCACTGTCATTTCCTACAAGAGCTTCCTCTAACACTTCTGCGAATAAAATGTTTAAAATGAATTTAAAGTTCTGGTCATGTACTGAAAAAACAACTCCATTGGAATAATAAACATTTTAATCAACAATAGCCTGTGTAACTATTTTCTTAACTGCCCATTTATCAAAGTAGAGCCAAGTATTATTCAAGCCAAAATCAAAAATAATTTATGATTACAATAAAATACAATAAAATCATAAGCCAAAATCACTGCATTCAAAGAAAGCCAAATTAGTCTCAGTAGATCGATACAGTATTTCATCTAATTTAAATTTGAGATGCAAATTAAGGCATATATTAAAAATTATAATTTTACTCTAACTTGAATAACAATGCCAAAGATTTGTTATTGTTGTCCCACTGTTCTGAAGAGCTATGTGGGACATTACTGTTTACCAAATAGTGCACATAAGAGGTAATCATCAGCATTAGGTGTAATCCTAAAATTGTGTTCAAGTCATAAATGTTTCTCATCTAATTCATCTAACCTAAACTTCTTACCTAAACCAGCGTTGTTTAGACCTTCTTGATCTGTAAGGCACAATGATTCATGCTTCACCTAGCTCATAAAGAAAAACTGAGGGAATGTGAAAGCCCTCCTGAAGAATTTACTCTTATTAAAGTAAGAGTGGCATTATAATTCTGTCTTTGAGAATCTTTATTTGGATCTTAAGAAAATTATTTTGCTATTGGTCAGCTAAAAATCTAAAATGGGATCCAAAGCCCTTCTCATACTAATTTAGCTCTTATAAATGATGTAAATAAAAAGTAATAGTATGTAAGTGCAGAGGCAAAATAGAATCATAAATTAAAGTTAGGCAATAACTTGTCTCCAAATACGGCTGTCAATTTCTCCCCTCCCTGCACTTACATACCATGCCACCCTCAAGAAGTAGAGTCTATTCCTTTGCCTCCTTGAATCCCAGTAGGCCTAACTAATGGAATATGGCAGAAGTAAGGCTTGCTAGTTCCAGGCCTGGCCTTTAAGAAAACTGGCAGTTTCTGCTTCCAGACTCTTGGAGCACTCAGCTGCCACATAAGAAGAGCAGGCTACTCTGATGGAGTGGGACGCCATGTGGAGGAGCACCGAGGCATCAGGCACGTGTGTGAGGAAGCCATCATGAACATCTAGCCAGATGAGCCTTCAGATGACTTCAGTCCCAGCCACTGTCTGACTGTAATCACATGAAGGACCCCAAGAAAGGACTGGAGAGCTGGGTCCAGTGACTCCACAGAACTTTGAGAGAGAATAACTTGTTCCTTTAAGGCACTAATTTTAGCGTGAACTACAACACAGCAATAGCACTTGCCTAGGGTAACTCCCTCAGGAAACTCATCTTGAAGATCAAAAAGCTCCCCAAATGCATTAAGGAACTCCAAAACCATCAGAGCATCACCAAAGATTTCAGGAGGTAGTCTAGTTTTCACTGGAGTTGGTTCTGGAAGTTCCTGCAAGATTAAACAATTTATATAACTATTTGAACCAAGTACAGGAAATTGTAAAAGATAGGTATGATATACTCTTTACCTAAAAGAATAATTTCATGTAAAGAATTATTTCATGTGGTTCTCAACACTGAATGTTTATCATAATCCCCTTTGGAACTTTAAAAATTATAGATGCTGTGGCTTTATTCCAACTTTACTAAATCACAGTCTCTAGGGACTTTTTCCTTCATCAAACTAAGAACATATCTTTAGGCTGAACTATACTTCTGACTACCTTTCCTAGTTAAGAAGGACTCCTAACCTCGATTCTGAGGTCAAGGCATTAGCCATGTCAATATGATCTTCAATGCAGTATTTTCCTTAGGATATGAAACAGAATTAATCCATCATCTATTGACTTAGAAATGGTTCCTTATAAACCGAGATGAACGAGTTTGGTTTGGATACTTTGGTTATTTCTGGAGATGAGCAGAATCTTTGTCTAGCAATCAAACTAAATGTACGCCTGGCCCCGGTGGTTACTGGACTACCAAGGATAGCACAGATGACCAACTATTTCCACAGAATAAGAATCATTATCAAATCTTGTTATAAAATACTAACAATGTTACTTTGGAACTCTAAATATAAGCATTTGCTTAACTGGCTATTTCCTCTGTTACACAGGTGTGTGAAACATCACAGAACATGCTCATACCTTAAGATCATCACATTCCATATCTTCTCTAGGTTTACTCCACTGTTTTAAGTATTCCATATACTTTTTCTTTTCCTCACGCAATTTCTCTCTTTCCTAAAACAAAAGGTTAATAAAAATTCTTATAAGAAATTTATAAGGCAGCATCAGCATCACCTCAGAACTAGTAAGAAATACAATTACATGAGCCCTACCTAGACCTATTGAACCATGAACTCTGGGTTTGGGACCCAGCAACTGATGTTTTAATAAGCACTTCTGGTGATTCTAATGCACATTAAAGTGTTAAAACCACTGATGAAAACAATGCCTGCTTGACAGAACTGCTACAAAGATGAAAAATGTTCAACACATAGCAGCTCCTGGATAAATATTAATTCAATCCAACTCTGTCTATAGCAGCTCTCCCTCTACTTTAAATCAATTAGATCTTAACTAAAGAGGTAAGAAGTTATTAGAGTACCTAAAATAAAACCTCCCCTTATATTTGTACATTTGTTTGCAAGATTCATTTAAACCTGACTAACTGCCTAGAGACACACAGAGGGGACAGTATACAATTGGTGAACTTTTCGCTCACTCGGTCTTTTGAAACCCTTACTTCTTGTTTCTGGTATTTGAAACTGCAAGATAAATACTGACCCTAAAAAGTCTCTAATAAAGCAAAATGTAAACAAAATATTTTATTATAATTATTTCCAATAAATATATGTTAATGTATGTAATAATATATATGTTTAATATACGTTAATATTCTTCCTTTGAAATTTAGTAACACTGAAAATAAACAGATATACACTTATCAAATTTACCATGAAACAACTAGATAGTTACAGAACTTATTAACTGTGCTTCGAGCGGTCTGCTGAAATAAGCTCCCCTTCCCCGCAAATAATTCTTGCAGGATGTAATGAGATGGGTATTTTCATTCACTGTTGCTAAGTGAATATACATAAGTACCTCTGGCAAACAAATACTTATGTCCACCATGTACAGAAAGTTTTAAAAATGTTCTTACCCTTGACCTATTATTTCAGTTCTACAAATTTATCCAGAGACACAATCCAAAAAGAGGAAAGACTTTTGTTCATAAATTTGAACAAAGTATCATTATTTATGAGCAAAAATTTTTAAACGTTTACCTATATCTATTTGATTAACGATTACATGCAGTCACTAAAAATTCCACCTCACTTATTTAGTTTATTTAATACCATGATGGAATGTTTATAATGTTAAACAAAAAATATATATACAAAATTATAAATACTGCATCTTATTCTTCAAGGCCCAGAATAAAGACTAGAAATAAATTAAAGTATTAATGCTATCTCTAAATGTTACCATTTACATTACAAGGGTTTTTTTTTCTTGTTTTCTACATTTTTCTGGAGTAAACATGTATCAGACACTCCCTACTCCCACCTAAGGGGCTATAATAATTCAAGAAACACATGCAATTTAAATGAGCACAATGTGTAACACCTAGGCTACTTGTGAATATCCCAGAAAACCAATGACAATGACTGACTTTAGAAGAAACTAGCTATAGAATTCTCTAAGGAATATCTACCGCTGAATAGTATAATCAAAGATTTGCTGAAATACCTATTATCACAGATACCTTATTCTTTAAGGAGAATAGGAACACTGCACTAATTCTTATTAATCATGCATTTTACTCTACTTTTCTAACGATGTATTTTACTTTTGAAAGTTTTACATATATTGTCTTCCCTAAATATGGAAGTCTAAATAATGAAGAAAATCAACTTTAGAATTGTACTTTAGAAGAGGCTTTGAGGTGTAAAGGCATGCATATATGTTGAACCTTAAATCATTCATTAAATCTTCCAAAGCAAAAGGGAGATAAACCAGTACTGTTTATCAGTGCTCTATGTACAACTATAAATGTAAATGAAAGTGATAAAAGCATTTGAAAAATTAACCATGAATTTAAATATATAAAATACTATTAACTATCTGTGGAGGGCGTAACTAATATACTTGAGTGTACCTTTTCTCTTTCTATTTTAAGCCTCTCTTTTTCTTCTTTCTTCTTCAGTCTCTCTTCTTCAACAATTTTCTTCAATTCTTCCTTCTTTTTCTCTTTATCTTCCTTTTCTTTTTTCTTTGCCTCTAGGGCATCTGCTTTTTCTCTTTTTAATTTAGCCTTTTCAAAAGCTGTGGAGAAGGTCAAACTTAGAAAGGTACACAGACAGAAAATAACACATTTTTTTAATGTAACAAAAGAATCCCTGAAATATCTTAAGGTTAAATGAGATCAAGAGAGACTCCCAGGGGTTGTAAATTCCTGGAGGGAGTCAGCAAGTGATTAAAATGGGAAGAGCAAGTTGGCTGTGTTTAAGACAAACTACTGCGGTGGGACAAACACATATACCTGCCTTTGAAAGCCCTGCTATTCAAAGTGTGGTCCTAAGACCAGCAGCAAGGTATCACCTTGTTGCAAATGCAGCATCTCTTCTCGCACCCAGGTCTACTAATTTAGAATCTTCATTTTAGTAAGATTTGTAAGCGATTCCTGTGTACAGTCACATTTGGGAAGCAGCATTTTATAAGGCTGTAGGAATCAAACAAAAATGGCCCAAAACAGTTTGAAAGCCCTAGAAACTGCCAACTTGTGCTTAATCTAGCATTAGGTCAGTTCAACAGGGGATATGTTATCCCTTGAAATACTGTTTTAAGAGATAAACAGAGGTCCCATTTAGTAAAGAAATTAATTATAATCTGAGGGAAAAAACTATGCTTAAGAAAAACAAAAACAGAAATATGCCATTTTAGAAACACCCCCTGCTTGGGCACAGAGAAATATTCTTTCCTATAACTAACAGTTTTTGGAGAGAAAAAAGGTGTTAAGAAGGCAGACAATAAATGAAGGTGAAGGAATTGGAGAACTAACATTTATTAAGCCTGCTTTGTTTGCCAAGATCTTTGGTATATCCTTTACATTAAAACTCACCCAGTGACTTCATTTCTTGTTTCAAAAGTTTGTCTCTTTCTTTAGTAGCTCTGTTCCTATAACCTGCAACAGTCTGTTTATTAGCAATGCTGTCCTCCTAAAAACAAAAACAAACCAAAAACAAAAACCCAGAAAACTAAAGTTGTAGAACCACTGAAGTTGTAAACTTATGGTCTGTTTTGTTCTTACAGTAAAAATAAAAAACAAAAAATTCAATTATACTTTATACTAAGGTTTTATTTAAAGTATAACTGAACACTTATTAACTCTAATCATAATAACATATAGAATATGAGTTAATCCTATAGTTCTACAAATTACTACAAAAACCTCCCAGGAAAAACAACGAGTAATATATAAGAGGAGCCTTAAAAATATGCATTAGAAAAACAAACAAACAAAAATCTTCCAGGGTACTTTATAAACTAGATGGCGCAGACGTCAAATAAGAAAGAGACAGAGAAAAGACATGTCAGAGACATTTCTGTAGCCAATATTTAACATGTCAAAAGTTTATTTTTACTTTATTTCTTGGGAAATTAAGGTCTCTAGCCTGCTTAATTGTGATATCATTATCTCGTATCTTCTAAATGATCTTTACATTTCAAGTCCATAATTTATTCCCTGTATTTCATTCTGCTTTACATTTTAGTGATTGCTTATAGGCTTGCTTCCACTTCAGTATAAAATCCCTGTGGCATGAGAATCATGTCTAATTCACCCTTGAAACTTCTACAAGCCGCATTGCTAAGCAGTTATTAACATACAGTACACACCTTTTCTGTGTGTGAAGGAATGTGTTCCTTCTTACAGGCTACAGAGGGGAAGGGAGTCAAATCCTACTCTTAATTGTGGTTAGTTTTATTAAGAACTACAATGTAGTTTTTATCTATTCTCTACTTACCTGACTAACAGATACTCGTTTGGGAGGTCTCCCTCTTCTTCTGTTAGCCAGACTGAAGATAAATGTGGGTGGATCATCAGGGAAAAAATAAGAAAAATCTTGTTCTGCTATTTTATACGTTGAAAGAGATGATGCCTTCATTAAAAAAAAGACACAGGGTACAATAATAACACATTAGTAAACCATATATAGATAAGCTCTAACATATCATATGATTACTGTTAAAGACCAGGTCAAAACCATTAGAATTTTATGTATATTATGCAGTAACATATATTTTATTTCTTGATCCTTTAAAAAACTATATAATTAATCAGATTTACCATAAATAAAACAATTCAAAGGATTGCTTCACCATAAAGTACTCAATGCTTCAAGTTTCCTGAATTCTAAAACTATCTCAAAATTACATTTATACAATAATCTTTTTTGTTTGCTTTTGACTAATTTTGTATGAGATTTCCTATGTAAATAAAAAATCCATATATTTAATATTAAAAAATCCACTGTATTAAACCAATATATTTTTAGCCATTTATAACTGCTGAATAGATTTTCCCCCCAGTTTGGAGTGATAACTTACTTTATGTATCAAATTTTAAAGTTGGTCTGGATAAAAGCAGAAATATTGATCAATTCCTATAAAGTTTCAACTCAAAATTTATGTTTGGAGAAGTCAACCTCATCTTTACCATGAGTGGTGTGGTTCTAGGATAATTTGCTAAAATCCAGAGTTTCTCTCCTTCTACTTCGTATTTGGAACTTGTTCACCTTTCATCCATGTCCAACTCTAAACTTCTTCTTTTTTAAATATATTTATTTATTTAATTGGCTGCATCAGGTCTTAGGTGTGGCACGCGGGATCTTCGGTGTGGCATGCAGGATCTTTAGTTGCGGTGCACAGGCTCCAGAGCGCGGGCTCCCTAGTTGTGGCGTGTGGGCTCTAGAGTGCGTAGGCTTAGTTGCCCCGTGGCATGTGGGATCTTAGTTCCCCAACCAGGGATCGAACCTGTGTCCCCTGCATTGGAAGGCGGATTCTTTTTTAAAATAAATAAATAAATAAATAAATTTATTTATTTATTTATTGCTGCATTGGGTCTTCGTTGCTGCACGTGGGCTTTCTCTAGTTGTGGCAAGTGGGGGCTACTCTTCATTGCGGTGCGTGGGCTTCTCATTGCGGTTGCCTCTCTTGCTGCAGAGCACGGGCTCTAGGCGCGTGGGCTTCAGTAGTTGTGGTGCACAGGCTTAGTTGCTCTGTGGCATGTAGGATCTTCCCGGACGAGGGCTCAAACCCATGTTCCCTGAATTGGCAGGCGGATTCTTAACCACTGCACCACCAGGGAAGTGGAAGATGGATTCTTAACCACTGAACAACCAGGGAAGTCCCTAAACTTCTTATTTTTGATTAAGCAATTCTGAAGATTACTTCTGGTCTAACGGCCGAGATCATCACTCTTTCTTTCTCTCCAAAAAAAAAAAATGCCATTTACAGAAATACAGAAAATGTGATGATACAAAATTTTAAGTTATTAACAAAATAGGAATGCTTCTACTTGGAATTCAATTTTCTATATAATATTTTTGCTTTTGGTAGAACATAGCTGTTAACACCTAAAAGTCAATCAGTTCTGGCCATCAGAGTAAATCTAGAGTCCATTAAGATTTTACATTAAAATAAATTCCATTAAGATGGCTGTCTACTATCCCACTTAAATAACCTATGAATGTAGAGAACTGCCCTTTAAGTATGAATGGGTGGTTTCTTCTCAAATACATACCCAAAAAAGGTCAAAATAGGTTTTAATATATTAATTGCCAAGGTGTCCTCATTCACACACACAACACACACAATAAACAAAAATACCACATCTTTGTGTTCTTGCAGGTACTCGTAACAGCAGTCTACACTCACACACAGGTTATCAAACTTTGTTGTTGTTATTTACTTATTTATTTGGCTGCGTCGGGTCTTAGTTGTGGCATGCAGAATCTTTCATTGTGGTGCACAGGCTCTCTAGTTGTGGTTCGCGGACTCCAGAGCACACAAGCTCAGTAGTTGTGGCACACGGGCTTAAGTTGCCCCACGGCATGTGGGATCTTAGTTCCCCGACCAGGGATAGCACCCGCGTCCCCTGCATTGGAAGATGGATTCTTTACCACTGGACCACGAGGGAAGTCCCCAAACTTTGTTGTTTTGAGGGGGTGTGTGCGTGTGTGCAAGTATACTAGAATATCCACTAACCATCTTTCATTACACTCTAAGAGAAAAATGCTTACTGTCAACTTAACTTTCAATATTTATTAAGTAAAGTTGAATTTCTTTTCATGTTTACTGACTTTGTTTTCCTTGGTGAATAACTGCTGATGTCCTTCAACATTTTTTCCCTAATTAGGTTGTTTTTGTTCACTGATGTGTAAGAGATCTTAGAAAGTTAGGCTGGCTATTGATGATACACATATGCAACTACTCACATATTCACTGACTGCCTATCAAGTGTCAGGCACTGTTCTAGCCACTTATCACAAGTATCTAAATCAACTTTTTGCAAGCATCATTCTACATGGCTACCTGTTCAATACTATATAGACAGAATGCTTAAATTATGTTCTCTTATCAAAGACAAATATTTTAAAAATTATTTATTTCAGATGATTCTATCTTATGTGTTTTCAAGTTTTAATACTTCATCCACTGTGAAGTTTGATCATGTCTGTCTATTTTTCTAATGGGGTGCTTATGTTTTATAATTGATTTGAGCTCTTCACTGTATTCACTGAAAGTATTTTTCCTCCAGCACTTGCCCTTGAAATATATTCATGACATTTTTAAACCTACATAAGTTTATAGTGTCAAATCAATCTCATCTTTGGTACTTCTTTTCTACTGCTCCTTCTAAGTACTTCAGCATAAATGACATTAAGAGTTATCTCATGTCCTGTTTTTTTTTTGGAGTTAGACCCAACTTTATTTTTTCAAATAGTTAACCAAGGGTCCCAGTTCTATTTATTAAATAATCTATCTTGGTCTCTAGATTTGAAATGCTACTTTTCACATAGAGTAAATTCATCTATTCTTTTAATTCATATCTTTTCTTTTGATGTAACATTTACATATGATGAAATGCACAAATCTTAAGCATACAGTAGCTGATTTTTGACACATGCATACATCTCTCTAACCCATTCTTTTGCTTTTCTACTTAGTGTCTCTCTCCCAGTATGAGTTAAATATTTCTCATTAAAAAAAAGCAGTTTTAGTTTCACCATTTAACTTTTTACTTAGTATACAATGTGAGGTTTCTAAACTTGATTTTTTCCCTCTGAATGGTTATGAATAAAATATAATCTATCTGCTTAGTATTCGTCTCTGAGATTCTTTTTATTATATATATATTGTTTTCCTATCTAGTAGGATCTATTTTAGCACTGTTCTTTGAATCTGTTTTTGTGAGCCAGTACTACACTATTAGAAAGCACTAGCTGCCCTACACGCATAACTTTTTTTTTTTTAGCCACGTGGCTTGCGGGATTTTAGTTCCCCAACCGGGGATTGAACCCACGCTCCATGCAGTGGAAAGGTGGAGTCCTAACCACGGGACCACCAGGGATTTCTCCCCATAACTTTTCTTTCTCCAAGTTTTCCCTCTAGTCTCATCTGTCTTGGTTGATCTTTTTTTTTTTTTTTTTGCGGTACACGGGCCTCTCACTGTTGTGGCCTCTCCTGTTGCGGAGCACAGGCTCTGGATGCGCAGGCTCAGCGGCCATGGCTCACGGGCCCAGCCGCACCGCGGCATGTGGGATCTTCCCAGACCGGGGCACGAACCCGTGTCCCCTGCATCGGAAGGCAGACTCTGAACCACTGTGCCACCAGGGAAGCCCTGGTTGACCGTTTTTACACAAGGAAAAAAGTGGAAGTACCTGACCCACTTAGCAATTCTAGCAATTGCAAAAAACAGTATTTAATCCAATGAAAATTACTAAAACTGGCTCCAGATAAAAAGAGAGCTATTTTCAACCAAATTTGGAGTAACATTTCTACAATGTTACAACTTTATAACATCGCTCATTTTTCTCTTTTTTCCCCTTCTTTCCAACAAATAATATCACTGTTCCGATTACCTTAATTTTAATGATTCCATCTTGTGGTTCACAGTGTTGCTTCAGAAAAAGCTTTAGTTTATCACGAGAAAATAGGTGTTTTCTGCGGCTACAAGGGGAAAAGGAGGAGAAAGAAGAAAGTGTTAGTATCAAAGAATTCAATCTGAACTCCATCATCTCTTTTGAATGCATAACCTCAATTTCAAGCCTAGGAAAAGAAGAAAATTTCATTTTCCAATAGTAGTTATATTGAAGTTACGAGAAACTTCAAATAGAAGTATTTATGTAGAATGTTATAAAATCAGCTTGAGTGGATCTACCATAAAAGTCCATTACAAAAACAGCATACGGGGCTTCCCTGGTGGCGCAGTGGTTGAGAATCTGCCTGCCAATTCAGGGGACACGGGTTCGAGCCCTGGTCTGGGAAGATCCCACATGCCGCGGAGCAACTGGGCCCATGAGCCACAACTACTGAGCCTGTGTGTCTGCAGCCTGTGCTCCGCAAGAAGAGAGGCCGCGACAGTGAGAGGCCCGCGCACCGCGATCAAGAGTGGCCCCCGCCCACTGAAACTAGAGAAAGCCCTCGCGCAGAAACAAAGACCCAACACAGCCAAAAATAAATAAATAAATTAATTTAAAAAAAAAACCAACAAAAAAAACCCTTTCCGTCCCCTACCCCCTGCCATAGCACTTTGATCTTTAAAAAAAAACAACAAAAAAACCCCAGCATATGCATTTGTTGCTTAGGAACCACTTAGAAATCAAATAAACCTCAAGGAAAATATACCACAGAGTAAACCAAATTTTATAAAATTAGATGATCATTCCTACAAGTATCACCATTAAAATTCTTAACATAATTAAAATTCGTAGACTACCAGATATTATCACATAATACTATGTAAATCAACATTCAAAAGGATATTGTGAATAGAACTGAACATGGGTTTTTATCAAATTCTAAAATATTCTGTATTTAAACATCATATGGCAGCCAACAAATTCATGGGATTAAAATTAAAGAGAGCTAGATTTATTATGATTCTAAAAATACACTATTTTTCATTTTCCCTTGCTCCCAAATTAAAAAACAGCACCACCACCACACACAGAGCAGAACAAAAAAATAACACACAAGTATTTCCGGAAAGGTTCTGGAAAGAAAGGAAATGTTTGAACTGAATTTAAAGTATTCCTTTCAAAAAAAACCAAGTTAAAAGCTTCTATGAGTAAACAAACAATATAGGAGTTTTTAAGTAGTAGCCCTCCCCCAAATATATATTCTTTTCCTAAACTACAGGAAGGACTATACGAATAAAAGGATCTGAAAAAGGATCCCAGCACCATACAGTAGCTGAGAAGGTAATTATGTTTTGACTATTGACTAAATATACTAGTCCTCAAGAAATGTATTGTCCTGCCTGGCACGTATTAGCCATATACTTATTTTTTAAGACTTTTTCGATGTGGACTGTTTTTAAAGTCTTTACTGAATTTGTTACTATATTGCTTCTGTTTTATATTTTTGGTTTTCTGGCCAAGAGGCTTGTGGGATCTTAGCTCCTGGACCAGGGATTGAACCCATACACTCTGCATTGGAAGGTGAAGTTTTAACTGCTGGACCACCAGGGAAAGTCCCTGTTTTGTTTTTTGTATTTTTTTTAAATAAATGAAATTAAAATTAAAACTTCCGTTCCTCACTATTACTAGCCACAGTTCCACCATACTGGACAGCACACATATAACCTTTCTATCATTGCAGAAAGTTCTACTTGTCAGAGCTACTCTATCATATCAAGTCTTCCTTACAGGAATATTAACATCTCTTTATTATAGGAACAGTATTATCTTTTATTTTTTGCATCAATAACTCAAATACTTCCTCTTTTCCATATTGTGTGAAGCATATTCCAGACATCATATTATTTCATCTGTAAGTTTTTCAGCATGTATCTTTAAAAGACAATGGCTCTTTAAAAAACATAACCACCAAAGCATTTTGTAAAATGTTATAAATTAGTAACAATAATTCCTTAATATCATCAAATGTCCTTTCAGTGTTCAGATTTAGTTGTTTTGCTTCATTTGTACAGTTAGTATATTTGAATCAAGATCCAAATAAGCTCTGCATATTATGATGGGTTGACCTGTCTCTGAAGGTTCCCCTCTACCTCTTTTTTATTTTTTTAAGTTTTTATTGGAGTATAATTGCTTTACAATGGTGTGTTAGTTTCTGCTTTATAACAAAGTGAATCAGTTATACATAAACATATAGCCCCGTATCTCCTCCCTCTCGTGTCTCCCTCCCTCCCACCCTCCCTACCCCACCCTTCTAGCTGGTCACAAAGCACCGAGCTGATCTCCCTGTGCTATGAGACTGCTTCCCACTATCTATCTAGTTCACATTTGGTAGTGTATATATGTCCATACATACACTACCCGTCTCTAACTTTGTCCCAGCTTACCCTTCCCCCTCACCGTGTCCTCAAGTCCATTCTCTAGTAGGTCTGCGTCTTTATTCCTGTCTTGCCCCTAGGTTCTTCATGACCATTTTTTTTTCTTTTGGATTCCATATATATGTGTTAGCATATGGTGTTTGTTTTTCTCTTTCTGACTTACTTCGCTCTGTATGACAGACTCTAGGTCCATCCACCTCACTACAAATAACTGAATTTCATTTCTTTTTATGGCTGAGTAATATTCCATAGTATGTATGTGCCACATCTTCTTTATCCATTCATCCGTCGACGGACACTTAGGTTGCTTCCATGTCCTGGCTATTGTAAATAGGGCTGCAATGAACCTTGTGGTACATGACTCTTTTTGAATTATGGTTTTCTCAGGGTATATGCCCAGTAGTGGGATTGCTGGGTCGTATAGTAGTTCTATTTTTAGTTTTTTAAGGAACCTCCATACTGTTCTCCATAGTGGCTGTATCAATTTACATTCCCACCAACAGTGCAAGAGGGTTCCCTTTTCTCCATACCCTCTCCAGCATTTATTATTTGTAGATTTTTTGATGATGGTCTTCTGACCGGTGTGAGATGATATCGCATTGTACTTTTGACTCGCATTTCTCTAACGATTAATGATGTTGAGCATTCTTTCATGTGTTTGTTGGCAATCTGTATATCTTCTTTGGAGAAATGTCTATTTAGGTCTTCTGCCCAGTTTTGGATTGGGTTGTTTTGTTTTTTTGACATTGAGCTGCATGAGCTGCTTGTAAATTTTGGAGATTAATCCTTGGTCAGTTGCTTCACTTGAAAATATTTTCTCCCATTCTGAGGGTTGTCTTTTCATCTTGTTTATGATTTCCTTTGCTGTGCAAAAGCTTTTAGGTTTCATTAGGTCTCATTTGTTTATTTTTGTTTTTAATTCCATTTTTCTAGGAGGTGGGTCAAAAAGGGTCTTGCTGTGATTTATGTCATAGAGTGTTCTGCCTATGTTTTACTCCAAGGGTTTGTTAGTGTCTGGCCTTGCATTTAGGTATTTAATCCATTTTGAGTTTACGTTTGTGTATGGTGTTAGGGAGTGCTCTAATTTCATTCTTTTACATGTAGTTGGTCAGTTTTCCCAGCACCACTTATTAGAGATGCTGTCTTTTCTCCATTGTATATCCTTGACTCCTTTATCAAAGATAAGGTGACCATATGTGCATGGGTTTATCTCTGGGTATTCTATCCTGTTCCATTGATCTATACTTCTGTTTTTGTGCCAGTACCATACTGTCTTGATTACTGTAGCTTTGTAGTATAGTCTGAAGTCAGGGAGCCTGACTCCTCCAGCTCCGTTTTTCTTTCTCAAGATTGCTTTGGCTATTCAGGGTCTTTTGTGTTTCCAAACAAATAGTGAAAATTTTTGTTCTAGTTCTGTGAAAAATGCCATTGGTAGCTTGATAGGGATTACATTGAATCTGTAGATTGCTTTGGGTAGTATAGTCATTTTCACAATGTTGGTTCTTCCAATCCAAGAACATGGTATATCTCTCCATCTATTTGTATCATCTTTAACTTCTTTCATCACTGTCTTATAATTTTCTGCATACAGGTCTTTTGTCTCCTTAGGTAGGTTTATTTCTAGGTATTTTATTCTTTTTGTTGCAATGGTAAATGGAAGTGCTTTCTTAATTTCACTTTCAGATTTTTCATCATTAGTGTGTAGGAACGCAAGAGATTTCTGTGCATGAATTTTGTATCCTGCTACTTTACCAAATTCATTGATTAGCTCTAGTAGTTTTCTGGTAGCATCTTTAGGCTCCTCTATGTATAGTATCATGTCATCTGTAAACAGTGATGGCTTTACTTCTTCTTTTCCGATTTGGATTCCTTTTATTTCTTTTTCTTCTCTGACTGCTGTGGCTAAAACTTCCAAAACTATGTTGAATAATAGTGGTGAGAGTGGCAACCTTGTGTTGTTCCTGATCTTAGTGGAAATGGTTTCAGTGTTTCACCATTGAGGACGCTGTTGGCTGTGGGTTTGTCATATATGGCCTTTATTATGTTGAGTTAAGTTCCCTCTATGCCTACTTTCTGGAGGGTTTTTATCATAAATGGGTGTTGAATTTTGTTGAAAGCTTTCTCTGCATCCATTGAGATGATCATGTGGTTTTTCTCCTTCGATTTGTTAATATGGTGTATCACATTGATTGATTTGCATGTACTGAAGAATTCTTGCATTCCTGGGATAAACCCCACTTGATCATGGTGTATGATCCATTTAATATGCTGTTGGATTCTGTTTGCTAGTATTTTGTTGAGGAGTTTTGCATCTGTGGAACAGTATTATCTTTTGGTGCCAACAAAGAGCTGCAAGTCATTTAAGTCTTCTGTTATCAAGTATAACTTTCCACCTTATAATTCTTTGCCTCACCAATTAAGAAGAAAATGAGTTAATACAACTGTAACCAAGATCTAGCAGAATTATATTTACAGTATAAGTCAAAAAGTAAATAGAAAAGTGAAAAATATTAAATAGGGAATTACATTACGTAAAAAACATATCTTGAACTAAAAACAAAAAAAAAAAGGAAAAGGCTCAACAATGAATAAGGAAAACATTGGTTGTCTCAACTATGCTATTCATTAGCCCATAAACTAAATAAATTCAAAAGTTGGAATAATTCATGAGCATTATCTTGGAAATGCTATTTTTCAATATACAATAAAGCGGAGAATGCTCCAGAGATCTTACATTAATGATAGGCCCCCAAAAACAAACAAAAAACTGCACAGACCCATACAGTTTATAGAAAGTAATATACCTGACTCAGGATCCACTCAATATTTATAATATTGTTATCACTTTTCTTTGGACTCATGAGTATATGGGTGGGGGGAGGGCAACAGGGATGAGAGAATTAGTAAAATTATTTTACATAAAACAAAATGCAAGACTGAATCCTAGGTGACAAGTTGATAGCTGGCTGATGATGTCAACTACTTACTTTCAGGTGACTAAGAGACTAACCTCAACAGGCAACAACAGGGATTTTCCTAAAATATATCAATGTAACCTAGAGCCAGTTCTTTTAAATATTAACCATTCAGTACCTCTCTTTCGCATTTTGTTTTTTTATTTTTTAAATTTTATTGAAGTAGAGTTGATTTACAACGTTGTGGTAATTTCTGCTGTACAGCAAAGTGATTTGGTTATACATATATATTCTTTTTCGTATTCTTTTCCATTATGGTTTATCACAGGATATTGAATATAGTTCCCTGTGCTATACAGTAGGACCTTGTTGTTTATCCATTCTATACATAATAGATGTATAGAATGCAAAGCATCTACTTATCCCAAACTCCCAATCCATGCCTCCCCGATCCCCATCCCCCTTGGCAACCACAAGTCTGTTCTCTATGCCTGAGTCTGTTTTTGTTTTGTAGATAAGTTCATTTGTGTCATATATATATATATATATATATATATATATATATATATATATATATATATATTTTGTTTTTGCGGTACACGGGCCTCTCACTGTTGTGGCCTCTCCCGTTGCGGAGCAACAGGCTCCGGACGCGCAGGCTCAGTGGCCATGGCTCACGGGTGCAGCCGCTCCGCGGCATGTGGGATCTTCCCAGACCGGGGCACGAACCCGTGTCCCCTGCATCAGCAGGTGGACTCTCAACCACTGCGCCACCAGGGAAGCCCTGTGTCATATTTTAGATTCCACATATAAGAGATATCACATGATGTTTGTCTTTCTCTGTCTGACAATTCACTTAGTATAATAATCTCTAGGTCCATCTATGTTGCTGCAAATGGCATTATTTCATCCTTTTTATGGCTGAGTAGTATTCCATTGTATATATATACCACATCTGCTTTATCCATTCATCTGTCAAAGGACACTTAGGTTGTTTCATGACTACCTCTATCTTTTGATTAGGTCACAAACAGGAATTTTTAAACATACTCATTTTTTGTTATTAAACTTCCTCAGAAATGGGCAGAGACTGATCAGATGTTTGTGTCTAATGAACATAATATTACAAATGTGACGTACTTCTAAGCACCAGGTTTCTCAGCTTTGAAAACTGAGTTCTCTCATGAGAAGTGCTTCATAAATAGAATCCTTCTTAATTTTTTAGATGTGAAGACTATCTGGAGTTAGTTACTAAACTAGACAAAGGGCTCATGGTTCACTAGGAATCACATTATCAGTCTATGAGCATATAAATATACATGTATTTTAAAAAGGGAAGCAATCACTCGCTACTACCCATTTGTTCCACATCAAATCTCCTTAACTGAACGTAATTATTCTACTTTAAACTACCATACAGAAGATATGGAATTTTACCTGATTTGTGTTGCTTTAACAATAGCACACTCATACAATTCTTTTTTAGTGGGTTGCACCTTGTACTTGAATAATAAGGGATCAACTGTATCTTTCTTCTTCCTAAAAAGAGCAAAGACACAAAATAAGTTAATAATTTGTTTGGGGGACTTCCCTGGTGGTGCAGTGGTTAAGAATCCACCTGCCAATGCAGGGGACATGGGTTCGATCCCTAGTCCAGGAAGATCCCACATGCCGCAGAGCAACTAAGCCCGTGTGCCACAACTACTGAGCCTGCGCCCTGGAGCCCATGCACTGCAACTACTGAGCCCACGCGCCGCAATTACTGAAGCCCACGTGCCTAGAGCCCATGCTCTGCAACAAGAGAAGCCACTGTAATGAGAAGCCCACGCACCACAACGAAGAGTAGCCCTGCAACTAGAGAAAGTCCGCAGGCAGCAACAGAGACCCAACGCAGCCAAAAATAAATAAAAAATTAAAAAAAAAATTTGTTTGGAAACATGATATTTTACATGAAATCTAGTTTCTAAGGACATACTATAACAGAATCTAATGCATTTTAATTTTAATTATGATTTTATAAGTTACTGATATGCCTCACTATTTTATTAGCCAAAATAGCACAGAGCACTATTTTATGTTAGGTAGGTACTTTAATTACTCATTCAATAAATTTTCCTTGGGTGAAGAAATTAACTCCAGATGAATAAGCAGGCTCTCCAGTTTAGGCTAGATAAATCTATAAACAGCTCTTGGATTTACTTTTAAACCATTTTTAGCTACGTAATCTAAGAGCAAAAGTGGAGATAGTGTAGTTTACCCTGTTTCAAGAACTAGCAAAGAGGCTACACATTTAATTCCCACCCCTACCAATTTCTCATTTTTTCTTCTCTTTTGAGGGTATATTCATTCATGCATCCATCCATTCACTAAATAGTTAAGAGCTTACAATGTGCCAAATACTAAAGAATAAGGATTCACTGGTGAACAAAATAGAAATACAGCGGGGAGACAAACAAAATAGACGACAGGGTAGGTGGTAAGTGCTATGAAGGGAATAGAGTGCAGAGTGAAAGGTCTCTATTTCATATAGGGTGATGATCCCTGATAAATTGACCAGGTAGGCCTTCCAAGAAGTTGACATTTAAGCAGAGATCTGAAAAAAATGAGGGAGCAACCCATGAAAAAACTCTTGGAGAAATGAGTTTTTAAAGGAAGAGAGAAAAGTGTAAAGGTCCTGAGGGGAAGGCATGCATGGTTTGCACAAGAAGCAGAATCAACAGGGAGAAAAAGAGGAAGGTTCAGTCAGAGAGGCAGCAGCAAGGCCAGACTATGGGTTATCATTAAGGGCTTTCAATTTTACTTTGAGTAAAGACACCAGAGGAGGGACTTCCCTGGTGGCGTAGTGGTTGGGAATCCACCTGCCAATGCAGGGAACATGGGTTTGATCCCTAGTTCGGGAAGATCTCACATGCCTCAGGGCAACTAAGCCCGTGTGCCACAACTACAGAGCCTGCGCGCCACAACTACTGAGCTCAAGTGCTGCAACTACTGAGGCTCGCGCGCCTAGAGCCCTGCTCCGCAACTACAGAGGCCACCAAAATGAGGAGTCCGCACACCGCAACAAAGAGCGGTCCCTGCTCGCTGCAACTAGAGAAAGCCCTCACGCAGCAACGAAGACCCAATGCAACCAAAAATAAATAAATTAATTTTTTTAAAAAAGAAAAAAGACACTGGAGGATTCTGAATAATGGGGTGATAATGATTTAACTTACACTTCAGAAGGATCATTCTGGCTGGGATGAGGGGAACAGAGTGCAAACAGGGATCCCAGTTAGAAAGCTAATGCAATAAAACTAAGTGAGAAAAACGTTGGCAGTACAGACTAAGAGGGTAGTGGTGGCAGTAGAGAGAAGTGGTTAGATTCTGGAAAAGCTGCCTCTGTGAATGCAACTGTATATGTAAAGGGGATATAAGTGGGGGTTATAGAGAAGAAAATGATATGAAAGGATGATAAAGAGAAGCACTGGGCAATTGGGTAATGAAAGTAAGATACAGTCAAAGTGATATAAATACAGTACACACACTGCAGACAGTGCCAATCTATATGGATTTATATGATTTTTCTCCAAGAGCACTCAGCTGACCAAAGCTGTCAATTGACTAAATCTCAGAAACTTACAGAGTTTCTTTACTATATGCACCATAAAGTGAATAATAAAGGACAGAATGAATTTTCCCAGGTAAACAAAAGTGGAGTGTATAACTGAATGAAGTGAGCTTCAATTGTTCTTGTGCAGCTGACTAGAATTAACTAGGTAAGTTTCAGTTTTTGCAAATTCTAAGGTGTTGTTGAACCATATGGTTTAGATACATAGTATCCAGTGTATGACTAGAAAGGAAGAGAAAAAATTATTTCAATGGGATATCAGTACCCAATCTGACATACATACATACTTACTTAAATAAATAAATACATACATACATACTTATTTATTTAGGCTGTGCCACATGGCTTGTGGGATCTCAGTTCCCCGACCAGGGACTGAACCCGGGCCTTTAGCAGTGAAAGCGTGGACAGCCAGGGAATTCATACATTTTAAAAATTATTAAAAATCACTTACCCATTTTGAAAAGAACTGTCTTGTGTTTCTGAATCATCACTATCACTGATGATAATAGTTTCTCCATCTATATTGCTGACATGTCCATTAGCAAAACCATTTTGGTGTGATGGAGGGAGGACTTCCAAAATCCTACACTGTAACCTGAAAGAAAATGATACATTTAAAAATGCAAATCACTTGATATTTTATAATCAAACATTTCAGAGCAATCTATTTTGAACAAATGAAAAGCAATTTTGTAGAAACTATGGCTGATTACTATAACCAATTTAATAAAAGAGAAAATCTGTAACATCCAATTTAAGTAAAGGTTAGCTACGATTTAACACAATACAAGACTATTTTAAAAGTCAATTTATCATGATTCTTAGCAATTATATTCATCACTAAAGTTACTGTTTAGAAAATCAAGTACTGGCATAATATCTCATTATACAGATTAGGCCTTACAAGAGTTTTTCAAAGCATTCAGTATTTTAAATTCTGAAATTCTCCTGATCATAACCTTTTTTATTCTCTTTGTAACTTATATTGTGATTTCTGATCTCTGGAAAGCTTCCTATTCACTAACTCTACCCTATTTTGGCTTCCCTTACCTCTGCCTGCTGTATCTGGATTTTATAGGCTGCAATTTCAGACTCACTCACCACAACTGAAATATTTCTCAATCTCATTTTTACTGTGCCAATTTTCAACTGATAAATAATTTAAATTTGCTATAGCCATACAATGGAACATTATTCAGCAAAAAAACAGGAATGAAATACTGATGCACTCTATAGTACGGATGAACCTTTAAAACATTATGGTAAATTAAAGAAACCAGACGGAAAAGGCCATATAATATATGACTCCAGGGACTTCCCTGGTGGTGCAGTGGTTAAGAATCCGCCAGCCAACGCACGGGACATGGGTTCGATCCCTGGTCCAGGAAGATCCCACATGCCGTGGAGCAACTAAGCCCCTGTGCCACAACTACTGAGCCTGGGCTCTAGAGCCCGTGAGCCACAACTACTGAGCTTGCATGCTGCAACTACTGAAGCCCACGCGCCTAGAGCCCGTGCTCCGCAACAAGAGAAGCCACAGCGATAAGAAGCCCACGCTGTGACAAAGTGAGAGAGAGTGGCATGGACATATATACACTACCAAACGTAAAACAGATAGCTAGTGGGAAGCAGCCGCATAACACAGGGAGATCAGCTCAGTGGTTTGTGACCACCTAGAGGGGTGGGATAGGGAGGGTGGGAGGGAGGGAGACGCAAGAGGGAAGAGATATGGGAACATATGTATATGTATAACTGATTCACTTTGTTATAAAGCAGAAACTAACACACCATTGTAAAGCAATTATACTCCAATAAAGATGTTGGGAAAAAAAAAAAAAAAAAGAAGCCCATGCACTGCAATGAAGAGTAGCCTCCCATTCGCCGCAACTAGAGAAAGCCGGAACGCAGCAACGAAGACCCAACGCAGCCAAAAATCGATCAATAAATAAATTTTTAAAAATTAAAAAAAAAAGATTCCATTTATATGAAATATCCAGAATAGGGAAATCCATAGAGACAGAAAGTAGATGAGTGGTTACAAGTAGTTTGCCCTTTTGCTTACATGTTTTCAAAATACATTTTTGCATTTACAGCCAAAACAGAATCATACAATTCCAGAAAGACAAACAATATATTCAGAGCTGATTCATTTTGGGAAGCTGGTGGATTTTTACAAGGTAATTGCACTTATTTTCATTAGTGTACATTTTAGCGTATGCTTGCTTATATTCTCCTTTAGGAGAACATCTTTAGTATCCCCAACAAAGTCTAATATTGCTATTAGGCACAGAGAAAATCAGGACCATGGATTTCCTGCTAGGAACTTTGCACTATACACTAATAGAAGAAACTAACTGGTTCCACAGCACCCTGAGGTTTAAGAATCAACAAAATGTGGACTATATGGGTGAATCTAAAACTCTCAAAGCATCTTATCTTCCCCCCTCAACTCACTTCCTCTCACTCTGAGACTTATACACATTCAATTAAAAGTATCATATATGGGGACTTCCTGGTGACGCAGTGGTTAAGAATCTGCCTGCCAATGCAGGGGACACGAGTTCGAGCCCTGGTCCAGGAAGATCCCACATGCCGCGGAGCAACAAAGCCTGTGTGCCACAACTGCTGAGCCTGTGCTCTAGAGCCCATGCTCTGCAACAAAGAGAAGTCACCGCAATGAGAAGCCCGTGCACCGCAACAAAGAGAAGTCCCTGCTCGCTGAAACTAGAGAAAGCCTGCGTGCAGCAACAAAGACCCAATGCAGCCAAAAATAAATTAATTAATAAAAAAAGTATCATATATGACTCCCGAATAATTTGCTCCTAAAAAAAGAATTGATTAAAGAGAGAAAAGACTCAAATTACTAAAACCAGAAGTAAAGCTGGAAAAGATTATAAGAGAATACCATGGGCAACTATATGCTGACAAACTGGATAACCTAGATGAAATGGACAAATTCTTAGAAACACACAAATTGACTCAAGAAGAAATAGAAAATCTAAATGGATCTGTAACTATTAAGAGGGTTGAATCAGTAATCAAAAATATCCCAAGGGCTTCCCTGGTGGCGCAGTGGTTGAGAGTCCGCCTGCTGATGCAGGGGACATGGGTTCGTGCCCCGGTCCGGGAGGATCCCACATGCCGCGGAGTGGCTGGGCCCATGAGCCATGGCCGCTGAGCCTGCGCGTCCGGAGCCTATGCTCCGCAACAGGAGAGGCCACAACAGTGAGAGGCCCGTGCACCGCAAAAAAAAAAAATTAAAAAAAAAATAAATAAATAAATATCCCAACAAAGAAAAGCCCAGGACCAGATGGCTTCATTGGTGAGTTCTACCAAACTTCTAAAGAATTAATACCAATTTTTCTTAAAATCTTCCAAAAGATTGAAAAGGAGAGAACAGTCCTTAACTCACAAGGTCAACATTACCCTGATACACAAACCAGACAAAGATATGGCAACACATATAAAGAACTCTTAAAACTCAAAAAAAAGAGAAAAAAATCCAATTCAAAAATGGTCAAAGAACCTAAATAGACACTTCTCCAAAAAGGATACAAATGGCAATAAGCACATGAAAAAAATGCTCAGCATCATTAAGTCATAAAGGGAATGCAAAATCAAAACTGCAATGAAATACCATTTCATACCCACTAAGATGGCTATTATTAAAAAATATGGAAAATAAAGAGTATTGGGGAGGATATAGAGATATTGGAACCCTCATGCATTACTGGTGGGGATGCAAAATGGTGCAGCTGCTGTGGAAAACAATATGGCAGTTCCTAAAAAAATTAAACACACAATTATCATATGACTCAGCAATTCCCCTTCTATGTATATACCCAAAAGAACTGAAAATAGGAACTCAACAGACACCTGTACGCCAATGTTCACAATGACATTATTCACAATAGCCAAAACACAGAAACAACTCAAGTATCTATCAACAAATGAATAGACTAAAAAATGTGGTATATACACATACAATGGAATAGTATTAAACCATAAAAAGGGATGAAATTCTGATACATGTTACAACACAGAGGAACCTTGAAAACATTATGCTCAGTGAAATAAGCCAAACACACACAAAAACAAATATTGTATGAATCCACTTACACGAAGTATCTAGAATAGGCAAATTCATGGAGACGTAAAGTAGAATAAAGGTTACCAGGGGCAGGAAGGAGGGAGAAATGGGGAGTTATTGCTTAATGGGTACAGAGTTTCTGTTTGGGATGATGAAAAAGTTCTTGAAATAGTAGTGATGGTTACACAACACTGTGAATGTACTTACTGCCACTTAATTATACACTTAAAAATGACTACAATGGTAAAGTTCATGTTTATTTACCACAATTAAAAAAAATTTTTTTTTGTCCTAAGAGTAAAGCTGAAGAAGGCCCAATTACCAAGCCGACATTGGTAGCAAATGGAAATGGTGTCAAAAGAACTGCAAGCTAACTTTTGCCACTGGCTGACAGAAATAAACCAGTGTTTCTAAAGAGGAACAACTATAGGAAATTATATCAGGCAATTATGTAGTCTAATGGTTAAAAGGTTCTGTAATTTAGTGACATGAACTGCACGAAAATAAGGAAGGAATCAAATGGACCCACTTCTGAAGGGCCTAGGTATGACATCCAGGGGTCATATGGCTCAGGGTTCCAGGAGGTGATAAAGGAAGATTTTCAGTGAACCTGTGACAAGGTTCTTCAAGTTAGAAAAAGAGATAGTTTTCACTTGGCAGAGTCCAGGTGAGTGCCCCTAAGTGGCAGCAGTGGTTGTCATCAGAGAAAAAGTAAACGGGTCTACGCTGGGCACAGGAACGGTTGGTGTGGCGCCTAAAATGGTCTGACAGTCCATTGAAGGGAATAGTCTATGATCCCAGTAGGGCCCACAGAGCTACAATAATTTAAGAACTAATTCATTTAAGACTAACAGAAAATTAACAGAAATACAATTCTCTGACAGAGGAATAAGGGAGAAGGAAACCAGTACAGCTTAGAGACATTGTCTATAAAGTAGTAAATGTTTTATATATAAATTATCCTGGTTATTTTCAATGCTACTATTAACTTTGTACCACACCCAAACCACAGGTCAATTCTTGCTAATCTAATCAAGGCTAGGCCTCTCACTGGTGCTTAGCTAAACTTCAGTTAACTGCAAGATGTCAGGTCAGCACGTTCTAACAGATTTCCAAAGAGACTTAGTCTATGTCTTTCAAATCCACTTGCTACAATTTCTTGGTCCTAGGGAGTCCAAAGAAGACTGGGGGGTGTAAAAAAGGTTAAAGAATCGCGAATCAAGACCCAGCTAGTGGGTCTTGGAGAGTACAGAAACTCTAAATTAATGTTATGCTCCATTCTTTGAGGACAGAGTGGAGACTGACAATCAAAGACAGGTCCTTATTATTATTAGCGTTCCTGTGTGCCAGATAAGTATATCACTTTCACATATTTCTCTCCTCATATCAACTCTGCAAGGTATACGTTTTTCAGTAGATGAAATTCAAGGTCAGAGAAGTTAAAGCATTTGTTTATGGTCAGACAACCAGTAACAGTACAGCCAAAACTTTTAACTATTTGGCTCTGAAGCCCATATATTTTCTAATCTTCCACTCTACTACTGGAGTTGAGGGGTAACACAACACTATACTGACCCAAGGGTATTTCAGAGCTTTAAGTCCAGGTAGTCAAGAGGCACTTTGGGAGCCTCTCCAAAACACATTTCAAACTTAAACATGTTTCAGAGTGAAAGCAAGTCTGTAGAACAGCAGCAAGCACAGAATGAGGCTAGAGCAGAAGTTAGCCATAAATTTCTAATAGTGACCAGCTAAACATGGAAATAGCCTTTTATGAGAATATTCTGGAATGGTATATATATCTCCCCCCAAAAGTTGTTTTTGTTTTAATAGTCATTTAACAATAGTTATAGTTCAATTTATATCTCAAAATACAAATTCATTAAAACAAAAGCAAATTCTAGAACTGAAACATATGCAGAATATTTGCAAGGCATTTGGGTAGAAGATAAATAATTAACAGCAAAAGGAAAGAAGACTAGAAACCTGGGGAGGCCTACTTGACATAAAAGGACTGCCCCTCTCTGTTTGGGTCTCTAAAAATAGAATATGCTGAATCTATGGCATGCTTCACATCTGCTCACCTGTGCTGCCTCATTAACCTTTTATTTTCTTGTAATACAGGTGCCAAGAACATTTATTTTTAAAATGCTATGCTTGAATAATTACTTCAACTTTATAGGTAGAAACAGAGTAAACCTACTTAATTTGAAGTTTAGAGTTAAAAAAATTCAAGTTAAAGAGGTTAAGTGATACCTCATTTTAAATGGAGGAAACTAGACCACTCAAGTCTGCCTACTTCAAACAAAAAGACTGAATTATGTTGATTACTTGTCAGTGGGGAAGAAGCAGTCAGAAAACGTTGCTTTGTTTGTAACCTCTCACTTTTTAGACAAACTGATCAGAGCAGCTCAAAGAATGTTTCATTTTGAACTGTTCTGAGACTCTTTATGGACCAGAGAACCACATCTTCTTATTTCTCCAGTTGGCATTTGACCTATTATAAGCCTAAATATCATAAGACAACTAGAATCATTAGATTCTTGCTAAAAACTAAATCTGTTATTAAAAGATATATATAATACAAATAAAAATCTTTGGAAAGAAAATTCTAGATATAAGATATATGGGTTAAATCCTACATATCTCTAAAGTTTCAAACATCTGGATATTATCAGTATACTGTTTAAACCCTTTAGTATTCAAAATTATCATCTTAAAGCCACATGAGTTAGTTTGGTTAAGGTATCAACCAAATTAATGAAAGCCTCACCAAAATACTTTAAAATTCCAATTAGTGTATTCAAATTAATAGATATTCAAAGTGTTTGCGGTCTCAGCTTTATGTTGATCTGACATACTGATGCCAACAGAGATGATACCCTCGTGAGGAGGCAAGACAAACACACGCAGATCAGAGAAAACAAAAACATTAAATATAATGAAAAGCCACCACAGACTTAGCAGCAAGTGACTTCTGTTTCAAAATGATAATAGAATTTTAGAACACTTAACTTGGACTCAGTGTGAAGGATGGATAGCAAAGGAAGAGAAGCAGGCTTCTTGCCTTTCCTCTATCTTGCTGCCATCCTGAACAAGGAAAACAATGGTCACAACCTTGGGATGACAGAGCAGAAAACAGGAAAAAGCCTGGGTTCCTGACAACTTTGTAGACCTGCCCTAACACTACAACTTAAGTACTTAGTTTTACATGAGAGAGAAATTTCTATTTTGTTAATGCCCCTAAAGTTTTTCCTATTATAGGCACCCAAGTCAAATTCCAGCTGAGGAAAAGCAATATAAGCAATGTATTAGGTATACTAGGTATTTCTATTAAACAGTAATCAGTTTATAACCTGATCTATGTTAAATTTATTTTGAGTCAGAGTACCGCATTCTTCAACTCAGCCAAAAATGCTGAATAAGATTTTCAAACTTGAAAGTTATCGTGTCACTGGCAATACAGATTTTTTTCAAGTCATATTTGTTTCAGAAAACAAAGTCTGAAGTAGAAAAATAAATTTAACCACCTATGATTTGTGGGTGTGGCATAAGAGCAACATGAGGGATCCCTGCAGTGACAGAAATATTCTGTACTGTGACTATATTAATGTCAATATCCTGGTTGTGATACTGTACCACTGGGGGAAATTCTGTATTATTTTACAACTCCATGTGATTCTACAGTTATCTCAAAATAGAAAGTTTAGTTTAAAAATGCTAATGATAAACACTAGGAAAATATCAACTCCAATTAAAAGCATTCACATCACGGGGGAAAAAAATCAATAAAAGACGAAAGTAATGTATATGTATCACTAAAAAGCTACAGTAAATAATGACGTATTTTTGGCAGGATAGCCATACAGCTCAATAGAAGGGAGTCCAGAAATAGACCCAAAATTCCATTTATATTCATATTCTGGAAGGGGCAAAATTATAAGGACAGTAAACAGATCAGTGGTTGCTAGAGTCTAGAAGATGAGGGCAAGGGGTGACTACAGAGAGGCACAAAGGCCACTGGAGGGAGTATGGGTTCGATCCCTGGTTGGGGAACTAAGACCCTGCAAGCCATGCAGTGCAGTCAAAAAAAAAAAAAAAAAAAAAAAAAGGGCACAAAGGAAGGTAGTAAAAATGTGTGATGGGTTACACGACTATGTATCAAAAGTCAGAGTCAGAGCTACACAATAAAAAGGATAAATTATATCATAAGGAAGTAATATACTTTAAGCCTTATTAATTTAGACTACTTAGGATAAAGGCCTATCTGAATATAAGTTATTTAATTTAAATTATCCTTTAACTTAAAAGTAAAACATTTATTCCTTTTCTTAAAACAATATATACGAAAATGGCTAACTGAAGTAGGTCTACTTGTTAGAACTTATTGAAGCATAGATGGGTCCTGCTATACTTATCAGAAGACTAGCCAGAGAGTTCTTCGTAATGCAAAAACTCCATAAAGGGAGTCCTTTTCTATAATTTGTTTCCATTTCAACTATAAACATAATAACAATTCATCTTAAAATGCCTATTTTTCATGGAAAGAAGTTCAATATATTGTTGTTCTCTCTTACAATGTGAGATAACCAAATCAAATAAAGTCAGATGATTTATGTACATCAAAATACAGTGCATAGGGCTTCCCTGGTGGTGTAGTGGTTAAGAATCTGCCTGCCAATGCAGGGGACACCGGTTTAAGCCCTGGTCTGGGAAGAGCCCGCATGCTGCGGAGCAACTAAGCCCGTGCGCCATAACTACTGAGCCTGTGCTCTAGAGCCCGCGAGCCACAACTACTGAAGCCCACGCACCTAGAGCCCGTGCTCCGCAACAAGAGAAGCCACCGCAGCTACAGAAAGCCCGCGCACAGCAACGAAGACCCAACACGGCCAAAAGTAAATAAATTAAATAAATAAATTTATGAAAAAAAATACAGTGTACAAAAAATAACTACAAGAATTTGCAAAGAAATTATTATATAACTAACAAATTAAGATGACAAAATTATACTTATTACTTCCGGCATTCTCGAATTTTTTGAGCTGGAAGCTCAAACAAAATAACCTGAATATTTTCTATTATCCTTATGGTCAATAAGCATTCTTAATATGACAACAATGAAATCAACATGCTGACTGACTGACTGACTAGAAGTAGATAAAGAAAGATACAAAAACATCTTTATAAAGATAAACGGTAAACATCAGCCCATTCTAATGGCCAATCACAGCAAATGATTAATGGAGCACTAAATTAATTTAGCATTACAGTACCTTTTATTCATTCTATTTCAATGTTGGTGATATATTCACTAGTCAAGTAAGACTTACCCTATGCCCTTTTTTTCCAGCTTTATTGAGAAATAATTGACATATATCACTGTAGAAGCTTAAGGCATACAGCATGATGGTTTGATTTATACATATTGTGAAATGATTACCACAATAGGTTCAGTTAACATCCAACAACTCATATAGTTAAAAAAAAAAAGAAAAAAAAATTCTCCTTGTGATGAAAATTCTTAGGATTTAATCTCAACAACTTTCCTATATATCATGTATCAGTGTTAACTATAGTCATCATGTTGTACATTACATCCCTAGTACTTACTTATAACTAGAAGTTTGTACCTTTTGACTACCCTTCCTCCAATTCCCCTCCTCTCTATGTCCTCTTAATGTATTTATCTTATTTAGTCCTTCATTAGTCCTTCATATGTATTTTACTTATCTTTGCCCTACAAATTCTATTCCTACTACCAACAGACTATATAATGCTTGAGAACAATAAGTACTAATGCTTTTCTCATATTTGATTATCTGCTTGCATCTAACACAGTGGTTTTTCAGAGAAGACACTGAATTTAATTGGCTAAAACAAAAAATGACTCAAAACTATCCCATCAAGCTTTATTTTCTTTACAGCACTAATCAGTATCTGAAATTATCCTGATTTGTGTTTTTCTCTCTTGCACTTGAATATAAGTCCCTAGTCCTTGTCTTATTCACTACCCTCTTCCCAATACCTACAATAGCATTGAGCACACAATGTTTATTGAATGAATCACAAAAAATTTGGCTTTGTGTATACCTTAAGTACTAAATCAGAATATTCCCTACCACCTCTAAGAAAAAGTCATAAGGGGCTTCCCTGGTGGCGCAGTGGTTGGGAGTCCACCTGCCGATGCAGGGGACACGGGTTCTTGCCCCGGTCCGGGAAGATCCCACATGCCATGGAGCGGCTGGGCCCGTGAGCCATGGCCGCTGAGCCTGCGCTCCCCAAGGGGAGAGGCCACAGCAGTGAGAGGCCCGCATACCAAAAAAAAAAGAAAAGAAAAGAAAAAGTCATAAGTAATTGCATTTTTCATCCCTGGAAATTGTTCCAAAAGATAGAAAAACAATAAATAAATAAAAATTCTGGGACTTCCCTGGTGGTCCAGTGGTCAAGCACCCACCTTCCAAAGCAGGGGATGCGGTTCGATCCCTGGTTGGGGAACATGCCATGGGGCAACTAAGCCCGTGTGCCACAACTGCTGAGCCCGTGTGCTCTGGAGCCCCCGCGCCACAACTAGAGAGAAACCCGAGCGCCCCAACAAAGATCTTGCATGCCGCAACTGTGACCCGATGCAGCCAAATAAATAAATAAAAATAAATACTTTAAAAATCCTATGAAAAAATAATTTTAAAAATTCTATTTTTCCCCATGCTTGCAGTCACCTTTTGTTGCCACTAGATAGCATTCTTTCACCTGCAAGCAAAATATTTGAAAAGAAGAAAGCTTAATCAGCTCAGAATGCAGAAGTAAAATAATTAAGGCACCCTCTGATGAGCACAGTGGTTAAAAATATAAATAGCAGGAGAACCTGTTTAAATGAAGGAGCTTTTTTCCCTTTGAATCAATGATCCTAAAATGATGCTGATTTTCAGACACTCAACAATATGGATCACTCAGAGTGAATGATCAAAAGCGTAATCTAACCACATTATATACAATCCTATGTTGCTTCACACTTTGAAAGAAATTATAAAATGCGCAAATAAAGTGAAAAGCAAATAGTGAGTAATCAATAAGTACATTCAATTTATCATCTTTCCATCCTGCTTAAGGGCTATCTTTTAGTATTTCTTTCACACTCATTCCGCCCACACAGAAGCACTGCTTGTGCTTGATAACTTCATCACTTGTGACCTTGGGCAAGTTTTAGTTAATTAAGCTCTGTGTATGAACTCCTCAACTGTAAAATAAGCAAATGAGCACCTATCACATATGGCTGTTGCGGAAATTAAATAAGATAGTATAAGTAAAAAGCTTAGAACAGTGCCTGGCATACAATAAGCTCTCAAAAGTTTACTGGTATTGTCATCATCTCCCTAAAATGACATACAGTGAACTCTGAAGAACAGTGACTGTGATGTAAGAAAATTAGGGACTGGCTACAAAAAAAGATGAGTCATCACAGCTGGCAGGCTCTTCACTTGTCCCTGACAAGCACAGGAAGGATCTAACATTTACTGAGTGCTTTATGTGCCAGGCACTATGCTGGGCTCCTAAAAAATATTAACCACTGTGACAGACTGTTGCAGTTATGGCCCCCACTGAGTCATAGGCCTCCTTGATCCCCCCGCCTACACATTAAGTCTGGATTTGCTCATGTGACTTGCTTTGGTCAATGGAACACTAGCAAACATTAAGCAAGCTGAGGCTTGATATGTGCTTGCACATTGGAGCTTTGCCTTCTCTTGCTGCTGGGAACTCTATTCCCACCCTGGGAACAAGTTTGAATTAGCCTCCTGAAGGATAAGAGAGGCCACATGAAAATACCCACCCCAGTCTGAGGCCTTTGACATGTCAGTAAGGCTAGAGTAAGCGACCTAGACAATACAGCCCCAGACAATAAGAGCATTCCAGCCCACTATGGAATCATGAGACTATTGATTTAGGCCACTAAGTTTTGGGGGTGGTCTGTTATGCAGCAAAAGCTAACTAATACAACCGCTATACGAATGTAGATATTACTTGCTTTACAGATTAGTAAAGAAGATTCCCAGAACGAGTAACTCAGTTTGGCTCCAAAGGCTTTTTCCACCATACCAAGCCACATCTACATGCTATACTCTGAGGTTCTAGATTAAAAGGGTATCTCTGGCGACTTTATTCATTAACCCTTATTTCAGCAGTAATCTTTCCTCTCTACCAGGAGTCAGCACACTATGGCCAATGGGCCAGATTCAACTCACTGCCTGTTTTGTGTGGTCTACGAGCTAAGAATGGCTTTTACATTTTTAAGTGGCTTAAAATAAAAATAAGAATATTTTGTGACATGTGAAAATAACATGGAATTCAAATTTCAGTGTTTATAAATAATTACTAGAATACAACCATGCTCATTCATTTATTGTCTATGGCTGCTTCTGCACTATAACAGCAGAGTTGGCTGGCTGTGACAGAGACCATATGGACATTGAAGTCTATAATATTTCCTATCTGGCCCTTTATTTTTTAAAAAGTGTGCCAACCTCTACTCGGAATTATTCTCTTGGCATGTGTTTTTGAGTTAAACATAGGATTTTGCCTGGCCTTTAGTGATGAGCAGACTTTTTTTGTACTTTTATCTCTCCTTTTCCTTTCATTGAAAATTATTTTAGCTTATGTCATTTCTCTTAGATCTCTTTTAACTTTAATCTTTGGACAATCTCTGAATTTGTCTAAGAAAGGCAGATAACCCCATTTTATTTATTTATTTTTTGAATTTTATTTATTTTTTTATACAGCAGTTTCTTATTAGTTATCCATTTTATGCATTTTAGTGTATACATGTCAATCCCAATCTCCCAATTCATCCCACCACCACGCCCCCGCCGCTTTCCCTCCTTGGTGTCCATACGTTTGTTCTCTACATCCGTGTCTCTATTTCTGCCCCAGATAACCCCATTTTTAAAATGGTTAGTCAGAACCACTGTGATCTTATATTGGCCGAATGGAACAGACCATAAAGGAGGTAGAAGATGATGTAGGAGAGAGATTTTATTCAGAAGACCTCTAACTTCCCAGACCTGAACCTGTGTAATAACCATGTAGAAATGGACTTCCCTTTTATTCCTAACAGGGATTTCAGGACAGAAGTAGCTATACTATATATATAGTCTATATATAGACTATATATATATATATATACATATAGTATATATAGCTATATATATAGGTGCAGTATATATAGTATATATACTATATATATAGCTAGACTATATATATAGTCTTCTCTCTTTTGTGAGATTCGTCTCTAATATTCTCCTGCCATAGTGAACTAAGAACTTCAGGACTACTACTAGTCTACTTCACCATCCTGCTGCTAACCAGTTCAACGAGACACAAATTGAAGTAAACATTGTTTTCCTTTTATAATAGAAAAGAGGTGAACCTTAATTTACTTGCCATCCCCCATTTTTATCACTTTTCTTACTACAGTAAGACTCCCACAATAAAGACCTTAAGTCCTGGTAGAGACTCAGCTGACTCTTTGCACTTGGTATTAGTGCAGAGGATCAATAAAGAGGTTGCCATAGAAACCAACTACCCTCCTCCAACATTTACCATCCAAAGACTTTTGAGAGGCATTAGGCAAATCCTCCTAATGGCCAATGCAAATTTGAAGGTCCTGAGAACACTGAAGAAAATGAATACATTTGTATGATCAGTCTAAACTTCACTGAACTATTTTGTTAAGAATCGAGCAGTTGAATCCATAAATATTTACAACAGAAGCTTTATATGTTATTTGAATTAAACACTTTAGAAAAACAAATTCATTTTCATTTATTTTTGTGGCTACTTAATAGGGATTTTTAGGATATAAAAAGGGTTTCCCAGGATGGCCTCCAATATATATTATTATACAAGTAAATAAGGATTCTAAATTTTAACTGTTCAACTTGCAACAACAATCCAGCACTCAGTCAGGCTGTAAGTCTGGGTCTCTGATACATACAACAATATATATCTAAAGAAGATTCTAACTAGGAATTCCAAAGAAAGAACAGCTATCCCAAATAGCCTTTTTTTTTTCTATTAATAATTATATCATCAGTATACTAGGGTCATCAGGAACTAAAGACTGAAACAACAATTTGAGGATGTTCCTTAGGTCTCTCCTTGGCTAAGAACCAGGAATTTTGACCTTAAAAGGGCAGTAGTATAAGCTGACCAATAGAAAGTCTTCTATTTGAAAGAACTATAATAAACTTAATTAATATACGTTGTTAAAAGTTATATATTATATCTGCACCTAAATAAGAAGCCTTCCTCTTCAATCCTTTCTACTAATTTATATTTTTCTCTGTCTTCAAATTTCTAGTCAAATAACCCTTTTTCAAAACTTCTCCTTGGATTAATCCCACCTGGATCCACTCACTGATATCCAAGCATGTATGTTTAAATCAAAATAACTGTACTGTTCCTCACTTACACCTTTTATGTTCATCTTATCTCCTCAATATATTTAGTATTTCCCTTTGTCCTCAACATTAAGGCATTTTAATTCATTATGATTCACTAATATCATTTAGGTTAGCAATACAAAAAGGAGCTCAAAGATTAAAAAGTCCATTTTCTCATTTCCAATTCTAATATATAATAAGTACCTACTCTCTACATTTTAGGTTTTTATGCTAATTTTCTTTTATTCATTAGACTAAAGTGCTTGAAGCATTCCACCAATGCAACATAGAAAGCCACAGGGACTATACCTTGATATCTGAATAGATAAGAGCTCTAGGTGGCTGGTCTCTATTTGATGCCAAAATTGATATCAGTTTGTAAGATTAAAAAGAATTTCATAATCTTCATTTTACAAGGCAGTTCTAAAAACAATACTGAACTGTAGTATCTTATGCTTCT
This sequence comes from Pseudorca crassidens, assembly GCF_039906515.1. Classification (NCBI taxonomy): domain Eukaryota; kingdom Metazoa; phylum Chordata; class Mammalia; order Artiodactyla; family Delphinidae; genus Pseudorca; species Pseudorca crassidens. The sequence goes on along the minus strand of NC_090296.1, from coordinate 64,147,937 downwards.
TGACTAGATAGCATTTCTAAGTGTTAAATCTAAATAGTATGGGTATAATATGTGGGAAAATCTAGCTATCAGTGAAACTCCGGTGCAAATCCAATTCTGCTATTGTATTGATTTAACCTACATTGGAGAAAAGGTCTGTCATTAAGTCATAGGTCAGAGATTATGTGGAAAAAAATGCAGTTTATTATTTTCAAAGAGCAAATTCACACAAGGCTAACAAAAGGAATAACTTTCTCCATCCTCAGAAAAAGGCAATACTCCAAGTAAGCTTTTTAGGAACACACAGTTTAGCGAGTTTATGCAAAACCAATTAGAAATGGTGCATGTGGTTTTCTAATGTAAGAAGACATCCAAATCATTACTAAGTGAAAAAGCTACTTTTTTTTTTTTAATTTAGTGTAGTACAGAAAAAAAGAGAACTATGCACTAATTTTTTGACTGTGGTTATCTCTGAAAGGAGCATTTGGGAAATGCACTCCAGGCCTTCACCTTTTACTTTTCTCTCCTGTATATAAATTTTTATAGGAAAAAAAACAGATTTTTAAAAAATTATAAACTTCAGTCTTGATAATATAATTTTTTTTAATTTAAAGACTTTGGTTTTTTAGAGCAGCTTTAGATTCATAGCAAAATTGAGAGGAAGACAGAGATCTCCCATATACTCCTTGCCCCTGCCACATGCATAACCCCTCTGTCAATATCCCACACCAGAGAAGTAACACTTGTTAACAATCAATGCACCTACATTAACACATCATTATCACCTGAAGTTCATAGTTTACATTAAGTTTCACTATTGGTGCTGTACATTCTATGGGTTTGGATAAATGTATCCATCATAGTACCACCGGGTATTTTTACTGCTTTAAACATCCTCTGTGCTCAACCTATTCACCTCCCCTCTACCCCATTCAACCCCTGGCAATCACCGATCTTTTCATTGTCTCCATAGTTTTGCCTTTTCTAGAAAGCCATATAGTAGGAATCATACCATACATATCCTTTTCAGATTGGCTTTTTTCACTTAGTAATATGCATTTAAGGTTCGTCCATGTCTTTTCATGCTCGAAGCCTCATTTCTTTTTAGCACTGAATAACATTCCATTGTCTGGATGTACTGCTGTTTATTTATTCATTCATCTACTAAAGGATATCTTGGTGCTTCCAACTTTTGGCAATTATTAATAAAGCTGCTATAAACATTCGTGTGCAGGGTTTGTGTGGACATAAGTTTTCAACTCTTTCAGGTAAATACCAACAAACAAATAACCTTTTCAAAAATTCCGGGTCACCCATCAATATCATGAGAATTAAAATGAAAGCACCTAGCACACTGCCTAGCATACAGGAAAAGTTCAATAAATGCTAGCATATTTTTATTCTGCAACGTTTTCTAACGTTACCAAATTATATACTGAGCCAGGCCAGTATACTTTGTAGTTAATGTTTACTCTATCTCCTCCTTTGCTATAAGGTGCCACTTCTTGCTTCTGTCAGTATATCTGTTGGGTTGGCCAAAAAGTTCGTAACATCTTACAGGAAAACCCGAATGAACTTTTTGGCCAACCCAATACTTTTAGAAGTACCTTCTCACCTGCTGCTTCACATTTCCTATGAATCTTTCAGCTACCAGAACATCTTGACTGTGCTTATAAAATGTCTGAGAACAAGTTGCCCAAAGCCTACTTTTAACTAAAAAAAATTACCAAATATACAATTATATTCTGACTCATTTTTAAAAATTCTTTCAAACTCTAGTCCTTTCTTTACACTGAATGATGACTCAACAGTCCAAAATGTTTTTTGTTGCGTGATTTCTACCTCCTTTTTCCTGATTCAATTCACCAGTTCTACGGCTGGGGAGAGAAGATGAGTTTATCATGCAATTATTTGAGTTCTAGCTCACCATCCTCCTAATCCTTTATTAAACAATGGGTATCAGGCTTGTCAAAAAAAAAAAAAAGATAAAGTTACTTGAAACTTGGATGTCTTGAAATCTGCTTGTGTAGCATTTTTAGAAGATCACATACAAATGAGGGATGATTGTCTTCAAAAACAAACAACTATGTCTTTCTAAGACACTGATATTATTAACTATGGGGTTTCCGCTCAGAGTCGCAACAGAGAAATTTGATTCCAAGTTACAGTGTCCCAGGCAGCTACTGTAGCCTCACATCACTACTGGCATATCCCAACAAACAAACAAAAACAAAACAAAACTGCATGACCACCAATAAACAGATTCAAATACTAACAAGACACCTACATCAAAAGGCAATATTGGGACTTCCCTGGTGGCGCAGTGGATGGGACTCCGTGCTCCCAATGCAGGGGGCCCGGGTTCGATACCTGGTTAGGGAACTAGATCCCACACCCATGCTGCAACTAGGAGTTCGCATGCCACAACTAAGGAGCCTGCCTGCAGCAACTAAGACCCGGTGTGACCAAATAAATATTTTTTAAAAAGGCAATATTATATAATACAGCTTTTAAAAATTCACATTCATTATGTCATTTTACCCTGTGAGGCAACACTGTAAGGCTGGGGGTCCATTTAACACATGAAAAAAGATTAACACTTAAGAGTTTAAATTACTTGCACAGAACCATACAGCTAATCACAAATGGCAGAATCCAAAACCAAGGACACAGTGATACTGAGAAAGAAATAATTTTGTTAAGTCAGCCCTATCTGAATTTAAATCCTACAATTTACTACTTAAAAGATTAGAATGGACGCTCCATGACTTTGCTTTGTTCACTGCTGTATCTCCAGTGTCTGGAACAGGGCAAGTATCAATAAATAATAGGTATCACTAAATACATGGTAAACAACTATCAAAAAAAACACAACTTCTTTGGATCTCTGTTTCCTCATCTGTAAATAGAAACCGTAAGTCCTTGTCTCATATCTGCTGATATAATGTATATTCAAAGCATCTGGTAGTTATTTAAGAATTAACAGCCCTGACTACCAGTTTAGTGTTTTCTTCACAAGAGCAGCCATCCTTTCACTTTTCCCATAGGCTCCAGGGAAGCAGCAGAAAACAAATGGCAGCATGATTGTCAGGCAAGCTGGTGGTAAATCAGGATGGGGCATGTAAAGAACTAAACTGGTGTGGTTCAGTCAAGTAGTCTGCTGTTCTCTTTACTTCATCTGCCATAGCAATGACAAAGGATCTTCTAGAGGAATCTGTCTGCGGATTGCCAATTTCAAAACAGAAAGTCTTGGTGGGGAGGGAAGCACCTAATCTATACTTGTAAGGTGCAAAAAGAAAAGAGGGAGGGATATCTAAAGGTAAATGAGACAATAAGAATACTGAAGTGAGAAGATCCAGAGTACCCATACTGAAATAATTCAGCCTAAGGATGGGCCCATCCACTTCTCTGCAACACAGCATATTCTTTCCAGTAAATCTAATCCAGTAACTCTAATGGATGAAGAAGTCTTGAGGACTACTGCTGAGTTCTGCCAACATAGATAGAAACAAAAGGCAGATGTTATTGACAAGCAGCACAAAAGTTAAAAGCAAAGGGAAATGGTGCTGCAAACGGTACCATAAAGTATGTGAGGGCTTCCCTGGTGGCACAGTGGTTGAGAGTCCGCCTGCCGATGCAGGGGACACGGGTTCGTGCCCCGGTCCGGGAAAATCCCACATGCCGCGGAGCAGCTAGGCCCCTGAGCCATGTCCGCTGAGCCTGCGCGTCCGGAGCCTGTGCTCTGCAACGGGAGAGGCCACAGCAGTGAGAGGCCCACGTACCGCAAAAAAAAAAAAAAAAAAAAAGTGAAAAGACAACTCACAGAATGGGAGCAAATATCTGCAAATCATATATCTGCTAAGGGACTTATACCCCAAATCACAAAGAACTCTTACAACTCGGTAATAAAAAGATAAATAACCCAATTTAAAGATGGGCAAAGGACCAGAGAAGACATTTCTCCAAAGAAGATACACAAATGATCAATAAGTACATAAAATGATGCTCAACATTATTAGTCACTAGGGAAATGCAAATCAAAACTACAATGAGATACCACTTCACACCCACTAGGATGGCAAAATAAAAAAGACGGACAATAATAAATTGTCCATACATATGGCTTGATGAGGATGTGGACAAACTGGAACTCTCATACATTGCTAGTAGGAATGTAAAATGATGCAACTGCTTTGGAAAAGTTTGGAGATTCCTCAAATGCTAAACATAGAGTTACCAAATGACTTAGCAATTCTACTTCTAGGTATATACCCAAGAGAACTGTAAACATATGTTCACACAAAAACTTGTACAGAAATGTTTGTAACAGCATTATTTATAATTGTCCAAAAGTGGAAGCTCAAATATATATTAACTGACAAATGGATAAACAAAATGTGATAGATCCATACAGCAGAATTTCTTTATCAATAAAAAGAAATAAAATACTGATACATGCTACAACTCAGATGAACCTTGAAAACATTATAGTTAAGTGAAAGAAACCAAACACCGAAAGGTACATACTTTATGATTCCACATATATGAAATGTCCAGAATAGGCAAATCCACAGAGACAGAAAACAGATTAGCGGTTGCCAGGGGCTGAGGAGAGAGTGCAGTGGGGAGGGCCTGCTAATTGGTACAGGACTTATTGGGGTGATGAAAATATTCTGGAATTAGTGGAAATCATCACATAACTAAAACCCACTGAATTGTACACTTTAAATGGGCGAATTTTACAGTGTGTGAATATCTCAATAAAGCACATTTAACTTAAAAAGCAGAGGGAGATGTATGTCCTGTAGAAGCAAATTCTTCTAACGTCACATTCTAACTTTCAAAGAGTGGAAAGTGGGAGTAGGAGCACAGACATCTCATACTGCAGATCCTACGGATCCCATGAAGATAGTAAGTGCCTGCTATTTCTCAGCCACTGGGAGAAATCCACTGAATTCTCTAAATAAGCCCTGGAAGGATAAGCCTCAAGCCACAGTCAGATACAAAAGCCACAGGAGCCTGCAGATAAAAGTCAACAGGGATACTGAGGAAACTCAACCTGGACCTTCTCTCAGCACTGAAGCTGGATTTGCCCTAGTTGACCCCCTGAGGACGCCAGAACCTTATCACTAGCATCATCACCTCAAAACTGAACTCATCCCAAAGTTACACAAGCAGATGTGAAGCCAGAAGGGACACATGTTCCTTGGGGTCTAGAGCACTTTCCAAATGAAAAACATCATGCCAAGTCCTCTCCTCGTATCAGTGTAATAGAGTAAGAGTTTACAAGCATGACAGAGAACCAAAAAAATCAAAACGGAAAAAGCCTCTTTTTACTTGTCATTTATTGAATACTTCCTGTGTGCATGGAGCATCACATACAACATCTCAGTCAATCTTCACAATAATTCTACTACATACACAAAGAAGAGATAAGTGATGTTAAATAACTTCCCCAAAAGTTACACAAGTAGTACGTAGATGGGAGAGGTACAACTCCAACCAAAGGAAATCTAGTCAAGTTTATATATTTAAGTTATTTTAACGGAAATTTAAGTTGAAAAGGTGAAAGGATAAAGGTGTATGCAGGAACTAGTATCGAAAGTTGCAGAAATCTCAAGTCAGGCTTGAAGCTTAATTATAATATAAAATAACAGAAAACCTAGCCAATAATAGAAGAAAAATACTAATTTCCATATAACCCTCTTGGGCCAACAGGAGCATTATTCCCCTAGTAAAATGCCACTATATTCTACTTATACAGCAATTCAAAAATGTGCACCCCCCAACACACTCTCATTTTAGTCTCACAATAACCTGAAAGGATGTCATTGTCCAACAAGGTCAGTCAGACTCCAAAGCCTAAACCCTTCACTATCACACAATTCTGCTTTCCATAAAACTAAAAAACTTTTCTCCAACTATAAACAAACATCAAAGATAAAGGTATTCTATTAAAACCAAGTGTTGAATGTGTATTTATTGAAGTTTTATTCATTATTCCCTTATTCTATCATTATTCTTTATACATATTTTTAAGTTTTGTTTTTTTTTGTTTGTTTGTTTTGCGGTGCGCGGGCCTCTCACTGTTCTGGCCTCTCCCATTGCGGAGCCCAGGCTCCGGACGCGCAGGCTCAGCGGCCATGGCTCACGGGGCCCAGCAGCTCCGCGGCATGTGGGATCCTCCCGGACCGGGGCACGAACCCGTGTCCCCTGCATCGGCAGGCAGACTCTCAACCACCGCACCACCAGGGAAGCCCCAAAGTCCTTTTTACATTTACCACACATTTAAGAAAAAGCAAAAAATGAAACAAAAATATTTGCAACAAAGTGACAAAGAGTTTAATATGCCTAGTATTTAACCAAGACCTTTCATAAATCTACTGATGACAAAAAAGCCAAAAGTAAAATGAGCAAAGGACCTGAAAAGCAAATAAACACTGAGATATCATCAGATTTGGCAAAGATGAAAAGACTAAAATAACCAGTGTTAGTGTGAGTCTAGGGAACCCAGGGCTAGCCTCTATGGCATTCTGGACCTGGATGCTTCTGAATTACCTCGTTCATACGTTTATTTTAATACCCGGCAAGTTGACATGTTTGTCTCTCCCTTCACTGAACTCTTTAAGGACATCTTAATCCTTGTTATATCCCCAGTAACTAGTGTCTAGCTTCTGTGTGACACTCATGAATCACCTAAGCAACATGTCCGTGAAAGGCAAAATCAGAGCAATCAGGAATATCTGGGTCTGAGATGAGAGCAAAGATGGCTAGACTCTGATAGTATTACTTCCTGAGGCCTCTGCATCTTACCATCTACCCAGCTGCTGAAGGCAAAAAATTCAATGAGTCATCCAAGATTTCTCCTTTCCTGCACAAAGATTAAGAATGGCCAGTAAGCCAGAAGAAGTGTGTTTTCTTCTTTTCTTTTTGAGGTTCACATTGAATCCACTATAGGATTCTTTTTTGTGTGCGTGTGGTACGCGGGCCTCCCACCACTGCGGCCTCTCCTGCTGCGGAGCACAGGCTCCAGACGCGCAGGCTCAGCGGCCATGGCTCACGGGCCCAGCCGCTCCGCGGCATGTGGGATCCTCCCGGACCAGAGCACGAACCCGTGTCCCCTGCATCAGCAGGCGGACCCTCAACCACTGCGCCACCAGGGAAGCCCCTAGGATTCTTTTTTTTTAATTAATTAATTAATTTTATTTTTGGCTGCGTTGGCTCTTCATTGCTGCACGCGGGTTTTCTCTAGTTGCAGCAAGCGAGTGCTATTCTTCGTTGCAGTGTGCGGGCTTCTCACTGCAGTGGCTTCCTTTGTTGCAGAGCATAGGCTCTAAGTGCATGGGCTTCAGTAGTTGTGGCACGAGGGCTCAGTAGTTGTGGCTCTCCAGCTCTAGAGTGCAGGCTCAGTAGTTGTGGCACACGGGCTCAGTTGCTCCACGGCATGTTGGATCTTCCCAGACCAGGGATCCAACCCGTGTCCCCTGCATTGGTAGGAGGGTTCTTAACCTCTGTGCCACCAGGGAAGTCTGAAGAAGTATGTTTCTAATGAATAATCAATAAAATTGTGACTCTTAGATTTCCCATTTCTACAATGTACCCTAGTTTACTACTGTCATTAAAGCTACAACTATCTGAAGCCCATTTTTAAGGTACAACCAAAAAAAGCTATACAAAAAACACTGAACAACTATATTTCTAGACGTAAGCAATATTTAACCTAATGTTAAAGGTTAACGTATCCCAATGATTTTTAAGTTAGAAAACACTTTTGGCATAAGTCAAATAAAACAATGACTATAAGGAGAAAAAAAAATTGTCCTGGTCCCCAAACAGGCCCTATTATTCCTTTTGGTGATATAGATTGGTATGTTCTTGGTGGGATTACTGGTGACATATCAATCTTTCCTCTTGAAAATAAAGATTTTTTTTCCCAAAAGTCATGAGACAAATGAAAAATCCTTCAATTTTTACCATTTGTTGCTTCTACAATTAAAAAAAGAACTTATTGGGCTTCCCTGGTGGCGCAGTGGTTGAGAGTCCGCCTGCCGATGCAGGGGACGCGGGTTCGTGCCCTGGTCCGGGAAGATCCCACACGCCGCGGAGCGGCTGGGCCCGTGAGCCATGGCCGCTGAGCCTGCACGTCCGGAGCCTGTGCTCCACAACGGGAGAGGCCGCAACACTGAGAGGCCCGCGTACCACAAAAAAAAAAAAGAACTTCTTCAATTCTTCACCAAAATCAAATCCAAGCAAATTCAGATCTTAATATAAACACCTCCTGGATGTTTAAGATTCATGCTGAGTAGCATTTAATAACTAAAATGGATTACATTAAAGACATTATTCTGAAATTACATAAAAACTCATGATGATTCTCCAAAACAAGATAATAAAGAACATAATTATTGACATATAATTAAGAACATATATAGTAAGTTTTGACTGCTAAAGTTTAAAATTCAAAAAGAGGGCCTTCCCTGGTGGTCCAGTGGTTAAGAATCAGCCTTCCAATGCAGGGGACGTGGGTTCGATCCCTGGTCTGGGAACTAAGATACCACACGCTGCAGGGCAACTAAGCCTGTGTGCCACAACTACTGAGCCCACACGCCGCAAAGAAGAGCTCATGCGCCACAACGAAAGATCCCACATGCTGCAACGAAGACTCAGTGCAGCCAAACAAATAAATAAATATTAAAAAAATAAAATTCAAAAAGAAAAAAATTTTTATTCAGGTTAACAAAGGGGAAAAAGCATCCCAAAATAGTCACTGCCTCAAAAGTCAGGAGGCTATAAAAAGTTTTAATGCAAATAAGGATTACTGTAATAAATATCAGTGACTAGCCAATCATAAATGCTTAAGATTTCAGGAAAGCAATGATACTTTTTAATTTAGTACCATAGATAAACTCAATTTAACTTTGCAATATGAAAAACCCACTTTTTTCTTGAAGACCTGGGTAAAAGAGAAAAGAACTTAGTAGAGTATATAAAATTCAGTCTTCATCTTATCAAAGAACTACTAAAACCCAGCAAGAAATACAGGCATATTCAAACTAATAGGTAACGTAATGAGAACACAGTAGATATCTTTAAGATTTTTTACTCTTAAATAGAGGTGAAACTTCGATATAATAGAACATACAGTAAATAAGAAAGAGAAGGAAGGTGGTTTATAAAGTAATGGACTAATCTTCAAGATATTTTGAGTGAAAAAAGGTATAAACTACAGTATGTTACCTTTCGCGTTGAAAGGAGCAGGAGATTGTGTGTGTGTGTGTGTGTGTGTGTGTGTGTGCGTGCACGCGTATGTACATGTTTTTGGTGGTCTATATAAAAATTAGCTTTGGAAAAATAAATAAGAAACTGTTAATACAAGGGCTATCTTGGGGGAGGGTAACACGGTAGGTGGAAAAGAGTAAAAGGTAAGCTTTTCCTCAGTTCATCCCTGTGTGTACTTTGAATTTGATCAATGTGAATGTATGTATAACAAAAGAAAAAATTAAAAGTACTTTACCTTGCACCATTGTTCCTACTGACTTCCACAGTTTCTTTAACAAAATATCGATCCTTGACATACGCAAAAATATCATCACAAATTTCATGTAAGCGTGAACGATGGGTAAGGTTGGTCAAGTATAAAACTGGAATAATTAGTGGTTCTGGAAAACTCTGAAGATTCTGTCTTGCTTTTTTTTCTGACTCAAGTGCTTCCTGATAGGTCAGTCCAGGTCTACCCGTCACAGCACAACTCCACACCAGACTGTTGCACAGAATAGTTCGTTCAAAAAAGTCACTGATTAAAAAACAAAAACAAAAACGCATTACCTATCATTTCACAAATTTTACATTAAAAGCTGATAAAGGATTGTTCCTTTATTGCAAAATTTTACATAGACTCATAGAACTCAAACAAAAGTTTAGTAACTGGTCAACTTACACATTAATATTACAAACATAAGAAAAAGTATATTTAAACTAGACATTTATATTTTGCAATTTACAGGTACATTCAGCCAAAATTGGATTTTGATTTCTATCAGTTTTGAAACTGAAGTGAAACAAAATAAACTCAACCTTTCTTTTTTCCTTCTAATTTTTAAGCTTTTTGTTCCAAAGCAGTCAAAATATTGTCAATTCAAGCACTTAACTATGAATTTTGAAAAGGCTTTAACATAATAGTGAAAAACTGGGAAATCTAAGCATCAAACAATAAGAGAAAAGTTGAATAAATTATAGTACTTCATATAATGAAAAATCACAGTCATGAAACAGAAGGAGAGTTCTTAAATAATGTAAACAGGGAAAACAACTTTCCAGTCTGCTTCCCTCCCATATTTTTTCAAAGTAAAAGCTTATCCAAACAATATATATAATACAGTCCCACCTGTGTTAAAATTAAAAAAGAGAAAGGAAGAAAAAGAAAGGGTAGAAGGAAGGAAAGAAGGAAGGAAGGAAGGAAAGTAGCGAAAGATAACTTAAGGAAGCATAAAACATTCCTGGAATGTTATACAAAAATCAAGGTAACAGCTCTAGAATGGGGATGGGACTTAGGGACCATTCTACCCAGTGCTTTTCTGCAGTTAGGATTTCTTACTATAAGCACTAATTTCTTTTCAAAAACTCTATTCAGTCATTTTTAAAATGTGAGAGATCTACTATATGGAAAGATTTCTAAGGTATATTAAAGAGAAAAAAACTCAAAATCACTGAATGACATAATTCCAAATGCATTAATTATAATAATAGCAAAAACGTGCAAATGATCGTATTTATACAAATACCATAAACAGATGTTCCCTATGGAGAAAGGGAGGGACTGGGAAGAGGAGAATTTGTTATTCTAAATAGTTCCATATTGTTTGAATTTTTATAATGAGCATGTATTCATATTGTTTTTATAATAAAAATATTTTTTAAACAGAAAAGGTTAGACATATGCAAAAAGATTAACAGTAGTTGCCTCTAAGTGGTTAAGATATGGGTAAATATTTTGCCCGCCTCTACATTTCAGTCTACTTTTCAACATATGTAACCAACATAATTCACTATTCTCTAACTTTTTCTCCTTCCTGAAATACCCCTTTCCTTCTCATCATTCTAAAAACTATTAAAACTGTTACATGTTTATTTCCTTGTTAGTGTATCTGTACAGGTTACCCCTGTAGTAGTCTGATCTCCAAAGAAGATTTGGAGTAATTCCATTAAGATAGTTTCATTTGCATATTTGTCTGTAGATTCTATGAGAACAACAAAAAATGAAATCTATGGAAGTAAAGAGAAACTAATCATACCTTAACATAAATGAGATCTAAAGAGATAATAATATACATATGTCAACTTACATGACTAATTCAGTACAAGGGAAATCCTTTTGAAGTATGTACCATTTAGTAACGGGGATAATGGGTGTATATCATTAAAATACAAAGTAAAAAGTGATTATCTTTACAAAACAGAGGCAGATATCCTTCGGGAATTCAGAGGAAGGGAAGGAGGAGAGGCAGGCACAAAAGATCAAGAAATGCTAGAACATCTTTGGGAGGAACTGGCATGAAGAGTTAGGATGAAAAGGAAAAGTGGAGTTGAAGGAAAAAATGCCGGAGGAAAAAAATGAATATAATTTGATTCTTATAATAAAATCTATGTCAGATAAATAGCTAAGTGAGAGGCAACAGACATACCCAATAGAGGGTTATCAACAGGGCAAAATAAAATGAATGAATGGATGGATCTTGAAAGAGGTCTTATTTAATTTTTACTGCCTAAAACTGCAGTTCACTTAGAAAGCTTTATAAAAGTTTTAAACTTTTTCCTTTAGAAACAAACACAGATTCCCAAGCCACATATATCATGTGTGTGAGATATTCTAATAATTTAAACTATTTATCTAGTACTACAGGTGACCTTTGAACTATGGGGGGAGGGAAGGATAGAGGTGCTATCTCCACACAGTCAAAAATCTGTGTATAACTTTACCATCAGCCCTCCTTATCCATGGTCAACTGTAAGAAAAATATATTTCAAATCTAGATGTTATATATTAACTAGTCTCTAAGCTAGTGCTATCAAAAGTAGAATGCTAGCTACACATATAATTTAAAATTTTCTAGTGGCCACATTTAAAAATTTTTAAAGACATACTAATGAAATTAATATATTTTATTTAACCCAATATATTCCAAAATAGTTCAATATGTAATCAATATTGAAATAGTTTATTTTTTCTTTTTGGTACCAAGTCTTCAAAATCCAGTATGTATTTTACATTTACTGCGCATCTTAATTCTGACTAGTCACCTTTCAAGTTCTTAATAACCAGTGGCTCCTGCATTGGACAGCACAGCTCTAGCCATAGCAGGTGGGTATTTGATAGCCTGGGGTATTTGCTGCCATTGCAGGGGGACAGACTTTAGACTCAGCTGCAATAAACACTATTCTGTTTAGATTTGTTACCATTGTTCAAAATACCAAGGAGAAGAATGGCACAAGTGCCACAAACCTCCACTAAACGTGGATAGACAGTAACCAGCGACAGTACAGCTACCCTTCTTCACCCAGGTTCCCAGAGCCTCCTGCAAAGTGTTTGTTCTGTTTGTTTCCTTTGTGTCTATCTACCCTACAAAGGTCTTACATTATAGTCCTGCTGTGCACAAAGATCCACCCTCAGGAGGAGGGAGGCAGGACACACTACCACAGCGGCCATCTTTTTAAATTAATTTTTATTGGAATTTTCTTTCACAGTGGCCATTTTAAAGCAAGGGAAATAAAGCCCAAGGCTACTTCTCCCTATTCATCACTCCCTATTCATCATGGCACCATCTCTAACATTACACACCTTCACTTACATCCACTTCTATATTCTGCTCTTCACCCATTCAACATACACATTCAAATGTGTAGGATTTTGTTAGTAATGCTGAAACTCTAGGGGATAGGTTACAGTGCCTCTTCAATTTCAATATTATAAGAATATAAATAACGAAAATCTTACAAGCAGCACATTTTTATTATTGTGAGTAAAACTTTATAAAACACAAAGTACTATTTTATATCAGTTTAGACTAATACAGGTTATTATGTCTCCAATTTATTGCTACATTCCTTCAACAATCCTCTTTACTAGAGATGAGCGTACTACTGGCCCGGAGGTCAAATCCAGACTTCCACCTGTTTGTCGAGTTTTATTGGAACACAGCCACACCCACATCTTTAGGTATTGCCTATGACTGCCTCCTCACTACATCTGTAGAGTTGGGTTGGTGCAACAGACATCTAATGGCCTGAAAAGCCTAAAATATTGACTATCTGGCCCTTTAAGAAAAAGTTTGATGACCTCTGCCCTTTGCCATTATTTCTTAAGGAAAAATTGCTTCTGAGTTACCAGGTCAAGTACTGGTAAGAACACACTTCTAAAACAAAGTCAACAAATTAAGGAACAAAGGGCAACATACTGTTAACTTGCTGAGTATTTGGAAAACTAAAAACCTAAAAGAATAAGATTAAGAATGAAGTGACATAAAAACCAGAAACCAAATACAATTCAGAAAAGATAAATGCAAAGCATACTCTATTTACTTAATGGCCCAAAATGTATTAACTAGACGTAAAGCAAGGTAAGAGAGATACAGCCCAATACTGCAGAAAAGATCTAAGGGACATAAGCAAACTCCTCTGTCTACAAAATAATCAGTAACTGAGAAATGCAGCCATAGGCTAAAAACTAACACAATTCCTGACTAAAACAGCATATGGTATGCAAGAGAAGGAAAGTATGGTTTATAAGCTTAGAAAAGTAGTAATTGCTAAAAGACAGCACGGGCTGTTCTAACAATTTCCTTCACTGAAGGGGTTACAAGAGCAGGACATTAGGTGATCATGGGCATGGCAGACTATACATGCCTTAGAGGGAGAAATAACTGCTAGATGAAAATTACATTTATTACATTTATTCATAAATGGTGAGGGGGAAAGTTCAACTATAAAGCTTAGTTTAAAAAAACTTTACTATTACTTTGCACTTTACTTAGTGCTGCCTCAGACGAACTTAAGATACTGACATACAAGGCAGGCTCCTAAAATCTGCAGATGACATTATGGTGAGGAATAGCAATACAGATTTTTAAAATCTAGACAATGAAGACTTAAGTAGAAATCAACAAAGGTGAAACATTATAGCTCCATCTTTCAGGACCCAACTCATATGTTATCTCCTATCTGAGGGCATCCTCAATTCCCCAGCAGTTATCAGTTCCATTTTCTATCAGTTCCATTTTCTATGTTTCCATTACACTGGCTCCTCAGAACATATGTGATTTATGCCACTGTGTTATAGACATACAATCACTTCTCACTAGAGGGGGACAAATTATCTCAGCATTTCCAAAGACTTTCCAAAGTACAGTGTCAAGAATAAGCAAATATATTCTCATCGGCAGTCCACATATACTTTTATGTTTATCTAAAAAGAGAAAGTACACATGTGAATGGGAAGAAGAAAGCAAAGTATCTGAATCTCAGCTTTGTCACTTGTACAATATGACTTGGGTAATTTATACAAACTTCACTGAACCTGGTTCCCCTTCTGTAAAATGGGAACAATGTGTTCCATAAACAGTTAATATGAAAATTAAATAATACAGTATGCCCAACATACTATATGTGCACTCAATAAACATATCAATTCTTACTGCTTAGGTACCCTATTCGCAGAGAGATCCTAGAAGAATACACAGAAGAATAACCTGTACGGTAGAGCAACAATGTCAGAAGAACACATATAAGACCTGAGAATATTTGAAGATAAAGTTTGGCATTGGGAAGGAGGTTAGGAAAAGGGATTAACTGTAGAAGGATTATCAGTGAACATCCAAAATCCAATCTGGATGCCCCAAGTATAAAATCTTATCAGCTGCATAGTGGTAGACTATTTGCAAAGAGGGTTGAAGGTGTGCAGGCTCCTTAGAAATGACTTTCACACTCTTCTCACAAGAGGTAGAGCCTATTTCACCACCCCTTGAATCTGGGCTGGACCTGAGATTGGCTTTGACCAACAAAATACAGAAATGACATTGAGAGATGTCTGCTCTCACCCTCCTGGAACTCTGAGACCAAGGTCTCTGGAAGAAGAAGCCCAAGTTGCTTTCTGAGGATGAAAGACCACATGGTGAGAAATGCCATCCCAGTATATTAAATTATCACATAGTACACTTTAAATATGTTACAATTCTGTTTGTCAATTATACCCGAATAAAGCTAGAAAACACACACACACACAAAGAAAAGCCATCCCAGCTGAGGTCCCTGACACATGACTGAGGCCACCTCTTACTCCATCTAGCCTCAGCCAAGCCTGACTTCATCTGACTTCACCTAAATGAGAGAGCACAGAGAGATGAGCAGCAACCACAATGGCAACCCAAAGAATAGTGGGCAAACAAAATGGATGGCTCTCTGAGCCACTAAGTTTTAGAGTGGCGTGTTATAAATAACTGATAGATATATCCCGTCTGCAGAAAAGAAACATGGTAGCCTGCTAAGCAGATAAAAGGTTAAAATGCAAAAAAAAGAAAAAAAAAGTATTTAGGAATCTCTGTTATACCATCCACAGAAAAAGGACTTATAGACCCAAATACCTGGGCCATGTGGCAGACTTATTCCTAAAGAGGAGCTGAACATCTAACTTGAAGACGCTAGCTATTAAGATTATCCTACTCTCCTTGAAAACCCTATGCTCACGAAAGGGCCTTCTGATAATAACTAGATTTCATACATAGCTTATTATCAGTTTGGGGACTGGTCTATGTGAAGGGCCCTTTTCCCTATAAATTAATGGCATTCTGGTTTTTACATACAGTATCTAGAATTTAATCACTTGGGAGTGTAGTAAAAAAGTCAAATGTCTGAGCAGACTGTAGATCATGGTACCTTCACAAAGATCTAGGCAGCCAGCTTGAATTCCAAGCAATGCCCCTATGTTTTTGGTGCATATTTATGCAAACTTTAACAAATATTAGGAAGAATTCTCTATAATAAGCATTATGTGATGGTAAATATGAAAAACTCTAGAGTCTTAGGTATGTGAGTGAGAACTCTAGTGTCACCAGTTGCTAGATAGGTCGTTTTTGAACTGATCTTGGACTTACTCTTCCTGCCTCAATCCCAACCTCCTCATCTGTAAAAAGAGGACAGTTGAAAGGACTGAATTAACAAGTTGAGGAGCTGATGAACAATGAAAACAGGATGCTTTATAAATTAGTCAAACACTTTTCACTGGACAGCCAGATTGAAATATAAGCTGGTCTGTCAGTGATGTTGTGGAAGAGACTCCTACATTGTATATGAAAAGTGTGATTCACTCACAGATGGGAAATACATTCCAATTCCAAGAGTCTAAATGCCTAAAAACAGAAGTCATTTTATTAAGGAGATTAAAGTCACTATGTAATACAAATCATTTTCCTAGCCCACAAATCTAGAATTTCTGGTGTTCAGACTTGACTGCTCCTTATTTGAACAATCCAGACAAAAAAAAAAATTTTTTTAAACAAAATTATTGTCTGCTAACTAAATTACAGAATAAATTTTTATCTCCTTTAAAAGATTAAACTATGCACTTTATTCTGTTCTCTTTATCTACGAGCTTCGTTTTTCTTATATTTTTTCCCCTAGGTTCCATATATAAGTGAGATCATACGGTATTTGCTTTTCTCTGTCCAACATTTCACTTAGCATAATGCCCTTGAGGTCCATAGGTATTGCTGTAAATGGCAAGATTTCATTCTTTTTTAAGACTGAATAATATTCCATTGTGTATATGTACATCTTCTTCACCCATTTATCCATCAATGGACACTTAGGTTGTTTCCATATCTTGGCTATTATAAATAATGCTGCAATGAACATGAGGATGCATATATCTTTTCGAATTAGTGTTTTCATTTTCTTTGGATAAATACCCAGAAATGGAATTGCTGTATCAATATGGCAGTTCTGTTTGTAATTTTTTGAGGAACCCCCATACTATTTCCCATAATGGCGGCACCAATTTATATTCTTATCAATAGCGCACGAGGGTTTGTTTTTCTCCACATCCTCCCCAATACTTGTTATTTCTAGTCTTTTTGATAACAGCCATTCTAACATGTGTGAAGTGATACCTCATTATGGCTTTGATTTGCCTTTCCTTGATGATTAATGATGTAGAGCACCTGTTGGCTCTCTGAATATCTTCTCTGGAAAAATATCTGTTCAGATCTTCTGTCCATTTTTAAATCAAGTTGTTTTGGTATTTTTGCTATTGAGTTATATGAGCTCTTTGTATATTTTGAGTATTAGTCCCTTGTCAGATATAAGATTTACAAATATTTTCTTCCATTTCGTAGGCTGCCTTTTCATTTTGTTAATGGTTTCCTTTGCTGTGAAGACACTTTTTAGTTTGACGTAGTCCCACCCACTAGTTTACTTTTGCTTTTATTGCTTTTGGTGTTGAATTCAAAAAAAAAATCATTGCCAAGATGTATGTCAAGGAGCTTACCACCTATGTTTTCTTCTAGGAGTTTTATGGTTTCAGGTCTTATGTTCAAGTCTTTAATCCATTTGGAGTTAATTTTTGTGTATGGTGTAAGACAGTGGCCCAGTTTCATTCTTTTGCACTTTAGCTTATGCATTCACCTACAGTTAATGTGCTATTTTTAATGAGTCTTCTTTATTTATGGAAAGCAGGTCAAACAAGAGCTAGCAATTAAAGAGCATATAGTTAAAACAAACAAACAAAATAAAGGAGTTTGAACTGTATAATCACCAAGTAACCATCTTTGTCATAGTCCCTGTCTCAAAGAACTCAGGGTCTAGGAAAAGAGAAAATGTGATGCAACAAATACATTGCATTACCGTGCAATAACTGCAGATGTTACACTAGATAAAATGAAGGGTGACCGTTGCTGCTAGAAGGACAAAGGAGGAAGTGTTAGGCTATGATATCAGGTAAGACACACAAAACACTATTTAGCAATTAAAAGGTCACTGGCAACCTGTACTAACCAGAGTTAGAGGCAGTTACTTTGCATTATGCTGGGAAGTGAAAAAGGTGCGGAGGTGTAGTAAAACTCTTTGAGACTGATAGAGAAAGTTATATTCAAGAAATCAAAAACCCGAGCAAATAGGTGAGCATAGTGATCTTCAGACAAATACAAAAGAAAAATATTCAAAATAATGTACTTAAAGGATAATCTTCAAACAAATTCACATAAACCAATTTGTGATTTAACGAATTAGTGAAAACAGATGTTTCCTTCATAGTTTCTCCAGACTTGTGGCAAGGGTCAGATTACCATAATCTGCAGACCACCATATACCATCCACCATGAATGCATTTTTAGAAAGATCTCTTTGTAATCATCTAAGAGAAAGTAATCCAAATTTTAACACAATTAAATGGCAGTCTTCTTCCAGTTTTGTGCCAATTCAAAGTCATAAACGTTAATAGCTAAGAACATCAGTAGCTCTGCTTTGGTCAGGGTAAATGATTAAATATCTTTGCTCCCAAACCAATCACCTCTCTTAAACTGCTTGTTATTTCCAAAAACCCAAACGCTTCAGCACAGAGCAAAGACATTTTAATTAAAACAAAACATTTTAATTTTAATGTCATAAGACTACAAAGGACAAAATTAAAACATTTTAATTTTAATGTCATAAGACTACAGGGGACACAGTTCCTTAACATTAATGGAAGGTAGGTTTGGAATACCAAAAATCTCCTCCTCTATCATCAAGAACCTAAGTATCTGAAAAGTGTTCAAATTCAAAGAGGCTAGGGGCCATATTTATGCTCCCTTCTAAAGTGAGAAGAGTGTCTCAAAAAGACTGCTTACATAAAAGAAGAAAAGTTTAAATTTAAGCCCATTTCCTATCTTGTTGGTGCTTTTAAATACAACTTCTTGAAAAAAATTCAGAATTACCAAGGATTTTAACCTAAATCTTCTTTAAAAGTAAGACATCATCCTTGTCAAGTTACTTAATCCAAATTCACTTAAGTAGTTACAAGACTGAACTCTATTTGAGTAACAAAACAAGTCTGTACAGCAGCAGAGTAAGATGTGCACTCGTATTTAAAAGTACTGTCTGCTGAAAAACTTCTCTAGATATGACATGTTTACGTGTAACTCCTGTGGAGCCGAAGAAAAAAGAAGGCTTGCTTAAAATAAAAGCTCAAAGGAATTGTCCTTTCTAACTTCACTAGTCATTTCTCAGACAGGTGCTGAGTTTGCTTAACGCCCTCCCTCCAGCAAGCCCCCACTCAGAAAAGGTGCCTCCTACACACAGTTTATTTGGTTGCTATAACACTTGGTTTCTAAGTCACAAAGGGACTCCTTCTGAGTGGAGAGGATAAAGCATAAGAAAGAGGGAGGATCAGGCTGTTTCAGCGATTGATCAATTCAGGTTCTCACTTGGTGATCCTGTTTAAACACAGAGCTCTAAAACGCCCCGTTATTTGGTGTCACGGGACAAGGGGATCTCTTGGGATAAACCAGGCAAGGGACTAAAAATTGAGGGGTTGAAACTACACAGGCAGCAGCTCCGGATTCTTGTAAAAACAAAAGCGAGTGGCACATGTCTGGCGGCCCCATGCGCAGGGGGATAAAGAGGAGGCTAGCTGGGGTTGGAGTTGAACTTGTCTTAGCCCCCTCCCCCAACTCCCACCGCCGCGCTCCCGGCTACGCAAAACCGAAAACGAGGGGGCGCCCAGGGCCCTGCTCTCTCCCCCTCCTTTTCCCCCGCCCAGTCCCGACTTCTTCCTCACCCGGTCTCCCGGGGGCGGAGACGCCGAGTTCCCCAGGGCCGGGAGTTAGTCACCGAGAAGAGGCGGTGACAGAGCGCACGGCTCGCTTCGCACACTCCGAGGCCTAGCCGCACCCGACCAGAGGCGGCCGGCGGAGGCTCTAGCGTCCCGGGCTTGCCGGGGAGCCCCCTCCCCGGAGTCTCAACTCCGCTCCCACCCCACCCCCGCCGCTACCCTGGGCAGCTCCAACGTCAGGCTCCACTCCCGACCGAGGAAACGATGCCCAGCCCGGCCGTTTCCTGCCCCCGGGGGCAGGGATTCCCTCCCCGGACTGGGGGACCGCGGCTGCATGCCGCTGACCCGAGCGGGGATCCCCTCGGCCGCCGGGCGGGGATCCCGGAACTGGCCCCGTAGCGCGCGTGTGGCCGCGGCGGGGAGGGGCGAGGCGGGGAGTTTCCGCCGCTCGGCGGCCGGGCGGCTGCCGCGACTACAAGCTGTCCCCGCGGCCGGCCAGGGACCCCAGCCTCCTCTGCCCCGGCCGGCTCTCCCCATGCGCGCCTCGGCCGGTCGGGCCTCCCGGGGACCCCGCTCAGTCACCGTGTCGGACTCGGGGGCCAGAGAAACGCGGGCCCGCGGCCACCCGTCACTTTCCAGTCGCCCCGCCAGAAACCCGGGTCTTGGAAAAGGAGAGAGACAAAAGGACGCTGGGGAGGGAGTCCCCACACTCCCTCGCACCCCCCGCGCCCGGCCCGGCCCTTACTCGTAGTGGCGGAAGATCTCGTTGGTGACTTTACAGTAGAAAACTTCCTCGTCGGGCCGCAAGTCCGCGGGCGGCTTCTGGCTCACAAACGGCTTTCGGTGTAGCAGCGGCATCTCGTGTCCGCCCGTGGGCTCACCCGGACCCTCGGCCGCCCGCGCCGGCCCCGCTTCCCTATCAAAATTGGAGGGAAAGGAAAGCCGGTAAGGTGGGGAGCGCTCGGCGGCGGCGGCGTGGGCCAGTCCGCGCGCCGGGGGAAGCTCGACTGCCTTTTGTGTGACTGACGCGCTGCGGCTGCCACCCGAGCTGAGGTCGCTCCTGTCGCGGTCGGGGTATTGAGCCAGCGGAGCCGCCCCACCGCCGCACGCCGGGCTGCCGGTTCACAATGGGGCCAAACGCCCAGCCGCGGGCAGGCGGTGCGGGAGCGGCAGCGGCCCCCTCCCCCAGCCCCTGCGGCCGCGGGGCTCAGAACGTGCTCGGCGCGCAGCCGGCCGGCCCGACGCCGCTAGGGAGCTCGATGCGGGCGGACCCCGGCGCCGCTCCGCTTTGTTCCCCCGCTCGCCTACACTTCTCTGCCGGCGCCGGCCGGCTCCCGAGCGACCACACCAAGCCCCTCACCTGCAAGCACGCCGGCTGCCACTTCTCCACCTTCTCAACTACAAAGGCGGCGAGGGGAGGCTCTGTCCCCCCGGGGGGTCGCTTCTCGCCGGCCCCTCCGCGCCTCCGGCCGCCGCTTCTCCCGCTGCCACGGCCTGGCTCCTCGCGGGGGATCGCGTCCCACCGCCACTTCCCCGCCTCTCGGAGCTCCTGGGAAGTTTCTGATCTACTTTCGGCTCAGAAGGAGGAAGAGCTGTTGGGAGGAGCTTTTCACTTCTCGCTTCTACCTTTTTATTGGCTACTCGATGACTTTTACAGCCTGTCACTGATACAGGAAGAGACGGCGGAGAGCCTGGGAGAGCTACATTATTAATTAATGGAGCAACCCCTTGTGAAGAATCAGAAGCATCCTCCATGTTTGCGATTATCAGCCCAAAGATCTGGGGAGAGAGCTGGGGTTTCAAACAAATAGCTAACAAAGTAAAGCCTTCCTCTTCAAGTCTGACACCAGCGCTTGGTTCCACAATGGGAAAAGGATTCCAATTAAGATTTAACTTGTATTTTAAGGATGGGAAGAGAGATGAGGAATAAGAAGTGAACAGTATTTTGAAATTTTCTTCTTCAGAATTAGAATTCACCTGTCTAAAAAAATACTTTGCTTGTATAAACATTCATCTTGAAAATACCTTTCTTGACACCGTGCTCTTTAATACTTAGGACAATTCAGTCAAAGTCTTAAAAGAGGAAAAGACCAAGAAAGTATACGTCAGAAAATGTCATCATGCCTATAGGACCCATTCATATTTAAAACTAAAAACCACACCTTTAAAAAGTAATATTTAGAATACGCCGCTGAATATATTATGCAAGGGATCAGTATTTAATTCAATCACTCAGAATTTTAAAGATTATGAATTTACTAGTGAAATTTCCCCTAAAACAACTTTCCCATATCTATGATTTCCATTTGTTGAACTAATTTTAATGCATATAATACGTGTGACTTTTGAAGTAAAAAATATTCGAAACTACACATAACTCCCAATGTTTGCCAGCTTTGTATTAAATGGTCATTTTTGCTACTGCCCTTGACATTTGCTTATTTGCAGATTAACCTGTAAGAATGGGTCTAAAAGACAATAAGTTTGAAGAAGTCCTTCAACAAAGGATGTAACTAATTACTAATACTATGAAATGATCTCAGTTGTAAAAATGTGGGATCATCTTTGTATCTTCAAATTAAGTACATATGTACATTGGAGCAGAAAATGTAAGGAATCTATCCAAATCTCAAGAGTTATTATTTTTAAACTTCTTTTAAGATACTTCTATGGTGGCTAGCAAAATAAAATTTTGTGATTCAAAAATCATTAATAAAATTAATGCACCTTACTGTACAGATACAAAAGTCAAAGAGACTTTGAAATGCTCTGAGTAGCAAGTATATTCCTTAGCCTGGATAAGCTCTTCAGAAAATTATGCATGCAAAGATTTGGTGTTTTAAACTGGCCTCCAACTAGTACACTGAGTGACAATATAGAATTCCCTTCATAGAAAGTAATTTCCCAGGTGAAAAACTTAGAGCCTACAAAAAATGGGGACAAGGAGAATGGATAATTTTCAACTGATATTGAAGCATCACTCTCACAATTCAAAATCCCACCTTAACTGTTAAGCTAAAAATTGATGAAATTTTATCTGATTATATAGTATTTATCTTTCTTAGATCTCACTATTTGCTAAGCTGCTAAAATAATCTTGTTAAAATCACCATCAAAAATAGTAATGTTGATTTTACTTTTATTAAATACAAATTTTTAAACAACTGGATTCTTTTTTTTATACTAGCCTAAAATGGAAATTTTATTCTACTTCAAAATACTATCATCTCAATTTCCCTACTACCAGACTCAAATTTCAATACCATCATAACTCGGTTCTCTGAGTTACATACATAGGATTTATTTTAATTTATGATATTTAATCAATATTATACATAGTTATTTCAGAATGTGTTTAGTAAATTATAAATAATATATTAAAAGGTTTAGTTTTTATATGTTTATAATGTTTGATCAAATTGATAGCATACCTAAGCTACCTCAAAGTAACACTTCTCTTAAAGTTATCCTACATGTTTACTGCTAAAAACTTACCTAATATATTAGTTATTTCATATTTTGGTATCATGATCACCTCCTTGCTTTACTACTACTTCTAGACTTTTGAGAGTGAAAAGCTCATTGCTGTATTCAGAAAGTAAAGATACTGTCATAAAATAGGACTTTGTGTAAAAAAAAATTGGAAATATTGTAAAGGAAACTATGAAAGTTAGGGTATCACAAAAAAGAAAAAGAATTTAAAATTTTAATAATTTAACTCAGTTAAACATTTGTCCTCCATTTATGTGCCAAGACACTGTACTAGCTCATGTGAGGGATACAATATAAATGTATCCTGGCCTCAAAAAATGTACAGTCTTGTAGATGAGAGATGATGTAAAGACAAATAAACAATACAAGGATTGTATGAGTCCTAATGATCATGAGTAATATAATGCAAAAAAAGAAGTAGAAAAGATTAAAAGAAAATGTACAATAAAAGGGGGACCCAGGGTCGGTCCTAAATGAAGTTATCCGCAGGGCATGATTTGAAGGGTAACATAAAGCTCATGTTCTAGCATATCCTCCCCAGTCTCAAGATGCAACCCTCCACCCTCTGTCACCTCTCTGGGTGAAGACACCAGTAGTCCCCACTTAAATGTAAAATGTAAATATACTAGTTAGGGCATATATCAATCTAATATCATCAAGACCTAGTTTAATATTTGAGAAGGTATACTGCTTTGGATAGGTAAAGATAAAACAAGACTATGAAATATATATATTTGTAAAAGCTTGAGCTAGTGTACTTTTCCTGTCTTCTTTTGACTGATTAAGAAAGGCTTTACTTAGGTGGTTTGGTGAGACAGTAATTACTTAGAACTGAAGGAAACCTTTGGTAACTCTTCATTCTCTCATTTGCAGCTGAGGAAATGGAAGCTCAGGAACTGAAATCTAGGCCTCCTGACTCCTTGTCTAGTCTCTTTAGGCCACACTGCTCTTTCTGTAGATTTGATAATATCTAATTTTCTTGTATACCCTACTTGCACTGTATCTGTAAATGAGCTAAAATACTATTACAAATCCCTCCTGAACTGCTAAAATGTGTATGGGGATAAGATATATTACTCATGATCAGAAATAATCGTTTTTGAGAATTATCCAGAAAGGCAATAGGAGTAATACGAATCTTAAATTTGTCCAACTGAAGAGCTGACAAATCCTATCTCCATGCTTCAGTTAACACATCTAACAAATATAAACACTTCATGTCCCTTACCTCTAAGTAGCAGTGATACAAGCATTTAGAGTATAGCTGAGAAAGATGTCTTATAAATATATACAAGGAATATCTTCAACTTTGTAACTCCTTTCCTTAGTATCTTTACCTGACACCTGTCTCAACTCTTCTGTGATCTCTTTTTAATGTCTTTCTAATTCATGGCATTTTGCCTATAAAAGATTTATATATATTGTTCTTTAGAAGCAATGAATATCTGTATTCAGCCTAGTATTAGGATAGTGGTGCTAGACCTTAGCTGCCCATTGAAATCGCCAGAGGGGTTTTTGAAAGATACTGATGCTTGGGTCATACCCTAGACCAATTAAAACAATTTCTGGGGTAGGGACCCAGGCGTCTGGGGTTTAAAAATCTACTCAGATGATTCTAATGTACTGCCAAGGCTGAGAACTACTATGCTTAGAGGAGATTGGCTTGTTAATGCTGAAGTAGTAATGTTGGCAAATTTGGAATTCATTTTTTATTCAACCATTTGTGATTAAAGTCATGAATTATGGGATGGTAGGAGGGGTTGAAAGAATGTCTATGGCCATCATCATTATCACAGTAATAGTTTACATTTAATGAATGCTTCCAGCTTGTCAAGCATTGTGCTAAGGGCTTTAAATGAATCATCTCATGCAATTCTTACAACAAAGTACTATTTATCACTTCCATTTTACAGATGAAGCCATTGAGGCTCAGAGAGGTTAATTAAGTAGTTTGCCTAAGGTCATACAGCCCAGAAGCAGAAAAGCCAAAATTATCAACTCTGGAGTCCAAGCTCCTTACTATTGTACTACTGTATATTTCCATGGGACTGATTTGCTAATCTAGCTCAGATATAAATTGAAACAGAGAACTTGAGCCAATGCACTAAACAGTTTAGAACTTGTAATGATCAAGAATGTTTGTTAGAGGAAACCATGGAGAATTTAAAAAATTATCTCTGAGTGGGGAAAGCTAAGTACCATAACACAAAGCCCAGAATCCATAAAGATAATTCTATAAAATAAAATTTTCTGCATGAAAAAAGCTACCACAAAGTTGGAAGATGAATATCAAACTTGGAAAATAATTATTTGCAACTCACTGACAAAGGGATAATTTTCCTAATATATAATTTCCTATTTCCCTGTCATCTACTAATAAATCACAATAACCTAAGAGATACAGAAAAAAATATATAAATGGCTTTTAAAACATAAAAAATTCTCAGCCTCACTCATAATAAGAGAAAAGCAAATTAAAACTACACTGAGATGACATTTTTCATCCTTCAGATTTGCAAAGATCACCATCATATGTTGGTAAGTCTGGAGAAACAGGCACAACCTCTATAAAGGGCAAATTGGTGATATTTATCCAAAATTACAAATGTACATAAAAGTTCCATCGCTAGGAAGATATCCCACAAGTATATTTGAATATAAGCCTCTTTAGGGACTTCCCTGGTGGTGCAGTGGTTAAGAACACTCCTGCCAGTGCAGGGGACACGGGTTCGAGCCCTGGTCCGGGAAGATGCCACATGCCGCGGAGCAACTAAGACTAAGCGCCACAACTACTGAACCTGCTAGAGCCTGCGAGCCACAAGTACTGAAGCCCAAGCGCCTAGAGCCGGTGCTCTGCAACAAGAGAAGCCACTCACAATGAGAAGCCCGCACACAGAAACGAAGAGTAGCCTGCGCGCCGCAACAAAGACCCAACGCAGCCAAAAATAAATTTTAAAAAACCCCACAAAAACTTTAGTTTGGCTTTGTTAGGAATAGCATAATGTTAAAATTAATGGAAATGTCCATGATTAAACAAAATTATGATGTGTTCATACAATGGAATGGTATGCAGACATAAGTAAGAATGAGAAAGTTTTAAAAAGTTCATTAAAATATGTATGGGGGGGCTTAATGTATATACATATTTGCTTGATACATAAAATGGACCTGGAAAGATATATTGGAAAATAACACATTGGTTGCCTCTGGAGAAAGAGTTGCTAGGGGACAGGGATCAAAGGAAGACTTCTCACTTCGTAGAAAGATGAATAAAAATTTTTAAGATACAGAGATTAGATGCTAAAGCGGCAGGTCAGGACAGATAGTTGATGTAATAAAGTCCTCCATGCAACAATTGGAAATAAGTTTAGAACTGCAAATAAAAAGTAAAAATGTCTGTTAAATATTTTACAGGGCCTAGCATAGTGCTTTTCCCATGACAGGAGTTCAATACAAATTTGTTGGATGGATGAACTGTTAGATGGATATATAAAATACAAACTTAATTTGATTATAGTAAAAGAAGCAGGGTCACATGGGTGGTTGCTTTCATCTTAACCTAGAAATAGAATTTAGATTACACATTTCCAAGAAACTCCCTCTAGACTGTTTATGTTAATTATTAGCTATATACCAATTTACAGAACAAGTCATACTATATTCAGCCAAATAGATTTAGTATTATTTTTTAAAATAAGACATATAAGGAACAAGTAGAAGGTTTTAAAACTTGAAGTACAGGGTTCTTTTTCTTATTTTTATCAACTGCAAAGCTAATTTTTAAGTTTTAATCTGGTAAAATAGCTACCAGACAAAAGTTGCACTAATATTTACCATCTCATTTACTAATTTCTGTTAATACTGAGTATAAAATACTGGAATATACTACTTTGTTCCTCTTTTTCTTTAATGTTCAGGCTATAACCTATTATCAGATATTATTTTAATATTACTATATAATTTTTTAAATCCTTTTAAAAAGATTTACTACCATGCCTGGAACACAGTAGGCACTCAAAACCTATTATAGAAAAGTACTAAGTTCTTTCCTTTTTCTTATAGTATTTAAATAAATATTATTTATAATATTTATAATTAGGACCATGTCTTTTTTTACCAGTTAGCTCAAGTGGTTGAAGCATGGTTATTCATGGTATACTGCAAGTGTGACACTGATAACTAGCCCCATATTGTAATGCATACATGGACTACCTGGCAATTATGGATGAAGAGACAGAATTAAGACAGTTAAAATTCAGAAACCAGTTCTGAACATATTACCGCTAATTTCTAATCTAAGAGTTCCTGGTGAAACACGTGCTAATGCTACAGGCACGATAAGATAAAGTATTTAGGGTTTTCTCCCTTTTACCTCTGTTGCCATCATCATACCTAGAACCCAGGAGTCATGCTACTATCCTATTTTCTCTAGTCTAAATGTTTAGGTCAAAACACCCATCTTTGGGTGTATCTTGGCACTGTGTCTTGACAACTGAAATTTATCTTTTTCAGCTGAAAAAGCTTTTTTAGCTACGAGTAAACTCTTTCTCAGTAATTTTTAGCATCTAGAAACCACATACCTGGCGTCTAGGAACTGGTTTACCTACCAGAACAAGCATCTTGCCTATTTCAAGTACAAAAACCAAATTCCCCAATACTAAACATCTCTCTTTTTACCATTTCAAACTTCCCTCTTAAAATAAAGACCTCACTCTCGGTCCGGTGTGGCAGGCGGAATAATAGCCCCCAAAGATGTCCACACCCTAATCCCCAGAGCCTGTGAATAGTTATCATACACGCAAAAGAAACTTTCAGATGTGATTAAGGTTAAGGACCCTGAGATGGGGCAAGCTGCCTGGATTATCCAGGTGGGCCCAGTTTAATCACTTGAGTGCTCAATGTAGAGAACCTTTTCTGGGTGTGGTCAGAAATAGATGGGAGGACTGAATAAAAGTTAGAGGGATATGATGTTGCTGGTTTGGAATGGAGAAAGGGGGCCACAAACCAGAGAATGTGGTGGTCTCTAGAAGCTGGAAGAGGCAAGGGAACGGATTCTCTCCTAGAAGCCTCCAGAAAGGAACATGAACCTGCCTACACCTTTATTTTTGCCCAGTGAGACCTGTGTTGGACTTCTGACCTACCACTAAGTTTCTGGTGATTTGTTAAAGTAGCAATAGGAAATGAATACATCCAGCATGAAAATATTCTTAATTCTCAACTGATTTTCATAGCAATGAAAATCATAATGAATGATATCTTTGAACTTTAATGAAAGATTTAGATTTTTCAACTGAGGTTATTAGCAACTCCTATTTCTAGAGTTTTCTGTCATGATTCATCCAACTGCTACTTCTCCAAATTGCAAAAAATTCATCTAGTCATTTCATAATGCATCTTCACCTTAACCATATACAACCATAACATATATAGAGTCAGAATTAGCATGTATACAGTAAGAGGATGATTATAAACAGACAAAGACTTTTTTCCCTCTTTAGTTTCTATCTCCTCAGACCTCCAAAGGGATCTTGCTCCATCAATCTTCCTTCTATCCAATATCAGGCTTTCCTTCACCATTGAGATCTCTGCCCTTAGGCTGTAATCTAGTGCAAGTTTCTTTCATGGGGTTGGGGGGGGAGGATTAAGTACATCTTTCTTTATCTTCAGCACTATTTCTCTTCTCTTCTCAACCAACATTTAAAAAAGGAAACCTATGCTCCTTGTTTCTACTTTTTTATTTCTTAACCCTCTGTAGCCTCCCCATCCTCCCCTAAAGCTGCTTTTGATTCTTGAATCCCTAATTGCCAAATCCAATAGACTCTAACGAAGGAAGAGTACACCTTATTCATTCTGCTCCTTGACATCCTCTCCTACCTTGGCCTTTGTGACACACTCTCCCCTGGTTTTCCTCCTACCCCTCTGAACTGCCCCGAGTCTCTTTGGCATCACCTCTTCCTCCTCAGCCTATTCCTCTAAACCCTGGTGTTTCCCAGCTTTCTTCCATCCTTTCTCGTCTCCCGTCACTCCTCAGGGAAACCTGTTCTAAACCAATATCTCCTCCTGACTACATTAACTGCTCCTATTCTCACTGGAATATGAGCTCTTCTAGGGTCTTCTTGTTTCCTTGGGGACTCTACCACAGCTTCTTGAAGATATTTTGAGATGAGGAATGAGTCATCAAACTGACATTTTATAAAGATTAAACTGGGTGTGGTATGTAAGACTGACTGTATTGGGTAGAACCTGGAGGCAGGGAAACAATTGAGAAGACACAGGAAAAGTACGAATATGGAATGACAACAGCCTGAATTATTGCCAGGCTGAATTAAAGCCAGGGGAAATATTTCAGTGGATGTACTTAGTGACAGAACTTGATGACACATTAAAGAAAGGAGAGGAGAAGTCAGAGATGACTCAAAAATTTCAGATCTAGGAGACTGGAAAGGTAATAACATTAACAAAATTGGGGTAATCGGGTATAGAAATAGGTTTGGGAGGAAGATGAAGCATTGCATTTTAGATATGGAATAGCAAAGCAGTAGGAAGACTGGGCTCTGAAATCAAAAGAGAAATCAGGATTGAGGCTATAGATTAGGGAACTGTTTCCAGAAATATGATTTTAAAAGCTACTAAAGTTGATGGGTATACAGTAAATAGTTAATACTTGCTAAATAAATAAACCTCTTGATATTCTTTCCTCTACTCAAGTGCTCAGCTCAAGTAGCAGGATGCTCTAGACACTCACCAGCACTCCTATTCCCACCATGAGTAACCCCCAGCATTTGCTTTCTGTTGCCTCTTCCTGATTGATCACTGGAAGGTACTACAAAATGTGCTCTCTAATCTTAGAGCCTCACAGACACATCTTAGGGCCGCACAGACACGCTAACCTCCTTTAAAGTCATCTCACGTTGACAACCTATTGAACACCCTACAACAGTTTTTCTAAACCTCTTTTCATTTTTCTCAAGCCTCTCACCTGATCTTCCTTTCTTAGCCACACCTTGACTCCTAATTTATTTACAAAATCTGGGCCGGTCAGATTGAGAACAACTTCTGTTCTCAGCCCAAATTTCCTTTTCACCCCACCTTCTTTTCCTTCCCTATTGTCTTCTCCTTTCCAAGGCTACAGCTGTGCCTTTGATCATATTTCTTTCAACCTCTAGGTTCTTATTCCATGACTTCTTTCTCTTGTATCTCCCCACTTCAGTTGCTCCTTTTTTTTTTTTTTTTTTTTTTTTGCCTACTAACAAATTCAAGCCCACCTTATCCTTAAAAAATCTTTTTTCCTTCACTTTGATTTCCTCAGAGCTACCATCTTATTCCTCCTTTTTGGTGTTACTAAGTAATATAAACTTTACCACTATATGTCATCTTGATAGTGGTTTGAATTCTTGCTGGAGCAGTTTTACTTAGGTGAGTATGTCCTATATATTTGTGTCATAGTCTCCAAAATGTAAGTTTCAGTAGGGCAGAAATCGTGATAAATTAATCATAAAATATTTTTAGTTATGACTAATCAAGAAATAGTTGTGATGCTGACTTCTGAGAAACAATAAATAATATAATACTACTTTGCCTTTATCTGTTTCCAAGGAGTTAAAATTGTAAATGCACTTAGAGTTGTCATATGATGGTTATCTCTTGGTCATAAGTCGGGATTTTTCTGATGTCTATAACAATAGCAATTATACTCATTTAAGGCTGTAAGCAAGAGCCTTGGGCAATCCCTACGGCAACAAATGCAGAAGTTAGCACAAGAAGTGGGCAGTCAAGTTTTAAACCTAGTAGGCACCTTGAGAACACTAATTTTTTTCCACTATTAATTTAGATACAATTAATCTTACTTCACAGAAGTTATTTATGTTTTAGAACTTTCTAGCAGGAAAGTTGACAGTGCCTTCCCCTCTGTATGCTACACATACACCTACGTTTCTCCTTCTATCATAAAAAGCTGCCTTTTCGCCCTGGTCCACTATAGCTGCCTTCCTAATTGTTGATGAAGTTAGAGAAAATGCCAGAATGTATTGCTAAGTATTTGGGATTTAAGAGCTGAAGAATGAGCTATGTAAAAACTAATTAATTTGTATAACCAACTTTTAGAAAAAGTTATTTTTATAATTTTACAACAATAAAATATGTATTTTATGTTATCTCAACAAAATTAAGGCCCCACAGCTAGAAAACTTCTGAAAAATATCTAAAGATATTATGATCTATAATAAAGCAAGTTTAGTCCTTATAATTAAGTATAAAAATTCAATTAAAAATCATTTAGAGAGCAACTGCTAGGTATAAAGCACTTTGCCAAGCACTGAGCTTAATATTTAAGTATAATATAAGAAAGTCATAATGCATATATACACTAATATGTATAAAATAAATAACTAATAAGAACCTGCTGTATAAAAAATAAATAAAATAAAATTCAAAAAAAAGAAAGTCATAATGGCTCAGATTAAAGGTCTATGTTACAAATATGTATAGGAGAACTACATTCTATATTATTATTCTTGTCTTAGAGATAATAAAGCTGAGGTAAAGCAGGGTAAAGAAATCATCCAAGACCCCATAGTGTGCAAGTGGAAGGAAGAGCTGGGATTCGAATTCAGATTGATTAGCCGTCAAAGTCTATATATTCAACACATACTTCTGAGTGCCTTTTTATATGTTAGATACTGTTCTGGAGACGGGCTACATCAGGGAAGAAGACAGAAGAAGATCCCTGCATTCTTGGTGTTTACATTTGTTAACTGACAACACCTCTGTCTTCTCCCCTGCCACCCATCTACACAAGTAAAGACGAATTTACTTTCCCAAGATTAACCCTTCCACCGAAGTTGTTGATTTTATAACCTTTATCGCAAGTCTCCTTTGAAACCTGGCTTAATTATTGTCTCTTCCACTGGATCCGTCCAACTACATTAAATACACAGGTCTCGTCTTGAAAAATGACTCTACTTGTCCCTATTTCCATTCCTTTTTCTCGCTCCACACCATACCCCATATTCCACAGCACTCTTCTAACCATCTGCTACCTCATTTTCCTTTGAAAGGTTGTTTACAGTCCTCATGTCTCTCAGTTTGTCTACAACATTTAACCATTCTGACCACTCCTGAAAAGTCCTTTCTTGATTGATGAGAAGTGACCTTATCCCGGCTTTAAAAGAATTGTATTTTTACATCCATAAGAGTATCTTTTTATTTTATTTTATTTTTTTTTACATCTTTATTGGAGTATAATTGCTTTACAATGGTGTGTTACTTTCTGCTTTATAACAAAGTGAATCAGTTATACACATACATATGTTCCCATATCTCTTCCTTCTTGTGTCTCCCTCCCTCCCACCCTCCCTATCCCACCCCTCCAGGCGGTCACAAAGCACCGAGCTGATCTCCCTGTGCTATGCGGCTGCTTCCCACTAGCTATCTATTTTACGTTTGGTAGTGTGTATATGTCCATGCCACTCTCTCACTTTGTCACACATAAGAGTATCTTTAAGAAAGGAACAGGACCATCTCCTGTAAATACTGTCATCACAGTAAGATGTTGGATAAGTCAGAAAATCGGCTAACTTTTTTCTTGAAATCAACTAGAGGAATTTTTCCTTTCACATTTTTTTAACATCTTTATTGGAGTATAATTGCTTTACAATGGTGTGTTAGTTTCTGCTTTATAACAAAGTGAATCAGCTATATGCATACATATATCCCCATATCTCTTCCCTCTTGCGTCTCCCTCCCACCCTCCTTATCCCACCCCTCTAGGTGGTCACAAAGCACCGAGCTGATCTCCCTGTCCTTTCACATTTTTAAGAGCTTTCTAATACAAACAAGAAGATACAAATTCATATTTATTGTATCATGTATTTCATTGGAAAGTAGAGATAACTACAAGCTAGTATAAAAGTCAGATTTCATTTCTACCACTCAGAAGGTGACTCAGACCGCTTCTGACTCAAGATACACACTCAGAACCAGATACAAGAATTTAAGAAGCATGGATTTGGAGTCATTTAATGGTAGGACAAAAAGTTCCACATAAATCAAGTGTATTCCAGCCCAGAAATACCAACAATTTAGTGCCTCTAAATCATTAAGAAAAGATAAAATTATATTCAACATACTATTCAAGAGTCTGAGCGTGTATATACTATATATACCATATATATGTATATATACTATATATACACACACGCTTTTTAAAAAATCCTTTCTATTGTGAATTACATGGAACAACGCACAAAATAAATACACAGCTCAATGAATTATCTCTCTCTCTCACACACACACACACACACACACACACTACCCAGGTAAAGAAAGAGAATATAGCCTGTACTCCAATGTTTATGAGATTCATCTATGTTGTTACACATAGCAGTAGTTTATTCATTTTCATTACTATGTGGCATTCTAGCATATGCATTCACCACAATTTATCCATTCTTCTGTTGATGAATATTAGTTTGCAGTTTTTGCCTATGAATATTCTTGTGCATGTCTCTTGGACATGTGAATGTATAGATAAGGGTGAAATTGTTGGGTCATAGGATATGCATATTTTTAGCTTTAATAGATAGTCAAACTCTCCCAAAGTGGTCATACAAATTGGCACTCTCACCAGCAGCATTATTTAAGTTCTAGTAACTGCATATCCTCACTCATATTTAGTATTGTCTCTCTTTTTAGCCATTCCGGTGAGTATGTGGTAATACCTCACTGTAGCTTAAATTTGCATTTTCCTGACTGCTAATGAGGTTATCTTTTTATATGCTTACTGGCCATTTAGATTTTTCTTTGGTAATACCCTTTTTACATTTTAAAAGATTTTTATATTAGGCAGTAATAAACAGAGTAAATTTTGTTAGGTGGAACAGGGACAAAAAACAGCCATTAAAGTGCTTTAATTTTGCTACTGGTCTCTCCGAGCAAGGCAAGAAAGGACCAAAAGCTGCTCTGTACAACAAAGGAGAGTCATTGTTTCCATTGACTGAGCTTGAGGCCAGCAAATACAGAGAAAATATTATTTTCTCAACAGGCTTTAGAGAAATTTAACTATGTTTCAAAGCTTCATTTGTAAGTTTTGTGGAGTCTAAAAGAACAAGGAGGCTGGAGCCATAGGGATACTACTCTATCATATCCCCTTGTAGGCCTGAGGAGAGAGAAGGCATTAGCTTAAAGAATGGGCTTCAACCAGTTTCTAGTGGCTTTCAGTAGCAGCAGAGAGTCTCATAACCTGGAAGAATATTTTCAAGAGAGAGTATAAGCCTGACTGGTCCTCCTCCATAGGCTAAAAGTGAAGCTGCAGTGGAGGCTGGGATGGGAGGGACAGCTAACCACGGGGTGATCATATATGGGAAATTCACAAATACAGAAGTTTCATTTCCCCTCCACGTCAGATTATTGAAGCTTTTGGTAAATTCTGCTCTATCAGATGAGAATAATCCCTTATTTTCCAGGTATCCCTATAATAGTTAAGGCTAATTAATTATGCTAGAGAAGCAATAGGCTGTTGCAGAAAGCAAATGCCTTGGTAAGACTGGGGTTTTAAGTTTCTATTTGGCACCTAAAGCCTTGGGAAATGAAGTTTCCTCATCTATAAAGTGTAGAGGTAGATTCCAGGCTCATAAATGTTTCTATGCAAATTCAATCAAAACTTTGAGGCATACATACATTATAATCAATAGTATCTAATCTATTATGGAAAATAGAATGCTATGGAAAGCTTTATTATTATTCATTTTATAAAGTTAGCATAACCTGAGAACAAAATCTGAGGCACATAGCACACACACGCAAAGAAAACCACAGATTAATACCATTTATGAAAACTGATGCAAAAAAATCCCAAATAAAATATTTGCAAACAAATTCAGTAGTATATTAACAGAATAACACACACTAACCATGAGGGCTTATTGTGAGAAAGAATAGATTGTTCAACATTAGGAGATCAATAAATTAATTTCAATACATTGATGGATCAAAAGAGTAAAATCCAAGAGTGTTTTGAGAGAGAACAAAAGAGAACTTGATCAAATTCAATGTCTGTTCCTGGTTTGTAAACAAACAAAAGTGTAAATGAAGACACAATAAGGCTTATGCTTTATACAACAAATTTCAAACTTAACATTAAAACTTTAGTTACATTTCCACCAAAATCAAGAACAATAAAAAATCCCCACTATTGTTGTTATTCTTCATACCTGTTCAGGAAGCTAGCTAATAAATAAGACAAGAAAAATAAATAAGAGGTATAAGTCTTAAAAAAAGAGAGAGAAATTTATCACTATGTGTAGATGATCTAATTGTCCAGAAGACGAAGTGTCAACTAAAAGACTATTACTACTAACAAGAGAGGTTCAGAGAGATATTTGGTTACAAGAAAATTTTCCTATATAGTAGCAATAACATTTGGAAAATATAAGGGAACTGAGGGTGAAGGTACATGGAATCTCTCTGGCATTTTTTTAAACAACTTCCTGTGACTCTACCATAATTTCAAAATAAAAAGTTTAAGATGTTACACAGCCCACAAGTGGAAGCTAAGAAAATGAACTTCTAGAGTCTGTGGTATACCAGACGCTTACTGGACTCACCTAGGATGTTTTTCCAGTGAAAAATGGGACTTAAAAACAAACACACTGAGATAGATAGACCACCCTTTCTACATAGCAGCAAAATCAAAGTGGTCAATGTTTTTATTTGTCCTCCTACCAAGAGAGGAACTACTCATGCCTTATCTCTGCAACCTGAGATATGTCTTTTCTACTTTTAGGGTTTCATGTTCATTTTAACCTGATTTTACCTTTTAAAAAATGGTGGGGAAAAAAAAAATGTTGGGCAGGCACCCAGTTTAACATGATCTGGGCTCAGCCCCCTCTATAAATTGTCCTAGTGTCCTCCCCTCAAAGTTATAGCTGTGGGCTTCCCTGGTGGCGCAGTGGTTGAGAGTCCGCCTGCTGATGCAGGGGACACGGGTTCGTGCCCCGGTCCGGGAAGATCCCACATGCAGCGGAGTGGCTGGGCCCGTGAGCCATGGCTGCGGAGCCTGCGTGTCCGGAGCCTGTGCTCCGCAACGGGAGAGGCCACAACAGTGAGAGGCCCGCAGACCGCAAGAAAAGAAAAAAAAAAAGTTACAGCTGCACTCACACGTTTCACCTCTATTCTTATGCTGTTTCTGTTCTTCCTCAGAGTTCCTGTAGGCCCCCTGATCTAACTCACTAAGAACACCTGCTCTGATGCCTCTATGCTACAGCAACAGCAAAACTTTACTTTTCTAGGAAGGTCCTTGGGTCCCATGGTAGCTCAATGCTACTCACTTTAAAAGTAAGATTCTTTGGGACTTGCTCTCTGTGGAGTATTTATTTAGTCTCTGACTCTCCCAGGATTTAGCTTCCCAACAAAAAGCATATTCTCTCTATTCTAACAAAGTAGGAGGTTTTGTTTTAGCCTGAATATTGCTTCTCTGTCTTTTCAGGCTTACAAATCATCTATTAGTAGCATAACTTTCTATGCATGTCCTCAAGGACAGCCTAAAATTTTGCTGTAATTTAGCTGTAACTCTGTTCTTCTAATAATGGGGTTTCTCAACTACGTAGGCTCCTGTATCTTCCGGCGTCTACTCCTACCGTATGCTTGGACCTTGGGAAGTATATTCAAATGTTAAGATTCCCAAGAGGCAATCAGCACAGAAGGTTCTCTGCAACTTGCACTTATCTGTTTTTTGCGTTATCTGTGTACAGTTTAAAGCCTGAAGCAAAGTAGCAGGCCTAATAAAAAGCAAATTTTGAACTGTAGTGTTTTTGTTTGTCTTTTAATTTTATAAACACATTCCAAAGCTGTTGCGACCAGTCTGTTCAAGAACAAAAGCTCATTAGTATGTCTCAACAGTCAGAGAAAACATAAATTGCAATAAGTAGGCCTAAAATTTCCAAAATAATCAGGACCTAGGAAAGTTCTTACATAACTTTAATTGGCCCGAATAAAAACTACTATTGCGTTCAAATTTTGTACGTCAGATATACTTGCATAGCCCAAGCCCTTGTTTTGCAAGTACAGATTAAGAAAATGTATTAGACTAAGCACTATCTTCTCAAGGAAGCACTTGCTGTGCCTCCACCCCCAAACATCCATAATTCTCCTGTGGCGCTTACTCCCCTGCAGGCCTCCTATGACACATTGTATCCATTTGTTTATATGCCAGTCATCCTGGGATAGGGGTGGGCAGGGACCCTGCCTTCCTCCTCTAAAACAAGACCTGTCATACTGTAGTCCCTTATTTAATGTATCCTGAAGGAAGGAATACAAATGAATGAATGCTATGAAAAATCTGGACTGTATTTTTGCATGTCTATTGTACGAATTTATAGAGAATTTGAAATAGTTTTTCCTTTCTTGAATTATGAACAAGGTTGAAATGGATTCACGTTAAAGGTGGGATGGAAAGAACACCAATGGAAGCCAAGAGATTTAGTCTCTTCCATTAACTCTATTCACCAAACTTCTGGTGGTGGGTTAACAAATCTATCAAATAAGAGGTTTAAATCAGATGCTTGTCACAGAACTAGCTGATTCATTGATTTTGTGAGGCCCCTCATTATTCCATAGTACAAAAATGTAGCTTTGTGCTTTAGAGAAATTGGTGTTATTAACAGTCCTTGGAGTGATTGTTATTAATTATAGGAAGGTATTTTGTCTTTTCACATGACATTGTCCTTGTGCATTAGTAGAATAGCACTTTTGTAAATACCCCTGTTATAGCACTTGTCACTGTAAGAGCTTATGGGAAAGCCCGAACGAACTTTTTGGTCAACCCAATATAATTATTTGCCTCCTTGATGGTTTCCCTCATTAGACAGCTAGTTCTTCAAGGAGAGGCGCCAGTGCTGCTATATCTTATGCATCCTTGTATTACCCCCTCCAGCACATGTCTGATGCACAGTGGGCCTCTATAAATATTTCTTGAAGAATGAATTAATTTTCAATATCTTAGGTCCACCTTGAACTAGTGCAAGCATAGGGTTTCACATATTTCTAAAGGAGCTCTATTTTTGAATTTAGGAGCATTCATGGTTATTTTAAACTCCTTTGTATTTCTCTGTGGCTTGTGCTGTTATTGTTATTTAAATTTTTAAATTTCACTTTAAATACGTAAGAGAGCTTATTAACCAAGAACTGATCCATATATCAAGCGGGTAGAGCACAGAATTTAATTACTTATTAACTGTTTGTCAGAGGGGTTGTGAATTTTAATATCTGCAAAGGCTTTTACCATGCTGGGATAAAAGACAATCAAGACTAATGCATCATTAACAACAGGGCTACCACAATCTACGTGCACCAGTTTGAAAGTACATCTAAAATACCATTTCAAATTTTGTAAGAAGACATGTAAATGTGCCACATCACAGCTACCACACAAAAAAGAAATAATTTAGATTTGTACTAATGCTTTTTATAGTCAATGACTTCTGGGTAAAATATTTTATCTTTGTTAATAGAACTTAATGTTCAGCTACATTTTTGGAGAGTTTTTGTTTTGATTTATTGCTGCGGTGGTTGTTAACACAATTAGCCCCCAAATTACTTTATCTCTAAAGCATGCCAATATTTCATGGCAAAACCACTTCATTGTCCCTTAATTCCCATGATCCAATCCATAAAAATACTTCTTTTCTTTTAAATATCACTTAAATCAAATTTAATTTTCCTACTTATCACCGTGATCACCGTCCAAACGCAAACCAATCATCTCTGGCCTAAAATAGTTCCATGCCTTCTTACTCTACCTGTAGTTATTCTTCCTTCTCTCTAGCAGCTCTCCATGCTACAGATTTTTTTCTTTTTAAATAAGACCTAATCATGTCACTTTCAACTCTACAACCTTCAGTGTCTTCCCATTGTCCTTAAAGCCCACACTCCTTAGCACAGCCTTCGAAATCCTGGTCATTCTGGTCCCTCACCTACTCCAGGTTCCTATTCCAATCCCTGCTCAGGCTCCCTTCTTTGCCAAACTCACCTTCTTTCATTCCCTGGTACTCCTGATCTTTCCTGGTGCTGCTTTCTCTGCCGGGAATATTTTTCCCACTGTTTTTTGCCAGTTACTTGTACTCATCCTTCAGAGCTCATCTGTCTCTTCCTCATGGAAGCCTAGCATGACTTCCTTAACTAAATTAAATCTGTTTTCTATAATTTCTCAAAGCACCATGTGCGTCTCTTCATTACCACGAGGACAGTTTTACATTTATTTGAGTGATTATTTGATCCTTCTGCTTCTCCCACGAGACTATATACTCCATGAGGCACCATTTGTTCACCATTAGAGTCCCAGCTCCTAAACAGTGTCTGGCACATAGATGCTCAATAAATACTTGTTAATTCTATTCTATTAATGTTTCCTCTAGATTTACCACTGCACTAAAGTAATAAATAAAGATTTTGAAAAGCAGAATCCTAAAAAATGAAACCACTTTCCAGAAATAATTTTATTAGTTTAATTATTAAATCTGATAATACAGAATTACATGAGATCAGAAGATTTATGTTATAAAACTTTTCACCAGCAATAACATTTTTACTGGCACATATCAATGTCACCCTCTCCTTTGAACTGTTACTATGAAATAATCATAAAAATAACATGACATTTATTGAATGCTTACTATGTACAGGCACTGTGTTAAGTGCTATATATGTATTATCTCATTTAATCTTCATAATACCCTCGACATAGGTATTATTAAACCCATTTTACTCATGAGGCTCAGAGAAGTTAAGTTGACTTGCTCAGTCAGACAGCTACTAAGTGGTAGAGGCCGTATAGGCAATAGTCAGCCCAGATCTGTCTGACTCCTGATTCCTTTCCCCATCATTTCTTAAACACGAACATCAGTATACTAAGAGGTACTAGGACATCATAGGCTATGTGAGACCAGCTCTGACTTTGAGACTCAGTTGCGGCACTGACAAGCCACTTGATCTTAGACGAATTATATAACCACCTCACTCCCACCCCCAACCCTCAGCTTCTATGAGTATAAAATGGAAATAATAGCACCTATCATGCAGGGTTGCTGTAACAGTTAGGTATACTACTATACTGTATATAAAGTGCCTGACATATGATAGTCAATAAATCACTTTTTATTATTGCCTTATATGGTGTCTTTATTTTTTTTCAAGTAACTTGTATTTGGCAACATTGTGTTTTAGATTGTCCAGGATAGTCCTCATTCCTATGATTCAGAAGCACAGTCACCAAAGATATATTTGCCAGAGCATGTGTCCTAGTTTTTTGGTTTAGAAAATAGGATCGTTATACTCAAATATCATTTAGTCTAGTGCTATGCCTATAAAAGATACCTAATAAATCCATGTTAAATAACTGAATGATTATTGTACAGCAAATGTTTGAAGAATTCACAGGTAAACAGAAAAATCTACTTAAAGTGGATCAGAAAGAATAAGCAGAGTTCACAAATTACCTCTGAGTTTTATCTCTGATTTATTCAGTTCTGAAAATATAGATCCACTTTCATTTTTACAATTTGATGCAATAATGAAAAAGCAACATCACTGTCTTCACATTTAAGTCTATATTACTGATTAGTCATAAAGTTATGATTCACCATTCATACGAGCAAAATAAATGAGCAAATATAATGTTAAAATGATGCACAATATTTAATCATGCTCATGGGAAAATACAAAAAAATTTTTATTTAACTGAAAGAAATACATATGATTCAAATTGTCTACAAAAGTGCTGAAAGTTAATTGAACTATCTGGATGATGGTAAACATATACAGGAACTCTCCAAAGTAATTACTGAAAACAACTCTGCTTTCAAAGCTATGTGATTTTTCCCCCAATTTCTCCCTCAGGGAGAAACCCAAATTAGGTACTACAGTTTAAAACCAGATTCATGAGGTCTACAACTGATATATACACTATGTATGAAATTTAAAATTATAACTCAGTTTATATCAATCAGCAGTATTGATTTAAAACCTATAATTAGTGCTAATGTAAAGTGCCACTTGTTTTCTTATTTTATTGACTTGCTAAGTAGGGAAAAATTTCACACACACAAAAGTTAAATTCTATAGCAAATTCATTTTGAGTGTCTAACACTTCCAAAGTTTTATCCACCCTGATTTAATACTGATATGAATTAACATATTATACACGTTTTAAATTAGAAATTTATAATGCTATATTTAAACCTGTGTACTTTTATAAATGGTAGTATTGTAGAAAACCACAAGATGACGATTTTAATCTCATAATTGTTATTTATTTTATATTTATAATGTAATGAATAATTATTCATTGCCATTACATTCCTATGAATAGGACCACATTTTATTCCTATTTTATAAAAGATTAATATAAGGATGCATATAGGATATCTACTAGTAACAAGGCCAGGAAAAAGATGAGTTTCTACTATGTGATTTTGGTATCAGTTTCCTAATTCTTACTTCAAATCTGGATGTTAAAAAAATTATTCCCACATGGAACACACAATTAAAGCTAAGCAATAGCCCCGTAATAAAGAACTATTTTATATTTAAACAATACGTCCTCTCCAAATGTAAGTACTTGTCAATTAATTTGGTTAGGAACAAGACCACTTTTGGAGATAAGCTAATTAATCTGTCTCCCAGGTGGGATTTGAAAGCCATAGGGAGAGGCCTTTCTCAAACCTCTTCCCTAGATTCCCAAGGCAGCTGTCAGCCACTGACGTGTTAGCTTGAATCACTTTATCAGTTACCAACCCGAGTAAGACTTGCAGGAAACAGGAGCTCAGTGCAGAAAGGGAAAGAAAGGGACAGCTGCCGAGCTAGTGAATCTGCAGTGGAGACAGTAGGCAGTTTGGGGAGCAGTCCCTGGAAGAATGGAGAATGTGGAAAGATGCCACAGAAAAGGAGATAAAGGATTCATGGAGAAAAACTTCACCTAGTTCACAATTTTTCAGATAAGCTGGAGTATTTAGACAGTTGATTCCAAGCCGTATTCAAAATAGTCAAACTGTAAATACTAAATGCAGTTACAGATAACGAAAGTTCTAAACAGCTAAGAAATACTTAAATAATTACCGTTTTTTGGTGTTGGAAAGTTATAGGCTGAATTTCATATTGCTGTGAATGTATTCTATTTATTCAACTGGTTTTTTCCTTCTAGCAGTTAAAAACCAGTAACTTACAGGAAAACAGTACTATAATCTCAACATTCTATTAAAGTCGCTCATAATCAGTCGCTGAGGCAATACTGAAGTGGTAAGGTGATTTACTGTCAGTTACAGTGACGTAAAGATATACATGTGTTTTTAATCTCTTTTATTAGAAAAGATGAGATTACTCAACCCTTAAGTTATTGCAGAAAAACATATTCTTACTCTTTCTCAGTTATTCTTTGTACCCAGTTCTGATATATGGGCTATAATCAGGTATTGAGTTCAAAATCTGAAAACGTAATATAGATAAAGTATTTGGGGGAGGGTATATGTCCATATTTTTGTCTGTTTCAGATATGTGCAGGGATGCCAAAGACAGAAAAGAAAGCCTATATTCAATAGGCCCTCTGGGCACTATTGAGCCCAAGAAGCTCTCCTCAAAGAATAGAGCAGAGGACCTAGAAAAGGACCATCCCCCCCACCCTTCTTTTTTTCATATTTCCCTGAAGGAAATCAAAGTGTTTTATTAAAACAAAACAAAACAAAAAACCAAAAACCACCACCACAGACACACAATAAGGATGGAATTAACAAGAGATGAAATTGCTTAGTCAGCAGCTTCCAAGCATCATTTCAAATCTGAGTCTTCGATATCCCCCTGACAACTTGAAGGCAGGCAGGAAGGTAGGATTTACCCACTAGTGTAGCAAAGAACAACAGCATATAAGAGAGCATTTGGTATGGTGCTTCCTCACTTATGCCCTGGAGTCTGGCAGGCTGGGGTTTGAATTTCTAACTCTGGCACTTTAACAGCTGTGACTAAGCAATGTGTGTCAGTGTTTATTTCCTGATCCTGTGCCTATTTCCTGATCAATAATGGAAGTTAGTGCCTTCCTCAGAGGGTTGTTCTGAGGATCAAATAAAATAGGCACCTGGCATGGAGTAAATATTAGCTATTCAGGCATCATAATTAGCTCTCTCCCCTACCACTATTCTGAAGTTGGAAAAGGCAGATTTTGAGGCAGATCATAAAATATGTTACGACTGACTTGTTGATAAATATTTGTTGAGCCAAGTCTGCCTTTAGCATTCTAACTGTATGCCCAAGACACTGAAGATGTTAAATTTCTGTCTTGATAATAAATATTCTTTCTTTATCTTTCACCTACAGATTCTCTTCAGGAGTTTGTGGGAAGAAACGCTTCAAAGAAGAAATAGGTCTACTGCTTGAGGGAAATGATATGATTTTAGTAGCTGAAAAAAAGAGAGTTGAGCTACTTGATTACTATATTGCTTCCATCTTCTAAGCAAAAAGAAATATTTTCAAGCTGGAAAAAAATCAAACTACTACTTGGAAACAGGTCTCCAGCCCCTTCAAGATAAAACTCTGAGCATTATCCACACCCCTAGGACAAGCTTTAAAAATCTGCAAATCCATAATATCAGTATCAGAAATTCAGAACTTTAAGGCCAGCTACACACAGAACTTCATGTACCCCATCCAATCTACTTCATTCACACAAGAGTGTGTATTGGTTGGGGACATACATATCGCCACCTTCAGATGGAAAGTAAACTCCTTGATTATTCAAGTTTGTCCAAGTTCAGCACACTGTGGTGCTTCATTCATGTATGTTAAGTGAACAAACCTAAAGGCAGACTAGAAGCTCACAATATGTGAAGAAATAACAAGAATTAGCCATTCC
Organism: Pseudorca crassidens; assembly: GCF_039906515.1. NCBI lineage: Eukaryota > Metazoa > Chordata > Mammalia > Artiodactyla > Delphinidae > Pseudorca > Pseudorca crassidens. The sequence goes on along the minus strand of NC_090296.1, from coordinate 64,103,781 downwards.
AATAGAGTTCAAGACTCCAGGACTCCTGAGAATTACACATTTAGATGCTGGAAAAATTTGGCCATTGATTTCAGTGTCAGTGTTAGTAATCTCTGAGAAATAGTGTTTTAATAAGGGATAGCGGTGAGCAGGTTTCTGGAAAACTGTAGACTGGTTACTTTTCAAATTTTCAATAGTATATATTTCAATAATTATGCAACGTAAAGCTTGATTCTGATAGCCTGCAACATGGAAGTACATAGTGATTATTAGAAGCCAAAATGTATTCTCTCAGAATGTCATTCAAAATGAATCCCCTTTCCTCTTTTGCTGAAGTTACTGGGTTGGTGTATCCGGGGAATTCTATAGACTGCCTTCGCTAATCACCATGGGTGAACAGTAAGAGGAGCTGACCGCTATGAGAGCCATTCATGAGTATGGAATTTTAACTGTACAAGGAAATAAAATCTCTCAAATCAAACCTGGAACTAGTAGGCAGGGATCAAATTATATCAGGTTCATGAACAGGAATTTTTAAGGCCGTAGTACAGAAACACAGGCAGGAATCAATCTATGGCTGCCTATTAGAAATGGCAGACAAGTCAGAAACCTTTACTGGGTGTCAGAACAGAAAGATGAAGAGGTGGTTATCAGGAAGCAAGAGTCATTTATCAAGGAAACCAAAGAAATGGTGAGGGGAAAAGGCAAGCCAGGTAGGCATGACAACTAAGTTCTGGGGATACAAGTTACATGGATAATGCTTTTGGATCACAGTTTTTTTTCCTAATGACACCGCATCAGATGATAAAGGCATCCTTCCTGGTTTTTAAGTAACCAGGACCATAACAATGGTAAGCTGTAATTCTAGAGCACTGTTTCTCATCTCTGGCTGCAATTAGGGGTTTTTAAAGATACCAGGGCCAAGGGTCCCAACCCTAGACCAATTAAATCAATCTCTAGGGGTACAGTCCAACCTTCAGTATTTTTTAAAAGCTCCCCCAGGTGAATTTAATGTGCAGTGAAGGTTGTGAATTACTATCCTACAGGGAAATCTGTATTGTACACTGCTCTCAAACTTTAATGTGTATACAAATCACTTGGGGAATCTTGTTAAAATGCAGATTTTGAATTAGTAAGTCTGGGTTAGGGCCTGAGATTCAGAATTTATAACAAGTTCCCAAACGATATTAAGTGGGCTTGGTCCATAGGCCATACTTAGAGTAATAAGGCCTAGGACAATGCTATAGGCCTCTAGTTCTAGCCCTTTTCTGTTGAAAATTTTATGTTGGATTAAGATCTATAGGCATGGTTATCAAATATTATGATCATACAAAAAAGAGAGATAGCAAAACAGTATCTCAGAATTAAGATTCAAAAATACTTTCACAAGCTGAAGTAAACAAGATGAAATTTATTCCTTAACAGGGACCATCTCAAATCTATCCTATAAGCTAAGACAATTCTGAAAGAAAAAAAGATATTAAAATATATTATAAAGCAATAATAATTTCACATTGTGGCAATGGCTTATGAATAGACAGATTAATTAAATTGAATAGTAATTAGAGAAATACATTTGAAAACAAAAGAATTTGGAATATGACAAAAGTGGCTATTTAATATGGGGAGGATTGTTCAGTTAATCAAATTGAAACAAAAGAAAAAATGTCTGGCTTATTTCACTTAGCATGATGTTTTCAAGGTTCATCCATGTTGTACCATGTATTAGAATTTCATTCCTTTTTAAGGCTGAATAATATTCCATTGTATGTGTATGTGACATTTGTTTATTCATCTGTTGATGGGCATTTGGATTGTTTCTACCTTTTGGCTATTGTGAATAATACTGCTGTGAAAATTGATGTACAAGTATCTGTCTGAGTTCCTGTTTTCAATTCTTTTAGGTATATACCCAGAATTGGAATTGCTGGATCTTATGATAATTCTGTTTAATTTTTTGAGGAACTGCCATATTGTTTTCCAGTATGCACCATTTTACATTCCCACCAGCAATGCATGAGAGTTCCAATTTCTCCACATCCTCACCAACATTTATTTCCTTCTTTTAAAAATAATAGATAGGGGCTTCCCTGGTTGCGCAGTGGTTGAGAGTCTGCCTGCCGATGCAGGGGACGTGGGTTCGTGCCCTGGTCCGGGAAGATCCCACACGCCGCGGAACGGCTGGCCCCGTGAGCCATGGCTGCTGAGCCTGTGCGTCCGGAGCCTGTGCTCCGCAACGGGAGAGGCCACAACAGTGAGAGGCCCATGTACCGCAAAAATAAACCAATAATAGACATCCCAATGGGTGTGAAGTAGTATAAGTAGTGTCTTAGTGTAATTGTGGTTCGTGTTTCCCTAATGACTAACATCTTTCATGTGATTATTGGCTGTTATATATCTTCTTTAAAGAAATGTCGACACAAGTCCTTTGCCCATTTTTAAATTGGGTTGTGTTTTTTGTTGTTGTTGTTGAGCTCTTATATATTTGGGATATTAATCCCTTATCAGATATATGATTTGCAAATGTTTGCTTTAATTCTGTGGGTTGTCTTTTCACTCTCTTGATAGTGTCCTTTGATGTGGGAAAGGTTTTAATTTTGATAAAGTCCAATTTATCTATTTTTTTTCCTTCTGCTGCTTCTGCTCTTGTTGTCACATCCAAGACAACCCTACCAAATCCAATGTCGTAAAGATTTCCCCCTATATTTTCTTCTTAGAGTTTTATAGTTTTAGCTCTTACATTTAGGGCTTTGATCCATTTTGAATTAATTTTTGTATATGGTGTAAGTTAAAAGCCCAACTTTATTCTTTTGCAGCTGGATATCACCAGGCCTTCTACTAACATTTATTTTTCTCATTTATAAACAGGATTGTAATAGCTACATCCTACATTCTCTTTTAAACCTGTTATATATAACATCATATTGTTAATAAGATGACTACACTGTGGGCAATTTAAGAAGTAGATTTTAATTCAATAAGACATTTTTTGTTGATTGTATTTCGTAGGTTGACTACACTCTACACCACAGCGTCTTAGGGGCCTATAAAGAAAGACATCAGCTGTGTGGAAAAAAGAAGTGGACCAGGCGCTGAATTTAAACAAACAAACAAACAAACAAACAAAAATACCACCAGGGGTTGTTAGGAAGAGGAGTCAACTCTAGCGATGAGCGCTGCCTTCACCAATAGGTTTGGAGACACGTAGTGTTAAGACCCCAGCTACCATTAAGGACTTTTATAATTAGAAACACAGTCTAGAAGAGTCCTCTGATGCTCTTGTGGAATAAAGGCATGTCTTGGTAGTTTGCAGCAGATCAGTTTTGTTTTCTGCCCAGCGTTAACCCGGGAATTTTACCACTCACCCCGGCTGAGCGGCGCGGTCGCCTTCCCGCCAGGCCCGCGCTCACCCCTCGCGTCCGGGTCGGCCTGGTCGCGGTCCTCGCATCCTCCCCGGGGTCCGCCGCCCCTCCGCGGGCCTTCCCATCCTCCCTGCCCTCCTTGGAGCCGGCCGCTCCTCTTGAGCCGCGGGACTCGCGCATCTCGCGTCTCCTCCGCAGCCGCCGCTCGGCTGCAGAGGCCAGCGCTCCACCCCGAATAACCCCGTGGCAGTTTGCGGGGCTGTGTTGTTCCAGCTCCCGCAGGGCGAGCCCTCCGGCGTGGGGCCCGGCCCTGGAGTGTGGCTGTGAGCCCCAAGAGACCTGTAGACCTCTTCAGACCACCGTGTATCTTTCAGGACAGGATTTCTGCGGACAGCATTTGGAGTGTCTCCCGCCAAAAGCAAAACACTCGGGACGACAGAAGCTTAACTCTGCTCTTCCCCTCAGCAGAGCTTCAGAAGGTGGGGCAGGTCGCTGTTGAGCAAGGGAGGCTGGGTCGCTGGGTCGCTGGGTCGCTACAGGGATGGGGATACGGGTGGCGGCAAGCAGAAGGGACCTGAGCACGTTTACAAATCCAGCCTCTCGTGAGGTTATGAATTGTGGCCTGGTCCGACGGTTATGACCTAGTGAGACAATTACCCAGCACTGGGCATCTACACAGCACTGCCTTTGATTGAACGATACCTTTTCAGAGCAGATGCTCGGGCTACCTCCTTTAATATGTACATGTGGGGTGGATATCGTAAGTCATAAACTTTAGTGAAAAGTAGGCTGATACTCATCAAAAATTAAAAAGCAGAAAAGAACCTCAAGATGATTATGCCTAAAAAGCCTGCTTACAGACAAAATCATAGAAAACGTATTCTCTTCTTGAAGATTCCTAAGTGTGGAGATTTAAAAAGATTATTTAGGTAGTTAAGTTCTTCAGCACATGTAAATGTAATTCACGTATGAGTAAGGCAGCGTGATAATAACGGGAAAAGTCAAGAACTTGCAATCAGGGCAAACGTAATTGAGTCCCGTTTCTGCCTCTTTTTAAATTGCGGACTTGGGCAAATCACCTAACCTCTCCCCCACTTAATTTCGTCATCTTTAAAATAAGAATAAGAATAGCATCAACGTTATAATACCGTTACAAGAAATAAATGAGGTAGAGTATATAAAAAGTATACTGTAAAATGCTATATAAATATTAATTTTTCAACAAATTTGTGTTTTGTACCCAACTTACACTGTAGGCATTTTTCCCCAGAACCACTTATTTCTATTTTTTATCTTTATAATCAACATTGACACTTTTCCTTTTCTCTACATCATTGTATTGGTCACTGCACACCACTTTAAAATGTTTTTTTGTCATCATGTTCTATAACTTTAATTTTGATAAGGCCAACCTTATGAAAATTTATTATCTTCTGTGAGCCATGACATTTACAATTCAGGTGCCACCAAGTGGACGGTGCTGCCTGTTTTATGGTTGTGTGGGCTTACTGACTAGCATATTCTCTGATTTGGATAAGAGAATATAGATTAGTCTATAACCTAGCCAATTTTTTCTATCATATCTATTAAAAAAATAATAGTCCTAAAGTATGAACTACTTAATGACTAATGACATACGTTGGAGACACACAAACACATATTCAAAGCCCTTTCCTCACTCAATTTCAACTTTTTTTTTTAATAAAGGGATTCTTTAAAAAAAATAAATTTATTTATTTATTTTTGGCTGCGTTGGTCTTTGTTGCTGCGCACTGGCTTTCTCTAGTTGCAGCGAGTGGGAGCTACCCTTTACTCCTTGCGGTGCACGGGCTTCTCATTGTGGTGGCTTCTCTCTTTGCGGAGCATGGGCTCTAGGTGCGCGGGCTTCAGTAGCTGTGGCACGCGGGCTCAGTATTTGTGGCTCATGGGCTCTAGAGCGCAGGTTCAGTAGTTGTGGTGCACGGGCTAGTTGCTCCGTGGCATGTGGGATCTTCCCCGACCAAGGATCGAACCACAGTACACTGCATTGGCAGGCGAATTCTTAACCACTGCACCACGAGGGAAGTCCTCAATTCTTTTTAATAACAACTTGCCAAAACCATCAAAGGTTCTTTTGGAGTTGAAGCCAGAGCTGGAATGTTGCAGCTATTAGAATGGATGAAATGTGAAGGCAGTAGAGAACTACTGGAGTGGTGCATTCCTGAAAGCCCTGAAGAACAGGTGGGTCAAGTTACCAAAATAGAGCAGGTTGGGTAGGAACCAGAAAGGAGTTGTGGTATGCTCAGCATTAATCACTGGGATGTCAGGGAGAATGTTGACATCAAGTCAGAACCAAAATGAGCCAGGAAATTAGGAGACCAAAAATGATGCCTTACCAGGGCAGCATTTAGGGACCAAGATGAGTCAGGCTGCCATGGGAAAAAGCCAATGTATCCTTGTATTAAATCTTGTATGCAAATGAATGCCACCTGGAAACTAGAATCTCCCTTTGGGTTGATGTCAAGAGCTTTCCACAGTTGTCTTCCTTTCTAAAAAATCTGGTATTTATTGGGCACTTGGTATGTGCCATCAGTGTTCTAAGCACTTTATTTGTATTATCTCTTGCAATTTTTATAACAATCTTATGAAGTAATCTATTTATCTGCATTTTATAGAAGAAACTGAGGCAAAGGAGGTTAATCAGCTTGTCCAAGGTTACTCACCCAATAAATATTAGAGCTGTGACTCTATTTCAGGCAGACCTCAGAGCCTATGCTCTAAACCACTATAGTACATGGCTCGCTGCAGTTTTAACTCATGCTTATCAACTATCACCATTTCACCAGGCTCAGCCTTGAGAGAGATGGCTAGAGACATGCATATCAGGTCCAGATATTATTTAGTCTATTTTTTTTGTTAAGGACATAATATTTTAATAATTTTTAAAGAAGTATAACTTAAGGGGAAAAAATCTTTAACTTTATTCCCTTTGAGGTTAAAAAGCCTCTATATAGTTTGCTGCATAAAAGCACTTGAAATTTTGCCATCAGAATTCTTCATCGTGGATTCTGCTCAATTTTGTTCATTTATGGAAGACAAGTTAGCTTTATTGTTCCTCCTTCAAGGAAAGACCACATTTACCTCTCTGCATTCTAAACTATCAATCCCTGCATCTTTTCTTTCTGGGGGCATATTGGATTTAAAGGGATTTCAGGATATCCAAATGAAAATGTCAGCAAATGAGATATGTGGGGTTAGAAATCAAGAGAAATTAGGACTAGAGCTATGAATTTGGGTGTTACTCATGGAGAGGTTATAGTTTAAGTCGTGGGAAAATATTCAAAAAATGAAAACAGAGAGCTCAATCCAGATAGAAAAGACTTTATAGATCATTCTAGTTCAGTCCTTTCCACAAATCTCAACTCCCCAGAACAAAAAAAATCCAGCTCTACTGCTGTACCTGTGATGATGGAAACTCATTATCTCCTGCATTAGTTTCCTCTTGTCACTGTAACAAATTACCATGAATTTAGTGGTTTAAACAACACAGAAATACAGTCCTATGGTTCTGGAGGTCAGAAGTCCAAAATGAGTTTCACTGAGCCAAAATCAAAGTGTTGGCAGGGCTGAGTTCCCTCCAGAGGCTCTAGGGTAGAACCTACTTCCTTGCCTTTTCGCGTGTCTGGAGGCTGCCTGCATTCTTTGGCTCATGGCCCTTTCCTCCATCTTCAAAGCTGGAAACATAGCATCTACACATCTTCCTTTGTCTCTGGCCCTCTGCTTCCGTCATCACATCTTCTTTGATTTTTCTGCCTCCCTCTTTCATCGTTTAAGGACCATTGTGATTACACCAGGCTTATCTGGATAATCCAGAATAATCTCCTTAAATTAATCATATCTGCAAAGTCTCTTCTGCCATGTATGGCAACATATGCAGGGGCTCCAGGGATTAACATATTGACATCTTTGAGGGCCATTAGTCTACCACACCCCCCAAAGTATCCCACATCCTCATGGCTAGAAAGTTCTTATATTGAGCTAAACTTTGCCTACATTTTGTGCATTGACCCAGGCTTTGTCTTCTGAAGTCACAAATATTAAGTTTAATATCTGCCACATAACTCTCCTTCAGATACTTGAAGATATATTGACCCCCTCTCCCCCAAACAAAACCATTTCTTCAGTAGCTTAATAGGATATAGTTTAAATCCTATTATTTTGGTTGGACTCCTGTGGAAAACTTTGTTTTATCAATGTTTATTTGAAAATGTGGTGTGCCCTGATCAAGCAAGAATAGGTAGGGCCAATATTCCTCTGGTTCTAAGCACTGAATTTTAATTAACGAAGCCCGTGATTGTAGTCTATTAAATTGTTGTCTTTCCAAATACTACTGAAGGACATGTTTACCTGAGCTATAACTGTAAAGTTGATTTTTAACTAAAATACTGGCTTTTACAATTAGGTTTATCAAATAATTCTTTAATGTCAATGAACAAATTAATAATCCTTAACTACATGTGATCTACACACTTAATTACATGTGAGTTCCTATCCAAATCATTAATAAAAAAGTTAAGTGTGATGGAGCCCGTAACAGGGCCTTGCAGCATAACTGAAGGATTCGTCCAAGAGAACATTTATCTGCTTTCTTGGGCCTAAGTCCTTCAAACAGGATCTAACTGCGTTATAATCTGAGCCACAGTTTTTCACCTTGTCCACAAGGAGTTCAATGTTTTATTCTCTTCATATAGCATTTTCCTTGACTACCAGTATACCAATATTAGCTGAAAAAGAAATAAAGTTAGTGGAGCTTAAGTTATTTTTGTTAAACTCAGGCTGGCTGCCAGTGATCAATGTCTTCTCCTTAAGTGCTCTCAAATCACCAATGAAAATACATTCTAGACTTTTTCCTGATACTAATATTAAGTTTGCCAGAATACAGTATGCAGACTATATTTTCCTTCCCTTGTTGAAAATTGTCTTGTTCTGACTTTACAGTCTTTGGATCCCTATCTTCTTCCTTACAGTTCCTCAACTGTGAATCATTGTGATGATGTACAGCAGGAATGGCCTCATCTGGAAACCCTCTTGGTCCAGGCTGGGTTGTGAGGCACGTTCAGCTCCTCAGAGACTAATAGTAAGGAACGCAAAGAGTAGTTTCATCATGTGAGAGGAATGGGGTAGATGGTATATGTGGAGGCTGTATCAATGATTAAGTACAAAATAAATAAATTTCATTATTTTCAATTTAATTGTTTATTTACTTAGCTTCCTTACAAGTCTACAAAGAAGTTAGAAGGTGACTAGAGGAGCAATAGGAACCTTTTTGTTCTGAAGCATAGAGATCTTTGATCAAGTACATACTGGCAATAGGCTTACCAATATATAACCAACACAACCAACAGTGAATAGGTTTTTATCACAATTAATCACTTTCCAGGCTAAAAAATCCTTATTTTTACATGTGAATAGTTTAGACTCATACCATTAGTTAAGAAAATATGGCAACAGAAGCATAATCTACAATTTTGATGATTTTTAATAAATAATCTGGTAAAAGGCTTTTAGTGTGATAGATGCAATTATGTACATGCCTGGTTTGGTGCTCTGAAACATTTGTGGAGGCTATAAATTTAGTCTGTTTCCATAATATAAGAATATATAGATATTGAACAGACTAATTTAAAAACTAACTAGTTTAAAAACTGACTTTTAAATGTCAAATGAGAAAGGTTTTTGGAAATGGTTATTCTCCTCTTGGGAAAACTTGCTCATGGTAGACTTCCAATTGATATTTGTTAAATGATTAAAAACTTGATAGTACCATCCAAATTATTGGTTTAATTTAAATTTTTCTATGTTAGCAAACTTTCTCTCTAGCTGCAAAGGGCAGCATTAATAACTTGCATACAGAGAGAGAGAGAGAGACACTTGTGTAATGAGATGCCATAGACATTTCTAATAATTATATTTTTATGAAAAAAATAGAGAAAAAATCCTCAGTTCTTTAGCTATTGAGATGTCTTTGCATTGTTTTAGATTTTTCAACTTGTTTTTCTTAGTTTTTATAAAATATTTCATATTTCAGCAAGGAAAAATTTTAAAAACCTCTGGCATGTATAGCACCATGTTTTTAATTAAAATGCAAAGACTATTTATTCTCTTATAATGCTAGGTAGATGTGTTTATTAGAGCATAAACTCTCTGAGCATAGAACTTTGTGCTATTTGTCTTTATAGCCCCAGTACCTGGGGCGGGAGGAGTTCAGTAAACGTTTGTATAAATGAAAACATCACCTGTCAGATCATCTGTATGAAGAGAACAGAACAAAAGAGGATGTATAAAGATTTTCACTTACTTAATTTAGTACATCTTCTTTACAGATGTTTGGTGTTTATCGTCTCTGGAGAGCAAAAGTGGTCTGAAGCTGAAGAGGTAGTTCTTCATGACTTAAGCAATGAAGAGAAATGAAGAACTGTTCCATCTTTACCCATTTGCTCTTAAACTTTAGTCTGAGTTCTTTATATCCCCTCCACAAAATGCGCCAAGTCAGTTAAGTAAGGTTAACAAGAAGTTTTGAGGATATGTGAATGAATGTGAAAAACCATTCATTATAACAGCTACATAAACGTTGTACACATTTAAGAAAAGAATAGTGCTATTTAAATTTTATATGTATACAAAATTAACAAATCCTCTTTGGTCTATATCATTCTAAACAGCATTTTTATACCTACAGTTTGGGATTTTGACCTTTTGGTTAATCCAGAAATTTGGTCCAGTTAGTTCTTTCACTCATGTGTGCATGGGTGTGTGTGTGTTTGTGCGTAAATTTTGGTTTTGCTCTCACATCGGGATTTCTCACTTGTCTCTGGCAGTCACAGATAACATTACTTCACAGAACCACTCTAGGAGGCGGTTTAGAATAATTATTGAGCTTTATGGTCTTGTGAAGCTAGATTTGTTTTTTGATAGAATGTATGTAATATAAATCTTTCTCATTAAAGTCCTCCTAACAATAGAGAAAAGTAAATATTACTATCTCAACTCTCCACAAAAGTTCTGGAAACCAGTGTAGCCCTAAGATGTTCATCTTTTTCAAGTCCCATTTTTAGCTTTAAAAATTCATGGACTGGGCTTCCCTGGTGGCGCAGTGGTTGAGAGTCCGCCTGCCGATGCAGGGGACATGGGTTCGTGCCCCGGTCTGGGAAGATCCTGCATGCCGCGGAGTGGCTGGGCCCGTGAGCCATGGCCGCTGAGCCTGCGCGTCCGGAGCCTGTGCTCCGCAGTGGGAGGGGCCGCGACAGTGGGAGGCCCGCGTACCGCAAAAAAAATTAAAAATAAATAAATAAATAAATAAATAATTCATGGACTATTTTGCCAGAATACATATGTTCATTATCTTGATTGTGGTATTGCCACAGGTATGTACATACGTCAAAACTCATCAAAGTATACACTTAAAATGTACAATTTATTGTACATCATATATCCTAAGAAAATTGTAAAAAAAAAGTAGCTTCATGGAAGAATGAGTGAACTATAGTAGCACAAAACATAGATGAATGCCACAAACATAATGTTCAGCAAAAAAAGCCAGATACAAGAGTACATGATATGTGATTCACTCTTAAGGGATGGTAGTAACTCAAAAGGAGTATAATGAGGTCTTCTGAGGTGATGGTGATTTTGTTTCTTGAATTGGATTACATGGGTCCATTTACTTCATGAAAATTCATTGAACTGTGCTTTTATGCACAGGATCTCTGTGGTGAGGGAATAGTTCTGAATCTTGATTATGGTGGTAGTTACACAAATCTACAAAGATGTGATAAAAATCTCGTAGATTTTTTATACACACATACAAATGAATGCATGTAAAAGTGGTGACATCTGAGTCTGAGTGGTGAGGTCTGTGGATTGCACCAATGTGCAATCAGTTTCCTGGTTTTGATATTATACTACAGTTATGTAAGATGCTACCATTGGGGAAAACTGGGTGGAAACTCTCTGTACTGATTTTTCAACTTCCCGTGAATCTATAATTATTTCAAAATAAAAATTCTATTGTGTAAAGTAGTATTTTAGTATGTGAGCATCTTTTGAATTTTCTACTTACACCCCTTTCTAGAAATTTCCCTCCTCCCCCCGTTCAGGATTGTGGTGAAAGCTGTTACGTTCAGTCTAAGTGGTCCCAAACCCAGATGGCAGTTGACTAGTCCAGGGGTGGGCATCTATCCTAATGAGGGAATTAGAGCCTTTTCCTGAAAAAATGGCATTTGGACTGGGAGCTGTCTCTCTTCATGTGCCTATACCTTGTGAATTCAAGAGCTTTCCAGAGTGTCCTGTTTTCCATTGTGTAGTCAGGGGTAGCAGAAGAACCTGGTCTACAGGAGAAAAGGTGGTATGAAGTAGATGTACAAAAAACAGGAGACACAGGAGAGGGAGAGTCCTTTGGACATTCCTGGCTCCTTATGTGCAGCTGAATTCCCGTCCTTTGGTTTGCAAGAGCCTTCTATGCCTTTATAATAAATTCATCTTCCTATCTAAAAAAGATCCATTTGGATTTTTATTACTTGCAATCATAATGAATCCTAATAAATACATCTAGGAAGATAAAACCATATTTATCCTGAGGCTTACACTTAGAATATGTTTTTTTTTTAATTTTTAAATTGAAGTATAGTTGATTTACAATGTTGTGTTAATTACTGCTGTGCAGCAAAGTGAGTCAGTTACACATATATGTACATTGTTTTTAAATATTATTTTCCATTATGGTTTATCAATTTTTTTTTAATTTAAGAAGTATGACTTTACAGTATCTGAGATAAAGATTTCCACTTCCCCATAGTGCAATCTCACAGGATGTACAAAAGATTTAACCCATCCCTCACATTTTCAGGTGAGAAAACTGAAGCCAGAAAAGTTAAGGGACTTAGCCAAAGTCATACAGCCAGTTTCTAGAAGATCCAGAATCACTGTCCTGTTACCTCTCTCACTCCAATATTACATTGTGTGTCCTGGACGGAAGCCCCAGGATGCTCCATTGAAGGTTTTATTTGCTTGTTTTTAGTGTAGAAACTGCGTAACTAATGACTCAGAACGTGGTTAATAAGGACCTACTTGAGAGATCAAATGAATAAGGGGTAGGGAATAGGGCTATAAATAGAGTTACAACTATAAGCGGTTAATACTAAGAAAAACGTTAACTTTTATCATTATTAGTCAGAGATATTCCATTTATGATTAGGACAGATATACATAGTCTTTTGAAAGTCAAAGGAAACATAACTTCAGGACAGATTACTTGAACGTTTTAATTCAAATAGTGAGTATCTAGAATTGAGGGAAAAATTTAAGACTATGTTAAACAGGATGTCAATACTCCGTTTGACGTACACTTCCTGAGAGGTGGAGGTTTGCTCTGAAACTTCCTGCTTGGTCATAAAGGGGAACAAAGCAACTGGAACACGTTAGTCTTTCTCTCTCAATCTGGTCCAATGTGGTTGATGAAAAATGCTGATTTGGGATTATTCTTAAAAAACAAAAGTAGCTGAAACACAGCTTCGTGTTGACTGTATTTCAGGGGGCACCTGTAAGGTAGGAAAGAAGTATTTATCCAGTTTTTAAATAAAGAGAAATCTGATAAACACGTGACTTGCTGGAAATCAAAGCACTGAATAGAAAAAGTGTAACTTGCAGCTTTCAGTTTCTATGTTCCCTTAATGGAAGCAGCTGCTCTTATCACTGCCAATGCATTGACCCCCTAAAGTTGTAGCTGTCTGCTTTTTGATGAAAGTTGTCTGTTGATCGCGCCCCAAATGTCTCTGCTGGGGCTGTGGACCATCACATAGCCCTCTGTTATGCGTACCTGTAACTCTCACTACTCTTGTTCTCCCCTAAACCACAGATCGTCCTATCATTTTAGTAATTCCACTTGTAGAGGGGTGTTTTAATATTAATTTCCCAAGAGTAGGGAACCCAGCTCCATCACCCCTCAGGTGCATACGGGTTGTGCTTGGTCTTGATTCCCTGGAGCTGTACTCTCCCAGAGAGCAAGCGCTCACTCACTCACATGCTTGAGACCTTAATACCTTTGGGTTAGGGGGAAAGAAAAAATTTTCTCACTATACAGTTGCCTAAGAAAGTAAATAACTAAAAAAATATAAAAAAGGAAGGAAGGAAGGGAGGGAGGGAGGGAAGGAGGAAAGGAGGGGAGGGGAGGGGAGGGGAGGGAGGGAGGAAGGAGCAAAAAAGAAATAAATAAAGGCTTCCCGGTTTCTTAAGATGTCTTCTGCGGGAGGGGTGTAAACAGGGCAGGAAAGGCTTCTTTGACCCTCATCGCAAGTACATTTCTTCTTGTACTTGAGTAGAGCCCCAACGCTTTCATATTCCGTTGGCTTCCCAGTGTCCACACTCCTTTCTGGAACATTTTCTATCTCTTCCTGGCCTGCAGCATTGCATCTTCACAATATTGTTTTGCAAACAAATATATCATGCCTGTGGCTTTGCTACTAGCATTTGGCATAATATTAATTCATAACCCACTCCCAGGTCCCCATCAGGCACAGTTCCAGCTTGCAGCTCTGTCACAGAGTTATCCTTATAAGTGTATTCAATTTAATTTAGCAAACACTTGTTAAATAGAGAGATATGGTGAGATAAATTAGAACTCCTAATCCTATAACTTTGAAACTATGATAAATATCCGACATTGACAGATGATATTAAAAAGGTACAGACAACAAATAGACGCTCAGAAAGTGATGACAGGAGAGAACAATTCCAAATGAGAATGGTGGGATTTTAGCAAAGTAGAACCTCGTTTGAAAAAAATTACTATTCTTTTCTTTGATGACATAAAGAATACCAGCTTTTCATTCTTAAAAGTTTGAAAAACACAGAAAAGCAGAAAGAAAGAAAAAAGTACCCACCCCTGAGATAATCACTTTTAACATTTTGGCATACACATTTTGGCATACACATTTTGATATTTCATTTACATACAGCCATCAACACACACACATACAACGGGGATCTTATCTATGCAACACTGTAACATTTTTTAACCTAATAATATATTGTGAATATTTACTTACATCCTGAAATATTCTTCTATATCTGATTGTCAATTCCAGAATATGGATGGTCTATACTTAATCCCTGCTATTAGACATTTAGTTTGTTTCCAGTTTTTAAACATAACACTGTTGTTAACTACCATAGGTAAATCATTTTGTAAGTATCAGGTTATTTTCTTAAGTTCCTAGAAATTGAACTGCTTAGTTACGTATTTAAACATTTTAAGGCTTTTATGACTCTCCTACTCACAACATGTGAGGATTTCCTATGCTGATGGGTAAAACTTTTCTAGGGGTGACAATATCTCTTCTTTGAAAACTTGATTTGTTTTGAAGATGCAGAAATTATATAACAGAGATTTTCCTTCTTGGTATGTCATACCAGGAAAGAGACACAATGCTCTATCCATTCTACCCTGCCAGCTTGGTGTTTGGGCGGGGAAGGGTAAGTTTGTGTTTAAGGTGGTATCACACCCTTGTCACGTGAGCTACAATACATAGATCAAAGAGGAGAAAAGTTCGGGGTGGTTCTTTTCATCTCCAGTTGGCTTGTGCTTAATGCCTTCTGTGCAATACTAAGCAGTCTACTACAAGTGGACAGTATGGGTCTTTCTTACCTGAATCTTCTCCCCTTCAAAGATAACAAATTCATTATTCATTATTTCATCATTTTCATTAAATATTCATAAACTGAAAGATCAGGTCTACGCAAAGTTAGGGGATTTTTTTGTATTTAATTGTAAACTATGTAATTTTTATTAAAAAAAAGAGAAAAAGAAAACCAAGTGGCATTAACTTGATTTGAGTATATGCATGATGAGGGTTAATCCCTTCCTGTTTTAATGAGTATGGCATTAAGTGTATATATATCTTAAATTTTAGTGCAGTGCAACCTATCATTGAGAAATTTCAAAACTGTTATTTAAGATGTTGATTGTATGATATATAGGTGTCATATGTGTGTCGTTTAACCTAAGACACACTTAGGAAAGGGGACAAAGTATATTGTGGCTTTATTACAAACCTGTATTAAGAACTACATAGTAATATATATATGTATATATAGTAATCCTGGAATAACAATAGGTCATATATTAATGAAAAATATTATGTGAAGCAAAATTTCAACTAGTGATTTATTTTGCTTGTCTAGCACTCACCACTCCCACCCCTCCCCCAAGCAGAATATAAAGACTGTGATCTTGTCTGTCTTGTTCACTGCTGCATTCCTATCTTGAACAGTTCCAGATCTGCAGTAAAAGGCTTACAAATATTTGCTGAATGAATGAAAAATAGGCATAATTTTAAAAGAATAAAAAATGGCCTTAATTTATAAAAGTACTATAAACAAAAGTCCTAAAGGCATCCAGTTATAAAACAAACCAGATTTTTCAACAGAGTTGCATGTTTAATCTAATTCCAAACCTTAAAGTGGTAACATGAAAAAAAAAATAAAGTGGTAGCACGCATTACTGGTTCTCAATGGATGATGTAGTTGGATATTAGTAGTAATAGTTAAAATGCAGGTGACTAATAAAGGCATAGAGGGGTTCATAATACCAGTGTCAAAGTTAGCCTTTGGGGTTCTGACTGAACATTTGAGAAAGGGCAGAGCATCAGTCCATGTGGGCAGGTGTTTAAGCCTATAGAGGATGAAAAAGGAGGTAACTGCAGTAGTAATTTCTCTTTTTCTGATTTTGTGGGCTTCTATTTAACTTTTGTTTTTCACCCCTTATCATCCCAAATTAAAGGATCAATTAACTCCGGGGCACCTGAGTAACTGATCTTTGGTAACTTGATAACTTACATAATTTTAGGAGAATTAATTAAAATATGTTAAACGTAATGGAAGCTTAGAAAGCCCTATCTTTTTCCAGATGACTACCATGTGTACCCTTTAAACTTGAACTTTTAGCCAAAGTCTTTAATATCAGAAAAAGGCAGATTTTTTAAAACTCATTTTTATTATAAAATATATACACCAAAGAGCATATAAAACATAAAGATTTTTAAAATAATGACCAATGTAACATCTATGTACCCACCAGCTTGAGAATAATTTCTTTTATATATATATATATATTTTTTTTAATTTTTTTGGCTGTGTTGGGTCTTCGTTGTTGTGCGCAGGCTTTCTCTAGTTGTGGCGAGCGGGGGCTACTCTTTGTTGCGGTGCGCAGGCTTCTCATTGTGGTGGCTTCTATTGTTGCAGAGCACAGGCTCTAGGCACGCAGGCTTCAGTAGTTGTGGCACGCAGGCTTAGCTGCTCCACAGCATGTGGGATATTCCCAGACCAGGGCTCGAACCCGTGTCCCCTGCATAAGCAGGTGGATTCTTAACCACTATGCCACCAGGGAAGCCTGAGAATAATTTCTTAAATTAACTATTTATGAACATTGTCAGATGAATTGTCTGTTTTCCAGTTGAGCTTTCACAGAATGGTTTAATTAAATACATAAGTCTATTAAAATCCACAGCTCTGATCATATCTACTGCAGTGTACTTATTTCCAGAATTGAAGATAGTTACTACAGAGTCAGGAGTATACTATTTTTCAGAATAGTGGAGAGCTAATTAGATACTTACGGCTTGTAAAAATAAAACCTCATGATTTTTAAAAATATTTATTTATTTTAAATTTATTTTGTTATGCTGGGTCTTCGTTGCACCTTGTGGGCTCTTTGTTGCAGCATGCGGACTTCTTAGTTGCGGCATGAGGACTCTTAGTTGCGGCATGCATGAGGGATCTAGTTCCCTGACCAGGGATCGAACCTGGGCCCCCCGAATTGGGAGCGTGGAGTCTTACCTGCTGGACCACCAGGGAAGTCCAAAAGCCTCATGATTTTTTAATGGAAAAGTGTGACTGGAAACTACAGTTCTTTAAGATTAATTTCTAAACTCAGAAGTGAGGTCATGACACAATCTCTAGGCAAGTTTCTAAGATTTTTCTGGGCAATAACTACCTTAACTGGGTAAGGAATAAATCTCAGATGAATATTAATTTCTTCTTTGAGTGAGATTTGAGCTAAGGGTAAGTTAACATTTATCAAATGGACTCTGTATTAGTTTTATCTATTGCTGCACAACAAATTACCACTTAGTGGCTTGAAGCAATAAATATTTGTCTCACAGATTCATTTCATTTTGAATAATTTCAATTGCTGTATCTTCAAGTTTACTGAGCTTTTCTTCAGCAGTGTCTGGTCTGCTGTTAAACGCATCCAGAGTGTTGTTCATTTTAGACGTTGTCCCTGTTGTTTACCTCTAGAAGTTTGATTTGGGTCTTTTTTATATTTTACATACCTCTTCTTATCATGCTTGTACTTTCCTCTACCTATTTGAAGGTATGGAGTATATTTATAATAGCTGTTTTAAGTATACCTCACAGAGTTCATGGGTTAGGAAGCTGGGTATGGCTTAGTTGGGTCTTCTGACTCTGGATCTCTGGCAAGGCTGCAGTCAAGGTGTTGGCTGTTGTTACAGTCTTCTTAATGCTTGACTAGACCTGGATCCACTTCTATTTCACTCAGGAGGATGTTGGGAGGAGTTAGTTCCTCTCAGGGTGTTGCACTGATGGCCTCAGTTCCTCACTGGATGTTGACTGGAGGCTGCCCTCTGTTCTTTGCCACCTAGACCTATCCATTGGGCAGTTCACAGCATGGCAGTCTCCTTCATCAGAATGAGTAAGTAAGAGATCAAGAAAGAGAGGAAGATGGAAGTCATAGGGTATTGTAATGTAATCTCGGATAGGACATCACTTTTGTCATATTCTATTCATTAGAAACAAGACACTAGGTCCAGTCCACCCACAACGGGAAGAAATTACACAAAGGTGTGAAATCCAAGAGGTGGGGATCATTAGGAGCCCCAAAAAGGAGCAGAAGATGTTTTATTCCTGGGCAGTTAGTGGAGGATAATAACCACATCCCTGGCCCATTGACACCCTTATATAGTAGCATTTCTACTTTTATCAGTAGCCTGTGGGCTCGTTTCATCCATTTGTCAGGAATGCTGACCATACAGCTTTTAGGTGATTACGATCCGGGAATGCCTACTGGAGAGGTCACTGTATGATAGTCCCTCTTCGGTTGCACCACCCCATATGAAAACTGTGTTTGAAGTTTCCATGCTTTTTGTCAACCTAGAGGTGATTATCTTTCTGTTTGGAAAATGTGAGCTAACTCATCTGAAGTGATTTTTTAAAATCTCACAGGGAAAAATGTATTTATTATTTCATTTTGAAACTTTTCTTTTAAAATAATTTCTTCTGAGTTGCTGTCTCTGCTCTGTCATTCTGTGACTTGTGCTGGAAAATGATTCTACTTGGTTTTGGCTTCATTATAGTAACAAGTGACTACTTGAAAATTAAGTTTTATGCTCAATGCCTTCCATAATTAAGCTAATTTGTCAAATTTTACTTATGAGCAAAATTGCAGTTGTACGGTGGGTTTTTAAAACGCTGCTAGACCTAGAATGTGTTTAATACTTGAAGCTGTAAAATCAAGATATAATAAATGACTAAAAGAGTTTTTGATGTGTTTTCTAAAAGCCTTTGAGGAGCTACCTAAGTTGCTTAACTATTAGATACTTTGGCAAAGTATCATGATTGTTTCCCTCATTTCTCAGTTGTTCGTTTTAGGCTTTTTTTTCTGCTTCCCACTTTTTTAGCTTCCTCCATCTTGTGAAATGATTCAGAAATTTTTTTAATGTGGATTGTTTATTCAATTAAGAAAATATTAGGAAGTAAAAAATTTATGGTATCACTTCTGTTATTAGTATGGATGGCATAACAGGGACCAGAACTAGTCTCCCACCTAAAAAAATTTTAAAACTGAACAAAATGTGTGAAGCAATAGTTTTCAGGTAGCAGATAGCAGGCAGTGCAGGACAGTGATTTCTCAGGAAGGAAATAAACAAGCTGAGTCCTATGATTGCCCCTAGCTGCAGGAGATCTTGCAGCCTGCAGCATAAGGAGAAGGAACCCAAACAGAGATCACCTACCCCTTTGAGTTGAGGAAACAGAATTTGAAGATCTGGGAGGTGAAGGCATCAGATTTTGATGGTGAAAACCAGAGGTAAGAGCTGCACAGAAGAAGAGCTTGGATCTTCAGCTGAGTATTGGTCAGTACATACATGTGAGAAAACTACCATGGCTGGAGAAAGAATCACTGGAAAAGAATAAATGGGACACAACTTGGAGTCACACAGGCCAGGAGTAATTTGTGTTCCAATCAGAGAGAGTGGAAAGACCTCCTAACATGTAGTGCATCGAATAGAGTCTTCAGAAGGTTATTGCCTCAGTAGTTGGGCCAAATAAACCCTATATTAAAGGCTGTTCTGGACCTGCCCAGCAAAGCTTAAAAGTAAGCTTCGAAAGGATCAAATTGTTTTCAAGTAATGTAGCTGCATCCCAGAACAAAACCCCCAAATATGTAAAATTCCTTTACATTCCTTTGCATTCCTTCGTATTCCACAAAAACTCCAGCACAATGGCATCTAGTCAAAAATTAGGAAGTATTCAAAAAGAGCTGGAAAATACAATCTGTAATGAGGAAAAAAATCAGTCAATAGAAACAGTCCCAGAAATGACACAGATGATAGAATTAGTTAAATTAGTTAGGGCTATTAAAACATCTATTTTGAGTATAGCTCCATATCTTCAAAAAGGTAGAGGGAAGTACAAGCATGATAAGAAGAGGTATGTGAAATATAAAAGAGACCTAAATCAAACTTCTAGAGATAAACAACAACAATGTCTAAAATGAACAACACTCTGGATGGGACTAAGAGCAGACTGGTAAACTATATATATTTTTAAATATTTATTTATTTGTTTAGGCTGTGCTGGGTCTTAATTGTGACATGTGGGATCTTTGTTGCGTCATGTTTAGTTGCGGCATGCGGGATCTTTAGTTGTGGTATGCAGGCTTTTTAGTCGCGGCATGCAGGCTCTTTAGTTGCAGCATGCAGGCTCTCAGTTGCGGCATGCATGTGGAATCTAGTTCCCTGACCAGAGATCAAACCCGGGCCCCCTGCATTGGGAGCACAGATTCTTACTCACTGGACCACCAGGCAAGTCCAAGGTTTGGTGAACTATTGCTATGAAGACATAGCAATAGAAATTATTCAAAATCAAGTGCAGAAAGATAAAAGACTGGGGGAAAAAAAGAGTAAAGCATCATTGAACTGAGGGATGTCATGCAGCCCAGCATATATGTAGTTAGAGTCTTTAAAGGGGAGGAGAAAGATGGAGGGAGGAAATAAATATTTGACAAAATAATGACCAAAATTTCCCCAAATTTGGTGAAAAGTATAAGCTCACAGATCCAAGAAGCTCAACAAATCCCAAGTCAAGGAAACATAAAATATAACACATCAATGCTCATCAAAATGAAATTGCTGAGGACCAGTAACGCAAAGAGGATATTAAAAGCAGCCAGAGAAACAAGATACAATTACAGAGAAACAAAGGTAAGAATGACAGAAGCAGTGCAAGCCAGAGTACATAAAGCAACATCTTTAAAGTACTGAAAGACAGAACTGTCAATGCAGAATTCTGAATCCAACAAAAATCTTTCAAAAATGAAGTCAAAGACATTTTCAGATATGTAAAAGCTTAGAGAATTCATTGTCAGCAAACCAGTTGAAGAAATGGAAAAGGTAGTTCTTTAGGCACAAGGAAAATTATAACCAGTTGGAAATGTGGATCTACACAAAGAATTGAAGAGCTCTAGAAATGGTAAATGTGTGGGTAAATATAAAAGTCTTTTTCTTTTAAAATATTTTTGAAATAATGGTCTGATTAAAGCAACAACAAAAACAACATATTGGAACTAAATATGTACGACAGCAATAGCACAAAGGCTGGGTGGGGACAGAGGGAAGTATATGGTTATATATGACAAAGGGAATATATATGGTTAATATATAGCACAAAGTCTGGACGGGGACAAAAGGAAGTATATGGTTATACAATCTTTATACTATACAGGAATTGGTATACATTTTTGTTTTTGGCCACGCCGTGTGGAATGCCGGATCTTAGTTCCCCAACCAGGGATCGAACCCATGCCCCCTGCATTGAGGACGCAGAATCTTAACCCTGGACCGCCAGGGAAGTCCCAGGAATCACTATGATATTATGTAAGGTAGCCTGTGATGAGTTAAAGGTGTACACTGTGAACCCTAGAGCAATCACTAAAAAACCCAAAGATCTATTGCTAATAAACAGATAAAGATAAAATAAAATCATTGAAAGTATTCTAATTAATCCAAAAGAAGGTAGGAGAAGGGAAAAAGCAAAGAACAGATGAGACAAATAGAAAACAACAAGAAAAGTGGTAAATTTAAATTCAATCCTGTCGATAGTTATAGTAAATGTAAATGGTCTAAACACACAATTTGAAGGTAGAAATTGTCAGAGGCAAGCATTAGCCTAACAACCAGATCAGACAAAGACATTTCAAGGAAACAACAACTACAATCTACACACCAATATCCCTTGTGAACATGGATTCAAAAATGCTAGCAGGGGCTTCCCTGGTGGCGCAGTGGTTGAGAGTCCACCTGCCAATGCAGGGGACATGGGTTCGTGCCCCGGTCCGGGAAGATCCCACATGCCGCGGAGCAGCTAGGCCCGTGAGCCACGGCCGCTGAGCCTGCGCGTCCGGAGCCTGTGCTCCGCAACGGGAGAGGCCACAACAGTGAGAGGCCCGCATACTGCAAAAAAAAAAAAAAAAAAAAAAAAGCTAGCAAATCAAACCCAACAATTTATAAAAATGGTAAAACATCATGACCGAATAAGGTTTATCCCAGGGATATGAAATTAGTTTAACATTTGAAAATCAAACAATTGAAGTTCATAATTTTTACAGACTTAAAAAGAAGAATCATGTAATTGTCTCAATAAATGCAGAAAAATAATTTGACAAAATTCAATATCCACACATGCTAAAATTCTCATCAAACTAGGAATAGAGAGGAACTTTATTTAACTAATAAAAGACATGCACAGAAAACCTATAGCTAATATCACACTTCAAGGTGAAAGACAATGCTTTTCCCTCAAGACTGGAAACAAGACAAAGAGATTTGTTCTTACTACTTAGGTTCAACATTTTACTGAAAATCATAGCTACTGCAATAAGGCAAATAAAAGAAATAAACGTGTATAGATTGGAAGAAAAGAAATAAAATTGTTTTTCTAAAGAAATCAACAAGAAACCTACTAGAACTAATAAATGAATTTAGCAAGATTGCAGAATACAGGTCAATATACAAAAATCAACTGTATTTCTATATACTAGCAACAATTAGAAATTGAAAAAATTTTAAATACCATTAATTGAAAATATTAAAAATATGAAATGCTCAGGAATAAATTTAACAAAAGAATTACAATATCTGTACTCTGAAAACTATAAAATATTGCTGAGGGAAATTAAAGGAGACCTAAGTAAATGGAAAGATATACCTTCTTCATGGGTGAGAAGATTCAGTATTGTTAAGGTGTTTATCCTCTCCGAATTGATCTCTAGAGTCAATGCAATCACAATGAAAATCCCAGCATGCTTTTCTGTGGAAATTTACAAGTGGATTCTGAAATTTGTATGGAAATGTAAAGGACCTAAAATAGCCAAAACAATTTTGAAAGAAAAACAAAGTTGGAAGTTTTACAATGCCTTATATCAAGACTTATTATAAAGCTATAGTAATCAAGATAGTGTGGTATTGGCATAAAAATGGAAGAATAGACTAATAGAACAGAATAGAGTCCAGAAATAGACACACATTATATGGCTAAATGACTTTTGACAGAGTTTTCAAAGCAATCCAGTGGAAGAAGGAATAATCTTCTCAAAAATGGTGTT
Source organism: Pseudorca crassidens (assembly GCF_039906515.1). Taxonomy (NCBI): domain Eukaryota; kingdom Metazoa; phylum Chordata; class Mammalia; order Artiodactyla; family Delphinidae; genus Pseudorca; species Pseudorca crassidens. The sequence continues at coordinate 64,080,507 of NC_090296.1, read as the reverse complement.
GAATAATTGAATATCCATATGCAGCAAAAAAACCCAAACTAGTTCTCTACCTTATACCACATATATATGTATGAGCTAAAAGTGTAAACCTTCTACAAAAAAACTTAGGAGAAACTCTTAGTGACTGGGTTAGACAAAGATTTCTTATATAGGAAGGATCATAGAAAACACAAGCTATAAAGAAAAAATTGATAAAGTAGACATCATTAAAAACTTTTGCTCTTTAAAAGACACTGAGAAATTGAAAATTCAAGCCATAGACTGGGAGAATTATTTGCAAAACATATCCTATAAAGAATTTGTATTCAGAATATATTTAAAAACTCTTACAACTCAATAATAAGACAACCCAGTTTTAAAATGGGCAAAATTTTTGAACAGACATTTCTTCCCCCAAAATATACAGATGGCAAATAAGCATGTGTAAAGATGCTCAACATCATTAATCATTAGGGAAATGAAAATTAAAAGCAAAATGAGATACTTCTATATACCCATTGGAATGCTTAAAATGAAAACTGGCTATAGTAAGTGTTGGTAGAAGAACTGGAGCTTTCATACACTGCTGTTTGCAATACAAAATGATACATCTACTTTGGAAAGCATTTTGTCAGTTACTTAAAAATTTAAACTTATATCTCTCGTATGACCCAGACATTCCAGTCCTAGGTTTTTACCCAAGAGAAATGGAAGCATATAATCGCACAAAAACTTATACACAAATGTTTATAGCAGCTTTATTTGTAATTGCACAAACTGGAAACAACCTGAAGTCCATGAAATGGTGAATGGGTAGAAAATGGTAGTATATCCATACCATGGAACACTATTCATCAATAAAAAGGAACAAACTATTGACACACACATGGATGGATATTAAAATCCTTATGCTGAATGAGAAAAGTTTGACCAGGAAAGTGTATGCAGTATGATTCCATTGATATAAAGCAAACTGATCTATCATGACAGAAATCAGATCAGTGTTTGCCTGGGGCAGGGGTCAAGAGAGGGATGGACGACAGAGAAAGAAATCTCTAGAGGAGATGGAAATGTCTATCATCTTGATTGTGGTAACGGTTTCAAAGGTGTATGCTTATGTCATGGTATAGTTACTAAACTTATTGCAACTTATTGTATGTTGATTGTACCTCAATAAAACTGTATGGTTTGATACCAATATTAACATCAGATGTAGTACATAGAAGAACTAGTTAGAAATTCCAAATGTGTATCTTAATAGAGCCCTACAAATTGGTTTCTACAAATTGTTTTACCTGCAAAAACTGTAGTCCTTTTGCCGTAATCAAAGACATATTTTATCAGTGCCACCTCCTTCTCACACAAGTCACTCTGATCCTTCGGTTTTGAGTATGTATGCATCTACCAGTCCCAGTAGCTATGATCAGTTTCCCAGCAAACTCTTATAAAATACAGAGAAAAAAGGGCAGCGTATTCCACTGCTTTTAGGCCTGCTGTTCATTGGTTTTTGGAAGATTTGCTCTCTTTTAGAACCTGGTCAGTCAGACATGTTCATAAAACCTTGTTTCAGGTCTACAATTATAAATGTAAGAGTTATCTTTAGTGCTAAAAAATGTATGGGGTTTCCCTGGTGGCGCAGTGGTTGGGAGCCCACCTGTCGATGCAGGGAACGCGGGTTCGTGCCCCGGTCTGGGAGGATCCCACGTGCCGCGGAGCGGCTGGGACCGTGAGCCATGGCCGCTGGGCCTGCGCGTCCGGAGCCTGTGCTCCTCAATGGGGGAGGCCACAGCAGTGAGAGGCCCGCGTACCGCAAAAAACAAACAAACAAACAAAATGTATGAAAGCTATGAAAATTCTGGATATCCATCCGGGGACCTCAGTGGACTTACATGAGAGGAGGAATAGAAGACCACTGGTTTACAGTGTTTTCAGACTTATAACTTTCTGTCCACATGTATATGAAACAGTAGGTGATAGTACTAAAATTATCTCATTCCTCCTAATGAGCCTACTGAGATTAAGACAATTTTTAATACAATTATTTGCCTTCTGAAAATCAAGCATGTACTTGTTAAACTAAGTACAGGTAGTTCTCTCACTTTATAATTTAATAATATCAACACTGCTGTGCTAAATAATTACCCAACTGTTACAGGATAAAGCCACAGATTATTTACAACCTAAGGTACTTTTTTTTCTACCTCATTTCCTTGTTTTTTAAAAAAACAGTTTTATTGAGACGTAATTCACATACCATACAATATATGGTTTCAACCAGTTAAAGTGTATAATTAAACAGTTCTTAGTATATTCACAGAGTTGTGCAACTGTCACCACGATGTAATTCTAGACTATTTTTATTACCCCTAAAAGAAACCTCGTACGTGTTAGTAGTCATTTCCCATCCTCCCTCTGCCCCACTCTCAGTCATAAACAACCACTAATGTACTTTCTGTCCCTATAGATTTGCCTATTCTGGACACTTCACATAAAGGGAATCATACAGGGACTTCCCTGGTGGTGCAGTGGTTAAGACTCCACGCTCCCAATGCCGGGGGCCCGGGTTCGATCCCTGGTCAGGAAATTTAGATCCCACACGCATGCTGCAACCAAGAGTTCGCATGCTGCAACTCAGGAGCACACCTGCTGCAACAAAGACCCGGTGCAACCAAATGAATAAAATAAATAAAATAAATATTTAAAAAAAGGAAATGCTGTGGTTTAAAAAAAATAGACTCATATAACATGTGATCTTTTGTGACTGGCTTCTTTCACATAGCATATGTTTTAAAGATTCATCCATGTTGTAGCATGGATGAATATTTCATTTCTTTTTATTCTGAATAAGTTAGTTCTATTCATCAGTTGGTGGGTATCTGTTGCCCCTACCCTACTTTTTGGCTATCATAGATAATGTTCTGTGAATATTTGTTCATAGTACAAGTTTTTATGTTGGCTGTATATTTCCCTTTCTCTTGGATACGTATCTAGGAGGGGAATTACAGGTCATATGGTAACTCTATGTTTAACATTTTAAGGAACTAGCAAAACTTTTGCAAAGCAGCTACACCATTTTTTATTCCTACCAGCAATATAGAAAGTTTCCAATGTCTCAACAACAACCTAAAGTACTTTTCAAGTTTCATTTTATCCCATAAACTGTGGGTCTCATGTTGCCAGAACACAGATATGTTTTAAGGAAGTTGCTTTCCCACTTTGCATAGAAGCTCCAAATATAATTTTTCTTTCTCTAAGAAAATGGAGTTAGATTAGTTTATCCTAAGGTGTCCTCTAACTCTAAAAGTCTATCCTTCATCTTCCAACAGAAAGAATGGCTCTTGTTATTTGCACCTTACAGTTTGACCTAAATAATGATGTCTGTTTGGCAAGGAAAAATAAACAAAGTTGGAGTCCAAAAACTGAGTCATTGTTTTAAGGAAATCATGTATAGTCTCTCTCTACTAGTTGCCCTTTCTGCCTGTAAGCCAAAATCCTGGCATATTTTCCATGTTTCCAGTTGATTTTGAAAAGCTCAAGTATGATTTTATTACGTATGTACAATTTAGTAAATGGGGGGAAAAAAGGAAGAGACTGAACCTACTTTCTATGTAGGTAACTTTCAATGTGAAAATAGAATCACATTAATAATTACCATCTAGGATGTTATATTCATAGTATCAAGCAACACCAATAAAAATATTAAAGCCATATCATGCTTCTCTTTTATTCAAAAGCCACAAATTTTGAACTATGACCTAGTTGTCATTTTTCCACTTGGGTTGAAGGCCCAACAGATTTATACATCAAGGCTGTAGCTCATACGTTTGACAGTTACTCAAGCATGTTGATGAGGAATCCAAAGGCAAAATGAAGACGCTTCTCTCCATTAGACTCTGTAAATTTTGTCATTAATATTAGGCCATGAAATGTAAAATATAGAGGCAGCATAACAAAAGAGCATAGGCTTTGGAGTTCAGACAGAAAATTGGGTTGAATCTTGTCTCTGCCATCTACTAGATGAACAACTTTGGAAAGTTTCTTACCTTCACTAAAACTCAGTTTACTCATCTGTTACTCACCTGTTAATAGCTCTTACTTCACTGGGTTGTTGACAGGATCAATAACACACTGTGCACAGGTAACACACCGTGCCTAAAATATGTGTTAATAAATTTTAGGTTTTTTTTTTTTCCTGAAAATGTTCGTTGAGGGCTCAGGATTTAAATATATATTACCTTCCTGGTCTGGGAGTCTGTCTTGATTTAGGTCAGTATGGAAGCGTCTTAACAGAGCCTACTTAAGAATTGATTCCTTAGCTTGTGATATTTTCCTTCCATTAGATTTAGGTGAGGTTTTTCATACATTTATTTTCTTCTTAGTCTACAGAATTACATTTTCATTAATCCATGTTGAATGTATTCCTAAGAGCTTATCTTGGGCATATTTTTCTTTTCCTCATCTTCCCAAAGAAAGCAGAAATTTGAGAAAATCAATAAGTTTTAGACAATTTAACAACCAGATGATGATCATAGTTGTTGACAAAAAGCAACGTAATGGGGCTTCCCTGGTGGCGCAGTGGTTGAGAGTCCGCCTGCCGATGCAGGGGACACGGGTTCGTGTCCCGGTCCGCGAGGATCCCACATGCCGCGGAGCGGCTAGGCCCGTGAGCCATGGCCGCTGAGCCTGTGCGTCCAGAGCCTGTGCAACGAGAGAGGCCACAGCGGTGAGAGGCCCGCATACCGCAAAAAAAAAAAGCAACGTGAAATTCGACTCTCTTAGAAATGAGCATTGATACAATTGCTTGATACAGTTATGATTATTATATCTGTTAGTTTTCTTGGGACACCTCTTTAGATAAAAAGACTAAAATCAATTTCTAATTCTATTTACGTGCTTTTTCATGTGTGTATCTCAAGATATTTATCATTCAGTTAATGTACATAATACTTCTGTGAAACTCACAGTTTGAAAACATGAATTAACTTATTTTACAACTGGGTGAACTGCAGCCTAAAATGGTTGAGCTGCTTAAGGCATCTGGACAAGTCTAGGGAAGTTAACAGCAGCCCAAGTTCCAAGGCCTGTATAATTAATATTGTAACCAAGAAATGAGTTCCTCTTAAAAGCAGAAAACTGTTACTGTGCTAACACATCCCCAGTGAAACCCTTAAGGGTGTTTTTTGTTTTGTTTTGTTTTTCTGTTTGTTCTCCTGGCTCTATTCTTATTTATTTACATGAAAAATGTTTGGAACTTTGTCTCAACCAAATCCTTCTCTTCAATGCTAATAATATTGTTTATCTTGTGTGTGTGTGTTTCTCACTCTTGGTAGGTTCCTTCTCTAGCTGTTTTCTTAATTTTTGCTTCCCAGCGTTCTTTTTTTTTTGGCCATATACTTAGTATTTAACCATTTTCTTATGCTGATAGTATGAGATTCCATTTATTAGATTTCTTGCTATTATCTTTTGACTTAGTAAATTTGCTGTAATGCCTCATTGATTTTATGTATCTTTAGAATGTAATTTAAAAAATTCTATTCACTCTGGGTCTTTGTACTCCCCCAACAAAGTCCCAAGGCCTCCTAAATACCTCTGACTCTTCTTTTCCCTCCATCCCCAGAGATGCTATCTTAGTTCATTCTTATTGGATTCACTGGACCACCACAGTGGCTTTCTGACAAGGATATCCTCTTGCCTGTTGTTTTTAATCATCATAGATAATGTCTCCAGAATCATGTTTCTATAGTTTTTTTTTTTTTTTGCAGTACGCGGGCCTCTCACTGCTGTGGCCTCTCCCGTTGTGGAGTACAGGCTCCGGACGCGCAGGCTCAGAGGCCATGGCTCACGGGCCCAGCCACTCCGCGGCACGTGGGATCTTCCCGTACCGGGGTCCCGTACCGGGGCACGAACCCGTGTCTGCTGCATCGGCAGGTGGACTCTCAACCACTGCGACACCAGGGAAGCCCAGTGTTCAAGTTTTGACGTTTCACTGTATTCTTGGGAAAAAAAAAGTTTTGCTTCTCCCGATTTCAAAAGAAAGTCATTACAGAAAAAACGGAAAATTCAGAAAAGTACAGAAAAGAAAAGAATAATAAATTACCAGTAATTGTTCCACCTAGATATAACCTCTATTTATATTTTAGAGGCTATCTTTCTAGTTTTGCTTTTTCCTAGCAACTGCAATTATTTTTTATTTTAGTCCTTGTGCTAGCCTCCTCAGATAAAGCTGTGTACAAGGATCTTACAGAATAGAGATCTAATAAATGGGGTACAGTGTAACCTACCTTCCCCTCCACCCCTCCTTCATAATAGAAACTACTTCTGGTCTTTTGGGGGACCATATCTGGACTTGGTATATAGAGTTAGTGACTAAAGAAGGACACATGTTGGGATTTCCTTGGTGGTCCAGTGGTTAAGACTCCGCACTCCCAATGCAGGGGGCTGGGGTTCGATCCCTGGTCGGGGAACTAGATCCCTCAGGCATGCTGCAACTAAAGGAACTGCATGCTGCAACTAAGACCCGGTGCAGCCAAATAAATAAATAAATTTTTTTTTTTTTAAAAAAAGGGAATTCCCTGGGGGCGCAGTGGATAAGACTCCACGCTCCCATTGCAGGGGGCCCGGGCTCGATCCCTGGTCAGGGAACTAGATCCCACGTGCGTGCTGCAACTAAGAGTTCGCATGCCACAACTAAGGAGCTGGCGAGCCACAACTAAGACCCGGGGCAACCAAATAAATAAATAAAAATTCAAAAAAAAGAAAAGTACACGTTTATATTTTTAACAAAATAAAAGAAACCAGGGGAAAACCAAAATTTTTTCACACAAATATTTTAATAAAATTATCACGCAAAGTTGTATATATACACATACAACTATTTACAAATATGTAAGCATATGTACAAAGACTAGAAAGGAATATACAGAAAAAATATGTGTTAGGATACTGGGGTTCTGTTTCTTTTAAATTATTTTGTAATTATTTTACACTGAGGTAGGACTATTGTAGTGTTAGAGAATCTTGTATAAATGTATTTGTTCAAGAGCTTCCTTGTCAATATCCTTTTCTGGGTATACATCATAGTTCAGTGGTACCTCTTCAACCCAGGGAGATAACTGTATATTAACCTGGAAAAAAAAAGGTCATAAACAAATATGAAAATTGCAGAATGAACCTATTCTCTTGAATTTTGAGAAATCATGACTAAGTAATTGAACACAAAGGATTTTTATTACAATGAGAGGGACTAAGTTCTACATGGTGCCACATAATTCTTCGTCGTACTAAATGGTAAGTTTGTGGATTCAGGGACTTAATTTACCTTGATTTTGGAATTTGAAAGAATAAAGAACATATAGTATAATTATTTTAATGTAAATAGTTTAATAATTAAACCAGCTTAAACAATAAAAGATTAAAACAACAATGGGAGTACACAGAGAAACGGTTCATATACACACAGTGATGGTGCTAAGAGGTTGCACGAGAGGGGGTAATCTCCCTCCATAACCTTTATCAGGCCCTTCCCTTCACACTGCAAATCTGGGTCTCCGGGATACAGAAATTCTGGAGCCACCAATGGATATATCTGTTTAAAGAAGTTTCATTAAATAGGAAAGCAATAACGTTATTCAAGAATTCATATATAAGGGCTCTTTCAAAAATATTTTACTTTGGTAAGTGAAAATCACTGAATTATTTCAATACATATAGATATTATAAACTGGAGAGCACATATTTTAAAAGGTATGTTTTTATGAGTATGGAAAAGTATGGTAGAATCATACCACTCACGGGGTAGGGATCTCATGGGGAGGGAATTAGGTGGGGGGAAACTGGGGAGATCAACATTGTTTCTTTATGTATCTCTGGATTATTTCCCTTGTTATGACAAACATGAAATACTTTTGTAATTTAGATGATTGACAAAAATTTTTAAAGAAGGTATTATTGATGATTGTTTAGTTTTTTAAAGGAAGAAATATATATTTAAATTTGGCAGTGCTTATATGTGAGGAAAGAGATATTAAAGAAAATGATAATATGACTCTGTACTAAGAAATGCCACAGTATCTTTCATCTAGGGATCTCAAAGAGCTTTACAAACATTAATTAACCTTTATAAAAGGGTCAACTTATTGGGCTGAATCTTATTATTAAGTATCAGCCTTATTTTGTACGGAGAATCTGAGGAACATAGAAGCAGTTTGTGCAAGATTCCAAACTTGACCTAGAAGCTCAACTGTGTACAGGATATGGGCCTCCAGTCCACTTACTGATTCTAGAAACCTGAACAGCTCTGTTCCTTTTGTTCTCAGGGAAAAAGTTATGATGTGGGTGTTCTAAGTCTCTTACAAATATTTAATAGCATTTGTTAACCTAAATAAAACTGTAACCCCACAGCTGGAAAAATTGGGGGTGGAGAAGCAAAGGAATCTGTACACTTTCAGAGCTCTTGATGCCAGTGAACAAACCACAAATCAGTTCTTAAGCCATAAGGTTTTGTTATTCTTTCTATCATTGTCACTATATTCAGACAGAATATTTCTAGAATATTTTAACAGCTATCAGAAAAAAGCAGAAGAAAAGTTTTGACAATAAAAATGCTGGGAAAGAGGCTTACATACCTGAAGACTTGAGAGAGAATCTTCAAGGCTTGGCACGGTCACTAATAAGGATCCTCGTTTCCTTACATTATGGCTGATATATTCCCAGGCTCTGTAACACATTCAAAACTTATATGTTATGCTTTACCAGACACTGGATATTTTTTCAAAATGAGGATGACAAAAAAAAATATAGCCCAGGCGATATGTAGAAATCCAGATGGGTAAAAATGTTTGCCAGCAGAAAACAGGACCGCAGCAAGATACTAGAAATTGGTAAATTCAGTTCCTGAAGGGATGTTGGCAAAATTGTGAAGTGACAATACTGAGAGAGATTTAACAAGATGGGGATTAGGGTTAATACAAGGGATTGTGGGTAAGGCCAAAAGGAAGTTTTCAGAACTGATAAAGAAATCAAAGCTGGATCAGCGTTAAAGCCTCTTCAATTCTTTATGAACTGTCAAACTTTCTGCAGAATGGAACAGGGCTGAGGGGTGTGAGTGGGAAAGAGTCATGGAGAAAGGCCACAGAAGCCAGAAAACAAGCAAAGACTAAAATAAGAGTATAACATAGAGATTAGATCTTTTAAAATAATATCAAGAGTGAAATCATACTTTATTTGGCTGTCAGAAATATTCAATGGAAAGAATTCTGGACATTATGGCACCTGAGAAGTTTAATGAGATCAACTAGATTTAAAGCACGATGGCACACCATGTGCACGTATATGTGTCAGAGGGCAGTGTCTGACCAGTTCTGATTAACCTGTAGAGGAGACATGAATGGGATTTCTACACTGTGCATGAGTTTTGACAGTACACCCTGCTATTGGGGAGCAAGGGTCAAGCAATGCAGGGGTGTGCACCCCTTGTAGTGGGGCAGGTGGGCAGCAGTATCATTTGCACTTATTTTAGTTACAGCAATGGTTATTGGGTTTAGTATATTCTGGAGCTTACTAGGCAAAACGATACAAATGTTCTTTTTCTCAGGCTAGATATAAAATCAAGAAGCAGTGTTTGATAATAAATATCACTGTGCTTGGGCTAGAGCTGTTTGTTGTCTTGATGTACTTCCTTAGAAATTATATATTTTACAAGTCTATTTAGTAAGACTGAAGAAGCTGAGTATACTGGCACGGTTGGGCATGGCTCTCAAAATAGCACTTGCTGTTTCTGAGAAGCTGTCATTGTAGTAGTTGTATATGTTTCACCTACTGAAAAAATACAGAGGCACCTTTTAAACAAAGAATTACTCTACTTGCTACAATACAGAATTATATAGGTAAATGATCAATTTTGTCAGAACGATTCCAGTATCATAATGCTTTACTGTATCTTCTAAACTTTCTCCCGTGTACTGTCATTCATGATGAAGGTAATTAACCATGAGAGGCTATCATCTATCTATATTTAGAATTCACTGCATTTGATTAACTTGGAGAAATGACTGAACTAACACATGGTCAGTACCTATTTGGTGAGTCATGCAGAGTTTGTGAATTAATTTTCCAAGATAGTTTTTTTTTGAGATTATTTATTTTTTTTATTTATTATTTTTGGCTGTGTCTGGTCTTAGTTGCGGCATGCGGGCTTCTCTCTAGTTGTGGCGTGCGGGTTTTTCACTGGACCACCAGGGAAGTCCCCCAAGATAGTTTTTAAAACAACCCAAACATGAAAATACTTTCCAGTATCAAGTTAACAGGTAGCATTCATCATTCTTCAGCATTTAAAATCTTCCTATATGAATCTGTGAAGAGTTTAAGGTGTTTTTCTCTTTTAACTTCTTACACAGCATAAACCTAGTATATTTCATTCTCCAACAATTATGTAATGTTTTGACTACAGGTCCTGAACTTCAAAAGGTAAAAAGCTATACATACTTTGTCCACTGGAAATTAAGCTTAAAGAGTGCACTATGATTAAAACAACTTGTTCATGTTGTGTTTCTGGCCTTTAGCCTGTGACCAAAAAATCATCACCCATTCTGGCTGAGCTCTGAGGATATGATTTGCTTTCTGTTGAACTAGTTTCTTTTTAAACTATTTACACTGTTAATTTTGTACTAACCTTAACCTACAAGTAATAGATACGTGTGTGTATGTGTGCGAGAGAGAAAATATAGACAGTAAAGGGGTGGCAGGATAAAGAGGGTTACTCATTCAGGATTCTACTCCATATTAACTGTTTATGGTCTATAATTATGTCTTTTTATTTCTTGCAGTAGAAACCTCACTGATGCACTAACCCAAACGTGTGTAATGCCCTTTCATAGATATGGAAAGGAGGTTTCCTGCATCCAGAGTATACGTATGTCATTATGATAAATAAGTCAGCAAGCCTAACTGACCAGAAAATCAGTGTCTCAGACTACAGAAATTTTCTAATTAGAGGAACCTATAAGTCCTGATGAGAAGTCAGAAAAGCCATCACAGGGAATTCCCTGGTGGTCCAGTGGTTAGGACTCCACACTTACTGCCCAGGGCGTGGGCACAATCCCGGGTCGAGGAACTAAGATCCCACAAGCCCCGCAGAGCAGCCAAAAATTAAAAAAAAAAAAAAGTGATCAGAGATTTGCTAATTTTTCTATTGCTTGAATAGTGGAATAAACTCCAGGAACCTACTATTACCAATTAAGAACGTTTTAAAAATTTGATCATTATTCACTGTTTTCTAGCTGAATATTCTTGTATCTTGTTTTTTTAAAATTTTTATTTATTTATGGCTGAGTTGGGTTTTCCTTGCTGCGTGCGGGCTTTCTCTAGTTGTGGCGAGCGGGGGCTACTCCTCTTCGTTGCAGTACATGGGCTTCTCTTTGTGGTGGCTTCTCTTGTTGAGAAGCACGGGCTCTAGGTGTGTGGGCTTCAGTAGTTGTGGCAGATGGGCTCAGTAGTTGTGGCTCACGGGCTCTAGAGCACAGGCTCAGTAGTGTGGCGCACGGGCTTAGCTGCTCTGCGGCATGTGGGATCTTCCTGGACCAGGGTTCGAACCCGTGTCCCTTGCATTGGCAGGTGGATTCTTAACCACTGTGCCACCAGGGAAGCCCTATATCTTATTTTATAGTCATTTATAGGCACCAGTTAATTCCCATAATTTTGTGATAGGAGAGCATAGGACATGTTTTTTCAAAGAAAAGAAAACTGAGGCAGAAAAGAATAAGTATAAAAACCCACTGGGAATTGATAACTTCTTGCATCCCAGACTGCAAAGCAAATGCTTGGGTCATGAAACCATTTTATAACTACTCAAAATTAGATGTAATATTTACAAGGTTAGACAACTAAAGTTTATTTTTATTTTCATTTAGACATAACACATTTCCTTATTAATATAAACTCCTGACAGTTGAAGTCATTTCTGAGAAGTTTCATATCACTGCTGGGGCCCCGGGTTTGATCCCTGGTTGGGGAACTGAGGTCCCGCAAGCCTCACAGTGTGGCAAAAAATAAACAAATAAATAAAAAATTTAATATGAAAACACTTCTACCAATCCCTTTTCATACTTTGTTAGATGTATTTTAACAACAGATTTCTTGCTTGAATAAATAACGTACCTGGCCTGTTCTGCCTCATTAAGAAAATATTCAAAGACATTATTCATTATAATAACATCAGCATTTTGCAGAAGTGAACCTTGTGTACAGATGTCTGCATGAAGCACCTAAAAAAGAATAAGTTCACGTAAGAGAACAAAGACACCGTATCATATAATCACGTAAGAAATAGCTATTGATTCAATGATGTTGTGAGGCCATATGGGAGATTCACACTTCTTAAAATGGGAGAAAAGTATATTTAATACTACTACCTATGGAAGATACTCAATACCTAATAAAAACCATAAGCTTGTGAAAATTTTGTTTTAGATGGAATCATTTATATAGTTATAATTACACTCTTTTCACTCCCAGTTCAGAGCTTTTTCCATTATATCACTAGTTATTCTGGCTCCATCATCAACTGGATTTGTACATTTGGGTAGTCAGTGTCTTCCTAAATAAATGGAGTAATACATGTCCTGATTCACAGAATCAAATGGGACCATATAAAATTTAAAAAGTAATTTATAAATTGTAAAATGTTAATACAAATATTTTAACTGGCCTTGTCTGACTCTTCATCTAAAATTCACTTGAATATATTATCTATCCAAGAAAGCAAACAAAATAATTTATTGAAAAAACTATATACCTCAAAAAATTAACTTCGACTACAATCAACAAGTCTTGTAGATCACAGGCAAGATAATAAGAGGAAACATGTATTTGCTCAAGAGCAAAGCAAATAACTTTTATTTTAAAAAGGAGAGAAAAGTTTTTTATATCATATGATTTCCTTCCAAAAAAGAACTTAGCCTTACAAATAAATAATATCCAGAATGTTTAAATCTCGATTTCTAATTAAATCAATTTTCCTGTTAGTTATGTGATTCTTATTATGTAAGAGCAGTGTGTTTTTGTTCATTAAATATGGGATAGTGAGAAAAATCCATGAACTTATTATTGGACAATGAATTCTCTTTGATCAATTGCCTCTCAATTTCCAAGATGAGAGAGAAAGAGAAAAAAAAAGGCAAGGATGGAAGGAGGAAGAGAATGAAAAGTTTTCCTTCTATAAGAAAGGGGAAAGCTAGATCCTTAATCTTACTAAGATATGTCTTTCAATATTTGATTGCATTGAACACCAGAGATCCTTAGATACACAATACTTCTGTGCATTGCCATTAGAAGTGTAGGATCACTAGTGAAATGACAAGGATTACTGCATCAACCAAAAAACTTCCTTTCCCCTTTTTTATTTTTCCCCTTACATATAAGAAACAGAAAATTTCTGTCATAGCCCAACCCAGGACATCATTCTCCCATGAACTGCTATTCTGTGGCACCCACAATTCCTATTGAAAGCTTATAAAAAGATAAAAACTGTGAGCATTACTTAACCTTTTTGCTTACTTTCAACATTCAGAGTTTAATTAAATACACTTCTGACCAACATCAAGAGATTCAAAATTAGCGCTACCAAAACTATAGTTGATACGAAGAAAATTAAGAAAAAATTCTACTTTCTAATAAAATTTGGGAGGAAGAGAAAAATGTGAGTGGAACATATTGATAATAATTCAACTTTATTATCAGTGTTTTCAAATATTAAGTTAACTCAATCTGTTTCTACACAACAGCAATCAAGAATAGATTCAAAAAGTGTTTCCAACTCCAATGCAGAAGAAATTTGGCTAAACTATGCTATACAGTGGATAACAGAATAAACATTTAAAAGGGTACCTTTATTCTGTCAGTGAACTGGTACTTTTTTATGACCATTTCCTGCAACTGGCAAAAGTCTCTATTCAATTCTACTCCATATAATTGTGATGCTGAACTGTAAAGATAACCCTGAAATATGAAGATACATTATGATACAAAAGAATTAACTTTTAGTTGTGGGTTTATTTCTACTTGAAATTTTAAAAGTCAAACTTTTTTTTTTTTAAGTCTTTATTGAATTTGTTACAATATTGCTTGTTTTATGTTTTGGTTTTTGGCCACGAGGCATGTGGGATCTTAGCTCCCCAACCAGGGATCGAACCCGCACCCCATGCACTGGAAGGCAAAGTCTTAACCACTGGACCACCAGGGAAGTCCCTAAAAATCAAACTTTTAAAAACAGAATTCAATAAAGTAAAAATAAAGATAAAAAGGAAAGATAAGTAACATTTTATAATTTATGTAAACCAACTTTTAAGAACTTAGACTCTTACTCATCGAGACCTTGATTGTAGTTTATTAATTTCCGTTATTTAAAAGTAATCATATTTTTAAAGATTGATTTCTTACTTTTCCTGATAAAACTGTGCATTCAACAAAGTTGGAAATGAGGAAAGTGATCACATATAGATTCTTTGTTTAATACCCTACTTCCATAATTTCTTGGGAATTTCAGGGGAAAGCAAGAAAGGCATTATTAACCTGTGGGAAATATAATGGAAACTCATGCACAGTCTGACACAAGAGGAGGGTGGCTGGAGGTGTGTCCTGTTTGGCTTTGAGAAGTCAGCCTGGTGTCTGGCAATCCACCAAAGACAACTGGCCATTAGTTAACAAGGATAATCAAGAACTGTCTATATATTATTATGTATCTATTTTGGTTATAATAACAAAAAATAATCTGGAAGGAGAGGTCAAATCATATTCTGAAGACCATTATACATCAACTAACACTTACGTGTAAACTAAATTTATATTCATAGCTCATCATGGATTTTTAGAATATGTTCAATGGAGCATATGTAAGTATTCAAAAAATTTTTGTTGACTGAATCAGTGATGTACTATAGAGGAAAATGACAATATGTCTAAATTCATTAATGCTGCCAAATACCTGCAGAGCCACAATTATTTCAGCTATATACTTTTCTAACAAATAAAAAAATTAACAAGAATGGACAAAATATGGTAAACAAGCATAATCTCTAATGTTCTCCAAACAAAGCCATCTGATAAACTGTACTTTCTATTATGGCTATTTTTCCTAATTGTAGAATAAAAGTCAACACTGAAAAATAAATGAACCATGAAAGAGTTAACTGTTTCTGTTTAGAGCAGGCAGTGATGCTGGGAACTGATAGGGCCTGTTTCTGGCATGAACATCTACTGCTGTTGGCCACATGTTTTAACACATCTGCTAATGACAACCAGAAACCACATTTCAGTTTTTTGATAAAACCATTTAAGAATATTTAAAATGCTCATGATTTGAATTTTTTTAAAAAAGCCACATTGAAGACACAGAAGTCTTTGGATCACAGGATTCGAACTTTGGATCACAGAAAACTAGAGCACGATGTGTCCTGGATATCATTTAGTTTGCTCACTTACAGGTCAGGAACTTGAGGCACAGAGGTGTTCAGGGACTTGCTCATAGCCATAAGCAATTTCCCAGGTCAGGTAAATTTGTCAGTTTTATAAGAGCTCTTATCAAAACTCAGTATACTATACTATTTTAGTACAGTACAGAAAATGGAGTTAGAAGGGCAGTAAGTGAGTGACAGAATAGCAAAGTGTTATGAGGGTCACCTGTTGCTGTTTTGCTGATATTCCTTCACTTGTGTCACAAAGTCAAACTAGTAATGGAAATCAGAGAGCTGGCCTTTGAAAGTCCAAATTTGATACACTATTTTAACCATGTTATTCTGTTACTCTAATGAATAAAGGCCAAGCTGTCACCTTGGATGGTGGCAGGCAAAACTGATGCTAGTAGGAGAAGAAAGTATTTCCAAATGTTGAGTATGTCTACAAGCTGGACTTTACCCCGTAAAGGACGGTGCCAAGCCTGGAGCCAACGTCAACCAAGACCTTTCCCGATAGATCAGGGAGTACATGATGATAAATGAACTTCAATTCCATGAGAGAGAAGGAATGAGAAATAAACCCTGGAGAATTAGAACAGAGTAAACATTAAATTCTGCTTGGGGATTAACAATTCCATTCTGTATTTCTAATTCTTTCACCTGTAAAGTGTATTTCATGCTTTTCTTAATCAATGAAAGCCATTCAGAAGTTATTTAGAAAAAATTAATGTGATAATTTTGTATTCATTCACTCTGAGCTGTATTAGACAAGAACAAATATGAAGTCTCTGACATTTAAAAGGCCTCTAGAGGGAACTCCCTGGTGGTCCAGTGGTTCCACTGCAGGGGGCATGGGTTCCATCCCTGGTCAGGGAACTAAGATCCTACAAGCTGCGCAGCACGGCCAAAATCATCATCATCATCATCATCATCATCAAAGGCCTCAAGAAAACCGCTACTCAGCTGCCTGTCCCTACCCCCATGCTCCTCATTTCCTTCTTGCTGCTGCTTAGGGTGTCCTGGGTTTTCTCCTTCCTCTTCTCCCTCTGACCTGCTGTTCCCAGCAACTGCTTCCTAACTCCCATACCATCTGGCTTTCTCACCCTATCCCAGAGC
Source organism: Pseudorca crassidens (assembly GCF_039906515.1). NCBI lineage: Eukaryota > Metazoa > Chordata > Mammalia > Artiodactyla > Delphinidae > Pseudorca > Pseudorca crassidens. Next base: position 64,063,966 of record NC_090296.1, on the reverse strand, counting down.
CAACCACAGGGCTTCCACCTCTTGCGGCATAGACTGTAAACTACCCAATGAATGACCATCTCTGGAGTGGAACAATGTGGCAGCCCTGAGCAACCTAGAGTGTGTTCTGGAGTGCAGGAGAGGGGTGGTATGGAAGGAGGTTAAGACACTCCTAAACTGTTATTTCCTAGTTTAATTGCTACAATTTCTAGTCTCCTAGCCCGCCTTCTCACTCCATTATTTCTGTAATGAATCACCTGGGAGAGCCTGAGTCTGTTTTTTCTGATATGGAGGTAACCCAAAGACTTTCTCTACTGTATGCTACATGACATAATGGTCAGGAAGGGGAGAAACTTTGATCATAACTAATGACTGGTGGCAAAGAAAATGGAAGCAGGCAGGCTAATCCCTTGGAAGAAAATAAAGGATGACTAGGCCTCAGAAGTAACACTGGAGGTGATGGGGTGGAGGGGGGTTGACCACCATAGCCCTTATCTCCTCTCATCCTCACGATCCTCTTTGCCACGTTAGTGCTCCTGCCCTGGGCTCCAGAGTCATCGTTCGTGTCTTGTAGCTGGACAAGCCCCTTTCATATAGGGAATAAGAGGCCCACACGGTGATAGCTTTTTCAGAGTCATTATAGTTATCCAGGCTGATCTGGGTGTCCAGACACGATTTACAATCTGATTTTTACGTGAAAATACATCCTAACCTCCAAATTTTTCTGTGTCAAACATAGCTCTTCTGTAAATTTCTGTACATCAGATCTGATATGGTGTTATTTATAATTCACTTTTTAGTTTTCCCTCTATTGTTCTTTTTCTTTTGGCTGCGTTGGGTCTTTGTTGCTGCATGCAGGCTTTCTCTAGTTGCGTCGAGCAGGGGCTACTCTTCGTTGTGGTGCACAGGCTTCTCACTGTGGTGGCTTCTCTTGTTGCGGAGCACGGGCTCTAGGCGCACGGGCTTCAGTAGTTGTGGCACACGGGCTCAGTAGTTGTGGCACACGGGCTTAGCTGCTCCATGGCATGTGGGATCTTTCTGGACCAGGGATCAAACCCGTGTTCCCTGCATTGGCAGGCGGATTCTTGACCACTGCGCCACCAGGGAAGTCCCTTCTTCTACTGTTCTTGTCTAAGTCCTTTTCTATTCTGTGACTTTCAACTATTTCAAATGGAAAAAAGTACTATCTAAAAATAGAATCTTAAATCAGTAAACCAGGGTAGTTTAATCCCCAACTACAATACAGGTACTATATATTTGTATTAGCAAAATACTACAAATTTGGTAGTAGTTAATTTTCGAGAATAACATTATCTAAGATCAGTAATATGAGCACAATATTACTTATCCCCTCTAAGCAACACCTCTAAATCTAAGTGAGCAGGGAGATTGAAATAGCATGTTTAAATTAATAGCCTAGCCAATAATATCCAGTTTGAACAAAAAATATATTAACAGAAGAGTTAACATCTTAGCAGCATGGAGTCAGTCTAGTTTCCCATTTGAAACACAGGTGCTGCATCTGAGGGACAGAGATGCAGGAGACTGTCACCAGAGTTGTTCTGGGTTATAGACCAAAGATGCTCCATGATGTCAAATCATGGCCTGAATAGACTGTCAAGATTATCTATCTCCATCCTCTGAATCCATGCCCATCCAACAATATCTGATTACTATCTGACTTCTCAAGTAGATGTTTCTATGTGGAGAACGTTTTCAGTCCCCTTGGCAGTTATATTTCTCATTGTAAATAAATCAGCACTATGGTTAAATGTGAATCTCTTTTGAGTATATAAAGTATGAGTCAGTTTCCCTGTATTCATTCACTTCTGATTAGTTGCTGGACCTGAAAAGTCACCTCCAATTAAACATGCTCAGTGAAAAGCAGAAATATCCCCCTGGGAGAGACATGAAGTGGCCTAGCTTCCCTGGACGATGTTTCTATTTAGTTGCCCTGACTGCAATAATTGGTAATGGCTAGGCTGCAGGTTGTCCTTTTGCTTTCCAAAAACAGCGAATGCTTGGGCAAGAATCTGCATACTCGGGACTTCCCTGGTGGCACAGTGGTTAAGAATCCGCCTGCCAATGCAGGGGACATGGGTTCGAGTCCTGGTCCAGGAAGATCCCACATGCTGCAGAGCAAATAAGCCCAGGAGCCACAACTACTGAGCCCGCGTGCCACAACCACTGAAGCCCACGCACCTAGAGCCTGTGCTCCGCAACAAGAGAAGCCACCACGATGAGAAGCCCGCACACCACAATGTAGAGTAGCTCCCGCTCGACGCAACTAGAGAAAGCCCACGTGCAGCAATGAAGACCCAATGCAGCCAAAAATAAATTAAAAAATTAAAAAATAAAAATTAAAGATATTAAAAAAAAATCTGCATACTCATGACATGTAAGGAAAAGTATACACGAAGTCATCAGGTTTGCAGGCTTGAGTGCCCACCTAAAGGCGCCGTCTGGTGTGAGCCGCACACCATACAGTAGTATCTGCTCATTTTTCCTTCCTCACATAATGAATCAATAAAGTCTTCATCATAAAGGAATGCATCAACGTGAACTGTGGGTTCTGGCTGCTGCTGTATCTGGTGGAGAGAAGAAAAACATCAAAAGAAACAAAGTACAAAGAAGTCTCTTTTTATTGCTAAATAAGGCAAAACATCAGTGGTTCATATGCTAAAATTCTGAGAGCAACGACAAGGTCCAGGAAGACAAGTTTTGATTATGGAAGTCAGCAACTCTGCTCTGCTTTTGTTTCATTTTTCAGACACTAGCAACTTGTTATTTGACATGTCATGATGCAAAACATGGCTATGAGAAATAGATGAAAATTTTAGATGAAAGGAGTATTTTGAGACCATCTTGTCCATCCTAAGTAGTATATTTTACAAATAAAGAAAGTGATACCCAGAGAGATTTCTCCCAAGAAATGACACTAGTTAGTTAAGAGCGGGAAGAACTGAAACTAATATCAGGTCTTCTGAGTCCTACATGTCAGCGACTTACCCATCAAAATACTTAGCAAGTAATCTTTGCCCAGAAGCAAAGTTTTCAAATAATAACAATGTTAGTAAAACTCCATGCTTACAAATAATAGCACTTTATTAATACTGGTGGTACATGATATAATAGCAAGCAGCTACAGAGAAAAATATGTCTGATTCCTTCTACTTTAACACTAAATAAAGAATCAACCTATCTACTTGGAAATCTACAAAATTATATCTACATCTATACACACACACACACACATATATAAGTATATAAAATGTATGATATATGTATGATATGATATACATATGATATATGTATCATAAAGTATACATATATACTTTATATATGTATAAGTATATAAAATGTATGAACATATACAAGAACATATACAAGAACAGAAAGAAACAAAGGAAGAGAAAAACAGTTTGTTGGGATGGGGGATTGTGGGTCCACCATTAACATGCAATGAATACTTTTTTGTCTCTTTATATATTGTGTTATATCATGAGACTGCTAAGATTGTTTTATTAATAACATCCAAACTGTATTACAAATATTGCTCTCAGTTTTTATACGACCCACTATTTTCCTCCTGTAAATGACTGGATGTTTACTAAGATTTACTGAGTGCTCACAATGTGCACAGAACTACCAAAAATGTACAGGATTTAGTACCTCTGCTCAGGAATTTACATGCTGAAAAACCACATGAAGCGCTGCTACTTTCAGATTAGTGGGGGAAGAAGAAATTATTATTCTTAGTTTTGCTTTAGGAAACAGTATTCATAGCATATGTATCCCATAAGAGTTGGGCTTTGAAGGTACTTGAAATGAGGGGCTTGTCAGGAGAAGAAAAGTGAGAATTCTAGGAATAAAGGAATAAAAGAAGCAAAAATTGTGTAACGCAAAAGTAGGAGAAGGAAACAAAGGGGTGAACTTCACCCTTGATAAAAGCCACGGAAGTGGAACAGGGCAAAGAAAACCAGGACAATGGTGTAGGCAGGGACAGATTAATGTCGTGCCTTGATTTTGGGGGTGGGGGTGGGGGTGGGGGGTTGAGTGCTTGGCAAACAGGACACCCTCAAAAAACATCTGTTGAATGAATGGTACTAGGGAGCCTGAAGGTTACAGACTCAAAAGAATTGGGGACATGATTGAAGCACCAAACGAAAAAGCAGAATTCAGGACTGATTAGACTGGAAAGGCTAATGGGGTTAGGGGAGAATAGGAGAATCCTCAAGTAGCACTAAGAGGAAATTAATTTAACGTATTTACTTTTTGGAGGGCTAGATGTTCTGAGGAAAGCATGGTTTCTAGAGGTAAGCAATTCCGAAGGTCTTCTGCTATGTTTTTCAACATAATGTCATTATTGTCTTGAATGAATTCATCAAAATCTCCTGTAAAAAAAAAACAAAAAAAACCAGATATAGCTTTTATGGATGTACTCATACCTAGACTAAGTGATTACAATGGGTGGATATTTTCCATCAGATAGCATCAATTTATAACAATAAATAAACTTTCTAACCAATGAAATATTTCAATTTTAACAAATGTTCCATTGAAAACACTGAGTTTTTCCTTTTTCCAAACTGCTTGAAAATATAAAACTTGACTATTTCAGCCTGTTATAGAACAACAAAGGCATGTAAAAAATATGTAGTACTTTTACTTCTTTATTTTTACTTAAGGAAAGTACTGCTATTAGTTTTTAGGGTCTTAAACTTACCAGTAAGTAGTCAAATATTCCTTGTGTGACCATATAGATCTTACAAGTTTAGGAGGCATCACACAGGGATTACTAAGAATATAACTTTAATCCGAGTATCTCTGCCTCCAATAAAATGTACTCAAGACTTCGGATAACAAGAACTAACAGATGGCACCAACTATAGAATAAACTTTATAAGAATCATGTTTCTCCACTGCATTTGAACAGCAGATAAAATGATCATTAAAACAGCACATTTCTGATGGCTGTGGCCTACCTTTGGATAATCTGGCAAAAAGGGAAGTGTGCGTGCATGCCGATGTATATAGCAATTAAGATGGAGAAGGTAAGAGACTGACGGTGAATCCAGGTGAGGGTATAAAAGTGGTGTTCATTGTTCTGTTTTTTCACCTTATCTGTGTGTTTATAAATTTTTTTAAATTGGCTCTACAAAAGTATGATTTCTAAGCAGCTCATATAATTTTAACTAGAATGTGACTTATCTGGAAGTAAAATATTCTAAAAGTTAGCTACAGCCTGAATGCCAAATATAGACTGGAAAGGACTACTAATGAAAACATTTTACCTTTTTCTTAAAAGACTTATATTGAATTCTTGCTAGAGTAAAAGGACCTCGAAGGGGTTGTGTTTTTCTTACTGTTTTAAAACAGCTATAGAAGGAAAACAAGGAGATTCTGAAGAAAATATCATCCATCTCCACATCTCGCCCCCCAAATCTTTGGTTGTTTTTAAATAAGTTCATGATTTCCTTCTTAAACATAATAATTCTTGTGTTGGGTCAGAATGCAATTTTCATGTCACAAACAACAATTAAAATTTAGATAATATTTTCTAGTTTGCAAAGTTCTTTCACATAGAAACTAGGTCATTTAAGTATTATAACATTCATGTAAGGAAGACAAAGCAAGATTACATTCTCTGATTTACAGAGGAGGTAACTGAGTCTTTGAAGGTTAAATGAACTGTGAAAAGTTACAAGGCAGGCCAACAGCAGCACAAGAAGCAAACCTAGGTTTTTTGCTTCTAAATAAAGCTACTCTTCTTTTTCACTTTTTCCACTGTTTCCCTACGTACAGAGGTTCTTTCTCTGTATAACTTCCTTTTGAGCAATAGTAGTTAACATGAAGATACTGATATATTATTTGGCTCCCTGAACTAATGTAGAAAGGCCTTTTAGCTCTTTTTTCTTTCCTCACCTATCTAGTATAATGATCTAAGCTGTTGCTTCAAATTATTTCTCGAAGGATGCAAAATATAAATTATAGAGAAATGAAAATACTATGAAGATTCGTTCCAAATTGTTTTAGGTGGAACTTAAATAGCACCTATGATGCATTTTTTAAAAAACTGGCCTTTTAAAAACTGTTTTCTTAAAATCTAATTAAATTTTCTCAAGGTGTTAATTAATACCTAACATCTGCTTAGCTTCTCTCTGTAGATGGGAAACTGTCTAGAAGCCTCTATGACTTGCATTTAATTCTAATAATATTACTCACACCATTGATTCTTGGCAAGTTCTCTCAATTTGTAAATGGTATATAACTGAAGAAGCCAATAAAAATCTCATTATACCAAATTAAGATATCTCATAGCCCAACTTCTTTGGATTTAATTCTGTAACATAAACAACCATGTTAGGAAAACATAGTTTTCATGTGGGTCAGCCTTATAAGGGTCTTATAGTGGAAAGGGAACTTAATTACGAACTATTACCAAATGGCAGAATCCATCCATGCATCTCTGACATATGACTGTTTTTCAGTCCTCACCTGAACACATTCGGGAAGTGCATTTCTTCCATGTGCTGAGCCAGAATCTACCTTTCCATAACAGCTCATTTTTCTAATTTCAGCTCGAGAGGAATAATCATCTTTAATGCTATTGCTATACGGCATTTATTGAATGAGCACTTTTAAGGCATGCTAAATTTTGTGCAGTGCTTTTCAAACAGTCATTTAATCCTCAGAATCCTATATGTGGTGCTATTATCACTTCTATTTTATAACAAAAGAAGAATGTGAGGTCAGAATTTAAGTTACTGGCCAGAAAGTGGTAGAGTTGGAATTTGAATGTAGGTCTAACTCTGAACTCTTAGTTACTATACCATACAGTCTCTCTAAGGGAGCTCAGAAGGCAGCTGGCTAGTAAGAGCTCCCCTATCACTGACTTAGCCTTCTCTTCTCCCTAGCTCTGACCACGGTTCCTCATATATTGTGGGAACCATATCCACTGCCATCTGGTTGCCATCTTCTGGACTTGTTCAACAGCCCCTTTAAATGTGGCCCTGGAACTGAACTCAATTTGGCAATTTAGTTCTCTAATCCATGACTACCTTAGCTTATTTTCCACTTCTATCACTTTGTAGTGTCTAGGGCTCTGATTGCTGCTGCTACTGGATTATTAATAGACTTGGAAGGGGTGGTGGTGGTGAACCATCTAAACAGTCATATGTGAAGATCAAGGGAGCTGGAGAAATGAAAGATGGGAAGGGCTGCAAATTCTGAACCATCACAATAGATTTCCCGCTGTCTCCCTAGTTAAATATGTTTATTTGGGAGTTAATCCCCCAATTAATGTAAGCATCACCAGGCAAGATGAGAGATATTATGAAATTGTGTGTTAAATTACTCAGTCATTTTAAAAAGGCAGTATTAAGTGAAGACTCATTCCCAAGGATACCAGGAGAAAATGAGAACTGACACCTCTTATCCTGGACAACAAACTCTGATTCAACTACATTCAAGGGTAAAAAGAGATTCCTTCAGTTACAGCAGTGATTCTTCACCATGGTCCTAGTTAACAGGATCCACATATGGGCTTTATGTGGTCCATAAAAGGCCTAAAGTTGCATGCTTGGTTGTATACATAAATATGTATAGTTTTCTAGGAAGAAAATTCTCAAAAGATCTTTCATAATAATAGTTAATATTTGTTGAGCACTGTATGTAAGGCACTGTGGAAATTTTTAGCTCAAGAAGGCTAAAATTAATTTCATTATCTGTAGTGGTTGGCAAATAACTTCTGAAAAGAAGGGCAAGACATTTTTGCCCTAATAATGGCTATAAAACAGGTGGGAAAGGCATGATATGATAGGATATTACTGCAGTGTGTAAAACTGGAATTCATTAACATTCTATCATCATAAGTATTTGTTATTAAAATTAAATTCCTTAAAACATTATTTTAAAAGGCTGTGTAATATTCCACCATATGTATATTACTTAACCGTTCAGTCCTACTACTATACATTTAGATACAATTATAACTGAAAAATTGGGAACACTGCAACTAACATTTTGGCATACATCATCTCTTTGTATTTATTTCCTTACTATGAATTCTTAGAAGTAGAAGAACTTAAACATTTTAAAGGCTTTTGCTACATATTGTCAAATTTCTTTCCTGAAAGATTATACCAATTTAATCTATCAGAAAAGAATAAGAATATGTGTTTCATTAAAGCCTTATAGCATTGAATAGTACCATAAAAACAAACTTTGTTGTTTTAATTTGCATTTCTTTAATTACAAGTGAGACTGAACATCTTTTAACATGTGTAATAGCTATTTCAGAATGTGTGGTAACAGTACGTTGCTTGGAAAAAGTTAAAGAAAGGTGTTAATCAGTTGCCTAAGGACAGTAAGATTTTTCTCAAATTACATATGTAGGTGGGAAGGGAGTGGAGAAAGAAGAGCTTCACTAAAGAGCAAAATTCATTCTTTAAAAATTTCCTACTTATATTTAATTAAATACAGGGGGACAGAGAAGTCACCAAAGCTGACAGTATATGAATCAAACCCCACTTTTTACATCTAGTCAGGTATCAAGTCCTATCACTTTCTCTTTTGAATCCACTTCCTCTTTATTACCGCTTCAAATACCTCATAGGCACAGGCACCACCTCACATTTAGAATACCAGAACAAACTCACAATTAGCTCCTGAATTATCAGTTTCCCCCCAATATAAGATATCCTGCACACCGATTTTAAACTAATCTTGCTTCAACTTCACTTTGTGTCACTCCTTCCCCTTACAATTTTGGGATAGCTTTTCACTTTTCAACATATGAAGTGTCACTCTAGACTTTCAAGGCCCTCTATATCATCAGAGTCTAACCATCCTATTTTCTATTCTCATTACTCTCTAACATAACTTCTGCTTAAGATGTGCAAATCTCCTCAGCTGTTTTCCATACTCCTTCCTGTTCATACTCTATGACCCTGCCTTTTGCAATAAGGCCCTGCTCAAGTTACTTCATCTCCATGAAGTCTTACGTTCAAACTCTGGCCTTAACTCACCCATATCCTTACTTCTAATGACTTACAATACATAATTAAACATTGGGTTATATATTTCCTATTATTCATTCATATCTAATATTACTCTGAAGTTCTTATTCAAATTTTAAAAATTTACTGAGGGGACTTCTGGTCCTAGACAAGATGGCTACTTCCCTCTTTTCCCCCTGCTCTTCCCCTCTAAATACAATGAAGTACCCTGGAAATAAATCAACAGGCAACCATAAAGGACTCTGAAAGCTAGAAAAAAGGTAAACTGTCTAGGGACCTGAGGATTTAAGGAAGGAGGGTCACCACGGTGAATTCCCTCCTGAGTTTTCCTTTTATCTTCCATGTAGCCTGGACTGGGCCCTGGAGAGGCCTGCATCCCAGAACTACCAACAGCCAGATTGAAAAAAAAGAACAAAACAAAAACTAAGAAAAGCCTGCTCTCTCTCACCAAAGACTGTAAAGGGGAAGAACAACAGAGACGTACTGGGGAGCCCTAATCCCTAGTCCACACCTGGGGCAGTGGCAGGCTATCTGGTAATGACAGGGGAGGCTGTTGTCCTCAGGCCCTCTACCCAGCAGGATAGAGACCCAGGCCTGAGGTCTCCCAGCCTTCTGCCCAGTGGCCAAGAGCAAACCAGGCCCTGTACTGCTTGTCCCCTACTCCCACTGGTGGAAGGTAAGCTCAGTGACATAGGGTGATCCAAGAAACTGTCCTTCTCCATGCAGGCAACACCACCATAGACTGAGCAGGAGCCCCAGCAGTTTCAAGGAATGAAGCAGACCTGAATAGCACTGCAAGGGCACTGAAAACTAAGTTGTTATCAGAGCTACAGCCCACAAAAGCAGGCCAGAACCAACAGGTTAAACTTAAGCAGGGTAACTGCCTACTAAGATAGAAGATTTGAATAGGATCAAGTCAGCATAATATCTAAAATATCCAGGATAAAATCAAAATTACCCTAGCATACAATCAGAATATCCAGGATACAATGGAAAATCATTTATACCAAGAACAGGAAGTCATAATTTGAATCTGGCAATCTAGATGCTAACATGTAAATTAATCAGAAATTTGGATGATCAGACAAGGCTTTTAAAGCAAACTCCATAATAAAAATGCTTCAATAAGCAGTTAAGAATTATCCTGTAACAAGTGAAAAAAATAGAAAATCTCAGCAAAGAAGTAGAAGTCATAGAAAAAAAAATAGAAACTATAAAACTGAACAAACAACAACAACAACACAAAAACACTTGCTGAATGGGTTCAGTAGTAGAGATGACAGAGGATAGAATCAGTAAACTTGAGTTGACAGATCTATAAAATTTATTCCATCTGAACAACAGAGATAAAATAGACAGAAAAAAAAAAAACTGAACAGAGCCTTAAGGATTTGTGGAATAACAAAGATCAAACATTAGTGTCAGAGCTCCAGACATAGGGAAAAAAGTGTGGGGCTGAAAAGTATTTGAAGAAATATAGCTAAAAACTCCCCAAATTTGGTTAAAGACATAAACCTACAGATATAAGAAGCCAAGCAAACTCCAAATATGATAGACCCAAAGAAATCCACATAAGAACATACCATAAACTTCTAAAAACAAAAAAGAGACAAAGAACAAATCTTAAAAGAAGCAAAGAGAAATGATTCACTCCCTGTAGGGAAACACCAATTCAAACAGTGAATTTTTCATCTGAAACCATGGGAGCAGACTTCCCTGGTGGCACAGTGGTTAAGAATCTGCCTGCCAATGCAGGGGACACAGGTTCAACCCCTGGCCCAGGAAGATCTCACATGCCATGGAGCAACTAAACCCATGTGCCACAACTACTGAGCCTGGGCTCTAGAGCCCACATGCCACAACTACTGAAGCCCACGCGCCCTAGAGCCCGTGCTCCACAACAAGAGAAGCCACCGCAATGAGAAGCCCGCACACCACAACAAAGAGTAGCCCCCACTCACTGCAACTAGAGAAAGCTCATGCGCAGCAACGAAGACCCAATGCAGCCAAAGAAAAACCCCCAAACCCCCCCCAAACAAAAAAAAAAACCCAAAAAACAAAACAAAAGAAATAAAAAACCAAAAACTAAACCAAAACAAACAAACAAAAAAGCCATGGGAGCCAGAAGATTACAAAATTTTTCAAATGCTAGAAAAAAAGGACCACAAACTGTAAATTTTATATCTGATGAAATTATCCTTCAGGAATGGAGAAGTAAAGAAAACCTCAGATGCAGAAAAACTAAGAATTTGTTGCCAGCAGACCTACCCTTAAAGAACTGGTAGAGGAAACTCTCCAACAGAAAGGAAATAGCAGAAGAAGGCTTGGAACTTCAGAAAGGAAAGAACACAACAGAATGGGTAAAAACAGAGTAAATTCATTACACTATCTTTCTCTTCATTAGTTTCTTAAACCATATTTGATGGTTAAATCAAAATTTATAAAACCATCTGTAATAGTGCTCAATGTATATAGAGGAAATACATAAAATAATCATATTTTTAAAGTGGGGGAGGGTAAAGGGACCTACATGAAAGTAAGATTTCAATACTTCATTCTAGTGTTAAAACATTGATACCAGTAGATGGTGATGTTACATATGTATACTGTAATAGAGTAACCACAAAGAAAACTATACAAAGAGAGAAACTCAGAAACACTATAAACAAGAACAGAATTCTAAAACTGTTCCATTTACCCACAGGAAGGCAAGAGGAGATAAGAAATTGAGAAACAGAAGGATCAAACAGGAAACAAGAGATTGGAAAATCTGTAAGTTATGTGGCTACTTCCTCAGTGGTAATAGCAATATAATATAGAACTGCAGTAGTATGCTGTTCGACAAATGTAACTAGATCCCAGGCTTTGCTTTTTAGATTTGTCGGAATTTCAAAGAAACTCTAACAACTCTGTAGCTGCTGTTCAGCAACAGGTTCAATTCTGCTCAATGAAGATGTATTTAAAATACAGGAAACAGGGCTTCCCTGGTGACGCAGTGGTTGAGAGTCCGCCTGCCGATGCAGGGGACATGGGTTCGTGCCCCGGTCTGGGAAGATCCCACATGCCGTGGAGCGGCTGGGCCCGTGAGCCATGGCCGCTGAGCCTGTGCGTCCGGAGCCTGTGCTCCACAATGGGAGAGGCCACAACAGTGAGAGGCCCGCGTACCGCAAAAAAAAAAATAAAAAAATAAAAAAATAAAATAAAATACAGGAAACAGAAAAGCTTCTAGTCACCTACTATTAACTTCTTTAAGCATTTAAATATTTTCTTGATTATTTTATTATTTTCTTATACACACCTTAATTTTCTATCCTTTATAATGTGATTCTTTTTTTTTTTTAAAGCAGATTTACATAGACTTTTTTTTTTTTTTGCAGCACGCGGGCCTCTCACTGTGTGGCCTCTCCCGTTGCGGAGCACAGGCTCCGGACGCGCAGGCTCAGTGGCCATGGCTCATGGGCCTAGCCGCTCCGCGGCATGTGGGATCTTCCCGGACTGGGGCACGAACCCGTGTCCCCTGTATCGGCAGGCGGACTCTCAACCACTGTGCCACCAGGGAAGCCCTATAACTTGATTCTTAATAGAAATTTTTATGAGTTGTTGGTTTGACATCCTCATTTGTATTTGCATACTCAGGAAAAATTCAGAGGCTTCAGAATGGTGTTTGTTAACAGACAGCTGTTAACAAAATGTAATTTTTAATATGCCTATTGGGGACCTCACATACAGTTTGGCTCTCGATCAAGAGTCCACTATATACATATACAAGAAGTACAAAAGAACAGATGCTCTGCCACAAGATTAGAATCAATGAGCTGAAGTCCTGCTGTATTTTTTACTCCTTTTATTTATTTGAGGGGGGAGTTGTCTTTGTGTGCTTTGTCCCTCAGACTTTTTTCATCCTTCTTTACTGGTGCTCATTTGTTTTCTAGACTTTGGCCTAAGCGGTACCAAGGTAAATACAGGCTCTATCTTTATTTTTTCTATATCTTCAGTTTATATCATACTTTGACATGTGCTTGCCTCTGTCCTGGTCCAAGCTTCTGGTTCTATCAGCCTGATCCCAAATGACCTCAGGTCTTGGTATGATAATCCCACTATTCCTTCAGAGACCAAGAATATTATTCTTCCTTTTGTGATTTTTACCTGTTAGCAATATGTAGATTTTTTTCAGTTTCAGTAAACTCTGTGAAACTCAAAACCAAAATCATGCCTATTATTATCTCTTGCTATTCCATTAAATGGTATAAAAATTCAAGGAGAGTTATAATTATCAAAGGTCTAAGCAAATGTCATACAAGTAAGACATTATGCGATAATTTTTTTCCTGGAAGAAGGAAGTTAATTAGGAAAATGAAAAATTGTTGATTGGAAGAATCTTTTGTGCTGTATTTCATAAAAAAGTACACTATAAGTGTCAGTTTGGGAAGATGAGAATGTTCTGGAGGCAGATGGTGATGACGGTTGCACAAAGTAAATGTATTGTACTTAATGTACACTTAAAAATGGTTAAAATGGTATATCTTGTATTATGTATATATTACCACATACAAAACGTATACCAGTAAATTACACTACTTTTAAAGATTCATATTAAAACATACTCCTTCATTTTAAGCTAAGTGACACTCTCATTTCTTAAAATATTCATGTAATAAACATTCTTCAGAAACTCAGTTTGTGTTCTAAATTGCTTAACAAATTGCTTGAGCTTCTCTACTACAGGATCGGCTGGAGAAAGGCACAGAATGTGGTGTTAGTAAAAGTAAAAACATCTTCTTTAGCCAATGGTATTGGGTCTTCTTGTTTACAAAATCATCATACAAAACACGCTTTCAACGAGTTTGAAAAATGGAGTCTCAACTGATGCCTCTAAAACTGGAGATTTAGATTACAAATGGCTCCACAAAACTGAAATCTTGAGGGCAAGGATGTTTTAGTAATGGTGCAATTGCCAGAACCAGGCAATAGATGGCATTTTTGTAGGCACCCAGGGCTTTTGGAATAAAGTATCTCGTAGATTCCCACCTTGAATCTCGTCTGTGTGTATAAATATGAAGCTAGCTCTTTGGTTTTCTCTACTTTCCAGGCTAAATCTCACTACCAGATGTCTAAGTTAATTTTAGTTTGGCATCTTATCTAAAATGATCCTCCAAAATGAGTAGTAGTAGTAGTAGTAGTAATAACAATAATGATAATACCCAAATTGACTCTAACATCACAAAGAGAGAAAGTTCTAGGAAGAACCTCACGGATGGAAGTCTAAAATTGGGAGTCATCAGCAAACAGGAATATTTCAAGTCATGAGTCTAGATGAAAATAAACATGGAAATCAACGTTTAGGGGTACAGAAGCAGAGCATGGTTTGGAATAGTTCTCCAACAAGCAATATCCTATCCTCTTGTGCTTTCACCAGGCTTCACTTTGCCAAAACAGATCTATCCCATTCTTCAATAACTCGACCTAATTACCACATTTCCTCGATTCTTACTTGTACTTTTTTAGTATTACTATCATTGAAAATCAAACTCCTGTCCTCCCCTCCCCCTTTTCTCCCTCTCCCCACCCCGGAACACCTGCTATTAAATTGATGGCCCATTTTACAATTGAGAAAATAAATGCACTAGCTACATGTGATTTTGCCTACAGGGTAAAAACTTCCAGCTCTACAGCCTGAAACTTCTCTTGCAAAGGGCTTTTTCAGGTAGTATCCTACTGGTCGTCCCAAATTTGTGGGAGTAATGGGGAGGAGGGCTAACCCATCACCCCGCCACCCCCCCCCTTTTTTTTTCCTTCAGAGAAGAGGTTAGACACAAGGCGGCTGTAGCCGCTTGTCTGAAGTCTGTAGCGGAATCACAAACCCAGAGCCAGGTCCTCCTGCACCAATCCTAAACTGGATTCTTAAACTGACAAAAGTTTGCGATGTGCCCCCCTTCAACCCGATCCGTAGCAGAGCAGAGACCAGCACAGCTACCCTATGGAACGTTTCTGGCCTCACCCTAAGTCCCCAAGGTCAACGCCCACAGCATATTCTTGCCCCAACCGTCTGACTCTGGCTCTGATCGCTTACGGGTAGTTCTCATCCACTGGAGCAGAGCTGGGAGGTCTGCTGGAGCCACCGTACGGAGTAGATGCAGTACTGCTTGCCGAGCTGAGCGGAATTCCATGTTGGAGGAAAAAGCAGAGCAGGGGAAGGTTCGCACTGCGCACGCGTAGGCGTAGGCAGAGGCGGGTCCAGACACCTGATTCGACCCGGGGTGGAACCCGCCTCCCTTGGCTGCTAAAGTCCTAAGCCCCGCCCCCTCTTTGGAGTTCTCACTGGCTCCCGGGAATTCCTACACGCAGACATCCCTACACCCCCATCTCTCTCCGCTGGTGGTGCTCAGCCAAGTCATTTTTTTCTTAAGGTGGCGCCTGGAGGCTGGACTTCTTTCCTGAGATCGCATCCCTAGAGAGCTTCCTATCTTAATACTAACTTTAATGCCGCAGTTATTGAGCGATAGAAAACGAATGTCAAAAGCCAGTCAAAGCAAAGAAACATCTCAATAAACGCTTTCGGTAAACGCACTGAAGGAACGCGGCGGGTGCCCCGGAAGCGGAAGTGTATCCTCTTCATGAAAGGCTGGACTACGCCGTGTGGTGACGTTACCACATTGGGCGGAAGGTTCGGTGGCAGTCATCGGTCTTCCAGCTGGTGGGAGTTGGCGTCGCGGTGCTGGGCGCTGGGGCCCTAGTTTATGTGGGGTAGCACCTGTCTGTCTGACCCCCGCTTTCGTTGTTTTCCTCCCACGGCGTGGGGCTTCGCGAAGGACTCCCTGGCCCGTTTGGGTCACGGCTGTAGCGGTACCTTTTGCGGTAAGTGTCTGCTTTTTCCCGCTCAACACTACCGACTAGCAGCTAGGGGCAGCCCTAACCCTGCTTAGGGGGCTAGACACTGGAGGGAGTCGGCGTCCTTGGCCACCGGCTGTCGTCACCGAGACGGAGGTGCGCTGGCTCTTTTTCATCTCGTGTCTCCCATCAGAAGTTTTATTAAAAGATGCGCTTGTGACCCTTTTAAAATTGTCTTCAGATTTACCCGAGCCAAATTAAACGTAAGCAGTTGCAGGCTTGACTTTGTTTTGCTGTCGTGATCAAGGATTTAGATGTGGCTACTTCTCCGAAAATCTTTTGACTTGTACCAGATTTTATTTTTCCATGTTAACTTGTGACTAATTAACACATTGTTCCGCCGATAGTAGGCTTTCAAAAATGAATAAGGGATACCAGTTCAGTGCCGTTGACGACTTAAGGTATACTGATGGCTCTTTCCGTAGCATTTGGTGCTGCTAACCATTTCCTGAAGCTCTTTCGCCTATTGGCGTTCTGGATGCTATTATCACCTAGTTCTTTCATATGCTTCATTCAACAAAATATTTACTCATTCTTAGCTATAGTGATACAGAAATTAATGACATGAACCCTGGCACTGAAGAGCTAACAGTACGGTGAGAGAGAGGCAGATAAATATACATCACACCAAGATGAGTAATGAGAAATTCTAGTAAGGCATAAAGAGCCATGAGAGCTATGGGAACACAGATGACAGTGTGCTACTTAAGGAGATTTGTGACCCTGAGCAAGTTGTTATTCTGATCTAGCCTCAGTTTCCTCATCTACCTAATAAGCTTAGTATGAGGATGAAAGATTAGGTAAGGTGTTTGGTACAGTGCCCAGAATACAGCAGTGGTGGTGCCAAAGGGGAGGGGAAATATTTCCCTCAAACCTCTTTCCTTTGATTTTTTGATCTGATCAATTAGTATTTTCCAACCGAATATGAAGTACTGTGCAAAAACATCTTCAAGCCCTCCTTCAAAGTGATTACTCCTGTAACTCCACCTGTCTAGAAATTCTGGACCTGCCACTGGAATACAGTAAGATACCCATTAAGTGGTCGCTTTTCTTTGTTTTCAATTGATTTGCTTCTGAATGCCTTCGGAGAGGGAAAGGGAATTAGTAAAAGCTTCTATCCTTTTGATTATTCTCAGTCTTAGGTGACTTTCTCCTTTTGGTTGGCCCTTCACCATGGCTCTAACCCAAATGCTCTCATCTACTTCCATGGTATTATCCTGGTATGCCAACCATTTCCACATCTTTTTCTCTAGCCTCTGTTTCATGAAATAGTTCTTTAGTTTCCGCAAATTCAATAGGTCTAAAACCAAACTCACTCTCTCCACCTTCCTTTTTTCCCCTTTCTAAATGACATACGTCCTACGCACAAAAGTGCGTAAAAGCAGGGATTCCTAGTGTATCTTTGAGTTTTGGCCCCATGTTTTAGTTGAATTTTGTGATATTTGTTTGTTCAGTTTTTAAAAGGATAATAAAATGCACACTCAATATCCAACCTAGTAGAAGAACATTACAAATAACCTTTAAAGCCCCTTGAATCATTTCTCTATTAACCCTTTTTTTTTTTTTTTTTTGAAGTACGCGGGCCTCTCACTGTTGTGGCCTCTCCCGTTGCGGAGCACAGGCTCCGGACACGCAGGCTCAGTGGCCATGGCTCATGGGCCCAGCCGCTCCGCAGCACGTGGGATTTTCCAGGACCGGGGCACGAACCCGTGTCCCCTGCATTGGTAGGCGGACTCTCAACCACTGCGCCACCAGGGAAGCCCTCTGTATTAACTCTTTAACTTTCAAACCAGCTTCTCTTTTTGCCTTCCATTCATTGGTTAATGGCATCACTAGCCACCTGGTTAGTCAAACTAGAGGCCTTAGAGTCATTTTTGCCTCTGTTTCTCTTTCATTCTCCATAACCATTTGGTCATTAGGTCCTATAAATTCTGCTTTATGGTTAGCCCTTGGCTTGAGCCCCTTCCCCTCATGTTCTTCAAGCCCACATCTCTTGAATAGACTTTTGGAGTATGCTTAGTGTATATAGTCTCCTTGCTCTCCCTTCAATGCCTCTGCTACATTGTCTCTAATTTTTAAATTATAGAACAGGTGTTTCATTCTCTTGTTTCCCTTGAGGAGTGTTGCTTCATGCAGTGATTATTAACCCTGGCTGCACATCAGTATAGCCAGTGAAGTGTTTCAAAACGTAGATGCCTTGTTTTGCTCTCCTAATCATGAATTTAGATGAGGCCACTTCCCCCATAATCTTGTGATGTTACCATCCCTAGAGATTCTAATTGAGTATTTAATTTTTAGCTGACAGGTGTTAGCTGAATGTCACTGAAATTACCCATCGCTTGGGCATATGCCTCATCCCTCCTCATCCATATTTTCAGTCTGTGTTTATTTCAACTTCAAGGCAAACTATTTCCAAGGAATTCTTTTGACTTTGTTTTAATTTTCCTCTTGGTAACAGTTTACATAAAGATTCTTTTTATGAATGACTTGAGAGCCAAAAAGTATCTTAAAGAATTGATTCCCACTGTTTTTGAGTTATTACGCATTGTTGCTTATTGAATTTTTTGGTATACCTTTTAATATTAAAATGAGTTTTAAATTCGAAAACAATTATTTTAATAAAGAGAATATTTCCTGATACTACTTTGGTGCAAAATAAGGCAGGGAAGTCAGTGGTGGTATGATGCATAATTTATCTTCTGAAATTAACAGAGGAGTCTTGTCTTTGTTAACTTGATGTAATTTATTGATTTGGAGTTAGAACTTTTCTCATGCTGGTACAATTCCTGGAGCACATAGTAGGTGTTTAATGAGTGACTAAAATGAATAAAAGTCACAACTCCATCTCAACCTCTAGTATAATATCATTCTAATTCTCACAGAGCATTTTGAAAAATAATTAATTTTCCCCTTAACAAAAAATAATAGTCATTACCAAAAACTTGAAAATTGCAAAAAGATATAAATTAGAAAATAAAAATTACTAGTTATTCACGATCCAGAGGTGACAAATATTATTATTTTCTAAAAGTTTTACTGAAATAAAATTAACATACCATACAGCTCACCTAAAGGGTACAATTCAGTGGTCTATAGTGTATTTGCAGAGCTATACAACCATCACCACCATCAATTTTAGAACATTTTCATCACTCCATGAAGAAACTCCATACCCACTAACACTCACTCCTCATTTTCCCCCGTTTCCCAGGCCCTAAGCAACTATTAATCCACTTTATTTCTTTACAGATTTTTCTCTTCTGGACATTTCATATAAGTAGAATCATGTATATTCTTTTGTCACTGGTTTCTTTCATTTAGCATAACACTTTCAAGATTCCTCCATGTTGCAGCATGTGTCAGTACTTCATCTCTTTTTATTATCAAATAATATTCCATTTGGTGGGTATACCACATTTTATTTATCCACTCATCAGTTGAGGGATATTTGGCTCTTTTTCACTTTTTGGCTAGTATGAATAATATTGCTAATGACCATTCAAGTACAATTCTTTGTGTGAATGTGTGTCTTCCTTTTTCTCACATGTACCTAGGAGTGGAATTGCTGGGTCATATAGTAACTCTGTGTTTAAAATTTGGAGGAATTGCCAGACTTCCAAAGGGCTGTACCATTTTACATTCTCACCAGCAGTGTACGAGGGTCTGATTTCTCCATGTTCTCACCAACAGTTGTTATTATAGCTATCTCAGTGTGGGTCAAGTGGTGTCTGATTGTGCCTTTGATTTACATTTCCTTCGTGGCTAATGCCGTTTTTTGGATATTAGTTTATACAAAATACAATATATGCAGTTTTGTAATCTGGCTTTTGCGTATAAGCATACTTTTAGCGTTAGCAAGCGTATTTACAAAAGATTTTCCCTCATTTCTTCTTTCCTCTTCATTCCCCCCAAACCATAATTCTTATGACAATTTGCCTAAATTATATGCATAAAAAATAAAATCTATAGGAATGTATTCCAAAGTATTATTGGTGGTTATCAGGGGGCAAAAGAGGGGGTAGGGTTAGGGGAATTATATTTCTACCTTTAATGTTTCTGTAATGTTTGAATTTTTATAACAAATGTGTATCCTCTTGTAATCACAAAACATAAAAGTGAATTATTTCTTTAGAGGACTAAGTATATTCACAATGAAAAAATATTCCTAAATTTAAAGTCATTAACATTATATTAGTTATTCAGGTATAATCATTTTACCAAATAAAATACCAATAGTCCACTTTGTTAAATAGTTTACTTTTCTGTGGTTCTAGACTATGAATACATATGCTATGCAGAATTAAAAAAATATATATATATACATATACACACACACACACACACATATATATATATACACATATATATTTCGTCAGGAAAGCAAGTATTGGTTTGGGCTATTGACTAGTTTATAGAAAAGTATATAATATAGAAGTCATTTTTCTAAAGACATTTACTAATAATAGTATATTTGTATATTTAGTTCTTTAGTCTAATATTGATCCAATAAGTTAGTCATTGACTAGGGCTTAGAAGAACTTTTTAATAGGCATTTTCATTATAATAAGATTTGGAATCTCTAATCGTTAGGATCTGTTTGTATAATCTCAGATCGGGCAAGGTTCTGGCAGTATTATTTTTAATTGCTTATGTAGAGAAAAGTGGCTGTTTGGACACTCCAGCTTCTATTGAATAATAACCAGGTACACGTAATTCACACTAAATGTTAAATATTCTGGGGGAGTGATTCCTGGGTAGTGGGACAGTCACTTTAGTAGAGTTCAGAAAATTTCCAGTTTACTCACACTTCAGTTAACGATATAGGGAGAGCCAATTGATATCATTCAAGAAAGGAAGGAAAATAATAGTTAATATACTGTGCACTTGCAGGCAGTTTTATACATATTGTCTCATTTAATCCTCACAACAACCTTTCAGGGTAACTACCTTGATAATGGTATTATCTCCATTTTGCAGGTGAGGAAAGTGAGGCTCAGAGAGATTAAGTAACTTGCCCAGAGTAACCCAGCCAGTATGTAACAAAGCTGGGATTTGAATCCAAGTTTGTCAGACTCCAAAGCCTATGCTCTTTCCAGTACTTCACACTGCAGCAGGTAAGTATGATACTTGGCCCTGTGCTTAACTTATTTAGGGCACCCCAAACTTGAGACTGTTTCCATCACCTCACAATCCAACTCTTAGCCAGACTCCTGTTAGAAGAACATGTGATGGGCCAAGATTAGTCCTTGCACGTCCTGATTGCAGTGGTACTTATCAGTTCTTTCTGGACATTGCAATTATTACTCTTCTATGAAGAGGAATGTGCATCTTTGCTTTCAAAATATGATTTCCTTTCTTGTAGTACAGCAGCAAAATTCATCCCAGGAGTTCGCCAGCAGGCGTATTCAACTGTATCGTCTAAAGCATCCATCATTCATACTCTAGGACCTAAGGCTCTGTATCCAAGGGACTGTAGGAAGTCATTATGCTTTTTTTGTAGGGAATGGCTGTTCCATTCCTTCACCTGCTTATATGGTAAAATTGTTGTGAGGGTGGAATGAGATAATAGATGTTAAACTATATGAAGTACTATATAGTAATCCCTTACCTTTCCAACAGTGCCATCTAAGTAGAGATTCTTCTTTTGTGAAACTAGTACAGGTATACACATAATTACTTCTATAAATCTTTTCAGTTAGCAGAGAGAATTTTGAGTGAGGGTGCTTAAACAGTAAATTATTCCAATTTGAGATATAGGGTTAGCTATTAACATTAAAAAAGATATTTTGTATTTTAGTGTGCATATTAGAACAAGGCGAAGTTAATTTTTAAGAATCTTGTTGGAAATTCTGAAAAGTTATAATAAATAAGGCAAATGAATACTAATTGTACAATATCAATTATCTAGGTCATTGTTTTTTTTGATTTGTCATGTTATCTTCATTGGTTTATTTTAGTGGTCTTTTGAGAGATATTTGTAAGGCCTTTCATGACTTTGGTTCCCTAGTCTTGCTTTTTCCCTAAGGTCTTAAATACATCATTCACCCATAAGGTTCATTTTTACTAAAGGCTTACTACATAGGCTGAAGATAAATAAAGCATTGAGCCACAGAAGAGAGCAAAAGAGGCAAAAATCCCTGACCTCATGCAACTTATGTTTCAGTTGAGGGAGCTAGACTGCAAATAATATACAGTTGACCCTTGACGACAAGGGTTTGAACTGCGTGGGTAGACCTATGTGCAGATTTTTTTCAATATAGTACCTGTATTTTCATTTTACAGACTTTTAAATTAAGTGTGGGGATAAGTTTGTGTTCAATTAGAGATCACAATATGTGGAATCGTAAGAACTAGGATTTGAGTCAATTCTATCCAAACTGTTTCCGCTTCCTGCCTTTGGGTGGAGTCAGTTTCTTTGTTTTTGAGGCACAGATAGCAGTGCGTGGATTTTCTGTGGAAGGGGTCGGTGCCACTAACCTCCCTTTGTTCAGGGGTTAGCTGTAAGTAAATCATGTTAATTGGTAAGAAAACAATGAGAGAAAATGAAGAGAAGGGAGGCTGCAGTTTTAAACAGGTGATGAGGGAAGGCCTCATTGAGAAGTTGCACCTGGACAACAGCAGTCCAACAGAGATGAGGGAGGGAGCCATATAGTTAACGAGAGTATGAGCATGCCATCTGGTACTAAGGCCCTGAGGTGGAAATGTGTAGCAACAGCAGCAAGTAACAGAATCCTCTGGGGAGGGTGAGGAGAGTGCCTTATAGTCCATTCTGAGGACTTTACCTCTGCGTGAAGTGGGAAGTCGTTGAGGTTTTGAACGGAATTTTGATACCAGAGTTTTCAGAAACACATCCTTGGAAATTGCAGGGGAAACACTGTATTAATAAAAGGTATTATTAGATATTATTCCCCTACTGAAGTGTAGGTTTTTGTAATCAGGCAAATATATTTTAAAATATGCTACCAATAAGTACTTACGTAGGAAAACTGTATTGGAAAACTTCACAGAATTTTTTAAATTTTTAATTTAAAAGAGCCAGTCACCATGGGAAGATAAGAGTTAACTGGTGTAGCTTTTTAAAATGGAGGATGAAAAAATAAATAAATAAAATGGAGGATGATCTGTTTATGACATGATCTCTAAAAAAGCTAATTGTGGTGTCATAATTAGGATTATATTACTCCTGGTAATGCAGTGGTAAAGGAGATAAACTGAAACACCTATCAGATAACTGAATCTTATCTCTTACCTGAAGAATATTTACTTATGTGATAATAATTTGGTATAATGAGTATGGGATAAGAAGTTAAAAGTTCTGGATTTTTTCTACGAAGTGGTTGCTCTTCCAGCTTACGTAACCATGTAATTGTAAAAAACAGAAAATTATGGTAAGTACATTTTTTCAGTTGCATCAGGTATTTCTAGTCAGCAGTCTGGCAGGCTTGAGACCCAGGAAGAGCTGATTTTGAGTCTGAAGGCAGAAGAAAGCCTATGTCCCAGTTAGAAGGCAGTCAGGCAGAGGAATTCCTAGATTCACTTTATTTTGCTGCTATTCATGTGCCTTGTCTTGCTAGCTAGTAGGTAAGCAACTTGAGGGCAGGAAATACCAGTCATATTTGCTTGCTTACCATCCATGAGTCCTTGCATCCTGACTTACGTGTAATAGGTACATCTACCTATTTTATAAAAACTGTAACATTTTAGAGCTGGAAGGGGCCTTAAAGGTTATCTTGTTTTAGAGTTGGGGAATCAAGAACAGCTTTTTAATAATACACCTCTTTCCTTAGTTTTTAGAAGAATGAAATGAGATAATGCAATGTGCATGAAAAGTTAAGTGATTTACTAATTTTAAAACTTTTTTTTTTTCACTTAGAACATAAATCAAAATAGTTGTCCTTTAATTAGGCAATATTCCTGGGTGGAGATTTCACCTTTTTCTTTCTTTGTCTTTCTCACCCTTTTTTTCATTTAAAAATGTACATAACACATCAGTCAGTTATTCATATTTACAAGTATGTCCAAAATGAATACATTTAATTTGAGATGTCATCATTTCTTCAAAGCATATTATCTGACATGTTAAATTTGCTGATTCATACAGAATATTCCAGTTAGGTATTCAAATATAAGCCATCATAACCAAGTGGTAGCTTCAGCTTCTGGACCTGACAGTATTGAAGATGTAGGTTGAAGCTATAGAAGTTGAAGTTACAGTATCTAAACACTAGAGTACTTTAATTTGAACTAACTCTTCTTTAGAAGTCTTCAGTTATGGGAACTGGTGTTGATTGTTTATAGATGTTTTAATTTTTTTCCTTCCTAGAGTTTCTTGTAATCACGTCTTAAAGTCTTCAGGATGGTACTAGCAGACCTTGGAAGAAAAATAACATCAGCATTACGCTCATTGAGCAATGCCACCATCATCAATGAAGAGGTATGTAAAATATGTAAAATATATGTGATTGTACATCATCACTAGCATTGGAGGTGGATGATTAGTAATCTCTATGTAAATACCAGTAGATAAAACCCAGAAATGGATACACTAGATAGCGTTTTTTATTGAGAAATCAACTGTCTTAATTTCAACTTTCAGTAATGAATTACCCCCCAAAAAACAAAACAAAAACCACCTTAACTTACATGTAATAATGATGTACCTTTTATATTTTGAAAATGGCTTAGACCTGGAAATATACTTTTGCTTTCTCTCTTGACATAGGCCTAAAACTTTAGTATCCTGCTTCTTGACTAGGCATGCATGTATCTGACCTTTTCTCTTTGACTTTTATTTAGCATTCTTATAAAAGGCTAGTATTTCCATCTTGGCTACAGTGATTCACTTCCTCTGTAATCCTCATTCATTTGTTTTGGAAATTTTGTAAGCTGACTCCTTATATGGTATCTGAAAAATACTTTTCCTCCAGGTTTTATTATTTTAAGTTTAAGGTATTTCTTTCTCCCATTGTTTTCTCCACACATTGTATCTTAATGGTTTGTCAACTGAAAAAAGAAGATTATAGTATACTTTATATTTTGTGGTACCAATGGGAAAGTACTGAATTTGGTTTTAGAAGACCTTGTTTAGCATCCCACTAAACAAATGGTAGAGATTTGAGCAAGTCAGCTTCAGATTTCTTAATGTATAAAATGAGAAAATAGCATTTACCTTTCAAGATGATTTTAAGGATCAAATGAAATAATAGATAAAAAGTACTTTCTAACTTGGAGGTTTAAAAAAATTCTAAGATAGAATTTGATATCAACACTTCAATAAGCTAATGGAATTAAATAATTTGGGGACCATCTTTGAGCTCGGCTAGTCCAGCCTCTCATTTAACAGCAACAGAAAGTCAAGTTTCACATGTTTATTTATTGGAAGAAACAGGATTAGAACCTTTTTTCTAATTCCTATTTTTATAATTTTCCTAATTCCAAGGCTTTTTCTAATAATTATTATTAAGTAATAAACCATAATTTAAACCATTGTTTAGCCTTTGAAATTCTGAACAAATAAAACAACAGCTTTCCAAACAGTTTTCCCTGTTGCATAACCCTTATGGTGTTTGTGTTTATGGTAGGAAAATAAGAAAGAGACCAGGGAGAAGAGGTTGGTGGGAAGTAAAATAACAGATGTTGCTTGAATTGGCAGTTGTTTCTCTGTTCTTGGTACTTGCTACTAGGGAATTAACAAGGAGAAATCCCTCTAATGAGAGATCAGTTCCATTTTTATCAATCCCTTTAATGAGGGATAGAGAAATCTGATAAGCCGCTGTATGACATATGACTGAAGTTGATGATGAGAATTCATTCAAGAAGTAATTGAGGGGCTTCCCTGGTGGCGCAGTGGTTGAGAGTCCGCCTGCCGATGCAGGGGACACGGGTTCGTGCCCCGGTCCGGGAAGATCCCACATGCCGCGGAGAGGCTGGGCCCGTGAGCCATGGCCGCTGAGCCTGTGCGTCCGGAGCCTGTGCTCTGCAATGGGAGAGGCCATAGCAGTGAGAGGCCCGCGTACCACAAAAAACAAAAAAGAAGTAGTTGAGGGCCTACATTTTTGCAAACATTTTTGCTGGCACCAGGGCTACAGCAGTAAACAAAGTAGACTAAAATTCCCATTCTCACGGAGCTTACATTCTAATCTGTAAACAGTTATTTCCATGAGCAGCTAAGGGCTCATCTTTTTTAGAGATTTTATAGCTTGTGACCATTTAACCACAGTGCCTTGCACCTCAACAAATATGTGATGATAGTGAGTTATTAATGGAGGATAGTTTCCTTTTCAACTTTGTTCCTCTGCTCTGAGTGGAAGTAGTAAGTCTGCTAGGTCAGACTGAGTCATTTTCTTTTGTCACATTTTCCTCCATGATAGTCCAGTTAAGCAGATGTTGTGAATATACAGTGCTGCATATCAGCAACAGGAATTCAACGACATAGAAAACTTCAATGGCAACATGTATTGTGTAGTAACTTTTTGGCTTGTATATCGTCTTTCCTATTATTACTTTAACGTAGGGATAAAATTGTGACGGTTAATACCTGGTTGAATAAAACAAAGTGGAATGTCTTTTGTTTTGGCCGTGCTGCATGGCTTGTGGGATCTTAGTTCCCCTACCAAGGATCGAACCCCTGCCCCCTGCAGTGGAAGCTCAGAGTCCTAACCACTGGACCATCAGGGAATTCCCTGAAATGTCTTATTTTGACAAAATGACTAGACATTTAGTAAGATTCTCTCTCGAAGACTAACTGAAAACCTTTCCGCCCCCCAATGGTATAGTATTGTTTTTATTAATATTAAGTTATGGTAGTATATGATGACTGGTCAATCATTGTTTTTGTATGGTTTAAATGATACAATGGGCATTTTAAGTTTTTATTTATTTACTTGCAGGTGTTAAATGCTATGCTAAAAGAAGTATGTACAGCATTATTGGAAGCAGATGTTAATATTAAACTAGTGAAGCAACTAAGAGAAAATGTAAAGTAAGTTAAATTAATCAAGTAAAAAACAGGCAAAACTAAACATAGTTTACTGGGATGAGGAGCTAACTAGAAAAGTCTGCCATATTTTGAAATGTTTTTGCTATACAGCACTGGGAAATAACAGAACTCATATGTTGGAAGACTTTGTTTATAGTACATTTCCATTATGATGGTTCAAAGAATAAACTACATGTGGCTTTCATTTAATTATGGATTTCTTTCCATTCTACTACTCCTTTATCTGAATGGATTCAATCGTATACTGTATAGTATTTTAATACAAAAGCCTGTTAACAATTTAGATGCATCATAGAGAAGTGGTGCCATTTTAATCCTCTTCAGACTAAAGATGACATTAATCAGCCTCCTTTATTATTGGAGAATTATATTCTTTTTTGTCCCCTTTTGGTTTCTCTGTCCATATTTGAATAAAGGAGTAACGTGTGTGGTCTCAGTTATTGTGTTAATTGGGAGGGGCACTGACTGGGACAGGGCACATAGAATAATTGAGGGCATCTCGATTAGCTGCCTGAATCCTAGCCCTTGTCGTGCTCAGGCCATCCCTCCTTTTCATATTGTTAGACTGGGTACTAAATAGAGAACTACTAGCATTTAAGCATTTACACTACAGGAAGTAGTCTTATTTTCTGCTAGGTGTAAACATGTATAAATTCTGTATGCTGCCAGAAAAATAAAATCAATACTTTACATAAATATGAGGACAAATTAATATTTGGACTTTCAAAAGAAAGCCTTGAAAAACTAACAAAAGTCTTACATCTAACATTTCATGGTAAATTCTTTATGGTATGGACTTATGACTCTGTAGTAATTGTATGCATGTTAATTAGAATACTATTAATATGAATGATTGAATATTCTTACATTCTTTGGGGCAAAAGCTAATTTTCTTTTTAGAGTGCCTTAACTGACTTTTCCCCCTTCTACCCTCAAAAACCATCATCATGAAGGTCTGCAATTGATCTTGAAGAGATGGCATCTGGTCTTAACAAAAGAAAAATGATTCAGCACGCAGTATTTAAAGAACTTGTGAAGGTAAAAGTATATCTAGCTTGTGCTGTGATTTTCTGTAGACTCACTACATTAGCACTGCAAACAGTAATACTATTTCAGAATACTTTTTTGTGTTTTTATAGAATATTTATCTGTATTAAAAATATTAATTGAAGGATTATTAACTTTTCTGAAGTGGCTTATTTTTATCATAGGCTTTCCTGAATACAAAATTCTGAGTACAGGTATGAAGGCCAGTATTACTCCTGCAAAAAAATGCCAAAGCCAAGTTACAAAAAGTAAAACTTCACTATATATTAATTGATGGAAGAGCCTCTCTGAGTTTATCCTCTTTTAATATCAAGTTTTGCCTATTGAGTGTGTTGCTTTTGTACAGAAAGTCACTCTTGGCAAGAGTTCTTTTCTACACTTTCATTGTGTCAAAAAGTCCCTTTGAAAAGATCAAATATCCCTATTCTTGCCTAGATTTTAAGCAATTTTGAATTTTTATTTTGCAAGTTGTAAATATAGCCTATTGCCCTGTTCACCTTAGAATTGATATTGCTGCTGCTGTTGTGAAAATTATGATGAGAGTCTTAGAGCTTTAGAAAATATGTTTGAGTCCAGTCATAGGGGAAAAAAAGAAAGGAACTAAAAAAAATTTTTTAAGAGCAACAGGTATCTGCTAGTGGTCTCGAGTATTTTTCCCTATGTTGTGTGAATAGTTTCACTTAACTCCTTTGGTTCTAGCAGAGCTGATTGGTACTTTGAAAAAGTCTAGTACCTTGGATGGTTGTGTCATTTCAGTTTAGTCCTGTAGACTAATTAATTAAGTCTAATTAATTAGTCTACAGGACTTAATTAACTAATTAAGTCCTGTAGACTAATTAGTCCTGTAGACTAATTAACTTTCCCTCGTGGCGCAGTGGTTAAGAATCTGCCTGCCAATGCGGGGACACGGGTTTGAGCCCTGGTCTGGGAAGATCCCACCTGCCATGGGGCAGCTAAGCCTGTGAGCCACAACTACTGAGCCTGTGCTTTAGAGCCCACGAGACATAACTACTGAGCCCACATGCCACAACTACTGAAGCCCGCGTGCCTAGAGGCCTGCTCCGCAATGAGGGAAGCCACTGCAATGAGAAGCCCGCGCACCCCAGGGAAGAGTAGCCCCTGATCGCCTCAACTAGAGAAAGCCCGCATGCAGCAACGAAGACCCAGTGCATCCAAAAATAAATAAATATATTTATTAAAAAAAAAAAAAAGAAATTCAGAACCTAAAAGAGGTCAGGAAATTTATCCAGTTTTCCTTCTCAGTTTGCAGTTGAGAAAAGTAAGACAGTTAGTGGTAGACCCAGGTCTGATCTCCAAACTCCTCACAATATTTCCAGATTGTTTTTCTTCTAACACCAGAGGTCAGCACAGGGTGAGTGAACATTTTTATTTTTAGGGGTTGGAATCTTTCGGCAATTCTGGAGCATCAGGTGCTTTGTTAAGATGGCTTTACGGAGTACCTACTTTATTCTAGGCAGTATGCCAAATACTGCTGATAACAAAGATGAAAAAGACTGGGCCTTATACTCAGAAGCTCATGGTCTAGGATAGTGGTGTAAAAAGCAAGGCCAAAACTGTTTTCATAATAACACTAAGACATTATTTGCGTTTTTTCAGCCTTCTTTACTGCAAAAGCAATGGTGGGTGAAACCACTGGGTAAAACTCCCTAGCATGAATCAAGGCAGTGGTACCAAACTATACTAGTAGTCATTGAACTCCTTCCTCCCACACACTTGCAGTGAAGGAAAAAAAAAAGCCAGTTTCATTTAAGAATGTCTTTGATGGAGCAGTAGAGGTTATTAGTAGTATTAAATCTTGACCCTTGAATACACATGTGTTTATAAGATTTTGTGTGATGAAATGGGAAGTATGCAGAAAGCCCTGTTGCTGTGTACTGAAATTTGATGGTTGTCTTGAGGAAAGCAAATGTGTAATTGTTTGATTGCAAGCTGAGCTAGCCACTTCTTTCATAGAATGCCATTTTTACATGAATGAACAACAGACATAATCTGTGGTTATTTACACTTGGGCCTTTGGCAGATATTTTCTCCAAAGTAAATAAAGTGAGCTTGTCACTTTAAGGCAAATAACTAACGGTATTGTAGCCAGTAATGAAATTCCAGCTTTCTGGTGAAAACTAGAAGCTTGAATCTCCACCATGAGTGTCACAGTGTCCCAATATTTAACTTTTCTAGTGAGATCATTATTGATATTAATAAATAAAATGTTTTGATGTTGTATAGTGAAATGTGTCAACAATGGAAGAGCTGCCTGAGTGAACCAATATTCTCTAAGTGATTAATGTATGATGTTACAAAAGCATGCACCAGGATAAGATCGATTCAAAGTCCAAGATAGAATAACAGATTTTAATGTAATATAGAGTATGAAAGTTCAGTACTGCTGTTCTAGGATGTAGGAGGAAGATAAGATATATTTATTTTGAAAAATCATTATTCAATAAAACTTATAGGTTGCAAATAGTAGGTTCATAGAGAGCTGAGTGATTCTGCCATGGGATATAGAGAATGGAGGTGAATATGGGGCCGCATTAGTGTTCTGAAAGGATCTAGGAGGAAGGGCAGTGGATTTATGTTTAAGATAGATTTTGTTCATTTCAACCCTGTGCCTGGGAGGGAGATCACAAAATGTGTTTTCTTTTCCTCCCTTTTCTACCACATGGCTTTCCTTGAAATTCACGTATAATATGGATTATGTAACCTTTATGGTATCATCTAGCATGGGCTCAGCAAATTTCTCTTAAGAACAAATAGTTTTGGCTTTGTGGGTCATATGGTCTCTGTTGCAACTACTCAGGTCTGGTGTTATAGCACAAAAGCAGTAAATGAATGGGCATGTCTGTGTTCTATTAAAACTTTATTTACACATAGTTGTAAATATGGTCTATGTCATCTGGTCCTAGGACATTAACTACTATTATGGTTTTATTATCATATGGAGATACAGGTTTCAAGCTCCGAACAACTGACTTGGAACTGAATTATTTTTTTAAATGAACTTTAAAAATGCCTCATGCTTGTTTATTTGGGGACTGTCCATATATGTATGAATGCCTTAATTTTCCACTGATTGTCATTATAAAATTAGTGATTATTTTTTACTAGCACTTTAAATATAATAACTTTATAGAACAGTACATCTTTGGCATTGGAGAATTTAATATTTGACTGACCTGGAAAGTCTTTCACATGTAATTTGTAATTTTGTTCATATATAAACATTTGTCAAATTGAACATGAAGATAGGTACTGTCCCAATATGGTAGCCATTGGCCACATGTGGTTATTGAGCACTTGTAATGTGGCTAGTCCAAATTGAGATGTGCTGTAAGTAGGAGATACATGTCAAGTTTTAAGACCTAGCATGGCAAAAGGGAATATAAAATATTTTATTAATTTTTAAATATAGATTACATGTTGAATTATAATATTTTAGATATATTGAGTTAAATAAAATATTAATATCACTTGTTTTTACTTTTTTTAATGTCACTACTAGAAATTTAAAAATTCATATGTGGCCTGCACATATATTTTATATTTCTGCAGTGCTGTTGTAGATTGCTCCTTTGGCTCAAACTTGGTCTCACATTCACACTCCAGCTTGTTCTAAAAAATATTTTGAGATCCTTACCTCTGAATTGGTTTGGGAGTATAGGCTTGCTTATGACTTCACAGTGTACTATTTTAAATTTTTAAATTTCACTACGTGTGTACAAAGGGAAATAGAGTTGTATTAGAATGGTAGGATTATGGTTGCCGCTTATATTTAAATGTCTATAAATTACTTTTTCAAGTTAAAAGTTGTGGGGAGAGGGGTTTTGAATGTAAGCATAGGTTAACCTGATTTTATTTTTATTTTTGTTTTTGGTTTGTAGCTTGTAGACCCTGGAGTTAAAGCATGGACACCCACTAAAGGAAAACAGAATGTGATCATGTTTGTTGGATTGCAAGGGAGTGGTAAAACAACAACATGTTCAAAGGTAAATTATACTTAATTAAAAAAAACAAAGTCATGGAGAAGATATGTTTGTATAAATCAAGTTTTACGTTAAAGTCAGGATTTGTAGTATTGTTCCTTTAAAATTTTGTGTTGTTTGATGTATCTATTATGTTTTTGTAATAGCTCTTTGTAGGATAAGAGCAAAGAATCCCATAGTCTTTCTCGTGATAGCTTTTTGCAAGAATGGTAGACTTCTATATAACTATGCTGTTTCTTTTACCAAAAAGACTGTTCCTGTCCTTTAAGGAGATGAGGATATGATTTTTGGAGAAGTGAACGTGGAAAGTTTACCTTATCTCCTATGGCTCAAGACTCCCTTTTCACAATGTCTCACCCAGTGTAATACATATGAATCTTCATTTTGCATATCTTTTTGCTAATTTTAAATTCATTATACCACCCCTTCCTCCATAATTGGGTAACTCAACTTTGTTACCAGATTTTACTCCACAAGCCTCAACTTTGTATAGTTTAGAAAGAAAAAAAGAGGAAAGGATTATTTCTTAGAGGGTTATGTTATTGTTTGTTTTTAATTAACGTTAATAACATTTTTTACCGTGATCATTTGTTGCTTCATCATTTTATATCCTTCGAATGTGACTGTATGGCACTTAGAATTTAAACTCTTTAGGAAATTTTCTATACTCAGAATTTAATAATATTACTTTTAGGAGAATATGAGCCGTTTTATTTTACTCCTTAAGTAAATAACAAGTGTAAATAGAAACAATTACATGTATAATAAATTTGTATTTATTGAGTTTTAAAATCTTCCTTTCCCAGTTAGCATATTACTACCAGAGGAAAGGTTGGAAGACCTGTTTGATATGTGCAGACACATTCAGAGCAGGTATTGTGTTCAAATTTGAAAATTGTTTCTGAAATTTGTATTTTCAAGTTTGAGGACTCATTAACTCTATTTCATAGGGGCTTTTGACCAACTAAAACAGAATGCAACCAAAGCAAGAATTCCATTCTATGGAAGGTGGGTTCCAGTTTTTATTTTTATACTCATGTGTCTCACCTTATCTGTCTGACTTTATTTAATGCTATCTGGTCACATTTTAATATATACTTATAAGCTTAAATCCTTTCTGGAACAAAGTAGAGGTATAATTAATACATTGTTATCTTTTATTATTGTAACATGACTCTTCTGACCCAGCCTGATAGATCAGAGCAGATGTTGTTTAGTTTATAATTCTGCCTGTACTTATCATTCTGCCTTGCATGCTTTCCAGCATCCTTCTGCTTCTATTCCAGTTGTTTAAGACCTATCTGAAGCATTCCTCCATTCAACACACTGGTGAATTCCATATTGTCTGGTTCTTTAGTACATCATCTTTGAAAGTTTGTGTTTGATCATCCTAAAATGCTTTGTGATCTTTAGTTATCTCAGAGATTCTGATCGTTGCTATCCTTCATTTGCTACATTACTGTTCAATTAGGTGGTTTGTATATGTTAAAATGACTAATTAAAAGAATCGAGTCGAGATTGAATTTAGAAGGACCTATTTGAGGGAATAGCATTTCTCTTAATGTTATTAATATCAATATAAAAAGATTATTAATATAGAAAGCTTAAAGAAGCTAAAATTTGAGGTAATTAAATGAATGATATCATTTTGTTGGTCTTTATTTTCTACTTTTTGGCTGGCCAAGAAAACTGGTGAACTTTAGCTATGGTATGTTCTTTATTTAAATTCTTTTTCTTTTAGTGTGGTTTTTTTGTTTTGTTTTGGTTTGGTTTTGGCCATGCCACATGGCATGCGGGATCTTACTACTTCTCTGACCAGGGATTGAACCTGGGCCCTTGACAGTGAAAGCGTGGAGTCCTAACCACTGGACCACCAAGGAATTCCCTCTTTTAGTTATTTTTTTATTTTTTATTTTTTGCGGTACGTGGGCCTCTCACTGTTGTGGCCTCTCCCGTTGCGGAGCACAGGCTCTGGATGCGCAGGCACAGCGGCCATGGCTCACGGGCCCAGCCACTCCGCGGCATGTGGGATCTTCCTGGACCGGGGCACGAACCCATGTCCCCTTCATCGGCAGGTGGACTCTCAGCCACTGCGCCACCAGGGAAGCCCTTTTAGTTATTTTCTTATGATAATTTCTAGCAAGTAGATTAAAGAATAATGTTAGGAATTTTATTTTTAGGATAAGAACTTTTTCTTACATAGATTTAAAAATCAAGGGATAATAAACAGCTGTACCTTTAGGGTTCACAATTTGCAAATGATATAATTTAGCTGATAATTACTTGAACTATCAGCCAAAGCCAGAGCATTGATTTTTAACCAGTATTCTCAGTACCGTTTATTAAATAATCTCTCCTTTGCTTATGTAAACTTAAATAAGATACTACGTATATGGAGTAAAGTATTAGCAGTCATTGTTTCCTCCAGGAGAGATGAAGTAAATGGGGCTGGGGGGAGGACTTGAACTGTATCTCCAATATTAAATTTACATATTAGCATTTATTGGGGGGGTGGTAGATATGTTTGTTATAGTATCATTTGTTCTTTTTTTAAAAAACACTATTTTAATTAAAAATTTTAAAGAAGTGAAAGCACTAGCAGTTTCACTTCCCAATTATCAGCTTGTAGCATGTCCATCTGTGCTTTTTTCAGTGTCTATATAAACAAATACACAGACATACATAGATAATTTTTAACTGAAATGAACTCTTATGTGCTTTGTACCTTGATTGCTTTGGTAGTGGTTATATGGGTTGTGTAAATTTGTCAAAGCTCGTTAAAATGAACAATAAAAATAGTGCATTTTATTGTATGTAAACGTACCACTATACAGTTGATTAAAAATGGGATCTTATGACAAGGTAGTTATTACTCTTGGGAAGGAGTGAGGTGCTAATTATGTTGTTTTCTTGATCTGGGTGTGTTTGCTTTGTGAAAATTCAACAAGTTTATAATTGTACAGCTTTTCCACATATATGTTATACTTCATTAAAATGTTTACTTAAAAAATGGGATCTTAATAATTCTGGGCAATATACTGTTTAAGATAATTCTTTTTTATGACATCATTGTATTCCATTAATCAATGCCCTTATGAACATCTTTGATAATATTTCTTTCTACATTTGTAAGTTTTATTTTAATAGTATCTTTATCTTTTTTTTTTTTAATTTGCATGCATTGGGTCTTCGTTGCTGCACACGGACTTTCTCTAGTTGAGGCTATTGGGGGCTACTCTTCGTTGTGGTGTGAGGGCTTTTCATTGCGGTGTGCGGGCTTTTCATTGTGGTGGCTTCTCTTGTTGTGGAGCATGGGCTCTAGGCACATGGGCTTCAGCAGATGTGGTTCGTGGGCTCTAGAGCGCAGGCTAAGTAGTTGTGGCACACAGGCTTAGTTGCTCTGTGGCATGTGGGATCTTCCTGGACCAGGGATAGAACCCATGCCCCCTGCATTGGCAGGTGGATTCTCAGCCACTGTGCCACCAGGGAAGTCCTTCTTAATCATATTTTAAAATAGCTGGTAATGCTAATTTTTGTCTTCTTTTTCAACATTTATTGCTTCTTTCACCTGCTTATTTTCCTGGGAAAATTTTGGATTTTTTTTAATCAAGTTCTAGAAAGAAAAATCTCCCTAAAATTGTGATTAGAACTACCGTGAATCCAATTAATTGAGGGGAGAACTGACATCTTTACTATACATGTATAGTTCCATTCAGGAACCTGCTATGTCTTTTTTGTTAAAAAAAAAATTGCCCTTAAGTATAATAGTTTTCTTCATTTAAGGCTCACATATATTCTTTTTTTTTTTTTTAACATCTTTATTGGACTATAATTGCTTTACAATGTTGTGTTGGTTTATGCTGTATAACAAAGTGAATCATCACATATATTCTTATTAAGTGTATTTCTACTTGATTTTTGTTGTTAATTTAGGGGGAAACTTTTTTTTTTTTTGCGGTACGCGGGCCTCTCACTGTTGTGGCCTCTCCCGTTACGGAGTACAGGCTCCGGACGCACAGGCTCAGCGGCCATGGCTCACGGGCCCAGCCCCTCCGCGGCATGTGGGATCTTCCCAGACCGGGGCACAAACCTGTGTCCCCTGCATCGGCAGGCTGACTCTCAACCACTGCGCCACTAGGGAAGCCCTACTTTTAGTTTTTTGAGAAACCTCCATACTGTTTTCCACAGCGGCTGCACCAATTCACATTCTTACCAACAGTGTACAAGGATTCGCTTCTCTCCTCGCCAACATTTGTCTTTTGTATTCTTTTTGATGACAGCCATCCTTTTGTAAGCATTTTATAAAATAATTAAATGTTCTTGTAAAACATGACTTTTAAGTTACGTAGCATTCTATCAGATGGCTATGCTATCATTTATTAAATAAATGCCCTACTGTTGGCCATTTAAGGTTTTCCAACTTCTTGGTCTTAAAAATATAGCCAAAATGAATAGTACGTAATGTTGTTTCTGTGAAATTGTTATGACATACTCCTACAAGTTGAAATTGGATCAAATGGTCTGATCATTTTGACTTTTGGTTTTTAAAAGGAAAATGTCTCAAAAGTTTAATTTCATTCCTATTTTACTACACTTTCACAATCCTCAAAACTGTATTTAATTTGGGACTTCCACTGGCTAAGACTCTGAGCTCCCAACACAAGGCGCCTGGGTTTGATCCCTGGTCAAGGAACTGGATCTCACATGCATGCCATAATGAAGAGTTCACATGCCACAACTAAGAAGTCAGCATGCCAAAACTAAGAGTCCACATGCCACAACTAAAAGATCCTGCACACCACAACGAAGATCCTGTGTGCCACAACTAAGACCCAGCACAGCCAAAATAAAAAAAATAAAAAATAAATATTAAAAACAAAAAACCCAAAACTCTATTCAACTTGAAAATCAAGAAACGGATCTCATTTTAATTTGGCTTCTTTTGATTATTGGCAACTTTTGATACAGTTCAATACTGTCAAATGAAAAAAACATATAATGTTAACAAAAAGTTTCCCCCTGGGCTTCCCTGGTGGCACAGTGGTTGAGAGTCTGCCTGCTGATGCAGGGGACATGGGTTCGTGCCCCCATCCAGGAAGATCCCACATGCCGCGGAGCAGCTGGGCCCATGAGCCGTGGCCGCTGAGCCACGTGAGAGGCCCACATGAGAGGCCCACGTACTGAAAACAAAACAAAACAAAAAAAACTAAAAGTAGAACTACCATATGACCCAGAAGTTCCACTCCTGGGTATACATTCGAAAAAAAACCCCACTAATTCGAAAAGATACATGTACCCCAGTGTTCATAGCAGCATTATTTATAATTGCCAAGATATATCCCCAAATACAGTAAGTTAAACAAAATGAGAAGACAGAGAAATATGCAGCAGATGAAGGAGCAAGGTAAAAACCCACCAGACCTAGCAAATGAAGAGGAAATAGACAGGCTATCTGAAAAAGAATTCAGAGTAATGATAGTAAAGATGATCCAAAATCTTGGAAACAGAATGGAGAAAATACAAGAAACGTTTAACAAGGACCTAGAAGAACTAAAGAGCAAACAATGATGAACAACACAATAAATGAAGTTAAAAATTCTCCAGAAGGAATCAATAGCAGAATAACTGAGGCAGAAGAACGGATAAGTGACTTGGAAGATAAAATAGTGGAAATAACTTCCATAGAGCAGAATAAAGAAAAAAAATGAAAAGAATTCAGGACAGTCTCAGAGACCTCTGGGACAACATTAAACACAACAACATTCGAATTATTGGGGTCCCAAAAGAAGAAGAGAAAAAGAAAGGGACTGAGAAAATATTTGAAGAGATTATAGTTGAAAACTTCCCTAACATGGGAAATTAGTCAAGTCCAGGAAGTGCAGAGAGTCCCATACAGAATGAACCCAAGGAGAAACACACAAAGACACATATTAATCAAACTATCAAAAATTAAATACAAAGAAAAAATATTAAAAGCAGCAAGGGAGGGGCTTCCCTGATGGCGCAGTGGTTGAGAGTCCGCCTGCCGATGCAGGGGACACGGGTTCGTGCCCCAGTCCGGGAGGATCCCACATGCCGCGGAGCGGCTGGGCCCATGAGCCATGGCCGCTGCACCTGCGCGTCCGGAGCCTGTGCTCCACAACGGGAGAGGCCACAACAGTGACAGGCCCGTGTACTGCAAAAAAAAAAAAAAGCAGCAAGGGAAAATCAACAAATAATATACAAGGGAATCCCTGTAAGGTTAACAGCTGATCTTTCAGCAGAAACTCTGCAAGCCAGAAAGGACTGGCAGGACATATTTAAAGTGATGAAAGGGAAAAACCTACAACCAAGATTACTCTACCCAGCAAGAGTCTCATTCAGATTTGACGGAGAAATTAAAACCTTTACAGACAAGCAAAAGTTAAGAGAATTCAGCACCACTAAACCAGCTTTACAACAAATGCTAAAAACTTCTCTAGGCAGGAAACACAAGAGAAGGAAATGACCAACAAAAACAAACCCAAAACACTTAAAAAAATGGTAATAGTAACATACATATTAATAATTACCTTAAATGTAAATGGATTAAATGCTCCAACCAAAAGACATAGACTGGCTAAATGGATGCAAAAACAAGACCCATATATATACTGTCTACGAGAGACCCACTTCAGACCTAGGGACACATACAGACTGAAAGTGAGGGGATGGAAAGAGATACTCCATGCAAATGGAAATCAAAAGAAAGATGGAGGAGCAATTCTCAAATCAGGAAAAATAGACTTAAAAATGACTATTACAAGAGAAAAAGAAGACACTACATGATGATCAAGGGATCAATCCAGGAAGAAGGTATGACAAATGTAAATGTTTATGCACCCAACATAGGATCCTCTCAATACGTAAGGCAAATGCTAACAGCCACAAAAGGAGAAATCGACAGTAACATGATAATAGTAGGGGACTTTAACACCCCACATTCACCAAAGGACAGATCATCCAAAAGGAAAATAAATAAGGAGACACAAGCTTTAAATGACACATTAGACAAGATGGACTTAATTGATATTTTTAGGACATTCCATCCAAAAACAACAAATACACTTTCTTCTCAAGTGCTCATGGAACATTCTCCAGGATAGATCATATCTTGGGTCACAAATCAAGCCTTGGTAAATTTAAGAAAATTGAAATCATTTAAGTATCTTTTCCCACCACAATGCTATGAGACTAGATATCAATTACAGGAAAAGATCTGTAAAAAATACAAACACATGGAGGCTAAACAATACGTTACTAAATAACCAAGAGATCACTGAAGAAATCAAAGAGGAAATAAAAAACTACCTAGAAATAAATGACAATGAAAACAGGACAACCCAAAGCCTATGGGATGCAGCAAAAGCAGATCTAAGAGGGAAGTTTATAGCAATACAATCCTACCTCAAGAAACAAGAAACGTCTCAAATAAACAACCTAACCTTACACGTAAAGCAATTAGAGAAAGAAGAAGAACAACAAGAAAAAACCAAAGTTAGCAGAAGGAAAGAAATCATAAAGATCAGATTAGAAATAAATGAAAAAGAAATGAAGGAAATGATAGCAAAGATCAATAAAACTAAAACTTGGTTCTTTGAGAACATAAACAAAATTGATAAACCATTAGCCAGACTCATGAAGAAGAGAAGGGAGAAGACTCAAATAACCAGAATTAGAAGTGAAAAAGGAGAAGTAACAACTGATACTGCAGAAATACAAAGGATCATGAGAGATTACTACAAGGAACTACATGCCAATAAAATGGACAACCTGGAAGAAATAGACAAATTCTTAGAAAAGTACAACCTTCCAAGACTGAACCAGGAAGAAATAGAAAATGTAAACAGACCAATCACAAGCACTGAAATTGAAACTGTGATTAAAAATCTTCCAACAAAGGAACTTCCCTGGTGGCGCAGTCGTTAAAAATCCTCCTGTCAATGCAGGGGACACGGGTTCAAGCCCTGGTCCAGGAAGACCCCACATGCTGCAGAGCAACTAAGCCCGTGCTCCACAACTACTGAGCCTGCACTCTAGAGCTCACGAGCCACAACTACTGAGCCCACGTGCCACAACTACTGAAGCCTACGTGCCTAGAGCCTGTGCTGCACAACAAGAGAAGCCACTGCAATGAGAAGCCCACGCACCGCAACAAAGAGTAGCCCCTGCTCACTGCAACTTGAGAAAGCCCGCATGCAGCCAAAAATAAATAAATAAATAAATTTATATTTAAAAGAATCTTCCAACAAACAAAAGTCCAGGACCAGATGGCTTCACAGGCGAATTCTATCAAACATTTAGAGAAGAGCTAACACCTCTCCTTCTCAAACTCTTCCAAAATATAGCAGAGGGAGGAACAATCCTAAATTCATTCTTCAAGGCCACCATCACCCTGATACCAAAAGCAGACAAAGGTGTCACAAAAAAAGAACACTACAGGCCGGTATCACTGATGAACATAGATGCAAAAATCCTCAACAAAATACTAGCAAACAGAATCCAACAACACATTAAAAGAATCATACACCATGATCAAGTGGGGTTTAACCCAGGAATGCAAGGATTCTTCAATATATACAAATCAATCTGTGATACACCATATTAACAAATTGAAGGATAAAAGCCATATGATCATCTCAATAGATGCAGAAAAAGCTTTCGACAAAATTCAACACCCATTTATGATAAAAACTCCCCAGGAAATAGGCATAGAGGGAACCTACCTCAACATAATAAAGGCCATATATGACAAACCCACAGCCAACATTATTCTCAATGATGAAAAACTGAAATGATTTCTTCTAAGATCAGGAACAAGACAAGGTTGCCCACTCTCACCACTATTATTTAACATACTTTTGGAAGTTTTAGCCACGGCAATCAGGAGAAAAAGAAATAAAAGGAATCCAAATTGGAAAAGAAGTAAAACTCTCACTGCTTGCAAATGGCATGATACTATACATAGAGAATCCTAAAAATGCTACCAGAAAACTGCTAGAGCTAATCAATGAATTTGGTAAAGTAGCAGGACACAAAATTAATGCACAGAAATCTCTTGCATTCCTATACACTAATGATGAAAAATCTGAAAGAGAAATTAAGGAAACACTCCAATTTACCATTGCAACAAAAAGAATAAAATATCTAGGAATAAACCTACCTAAGGAGACAAAAGACCTGTATACAGAAAACTATAAGGCACTTTTGAAAGAAATTAAAGACGATACAAACAGATGCAGAGATATACCATGTTCTTGGATTGGAAGAATCAACATTGTGAAAA
Source organism: Pseudorca crassidens (assembly GCF_039906515.1). NCBI lineage: Eukaryota > Metazoa > Chordata > Mammalia > Artiodactyla > Delphinidae > Pseudorca > Pseudorca crassidens. The sequence goes on along the minus strand of NC_090296.1, from coordinate 64,022,728 downwards.
TGACTATAGTACCCAAAGCAATCTACAGATTCAGTGCAATTCCTATCAAACTACCAACAGCATTTTTCACAGACTTGAAGAAAAAATTTCACAATTTGTATGGAAACACAAAAGACCCTGAATAGCCAAAGCAATCTTGAGAAAGAAAAACAGAGCTGAAGGAATCAGGCTCCCTGAGTTCACACTGTACTGCAGAGCTACAGTAATCAAGACAGTATGGTACTGGCAGAAAAAGCAGAAATATAGATCAGTGGAACAGGATAGAAAGCCCAGAGTTAAACCCACGCACATATGGTCACTTTATCTATGATAAAGGAGGCAAGAATATACAATGGAGAAAAGACAGCCTCTTCAATAAGTGGTGCTGGGAAAACTGGACCAGGTACATGTAAAAGAATGAAATTAGAACACTTCCTAACACTATACACAAAAATAAACTCAAAATGGATTAAAGACCTAAATGTAAACTCTTAGAGGAAAACGTAGGTATAACACTCTATGACATAAATCACAGCAAGATGCTATTTGACCCACCTCCTAGAGAAATGGAAATAAAAGCAAAAATAAACAAATGGGACCTAATGAAATGTAAAAGCTTTTCACAGCAAAGGACATCATAAAGGAGGTGAAAAGACAACCCTCAGAATGGGAGAAAATACTTGCAAGCGAAGCAATGGATAAAGGGTTAATCTCCAAAACATACAAACAGCTCATGGAGCTCAATATCAAAAGAACAAACAATCCAATCAAAAAATGGGCAGAAGGCCTAAAAATACATTTCTCCAAAGAAGATATACAGATTGCCAACAAACATATGAAAGGATGCTCAACATTTCTAATCATTAGAGAAATGCAAATCAAAACTACAATGAGGTCTTCTGCCCATTTTTGGATTGGGTTGTTTTTTTGTTATTGAGCTGCATGAGCTGCTTATAAATTTTGGAGATTAATCCTTTGCAAGTAAGTCAGAAAGAGAAAGACAAATACTGTATCCTAACACACATATATGGAATTTACGAAAAAAAAATGTCATGAAGAACCTAGGGGTAATACAGTAATAAAGACATAGACCTACTACAGAATGGACTTGAGGATATGGGGAGGGGGAAGGGTAAGCTGTGACAAACTGAGAGAGTGGCATGGACATATATACACTACCAAATGTAAAATAGATAGCTAATGGGAAGCAGCCGCATAGCACACGGAGATCAGCTTGGTGCTTTGTGACCGCCTAGAGGGGTGGGATAGGGAGGGTGGGAGGGAGGGAGACGCAAGAGGGAAGAGATATGGGAACGTATGTATATGTATAACTGATTCACTTTGTTATAAAGCAGAAACTGACACACTATTGTAAAGCAATTATACTCCAACAAAGATGTAAAAAAAAAAAAACTACAGTGAGGTATCACCTCACCCTGGTCAGAATGGCCATCATCAAAAAATCTACAAACAATCAGTGCTGGAGACGGAGTGGAGAAAAGGGAACCCTCCTGCACTCTTGGTGGGAATGTAAATTGATACATCCACTATGGAGAACAGTATGGAGGTTCCTTAAAGGTATAAAAGTAGAACCACCATATGACCCATCAATCCCACTACTGGGCATATACCCTGAGAAAACCATAATTCAAAAAGACACATGTACCCGTGTTCATTGTAGCACTGTTTACAGTAGCCAGGACATGGAAGCAACCTAAGTGTCCATTGACAGATGAATGGATAAAGAAGATGTGGCACATATATACAATGGAATGTTACTCAGCCTTAAAAAGAAATGAAATTGAGTTATTTGTAGTGAGGTGAATGGACCTAGAGTCTGTCATACAGAGTGAGGTAACTCAGAAAGAGAAAAACATACTGTACGCTAACACAGATACATGGAATCTAAAAAGAAAAAAAAGGTTCTGATGAACCTAGGGGCAGGACAGGAGTAAAGATGCAGACGTAGAGAATGGACTTGAGGACACGGGGCGGGGGAAGGGTAAGCTGGGACGAAGTGAGAGGGTGGCGTTGACATATATACACTACCAAATGTAAAATAGATAGCTAGTGGGAAGCAGCTGCATAGCACAGGGAGATCAGCTCCGTGTTTTGTGACCACCTAGATTGGTGGGATAGGGAGGGTGGGAGGGAGAGGCAAGAAGGAGGGGATATGGGGATATATGTATACGTATAGCTGATTCACTTTGCTATACAGCAGTAAATAACACAACATTGTAAGGCAATTATACTCCAATAAAGATGTTTGAAACATTGCTTATAAAAGGGTGTTAAGTGGAAAAGCATGTTTAAAACACTATGTAATACAAGTTCAGTTATTAAAGAAAATGTAAAAAAAATTGAGGAATTCACAGCTCATTCAGAAAAGATACGCAGCAGAATCATACAGGATTTTGGGCTTCCCTGGTGGCGCAGTGTTTAAGAATCTGCATGCCAAAGTAGGGGACATGGTTTCGAGCCCTGGTCCTGGAAGATCCCACATGCCATGGAACAACTAAGCCCGTGCGCCACAACTGCTGAAGCCCGTGTGCCACAACTACTGAAGCCTGCATGCCTAGAGCCCATGCTCCACAACAAGAGAAGCCACCAAAATGAGAAGCCCGCGCACCGAAACGAAGAGTAGCCCCCGCTCACTGCAACTAGAGAAAGCCTGCGCACAGCAACCGAGACCCAACGCAGCCAATGATAAATAAATAAATATGGGGGCTATTTATTGTTTTTAAATAAATTTATTTAAAAAAAAGAATCATACAGGATTTTGTAATTGGAAAACTGATTACTGCTTCATGCTGCTCTAGAAGTGGGTTGTTATATTTAATACTTATTAGATTTTATACTTCTAAATTGAAATTGTGATCATTATGACTTTTTCAGAGTAGATTAAGGGTGCACTAACAGTTTCCAAATTTTTCTTATTTGGAAGTTTTGCTGCTAAGTCATTTTTCCATGTTAAATAGCTATACAGAAATGGATCCTGTCATCATTGCCTCTGAAGGAGTGGAGAAATTCAAAAATGAGAACTTTGAAATTATTATTGTTGATACAAGTGGCCGCCATAAACAAGAAGACTCTTTGTTTGAAGAAATGCTTCAAGTTGCTAATGCTATAGTAAGTAGCTTAATTTAACAACATTATTAAGACTTTGGTTAAATTAATTATAAATCCTGATTGAGTTTATGAACCATATAAATTATTTTTTGCCTGTAAGAAAGATTCCAAGTAATATATTTTTATTTTGGGCTCCTTTGTCTGTATGATAAGGACTTAATCTTCTGTACATTAATATGAAATTTTCATGAGTATTGAAATATTTCCTTTCTCACTTAATCATCTTATTAGTATGTATAAGAAAAAATAACAAGCAAAAAAAAATGAGAACCTTTAATAGCTGTTGAATTTCCTTTCTGTAAATTATTTAAATTAAATTAAAAACATTTGCTTTAGGTGAATTTTGAAAGATTTTTAAAATGAAGCATTTAAAAATATTAATAATCATTTAGTGTCTCTTTAAAATTGTGATGGAAATAACGGGAAGAAGAAGTGGTTTATAGGTAATCTATAGCACATATTATGAACCCATGTTTTGCCATTGAGATGTTGGCAGTAATTCTTTGGTTAATGATTAATACTAATACATTGTTTTGTTTTGTTTAGCTGTGCCATTATTTTGACCTAGGTGAGCAGACCTAAGGGAAATATTCTCATCTGTCCTTTATTTATTTTGCTTTCAGCGCACACTCTTCTACTTTTTTTCTCTGATTTACTGTTGCTATTGCATTTGTCTAGAGTGTGATTCCTCTAGATCATTGCTTAACTTTTTCCTCTTTATTCAGGCCTCAGCTCAAATGTTACCTCCAGACAGGTCTTCCCTGACCACCCTACAGAAAGAAACCTCTCACACCTCAGAACTGATTTTCTCTGTTCCATTTTAATTGTTGTACATCTGAAATGTTTATTTGCCTATTTTTTTATCTGTCTCCAGTGATTAGAATGTAGGTCCCACAAGCATAAGGATTTTCTTATTCATCTCTTTGACTGAGGACATAAATGGTGCCCAATACATAGTACTCCCTCAGTAAATACTGATTGATTGAATAATTATAATAAATATTTTTTATAGCTTCTAATGATGAAATTTGCTTAAGGTCAGTAAAAATATATATCTTTTCTATTTAAATTTTCTAGCAACCCGATAACATTGTTTATGTGATGGATGCCTCCATTGGGCAGGCTTGTGAAGCCCAGGCTAAGGCTTTTAAAGATAAAGTAGATGTAGCCTCAGTAATAGTGACAAAACTTGATGGTCATGCAAGAGGAGGTGGTGCACTCAGTGCGTAAGTATCATTGATGTTATTGTCCCGTGTCTTGGGCTTAGTGTGTGTGTGTGTGTGTGTGTGTGTGTGTATTTATGGCTTTCTTATTAATCATTTAAAATATATTCCAATGGTGGACCTAGTATGGTCTGTAAAAGAAGTTTAAATAGAAACAGAATTTTGGAGTACCTCTGATACAGTTCTCCTTTAGCTAGTGAGAAGAAACTTGAGCTATGTACCTTTGTCTAATTACCTTTAAAATCTTCTAGAAATTTGTTTTCCTTTTTGAGGTTATTTTGTGTTTTCTTTTTCTTTGCAGAGTTGCTGCCACAAAAAGTCCAATTATTTTCATTGGTACAGGGGAACATATAGATGACTTTGAACCTTTCAAAACGCAGCCTTTCATCAGCAAACTTCTTGGTGTGTACAGTGGTGGGGATATAGAAAAACCTTCAAGAAATAGTATGAATTTTTAGAACAGATTAGGATTTTAATTCTGCCCTCTTGCTAACTAGCTCAGGAAAATAATTTTCTTCTATGATTTATCTTCTTTACCTGCAAACTAAGGATGGTGGTTATCTGCTTCCTGTAGTTAGAGTGGTAAAATGAGCTATTAGATGGAAAGTTCCTTGGAAAAATTTTAGAGCTCAATACAGAAGCATGTGGTTGTAGTAATAGCAGTGATAATGGCAGCAAAACTTTCATAATGTCTCCAGGTGTTTGAGAGCATGGAATTTGGAATTAAACCCTGGGCTGCAGTTCCTGCTTTGTCACTTAACCTCTCCAGCTTCAGTTTTTCACCTATGAAGTGCCTATCTCACAGGCTTATTATGTATGTGCATGCATTTTGCATAATGTAAAACAGATACACTATTGGTTATTAATTTTACTTTTTTGGGTCTTATAGGTATGGGTGACATTGAAGGACTGATAGATAAAGTCAACGAGTTGAAGTTGGATGACAATGAAGCACTTATAGAGAAGTTGAAACATGGTATATGAGTAGCAAAAAGCATTTGATCTCAGATGACTTACCTGGATTTCTTTTGATAAAGCTATAATTTGTTTGAAATGATACATCCATTAAAGTCAATTCTTCAAATGTTTACTGTTTTAGATTTATATATAAATCATTTTAAATCTCAGGCATCTAAGCAATTGTAGAATGGAGTGTTTTTATTTTCTTTCTTGTAATCAAATTGCATTAAGATTAAAATTGAAGCTTTCATTGGGTTCCTTGGAGTAAAACAGGTTAAAAGTACGTTAGAATACTCTCTTCTGATTTGTTTGTTTACTTATAAATTTTATATTTATATGTAATAAAACATATAAAAAGAAATTTAAAAGAATGAGATTAAATACCCACACATGTTTTCTTTACTCCACATTGAAGTCAACTCCTATTGAAATGTGATTAACAGCTCAAGTTTTTTAATCTAACATGTGACTTTTTCAAATTACTTAACCTCGGACTACCCTGGTGGTCCAGTGGTTAAGACTCCACGCTGCCACTGCAGGGGGTGCGAGTTCAATCCCTGGTCTGGGGAGTTCCACATGCCGCGGGGTGAAGCCAAATAAATTAATTAATTAACTAAATTGAAAAAAATCCTGTTCAAATTACTTAACCTCAATTTTCTTATGTGTAAAAAGTAGATAATACTATCTTCTTCATAGAGTTGTGAAGATTAAATTAGCTGATATATGTAAAATGTCCAGCATGTCAGAAGCATTTAACATATTATTGACCATTTCTGTTTTTCTCAAAATGGTATTACTCTTAATTTCCATGGCCACATACTATCCTGCCTCTTTGCTCCTTCTCATTCATCTTGTCAGGTGCCTATGCCTTTACTTCTCAAATGTTGATGTTTTCCAGGGATCATTCTAGGCCATCTTCTTTCTCTGGAGCTTCAGACTCATATCTGTATGTTTAGATGCTTAGATCTTCCTTAGACATTTAGTTCAGTTTATCCTTGTCTTCCCATCCTAACCTCCCACCCCAATGTTATCATCTATGAATTTAACATCATTTGTCTTGTTGCCAAAGTCAGAAACTTGGATGTTGTCATCAACTCATCTCTTCCTCACTCTGGCCAGTCCTTTTCCGATCAGTCATTAGTCCTAGTGATTCTACCTCCTAATTATCTCCATTCCATCCCCTACTTCCCAGCAACTATGCAAGTTCATCTCTTATCTAGATTGTTTATTCTAAGTCTTTTAACAGATATTCCAGTTTTTTGGACTCTTCCCCTTGGATCAGTTTTTTGTACTTCAGCCGAAATGATCTTTCAGAAATGCAAATTTGATCCTATTACCTTTCTTAAAATCTTTCAGTAGCTTCCCATTTCCCTTAGAGTAGTTTTGAATGACTCCACTATCTAACCCACATCTTCCGAGTCATGTTTTGACACTATTGTTTTTAGCATTCCGTGTGCTGGTCATGCTGAATTTCTATCAGTTTCTCACATGTACGCTGCTGTCTCTGCCTTTGCCTTTGCTGGTCCCTCTGCCTGTTAGGTAGTTATTCATTCTTCTTCCTACTTCTGTTCTTCTTTATCCCAGCCAAACCGGCTAACTCCTACTAATACTTCAAGTCTTTCCTTAAATGTGCTTCAGGGACATTCTACCTTATCCTTAGACTAAGTTAGAACCCCCTACTGTATGTTTCCATTGAATCCTGTAATTGCTGTATGAGTCATCACAATGATTTGATTGATGTCTGTCTTCCCTGCTGGAAAGTGAAGGTAGGTTTCATAGCTGTGTTCTTCCTCTTTTATGTTCACAGTACCTAGTACAGTTTCTGGCACTTAGTAAGTCTTTAGTAAATATTTGTTGAATGAATGAATCTATCCTTTATTGCCTGATTCTTTCCCCCTGCTACTACCACACTAAACTGGGTAATATATTCCTAGTCAGTCTGCTTTCTGACTCCTAGATCTCTCTTTATATCTCTGCATTTTGCTTCTGCTTCTAACATTCTACTCCTTTCTGTTATCACCAAGGGCCTCCTGATTTCCAAATGTAGTGACCTTTCTCTTTCCTCTTGGCTCCCAGTATTTAACAGTTTTATCTGCCTTTTATATTTTCAGACTCTTCACTTGGGTTCCATGACAGTGGATTTCTTATATTTATCATAGCTTCAGTTGTCATTTCTGTATAATATGTATTTTAGCCTTAATCTTCTCTACCACTGTTTTATTTTGCATTTCTAGCTGCCGGCTATAACATTTCTTTTAAGATATTGTACTGCTAACTTCAAATTCAGAATGCCTAGAACCAAACACCATTTTTGTTTATATCTTTGGACAAAAATAGAAAATAATCTTTCTCCTTTGTCTTGTTCTTTCTGTTTTTCTCCTTAACTGAATTTACATAATGATGAAATGCTCAGATTCTAAGAATATCATTCAGTCAACTTTGACAAATGCACAATAATCTACACTCCATCAGGAAATAGAATATTTCCATTACTCTAGAAAGTCTGCTTATTCCCCTTCCCAGTAAATACTTCATATTATAGGAATCCTAGAGTGTATCTTTTTTTCCCACATGGTTTCTGTGACTCAGCATAATATTTTTGATATTCATCCAGGTGGTTGTACTCACCTGTAGCCTGTTTTTTTTTTTTTTTTTTAATTTATTTATTTTATTTACTTTTGGCTGCATTGGGTCTTCGTTACTACGCACGGGCTTTCTCTAGTTGTGCTGAGAGGGGGCTACTCTTCGTTAGAGTGCATGGGCTTCTCATTGCGCTGGCTTCTCTTGTTCAAGAGCACCGGCTCTACGCGCCTGGGCTTCAGTAGGTGCGGCCCGTGGGCTCGGTAGCTGTGGCTCGCAGGCTCTAGAGCGCAGGCTCAGTAGTTGTGGTGCTTGGGCTCAGTTGCTCCACGGCATGTGGGATCTTCCCAGACCAGGGCTTGAACCTGTGTCCCCTGAATTGGCAGGTGGATTCTTAACCACTGTGCCACCAGGGAAGCCCATAGCCTGTTCTTTTATTGCTGAGAGTAGTATTTCATTCAGAGTCTATCCACTTTCCAGTTCATGGACAGCTAAGCTGTGTAAGAAACTCCAAATAATCTTCTAAAGTGCTTTTGCCCATTTTACAATTCTCATCAGCAGTATATGAGAGTTCTGTTTGTTCTACATTCTCTTTAACTTGTGTTGTCAGACTTTTTAATTTCAGTTATCCTAGTAGGTATAGTTTGTCTCCTTTGTTTTCACATTTCCTGTATTTATGTCCATTTTCTCTGATAGAATATGAGCTTCTCTAGGATAGGATCTATCTGTCTCCACTGTATTCATCCTGTGATCTTGTGTGTAGTAACTGCTGAGTGAATATTTATTGATTGGATATTTTATAAGTGTGCTTCAAGATGAGCCCATGATTAAGGAAAATCATTAGGTTTTATTGACTGGAAATGTTCATTCTCTAATATATCTGCATCATTTATATTGTATTTCAGGTCAGTTTACGTTGCGAGACATGTATGAACAATTTCAAAATATCATGAAAATGGGCCCCTTCAGTCAGATCTTGGTTAGTTATACTAAAAAGTTTTTTTCTAACCTCTTTTGTTTTTGTTAAAATTTCTAAGAACAGATACACTTGCTTTAATTATTTTAATATTTGGGTAAAAATAGATACTTTTAAAACTTAGTATTAACATTAAAGCCATTAGTTAAATGTGAACATTCTGAACAATTAATCTCAAGCTATTATTGATTTTATGTTTAATATATCTTTTAGGGGATGATCCCTGGTTTCGGAACAGATTTTATGAGCAAAGGAAATGAACAAGAGTCAATGGCCAGGCTAAAGAAATTAATGACAATAATGGATAGTATGAATGATCAAGGTAAGGTGGTAGATTATTTGACTTGGAGGACAATGTTCTGAATATCAGTAAGTTGAGAGTTTAACTATATTCTTGTGAACAAGATGGGGAAAATTTAGACTGAAAGATGATTGTTAGGGAGATTTCTAGCTCCTTGAAAGCTCTTGCTCAAAGGGTTGGGATTACTGGGTTGACCTCCTCATTGAGAGAAATGTCTAGTATAGTGCTTCTCCAAATGAGTTCTGTGGAGAGAACACAAGTTCTTTATGGTGTTGATAGAAATAACTTAAAAGGGGAGTTCTGTAGTCAAATAAATTTGGGGGAACGCTGAGTTAAAAAAAAAACACTAGTAAGTTTATTTATTGTATGTCTCTCCTCAGAGCTCTAATATGCTAACATGAATTGGGAATCTGTAAGAGAGAGATAGTTCATGCAGTGTTTACCAGCTTACTTTGCTCTGTAACTCTCAAGGTTTGGTCTTCTCAAGTACACTGCTTTATCTCTAATCCGACATTATCCCTTTCTCCTGTACTTTCAGGTCCTCAGCCCATGAATATCTCTAGACCCATGACTTCTTTATCTTTTTCCCAGTATTTGTAGCACCCTTTCCGATTGAACCCAGCAGGCATGCCAAATATTTATCACCCTTTTGTAGGCCTTCTACTCTTGATCTCTGTTCTTATTTACAAAGAAATACAGGCTTTTGGCATTGAATTCTTTCAGCCTTTGGCTGATTTATCTATGAGATTGTGACAGCCACAAACCATTCTTAAAGCTTTTTCAAGGACCTCTCTCCATCAGTAAAATCCTCTGCTATATCTGCAGTCTCTCCTTACCTACTGACTTTTTTCCCCCATCAATATATAAACATTCTTTCTTAAGTTCACAATTTCACATTTTCTAGGCTTCACTTCTCCCGCATGCTTTTACTCTCTCTTTTCAGTCAAGCTTCTTAAAAGAATGCTTTATGTTCCCAAACTACTGAAATCTGACTTCTCTCCCCACCATTACTGTGAAATAGATCATACAAAGATTTTCAATAACCTTCCACTGGTCTACTCTAATGGATACTCTTCAGTTTTTTTCTTGACCTTTACAACATTGGATGTTAAACACCTTTTTCTCTTGGTTTCCATTATACCATCTCTCCATTTTACCCTTACCTTTATTGGTTTCTTTTTTTTGTTTGCTTTTTTTGTTTTGTTTTGTTTTGTTTGTTTGTGTTTTTGGCTGTGCTGTTTGGCTTGCAGGATCTCAGTTCCCAGATCAGGGATTGAACCGGGGCCACGACAGTGAAAGCCCAGAATCCTAACCACTAGGCCACCAGGGAACTACACATACCTTTCTTGTTCACTTAGTCTCTTTCACTGGTCTCATCCTCACCCAACCTCTTAAATGAATATCTGCTACAGTTTTCTGTCCTCAGCTAGTGTTTCTTATCATTCTGCTCAGTTTTGAATAATTAATCCACATCTATGCTTTGTCTACTACCTGATTGTTTTTTGTAGTCTCTACGTCTTTCCTGATCTCTAGGCCTTCATAGTAACCCAAATAATGTTTCTCTCTCATCTGTGTATCTTCAACACTATTAAAAGTTGTGCAGGGCTTCCCTGGTGGCGCAGTGGTTGAGAGTCTGCCTGCCGATGCAGGGGACACTGGTTCGTGCCCCTGTCCGGGAAGATCCCACATGCCGCAGAGCGGCTGGGCCCGTAAGTCATGGCCACTGAGCCTGCGCATCCGGAGCCTGTGCTCCACAACGGGAGAGGCCACAACAGTGAGATGCCCGCGTACCGCAAAAAAAAAAGTTTTGAATGTAGAATTGATAACTGCAGCCATATCTAGAGTGTTTATTCTGCCCTAGGTACTGTCCTGAGCACTTTACATATTTTAACCCACAACAACTCTTAAGGGACAATTCTGGGGTCAAAATCCAATCTAACTGTTACAGATTAGGATACAGGGAAGTTGAGTAATCTGCCAAAGGTCACTAGCTAGGGAATGGAGAGGCTGGGCTTCTGGCTTGAGAGTCTGTACTCTGGATCACTTCCTGTCTAGGTGCTCACTGAATGGTGGACAGACATCTCTGTTACACGTTTGAGAGTTTTCTGAGGTACATCAGTTCCAAAATGTAGTGCTTCTGCTTTGGTGAGTGACACTTCCACCTATCTATTCAGTTACCCAAGCTAGAAACTGGGGTCAACTTAGATTTACTGTCTAGTCATTCTATTGATTATGGATATAGAGGTATTGAGATGCCTAACTTTTCTCCTTTCAGTTGTGTCAGTTTTGCTTCGTGTATTTTGAGGCTCTTTTGTTGGGTGCATACACATTTAGGATTGTTATGTCTTCTTAGTGAATCGACCTGACCCTTTTATCATTATGTATGTAATGCTCTCCTTTGCCTTGCTCCACTTTATCTGATATTAATGCAACCACTCCAGCTTTCTTTTAATTAGTTGTTTGTATTATATATCTTTTTCTATCCTTTTACCTTTAACCTACCTGTATCATTATATTTGAAGTGAGTTTCATATTAACAACATGTTATGTTTTTTCTTTTTTAATATTTCTGATAATCTTTTAACTGATATATTATTTATATATTAGGATTTAAGTTCTGCCATTTTATCTTTTGTTCTGTTTGTTCACTCTGATTTTTGTTCTTTGTTTTCTCTTTTCTATCTTCCTATGGATTGTTTGAACATTATTTATTATTCTATTTTAATGTATCTGTATGTCTTTTAGTATGTTTCTTTGAGTAGTTTTCTTAGTGGTTGCTCTAGGTATTACAATATATATACATACTTAACTTATCACAGTCCATTCGTATCAGTATTTCATCACTTCAAGTACAATACAGAAACCTTAACATCACCTTAGACTTGATGAGTTATACTTCCTAAGTATTTCTCGTATCTTCTTTCTCCTCTTTGTCTCTATATCCCCTGAATTAGTTCATACACTCATCATTCCTTACCTGGATTGCTACAGTAGCCTCCTGACACTTCCCTTTCTCTTTTTTCACTCTTTTTTTTTTGCGGTACGCGGGCCTCTCACTGTCGTGGCCTCTCCCGTTGTGAAGCGCAGGCTCAGCGGCCATGGCTCACGGGCCCAGCCACTCCGCGGCATGTGGGATCTTCCCGGACTAGGGCTCGAACCCGTGTTCCCTGCATCGGCAGGCAGACTCTCAACCGCTGCGCCACCAGGGAAGCCCTTTCACTCTTTTAATCTGCCTTCCTCACTGCCACAAGAATAATCTTTCTAAACATAACGATTCTGGTATCGAAATCTTTCAGTGGCTCTATGTTGTCTTCGTGATGAATTCCCAACTCCTAAGCCTGGTGTACAAGTTCTGTTATAATTTTGTCCTTACTTACTTTTATAATCTCTTACATCTCTCAGCTCTTATCCATGCATTGTTCCTTCTACACAAAACTAGTTTCATTTATTCTAGGAATCCATGTTCTGCTTCCTAGAATATCCCTTGCTCTTTTCTCTTCTTTACTTATACTTGTCCTTCAGGACTACACAGTTAAAGAGAAACCACCAGCATGGAGCCTTTCCTGACTTCCTTTCTTCTTTGAATTATGTCCCCTTCTGCTTTTTGCTTAACTCTCTCCTATTGCTTGCCAGGATGTGCTGTTATTCACTGTCTTCTTTCTCTCACTCCATTTGAGCTCTTGGAAGGAATATGATACACATTTTCTAAATATTTTATCATGAAGATGTGGCTTAAAAGCTGCATTTATGAAATGGATTTAGAGGTTTTAACAGACTGTAAGTTTATTATGAGATAATTTGATCTTTATTTGTATTACATGAGTAATTAGTCTTCCGCTGGATTTCAGTTCACTTCTGGACAATATGCTTAGAGGGCATAGACAAATTAGAAAATGTAGTTAGGAAATCAGCGTGGTAAATGGGGTGCTAAACCGTGTTATAAGAGGAACAGTCAAAAGAGTTGGATATTTGTCACCTGGAGAAAATTCACAGGAGACATCATGGCTCTCAAATAGTTTGAAAGCCTTATTCTTTATGCCTGGCAAGGAGACATCTATGCAAAATAGGAAGGAATGTCAGGCAAACATATTTCATTTTAATATGTGAAAAGATTTTCCATAATTATGGGTATTAGAATGGCACAGATTGACTTATTTTGGATAGTGGATCATCTCTCCTGGGGTTGTTAAATCAAAGTTAGGTGATCACTTATTGGGGGGTATTGTGGAGAGAATGCAAACATAATAGAAATTTTGTTCCTGAGATTGTGTGCAACTAATGCCATAAGAAATGTACCTCGTATTCTAAGAGTTATCAAAACACTGGAAGGAATTAACTCATTCTTTACGTTACAGAAGGCGTTAAAAAACTAGTAGTAATTACTTGATTATATAGGAAATATACAATTACTCTGTTGATTATAGATAGAACCTACCTACTTCTACTTGCTTATACGCCTAAATTTATGATTTAAAGGATAATAGTTATTTAGAGCTAAGGTAAGCCTTTTTATTCCTCTTTGAAATATACCTTATACCTCTGGCATATACTCTGAGGAGCAGTTGGATATGAGCTATAGAAAGGGTGGACAAAGAAAATTTTTTCAAAGAAAAATTTTCACAATGTTCTATTTTACTTAAACTGTAGGGTGAGTAGATGTGTATTTGTTTTTATAGCTTATGGATATTATAAATATTCTTTTGAATATATTCCATGATTAATTTTTAAAAACCAGATGAAGACACAGCAGATGATAACAACATTTGTTAAATCTGGTTGGTGGTTTCACCACTGTATTTATTTTCTGTGTGTAAGATATTTGCATGTAACTGCTTTGACAATGAATGTTAATTGTGTGTACGTGAAAGTTATTGACCCTTGCCTACAGAACTGGACAGTACTGATGGTGCCAAGGTTTTCAGTAAGCAACCAGGAAGAATCCAAAGAGTAGCAAGAGGATCAGGTGTGTCAACGAGAGATGTACAAGAACTTTTGACACAATATACCAAATTTGCACAGATGGTAAAAAAGATGGGAGGTATCAAAGGACTTTTCAAAGGTAAGAAAAATAACAAGCTCATCATTAGTTGACACACTGAAAGGAAAGAAAGAGGTTGAGAAACTAAAAATTAAAGCCAGGGAGTACTGCCAGTATTAGAAAATACACTGCTGAATTTCATGTTATATTCAAGTACTTCCAGGATTTATAATGCAATCTGTGATTTATCTGTTTTCAGATTCAAGGTAATAAATGCTAATATTTTAAAAAATCACACTTAATGACTTTATTTTTGTGATGTTATAGTATATATTAAAGAAAATTTAGAGAATATAAGGAAATATAAGAAAAAAATTTAAAACACCCATTACCTTTACTCCCCAGAGAATCCCATGGGTCTTATTGCAAATAACATTTGATATAACTAGTGCTTTTTCTTTTCAAACATCATGACTTTTTTTCCATATTGTCAAATATTCTTCAGAATATAACTTTTAACCACTGAGTACTATTCCAGTTACGCATGTATCTTTGTTTAGCACAATGCGTCTTTGTTGGATGTTTAGGCTGATTTCATATCAGTATCAGTTCCTGTATCAGTTTCTGTGCAGTCTTCCATGAGGCCAGGGATTTTGTCTGTTTTGATCATAAATATAGTAGATGCAGAATAAGTTTTGTAATAATTCAGTATTTCCAATTTAATGGTCAAATGTTTTTCAATATGTTTTTTCGATTACTCACATTTAACATTTCTTCGTACATTTATTGGTTTGAATTTTCTTGGTGAATCCCCTCTTACTTAGGTTACTTGTCCATTTGTTTTATTTTTTTCCTTATTGCTTTGTAATAACTCTTTAAAATTCTTGGACTATACCTGCAAATATTTTTCCCAAAATTTCATTTGCCGTTCATTTTTATTTTCAATTAAAAATGAAGTTTTAATTTTTTTAATTAATTAACTAATTTATTTATTTGGCTGCATCAGGTCTTAGTTGCAGTATGCGGGATCTTCGTTGAAACATGCGGGGTCTGTCATTGCAGCACACAGGCTCTTTGTTGTGGCGCGCGGACTCTAGAGCACGCAGACTCAGTAGTTGCAGCATGCAGGCTTAGTTGCCCCGCAGCATGTGGGATCTTAGTTCCCCTACCAGGGATCAAACCCACATCCCCTGCCTTGGAAGGCGGATTCTTAACCACTGGACCACCAGGGAAGTCTCTGAAGTTTTCATTTTTAATGCAGCCAGGCCTTTTGGTTTGGTTTCTTTTATACTCATAAAAGCCTTCCCCATGTTGATACCACAGTAGTCACCTATACTTTCTTCTACTTGTTGTTTTTTTTTTTTTTAGGTTTTTACTCTTTATCCCACCTAGAATTTATTTTGCTGTGTATTGTCTAAGGTAAACAGATAAGTTTGTTTTTCCAAAGGGTTAAAATCAACTGTCCTAGCCCTCTCTTTAAGGTTTTTTTCTATATCATAAACACTATTTATTATTTAAGAAGTATTTAAGAAGTATTGATTAGGTAAGCTCCAAAGATGAATAATACCACTGAATAGCTTTAAAAAAGATGGGTATTTACATAAGTTTTTATCACGTTTTTTAATTTTTTTTATTTTTAAATTTTGTTTTGTGGTACGTGGGCCTCTCACTGTTGTGGCCTCTCCCGTTGCGGAGCACAAGCTCCGGACGCACAGGCTCAGCGGCCATGGCTCACGGGCCCAGCCGCTCCGCGGCATGTGGAATCCTCCCGGACTGGGGCACAAACCCGTGTCCCCTGCATCGGCAGGCGGACTCTCAACCACTGCGCCAACCCTGTGATAGGGAAGCCCTATCACATTTTGTCTTTGACAGTTTCCTTATTTTCCTTGCCTACTATGTCCTATTTTCTTTTTTGTGACAAGGGAGAAAAGTTAGACAAACAAGTTTAAAATTGGTCATAATTCCTAACACCACATATTATTTCAGATAGTGATTTATAAACACATTAAGTCAGTTTAACATCTTTCCCAAATGACCCTGACTGTTCTTGATAGAACTACTGCAGATCTGTTGGTGAGATCTTGTCTAAGCATTAACTGCACAATAAAGGCACAACCAAGATGAAGTGGGCAGTGGATATGGTACACGTCCTTGTCACACCAAAGTCTTAATAATTTTTCGAAGTTTTAAGTCCTCAGAGACAAAAACTCTTACAACAAATCATCAGTGGTTGTAAAATTCACATCTTACACAAATTTATTAATTATGAAATATTTTTACAGGTTTTATCATCTTCTATAAAAACACATCTTATAGTTCTTAATTCATTTAATTTAATCATATTAGCCAGCTTTGATCAGAGAATCAGGGTCATCTTTGATTTTCATTTTCACAAATGTTCCTGAGAAGTACCAGAGTTAATGTTCCTTTGAAATAAATAGTTTTGCTGAAGCAGCTCTACTTATTCATTGCTATTGCATCAGTGATGTCTTTGGCTTTCTGTCTCTTAAGAGCACAGCAGTTATTCTCTAAAGGATGCTCTTATCGCTTCTGCCCCAGTGTGCATCTCTTTCATTGGCTGCCTTTTTACTGTGGAGTTTTGACTGAGTGTGTAGAAATTCATTAATAAATGGAGTTGCATTATTCTTTCTATTCTCTGAAGCTTTTTGTTATTTATAATAGCTTCTTAGATATACACATCTTCAGGTTCTCTCAGACTCATTCTTTCATATCCATTTATCAGTAATCCACTCTCTTTCCCAATTAACCCATATCTGTAAAGTTTTTTGTTCAGCATTCTACCATGTCACTATTAAACAATTGTTATAGCTTACTATTAATAACCACTGGATATGGTTTTGCTTATAGTGGCTCATTCACAGGTATAAGTAAAAATGTTAACAAAAATTGTAGCCCTTAAGAAAGTTCCTTAGGGCTTCCCTGGTGGTGCAGTGGTTAAGAATCCGCTTGCCAATGCAGGGGACACAGGTTCGAGCCCTGGTCCGGGAAGATCCCACATGCCGCGGAGCACCTAAGCCTGTGCGCCACAACTACTGAGACTGCACTCTAGAGTCCGCGAGCCACAACTACTGTGCCCATGCGCCTAGAGCCCGTGCTCCACAACAAGAGAAGCCACTGCAATGAGAAGCCCATGCACCGCAACGAAGACTAGCTCCCACTCGCCTCAACTAGAGAAAGCCCGGGCGCAGCAGTGAAGACCCAACGCAGCCAAAAATAAATAAATAAAATAATTTTTTAAAAAAAGAAAGTCCCTTAATATTGAGTTTTACCTGTTCTTTCTCAAAAATATGTATGAAATTGGGATAAAGAGTAGAAGGGGAATATGTACAAATAGAAATAATTGTGTTAGAGTGATAAGATTATAGGTTTTTTTCTTTATATTTACTCAATTTCTATGATACCCTGATTATATTACAGGCTATATTGACTCAAAACCTTTTGTTCTTCAGGTGGTGACATGTCTAAGAATGTGAGCCAGTCACAGATGGCAAAATTGAATCAACAAATGGCCAAAATGATGGATCCTAGAGTTCTTCATCACATGGGTAAATTGGTTTAGTTTATAAGGGTTGAGTTTTAATATGCCTTTTGTTATGATATGAAAATCTGTTCAAACAATGTATGATTTAAGTAAAAGGGCCATCTAACTTCTAAGTTGAATGGTTGTAACAGTGCTGTATAATCTGAGGTTTTATTTACTCCTCTGCTGCTGTTTGTGATTTTTGAGCAGGCTACTTAATCATCTTTTGTTAATGCTTGTTCTGGTGACCTTTTTCCTTAGTTTAGAATCTGGATAGTTTCATTGATTAGACTTTGGAATTATATAACGATTTTGAAAACCCAGTTCCACTTTTACCATGTAACCTATAAAAAGTTCTTTAAACTTTCTGAACCTCACTTTCCCCTTCTGTAAAATCACAGGCAATAGCTCGTCAGGAAATTATGATGATTAAATGAGCTAATAGATAGGAAAGCATTTAGTACAGTTCTGGGCATAGAACAGATGTTCAATAATGGTGAATTGTTTTCTTACTTTAAGTCCTATGAAATAACTACCCCCCATCCCTGCCCCAAATTATTACTATTTATAAGACTCAGACTCCCCAGGAAAAAAATTTTTGTTTAGATTTACTGACTCCCTACTGTGTGACAGGTACTGTTCTGAGATCTCTTCATGTAGTATGTATTTCTCATAATGTGATGAGGTAAGTTATTCATTCTCTTTTATAGATGAGGATACTGGTTATAATACAAATTTTTATGTACTTTAAGGCTGATGCAGTCAGAACCCAGTATATTTTTTTAGAAGTTCAAGTACTTATTAGGCAAAAGTAACAAATGTTTCAAGTTGTGTTTAATAATTATTTGATTTTATTCTACTCTCACTCTAGGTGGTATGGCAGGACTTCAGTCAATGATGAGGCAGTTTCAACAGGGTGCTGCTGGCAATATGAAAGGCATGATGGGATTCAATAACATGTAAAGAAGATGCCTTAATTTAAACTGACTCAGTTGATTACATTGTTTGCTGAGACCTCAGAGTTTCCCTCCTTTTTGCAAACAGGAAATAAAAGTATTTTTCTTGTCTGTCTTGCCCCTTTTCTTTCTCTCCTCATCTTTTTTCCCCCTCCTTTTCTTTTTCCTTCCTTCCTTTTTCCCTCCCTCCCTTTCATATAAGGGAGGAATATATGGTTTTTGTGGAAATCATTATATTTTTGCTTTAGATTTTCTTCTGTTAGTTTTCAGCCATCATAACACATTATAACACTTCTTAAGTTAAACAAATGATGTAAAATTTTAGTATTGATACTTAAAAGTTTTTAATTGTCTCAAAGGCCAAGCATTGCATTTGTAAACAGTCCTGGTCAATAGTTACATGATGTCTCAATAAAAGTGCTGTAAAATAAACTTCAAAGTCGTTATAAGTTAAGGGGTTGTTAACTTTCTTTATGGCTTAAAATTATCAGTGTATCATGTTAAAAGGCAGACAGAGAAGCTAATATTTAAAACTATTCTCATAAGTGTACCTTTATTGGGACATATGATAGAGTAACCTAACCATTAGTATTAGGAATTTTTGTTTAACTTGGAATAATCAAGATAATTTTGCCATAGAAAATCTTAGGTCTGCCATTTAAATGGAAATTGTGAATTTGGTTACAGTTCACAATTTAATGCTTTGTATATAACTTGCATTTTTTTACCTCATATTTTTGAAGCCTTAACGGCAATATTTGATTTTCTTGAAAAGCCAAGTTTGTTATGTTTCTTACATACCAAAAATCTGCTTGAAGAAATTGATATACTTTGATGATAATAGCTAATGTATAGACCTCCTAATGGGAATATAACTGCAAATATTAGGCTGTCACTATTATATATTAAAAATAATGAGACCATGACAAGATTGACTTGGTGGTTGTTACTTTGGATGCATAGTTCAATTAGGACAATGGCTTTTCAGTAAGTTATGGAATTCATTTAAAATACTAGAATAATTATTATACCTACTCATTGACATCATGAAGATAATGGATGTGGTATAACAGTGTATTTTGAACTAGGGTGAACTGATTTTGAACTAGGATGAACTGATCTTCAGCAAAGAATTGATTTGTAGAAGTAGAAGAGAGTGAAAGAAATAGCTAGTTTTTATAGTATTAATTTTTTATAACTCAAGTGTTTTAAAAGGGTCTTAAAATCCAAACTATCTTCAGAAAATAATTACATAGAGAATGCAACCGATTTTCTTGTTTATTTGGGCAAAGATTTTATATCCCACCAAATAATTTTCACCAGCCAAAAACTTTAATATCTCTATAAAATATTTGTATACCCTGTAAAAATTACGTATCTTGTGTTCTGCAGAAATGTCATCACAAGGTCCAGCTACAGAAATTTGACAATAGAGAAAATATTGTTCTCCAAATTAGTTTCTTATTAAACTGATGCATACCACCTTTTCTGGGCATGCATTTTTGTGATTTCTATCCTCAGGGTGCCACTTTTTCATTTTGACCAAAAAAGGAAATGAGACACTTGGCCAAACTGTATGGCTTTGGGCATTGTTGTTAGTATTTTTGGGTGTGATGCAAATTATATTTTTCAGAAGCAAAAATAACAGTGGCAAAGGACAACTAAAGGTCCAGAACATGTAGTTCAGCTTCTGTTTCTCTTGTCTCTTCTATAAAATGAGGAAATTGGGGATGTTCTCTGAAATTCTGATTCCATTAATTCCTCAACCTGGCATCTTTTTAGTTACAAAAGCTATCTTTCATTTCTCACAGTTTCTATCAAAGTACTCATTTTTTGAAAGCGTAAGTACTATATACCAGAATTAAATTTTTTAATAATTTGAACAAATGTCCTTTTATTTTTCACTGTTGTTAAAATTAGTTCCTTAGCTTTTTGATATATGTTATATTTCCAACTTAGAGCACTAACTAGATCTAATATCATACAACATTGCATTCTTCTTGGATTTTATTATAATGTTACTTAAATATGTACAAACATAAAATTAGGTATAATTTCTTGCATTTACAATGCTTATGTAATTTTAAAACAAAACCAAACAGAACTTAATTATCAGAAAACTACAATACCTAGAAAAGGCAAATTAATAATTTAATCTGATGGATGTCAGTGTTCTGAAAGTATCGTATTTGCTAGCATGTAAAATATAAGGTGTATACACAATGCATCGCAACTTTATGGAGGAATTTTTTGGAAAAAAATAATTACTTTTCATCATGTAGTAAAAGCAATTTCAAAGTGTGTTACATAAACCATTATATTGTTCAAATAAATACAGTGTGTCATAATGTGAGAAGTCCTAAGTTCTGATATGTAGTAATATTGTACTAACCTTGAATAGACATATAACGCACATAGCTAAAAATAAATGTATTGTTATCAAAAATACTGATATAGAGAAGGCAATAAGACCAGGAAATTTACTAGAACTAAAGTTTCGTCATGCATATTAATGTTGGAAAATTACTATATTATTAATACCTTATGTCAGTGAATGTAGAGGTTCTGAAAAGTAAACCATAATATAAAATAAAATTGAATGATTTTCTTTTACAGGTAGCTTTAGTACATATAAACAAAAATTTGAGTAAAAAATGGAACAAAGTGTTTAAAATAAATGTGAAGGAATTTCAGCTTGTTGGTTGTGTATGCAGTAAAAGCAAGTATTTTACTATAATAAAAAATAATAGCAACCACAGGATTTGAATGAGCCAGGGAGAACCATGGCTAAATAACAACTAAATGTAAATAAGTTTTGATCTTCCTTAAAACCTGGCAATAATTATTAATAAAGCCAAGTAAGGTGCATATTCAAAACTAGGAAGCCATCATCACAGCTCAAATCTGTTTCTGTTCATTGCTGGCATTCACTGGATTAGAAACGTAGTCATCTTCAAAATTCTGCTCTAAACTCCAGTTACCATGCTCTGAACATTAAGCTATTGCATTACAGTTAAACCTAATGCCTTTTTTGCTTCTGAGCCATGAGTTACAGGAATGATGGATTTATATCTCAAATTTTGAGGTATTAATTTAAATTTTACTTCTAGATCACCTGTATAGTCTGTGACTTGTTGATGTGATGTGAAATTTTGCTATGAGTCTTTTCCCAACACTTTGCAATTAGGGGTAGATAACAATTTATTTGTGCTCATTGTTGAGTAATTGCTAACCCAAGCCTCTAGTGCCTATCCTTCTCTACTGACCTCTTGTCTGTAATATGGGCGTATTGAGTACAAAGTAATTTTTGGATGCTTTTAAAGGAAGCTGGTAAATTATGGCACATTTCCTTTGGTAGTATTAATGTGGTGCATACAAGCTGTTGAGGTTGGCATGCCTATGCTACTGTTTGCAACTCTCATTACTTTTCTTTCTCTTCATTCAAAATCATTATTTGAAGTGCATATAGATCTTTTAGCTTCATTTGGCTTAAAAGTTTCTCTCATTAGCCTAAAACAATGCATTTCTTTTTTTTTTTTTTTTTGCGGTACGCGGGCCTCTCACTGTTGTGGCCTCTCCAGTTGCGGAGCACAGGCTCCGGACGCGCAGGCTCAGCGGCCATGGCTCACGGGCCCAGCCGCTCCGCGGCATGTGGGATCCTCCCAGACCTGGGCACGAACCCGTGTCCCCTGCATCGGCAGGCGGACTCTCAACCACTGCGCCACCAGGGAGACCCAACAATGCATTTCTTGTACCAGTTGGATCATAAATGGAAAGACAATCAAGAAATTGCACAGCAGTACCTGTTTGTAGGAGAGATAATTTAGATGAGTCTGACACTAAGAAAATCCCCTACGTGGGGCCTGAGACTACTCTGACATAAAGACTTTCTTCTCATGGGAAGCAGAAGTGAGTAATATCCTGTAATTATGGTCTATTTTTCTTAAACAACACACGCAAAAGTTTTGTGACCTTCCAGGGAAAAGTCCTGTGTAATGTCTGCATATCTGCATAATTTATGTATCTTGCTTGTTTGCTTTTTTGATTTTAAAATAGAATGAGGGAAATTAAAGAGGTAACCCAAAAGAGGTAAGGGTTGTTACTGGATATATTCATGGACCAGAAATTCCCCAAGTTTCTGACTTTGGGAATCAATTAAGTGGTTCAGAATTTTATGTCTGACAGAAGTGGTACAAGAAATACCCACCTGTTTCTTGACATTCCATTTGATAGGAAATATAGGGAGTGTGAAGCCCTTCAGTTGATGTGTGTCCTTTGATTTTTTACAGTTTCCTTCTTATAGTTTACCAAGAACTTGGATTGGAGGGTAAATTTACTCTATATACACAATTGGGTTATCAAGCGCATCTCATCTGTTACTAGGGAAAGGTATGGTTTCCTCAGTCCAGAAAAAGTACAGTTCTCAGGATTGTTTTTTCCTTTTGGCAACTCAGCCAATATCAACAATTTTATTTTAGAGAGTTCAGCAAAAGTTCAGCGTGGGCAGTGAACCTGGAGCTCCTCGGGGCACGTCTCAGTCATTTATGCCATTGTTCCTTTCACATTTCCCCCCTTTGCTCATGATTTTTCCTGGAGAAAATATCACCAGGGCAACTTTTAGTCCCACATAGCTGGAGTGGCTTGGTTGCCTGTTCTGGATTCATCATGTTCCTCAGAGTGGGGGTTGGGTGTAAGAGTCAATAAATGGATCAGGAAAATCATTGGCGGCATCATGATATTGTGCTGCCTCAAGCATAGTGGTCTGTGTGAGCCTTAACCAAGCAGAAGAATGGTTAAGTATGGAAGTAATCAATTTAAGCAAGGACTTTATCAACATAAAGAAGCTAACAGCTATTAAGAGCAATAACCCAGTTTGCAGAACAGTTCTGAACCAAGATCCAATGTTTGAGGGCAAACAGCTGAACAAACATTAGGGGAGTGTTAAGGGTATCAGAGTGAAGCCAAGCGGGTTTCTTTTGTAGGACCTCAGAGTTTCTACTATATCAGAAGTATTTATCCAAGTACAGCAGGTGGCATTTAAGATGGCACAGATACCTCCATGTTCTGCCAGAAGGTAGTCTAAGACAAATCAGTTATCTAATATAACATGAGTAAGTGAGTTTAGGGAGTTAACTTGGTCACTTAATGCTATGACTGTGGCATCAGCTATGTCTGCTATGGTGGCAGAGAGATTTCGAACCAATTTGTCAAGGGTTCCAATCCTCCACTTGGGGAATATAATTCTTAGATATTTCTGAAATCCCTAAGAAGAGATTTCTCAGCAGAGGAAGGAAGTAGAGCATGTGTGCTATTCGGTAATTTCTGGAGAATTTAATACAGTCAAAGGGGCCATTAAAAATCCTAGGGGACATTGAGAAGCTGGGGCTAGGGCTGTTGAGGCAGGTCATCTTCCAACTACAAAGATATAGCAGATGGGGCACAAAGAAAGGAGTTGTCAAGGTGAAATTAAACCCTTGGTCAGTTATATTTGAGCAGCCTAGTAGCCTTCCTTGATGGGATATGTGGAGGGTCATCATGAGGACATATTCTGTTGCACAGCAAGGTAAAGTTGAGAGCCAATGTTTCTGGGTAACCGCAGGGTACTGTTGGAACAAATTGTTCCTAAGAACTATTGGGGGTTTTGTCTGATTCTATTGACCAAACAGGAAAAAGGAGCTGTGAATTCAAGTAGGCAAACATGGTATGCTGGGAGAATAGATGAATTCTGAACAGGACATGGTGGAGGGATATTAGTAAGCTTGGAGATAGCTAAGGCAAGGGGATCCCAGTGTTTGGTAAGTGATTTGGGGTGCCAATGGCATAGCCAACAATCTTAGATTTCCTCCAGTGGCTAGACTTTGGGAATTGCAAACTAGGGCATTACTCTTCCAGGCATAAGGTTCTGGGTGGATTTTAAGAAAGAATAATAACAGAAGTCTAATGAAAGAACTATCCAAGTAAAATCAGCCATTTTAATATAAAGAGGAGAAAGGGTGGCTCATGGCCTTGGTTAAAGAAAGAATCCTAAGCTGAATAGATTAGTTGAATGGCCAAGAATTGGAGCCAGAGGCTTTTTCCCAGGAGAGTTCTGGCAAGATACATGGTTTTCATAGAATTACTGCCAAAGGAGGATGCCCACTGTATGTAGTAGGGCTAAGAACATTAATAAACCTGAAACCAAAAGGAGGAGTCTCAGAAGTTCAATTCTCCAGTCCTTCATAGTCAAACTTAAGGGACCAAAGGACCTGGGTCATTTCTTTTAAACTTTCATTGCAAGCAACACCCATGCATGAAAATTTTCACTCCTTGAGCATGTGTCTATAAGGAGTATAAGAAGGAGAGTGGCAAGTTGCTATATCATCAATTACTACATATCAAAGGAGACATAGCAACTCTGTGATAATGGCAATTAGAACAAAGGTAAGAAGAGAGATTTCATTAATGGTGATCATGGAGTCTTGGGAGAGTTGTCTATA
Organism: Pseudorca crassidens; assembly: GCF_039906515.1. NCBI lineage: Eukaryota > Metazoa > Chordata > Mammalia > Artiodactyla > Delphinidae > Pseudorca > Pseudorca crassidens. The sequence continues at coordinate 63,997,629 of NC_090296.1, read as the reverse complement.
TTAGGTGTCATTTGCTTCACTTTTGGGTCAGTTTCAGCTTGAGGTCTCCAACTGTTTCAGAGGCCCATTCAGGTGGGGAAGCCTTTTTGAAATGAGAAACCTGAATCTAAGAATCAATGCCTTTATTGGCACAGAGGTTGGTTAAGAGTACCTGATAGGGTCCCTTCCACCTGGGCTGCAAGGAATCCTTTAAAAGATGTCTTTTCCAATAAACATAGTCCCCTGGTTGTAAATTGTGATGTTCTAGGTCTTGATATCCCAGGAGCGCTTTACTGTGTAAAGGTTTTTCAACCAGGTGCTCATTTTTCTTTAGTCTTAATGAGACTTTGGCAATAATGTAAAAGATCTCCCTTGACTAGAAGGGGCTCGTATAGCCCTGAGTCAAGAATCCTAAGTGTTCCAGTAATTATTTCAAATGGTGACAACTTGTATTTTCCAAAGGGTGTAGATCTTAAGTTTAATAAAACTATGGGTAGTAATTTAGACCAAGGAAGACTTATAGCCTCAGAGAGTTTTGCCAATTGTGTTTTGATTATGCTATTGGTTCTTTACACTAGACCAGAGGACTGAGGATGATGGGCGCAGTAGAAATGTTGTAGTATAGACCAGATTTCACAAACAGCATTTAGAATTTGTCCAGTGAAATGGCTACTTTTATCACTATGTAATTCCAAGGGAATTCCCCAAGTAGAACTAATCCTTTCCAACAATATTTTGGCCACTGCAAGGGTGGTTGCTCATCTGCAAGGAAAGGCTTCCACTCAATGGGAATACATACAAACCGTCACAAGAACGTATTTGTATCTTTGAGAGAGAGACAGCTCGATAAAATCCCATTGCCAGATAGCAAAGGAACCAAGAGATAAAGGAAAGTGGCCTTGAGAATATGAATAGGTTTTCCTGGGTCATATTTCGGATGATCTGATACCTTTGACATATTTCAGTCGCTACTGTGGGAGGTTTCCAAAAGTATTGTTTTCCCCAGGCTATCATTTTATCAGTTCTTTAATCAGTCATTTCATGTATTAATTTTAAGATGGTTTGTTGAGTGACACCAGAAAGAGCAGGGTAGCTGTTTGGCCCATATCAAAGCCCAGGATGCTGGTCAAGTATGCATCCATCAGAAACCCACCTCTGCTGTTCCTTAGCTGTAGCATTCACTTGCCCATCTCTGATAATATCTTTTTTTTCTTTTAATTGGAGTATAGTTGCCTTACAATGTTGTGTTTCTGCTGTACAACAGAGTGAATCAGCTACATGTATACATATATCCCCTCCCTCGTAGACCTCCCTCCCACTCCACCCCATCCCACCAATCTAGGTCATCACAGAGCACCAAGCTGAGCTCCCTGTGCTGTACAGCATGTTCCCACTAGCTAATGATTTTACACATGGTAGTGTGTATATGTCAATCCTAATCTCCCAATTCATCCCACCCCCCTGACGCCCACCCCAGGCCCACACATTCGTTTTCTGTGTCTGTGTCTCTATTCCTGCCCTGCAAATAGGTTCATCTGTACCATTTTTCTAGATTGCACATATATGTGTTAATGCACGATATTTGTTTTTTTTCTTTCTGACTTACTTCACTCTGTATGACAGACTCTAGGTCCATCCACATCTCTATAAATGACCCAATTTCGTTCCTTTTTATGGCTAAGTAATATTCCACTGTATATGTGTACCATACCTTCTTTATCCATTCTTCTATTGATGGACATTGATGGACCATGTTCTGGCTATTGTAAATAGTGCTGCAATGAACACTGGGGTACATGTGTCTTTTTGAATTATGGTTTTCTCAGGGTATATGCCCAGTAGTGAGATTGCTGGGTCATATGGTAGTTCTATTTTTAGTTTTTTAAGGAAGGTCCATACTGTTCTCCACAGTGGCTGTATCAATTTATATTCCCACCAACAGTGCAAGAGGGTTCCCTTTTCTCCACACCCTCTCTGGCATTTATTGTTTGTAGATTTTTTAATGATGGCCATTCTGACTGGTGTGAGATGATAACTCATTGTAGTTTTGATTTGCATTTCTCTACTAGTTAATGATGTAGAGAATCTTTTCGTGTGCCTCTTGGCCATCTGTATGTCTATTTAGGTCTTCAGCCCATTTTTGGAGAAATGTCTATTTAGGTCTTCTGCCCATTTTTTGATTGGGTTGTTTGTTTTTTTAATTTTGAGCTGAATGAGCTGTTTGTATATTTTGGAGATTAACCCTTTGTCAGTTGCTTTGTGTGCAAATATTTTGTCCCATTCTGAGGGTTGTCTTTTCATCTTGTTTATGGTTTCCTTTGCTGTGCAAAAGTTTTTAAGTTTAATTAGGTCCCATTTGTTTATTTTTATTTTCATTACTCTAAGGAATGGGTCAAAAAAGATCTTGCTGTGATTTATGTCAAAGACTGTTTTTCCTTCTTTTTCCTCTAAGAGTTTTATAGTGTCTGGTCTTACATTTAGGCCTTTAATCCATTTGGAGTTGATAATATCTTTTAAATGTTGGGTGTCCTTCCAAGTAGTATATAGTTAACTTGGTGTGAATAGAGTGACCAATGGGAGGAGGTTTCTTTATGAAGCCTGAATCTTGTAATGCTGCGGCCTTAGCAACTCTGTCGGCCAGTCAGTTTCCCTTTCCTTCCTCAGTGTTGTCTTTGGAATGCCCTGCAACTTATTGCCAATTGTTGTGCAGCAAGATTGCATCTAGCAAAACCTTAACAAAGGGGCCCGTTTTCAATTTCATTTCCCCCTGAGCTCAAGAAACCTCTCTGTTTCCAAAGCATTCCAAAATCCTGAGCTACTCCAAAGACATACCTGCTATCAGTGTAAATGTTAGCACATTTGCCAGAGGGCAAAGTGCAGGTGCAAATATGTGTATGGTTCAGCTTGTTGGGTTGAAGAAACTGAGGGGCAGAGCATTGGATTCTGTTATAGTGAAGGGAGTAGTGATAGCATATCCAGATTTCAGTTGTCCAGCAGTATTTCATAGATAAACCAAGAAATGTCAAGGTTGTCTAAAGGTGTTTCTTGCAATCTGGATACGGACTAGTCAAAAGATCAGTTGTGGTTATGTAATCATGTGAGATTTTATCTGTTGCTGATGGTAAGAGGGTAGCAGGATTTAGGGAGTTACAATGAGACAAAGTGACATTTGGAGAGGAAAGCAAGATTTCACAGGACATCAGTCAGCTAGCAGATAAGTGTGTGTGATATGACTTCAAGAGTGCCTCAATAGAGTGAGGGACAAACACCTGTAAGGGAGACCCCATAGCTGTCTCTTCTGTAGCCTGCAGAAGGGCAGCAGTGGCTGCTATTGCTTGGAGGCAAGGTGGAAGATCTTGATCTATAGGGTTCAACTGTCTCTAAAACCCAGTAGGTCTCTGTTTGCCCCCATGGGCTTAATGAGCACTCCAAGGATGTTTCCTGCTAACTTCATGAATGAATAGAAAGTGAAGAGAATAATTAGGGTGTCCTAAAGCAAGGGCTGTGGCCAACCGAGTGTCTAAAGTTTGAAAAGCTGATTCAGCCTCATTATTCCAAACAAGAGGATCAGGCCTCTATCCTTTAGAAGGGAAAAATGAGTTGTTCATACAAGAAGAAATTAGGAACCCAACTCTGCAATAGCCTGTTAGCCCAAGAAAAAGCATCTCACTGGCACTTGGTGGCATAAAGCGGGAAACTGAGATATGCCCTGGACACATGTAGGATCCAGTGTTAGCCCTTGAGGGGTTAGCAAATGACCCAAGTATCTTACCTGGGTTTGAACAGATTGGAGCTTTTTCCTTGAGACCTTATGCCTTTGTGTGCTAGCTGAGTGAGGAGGTATAGGCTGTCCTTGAGGCGTGCTTCCTCAGTAGGGGAACGTAACAAAAGGTTATCAACATATTGAAGTAAAGTAGAGCTGTGGGCAAAATTCACATTGGCCAAGTCTTGTCTCAATATCTGTGAAGAGTAAGTAGGGTTTTCTGTGTAGCCGTGAGGCATAGTGGTCCAAGTATATTGATGTCCTTCCCAAGTAAAGACAAACAGGTATTGGCTATCTGGATGGACAGGAATGTTGAAGAAAGCACTACGTAAATCTATGACGGTAAAGAACTGTGTGCTCAGAGGAATTAAACTGGGGGTGGTGTGAGGGTTGGGGACTGTGGGGTAATGTGATATGACACTATTGTTTACAGATTAGAGATTTTGAACAAAATACCAACCTTGGCCATGAGATTTGCCCATGGGAAGGATTGGTGCGCTACATGGACTGGTGCATGGGATTACGGGGCCCTTGTGGAAGTGTGCCTTGACAGTGGGACGAATTCATTCTAGGGCCTCAGGCCTGAGACCTGTTGAGGTGAGGCAAAGGTTTATTAGGATCTACCTGGATCCTAATTGATAGCACCTAATGAATGTGTTCTATGTCATTTGAAGAGGTAGACCGTAAGGTAGAAGGAACAGAATCTAACAAGTCCTTGTGATTGGGAATTGACAAGACAGAAGCAAGGAGGGGAATCTCAATATCAGGACTAGAGCTGGAAGTAGACCTTGAGGAGTCGATTGCAAGTGTATTTCTCCTTTTTGGGAAAAGGAAATATTAGCCTGTAATTTTTCCAGGAGATCTTGGCCCAAAAGGTGTACTGGGACAGAAGGAACAAGAAGGAACTGATGAGTTCCCTGCAAAGAACCTATCTCAAAAGGCAAGGAGTGGGGGGGACTTCCCTGGTGACACAGTGGTTAAGAATCTGCCTGCCAATGCAGAGGACACAGGTTCGAGCCCTGGTCCAGGAAGATCCCACATGCCATGGAGCAGCTAAGCCCGTGCACCACAACTACTGAACCTGCGCTCTAGAGCCCGCAAGCCACAGCTACTGAAGCCCGTGCTCCACAACAAGAGGAACCACTGCAATGTAGCCCCCATGTGCCACAACTAGAGAAAAACTGCACAGACCCAAGGCAGCCAAAAAAAAAAAAAAAAAAAAAGGCAAGGGGGCCAACTTGGTTACCTTCATAACCGTGTTGGGAACTCACACTATTTGGACAATTTCAGTACTATGAGGAAGAGCGCCTTGAGGCTGGTGGGGTTCAAGACAGACAAAGTTGTTCCTGTGTCCACAAGAGTGGTAATAGCTTCAGATCCTATATTAAAAAAAAAAAAGTCCAATTCTCCCAATGGTGTTAGTGGAAGTACCAGGAAGATCCCAACACTTTCCTCAGAGCACCATGTGTCTACAAAAGGGGGGTGCTTCTCAAATTTCTCAGAAAGTTCATGAAAAGGGTCAGAGTGAGTGGCTTTGGGCTGCGAATAGGGCCTTCTTTTTAACTTTGGGCAATTCTTCCAGTGGCCAGGCCACTTATGATAGTGGCAGGGACCTGGGCTTAGAAGGAACCCTGAAGAGAATTTTGGTCTTTCCGTTGAGGTAGCTGCTGCGTGGCAGTGGTCAGATGCTGCAGCTGCAAATTCACGATTTTAGTGGTCTTGCATTTCTCTGTGTGTTTGTTTTAGACAGCTAATTAGCCAAATTGACCAAATCAGGAGTGGCCATTGCTTTAAATCAACCTAAAGTGCATTTTTATTTTTAACACCTTTTTTTTTTAACATTTTTCCTTACACATGATTGATTATGAAACCATATCTCCCTATTTGTGGAGTGGGTTAACCTTAAAAATATTCTCTACTAAAATATATATGAAAGTCTTGTTTTTTATTTGATGGACTCTCTTCGTTACTGAATTTTATTCAGCTTTGTTGTCCCAGCCATTCACAGAAATAGGTAGATCTAAATTTACCTTTTTAGCTCTATATGGATCATTAGATAACTAAATTTAGGTAACAGTTAGGTTTTCAAGTAAATTATAGTAATACCTGAATTTATTTTTTGTCATAGTAATACAGTACAACTTATACTACAAAGTGAAAGAGAGAATGATTTGGCATGTTGCTTTGTTGTCCACTTTTAGTTGATCTGTGACAGTCTGGAAACAATGACAAAAATGTCAATGCCCAAAATAAAACCATTAGAATTTCTATGCTTTTCTGTTGCTATGAGTTGTTTGTTTGCAAAAGACTGCTCTTCAATTGGATATTTGTGTTAAAAAATAACTCTTCTTAGGAAATACTTCTGGCTCATGCTGGAATGTGACTTGCATTTTGAATTTTCAGTAAACTAAGAAATGTACTTGTAAACCATGAAAATAAGTTCTGCCTCAGCAGTGAAAATTGTAATTCGATATTTAATTGCCATTTTTGCAAAATAAAGTCATGCATTTATAAACATTCCACTAATTTTTAATGATAAAAGCTGTTGACTATCCTTCTTGCCAGTGAAAGGAAAGGGATTTTTGAATACTTGTAATGTAGAACTGTCTTGTTTATGAAAGCCAATTCATGAAGGCTTTAACAATTGGTTCTTTATTTTTCTTTTCAACTTATGCAGTTTTTGCTGTTTTGGATTGTCTCAATCCCATGCTAATGTCACTAGACAGCACTTGTGAACCTTGGCAACAAGCTAGTTTGATTTTATTACCAGAATATACATTATGAATTTCCATCCAATTAAAAATATATAGATGGCTTTCAAATAATCAACTTTTGTTTTTAAGGTTTTCAGTTTGGTTTTTAGGTTATCATAGTCATATGCAGGATAGAAAGTGTACAAAAATACTAAGCAGAGAGTAAGGAAAAATACCTTTTGCACAGGAGAGAAAGGAAGAATTAAGGTTGTATGGGTGTTGGGCCTGCTGTTGCCACACTGAATAGAAGATATGCTGGGCCATAACTCTGGGGAGCATTTATGAATTTGCCTGGCATGAAAATGGAATCTAGGGTATCGAATGAAGCCCCTCCTCCACGGCCAAAAGAATGTATTTTATTTTTGACCTCTACAACTAGTGCAAATTGCCTGAAAACGCTCATACTAAAACTACAATTAAAGACCATTTACATGGAAATGTTCCAACTAGAGTAATGCAATAATCATTGCAATCATGACTTTTTTATTTGGTTGAACACTGGGAAAAATCGGAAAAGTCTGAAATGTTCCCTCTTACACACACACACACACACACACACACACAACAGATAATAAATTATTCCTCACATTTGTTAAAATGGAAGCTTGCTAGCCCTCTGCTCTCCTTCAGGTCTCACTTAACTTTTTCTACAGTTACATATACTTAAGTACTTCAGACAGGTGAAAAAGCAAAATTCGCCTTTGAGGCTCTTATTTCAAGGGTATTTTGACTAGACTGTCATCCACATGAGAAATGGAATAAGTAGCATGAGCCGTTCATTAAAAAATATATTTTCAGCAACCACATCTCGTCACAAGGCTTTGAAGCACACTACGCAGCCGTTCTCATTTCACAGTGCAGAAACCAAAGTCTGGGAGGTGACTGCCCAGGATGCAGCTGGTGAGCGGTTGAGCCAAGATCCAGAAGCCGGCTTCCCGGTACAGGTACGAGGCATGACGTCACTGGTGGTGCCAGTCTGCGAGCTCGGGACGCGGGCCGGGCCGGAAATTGTACTGCAGAAGGCCCCGCCCCGTCCCGTCCCGTCCCGCCCCGCAGGAGCCGGGAGTTGTGCAGTCCAGACGGTGCTCAGCCGAGCCCCGGGAGCTGAGCCGGGTGGGCGGGACGCCAGAGGCCCCGCCCCTCGGGCCTGCCCCACCCCCAGGTCTGCCCCGCCCCGCCCCGCCTCGCCTCGCCCCGTCCCGTCCCGTCCCTCAAGCAGTGGCTTGGCCGGGCTCGGCGCTAGGCTGGCGCTGCCGGTGAGTCCCACTTCCTGACAGCGGGTTCGGTCCGCGCCTGGGCGGGGACGCGGAGAATGGAAGCGGGCTTATCGGCCATTACTTTGTATCTCGCCAGCGCCTGCAGTCCTGTGGTGGCGACAACGATGGACCGGAAGCCAGTGAGCCGTGCAGAGGGAGGAGAAGCAGGGGTTGCCTCGGGAGCTGCGGCCGCCGCTCCGTTCAGGGAATCGACACAGCAGGTAGGAGCGGCCGCCGAGGCTGAGGCCGGGAGAGCCCAGCTTCCTGTCTGCCTCGCCTGCCGCCTGCCCTTTTGGCCTGCCCGGCCTTCCTTCGAGCAGGCCGCCCGCCGGAGGTGCGTCCCGGGGCTCCTCTTCGAGGTGTCCCCGGCTCCGAGCGTCGGCTTGAGGGAAGGGGCGGACGAACCGCAGTCGGAGCGCCGCTGGGCATCGCCTCCTCTGACAGCGCCGCAGACTCCGGGGCGGCCTCGGATTTCGAGGGGTGAGGTTGCAGCTTCGGGTCTGCGAGCGCGAGAAGGAAGGCGTGTCCCCGAAAGGCTGTCCTTGGAGTAGCTGGAAGCCAGGTGACGCCGGCTGCGATCACTTCTCAGTCTCTCCTTGTGGGAGTGCCTGACTTGGCATCTGCCCTTTGGTTAGCAAATAGCAACTGGGTGCTATGCGTTTACAGGCTTCCCCCCCCGCACCACTTAATCCTTATAACTTCTGCATGAGGTGTGAGTTATCCCCATTTCACCAGGGAGGTAACTAAGGCTCAGAGCTGCGCTGTCCAATAGACATATAATGCCAGCCGCGTTTTAAATTGTACATTTTCTCGTAGCCACATTAAAGAACTAAAAAGAAACCGGTGAAATTAATTTTAATATTCTATTTTATTTAACCCAATTTATCAAAATATTTCAACATGTAGTTAATATGAACTGAAATTTTAATATTCTATTTTATTTAACCCAATTTTGTCGAAAACCATTTTAACATGCAATTAATATGAAAGTTATCACTGAGATATTTCACAGTCTTTCTGTGGTACTAGTCTTTGAAATCCTTTGTGTATTTCAGCACATCTCAGCTTGAACTGGCCCCATTTCAAGTGAGCATTAGCCCCATGTGGTTACTCTATTGGACAGCATAAGTTTAGAGCATTAGGTAAGGTTTGGAGGTTTGTTTTGTTGGGATTTGGTAGTCTGAAGTAGTAGCGTAGGATCTTTGGCCAAGTAAAACTAATGAAGAAATGGCTTTACCTGAAACCGGCTCAGGAGTATACAGTTTTGATGTTAAAAACCTGAGTTGCTTCTGTGTAGAAATCTTCCCACCCTGAGTGAGAACAAAGCTTTTCAGTGGCTTCATTTTTGAGACTAACTACCTGAATGTTAGTAAGACATTTCCCCCAAACTACAGATTCCTAGAGAATGGTGCCCGAATGTGAGTATAGTTCTAATATTATAAGAGGTAGTTTGCATTAACAAAAGCTTTTTCTCAGGCTAGTCTTTATATGGACTTGTTTTTTCTCCTACTTAAGAAGGGGGAAGGTAACCTGCAAGAAGGAATTCAGGGAAAATGCTAATTGATTAGGAAGCCCACTTATTATGTTCAGTTGAGTCGAGACCTGTTGTTGACAGGTGTACTTGAACTGAACCTTTTTAGTCCACAGCGTTTGATGTATTTTCCATTTGATTTTTCCTTCTGTTACTATAATTGTTTTCATCACTACTTCAGCTTTCAGTCTTTTAATAGCAAAGTAAACCTATACTGATTTACCAGATAAATGTTGTTTGAAGAGAGGCTCTTTATTGTGGCTTAGTGCTAATATGTTATCTTCACACTCTTGGTTAAAAAATAATAAAATAAATAAAACGTAAAGAAGGCCATAGAGCAAAAAGTAAAAAGTCATAGGAATACTCCCATCACCCGTTTCTCACATTCACATTCCCCAAAAGTAACTGTTAAGTTTCTGGTGTATTCTTTCTGGGATTGCCTATGCATATATAATCTTTCCTGTTAAACACAAATGGGTTCATACTATACAAACAGTTTTCTAACTTTCCCTTTGCGCTCTCTCATTCACATTCCTGAAGCAGAGACATTTCCAGGAACCCCAAATCTATGCCTACTTGACCACAGTAAGAGGGGAGAGGCCAGTGAAGTGGAGACTTGGGTGGCAGGAGAGGCTGCCATCCTGTACTCCTTCATTGGTTTGTCAGAACTGAGAAATCCCAAGTGTCATGTAGGGAAGGAAGAGTTAGGAGCTTGGGTCTGTGCTCAGAATTAGGCCTCAAACCAGGACATTCAGCAGCTTATCTGACTAGACTTTTGACCAGAATCTCAGCTTCAATATTATTAAAGGAGTTAAAATTTCAGTACTACTTGTTCATTTATTTATTTAGCACCCCTGCTACAAAGCACTTACGATGTGCCAGGAGCTGTAGGCTAAAGGATAGAGCAGTGAAGGATACGCGCTGTGCCTACTCCCATTCTGCCGATCACCTATTTGGGGAAGGTGATGCAGAGTAAATTCCAAGTGTCATACATGTTTTTATAAAGTTCTGGGTGCTATGTGAAAAGAAAATTGCCACTAAAAACAGGCCCCAAGGAACAAGATAAGCAGATTTACAGTACTGTTAACCATAAAATGTAATAAAATGTTAATTGACATTGCATCTCCTAATTTCCTGGTGTTAGGAAATTGTCTTTTCAGATCTTTGGAGTTTGTTGAAGTAGAGTTTGTATGATTGACAGTGAAAATTTTCTGACCTGCAGGCTGACTGTTTATCTGTAAAAATGAAATGTTTTCAAATTCAGAGAATAACTTTCATTTATAATTGTTGGAAATTTTGAATCAAATTATTTTCTGGTTGGTTTTACCCATCAATACCTCCCTTAACTAACCCCACACTCCCCTCTTTGCCAAGTAGAGGTTGTGATCATATGGCATAGATTCTTTCACAGATTTTTTTACTTGACAATCTGGTTCTTTAAGATGAGGGGTTGACAAACTAGAGCCTATGGGCCAGATCCCACCAGCCACTGATTTGTATAAAATTTTGTTGGAACATAGCCCATTCATTATGTATTGTCCATGGCTGCTTTTGCAGAGTTCAGTAGTTGTGACAGAGATTACATGGCCCTCAAAGCATAAAACATTTACTATCTGTCCTTTATGGGAAAAATTACTCAGTCCTGCGTAAGATGATAAATGTAAAACTTGGGGTTTACTGTATCAAAAATTAATATTAAAATTTTAAAAGAGAGCTCTTAAATAAAAGTTTCTTTAATAAAAATCTTTATATGAAATGTGATGATTAGAACAAATAAAATACCATTTACGTATTATGTATAGAGAATATTACTCAAAGGTTTGTTTATACTTGACTAATAACTTTGGTATTAGAATGAAAAATATGAATCACCTTTCAGCCTTCACCTTTTTTTTTTTTTTTTTTTGTGGTACGTGGGCCTCTCACTGTTGTGGCCTCTCCCGTTGCGGAGCACAGGCTCTGGACGCGCAGGCTCAGTGGCCATGGCTCACGGGCCCAGCCGCTCCGTGGCACATGGGATCTCCCCGGCCCGGGGCACAAACCTGCGTCCCCTGCATCGGCAGGCGGACTCTCAACCACTGCGCCACCAGGGAAGCCCCAGCTTTCACCTTTGTAGATTATTTTTTTTTACCTTTTGGATAAAATATAGCCAAGAGTCAGTTAATGGAGTTAGTAGATAAGTTTATTCCTGTTATTATGACCCAGCCAGAATGTTTTTATTTATTAAGGTTGCCTAAGGAAGACAAGGTACTGAACCCAATGAGAGACGCCCCTTCTCCTTTGCCTGTGTCTTAGAAAAGACAAATTAAGCCAGTGAGAGATTGGTAGAGGGAGAATGAGAAGCTGCTTGCTCTGATGGGGGTGGGGTGGGAGTGGAATAAGGCAGGGTGATGTACTGTGAAAGGGCTCAGCTCTGTTCATTGACTGGGACTGTTGCTTTCACATCAGATCCATCCAGTTAGTATGACAACTGGACATCTAACCCAGCTCCTCTGACTTTTCCTTGCCTATAAAGTCATGGTCCAAAAGGAGACATTGGTGTCAGGACAACCATAAACCAAATCTCATATGAAGGGGGAAAATGAGATTGGGTAGGAACGGCTCACTATGCTTAGGGACTGGTGATAGAAGAAAGATGGCCTGGGTGGACCATTTGTTGTTCATCTTATTTATGGACACAATGAATGGGCTGGTGTTCCTTTATTAAGGGCTGGGATATGTTTGAAACCTCAGGACAGGCTAGGGAGAATTGTGGTTTTTGTTTTTTCTGGTTGATCCGTAGGTAGCCCATGCTGTCAAGGTTTTCATGGTCTCAGTTTGCTCTACAGCAGTTATAGTTGCTGCCAGTGATGTCCATGTGTGTCATGGAACAATGCGTGTGTTCTTTGGGTTGGATATACCTGGATTCAAATCCTGGCTAATGACTAAACTTACCTTTGGGAAGTGAAGGACAGAGAACAGCCATATCTGTTTTCTAAGAAGAACCTTAGAGGATTAAGAGGAAACAATGCACAAAAATAAAGTTACATATACTTGCATAACTGGGCAATTCTAGTACACTATTTTTATCAGTACAATTCCATCTCTGCAAAAGCAGTTCAAAGAACTTTTCTAGGGTTGAACAACAATTGTGGGTTTAAATTATGTGTGGGCATATCTACAAGTGTAAGAATCCTTATAGAGGATGAAATTTTTGAACTCTGGACTATCTTGGACCATCCCACTGATATGGACTCTAATCATGGCAGTCCTGTAGTCCTGTATCATTTTGCTTTGGTTTAGTTTTAAAATTGTACCAGAGCATATTCTCATCATGAAAGTAAAACAACAACAAAATACAAAAAGAATAGGTGGCGCAGTGGTTGAGAGTCCGCCTGCTGATGCAGGGGACACGGGTTCGTGCCCCGGTCCGGGAGGATCCCACGTGCCGCGGAGCGGCTGGGCCTGTGAGCCATGGCCGCTGAGCCTGCGTGTCCGAAGCCTGTGCTCCGCAACGGGAGAGGCCACAACAGTGAGAGGCCCACGTACCGCAAAAAAAAAAAAAAAAAAAAAAAAGAATAAAAAGCCCCCTTGACCACTCCTTTACTTGTACCTCCTCCCCCATCTTTGTACCTAACTCCAAGGGTAACCACTGTTGCCAGATTTTTCTTTACAATTATTTGCACTGTGCTTTTTGAAATCTTCTAGTAAGAAGATACAACAAAGGTTTTCTTAGGAATTTAAACTTGAGGCAAAAAGACAAGGAAAAGCTCTTCATCCTCTCCCTCAAAATGCATTTGCAATGAGTTTGGAAAATTGGCTATATGTGTGAGGTAAAATTAGTATTTCCCTTGGAATGAAATTTGGATGTAATTAGAATTCCATAGACTATTATAGTTTTAAAATTTGTTAAATCTTTTTACTAGCAGGAAAACTGTGTTGTCATCTATATATTAGTGACCGAGAAATGTAGAAGTTCAGATATAGAATACTGATGGCCTGCTCTCCAGATTTGGTTTACAAATGAGTTTTATTTGGCCTGCACAGTGCTTTAAATTTTTTTGAATTTTAATGTCTTTGGTTGTGGCATGCTTTTCTTCAAAAGTCTACTTTTAATCTATAGCAGTATTTACTCATTTTTGGTACCTGCTTGGACCTAAAAGGCATCTTACTTCGGGACTCCCATTTTGGAAAAGGAGAGGTTCAGAATTAAGCTGAACTGGTTTTGGTTTGCCCACATGTAGCTAGGCTCAAATTCAAAGACTTAGCAGGGTTACCTTATACAAACATTTTATGTTACGTATCTAACATATGTACATGCATCTATATGATTTTCCTTTGATATATCAACACATTAATCCCTCCGTAATTAGCATTGTTCTTTAAAATTATTGATGTCCAGCATGTCTTCACATATTATACGACATTGGAATTGCTATGACTTGCAGTGTGTTGCTTGATTTCTTAGCTTTTGACTTAAAAAGTTTAATTGGTTAAGTTCTGTTTTTTAACCTCGGCAATGAGTATGCAGAGGTTTGCTTTACTATTCATTAAACTCTTCGTTTATGCTGTTGATGTGCTTTTCTGTGTATGATCTGTTTTATTGTTTAAAAACTGTTTAAGGATTGGCTTATATTTCTTTATTCCCTAAAATAAAGCAACCGAAAAAATTTTTTTTGTTACATGAAAGAAAATTAATCTCACTCGAAACTCTTCTTTTCTTAATTTATTATTGACATTAGATGAGTAATGAAAGAGGCTTTGAAAATGTAGAACTGGGAGTCATAGGAAAAAAGAAGAAAGTCCCAAGGAGAGTCATCCACTTTGTTAGTGGTGAAACAATGGAAGAATACAGCACAGATGAAGATGAAGTTGATGGCCTGGAGAAGAAAGATGTTTTGCCTACTGTTGATCCGGTAGGTTTGATACTGATGTTCCTTTTGTCAGTGGGTTTTGTTTTGACTGATTTGTTTCCCTTAAACATTTTCAAAAATATATTTATTTATTTATTTATATTTTTGGCTGTGTCGGGTCTTGATTGTGAGGGATCTTCGTTGTGGAATGCTGGCTTCTCTCTAGTTGCAATGTGAGGGCTTAGTTGCCCTGTGGCACGAGGCATCTTAGTTCCCCAACCAGGGATGGAACCCGTGTACCCTGCATTGGAAGGCGGATTCTTAACCACTGGACCACCAGGGAAGTCCCTCTTTCCCTTAAACATTGAATAGAAGGGACCTTTGAGGTTTAAATAAACTGTATTCTGATTATAAAATTATGCATTATGATTTTGGTAGAAAACAGTATTTTTACACAATATGGATGGAAGTATTTTCTGTATTTCAGTAGCCTGAATAGTTTATTTTTGAGTGTCAGAGTTCTTTTGTCAGTGTGGATAGGTTTCTTTAAGATTTATTTCACTAAACGGCGTACTTGAGTTCCAGTCCCTTTGTATTAAAGACTGTTCCACCATGATGGTTTCCATTTAAAGCTTAGAAGTTGTCAGTTCTTTTTTATCTTGCCTCAAGTTTTCATTAGAAGATAGGGGTATACAGTTCTTAACTTTATGTTCCTCATCAGCTAAATTTTTTTTTTTTTTTTTGCGGTACGCGGGCTCCTCACTGCTGTGGCCTCTCCTGCCGTGGAGCACAGGCTCCAGACGCGCAGGCCCAGCGGCCATGGCTCATGGGCCCAGCCGCTCCGCGGCATGTGGGATCCTCCCAGACCGGGGCACGAACCCGCATCCCCCGCATCCCCCGCATCGGCAGGCGGACTCCCAACCACTGCGCCCCCAGGGAAGCCCCTCACCAGCTAAATTTAAGAATTTCTAAGTTATCAATGATGTGACTGGGGACTTTCCTGGTGGCGCAGTGGTTAAGAATCCGCCTGCCAATGCAGGGAACACGGGTTCGATCCTTGGTCCAGGAAGATCCCACATGCCACGGAGCAACTAAGCCTGTGCACCACAGCTGCTGAAGCCCGCATGCCACAACTACTGAAGCCCACGTGCCTAGAGCCCATGTTCTGCAGCAAGAGAAGCCACCGCAATGAGAAGCCTGTGCACCACAGCGAAGAGTAGCTGCCGCTGGCCGCAACTAGAGAAAGCCCACGCACAGCAGCAAAGACCCAACACAGCCAAAAAGAAATTAAAAAACAAAAACAAAACAAAAAGATGTAACTGTAAAATTATAAGACTAGCTGTACATTTTTTGCAGGGGACACGGTGTACATTTTTTTAAAAGACGTGTTGCCTTTCTAAGTAGTCATTTTGAGAGTTCAGTTGATCAAATATTTATGGACTTTCTAGGTGCTGGTGATACAGCAATGGGCAGTATAAATTTCTGCTTTTATATGCTAGTGGGCAGAAAGGCAATAAGCAAGTATATACTATAATTATCAGACTATGGAAAGTGCTATCAAGAAAATAAAGCAAAGTAGCAGAATAGAGAATTATTAATTTAGATTTGGCTTAAAAAATGTTATTACTAATTTTTCATCAGATTTGGTTCTAAATAAATTCTAGTTATTAAAGCAATATCAGATCCAGATTCTCTGCTATAGATAATATTCAAAGGACTGTGCAGTATACTCTGAAGGCAATTCCAAATGCATGCAGAATATTGTAGAAGTGTTTCATGCAGTGGGAGAATTGTTGAAATAAATGTCTTTCTTTTAAATTACTTTGAAGGGGTTTTTATTTGTCTGTATAAATTTGTGTATATATGTATGGGTTAAAAAGTCTTTGTCTCAAAAATAGTCCTCTATTTACATAGGAATCAGTAATAAAGACATTGCATAGAAAAAATGCATCCTTACTACTTTCCTAAAGGTTTACTCTTTAAAAAAGCTTTACTGAGATGCAGTCCACGTAGCATACATTCATCAATTTAAAATTTGCAGAAGTGGTTTTTAATATATTCACTGATAGACGCAACCATTACCACGGTCAATTTTTAGTACGTTTGCATCACATCAAAAAGAAACCCAGTACCCTTTAGTTATCACTCCCTACCCTTCATCTCCCCAACCCCTGATGACCACTAATCTATTTTCTGTCTATTGATTTCCCTATTATGGACATTTCATATGAACGAACTCGTATGATATGTGATCTTTTGTGACTGGCTTCTTTCACTTAGCGTAACGTTTTCAAGGTTTATCCATGTTATAGCATGTGTCAGAACTTCATTCCTTTTTTTGATATAACATGTTTGTCAGGTCAGAGACATTTGGTTGTTTCTACCTTTTGGCTATTATGAATAATTCAGCTATGAACATTTGTGTACCAGTATTTGTGTGGACGTATGTTTTCATTTCTCTTAGGTATGTACCTATGAGTGGAATTGCTGGGTCATATGATAACTCTATACAGGTATCCCCTGCTTTTTGAAAGTTTGCTATACACCACTTCGCTTTTATGAAAAACCTACGTTAGTACCTCTTTTCGCTAACTGAAAGAAAGCCGAAGAGGATTTTCACTTTTATGAAAAAAGGTAAAAAGCAAAAATAGCGTCCAGAATTTGTTTTACAGTGAGCCCTTGTAGAGGTGGTGGGCACCCTGAACAGTGAGAGAGGCACCTTGAAGCTCCTTCCCAGGGGAACTATACTCAGCATCACAGCATCAAGCCGCCATAGCTTTGAACTGTATCTGTGAGCATTTGTGCTTTGTTTCGATTTATTTTGTTCAGCTGTTTAGTAAGATGTGTCCTAAGGTAATCACTTATTTACTTTACACAGTTTTGCGTTATGAAAGGTTTCATAGGAATGCTCTACTTATGGATAGCAGGGAAATCCTGTATTCAGTCATTTGAAGAACCACCAAATTGTTTTCCAAAGTGGCTGCACCATTTAAAATTACTGCCAGCATTGAATGAGGGTTCTGATTTCTCTACATCCTTATCAACACTTGTTACTATCTTTTTTATTCTAGTTGTCCTTGTGGGTGTGAAGTGGCATCTCATTATGGTTTAATTTGCATTTCCCTGGTGGCCAGTGATATTGAGCATCTTTTCATTTGTTTATTGGCCATTTGTATATCATCTTTAGAGAAATGCCTATTCAGATCCCTTGTCTGTTTTTTTTTTCTCTTCTTTCCTTTCTCTCTCCTTGCGGTACGCGGGCCTCTCACTGTTGTGGCCTCTCCTGTTGCAGAGCAGAGGCTCCGGACGCGCAGGCTTAGCGGCCATGGCTCACGGGCCCAGCCGCTCCGCGGCTTGCGGGATCCTCCTGGACCGGGGCATGAACCCGCGTCCCCTGCATCGTCAGGCCGACTCTCAACCACTGCGCCACCAGGGAAGCCCACCTGTTTTTAAAAATATTTATTTATTTATGGCTGAGAATCTTTCATTGTGGCGCACGGGCTCTTTGTTGCAGTGTGTGGGCTTCTCTCTAGTTGTGGCACACGGGCTCCAGTGGAAGCTGGGGGTAGAAGGAGCCCTGTGTTCTTAGCTGTACCAGTCTGGCAGTGAATTTCCACTTCACTTTGCCGGGAAGGCCAATGGTCTTGGTTCACTTACTTCATACTCTCATTTTCTTGTCAAATTTTTATTTATTTTCTTGAATAGATTTTTTTTCATTTGTAGTATATCCTTAGGACCATTTCCAGAGGGTTTAATTTATTTTAAATAATTTTCACCAGTTTCACTGGGTAGTGGGTCCACAGAGTTCCTCCTGCTGTTGTGCTGTAAGTCCATATCCACTCCTAAAATAGTTAATTACCTTGTATATAGTATGTTGTCTTTCGAATTTATTTGAATTTTTAGGCTAAACTAAGACAAGAAACCTGGGTGATAAGAAACCTGTCTGTTTCCTTCGCTGGGAGGCGGCATGCATAGTCAGAGCTGGTTTCAGTTCTGGCTTAGTCCTGGAGTAGTCATCTCCCTGTGTTGACGACTTAATCCCACTGCACTTCAGGTCTCACGACTACAAAAAAAAGATAACCTTTGGCTCATCTACATTAAGAATTGTTTTTGAAGATTGAAAAGATAGTACATATGAAGACTCATTGAAAAATGACTAAGAACTATATACATGTAAGGTAGTATTAGATAACAAAGCAAATACAGTAGGTAGCACAAGGAATCTCGCTCAAAAGGTAATTTTAGAACTCTATTGGAATTTGAAAACCCATGACTAAATTTAACAATTTTCCCTACATTCCTTATTCAAGAATCATTTGAAAGTTTATGAAATTAACTTGTTTGGCTTCATTCCTGAAATATCCATTTTGAAGTTTTAAAGTTATATTTTCCTTGGTGGTAATTGTGTCTCCTAGAGTATAGTGATTTTTTTAGGCAACGAGGAGCTGCTATTATATACTAATACCATATATATGTGTGTGTGTGTGTGTGTGTGTATAAATACTGCCAGTAGGAAGCTTATGTTATAAACTTAGTTGGAAGCTGAGAGCTGACATTATACTTCACTTCTACATAAAATTTTCAGAAAAAAATCTGGTACCGTTCATGAAGAATTTGTAATTAGCAAATAGGACTATCTATGTTGGCTAAGTTAACCAAGGCCAAAAGAAACAATTACTTAAATCTTTTGCTAAAAGAGATACAATTCATTTTTTGGATATTTTTAATTGCTGCCTGAACTATAGATATCTTCGTTTGGTTTATTACTTATGCATGCACATGTTAATGTCAGTCATCATTTTTTTTAATGCTGTAGTTTAATGTAGACTTATGGTCGTAAAGCAAACTTGCAGATAGTGGTTTCCTCTTTAATGGGGACACTTAGGTTGTTTCCATATCTTGGCTACTGTAAATAATGCTGCCACTAACAAGAGAGTGGAAATACCTCTTCGAGATTCTAATTTCAGTTCTTTTGGATAAATACCCAGAAGTGGAATTGCTGGATTATTTGGTGTTTGTATTTTATTTTTTGAGGAACCGCCCTACTGTTTTCCATAATGGCTGCACCATTTTACATTCCCACCAACGGCGTCCAAGGGTTCTAATTTCTTTACATACTCACCAACACTTGTCTTTTTTTAAAATAATAATCATCCTAGCAGCTGTTTATAATTAAAGACAGACCTAGCATCACTTAATGTGCAAAGCAGACTTTCCAACTTCTATTGGCTTCTAATCCGTCGTAAATCTGATAGGACACAGGAATTTGGAAAAGGTATTGTATATTTACATAGTAGATATGTAGAACAGACCCAATTAAAGAAAAACCCTGATATCTAAAATAAAGATTTAAGAATAATACTCCTGGGACTTCCCTGGTGGCACAGTGGTTAAGAATCCGCCTGCCAATGCAGGGGACACGGGTTTGAGCCCTGGTCCAGGAAGATCCCACATGCAGTGGAGCAACTAAGCCCGTGCACCCAGAACTACTGAGCCTGTGCTCTAGAGCCTGCGAGCCAGAACTACTGAGCCCACGAGCCACAACTACTGAAGCCCGTGTGCCTAGAGCCCATGCTCCGCAACAAGAGAAGCCACCGCAATGAGAAGCCTGCGCACCACAATGAAGAGTAGCCCCCTCTTGCCGCAACTAGAGAAAGCCTGCGCGCAGCAACAAAGACCCAATGCAGTCAAAAATAAATAAATAAATAAATAAATAAAAGACTAATACTCCTGGCATATGATACTTGATAGAAAGTAAGAAATGGAGACCTAGATCTTTTTACAATCTTATAATTGTTTTCCTTAGATTTTACCTTAGATGAACGTTAAGAGTAAACATATTTCCAGTAATTCCTTTAACCATTGATTTAGTTTTGCTTAGGGTTCCTTAAATATGTGTATATGTGTGTATCTAACTATACATATTAAAAACTTTGATTATGCACATAACTGTTACCTATATAAATGGACTGATGCCTTTCTTAATATAGTAAGAACTCAAAATTATCTGGGCTCATTTTTGCCTATCAAATTTTTAAAAAGGAAAAGAACAATATACTGTAATGAGGGTACAAGGGAATGGACAATCTCATACATTACTGCTGAATATTTATTGGTAAATTTTCTGGTGTGAAGTTTTGCATTGTGAAGGGAGAGCTTTCCAAATGATTATATTTTTGACCTAGTTATTCCACCCTTAATTTAAGCATTTGGGAAATATGCTTAATATTTTCAATATAGTAAATGGGAAAAACAGCAGGATAGAAAAAGTATAGCAATGTTGTAAAACACATATATGCTGAGGAAAAGACTGGGAAAAATATACTAAGATGTTAATGATAATTATCTATGGATGGTGGAAAAATGGGTGACTTAAATTTTCTTTATACTTTTTCCATTTTGTGTTATTGCAATAAATGAGCATTACTTTTATAATTTAAAAATAAGTTGTTTCAAAACAAAAGATAGCAAGTCTTAATAGTTCTTTATTAAGGAAGAGATGGAAAATTATGTAGGAAGAAATAGGTAATTAAATTTTTGCAGAAAGAGATGAATCTACTTGAGTTTGCGCTCATAAATTGGAAGTCTTAAAGACTCAAGATCTTGTCCCAGTTCTTCTGTTACTGGGATGGTGGTGGCGGTAGTGATGCTGGCAGTGGTGGCAGTGTTCCAGTGTAGACTCTGGGTCAGTGTCTGCACAAAGGGCCCTATCCATTCATTCTGTATAACTCTGTGTGATAATGATAGATGGTATTCAGGAATCCATATCCAGTGTCTCAGCTCTGGAACAGGTTTGACTCTTTGGTAGTTGCAGCCTGGATATTAGCAATTGTTCTCTCTAGAAACAACCCCAGGAGAATTGGTCCACTGAGAAATGCATGCTTTTCTCCAAAAGCATGCTGAGTCCTTTTCTAACTAGTTTCTTGGCCTTATCACTTATTATGTGTTATAGAAATTGCTTCCATTCCCTATGTATCTGTACTGTCCCATTTGCTGTTAAAAAAAAAAAGTAAACACTAAAGTCAGAGCATCTTAAGCAGAGCCCCTAAACAGAGCCCCTTATCTCCACCTAAGAGATGCCTCCTGCACTGAATGTAGAAGATATAGCAGGTTTTTATCAGGGAGTGAGAAATGTACAGTGTTTTCTTGACTGTATTTGTTTGCTTGGACATCCATTCTTTTTTTTTTTTTTTAACATCTTTACTGGGGTATAATTGCTTTACAATGGTGTGTTAGTTTCTGCTTTATAACAAAGTGAATCAGTTATACATATACATATGTTCCCATATCTCTTCCCTCTTGCGTCTCTCTCCCTCCCACCCTCCCTATCCCACCCCTCCAGGCGGTCACAAAGCACCGAGCCGATATCCCTGTGCCATGCGGCTGCTTCCCACTAGCTATCTACCTTACGTTTGTTAGTGTATATATGTCCATGACTCTCTCTCGCCCTGTCACAGCTCACCCTTCCCCCTCCCCATATCCTCAAGTCCGTTCTCCAGTAGGTCTGTGTCTTTATTCCTGTCTTACCCCTAGGTTCTTCATGACATTTTTTTTTTCTTCTTAAATTCCATATATATGTGTTAGCATACGGTATTAGTCTTTTTCTTTCTGACTGACTTCACTCTGTATGACAGACTCTAGGTCTATCCACCTCATTACAAATAGCTCCATTTCGTTTCTTTTTATGGCTGAGTAATATTCCATTGTATATATGTGCCACATCTTCTTTATCCATTCATCCGATGATGGGCACTTAGGTTGTTTCCATCTCCAGGCTATTGTAAATAGAGCTGCACTGAACATTTTGGTACATGACTCTTTTTGAATTATGGTTTTCTCAGGGTATATGCCCAGTAGTGGGATTGCTGGGTCATATGGTAGTTCTATTCGTAGTTTTTTAAGGAACCTCCATACTGTTCTCCATAGTGGCTGAACCAATTCACATTCCCACCAGCAGTGCAAGAGGGTTCCCTTTTCTCCACACCCTCTCCAGCATTTATTGTTTCTAGATTTTTTGATGATGGCCATCCTGACTGGTGTGAGATGATATCTCATTGTAGATTTGATTTGCATTTCTCTAATGATTAGTGATGTTGAGCATTCTTTCATGTGTTTGTTGGCAGTCTCTGTATCTTCTTTGGAGAAATGTCTATTTAGGTCTTCTCCCCATTTTTGGATTGGGTTGTTTGTTTTTTTGTTATTGAGTTGCATGAGCTGCTTGTAAATTTTGGAGATTAATCCTTGGTCAGTTGCTTCATTTGCAAATATTTTCTCCCATTCTGAGGGTTGTCTTTTGGTCTTGTTTATGGTTTCTTTTGTTGTGCAAAAGCTTTGAAGTTTCATTAGGTCCCATTTGTTTATTTTTGTTTTTATTTCCATTACTCTAGGAGGTGGGTCAGAAAGGATCTTGCTGTGATTTATGTCATAGAGTGTTCTGCCTATATTTTCCTCTAAGAGTTTGATAGTTTCTGGCCTTACATTTAGGTCTTTAATCCATTTTGAGCTTATTTTTGTGTATAGTGTTAGGGAGTGATCTAATCTCATACTTTTAGATGTATCTGTCCAGTTTTCCCAGCACCACTTATTGAAGAGGCTGTCCTTTCTGCACTGTACATTCCTGCCACCTTTATCAAAGATAAGGTGTCCATATGTGTGTGGGTTTATCTCTGGGCTTTCTATCCTGTTCCATTGATCTATCTTCCTGTTTTTCTGCCAGGACCATACTGTCTTGATTACTGTAGCTTTTTAGTATAGTCTGAAGTCAGGGAGCCTGATTCCTCCAGCTCCTTTTTTCATTCTCAAGATTGCTTTGGCTATTCGGGGTCTTTTGTGTTTCCATACAAATTGCGAAATTTTTTGTTCTAGTTCTGTGAAAAATGCCAGTGGTAGTTTGATAGGGATTGCATTGAATCTATAGATTGCTTTGGGTAGTAGAGTCATTTTCACAATGTTGATTCTTCCAATCCAAGAACATGGTATATCTCTCCATCTATTTGTATCATCTTTAATTTCTTTCATCAGTGTCTTATAATTTTCTGCATACGGGTCTTTTGTCTCCTTAGGTAGGTTTATTCCTAGATATTTTATTCTTTTTGTTGCAGTGGTAAATGGGAGTGTTTTCTTGATTTCACTTTCAGATTTTTCATCATTAGTATATAGGAATGCCAGAGATTTCTGTGCATTAATTTTGTATCCTGCTACTTTACCAAATTCATTGATTAGCTCTGGTAGTTTTCTGGTAGCATCTTTAGGATTCTCTATGTATAGTATCATGTCATCTGCAAACAGTGACAGCTTTACTTCTTCTTTTCCGATTTGGATTCTTTTGTTTCCTTTTCTTCTCTGATTGCTGTGGCTAAATAAGAATAAGAGTGGTGAGAGTGGGCAACCTTGTCTTGTTCCTGATCTTAGTGGAAATGCTTTCAGTTTTTCACCATTGAGGATGATGTTGGCTGTGGGCTTGTCATATGTGGCTTTTATTATGTTGAGGAAAGTTCCCTCTATGCCTACTTTCTGCAGGGTTTTTATCATAATTGGGTGTTGAATTTTGTCAAAAGCTTTCTCTGCATCTATTGAGATGATCATATGGTTTTTCTCCTTCAATTTGTTAATATGGTTTATCACATTGATTTGCGTACATTGAAGAATCCTTGCATTCCTGGAATAAACCCCACTTGATCATGGTGTATGATCCTTTTAATGTGCTGTTGGATTCTGTTTCCTAGTATTTTGTTGAGCATTTTTGCATCTATGTTCATCAGTGTTATTTGCCTGTAGTTTTCTTTCTTTGTGACATCCTTGTCTGGTTTTGGTATCAAGGTAATGGTGGCCTCATAGAAGGGATTTGGGAGTGTTTCTCCCTCTGCTATATTTTGGAAGAGTTTGAGAAGGATAGGTGTTAGTTCTTCTCTAAATGCTTGATAGAATTCGCCTGTGAAGCCATCTGGTCCTGGGCTTTTGTTTGTTGTAAGATTTTTAATCACAGTTTCAATTTCAGTGCTTGTGATTGGTCTGTTCGTATTTTCTATTTCTTCCTGATTCAGTCTTGGCAGGTTGTGCATTTCTAAGAATTTGTCCATTTCTTCCAGGTTGTCCATTTTATTGGCATAGAGTTGCTTGTAGTAATCTCTCATGATCTTTTGTATTTCTGCAGTGTCAGTTGTTATTTCTCCTTTTTCATTTCTAATTCTATTGATTTGAGTCTTCTCCCTTTTTTTCTTGATGAGTCTGGCTAGTGGTTTATCTATTTTGTTTATCTTCTCAAAGAACCAGCTTTTAGTTTTATTGATCTTTGCTATTGTTTCCTTCATTTCTTTTTCATTTATTTCTGATCTGATTTTTATGATTTGTTTCCTTCTGCTAGCTTTGGGGTTTGTTTGTTCTTCTTTCTCTAATTGCTTGAGGTGCAAGGTTAGGTTGTTTATTCAAGATGTTTCCTGCTTCTTAAGGTGGGCTTGTATTGCTATAAACTTCCCCCTTAGAACTGCTTTTGCTGCATCCCATAGGTTTTGGGTCGTTGTGTCTCCATTGTCATTTGTTTCTAGGTATTTTTTGATTTCCTCTTTGATTTCTTCAGTGATCACTTCATTATTAAGTAGTGTATTGTTTAGCCTCCATGTGTTTGTATTTTTTACAGATCTTTTCCTGTAATTGATATCTAGTCTCATGGCGTTGTGGTCGGAAAAGATACTTGATACAATTTCAATTTTCTTAAATTTACCAAGGCTTGATTTGTGACCCAAGATATGATCTATCCTGGAGAATGTTCCATGAGCACTTGAGAGAAATGTATATTCTGTTGTTTTTGGATGGAGTGTCCTATAAATATCAATTAAGTCCATCTTGTTTAATGTATCATTTAAAGCTTGTGTTTCCTTATTTATTTTCATTTTGGATGATCTGTCCATGGGTGAAAGTGGGGTGTTAAAGTCCCCTACTATGAATGTGTTACTGTCGATTTCCCCTTTTATGGCTGTTAGTATTTGCCTTATGTATTGAGGTGCTCCTACGTTGGGTGCATAAATATTTACAATTGTTATATCTTCTTCTTGGATCGATCCCTTGATCATTATGTAGTGTCCTTCTTTGTCTCTTCTAATAGTCCTTATTTTAAAGTCTATTTTGTCTGATATGAGAATTGCTACTCCAGCTTTCTTTTGGTCTCCATTTGCATGGAATATCTTTTTCCATCCCCTTACTTTCAGTCTGTATGTGTCTCTAGGTCTGAAGTGGGTCTCTTGTAGACAGCATATATAAGGGTCTTGTTTTTGTATCCATTCAGCCAATCTGTGTCTTTTGGTGGGAGCATTTAGTCCATTTATATTTAAGGTAATTATCGATATGTATGTTCCTATCCCCATTTTCTTAATTGTTTTGGGTTCGTTATTATAGGTCTTTTCCTTCTCTTGTGTTTCTTGTCTAGAGAAGTTCCTTTAGCATTTGTTGTAAAGCTGGTTTGGTGGTGCTGAACTCTCTCAGCTTTTGCTTGTCTGTAAAGGTTTTAATTTCTCCACCAAATCTGAATGAGATCCTTGCTGGGTAGAGTAGTCTTGGTTGCAGGTTTTTCTCCTTCATCACTTTCAGTATGTCCTGCCACTCCCTTCTGGCTTGTAGGGTTTCTGCTGAGAGATCAGCTGTTAACCTTATGGGGATTCCCTTGTGTGTTATTTGTTGTTTTTCCCTTGCTGCTTTTAATATGTTTTCTTTGTATTTAATTTTTGACAGTTTGATTAATATGTGTCTTGGCGTATTTCTCCTTGGATTTATCCTGTATGGGACTCTCTGTGCTTCCTGGACTTGATTAACTATTTCCTTTCCCATATTAGGGAAGTTTTCAACTATAATCTCTTCAAATATTTTCTCACTCCCTTTCTTTTTCTCTTCTTCTTCTGGAACCCCTATAATTCAAATGTTGGTGCGTTTAATGTTGTCCCAGAGGTCTCTGAGACTGTCCTCAGTTCTTTTCATTCTTTTTTCTTTATTCTGCTCTGCAGTAGTTATTTCCACTATTTTATCTTCCAGGTCACTTATCTGTTCTTCTGCCTCAGTTATTCTGCTATTGATCCCATCTAGAGTACTTTTAATTTCATTTATTGTGTTGTTCATCGTTGCTTGTTTCATCTTTATTTCTTCTAGGTCCTTGTTAACTGTTTCTTGCATTTTGTCCATTCTATTTCCAAGATTTTGGATCATCCTTACTATCATTATTCTGAATTCTTTTTCAGGTAGACTGCCTATTTCCTCTTCATTTGTTAGGTCTGGTACATTTTTATCTTGCTCCTTTATCTGCTGTGTGTTTTTCTGTCTTCTCATTTTGCTTATCTTACTGTGTTTGGGGTCTCCTTTTTGCAGGCTGCAGGTTCATAGTTCCCGCTGTTTTTGATGTCTGCCTCCAGTGGCTAAGATTGGTTCAGTGGGTTGTGTAGACTTTCTGGTGGAGGGGACTAGTGCCTGTGTTGTGGTGGATGAGGCTGGATCTTGTCTCTCTAGTGGGCAGGTTCACGTCTGGTGGTGTGTTTTGGGGTGTCTGTGGCCTTATTATGATTTTGGGCAGCCTCTCTGCTAATGGGTGGGGTTGTGTTCCTGTTTTGCTAGTTGTTTGGCATAGGTTGTCCAGCACTGTAGCTTGCTGGTCGTTGAGTGAAGCTGGGTGCTGGTGTTAAGATGGAGGTCTCTGGGAGATTTTCGCCGTTTGATATTATGTGGAGCTGGGAGGTCTCTTGTTGACCAGTGTCCTGAAGTTGGCTCTCCTACCTCAGAGGCAGAGCTCTGACTCCTGGCTGGAGCACCAAGAGCCTTTCATCCACACGGCTCAGAATAAAAGGGAGAAAAAGTAGAGAGAATAAGTAGAAGTATGAAGAAAGAAAGAAAGAAAGAAAGAAAGGAGGGAAGGAAGGAAGGAAGAAAGAAAGATAGAAAGAAGCGAAGAAGGAAAGAAAGGAGGGAGGGAGGAAGGAAGGAAGGAGGGAAGGAAGGAAAAAAGAAAGAAAGAAGATACAGTAAAATAAAATAAAGTATAATAAAGTTATTGAATTAAAAAATAATTATTTAGAAAAAAAAAGGGGACGGATAGAACCTTTAGGACAAATGTTGGAAGCAAAGCTATACAGACAAAATCTTACACAGAAGCATACACATACACCCTCACAAAAAGAGGTAAAGGGGAAACAATCATAAATCTTGCTCTCAGAGACCACCTCCTCAATTTGGGATGATTCGTTGTCTAAAGGAGGGAAGGAAGGAAGGAAGGAAGGAAAGAAAGAAAGAAAGAAAGAAAGAAGGTAAAGTATAATAAAGTTATTAAAATTAATTATTAAGAAAAAAATTAAAGAAAAAAACATGGACGGATAGAACCCTAGGACAAATGGTGGAAGCAAAACTATACAGACAAGATCTCACACAGAAGCGTACACATACACATTCACAAAAAAAGGAAAAGGGGAAAAAATCATAGATCTTGCTCTCGAAGCCCACCTCCTCAATTTGGGATGATTCGTTGTCTATTCATGTATTCCACAGATCCCGAGTACATGAAGTTGATTGTGGAGCTTTAATCTGCTGTTTCTGAGGCTGCTGGGAGAGATTTCTGTTTCTCTTCTTTGTTCTCACAGCTCACAGGGGCTCAGCTTTGGATTTGGCCCTGCCTCTGCGTGTAGGTCGCTGGACATCGTCTGTTTTTTGTTTTGGGGAGGTCTGAGGTCTCCTGCCAGCCTTCAGTAGGTGTCCTGTAGGAGTTGTTCCACTTGTAGATGTATTTCTGGTGTATCTGTGGGGAGGAAGGTGATCTCCGCGTCTTACTCTTCCGCCATCTTCCCAGCATTCGGACATCCATTCTTGTGTAAAGAGAAACTAAGGAGCTACCTTACTTGTGTGTCTTTTCAGAAATGTTATCACAGGAATTGATATACCTACTTT
Organism: Pseudorca crassidens; assembly: GCF_039906515.1. NCBI lineage: Eukaryota > Metazoa > Chordata > Mammalia > Artiodactyla > Delphinidae > Pseudorca > Pseudorca crassidens. The sequence goes on along the minus strand of NC_090296.1, from coordinate 63,969,601 downwards.
TCATTGAAAGACTATGTTACATGTTTACTCCTGTCTGCTTTAGCCCATCTGCCCAGTCTTACAGATATTCCTTTTTAAAAAAATATTTAAAATATAGAACTTTATTTTTAAATTAATTTGCATAAGAAGTTGTTAAGACAGACAGTGGCCACTCAAAATGACTTTGAAAACCCTGAGGTGAAAAATTTTCCTTAACCAGCAAGAAAGGAAATAACACCGAAATTGGCAACTTCGTTAGCTTTAGACAGCGGAAAAGGAAGATACTTCCATTTCACCAATAGAGAAAAAAGGGTCATTTCCAGTGTCTACAGTTTTCAGTATTACAGATATTCTTGTATATGCTTTTTTAACGCCCTTATAATCATCAGCATATCTTATCTAAGAAGATTATGGACAGGTTTATCTTTTCCTTCTCTCCCTGGAACCAATATTCAAATAATTACTAATGTGTTTGATCGATTGTAGGCTCTATACTATGTTTTCTTTTCATAAACAAAAATATTGGTATGATGAATCATGCTCCTATTACTGATTTCATCCACAGAGGCAAACTGTCATCTATGTGGCAAGCTTCACAAAAGTATTCTATGGAATTACCAAGGTTAACTATGCAGGTGTGTAGTGTAGATTGCATTCTGCCAGTGGTCCTAGCCTACCAAATAGATACTAAACTTTTCTTGGGTTATATGCTCTAGTCCCCCCCTTTTTTTTTTTTTTTGCGGTATGCGGACCTCTCACTGTTGTGGCCTCTCCCATTGCGGAGCACAGGCTCTGGACGTGCAGGCTCAGCGGCCACGGCTCACGATCCTAGCCGCTCCGTGGCATGTGGAATCCTCCCGGACCCAGGCACGAACCCATGTCCCCTGCATCGGCAGGCGGACTCTGAACCACTGCGCCACCAGGGAAGCCCTCTAGTCCCTTTTTAATCCTTGAAGGAACAGCAACAAAAAAACCTCATCTTGCCACTTACTGGTTACTTATTTTCCCACCATTAAAAGTTCATTTAATGTGCCCTTAATCTGCTTAATTTCTCTGAACCTTAACTTCCCCACTAAATCATACGTGTGTTGTACTGTATGATTTCTTAGATCCCTTTCCATTGACTGTACGCACTCTCTGGTGTGCTTTTGAACAATGAAGACAAAAAAGCAACAAGACAGGAGAAAGGAAGGCTCTGGATAACTCGTAAATAATTAAGGTTATGACTTAACCAACTCCATTTCAGTGGCTGCTGCTTTTTTTGGTTATTCTGTGGACTTAAGGTGGTGATAGTTGTATGGGTGAATGTAAAATGTCTTTGTGACATTCTCTCTACAAAGCTTTTAATTTTTTTATTGGATTGTACTCTGTTTATAGTATCATCTATAGAATATTCTAAGTGCCCACCAAGTATTTCACTACTTTCTGGCCTAAATGTATAGAATGAATTTAGGTGTGAATGTTGCTAACCTAACCTCTTGTTGCAGACAAAACTTACCTGGGGCCCCTACTTATGGTTTTACATGCTTCGTGCTGCCACATCAACCCTCTCAGGTATTATTTTTTTGTTTGAATATTGTATAACCACTATAATAGGCTCCCAGAACAGGAGCTTTGCTAAATAGGATGTTTCAAAATTGAAGGAGAAACAATTGGGGGTTAGTCACTCCCTTCTCAGCAGCTAGCTAGCTAGCTAGCTCACATTGGAAGATATTAATCTAACTTGTATTTCATCTTAAAACATTTTTTAACTTCTGGATATGCTTTAAAAAAAGGACTAAAAAATAGCTATATTAATTTAGATACAATTTTCATGTTCTTGAAACTTTCCTGTTAGCAGTTATTTTGCTATTTTGCCATTTGATTCCCTGATATTGTTCTCATTCTAACTGCTTATTCTAAAGCCTGTAGTTATAATTCATTTATGTTTTATTTGATTAATATTTCATTTCTTAAGTTGAGATATAACTAAGTCATATTTGAAGGAAATGAATTATCAACTTATGACTTAATCATGCTAACTTTAAATATGCGTTTTAAATCATAAAGCTTTCCTCTGCTTCCCATTTTAACTCCCCCGTAGCTTCTACCACTTTATGCCTTTCATTAGATCTAAACGTGAATAATAATTCATTCAACAAACATTTACTGAGCTCTCAATATATGCTAGACAGTCTAGTATAATGAAAAGAACATGAGCTTTACATTCAGACCTGGATTGAACTTTGGATCTGCTTTGTCCGCTTGGGCCAGTTCTTCAACTTCTTTGAGTCTAACCTTTCATAGTGCCTGGCATGTGGCAGGCGCTCAGTGAGTACTATAGTATAATCCATTCCTTTCTCCCAGCCTAGTGATGTCCCAGCCCTCTGAGAGTATACATTTTTCTTGAAGAAATAGACATCTAACAGATAATTATAACACCTGGTGATAAGTTTTATAGTCAGAGGTATGAGTAGTGGTATTGGGAGCCCAGAAGGAGCCACTAGTGCTTCTTGGGGAAATCAAGGAAGATACACAAAGGAGATGTACTGAATGTTCATTATCTCCCCGAGGGCAGGGAGTGTAACTTTTGTATTCGTACAGTGCTTTGAGCATAGAAAGGGCTCAAGAAATGTTTATGGAATTATGTAAGTCATTTAACTTTTGTATTTTTAGTGTGTGACTTTCTCGGAGAGAAGATTGCATCTGTTTTGGGCATCAGCACCCCAAAATACCAGTATGCCATTGATGAGTATTACCGGATGAAGAAGGAGGTGTGTCTCCTTTTTACATTTTCTTGATTCAGTTTGGTTTGCTGTGGACTTCATGGGTTGCATAATGAAGACATGTATCCTCTAGCTGCCCCAAAGATAGCTCCCTTATACTAGGCATTTCATTCTCGAGTCATTAATTTCTTTATCAAATTAGCATACATTTTAGAATTTTTTAATACTGAAATTCCCCTACAATCTATGTGCACAATTAAGCTAGATTTCATGTGCTAGTTGCTGTGAGAGGTGCCTTAGATATGTTATTTAATTTAATCTTCACACAACTCTCTTTGAATTATTATTCCAAATTTTAGATGAGGAAACAAGACCTGGTCTCTGTACTTAGGACACATAGACTGGATGTGGGAGAAGTGGAATGGGTTTGATGCACGGGAAATGACCAATACTAGAAATGTGTAAGTGCCAGTTGTTAAGGCACAAAGATATGAGGCAATTTTGTGCGCAGATGTCGTGAGGTCTTAGGGTGAGGGTGAAATGAGTTTACCTTTAAAGAGTGAGAAAGCTTTAGCATTTAAGAGTGTGGGCTCGAGAACCAAGTGCTCTGCCACTTCTAACTTTGTAACCTTGGGCAAGACACTTAACCTATATAAGCTGCAGTTTCCTTGTCTTTGTAATGAGGAAAATTGCAGCATCCATGCTCAGGGTTGCTCTAAGGATTAAATGAGTTAATATGTAAAATGCTTAGGGCAGCACAGAGTGTATATTGGTGAGCTTGAAATAAATATTAGAATCTTTCATTACTCCTTCAAGCAAACAAGGAGGGCAATTCGGGTAAAGCTACAATGTAGAGGCATGAATCTAGAAAGCTCAGCTCAGCTGACTGTATTTGTTATGTGGTTTCAAAAATGTTTTACGAACAAATGAGTGTTTTTAACTCTACTAGCCTTGTTTAGAGCCTCATTACCTCACCTGGACTATTGTGATAGTCTCCTAAATGGTCTTTCTCCTTCACTCTCAGAAAATCTCTAGATTAATCATCCTGACAGGTTACTCACTCTGTACTGACTCACCATACTACAGGGCCAATGCAAATGCCACCATTTCCTCCATCAGTTTAGCAGTTCTGGAACTAGAAGTTATTTACTCTCTAAATCTCTATAGTGGTTATTCCTTTCTGTTTTAATACTCTTCTTAAATGTCTTAACTTCATTCCTAGATTGTAAACTTCTTGAGGGCAGGGACTGCCTTATCTGTCTACTAGGTGCTTATGGGAACACTAACCATGCTATATCACTTAAGTGAATAGACCACCCTATTCCACTGAATAGGCTGACACCCTGTAACTGTAGTGATACAGTATTAGTTAATGTTTTATTTAGATTAGAATTAACCTGAAGAGATCCAGCCCATGTCAAAGTTAATTCAGGTCTCATCTAAGCAGTGCTATACTGTGTTTTAAAAATAGCTTCACTACATATACTTCATACAATAGTTTTCATTTCAATTTGGAAACAGGGGAAGGGGAAGTATGTCTTGTCTTAATTGGATGAAACTGAATTGGACATGACACTAATGTTTTGGTTAAAAAAAAGCATAAGCAGCTGAAAGTGGGAGAAAAATACTATTCCTTTTGGACATTTATATTTCAACTATTCTTGATATTTCCTCCTTTTAGGAGGAAGAAGAAGAAGAAGAAAACAGGATGTCTGAAGAAGCAGAAAGACAATACCAGCAAAATAAGCTGCAGGCTGATTCCATTGTTCAGTCAGATCAACCAGAAACACTTGTATCCAGTTCATTTGTGAATCTCAATTTTGAAATGGAGGGAGATTGTGAAGTAATTATGGAGAGCAAACAAAATCCAGTCTCTGTCCCTCCATAGAATGAAATGACCATCAAACTTCTAAGGTAGTTTTTATACCAGGAACTTTCACACTCTCTGTTCAGTGGGACTTAATAGTTATTTATATTTTAAATTATTAAGTTATCTGGAAAGGGAAGAATGTTTCTTTATTCTTAGGCTCTATCTAGCAAAAGCCAGATCTGAAATTTGGATATTTGTACTATGCTTTTACTGTCAGATTAGTGCTTTGGTTTTAAAATGATCTTTTAAAAAAAGTTAAGGACATTCTAGAACCCTAACCACCAATTAAGAAGACTTAAATTATCAAGCTTGTCTGTTATTTGTGTAAGAAAAAAAAATAGGTAGGTTGCTGAATAAGGCTAACTGGAGCTGATATTCATAGTCTCAGACTAAAATGAGGATTTTTCTCCTAGATCTTCGCATGTTATGTCTTTCTTACATTTATATATCTAACCATTCATTTCATACTAAGGATGGTTCACTGAATGTGTAATAAAAGGAGCAAGATGAAAGCATTTTGAATTTTCTTTCCTTGAGAATTAACTTTATTTCATGGGAAGGTGATTGAGTTTATAACGCCACCAAATCTTAAGATGGGTTTCCATTTTTTAATGAAGGTTAATCTTAATGTATTTGTATTCAAATGGTAATACCTAGTGATTACCCACGTGGCATCCTGTTTATGTCACTCTTTCAGCCCTGAATGCCTCCTGTGGGTCAAGATTGGGGGACAGATGAAGACTTAACCCTCCAGGGCACACTGTTAAATATTGTACAATGTGCAATGGTAGCATAATGAAGTTACCTGTCATTCACCACTTCGAAGCAACAACAGTGGATGGTTCGCTTGACCCAGTTGGCCATCTCTGTACCCACTGTGCCATTAGCAGACCTTACAAAAGTATAATATGAAACTAATTTTGAAAATACTTCTATATGTGTTCAGGATCTTATATCTGTATGACTTAGATTTATAACTAAATGTGGATAAGGAAGAATATGTAGAGTATTTCAGATATGCTGCTCTTAAAAACCTATTCACAAACTTAAAGAGTTTTTAGGATTATGGTTGTTAATAGCCTTCTAAATAGCATTAAGCTTTCAATCTTAACTATATCTATGTAGCTTCAAAGAAACAACATAGCTACAGTGGGCTTATTATGGAAGTCTGTTAGCAATGAACATGAACATCTGCCCACTAAGTTCTTCAACTGAAATTTGAAGAATTTAGGAAAGATAATTCTTCATTAGGAATCCTCAGTTACATGGATTCATGGTATGGTGGTTCATGGCATGTGACGGTGATCTTTTTGGTCATGGGTATAAACTATATAATTTAGTGCTTAAAGGATTGTTAGATTATGTAATATCATAAATTATAGTTTACTAGTAGCTCTAAACAATGCTAATCTGATGTGTTCCCTATAATTTTTATCTTCATTTGAGAAGATATTCAAGCTCAAATATTTATTTGGTTATCCTGTAAAGGCAAGCATATCTAAAGGCGATCTGAATCTTCTCTCCCTAGAGGCACTAGATCTAAGAGTTGACTCAGAAACTTTTCTGATTGTAGTAGAAGGAAGATAATGATTAATGAAGGTTTTACATTTCTTGAATTTTACTTTTTCTACTTGTTCAACAGTGGCCAGTTTGTAATGTTTATACAGTTATTCACTGTGCCTTAAATTTTTATACTTTTTATTTATGCAAACTATAAAATTTCCCATAAATGCATTAAATGGTTTTGTCTTATTTTTAAGCCTCTTTCACATTTTCTTCCTTTTCAACCCTTTTAATAGTTACTATTCCTTCTGAATCATAGTTCATGATATTCTACTCTCTTCTTTCATCTCTTAAAAATTAAACAGTATAACTGAGAATCTTTACACCTAGTTAACAAATTCTCTAACAAAAATCCTTAACAAAATGGAGTTAAGTTTTGTAAAATGTAACCCTGGTGCTGGTTAATAAAGGTAGACAAATGTTTTTTATAACAATGATTTTAATTAAAGTAAAATACTAACTTGAATACTTTTTATTGAAACATTCTATTAAAATAAACATCATGTCCAAATACTTGCCAGAAATGAAATGGCCCTACTCTGATGAATGGGGAAGTCTGTAATCTTTGATATACATAATACTTTAGAATATTCAAGGTTAAATGATATAATTTAAACTATCAAGTATTCAAATTCTTAGTGACTAATGTCAGAACTATTCCATTAAAACTTCCTTTATTTCTAAAGATTATACAGATTCAAAGTGGACTCCTACCTTCACCAGATCACACTTGCCATATTTGAGCTAAGTGAAACCAGAATTTACTGACTCCTAATTTGGTCCCATTTCTTCCAGACCACTACAACCAAAATTCCAATAACCAGAACATTTGCTGTGTTCTATAGACATATGAAGTGTTTTATTTAGACCATTTCTAAGGATTCTGCTTCAAAGGTTTTACATGTAGCATTCAAGCTTATTTTAATGAATACAGTCTAGTCTTTGAGAGATCATGTATCATCAAGGTCTGCAGAGTTTTCATTATCATTTGCAACAAGGGCTTCTCTATTCTCGTAAGTCCAGAAGCCATTCAGATCAATTAGAATGGTGGTGACTGTGTCTCCTTGATTACTGTTGATTAAATCCTGAAGAGAGATTTTCAAAGGATCCTTTGGTTTTACCATGTCAAAGATTTCATCCTGCAAGAGAGGAAAAAAATACAATGAAATCTGATATCTGATTCACTTAATTTCTATCATAGGGTGATCTAAAATTCAGGGCTGGCACTTGAGCTTATGTAAAATTTTTTGTTCCAATTTTTTCTTTTTCATTTAACAGGCAATCCACCTCTTCTCTATACGCACAAAATTTTATTGGAAGATTCCTTAGGTACAGGCATACCCTTGGAGTACTGTGAGTTCAGTTCCAGACCACCGCCATAAAGTGAATATTGCAATAAAGCTAGTCATGTGACATTTTTGGTTTCCCAGTGCATATAAAAGTTATATTTATACTATACTGTAGTCTGTTAAGTGTGCAATAGCATTATGTCTAATAAAATATACATACCTTAATTAAAAAATACTTTATTGCTAAAAATGCTAACCACCATCTGAGCCTTCAACGAGTTGTAATCTTTTTGCAGTAGTAACACCAAAGGTCACAGATCACCATATAACAAATGTAATAATAATAATAATAATAGAATATTGTGAGAATTACCAAAATGTGACACAGAGACACCAAGTGAGCAAATGCTGTTGGGAAGATGGCACCGATAGATTTGCTTGACTAGGGTTGCCACAAACCTTCAATTTATAAGAAATGCAATGAAACAAGGTATGCCTGTATGTGAAACTCAGAGTTTAAGCTGCATAGCTAATTAGCAGCAAAACTAATGCAGTGTTCTTTGAATATATGTTAACTAGCTACTTATATTTTTCTGTTGTCTTCTAACTGGTGATAAAGCAAGGCCTTGATTTAAGTGCAAACTTGGCTCAAAGTAAAAACTTAAATGCTTTAGAGCCAAGACAGTGACAAAGCTTCATTTCCAATAATGATGTCAACCTTTTACTCTGGACCTGGAATGGGTGGGGGGAGCTCGGTATTAAAGAACTAGTCATCCACAGTGACACTAAACTGTGCTAAAAATGACTGGAATATATGGAAGAACCTCTTCTATATTATGACGTGTACTATAAGATTACTTACGGGGAATTAGTACATGTTTTCTAATCTGTTTGTAGTAAAATCACTCAAAGTATTTAATAGCATTTAAAGAGGCAAATTGCATTTTTAAAGGTTAGAACAATTCAGGTAAACGAAATGCATGAACTTTTAATCTTGTGTGTATGTGAAACTTCCCTTTCCAGGTTGGTGGCAGTTTAAAATTACTAGTTCTTAAGTTGCCAGTTGCATAGTTTCAAATTTTTCTCACTTATATTAAACCAAAATAGCCCTTTATCTCATTATACTTGGTTAAAACTGGATGGGTTATTTTATTACATTACTTCACCTGAACCAATACTGGATACTCAAAGTGGTTCATAGCTGGTAAAAGTCTGATTACTAAAATGCTAAGTAGCAGCATGTATTTCAAATAGTGGTAGTTTTCATACTGTAAGATTGATGTTTCCTTAAATACCAAAGCAAGCAAGCTCTTTGAAGTAGCAGACTAAAAACGTGCCTGAACCTAAATAGCTCCCCCAAATTCAGTTTACAGTGGAATAGACTACCAAAGGATACAGGCTGTACTGATTCTCTTAGTTTTCAATCAAAATGAATGAATGCTTCCAATGAGAACACGAGACTGACAATGCTAAAATCTTATACTGCACAAATCATTAGTCCAAGTATGTTCTCAGTTTCTAATGATTTAAATATTAATTCAGAACAAATAACAGCAAATACTTGATTTGGTTCAGTATTTCGTAAGTTGCTTTCAGGTAAAAACTTCATTTAATGCAAATGATTATGTGGTGTTATGTAAATTAAAGAAAAAAAGTAACCTTGACGTCTTGAAATGAAACAGGATCCTGTCCATGGATTTTCATTAGTTCTTGTATGGCCTGTATTTAGTAGAAATAAATCTTTAAATAAAAAACAAAATATGCAACATTCCCTGTCCTGTCCCATGGTCCCTTTCCAGTTCCATTTCCTATCCTTTCAGACCATAGGCCTCATCATTTTAACCGCTCTTGCCAATATTCTCAAATTCCTTGACCTTGCTTCACATCTGCTGAGGAAAACCTAAACACTGGATTAGTGTAACCATCAACCTTTCTAGACCTACACCTTAGCTATGGAGAACTTCATAAAAAAAGTATACAAGAGTACAGATTACTATTGCATAGGAATGGTCTCCAACCCCAGATGGGCCTTTAACAGGCCTAGCAATTCTGTTATGACCTGCTTCTCCAATTTTCCAGGAACGCTATTCATACCTTCACCATTCTTTAAGGCACCAAATCCACCACCTCCCCTCCCACCCTACACTTTCTCTTCTACTTGACAGAAAAAATGGAGGTAAACCTCCCTCAAACTCTTCTCTTTTATGAACTTTAACAAAAAAATACTGCCTGAGAATCTCCTGTGATGCAGTTGAACTAACAAATGTTTTAGGTGGGAGTCATTCACTGGAAAATGTGAAGCTTAAAATTCTTGGAAAATAATATGTTCCAAGTGCCTACTCTGTAGTGCCACTGATATCAGAATGTGCACAGGGCATCTCTTTGCAGCAGATGAGAATCTGAGTACACTTGAAGCTACTAGAGCAGGAGACCTGGATGGAATGATCTAGAGTGCACCATCTGGGCCCAGCTTTTATCACTGGGATACTGATGTACAAAGGCTCTAAGAACAGTCCAGGACTGTAGGGTTCAGCACCAGTAACTTTTTACCTTAGCCCATACAACCAAGCCTAAATAAACTTTGATAAAATAAAGGTATGAAATATTTTCAATGTATTTAATAAATAAAATTTAATATTCAAAGAGTAGAGGATACTATAAAAAATCTTTATGAAAAGGGATTGAGTATTTAGCTTCCAGAAGATATATTTACTTTGTTTTCCTAAAACTGAATTTTCATTTAATAGGTCTGCCTAAAGTGGGGGACATCCCTATGATGGGTGATATTCTCAGATGAGCCACTGATATAAGCCCACGTAGCATTCAATTTTTAAAAAATGCATTCTAATACTGGGATTGTAATTTATCCTTATAATAATCTGCAGTCATTACTACCTACAAAATCATAATAGAAAGCTTTTCAGGGAATTTAACATGAAATTATGAAATATATACTCTGAAACTCAGAAATCAAAGTTATTTTAAAAGTATCAAAAATTTTTTAAGTGGAAAAGAAAAAGCCTCTGGGGGAAAACTTCTTATGACAAAGATGTGAAAATGTCATTTTTATTGTTTAAAAAAAATTTCTTCTTACTATCAATCTTAACCATATAAAAATCAGATGGGATGGTCTTCTGGAAACTAGCTATAGAAATGTGGCAATGGAATGGAACACTACTGTACAAAACCTTTCCATCAAGTAGAAAAGTCACCGTTCAAACTGAGGAATGATTTATCTTTTTTTTTCTTTTTTTAACATCTTTATTGGAGTATAATTGCTTTACAATGGTGTGTTAGGATTTATCTTAAAAGGGAAGACATTCCTACATTTACACCTGCTGCAGCTGAATGCTTATCAGGTAAAATACAATCAAATTCCACTTCAGAGCTCATCATGTTATTCTCTGAGACCACCTACGGCACAGAATAAGTATTTCAGCAAATCTGTTTCACACTGAAATGCAGCCCACAATTCTAGCCAATTTTTAAATTTATATTTTTTACAGCATAGCAATTAAAAGAATCTACAGGTACCAGATGTGCAAAACTGTGGAAAGGAGCTACCTTTTCTGTACTGTATAATTAAAGTTTCTGTAGGATTTTACATACTAGTTTTTAATCACCAAGAGCATACAGTTTCTCAGGTATGTTTGTATCTCCACTGGCTAATAGCCCCTGACGTATATTTACACACTTTTTAGTATTCTACGACTAATCAAATCAGTATTGATTTAGCCCATTTATGTTTTTAAAAATAGAAAAAAACAAAACTAAAACCTGACTTGATTCCTTCTGAAATCTGTTAGGTAAAACGCTTTTGTTAAATTTAAACATCCCAAGTTAGATAAAATTGTCATTGGGTAGGTAATTTAAACCAAATTGTATAACAAAGACACATTTACACAAATGAGACTTACCCTAAAGAAATAATTAAGGGAAAAGACATTCAGATATCCTTTGTTCTCAATGTCAAGCAATTTGAAAATATATTGCAGAGCTGCAGGTTCTTTTCGGTTTTCTAATGCAAGAACAAAATCCAGGTAGGTCTTATAGTCCTATAGAAAAGAAAATGACATTCATTAGAGGCCTTATTTGTAATTAACTTTTCAAGTGACTGATGATTTGAAGACGTTTGTAATCAAAGATGGCAATTTTTGTAAAAATATGAAACGAGAAATCCATACTTAATATATACTTAATGTTGGTTTCTAGGAATTCTACATAGCAGTTTATCTGTACAGGACAGTTTGAGGGGGCACAGCTCATTTTCTTATGAGAGATTTGCTGTGTTAAGCCATAATTTTCATTCATTAGGCTTTTGAAATGGACAGACAGTGACTAACCTTTGCATGTTGCCACTAAATTTGTATTTTCATTTCGGTGTGGTCATTCTGAACTAGTTTTAAACTTTAATTCAGATGATTTCCAAAAAGTCATCTTAAGAGTGCCAGAGTGGCTTCCCTGGTGGCGCAGTGGTTAAGAATCCGCCTGCCAGTGCAGGGTACACGGGTTCGAGCCCTGGTCCGGGAAGATCCCACATGCTGCGGAGCAACTAGCCCGCAAGCCACAACTGCTGAAGCCCACGCGCCTAGAGCCCGTGCTCCGCAACAAGAGAAGCTATCACAATGAGCAGCCCGTGCACCGCAACGAAGAGTAGCCCCTGCTCTCCGCAACCAGAGAAAGCCCGCACGCAGCAACAAAGACCCAACACAGCCAAAAATAAATAAATTTATTTAAAAAAAGAGTGCCAGATATTCTACAGTGATCTGGCACTGTTCTCATCCAAAAAGGGGGCAAGAGAGTACAAATGAAGGCTGAAAAGACACGAACAGAACAGAAAGCTTTCTCTACGAAAAAGGGATAGACACAGATTACTTTTTCTGCATGTTTAATAAAAGTAAAGTACTTGGGAGATTCTCACTTGGAAAAGTTTATAATCTTGGAAAGGATTTTCTTAGGCTAAGATTAAGAATTCTTTTCTGCATAAATCGTAGTATAAAAAGCTAGAGATGCAGCCTCATCATGGTCTAAACTCCATGCCTAACTGTAGCTTCTGATTTTCTTTATTCACCAGGTTATTAGCATACTCCAAGCTCCTCACTGTTAGCTGTAGGCAGCTGTGGGAGTCACGAAGCAGAGTTTTTGCACCTTTCCCTCTGCAGTTGGCTAACGATGGTGTTATTTAGAAAACTGTTATTAAAGCTAAATGATAAAACCTAAAACCCTGATTCTCTTCTGACAGTATGACCATTTCTTAAGCATCATTGGTTTGGAAAAATCAGATCCTTAACACATATTTTTAATAGCAAGAATGGTGACTTAAAAATGCTATTTAGAATTTTCTTCTCAAGTATTTTGCATTGTTGTGATAAAAGGACAGGTGCATGTTAGCAAATCTTTAGCTGCTAAGGTAGCCACTTAGAGTAATACTACCTGATTCTTAGATTTAAATTAAATCATGGCATATGTGGTACTATCTCTGACCTGGTAATTTAATGAATGAACCATCTATATGAAAATAGTCAATAGGGTTTACCTGTTTTTCAGATTTTTTTTTTTTTTACTAGTCCACACTTCTCTACAATAGGTGCACTGACAATGAAATGAACAAAAATATTAAAATTTTCTGTTTGCCCTGAGTCCATAAAGGAAGTAATGTTTTTAAGCAAATTTACCTTAAGATCAAAGGTTCTAAATAATTTGATCTCAATTATTATCTCAAATAATTTGATCAGTTCATACTTCTTAAGATACTGTTATACACTGATATGAAAATAATGCTGTATCATATCAAGAAAAAGGCTTTTGTGATTAAGAAAACGGACAGAGGACCTGAAGAGTCATTCTTCTTTTTGTTTTTTTAATAAATTTATTTTATTATTTTATTTTATTTATTTATTGTTTCTAGCTGCTTTGGGTCTTTGTTGCTGCTTTGTTGCTTTTCTCTAGTTGCAGTGAGCGGGGGCTACTCTTCGTTGCAGTGTGTGGGCTTCTCATTGCAGTGGCTTCTCTTGTTGCAGAGCACGGGCTCTAGGCATACGGGCTTCAGTAGTTGTGGCACGTGGGCTCAGTAGTTGTGGCTTGAGGGCGCTAGAGCAGGCTCAGTAGTTGTGGTGCACAGGCTTAGTTGCTCCACAGCATGTGGGATCTTCCCGGGCCAGGGCCTGAACCCGTGTCCCCTGCATTGGCAGGCGGATTCTTAACCACTGAGCCACCAGGGAAGCCCAGGAGCCATTCTTCTGAAGAAGACATCAGATGGCCAACAGGCAGATGAAAAGATGCTCAACATCACTAATCACCAGGGAAATGCAAATCAAAACCACAATGAGATATTACCTCACACCTGTCAGAATGGCTACCATTAAAAAGATAACTAACAAGTGTTGGCAAGAATATGCAGAAAAGGGAACCCTCATGCACTGCTGGTGGGAATGCAAACTGGTGCAGCCACTACGGAAAACATTATGGAGGTTCCTCAAAAAATTAAAAATGTAACTACTATATGATCCAGCAATTCCATTCCTGGGTATTTATCTGAAGAAAATGGAAACACTAATTTGAAAATATACATGCACCCCAACGTTCACAGCAGCATTATTTACATTAGCCAAGATATGGAAGCAACCTGAGTGTCCATCGACAGATGAATGGATAAAGATGATATGGTATACATATACAATGGCATACTACTCAGCCATAAAAAATAATGAAATCTCTGCACAGGGAATATAGTCAATATTTTACAATAACTTTGGTATGTAATCTATAAAGACAGTGAATCACTATGTTGTATACATGAAACTAATATAACATTGTAAGTCAACTATATTTCAATTTAAAAAAAAGGCTTTTGGAAGTTGTGGGAGCCTAAATTTTTAAAACTTAGAGATTTAAACTACTACCATTTCTCCATCGTAAGTGAGACACTCCTGGAAAACACGGTCTAAGAAGACATTGGTCATGGTTGCTGTTCCATAGCGGGAGAGTTCTTCTTTACTGAGCATGCCATTGTGATCCTTATCAAGATTCAAATATTGGCCTTGGGGAGAAAGATGATCAAAAGACACTTACGACCAAAATAAAGTTCTAACTAAAAGACAAAAGAATAAACACTAACAAAAAGTTATTTTTATTGGTTAATATTTTGATTTTTAAACTAATTATGTTACAGTCATGGTAGACATCTGCTATCCCTGCAATCTCTATCAGAACAACTGTTAAGCCAGAACCAGTCAAAGAAAACTCATCATAAAGGTCATGCCTTTATGCTATTTCACTTACATCATTACTTGTTTTCAGTTTGCAACCTTCTATAACTTTCCTAGGATTCTAAATTAGATGGAGGTAGGGGTCAACCAACATAAATCACTGAAATGCTGGCACTTGAAAGCAGAGGTCAAGGTTGCCAAAATGAGTCACAAGACCACCCAAAAGGACAATGTAACAGACTAATGAAATTCAAGAAAAAAAGCAAACTAGGCCCTAAAACACACCCCTCTGTGGACCCTGAGAGTAGCATTTTATCACAATGCAAGATCACAGGTGATGTTCATAATAATGTTCCTGAGTCAACAATAAAAAAGTCAAACTACATTCTTTATGTTAAAGTGTTAGAAATGTACTAACTTAAATAAGAGTGACAAAAATATAAAACGCTGGTATTTAAACAAGTAAAATTTAATAATCTAGAATATAAGCTCTTAAGGAAATTAGAATACTTTGATCTTAAGGTAAATTAGGCTATGTATAAAACTGTCCTTTGAACTCCAGTTAATGAAACATTAACTGAGGAACGGATAATTCAAATTATAGCATTACTATAGGAACATACCATACACCCGTAGGGCAGAAGGAGCAGAAAACCAATTTGTTTCTTGACTCTCCTTGGACAGTTCCTCATCCCTTAACTATATGAGCATAGAGACATAATTAGAAGATAGCAACTGTGAAGTGATATAATTAAGTAGTTTAAAAACATATTTACCTCCAATAAATCATCTAGGAAGCTGCATGCTAAAATATCTTGAATTTTTATCTTCCCTTTAAAGAACATAAACACAATAACTTAATTTTAAAAACAAGAGCAACTCAATTTTATAAAAGTATTATTTTAGAAGAGTAACCGCACAATTGATATTTTAAACTTCCTAGCTCTCATGCTCCAAAGTCCTTACTATGTATTTCTGTGAAAAGGGAAATCTGCAGGGAATAGTTAATAAAATCTCATATAGGTATGTCTACCTATATACCCCCAACTACATATATCCAATTGAGAAATTCCAAAATTACATTGAGACCAGATTCCAAAAAAAGTTGTGTTAATTTTTTTGTGGTTATGGATATGATACTGTCAGTAGTCAAATAAGGAGACTGCTTCCAGTTTTCCTTTGCAGGTTCTGGAATAGAAAGCAGTATAGAGGCGTGGTTAAGAGAGATGGGATTTAAATGCCACTCCTAGACATGCAATCCATCTAAGTCTTAGTTGCTTCACACATAAAATGTGGGTAATAATACCTTCCTAATGGAGTTATGAGAAGAAAATGAAAGAATCTATGTAAAATGCTTAGCACAGTACTTAGTACATAATAAACAGTCAAAACTGTTGGCTATTATTATTGCGTAAATTTCCAAGGAAAAAGATGTGTGTGTGCCTATAATGGAGGCGTTTAAAAAAACTGACAGCTACCCCATTCTGTGATGGACTCACAGCTGCATTTTCAAGGACAGAAGGGGCTTTGATTTGGGCCTCTGTCCCAGACACATGTATTTAAGCCTAGCACGTTAGAATAGTTGATAAATGTACTGTGAATGAGGCAAAATTTACAAATCTGATCCTCATACAGGATAGTTAACTTGAAAATGAGAAAAACACATCATGGCTAAATGGTCCTCCTACCTCCCAATTCATATTTTTGATCAAAAAGAATAATGCTCCAGTATATTACCTATCAGGGATAGCAAATTATATCAGAATACCTGGCTTCTTAGATCTGGAGAGAATATACTTCATTTTAGAGATGAAAACATTGTAAAAAGGTTAGGTGATATACCCACTGTCACACAGCTGATTATGGTTGGCACAAGTAAATCAAAAGATCTACATGTCAAAAGATTTATATACTAATGGCAATAACATGTTAGGAAAATAAATAACATTTTAAAGACTTTTCTCTAGTTATTGAGATTTAGAAGTAATGATAATCTTATAATATCTAAGTTAGATAAGATTTTCTTTTACCTGTTCTTAGAGGGTCTAAAAAGAAGAAGAACTTCCTAACTGCTGTACAAACATAAAAGGAGTAAAAAGATTTTTCCAGCCCATCTAATTGTGGCAAAGTAGGGATAAGTTCCAATATGTAGTTTTCTAAATCCTGAAAGAACAAAACAAAATAAAACTTGAAAGGTTAAATGTCTGATCTTGTTTCTTCATGAGATACTGGAATATAATTTCAGTCCTAAAAATTATTCAGTATTAAAACTATATGAATGATGAAATAAATTCATTTGTGACTGAGTTTCAGATATTTTTCTTGGCTTGTTGTTTTCTTTTAACTTTGTTTATGATGGTCTTTGCTCTCAGATTTTTAAAAATTTAGCTGAACTTACTTTTTTAGACTTTTTTAGACTTCTGAGCTTTGTCATACTTAGAGAGGCTTTCCCTATTCCAAGATTACATATTTAAAAGCCTCTCATGGTTTCTTATATTTATTTTAATAATTTCATTACTTTTGCTTTATCCATTGTAAAGTATAATGCTTCTAGTTCATTTGAGACACTTTATAATTTAGTTGTAGAACAGATGGCATCTCAAACATGGTGTGTCCAAAATTGGACTCTTATTATCCCCAACCCTGGTCCTCACCCATATTCCCCTATTCCACCATTTATTCAAAGTAAAAAAGTTAAACTTGGTTCCTACCTTTTCTTCACCAAGGCCCCCACCCCTTACCCCCAAAATCTAATCCAGCAGCAACTTTTTGTCATTGTTGGGGTGTGTGTGTCCAAAATATATACTAAATTAATCTATTACTGGCTTCTACAGACATCACCCTGGTCTGGGCCACTATCATCTCTCACCTGGACAACCAGAGTAATTTCCTAATTATTTCTTCTTTGACTCTAGGCTCTTTACAATTCGTTCTCCACACATCCAGTAATTTTTAAAAATGTAAACCAGGGAGTTCACTGGTGGTCTAGTGGTTAGGAGCCCGGAACTTCACTGCCGTGGCCAGGGTTCAATCCCTGGCCGGGGAACTGAGATCCCACAGCCACATGGCCAAAAAATAAATAAATAAAATAAAATGTAAACCATATCCTGACAGATTCAGCTTAAAAATTCTGATGGCTGGGCTTCCCTGGTGGCGTAGTGGTTGAGAGTCCGCCTGCCGATGCAGGGGACACAGGTTCGTGCCCCGGTCCGGGAAGATCCCACATGCCGTGGAGCGGCTGGGCCTGTGAGCCATGGCCACTGAGCCTGCGCATCCGGAGCCTGTGCTCCACAACGGGAGAGGCCACAATAGTGAGAGGCCCGCGTACCGCAAAAAAAAAAAAAAAAATTCTGATGTCTTCCCATTAGTCTCAATATAAAATCCAAACTCTTTATCATGGTCTAACAACCCAATATGTGGCCCTGCCTACTTCTCCAACTTCACCTCCTGTCACTCTAACCCTCGCTCATATGCTCCAGCCACACTGGCTTCCTTCTGCTCCTAGAACAGGTCAGGTTTAACTGTGCCTTGCGGACACTGAACTTGCTGTTCCTTCTGTATTACATTTTCATAAGGCTGGCTTCTTTCTCATCCTTCATGGCTAAAACTCAATCACTATCTCAAAGAGGCACCTCTTCCATCTTATCTAAAATAGTTCCCCAACCCCAGTCATACACTTTCCTAGTACCCTATTTTCTCCTTAGAACTTGTCACTCTTTGAAATCATGTTGCTGATAATTTAGTGTCTGCCTCCCCACTCTGCTAGGAAAAAAGCACCATAAGAGTAAGGCTTAGCAATGTACCTGGCACAAATAAGTGTTTGGTAATTGCTTATTTAATAAGATTTAGTAAGTGAATGAGAGTTTGCCTATACTACTCAAATTACAGATGTTGGCTCTGGAAATTACTGTCTTTTAAATAAGGGAGACACAAAATCTGGTTTCAAAAGGCAAAGTGCCAAGGTTAGGAGAGTTACTTCTTTTCTTTGAGAGAAATGTTTTCTTTCATTGAGAGAAGGGAACATTACTCCCTTTTAAACACAACTACAGAGATATACTGTTGCTTTTCTCTCTCTTCCTCCCATTCTTCTTTCAATTTTTGTTTCCATTCATGGGAAGAGGCAAGAAAAGTTTGTTTTGTAAACCAACTAATGGCTGACAAGAATTCTGAGAGCTATAGAAGTACTCCAATATCTGACCTGAGTAAGTATCAACTACTGTTCAATACATCTTGCAAGAACCTTTTACTGTCAAGCTGATCTGAACCTTAAAGGACAAGAATTATACTGTGGCCCTAGGTTTTTAAGTGTAAATATCCAGTATGAGCTAACAGATTCTATCTATAGAAATCTGGATAAAACAGAGTGCAACAAATTATAACAGGAAACATAAACTATAACAGGGAATTTACATCTCTTTAAATTTTATATCTGAATATTTATTTAAGTGATTAATTAACTTGGTTCATATTTATGCATAACTCCCTTACCCCTTTGTATATATTTGGGAAAAAAAGCCTGAGCTGAAAAGAAGATATAGATTGATTGATTTACTTATTTATTTATTTGCTTGCTTGCCACGCTGCGCAGCATGTGGGATCTTAGTTCCCCGACCAGGGATCGAACCTGGGCCCCCTGCCTTGGAAGCTCGGAGTCTTAACCACTGGACCACCAGGGAAGTCCCCATATAATTGAAATACCCACACTTACAAGAATAGTGATTTGGATCATGAGGCTATAATTCTCTGTTGATAACCTGTTGATAACCAAATTAGTGCCTAATGGGAAATAAATAGCCTCTTGGTAACAGACCTTACAACCCAAACCTGCAGGTGGGACTATAGTCACATTATTTTTCTTATATTTCCTAAAAAAGGAAAAACTACTGGCCCTTACATTTTAAAACAGTCATACACTGATAACACTCATGAATAACCAAAAGTTTTTCACTGTTTCTTCAATGATTTTTAATCCAGTTAAAACATTACATTCTTTTCTTCTCCTTTAAAAGGCTTTTTTTTCTTTAAAGGTTGGAGAAAAAGAATTTAGAAGGGAATTTTTGTGACCAATATACACTTAAAAAGTTCTTTAGTAACACGTTATTTGTAAAAACAAACAAAGCAGAGAAACAAAAACAAAATAAGAATTATCTGTAATCTCAACACCCAGTGATAACTACTGTTTAGCATTTTGGTGTCTAGCATTTATTAAAGTAGGTTAATACTTACAGATTCCCGGAGATACCCTTGTCCAGCAACATCATATAAACTGAGGCCTATTCTTGTTTGATGAAGCCAAACTGACAATAAAAAAGAAAATGAAATATAATTATTAAGATTTATCCTTTAGTGTATATATATATATATATGCATAAAAGGAGATAGATTAGAGAGACAAGCTAATTTAATGACTCTATAAACATATTTTTCTCACATGTATTACTTATCTCATTAATCCAAAAATTGTTTGAAACAAAATAAATATACCATAGAATTAACTGCAGATATCAACAATTCTACCATGCCTAAAGTGACAGTAAAGCTGATGCCCTTGAGAATACTGGTGTTCCACCAAAACAGGAGTTCTGATATTATGCCTTTAATGAAGCAGCTTTTATTCTACTGAGGTTAATTACCACAACCAAATATTAAAGCTCGTACACACAGGACTTGACAGGTCATTATGGAACTTATAGGAATCATAACAATTCCAACTTGTTTAATAAATACTCCTTGAGATGATGCTACAGTTGTGAGTTTGAAACTATCCTCTCAGGCAACTCAACCTGTAATATATTGGCGAAATAAAATTACCAGTGAATTAAAGTATTTCAAATAACCATCCATTAAAACTCTTGGTTCAGCTTTTTTTTTTTTTTAGTGTTTATTTATTTTTACTTGTTGACAGTTTTGATTTATTTATTTATTTATGGCTGTGTTGGGTCTTCATTTCTGCGCAAGGGCTTTCTCTAGTTGCGGCAAGCGGGGGCCACTCTTCATTGCGGTGCGCGGGCCTCTCACTATCGTGGCCTCTCTTGTTGCGGAGCACAGGCTCCAGACACGCAGGCTCAGTAATTGCGGCTCACGGGCCCAGCTGCTCCGCGGCATGTGGGATCTTCCCAGACCAGGGCTCGAACCCGTGTCCCCTGCATTGGCAGGCAGATTCTCAACCACTGCACCACGAGGGAAGCCCCCTCAGCTTTTGATATATCTAGTTAGCTAGTATCTTCAAGATACATGAGGCTTTTGTTTTGTTTGTTTTTTATAATAATGAACCCAAATGTATGGTAGAAACTTTCAGCTCTAGTAAGTTCCAGGAGAGAATCATAATAATAGGAAAACAAATCTTGGTCAAAAGACAAGAATTCTGTTATTCAAATTTACTAAGAGTTGTTTGACATGGAAGGGATACTATAAAAGCACTGACTGGAAACCTACTTGATTCCCAGATAGAAGGAGTTCAAGTACAATGAAAATGAAATCACCTTTTCTCATGACATAATTAAAGAACTGCATGATGGAAATTCTTCCATAAGAATCTGTATGAAGGAGTTTAGCAAAGACTTTTGCTGCGAAAAATTGCCTAAGGAAAGGAAATAAAGATTAAATCATCTGCCAATGTAATATAAAAATGACTTCTGTATGATTTAGCAGACAACAGCATAAATTCAAACAATTAAAAATCAAAGTGGTGGGAAAAAAATCAAAGTGAGAACTATAGTTCAAAACTGAAAATGTTAAGCCATACATCTTTAGTTCTATTGTCTTAAGAATGAGGACCTATAATGCTGTAAATAAGCTATATTATTTCTTTTAATAACTTTATACCAATGTAATTTTCTTGACTGTAAATAATTTTATTAAACTTTATTAGTTTAATGAAAAGCTGACTTAAATTATCATATTATTGACTTAAATTTTCATTAACATTTACTTGAGGCATTTAAAATGCTTAACATAACATACTCCTTTGTTAATCATATTATTCTTACTTGCACTTTGGTCCAGCTTTTTCACCAACCTTTAAAAAATTTTCATAATTAATCATTGCTTCCTCTCCAATCATGGGTGGTGTCTGGTGCTTGTCCAGCAAAAACCATAAGTTCTTAGGAGAATTGCAGAAATTAAGATGTTATAATCAACTGCACAAAATTTAAAAACGTAGTTAAATGTGTTATTTCCATTAAAGTGATAGACTACTGTAGGGTCAAAATGCAAGGGTTTAAATCCCAGCCCTGCTCTGTGATCTTGGACAGGAGACTTAAAGTTTCTGTTTCAATTCTCATCTGTAAAGTAAGGATAACAGTGTCTACATCATATAGTTACACAGATTAAAGAGGAACAGTATATGAAAATTTTAGAACTTAGTAAACACTCAATAAATGCTAGCTATTTATTTATTTATTTTTTGCCATGTCACATGGCATGCAGAACTTCCCTGCCCAGGGATCGAACCCACACCCTCTACATTGGAAGCGTGGAGTCTTAACTACTGGATCACCAGGGAAGTCCAATGCTAGCTATTTTTTATCATGTTATTAGTAATCAAAAGGATAATAGGAGATGATAGTCTTCTTAATATTACTCCCTACAGTAGTGGTTCTCAACTTTGGCCACACATTAAAATCACCTATGGAGGGCTTCCCTGGTGGCGCAGTGGTTGAGAGTCCGCCTGCCGATGCAGGGGACACGGGTTCGTGCCCCGGTCCAGGAAGATCCCACATGCCGTGGAGCGGCTGGGCCTGTGAGCCATGGCTGCTGAGCCTGCGCGTCCGGAGCCTGTGCTCCGCAACGGGAGAGGCCACGACAGTGAGAGGCCCGCGTACCGCAAAAAAAAAAAAATCACCTATGGACTTTAAAAAACAATACAAAACTATCCTTGGGACACACAAGCTTTGCAGCTGATTCTGGTGGGAACCATCGCTACAGAGCCTGTGCTTTCAGTCACTGCACTACTGGCTCCATTTAGGCACCCCGAGATCCCACATGACACATGTAGTACAAATAAGAAATGGTGAACCTCCAAAGCAACCTTTTATTCCATTCTTACCTGTAATTCTTCATTATCTAACAGTTCCCTGCTTTTCCTTTGCAGAAAGACGGCTCTGGATTCTTCTCTTAATTTCTGTAGTAAGACCTCATCTTCAGCTGGCAGCTAAAAATACACTGTAGAGTTAATTTCTACACTTAAATTCTAGACTATTGGGTTATGTAAAATGTATTTGGCTTCAAAAAACTATGTATACTACTGTCTCAAAATTACTTTTTGTATCTCAATCTTGCTTAATTTTAGGTCATCATTTATTTAAAAAGTTCATTTAATAAAAAGAGATCCACAGAGAATTCAGTAATCAGTGAAGCCAGTTCTGCCTGGAAAAGGCTAACCATCTAGCCCAAGTTTCTTTATTTAGATCCATACAGGTTTACTTAAAAATTAAACACAACATTTAGTATGTGCCCATAATATATCAGGCATCAATACACTCATTCTAATTTAATCCTACTAGCCCTGTGAGATGCATTTCATCATACTCAATTTAGAGGTGAGGAAATCAAGAGATGGATGACTTTATCAAGAATACATATGCAGTTAGCCAGTCCCAGACTAAAGATTTAAATCTTCAGAGTCCAAGTCTGTCTTAATTTCTTATGAGTTGTTTGGTTTGGTTCCCTGTACTCCTCTGTCCCCTCAATTTCACACCTAATGTTAATGACTTGCTCAAAGTTGTGCAACTAAAGTAACAAAATTTGAATCCGGGTCTTCTGACATCAGGGATTTAGTGTATTTTCTCTTCTCCATCTCATTTCCATCACTGGGTAGTTAGGTACCTCTCCCAATTAAGTAGACTTTAATGCTATTTCCTAGTGACTGCTAGGAGTAAAGTACTATGACAGATGTTCAACGTAGGATAACCATCCCCAAACTAAATGTATCCGAATGTCATGCTCTTATTTTACTTTATGACCACCACTTTTTCTATTTTCTCAATGTAGCTCAAGTTTCATTTTATATTTGTAGAGCACTGTTCCCATTGTAACCTTAGATAATAAAGAACTAAATTAGGATTGGCTGAAGAGCGACAGTTTTAGCCAAGTATGCTTTTTGAGACTGGGTCACCTTACTTCCTAGAGATAATTAGCCGATGTCTACTAGTTGGCCTCCAAAGCAGAGGTTCGTCCTCCTGTGGTGATTTCCCTAAGCAGGGCTTTAAAATGACTCATTCTAACAACTTCAAACAATTTGCTTTGAGGATTTCTTCTTACTTTTCTGTAACTTTGCCCCATTAAATGTAGCTAAGTAACCCACAGTCCAAATTGGGGGTTATGGTTTTCACTTTTTATTTCTAAGAACTAAGATGCCATCCCTCCCATCAAAAGGGATGGAGAAGGAATATGCATTAGGAGGTGAGGCTGGGGCTGAGACTGGGATTGTGCTCCAGTGGCTAGTCAACCAGCTAACCAGCCAAGGAGAGAAGTGGTGACCAAAGATGACAGGTGGTTTCTCTAAAGCAGTGGAGTGGAAGTAGAGGAAGAAGAAACAAGGGAAAGAACATCCCACAAATCCACATCTGCAGACCAGAAACCATTTGGGATCTGGAAGAGGTCAGAGAAGAGATGGAAATGGGGGAAAAGGGGATTCCCTCAGAAAACACAAGGGGATGGTTGGTACTAGAAATACAGGAAAGTTGAGTCCTGGGAATGGAGTAATGTCAGCATCTGAGGGCTGTTCCTGGGTTAGTAAGATAATGCTTTCACAATCCTGATTACATGAAATAATGAATATAAAATGCTCTGAAGTACGTAGACACTCAATAAATGGCAGTCCTCTTCCCACTCACCGAGACTATAAAAAATTCTCAGTTGTCTAACTGCCTCTGATTAAGAAAGTGTGAAATGCAAAAAAGCAACAGCAATATGATGTGACCCCATTTTTGTTAAACACACACACACACACACACACACACACACACACACACACACACACACACATATAGAAATATGTAGAAGGATTCATGTAAAAATGTTTATTTACATCTCTGGGCAATGTTATGGGAAAATATCAACTTTACCTATTTTTTCTCTTTTCCATGACAAACGTGGATTAGTCATATAATTCTTAAAAGTCTGGGAGACATATAGTATTACAAAAAAGTTTCCAGTAAAATGGTTCACATGTACACAAGTACAAAAAAGTTTGTACTTGAAGAAATAAGTTAAAATTATCTGGATAATCTACCTCACTCCTTGATGCAAGCAAAACAAAATATTTACTTTCTTTGCAAATAATGTTGTAATTAATTGAGTTTAGGAGGTAACAGGTTTAAGAGATATTCAGCTAAAATTCCAAAGTTAACTTTTCTATAGTAGTTACATTTCCCATAATACTAAATAGGACTTATTCTTTTCAGAAGCCTTCAATTTCAGCTGTAAATATCTTTCTTAAAGTCTTACTGTTTTATCTATAACCCTCCTCAAAGCCTTCTTTACCATTTTGGCACAAGGAAACATATAATTAAGTATAACTCTTAAAATTTGTTTTCCACTCTCAATCTATTTTTCAGTTTAGCCTTGAGCAAAACATTTTACACCTTATGAGTAAAAGACAAAGTTAAAAATTGTGATCAGCCAAGTAAATCTAAGTCTTATAGAAAGCCTGGCAACATAATCCAAAAGAATACCTACTACTAACATCCATAATAAAAATTAGGAGGAAGGAAAAAGCCTACAGTTCAAAAAAAGTGGCAAATAACAACTTTGTGTTTTTATACCTACTTATATGAAAAACCAAGATTTAATCAGGTCAAAAATAATAAGGTCAACTAGAATGAAACAATAAATGTACAAAATTTAAAATATAATCAATTTGTTTATTTATAAAATATAAGATTTTTAATCCCATTTGAAAAATTACATTTCATTTACAAACTCTGCAAGACATTTGCTTAGATACCACTTACCCTATAATAAAACCGGGGAATGGTCTTATAGAATTCATTTGTGTTTTTTCTACCTCCTTTCCATTCTGAGTAATACTTGGTAAATAAATCCATTTCTTCATCTTTTAATTCTTGTTCACTTTTTTTTTCTGGTAACAAAACACGTTAAGGAGGGGAAAGCACTTTTAAAATCAAACAATATTTTTTTCAAGACATCTATACACTATGGTCTAATTACAGTACCAAAAAGGCCTTCACAATTGTACTTAGACACTAAGCATCTATATTAACTTTCTTGAAATACCAAGAATCACTATCTTCAACGGAAACAGCCTCCTCTACATCTTCTTCCAGTTCTCAGATGCTCCCTCCGCTTATTTTTATCACTATACTTGTCTCTTTCTCAAGTCATTGCCTCTCTTATAGACCCGACATGTTCTAATTCATTCAATCAAAAGTTCTCACTGAGCACCTACTCCAAACAGAGCGCTGCACTAGACATTGGGGCTAGAGCAGCGAGAAAGCAGGCACAGCCCTTGACCTCATGGGAGTTTCAGTGTCATAGTCACTATTCCTCTACCTATCTGAAGTTCACACCTCAGGGTGCTATTACCCAACCTGCTTGCTGCTGGCAGATGGCCATCTCATTTAGCAATTCCTCCACCTTGAACCATGAGACTGGTGCACAGCTTTCTTCACCTGCAATCATTATGGAAGAATAAACATTTAGGCGGGTAAAGGTGCCCCCTCAACTCTGAAGGCTTCCACCTCTACTGCACTCTGTTCACTCAGAAAGACCACAGATCTTACCTGTTCCTGTTCTGAAATCTTAAACTCTAATATACTCTCAAAAATTTTCTCTCCTTCTGGTTGTTATTCAAAACCTCACTGCACTAGCACAAAAACAGACATACACATCAATGGAACAGGATAGAAAGCCCAGAAATAAACCCATGCACCTAGGGTCAATAAATCTAGGACAAAGGAAGCAAGAATATACAATGGAGAAAAGACAGTCTCTTCCATGAGTGGTGCTGGGAAACCTGGACAGCTACACGTAAAAGAATGAAATTAGAACATTCTCTAACACCATATTCAAAAATAAACTCAAAATGGATTAAAGACCTAAATGTAAGACCACAGACTATAAAACTACTAAAAGAAAACATAGACCACTCTGACATAAATCGCAGCAGTATCTTTTTGGATTCATCTCCTAGAGTATTGGAAATAAAAACAAAAGGGACCTAATTAAACTTAAAAGCTTTTGAACAGCAAAGGAAACCATAAACAAAACGAAAAGACAACCTACACAACGGGAGAAAACATTTGCAAACAATGAGACCAACAAGGGATTAATTTCCAAAATATACAAACAGCTCATACAACTCAATACCAAAAAAAAAAACCCCCAAAAAACCCAACAAAACCAAACATTCCAATCAAAAAATGGGCAGAAGATCTAAATAGACATTTCTCCAAAGAAGACATCCACATGGCCAACAGGCACATGAAAAGATGCTCAATATTGCTAATTATTAGAGAAATGCAAATCAAAACTAAAATGATGTATCACCTCACTCCAGTCAGAATAGCCATCATCAAAAAGGCTACAAATAATAAATGCTGGAGAGGGTGTGGAGAAAAGGGAACCCTCTTTCACTGTTGGTGGGAATTTAAATTGATACAGCCACTATGGAGAACAGTATTGAGGTTCCTTAAAAAACTAAAAATAGAGTTACCATATGATCCTATAATCCCACTCCTGGGCATATATATGGAGAAAACTATAATTTGAAAAGATACATGCACCCCAATGTTCACTACTGGAGCACTATTAACAATAGCCAAGACATGGAAGCAACCTAGACGTCCATTGACAGATGAATTGATAAAGAAGATGTGGTATATATATACAATGGAATATTAATCCATCATAAGAATGAAATAATGCCATTTGCAGCAATATAGATGGACCTAGAGATTATCAAACTAAGTGAAGTCAGACAAATATATGATATCGCTTATATGCGGAATATGAAAAAAAAAGATACAAATGAACTTATTTACAAAACAGAGAGACTCAGACATAGAAAACAAGCTTATGGTTACCAAAACCTCACTGCACTTCAGCCTCATTGAGATCTTCAATTCTGTGATCTGTTTTCTCAAAAGTTTTTCCTCTTCTTGGTCTCACTTTCTTCTCAACATGCGTGTAGTTGTTCCCCGAAACTCCTGCCTGCGTTTCTGCCATATCTGCCTTGTTAATTTTTAACCTTGGACCAATTTTATAATCTGTTTACTAATGCTCACTGGTGCTGGAGAAAACTGCCAAATTTTGCAAATATTTGGTCCCACAAATTTATTTCACGGTTACTAATAACTCAGCCTCCCCAAACCACCAATACATATTTTATTTGCGCCTGATGTCCTCTTGGTGACTGACTGCTCCAGACTTTCACTACATTCCTCAAGCCCCCTGTGTTCACCCTCAACAGATGAGAATCCCACCCAGTTCACCAACAACTGAGTCTACTGGGCATGGATACCCACAAACATCTAAGTGGAGTGGGAGGACAGGAAGGTATCAAATCTGCATCTTACGTTCTTCCTGCCAGTTTCAGGGGAAAACGTAGCTCTTCTCTCACCCAAGGCTAACCCCTCATTGTCCCATCTCCTCCGCAAAACTCCTTCCTTTCTACCTGTTGCCACACATGATTCCTTCTTCCTCATCCACTTTCTCAAATGAAAGGCCTGTGTTGGTGATCTCTACTTTCTTACCTCTCACTATCTCTTTATGCAATCCTGCCACTCTACGGAAACTGCCAGGGCAACATGTGACCTAATTGTTTAGTTTAATGGACACACCTGTCCTTGATTTCTCTCTTAAATTTGATACTGTCCATGATTCTAAACTTTTTGTAGCTTCTATGGGACCACACTCTGTTGATTCTCCTATTTTATGGCTATTTCTTCTTTTTTCTTTTTTTATTTAACTGATCTACTTATTGTCTGTCTTTATTCCAATTTTTATTGGAGTACAGTTGATTTACAATGTTTTGTTAGTTTCTGCTGTATAGCAATGTGAATCAGTTATATATATACATATATCCACTTTTATTTTATTTATTATTATTATTTAAATAAATTTATTTATTTTGGGCCGTGTTGGGTCTTTGTTGCTGCACGTGGGCTTTCTCTAGTTGTGGCGAGCAGGGGCTACTCTTCGTTGTGGTGCGCAGGCTTCTCATTGTGGTGGCTCCTCTTGTTGCAGAGCACGGGCTCTAGGCGCACGGGCTTCAGTAGTTGTGGCACGTGGGCTCAGTAGCTGTGGCTCGCGGGCTCTAGAGCACAGGCTCTGTAGCTGTGGAGCATAGCCTTAGTTGCTCCGCGGCATGTGGGATCTTCCCGGACCAGGGCTCGAACCCGTGTCTCCCACATTGGCAGGCAGATTCTTAACCACTGCGCGACCAGGGAAGTCCCTCTTCTTTTTTCTTAATCTTCTTCCTCTATCATTTCAACTTTCATAGTTTAACCTCTAAGCCCCAAACCTATGTCACTAACCCAGACATTGCACTAAACTCACTCATTCAAAACAAAACATTTTCATCCTCATGCTCCAACATACCTAGAATAACTTTCCCTATCCCTCACCTTACTACTCTTCTTCTAATTCCATATTTCCATCTCAGTAAGTGGTCCCACTATCATCCAATCACCTGAGCCCAAATCCCAAGAGTCACTTTAATTACATCATTCAACTATTCTAGGGATACACAAGTATATGTGTGAGTGGATGAGTGCATACACACATGCAGCTTTCAACAGTGTCAGGGATACTGACTCTCTCACTGAGATAAAATTGACCAAAAAAAAAAAAAAAAAAATGAAGGTGAGGAAGCTGCCTATCCAGATATCCAGGGGGAACTGCATTCCAGGAAGAAGGAACAGCCAGTGCCAACGCACGAAAATGGGAGTGTCCCTGGTGTGTGCAGGGAAGAGGGAGGCAGCCAGTGCGGTTGCAGCAGAATGAGCCAGAGGGAATAGCAGGAGATGAGGGACACCAGATAATGGGGGGGCAGGCCACTAGGCCTTTGGAAAGACCTTGGCTTTCATTCTGATGAGGGTGAGAGCCACCAGAAGGAATTAAGAGGCTAATGCAGTAATCCAGGTGACAGATGGCGGTGGCGTGGGCCAGGGTGGCTGCAATGGAGGTGGCTAGGAGTAAATTTATTCTGGATATATTTTCTTTTTAGTCCCAGGATTTGCTGACACACTGGATGTGGGTTTTGGAGAAAGAGAGCAGTCAAAGATGTCTCCAAAGGTTTTGACCTGAGTAGATGCGATTGTCGGCAACTAAGATGGGGAAAACCACGAGCAAGCAAGTTAGGAAGGAGAGTGGGAGTTCAATTTCAGACAAGATTAAGATGTTAGATCCAAGTGGCCATGTCAGGTAGACAATTATTGATAGATATATGAACCTCGAATTTGGGATGAGGTCCAGGCTAGAGGTATACATTTGGGAGACATTAGCAAATAGACATTATTTAAAATCATAAGAAGGTGAGTGTAGACAGAGAATAGACACTGACCAAGGCCTCAGCCTTGGGCCCTCAAATGTTAAGTTCTTGGGAGGAAGAGGAAGAAAAAGCAAAGACTGAGAAGGGATGACTGGTGAGGTAGTAGGAAAACTAAGAGAGTGTGTCTCCCAGAAACCAAGAGAAGAAAGTATGTGTAGGAGGAGGGAGTGACCTACTATGTTCCTGGCAGGGGCTGCTGGCTGGTCAAGTAAAATAAGGACAACTGAGCACTGGAACAATGTGAAGATCACTGACGATCATGACAAGCAGGAATCAGAGACAACGACAGATTCAACCAACAACTCTTTTAACAAGTGTTGCTATAACGAGGCATAGCTACAGGTGGAAGTTAAGAAAGTTTCTCTAAGGTGGGAGAAATACCACCATGTTCATATGCTGATGGGAGTGAATGAGAGAAAATCTCATGATGCAGGAGACAGAGGATGACTGTAGGAGTACATCCTTGAGGAGGCAAAAATGGGGTCTAGCACACTGATGAAAGAAATAGCCTTCAACAGAAGTAAAACCTATACGATTTACTTACTATTTTATCATCTCTGCCAACACTAAAGTGTAAGTTCTACAAGGACAAGGATTTCTGTTTACTGCTATAGCCTAGGTTATCCAGATAACAGACATGCGATGGAGTGGGTTTAGGAGTGAAGGGGAGGAGAAAGCACAAGTACAGGTAAATTTTCCTAGAAGTTTTCCTATAAGGGGTGCGGAGAAAAGTAGCAAAAGCTGGAGGGGGTTGTGAGATCAAATGATTTTTTTTTAAATGATGGGGGATATTACAGCATGTTTGTCAGAGCTGATGAAAATGAACCAGTAGAGAAAGAAAATTTGATGGTGTATAAAGGAGAGGATAAGGCCAGAGTGAAGTCAGTGAATAAAAGAAAGAAACGCGATCCAGCGTTGGAGTACAGGGACTGTTGGCCAGTTCACCATTTTAACAGTGAAGGCAGAGTGCACGGTTGCCTATAGTGGGTGGGGAGTGCGGGGGGGCTGACAGAAATGGTAAATGGGAACAGGTGACATTCCTCTTTGATTGCTTCTACTTTCTCAAATATATATACTAGTTCATCAGCTAAAGGTAAGGAGTAGATAGGACATACTGAGGATTAGAGGTTTGGGAGATGAGAAGGAACTGCCTTAGAGTGTAGGAGAGTGAATGTCTAGGGTAACGCGGAAGAAGTGTAAATGAATGACTGAAACACCTACTTTAGGTTAGTGGACATGAATTAGAAGTGAGGAAATTCACCAAGGTTTCGTTTTTCTCTAACTACTTTCAGCTGTCCTGGATGCAGTTGTGAAACAGTAAAGATAGTTTTAACCAGGTTGATTAACAAACGTGACGCAGAGGGAAAGAGATAAGGAAAAATGGATTATTAAGTCTAAAATGGATAAGGAGGGAAGTGAAAAGTGTGACAATAAAAAGGCGGTAGGGGTAATGGATTATAGGTTCTAATAGGATCAAAGGGTTGATGGCGCCAGGACTCTCAATTATCCCTCACAAGTCTAGGTCAGGACCATGCAAGTGCGTGGCTAAGGTAGCTTTTCATTCCCGCAAATCCCTTCCCAGCGAAGTGTCGGTCAAAACTCTCTGAGGGCTTCCCTGGTGGCGCAGTGGTTGACAGTCCGCCTGCCGATGCAGGGGTCGCGGGTTCGTGCCCCGGTCCGGGAAGATCCCACATGCCGCGGAGCGGCTAGACCCGTGAGCCATGGCCGCTCAGCCTGTGCGTCCGGAGCCTGTGCTCCGCAACCGGAGAGGCCGCGACGGTGAGAGGCCCGCGTACCGCAAAAAAAAAAAACCCAAAAACAAAAAACCCAAAACTCTCTGGATCCCTAAACCACATCCCAGTCAGCCTCCTTTGTCAGGAGAGGTTTTACCGAAGCGAAAGACACGGCTCCCAGGTGCTGCTCCTCCCCATCCATCCTCCCCCCTACCTCCCGGCGTTTAGGGCCTGGCTCTCTCTGCGGGCGGCCCCTCCCAAACTCACTGTTTGGACCGGTGTTGGGCGTCGCTATCCGCCGGCGAAGAATTTCTTTCCAGTCCATGGCTGACTCAGGCCCAGCAGTTCCCGCATTTGCTGTTTACTAACCGCTCCACCCCCTGCCAGCTCCGGCGTCAACACTGCCCAGCCCCGTAAAGGTTATGAAGGCCGCTTAATCGCCATCTTGGACGCGGGCGGAAGTCGGCTAACCCGGCCAAATCGATCACCGTAACCACTGCGGAGAATACGGCGATCACGCTAACAGCAGGGACAGCAGACGTGAAAGAAACGGAGAGGGAGCCTCCTTAAGGCAGCTTTCCAGCTTCACCACGCTGTATTTTAAAGGCGCAGAAGGAGTGAAGGGGAGGAGAAAGCACAAATACAGGTAAATTTATTTTCTGTAAATTAATTTTCATCTTGAAATATACTTTCATCTTGAAATTTATTTTCATCTTATTTCATCTTTCATCAAATTTTATTTCATCTTGGCCCTTTGGCACTTGTGCGCCACGTGATCCCGGAAGTCCTTTGGCTCTTCCGGTTCGAGGGACGAGCTTTCTAATTTCACAGTTTCTTTTCATTGTTCATGGCGGATATGTGGAAGCCCTAAAGTCTCCCTGAATGTAGTAGGCGCCTTCAGCAGCCGCTCGTGCCCCCTCCTGCCAGTAAAAGATTCAGAGTCGCCTTTTTCTTGCCGTCAGGCCGGGCGGAAGGCCTGCTTCTGGCTCAGCCAGGCCTCCGCGGCCGCGCCGTCGCGGTGCATTGTGGGCGGGGTAGTTTCCGCCGCGTTTATGGTTGTATGGTACGTGAGTGCTGCGGTGAGTGGTTGAATCAAGTAAACTTCCGTTTGTGATAGATTCGTACACAGTAGGTGGTGCCCTCGTGGACCTCCCTTCCTTACTAGTATCGCTGGCTCGGCTCAGCTCTCTGCCCCTTCCCCACTCCCATTTCCTTATTTGACGAGTTTGGCGGCCACGGCCCCTAGACTCGGGCTTTCGCCTCTGTCCTGGCTGCCGGTGGGTCTAGGGTAGGGGGCTTCCGACTTTTCGCCCCTTCTGCAGCCTGGCTCCCGTGGGATCCGGTCCCTTTTCAAGGAAGGTTGTGATCCACGTGAGTCAACTGGCTGGTCTTCTTTGTGCATTTTCCTCAGGTTCGCGGACTGGAATATAACAGGCACCAGAGGATTCCTTCTCGGTCCCCTCGTCCTGGAACTTGCGACCAAGGTTGGATGTCCCCATATCCTTGTTTAATGGAGAGAACTCAACTAAGCTTCGTTGCTGCTAGCCCCAAAAGCATTTGA
The DNA here is from genome assembly GCF_039906515.1 of Pseudorca crassidens. Classification (NCBI taxonomy): domain Eukaryota; kingdom Metazoa; phylum Chordata; class Mammalia; order Artiodactyla; family Delphinidae; genus Pseudorca; species Pseudorca crassidens. Next base: position 63,936,179 of record NC_090296.1, on the reverse strand, counting down.
TTTGTCTGTGAGAAGCTGAAAATCATCTTTTAGAAAGTTGCGCTTCGATCTCCGCCCCCTACCCTCAAATCCCTTAATTATGCTGTAGAAGTTGGGGCTTTTTGAACATCTCTCTCACAATCTGGTGCTGATTTAACTGCATAATGGCTTTCTATTTCACTGGTATTCGAAGCTTTCCTAAACTTTGGAAGAGCAACCCATACCTTGGGCTAGGCCCAGGTCACTCTTTTCTCTCTCTCTTTCTCAAAGACTGTTATGGCATCAAGAACCAAGAGAAGTGGTTTTCTCTTAAAACAGTGTCTCCACAAAATACCAAAGCAATGAATCTGCTGGTTGCCAAAGCCAGATATGTCAGGAAAAAAGATGAGGGCAGTAGTAAGCAAGTTTCTGCTGATTCTCCTCACATGTTTGCAGCTGGAGCGGCTAAGAAGAGATCACAGATGAATCCTCCGAGTAAAGAGCACGTCTTGCCACCTGTGAAGAACATTTTTCAACTCCCGACAAAACCTTTGAATTCAGAGGAGTGGGATAAACTGAAGGAATATTTCAAAGAAAAGGCTAACTTTGAAAATTGGATCATTTCACAGATGATTAAATGCCGTAGCTCTGTCGATGTGGCCAAATCTGTGCTGGCCTGGGTAGCTGCAAAAAACAATGGTATTGTAGGCTATGATTTGCTGGTCAAGTATTTGTATCTCTGCGTTTTTCATAAGCAGACATCAGAAATTATTGATGTCTATGAAATCATGAAAGGCAGATACAAGCGTTTAGAGTCTGGAGCGTACACTCTTCTCATCCGGGGATTAATCCATACAGACAGATGGAGAGAGGCCTTGCTGCTGTTAGAAGACATCAAAAAAGTCATGATTCCTTCAAAAAAGAACTATGATGACTGTATCCAGGGAGCCCTCTTTCATCAAGATGTAAATGTAGCTTGGAATTTGTATCAGGAGTTGTTAGGTCATGATATTGTTCCTATGTTGGAAACATTAAAAGCCTTCTTTGATTTTGGAAAAGACATGAAAGGTGATCAGTATTCAAACAAACTGCAAGACATTCTTTTGTATCTAAGAAATAATCAGCTGTATCCTGGGGAGTCATTTGCACACAGTATAAAAACATGGTTTGAAAGGTAATTTTGATTTTTGTTTATATGTATATTTTTATTTTGATACCGTTGCCTAAAACTAGCCTCCTCTTTTTTTTTATTAGTTGCTGAGAATTACTCTAGTCAGATTATACTTTCTTCTGTCTCTTAGTAAGATTGTTTCCCCTTTAAGACAAAGTTTTCTTTCCCTTTAAAAAAGTAGCAGCGTAAATAAGTTGTGCTAATCTCTACTCATCACATAAAAGGGAAATTATAGAACACTTGTTTTTATGTTTTTTTTCCTTTTAGAAGGATCATTTGTTTTCTGAGGTGTCTAGTATGATGTGAATATTTTCAAATAGCACTTGTGGCTGGAGTTCATAGCAAGAAAACTGGAGCTGTCTTTGGGTCATATTAGTATTTTCAGAAGTTCTTCTGAAACCTAGTGACTAGTATGATGTGCACATATATATTCTGTTTAATCTATGCATTTCACCAGCTTGAATAGTTAGAGGGGAGAGAGGAATCCTGCTCAAACCTGATATGTGTTAAAGAAGAAAATCTTTATCCTTCCTGTTTTTGATCATACCATCATTTGAGTGCTCTCTCCAAGGCTGTCCTTTGCTTTCCCTTTGCTTTTATTCATGTTACTGGCTGTGTGCGTGCTGATTTATTGCTTCAGTCTTTTGTTCTCTTATTTCTTTACCACTGATTGGCTTTAGGCTCTTTCCTACAGATTCATTCCTTTTGCCTCTATTTTTCTCTTGCTTTTCTACTATATATTATCTTTACAGAGCTTTGAAGTAGCAATCATGCTTAATTATCTTTCTTAACACATTTATTGAATATCCACAGAGGAGCTAAGTTGTGAAAATCTTGGAATGGGAAGGATTTTGGATTTTAATGTTATCAAGAGTGCTGGTCTTGGAGTACTTTTTAAAAAGTAACTGCCAAACAGTGAGAAAATAAGATTAGAGAGGAATTAAGATTTGAAACAGGGAGATCTGTTTGGAGGCAATTGTAGGTTTGAATGAGGGATGATGAGATCTTGAATTAAGAACTGGGAAAGGAGAGAAGTCAGTAGAATCAATAGGAATGGATGGTATTATCTGTAAGAGGAAAGAAGAAAGGATAAGTTGATTGAGCAAATAAACCAATAAGTAGTTTTGAATGCCTCCAATTTTAGGCTTAGCACTGTGCATGATCCGTGATGTAAGATCTATTATAATGGCATTCACGACCTAATTGGGAATACAATAGTAGACAGTTATCTCAGAGTGGTGTATAAAATGATAGTGTAAGAGAAGAAATTACTCTGGGCCAGGAACAATCTCTGGCAGCTTTATGGAGAAAGTTAGAGTCAAATTTTTTTTTTTGTCTGGGCAGTGCGTCATGCGGGATCAGGACCCATGCCCCCTGCATTGGGAGGGCAGAGTCTTAACCTCTGGACCGCCAGGGAAGTCCCTAGAGTTGAGTTTTGATTTAGAGGTCTGGGCTGGTTTCTGGGCAGGTCCTGTGAAGACAGATTTCGAGTTAAAGATGAGGGTCAGATGACGAGAGAAGCAAAGGGAAGGAGATCCAGAGTAGAGTACCATCAGTTACTTAGCCCCATCACAGTATTAGCAACCACTATTCTAATTGAACCATTCTAGGGAAGTATCCAGAACTTCTCAGAGCTCTTTCCTACGGATTTTTTAAATACAGTGAATATCTTTCTGTTCAGTAGGGATTTGACCCTCTGGTGATTTGGTTTTGCAATCTTTTTTGTAGTGTTCCTGGAGAACATTGGAAAGGACAGTTCACCACAGTCCAGCAAAGGTAAAAGCCAATGTTTTATTTTTAATTTGTTCGATTCAGATTTAGTAGGTTGTTGTTACTTATTTTTAAAAATTTTAAGAATACCTTAGAAACAGGATAATTAAGTTAGTTAGGATAGCCAAGAAAAAAGTCACAGTTTTGCATTTGGAGAATTTGTAGTGCTCAAAATGTTTCTTTCAGTAGGTGCTGTGAGCCTGGTGTGACGCCTCAGAAATGTTTTTCCCTAGAGGTTTGGGACCCAGTTGTGTTTTAGGAATGACTTTAAAAACTATGTCTGGGTGCCAGCCATCTACTCTTTTGGGTTTTCTGGCACACTATTTTGTTACATTATCTGGATTACAAAAAGTGAGATGTGTATGATGATCGCAAAGGTTATAATGTTCTTTTTTTAAACTACCTTCCAATTTCCTCATGTCCTAGAATTATTCATTGTAGAAAAAGTTCTTTTCCAGGACATTATTTAACACATTTAATTGTAATTACAGTGGTCAGTGTTTGGGCTGTGGAAAAACTATAGAGTCTATTCACCTGAGTTCAGAAGAGTATGAATTTCTCAAGGAAAAAATAATGAGGGATGTGATAGATGGAGGTGACCAGTACAGAAAGACGACACCTCAGGTGAGTCTGGAACAGGTCTTGTTGATTCCTGGGTTGCTTGTCTTGAGCAGGGGTCAACAATTTTTTTCTGTAAAAGGCCAGATAATAAGTATTTTAGACTTTGTGGGACATAACGTCTCTGTTGCAGCTTTTCTACTCTGCTGTTGTAGTGAAAACAGCCACAGAAAATACATAAATGAATACAGTAATACTATTCATGAAAATAAGTTGTGGGCTGGATTTGGCACACTGGCCGTAGTTGCCAACCTTTAGGAGAGATTGCTTTTGACTTTCATAGAATAATTGGGTTAGACTGTCATCCATCTATTGAAGTCAATCCTATTTCATCTGCGCACAAGTGCACTTAAGCCAAAAAGATAGATGCTTATTCTTTGTCTAGGTGCTTCCAGAAAACTGTTCAGTAAACTCCCATGAAAGCATTATGGTTTCACACAAGTTTTCTAGTCAAGAGAGTTTAAGGTAGCTTGACAAAATTATTTCCAAGTCTTCTTTTTATCGAATTTGATTCTTGAAGTCATTCTTAATAGCTTTATTTTGCTAATCTTCAGTGCTTTATGCGGGTTTACTAAGATTAAGTTGAAGTAAAATGCTTTTACCTTGGGGAAAGGTTATCCTCGGGGAAAGGCTGCCTATCATCTCACTGAATGCTTTTTCTTCAAGATACCAAATAAAAAGGAGAAGAGAAAATTTTTCTGCCTTCTCACGTTAACTTAAAATTATCAGAAAATGCCCCTACTAGGAAGACTTTTAATCCTCAGAATAAAGTCAGAATCTGGTCCGTGAAAACATTATCTTCATTTTATGGAATACCTTTTAGCTGACTTTATTGATAAAATTATAGTTAATATTTATTAAATGATCCTAAGAGCTTTATATTCATTATCTTGTATCTTATTTAACCCTTACACTACCCTATAAGATACTATTTTATTTCTGTATTACGGATAGAGTGATTGAGACTTCGGGAGGTTAAATATACCCTAGGACACTCCACGAATAAAGTCAAGGTCAGACTGACCCCAAAACTTTTGCCTTTATACTCTGCTGCCTCTCATTGAATGAAAATTCAATTCATAGTTCTGTATGTACTTGACAGCTGACTGGCTGTAGCAGCTCTCAATGCCTTAGGAATTTCTGCCAGCTAAAATGATTTCAACAAATTTCCTTTCTCTCATCCAATATCTGCTGAACACTTAATGTTTATCTTTGGAAGCAGGCGTTAAGATAGATTCAGGGTTGTGTAAATCATGCTGTTTGCTACCAAAGACTTTACATTTCTTTTGTGGGCTAATTGAACATTCTTCCCATCCTCCAACTTTTTATTTAATAAAATTTTCAACCTAAAGAAAAAGTTAAAAAATAGCACAATGGACACCTACATACTCTTTGTCAGAGTAACCAGTTATTATTCCACATATGCTTTCTGTCTCTTTTTGTGTTTTTTTTTTTTTTGCGGTACACAGGCCTCTCACTGTTGTGGCCTCTCCCGTTGTGGTGCACAGGCTCTGGGCACGCAGGCTCAGCGGCCTTGGCTCACGGGCCCAGCCGCTCCGTGGCATGTGGGATCTTCCCGGACCGGGGCACGAACCCGTGTCCCCTGCATCGGCAGGCGGATTCTGAACCACTGCGCCACCAGGGAAGTCCTCTATATGTGTTTTTATGAACCATTTAAAAGTGAGTTGGTAGACATGTGACCTTAAATATCTCAGCATGTATCTTCTTTTTTTGTTTGTTTTTGGCCGTGCCGCTCACCTTGCGAGATCTCAGTTCCCCGACCAGGGATTGAACCCGGGCCACAGCAGTGAAAGCCTGGAGTCCTAACCACTGGACCACCAGGGAATTCCCTGTATCTAAGAATAAGAACATTCTATGTAATTAAATGCTATTATCACATTTAAGACCCTTCACATTAATTCATTGTCATTTAATAAAAACTGCATATTCAAAATTTCCCAGTTGTTCCTCCAAAATGTATTTTATAACTTTTTTCTTCTGACCCAGGACTGAATCAAGATTCACTCATTGCTTTTGGTTGTTATATCTCTCTAAATCCAGAGCAGCGCCTCCCCCGCAACCCCGCCTTTTTTTGTTTTTATTACATTGATTTTTTTTTGAAAAGTCTGGGTGGTTTGTCTTGTTCAGGGCTTCTCAAACTTTGTACCTCAGAGTCCCTTGAGGATCTGTTTAAAATGCAAATTATGACTCACTTGTCCAGAGTGGGGTCTGAGATTCTATATTTCGAACAAGCTCCCAGGTGATGGGATTCTGGTCTTTGGACCACTTTTGAGTAGCAAGACTGTGGACTAATTGTCTGATGGCTTTCTCTTCATTAATTCAGTGTAAAAGCTTTTGGGGTATGTTACACAGGCAATGCTGTGTGCTGCTTACTGCATCACAGCAGTCACATAATATCAGGTTGCTCTCTGTTGCTGATGCTAAGTTTCATCACTTGATTAAGAGGGTGACTGCCAGATGTCTCCACTGTAAAGGTGCATTTTTTTCCTTTATAATTTCCCTTTGTAATTTTTAAATTAAAAATTAAGTAATCTGTGGAGTAATACTTCAAGACTACACAGATATCCTGTCACCCATTAACTCTTCACCCAGTGTTTTTCACATGACGGAGATGAGCTCTGCCTTCGGAATGGTGCAAAGTGATGATTTTCTAGTTCTTTTTTTTTTTTTTTTAAGATTAACTGTGTTAGACTCCATTACCGTCATTATTCTTTTTGATGCTCAAATTGTCCCAAATTTGGCCTGTGAGAACCCCTGCCAAGCCAGCTCCTGTGTGTCTTTGACATCCTCCTAGCAAACCCGCCCCCCAATCAGTTTTTGAGCATCTCTGTGCTTTCTGGCACAAGATGTCCCAGGTTTTCACCTTGAATTGCTCCTGCCCCAGTCATGGAATCACTAGTTGAATACTTTTGTTTAAGACTCTTAATGGCTAAACATTGCCATAATTTCTTCTTAATGATTCCTTCTGACTGTAATTCTAGACTAATAGAAGGAAGATTTGTTAGTTTTCTCTGCTGACAAAGATTTAGAACCCAGAGCAAACCTTCTCCTCGGAGAATGTTATACTGCAGGAGGAGTTTCAGGCTCCAGACTGGTGAGAATAACAAAGAGTAGTCATACATTTAATTACCATAATTCACAAAGCAACTGAATATATTCACAGAAGGATTGGGACATTTTATGACAAGAGAAATTGTCTCCTTTTCTCTTTCCAGGTGTTCTCCCCTTTCCTCGCTGCAGCTCCCCAATTCTGTATCCCATTTTTTTGTCATCTGCCTTTCATCTTTAAGCTATTGATTTAACATAATAACATTGCGACCATTTATGGAATGATTACCCTATTGTCAGGCACTTCTAGGCCTGTTACACTCACAGCACTCAACAATCTTGAAAGGATATCACCAATTTGAAGATGGGGAAGCTCAGGATGAGAACCATATCCATGGTTAACAGGCAGTGAAAGAAGGCTTATGGCTGGATTGGTTCAGGGTTTAGCTTTGGTAATATTGGTGAAGCAGAAGGGGCAGAGATGGATCCAGAGCATTTCTGGTAGATTGAAGTAGAACCAACTCTTTTTGGGACTAGAGGAAACAAATTAAGAATAGTGGATAAGTTAAATGTGTAGGTACAGCAAAGAGTTTTTCTCTGAAGAGCCGGAGAATTTTCAAATTGGTCATTTGAAAGTGAGAGAATGTTTGATAGTCTGAGAGAGCTTAAGGACAATTTTAAGCCTTGGAAGTTTGGATTATTTGTGGGAGAACTGCGGAGAGTATCTCTGGGTGGTGCTGAAGTCCCAACAACTACACTTGTAAGGGCGTTGATCTGTGAGCCATTTTCAGCAGTCCTGGGCCATCTAGGTAGAGAGAAGGCAGCTGGATGGGATGGGATGAGATTTTGCTAGGGTGGTACCGTCGAGGGAAAAGGGAAGACAGGAGTTGAGGGTGTAGGTGAGAGGGTGGCTTAATTAACGGACCATGAGATCAAGGTTGGTAGAAGGAAGTAAAGATGGGTAGGAGCTCACAGATTAGGAGACAAGGGAGATAAAAATGGACCAGAATCTCAGTAAGGTTGGAGAGCAAGCATAAACGGAGTGAGAGTGATTAGTGTCTATTAGCGATTCGATTTGAGAGATGGAGGGCTCTGGAGTGGTGACAAAATCCAGAGTATGAGAGTTAAGCAGATGAAGAAACTGAGAGCCTAAATTGCTAGGTGGTCATCCACAGAGCTAATTAGAGTGTCCATATGATAATTTTTAAAAATAATAACTGCAACCACATTATGGAATGCTTACCAACTGCCAGGCTGGTGATGAAGTCTCTGAGTCCGGTGCCAACTTCTTAATAAACGTTCAGATGCCTGGGACAACGCAAGGTGATAGCAAAGAGGAGTCAGCAAACTATGGCCCACAGACCAAGTCCACCCTTCCACTTTTTTTAAAAAAAATATTTATTGATTTATTTTGGCTGCACTGGGTCTTAGCTGCGGCATGTGGGATCTTTGTTGCAACATGCGGGATCTTTTAGTTGCAGCATGCGGACTTCTTAGTTGTGGCATATGGGCTCTTAGTTGCGGTGTGCATGCAGGATCTAGTTCACTGACCAGGGATCGAACCCAGGCCCCCTGCATTGGGAGTGTGGAGTCTTACCTGCTGGACCACCAGGGAAGTCCCTCTACCAATTGTTTTTGTAAATAAAGTTTTATTGGAACACAGCTACAGTCATTCATTTCTATTCGGGCATACCTCGTTTTATTGCACTTTGCTTTATTGCGTTTTTTTAAGAAATTGAAGGTTTGTGGCAGCAATACGTCGAGCAAGTTTATTGGCGCCATTTTTCCAAAGCATTTGCTCACTTTGTGTCTCTGACACATTTTGGTAATTCATGCAGTATTACAAACTTTTTCATTATTATTGTATTTGTTATGGTCATTCATGATCAGTGGTCTTCGATGTTACTATTGCAAAAAGATGATGACTCACTGAAGGCTTAGATGATGGTTAGGATTTTTTAACTAAGGTATGTACATTTTTTAAAGATATAATGCTATTGCACACTTAATAGACTACAGTATAATGTAAACATAACTTTTAAAACAATTTTTATTGGAGTATAGTTGATATACAATGTTGTGTTACTTTTTGCTGTACAGCAAAGTGAATCAGTTATACATATACATATATCCACTCTTTTTTAGATTCTTTCCCCATATAGGTCATCACAGAGAATTGTTTTTTGTTTTGTTTTTTTTTTTTCTTTTTGACCACACTGTGCAGCATGCGGGATCTTAGTTTCCCAACCAGGGATCAAACCCATGCCCCCTGCAGTGGAGCGTGGAGTCTTAACTACTGGACTGCCTGGGAAGTCCCATTACAGAGTATTGAGTAGAGTTCGCTGTGCTATATAGTAGGTCCTTATTAGTTATCTATTTTATATATAGTAGTGTATATATGTCGATTCCAATCTCCCAATTTATCCCTCTCTCCCTTCCCCCCGGTAACCATAAGATTGTTTTCTACATCTGTAACTCTATTTCTGTTTTGTAAATAAGTTCATTTGTACCATTTTTTTAGATCCCACAAACATAACTTTTTACATGCACTGGGAAACCAAAAAATTTGTATGACTCTCTTTATTGTGATATTTGCTTTATTGTGGTGGTCTGGAACTGAACCAAACATGTATGCCTGTCTTGTCTGTGGCTTCTTTTGCCCCGCAGAGTTGGGTAGGTACAAAAGAGACCATGGGCCTGCGAAACCTAAACTATTTACCATCTGGCCCTTTACACAAAACAATTTGCTGACCCCTGGTATATATGAACAGCATAAGCCTCAGTTGAGGTGGAGAAGTAGCAACTTTGAAGGCGCAGTGGGGACTAGGAAAAGGTCTCTCCTTTCCCCTCAGTCCTATAGCATGCTTTGAGAGAATGAGCAGATACCACTTCAGAGCTAAGTAAGGGGACTTCCCTGGTGGTCCAGTGGTAAAGAATCTGCCTTACAATGCAGGGGATGCAAATTCGATCCCTGATCAGGGAACTAAGATCCCACATGCTGGGGGGCAACTAAGCTCGCATGCCTCAACTAGAGAGCTTGCATGCCGCAAACTACAGAGCTCACATGCTCTGGAACTTGCATGCCACAACTACAGAGCCCATGTGGTCCTGGAGCCTGCGCACCACAACCAGAGAGAGAAAACCCTCATGCCACAACTAGAGAGGAGCCCACACACACGCCGCAAGGGAAGATTCCTCATGCCTCAAGGAAGATCCTGTGTGCCGCAACTAAGATGTGACGCAGCCAAAAATAAATAAAATAAATAAATAATAAATAAATCTTAAAAAAAAAAGAACTAAGTAAGGAGTCATTGATGATCTTAGGAAGAGCAGTGTCAATAGTACACCGAGGGCCAAAGCCAGCCAGGTTATAACAACTGAGTGAACACACATTGAGGTTAAACTCTCCTTTTGAGAAGTTTAGATGAAAACAGGAAGAAGGGAATGGGATAGTGGTGACTAGAGTTTGGTAGAGGTCAAGGGACGGTTTACGGAGATGGGAGAGATGTGCATGTTCATAAGGTGAAGAAAGGGTTGTCAGTAAACATAAAAATGTTGAATAAGCAGGACAAGTAGTAGAGAGAATGCATTACTGATGAGCAAGGTTCAAAAGTAGGAGGGGGTTGCCAAAAAGCACAGATGGGGAGGTTAGAAATGAAAGAAACCTCTCTGAGACTAGAAAAGAAAGAAGATGGGTGTGGATACAGATATAGATGGGAGGCAAGAAGGCTGAGGGTAATGACATGTGCTATGTTCAGTGGGATGCAAGGTGAGACATGGGCATCAGTGGAGGACTAGAGAGAGTGAAGAAGGCTTGGGATGGTGCTTGAGAGGAATGGCAGAGATGCTAACTCAAGCAGAAGGATGTGGCAGGGAGTGGGGTGCTGAGACTTGAATCATTGAAGTTGTAGGCATCGCTCTCCGTAAATACGTGTTTTAATATTTTTCCAACGGCATGGCTCACCCAGAGTAGCAGTGAAGACAAAATGTAGCATTGGTTCAGATTTTGGGTTTTGTTGGTTAGATGTGGCAACGTAATAGGGAGCAGAGGAAGGTAGTTCTGATAGAATAGTTAACACAATCACTATGGGGCCCAAACTAGATAGGGAAGGAAATAAGGCCAGAGAGCACTTGTCTGGGAGGGCTCGGGCTCGTAGTCTCACTGTGGAGTAAAGGAGAAGGTACAGTGACAATAAAGGAATGAAAACTGGAAGGCTGAGGTCAGAGAGCAGGTGACTAAAAATTTGAGACTAAGATTTCAGAGGACAAGCCATTCTGGGCCCTGTCCAGATCCAGGGTAGGGCTCTCAGGGTGTGGCATGTGCCCCAGGGTAAGGTTCAGCTCCAGAGTGTCATTTCCCACAAATTTTTCATCTTGTGTTTTTTTTTTTTTTTGCTTACTATGTGTGTTAATTTGCTAGGGCGGCCATAACAAAATACCACAGATGGAGTGGTTTAACCAACAGAAATTTATTTTTGCACAGTTCCAAGAATCAAAGTATAGGCAGGTTTGGTTTCTCTCCTTGAGGTTTTTTTTCTCTCCTTGACTTGCAGATGGCCCCCCTCTTGGTTTGTCCTCACAAAGACTTCCCCTGTGCTCAGGCATCTACAGGTGTCTCTTTGTGTGTCCAAATTTCTTTTTCACATGAGAACACCAGTTAGATTGGATTAGGGCCCATCCTTATAATCTCATTTTACCTTAATCACCTCTTTAAAGGCCTTATCTTCAAATACAGTCACATTGAGAGGTACTAAGGGTTAGGACTTCAACATACAAATTCTGAGGAGGCCACAGTTCAGTCTATAACACCATTCATTGCAAATATGTATTAAAACTATATTGTGTTCAGCATTTTAAGTTATTTTGTACTGGGAACAAACAGCTGGAACTTCTTTCAGTATTACTTTTTAAAGCTTGTTTATAATTTGGGAATGTGAGGTATAAACCAAGGAGTAAGTACTAATCCATGTTGAGTTTGTCTACTTAAGAAAAATGTATGATTTCAGCTCACCTCCATAAGCATCTAAAAAGAGCATTATCAAAATTGTTTCAGGCTTATATGTTTTTACCAAGTAGTACGCTTTTGTTCAAAACAAAATAAATGAGATGGCACCCTTTAATGAAATGGTTCTCAGCCTCAGCTGCTTGTTATAATAGTTCAGGGGATGTTTAAAAATTACTGATGCTCAGACCCCACCCCCTAGAGATTTTGGTTTTAAGGGTACAGTTCAGTGGTATTAAATACATTCACATTATTGTGCAGCCGTCACCACCATCCATCCCCATAACTCTTTTCATCTTGTAAAACTGAAACTCTATTAAACAATAACTCCTCATTCTCCCCTCCTCCCATCCTCTGGCAACCACCATTGTACTTTCTGTTATTATGGTTTTGACTACAAGTACCTCGTATAAGTGGAATCATACAGTATTTGTCTTTTTGACTGACTTATTTCATTTAGCATAAGGTCCTCCAGGGTCATCCATGTTGTAGCGTATCACAGAATTCCCTTCTTTTTTAAGACTGAATAATATTCTATAGTATGCTTATACCACATTTTGTGTATCCATTCTTCCATCAGTGGACGCTTGGGTTGCTTCCACATTTTAGCTATTGTGAATAATGCTGTTATGAACATGGATCTTTGAGACCCTGCTTGCAATTCTTTTGGATATATACTGAGAAGTGGAATTGCTGAGTCATATGCTACATCTATTTTTAATATTCTGAGGAACCTCCATACTGTGTTCCACAGTCGCTGTATTCTTTTACATTCACACCAATAGTGGGCAAGGGTTCCAATTTCTCCACATCCTTGCTAACACTAGTTGTTTTCCGTTTCTTTTTGGTAGTAGCTATCCAAATGGGTGTGAGGTGGTGTCTCACTGTAGTTTTGATTTGCATTTCTCTAATGATTAGTGATGTTGAGCATCCTTTCGTGTGCTTATTGGCCATTTGGCTGTCTTCTTTGGAGAAATGTCCATTCAAGTCCTTTGCCCATTTCTGAATGGGGCTTGGGGTTTTTGTTGTTGAGTTTTAGGTTTTTGTTGTTGAGTTTTCTCTATATTTCGATGTTTTTCCCTATATATGATTTGCAAATGTTTTCTCCCATGCTGTGGGTTGCCTTTTTATTCTGTTAATAGTGTCTTTTGATGCACAAAATGTTTTAAATTATCATGAAGTCCAATTTGTTTATTTTTTCTTTTGTTTCCTATGCCTTTGGCATCATATCTAAGAAAATCATTGCCAAATCCAATGTTGTGAAGCTTTTGTTCTGTTTTTGTCTCTCAGAGTTTAATTGTTTTAGATCTTACATTTAGGTCCTGGCTCCATTTTGAGTTAATTTTTGTATATGGTATTAGGTAAGGGTCAAACTTCATTCTTTTGTGAGTAGATACCCAGTTTTCTCAGCACCATTTGTTGAAAAGGCTACCCTTTCCCAATTGAATGGTCTTGGCACTCTTGTTAAAAGTCATTTTTAACATATATGAGAGGGTCTGGATTTATTTCTGTTCCATTGGTCTGTATGTCTATTTTTACGCCAATACCACACTGTTTTAATTACTGTAGCTTGATAGTAAGTTTTGAACTCATTAAGCGTGGCTCCTCCAGTTTTGTTTTTGATTTTCCAGGATTGTTTTGGCTATTCAGGGTCCCTTGAGATTCCATTTGAATTTTGGGATGGGTTTTTCTATTTCTGCCACACACACACACAAAAAAAGTCATTGGGATTTTGATAGAGATTGTATTGATTCTGTAGATTGCTTTGGGTAATGTTGACATTTTAACAGTATTGAGTCTTCTGATTCATGAACATGGGATTTATTTACATTTATTTACTTTCAGCAGTGTTTTGTAGTTTTCATTGTACAGGTTTTTCACCTCCTTGGTTAAGTTTATTCCTAGGTATTCTTTTTGATGCTATTATAAATAGAACTGCTTCTGTAATTTTCGTTTCAGATTGTTCATTATTAGTCTATAGAAATGCAACTGATTTTTGTGTGTTGACTTTATATCCTGCTACTTTGCTAAATTGATTTATTACTTCTGACTGTGTGTGTGTGTACTTTTATGGTTTTCTCTATATAAGATCATATAATCTGCAAACAAGGACAATTTTACTTCTTTTCCAATTTGGGTGCCTTTTGTTATTATTTTTTTTCCCCTTGCTTAACTGCTCTGGCTAGAACTTCCAGTAGTGTGTTAAGTAGAAGTGGTACAAGGGGGCATCCTTGCCTTGGTCCTGATCTAGTCCTGAGGAAAAGCTTTCAGTCTTTCACCATTGAGTATGATGTTGGCTGTCGGTTTTTATATATGGCTTTTATGTTGAGTTAATTTCCTTCTATTCCGAGTTTGTCAAGTATTTTTTGTTTTTCTGTTTGCTTTTTTAATGAGTGTCAAATGTTGTTAAATGCTTTTTCTGCATTATTTGAGATGATCATGTGTTGTTTTCCTTTGTTCTGTTTATGTGGTGTATTATATTGATCAATTTTCATATATTGAACATCCTTGCATTCCAGGAATAAAGCCCACTTGGTCATGGTGAATACTCCTTTTAATATGCTGCTGAATTTTGCTTGCTAGTATTTCGTTGAAGATTTTTACATCAGTGTTTATAGTTTTCCTTTCTTGTAGTTTAAAGACACTTTAGTATCAAGTTAACACTGGCCTCGAAGAATGAGTTGAGAAGTGTTCCCTCCTCTTTAATTTTTTGGAAAAGTTTAAGAAGGATTGGTATTTGTTCTTCTTTAAACGTTGAGTAGAATTCACCTGTGAACCATCAGGTCCAGGACTTCTTTTTGTTGGGAGATTTTTAAATTGCCGATTCCCTCTCCTTACTAGTTATAGGTATATTCAAATTTTCTTTTTCTTGATGATTATACCTCTTTGTCTGCATCTCTGTGATCAGAAGCAGCGGTCTGCAATCAGAGCACAAATCCCCAATATTTGGAGGACAGGGTCCTTTTTGACCACCCTGGCTCCCATAAGCTGTGTGCAGACTGCTTCAGGAACATGTCAGCTGCCTGCCATGTGGCTTGGGATGAGAGGTGGGTAGCTATTGCTGTTCTAAGAGCTAAAACTGATTAAATTAACCACTGTTCATCATTTAAGGCTTCCCCTGGAAGTTGCAAGCCTTCAACAGACTTCAGAGTTGCAAATTGTTACAAGATCAGACAGATTCTGTCAGTGCACTGTTGTCTAGTCTGTCTAGGGAGATTGATTCCTGGTGCCATCTTCCCCTCAAATTGATGTGTTTTGACACGTGTATATGCCTGTGGAACTGTCAGTGCTGTCAAGATAATGAATATATCTATCAACGTCAAAAGTTTCCTGCCACTTTATAATGACTCCCTTTTGTACCCACATACCACTCACTTTTGCCACCTCAGATAAACACCATGGGAATCATATAATATATAGTCTTTTTTTGTCTGACTTCTTTAATTCATAATTATTTTGAGAATTCACTTGTTTTGTGTCTCATTCATTCATTTTTATTGCTGAGTAGTATTCCATTGTGTGGCTATATCCCAGTTGTAAATTCATTCACCTGTTAATGGATGTTTGGGTTATTTCCAGTTCGGGGCTATTACAAATAAAGCTAATAACATTTTGTACAAGTCTTTGTACTTTGTGCTTTTTTTTTTTTTTTTTTCTTTTGCTGTACGCGGGCCTCTTACTGTTGTGGCCTCTCCTGTTGCGGAGCACAGGCTCCAGACGCGCAGGCTCAGTGGCCATGGCTCACAGGCCCAGCCGCTCCACGGCATGTGGGATCTTCCCGGACCGGGGCATCAACCCGTGTCCCCTGCATCAGCAGGCGGACTCTCAACCACTGCACCACCAGGGAAGCCCTGTACTTTGTGCTTTTGTATTTGTTTCCTAGGGCTGCTGTAACAAAGTACTTCAACCTGGGTGGCTTAAAATGACAGACATTTATTCTCTCACAGTTCTGGAGGCTAGAAGTCTGAAATCAGGGTGTTGGCAGGACTGGTCTCCTTCTGATGACTCTGGGGAGATTCTTCCCTTTTCCTAGCTTCAGAAACTCCCAGCTTCTGGCAGTGCTTGGTGTTTCTTGGCTTTTAACTGCATCACTCCACTCCTCCTCCTCTTCCCTATGTGTCATCTCTTCTTATAAGGACATCAGCCGTTTGATTTAGGGCCCACTCTATCCCAGTATGACCTCATCTTAACTAATAACATTTGTGAAGATCCCCTTTTGGATAAGATCACATTCCAGGTAGACATGAATTTTAGAGGAGACACTATTTAACCCACTACAACTTTTCTTTCTGTTGGGTACACATCTAGGAGCGGAATGGCCGTGTCTTATGGTAGGTATGTGTGTGGCTTTTTAAGAAGCTGCCAAACTGTTTTCCAAAGTGGTTGTCCCATTTTATATTTCTACCAGTAGTGTGAGGGGGTTATAGTTGCTCCACATCCTGGCCAGCACTTAACATTAAGGTCAGTCTCTTCACTTATAGCCATTCTAATGGATGTGAAGTGGTATCTCATTGTGGTCTTAATGTACATTTTCCTAATAACTAACAATGTTGAGCATCTTTTCATGTACTGAATTGCTGTCCATATATCTTCTTTGGTGAGGTGGTGTTTAGATCTTTCGCCCATTTAAAAAATTTGGTTGTTTTCTTATTATTGAGTTGTAAGAGTGACTCTAGGTACAAGTCCTGTGTCAGATATATCTTTTGCAAATATTTTGTCTCAGTCTGGCTTGCCTTTCATTTTCACAAAATAGAGATTCTGATTTAATTGCTCTGGTTTGGGGCCCAGGCATCAGGGCTTTCAAAAACTCCCAGTTGATTTTAAAGTGCAGTGGGGTCAGAACCACTGCTTCTAGTGTGAGATTTTGAAGAACCCTAATGTGTGTATGACAGCTTCTTTTCTACAGGATAATTTTGGGTGAAAACCATAGTCATAGGTAAACTGTTAGTTTTTCTGTTTTAAAACCTTAATTTACTGTGCTTAGACATCACAACCAGCAGATGGCAATAGTGTAACATGTAAAAGATTATTCTAGGTTGTAGCCAGGTCAGTCAGGTTAAAGGATTTGATGAGCTTCTTTATCTTTCTTAAACTGAAAGATATCTGTGTAATTTTTGTTTGTCAAGTTAGTTATAGTAGATAAAGAGGGGAGCTGTATATGTAAATTTTAAGTAAGTGAAGCAGAACTGCAGATAATATCTGTGTACTACTGATTCAACTACATGAAACTCATTGACATCAATGAAGATAAAAAAGGTGAATTTGGAGCTATGTGGACAGTGTTAGTTTAATATCAGTAAGATTTTTTTCCCTCTCATTTTCCTTCATTCTAACAATAACATTAAATTACAGCCTTTTTTTTCATATTCAGCTGTTCAGGTATGAATTTGTCCTTATTTAATCTTCTTGTTAGGGAAAATTTGAAACATATGCAAAAGTAGAGAGACTAGAATAACAAAATTCTAGCTCAATGATTATTAACTCACGGCCACTCTTATTTCATTTATACTCCCACCGTTCCTCCCTTGCCACTCAGATAATTGTAAAGCAAATCTGAGCTTAATCATTTGTCCTATAAATTGTAAATTCATTTTTAAGCAACTTTCTTTCTGTCTCTTATCTTAAGAAATACTCCTTTGTAGAGTGATATTTTTCTTATAGAGTAGGAAATCCTTTAGAACAGCAATTCTCAAACCTTTTGGTCCTAAGACCCTTTTACATTCTTAAAATTAAGGACTCCTCAGAGCTTTTGTTCATGTGGGATTATACCATTTGATTAATTACTGGATTAGAAATTAAAACTGAGAAACTTGAAAAAATATATATATATATTTTTAAATTAATTAATTTATTTTTGGTTGCGTTGGGTCTTCGTTGCTCCGTGCTGGCTTTCTCTAGTTGCCACGAGTGGGGGCTACTCTTCGTTGCGGTGCGTGGGCTTCTCATTGCGGTGGCTCCTCCTGCTGCAGAGCACGGGCTCCAGGCATGCGGACTTCAGTAGTTGTGGCGCATGGGCTAAGTAGTTGTGGCTCGTGGGCTCTAGAGCACAGGCTCAGTAGTTGTGGCGCACAAGATTAATTGCTCCGCGGCATGTGGGATCCTCCCAGACCAGGGCTCGAACCCGTGTCCCCTGCAGTGGCAGGTGGATTCTTAACCACTGTGCCCCCAGGGAAGCCCTAAACATATTTTTAATTTAACAATATAAAAACTATTGCGTGTGAACATAAGTAATATCTTTTCTCAATAATAATTCTGTCATCTAAACAAAAGCAGTATGTGAGAAGAGAGGCATTGTCTTACATATTTATAAATCTTTTTAATTATCTGGCTCAATAGAAGACAGCTGAATTTTTATATCGGCTTCTGTATTCAGTCTGTTGTGATTTGTTATTTTGGTGGAAGCATATGAAGAAAATGGAGGCTCATAGAGATAGGTAGTCTAAAAGGGTGAAAGTATTTTATTGGCATTTCCAGATAATTGTTGTTATTCTTCTCTGATATTATACCAAATCTCTACTGCACACTTGTGAGCAAATGAGCATGAAAAAGGCAGATAATATCTTAGTATTATTATAAAAATAGTTTTTAACCTTACAGATCCCTTGAAAAAGTCTTAAAGATGCCCAGGGGTCCTTACACCAGAGTTGAAGAACCACTGCTCTAGAAATACTCTGCTTTAGATGTAGTTTCCTTTTTCTTTCTATTTGAAAAGTTTAAGTAAAATTTATTTTCCTCAATTTTATTATACAAACATATTACAAAGGAAGTTAAAACAAAACAAAAACAATCTTACTACTCAGCATATCTTGTATTTAGTTTCTTTTATCCTCTTTAGTTCTTATTTTTATTTCATCATCTTTCACCTTTCAAAATGGAAAATAATATTTATTAATTATAAAAAATTTTCCGTTGAAATAGACAACTGAAAAGAAAGAAATGGTAGCCCACCATGGTCCTCTCATTTTGAACTTTTAGTGGAGCTCTTTTTTTGGGTAACTTTTGTTTTTTTCTTTTTTGGTGCTGTGACTCGGATTTTTGGGTAACTTTTAATGAAACTTTAATCATAATAGCAGTCCCCCATAATCCTGTGATTTAGAACTTCTTAAATAAGACTTTAATGACTTGGGATTCTGTTTTCTAGAAAAGAAATTGGAGGAAGGCAAATTGCCTGTAGTACATTTAATTGAGTTTTTAGGGTTAAGTTTAAATCAAACCATTTGTTCTGCTTGATAATATCTCTTCAGTTAATTGACAAAAGGGAGGCCTTCTGGTGTTTCTCTTAACTACAGATTTAAGACAGCACATGTGACCCAAATGAAATGTCAGTATAAAAACTGATCTAATGTAGGTTTTTTTGTTTTGTTTTTTTTTTAATTGAGAGTGGCAGCTGCAAACTATGAAAGATGTGAACCAGCTGAGCTCTTCATCACAATCTTCAGAACCTTCCACTCTCATCTTCTGTGGGTTTGAAGACTTGGTTATCTCTAAGATGCATATGAGGTTTTCCCCCAGATTTAAAAAAAAAAATGTTGAGTGGTAAATGGCAAACTTCGGGGATTTGGTAGTTAAAAAAACCTGAGAAATTTAACGATTTGCAAAGTATAGTTTTAAAACCATGTGTTTTGAAGTCTGTTTATAAAAAGCCCATTAATGGATAAATGGTCCTCAACTTGCGAACATTTTACCTAGTACATAATTAATCACTAACGCTCTTCCCTACTTCCTCTTCTTCAGCTCCACAATTAAAAACTAGAAAGCAGGCACGTGATCTCTGGATCATCCAGGTGTATTGGTGCAAGAATTGTGGCCAAAAATGTGAAACTTCTAGAAAAATCAGTGATTTCAGAAGCCCAGGAAGGGTAAAAATGTGAAAAGAGAAGCAGTCTGACTCCTTGCAGTGGCCTTCTTAACATCAAACATTTCCATTTCTTCGTCCTTCATTTGCTCTAAGATAGCACTTGCTGAAATTTTACCACTTGGGATCCAATCATTTTTATGAGAATTACCTTGAGGCAGTGCATTTCCTCCTGATAGCTGGATGAGTTCTGTTTTACAAGGGAAGAAGAATTGTGTGTGGGTGTGGTTGGTTGCTGCTGTTTTAGATTTGGGTGGGTGATTTTTAGACATGGAGAACATTTACTGGGGGCAGCTCTGGAGAGGATGCTCGAGTGGGAGGTCTCATGTAGATTACAGTGCTGGAGGCAGAGGGACAGAAGCACCTTTAGTTGAGGAAGTTTGAACAGGGGAGGAGTGTGCGAGGAGAAACTTATTTTTTTCTTAGGCCAAGGGCAAGAAAGCCTGGTCTTTTTTACACCCTGTGAGCTTTTCTCCCTCAGATCCAGGCTACTACTATCATTATTATTTATTATTATTATTATTATTTTTTTGCAGTACTCGGGCCTCTCACTGCTGTGGCCTCTCCCGTTGCGGAGCACAGGCTCTGGACACGCAGGCTCAGTGGCCATGGCTCACGGGCCCAGCCGCTCCGCGGCATGTGGGATCTTCCCGGACCGGGGCATGAACCCGCGTCCTCTGCATTGGCAGGTGGATTCCCAACCACTGCGCCACCAGGGAAGCCCTATTATTTTTTAAAATAAATTTATTTATTTAGTTTTGGCTGCGTTGGGTCTTCATTGCTGCGCGCGGGCTTTCTCTAGTTGCGGTGAGCGGGGGCTTCTCTTCGTTGTGGTGTGCGGGCTTCTCATTGCAGTGGCTTCTCTTGTTTTGGAGCTCAGGTTCTAGGCGTGCGGGCTTCAGTAGTTGCAGCATGTGAGCTCAGTAGTTGTGGCTCACGGGCTCTAGAGCGCAGGCTCGGTAGTTGTGGCGCATAGGCTTAGCTGCTTCGCAGCATGTGGGATCTTCCCGGACCAGGGATCAAACCCTTGTCACCTGCATTGGCAGGTGGATTCTTAACCACTGCGCCATGAGGAAAGTCCAAGTCTACTACTATTATTGTTATATTGTAGCCCCATGATATAGTTTCTCACAGAAACCAAGTCATTTTTTATAAATTTGTATTTATGGGAAAAAGTATTTTGAGTTCTAAGTAAACATTTTGTAGGTGATATATATATTTTTTTGCTTGGAAAATGCTTCCTCAGATTTCTGATTCAGTTTTCTTTTACTGTTGACTAAAGGTATCAATTTTTATTGCCTTTTCATTTGTTCTTCCTAGAGAATAGAATAGTATAAATAAGACAGAAGATTAGAAATGATAGCAAATGGGTACTGAAGGCCGACAGCTTACTTCTGAGGGAAGAGAAAACTACCAATGTGAAAGAGCAGCTGCTGAGATATTGAGAATAATGACAAAGGCCTCCTCCATTCTCTACAGCACCAGACTCCTGATCTTTATACAGATGCCCCTCTTGCATTCTTTCTTATCTCAGTAAATAGAACTTTCTTCTTCTGGTTATTTCAGATATCAAAAATGGCAGTCAACCTTGACTCCCCTCTTTCCTTCATACCCCACCGCCAATCTACCAGAAAATCCTGTTGATTTACTTCAGGATATATCTGAACACTTCTCATCAACTTTACTACTACCACTTTGTGATCCGAGGCACCATAATTTCTAGACAAGACAACTTCAGTAGCCTCCTAACTGTTGTCCCTGTTTCCCAGCACCCTGTTGTCAGTCAGAGTGATCCTTTTCAGTGCATGTCAGATCACGTCACTCCCTTGCTTAAAACTCTCCAGTAGCTTTCCAGCTCAGGCTGAAACACAGAATCTTTACAGTGACCTGTAAGGCCCTTCACAAACCTACCCCTGTTAGCCTCTTGGATCGTACTGCATTCAGCCATACCGAACTCCTTGGTGTTTCTTGGTCCTGCCAGATATGCTTATGCCTCAGGACCTTTGCACTAGCTATTTCGTTTCCTCCAGATATCTGTGTGATTATTCGTCTACCTGCTTCAGCTCTTTTCTTAAATGTTGCCTTCTTAGAATGGTTCTTCCTGACCACCCTATTTAAAATTGCATGTATACCCTCACCCAAGCACTCTCCGTTTTCTGTCCCTGATTTATTTTTCTCCATAGCACTGGCCACCATCTGGCATACTGTATATTTTATATGCTTTTATTATCTTTTCTCCATATTAGAATAGAAGCTCCATGAGAGTAGGAATTTTTGTTCCCTGCAGTATTGCTATAATTTAGAACAGTGCTTGGCATAAAATGCTCAATTTGTTCAATTAATGAATAATAGTTGCCATTTATTAAATGCTTGCTATGTGTCAGGCAGTGTGCTAGGGTCTTTGTTATTTCTGATCCTTTTGTTAATCCTACAAGGAAGGCAGAATCTCTTTCTTGCTAGGCCTCAGAGAGGTTAAGTGGCTTTGTCGAGCCAAATTGGTTAGTAGCAGAGCTAAGATTAGAACCCAAGTCTGTCTGTCTCCAAAATCTGAGTTCTGTTCCCTATTAAACTTCCCTGTGTTCATAATGAAATGCTGGGTCCCTAAGAAATTTAGTAAGATATCGTTTAGTGTTCTTTCTTCATTTGATAAAGTATGCAGTGCATTTCTAACAACAGTTTCCATTTTGGATTATCTTCACTTTAAAAGATTAAAATGAAATAAAATTAGATGTCTAAAGGAATATGCCTTAGTTATCTGGAATGTTTACTTGTATGTAAAACACATTATTCCTCCAAAGTATAAGGTAGAAGGGAGTATACTTGTATTTTTGAAGAAGTCTAAGAGATCTTTTCAAATATTAATTCTGCTTAATTTGTTTTAAATGCTTTTTTTTCTGAAGCAAACATTTATGTAAGGCTTATTATATGCTAGTCATTACTATAAGTACCTTACAACTATTAACTCATTTAACATCATCTTTATAGTAACCATGGGAAAGTTGCTTCATGACTCTTGTTCTGACTGTTGCCAGGCAACCTAGTTATGTGTTAAGAAGAGTCAGATAAGGTCATCTTTTCCTAATGGGGGCAGAGATGAGGGCAGAGCCCTGAAGACAGTGCAGGGTAGAAGAGGAGGCTGTGATTTAGGTGACTTAAAGTGCAGAATCTGTATCTAGCACAATGTCAGTCTGGAAAGGAGGAAAGGGACATCAAATCATTGCTGACGTTTTGATAGTATGAAGCTGTTTAGACTACCTCACTGCCTTTCCTTAATATCTTTTTCAAAATTAATTTTTATTGGAGTATAGTTGATTTACAATGTTGTGTTAGTTTCTGCTGTACAGCAGTGAATCAGTGATACATATACGTATAATCACTCTTTTTTGGATTCTATTCCCATATAAGTCATCACAGAGTATAAGTTGGTAGGTCTCAAGCAGAGCCCATGACACCTCCTTATTATCCAGCACTACTTGTTAGCTATAGGTTGAAGCTTAGCAAGTAGTTCTTCTCCCTCAGGGTTTCAAGAAATAGGAAATAGAAGAGTTAAGAATTTGGTACATGAAAATATCAAACTTGAATCTGATCACCATCTAAAGCCAACTACTAATTTACAGGAAATATATGGGACATATCCAATATTATACCTCAGAGATACAATCATCAAATCCAAGCTAGGAAACTATAAGATAAACAACCTAGTTTTTCCCAATAAATCAATAGCAAGCAGAGAGAAAGAGAGCAAGAGAGAGGGAGAGGGAGAGGGAAAAGACCTATAGATCAAAAGCAATTTATGATTCATCAATCATTTGCAGTGTATGGACTGTCTTAGGCCATTAATTCCTCATCTGAACAGTCAAATAAATCTGAACATCAGTTGTTGAAGATGTTAAGAAATAATTGTTGGGACTTCCCTGGTGGCGCAGTGGTTAAGGATCTGCCTTCCAATGCAGGGGATGTGGGTTCAATCCCTGGTCAGGAACTAGACCCCACATGCACGCTACAACTAAGAGTTCTCATGTCGCAACTAAGGAGCCTGCTGGCTGCAACTAAGGAGCCCGTCTGCTGCATCTAAGACCTGACACAACCAAAAATAAATTTAAAAAAAAAAGAAGAGAAATTGTTGGGTTTTTTTAGGTGTAATAATGCCAGTGAGTTGTGGGGCTTTTTTTTGGCCATGTTGGGTCTTCGTTGCTGCGTGCGGGTTTTCTCTAGTTGTGGTGAGTGGGGGCTACTCTTCGTTGCGGTGCGTGGGGTGGGCTCCTCATTGTGGTGGCTTCTCGTTGTGGAGCACAGGCTCTAGGCACACGGGCTTCAGTAGTTGTAACACTCGGGCTCAGAAGTTGTGGCACGTGGGCCCTAGAATGCACAGGCTTCAGTAGTTGTGGTGTGTGGGCTCAGTAGTTATGGCTCCTGAGCTCTAGATCGCAGGCTCAGTAGTTGTGGCTCACGGACTTGGTTGCTCCACGGCATGTGGGATCTTCCTGGACCAGGGATCGAACCCATGTCACCTGCATTGGCAGGTAGATTCTTAACCACTGTGCCACCAGGGAAGTCCCGAGTTGTGTTTTAAAACTCTGTATTTCAGGGAATTCCCTGGCAGTCCAGTGGTTAGGACTTGACTGTTTCACTGTCGAGGGCCAGGGTTCAATCCCTGGTCGGGGAACTAAGATCCTACAAGCCGTGTGGTGCGGCCAAAAAAAAACCCCCAAAACCATAAATATTTGAGAGCTACACACTGAAATATTTATGGGTGAAATGATGTGATGGGTGAGATATGCTTCAAAAATAACTGGGAAATGGAGGGTGGAGTAGGTGGGGTTACATATGAAACAAGGTTGGCCATGAATTGATGAAGTTAGTTTATGGATTCATCGAGATTTATTATTATATTATTCTGTCTACTTTTGTATATTTTGAAATTTCCATTGTAAAAATCTTTAAAAAAACTGACATGTTAAATAAATGCTTATATGCTTTCAGAATAGAAGTTATGAAGAGGGAGATTATAAAATAAAGCATCCTTAGTGAATTTCATGCAGAGGCAACATCTTCCTGTAATAATTTTCCCCATACTCATTATAAAAGATGAAAGTAGTTTAGAAATGTAACCATAGAAAGTGGAAGTCCATTTCTTTAGTCAAGTAGTATTTTAAAAAGACTGAAAATTGTCATGTCATTTGCACATGGTAACATATTTCTGTTTCCATTTATGAAATGTGTGAGAGATGAAATTTAGATCAGAGCTGGAGAGAGATTTCCTACTGAACCACATTGTTTTTGCTTTGCAAAAGGGCTATTAATATTTGTTCTGGAGTTTTTAAAAAATCCTGTACATGTTATTCCATTATGTAGTGAAAACTATAGCTAAAGTGGCAATCTGGAATGCTCCAGTGTGCATCTACCCCAGCCATTAGTGCAGACAGCAGCTCCTGATTGATTCTGGGTGGTTAGGCCTTCCATGAAGAGAAATTTGAACCTGAGAGCTTATACATCCTCAGCAGTGCTAATTGGGAGATCTGGAGGAAGGGGATTTCCACTCTTTGTTAATAAGCTCTCCAGGCACATTTCCTCTTTGTTTTTTGCATTTTCCTCAGCTGTGCAGCAGCTGCAGGGAAGTAAAATGTGATTTCCTGCACTTAGGAGTGCTGGCTTTTCTTTTGGAGACTTATAATCGAAAGAGTGGAATGTCTATGGATTGAGCTACCTACACAGATGATTTCAACACTAGTTTTTTTCTTTAACAAATTTATTTATTTTTTATTTTTTTATTTTTGGCTGCGCTGGGTCTTTGTTGCTGTGCGCGGGCTTTCTCTGGTTGCGGTGAGCGGGGGCTATTCTTTGTTGCGGTGCACGGGCTTCTCACTGCGGTGGCTTCTCTTGTTGCGGAGAACGGGCTCGCAGAGCACGGGCTCTGGGTGCACGGGCTCAGTAGTTGTGGCTTATGGACTCCAGAGTGCAGGCTCAGTAGTTGAGATGCATGGGCTTAGTTGCTCCACGGCATGTGGGATCTTCCTGGGCCAGGGCTTGAACCCGTGTCCCCTGCATTGGCAGGTGGAGTCTTAACCACTGTGCCACCAGGGAAGCCCCTAAACACTAGTTTTAAAAAAAATGGCTCCCTGCATTTGTGCCAGTGGTAGATTTGCTCAGATGACTTGAATTAGCAGATAAACCGAGCCTTCTTCAAAGGCAGGCATCCCTCTTGATGGACCATTGTTGTAATTAGCAATGTGATTCTTTGCAAGCTGACTGAAAAATGAAGACTGGCAAAATTACATTATGCTATATTAATAAAAATACTATATTTTCTTGGCAGATTTATGCCATATAAATGCTTATGTTTTGGGTTGACCTGATTATTTAACCTGTAAAATTCTCCAAAATGAGAAAAGTGAGCAGAAGGTATTTTTCAGCGAAATGAGATAAGGCCTCATCAGGTATGTGCCCACATGCATTGTCACTGGGAAATGAAAAGAACTTAGTAAATGCTCAGGAGCTATTAAACATTAGGTGAAAGATGAAAGGCCTTATCATAAGTTAATACCTTTTCTGCAATTGTTGTCAATATCTCATGACCTAATAACTGATTCATTTTTTCAAAATATATTTGGGGGCTTGCACTACATTTAAAAATGGGCCAGACCTTTGGAGATAAGAAAGTGTTGAAGTGATAGAAAGTGTTGAAGTGACCTCTTCCCAGGTTGCTCACTATTGTGTGGATGGTACAAGGTTTCTGGGCCTGCAGAGAAACGCCATATGATGATTAGAAAGCAAGGACTGATTATTATTATTATTATTTTTTGCGGTACGCGGGCCTCTCACTGTTGTGGCCTCTCCCGTTGCGGAGCACAGGCTCCGGACACGCAGGCTCAGTGGCCATGGCTCACGGGCCCTGCCGCTCCGCGGTATGTGGTATCTTCCCGGACCGGGGTGCGAACCTGTGTCCCCTGCATCGGCAGGCGGACTCTCAACCACTGCGCCACCAGGGAAGCCCCTGATTATTATTAATTTTAAACGTTTATAATTTTATTTTATTTTTCCAGTTTCACTGAGATATAATGGGCATATAACAGTGTATTAGTTTAAGGTGTAACAACATAAATGATATGCTATCCGTAAGGAACTGATTATTGTTAAGTACCAAAATAACTAGATGAACCACTTCCAGAACTAGCAGAGCCGAATGATCAGATCCAAAGCACAGCATTCATTGTCCCTGACTATTAGCAGTGTTATCAGTGAAGCTAAACTAGTATTTAAGTCCAAATGTGTTTCTTGTTATTGTGTTCCAAATCAATATTGAGTTTTACTCCAGTAAAACTTTTAAAGTAGAATACCCGTATGAGTAGAGGAACGATAATGGATTTGTGGGGGAGAGGAAAGGACCATAACTCTTCCTTTCCTTGTTTTATGATTAATCCTTGGTTTTCAGGTTTTGTTCCATGGGATTCTGAACCCCCAGAAATGTTGGTAATATTTTGTGTAAATATGCGTGCAGTGTTTCAGGTGGGTTATGGACTAGCAGGTAGATACCACACATACATCCAGGGTAAAATTAGATTAAATTCCTAGTTTATGTAACTAAGAATGCTGAAATGTACCAGAAAGTGGCCAGATAGAGAAGAAGCAGGTGCAGTATATTTCAACGTGGTTTCCCTAGGCCCCTGGAGCCCCCAGTGGGGCTGACTAGACAGTAACAGTGTCCACTCAAGGTAAGCTCTCTATCTTAATTCATGTTGCATTGCAGACCTTTTTTTTTTTTTTTTTGTGGTACGCGGGCCTCCCACTCTTGTGGCCTCTCCCGTTGCGGAGCACAGGCTCCGGATGCGCAGGCTCAGCGGCCATGGCTCATGGGCCCAGCCTCTCCGTGGCATGTGGGATCTTCTTGGACCAGGGCACAAACTCGTGTCCCTTGCATCGGCAGGCGGAATCTCAACCACTGCGCCACCAGGGAAGCCCCATCACAGACCTTTTATACTTCGGCTGACACCACTGTTCACAAAGATTTATGCCACAATCTTTGTGCCTCTTTTATGAATATTGGGCTTTCCTGGACTCTACGTCCTCTCCTCACCAGAGGAAACCCATTTTCCTGCAGTGAGGGTGTATATTTTTCTCCTGGAAGAGGACCCAGAGCCTTTATGAGTGACTCTGATGGGATTTCTTCCTCAGCTTTAGTTCCTTCTTATCCAAGTGACTCCCAGATTGTTTTCTGCTTGTGAGACATTTCTATGTGAATATGCCATTATGAATTCAAATTCAATGTGTCAGGGATCAAATTCTTCATAAATGCTTCTTTCCTAGCCTCCGATCACACACTGTTGAGTTTCCTTTTGTGACTTCCCCTTTGCCACCCAGACTGAGGAGATTAAAACTGATTTTGACTCCTCTCATATCCTTAACTTTGTGTCAAATCTGTTAATAACCCTACTGTGCGGCACTTCTCATATCTGCTTCTGCTGCTCCATTTCCACTACTTCTATCTTGTCTAGGCCTTGTAGCATCTAAACCTCAATGTCTGTGTTACCTCCTAACTGGTTTTCTTGTGTCTATACTCTTCCTTCCATCTTTTTTTTTTTAATACTCTTGCTAAATCAATCTTTTTAAAACACTGGTTTAATCATATTATTCCCTTGCCCAAAAAGCTTCTGCAGTTTTCCGTTCCTACCCTGAAAGTAACTCCTCCACAGTTTTGCTACAACCTACTTTTCAAGCCTCATCTCTTACTACTGTTCTTTACAAACGCAGGCTTCAGCCGGAGCTGGCTACTCACTGGCTCTGGACTGCACTGCTGTTTTCTTCCTCTGCTTTTTCTCTTCATCTAAAATGTACAGGAGTACATTCCTGTCCCTCTTTGAGGAACAGGACACCCTACTTTGTACTCTCCACAGTGTTTGGCATCCAGTAGGTGTGCAATAAGTATTATTTATATATTAAATCATCCAAGGTTTATATTTCTTATGTGATATTTACTATTTATTTAATTATACCTTTTAATCATTACAATAACTTTGAAGGAAGGAGTATTTTATATACGTTACAGAGAGGAAACTGAGGCTCAGAGAAGTTCATTAACTCACCAAAGCCACACAGTTTGAGTCACGAAGCCAGGATTCAAACCCCGATCTTTGGATTCAGTTACACATGCTGTTTACGCTATACCAGTAATTCTACTTCCCTTTTAGTCTGTTGTATGTCTTTTGAGGGTGGAAGAGTGCTTAATACTCAATACTTACTTGCTTAATTAATGGCAGCACAAGAAAAGGTGTGCAGACATGAATTAGCAGTAATTGCTAGCAGGAATAATGAAACACATGCAAACTGTGTCAGATTTCACAGGAAAATAGAATTTCCCTTAATCTCGTTTATTACTGGTGAGATGACTCATATTCCAGTTGTACTTTGCTGTTAAGTTATTTGATATTTGTATGAGTTAGACATGGGAGGGAAAACCACTGATGAGATGTACAGGACACGTCATTTGAGCTAATGAGTGTTCCCGGGATATCCCCAAGATTTCTACCTGTCTTCTTGCCTCTTCCATTTACTGTTTGACCCTTTCACCTTCTGAGTTTCTTTCAGAGTAAATTACTTACTGTTTTTTCCCTGCCCTCCATGTGGACAGCTTCCGTAGGCTACTTTCTTACTACTGCAATGCACAAAGATTTACTATATGCTTATTTAACATAAGTCAGACTTAGTATTGTTTAACTTAAGCACTAGAAATTCCAGGATCTAAATTTTTCCCTTCTCTATTCTTCCTCTTCTATTCTTGATTTTTTTTTTCTTTAAAAGAGGACAAAAAGATAGCTCAAACCATTTTCTTTTTAAATTGGCAATAAAATTGAGTATAGATGATAGTAAATTCTGCTTCATGGCTATGAGAAAATTTTAAACTTTGGTGGCTTTTGCAGGTACAACTGAAAAATTGTTGTTCCTGCTTTATAAACAAAATAAATAGCTCATTCAGCTCAAAGAAGTGATGAGTTAAGTAGGAGTCGGAAATAGAGGTTGTATGTTTTTTATGTAGTCATTAAGTTGGTCTTTTTTTCCCCTCTGCATCTCAGTTTTCTCACAGCATTGTTTTGACGATCCAATCCAAAGATATATGCATGTTGTAAAGTTTAGAGTAATCTGCAAGGATGCACTACAGGCAATCCCCAGCAGGGAACACTTGATCTATGAATCATCTATACATACATGTGTACTGCAGGAGCAGTGGATCTAGCTTTTCTGGTGGGAATGGGCTGAATGGTCTCTTTGGCCTTTGAATCAGAATACATGGGAACAAGTGACATGTAGACATGCTTTTCTTACACATGTGGAGGCAGTTGGGTTATTACTACTTTAGGGATTCAAACATTCTGCCACCATATGAAGACAGAAACCCATTTGTGAGTCAGGAACAGGAAACAGGCAAAGTTATTTTCCTGGTATCCTGTTTTAAAACCCAAAGAGTTAGAGATGGTGACAAACTGTTGGTAGAACGTGTACTGTTACCTGCTTACCAAAGCACATGGGGAGGCTTTTGTAGTATAGACTATTTATAGTCAGCTCATTTAATTTTATTGAGTCCTTACAAAAGCCCTTGAAGTAAGTAGCCCCACTTTACACCGAGGCCCAGAAAAGTGAAGCGACTTGACCAAAGTCATATCAGCTAGTGAATGGCCCAGCAGAGAATATGCAAACCCAAACTGGCTTATCACTGCTACTCCAGGCTCCTTTAGCATCCTCACAGCTGCTTTGAGGGCTCCTGTATGTACCTGAGGAGGATAATAATAAAATTGTATCCAAAGTTATTGTTAAAGGAAACATTTTGAATTTGGTCACTTTTTCAGGGTGAACAATGAAACATCTATAAAGACTCTTCAAAAGAGCCATGGGCAACCTTTCGTAATTGCTTTTCTCTGGCAATCTTTTTGAGGAGTTTGAGTTAAGTTTTATCTATGTATAGTGCTCAGTTTTTCTACAAGACTTTTCTCTCCCTTATTTGAAAAATAAGTGTTTACTTTCTGATTTTGGGGGGAAAAGATTTCCAGTGAATTTTATCTGTGCCATACTTTTCTTTTGTTTTAGGATCATCCAGTGAAAGGACTTAAATATTTTGCGTGTTTGCTTCCAAGGACGGGGAGAAGTTAGGCACTAAGTTGGTGTTTTAGAGCCGGTTCCTGGTTGGTTGTGAAGCATAGGGGATTTCCAGGATGTGTAAACATGGATGAACTCCTTGAACTGAAAGCAGAATTAAAAAAAAAAAAGTGGGGGCTTCCCTGGTGGCACAGTGGTTGAGAGTCCGCCTGCCGATGCAGGGGACACAGGTTTGTGCCCCGGTCCAGGAAGATCCCACATGCCGCAGAGTGGCTGGGCCCGTGAGCCATGGCCGCTGAGCCTGCGCGTCCGGAGCCTGTGCTCCGCAACGGGAGAGGCCACAACAGTGAGAGGCCCGCGTACCGCAAAAAAAAAAAACCCCAAAACAAACAAACAAACAAAAAAGTGGTTAACAGCATTTCTGGGTTTCCGGGATCCAAGCCATGTTATTGCCTTTCTTTGCCTGATTTGTTCCTTTCTAATTTGGGAGCAAGATTCTATGATGAAAAATATATTGTCTTTTTGCTTTTCTTTCAGCTGTTCTCTGTGTCTGTCAGGATATGATATGAAAGGGAAGGGGAGTGGGATTAAAAAGAATATAGCTTTTTGTTCTACCTCTTAGTTTAATTTCTAAACTATCTTTTTATTTTTTAAATTTTTATTAGAGTATAGTTGATTTACAATGTTGTGTTAGTTTCAGGTGTACAGCAAAGTGCATCAGTTATACATATAATTTCTAAACTATCTTTACCTGAATAAGATCTGTTTCCCCAAAGCCCAGGCAAGATTTAAGAAATAACTTTATCCTGTGAGTAAATATATTCTGCCTGGGGTATTTAGTAGGAAAATCTACTTGGAAATATACCTGGCTGCTAGAGAACATGTCTTTAACTCGTGATTCTAGATGGTTGAGAATTCTTTAGTGAAACTTTTTCAGTTGATACTGGGCTATCATTTTGTATTTCAAGACAAAAATAGGTTATCTTCTTCCTCCTTCCCCCTGCTCCTCTCTCCTCTTCCTCCTCTGTTCTCTCTTTCAAGCTGTATAGTTTTCCATCCTGTCGAATGACTATAATTTAATTACTTGTTCAGTCTTCTGTTAATAGATATTTAGGTTGTTTCAGACTTTTATTACTACAGAAATGCAACAGTGAATCACCTTAGACATTTGTAATTTCTCACATATTCTAACACAGCTGTAAGATTCCTGCAGATTGAATTGCTAGGGCAGTGGAGATGTATCAATTTTGATTGGCCTTCATGGAAAATTTATCAGTATACACACATACTGATCAGCAAAGTATGAGAAGTCTTGTTTCTCCACACCCTTGTGTTCCAGTGTGTCACCAAACATTTTGATCTTTGCCTATCTGAAGAGAAAAATGGAACCTCGGTATAAGGTTAGTTTACCATTTTCTTAATGGGTAGGTCAGGTATCTTTCCATAGCTTTAAAAGCCACCTGTATTTCTTTTCTGCAAAGTGCTTGCTTCTGTCTTGCCCATTTTTCACTTGAGTTATTGAGGTTTTTAAACTGATTTTGTAGCAGCTCTTTATTTGAAAAATTGTGATTTGAATTTCAACTTTTTGAGGCTTTTTTCCTTATGCACATTTTAAAATAGTCAAATATATCAAACTTTTCTTTTATGGCCCCTGGGTTTCATACTTAGAAAGGCCTTTTCCTTTACAAGATTATTTAAGAATGAATAAACACAAATACAAGCCTCCTTTTGCCCGCTACTACTTTTGTTGTTTTTCCTTTACATTTTTGATCCATTTGGAATTTTTTCTGGTATAAATGTGGTAGGGTTCCAACTTGATTTTTTTTCTTTCCTTCAGGTAATTACCTGGTTATGTCAACACCATTTATTTAACAACCCATCTTTTCTCCCACTTGTTTGGGATGCCACTTTCATCAAATATCAAATTCCCATATATATTTGGGTCAGCTTCTGGACTTTCTATTCTCATCCATTAATCTGTGCACATGACCACACTGTATAGACTATTGTAGTTTTGTAACATGTCTTAATATGTGGTAGAGCTAATCCTTAGAACTGGGATTTTGGCTCTTTCTTTATAAACTGTCAAGGGTAAATATTATAGGCCTATGATAAAATATATTAATAATGTTCCCTGGGGCAAAATCGTGTTTTATATATATGACAGTCCCATTACTCGTGTCTTTTAAACATTTTTGACCACAACTCAAGTACAAAATACATTCTATGTAACAACCCATTTTATAACTGACAAAAACATTTACGTCCTCTTGCTACATGTGTTGGACTGCATTTTATGTTAACTTATTTAATCATGACCTCAAAAATGCTGGTTGCAACCTATTAAATTGATTTCATGACCCAGTAATTGGTTGTGACCTACAGTTGAAAAAATACCTCATTCGATTTCCATTTCAGTGAAATCCCAATAGTCCTTATTAGTCTTTTTTGGAGTGGGGAGCAGGAGAAGGAGGGTTCTCTCTCCCTAAATAAACTAGGGAGACTACATCAAAGCAAGTAGGATTTCTCAACAAAAGAATTCATGAACGGCATTTGCATTTCTCTCCCATTTTGCAAGTACCTTGTAAGGAAGGGCAGTAGTCTTGATTGGCATGCCTTCTTAAAAACATAGGCCACAGCTTATTAATGTGTACTGTTCAGGAAAAGGAAAATCTGTTACAAGGCAGGTGCCAGGAGGTTCAGGTCCATATGAGGACTCTTCTACCATCTTCAAACAGTTGTTTTGTTGTCTTCTGGCTTTTAGGGTTCCCAACTTGGTTATTGTTGCTGTGTTCCACTATACCTCAGGTGAGAACATGGATTTCTAGTTTTCCAATCCAAGTCTACCACTTACTAGTTATGTGATTTACTTGACTTTTCTGTACTTTAGTCTCCTAATCTGTTAAGTGGGGCAAATGATAATATTGATACCATTGATAGGGGAATAAAAGAGTTAAAATATGGAAAGCACTTAGAATTCTTGTTTTTCTGTATTTTTGTGATCTACATAGCACATGGAAAGCACTGTAAGTATCTTTGTGTTATTATTATTATTTGGCCTGGATGTTTATAGGATTTTTTTCTTCAACTTCAGAATTTTAAATTTTGTGGGAAGAGGACTAGGTGAATTTTTTCATTAAGTTTCCCGGAATCTCATGCATCCTTAAAGACATATTTTTGTCTTAGGAAATTTTTAAAAAAATGATTAGTTCTCATCTTTTTGTTCTGATTTATTCCTGAGAGCACCCTTATGAGGCTTAAGTTGGATTTCTGTTCTCTGTCCTTCATATCTATAATGTTCTTTCTCTTATCTTTTTGTTCTTTTCCTCTTCATTCTAATAGAATTTTTCTAAGTTTGTGCTGCATTTCACAAAATCCATGTTCTTGTGTATTACTTCCAATCTCTAATGCTT
The DNA here is from genome assembly GCF_039906515.1 of Pseudorca crassidens. Lineage (NCBI taxonomy): Eukaryota > Metazoa > Chordata > Mammalia > Artiodactyla > Delphinidae > Pseudorca > Pseudorca crassidens. The sequence goes on along the minus strand of NC_090296.1, from coordinate 63,902,238 downwards.
TCAATGAAGATTTTAATTCTGTTGCATTTTGTTTTTTCTTGCATTTCTGTTTTACTTTTACCAGATACCTTTGCATCTGTTACCGTTCTTTCCCTAAAGCTCATTGCTCTTTCTTTACATATGCAACTGAGCTTGTCCTCTTACATTAAGAGGACAATAATACAATTTGTCCTCTGCCTATCCCTTGAGTTTTTGGTGTTTCCCAGGGCTCTGGGTTCCCACAGCTTCCTTCCTCTTTTCCTACTCAATCCACTCCCCCTGTTCATTTTCACCCCCTCCTCTGTATGCCTCTCTACCACGTGTATGCCAGTGACTCAACAGATCTGTATAGCTCCAGTCCTCGCATTCTCACTGAACCCCAAACTTCTTGTTGGGCATCTTCCTGAGTAACATTCTTTCAGTGACAGGATAAGAGTGGTAAACTATTTTATTCTTTGTCTGAAAATGTTTACTTGAATGGTAGGTTAACTATAGAGAATTTAGTATTTTCCCTCAACGCTGTGAAGATAGTATTCCATTGTCTTCTGGCCTCTGTTTTAGTCACTGTTGAAAAGTTTGCTTTTGGTCCAATCTTTGTTCCATCTCCATCCACCTTGTTGCTCTTAAGAATTTTTTTTCACTTCTGTTGTTTCATTATGATGGGTATGTATGACTGTATTTATTTTTCCTGCTTGGGATTTACTGAGCTTCCTGAATCCAAGGTTTCATGTCTTGAATCAATTCTGAATAATTCTCAGGCCTTATATCTTCAAATATTGTTTCTCCTGAAATTCCTGTTAGACTTTTGTTGGGTCCTTTCACTCTCTCCTCCATGTCACTCATCTCTTTATCTCTCCAAATTGCATTCTGGGTAACATCTTCAGATCTATCTTCTAGTTCACTATTTCTCACCTGCGATGTGTCTGTTCTCTCTACCCATTTGTTGAGGGGTTTTCCCCAAATGTTTCAATAATTTACAGAGCATAAAATTGACCCATTTTAGGTATACAGTTCAGTGACTGAGTAAATCTATCACTTGTCTGACCATCACCACAATTCAGTTTTAGAATACTTCTATCACCCCAAAAAGTTTCATCATGTCCTTTTGAGGTCAGTCCCTACTCCTACTTCCAACTCCAGTCACCACTGACCTGCTCTCTGTCTCTGTAGTTTGGCCTTTATTAAAAATTTTGTATAAATAGAAGCATATATTCTGTAATTTTTTTGGTTTATCTTTCACTTAACATAATCTTTGTTTTTGCAATATATTAGATTTAGTTTTAAACATAATGGTTATTTTTGTATGCCCACAAATTTTTATTTATTTATTTATTTTTGGCTGTGTTGGGTCTTCGTTTCTGTGCGAGGGCTTTCTCTAGTTGCGGCAAGCTACTCTTCATCGCAGTGCACAGGCCTCTGACTATCGCGGCCTCTCTTGTTGCGGAGCATGGGCTACAGATGCGCAGGCTCAGTAGCTGTGGCTCACAGGCCTAGTTACTCTGCGGCATGTGGGATGTTCCCAGACCAGGGCTCAAACCCGTGTCCCCTACATTGGCAGGCAGGTTCCCTGGTGGCACAACCACTGTGCCACCAGGGAAGCCCTAAACATAATGTTTTGAGTTCATGTTGTTACATGTATCAGTAGTTCCTTTTCATTGCTGAGTAGTATTCCAGTGGATGAATATACCACAGTTTATTTATTCACCAGTTCATGGACGTTTGGGCTTATGTCCATTTAATTCCATTTATTTTGGAATTTTAATTTTAGAACTTCTCTTTGAAATTTTTCTCTTCATTTTTTCATGGTCTCTGTATTTTCTTAAGTTCAGATTCTTCTTTTATGTTTTAGTTATTTTTATACTTATTTTATATTTTCTCTTAGATATTTCTGTTTTCTTTTTTTTAACATCTTTTTTGGAGTGTAATTGCTTTACAATGGTGTGTTAGTTTCTGCTTTATAACAAAGTGAATCAGTTATACATATACATATGTTCCCATATCTCTTCCCTCTTGTGTCTCCCTCCCTCCTACCCTCCCTATCCCACCCCTCCAGGCAGTCACAAAGCACCGAGCTGATCTCCCTGTGCTATGCAGCTGCTTCCCACTAGCTATCTACCTTACGTATAAGTGCCACATCTTCTTTATCCATTCATCTGATGATGGACACTTAGGTTGTTTCCATCTCAGGGCTATTGTAAATAGAGCTGCAATGAACATTTTGGTACATGACTCTTTTTGAATTATGTTTTCTCAGGGTATATGCCCAGTAGTGGTATTGCTGGGTCATATGGTAGTTCTATTTGTAGTTTTTTAAGGAACCTCCATACTGTTCTCCAGAGTGGCTGTACCAATTCACATTCCCACCAGTAGTGCAAGAGTGTTCCCTTTTCTCCACACCCTCTCCAGCATTTATTGTTTCTAGATTTTTTGATGATGGCCATTCTGACTGGTGTGAGATGATATCTCATTGTAGTTTTGATTTGCATTTCTCTAATGATTAACGATGTTGAGCATTCTTTCATGTGTTTGTTGGCAGTCTGTATATCTTCTTTGGAGAAATGTCTATTTAGGTCTTCTGCCCATTTTTGGATTGGGTTGTTTGTTTTTTTGTTATTGAGCTGCATGAGCTGCTTGTAAATTTTGGAGATTAATCCTTTGTCAGTTGCTTCATTTGCAAATATTTTCTCCCATTCTGAGGGCTGTCTTTTGGTCTTGTTTATGGTTTCCTTTGCTGTGCAAAAGCTTTGAAGTTTCATTAGGTCCCATTTGTTTATTTTTGCTTTTATTCCATTTCTCTAGGATGTGGGTCAAAAAGGATCTTGCTGTGATTTATGTCATAGAGTGTTCTGCCTATGTTTTCCTCTAAGAGTTTGATAGTTTCTGGCCTTACATTTAGGTCTTTAATCCATTTTGAGCTTATTTTTGTGTATGGTGTTAGGGAGTGATCTAATCTTATACTTTTACATGTGCCTGTCCAGTTTTCCCAGCACCACTTATTGAAGAGGCTGTCCTTTCTCCAGTGTACATTCCTGCCTCCTTTATCAAAGATAAGGTGACCATCTGTGCATGGGTTTATTTCTGGGCTTTCTATCCTGTTCCATTGATCTATCTTTCTGTTTTTGTGCCAGTACCATACTGTCTTAATTACTGTAACTTTGTAGTATAGTCTGAAGTCTGGGAGCCTGACTCCTCCAGCTCTGTTTTTCATTCTCAAGATTGCTTTGGCTATTCGGGGTCTTTTGTGTTTCCATACAAATTGTGAAATTTTTTGTTCTAGTTCTGTGAAAAATGCCAGTGGTAGTTTGATAGGGATTGCATTGAATCTGTAGATTGCTTTGGGTTGTAGAGTCGTTTTCACAATGTTGATTCTTCCAATCCAAGAACATGGTATATCTCTCCATCTATTTGTATCATCTTTAATTTCTTTCATCAGTGTCTTATAATTTTCTGCAACAGGTCTTTTGTCTCCTTAGGTAGGTTTATTCCTAGATATTTTATTCTTTTTGTTGCAGTGGTAAATGGGAGTGTTTTCTTGATTTCACTTTCAGATTTTTCATCATTAGTGTATAGGAATGGCAAAGATTTCTGTGCATTAATTTTGTATCCTGCTACTTTACCAAATTCATTGCTTAGCTCTAGTAGTTTTCTGGTAGCATCTTTAGGATTCTCTATGTATAGTGTCATGTCATCTGCAAACAGTGACAGCTTTACTTCTTTTCCGATTTGGATTCCTTTTATTTCCTTTTCTTCTCTGCTGTGGCTAAAACTTCCAAAACTATGTTGAATAAGAGTGGTGAGAGTGGGCAACCTTGTGTTGTTCCTGATCTTAGTGGAAATGCTTTCCATTTTTCACCATTGAGGACAATGCTGGCTGTGGGTTTGTCATATATGGCCTTTATTATGTTGAGGTAGGTTCCCTCTATGCCTACTTTCTGGAGGGTTTTTATCATAAATGGGTGGTGAATTTTGTCAAAAGCTTTCTCTGCATCTATTGAGATGATCATATGGTTCTTCTCCTTCAATTTGTTAATATGGTTTATCAAATTGCTTGATTTGCGTACATTGAAGAATCCTTGCATTCCTGGAATAAACCCCACTTGATCATGGTGTATGGTTCTTTTAATGTGCTGTTGGATTCTGTTTGCTAGTATTTTGTTGAGGATTTTTGCATCTATGTTCATCAGTGATATTGGCCTGTAGTTTTCTTTCTTTGTGACATCTTTGTCTGGTTTTGGTATCAGGGTGATTGTGGCCTCGTAGAATGAGTTTGGGAGTGTTCCTCCCTCTGCTATATTTTGGAAGAGCTTGAGAAGGATACGTGTTAGCTCTTCTCTAAATGTTTGATAGAATTCGCCTGTGAAGCCATCTGGTCCTGGGCTTTTGTTTGTTGGAAGATTTTTAATCACAGTTTCAATTTCAGTGCTTGTGATTGGTTTGTTCATATTTTCTATTTCTTCCTGATTCAGTCTTGGCAGGTTGTGAATTTCTAAGAATTTGTCCATTTCTTCCAGGTTGTCCATTTTATTGGCATAGAGTTGCTTGTAGTAATCTCTCATGATCTTTTGTATTTCTGCAGTGTCAGTTGTTACTTCTCCGTTTTCCTTTCTAATTCTATTGGTTTGAGTCTTCTCCCTTTTTTTCTTGATGATTCTGGCTAATGGTTTATCAATTTTGTTTATCTTCTCAAAGAACCAGCTTTTAGTTTTACTGATCTTTGCTATCGTTTCCTTCATTTCTTTTTCATTTATTTCTGATCTGATTTTTATGATTTGTTTCCTTCTGCTAACTTTGGGGTTTTTTTGTTCTTCTTTCTCTAATTGCTTTAGGTGCAAGGTTAGGTTGTTTATTCGAGATGTTTCCTGCTTCTTAATGTAGGATTTTATTGCTATAAACTTTCCTCTTAGAACTGCTTTTGCTGCCTTCCATAGGTTTTGGGTCATCGTGTCTCCATTGTCATTTGTTTCTAGGTATTTTTTGATTTCCTCTTTGATTTCTTCAGTGATCACTTCATTATTAAGTAGTGTATTGTTGAGCCTCCATGTGTTTGTATTTTTTACAGATCTTTTCCTGTAATTGATATCTAGTCTCCTAGCGTTGTGGTCAGAAAAGATACTTGATACAATTTCAATTTTCTTAAATTTACCAAGGCTTGCTTTGTGACCCAAGATATGTTCTATCCTGGAGAATGTTCCATGAGCACTTGAGAAAAATGTGTATTCTGTTGTTTTTGGATGGAATGTCCTATAAATATCAATTAAGTCCATCTTGTTTAGTGTATCATTTAAAGCTTGTGTTTCCTTATTTATTTTCATTTTGGATGATCTGTCCATTGGTGAAAGTGGGGTGTTAAAGTCCCCTACTATGAATGTGTTACTGTCGATTTCCCCTTTTATGGCTGTTAGTATTTGCCTTATGTATTGAGGTGCTCCTATGTTGCGTGCATAAATATTTACAATTGTTATATCTTCTTCTTGGATCGATCCCTTGATCATTATGTAGTGTCCTTCTTTGTCTCTTGTAATAGTCTTTATTTTAAAATCTATTTTGTCTGATATGAGAATTGCTACTCCAGCTTTCTTTTGGTTTCCATTTGCATGGAATATCTTTTTCCATCCCCTTACTTTCAGTCTGTATGTGTCTGTAGGTCTGAAGTGGGTCTCTTGTAGACAGCATATATATGGGTCTTGTTTTTGTATCATTTCAGCCAATCTTTGTCTTTTGGTGGGAGCATTTAGTTCATTTACAATTTAAGGTAATTATCGATACATATGTTTCTATTTCCATTTTCTTAATTGTTTTGTGTTCGTTATTGTAGGTCTTTTCATTCTCTTGTGTTTCTTGCCTAGAGAAGTTCCTTTAGCGTTTGTTGTAAAGCTGGTTTGGTGGTGCTGAACTTTCTCAGCTTTTGCTTGTCTGTAAAGGTTTTAATTTCTCCATCAAATCTGAATGAGATCCTTGCTGGGTAGAGTAATATTGGTTGCAGGTTTTTCTCTTTCATCACTTTAAATATGTCCTGCCAGTCCCTTCTGGCTTGCAGAGTTTTTGCTGAAAGATCAGCTGTTAACCTTATGGGGATTCCCTTGTGTGTTATTTGTTGTTTTTCCCTTGCTGCTTTTAATATGTTTTCTTTGTATTTAATTTTTGACAGTTTGATTAATATGTGTCTTGGCGTATTTTTCCTTGGATTTATCCTATATGGGACTCTGTGCTTCCTGGACTTGAGTAACTAGTTTCTGTTATCTTTTATCCTGAGTTCTTTGGGCTCTAATCCTTCTGTTGTGTCAGAGGACTCTCACACATAGTGGATTATTTACTCTGTCTTTTACAATTTTTAATTGGTGAGGTCAGTTTTAGAGGGGTTTGCTTTTTCTATGAGAATTATTTTGTTGTCTGGATTGTTGATAGTGTCTCTCCAGAGAAGTTTTGTGCTTGCTTCTGCCAAATGTCCCAGAGATATTACTGGAGCAGAACCAGTTTTTATGTAATTTTTCAGTGGAACATGATGATTTGTGTCATATAGTTTATGTAAATTTGTGCTTCAAACTTACTTAAGATACAAGCCTGGAGTTTCTTTCTTTTCTTTTATTATTATTATTATATTTTTGGCTGCGCCACACGGCATGCGAAATCTTAGTTCCCCGATGGAGGACCAAACCCGTGCCCCCTGCAGTGGAAGTATGGAGTCTTAACCACTGGACCACCAGGGAATTCCTGGAGTTCCTATTTCTTAAGAGATTTTTTTTTTTCCTACTTAGACCCCTAGTAGAGATAGAGAAGCTGGTGTATTATGTTTGGACTTCAATGTGCTCATTTGTAGAGGTTCTTTTACTGTGGAGTTCACTCCAGTTTCCCCCCTCATTTGGGCTCAAGGTTTGGTAGGTCTCCAGTTCCCCTGGGGTATCAAAAGCCAAGCCCCTGTTTGCTGATACCCAGTCCATTTCTGTTTTTTGCCTCCTTCCTGGACAACATTAACATCACCTCTTATCCTTACCATTCTGATTTTCAGATCTGGCTTCATCTCTGGCAATTAGAGATTTATTTCACTTCCTTTCTTAAAAGTTCACCGCATATTAAGTATTTTTGTCATATTTTATCCAGCCTTTTTAGATATTCCTAGGAGGAAGGGTTTTTTGTTTGTTTTTTCATCTTACTGGAATCAGAAAATTCACATAAAATTATAAGTATTTTTAAATAGGATTCTACATGATAGTAATTATAATTACTGAATTAAAAAAAACAACTAAAATATAACTTGCTATTAAATTGTTATAAACTTTCTAAAATTATTAGTTATGAGGTTGCAGTGACATTTTCCAGACCTGTGACTTAATTTTTCTCAGGCTAAGTTAAGGCAGTCATGCTAGTGTTCTTTCTATTGAGGATTTATTTGGATCCCATGGTTTTAAGAAGGCACATGAAGAAATTTGGCCATTTGATGCACAGATGCATTTTTTTTACTGTTGTTCCCATGTTTAGAACAGTGCTTCTAACCAAAATAACTGGTATTCCCCTGTTTTTCCATATCCACTGTGACTAAAGCCAGTTGTTTTGATATTCTGTTTCTTCTAATCTTTGGAAAATATTATCTGATGTTTCAGTACATTGGATATAATTTACATGTTAAGATCACTGCTTCTTTTATGAAATAAAGGTTTTTTTTAACGTCTTTATTGGGGTATAATTGCTTTACAATGGTGTGTTAGTTTCTGCTTTATAACAGTGTATCAGTCATACATAAACATATGTTCCCATATGTCTTCCCTCTTGCGTCTCCCTCCCTCCCACCCTGAAATACAGTTTTGAGTATATGTTATTGTAGTCCTCCTGGTTCCCCTTAGTTGCTATTCTAGAGTAGGAAATTAAACAAAATAAATGAGAGAGATCTGTTTTTAATTTCCTTGTGAAATTTGTATCAAAGTCTCAGAATAGAAGTAAACTGTCAAAAACATATAGATCGTCATCCCCAAAATTTGAAAAAATTTAAGCTCATCTAAGTGGAAAGCTAAAAAAGAAGTTAGTGTCTCTTTGCATATCATTTGTTGAGAAAAATCAGTTGCTTAACCTGTTTGTTTTCTCATCCATAGTGTAGAAGAAATAATAAATAGAAGAGTCAAGTTATACTGCCACGTATGTCGTGAGAGTTATTTGTCATTATGAAGGCAGCTTTTTGATGGCAGGAGCTGGAGTCACCTCCATTCTAGATCTCACGTATCTAGTGTATAAGGGCCATTCTTTTATTTCTCTTTCTTGCTATTCATCTTTGGATCTTTCTGCTACTCATTTGTGATTAAGTAACAACCACAAATCAACAATTATCAGTTCTACTTCATTGTTTCTAATAAGAGGTTGGATAAGACAGGGGTCTGCAACCCCTGGGCTGCAGACCCCTGTTAGGAACTAGGCCGCGCAGCAGGAGGTGAGCAGCGGGTGAGCAAGCGAAGCTTCATCTGCTGCTCCCCATCGCTCCCATTACCACCTGAACCATCCCTCCATTCCCCCACCCGCCATCCGTGGGAAAGTTGTCCTCCGTGAAACCAGTCCCTGGTGCCAGAAAGGCTGGGGACTGCTGGCCGATAAGATAAAGAATTTAAACTTTTGATTAGCTGTTTTAGAATTGTTTTTTCATTTATTTACTCTTTTCCATGTTGTAGCAATAAGCAAGTTTTTTTTTTAATTTAAGCTCAAACTATAATTACATAAAGACTTTATACTTATTCTTTGAGTTTCCAAATTGCCTAGTTGTTAATCCTCAAACATGCCAAGCTCTTTGGTGTTTCTTTTTTTTTTTTTAAATAAATTTATTTGTTTATTTTTGGCTGTGTTGGGTCTTCGTTGCTGCGTGCGGGCTTTATCTAGTTGCGGCAAGTGGGGGCTACTCTTCGTTGCGGTGCACGGGCTTCTCATTACGGTGGCTACTCTTGTTGCGGAGCACAGGCTCTAGGAGCACGGGCCTCAGTAGTTGTGGCACGCCGCCTCAGTAGTTGTGGCTCGTGGGTTCTAGAGCACAGGCTCAGTAGTTGTGGCGCACAAGCTTAATTGCTCCGCGGCATGTGGGATCTTCCCGGCTCAGGGCTTGAACCTGTGTCCCCTGCATTGGCAAGCAGATTCTTAACCACTGCGCCACCAGGGAAGCCCTCTTTGGTGTTTCTTAAGGGCCTTCATGGTTCTTTCCTCTGCCTAGAGGGCACTTCCCCCAGAGGGAGCATGGTTTACTCCCTCACTTCATTCAGGTCTTTGTTCAAAAGTCACCTCATTAGAAAGGCCTTCACCAAATCTAAAATAGAGAGGGACTAGGGAAGGTGATGCTAATACCCTGCCTGACTTAATTGTTCTTCAAGGCACTTTTCTCTACATGAAATTAAGTATTTATTACCTTGGTATTGCTTGTTTCCTTGGCTAATATAAATTCCTTGAGGGCAGGAAATGTTTTCACTTTTCTGTTCCTAGGAATAAGAACATTATTTTGCACATATATTTGGTACTTAATGAAAATCTGTTGACTCACTGACCAAGTGAATGTATTATGAATTTGTGGCCTAAGGGTGAGATCTAGCCCATATTAGTTTTTTTGTTTGAGCGTCTTTGTGTTTTACTCTTTTAAAAAGTTATTTCACATGTTTCAAAATGCCAGATTTTTAAATTTTCTTTCAAATATCAAATCTGCTAACACTGGGTCTTTATTTTTGCTAACCCTGCGTCTTTATTTTTGTGTGGCAACAATTATCTGGACCGAGCACTGGGCTGTTTCCTTTATAAGGGACCTCCATTCTCCAGTTTGGTCATAGCCGTCACCTCCTTCTGTCGAATCTTCGACAATGAGATCTGAGTATTTGCTAATTATCATTTTGCCTGCTCTTATGTTTTCTTAGACTTGGCCTGTTTTACCTGTTTATATCACCTGCCTGGTTCCTGTAGTCATCTGAGTTTACAGTTTCTTTTGTACAGTTTTTATAATTCCTATGCAGTTAAACTTCTCAGATTTAAACTTAAAAGTATAAAATGAGTTAAGACAATTGAAGTTGTGACAATTATTGAAGGAGATATATGTTGAATTTATAAAACCTGTATGTTACAAAAATGAAGAACTCCCTTTAGACCAGTGAGCATGTGAAAAGATGCTCAGCATCATTAGCCATTAGGGAAATGTACATCAAAACTGCAGGGAGATACCTCTTCACACCCACAAGCATGACTATAATAAAAAAGACATACAATAACAAGTTTTGGTTGAGGATGTGGAGAAATTGGGACCTTCATACATTGCAGTTGGGAATGTAAAATGGTACGGCTACTTTGGAAAACAGTCTGGCAGTTCCTCAATGAGTTAAACAGAATTACCACATTTGGTAACTTGACAGTTTCATTCCTAGATATATATACCCAAGAGAATTGAAAACATACATCCATGCAGAACTTGTACACAAATGTTCATAGCACCATTTTTCATAATAGCCCCAAGGTGGAAATAACCCAAATGTTCATCCACTAATGAATAAGTAACTAAAATATGGTATTACCATACAGTGAAATATTACTTGGCAGTAAAAAAGAATGAAGTACTGATACATGCTGAACATGGTTAAACCTTGAAAATATTATGCTGAGGGAACTTCCCTGGTGGTGCAGTGGATAAGACTCCACGCTCCCAATGCAGGAGACCTGGGTTCGATCCCTGGTTAGGGAGCTAGATCCCACACGCATGCCACAACTAAGAGTTCTCATGCCACAACTAAGGAGCCTGCATGCTGCAACTAAGACCCAGTGCAACCAAATAAATACATAAATAAATATTTTTTTAAAAAGAAAGAAAATATGCTGAATGAAAGAAGTCAGTCATAGAATACCACATATTTGTATGATTTAGTTTATCTGAAATGTCCAGAATAGGTAAATCTATAGAAACAAAGTAGATTGATTAGTGGTTGCTGTGTGGTAGGTGGGGGAATGAGGATTGACTGCTAATGAGAATGGAGTTGTTTCTTTTTTTCTGTCAGTGCTGCATGGCTTGCAGGATCTTAGCTCCCCAACCAGGGATTAAACCTGGGCCCTCGGCAGTGAAAGTGCAGAGAGTACTAACCACTGGACCTCCAAGGAATTCCTGGAGTTTTTCTAGGAGGGACAGAATATTCTAAAATTAGATGGTGGTGATGTGGCACAATCTGTGAATTGTACATTTCAAACTAGTGAAGTGTGTGGTATATGAATTATGTCTCCATGAGATTATTTTTTTTTAATTAAAACTTCTTTTATTAGTAGCCAAGAAACAAATGATCAAAAGGTTGGTGGATTTTCATACCCCAGATCATAAGCCAGTCTGCAATCAAGTACAACTCTGGCAGTAGCCCTAGAAAGAAATGTTCTTTGCTTAAATTTACCATCCATTAAAACAGCTAAGCCTGCATATTTGTATTGCCGTATGCCATAGTTAGTGTGCTGTCTCAGTAGGTCAACTCTTTCTTTTTCACGCCTTCTCAGCGTGGTCTATTCAAGGGCTTTTGTGTGCAATGACATAAATTTGTTTAGTTCGGAAAGTGAGTATCTTGGGGACCCACTGGAAGTATTACAAAGTAGTAAAAGTATTACTCCCTGGCTAGTAACATATTTACTAAGCAGAGCTTTAGTAATGGGGAAAAAACAACAACCACCCAACCTCTTGGATTTTTCTGTTTGTCTATTAGAAGACATGGATTGGGAGGATAATCTTTGGATGAGATTATATTTTACACATCCTGTGACTGCACAGAGGTTCCTGAGACTCAGCTTTGGAACAAAACTTCTCCGGTATACCCTCTTCCATTATGTGGTTTTAAGGGATTTCCAAGAGTGGTTAACATAGAATATCAGAACTGGAAGGGGATTTTATAAGCTATCTATTTAGTTTAACTCTTCATTTTTACAGATGTCCATTTTTCCAGTAATACTGAACTACCTTAGTTTGTCATTACTCCTGAAGTGAATATAATGAGTACCAAGAGCAGCACCAAGATGATAAATTGGAAGTATAATGGGAAATCTTTTTAATGTTAATTATTAGTGAAACCTGAATTTTAGAAATTTAATGCACTTGTTTTCCTTGGTTCGTTCAAACTGAAACAAGAGATGGTCATGTTGTATGTGAAGTGTTTTAATTTCCTTGATAGTTTTATTTCCATTTATAAAAAATAGTATTCCCATTCCAACTAATATTTAGTTAGTTTTGATATGAATTGGAACTTTCTAAACGTTGTATAGGAAATATATTTGAGCAGAGAAATTTTAAAACAAAGTGTTTTGCTGAGTAGAAGGGAAAGAGGATGGTCCCGCACAACTGTAGTCGGCAGGGATAGAAAAGCTAAAGAAGTCAAGTGACATATGAAAGCATGCATATGGACCAATGGTTATCTTAAAGGTGAAATATTTATTACTACTAGGATTTTCTTCCTTTTGTTTTTTAATCAGCTTTATTAAGGTATAATTTACATATAAAAAATTTGCCAGTGTACAGTTCAGTGAGTTTTGACAAATAGATGCAGTTGTGTCATAACCTCTATAATCAAGATATGGGACCAAGTATATCATCCCCCAAAAGTTCCCTTGTATTCATTGCAGTCAGTTCCCTCTCCCTCCTTCCTGGAACCATTAATCTGCTTTCCGTTGGTATAGTTTTGCCTTAAATTTCATATAAATGAAATCATACAGTATGTATTAGCCTTCTATGTCTGCCGTTTTTTTAATTTAGCATAATACTTTTGAAATCCATTCATGTGTTTGTGTGTATCAGTAGTTTCTTTTAATTGATGAATAGTATAACATTGTCTGGATATACCACATTTTTTTCCATTCATTCACCAGTTGATGGACACTTGAATTGTTTCCAGTTTGGGACAATTACAAATAAAGCCATTATTAACATTCACATACAAGTCTCTGTGGATGCATGTTTTCATTTCTCTTCTTTCAATACCTAAAGGTGGAATTATTGAGATATAGGATAAATGTATGCTTAACCTTATAAGAAACTGCCCAATTGTTTTCCATAGTGTGGTTGTATTTTGCATCCCATTAGCAATATTTAAAAGTTCCAATTGCTCCACATACTTATTATGGTCAGTCTTTTAAATTTAGTCATTCTGGTGGGTGGATAATGATTTCTCAGTGGTTTTAAATTTGCATTTCCCTAGTGACTAATAATGTTGAGTGTCTAATCATGTGCTTATTGGCCTAAAGAGGCCAATAACCCCTTACAAAGAGGGTTCTTCCTCTTTGTAATTTTGATACAATGATATTATCTAATCCGCAGTTGATACTCAGTCACAATTGTCAGTGGTCACAATAATGTCCTTTGTAAGTTTCTCCTTCCCCCAGATCCACTCCAGGATTACACATTGGGTTTAGTTGTCATGTTTCTTTGGTCTTTTTTCATCTGCAACAAAAATCCCAGTTATCTTTGTCTTTCTTGGACCTTGATTTTTTTTGAAAACTATAGACCTAGTGTTTTGCAGAATGTCTCTCCGTTTGGGTTCACCTGATATTTCCTTATGATTAGATTCAGGCTATGCGTTTTTGGCAAGAATATCACAAAAATGCTGTTGTATCCTTGTCAGAGGCATCGTATCAGGAGGCATACTGTGTGAATATTGGTGATGACTGTGTTGCCCAAGAAATTTTTGCCTATCCTGATGTTATGCAGAATTCTCTTTTCTTCTAGGTTTGGCTCTTAGGTTTAGATTTCATAGTTTTTGCTTTTGGGTTTAGACTTACCTATAACAAAATAATTTTTGAGTGTGATATGAGATAGGGATGGGGGTTCGTTTTTTTCTCCAGCTTTTTCCCTTGTTAGTTTTCTTACTTTTCTGTTTCTCTGATTTGACTCTTTATTATTATTATTACTTTCTTGAAATTTATTTGCTCTTCTTTTTCTAGCTTAAAGTGAAAACTTGGATCAGTGATTTTAGACCTTTCTTCTTTTCATGTAATCATTTAAAGCTAAGTATTGCTCTAATGCAGGCATGAATTTTAATATTTAATATTTTACTGTCACTTAATTCAAAATATTTTCTAATTTCCCGTGTAATTTTTCTTTTAACCCATGGGTTATTTAGAAGTATTATTCAGGAATACTTGGAACTTGTCTAGATATCTTACTGCTATTGGCTTTCTGTAGTCATTGCACCAATTTACATTCCCACCAACAGTGTACAAGGGTCCACTTTTGTGTGTGTGTGTGTATGTTAGAGTAATCAGCAAACATACTCTTTCAGATTTTAATATTTCTGAATGTATTGAGACTCATTTTATGGCCTAGAGCTGTGGTTTGTCTTGGTGTTCCATGTGTACTTAAAAGGAAGAAATATTCTGCCATTGTTGCATATATTATCCTTTAGATATCAATCAAGTCAAAGTGGTTAATAGTAGTTTAGGTCTTCTCTATCCTTGCTGATTTTTATCTACTTGGTCTATCAATTACGGAGAGAAAAGTTGAAATTTCCATCTATGATTATAGACATTTATGTTCCTCCTTTCACTTCGGTCAAGTTTTGCTTCATGTATTTCGAAGCTCTGTTCTTATTTATGAATATGATTTCCCCATATATTGATTTTGTTGTCATTACAAAGTGTACCTTTTTATTTTTTGTAATACTCGTTTTCTTAAAATCTATTTTGTCTAAAATTAGTGTTGCCACTCCGACTTTCTTAAGCATACTGATGCATGATATGTATTTTCTTCCTACTTTTCACTTTCAGCTTATCCATATCTTTATATTTAAAGTACATCTCTTATAAACAGCATTTTTGATAGGGTTGAATTCAAATATTTTAAACAAATGGGACTACATCAAATTGAAAAGCTTTTGCACAGCAAAGGAAACTGATGACAATGAAAATGCCACCTACTGAATGGGAGAAGATATTTGCAAACAATATATCAGATAAGGGGTTAATATCCAAAATATACAAAGAACTCATACACCTTAACATTAAAAAAACAAACAACCCAATTAAAAAGTGGGCAGAGGACCTGAATAGATGTTTTGCCAAAGAAGACATACAGATGGCCAACAGGCACATGAAAAGATGCTCAACGTCACTGTCACCAGGGAATTGAAAACAAAAACCACAATGAGATATCACCTCGCACGTGCTGGAATGATTATTATCGAAAAGATAACAAATAACAAGAGCTAGTGAGTATGTGGAGAAAAGTGAACCCTTCTACACTGTTTGTGGGAATGTGAATTGGTGCAGCCACTATGGAAAACAGTATGGAAGTTCCTCAAAAACTAAAACTAGAACTACCATATGATCCAGCATTTCAACTCCTGGGTATTTATCCAAAGAAAACGAAAACACTAATTTGAAATGATATATGCACACCAGTGTTCACTGCAGCATTATTTACAATTGGCAAGACATGGAAGCAACCTAAGTGCCCATCAACAGATGAATAGATAAAGAAGATGTGGCATGCATGCGTATATATATGTATATATCACAACAGAATATTAGTCATAAAAAAGAATGAAATTTTTTCATTTGCAACAACATGGATGTACCTAAAGGGTATAATGCTAAGTGACATAGACAGAAACACAAATACTTGATGATTTCGCTTTTATATGGAATCTAACAAACAAAACAAATGAACAAACATAACAAAATAGAAACAGAGTCATAGATACAGAGAACAAACAGGTGGTTGCTAGAGGGGATGAGTGCCGGGCCGAGAGGAATAGATTAAGGGAGATTAAGAAGTACAGACATCCCGGTTACCAAATAAATGAGTCACGGGTGTTAACAGTACAGTGTGGGGAATGTAGTCAATAATATTGTAACATCTTTCTATGGTGACAGATAGTAACTAGACTTATCGTGGTGATAATTTTGAAACATATAGAAATAGCAAATCGCTATGTTGTGCATGAAGAACTAACATACAGTTGTAGTTCAACTGTACTTCAAAAACAAACAAGCAAACAAATTCACAGAAAAAGAGATCAGATTTGTGGTTATCAGAGACGGGGGTGGGGGAGGGCAAATTGGATGAAGTTAGTCGAAAGGCACAAACTTCTAGTTATTTAGATAAATAAGTACTAGAGATATGATGTATAACCTGATAAATATAATTAACCCTGCTGTGTGTCAAATATAAGAGTTGTTAAGAGTGTAAACCCTAAGTGTTCTTGTCACGAGAAAATTTTTTTTTTCTTTTTAAAAAATTTGGTGTATATTAAGGTGATGAATGTTCATTAAAGTTATTGTGGTAATCATTTCATAATGTATGTAAGTCAAATCATTATGCTGTACACCTTAAACTTATACAGGGCTGTATGTCAATTATATTGCAATAAAATTGGAAGAAAAAACAAAGTATGTGTCTTATAAACAGCATTTTTGATAGGGTTGAATTTAAATATTTTATTTTGCTATTGTTTTATATTTATCCAAAAAAATTTTTTTTGGTTCCTCTGTTCCTACTTTCATGTTCTTTTGGGTTAATCAAATTTTTAAAAATATTTCATTGAATTCTTCTGTTGGCTTTTTATCTATGCCTTTTCTGTATTATTTTTAAATATGTGAGTTGGGATTATAATATGAATCTTTAACCTAGTCCACTTAGAGTTTAGATTACACCATTTCACATAAAATGTAGGAACCTTGTAGCAGTAGAATTCCATTTACCAAACACTTCCTGGTTTTTATGCTATTGTTGTCATATATATCACACCTGCATGTTTGATTTATCTTTGATTTATCCTGCTTGGTATTTTGTTTGTATTTATCCTGCTTCGAGTCTGCTCTGCTTCTTAGATAAGTTATATTTTTCATCAAATTTTGGCCATTATTCAGATTCCCTTTTCTATTTTCTCTTTTCCTCTCCATCGTCTCCTTTTAGACTCGAATGACACATATGTTGGTCTGTTTGGTATTGTCCCACAGGTTACTAAGGCTTTATCTTTTTCTTTCGATCTTTTTTCCTTCAGTTGCATAATTTCTGTTGCTCCGTCATTTGTGTTCACTGACTCTTACTTTTCCCATCCCTAATCTGTAATGTCCACCCTGTGAATATTTTATTCCACATGTGTGCCTTTTGGCTCTAGAATGTTCATTTTTATAGTTTCCATTTTCTGTTTTTTTCCTTTCTTTCCATTCATTATAACTATATTTTCCTTTAAATTCTTAAATCTATTTATAGTAGCTACTTTAAATTTCTTGCTTGCTAACTCCAGCATCTGGACCTGGATTGATTTCTGTTGACTTTCTTCTCTCTTGACTGTGGGTCACATTTTCTTATTTCCTCTCATGTTTATTATTTTTTAAGTTGTATGTTGGACATTGTGAGGGGCATCTTGCAAAGGCTCTGGATTCCATTATCTTCCTCTGGAGGTTATTGATTTTCTGCTTTACCAGACTGTTAAACTTGGTTAGACTTAGAGACTCCAGACTCTGCCACTCTTGCAGTGGATAATAATTGAAATCTTTGTTCGAGTCTTTTAAGTCTTTCATCTGTTGTTTTTTTTTGCTGGGCTCCTTGGAGTCTCCTCCACGCATGTACAGATCAAGAGTTAGCCAAGGATTTGGGCAGATTTATACACAGATTTTTGCAGTTCCCTCTTTTCTAGCATTCTTTCTGTAACTTCCCAGCCTCTCTGGCAGCCTCAAACTCTTCTGATTTCTCAAACCAGTCAGTCTGTGGCTTTCTGCTTGATTTCCAGCTGCCCCTGCCAACCATGCTGACTAGAGAGTGCCCTCTGGCAAAAAGCCACATACAGGCAAATTTCTCCTGCTGCAGTTCACTTATTATCTGGTTATCTGTAAATAGATAACAAACCACCCCAAATGTAGTGGCATTAAACAGAAACAGTCGCCTATTATTATTATTATGATTATATCATCTCATGGTTCTAGGGTTTGACTAAACTGAGTTGTGTGATTTTTGCTTGGTCCTTCTACTGTTGTAATCAAATGAAGGCTAAGGTCATCTTGAAATCTCCCTTACTCTCTAGATCTGATGGTTGGTGTTGGCTTTTGGCTCGGACTCAGTTCGACTGTCAGGTAGAACACCTGTACATGACCCATGACCTCTGCCTGGGTTTTTAATGATGGTTGGGTTCAAAGATCAGACATCCTAAGAGGGAGAGCCAGATGGAAGCTGTATTTCCTTTTAATACTCAGCCTTGGAAGTCACAGAGTGTCACTTCTGCCACACTCATTCATTGAGGCAGTCACAAAGAAAAGCCTCTATTCAAGAGAAGGGAGTTAGACTCTACCTTTTGAGGGGGGAGGAGTGTCAAAGAATTTTCAGACATGTTTTAAAACCATCAAACCTTCTTTCATATGTTTTGTGCCCTCCAATTTCTGCTTGCTTTTGGTCATTCTCTAGCACCTTCAAATAGTTATTTTTTATATAGAAAATATTATATTATCTGGTAATCCATTACAGACTACTCCATCATTACCAGGAGTGGAACTCCCTCTCCTCCTTTTCTTCCATCCATAGCACTCATCACATTTGACATTTAATATATTAACTTGTTTATTTTGTGTCTCCTTCCATTAAAATACAAGCTCCATTAAGTTGGGCTTTTGTCTCTTTGGTAACTGCTGGGCATATAGGTGGTCAACAAATTTTTTTTCCCCAGAAGTTAAATATAGCAAGCACATTGCTGTTTATTCCTTCATCTTTTCTAATATTGAAAAGCCTTGTTATATCCAATTTTTACTTATGAGCCTAGCAAAAAATATGTTACATGTCTCATTGTCACCACTGCAATAAAATTACAGTGATGGAAGCAAAACCTGTGTCTCAATGTAGCCACATTAACAATTTATGGACACCATGAACAACAGTGCCCATTTTCAATAGAATGAGGCTTTCAACAAATGTTTGTTGAATGAATGAATGAATTTTCAACTCTTCAAAATAGCCATAAGTAACCAAATCCTCTTGATGACAAGAGAGGAGTACAAGTAATAGAGTCTTGTTTTTTCAACATGGTTGCACTGATAGACTGGCATATCTGAGATTCGCTTCTCCTTGGCTTATAGAACAGGGCATAGAGATTTTGACATTTTATTCTCATCTGACTACCATGTGTGTCAGTGTAGCAGACTAGATAACTGGTTACAGATCAAATGAAATACCATGTGAAGTACTTTGTGAAGTGTAAAACACTATGAGATTATAAGATGTATCAGATAATTACATGCAGTTGTATCTATTAGGCTGGTCTTTTCAGATTTCATTTTGAAAGCATCTGTGTGTGTGTGTGTATTTTTAAGGGATGAATATTTTGACTTACCAGAACAATAATGAAAGTCATAGCAGTGTGTTTATAATAAAGACCTTACTAGGTTCTTATTAATATTTTATCTGACTTTTCTTTTTTAGGAACTTAAGAGATTTCAGGACTTTGTAAAATACCATCCTCCTTTTGATATTGTCATTGATGGGCTCAATGTTGCCAAAATGTTTCCTAAAGCTCGTGAATCTCAAGTTGTAAGTACAAGTTTTATTTTGTTATTCCAAATCTCTAGAAATAGTTATTGTACCCATTTGTGATCTTCCTTGGGTCTCTTAGTTTCCCATTTTACCTTCCTCTAAAAATAAGTTCCCAAAAGTGACCAACCAGTCATCTGAGATTCAGTGTTTTCATCTCTGGCAAGTAAGTGGCTCTTACAGGCAGGGCAAGAGTGAGAGATTAAAAAGTCTATGTAATAAAGGGCCAGTTCAGCCCTTTTTGTGTAACCTTTAGCTAACCTTCTCCTAGGTCTCTACTCTTTGGGGTTACTCTATCTTGTCCCTGTGGATCACATCCCTCCATTTGAAATTTATCAACATATACTATTAAGAGATATTAATCATAACTCACATTTGTGTTTTTCTAAACATACTATGTTTATAAATTAACCTAAGCAGTTCTTTTTTTTTTTTCAGTTCTTTTTTTTGTAAGGTAATTGTTTGTTCTGTCAATTTCTAAGTGTCCTAGTAGTTTCTAATAGGAATATCATGATTTTTTATAGCACTAGTGAGCAATTATTTTAATCCCCATTTTTACAGATTAGAAAATTAGAAAATTAAGGTCAATTTTGTTCAGTAAATCCTCAGAAAGCAGTCATAACATCAAAAGTTGATTGTAGAGAGTTCCTGGGTTTCCGACTTGTGGCTCTTATTCCTGGCAATCTATGGCCATTCATCTGTAGTTAAACTATTATTTCTTAAAAATTACTGCCAACTTAAAAGCTTTTTCTCAGAGATGCTACTAGTCCAATTTGACCATTTGTACTCAAAAAAGCTTACAGCTACTAACAAAGGACAAGGTAGAATTATAGAAAATTTTTTGTATGCCTTTCCTTTACGTTTGTGCCTACATTCTTATGGTCAAGTATGTACTTTTTCTCCTTTATTATTAAACAACACAAAAGTAAGTTGAAAATATTTCTATCTCTTAGGTACCTGAAGGGCCCTTTGAAGCAGTAACATTGACAAAAGCAAAGCCAGAATAGGAAGTATGAAATTATTATCACTAATGCATGGTACAGCTCAGAATCAGAAGAGTTCATTCCCATCTAAACTGTGAGAATGAGAAGTTTCCTATTTGTTTACCTTCTATTTGACTTTCAGCTTCACACAAAGCACTAAAAATTGGCTTGCCAGAAATATATAGCCCAAATGGGAATAACTTATGCAGGTACCATGTTGAAGATGATGTAGTAAACACATTCCCCGGCATTGTGGGAGAAAAATGTGCACATTTTTTTTTTTCTTTTTTTTGCGGTACACGGGCCTCTCACTGTTGTGGCCTCTCCCATTGTGGAGCACAGGCTCCGGACGCACAGGCTCAGCGGCCATGGCTCACGGGCCCAGCCGCTCCGCGGCATGTGGGATCTTCCCGGACCGAGGCACGAACCCACATCCCCCGCATCGGCAGGCGGACTCTCAACCACTGCGCCACCAGGGAAGCCCAAAATGTGCACATTTTTAAAGATTTTAGCAGATTTTGGCAGAGAGGCAGAGATCAAATGATGGGCCAGGGAAATCATAGGCATCTGCCACTACTTTTAGCTTTTACTCTTAAAATAATTTAATGTAAGCCATAGTTTATGTGACAAGTAATTGTTATTACCCAGCTTTTCAGAGCACTGTTATGTGTGGTAGTGCACTGGCATTATATGTGGGAAATCTCAGCTTGGAGACTCAGAGATGCCACCTGAATAGCATTTAATAGCATTTTAAATAGCTTTAAAGTAGCATTTTAGTTTAGAAATTAAGAATGGGCATTCTGGAACCAGACTTTTTATATTCAATCTACCACTTTTAATTGCTTTCATAGTTTGAGCAAGTTATTTAACCTATCTGTGCCTTAGTTTCCCAATCTGTAAAATAGGCATAATAATAGTACGCATCTCTTAAAGATGTAGTGAAGAATACTTGGCACATACTAAGTACCTAATAGGTGTAACTATTATTGTGATTACTATTCAAAGTAACTTCCCAAATGGAACCGTAATTCTTGCTTTTAGCAAACCCGTTTGGCAGTATAAGATTTTCTCCTGTTGTGTCATCCATGTCAATGGAGCTAAAAGAAAATACAAATCTCTGCCTTAGTATTAGATTTAGTATTACTGTTTGACTCTAGGTGAGGTACTCAAACAATACTTGATTGAAAATTGAAGCCAGTACCATCAAAAACTTAAGAAAAATTTAAAATTTGATTTTAAGAAATGTTATTTTCTTATGATTATAAAAGTAAGGCCTGGGCTTCCCTGGTGGCGCAGTGGTTGAGAGTCCGCCTGCCGATGCGGGGAATGTGGGTTCGTGCCCCGGTCTGGGAAGATCCCACATGCCACGGAGCGGCTGGGCCCGTGAGCCATGGCCGCTGGGCCTGCACGTCCGGAGCCTGTGCTCCGCAAGGGGAGAGGCCACAACAGTGAGAGGCCTGCGTACCGCCAAAAAATAAATAATAAAAATAAAAAAATAAAAACAAACTGAAAAAAATTGTTTACAATACATGTGACAAAGGACTAATTTCGTGACTGTACCAAGGTCTCTATAAGTCTATAAGAAAAAGATGAACCATGCAGTAGAAAAGTGGCTTAACCCTATTCATAATTCTAGTTATGCAAATTAAAATGTTTGTCTTCCAGACTGGCAGAGATTTAAAAGTTGGTAGTATCCAGTATTTTAAATGGTTTGGAGAGGTAGAGAAGAGGGTATCAGTACATGTTTTTCTGGTGGGTGATTTGGCAATAACTTTGGATGCCTAAAAGGTTTGAAATTCTACTCTTAGAAACGAATATATTCACATTACTATATAAAGTTATGTGTCCAAATATGTTAGTTATAGCATTGTTTGTAAGCAGAAAAGTGTAATCAACCTAAATATCTGTCAACTTAGGACCTGATATATGTTGAAACATCTATTTTAAATGAATGAAGGAGATCTGTATGTACTGATGTGGAACAATACCCAAAGTTAAGTGTAAGAAAAAAGTTGAAGAGCAACAAACTGAATATGGCCCCACTTGTGTTAAAAGCAAACAAAAGGATTACCCATATATAAATGTTTGTTAGGTAAGTTTGTATCTGACTAGAAAATTTCTAGAAATTACACATAAAAACTTAACAATAGTTAACTTTAGGAGTTGGGGATAGAGTATAAGACAATAAGAGGATTTTACTTTTTCATTTATGCTTTTAAAATTTTCTTTACAATGAGTATATATTACTTTAAAATTAAAAAAAATCACCATCAGGAAAAGTAAAAAGGCATTCTTGGTAAATATTCTAAAATAACTATCTTATGGATTACCACAATTTTTTAATCATTTCCCTGTTGATGGGCATATTAGATTGTTTCTCATTTTTCACCATGGTAAATAATGCTTGGAAGAAGATCTCTGTGCACGTTTCAGATGATTTCCTGAGAATGGATTCCCAGAAATAGAACTCTTGAGTCAAAGGGTAAGGATATTTTTAAAGGTCTCACTACATATTGCCAAATTGCTTTCCAAAATGATTGTAGCAATTTATACTCCCACCAACAGTGTATAAAAGTGCCCAAATAGAACACATTTCTTCAAAGTTGCTTATTACATGACTGCCTCAATTATTTAGTTGCATTTGTGCCATGAATCTGCTATGTGAAAAGCGCTGGACAGTTTTAACCCAGATTTCTTAGATCAAACATTTCTAAAATTTGTAAACAAAGTTTAATAAAATAACCAGGAAGAAATATTCTTGACCTTCTTATTTGTCCTCTTTCTCTCTCTCCCTTTTTTTTTTTAACATCTCTATTGAAGTATAATTGCTTTACAATGGTGTGTTAGTTTCTGCTGTATCACAAAGTGAATCAGCTATACGTATACATATATCCCCATATCCCCTCCCTCTCGCGTCTCCCTCCCACCCTCCCTATCCCACCCATCTAGGTGGTCACAAAGCACCGAGCTGATATCCCTGTGCTATGCGGTTGCTTCCCGCTAGCTACCTGTTTTACATTTGGTAGTGTATACATGTCCATGCCACTCTCACTTTGTCCCAGCTAACCCTTCCCCCTCCCCATGTCCTCAAGTCCATTCTCTATGTCTGTGTCTTTATTCCTGTCCTGCCCCTAGGTTCTTCAGAACCATTTTTTTTTCTTTTTTATCCATATATATGTGTTAGCATATAGTATTTGTTTTTCTCTTTCTGACTTCACTCTTTATGACACACTCTAGGTCCATCCATCTCACTACAAATAACTCAATTTCATTTCTCTTTATGGCTGAGTAATATCCCATTATATATATGTGCCACATCTTCTTTATCCATTCATCCGTCGACGGACACTTAGGTTGCTTCTATGTCCTGGCTATTGTAAATAGAGCTGCAGTGAACATTGTGGTACATGACTCTTTTTGAATTATGGTTTTCTCAGGGTATATGCCCAGTAGTGGGATTGCTGTGTCATATGGTAGTTCTATTTGTAGTTTTTTAAGGAACCTCCATACTGTTCTCCATAGTGGCTGTATCAGTTTACATTCCCACCAACAGTGCAAGAGTGTTCCCTTTTCTCCACACCCACTCCAGCATTTATTGTTGGCAGACTTTTTGACAATGGCCATTCTGACTGGTGTGAGGTGATACCTCAATGTAGTTTTGATTTGCATTTCTCTAATGATTAGTGATGTTGAGCATCCTTTCATATGTTTGTTGGCAATCTGTACATCTTCTTTGGAGAAATGTCTATTTAGGTCTCCTGCCCATTTTTGGATTGGGTTGTTTGTTTTTTTGATATTGAGCTGCATGAGCTGCTTGTATATTTCAGAGATTAATCCTTTGTCAGTTGCTTCATTTGCAAATATTTTCTCCCATTCTGAGGGTTCTCTTTTGTCTTCTTTATGGTTTCCTTTCTTTTTAGTATCATTAGGTCCCATTTGTTTATTTTTGTTTTTATTTCCATTTCTCTAGGAGGTGGGTCAAAAAGGATCATGCTGTGATTTATGTCATAGAGTGCTCTGCCTATATTTTCCTCTAAGAGTTTGATAGTGTCTGGCCTTACATTTAGGTCTTTATTCCATTTTGAGTTTATTTTTGTGTATGGTGTTAGAGAGTGTTCTAATTTCATTCTTTTACATGTAGCTGTCCAGTTTTCCCAGCACCACTTATTGAAGAGGCTGTCTTTTCTCCATTGTGCATTCTTGCCTCCTTTATCATAGATAAGGTGACCATATGTGTGTGGGTTTATCTCTGGGCTTTCCATCCTGTTCCATTGATCTGTATTTCTGTTTTTGTGTCAGTACCATACTGTCTTGTTTAGTGTAGCTTTGCAGTATAGTCTGAAGTCAGGGAGCCTGATTCCTCCAGCTCTGTTTTTCTTTCTCAAGATTGCTTTGGCTATTCCGGGTCTTTTGTGTTTCCATACAAATTGTGAAATTTTTTGTTCTAGTTCTGTGAAAAATACCATTGATAGTTTGATAGGGATTGCACTGAATCTGTAGATTGCTTTGCATAGTATAGTCATTTGCACAATGTTGATTCTTTCAATCCAAGAACATGGTATATCTCTCCATCTGTTTATATCATCTTTAATTTCTTTCATTGGTGTCTTATAGTTTTCTGTATACAGGTCTTTTGTCTCATTAGGTAGGTTTATTCCTAGGTATTTTATTCTTTTTGTTGCAGTGGTAAATGGGAGTGTTTCCTTAATTTCTCTTTCAGATTTTTCATCATTAGTGTATAGGAATGCAAGCGATTTCTGTGCATTAATTTTGTAACCTGCTACTTTACCAAATTCATTGATTAGCTCTAGTAGTTTTCTGGTAGCATCTTTAGGATTCTCTATGTATAGTATCATGTCATCTGCAAACAATGACAGCTCTACTTCTTCTTTTCCAATTTGGATTCCTTTTATTTGTTTTTCTTCTCTGATTGCTGTGGCTAAAACTTCCAAAACTATGTTGAATAATAGTGGTGAGAGTGGACAACCTTGTTTGGGGTTTTTTTTTTTTGGGGGGGGGTACGCGGGCCTCTCACTGTTGTGGTCTCTCCCGTTGCAGAGCACAGGCTCTGGATGTGCAGGCTCAGCAGCCACGGCCCATGGGCCTAGCCGCTCCGCAACATGTGGGATCTTCCCGGACCGGGGCACAAACCCGTGTCCCCTGCATCGGCAGGTGGACTCTCAACCACTGCGCCACCAGGGAAGCCCAACTTTGTTTGTTTTTGATCTTAGTGGAAATGGTTTCAGTTTTTCACCATTGAGAACAGTGCTGGCTGTGGGTTTGTCATATGGCCTTTATTATGTTGAGGTAAGTTCCCTCTATGCCTACTTTCTGGAGGGTTTTTATCATAAATGGGTGTTGAATTTTGTCATAAGCTTTTTCTGCATCTATTGAGATGATCATATGGTTTTTCTCCTTCAATTTGTTAATATAGTTTATCACATTGATTGATTTGCGTATATATTGAAGAATCCTTGCATTCCTGGGATAAACCCCACCTGATCGTGGTGTATGATCCTTTTAATGTGCTGTTGGATTATGTTTGCTAGTATTTTCTCTCTCTTAATACAGTTGCCTTTAAGTGTGCACAAAGGAAAGATTAGGAATCTTAGTTCTAGAGTTTTTCATCTTTGTGTGAAGAAGTTTCCAGGTTTTTTTCTGTGGAATAATGTACAGGTCATTTATGTTTTTTCCATGGACCCTCTACATAATATGTGACAAATTCTTCTTGGTCCGTTTCTATTAATGGTCAATTATGTATCCAGCATTGTCCTCTGTAAGTTCATAAATTAGAAAAGGCCATTTTTACATTCATTATTTAGGGAGTACACCTTGATCACATATCTTGATCTCAGAGCCAATACAGTTTAGGGGTGATAGTGACTTAAGGAGCTAAAAATAAGTTCTGGTTGTGCACTTGTTTTCTCAATTTTCATATGCACTTTTTTATATTTTAATTTTTTTTGAAATCAGATTATGTCTTATAATTGATGTCAGTAGAAACTTGCCAGTCACCTTGTAGAGTTGAGACTTACTGGTGGTTGTCATTGCCTGGGAATGTGCACATTTAGCTGTACACAGCTATGTCTGTTCATCCACTTGTGACCTCAGTTGAGTAGTTGTATTGGCAGCTCCACACGCTGTTTAATTTTAACCTTAATCTTAACTTTAAATATTTGCTGAGGGTTTTCTGACCATGCAGTAAAAGTGGTGGTAATTGACACATTTCTCAGAATAACGTACAGAATTTTAAAGCAAGGAGAGGTTGTTAAAACCGATTTTTGCAGAATGGCATCATTCATTGAAAGAAAAAGCAATAATCAAATATGAAATGCAGGCAAACCCCCAGTATTCTTCACTGTTTTTGCTGTTGGTCTTAAAAGTGATACACAAGTAAAGGTGAAGAACACAGGTTCTCAGGAGAGTAGTATGTATGTTACATGTCATAGAGCGGCTATGGCCAAAAGTAATTCAGAAGAGCCTTTAACTCAGATATGAAGATTCCTATTTAAATGTTACTTGTGATTCTGAAAACGTAAATACGGCATGGAACTATATGATTAATATATGATTTTGTTTGTTACTGAAAAAGAAAACTTTTTTGCTTTTTGCTTAAAAGTTATTACTAAATCCATGGCCATCTTGTAGTTTCTGGTGTCTTAATACCATTACAGGATATACTGAATGGAACTGGAGATTGTAAAGTCCCCGACTAGATTTCACTTTTGGCACAGTTTAGGATTTTGATCAAGTAATGTGTCATTTCTTTAGTACCTACATTGAGGTATAATTCATAAGCCATAATATTCATCCTTTTAAAGTGTACAGTTCAGTGAGTTTTAGTACAGTGGGCCCTCTGAATCTGCTGGTTCTGCATCTTCAGATACGGAGGGCCAAGTATGCCATTTTTGTACAAAGGACTTGAACATCCATGGCTTTTGGTATCTCCCAGGGGTTCTGGAACCAATCCCCACTGGATACTTAGGGACAACTGTATATTTACAGAGTTTTGCAATCATTATTGATATCAAATTCCAGAATATTTTTCATTCCCCTCAAAGTAACCCCATACCCTTTAGTGGTCACTCTCAATTCCTTTCTCCCCTTACCCTTGGTAACCACTAATCTATTTTCTGTCTTCATGGATTTACCTATTCTAGACATTTCATATTTTCACTTAGCATGCTTCCAAATTTCATCCATATTGTAGCATGAATCAGTGTGTCATTACTTTTTTAAAAATATTTATTTATTTATTTGGCTGTGTTGGGTCTTAGTTGCAGCACACAGGATCTTCATTGCAGCAATGGGCTTCTCTCTAGCTGTAGCACGCGGGCTCTAGAGCGCACGGGCTTAATTGCCCCGCAGCATGTGGGATCTTAGTTCCCTGACCAGGGATTGAACCCGCATCCCCTGCATTGGAAGGTGTATTCCTAACCACTGGACCACCAGGGAAGTCCTAGTACTTCATTACTTTTTATTGCTGAATAATGTTCCCTTGTATGGATATGCCACATTTTATTTATCTCTTCATTAGTTTGTGAAGATTTGGATTATTTCCACTTTTTGGCTATTAAGAATAATGCTACTGTGAACACTTCATGTACATGTTTTGTGTGAGCATGTTTTCAGTTCTCTTGGGTATATACCTAAGCAGTGGAATTTCCAGGTCATATGGTAGTTCTCTGTTTAACCTTTTAAGGAACTGCCAAACTTCCAAAGCATCTGCACCATTTTACATTTCCACCAGCAGTATGTAAGATTCCAGTTTCTCCACATCCTTACCAACACTTGTTATTACCAGTCTTTTTTATTATAGCTATCCTAGTAGGTATGAAATGGTATCTCATTGTAGTTTTGATTTGCATTTCCTAATGGTATATGATGTTGAGCATTTTTCATGTGCTTATTGGCCATTTATGTATCTTCCTTGGAGAAATGTCTATTAAAATCCTTTGCTTATTTTTTAATAGCATTACTTGTCTTTTTATTGAGTTGTAATTTTTTCATGTATTCTGAATACTAGGGATTTATCAGGTATATGATTTGCAAATATTTTCTCCCATTTGGATTGTCTTTCCAGTCTCTTGATGGTATCCTTTGAAGCACAAAAGTTTTTAATTTTGTTGAAGTCCAGTTTGTCTTTTTTTTTGCCTGCTGTTGGTGTCCTATCTAAAGAAATCATTGCCTGGGACTTCCCTGGTGTTCCAGTGGTTAAGACTCTGTGCTTCCACGCAGGGGGCTTGGGTTCAGTCCCTGGTTGGGAAACTAAGATCCCACATGCCATGCTGTGCAGCGTGCATGCATGCATCAATCAATCAATCGTTACCTAATCCAGGATTATGAAGATTTATGCCTATCTTTTCTTCTAAAGTTATATAGTTTTAGTTCTTGAATTTATAGTGTCTGCATTTTTAAAAATCTTTATTGTAGTAAAATTGTTTTACAATGGTGTGTTAGTTTCTGCTTTATAACAAAGTGAATCAGCTATACGTATACATATATCCCCATATCTCCTCCCTCTTGCATCTCCCTCCCACCCTCCCTATTCCACCCCTCTAGGTGGTCACAAAGCACGGAGCTGATCTCCCTGTGCTATGTGGTTGCTTCCCACTAGCTATCTATTTACATTTTAGTGTTTGCATTTTTAGGGAAACAATCTTTTTTTTTTTAATTGAAGTATAGTTGATTTACGATGTTGTGTTAGTTTCTGGTATATAGCTAAGTGATTCAGTTATATATGTATATATTCTTTCTCAGATTCTTTTCCATTGTAAGTTATCACAAGATATTCAATGTAGTTCCCTGTGCTGTACAGTAGGACCTTATTGTATATCTATTTTATATATAGTAGCTTGTATTTGCAAATCCCAGACTCCTAATTTATCTCCTGTCCCTCTTTGGTAACATAAGTTTGTTTTCTATGGCTGTGAGTCTGTTTCTGCTTTGTACATAAGTTCATTTGTATCATTTTTAAGATTCCACATATAAGTGATATCATATGATATTTGTCTTTGTCTGACTTAGTATGATAATCTCTAGATTCATCCATGTTGCTGCAAATGGCATTATTTCATTCTTTTTTGTGGCTGAGTAGTATTCCACTGTATATATATACCACATCTTCTTTATCCATTCATCTGTCGATGGACACCTAGGTTGCTTCCATGTCTTGGCTATTGTAAATAGTGCTTCTGTGAACATTGGGGTACATGTATCTTTTCAATTTAGAGTTTTCTCCAGATGTATGCCCAGGAATGGGATTGCTGGATCATACGGTAACTCTATTTTCAGTTTTTTAAGGAACCTCCGTACTGTTTTCCATAGTGGCTGCACCAATTTATATTCCCACCAACAGTGTAGGAGGGTTCCCTTTTAAAGAAGCAATCTTCAGTAGATGGTAAACCAACATAATTTAGAGTATAGTGAGATTTAGACAGGACTAGGCTTGACCCTTTCTAATTCATCTGTTGAACCTTTAGTAAATCTGGGCAAAATAAGACTTGTTACTCACCTTTAGATGTTTTTCAAGTGTTAAGTGTATTCTGCTTTTCAAAAATATTTATTTGGGGCTTCCCTGGTGGCGCAGTGGTTGAGAGTCCGCCTGCCGATGCAGGGAACTCGGGTTCTTGCCCCGGTCTGGGAAGATCCCACATGCTGTGGAGCGGGTAGGCCCGTGAGCCATGGCCGCAGAGCCTGCGCGTCCGGAGCCTGTGCTCCGCAACGGGAGAGGCCACGACAGTGAGAGGCCCGCGTACAGCAAATATATATATATATATATTTATTTGGTTGCAGTTTTTCAGAAGAAGAAAGGTTTTGGTTTGTATTTGTATTTTTGAGAAGAGGGAAGGGTTCTGAGTGACTGGCAGGTTAATTATTGATATATAGCTTCCATTTTGAGAAGAACAGTTAGAGCATCTTAGCAGGGAATTACAATGTAGAATCAGTTGCTGTTTATTGAGCAACTGTTACATGCCAGATACTGTTTTAAGATGTGAGGGTATGTCTATAGGCTGATAAATGCTGTGAATGCTGGAACATGATTAGGCTGATGGTTATGTTATCTAAACAAGAAATTCATAGTATATTTTGCATTTTGTTGTCTATGGAGAGTGATTCTTGTGTTTGTGTATGATTCTTTTCTTAAAAATTTACTTGGAATGTAAAAATGGAGAATAATGTTTACCCAAAATACATGGGATAAGAATTTTTTTAAAAAAATTTTAAGTATTGCAAAATGGTTTTGTAACATTCAGTTCTCCAGAACATGTTGTAATTTGGGAGAAACAGTGACTAGATTAGAAAGTGTTAGGTATGAACCCTTGTACAGCCCTTGAGCCAGCTTTTATGTAGCACTTAGACTAACATTCCTTTTTCATTACCTGCAAGGTCTAGTGTTTTGGATTTTCTTGAATCTGATTTCTTTTCTTTTAATTTAATAAACTATGTTTTTGGAGCAGCATGGATTTTTTTATGAACAGCCATTTCTCAACAACATGTTATTTGGGCTCTTACAAATACTTCTGAGGAAAAGCACTGCATAATGAGAGGTAGAAATTAAATTGTATCCATATTTTTTTAAGCTCAAGTGAGTGAGTAATTGGCACCACCATCCTCCAAGGATTGTAACCTCAACTACTCTTTTTCACTAGCCCCACATCCAGTTGACTGACAAGTTTTAATGGTCATGATTCCCAAATATATCCTGTAATCTAATCACTTCTTTCTATCCCTATTAACATCGTCTCTCACCTAAACTGCTAAGTGGCCTCCTTGCTTTTTCATCCTTGCCTCATTGACTTTGCAGGATACTTAGGATAAAATCCAAGTTCCTTATCATGGATTATAGTAATTTTCATCATCTGATCTTTACCTCTGTTTTCAGCCTCATCTCTGGTTTTTTTCTCTTTGCCTTTCACTGAATTATAGACACACTAGAAATTTTCCTGTTCCTCAGACATTCCAAACTTGTTCCTTCCTCAAGATTTTTGTACTTGGTATTCCTTCAGCCTTTAATGTGTTTCCTTCTTCAAACAGTTGGATCATTATCAGCATCTCAAAGATCTTCCCTGATTCTTCTAAAGTAACCCCACTCTGCTCACCCAACCTATGCCTGTATTTTCAGTTACAACAACCTTATTTGTTTCTATGGTGGATTAAAAATGGCCACAGTTTCTTTTCAGTTTCTCTCATCATGAGATGGAGTCTGTTTCCTCATCTCTTGAATCTGGGGTTGCCTTGTGACTTGCCTTTTGAATGTAGCAGAAGTGACATGTGGGACTTGGGCTCAGAAGGCCATGCAGCTATGCTGTTACTCATTAGGAACTACACCTTATGAATAAGCCAAGGTTAGTCTCATTGAGGAGGAGATGCCACATGGAGAGAGAGAGGGGGGTGGGGGGAGAGAGAGAGAACTCAGCCTTCCCAACTAAGGCTCCTGATGTGTGCGTAAAGTCATCTGGGACCGACAACCTCCAGGCAGCCTGCCAAATGATTGTGAGCACATGAATGAGCCTAGCCTATACCACATGGAACAGAATAACATCCAGCTGAGCCCAACCCAAATTGCCAACCCATAGTATTGTGAGAAAGTAAGAAATTTTTTCTTTTTTTTTTTTTTGCGGTACGTGCGCCTCTCACTGTTGTGGCCTCTCCTGCTGCGGAGCACAGGCTCCGGACGCGCAGGCCTAGAGGCCATGGCTCACGGGCCCAACCGCTCCGCAGCATGTGGGATCCTCCCGGACTGGGACACGAACCCGTGTCCCCTGCATTGGCAGGCGGACTCTCAACCACTGCGCCAGCAGGGAAGCCCAGTAAGCGATTATTTTAATCCAAGTTTTTGAGTGATATATCACACAGCAGTAGATAACTGATTTAATTCCTTCATAGCACTTAGTATCTATAATTACCTATACATTTCTCTGTTAACTTTGTTACTGTCCTCCATTACAATGCAAATGCCCTGAGATTGAAGATCTTGTGTACCTTGCTTGCTGTTTTATCCTCAGCACTGAGAAAAGGGCCTTGAACACCGTAAGTGCTCAGGAGATGCTTAGTGAATGACTGAAAGAATGAACAAATGGATATACAGTAATTCATATAACCTGTTAGAAATAACTTATCTGCTTTTCAGGATTAACTGAAAACTTCTTGAGTTTTATTCTTGGCAGCTTACTTCACGCAGTAGCTATGTGACCTAGGCTAAGTTACTTAACCTCCTGGTTCCTATGTGATGATTAAATGAGCTAATCCTTGAAAAGCACTATTGCAGTGCCTGGCACATAGTCCAGTAAATGCAAAAGAAAGGGCTTCCCTGGTGGCGCAGTGGTTAAGAATCCCCCTGCCAATGCAGGGGACACGGGTTCGAGCCCTGGTCCAGGAAGATCCCACATGCCGCGGAACAACTAAGCCCATGCACCACAACTACTGAGCCTGCGCTTTAGAGCCCGTGAGCCATAGCTACTGAGCCCACGTGCCACAACTACTGAAGCCTACGCACCTAGAGCCTGTGCTCCGCAACAAGAGAAGCCACTGCAATGAGAAGCCCACACACCGCAACGAAGAGTAGCCCCCGCTCGCTGCAACCAGGGAAAGCCCGTGCACAGCAATGAATACCCAACACTGCCAAAAAAATTTAAAAAAGAAAGGGAAGGAAAATGCAAAAGAAAAAAAACACAACAACCCTGTGAGTTCATTTAGTTGTCTGTGGTCTTAACTCTGTAGAAATAAAAGCATAGTAGTTTTTTATGATGTGTTTAGTCTCCTAATTTAAATAACTGACCATCTACTCTTGTAGTTTTTTCAGTTTGGGGTCTTCATGCTTTTTTTTATTTTAACATCTTTATTGGAGTATAATTGCTTTACAATGTTGTGTTAGTTTCTGCTGTATAACAAAGTGAATCAGCTATACATATACATATATCCCCATATCTCCTCCCTCTTGCGTCTCTCTCCCACCCTCCCTATCCCACCCCTCTAGGTGGTCACAAAGCACCGAGCTGATCTCCCTGTGCTATGTGGCTGCTTCCCATTAGCTATCTGTTTTACATTTGGTAGTGTATATATGTCCATGCCACTCTCTCACTTTGTCCCAGCTTACCCTTCCTCCTCCCCGTGTCCTCATTCATTCTTTTTGAACTGATGCTTAGAACCTAAACTTGAGTCTCTAAATAAATAGCTAACTTCTCTGTAGAGTAAGTAAATGAGAAATGTATTAACAATATAGAGAAAACAAAAGACAGACTATATTAGTCAGGATAGGCTAGGTAATGCAAAAATAAACTCAAAATTTCATTGGCTTAAAATGAATTATTTTTTTGTTCATGCTATATGTCCATTTTAGGTCATCTTTGTCATCACCATTCTCATTCCAGGACCCAGAATAACTTTCTGAAATATTGCCAGTCACTGTGGCAGAGGGAAAAGGGAAAGTGGTGAAGCACACACTGACCCAAAGCTTCTGCTCAGATATGATACCAGTTAATACAGGCTACATAGCTACACCTGAGTTCAGCAGCATAGGAAAGGCAGTCCTACCATGTGCCTGGAAGGAGAAAGAGGATTAGTATTTTTTAACAGCTCTGATGACTACTGCACTGAAGCTGGTGATGTCTTGCTTGTTAACAGTGGTCAAGTCCAGGAGTCAGAAATGAGTTTCATCATGTCAGTGCAAACTGTCTGTGCCTAGACTCCTTTCTTCAATATCAGATTCCTTCACTGTGGTTTTATGTGGAAAGAACTGATGCTTTTATTGATTGTTTTTCCCAGAATGTTGAAGTAGGAATTCTAAAGTCTCCATAACTCATACTTTACACATACTTTCACAACTTTCATTTTTAGATGGATTTTTCTTTTGAGCCACCAAGTCATTATTAATAATGGGTGATGCGAGATTGCCTTGAGGGGACAGGGACAACATCCTAAGCTTTCACCCAGAAAACAAAGGGTATAAAGTAGAAAGCTTCTCATCCTGCATTTTCGCTCTTGTCATCTCCTCCCCGCCCCCCACCGGCACTCCCACTCCGACACACAGGCCTCCCCAGGAGTCAGTCCGTTTTTTTTTCCCCCTTGCTCCTTTTGCAGGTTGCATTTGGGGTTTTCAGTTGTTCATAAGCTCCTCTAGTAGAGGGTGTATGGGGGGAAAGTACATCATTTTAGTTAATTTTGCTAGCTGTTCAAAACTCTGTTCCCTATTTTTGTAGATAACTAAGAATTGGTTAAAATGACTTCCACAGAAAGAAAATTTATAATGTAATTTAAAAGAATTATGGCCAGACATCAGCACCTAATGCTTTCATTCTTACAGCATGCTTGGGGCATTGAATAGAAAGTAGTTTGGTAGAAGCACTGCAGAATTTGTTTTGATTGCCATCTCTTAGTTGGTTTTACTACAGTGAGAGAAAAATGGAGGAAGAAAGGGTATTAGCCATTAAAATCATTTGAAAAAAAAAAAGAGAAAAAGAAAAAAAAAAGTCATTTGGCAGTACCATTTACTTGGCAGTGAGTTCTCATTTTTTTCCTGACACCCAAGTTATTTTATTTCTTTCTGTTGATTTACACAACCTCTTGTAAATGTTTCAATACCATAAAGAACCTAAAATAAAATAAACTATGCTCGATGGGGTTTTTGTGTTTGTAAATCCTGGGCATATTTTTTTTTGCCCAAACTATAGAAATGTTTGGAGTTTGACACCAGCTGTGCTTGAAATTATGTTTCAATAATTTTATGGTAGCAAGGAAACTCCTCTGTGTTTGCAAGGGCAAATGTTAGATTAAGTGAAATTTTTATTACACCTTCTTAACTTTTAATACTCTTCTCCATATAATTGTTTCTCATGCTTAAAGACTAGCTCTTAAGGGCTGGCTTAAGAGGTAGAAGGTCTTGTAACTGGGTCTCAAAACTTGGGGGTCATGCTGCTTTTATTGCCTTCAAAGAAGGCTGTCCCCATGTCTACTCTGAGAAGGTGTTTGAGTAATCTTTTTCTTATATTGAAATCTACAATCAAAAACTTGTCATTGTTCCCAGTTTACTTTCATACATTTTGTTGATTACTAATGATTGGAAATTTTAATTTTAGTCAACTACTTAACAATAATTTCTTTCCAGTGGATTTTTAAAAGTGGTTCTTTCAGTGTTTTTAAGGCTAGGGGTTACAGGAACAATTATTAATCCAGTTATTCCAGGTTAAACTCTAATCCAGGAAGGGACTTCATTTTTTACTTTCTAGAATTATATATATTTATGAGTACTTATTACATTTCTTTAAAAACAAACTCATATATTTTTAAAGATAAGAAAATTTAAAATCTTTAAACTTAACCACTAGTGTTTCTGCTATAGTTTAGAATATTGATTCTCAAACTTTAGTGTGCATCAGAATCACCTAGAGGGCTTGCTAAAACAGGATTTCTGGCCCTGCACCCAGAGTTCCCGATTCAGAAGGTCTGGGGTAGAGCTGAGAATTTACATTTCTTAAAAGTTCCTAGGTAATGCCGATGCTGCTGGTTTGGGGACCACGTTTTGAGAACCACTATTGCATAAAAACGTTTGCTCAGAAGTGTACTCATACTGCTTTACTAAAACAAGCAATTGTATAAGTCAAATACTCAAAACTATTAGAAGTCTAAGTAATTCTTAGATTAGGAATCTATTTTTTAAACTAAATATATGAAACTCATTTTAAAGTACTAAAACCTATTCCTAAGAATAATATATTTCTTCCACTTTCAGAATAGAAGTTTGTCATGTTTCCGTAACCAACAGTTGTTATCAAGTAGTTATATTAGCATTATGATGGTTAAAGTTACCTAGAGTATGACTTCTAAAAAACTGTTAAATAGCCCAAAGAGAATATGTTAAATGGAGAAAACCTGAGACTGAAAGTAATTATATGGAGTATCAAACCAATGGAATTGCATGTTTCTTTATAGTGCATCTGAAATAATCACCCAAATAAGTCACTGTTAGTATGTATTCAAAAGCCTGAAGATTTTTTTTTTAATCAGTGGAAACCATAAACTTGGACTGTGAATCTTAAGGCAACTCATCTGGTGGCAGCATTTAAGTCCTATTTCATTTGGGTTCAGGAAGAGCTTATAAGAATTCTCTAATCTATAAGTTTATTACATGGGGGGGGTAGACCTAATCTTGACTCCTTATGTTTATTTAAAATAGTTACATCTAGCTAGTCAAGGGTAACACCCCCCCCCCCCCCCCCGCCAAATGACATAGGGAGATAAATAAGCATTAATGCATGATGCCAATCCAGAATTCACTGAAGAACACAAAAAATGGTTCTTGGGTTTTTTTCTTACTATTTAGCTTTCATGACATGATGTCAGGGAAGTCACATTGCCCTAGGTCAAATAATGCCAAACTGACTAGATGCTTCCTTCCATCCATGTGCCATTCCACCCATTTCACCTGCTTGACACTTGTAAGAGTTCTGTCTTGTCATGCCACTGCTGGAATAGTCTACACCACTCAGAATTATTCTTACATGTACCAATAGCTAATGAAGTGAATGATGAGCTGTTGGATAAGTGGGTTTTTAGTAAAGTGATCAAAGAAGTAAGTAGAAAGACTTTGAAGGAAGTCAGGCAAAGTTTCTGTAATGAATTTGGCCTCATATCCTTTTCTTTCCAAATATCCCCAAAAGGTATACTCTGCGTAGTGTTTGAAATTTTCCCAATTGCATTAGTCAACTGATTGGCTATCTTCAAACAGCATTGTTAGGAAAACAGCATTGCCAAGCTCCCGAATCTGTTTTCTATCTGGCAAAATCTTAATGGCAAGTTGATCCTCCTCTTGATGTGTCACTGATAATTTTTGTGTGATAACTATTTAGGGTGTGTTGAGATTGTGAATCATTATTGTGTGTACTTTGCTTCTATGACAGTATTTCAAAATACGCTTCTCAGGAATGTGGTAGGTAGAGTGAAAGTATAATACTCACTTTAACTAAAAATTTTTAAAAATATTTCTTAAGTCTGACAAGCAGCAATTCCAGAGTAAGTAGTAAATTTACTTAAGCATGTTTTTGAATCTATATAAACTATTCTTACTTAATTATTATTACAATGGTACCACTTTATTCATCATTAATTTTGTGTTAAAATGCTTATTTTAAGATAAAATTTTCCTTTTAAAACAGTTTCTATTTCAGACCTACCTAATTAGCTATGTTTTTTAGCTTTTAAAAAAGAATGTTGTACCAGTAGGGAATTTTGTAGTGCCAGAAGTGAGGAAGTGCTTAAAAAAACACACGATTATGGAGGTATGTCAAAGGAACATGGGAGTGAACAGAAAGCTTGTAATTGCCAAAGGTAAACTAAGTGAACAGCAAAATAAAGTAATATTAGATTATAACCCAAAGTATAAAGTAAATATCCATGAGTTCATACTACTATAAATAAATGATTAAATAAATAACTAAGTGGGGGAGAACAGACACATTACTCGAGCAGAAGAATTCCAAATAATTAGTGTAAATACTCTGCCCCCAGAGAGGTAGAGCATAACTGCCCCCTCTTTAAGTGTGGGCTGCACACTGACTTCCTTCCAAAGATTACAGTATGAAAAGGGGGAAAAAAGAATAACTTCACAGTGGAGAAACTTGACAAACACTTCCTCAGCCAGATGATCAAAGTTAACATCAACAGTGATAAGTCATGTTGATAGTGTCTACTTTTGCTATGATGTTGTGGGAGTGGCATCTTACCTCTGTGGTCTTCCTCCCCCAAACCTATGACCCCAGTCTAATCATGAGAAAAGCATCATATAAATCCCAGTTGGGGGACATTCTACATAATACGTGACCAGTACTCCTCAAAAAACTGTCAAGGTCATCAAAATCAAGGAAAGTTTGAGAAACTGTCACAGCCAAGAGGAGTCTAATGAGACATGACAGCTAAATGTAATGTGGTATCCTGGATGGGATGCTATGACAGAAAAAGGACAGGAAGTGAAAACTAAGGGAATCTGAACAAAGTATGAGCTTTGGGTAATGATAATGTATCCATGCTGGTTCATTAATTGTGACAAATGTACCACACTAACAGAAGATATTGATGACACAGAAAACTAGGTACAGGGCACATGGGAACTCCCTGTACTATCTTTGTAGCTTTTTGCTAAATCTAAAACTATTCTAAAATAAAACCTTTTTCTTTGAAGGAAAAATGCTATCCCCTTTTTTGATTATTGAGGGTAATAAAAAGGAAAGGTTAGTGTTTTTTCTACTATTACTCCATTTCTCAAAATCAAGTAATACTTGTTTCTGCCACGTAGTGTAACAGTTTTGCCCAGTCAGCTTTGGTTTTTTTTTTCTTTTTTTTCCAGGGGTTAATCTTGTTTGTGGTTTGCCTGTTGTGGAAGATCAGCATGTATTTTGGATATTCTTTTTCCTCTTCTGCCTCCTTAGCAGTGGCATAGGAAGGGTACAGGTCAAAGGAGAAACTGAAATAATAGCATAACTTGTTCAGAGCAGCTCTCCTATTCCTGTGTCTCAAGTAATCAAAAAGTGGTTGTTACCCAACTGATAACACTGGTTACCTCCAAAGGAAATAGTTATATAGATTGTTGGTTTTCATTATGATGCATTTGTGTAGTGTTAGAATTTTTTTAAATAATGAACTCATATTTCTTTTATAATCTGGAAAATAATCGGGGTTTATTTTTAGAGTCAGTGGAAATGCGGAGAAAAGAACTTACCCTTTCTGTGGTTTGAAATGCTTTAGAACTTAAAACCTTTTTTCCACACTTGGTACACTGAACACTTTTGGTTATTTTGCATCAATTTTGTTTAGCTCTACCTGTGTTTTTCACTAGTTTGGCTGTATTAGTGAAACGGACACATCTGCCCAATTATTTTATGTAACTGCAAGATTACATTTAGCATTTAAAGATTACTTGGAATTCTCTGATGATTGTCTCGTGTGTAAGATTTCTCTTTAGCAAGGTTATAAATATATTATAGGTAGAGATCACTTTTTATGTATTTCTCTTAAAAAGACATGCAGTTATTTTGGTGTGTTGCTGTAGAAGGAATAGGTAGGAATCTTTCCCACTGTTTCTTTGTTCTGCTGCTTTTCCGTGCTGTCCTGAGACTTGATTTCTTTCTTTTTTTATATCCATTGGGTTTTCTATTCTGTGCCTGCTGAGCCTTACACCCTGAGATTACTTATCTTTTGTGTCCTTTTTCTCTCCTTTAATTCACCAACATAGACCTGTCAACTCAAGGAAACCCTTCTCCAGATTTTCATGGGATATGGCATGGTCTCAAAATGAAAGTGCCCCTGTGGCCACTAACCTGTGTGCTTTCCAGCTCCGGAAGGGAGCAGCTCCACTCTCTTTATCACCGCACTGCCACTCCCCCCTACCCCCCGCCCCCCCAAAACAAAAAAAGCTCTTGCTACCCATTTAGAAATTAAGATATTCTAAGTTTTAATAGCAGAAAGAATAAGTAAAACATTGATAGAGCTTTATTTACATTTATTTGTGTCACCTTAGAAACCATAAAATATGTCCTTTTGTCCTCTCCAAGTGTTTTTTTAAATTTAATTAATTAATTAATTAATTAATGGCTGTGTTGGGTCTTCATTGCTGTGCACGGGCTTTCTCTAGTTGTGGTGAGCTGGGGCTACTTTTCCTTGTGGTGCGTGGGCTTCTCGTTGCAGTGGCTTCTCTTGTCGCGGAGCATGGGCTCTAGGTGCACGGGCTCAGTAGTTGTGGCTCGTGGGCTCTAGAGTGCAGGCTCAGTAGTTGTGGCACACGGGCTTAGTTGCTTCACGGCATGTGGGATCTTCCCGGACCAGGACTCGAATCCGTGTCTCCTGCATTGGCAGGTGGATTCTTAACCACTGTGCCACCAGGGAAGCCCCTCTCCATGTGTTCTTATTTTTATTTCAGTATAACATGCACAAAACAACCAAACATTTATTTTATATAACTCAAAACCAAAAGGGGTTTGTTTTAGTATATCATTTTGTTTGATGAAGTTTAAATACAGCATAGCCACTTTCTAATAAAATTGGTATCTTCTACAAATCAACAAAAATAAGCTTAATTATCTATGCCCAAGATCAGTTCAACAAATGTTAAGTGACTGTTATGTGGTTGTGGAAATGGCCATATGGCCTTTGCCCTTAGGAAACTTACAACCTAGAGGATGTGACAGATATATCTATCTATCTATATCATAGATATATATATCACTCATATATATATATATATATATATATGGGGAAATATTAACACCATAAATAAAGTATAGATAAGGAGATTAGGGAAAGGCTTCATGAACAAGGTGGCATTTGCGATGAATCTTCATCAGGCTGAGTTAGTGGAGAGGATGTTGTAAGCAGAGGCAATGATTTTAGCCATAAGTATTCAGAGGCAGAAAATAAAGGCATACTTGAAGAATAGTAGGCCACTAATAGCTGGAGCATAGCTTACTTGTTTGGTATTAGTAGCTAGTAGTGCTTGTATGGTAAGGTTGGTTGTGGCTATCGTTTGGAGTACCTGGAATACCATGTTGAAGAGTTAGAATTTTCTTTCAGTCATTCAGCAGCTAGTTTGGGGATACAGTGGTAAATAAAAACAGACATGACCCTTGCCCCCGTGGAGTTTATAGCCTGACATTAATATAATAATCATAGAAATACATGTAAAATTGCAGTTATGATAAGTGGTACCAAACAAACAACGAAAAAAGGTACATGGTGCTATGAAGGCATTTAAGAAAAAGAACTTGAGCTAGACAAGGAGATCAGGGAAAATTTCCTTGAAGAAATGGCAAGTGAGTTGAGATCAGAGGGATTAGTAGGCTTTAACTAAGTAAAGAAAGATAACAAAGAAGGATGGAAAGAGTGTTTTAGGTAGAGAGAAGAGCATGTGCAACGGCCTTTGGAGTAGGGTCAGGGGAGGAACATGGCACATATGAGGGACTGAAAGGTCGGGGTGGTAGGAGCCTAGGGGCCAGACCTTGTAGACTTTAACGACTTGTGTCTTTATCCTAAGAGTGATAGGAAGCACGGAACTGACATAATCAGGCTCTCATTTTTGAAAGTAGAATTCTAGCTGTAGTGTGAAGAATGGATCTGTGATTTCCAGTCAACATGGTTCCATAAATTCATACGTTGATGTACCACCTCTACACCAAATACATACCAATGGTAGATGAAATATAGAAACAGAAAACCAAAAAGATACATCCAACCCCCAAAACAAAACAAAACATTAGAAACATAAAATCTTGAGTAGAGCCGAAATCACAGGCTTGCTTCATCCTGAGTCCCAGTAGGGACATAGAGGCAGGGAATTCAACTCCTTTGGGGTAGTAAAGACTAAAAGTGTGCCATGTGAGATGCGGGCAAAGGCAGATTTATTGCTTAAAGCTATAGGGCAAGAGCAAGGCTCCTCAAAGTGGCAGAGGAGGCTGGGGCAAGAAAAAAACCTTTTCGTTACCATTTGAAGTTATGACCTGTAACTAGCTGCAAGCCCCAGGAGTAAAGGCAAGAAATAACCTGGCAGTGCACCAGTGACCAGTCTCAACAAAGGACTCAGGAACTAAGGAGGCGAGTACTCCCAAAACTTTTAAACAAGGATTAGATCAGCATAGAGGA
Organism: Pseudorca crassidens; assembly: GCF_039906515.1. Classification (NCBI taxonomy): domain Eukaryota; kingdom Metazoa; phylum Chordata; class Mammalia; order Artiodactyla; family Delphinidae; genus Pseudorca; species Pseudorca crassidens. The sequence continues at coordinate 63,860,175 of NC_090296.1, read as the reverse complement.
AGTCAAGAAGAGAGAAAGTGTTAAAGAGGAAAAAGAACGAACAAAAACTCTAACTTGAAATGCAAATGACTCTGCAAACCAAAATTCAAAAATGTGAAAAAATTAATGCAAAGATAAGCAGCCAACAAAATCAATTAAGTCATAAATTTACAGTAGTGGTTACAGGGCAGGGGGCAGTATAGGGGTAGGGAATAAAGAAAGCATTATTGTGGGATCATATGAAATCATGTGTGTGAAACTTTTGTAATTGTAAAGTACTGTAGAATCTTTCATTCACTAAATTTTTTTTTTATTTTAAAACGATAAATTTACAGATGAAGTTAATTCGATGAAAGTTTCAAATATTTTAAAGTGAGTATGTTTAATATGCTCAGATCAAATAAATATATTCCATTTAAGACGAACAAGAGAATATGACACAAAAACAAGCAGAAATGAAACAGGAACAGATGGATGTTTAAAAAGAATCAGATATCTTGAATGAAAAATAGTCATTGAAATAATGAATTCAGTAGACATGATAAACTCTAGACTGGCTACAATGAAAGAATTTATGAATTGCAAGTTGGTACTGAGAAATTCACCTAGAATGAAGCACAGAAAGACAGATTTAGAGAGGGAGAGACAAGTAGGAAGTGGATGAATCTTCAAATATTTAGGAAATGAAACTGAGAGAATCTCATGATGAGCTACATGGAAGTGTATGAATTAGAGAAAGCAGCCAAGGACAACACCAAGGTGTGGGCTCATTTAACTAGATGGATGGTGATGCCATTTCCTGAGAGAGGTTGGAAGAAGTTTGGAGGGAAAATCATGAGTCTGTCTGCCTTAAGATGTGTTGAGTTTGATGCCTTTGGGGTATCTAAAAGGAGATACCTAGTAGTTGGGAATATAGGCCTATAGTTCAGAAGAAGGGTCTGTGCACTTCTACCTCTGTGTAGAAGTGGCCAAGCTTGCGAAGAAGATGGAGGAGTGGCTGCAGAGGTTGGAGGTAAACTAGAAGAGTGTGTTATTACAGCAGTCAAGGGAACAGTGTTTCGAAAGGGAGGCAGAGGTTAGCATTTTTAAATATTGCAGAACTATCATGGCGAACGAGGATCAGGAAATGTCATTGGATACTGTGATACGGAGATCATTGGTGACCACAGAGTGAGCTATGGAGGTGGAAGGAAGGGACCAGCAGCCAAAATGAAGTGAGTTGAGGGGTTTATAGGAAAAACACACTTCTCTGTGTCTCCCTTTTACTACTCACATAGAACATCCCACACTTCACTTCTCACACCAGATATATGGGTTTTCCACACATCTAGCATTCTCTGCACCAGCAGCTGGGTGTCCTACAGTTGAATTTAATTCTAACACCAACTGGAGTTAGTGCAGACCGCATAGGTTAAGGGCCTAGTCCCACAAGATTCCCCATACCCCTTGGACACCAACTGCAAGTCCCAGGTTGTCACCTGTACTTCTGACTGACCAGCTATAATTAAGAGGTGCCCATGACCCCACCTCAAGTTCTGTTATTTGCTAGAATGGCTCACAGAACTCAAGGAAACACTTACGATTACTGGTTTATCATATTAAAGGATGTGATAAAGAATACAGATGAACAGCCAGGTGAAGAGATATTTCCAAGTATGGAGGGTTCTGAGTGCAGGAGCTTCCATCCCCGTGGCGTTGGAGTGTGCCACCCTCCCTGCACCTAGACGTGTTCATCAGCCCAGAAACTTTCCAAACCCCGTCTTCTAGGATTTTTATAGAGGCTTCATAACATAGGCACGATCAATCATTAACTCAGTTTCTAGCTCCTCTTCCCCTCCTGGAGGATGGAAGTGGGCTGGGGCTGAAAGTTTCAAGCTTCTAAACGTGGCTTGTCTTCCTGGTGACCAGCCCCCATCCTGAAGCTATCCAGGAGCCCCCCTCATTAGAACAAAAGACATGCCTAACACCCTGGAAATCCCAAGGGATTTAGGAGCTCTGTTTCAGGAACTGGGATCAAAGACCAAATATTAGAACAAAAGATGACCTTAGTACCCTTATCACTTCGGAAATTACAAGGGTTTTTGGAGCTCTGAATAACTAGAAAAATGTTCCTATTTATAGAGTGTAAATTGAGTCTCTGTTAATTATTTCTCAAAAATGAATCTGTATTTTTCCTTTCTCCACTAACAAAATGTTTATTTAGTTTTGTATCATGAAGATGCTTCATCTCATTCTCTCTCTCTCTCTTTTTTTTTTTTTTATTCTTGCGGTACGCGGGCCTCTCACCACTGCGGCCTCTCCCGTCGCGGAGCACAGGCTCTGGATGCACAGGCCCAGCGGCCATGGCCCACGAGCCCAGCCGCTCCACGGCATGCGGGATCCTCCCGGACCGGGGCACGAACCCGCATCCCCCGCATCAGCAGGCGGACCCCCAACCACTGCGCCACCAAGGAAGCCCTCTCTCTCTTTTTTTAATGTTTAGGCTATTCTATTTCCTTCCTTTCCTATGTAAATTTATTTATTTAGTTAGTTAGTTGCACCCAGTCTTAGTTGCGGCTCACGGGCTCCTTAGTTGCGGCTTGCCAGCTCCTTAGTTGTGGCAGGCAGGCTCCTTTTTTTAAATTGCAGCTCGAGAGCTCCTTAGTTGTGGCATGCAGACTCTTAGTTGCGGCATGCATGTGGGATCTAGTTCCCTGACCAGGGATTGAACCAAGGCCCCCTGCATTGGGAGCGTGGAGTCTTAACCACTACGCCACCAGGGAAGTCCCTCATTCTCTGCTTTCAAATGGTGTCTTTCATTCAGAAAGTGGATGAGGAAAAGCCCCAGGTCATATAAAATATATCTGATTTCAGATACATCTGGTGGTTTTTATTTTTAACTTTTAGCTTGTGGGTCTTGACCAACCCATAGGGAAGACTTAGACTGGGAAGTCAGCAAGAGTGACAAGAATAGCTAGTATTCTGACAGTGGCAGAATTTTGCAGGAAGAGGCTCATGGTTGGTAGGTATTAATTATCTTGAAAAATCAACACATGTGACTAGCTAGAAATACCTGAAATGTTGCCTACTTTAGATATTGGATAAATAGATTGATTTGGATTTCTGGAAGACTAAGACATGCCTACTGAGTTTCTGATAAAAAGAGCAAAACAGTTCCCCTCCTCCAGTTTTCTTCAGCAAAGCAAGTCACTGTAGGTTTCATGCCCACATCACATTGCATCTTAATGGACAATGATATATGTAAAGGACTGGCTCGGTTGCCACAGTGGAACTGATGAACATTTCTTAGTGGGTGTATAACACTGGAAAGATTATTTTTAATGTTTTTCGTAGATACCTGTTTTATTCATACTTCGCAGTCGCCTTGTTCATTTATTTGTTTTTGTTTTCTAACAGTTTCCCACCTCCCAAGAATGTAAGTTCCATGAGAGCAGGGACCTTACCCCTTTTGTTCACTGCTATATTCCCAGCACTTAAAACCATGCCTTGCACATAATGGCTTCTCAATAAGTATTGTCAGAAGAATGAATGATTATCTTTACAGATTCATCAATGGACATATAATTATCAGCCAAGAGTATCTTATCCCCAGTACATCTGCTCCGTATGCTTTAAAGACCGTCAGTGCAGCTAATGATAAAAACTACACATTATCCTTTACTCATCACTTGTCAAAATATTCATTTGTTTCTTTTTTTCAATCATCTTTCAAGTAAGAGGAAAACACGGGGTGTTTCAAAGAATACTGTCTGTCAGGGAAGCAGGGTACTACTCAGATCTAGTAGTAGGAAAATGATAAAAGCCAAAATGGCAAACCTATATTATTTTATATTTTTGGAAAAGAGTTATGTACTGTTTCTTTCCTTTTATAAATTGCCATTCATCAGCCAGCCTGAATAATGAAATTTTAGGACTTTACTCCAGAATAATATCCCAGTACACTAGTTCAGTTATATAGTAACAGATTTTCTCAGAAGCCCTGAAATAATATTGAGTCAATTCTCATTAAGATTTTATTTTCTAGAATTAAACAGAGTGATTTTACTCTGTCATCTACTGTTGCTTCTTTTTAGAAGAAGATGTATTATTAATAGGCAATTGCAGAAGTTGTGAGGTTTATAAATTCTTGCTCTAATTTGTATCAAGCAACAGGCAAGAATGGACGTGTCTTTCTAAAATAATACTTTTAAAGGCTGGGTGCCTAGAGTGCCTGTTGAGTATAGGCCTTCATACTTACTCAAGATTGGAAGAGTATTATTATTTTTTATCTTTAAAATATTTATTGAATAAAGAATGGGAAGATCAGAAAAAGTAAGCTCTGGTTAGGATCTGATATGGGGCTCTGTTCCCAACTCTGCTGCTACCTCCCTTTATGATCTTGGGTGGCCTCTTCTTTTTGAACCTAATTTCCTTATATAAAATGAGGAGATCAGGCTTAATAATCTTTAAAGACTCTCAGCTCTAAAAATTTAGTGATTTCAGCAGGCTCCCAATGAAGAACAATGCATTTCTTCCAAAAGAGGGTGCCGTGGTATTTGAGTGCTGTAGCATTTTCTTGAAAGGAACTGAACAGAGGTGGAATCTCAGCTTAATTTTGTATCTTCAGACTCCCAGCCTTTGAGAAAAGTGTCTGATTCCTTAAATTTATTTAGTTGCGGTGATAGAAGCCAATTCTTGATGTTATTGATACTTTTAAAAAGTTTTTTTTTATATGTTGATTTTAGAACATCTGGCAAATAAGAAAGTTTCAAAGAAAAAAATAAAAAATACACATAATCTCACCAGTCAGTGTTAACGTTTTGGTGTATTTCTATTTTTTTTTATTCGTCTCATTCAATTTTTTCTATATCATATCACCAGAGAGGGAGAGGGAGAGAGAGATTTTATTTTGCTTTTGATTTCTCCCATCTGGTAAGACATCCTATAGAATTAAATGTGTTTTGGAAACTATCATTTACATAGCCACTTTCCTATTAGTCAATATTTAGGTTTTTCCCATATTTTTAATATTAAAAATAATGGCATGAAGAATATCTTGTATGTAAATCTATCACATAATATATACAGGTTTCTGAGTCAGAAGCTATAAACATTTTAAGATTCTTGATACCTTTGTCAGATTGCTTTCCTGAAATATACCTGTTCTGATCAGATAATATATGGAATCATGCAGTATGTGGCTTCTTGTGTCTGGCTTCTTTCTTTTTTAAAATTGAAGTATAATTGACATATAACCCATATTAGTTTCAGGTGTACAACATAATGATTCCACACTTGTATACATTGTGAAATGATCACCACAGTTGGCTTCTTTTATTTAGCATAATGTTTTCAGGGTTCATCTATGTTGTAGCATGTATCACTACTTCATTATTTTTATCACCAAATAATAGTCCATTGAATGGATATACCACATTTTGTTTATTCATTCATCAATTTTATTGTTTCCACTTCGGGGCTCTTATGAGTAATGCCACTGTGAACATTTGTGTACAAATTTTTGTGTGGACATATATTTTTGTTTCTCTTGGGTATGTTCCTAGAAATGGAATTGTTGAGTCATATGGTAAGTCTTTGTTTAACCATTTGAGGAACTGCCATACTGTTTTCCAAAATGGCCACACCATTTTACATTCCCACCAGCAGTGTATAAGGGTTTCTCCATATCCTCACTCACACTTGTTATTATCTATCTTAGTCATCTTAGTGGATGTAAAGTGGTATCTCATTGTGGTTTTGATTTGCCCTGATGGCTAATGATGTTGATCGTCTTTCAATGTGCTTATTATCCATTTGCATATCTTCCTTGGAGAAATGGCTATTCAGATATTTTGCCCATTTTTAAATTGAGTTAATTTTATAATTTTATTATTGAGTTGTAAGAGTTTATTTTTATATATATATATAAATAATATATATCCAAAATATGTATATATTGGATACTGGACCTTTATCAGGTAAATGATTTGCAAAAATTTTCTCCCATTCTGTGGTTCTTTTTACTTTCTTAATGGTATCCTTTGAAGCACAAAACTTTTGAACGTTGATAGTGTCCAGTTTATCTAATTTTTACTTTTGTTATTTTTGCTTTTGTTTCGTATCTTAAGAAACCATTGCCTAATCTAAGGTCACAACAATTTTAACTCTTACATTTAGATCTTGATCAATTGGAGTTGATTTTTGTTATTGTTTTGGGTTATTTTTTTTTAAGTATTTATTTATTTTTATTTTATTATTTGGCTGTGTCAGGTCTTAGTTGCAGCATGTGGGCTCTTCATTGTGGTGCACGGGCTTCTCTCTAGTTGTGGCATGTGGGCTCCAGAGTGCGTGGGCTCTGTAGTTGCAGCATACGGGCTTAGTTGCCCCACAGCATGTGGGATCTTAGTTCCCTGACCAGGGATTGAACCGCATCCCCTGCATTGGAAGGCGGATTCTTAACCACTGGACCACCAGGGAAGTCCCCTGAGTTGATTTTTGAATATGGTTATTTTTGTTTGGATCTGGACCCTCAATTCTATTTCATTGATCTATATATTTATCCTGATGCCAGTACCACACAGTCTTGATTACTGTAGCTTTGTAGTATGTTTTAAAATCGGAAAGAGTGAGTCTCCCAACTTTGTTTTTCTTTTTAGGATTAGCTTGTCATTTTCTACAAAGAAGCCAGCTGAGATTTTGATAGGGATTGCATTTAATCTAGGGTATCTTGTTTTCATGTGCATTTTTAAAACAACGAGGGTGACATTTTTCATGTTTTTTAACAGTTTTGTGAATTCATGTCATTTCTATCAGTTCATATGTTTATGCTTTTCTCTGTTGGGCTTATTAATATTTATTTACTTTGTATGCCTCTTTGTAAATTAAGTGTATTAGCCTTTATGATATTTATGGCAAATATTTTCCCAATCTACCTTTTAATGTTTATGATATTTGGTATACAGAAGTTTTGAGTTTTCAAGTGGTCAAATCTTTTTTTCTTTGCTTTTTTCATTTAGAAAATCTTGCCTCTTCCTAAATTTATTCTTAGTAAAGTAGGTGAATCTTGGCCACCTTGGTTCAGGAAGTCAGATTAGGTAAACTTAATTTAAAGGTAGATTATTACATTTTTTAACTCACTTATTCCTAAAATATATATAACAGACCTGTTATGTATTTTAAAAAATAATTTAAAATACTTTATAATACTCATATCACAGATATTCTCAATCTAGCTTAATCCCTTAGGTTTTTTGTTTTGTTTTGTTTTCCCACAAACCTCACCAGAATACCTTGCTGTAATTTACAGTATTTACTTAGTGTTAAAGAGCATTCTATGCACATGCCTGTAACTGTGCATTCAGTAGAACTGTGTAACTTCAAGTTCATTACATTTAGCCTCCTTTAGGTAGACTAGTCTTGATTCTCCTGTTTCTACTTTTAATTCTGAGAAAGATTTTCATTTGGCTTTCCTTTCTTATGCTCTGTTCTTCTTTCCATGTGTCAGAAACTGTAAAAGGAAGGTGGTTATTCTTTTCTCTCCCCCCCCACCTTTCTTTCTCTCTCTCATTCCCTCTTTTCTTTCTCTTTCTCTCTCTTTCTTTCTTTCTGCTTTCCATTCTAATTGGCCAGCTTTGAGCTACAGAGTTTCTTTTTCTCTGCTGAATTTTTTTCACCCACTACCCCTTTCATCTTCATTCTTTTTTAAAAAGATGAATATCTTTATTGACATATTGTTGATTTACAATGTTTCAGGTGTATAGCAAAGTGATTCATTTGTGTGTGTGTTCTATATTCTTTTTCAGGTTCTTTTCCATTATAGATTATTACAAGATATTGATATAGTTCCCTCTTCTATACAACAGATCCTTGTTGGTTATCTATTTTATATATAGTAGTGTGTATCTGTTAATTCCAGATTCCTAATTTATCCCTCCCGACCCTTTCCTCTTTGGTAACCATAAGTTCATCTTCTACATACTGGTCCACGGCCCGGGAGTTGGGCCTGGATATAAGGGATATAAGGGATATAAGCTGATATAAGGGATGCTTCTGATATAGCATCAAGCTATAGAGCTAGTGGGTGGAAAGGAAGGCTTTTATTTGGTTCTAGTTTGGGAAGTAGAGAAGAAAAGATAGTGAAGAAAACAGGATGGGGATAGGAATTTACATCTTGGAACTAGAATGGTTGGTTTGTCTTTGTCAATTCCGGGATTCTTAACTGAGGGATGATTTTGCCCCCATGACACATTTTGGTTTTCACAGTTGAGGAAGGTGGGGAGGGAATGCTACTGGCATCTAATTGCATAGAGGCCAGGGATCCTGATAAACATCCTATAATAAATAACGCAACCCCACAACAAAGAATTATCTGGCCTAAAATGTCAGTAGTGCCAAGGTTAAGAACCCCTGGGTTATTCTGTCTGTGGGCGCGCGTGCGTGCACACACACACACACACAATGGAATATTACTCAGCCGTAAAAAGAATGAAATAATGCCATTTGCAGCAACCTGGATGGACCTAGAGATTATCATACTAAGTGAAGTAAGTCAGACAGAGAAAGAGAAATGCCATATGATATCACTTATATGTGGAATCTAAAATATGATACAATTGAACTTATTTGCAAAACAGAAACAGACTCATGGGCATAGAAGATGAACTTACGGGGCAAGGAATAGCGACTGTTCGGAAAGCCAGCAGACTGAGAAGATGGTGGACTAGTGCCCCAAAGAACCATCTTGCCCTGGTTTGGATGCTAGTTTCTTTTATAGAACAGAGAGAAAGGTGAAGAGGTAAAGCAAAAAAGCAGTAAGCTGTCGCAAATATTTCTTGGTTCTGGCCAGACTCTAGAGGGGCTGTCTTAATTTCTTCTTTCCTGCAGCCATTCACAGGTGGGCCTGGTCAGGATGTTTCCTGTGAGCTTAAACAAAGGTATTTTAGTTTAACACAGGCATAGCAGGCAGGGTTCCCAGAAATGAACCATTATATATACTTTAAGCTACAGGCAACATCCCTTTAGTGATTAACTGGTAGCAAAAGCAATAGAATACAAAGGTTAACGTAAAAGAAACAAATCCAATGTGGAGTTAGATATGTTCTTCCCTATTACAAGGGTAGCTTATTCTAACACCAACCGAATAAGAACTTGAGAGACAGGATGACAGTCTGGTTAAGAGCTCAGAGCAAAGGTGTCGGGGTTTGGATCTATCACTTATTATCTGTGTGCAACCCAACTCCATCACATACTAGGCTGTTAAATAAAATAGTTTTGTGATCAGCAAATAAAACTTTAACGGAAGGAGAAAAATATTCCTTTTTATTCAAAGTATTTTGTCTTATAAAAATAACTTAGAGATGTAAAAAACACTATTTGGTGCCATATAGTCAAGGTATATTCCTTTGTTTTAGTTGTACTGTGCCCCTTTTTAATTAACAACCAGAAAATAGGTGTGAAATTGGAACACCATTATTTTGGAGTATTCACATTTTCTTCAAAAGCTCATGAAGTACTCACAGACTTTTATAAGCCCATTTTGTAAATTAACAGCAAGTTAAGGATAGAGTGAGATGGGCCTATAGCGACATTTTTTTCTACAAAGGGACATAAAACATTTATGAAAGCTAGTGGCCTACATTTGACAGTGTTTAGACACTGGGGTCTTGGAAAGTATTTTGTGGCCCCTCAGAAGAGCATACTTTGGCTCTCACCTGCATAATTTGGATTAGCTACCATTCCCTGAGTGACCATGACATTTGGATAGCACCCATCTAATGGCACCCTACATGTTAGACACAGCTTCATGTATTTGCTAGAGATAGGCTGGTACTGTGAACTTTGTAACATCATAGTTAATTTATTGGTGAATTTGTGTATGCATCCTTGCTTGTATCAAAGTATATCTCCTCTTGTCTATTGTCTGGAGAGTAGAGGTATCAGTTTCTGGTAACATTGCAGAAAAACTCTCCTAAGTGGTAGCTTTCCACATAGACTCTGTTATTATTATTTTTTTCCACTAGGCAGGAAATAACTAGAAACAAAGATTCTTAGCTTTAGAACACCTTACAAGTCTACTTGGCTAAGTTCCCCCGCCTCTGTCTTCATGTGACCGCCTTCTCTGTGCCTCCTGCCTTCTTTCCTTTTGTCTCTTTTGTCACTGGATATAGGACTCACCTGGATAATCCTGGATGATCTCATCTCAAAGATCCTTAACTTGATTGCAGTTGAAAAGACCCTTTTCCCAAATAAGGTCTCATTCACTGATTCCAGGCATTAGGACACGGATATGTCTTTTTGAGGCTCACTATTCAATACTGCATCTCCACTGTCACTCCAGTTTCTGCCAAGTTCACTTTGCGGCATGCTGACATGAAGTTGCAAGATTTGTGGTCATGGCTCATTCATCATTTCACATGTCTACTCATTCTGTTTATGAATAGCTCTAAAGGTTAACGATTCTCACGTTGAGCCAAAACCTATTCTACGATAGTATTGCACAGTGTGTTCTAGGTCTCTCCTGCAGAGTTATAGGGGACAAGAACAACTGATGCCATGATTTTCAGGTTGAAGGTGAATAACACAGGTACCGCTTCTTCACCATTCTGACACGGTATTCTCCAACGTACAAGATCCACTCTAGCATATGTACTACCACCACCACCCTCCAAAAAAAAAAAAAAATCCCAGACTTAATGAATACTTAATGCCATTGTGAGCCAATTGTGATGGAAGTGTAATGAATCCCCTCCAGGAGGAGTGGGAGTGGACAGAAGATTGAGAAATAGCAATCTCAGCCTCCTTCCTCAGATAGATGAGGACAGCTATTTATATTTCCCTGAGTCTGTTCTCTGCCAAAATCAACATTTTTAATTTCAGTTTATCCCCTGTGACATGGCTTCCATGCCATTCATTCAGCAAATATGTATGGAGGGCCTAATACGTGCCAGGCACTCTGTTAGGTATTAGAGTGATGCAGGGGTGGATATCCTAGAATCCATGCCATCTAAGGTAGTAGTCGGGGGAGGATGTAAACAAATTGTGGAACACTGATAAGTATTTGGCAATAAGTATTTTGATATGCTGTACTATTAGATGCTAGGGCAGCGGAGGAACACCTAAACCAGTAGTGAAGAACAGATATCTAAACCGAGACCTAAAGATCAAAAGGAGAGGAAGGAGGCAGGATAGATTAGTGTTCCAGGCAGAAGGAGCATCCACACTCGCCTCCTGTTGGAGAGCCAGGCCTCCCATGGGGGAAATCAAAGATGGCTCTAGACAGTCCCTCTTGCTGCTCCCTGGAAACTAGGGGCAGGTGTGGGGCTGGGGTGGGGAGAATGAGGCACTTACCTTAGTGACAGTATTTCAGGGAATGCCAAAAATCCGCAGTAATTAAGAACTGTTTTAATGCAGTATTTTTAAGAATCACAATTAATGCAAAACATCCATGATAAACAAAATATGAAAAGTTTGAAGAAAGGATCAGTATTATTGATTTTCCCTTTTGCTTTAGGCACCAGTACCGTTTGGCATGGCAGTGTTATTGAGCCTTTCTTTAAATTTTGTTCATCATGGATTTTTTTTCATCAATTTTGATTTTAAAATATATTGCATTAAAATACTGCTTATCTTGATTAGTGAGTTTTTGGGTGCCCCTTTAAATTTTGTGCCCAATGCAAGTTACTCAGTCACCTCACCCTGGTCCCAGCCCTGTTACTAAGACATACACATAAGATCCATGCTTAGCCAGTTGGGCTCTCTGTCCTGGGGCTTTGACCCTAGAGGATGTAAAGACACAGATGTGGTTAGAGATATCTCACAGCAATGGCAGTGGGGGTCTGTATCCTACCCTACTGTGACTGTGTGCGGTGCGTGCACAGGCACGCCTCTAGAGGCTGGCCCCAGAGGCAGTGTCTGACGCCCCTCCCATGCCATCACCTTGGTCACGTTACTGCTCTGGCTCCCCTTGGTCTTGCTCCTTTCCTGAGCTGGTGGTGTTGTATTCAAGATCCATATTTCCTTCCTTTTTGAAAATCACAATCATGTTTGTTTATCTCCAGACTTCCATTCTCCCTTCTTTAGAGAAAACCAGTAATGGTTGCATGATTGTATATGTAAGTTTTCTTGGTGTCTTAGGATGAAATTCACCCAGGCCTAGAAAAATGAACTCATTTGAAGTAACTTTTTTTTCAGTCACTTCCCTTGTCTTGTACTTCTTTTCTCATTCAGTCTTTTGACCAGAATTTCTAACTTGAACATAATTTTGAACGTTTATTTTTAGTTGTCATTTCTTAATATTGCACTAACTGTCCAAGCACAAATAAAAAGACTTTTTTGTTGTACATAACTTAAAAAGAATAATAATAACTAGTCATTGGACCTGAATGTGTGAACAGCAGAGATTAATGAATGCCAGACTCAGAGGATCTCACTAAAGGCAAGTACCAGAGGTATCCATGGAGGAAACATTGTTTACCAAGAAACAGCTGGAAGATTCATTATTCATTATTATATTATAATATTATTATATTATAATAATTATTATATTATTCATTATAAACAGCTGGAAGAGACATTATTCAGTACGAACCCGTGCCCAAACTCCAGTCTTTGGAAAGAATGGCTCCCCAAATTGGCATATATGCAGCAGTACTACAGGTTTGGTTCAAGAACCTCAGCAAAACTCAAAAAATAAAAATTTAAACATATTTGGTAAAAGCAACAAGAAGCTTAACAATAACAGTTACCTAGGGAGAAGTCAAGAGAAATATGGGTACTCCTCACCAGATCCACTGATGGGGCCAGCCCTAACTCCCCGATTTCTATAGAACACCTGGCACCCTCAGTCCAAGTTAGCATGTCCCTGTTGAAGGTCCCTGTAGACCCTTCTGTTGGCCGTAAAATAGCCTATTTTCGATACTGCCAACATCCTAACATATACTGCCTATTCCCCATTTTGGACTTCCAAGTTCTTTTCCCAGGCTGAAGCTCTAATTCTTTGGGCTCTTCATTCATAGACAGAACATAACCAACAGTTCTGACCTGCAAGAGAAAAAAAACAGTGTGGTAGGAAAAAAATATTTACCTCATTCTGGGCATTAACTTTCCTGTTATTTTATTATTATTATTATTTTGTGGTACGCGGGCCTCTTACTGTCGTGACCTCTCCCGTTGCGGATCACAGGCTCCGGATGCGCGGGCTGAGCGGCCATGGCTCACAGGCCCAGCCGCTCTGTGGCATGTGGGATCTTCCCAGACCGGGGCACGAACCCGTGTCCCCTGCATTGGCAGGCGGACTCTCAACCACTGCGCCACCAGGGAAGCCCTTTCCTGTTATTTTTATAGTGAGTTTGTGCCACTTTATGCATTCATCCTTTAATAAATGCATCTCTACTTGTTTTTCTTTTTCCTTTAGTTGCTTCCCTCCTTTTTTCCTCATTCAAGTCAATAGCATATAATTTTGTTTTTAAAGCCTTACCTTCCATTTGTCTTAGGTTACACTCGCAGTTAAGAGTTTCTAGCTTGGAATTACCGCCATCCGATCTCTGAACACTTTGACATTTACTCTCTCAGGGTCTAAGGTCCTCCCATGTGAAAGGTTTCCTTCCTTTGCTATTACAGAGTCCAAGCTAGCAAGCACCATCACTTCTTTTGAAGCTCTTGTCACTCCTACATCACCTACAGTTTCCTCCCTGTCAGTCCTGAATAGCAGTTTTCTCTGTCATTTCCTCTGCTTTCTGAGAAATGAAATTGTCAATATGGTATCAACTTATCAGGTGCTCTACTTTTACCAGAATGAAACCTCTCCCCAGTGCTGGGAGTGGTAACATTTCCCGTTACTACTGTACATTGTGTCTATATCTGTTTTGTAATCCGTATTAGAAAGCATCATGGTGTGTCGACCACGATAGCATCATTAAAATAGAACATACCTTTCCAGTGTCATGAGTCTCAGTGACACTTGCCTTCTTGTGTTAACCTTTCAAGTTTACTTTTCTTGTATTCATGTTCTAGAGATTGTTATTAGGAATGAGGCCATTAGCCTGCTCTCCATCTACTTGATTTTTTGCTGATAAATTATTTAAAGGCTCTACTATATTATTCTTTAGGTATCACACCAGCACCTCTATGTTGGAGCTCTTCTTGATTTTACATAATCTTGTTGAGACCTCAAACTCCACCCTATCATCAGCTTTAATGCTTACTGTCATATATCTAATAAGAAAAGAGGATATATGTCCTCTTTTCCCCTCTCATTTCCTGTGCAGCATGGCAGATTTGGAGAAAATGAACACTTATGAACCTTGAGCGAGAGGTGTACTGTTTCCTGGATAACTACCTTTTAACTATCATTATTGAGGCAGAGTTAGAAATCATGGGGGTGGGGAAAGAAGGACAGAAAATAAAGTCAAAGCGGGGCTTCTTCAGAAATAGAGAATTTTTAAAGTTCTGCCTAGTGTCATCATGATATATATATATCTGGAGATCTTCTCAATCATGGGGGCCAAACTTTTTCTTACATCAGATGAAATCTAAACTATTTATGACAGATTTTATTTTGCAGACATTCATATGGCACTTACTGTGAGATATACATCCAAGGTGATTTATAAACAGTAACTTAATTCATTAAATTAGTTATTCAATCCTCATAACAAACAAATCCTCCTATCAGGGAGGAACTAGTATTAGTTCCCATTTTATAGATGAGGAAACTGAGGCTTAGAGAAGTTAAATAACATCCCTGAGGTCACACAGCTAGTAAGTGAGAGAGCTGGAATTTGAATTCAGGAAATCTGGCTTGAGTCTGTTCTCTAAACACTACCTAATGCAGTCTCTCCAATTTATTTTCTTCCTAAAATTCCAATGGAGAAAAATGTTACAACCTACACCAGAAAATACCTGATGAGCATGAAACATTACTTAAAAAAACAAAGAAACTAATTAAGGACTTTGTCATCTGTGTAGCACCTTGAGCTTCATAGTTATATCTTTCTCCAAAGCTACCTAATTACAATAATGTTCCCTCCCTGTTATTTGTTGTCTGTTTGGTTCTCCCACGCATTTCCCGACTTTCAAATGACATGGTTTGTATCTAGCTCTTGTTTGTGTACTTTTGACCACAAGCTCCTTTTTATTGGTTGTGGTATATTGTGGGATTGTGGGAAGTTTGTTGATTATGTCCAGGGTTAGACTAATGAGGTCCTTTCATCTATTTCTCTTTTAGCTTAATTATAATTCTTGTCTGCTGGTTATTTCTATCTATCCGTGTTCACATCTAATTTTATTTTCCATGGACATTTTGCTAGTATCAGAAATTAATTCTTTTCTATGTCTCTGCATAGATTTTCTAAGTGTGTTTCTAAGTGTGTTCTTCTTTTCTAAGTGTGTTAATCTTGTTTTAATAGAAACTCTTTTATAGTTAATTTCATATAGTATAACATACCACATACATAAATTTACTAGGGGCTCTGAATAAATCTATGAGGGCTTGGATACTTTGGTACGGCATTTTTCTACTTTAGCAAAGGGTGCCCCAAGAAACAAAATCAGTAAACATAAGGCTAAGGATTCTGTTTAACACTTGCCTTTCTTCTCAGCTTTGGCATGTTTTAAAATTTGTTTATGCTTTCCTTTCTGGTAGTTGTGACATCTTCCTGGCAACAGTACAACCTGTCTAATCTATAAATTAAAGTAATGATTAGAAAAGAGCTTAAGAAATTTAGCTCCTGGTAAATCACATGCCTTAGCCTAACCAAAGCGCCACCAAGCTGTAACATTAAGTTGTCACTAAACTGCTGGTGACTGAATGACACTACTTATTACTCTCATAAAAACCATGAGTTTAAATGTGTATATTTTACTAGAGTTGCCATAGGTTTTAGCTTTCCTTGTCCAAGAAATATTTAACAAAGATCCTCTGTTGTTGATCTTTGTGCCGTGATGTTTCTCAAAAGAAGTATTTGGCTTACTATGAGCCATATAAACTTTAAAATGTAAACATATATTATTTATTAGATTGATTTCCTATCCTGTGCCAGGCACTGTGCTAGGTACTGACATGGAAGGATGAATAAAATGCAGTTCTCTCTTTGTCAAGGAGTTTATAATCCTGTAAGTACTTAAATTGTTAATATGTAGAGTATTTATAAGGGCCCTAAGAAATGTTTAAGAGAAGAGCTTTAAAAAAATGCATAGGCTAGAGGAAAGTACTTCTAGCTAAGGAGGAATCAAAGAACGCTTTATGGAGACATCGACATTTAATTTGGGTCTTGACAATTAGGTCAGATTTTGAGAGCTAGAGTTAGGAGATGGGAAAGAAGAGGGGTGATTCCATATCCAGACAACACTATTCAGATAGCACCATGTAGCAAAGTTGTACTTAGGAGGTAGGGGGTGAAGAGTGGGGGAAAAGTAATAAATATCAGCTGATTTCTTTTTCTGTTATCAACACATGGTGACCTTACTGTGATGTAATTTGAGAAGAAAGATGAAATTTAATACCCAGTTGAGAATAGTTGGTTGAACAAAGCAGAAAAATTCTCATTGTCTTCTTAATATTATTGGTTATCTTTGGTTATCTCCAAAATCAAATTTCTTTTTAATTCTAAAAATTAGTTTTAATGAAGTCCACTTATTTACCTTAAAAGTTATGTTATGATAACATAACACATTGGTCTAATGTCCTCTTGGGAGCATGAAAGTCATCTATGGTCTGGGACACCTTCATTCAGGCTTTTCCAGCTTTCACCTGTAAATCTAAAGTCAGTCTGTTTGCTTTTGATATTCTTCTTCCTCTTCTGTCCTGTCTATCCCTAGGTTAACCTACTGGTCAGAAAACAGGAATCCCACCAAAAATAAGAGATTCTTTTTACTTCTTACGGGGACTCTTTTTACTTCTTCTTGGAGAGTCCCAATTTGTATCTCACAGCAAGATGAAATAATGGAAATTGGGGCATATTTAAAACATTTCTTTAAACTCTAGTTCAAAATTATAAATTATTTTTCTTCATTGTTCATGGTTACATAACATTTAATTTAAAGACTTAAAGTTATAAGCTCTAGATTTATGATATTTTTAAAAGATAATAACCAGCCCACTGAGTATTATTGCCTTTCCTTACATGTGGTAATGAGAAAATATACCATGTAACTTTGATAAATGCATATATTTAAAGGGGTATGATGATGGCAGCCTATATAGTATGCCAGGCTTTCATTTCAGTTACTTGCCCCCTAAAAAATACCATGATTCCTACACATACTGTAGATGGCAGTATGGGTGGAAAATATAAGTTCATACAAGAGATTTGAGAATGATTAGCAGATGGAGTCTTAATGAGTAAAGTTCAGTTGAAATGTTCTTTGTTAATTTTTCTCACTCACTGGATTTTTTTTAGACAATTGTAAACTTTCTTTTTCACTTAGGATGTTTCTGTTCAGTTTTCTTCCACCATCACCTGACCTCCTTCCCCACCCCACTTTGGTTTCAGAAATCAGATGTTATACAACCATTTTCTCTTTAGATGGCAGTGATTGGAAACTAGTTGATTATGCACATGATAGTATCCTGTGTAGTTCTGTATGAGTATTTTTTCCCAAGCAGATTGAGTGCCAGATGACATTGCTGTAAATTCTAACAGGGATGGGGAAACACTGTCACATATGTTTCAAATACACCTTCATTACAGATTTATAGTTCTAGGGTCAATCAAGTCTATCTTTGCATGGAGGGAAGAAGCTCATTCAGGGATATGAAAATCTCTCTTGTTCTCCCTAAACATTGGGAATTTTGCTGTGGGATTCTTTCAGTAAATATTTATTGAATGTTAATTATATGCTAGGCACTGTGCTGGGTCGGTATCCTGCATTATGCACATGAAAGGACATGGTACCTACCCTCAGACACCCTTCCCAAGTATATTATAAAGTGTGGTAATTCCTATGATAGAGGCATGTAGAAGATACAGTAAGACATAGAACAGGAATAGATGGTTGTAGCAGATATAAAATAATCACAAAATACTTTCCCCCCAAGTCTGCTGGTCTCAAACTCCTTCACAACACAGCACTTGAGGAAGCTGCTTTTCTATCAAAAAAGACACGCAAGAAGAAGCCTATTTTCTATCCATGGTCTACCTAGAAGTGGTATACATTATGCCACCAGTTGTGTAAAAGAGGGTAAGGGAAACACACACACTTGTTTGTTCTTGACTCTCTAGAAGGCTGCCCAAGAAATGGTTAACATTGGTTGCCTTTGGGGAGAGGAACTATGTGGCTGGGGCATAAGGTGGGAGAGAAACTTTGCATTGAATAACTTTTGGTCTCTTTTGGAGTTTGAACCATGTGAATATATTACCCATAGAAAAATAAAGTGAAATTAAAGCTTTACTTCTTTGGTATATCACATTACCACATCTGAGGAGAATATATACCAGTTGTCTTTTATTTATACCTATATTAGTATACCTATATTAGTAGGTTGTGTAACCTACTAAACTCCTAAACATATACTGGACAGGAGAAAAGTATTGCTAAGGATCACTTAAGTATCTGTAACATTTTTTGTTTTGGTTACAGGGAACTTCCCACTCTGTTTCTCACAGGTTTCAACTAGTATAGCCCGATAAACATCAAGTGGCTGTGAGTGGGAATGCTTCCTCCCAGAGAAGCTACTAGAGTTTAGTTTGTTTTGTTTTATGCAGTGAAGAGCTATGTGTTTTTGTTTTTGTTTGGTTGTGTTGTTTTAATGGAAATTACAAATGGTGTGTGCCAAAAAAACCTGGCAGAAAACAGATTGTGAACAGAAAAATGTGGTTAAGTCCCTATGCGTTGCTGAGAATTTAGAGCAACTTAGCAGATTTCCTTGTTGAGATGAATTGTTTGTGATATGCCATTGGAGGAGTCATAAGAGGACATATATAGAGGCATCAGCTCTCTTGAAATATATTTTTCTAGCTGAAATTTTTTTTTAAATATTGGGAATTTTAAAAGAAATTCCACTGAATCAGCCATAGCCCATGTCCTTAGAAATTCTGTATATGTTTATGGATCGTGTAAAGATGAGTTGAGGGTTGTAAAGAAACAGAGCTTTAGGTCTAGTTGAAACCTGATAAATAAAACAGAATGAAAATCAAGGAATAGTACAAGTTACCTATTTTATATAAATGCATGTATGCTAAGGCTCAAGGTAATGGTCAGTGGGCATTAATTAACTGGTTAATCTTTATGAACTCTGTTTCTGTTAATTGGATACTAAAACAGCTAACATTATGGTTGCATATAACAGTTTACAGATCACTTCTGCAGTGTTTATCTTACTTGATCATGTGTTTAAGAATTTATTTGGAGTGGGTTCATATTATAATAAAAATTATATCTTTTCATCTGACTTCCATCTCCCTGTATGGTTATGGCCATGTAGATGCTTTTGATTGAAACAAAGCCATTGAGTGAACTTTTCTTGACATACTTAGCCTGTTACCTAAGAAGAAAATCTCCCATCTATGCTTCATGGTCTTTCCACCCCTCTTTATTATGTAATTTTAGCTCAGCCCTTAGTAAGTCCATGCCAGAGCACAGTAACATGTGGCAAGACAGTCCAAACTGGTTCCTTCCTCCACCTCTTTCATAACAGGTAGGAATTCCATTCCAAAGTCCTGGAGTTTTTTTGACCCACTTAATATCTTCCAATCCTAAGGAATCCTGTTCTAACATATACTTCATCTCTCTGCTCTCAAACTTAAGTTTTGCCCTGTTCTTTCATTCATTAATTCACTCCCTCATTCAGCAGATATTGATTGATTATCTTAAGCACCAGGCCCTGTTCTTTGTGCCAGGGATACAGCAGTGAACAAAATAGAGAAAACTCCCTGTCCTCATGGAGCTCATGTTGTTTTTTAATGCATACCTACCACCAGGGTTGCTGCTGTGCATAACTCCACAGGTGCCTGTCAGGTTTTCGTCTGTGTGAATGTTTTGCCCGCAGAGTCGTACGGTGCACAGCCAGCTCAGCTCCACACAGTGGTCCTGTCTACCACGCTTCATTTAGTTGATTGTCAAAATTCATTTCCTACAGTAAAGTCAGTCAGTTGCCATGTTCCAGCAGTTGCCAGCGTACAACTCTTTTCTAAGGAAAGCATGCATTCCTCTCCTGTGGAGTGGAAGAGGATTTTGTGAGGAAACCAACCTTTGTCTTTCCTCAGACCACCTGTGTTAAGCCACTGTAAAATTCACTCTCTGCTTCTTCCTTCAGTAGTAATTGAAGGATTTTTTTCTTTGCCTTGAGGAGTTCTTTAATTTTTTTTCTTTGTATCATGAAACACAGGATGTTTTTTCTAGTTTCTTCTCCCTCACAATAATTACAGCATCTTTTTTTTTTTTTCCTGAGCTGTGTAGTGGTTCTTCCACCTTGATTTGTGACCAGTAAATGTACAGTTGGTAAGGAGTCTGTGCCCTGTATTTTGAAGACAAAGTTGTCTTTCATGTATGTATTGGATTGGCTTAAAAAGTTCGTTCAGGTTTAAACCCCGAACTAACTTTTTGGCCAACCCAATATGGAAAACCCGAACGAACTTTTTGGCCAGCCCAATGTTAGGAAGAGAAATTTGGGAAAAGAATAGCATTGGATTCCATTATACCATTATCTTGCCTTGTGACTGCTCAGTTCTAAATTATTTAAAGCTCAGGTTTTCCTTGTGATCAAAATATGGAGTTAAAAATGCCTATTAATAATACCCCTGCCCCCCACCAATCTGGAAAATAACTGAATTTATCTAAGAAAGCGGTCATGTCAAGACTCATTATTAGAATGAAATGTGTTTGAAGAGAATAATTCTTTACATATGTAGGGTTGGAAAATTTGATACGTATGTTTACTTGCACATCGTTATAGTTAAAGTCTGATGGAAAGGTTTAGAGATTGTGCAATTAGGGAATGTTTTCTATGCACAAATTCCCTAGCTGTGTACTATATACATTCACTAATAATTAGTCTCAAGGATGTTTGGATTCAAATCTGCTAAGGACACTAACTTTCCCAAATATTTTGTTTCCCAGATCTTTGCTGAAATGATCAACATCAGATGTCAACTCCACCAGCTTTCTTCCCTAAAGTGGCCTTGTTTGTCCTTTGATCTTTTCCATGTCCAGCCTCCTAAAACTTCATCTCTGTTGTAAATCTTATCCTTTATAGACCAATGAGGGACCTCGATTTCAAGTAATTTTTGGATGTGGGCGAATCACATATAAGACATGAGGGCTCCTGTTCCCCTAGCCTCACTTCACTCTTGGTACCTTACTTGCTTCATCCTTTTTAGACTTCAAACATGGTTAATGCTCTCAAATCCTTTCCTCTTTCGATTCTTGTTCCTATTTTTAATACTTCATAACGGAATGCCTTAACCCTGGGCAACTTAGCATACATCTTAACTGCTTAAATTGAAATGACACTTTTTAGTGTTACCAGTGACCTCTATGGGGAAATGAGAGCTCACATTTGTTGAGACCTTCTCTGGATCAAGCAGAAGGTGCCTGTGCTAGGCACTTTGATATGCAGTATCTCATTTAGTTCTCACAACAGTCCCATGGGTAGTGATGTTTCCTTCTTAAGGATGAGAAAAGGTTAAGTATCTTGTCTCATAGCCAGTAAGTGGCAAAGTCACAGGATTAGATATACCTCATTCCAAAATCCATGTTCTTTCTTCTGTAACAGATTGATTTATCCCCTCTTTCTTGAAATACCACTCTGAGCTACTTGTGACATGCTTTTCTGATTTCCTGATCTCTTGGATTGCCACTGCTTTAATCACTAATTCATAAACAGCTAGCTTGCTCTAGTCTCTTTCTTCCTCATCTAAACCTCTCAAAAGACTGGCATACAGTTTCTTTCTTGCTACCCATTTATTCCTTAACTCCTAACGGATGGCTTAGCCCCCATTGCTCCATTATAACTGCACTCGCTGAGGCCACCAGTAATTTCCTAATTACCAATTCCAGTGGACAAATTTTAGTCCTTGTATTAGTTGGTTTGTGCTGCTATAACAGAAAACTCATAAACTGGGTGACTTATAAACAACCAACATTTATTTCTCGCAGTACCACATTTTTGTGCTTCCATGGCCTAACAATAACAATATGTAGCCTTTACAGCTTACTAAGCCCTTTCATAGTTGTTATCTGATTTTTATCCTCACACATCTCTATGGAGTAAGTAGTTGCATTTTTGTCATTTTACGTAAGAGAAAACTAGCTCAGAAGCTAAAAATGACTTGCAGGGAGGTAACAGCTGTCTAGTACCACACTGAATCCACATCCTGTGCTTTTTTCAGAGATGGTCTGCCTCCCTGAAAACAGAAGTTTTTTTTTTTTTAAGCTAATGATCAAATTGGAGCCCATTTTCTTCTTAGCATTTGAATGCCAGCTTGGCAGCATGTTAACGAGTTGGTTAGATTGGGCAGTGAATGGATGAGCACAAGAAAGACTCTATGATTCATGCTATGGACTGAATTGTGCACCCCCACCAAATTTATATGTTGAAGCCCTAACCCCCAGTGGTTAGGTTTGGATGAGGTCATGAGGATGGGCCCTTGTGGTGGGCTTAGTGTCATTATAAGAAGAGGAAGGGACACAGAGCTGTCTCTCTGCCGTTGGAGGACACAGCAAGATGGTAGCCATCTGCAAGCCAGGAAGGGAGCCCTCACCAGACCCTGACCAGGTTGGTACCCTGGTCTCAGACTTCCAGCCTCCAGAACTGTGAGAAATAAATTTCTGTTGTTTAAGCCACCCAGTCTATGGTATTTTATTATGGCAGCTTGAGCTAAGATAGCTCATAAAATTATTTTCTTGTGATAACTCCCAAGCGCAGTATATTCAAGTATTAGGTGCTTGATCTATGTCTTATAAACAGGATACTTGTTCCCTTTGACAGGTGACAGATACATGACACATTGTTCCTTCTGCATTTCATACATTGCCTCTTAGCAGTATGCAAATGAAGCCATATCAGTGTCATACCAACTCAGTAGCATGTCACATTGAAACAAGTTCCCTACTCACATGAATTGTCCTGCCTTGTCTAACTAAGGAAAACCAAGAGCCTTCTGCTCTGGCCTCTGTTAAAAAAAAAAAAAAAGAAAAGTTGTTGAAACAGAGTGCTTGACCAGGAATGTTATATGGACTGGCATAGAGTTGATGGTTCATAAATCATTTCACTAACACTAAAGTTACTACTCAAACTATTTCTTTGCATTCTGTACATACACATTCTAATTTTAGCATCCTTTAAAAATATTGTGGTTACTCCTTTCTAGATAGTGGTCAACTTTTAAACCGTTCTTTTCTTTGTTTTAAGATTTACCCAGGTGGGTTTTTTCAGTTTACCTGTTTCTATTTTGGAAAATCAGTCCTTTGAAAACAGGTTTTGGCTTTTTTTTTTTTTTAACCTGTTTATTGCCATTCGTACATAGATACATTTATTGCACGTGTGCATAGTCACAGCCGTTTCTAAGGCAACCAGTTGTGTTTTGAGATGGTGCTACTAATGTGAGAAATTGTTGCCTTGGAAATGGAATGTACAGTCTCAAGTACTTGGGGGTATTTATTTTGGTTTGTTTTTTGACACATGTCAGTGTGAAGGTGTTTCATATTGAATGAAAATAAAGGAAGACGGACCTCCCATGACTCAAGTCATATGCAAGTACAAAGTGTCTTGGAACCTTATTGTTTTATCCTAAAAGTTAGTGCAGATCTTGCATTTAAAGATATCACAGCATCTCTGTTTGTTTTCAAATTAAAACCAAGATTCTCCCCCAAAATAAAACCTGCAATAAATTGTCACTTCAGGAGGATATGCCTTGTTTATCCTGTGGCTTCACGAACCCCCAGCATACTGCCAAGTGCTGCTTGTGTATAGCCCAGTGTGAGAAATACAGTGTTAAGTCTTTCAAACAAAAGTACCTAGGGATTTCCCACAACTCACTTAGGAAGGATGGGGCAGTAGATGCTACTAGAAAAATCATAGTAACAGTTAGGTGTAGAATAAGGAGCAGGATTAAGAAGGGAACATTTTGAAAAGAAAGGAGTTAGGATTGAGAGTTTATATTGTAAAAGAAGGTTACAGATTACAAAAGTGGGTTTGAGATTAGAATTACCTCAGATTGAAACCTAGCTCTGCTATTTACTGGCCTGTAACCTTGAGCTACTTCCTTAACCTTACTGAGCCTGTTACCGCATATTAAAAAGGTATTTGGAGCAGGGTGGTAACAATGGTACCAAATTCATGGGACATCTATGAGGATGAAGTGATGATGTATATAAAGACACGTAAGGTGCATCATAATTGCCCCGTAAATCAGAGCTAAAAGGAGACAAGTCAAAGATTCTACTTTTTGAGTTATGTGAATTTTTAATCTATATGCCTGAAAAAAGAGCCTCAAAACAGCTCTTCTCCCAAGAACCCACTCGGTCCACCCATGTCTCCTCCTTGATTAGAGAATATCAAGTACACTTGTCTCCTTTTATATCTAATTCCTCCTCTTGAATCTGTCCCTCACATCACATCCCCATTATTGCTTCCTGTCATTTCCAGTTTCTGTGTCCCCATTTCTGCTAAGAAAAGCAGAAGTGAGGGAAATGTGAGGGTTTGGGGATTTCTAAAAACTGTTCCTAAGTCCTCATTGTTATGTTATTACATTAAACTGTAGTTACGTGAATATAGTACTTGCCAGATCTTTTCTCTGGGAAACGCAAAGGAATTTCCCCATTCGAGTCTTACATTTTAACTTTTTAGAGGACAGGAATTATAGTATTGTGCATACACAATAGGAGAGTTATACAGTTATGAGAGTTCATTACTCTTAAATTGCGTGGGCTTTTTTTTTTTTCCACTCTGCATTTTTGCCTGTGGGGAAACTTAGACTCTTAACTTCCCTCAAGGGCGTAAGGTACATTGCTGAGCCTGAACTGTTAGGTTTAAACATATGAGGTTGCTATTTTTGTACTTCAAAAATGGTAGAATATTGGCAGCTTTTTGTGGATCATAAAACAAAGTCTGTGTGTGTGTATGTGTGTGTGTGTGTGTGTGTGTGTAAAACATATCATGTATAAAGAAGACTTTAAATGTAAATGTATAATGTAAAGACTAACAATAAAACTAACACCCCTATACCCACCACTTGGGTTAGGAAGCTCCCTAAGTGCACTGACTAACTTTTCTTTCTTCTCCTAACCTCTTCTTTCTCCTACCCCACCCCCAACCCTAGCCAGGTAACACCACCCTGACAATGGTGTAAATAATATTCTTGTTTGTCGTTGTTAGGTTTGAAAACCTGTGTAGCAAAACTCAACCCCAGCTGTGTGAGGAAAAGGCAGTAATGTCACTATTAGATGACAGCTCCCTGGAGATACATTCTTTCAGAATTTTACAGACAGTCTATCATGTTTCCAGAGTTACCCTTGAAGTCCGAAGACGTTCTGAATCCTGATCTTTTCTGTGTGATCTGCTTTTTTCTTCCCCCTCTGGAAGCTTTTAGAATCATACCGTTGTCTCTGGTGTAATAAAATTTTATAGTAGAACAACTCGGTATTGTCTGTTTGCCATCCATTAAGTTGGATATGCAATGGACTATTTCATTCTAGAAACTACTGTCTTTCTGTTTGGGGAAATGTTCTTTGGTTATTTCATTGATGACTCCCTTCTGTTTTCCCTGTTCTCTCTCCCTCTCTGTTACTCAGATGTCAGACCTCCAAGACTAGTCCTCTAAATTTCTTATTTTTTATCTCTTTGCTCCTTTCCCGGGAGACTTCCTCAGTGTTCTCTTCCTATTATTTGTTATTATAATTATTATTATTCATGGTGGCAGTCATGTTTTAACTCCCAAGGGCTTCTCTTTATTTTCTTCCTCTTAAAAAAGTCTGTTTCTCACAAAAGACCCCGAATAGCCAAAGCAATCTTGACAAAGAAAAACGGAGCTGGAGGAATCAGGCTCCCTGACTTCAGACTATACTACAAAGCTACAGTAATCAAGACAGTATGGTACTGGCACAGAAACAGAAATATACATCAGTGGAACAGGATAGAAAGCCCAGAGATAAACCCTTGCACATATGGTCACCTTATCTTTGATAAAGGAGGCAAGAATATACAATGGAGAAAAGACAGCCTCTTCAGTAAGGGGTGCTGGGAAAACTGGACAGCTACATGTAAAAGAATGAAATTAGAACACTCCCTAACACCATACACAAAAATAAACTCAAAATGGATTAAAGACCTAAATGTAAGGCCAGACACTATCAAACTCTTAGAGGAAAACATAGGCAGAACACTCTATGACATAAATCACAGCAAGATCCTTTTTGACCCACCTCCTAGAGAAATGGAAATAAAACCAAAAATAAACAAATGGGACCTAATGAAACTTCAAAGCTTTTGCACAGCAAAGGAAAACATAAACAAGATGAAAAGACAGCCCTCAGAATGGGAGAAAATTTTGGAAATGAAGCAACTGACAAAGGATTAATCTCCAAAATATACAAGCAGTTCATGCAGCTCAATATCAAAAAAACAAACAACCCAAATCAAAAATGGGCGGAAGACCTAAATAGACATTTCTCCAAAAAAGATATACAGATTGCCAACAAACACTTGAAAGGATGCTCAACGTCACTAATCACTAGAGAAATGCAAATCAAAACTACAATAAGATATCATCTCACACCAGTCAGAATGGCCATCATCAAAAAAATCTACGAACAATAAATGCTGGAGAGGGTGTGGAGAAAAGGGGACCCTCTTGCACTGTTGGTGAGAATGTAAATTGATACAACCACTATGGAGAACAATATGGAGGTTCCTAAAAAAACTAAAAATAGAACTACCATACGACCCAGAAATCCCATTACTGGGCATATACCCTGAGAAAACCATAATTCAAAAAGAGTCATGTACCACAATGTTCATTCCAGCTCTATTTACAATAGCCAGGACATGGTAGCAACCTAAGTGTCCATTGACAGATGAATGGATAAAGAAGATGTGGCACATATATACAATGGAATATTACTCAGCCATAAAAAGAAACGAAATTGAGTTATTTGTAGTGAGGTGGATGGACCTAGAGTCTGTCATACAGAGTGAAGTAAGTCAGAAAGAGAAAAACAAATACCATATGCTAACACATATATATGGAATGTAAAAAAAAAAAAGTGGTCATGAAGAACCTAGGGGCAAGATGGGAATAAAGACGCAGACCTACTAGAGAATGGACTTTAGGACACGGGGAGGGGCAAGGGTAAGCTGGGACAAAGTGACAGAGTGGCATGGACATATATATGAAATGTAAAATAAATAGCTAGTGAGTAGCAGCCACATAGCACAGGGAGATCAGCTCGGTGCTTTGTGACCACCTAGAGGGGTGGGATAGGGAGGGTGGGAGGGAGACGCAAGAGGGAGGAGATATGGGGCTACATGTATATGTATAGCTGATTCACTTTGTTATAAAGCAGAAACTAAAAAAAAAAAAAAAAAAAAAAAAAAAAGCAGAAACTAACACAGCATTGTAAAGCAATTATACTCCAATAAAGATATTTTAAAAAAATCCTGTGAGATAACAGTGTATTCAGAAACAGACTTTTTTTCTTTTTTAACATAGTACTGCAGTGAACATTGTGGTACTTGACTCTTTTTGAATTATGGTTTTCTCAGGGTATATGCCCAGTAGTGGGATTGCTGGGTATAATGGTAGTTCTATTTTTAGTTTTTTAAGGAACCTCCATACTGTTCTCCATAGTGGCTGTATCAATTTACATTCCCATCAACAGTGCAACAGGGTCCCCTTTTGTCCACACCCTCTCCAACATTTATTGTTTGTAGATTTTTTGATGATGGCCATTCTGACTGGTGTCAGGTGATACCTCATTGTAGTTTTGATTTGCATTTCTCTAGTGATTAGTGATGTTGAGCATCCTTTCATGTGTTTGTTGGCAATCTGTATATCTTCTTTGGAGAAATGTCTATTTAGATTTCTGCCCATTTTTGGATTGGATTGTTTGTTTTTTTGATATTGAGCTTCATGAGCTGCTTGTATATTTTGGAGATTAATCCTTTGTCAGTTGCTTCATTTGCAAATATTTTCTCCCATTCTGAGGGTTGTCTTTTCGTCTTGTTTATGTTTTCCTTTGCTGTGCAAAAGCTTTGAAGTTTCATTAGGTCCCATTTGTTTATTTTTGGTTTTATTTCCATTTCTCTAGGAGGTGGATCAAAAAGGATCTTGCTGTGATTTATGTCATAGAGTGTTCTGCCTATGTTTTCCTCTAAGTGTTTGATAGTGTCTGGCCTTACATTTAGGTCTTTAATCCATTTTGAGTTTATTTTTGTGTATGGTGTTAGGGAGTGTTCTAATTTCATTCTTTTACATGTAGCTGTCCAGTTTTCCCAGCACCACTTATTGAAGAGGCTGTCTTTTCTCCATTGTACATTCTTGCCTCCTTTATCATAGATAAGGTGACCATATGTGCGTGGGTTTATCTCTAGGCTTTCCATCCTGTTCCATTGATCTATATTTCTGTTTTTGTGTCAGTACCATACTGTCTTGTTTAGTGTAGCTTTGTAGTACAGTCTGAAGTCAGGGAGCCTGATTCCTCCAGCTCCATTTCTTTGTCAAGATTGCTTTGGCTATTTGGGGTCTTTTGTGTTTCCATAAATTGTGAAATTTTTTGTTCTAGTTCAGTGAAAAATACCATTGGTAGTTTGATAGGGATTGTACTGAATCTGTAGATTGCTTTAGGTAGTATAGTCATTTTCACAATGTTGATTCTTCCAATCCAAGAACATGGTATATCTCTCCATTTGTTTGTATCGTCCTTAATTTCTTTCATTGGTGTCTTATAGTTTTCTGTATACAGGTCTTTTGTCTCCTTAGGTAGGTTTATTCCTAGATATTTTATTCTTTTTGTTGCAATGGTACATGGGAGTGTTTGCTTAATTTCTCTTTCAGATTTTTCATCATTAGTGTATATGAATGCAAGTGATTTCTGTGCATTAATTTTGTATCCTGCTACTTTACCAAATTCATTGATTAGCTCTAGTAGTTTTCTGGTAGCATCTTTAGGATTCTCAATGTATAGTATCATGTCATCTGCAAACAGTGACAGCTTTACTTCTTCTTTTCCGACTTGGATTCCCCTTATTTCTTTTTCTTCTCTGATTGCTGTGGCTAGGACTTCCAAAACTATGTTGAATAATAGTGATGAGAGTAGACAACCTTGTCTTGTTTCTGATCTTAGAGGAAATGGTTTCAGTTTTTCACCATTGAGACCGATGTTGGCTGTGGGTTTGTCATATATGGCCTTTATATGAGGTAAGTTCCCTCTATGCCTACTTTCTGGAGGGTTCTTATCATAAATGGGTGTTGAGTTTTGTGGTAAGCTTCTTCTGCATCTATTGAGATGATCATATGGTTTTTATCCTTCAGCTTGTTAACATGGTTTATCACACTGATTGATTTACTTATATTGAAGAATCCTTGTATTCCTGGGATAAACCCCACTTGATCATGGTGTATGATCCTTTTAATGTGCTGTTGGATTCTGTTTGCTAATATTTTGTTGAGGATTTTTGCATCTATGTTCATCAGTGATATTGGCCTGTAGTTTTCTTTCTTTGTGACACCTTTGTCTGGTATTGGTATCAGGGTGATGGTGGCCTCATAGAATGAGTTTGGGTGTGTTCCTCCCTCTGCTATATTTTGGAAGAGTTTGAGAAGGATAGGCGTAAGCTCTTCTCTAAATGTTTGATAGAATTTGCCTGTGAAGCCACCTTGTCTTAGGCTTTTGGTTTTGTAAGATTTTTAATCACAGTCTCAATTTCAGTGCTTGTTATTGGTCTGTTTATATTTTCTGTTTCTTCCAGGTTCAGTCTCAGAAGGTTGTGCTTTCCTAAGAATTTGTCCATTTCTTCCAGGTTTTCCAGTTTATTGGCATGTAGTTGCTTGTAGTAATCCCTCATGATCCTTTGTATTTCTGCAGTGTCAGTTGTTATTCTCCTTTTTCATTTCTAATTCTATTAATTTGAGTCTTCTCCCTTTTTTTCTTGAAGAGTCTGGCTAATGGTTTATCAATTTTGATTGTCTTCTCAAAGAACCAGCTTTTAGTTTTATTGATCTTTGCTATTGTTTCCTTCATTTCTTTTTCATTTATTTCTGATCTCTTTATGATTTCTTTCCTTCTGCTAACTTTGGGGGTTTGTTGTTCTTCTTTCTTTAATTGCTTTAGGTTGTTTATTTAAGATGTTTCTTGTTTCTTGAGGTAAGATTTTATTGCTATAAACTTCCCTCTTAAACTTTTGCTGCTTTTGCTTAATCCCAGTTTTTGGATCGTCGTGTTTTCATTGCCATTTGTTTCTAGGTATGTTTTGATTTCCTCTTTGATTTCTTCAGTGATCTGTTGGTTATTTAATAGTATATTGTTTAGCCTCCATGTGTTTGTATTTTTTACAGATTTTTTCCTGTAATTGATATCTGGTCTCATAGCGTTGTGGTTGGAAAAGATACTTGATATCATTTCAATTTTCTTAAATTTACCAAGGCTTGATTTGTGACCCAAGATATGATCTATCCTGGAGAATGTTCCATGAGCACTTGAGAAGAAAGTGTATTCTGTTGTTTTTGGATGGATGTCCTATAAATATCAATTAAGTCCATCTTGTTTAATGTATCATTTAAAGCTTGTGTTTCCTTATTTACGTTCATTTTGGATGAGCTGTCCATTGGTGAAAGTGGGGTGTTAAAGTCCCCTACTATTGATTGTGTTACTGTTGATTTCCCCTTTTATGGCTATTAGCATTTGCCTTATGTATTGAGGTGCTCCTATGTTGGGTGCATAAATATTTACAATTGTTATATCTTCTTGGATTGATCCCTTGATCATTATGTAGTGTCCTTCTTTGCCTGTTGTAATAGTCTTTATTTTAAAGTCTATTTTGCCTGGTATGAGAATTGCTACTCCAGCTTTCTTTTGATTTCTATTTGCATGAAATATCTTTTTCCATCCCCTCACTTTCAGTCTGTATGTGTCCCTAGGTCTGAAGTGGGTCTCTTGTAGACAACATATATAAGGGTCTTGTTTTTGTATCCATTCAGCCAGTCTATGTCTTTTGGTTGGAGCATTTAATCCATTTACATTTAAGGTAGTTATCGATATGTATGTTCCTATTACCATTTTCTTAATTGTTTTGGGTTTGTTATTGTAGGTCTTTTCCTTCTCTTCTGTTTCCTGCCTAGAGAATTTCCTTTAGCATTTGTTGTAAAGCTGGTTTGGTGGTGCTGAATTCTCTTAACCTTTTGCTTGTCTGTAAAGGTTTTAATTTCTCTGTCAAATCTGAGTGAGATCCTTGCTGAGTAGGGTAATCTTGGTTGTAGGTTTTTCCCCTTCATCACTTTAAATATGTCCTGCTACTCCCTTCTGGCTACAGAGTCTCTGCTGAAAGATCAGCTGTTAACCTTATGGGGCTTCCCTTGTGTGTTATTTGTTGTTTTTCCCTTGCTGCTTTGTTTTTCTTTTCTTTTTTTTTTTTTGCGGTACGTGGGCCTGTCACTGTTGTGGCCTCTCCCGTTGCGGAGCACAGGCTCCGGACGCACAGGCTCAGTGGCCATGGCTCACGGGCCTAGCCGCTCTGCAGCATGTAGGATCTTCCCAGACCGGAGCACGAACCTGTGTCCCCTGCATCGGCAGGCGGACTCTCAACCACTGTGCCACCAGGGAAGCCCTCCCTTGCTGCTTTTAATATGTTTTCTTTTTATTTGATTTTTGATAGTTTTGATTAATATGTGGCTTGGTGTGTGTCTCCTTGGATTTATCCTGTATGGGACTGTCTGTGCTTCCTGGACTTGGTTGACTATTTCCTTTCCCATATTAGGGAAGTTTCAACTATAATCTCTTCAAATATTTTCTCAGTCTTTTTCTTCTTCTGGGACCCCTATAATTTGAATGTTGGTGCATGTAGTGTTGTCCCAGAGGTCTCTGAGAGTGTCCTCAATTCTTTTCATTCTTTTTTCTTTATTCTGCTCTATGGTGGTTATTTCTACTATTTTATCTTCCTGGTCATTTATCCGTTCCTCTGCCTCAGTTATTCTGCTATTGATTCCTTCTACAGAATTTTTAATTTCATTTATTGTGTTGTTCATCATTGTTTGTTTGCTCTTTAGTTCTTCTAGGTTCTTGTTAAACGTTTCTTGTATTTTCTCCATTCTATTTCCAAGATTTTGGATCATCTTTACTATCATTACTCTGAATTCTTTTTCAGGTAGACTGCCTATTTCCTCTTCATTTGTTAGATCTGGTGGATTTTTATCTTGCTCCTTTATCTGCTGTGTGTTTTTCTGTCTTCTCATTTTGCTTATCTTACTGTGTTTGGGGTCTCCTTTTTGCAGTCTGCAGGTTTGTAATTCCCGTTGTTTTTGGTGTCTGCTCCCAGTGGCTAAGGTTGGTTCAGTGGGTTGTGTAGGCTTCCTGGTGGAGGGGACTAGTGCCTGTATTCTGGTGGATGAGGCTGGATCTTGTCTTTGTGTTGGGCAGGACCGCATCCGGTGGTGTGTTTTGGGGTGTCTGTGACCTTATTATGATTTTAGGCAGCCTCTCTGCTAATGGGTGCAGTTGTGTTCCTGTCCTGCTAGTTGTTTGGCATAGAGTGTCCAGCTCTGGAGCTTGCTCATCGTTGAGTGGAGCTGGGTCTTAGCGTTGAGATGGAGATCTCTGGGAGGGCTTTCGCTGTTTGATATTATGTGGATCCGGGAGGTCTCTGGTGGACCAATGTCCTGCACTTGGCTCTCCCTTCTCAGAGGCACAGGCCTGGCACATAGCCAGAGCACCAAGGCCCTTTTGGGAGGTCAGAGGTCTTCTGCCAGTGTTCAGTAGGTGTTCTGTAGGAGTTGTTCCACATGTAGATGTATTTCTGATGCATTTGTGGGGAGGAAGGCGATTTCCACGTCTTAATCCTCTGCCATCTTGAAAGTCTCCCTTATAGAATTTTTATGAGAGGTTTTTTTGGGGGTTTTGCCTTCTCCTTTTGTAGTCTTCGCTTTTTCAGGTTTTTGTTTTCTTTAGTTGTTTTAGAGTCTAACATTTTGCAGGCTCTCCACAGCTGTCTGATAATTCTTTGCTGTCTGCTTATGGTTCAAGATGATCTAAAGAGCTGATTGGAAGCTCTGACTGTGTAGGTGGGGCTTGTTGCAGTTGACTTCACCAGCCGGGTGAACTGGGTGGGTCATTTGTTGGGGAGTTCCCAATAATCAGAATCTTTAGGTTTTTTTTCCTTTTTCACTGGTCATATTCCCCAAAGGAGAGTTTTCAGTCCTCTGACTGCAGGGTAAAGGCCTTCCTGCCAGCGTTCTGAGGGCCAATCACGGGGGGAAAATCTGAGTTTCTCTGCGTTTTGCTTTCAATATGCATGCATTCACTTAATCTCTACTTTCAGCATGGTGATCACACTGTCACATGTGCTTGGTATGCCAGGCTAGATTTCCTCTGACTTACCACATCCTCGTAATGAATCTTCAGACTTCCCTCCCCTACCCCAGCAGGGGCAATATGGATGGGGGCAGGGGCACACAAATCTAGGAATCTAAATTTTCTTCAGCAGCTTTTACCTGATTCTCCTTAGTTAACCACACACCCCCATTTAGCCTCCCCCCTTTGCTTCTAGTTCTGGAGTCTTGAGAGGTTGGGTTGGATCTTAGCTGACCCATCTTCAAATTTGACTCCATTGGATCTGCAGGGTTGGTTACCACTTGTCTGTCTGCTTTCTAGCTTCCAGATTTTACTGATGTTGTCTCCCCTCTTATTCTCCATGTTTCTGTGGGTTTGTCATTTTAGAAAGACTCTGTTTTTTGGGAGTTTTATTGGGAGTTTTTTGGGAGTTTTATTGGGAGTTTCAAGTGGGATTAAGTTTAGATGCACATGTTCTTTTTGCCTTCTAAACCTGAACGTTTATGTTCTACTCAACATGTTGAGAGAGAAACACAAAAATCACCCAAGTCTATGATAATACCAAAAGAATCTCTCTTTTCTTTCTCTTTTAAAATTTTATTCTCTTTCCTTTCCTTTTCCTTTTGTGTTGTTCTTTTTTTGGCGGGGGGGGGGCGGTGTTTGGGGGGATCAGTAGGGCTTGGGAGGTCTAAATTTACTAATCCAGACTGTACTGTCTAATAATAGCTAATATTTATTGAATATTTTTCCATGTGCTTTGTATCTACATGCATCGAAATTAATCTCCATAATAAGCCAGTTTGTATCTCCATTTTACCAATGTTGAAACAGAGGCTCAAGAGGAAATGTAACAGAGGTCCACACAGCTCTGACCTCGTAGAACCAAAATTTGAACCCAGGCAGCTGGATGCTAAAGATTGTGCTCTTAATTACTATTACTATTTTATTACTTAATCACTATGCTATTAAATAGTAGATATAAATTGGAAAAGTCTCTTTTATGTCTCTGTTAGTTTCGTTTACTGTGTAAACCCTTCTACTGTACAGATAGACAGCTTGGAACATTAACTGGAGATGTCCAAGGTATCTTTTATATACCTAGGTGTTTTATATGTTTTGAACTGACAGGGCTGTTCCAGAAAAAAAAGCAAATTGCTATAGTGTACAATTGTGTATGGCTCTGTACCAAGACAAAAGCTGTGTGAAGCAATGCAGGCATGGAGAAGCTACACAAAATTTCAGTCCTCCAGAGCCCTACTTATCATATTCTTTCTCTTTTAGTCATTAAATGGTGGCTTATGAGCCTGAAAGTGTTTACATACTTTCCCAGTGTGAACAAATTATTCCCTGTACATGGACGGGATCTAGAACCCTAGGATGTTTTTAATTAACCTTTTTTTTTTTTTTTCTTCTTTGTGGTACGCGGGCCTCTCACTGCTGTGGCCTCTCCCATTGTGGAGCACAGGCTCCGGACGCGCAGGCTCAGCGGCCATGACTCACGGGCCCAGCCGCTCCGCGGCATGTGGGGTCTTCCTGGACCGGGGCACGAACCCGTGTCCCCTGCATCGGCAGGCGGACTGTCAACCACTGCGCCACCAGGGAAGCCCTAATTAACTTGTAAAAGTGGAAATTAATATGCATCAGAATAAGTTAATTTAATCTTCCTGAAATTAGTTTTCAGTCTTCAAAATACTATCCTTTCCTGCCTCACAGTGATCAAGGAAACACAGATATTTTACACAAAAACTAAAAAGACCAAAGAATGCATGTAAATGTTTGGAG
Organism: Pseudorca crassidens; assembly: GCF_039906515.1. NCBI lineage: Eukaryota > Metazoa > Chordata > Mammalia > Artiodactyla > Delphinidae > Pseudorca > Pseudorca crassidens. The sequence continues at coordinate 63,824,961 of NC_090296.1, read as the reverse complement.
AAAAGTCACACCATGAGTCAGGAGCCAAATCTGCTGTCTTCTAGTCAGCTCTGACTCTCAGCTGGCTGGGGAAATCCATCCAGCTTAATGTTCTGAACATTTAGAAAATGTTTAATCATTTTCCAAAAGGCTGGATAACTGTGTGGATGCTAATGGCATAGACTGGAGAAGACATGGCAGGCAGGAAACACATCCCACACTTGACAGGATGTTCCCAAGTCAGGAAGGGCATTTCTCTTCCTTAGTAGAATTGTTTCATTGATTAAAGACAACATGAGATCATTGAAATCTCCCTAAAATATCAATGACTAACGAAAGCAGGATATAGGACACGGTGAGTCTCATATAAACCAGTGGGATCATTTATGACATCATAATAAAGTAGTAGTATTTTGTGTATATACTTTCTTCCAAGAGATTGAAAGAGCTTTAGACTCAGTCAGTCATCAGAGTTTTAAATCTGTGCTTAAAGCACATGGTCCCAGAGGTGGGAGCAGGACTCCAGCTCAGTGTCAGCCTCTCCTTTCTGGAACTATGCCACCAGGCTTATGAAATTTCCACTCCTTGAATACCACCCAGTGAAAGCTTCCCCCTCTCTCCTCACCCCAGCTTCTGCTGCTTCTCTAAAACACTTCCTTTTCTCACCTTCTTCCAATACTCCTATCTTCATTAAATGCTCATCTGGATCTTACACGGTATACAGCGCTTGAACAGTTCAGCAACGAAATATCATTGACCTTTAAGTAAAGAGTGATATTTCTTCCTTCCACTCTCTCTGGCAAGCAGCAGTAACTCTCAAACGTAGAACTGAGACTGAGACTACCAGTGAGTAGCTGGCAGATGAAAACATGTGAGAGCCTTGAGCCACAACCTTGGTGAGTTTCCTGCACTCTCCTCCTTGGTGGCATTTCCAGAGGTACACAGAAAAATGGTGAATTCAGCATTCACTCAAGGACTATTTCTAAGACAGGGATTCTCTTTCCAAAACATAGTTCAAGAGAAAAGTGAAAGGAACAAAGACAAAGAAGAGAATGAAACTGGATATTAGCTTACCTGCAGCCTGTAGGAACATAGAAACAAGTAGAAAACTCCATTGTTCTAGTATAAGTTATGACTTCCCTTGTTTCTTCTGCTGTTAACTTTGTGGAATGCACAGTGCATCAGTTACAAACACTGTGTTTGTGGTCTTCTGAGTTTGACAACACTGCCTCCATAGAGTTCATCAATCATTGTGCCCTGAAGTGGTTTCATTTTGTCTTAGTTTGTAGGAAACAATTGTCAAAATTAATTAATGCATGAAAGAAAATGATCCAAAGAGTCTTTATTTTCTTTTCCTACTTTCTCTTGTCTGCCTTTGACTTAACACCATCATATCCTGAAAGACACCCAGACTCCAATAGGAAACCCCCCCGGACCATCCATCCTAGTTCACACCCCATGTTGCCATGAGGTTGTCTTTAGTGAAGCAATAGCATAAAAAGTGGACATGTGTTTCCTGGCTTTAGGGTTCCAAATGACCAGTGTGTAACTGGTGTGTAATCGGTATCTTTTCATGTTGGAACAATATGCAGGCTATTTGTGGTTGTTTTAAGAATTTCTCTTTAATTTTTTATGGAATTTTAAGTTTTTCTACTTATAAATAACTCAAAGTAGTCTCTTTAATGTCAACATTCTGTTTAAAATTAATCTGCTTTCCTTCCCCAGCTCAGATGCTGAACTACAGTGTGTGTGTGTGTGTGTGTGTGTGTGTGTGTGTGTGTGTGTGTGTGTGTGTAAAGAGGGGGCAGCTCAAAGATGAAATCACCTCATGTCCTCCTTGGTGTGAGCACTTGCATGGCTTTATCTGAGAAAAGTGAGGCCTCCAAAAGCTTAGACCCATCGAGTGCATGAGGCCTTGCTCCTCAAACATGCTACCTGGTTGCAGTTTGCACCTATAACAGCTTCTAACTGTTTCCAGGGAGAATAATTTCTACTTTAATCAAGCTCCCCTTCTGTATCAGATCTTTAAAGAAAACTATCCAGGGCTGAGTGCAAGAATCTTCAAACTTTCCTTGGTTCCTGAGAGCAATTGACACTCATTCATTTCACACATCGAATAGCAGCATCAGAAGCTGCCAGGGAATGACACTGGGTGCAGTGTCCACGGAGTGCTGGGCTCTAACAGCAGAAGAGAATTGGGGGGCTGCTCCTAAGGCTAAGATAAGTAGAGCTTCTCACAGTTCCCTCACTGATTCATTAAAGGGGGGCAGGGAGGTTGGACAGAAGGTGGAGAGAGAGGTAGTTGAGGAAGGAAACAGACTTCAGCACTAAAATGCAGCCCCCTGGGACCACCTTATCAAATAGACCCCTAGGTGTTTCCTGAAGTCATTAAAAGGAAGAGACATTGTTAGAAAGAGCCTGCCCTGAAAGCCAGGTGGTTTGGAGATCATTTCTCCAAAAATCTTTTCATTTTACAAATTGCGAGTGATGACATTTTACATGTTTGTTGATGATGACTTGATAAATGACAACGCTGTTAAGGAGGGTCGGGGGCACCTTATTCACATTTTAGAATTAAAGAGATCTGAACAAATAAATGAGATAGGAATTTGGAATTCCTGACTCAGGCCAGAACCCCAAACCACAGATCTTATACTATGTAAATACCAATTTGGACTGGTATCTTTAATAGTAAATAGATAGAGTGATATTAGATGACTGATGTTTCCATTATGGTTCCACCTGGAAATGCCTTTTGACCAAATGTTTACGTGGAGCAAGGGGCAGCCGATCGATTGTTATCCCGATCATTATCCCACACTGCAGCCAGGATGCAGAGGGCTGTACATCGTCCCATTGTCCCCGCTGCTGCCACCTCCAGCCTCGCCTGGGCTTTTGCGCTTTTACATCCGCAGTCCGCTTGGCTCCCACTCCCAGTCTCGCGCCAGCTGCATCTCATCTGTGCCACAGGCAGCCCTCAAGCCTCCTCTACCACCCCCTCCAGCCTCCCTGGGCCACTGACTCACGTGTGGCACACAGAAAATGGAAGCTATCAGGAGAAATGACCTCACGTGTTGACGTAGTCACCGCACACAGGTGCACCAACCACGCAATCAAACCAACGAGCCTGTGCTCAAACTCACCTCGGTGCAAGAGGTATTCTCATTGCCTGTTCTCTAGATCTCCCCCTTTCTCAGAACCTTGTTCTCGCAATTATCCCTTCTATGCCTGTATCTTCAGCCTCTACCTTGCTATTGACTTTTCCTGACCAGAAGAGAAACATTCTCAAGTCTATTCCATCTTAAAAAAACAAAAACAAAACCTCTTCCTTACTCAGTGAAGCTTCTGGAAGGTTGGAGGTTCTAAAGAGGCCACACCACTCAGTATCTGAAATGAAAAGCATAATTGATTGTGATTTTTGGTAAGCAAAAAAGAGCCGTGCTTGTAAGACAGTCTCTCTGGACAAAGCAGACTGCAGCTTTATAGAGGGAGTTTAGGAAACCAAGTGAATTCGCCATCCTGCCCCCCATGGCATCATCAAAGTGCCGCCTCTGGGGTGCAGGCCATGTTTTGGTGTTTCTGTAGCGCTGATGCCTCATCTCTCCTTCCTTCTTGAAACGCTCCTTATAGTCTTTCTGAGAGACTGGTCACTGTCTCCTGGTTTTCTTCTATCTCTCTGGCCATTCCTCAGCTTCCGTGAATGGCTTTTCTTATAACTCTATCATTTAAGTAATAGTATTCCTCAGTTTTCATCCTCTGCTCCTTTCCTTCTGAGTCTGTTAGACCTCTTCCATTTGCTGATGGCGCCTGCCCATATGTGTTTCCTGATGACTCCAAATCTTTATTTTATCTCAAAGCCCTCTCCTAAATGAGTCACCTGACTGGCTGCCCATTGGGCATCTCCCGCCTGGGGATATCACGAGCTCCACCTCTCATAGACCCTGTCTCGCTGCCATCATCCATCCAGTTGTCCAACACTTCTTTGGTTTATTCCTCTCCCTGTTTCCTACATTCAGTCAATGACTAAGTCTGATCAGTTCTGCTTTACTCACAGAGGGCTCCCTTCTCTCCATCCTTACTGCCAGCACCTCAGTTCTCATTATCTGTTACCTGAATTACTGCAGAACCCCCCTTACTTGATCTCCCTATTCTAGTCCAGCCTTCTTGCAATCCACAATTTTGACCTCTCTAAATGGGTAGTCATGTCACGCTCCTGTTTAAATCCTTTGTTTTTCTCCACTGCTTTTAGGTGGTAAAAGATTCCTTATCATGGTTTACACGGACCCCTGTGATCTGACCCCTACAGTCATTTCCAGCCTTATATCTCACACTCCCTGTGTCAACCTCCCACACCTCGGCGGTTCCCTGAATTCAGCACGCTAATAAAGAGCCCCCACCTTCAACATGCTGCTTCTTGTCCTTGGAAACTCCCATTCCTTGCCCGGATTAATTCATCTGAAAACACAGCTCAGCCGTTGCTTCCTTCGTGGCGACTTCCCTGACCACTGTCCCTACCCCTGGTCTGATTTAAGTGCCCATTCTTTGTCCTCCTCCTTAGCACTTTTTACATCACATTACAGTCATTTGACTGCAACCTCCTGGAGGCTAGGGATAAATGTGTCTTTATATCAGTATCTGCATCCCCAAGTACCCTCTTCTCTAGTGACTGACAGAGAAGTTGTTCATTTTTGATGAATGAACTGACCTTTTCACTTTATCAGGGCCACAATTTTAAATGTACACATGCACACTCATACATACCAAAAAACCCTTGAATCTGATCAAGTCTCTAGGTCTAACTACCAATTTATAGGAAACATAGAAAGACTAGAGAATATGTTACATGATACCACAGGGATGCTGTTAGCAAAATCTAAATGTGGGAACTTCCATCAGACTAGCCTCTGCATTTCTTTAACTGCAGTCAAGCAATCGCAATGTATGGAGTTCTTTTAGATGCCGATTTTTTTAAAAAGTATGTAACCTAGAGAAATGTAAATACTGATTGTATGTTTGATATTAAGGAATTATTGTTAATTTTTAGATGTGATAATGGTATTATGCTTATTTTTTTAAGAGTCCTTATATTTAGAAATACATTCTGATATATTCACAGTTGAAATGATATGATGTCTAGGATTTGTTTCAGAATAATCCGAGGCAGAAGTAGGTGCGGATATAGATGAAATTGGATTGGCCGTGACCTGATAATTGTTGAAGCTGGGTGATGGGCACATCATGCTATTCTGCTTATTTTTGTTTGTATTTAAAATTTTCTGTAGTAAAACTTTTTATTGTGGTAAAACATGCGTAACGTACGATGTATCATTTTAACCATTTTCAAGTGTATGATTCAGTGGCATTAAGTACTTTACGTTGTTGTGCAACAATCCCCGTCATCCATCTCCAGAACTTCTTCATCTTCCCAGACTGAAACTCTGTCCTCATTAAACAATAACTCCTTATTTCCCCTTCTCTGGCCCCTGGCAACCACCATTCTATTTTCTGTCTCTGTGAATTTGACTACTCTTAGGTAACTCGTATAAATGAAATCATACAATATTCATCCTTTTGTGTCTGACTTATCGTCTTCAGGGTTCATCCAAGACCAAACTGGGCCTTCATAGGAAGGATAAAGGAGTATGTGACAAATATCCATGTGTACAGAATGGTCGGTATCCTGGAAAAGGCCATCCTCCCCTTGAGACTCTGAACAGGGATTAGGTTTAAATGAGAGAGATGTGGAAGAGTTTCCTTGAGCTTAGGGCAGTCCTGATGACAGAAGCCAAGATCCACTCGGGGGGACTTCTGTGGTGGTGCAGTGGATAAGACTCCATGCTCCCTGGGGCTTCCCTGGTGGCGCAGTGGTTGAGAGTCCGCCTGCCGATGCAGGGGACACAGGTTCGTGCCCCGGTCCGGGAAGATCCCACATGCCGCGGAGCGGCTGGGCCCGTGAGCCATGGCCGCTGAGCCTGTGCATCTGGAGCCTGTGCTTCACAACAGGAGAGGCCACAACAGTGAGAAGTCTGCGTACCGCAAAAAAAAAAAAAGACTCCATGCTCCCAATGCAGGGGCCCCGGGTTTGATCCCTGATCAAGGAACTAGATCCCACATGCATGCCACAACTAAGAGTTTGCATGCCACAACTAAGGAGCCCGTGTGCCACAACTAAGGAACTGGCAAGCCACAACCAAGGAGCCTGCCTGCTGCAACTAAGACCCGGTGCAAGCAAATAAATAAATACTAAAGGGAAAAAAAAAAAAAAAGATCCACTCTGGGATGTTCTCAACCTGGAGAACCCAGAGATGGTGAGGACAGTTCTGGACTTGCCTAAGGAGTCTGGACTCTGAGCCACACAGTAGAGCAAAATGCACAGTACAGCTGATTCTAGAGAATATTTAAAATTCCAAATTGATTCCAGAACTCTGGGTATTCAGTATCTCAAGGTTAAGCTGGAATCAGATCTCACCCACCTCCCCTCCCACATTGCTCCTTAAGATGTCTAAAGGATGATTCTCCAAAGACCAGAAGAGTAAAAACAAGTTGCAGCTTAATATTTGGTGCAAACATTTTCTGGTTTGGCTTCTATTCTAATTTGTTTTGTCTCTGGTAGGAATACATAAGAGGGTTTTTTTTTTTTTTAATTCATAAGTGACATTACTCATAAGTGACTTACTTTTGGTGTAAAACTTCTGAAAGGTAGTTCCTGAGCTTAGGGTAAAAATACAATTGGCAGAGCTACATGTGGTAGAAATAAGTGCATAGGGATGCTCAGGAAATAGAAAAGCTGCCTGAGAGGTGGGAGAGGCCAATGAGAGCAAGAGCTTTTCTGAGTAATCCTAAATAGCAAGTGTAACTTCCTCTCCCTATTCTTAACTTTTTACCTCCCCCTCTGCAGTCTCTGACATTTCCTGAGTTGTGTGGACTGTAGATCTTCAGAACTCTAAAGTCTTTGGGATTTGATGTCTACAGACATTAGAAGTTCTATGCCAGTTCTTCCAGCAAAATAGCTATAATCAATATGCCTCGTATATACGAATATTCATTACAGGATAAGTTCAGGAAGGAGGGTTTTGGAAACAACCCAAATATCCATCGACATGAATAGATAAACAAAATGTTGTGTATACACACAATGGAATACTATTCAGGCTTAAAAAGGAATAAAATTCTGGTATGTGCTCTGTCTTTTAATTGATGTATTAAAACCCTTTATATTTTATGTTATTATTGATACGTTAGGGCTTATGCCTGCCATTTTGTTTTCTATCATCTCTGTTTTCTGTTTCTGTTTTATTTTTCCTGCCTTCCTGTGGGCTACTTTAACTTTTTTTAGAATTCCATTTTTATGTGTCTATAGTGGGTATTTTGTTTTGTTTTTTAATCATGTTTTTGAGTATACTCTTTGTATAGCTTTTTTTTTTTTTTTTTTTTTTTGCGGTACGTGGGCCTCTCACTGTTGTGGCCTCTCCCGTTGTGGAGCACAGGCTCCAGACGCTCAGGCTCAGCGGCCGTGGCTCACGGGCCCAGCCGTTGCGCGGCATGTGGGATCTTCCCGGACCGGGGCGTGAACCTGTGTCCCCTGCATCGGCAGGCGGACTCTCAACCACTGCGCCACCAGGGAAGCCCCTGTATAGCATTTTTAATGGTTGCTCTAGGTATTACATGTGTATACACACACACACACACATATAACATTACAGTCTCCTGGTGTTATCACTCCAGCAGGTTTTCTGTGTTGCTAGACTGCGTCTTTTCTGGTCCTTTGGCTAGTGAGAACTGGCCTTTGTTGGTCTTTTTTTTTGTCTGCATCCATTGGCATTTCCAGGTTGCTGGCTTCTTGATCTCCAAGTATAGGATATATGAGGCAAAAAGGAAATCCAAGCAACACCAACATGTCATTCCTCACGTCCCAAGGTCCCTAGCCAGTCTACCTTTTTGTCTCTACTTTTCAAAGTCTTACGTTTGTTTTATATATAACATCTGGGGTTTTAGTTGTATGTGGTGGAAGAAATAGGGAAAAGTACATCCACTCCATCTTCCCAGAAGTGGAAATTTCTCCCCATTTTATTTTTGATCTAACATAGAATTAAGGTGAATTTACTTTTTCTTTACTATTCTGAGTATACCTATGACTCTGACCCAGCCCACTGGACCCAGCCTTGGAATTTACCCCAGAGGAAGTAGGCTCATAGCTAGATTGTCCACAGAATTTCAGGCAAGTGCCTCTATTCCATACACTCATCTTTCTTTCCTGTGTCTTTATTCTCCCTTGTTTGCATCATTCTCAGAGAGCTGCTACTAGTAGAGACCTCTCAGCCACAAGATGGTGCCTCAGAGTAGTTCAGGGTAAGCCTTTTCTGCTGGTCCTTGGGCCCCTACGTTTAACTTAATATTAGTAAACGCAAGGCTATTTATCTAAGCCAAGGTATAGATGTGAAGACCCAATTGTGTTTTTCTTTAAGCCATGTCTTCTCAAATGCATGGAATCAGTATCAAAAATTGGTTTTGTTTGATTTTTTTTTTGTATCTTTACAATAACTTTGTGGGAATTCATATAGGAATTTTTAGAAAGCAATCGTCATTCCTCTTAATGAATCCAGTTGTCATTTTGTATCTGGGCTCGGTGAAAATAATCTGTAATCTCAGCATAGCTTTAATAAAGGAATGTTATAAATGCACTTTGAAGGAGATGCACTCTCAATGTCTTTTGGGGTGTTTGAATCCATGAACCAAACTTTTTTAGTGAAGATGTTTACTTTTAATTACTAACCCAACTTTTAAAATAGTGGCTTATAAGATTATGTAAAAATGCATGGAAATAATAGACTGGCAAAAACATGTTAGCAGTCTTTGGGTAGTGAGGTATGAGTGATTTCTTCTTTCACCTTCTTGTCTCTATTTTTCAAGTTTTCAATAATGAGCTACTTTTATGAGATTAAAAATAGAGGTAGGCATATTCCTCAGCTAATCAGAAAATGTTTATTAACCATCCAGTATATGTAGAGCCATCTTCCCAGGCTTGACAGTTGGGTAAGAAAATTATTAGGCACTCCCTCACTAAAGGCAGGGGCCACGTCTTTCAAAATTTTGTAAGCTGTGATACCTACCATGTGCCTTATACATAGAGAGGCCTGGGAAATAACTGTTGAATGAACACAGAAGCCATTATTCATAGCTTTGAAGGGAAGAATTTTATTTTACTGGTCATAAAGCTTTGGGTCAGAGTCCTCACACTGGTCTTGATACACTTCTCTGCTTGAGTATCAGCTCACATTCAGTGGCCAACTTGTGTCTATTCTGTCCTTTAATTCTAGAACTAAGAATTCATGATAATAAAACTCACTACTGTTTCCTAAAATAATAAGATTAGTAATGGAGTTGGATGGGCCAAATAAATACATAAATCCAAAGCATTAAACAGTAATTTAAAAATTCAGCCCTTGTTAATTCATTATTAGACTAACAGGAGTCTGCATGTGTATTAGACATAACAGGTACTCAAGCAATATTTGACAACTGACCAAATAAATAAATGAAATTTTATTGATCAGAGAATTTTAAATAATATCCTGAAAGTCTACATGGGAAGAAATTTATGAGTAAGGGGAAGCTAGACTAAAGAAAATGCCTTTTCTAACCAAGACCCAAGAAAATTAAGGATTTCTTCAGTGACTTTCAACTTGTGATTTTCGTAGGCCCAGCAGTTGTTGTTTTCTTTTTAAAAAAATTTTTTTTAAATTTTATTTACTTTTGGCTGCGTTTTGTCTTCGTTGATGCACATGGGCTTTCTCTAGTTGCGGCGAGTAGGGGCTACTCTTGGTTGTGGTGTGCAGGCTTCTCATTGCGGTGGCTTCTCTTGTTGCAGAGCATGGGCTCTAGGGTACACGGGCTTCAGTAGTTGTGGTGCGTGGGCTCAGTAGTTGTGGCACATGGGCTTTGTTGCTCCGCAGCATGTGGGATCTTCCCAGACCAGGGATCGAACCAGTGTCCCCTGCACTGGCAGGCAGATTCTTATCCACTGCACCACCAGGGAAGTCCCAGCCCAACAGTTTTTATAAATTACAGAACTTTTATACTTCTGATACACTATTATATAACTTAAGTTATAGTTTTTCATTAGCTTTTTACATATTATACTTAGTAATATCCATTAATAGCTTAGTGTAATAGGTTGTACATAAAAGTAATCTATGGACTTTTCCTTATGAAATAATGAATGTAAGCAAGCTCACCAAAGTACTAGATTTACTAAAAATCCCAGTGTAAACTTTTGAGAGGAGTTCATGTGCGCACAACACATGTGGAAAGTGGAGAGAATGGGGAGTAGATTCACTGAGTGGAAAATAAGCTAGAGAATGGAAATTGACAGACCTTTGGGAGGAAAAAGGGATTTCAGTGAAAGGTAGCAGTCTCAGCAGAGTCATGACATGGAAAAGTTGACTGAAAAGTCAGTATTCTGGCCATTTACAAACTTAAAAAAAAAAAAGTAGAACACTTTACTCAAATGAAAGCCTATGCAGAATACCAATATATAAATACTGTATACAAAAGCTGAGCTGTTTGGGTTGAAACAAGGTTGGGAGTGTGTAGGAACCAAACCCCATCCTTCTTAGTCCCCCTGCCTCTATCCCCATGGACTCTAGGGAACACGGTCTATGCTTAGAAACCTCCCCAGGTATCCAGTGTAGCCTGGCCGGTGGGCAGGTGTTAGACATTAAGTTGTGACAAGGGAGCATTTTCCTCATGCTTATTTGCAAAGATGGACTGTTATTTTAAGGAATGTTTTCTCACCTCTTACCGGAAAAGACTATTTGACCATTGAGATTACCATCTGCAAGAATCAATCCCCTTACTTGAGATTCTTCCCTTGACCCTCTTGGGGACTGGCTTTGTGTTTTTTAGCTCTTAGATGTGGTCTCTCAACTAGCCAAGCAGAATCTTCAAGTGCTGGTCCTGGGCCGGAAGCATATGTTAAAGCAGAATTCCCGGTGGAGGAAGGATGATATGGAAAAGGTGCAAAAGCAAGCCAGCTTTTTTTTTGCTGACAACATGTAGGTATTGAAGTTATTAAGTGAGTTACACTAGGCTCCAGTCATCTACTTGTTACCTATTTTTTGCCATTTTTAAAAGTGCATGTGTGTGTACGTATGTATGTATGTATATATATATTCAGCCTCATTCCAAAAAAAAAAATTTAAGACAGCTTACAAAAATATAGTTTTTACAGCAGGATAAACTTAGATAGATGAGGAAATCAGGTTAAAGGAGAAATAAGTTAAAGCCCAAAATGAGATTAGTATACAGAATGCATGCCATAAATTCCTAAATAGATCATTTAACAAATATTTTACAAATACGAGCACCTTCTGTGTTCTTGGAGAAACAGCAGTGAACAAGACCAAGTCCCTGCCCTCTTGTGACTTAACAGTAAACAAATAAACAGGTAATGTAATTCCAGGCAGTGATTAAAGCTGTGAAGACCATGAAGCAGAGTAAGGAGCTGGAAGGGGACTAGGTCGGGGATAGGTCAGAGGGGAGTGGAAAAAGCCTTTGGGAGGGGGCAGATCTGAAGGGAATGAGTGAGTCATTTGAGAAAGGGGGAAGGGTGGTGGGAAGAAGCTACCAGGCAGAGGGAACAGCAAGTGTTGAAAAGGGCCTGAGGCAGGAATGAGGAAGGCTGGCAGGCCAGTGTGGATGGGCTGGGGGCAGCAAGAGGGAAGGTAGTCAGTTCTGAGGTCCGAGAAAAGGCAGGGACCACATTGCAGAGTTCCTCGTGGGCTGTGGATTTCATTCTCAATGTAAAGGGAATGTTGCTATGAGCTACAGCTTCCCAGGAAGCCAAAGGAACATGGAAAACATGGTCAGCGACAAAATATACAGTGTCCACAGAGTATGAAAAAGCAGCTGATCGGAAGGAGCACAGATCCACAACAGCACGTATTAACTTTCAGCATGCGTTTAGGTTTTCACACTGTTCATGCCGACAAAGGTTTACTTCCAACTTTGCACGGATAATGAGCGCACCTCAGCCCCACGTCTAGGTTTCATTAGATTGAATGTTATAACTTCAAGGTTTGTCAGTATTCCCCAAATCATTTCTTCTTAAAAAGGTCAAATGGGGGAATTCCCTGGCAGTCCATTGGGTAGGACTCGGCACTCACTGCCGTGGCCCAGGTTCAATCCCTGGTCGGGGAACTAAGAATCCTGCAGGCTGCACAGCGTGTTCCCCTCCTCCCCCGAAAAGAAAGGTCAAATGGCATTCAGTGCACAAAGCTGGAAGCTAACCCCTGCTTCAGATCCCAAACCAAATCCCATTTTTCTTTAGCTAAGCCCTTTTATTTATTCATGGGAGGGGGGTGCTTCCATCTCTCCAGGACTATAAGACAATAATAATGCTCTTCATGCAGTCACCTTAGGCAATACTGGGTAAACCTTAAGAGCGCAGGCTTGGGAATGAATCCACCCAGGTTTAAATCATGGCCCTGCCGCTTCCTGTCTGGGAAGGCGTTTCCCTTCTCTCTGTTTTCTTTTCTTCATATGCAACCCTCATGAGGATTAAATGAGAAGATAACTTGCAAATCATACAGCACCAAGTACATGGCAGGTGTGTATGTTTGTTGCTGTCACCATCATCATTATTCTTCTTAGGTGGAAGAACTGGATAAATGCAGTGTTATAACCAAGAAGCCTGTTGGAAATTGGTCTCATGTTTGGTTTGGAGCCTGTATTTATTGCATACACTGAAGTTCCCAACCCGGTTGTAAAGATTGACTCAGGGACATTCTATGGCTTTGGATTTGAGTATTTACATTTGTAACATTAACTCTGTTTTCCATTAATGTGCCGAAGAAGCCTGTTCAACCACGCGGTAGAGAGAGCAGTATAGTGAATCCCCACGTGGCTGTCGCCCCGCTCCAACAGTCAACATCATTTGTTAACCTTGCTCCATACAACCTCCACATGTTTTCTCTTTTCTTTTCCTCTCTCTTTTTCCTGGAGATTTTTCAGACAGATCCCAGTTGTTTATCATTTCACTTGAAATACGTCAGTATAAGGTAAACTTTAAAGGGTCCACTTCGGGTCATTTGGATCAAGGCATAGGGCTTATCACATGTTGCTGTCCAGATCTCCTGAGCCAAGGTAGCCACCACTGTTTCTACAGCACATGTATTCAAGTGGTCAGCGCTGATGTTGAGGGCCCATTGGCGGCTTTGTGCTCCTGGCTCTTCTCAAGTTGGAGATGCCTTTGGGTGCTGATCTACAGCAGGATGTGTAGATGTGCAGGATGACTACCCAGAAGCTGCTTGGGGATAACCAGTTTCCGCTTTGAGGTCAGCCCCTTACTTTTGCAAGAAATTTTCATCCTGCCCTGTTAGTATTATGAATTTGAGTGAGGAAAGGAGACAGGGACAGGTGTGCTCTGTGGTGGATGAAGCAGATAGGAAACACACCCTGGGAACACAGAGACCCAGCTTTTGAGTATGAAGAGAGAATTACTGTTAGAGTCCTCCATTCTAGTGGAAGAGCCCAGTTGAGCTGCTAAGAATCCCTAGCATTAGCATTCCTTTCCCCTTAGCCTTCCATCTGTGTTCTAGATAGTGTTGTCTACCAGCTAGGACTTGCAGGCGGCTCTTACGTATCACTGAGATCATGTCAGTTAAGAAAGCAGAACTCTTCTGAGGAAAGCGAGTAAGAAAACAGCATGGTGAAGAATGCTGTTCTTTGCCTCTTTGGGTGTGTGCTTGACTGTGTTCTTTCTTATGCCTGACTCAGCTCAGAGGACGATCCATTCCTTCTGTATGCCACACTGCACTCGGGGGACCACTGCAAGTTTATCACAAAAGATCTGATGCGGGACCACAAGGCCTGTCTGCCTGATGCCAAGACCCAACGCCTGTTCTTTAAGTGGCAGCAGGGACATCAGCTGGCAATTGTTAGTAGGCATCCGGGATCAAAAATAACATTCCAGGTATGTTACCTGTTCTCTACATAATGTCAGCAGAGCCAAGTAGATAGTAAGAATGCGGCATAGTCAAAGAATGTTGCAACTAGTTCTCAATGTTTTATTTTACTTTTAAATATTGATTGATTGACTGATTGATGTATTTGGCTGCACTGGGTCTTAGTGGCGGCATGCATGCAGGATCTAGTTCCCTGACCAGGGATCGAACCCAGGCCCCATGCACTGGGAGCACAGAGTCTTAACCACTGGACCACCCGGGAAGTCCCTCAATGTTTTATTTTTCTCAGCTTTAGTTTGGTATTTGGAATTACCCAGATCCTAGAAACACAGAGTCTGCCAGAGCAAAGTTTTCATAGGCCAACCCCACGTTAATTGACATATTGAAAACACCTGGAATGTCATCAGTTGTGACATCAGTTATGTCATCAATTATAAATCCTCATATGTGTTTTTTATTCTCCTGTTTATTTGCAGTAGCTCAAAATTCCTTATTCCTTATGGTTCATCATAAGTTCTATTTCTGCTAAATAACTCCTTTTTCCTGTTTAATCCACTGCTGTGGCACAGTCTCAATTGAGTTCTTTTTTGATTCTAGTTTAAGTACCTGTAAGTACAAGGATTCCTCCTGTGTGAAAGCAAAGGGAGAAAATCTAAAGGCGAGTTACTACAGAAAAATACACTAGCCAATGATAAATATGGTCCAGTGGTCAAAAAATATGTAAAACAACATTTATAGGAAATATGGTATCAAATTACCACAGAGATACAGTCACTAACAGTTCTGTTAGTTTCGAGCGTACAGCAAAGTGATTCAGTTATACATATATGTGTGTGTATATATATATATATATATATATTCTTTTTCAGATTCTTTTCCATTATAGGTTATTACAAAATATTGAGTATAGTTCCCTGTGCTATACCGTAGGTCCTTGTTGTTTACCTGTTTTACATATAGTAGTGTGTATGTGTCAATCCCAACTCCTAATTTATCCCACCCCCTACGGCCCCTCACCCCCGGCATTCATCTTCACAGAATTAGCTGCTCTTTCAAAATCCATTGTTAAGTAAGACAGAGAATACATCTCTGAAGCAAACTGAGAAGCTGTCAGAAGAGAAAGGGAAATGGCTAGGTATTCCTTTAGTGTTGTTCTCAATGTATGGTTCCCTTTTAAATTCAACAGCATATTCTCATCTATGACACCGTGGTGCAAACAACGGGAGACTCGTGGCACATACCTTATGATGACGACGTGGTGGAAAGATATTCCTACGAAGTGCCAACCAAATGGCTTTGCCTTCACCGGAAGAGATAAAGACTCTTACCCCCATGCTAAACTTGTGTTTGGGTGTCCTCCTGGTTGACATCAGAGCTCTTAAGTTGATGGTTGATGCTTGTTTAGAGCATTGCTTCTGTCCTGTCTGATCCAGTTTGTCCTGTTTGGTCCAGTTGGTTTGCATATCAATAAATTGATTTTTTAATTAAATAAGATATATCTTTTCATAACCGGTTGCATTTTTCCCCCTAACATTTGTTAGGATTTGAGGCTTATCCAAAGTTGGGGAACTTGGTGCAGAGTGATACCTACCTTTCTCCTATAGAGCCAGCTATTCCGCTTACTTGGGCAACAGGGTCTTCTGGTATCCATTTTGCTACCCTTCCAGGTCCACCAATAGCAGAACCAATCCATCTGGCCCTGGACTCTGGGTTGTTTGTAAACCATTTCTCCATTTCTGATATCATCTCATCCTCTCATGTTATCTCCTTCCCACACTGAATCACTTGTGGTCCTCTCTGATGAGCTGGCCCAGATGTCAGAGGTGTATTAGCAACTTCTACTTATCACCCAATGATTTGGGTTGGAGGAAAGGGGGCGATTCCTTCTCTTTAGATTATGAATGTTTCTTCTTCATCCTATAATGCCTTTTCCAGACTAATTCAACATTTTGTGAACACTGTTAATTCCATCACTTGGTATGAGGGCTTTCTAAAGTATATAGATTATTTTCATTTTATCAAGTTTGACTTACTTTACCAAAGTGAGTAAGTTGTTGCCTCTCTGTTTTACTCCCTTGATAGGCAGCTTATATCTTGATTTTAGCTGAAAATATTCGTGTCTGTAACACTTCATAACAGTTCTTTCCTTACTCATACGTACTATACAATTTGATATTCAAGAGCAGACAAAACCAGTCTATGGTGATAAAAATCAGAATACTAGTTGCCTGAGGAAAAGGGCACAAGAGAATTTTGTGGGGGTGATGGAAAGTTCTGAGTGGTGCTGACATAGGTGTATGTATGTATTAGTCAAATTCATCACACTAAACACTTAAAATTGATGCATTTACAACAACGTAACTGAAAAAAGTATGTTAGCATAAAAGTTATTTACATTAAAAAACAATGACTTCATTTATATCAAACAATGTACATGGATATAAGTAAGGTGTGTATTATGCACAGAGAGACAATCCAGGAAAAACAGAGGAGGGGATGTTTTACCTCCTTACGCCATTGTTGGATTCAACACTGCTGCCTCCTAGAGGAAGGGGCTCTCCAGACAAGTGCCTGATAAATTGAGGGCATTGAAAGATGCTGAGAATCGGAAAGCTCTCATAAATCCAACCTGTTTATTTTCTAGATTTCATGAACTACCTACTTAGAACACTGTGCTTGCAGCGAGCTAAACTTTTTTTTAAGAAACTACCCTAGTTTTAAGAAAATTAGGAAAGAAAGCATTTGTTAAATAAGCTTGTCTAAAAGCTTAATGCAAATTCCTCACAAGTTGCTCTAGAGATGGGAGAGGATACAAAAAGAATCGTAGAACTTCAGAGCAGGAGTGAACCTTGAAGAACATAAAGTCCTACAGTCGCATTTTATAGAGCAGGAATAGACTCAGGAAGATGCAATGGCTCCCTTGGATCCCACAGCTAGTTAGTAGAGACATTTCAACCATAACCCAGCTCTTCTGATTCTCAAGTCAAATAGTCTTTCTTCTACTGTACACTGTAACTTAGACTAGAGTAGTTCATAAAAACTCAGACAGACTGAATGGTAGAGCATCCGGTATGTAGGTTTAGAAACTTTGTTAGCCACATAAGAGAAAGTGGGGAGAATGAGAGGAAGGGAACAGGCAGGACGACCTCTTCAAGGGCCCACGTTTCCATGGTGGCTCATCAGGGTAGAAAATTGGGTTAGAGAAACTACATTATTTTTGAACTCTTTAATACCATTCCAAAACAAAACCCTAATTTCTGCTTGAGGTAAATTGAGGTGCATCTGTCACTTGTCCGGGAGCAGGGCAATTCTAGGGCGCTCAGAATCAATCGCACTGACACGGGACCTTGGAGAGTTCAGGGATTCTCTGAATGGAGGCAGCTGGTACCCAACACTTAGGCTGCCTTTTGTATTCTGATCACCTGAGTGAGACAAAAGCTACCTGTCTAATTCAAGGTCCCAGACACAGTGGGAAGAAGGAATTCTTTAAAAACCTGTGCCCTGGATTGAGAGTATCTTTAAAGTTGGCCAGCCATGAACAATGAAAGCTTTGAAAGGGCACTGACTCTGCCACTGAAAAGTGTGTCTAAAATGCTTTGTGCTTCCCTCTGGCATGCTCCTGAATTTATACTCTCTTTTCCTCCTGCTGTTCTCAGACCCAGTAAAGAGAAAATCACAAAGGAGAAGCCTGAGCTCATTCTCCCAGGGCTCCGCTGGGACTACCTCACCTCAGGTGCCTTGTTCTTCACATTAAATGAATTTTTCTCTTCAAGTTTGCACTTGAATATAATTACTGCTTCCCTGTTCCTTTAGCAGGTTTCTTGCTTTTTAAAAAAACTGTCCTAAGGTGCTATAAAATGCATATGTGTTCACATTAGATTTCTTTTTCCCTGATAGCTTCATTCTAGAGCAGGCATGGAAAGGAAGGGTATGTTATGTAGGCACCTGAATTCTGGCCTATCATGGTGAGTCTTATCTTTGCTAAAAATCAAAATTATTCGGGATACTTGAGGTCAAAGCTAAATGAAGTGTAGATCAGGTACTTTGCCCATCCTTCAGCGACTTGGAATTTCTAGAGTGAGGAACATCTAAGGGAATGCTTGTGGGAATGACTGGGAGTGGAGGAACATAGACCACTCTGATGAAATTGTGGGATTTGGATTTGGGTTCTTTCAGGGCTGGGACTTAAGCAGAACTAAGAGTTCTTAGTAAGTGGGACAAGGCAGCTGCTGGAGCCTCCTATAACCCCAGGGTGACAGTAGGGTTGCCAGATAAAATACGGTCTCCCAAATAAATTTGAATTTCAGATAAATGACAATTTTTTGTATAAGCACGTCGCAAGTATTGCAGGGATATACTTACACTAAAAATATTCACTGCCTATCTAAGATTCACAATTAACAGGGCCGCCTATATTTTTATTTGCTACATCTGGCAACCCTAGGTGGGAATTAGCTGGGAAATGAGGGGTAGTGGGAAATGAGGCATCTCTAAAGCCCACAGCCCTACAGGAGGCCGGAGGGGAACAAGGATAATAAAGGATCTAAGGGACTTCCCTGGTGGCACAGTGGTTAAGAATCTACCTGCCAGTGCAGGGGACACGGGTTCGATCCCTGGTCTGGGAAGATCCTACATGCCACGGAGCAACTAAGCCTGTGCTCCACAACTACTGAAGCCCGCGCGCCTAGAGCCTATGCTCCGCAACGAGATAAGCCACCATAATGAGAAGCCCATGCACTGCAACAAAGAGCCTGCGTGCAGCAACGAAGACCCAGTGCAGCCAAAAATAAATAAATAAATAAATAAAATAAAAAAAGAAAGGATGTGAGTAAAAGGCACCTGGACAGGAGGTGGGGTGTGGGGGTGGAGGAGAGAGACCAAACGTTCCCTGCCTTATCCCAGCCAATGACAAGCTTGAGTCCATGTGATATAAATGAAGGAAGTTCCATTCAGAGACCTACTTAGAGGAAGCCATTCAAACCAGCAGGATGAAAGAAAATATGGGAGATGGTGAGAATATTCTCTCAGTGTATGTAATGAAAATAAATGCCACAAAACTAAAAAAAACAAAAACAGAAAACGGGAGACGCGAACACCAATGAGTAAGTAAATGCAGTAAATCTTGAGAAATAATCTTTAATTTTCTCTTATCATGTTTCTGTTATGGTGTTTCAAGATTCCCTGAGGGCAGCCTCCCTGGTGGCGCAGTGGTTAAGAATCCGCCTGCCAATGCAGAGGACACGGTTTCGAGCCCTGGTCCGGGAAGATCCCACATGCTGCAGAGCAATTAAGCCTGCGAGCCACAACTACTGAGCCCGTGTGCCACAACTACTGAGCCCATGTGCCACAACCACTGAAGCCCACACGCCTAGAGCCTGTGCTCCGCAACAAGATAAGCCACCGCAATGAGAAGCCTGCGCACTGCAACGAAGAGTAGCCCCCGCTCGCCGCAACTAGAGAAAGACTGCGCACAGCAACAAAAGACCCAATGCAGCCAAAAATAAATAAAAGTAAAATAAATAAATTTTTTTAAAAAAAGATTCCCTGAGGACTTTTCTCCCCAAGTTTTGTCTCTGTTGGCAAGACTTGATCTGACAGATGCTTCCAGAGACTATACATGCACAACTTGCCTTCAACCAGGAATTGAAATAAACAGGAAGACAATTATCTAGTCACTGATAACAGCTAAAAATTGTTTTGCTACCAGAGTACTCTCAGAAGTACACTGTTATCAAATGGATTAAGTTATTAAAATAACCATGATAATTTATTATAAATAGCAGTGTTATGTGAAGGGTTTCTGGTAGCTTCTGACAAGAAAGTTGATGTAGAATTAATTTCATCCATATTTAAATGATTACCTCATTAGTCTCTTTGATGTTAGTTAAAATTCAGCCCAAGAAGCAAATACTTGAGAAATCACAATTTCTAATATGGTAGAGACATAAATTCATTTTAAGGAGACCAGTTCAGATTGCCGTATCAGTCTCAGCTGGGCTAGAACATTACTAAGTATCAAGTTTAGTTCACATCTAAATATTGAAAGTCCGTTTTTTTTCTTTTTTCTAATTTTTATGTATTAAAAATTTTTTAAATTGAAGTATAGTTGAATTACAATGATTCAGGTGTACAGCAAAGTAATTCAGATATATATATATATATTCTTTTTTAGATTCTTTTCCATTATAGGTTATTACAAGATATTGAATATAGTTCCCTGTGCTATACAGTAGGTCCTTGTTGTTTATGAAAGTCCATTATTAAAACAGATTTTTTGTGCTTCCTATGACTGCATCAGAACAAAGAATGTCAGTGTCCGGAATTCCCTGACAATTCTGCTTCTCATTTGGCTCTCTGGGGCAGAGTGGCATCCGGCCTGGGAGGATAATATGGGGCCTCCACCTCCATGAAACAGGTTCCTTTGGAAGTGGTTATGGCAGGTTGTCGGAAAGGTAAGTCCCTCACCTAGACTCATTGCTTAAGATGTACTGTATTACTAATTCTTTAAAAATAAATCATTCTTGTATTTTCTTCCCCTTTTCAGTGACCTTGTCCTAGAATCCAAAGCTGAATATTTTTATCCTCTGCTCCAAAGCTGAGTAGTCTAATGCTATTAAGTTTTTATACACATATATGCCTTTCATATATATATACACACATGTATATATAATTTTTTTAAGGATCACTCATTCTCTATAACCTCTTTTGTAATAAGGTTTTTTCCCACCTGACAGAAAATGAAACTTTTCCTTGTTCTCATAGTCTTCTGTCACTTCTTCCTCATGTACTCTGAACATCATAATATAACTTCATAAAACGAGGCAGTCAGGTTAAGCTAGGGCATTGCTGTATACCATAAAATACTATTTGCATGGTTGTATACTCACAAACTGTTCCTCCAGGTTTCCTGTGTTCAGAAGGAAATTTGTGTTCCAGGAAGCTGTCACCCTGATGATAGCTACTGGCTCAAATTAAGGATCGTGTCCTTTGGCACTCAGCCCTGTTCTGATAGGAGTTCTCAAATCCTTGAAGAAATGGGTCTTTTCCAAGTTAGGCCCTCTGATCTCCAACTCCTAAAGAAATAAACTCTGGTCAGACCAAGTATTTGAAGAGAAAGCCTGAGGAAGTTTTGCTGCTTGACACAGATAGGGAGCTTTTTATTTTTTTAAGTAAATCATCTGGCTCTTTTTGTTCTTTGATACAGCAAGGGAGGTTTCTGTGAGGAAATCAGTACTGAACAGTTTGTGCTTTATGAATGTCAGTAGATTTTTTTTTCCTTCCCACTCCCACTGCCACTATCCCCAGAGATTTCAACACCATCCATATTCTGGTCTCATTGTTTCTTATCCACTTAAACTCTGATGATTTTCGGCCCCCTGTGAGATGCCAACCTGGATCTTTTAAACTACTTAAAAGTGCTCCACTTTCAGGATATCAGACTTTGGAGCTCTTCATTTTGCCTACAACCTCCTTAACCTGCTCCACTCCTTCATCCCGACCACCAGTTCCTAGATCTGTTCTTAGGCCTATTCCTTCCTCACCTAGAGGCCTCTCTTATCTATCTGCATCTAGCTTTGCTTGCCTTGTTGCTCACCCCACTCCATCCTCAAACCACTCATTTCATGGATGACTTCAGTAATACTTCAGATTCTTTCATTCATTTCACCTCCTGTGGTACCCATCTTATCAATTCTAAACCAAACTTTGGGTAGCCCCATACCATTCCACTTTCTCCTCTCCTATACCATAGTATTGCTAGAAAAGTCACGAAATTATGCTACTAGTACTTCACTCCCATTTGAAGGTCCTTTGTTTCACCTTTCAGTGAATTCCCTGTTAATTCCCCGAAGGAGCTCTCCCAACTTTTGCCATCTTAACTTGAAAAGAGCTCATCTCCTGCAGCCTCCATTTCCTTTTCTGTTCAGTGGGGAAGAGGGTGCCAGCGTACTTCTCAAACTCTAATGGACATGGGATCTCGTTTAAAGTGCTGATTCTGATTCAGGTCTGGTGTGCCTGGTGATGCCAAGGCTGCAGACCATATTTTTGAGTAGTATTTTGAGTAGTCTCAAATGAGCTCCAAGGTTATTTAAAAATAATAATAGTACAACACTCATGATTCTAAGTCCTGAATCATAACCTGGCCACTCTCACTCTCAGCAGATGACTTAAGCAGGAACTAAAAGCCATCTGTTAAGAGACTCTTCAGCAATTTTTGCCCTTTCTAGCAACTTTCTTTCCTCACCCTTTTCTCCCTCTTCTAGGTTACTTTTTCTACTGCCTCCATACTATCCTTTCTTGCTAACTTGAGAAGTTGTTTTCTCAGTTAGTCTCTTTCCATGGGCTCATTCCCCCATCTAACTACAATACTTTTGGCTTCTAGCCTGACAAAACTGTGCTTCCCTAGGGATAATTTAACAGCCAAACTTCTCAGAGGAAGGAGCCATCTCTACCCCTGCTTTCTTTCCAATTCTACATTTGCAGCTGAGCATTTCTACTCAACCACGGTGAAAACAATTCATCTTCACCCCAACAGAGTGACCTCCTGCCTTACTTTATGTTATTTTTTCCTGCTCATTTCCCCCTACTTACATACCTAATCAATTAGCAAATTGTGTTTGACTCCATCTTCAAAATATCTGTCGTAGTCTAATTATTCAACTCTTAACTACCTTTCCAAAGGAAATAATCCTTTTTTAAAAAATTTGTACATGAAGATATTCTTCATAATAATGTTATTGATAATAATAACAAAATTGGAAATAACGAAATGTTCAAAACAAGGGAGGGAAGAAATATAATTTTAAACGTTACAGTGATTAAAATGATACTTTGTGTGTTGGCATGGGTTAAATGACAAAACATCTACCAAATGGTATGTTTAATATGATCCCATGTTTTAAATAGGAAGGAAGGAAGGAAAGAGACATTTGGAGAAAAGTATCTGAAAGAAATAATATTTTGTTGATTCCAAAATGTTAATAGGTATCTGTGCATGCTGGGATTGTGGTTGATTTTTAGTTGTCTTCATCTTCTGCACAATCTGAATTGTTACATGTGTAATAGGATGTTAGAATAGGACTCTTTCTGCCTCAGTTTCCACTGAGGCACAAATATAGTAGATACCAAGATTCCCAGGTGAGTGTGGGGCAGACAGTACATATGCAGAATTTACAAAAAGAATAAAGGAGAATCTGCCTCACAACTCCCGGCCCCTTAACCAGGCCAAAGATATCAAAGAGTCAGAGGAAGGAAAAAGATAAAGATGTTTCCTTGTAGAGAGCTGTGGCCAGGCTCCTGGTTCCTTAGGTACCCTCTGACCCCAGGACCCCGGGAAAGATGCCTCAATAGGAATACTTGGAGCTCCTCTTGCAGTCTGGGGAACCCAGGACCTCAGAGAAAGCTGAAGCCTCTGTGGATGGGCCTGACTCTGCAAAAGCTGCAGGATGACAGCAGGGCTGACAAGAGACATTGGAAACGAGCCAGAGAGGGCTACTGCCTTGGACTTGCCTGACACTGCAGGTTTCCTGATGGGGGCCAGATAGGTGGGAAGAGAGTTGCCTTAGGCTGTCTTGGGCTGGAGGGGAACTTCGGGATGGCCAGGGGTTGAAGAAGGAGTGCAAGTGGCCACCTACATATAAAAACTGATGGGCTCAGCAGAGAACCACTGAAGAGCCTTAGAAGAGTGGCCAAGCGGAGAAGTATCAGCTTTAACCATCTGTCAGGCTCACCAGAGACTCCAGCTATAAACATCTGCTTGGCCTAGAAAGCATTGAGCCACCCACCCTTACCCATCCTCCACTGCCCATCCTCCACCTTGGCTGGGGCGGGGCATGTGGAGGGTGTGAAGGAGGTCGGGGTGGAGCTGAGCCAGGAGTGATTAGGGAGGACAAGTCAACCATGCCCCCACCCCTTTCCACTGGAAGATTTAGTGCGAAGCCGACCTAAGCTGACAGAATACAAATGATGCAGTGCTGTTTGGAATCTATTGGTATAGAACTGGATATTCTAATTTCTGAATCGATACTGCATTTGTTAAAGTAACCGTAGCACTGCATATTATCTAAGAGGAATGGAAAAGTAAGGGAGCATACCCGAGTTTTCATCTAGAGGCAGGAAAAATGAAAGGAAGAGTGGGAGAACAAAAGTCAGATTGTAGTTTTATCACAGTCTGTTCATCACGCTTGTTACCAGAACCCAGATGCCCCCTTGCGCTCACTTCCATCATTTCTTGCCTCCACAAAGGTAACCACTGTCCAGTCTTCCAACAGTATAGATTCCTTTTGCCTGATTTTGTGCTTTATGTAAATGGAATCAGTCAGGCTGTGCTCTTCCGTGGCTGGCTTCTTTCATTCAATATTGTGGGAGGTTCATCTCTGTTGTCACATGTAATTGTATCATTCATTTTCATTATTATGTGATGTTCTATAGTGTGAATATACCACAATTTATCCATTCTACTGTTGATGGGCATTTGGATAGCTTCTAGTTTTTGCCTATTACAAATAGTAATTACTATGAATAGTGTATCACTTTTTATAATGGGCGGAGAGCTATTAAAAAGTCTCTGGCATCTTCTTTCCTTTCCATTTCTGTAACTACCACCCCAGTTCAGGCCTTCACAAACAGTCACTGGTTCTATTAGCAATGGCCTCTTGATTGATATCCCCATCTACAGTTCATCATAAATACTGCCACCAAGTTTATCTTCTGAGAGCATAATTCTAATCATGCCATTTCCCTTACTCAAAAACGTCAAATGTCTCCCCACTGCCTTCCAACCAGAGCAGAAGTTCCTTTCCTTGGCATTCAAGGCCTCCTCCCTGCATTTGTACTCCAGAACATTTTTGTGTCCTAGTCAAGCTAAGCCACTGCCATAACCTAAACACAGGCTCTTTTTTTCTTCCTCTGCTTCTCTGTTCTTGCCACCCCGAGTCCATGTTGCATCATGGTGCCACTCACACTGTTCCTAACAGCGAACACACCTGTCAGAGTGCTTCTCCTCCCAAGTTGAGCTCGGATATATTTCTTTCAGCAGGTGGCTTGCATTCCCTTTGGCCAAAGTCATTTCCCATCTGCAGCGCTTTGTTGGACACTGCCTTACATATCATGTGCTGCTTCGTGTTAGTATTGCTCTCATTTGGGTTGCATTTTTCTTCCCCACTGAAATTTCTTCTCCATCTGGTTCATCTGTGTGTCTCCAGAGCAGCCAGCCCAGCTGGCTTACCCCTAGAAGAGGCTCAATAAACGTTTGTTGAATTATTTTGGAGAAGTTGTTTGAAAATGTCTTCCTGATTTTTACCTCTGATTCCCACTTCTCCTTTGAGTGAATTCCCCTCTTGCTCCTTGGTATTTTGTGTGTGTGCCGGCTCAGGAACATACTCTTTGGTGTCTGATGCTTCAACTGACCCTCAAGAAATAATGATAACTTCTCAATGCCACCCTCTTTAATTATACCATTTAAGCCCCTCCCCACGTCTTAAATGAATTAACTATTTATTTATTAGGCATCTAT
Organism: Pseudorca crassidens; assembly: GCF_039906515.1. Classification (NCBI taxonomy): domain Eukaryota; kingdom Metazoa; phylum Chordata; class Mammalia; order Artiodactyla; family Delphinidae; genus Pseudorca; species Pseudorca crassidens. The sequence continues at coordinate 63,799,506 of NC_090296.1, read as the reverse complement.
TTTGTACATGGACCATGAAAACTGGAATAAAATTTGCTCTGCACCTGCAAGACATCATTGCAGAGTTTTTAATATTGAAAATGTTTTAGTCTGTTGTCTATGGTTGATTTTTGAAACTTGCCTTTGTTTCACCACGATGGATGAATTGCACACTGGGTGAAATTCACGGATCTCAGTTGAGGTTTATCAAGTACTTTCAAAGCAAGTAGAACATAACACTGGAGCACTCTCTTGCTTTCCCATCAATACCTGGGTTCTCAAGAACTAGTTCCTCAATTAGTGCCTGAAAATATTGGTTATAATGATCAGACACCTCATTCATTTGCTCTCTCCCCCAGTTGTCTCAAGAGAATTTGGCTCCTCTGAGCACCAGAGATGACTTAATTTTGCGGTAAGAAAACAGGAATTAGAGGAAGCCAATTAGGAAACCTCAAGGAAGAGGAAGTGTCTCCAGGCTGAAAGGAAGGCTGTTGAGTCTTATTTCCTCTCTGTTCTTGACTCATCCTCTCGGTGCCTGACCAACTTCTGCACCACCCTTTCCCCACCTGATCAGGGGTCTGAAATGGGTGTGGGGTGAGATTGGGGGTAGTGAGCAGAGGGAATAAAGTCAAATAACATTCATAAAGACACCAAGATGTAGGGATACACCATGGGTGTGAAAATCTCAGTGAACTTTTTTTTTTTTTTTTTTTTTGCGGTATGCGGGCCTCTCACTGTTGTGGCCTCTCCCGTTGCGGAGCACAGGCTCCGGACGCGCAGGCTCAGTGGCCATGGCTCACGGGCCCAGCCGCTCCGCGGCATGTGGGATCTTCCCGGACCAGGGCACGAACCCGTGTGTCTGCATCGGCAGGCAGACTCTCAACCACTGCACCACCAGGGAAGGCCTCAGTGAATTTATTGATGCTTACGATTCCCATCCCCGTCCACAGTCATGGGTGAGGCTGCATGTATGCAGGATAGGGTGAGTAAGAATTGGCTGCTTTCTAAGTTAAGAAAACAGAATGAGTTTCACTTCTGAACAATAGCAGAGTGCAGTACAGGCTGGTGCAGTACTTGGCTTCCTTCTGTACTAGGGATAGATCAAAACAAAATAGCCAGCGATCCAGGCTTTATTTACCAGTGTCCCCTCCTTTCACAAAGAGAGAAGCTGAGTTAAAGTCTATTAGTAGGTGACTTATTTTCATTGTGCTTAATATTTTTTTCCTCCATGCCTTTAAGGTGGGTACAGCGTGCTCACCTGTTTGAGAGAAGAAACCGAGGTGGTGGCCACCAGTTGATCACTGGCAAGGCTCAGATTCAAACCCAGTGCTTCTGACACTCAAAGCAAAGCCTGACCATGTTCAGGACTCAGGCCCCTCCCTTCCCCATCTTATTTTTCACTGGAACATTTGCTGTTCTCTCAAGCTATGAAAGGCTTCCTGTGTTATCATGCTTAAGGGGAAGTTGTATGTTAAAAACCACCAACGGTTAAGCCCAAGCCAGCTGGGGTCTTCCAATGCTTCTTCCAGTATTCTGGGGAGACCCATGAGAATTCTTAGTGTTTCTCAAAGTCCTTGGCTTTCAGAAACAAGAGCTCAGTCATCAGTCAAGCATTGGGTTTTCATTTAAGGGGAAGTTTGGGAAAACAAGAGAAACATCAAAAGTTGTAAGAGTTGTTTTAGCTATAACAACTTTATACTGAAGTTGTTATAGCTAAAAATCAAGAGTGACCTGAAAGCTAAAGGTTTTGGCTCTCTAGAAGTTGTTCCTGGAGAGATTTAGTTAAGTGTCCTTTGGGTTGAGCTGCTACAAGTTTATTCCCTTTCAAATCAAAGGACAGCATTATCATTATTGGAGATGACTGACAGAATCCAGATGCAGAATTATATTGACTGGAAAGGAAAGGATGGAGTAGCAGGGAAATGATAGCTGTATGACTGCTATGTTGATAGACACCATATTGAACCCACCATTGGTATTGGAGGGTAAGAGAACCATACTAGGTGTTATGGGAGAGAGCGCTGGGGAGTGTTGCCATATTGGAATATGGTTTGAAGAGCTTTTGAGTAGAAGCATAACCAAGTACCTCATATGTCACGGTAGCACTTCCCACACCACGTTTGATGCCCCATTTGTCCCTCTCCTTTGCCCATAAATTATAGAACTGGAGTACAAAGAAATCACCCTTTTCTTTTTCCCCGAGACTCAAACAGATTGACAACTCCTAGGTAGCCAACCATAGCTACTGGGGTACAGGAAGAGCTTTAGGGTTTCTATTGGTATGAGAAAGATACAGATAGGGAGAAATACGAATGGAACTAGGTTCTTGCCCTCAGTCCCCTGAGGAGGCACCTGATGGCTCAAAGTCTGACCAGGGAGCTACCTCCCTTCTACTGTCCACACAGAACTGCCACATCCCTAGCTCTGTTGTGGCCACAGTTGACCTCTGGGGCCCCTTGACATCAGGGAATCCTAACTCTCCTAAGATACTCTATTACCACTGTTTCAACACCTGCTAATATCACATGGAAACACAGATAAGCTTCAGTTTTATATTCCCTGGCTCACTGAAACCACCAGCAGAGCGTCTTAAGCTAAGGGCTAAATTCTTATCTTGCCTTTAAACACCATGTGATTCAGCATGTCTGCAGTCACTGGGAATCTACGCTGCCAGTTTTTACCTTTGCCTTGTGGGTAACCCCTACCTTCCACCTACCTCCACCCCCAGGGGAGAATGTGGGCCTTGTCAAATGGAGGCCCCCAGGAGATTTTCCAAGACTCACGAGATGTCAAGTCATCTCTAAAAGTTTTCAAAAAACCAGAGAGTCATTTCAGAAAGTCTAACTTGGTGGCCCAACAGAGAGGAAGGTCAAATTTTCCATACAGACACAGCAAGTCTGCCCCCATAGGCTTGTGGTAAAGCTGCAGGAGCACTGGTCCCCAGACTTCTGTGAAAGCTCCCCAACCCAGGGGGAAGTCCACCTGGGTGAGTAGATTAGCTGCTGCTTGGTACCCAAGGCACATATTCGTGAAGTCTGCTTCCTGGGGATTTCCCTTAGCAATGGAATCAGCAAGGGGTTCGTCTTTCTGAAAGATTTCCTGGAGGAATCCATTGGCCTTGTGGAAAAACCTCAAATTCTAATATAAAATCTCTGGCCTTTTAGGTTTTGAGATTTGGATTTTTCAGTTATTCACAAATCTCTTCAAATAAAAACAGGTCAACATAGTAGAAAACCCAAACAGTGAGAATGCATATTCAGTGAATGATCGGAGCACCTCCTTCGTGCTAGGTACTGTTTGGCACTGAGGGTACACCGGGGAGCAAAACAGATGTGGCCACTGCCCTCAAGGAGCCTGATGTTCTAATTCTAGCTTTCAGTTTGTGTTGTATTGAAAATGAGGTCGGCTCCTTCCAGGAAGTATCCTTTAGGGTATTAATGTGTATATGCCATCCAAAATCCTATGCCTCTTTTAGGGCCCAGCTTAAATGCAACCTCAACGGAGGATCAGAATTTGTTTGAATGTGTGAAATAATTTTCACAGCCTGAAGTGTATGTGATTTTAAATATCTCGTCATTGCATGGCAGGGAACACCCAGGGGTGCTTCACAGCGGGTTGTGTCTACGTGGGAAGGAAAGGCAGCTATGAAAGCATTTCTCAATTGTTCCCTGTCTTTCTACAGTTTTTAGTTCAACTTGACAGTCAGTTACTGAACTTTTATGAGCCAAGCCCCATGCCAGGGGTGGTAGAGAATACAGAGATAAAAAGTATTCAGGCTCTGCCCTGTCAGTCTTTAGTGAAGCCCCTACACACAACTCTTTAAGGTAAACCATATGATTACCAATGTTTGACGCTTTTGACCTACAGAAATGGTCATTTCATTTGGTTCAGGCTAATAAAAGATTCAAGTTGTACGCACTAGGCATATAGGGGAAAAGAGGCAGATTGGTGGACCTGAGCTGCTTAGATGACGAGATGGGAATGAGTGTCCTTACAGGAGGAACAGGAGTGCGGGGGAAGGGGAGAGCCTGAGGAGGATATCAGGTAGTGCTTCTCAAAGCTGTGCTGTGGAATGTAGCCCTGCAATGGAAATAGGAGGATGAAGTGGAAGACAAGGCTGAAAAGATAGGTACAAGGTCAGCTAAGCTCAAGGCTGATTTTGATTCAGGAGCTCAAAGAAATCTGGGCAGAGAAGCAACCCAATGAGATCTTGCTCAAGAAAATGATTCCAAGAATGTGGATCAACAGGAAGAGATGCTACTGTGCAGCCAAAAATATAATAATAAATAATAATTTTTAAAAAGCTTGTGTTACAAAAAAGACTACATGGGGACAGAATAGGAAGTTTTGGGGAACTGAAAGCTGCTGCAAGGTTTTGGCTCTGAGGACTTGGAAAGTGTGGTATGAGGGACAGGAACTGGCTTGGGAGAAAAGAGATGGAATGAGGTATTCTGTTTTATTTTATTGATTGATTTTTGGCTGAATTGGGTCTTCGTTGCTGCGCGCGGGCTTTCTCTAGTTGCGGCGAGCGGGGGCTACTCTTCGTTGTGGTGCACGGGCTTCTCATTGCGGTGGCTTCTCTTGTTGCGGAGCTCGGTGTCTAGGGGCGCGGGCTTCAGCAATTGTTGTGCACGGGCTTAGCTGCTCCGCGGCATGTGGGATCTTCCCAGACCAGGGCTCGAACCTGTGTCTCCTGCACAGACAGGCGGATTCTTAACCACTGCGTCACCAGGGAAGCCCCAGGTGTTCTGTTTTAAACATGCTGGGTTTTGAGGTACCATGTGTCTCAATGTGAAAAATGTCATATATGCGATTAGAGAAGACTCAGCACCAGAGAAGGATCCAGCTAGAGACCTAGTTTTGAGGAAATATCAGCATAGAGGGGGCTGTTGAATGAGTTCACCCTCCAAGCAGCCTTACAGAGAACTCATTTTATCTATGACTCTTCAGGTAAACTGTAGGAGTTACAGTTTAGGAGGCTTGCTCAGTGTCTGAGGAAAAAAAAAGTACTCAAAAGGTCAGGAGGAGTTGGTGCTGAGGATAGGGACCTAAACCAGAAGCAAGGGACAACTTTTATCAGTACACTTGGGAATCAGCCAGAGCTGGAAAGTACCCTGTGTGCCAGAGATGATGTCTGCACTTAGTATTTTCTTAATCGAGTTTCAGTTTTGAATTTTCTTTTTCAGTAATGAAATAGAAGTTTATTTTTTTAAAAACACTCTTGAGAAATCGGAACTTCCATAACAAACTCCTTAGGAGGCTCTTACCAAATTTTTTCTTTTAAATGGAAAGTGAGTTTAAGAGAAAATACATTAAAGAGGTAAGAATCCCTACTTCAGTATTCATTACAGCTGGTATGGAAGTGCCAGAAATCTTGGTATACCTGGCCTTCCTGGCGCACAAACTACTGGGCAGAGGGGGCGGGCGACACTAGCTTAATATCTGTTTTGCATTTTATATTCACTAAATAGGAGCGTGCCTTGAGGTAGGTCAAAGTAGGCACATTTTACAGTTCCAAAAGCCACCTGCTGTTCTCCGGAGCTACCTCGCCTGCTTGGGAATTATTCTTATTAGTTCATCTAACGCCGGCTGCTATGAGCCTTTCCCTTCGGTTCTTGTTCATTATCAATCAAGGCTACTGATTCCTGTATTATACCTATATTTCAACCCCAGTTCCACTTTTAAGACAAAACTGTCGGGGGCTGTTGGCCAAAGGAAGATCTTGCCTGGCCAGAAAACTCTGCTCTGGAGTGGCTAGCAGAACCCGCTCCCTTCTGTACCTGAAATTAACGGCTGCTGCGGGAGCAGCTGCAATCCATTTATTTCTCCCTCTAGTAGCAGGAAGCAAAGTGGCTGGGTAAAGAGGTTAGAAGAACGCCAGCAAGCCAGAGCCAGGCTGGATATACAGGTGCCAAAACTAACGAGAGACTTGTTAAATACGCGATCCCACAGACAGGCAACTCACTACTCCTGGCCCCGGAAAGCTTTTTTTGTTCTTGCTATAGTCAATTCATTCTCTAGATAAAAGCTCTATAAACCGCCTCAACGAGAACTTACTTCACCAAACATTTTAAAGCCGCCCACACACGGGGCTGGCGCATACGCACATCGAAAGCCTTCGGTCCGCTCTCCCCACCCTCCACCAGGGGCGGGGCCTTGGCGTTCTCAGGCGCGCGGGAACTGACGCTAGAATCGTGACTTCGGGGCGCAAGAACGGATGAAGCCCGCCAGTGCCCCGGAAGCAGTCGCTGCAACTTCCGGAGGGGCTTGTACACCTGGTGCGGGAGCTACGGGGCCCCAGGATTGTGCTTGGAGTAGTGGTGCACCATGTCCCGTGGCTCCAGCGCTGGTTTTGACCGCCACATTACCATTTTTTCTCCCGAGGGCCGGCTCTACCAAGTAGGTGAGTGAACCGGGTTTGCCTTTGGCCCACTCGAATTGCTCTGTCATGGTACGGCCTAGAGCAGGAAGCCGCGGCCGGAGTTTAGTCCCGGGCTGAAGCATGGCCGGAGCTGGGACGGGAGGAGGGCCGAGGCCAGGTCGAGTCCCGTGATGTTCCCACTGATATCTGCAGGCAGAGATGGGAGCCCGAAGGCTGAAGGCCTCGGGCTCTCCAGGGCAAGCGGCCGCACTGCCTGGACACTGTAAAGCGTTGAGGAAGGTAGGGCTGTTTGACGTGGGTGGGCCCAACGTCTGTAATCCTCTGATGGGTAATTGGTTCCTTGACCTTCCAATTAAAACGTCGCCCCTCCGTTTTCCTTTGTTTGCAGCATGGACTTCCTGGTCCTGTGGTTAACTCCGCGTAGGCATTCAGAGCCTTCTGTGTGCCAGACGCTGTGCTGGTCCTGGGGGATGCAAAGATGTCACACCCTCACCTATACTGAAACTCACAGCTTAAAGGGAGTGACAGATACGTAAACAAACGGATAAAAAGAAAAATAAAAAGCGCCAAATTACAACTACCTACAGAGTTCAGGACATCTTCGAAAAACTGGTGGACAGGATGAGTGGCTGTCAGTTCTAGAGCTGCTCTTGAAACTAGCACTTCTCTTGACCCACATCTGTTTGAATGCTACTATAGTTTAAAAGCTGGTTCTGAATTGTAGATGATGTATGGTGAACTAGCTGTTTCCTGAACAGCTTCAACGGAAATAAACCCTAAAGTAGTTACAGTTATTCAGTATAGTAATATATTTTGTTGGATCGAAAAGGTGTCAGGGTTTGGGTAATGATTATAACCCCGGACCCTTAACCCCTTGCCCTGGAGAATTCAGTATCAGGAGAACCTGATTTACAACTGGCCGGTGATGGTTTCATTTTTGAGTGAATTTAGTACCTCAGTGCCTTGGCGAGGACAGTGATAAAATCGTCTGTGCTTGGAAATCATAAGGAGAGAGTTGGCCTGTAAATGAGGTTCTCTTCACCTGTAAATTTTAGAAATAAAGATAACTTGGAATGAAAGCAGTCTACTATATGGCTCTATACTGGATATAACGTAGCAAGAAACAACATCATATTGGTTAATTCAGTAACCCCTTAACTCATCCCCAATTGAAAAATATGACCTAAGATAGAACAGAGAGATGATAACTGTATCTTCAAGGAAGTTTCATTTTTAAAGTTTCATTCCTGAGTTTTAAAGATTTTTTTCTATGTTAGACTATGCTTTGAATGTTCTATTTCATGGTTTTTAATATGCAAACAGGAAAAGTCACTTAGACCTACACTTTGCTTTTGTATACTATATTGTGAAATCTAGCCGTAAAGCGTAGGCTTTAACGCTTCCCAGATTTGGTGAGTAGAGAGGCTGAATATAGTGTCATTTTAATGGTTTTAAAAGATTCAGAATAGAACATGTAGTTCAAAACAAGTTAAATATCTAGACAGAATAATTTTAAGCTCTGTCTTGTTGTATAACACACTCCCTCTGCTATGCAGGGCACTAATTAGACATTGCTAGGAAAAGGAAAGTCAAAGAATAGTTAGTAGGAGCAAGCAGTGTAGTGGTGAAGAGTTCAGGCCCTGGAGCCATACCTGGATTCAAATTCCTGCTCTCCTCCATACTAGCTCACCAGGGCAAGTGATATAACTTTAGCCTTAGTTTCTGTTTGCAAAGTTGGCCTAATAATTCCTTCCTTATATGGTTGTTTTGAGGATTAAATAAAATGATACATGTAGAGTGCTTAGCACAGTATTAAGTACTCAGTAAATGTTATTTTTTGTTTGATTCTTTGGCTTATTTTATTTTTGGTCTATTAAATTAGTAGCTCTATTTTCTTCTTTCATTGTCCATCCATGCTTGATTCTCTAGTGAAATATATGTACATTGTCATAATGTTGTAAGTACTGTTTATTAGTTTATAAACTTTAGAATCTGCCAAAGACAAAACGTATAAGAATTATAAAGTGCAAATTGTTAACCATAACAGTGGAAAAATAATATAAGAAAAATGGAGAGATGACAAGGGAATGGAAAGGCGAGTATGCTCCTCATCTTCCGTAGTTGGAGTTCAAAAGATAAGTGTAGTCTAACGTTGATAAATTTTAAAAAATAGAGGTATAAATTTAAAGTTACAATGCTAACTATAATCATAAACGAACTGTTGGCAGTGTTTGTTCCCAAGGAGTAGAGAGAAAGATTTTTGATTGTTACCTGTGCCTTGAAAATTTTCTCTCAGTGAATGTATTCTAGGGGTAGGGTGTGTGTGTGTGTGTGTGTGTGTGTGTGTGTGTGTGTGTGTGTGTGTGTGTGTGTGTGTGTGTGTGTGTGTGTGTGTGTGTGTGTGTGTCTGTGTGTGTAGAAAAACTGTGGCGCTATATACAGAGCACTTATCAGTGGGGAAACGAAGGCCCATAAGCCTGACTACTTTCAGGCCTCTCTTCTGCTTGCAGGTCTTTTGCTGGATATGCCTGGCAAGGGAGGTAGGAGCAGTCACTTGAATTGCCTCCCAGATGAAAGTGAGCACTGCTTGGTTGCTTCTAAGAAGGGAGCATGCTGATAAGGAAAGGAAAGAAATGGTCTGGTAGAGACAGACTGGAGAGGACAGTTTTCTAATCTGGAAGTGGTACTGTGTACTGAAGCCAGGATTCCTGGGGAGTCCTTGCTCCACACCAACTAGGAAAACTTTATACATATGTAAAATAGAGATAATAATTCCACTTACCTTATAGGTCTCTAAGGATTTAATGAGCTAATAGATGTAAAGTACTGTGTCTGTCACATAGTAAGTGCTCAGTAAAATGTTTCTGTGAGGGATACTGTCAGGAAGAAACAAGTGGCTGATAAAAATGGAATCAGGAGTTTCACAAATAAGTGGATTGAGGAGTACTTACTGTTTGCTTCTTTTGCTGTTAAAAAAAAATTCTTGTTTTAAAGTAGTGTTTCTCAACCCAGACTTCTCATGGCCTCTTGAATCTGATTTGAAATTAAATGTGTATATGTATACATATGTGTATATATATTCATAAATACATACATATTAAAACTACACAAAAATAATGGGATCAAACACTGCTATGTTTCAACCTCATATCCTCCTCCCCCGACACACACACAAACGCCAAGATTTCTAATGACCCCATCTGCTTGAACATCACCATTTTAAGGAGTGTAATATTTGGAGACACTGTGAAATGAGACACACTTCCTGCTTAAGTTACAAGGTTAGGGAAAGACAGAATGGCAGTTTCAAAAAATCTTAACAAAAAGTTTCTAGTCATACAGCATTCAAATTGAATGTAGACGTATCCTGCAGAATACCTGCCTTTCCCCAGTAGAATATCTCTTATTTTTTTGATAACCAAACTTTGAAGAATGTATGGACCATACATTATTTTTCCAGCCCATGTTTATATGGGAAAAACTCATATTTTCCAAAATTCAGTACAGGTTTTTGTTTGTTTTTAAACGTCTATTTTTTTCCCAGTGTTGTAAGTTAGAAGTCTGGTAGGCTTAGGGTCACATAGGCTGAAAATTAAGGTGTCATTAGGGCTGCATTCTCTCTCTTTTTTTTTTAATTTTAGATTTGTGTTTTATTGGGGTAATATTGGCTTATAACATTAAGTTTCATGTGTACAACATTTCTATTTCCGTATACCCTGCATCATGCTGAGCACCAAAAATTTAGTTTCCATCTCAGTTCAGCATTTTAGACAAAATTATGGATGGGATAAATCTTGAGTTACGTTCCTATAATTGGCAGAATTTCAGAATCACCTGTAGATGCTTCGAAATGAGCGTCCATAAATGGGATGTGCATCGCTGTTGTCGCTAGCATCACACTGAGCAGCTCATACTGTGAGCCATTGTCGGGCATTGTGTGCTTGTCCTGAACATTTTGTCACAGTACCTTTTATTTAGCCCCTGTTTTTTCCTAGTGTTATACGGAGTCCTGGAAAAGTTGGGAAAGTGTTGAGGAAGATTGTAGAGGAGGAAGCAGAGTGTGTAAGAGATTACTGTGGAAAAGAGGTCTCTATATACAAACAACTGTTTACTAACCATTTTATTTGTAATCAAGGAAGCAGTTTTCATTCTAACCTGTTTGTTGTTAGGTTGAACCTTGTGAAACTGCTGGTGTTTGACTGGTTTTTACCTATAAAAATAGCTCTTTCGTGTGGTTCAATCTAATACATGTATAATAGGTAATATACTATGTATTTAAGTTACTAATTAAGAAATTTAATATGTAACTTAAATCCATTATAATCTTTCCCATTTAAAATAATAAATTCATTATAGTTTTTCCCATTTAAAAAATGAGAAATGGGCTGTCATTTTCCTGCATAATCTTGGACATTCAATAACAGATTACTGAGATTAACATAACAGTGCTTGCTAGTTTTGTAAGTTTCTGAAATTTTATCCAAAAACACAAATCTTTAGTAATGGAGATAAAGTGTTTAATTATTATTTCTGACATGTGAATTCTGACTTTTAAAAACTAAACATGCCTTTTAAATGCTGCCTATGAACTATTTTCTCTTAATTGGGCTTTGTGCTCACCTCTGCTATAAACTGTGACATTACTTTTTACTCTCCCAGTGTTTCTTTAGAAGATACCTTTTAGTTATTGTCTCTAGATTCTTTACTTGGCAGTTTCCATTTTTGTGGAAATTATTGTAACATACATATTTTATGGTGGTATTATTTAAATTAAAATTGTTTTAATTAAAAATTTTTTTAAATTGAGGTATAGTTGGCGAACAATATCATATAAGTTTCAGGTGTACAGCATGGTAATTCACAATTTTTAATGGTTATACCCCATTTATAGTTATTATAAAATATTGGCTATATTCCCTGTGCTGTACAATATGTGTTTTTGTAGCTTATTTATTTTATGCTGGTGGTAGTGTTATAATGGGGATTCATTTACACAAAATTTTATTGAAAATTACAGTGCAGTGCACCATGGTAAGTACTAAAATATCTGTGCAAAAAAGGGTACTTTTGGAAGTGACACTCACAGGGAGAGCCAGGAAAGTTTCCTCAGAGAATATAAATTGATCTACATGGAGATTAGATAAGGATATTCAGTGAGACCAGTGTATTGGTCAGTCAGTGTGGTTGGAGCAGACAGTGATAACTGGAAGAGTAGATTGTAGCAAAATTTTGAAGAGATTTGGATGCCATTCTAGAGTTTGGACTTTGTCCCATAGGTTTTGGACATAGCCGGCAGAAATCTTTAAGAACGACAAAATTATTAAGTAAAATAGAAGAGTTGAGTGTAGAACTAGAGTAGAAAGGGACAGATGACAGGAAGACCACTTTGGAGAGGCTTGTTCAGTAATCCATATAAGCCCTAATGAGTGAACTAAGGTATTGAGAGAGAAAGGCTGGAGAAGGGGAGATTCTTGAGTTTTATTTTTTTATTTTTTTTGCGGCACACGGGCCTCTCACTGTTGTGGCCTCTCCCGTTGCGGAGCACAGGCTCCGGACGCGCAGGCTCAGTGGCCATGGCTCACGGGCCCAGCCACTCTGCGGCATGTGGGATCTTCCCGGACCGGGGCACGAACCTGTGTCCCCTGCATTGGCAGGCGGACTCTCAACCACTGCACCACCAGGGAATCCCTTGAGTTTTATTTTTAAAAATTTTATTATGGAAAATTTCAAACCAAAGTAGGTAGAATAATAAAATGACCCACATGTATCCATAATCCCACTTCAGCGGTTGTCAGCATTTTATCAATCTTGTTTTCCCATATACTTTTCCCATCTCTGCTGGACTGTTTTAAAGCAAATCCTAGATACGAGTGGACATTTCTCTGATGAGACAGAAGTGAAGAGTCAGAAATGGTACCCAGCTTGAAAACTTGAGTGGTTAGTAATTTGAGATAAGGACTATAAAAAAAGAAGGAGGTTTATAGAGAAGAGGAGTTTAATTTCAGCCATGCCTGTGGGAGAAATAGGCATTTGCAAATGTGGGTTCAGAGCTAAAGATGACATAGTTAGTGGTGATTATATAGGATAAAATCATCTAGTGATAGGGAGAAATGATAGAATTCTGGGGGATACCAGTATTTAAGGAATCAGCTGAAGAGATGGAAGCAGTGAAGGAGACTGGAAAGTAGGAGATGAAGAGCAGGATTGATTGATTGATTGATTGATTGATTGATTGATTGATTTGGCTGTGTTGGGTCTTCGTTGCAGTGCACGGGCTACTCAGTGCGGTGGCTTCTCTTGTTGCGGAGCACAGGCTCTTGGCCACATGGGCCTCGGTAGTTGCAGCACGCAGGCTCAGTAGTTGTGGCTCACGGGCTCCAGAATGTAGGCTCAGCAGTTGTGGCGCACGGGCTTAGTTGCTCCGCGGCACGTGTGATCTTCCTGGACCAGGGCCCGAACCTGTGTCCCCTGCATTGGCAGGTGGATTAACCACTGCGCCACCAGGGAAGTCCCAGGAATGATATTCTTAACTAAGAACTTTAAATTAAATTTAAAATTCAGTTCCTTCATTGCACTAGCCATATTTCAAGTGCTCAGTAGCCACATGTGGCTAATGGCTATTATATTGGACAGTGCAAATGTAGAACACTGCCATCATCACAGAAAGTTCTGCTGGACAGCACTACTCTATACAGAGAGGGAGAGAGGACTAGGACTCCTTTAATGAATCCTGGCTAATTCATAGGCACATTGTCTATTGAGAAACATTTTCTACTCCTTTAATGAATACTGGCTAATTCATAGGTACATTGTCTATTGATAAACATTTTCTATGTGTAAAAAAAATTTTTTTTTGTGGGACAAAATTTTATTGTATGGTGAGGGCTGTAGCTCTTTCTTTTGTGGCCTTTTATCTTTTGCATTATTTAAGCAGACCGGATAAGTAATGCACATGAGTGAAACCGGCTGGTGAGATAGGAGGAGGAGTGATGGGAACTGTGAAAAACTGCAAAACACATGCCAACCCTAGATGATTTTTCCTCTGCAGGACAGTTGCTATGTGGGAATGAGGGTCAAAAGATACCAGAATTTGTTTTTTCTAAGAAAAACTAAACCCTGATTTTATTTTATCAGACTTTTAGTTAATTAAAATCTTTCTAGAAAACTGTGTATTCTAAACCAGTTTGAGTAAGCTGGATTGGGTCCATGGCCAACCTTTGACTTAGTGTCTACTGGTTGCAAGTGTAATTTTAAAATTCCTTGGTTCCTGCTTTCTTTGACTATCCATTTTGGTGGTGGAGGGGGAAATACACATTTGAAAATGCTAAAATTACTGGTGAGATAGGAAATACTATGGGAATTCAGAGAAAGGGTTGAAGAGTCCCTTCTAGGACAATCAGAGAAAGTGTCCATGGGAAATGGAAGAGGCTTGAGGGGAAGGGCAGGCATTGGCTAGGTGGAAGGAAGTAAGAGTGATAGGGCAGTCCAGAGAGGACCTGAAGCAGCAGACATGGGTGTGGGAAGGGTCAAGGTCTCTAAGCAAAAAGTACAGTGTAAGAGGAGAGATGGTAAAAATTGCAAACTAATAGCCCTGTATAACCATAGATGGAATACTTTTTAGGCCAGAATTGTGTTCCGAACAATCAGGTAATAACACAGCAAGGAGTTGAAAATGTGGAACTGAAATCAGGTGAGATCAAGGATGGTAACCCAGATATATATCTGTATAGAAGTGATTGTCCCTAATGTTTCTTTATCTCTATAATATGTAGTGATAACTCTTCTTTTATTCCTGGTAACTGGTCATTTGTATTCTCTTATTTTCTTAGTTAGTCTGGCTAGAGGTTTGTGTGAGTTTCCTGTGGCTGCTGTAACAAATCACCACAAACTTGGAGGCTTAACACAACAGAATTTATTCTCTCACAGTTCTGGAGGCCCGAAGTCTGAAATCTGTATCACCAGACCAACATCTAGCTGTCGAGCAGGGCCATGCTTTCTCTGGAGGCTCTAGGGAAGAATGCGTTCCTTGTCTCGTCCACTTCAAGAGGCCAAGCATTTCTTGGCTTGCGGCTGCATCACTCTGATCTTCAAGACCAGCATTTTCAAATCTGTCTGCTCCCTCTTCATAGCACCTTCTCCTCTGTGTGTATAAAGTTTCCCTCTGTCTCTTAATAGGAATGCATTTAGGGCCCACCAGGATAATCTCCCCATCTCAAGATTAACTTAATCACATGTGCAAAGATTTCTCTCTCTTTTTTTTTTTTTTCCCCCTTGGCTATATATGGTAGTATTTGCAGGTTCCAGGGATTAGGACATGGATATCATTTGGGGACCGTTTTTCAACATACCAAAAGGCTTATAATTTTGTTGGGTTTTTTTTGGTTTTTGGTTTGGCCGCACCTTGCGGTACGTGAGATCTTAGTTCCCTGACCAGGGATTGAACCCATGCCCCCTGCATTGGGAGTGCAGAGTCTTAACCACTGGACTGCCAGGGAAGTCCCATTGGTTTATTGTTTTTTGTTCAAAGAATCAATTTTTGACTTTGCTCATGTTCTCTTTTTTGTCTATTTCATTGATTTCTGATCTTTATTATTTCTTTTCTTCTAATCTGGGTTTACTTTGCCCTTTTCTAGCTTCTTAAAGTGGAAACTTAGGTTTGCAGTGTAGGACTGAGGGCCCCAACTACCTTCTGGCTGTTCACCAGAGGCCACCGGTGGTTCTTGCCCCATAGCTACTTATCATGCCAGCAGGAAGAATCTCAAGAGTGAGTCTGCTAGCAAGGTGGAGTCTATATACTGTAATCAGTAGAGTGCCATCCCATCACCTTTGCCATATTTAGTTTGTTAGAAGGAAGTTAAGAGATCTTGCCCACACTCAGGGGAGGGGATTACACAGAGATGTGAATACCAGGAGGCAGGTATTGTGGAGGGGAGGCCACCTTAGGATCTGTCCACCATAGCAGTAAAATTCCTTCTGAACACTTTTGCTGCATCCTACAAGTTTTGATACATTTTTATTACCATTCAGTTCAAAATATTTAAAAATGTCCCTGGTGATTACTTCTTTGATGCATGGATTATTTAGAAGTGTGGTTTTAAATTTTCAAATTTAAAATTTTCCCTAAGTATAGGGATTTCAGCACTTTAAAAATTGAGACTTATTTTATGGCCTAACATATGGTCTGTCTTGGTAAATGTACCATGTACTGTTAATACCATGTGCCTGTATATTTTTCAGTTATTGCCAGTAGTATTCTACAGATACCACCTAGGTCAGGGTGGTTGATGGTGTAGTTCATATCATGTATGTCTACTTTTTTGGTGTTTGTTTCTAGCGGTTGCTGAGTGCCAGTGTTAAAATCTTTAACTGGGTGTGATTGTCCATTTCTTTTTTTAATTTGGTCAATCTTCCTTTCATGTATTCTGAAGTAGTCTTAAAAAGTGTGTATACATTTATGAGTGTTATGTCTTCTTATGAATTGATTCTTCTATCATTTTGAAATGTTCCTCTTTATTTCTGATAATACTCTTTGTCTTGAAGTCTACTTTATCTGATATTAATATAGTCCCTCCAACTTTCTGATGCTTACTTTTACGTGGTATACGTTTTTTCATCCATTTATTAAAGTGTGTCTCCAGTAGGCAGCATATATTTGAGTCTTGCTTTTCTATCCATTCTGACAGTTTCTGCTTTTTTTAATCTTAAAATTTTTTTATTTGAATTTTACATATTCATTTATTTTTTATACAGCAGGTTCTTATTATTTATTTTATACATAATAGTGCATGTATGTCAATCCCAATCTCCCAGTTCATCCCACCACCACCACTCTCCCGCTCCGCTTTTCCCGCTTGGTGTCCATACATTTGTTCTCTACATCTGTCAGTTTCTTTTAATTGGAGTATTTCATCCATTAGCATTTATTTATTTATGTATTTATGACTGCATTGGGTCTTTGTTGCTGCGCGTGGGCTTTCTCTAGTTAGGGCGAGTGGGGGCTATTCGTTGTTGCGGTGTGCAGGCTTCTCATTGTGGTGGCTTTTCTTGTTGCGGAGCATGGCCTCTAGGCACACGGGCTTCAGTAGTTGTGGCATGTGGGCTCAGTAGTTGTGGCACACGGGCTTAGTTGCTCCACGGCATGTGGGATCTTCCTGGACCAGGGCTTGAACCTGTGTCCCCTGCATTGGCAGGCAGATTCTTAACCACTGCGCCACCAGGGAAGTCCCCTCATCCATTAGCATTTAATGCAGTTGTTGACATGGTTAGATTTAAATTTACTATTTTATTTATTTCTGTTTGTCTTTGTTTTGTTTGTTTGTTTATTTGTTCCCCAGTACCTCCTCCCTTGCCTCCTTTTCAATTATTTGAACAGTTTTTAGAATTTCATTTTAATCTATTAGCCTTTTGGCTACTTCTTAGCATCCTTTAGTGTTGTTCTAAGGAATATAATATACATGCTTAACTTCTCCCAGTTAATACTTCTCATTTCACATAAAATGTGCAAGCCTTGAAACATTGAAAGTCCATTTACTCCCTTTCTTTTTTATAAGTAATACATGTACATATTTCATAAACTCCACAAATATAACTTTTGTTAAGTATTTATATATATATATAAAAAAATAAAATAGATCTATTTATTTATTTATTTTTGGCTGTGTTGGGTCTTCATTGCTGCGCGAGGGCTTTTCTCTAGTTGGGGCAAGTGGGGGCTACTCTTCATTGCAGTGTGTGGGCTTCTCATTGCGGTGGTTTCTCTTGTTGCAGAGCATGGGCTCTAGGCACATGGGCTTCAGTAGTTGTGGCTTGTGGGCTCTAGATCACAGCCTCAGTAGTTGTGGTGCATGGGCTTAGTTGCTCCGCAGCATGTGGGATCTTCCCCGACCAGGGCTTGAACCCGTGTCTCTTGCATTGTCAGGTGGATTCTTAACCACTGCACCACCAGGGAAGCCCTTGTTAGGTATTTTTAAAGAATTAAAGAGAATAAAATACTCTTTTATATTTATCCAGATATTTACCATTTTTTGATATTCCTCATTTCTAAAGATTGGAGTTTTCTTTTGGTATCATTTTCCTTCAGCTTGAAGAACTTCTTTTAGTGTTTTTGTTGCAAGTCTGAAAGTATCTTTATTTTACTTTCATTCTTGAAGGATGTTTTTGTTGGATATAGAATTCTGAATTGATGATTTTTCTTTCCACACGTTAAGGATGTTCCACTGTCTTCAGGTGCAATCATGGAATTCAAATCATTGTTCTCTTGTGTATAATCTGTTCTTTTTCTCTGTTTTTCAAAATTTTCTCTGCTTTTGGTTTTCAGGAATTTGACTTATAATGAGTGCACAGGTGTGGTTTTCTTTGTATTTATCCTGCTTGGAGTTTGCTGGTTCTTCAGTATGAAATTTTATGTCTTTTTCCAAATTTGGAGCATTTTAGCCATTATTTCTAAAGATTTTTTTTTGGTGGAGGGGGGGTTCTCGTGCTTTCCTGTCCGTATGGGACTCCAGTTACACATTATACCTTTTGATGTTGACCCACAGACTTGTTAAATCTGTTTTCTCTTGTTTAAAATTGGATAGGGAATTCCTTGGTGGTCCAGTGGTTAGGACTCTGTGCTTCCACTGCAGGGGGCTCAGGTTCAATCCCTGGTCTGGGAACTAAGATCCTGCATGCCGTGCAGCATGGCCAAAAAAAAAAAAAAAGAGGGATAGTTTGGTTCATTTTCATGTATCTCCATTCTGCAGTTAAGTTCAGTTGGTGAATTTTTAAATTTCAGATATTGTATTTTTCAGTTCTGTAATTTCTATTTGGTTCTTTTGTAATTTACTGAGATTTCTTATTTCATCTTGAATATTTTTCATTATGTCATTGAACATACTTTTAATAACTTTGCCTGCTAATACAACATGTGGGTCATCTCAGGGTTGGTCTCTTCTAAGTAGATCATGTTTAACTATGTTTTGTTTGGTTTGGTTTGGTTTCTTTTTTGGTATGTTGAGTAATTCTGGATTATATCCTGGGCATTTGTGAATGTTAGGTTGTGAAGACTGGATTCTGTTATATTCCTCCAAAGAGCGTTAATTTGTTCTAGCAGGCGGTTAATTTGGGTGGCAGCTTAAATCTCAATTCTTTTATCCTAGCTAGGCTGCTTGGAGTCTGTCTTTTGCGTGTGTGGTTATGGAATCAGCTAGAGATTTGGGCAACGTAGAAGTTGGGGCTCTCCTTCTCTGGCTCTCTCCTTTCTCTTCCTCATTTTCCAGCAGCTGTGGTTGGTTACTCCCCCAAGCTGTTCCCTAGCTCTTCAGGCCAAAAGGACAGAGTTTTCTGTGGGTGTTTACCCCTGACTGGGACCTGCATGCAAACTTAAGTCATGAAAATGGGGAGCTCACCCCAGTCCATTGCCATCTTCAAGCGTTGCCTCCCTCTTTGGAATCTGCCTCTTTTGGCCTCTTTCTGGTGTCTTTGGGTAGTTTTGTCTAGAGTTTATAGTTTACCTGTGGAGGGTTGATCTGGTAGAGGCTTTATTGACCATATGAGAAACAGAACTGAGAAGCATTATGAAACATTATATTTTAGAAGTTGTTTGTGGTGTAATGGGATGGTAAAAACAAGCTGTTGTAATTAGCTAGTTAAATGTAAGTTAGATCTGAGGATTTTCTTTGAGGTGATTTTTCTAGAGTCTTTTTACTCTTTTGTTCTCTTCAATATGTGGCCACTTAGAAATATTTGGCAAAGAATTTTTATCACAGCTCCTATTAAAGGAAATTCTTTGGTGTCATAGGTAGTATCTTCCTCAGATGATCTTCATCACCAGTGGCTTTTTGAACCAAATAAGACCAGGCCTCAGACCTGGCGCACAGAGTAAAAGCATCTATTATGCATCAAATGTAGATAACAATTGGAGTAGTGAGTAACTTTTTTCTTTTACATTATCCTTTATATTTTCTACAGTGAGCATATATTAATTTTTGTTGCTCTTTTCCAAATTACAAAATATATGTTTATATTAAGTTTAAATATTACAGAAATATACAGCATAGAAAGGGATAGTCTCATCTGTAATTCTCCTCTCCACAGGCAGTCATTATCAGCTAAACCACATGGTGCCATAGTAGTTTGTTTTTATAAACCACTTCAGTTCAGCTGTTTTAACATGGGAATGATTTGACAGCAGCTAGAGAAGTGCACAAGCTGAAGTTTGTTATAGATAAACTAAAGAATCCTATAGTGTAGGTAACATGAAAATTGCAAATAACATGATCCAGAAGATTTCAATTTGGTAGGGGGGAAAAAAAGGCAAAGTAATCTAACAGCAGTCAAAACTGCATACAGTCAATTAGTTATTGACCAAAAGTTAACAGAAATAGTAAATCTTGAGAAAATTTAGATCACCTAAATTTGACCCAGGGAAACCAGACTTGGTAGAAATAATGGCTACAAAACAAACTTTTTAAATGATAAAACGTAATTGATAAAGATTTGATATAATAAAACTTAATTAAATGTTTATTGGAAATTTGGTATTTGTACCTGATGAAAATGATCAAAATGGAAAGAAGTGGAGTTGGTTTAATTACGATTTATTATTATCATTATTATTTTGACTTTGCATGTATTGGATGGCATTCCATGTTAGTTCATAAAGCTCTTTATTTTTAATAACTATTTGTTATTCCATTGTATGAATCTATGATCATTTATTTCACTTCTTAAAAAAAACTGTTCTATTTTCCAGAATATGCTTTTAAGGCTATTAACCAGGGTGGCCTTACATCAGTAGCTGTCAGAGGGAAAGACTGTGCAGTAATTGTCACACAGAAGAAAGTACCTGTAAGTAGTACTGCCAAGATAGCCAATTGTTGCAGAATATAATGCAAGAATGTTTCATGAGTTTGTACAAGGGTATATTATTATATATGTTAACATTGTTTTTACTTTGACCCTGCTTTCCTGTCTGTCATCCAAGAAGAATTGACAATTTAACTGAGTAGACAGAATTGACAAGTTGAACTTTGTGGTATGATTATAAGCACATTGGGATTTCTAGGTCTTTTGTCTTCAGGGACCTCAAAACACTCTTTGGTGAGCTATAATTCTTGCCCACAGGAAACATATCATCTGAAAAAGGAAAACAGAGTTGTGCCCCTGCCCCCATTTTTTATTGCTTTTAACTGTAAAATGAGCAGAAGACATTTATTATATAGTTCATTGTTATCATTCCATAATATTTTTTTGTCACTACACAGAGACCTGTGATTTTTAAAATTATCTTGATTTATTTTGTTCATTAGGACAAATTATTGGATTCCAGCACAGTGACTCACTTATTCAAGATAACCGAAAACATCGGCTGCGTGATGACAGGAATGACAGGTGATTGACTTAATACCTACTTAGATTTTTTATTTTCTTCAGATTATTTTTGAGTTTTGTATTAATTTTAAAAGGCTTCCTTTAGTGTCTGATTTTCAGGTGATATGAGTAGATTTGCAGTCTTCCAAGGCTAGTATCAATATCTTCGGAGTATTGTGAGCTTTTTTGAAACCATAAGTATAATAGAATTAGACCTCTATGCTGCAGTCAGGGAAACTGAGCTGAGGCCCCTCTCATAGATGATTTATTTCAGATATGGTTAGTAATTTAAGGGGACATAAGTCAGTATATCTCAAACCTGGTGATAGTGACACTGGTTAGAAGGAGGTGAGGATTATAAAAATAACATTGGGTTTTTATTTTCTGAAATCAAGGGAAAATTCAAGCCCACCAAAAAAAGATTGAGAGAAATATTATTTTCTTTCCTTAAAACCTGGTCTTTGGGGAGTTATTAGACACTTTTAGAAACTATTTTGACAGCTGATGAAGGGCTCAGCATAAAAGTGCAGTGCTGGATATAGAACTTCATTTTTTAAACTTTTTTCCTTTTTTGTCACATACTTATTGCTGAGTCATTCATTATACGTTGGTGGGAGGAAAAGCCATAGTGGACCACTTCTGTTTTCCTTAAGTCATAATGGAGATATATGTATATATTGGGAAAAATTACCTGAATTGAGGTTCATTCTTTCCTTCTAAAGAAGTAAACCTTTGTTTTTTATGCTCTAAGCTGACAGCAGATCCCAGGTACAGAGGGCACGCTATGAAGCAGCTAATTGGAAATACAAGTATGGTTACGAGATTCCTGTGGACATGCTGTGTAAAAGAATTGCTGATATTTCTCAGGTCTACACACAGAATGCTGAAATGAGGCCTCTTGGTTGTTGTAAGTATGCAAAGAAGTCTCCCAAATAATTGATGAATTATGATTTTTTTTTTTTTAGCAAACATGCATAAAGAAAGTTATTTCAGTAACACTTGGGTTTGGAACATGTGGTTTGGAAGTTATAAAAGGTGAGGAAATCTTTATAATAAATCAGTGATGGAAGGATAGGTTTCACAACAGTATTTTAGGCACTACCTTTAAACTTTAGATGCTATTAGGCTTTTGTAATGGAGGTTCTACTGCAATTCTAGATTACTAGTTCGATGGAAATGCTTAAATTAGGCATCTTAACAATGTAGTTGTTTCTTTGGACCACCCTAAAGAATCAGGCTCACACATATATACCTGTGATTCATGTATTTAGAATAAATTTCTTCTTTAAAAAACAAGTAAAATTTTATTGGGAGAGGAATAAGCTTTACTGATCTGAGATTTAATGTAATAAATTAGCCTGAAAAATTCAACGTTTGTTCCTGACATTGTGTCATTCATTTATGAGAATTAAAGCAGTCAGTGTAATGATTTTTCTTTAGCATCTGACCCTATTTTTGACCTGTCACTTAAATATTCTCCCTTGATTTCTTCAATGATACTCTTCTCCTCAGTTTCCTTAGCTTATCGTCTTCTACTGGTCCCTTAAATGTTGTTGCTCATCGGGTTTCTCTCCTTGGTCCTTCTCTCCTCTTTGTTCTACTGGGTGATCTCATCCACTTTGATGGCTTCGTTTACTACCTGTATGCCAGTCACTCCCTCATTAGCTTTAGCCCAGTCTCTTCCTTCATGTCCCACAGATACTTCAAACTTGAAATCGTTGCTCTTTTCCTACTCTCATCCTCAACTTCTGTTCTACCCCCATCTCACCTTCCCTGGTCATCTGTTTATTCATCAAGCTTTACCTTAGAACATGTCCCTTCCATCTCCTCTGTCACTTTTTCATTGTCTTTTGCCTCTGCCACCTAATTTACTGCCTTTCTTCCTCCTTACTCTTTCCTAGTCTGTTCCATATTCCTACATGAGTTATCATTCTAAAATCAAATTTTGTTGTTTTGTTGTTAATACGATGTGCAAGGCCCCTTACAGTTTACTCCCAAGTTGCCTCTTGGACCTGAAGCTCTGCATTTCTCTTTTCACCTGAAGCTCCTGTAATACATGGATCTTTTGTCATTCCTTGGGTGTGCCCTGACCTTTCATGTTCCTTTTGCCTTGATTGCCCTTCATTTCCTTATCTTTTAAACCTGCTCATTTTGCAAGACCCTGAAGTAAAGAAGTGTTTCTTTTTTTCCCCCTCAGAGAATTAAGTGGACCTCTCTTTGGTGGTGCCCTTGTACTTTGTATCACAGCTCAAGTATAAAATGTAAAGAAAATTACAGGGTAACCTAACATTAGAATAAAATGGATAGCTGATCACTGTCATAGTGTTTATCAATAAAATAAGCTTCAAAATTCCTCATTACTAGACTCTATAAAACATCTATAAATGTGAATAGAGTCATTGAATAATACCAAATCTTGTAAGAAGACACTATATAAAAAAGGTTCAAATGGGGTTAAGCCATTCTTTAAATACTTTGTTACCTGCTCTGCTGAGTAGAAAGAAGTTTGGTGGTGGTTGTTTATTTTAATTGTATGTCATTATAATAACATAATTATACAAGAAAAAGTATTTCTTGGTCAAATAAACTGAAGAACTACTGAGCTAAAGTAGGTCAGCCTACAGCAGAAGATTTTAGAACATCTAATATGCTTTTGTATATTATTTTTTCTAAAAGAAGTATGTGAAAAGTATATTTTCCAAATTTATTTGACCAGTTAACGTCTTGAGGGATTAGGGTTCAAAGGAACATGCTTTGGGTAATAGCAAGGATTAGAAAATTGTAAATTACATTTGTGATCATTAAAACCTTTAAAAAATCCGTGATAAAACCTTTTGGATAATAGAAATTTGTTACCTTATTTATCTGTGGTGATAACCTATGTTTTATTAGTTTTCTTAAAACAAAACACATCCTTTAAAAAATATTTTTAAAGAATGGTGGAATTGGCTAACCTGATTTTCTTTGCTTTCCTGAGTTGCCTTTTCTGTAACATCATTTAATTTCCACGTTTATTGAGCATTTACTGTCACCCATTAAAACTGTTCTCAGGAAAAAAAAAAAAAACTTAAAATAGACGGCCAGAGTAATGATTAACAACAGCTATGTGGCAATACCAAGAGAGAAGAAATCTTGTTGTATAAAGACATAAGATATTTAATGAGGGTCTTTCTTTCTGTTTAGGTATGATTTTAATCGGTATAGATGAAGAACAAGGCCCTCAGGTGTACAAGTGTGATCCTGCAGGTTACTACTGTGGGTTTAAAGCCACTGCAGCAGGAGTTAAACAAACCGAGTCAACCAGCTTCCTTGAAAAAAAAGTGAAGAAGAAATTTGATTGGACATTTGAACAGACAGTGGAAGTAAGTTAGCCAAAAGGAACTGACCTTTTTTTTATGCGATATAGAATAATGAGGATCATTGCAGAATTGACAATCTGTATAGGCTATTCCTGGGTTATGTCATGATATCCAAATTTGTCAGGTTAATAGTAAAATCGATGTCACATGGGAACAGTGAGGACTGCTTTTATTCATCTAATTCCCCATCTCATTTCATAATGTATTTGAAACTGCTTTCAACAAAACACATATAAAATGGGAAACTATAACTAAGAATAGGAGTCAAGACCAAGTCCAAAGACCTGCATGGTTGTGATTCAAATTAGGCTTACGCTAACTGGAAGCAGAAGTGAAAAAGTTGAGTCAGTAATGCTGCTCTTATGGTCCTAAAGGAAAAGCAGCCACACACCAAATTTTCAAGGAAGCAGACATCTTCACAGTAAAAGAATATGCTCACAGGATGACTTGGCAGAGAAATTATATCTGGGACACAGAAGTAGAGCTCTTTTATGCAGGGTTCTTGAGGGGATTGTTCATTATGATTGGGAAGTTTTAAATTGACAGGACAAGACAAAATCCTTACACAAATATTTAGTAACCTTAGACTAAAGAAGTTTCTTATTTACTGCCAAGAAGTTAAAAACAGAATTTTAGTGGATTGTGGAAAGGAGGGTCAGGGATACAGCAATTCTAAAGACTAACAACATGATTCTGATAAACAAGAAAGGAAGAATTACCATCTAATACCTTTGTGTTTGGTTGGTAGTATTATCATACACTAACAGGAAATAAGCTAGTTCTCATCTGGGAGGCACTGTTCAAATGTTTCTTAAAGGTTTTTTCTTTTTTTTTAATTGCAATTCATAGTTACATAAGTAATTAATCACATCAGGTACAAAGCCACTTAAAACATTCTTAAATTGTTATTACTGTAATTTCCTTGAAAGAAGACTATCATTCATCTTTATCCTCTCCCCATCTCACTCCAAGTGCTAATAAGCATTGCTTAGCATGTAGTGATCACCAGGCAAACAGACTGTTTTGTGTAAATCACCCTATTTTTGTTGTTGGAGCCCTTTAGTTTATAGTTCGACTTGGTATAAACAAGTTTCTTGTCATTGGCAGGCAACATGTTAGAATTAAGCAATCTGTGTGGCTGTAGAACTACATCACCTCAAACATGGAGCAAAAATGAATAGCTTGTGGTTAACTCATGACTTGAGTAAGTTTGGAATGAGAAAAATCTTGGAATCTCCGAAAAATACTATATTATTTTAATGTTGATACTTTTTTTCAGACTGCAATTACATGCCTGTCTACTGTTCTATCAATTGATTTCAAACCTTCAGAAATAGAAGTTGGAGTAGTTACAGTTGAAAATCCTAAATTCAGGTGAGTTATTTTATTGTCGGCCAGGTACTTAAAGAAGTTTGCCAAGTGATAAATTCTAGTCTAGAAAGGTGGAGGTGTGTTGGTTCATTTGTCCTGTAACTTGAGGAAAGAATTTTTTTGAACTAGAGTTAGTTTTTTTTTTTTTTTTTTTCCAGCACCTGAGAGATCTGTTTTAAAACTTACTGGGTGTCTCCTTAAGACAGACATAAACTGCTTTTCTTCTCATTTCATTTATTTTATATCTAATACCAGAGGTGATGTAAAATAACCTCCTTTATCTGAGAAGTAAACTGAGCATAAGTGTTTGTGTGTGTTTTTTAGCTTAAGGCCAATAGAAATTCAGCTCCCAAACTAGTAGTTTTCAGATGGAGCTTTTATTATTTAGTGGTTATTTAAGTGGAGCTTTGAAGAGCACTATGAAATACTGATGTACCTCAGACCCTATTTGGATATCTTTGAAACCCCTGAATTTTGCATACAGCTAATTGAATTGCAGATGCTGGATCCTTGTCTGTTCTTACTCACTAAGTGACTAACTCCCACAAATCAACTTCACAGCTTCCATGAGTCAAATCTATACTGGGTGCTTAACATATATCGGTTCACTTAATCCTCCCAGCAACCCTGTGTGGTGATTGACTTTTACCATGAACCTGGATACTCTCATGAATAGTAAAAAATGCTTCAGTTAAATCCACAGATTCAGGGAACCTGCTGGAACGCATGTTGACTATGGTGTGTATTTACTGTTAGGTCACAGTTATAAAGACACAATTGTCATTGTTAGGGGTGGGGAAAAAAAAGGTAGTAAACTAAGCTTAACCAGACCTTGAAGAGTTATGTTAGTACATTTTTCTTTTCTAATTTGTTCTTTGTTGCCTGTAGGCAAGTGATATAAACATGAAAGATTTAAGAAAAATTTATAGAATTTTTTTAAAAAACAGAAATGAATTCCCTTCTGTCCCCCATAGAAAAGGTTGCCTTTTTTTTTTTATTTTCTTAAAGCAGTAAAATTCCAGGAGGAGCAGTCTCTCTAAAGGATCTACAAATAGTTGTTTTCTATTCTGAGACCCTCCTATAACCTTTAAAATCTTTAAATAAGTAAGTTAAATAAGTAAGAAACCAAAGATCGTATGTCTTCAGAAAAACTCTTGTATCATTTATAAATTCTGTGATGGTAAGTATACTTAAATAATAACTAGAATGTATAACATAAGTATACACAACTGTATACTACTTACATTGCCCCAGTTTGCACTCAAAAATGTCACTTTGACAAATTTCACTTTTAAAAGTTCACCAGTAGGGCTTCCCTGGTGGCGCGGTGGTTGAGAGTCCGCCTGCCAATGCAGGGGACACGGGTTTGTGCCCCGGTCCCGGAGGATCCCACGTGCCGCGGAGCGGCTGGGTCCGTGAGCCATGGCCGCTGAGCTTGTGCCTCCGGAGCCTGTGCATCCGGAGCCTGTCCTCTGCAACGGGAGAGGCCACAACAGTGAGAGAGGCCCGCGTACCGCAAAAAAAAAAAAAAAAAAAAGTTCACCAGTAATGGGTCATATTAAAGATTGCCAAGCAGTTTTTATTTCTTTGGGGCAAACATCATTTAGAAAATAACATGTTCAACATGGAGTGCCTTCTTGTCTCTTGGCTGATATAAACTTGAGTTATAGTAGGTATAAAAGCATTTTGACATAGGAGCTAAAATAGAATACTTTATGTATAGTTTAGTTTTATATTTAATTTAAATATTTGCTATCATAATTGCAACCAAAAGGGTTTTTCTTTCAAAAGACCTAATTCTAGATCTGATGTTAAAGAGGTAAACATGAGTGTGTATAGATGAAGTTGATATGATGTCTGGGAATTCCTTCAAAATAATCTGAAGGGATGAGTGGTGGGTATATTGATTTTTAAAAGATTAGCTATAAATTGATAACTGTTGAAATTGGGTGATAGGTACACAGGAGTTCATTACTATCCTACTTTTGTGTGTTTTTTGAATTTTGCATAATAAAAAGTTTTCAAAAAGTAAATAGTTGTGGGGGTTTTTTCCCTTTGCCTTCCAGGATTCTTACAGAAGCAGAGATTGATGCTCACCTTGTTGCTCTAGCAGAGAGAGACTAAACATTGTAGTTAGTTTACCAAATCCATGACGCCACTTGCCTGTGTGTTTCGTAACAACAGACCAACATTATGGGGGCCCCTGAATTGAAAAAGGAACCTCTCCCACTCCTCCTGCCACTGAAGTGGTTAGGACTCTGTATAAATAAAAACAGTGCTTTTGGAAAATAATCGCATCCTGTCTTTTTTACCTCCAATTTTAACTATTAAGTCTTTGGTACATGCAGACAGTTAAATAAATTTTCACCATCTTCACATTGTAGCTTTATTCATTTTGTTGAGAGATCCAAGTTTCTTTGGCTTAAGGAACTTACTAGCCAGAAATTTAAACTATAGCTATATGGCATCATAAATTGCAAACTAAAACTCTGGTTTCAAAACTTGCTCTGACTATAGTAAGTGGGCATGTGAGGCAAGGCCTTTATTTTACAATTCTTCATTCATTCCTGAACCTGGACTCCAAGTTGCATTGGAGGTTTTAACTATAGTAAAATGATTAGCATTATTGATCTTCAGTAGTTGAGATACCCATTTAATCTATACTCAATAAGAACGAATAGTTTTAAGAGCAGAAATTGTAGTTACCCTTTGGGAAACAATAGGGTTAGGAAAGTTGTAGAATATGTATATTTTCTATGCTGCCTTGAGATTAACTATTTAAAGCAGACTTTAAGGAATTGGCCTATAGTAAAGTAGAGATACCACCATAAACAACATTAGGAGAAAAAGAAGAGCAAACTATATTCTGAATAATCTTTTTTTTTTAATGTGTAGAATTAAGGTTTTAAACTTCCCAGAGTAGTTCCCTGGTGACCTCAGCCACTAATAGTTATAGAGGATCCAAAAATCTTGGAATGTCTAAGGCCAATACATTTCATTTGCACTGGGTGAGACTGGTGCTGTTGGTGTTACCTCATGCAGGTGAGCATGGCTGCTGGTTTAATACCAGTACCTGGAGTCCGCTGCCCTTGTTTCTGCAGCCACCAGGCCCGCAAAAGGGGAGGCCATGTGAACTTGGGACCACTAGAAGCAGGAAACTTCACCGACCACATCCTCTTCAGAGCTGAGTCATGAGTTGTAAAGTGTCCTAAAAGGGAAGCAGTGTTCTTCCGATTCAGGGGCTGCTGTCCTGGGCTTACCCATCCAAATCCACTAGGCTCTCTATAAAGGTGCTGCTCTCATTTTGAAAGGGGGCTCTGCGTGAAGTGGTGAGAGACTAGCAAATAACTGGATTTTTCTATAAGAAAATATCTTCTGGTGATAGAAAATGAAAATTTTCTCATTTGTTAGGAAAATAAGTTTTTACATTATAAAGCAAAATCTAGCTAAATTAAGCGTTTTGAGTAAGTATGTTAAATTGGTTATTTTATGCTTAAAAGAACTGGAAGAAATAGAAGAGATTCATTTAAGTATGCGAACATTAAATGCTCTAATTCTGTTTTTAACACAGTCTGGGATCGCTAACAGTTAACATGGAAATCTTATACAAATGCTAAGAAAAATATCTTAAAATTTTAAATATCTTTACCCAAAGGGAATTTTGATAAACTCCTAGTAAGAAATATACAGTTGAATACTGACATTCAGAGGGATATGTCGAGACATTCGTGAATGCGAAGCCCTGTGGGTAGACACGTGGCTCTCTTTCTCTTGGTACCCACACGAAGAAACAGCTTTGTACCATTTAGATCATATGTGAACAGCAAACCAGGTACTCGGCTCCCTCACTAGCCCCAAATCCAACCTTCAGATTTGTGCCACAACCAAATTATTACATTAAGGATCTTCAAGGTCTCCCTTAAAGAGTCAGAAATGCTAAGGTTAAATATGTTCCAACCATCTATTACATTTCCAAAATATAAGAAACAAGTCTTAACAGCTAACATCATAATGGCACTTCCACTGAAACAAGGAGCGAACCCAGGGTGACTGTTAACCTCCATTTATTTTACATTCTGGGATATCCAACTAATTCGTACATTTCTCTGCTTCTTTGAAGTCCCAGGCCTTCTCTAAAGCCAGGAAAGCCTGCTCAGTCTGTGCAAGCCTAACGCACCTGAAAGTGTGGTGTAAATAATGTCAACCAGAGCTGGTGGATAAGCGTCACAGCCTTTTGTGGGGCATTTCTGGGATGGGCCATAGAGGCCCCTAAAAACTCTGAAACTTCAAAGATTAGTGCATGTCTTAATTTTCTGGGAGAGACCCGTAGCTTTCATCAGATATTCAAAGAAGTCTGTTTCCCAATAAAGAACCACTGGCAGAAAGGAAGCAGTAGAAGGAAAACAACAGAATGTGAACAGTGATTATTTCTTGTGGAAATTATTTTGGTTATTTATGGTGGAGTTTTGAGCACATTTAATTTTTTTCTTTATACACTTCTGTATTTTCAATAAGGAATATGCATGAAGACGGTAAAGATGGATGTGTTAACGTGTTAACTAAGAGCTCAATAAAATGTTTTGCTGCCATTAAAAAAAAAAAAGTGTTTTTTGGCCGCACTGCACGGCTTGTGGGATCTTAGTTCCCTGACCAGGGATTGAACCCAGGCCCTAGGCATTGAAAGTGCAGAGTCCTAACCACTGGACCACCAAGAAATTCCCTAAAAAAAAGTTTTAAAAGAATTTTAAATGACACCGAAAAGGCTTATGACATAATTGAGGAAAAAAAACAGGATATAAGATTGTTTACAAAGTCTGTGACCTCAACAATGTAAACAATATGTGGAGAAAAAAGCTCCTGGACTAGTAAGTGTTTATAGGAAGGTTGCAGGATACAAGTTGATACACAAGTCAATTGCTTTGCTACATACCAGCAATGAACAATTGGAATTTGAAAATAAAACACAACAATACCACTTAACGTTAGTACTCAAAAAAGGAAAAAAAGAAATACTTAGATATAAATCTAACAAAATGTGTACTATATCTCAATGAGGAAAACTCTAAAAACTGCTGTAAGAAATCAAAGATCTAGGGGCTTCCCTGGTGGCACAGTGGTTGAGAATCTGCCAGCCAATGCAGGGCACACGGGTTTGAGCCCCGGTCTGGGAAGATCCCACATGCTGCGGAGCAACTAGGCCCGTGAGCCACAACTACTGAGCCTGCGCCTCTGGAGCCTGTGCTCCGCAACAAGAGAGGCCGCGACAGTGAGAGGCCCGCGCACCGCGATGAAGAGTGGCCCCTGCTCGCTGCAACTAGAGAAAGCCCTCACGCAGAAACAAAGACCCAACACAGACAATAATTAATTAATTAATTAATTTTAAAAAAAGTAATCAAAGATCTAAATGAATGGAGAGAGAGTCCATATTCATGGGTAGGAAGAGTCAATATTGTCAAGATGATAATTCTTACCAACTTAATCTATAACTTCCACACAATCCCAATTAAAATTGCAGCGAGTTACTTTGTGGATATTGATAAGCTGATTCTAAGGTTTATATGGAAAGGCAAAAGACCCAGAATGGCCAACACAGTACTAAAGAAGACGAACAAACTTAGAGGACTGATACTATCTGACTTCAAGACTTGCTACAAACCTACAGTAAAGACAGTATGGAATTGCTGAAAGAATAGATAGATTAATAAAACAGAATAGAGATCCCAGAAGTAGACCCACACACATATAATGAACTGATCTTTGATAAAAGGAAAAAGAGCAATTCGCTGGAGAAAGAATCGTCTTTTGACAAATGGCGCTGTGACAACTCTATATCCACAAGCAAAAACATGAATCTAGACACAGATCTTCACCTGTCACAAAGAGTAACTTAAATTGGATCATAGACAATGCAGAACACCAAACTATAAGACTTCTAGACTATAACATAAGAGAACATCTAGGTAATCTTGGGTTTGGCAATGAGCTTTTAGATACAGCACCAAAAGCACAATCCATGAAAGAAAAAGTTGATAAAGTAGATTTTATTAAAATTGAAAACTTCTGCTCTGTGAAGACATGTAAGAGAATAAAAAGGCAAGCCACAGACTGGGAGGAAATATTTGCAAACATATGTGTTTGGTATCCAAAGGATACCAAGGGCTGGTATCCAAAATATCAATATATAAAGAATTCTTTATGTGTGTGCATATTAGTTATAAAGAATTCTCAAAATTCAACAATAAGGAAACACCCAATTTAAAAATGGGCAAAAGATCGTACGTAACAGCTCACCAAGGAAGATATACAGATGGCAAATAATTGTATGAAAAGAACGTCCAACATCATATGTCCTCATAAATTGCACATTAAAACAATAAGATACCACAGTACACATCTATTAGAATGGATAATTTTTTTTTTTGAAATCAACAATACCAAATGTTGATGATGCTTCAGAGCAGCAGCAACTGGTGAGAATGCAAAATGCAACAACTTTGGAAGACAGTCTGGCAGTTTCTTACCAAGGTAAACACACTCTTACTGTAAGATCCAGCTATGCCCACACAAAAACTTGCACACACATGTTTATAGCAACTGTATCCATAAATGCCCCAAACTGGAAGCAACCAAGATATTCTTCAATAAGTGAATGGAAAACAAACTGTGGTACACCCAGGCAATGGAATATTATTCAGTGCTAAAAAGAAATGAGCTATCAAGCCACAGAAGACATGGAGGAAACTTAAATGCATCTTGTAAGTGAAAGAAGCCAGTCTGGAAAGGCTACACACTGTATGATTCCAACTATAAGACATCCTGAAAAAGGCAAAACTATAGAGACAGTAAAAAGACCAGTGGTTGGCAGGAGTTTGGAAGGGGACTGAGGGAGAGTGGGGAGCGATGACCGGTGGAGCACAGGTTTAGGGCAGTGAAACTACTATTTGATACTGTAACGGTGGATACAGGGCATTATGCATTTGTCAAAACCTGCGTGGCCTGACCAAAAAAAAAAAAAAGAATAAAGAAAGGTACAAGACAAATGGTGAACCCTAGAATAAACTATGGACTTTAGTTCATAATAATGTATTAATCTTAGTTCATTAATTGTAACAAATGTACCACACTAATGCAAGATACTGATAATAGGGAAAACGTGTGTGGGGGGAGGTGGGTGTTAATGGGAACTCAGTACAATTACTGCTAGATTTTTTTGTAAATCTAAAACTATTCTAAAAAAAATGCCTATTAATTTTTTAAATGCAAAATGTTCATACTGATTATGAATAATTTCTCATTTCTTATTTTTAAATGTATTTTCAAAATGTTTTTCAATAGATCAGTTATTAATCATAGAATCAGGCAAAAATTAAACCCTGAATTCTAAAAAACTATACTGAAAAGCACGAATTTTTTTTTAAACCTGATTAAAGTTTTTAGTCCTTTTAAGAGAAACAGGGCCAAATTTTCCCAATAAAATACCAACAGTGAAGGTACGGGTATTCTTACCCATTTTTGAAGTGTTTGCACATCCCAGCATTACCTGGTGAGGAGCCTTGCTCACGTGCTGGTCAAGCCTCCTAAGCCTCCTTGCGCAAAACCTACGCGTGACCCTCGCTTTCCTCAGTTCCAGACCACAGAGAAGCGCTAACCCAGGTGGCCAAAACTCTGCGCATGCGTGAAGTGCGTTCCCATTTACCGGGGCAGAGCCGTGGGCACTACCCGCAGCGAGGGTGCCTCCACAGGGGGAAAGCTGCCTCCAAAGTTCCCTGGCTGCACAATCTCACCCTACTCACCTGTTATCCATCTGACTGACCTCAGATTTTAGCGGCCCCCCCTCTAGCCCTAGGAAACGGCCTCCCTTGGCCTTAAATGAAAGCACACCATCAGGTGTTGGTGTTTGCTTCTGACTCAAAAAGAGCCTCCTGGGGAACAATAAGCATGATTTGCCCCATGACCCCTCTACGCAAGAAGGAAATCACCGAGATCGGTGTGGTTTGAAATCTCTGTAATACCTCTTTCCTATGCCCACATCCCATGAGCGTAAGCAGTGAAGCATTTTAAACTGAAATGTGCTAGATTGGCAGTTCTTAGCCAGGGATTCACATCAGAACCACCAGGGGAACTTTTCCCAAGTGTAGAGTCCTGGCCCCCTGCCTTGATCTATCACAAGAATTGCCGAGAATTGTAGTGATTAAACCTCCACTGGCCACTGGAATGAGGGTGAAAAGGAGAAGCAGAAGAAGAACAGGAAAGATCTGGTTTCCCTGGGCAGAGTAGGGATGAACTGGGGGGAGCCCCAGCTAACAGCCTCAGAGTGCCCGCCCAAGCTGGGGTTTTCCAGGGATAAGGCTGAGAGCAGCACCTCGGTTATCAACTGGATCTAGCTGGTTAGTTGACAACTCCCATCAGAGCCGGGTTTGCCTAGGTCAGGGGCCATAATCCTTAGGCAGCCTCCAAGGGCCTGGTGGACACTTGTTTCTGGGAGCTTACATAAGTTCCCACTAAGACCAAAGGGAAAAAAATTCTGTGAAGATGGCCATGCTGGTGTTTCTTTTTTTGTTTGTTTTTTTGCGGTACGCGGGCCTCTCACCGCCGTGGCCTATCCCGTCGCGGAGCACAGGCTCCGGATGCGCTGGCCCAGCGGCCACAGCTCACGAGCCTAGCCGCTCCGCGGCACGTGGGATCCTCCCGGACCGGGGCACGATCCCGTGTCCCCTGCATCGGCAGGTGGACTCTCAACCAGTGCGCCACCAGGGAAGCCCATCCTGGTGTTTCTTAAGTGATACGGGTCAAGCTCTTTTTAAAAAAAAAAACAACTAATTAATTAATTAATTTTTGGCTGTGTTGGCTCTTCGTTGCTGCGTGTTGGCTTTAGTTGCAGTGAGCAGGGGCTACTCTTCGTTGTGGTGCGCGGGCTTCTCATTGCGGTGGCTTCTCTTGTTGCGGAGCACAGGATCTAGGTGCGCGGGCTTCAGTAGTTGTGGCTTGCGGGCTCTAGAGAGCAGGCTCAGTAGTTGTGGCGCTCGGGCTTAGTTGCTCCGCGGCATGTGGGATCTTCCCGGACCAGGGCACGAACCCGTGTCCCCTGCATTGACAGGCGGATTCCCAACCACTGCACCACCAGGGAAGCCCAAGCTCTAAGTTTTGAATGAGCACAACATTAGACAAAATCACCCCACTCCAAAAAAGTAGCTCATTGATCCTGATAGAATGGCTGTAGAGACTCACTGTTGCAGGGTGACCTGGAGGAGGCCACCAGCTTCTCTGCGCCTCTGTGTCCAGCAGCCACCTGAGAAAATGTGCTTCAAGAGGGACTCAGGGAGTAGTGCTGTTGTGCAAGGGCCATGTGATTGAACCATCTCCTGTCAATGTAGGGAAAGTCCTCTTAGCTCTGACTGATCAGCAAAAATTTGGGGCCGCCTACAAGTCAGACCCTGCCTTGGGGCCTGGGGACACAGTGATGAACAAGGCAACACGGGCTAAGTCTCTCCGGGGACTAAGAATTTTGGCCTTTGCATCTCTTGCAGAGTATCTCCTCCAAGTGAGCTGAGAGAGATTTGTGGCAGCTTTGCATCCTGTCTGCATCCAGCAGGGTGAGGGTTTGCCCCTTCACAGAAGCAGATTGGGCATGAAGTCCTCTTGTGCAAAAACAGCCTCCAGGCCTCCTTCCAGACAAGCTCTGTTAGGGGCACCCCCCGGGACTGCCAGCCACCTGCCCAGGGCTAGTGAGAGGATGCCTCTAACAGCTCCAAATTATAATATACGTAGTATGCTCCTTTCCTTCCGCAAACTACGTGGAGATTCCTTTCTGGTTTCTTCTTTTCTTTTCTTTTCTTCTCCGTGTTCTTAAAAAACAAAATGTCACTGTAAAACAGGGTATAATGCAGCTTCTTCTAAAGCAGGAAGGGCTCCAGGTGCTCACTGCTAATTTCACATTTCTGAAAAACCCCAGTCCCAAGACACAAAGTAGGGGGGAGGGGGCGGGGCTGATGGCCTTGGAGGGAGGGGCTTTCCAGCGAGAGAGAGAAATAGTCACATGAACCTCTGTCCAGGCACTTGGACACTGGACAACACAGCAAAACTAGAAGTGGGGAGATTCCTGCTGAAAAGGTCACGGCCAACAGCTCCCAAAGGCTGCACACCAGCACCAGAGTCCCAACTCTGCATTTGCTCCATTTCAAACTGGGCCTCAAGGAGACCCAGGTGACAGAGACATTTGACTAGAGAGGTGGGGAAAGGGCCACCTGCAATCCCAGGCTTCCATCCCTGATTCAAGTGCCAGGGACTTCAACTCTTCAGCAAAGAGCCTCTCTCAATTCTCAATCCACAGCTGAGTACTTTACAGCCTCAGTTTTCTCTTCTGTAAAATGATATAATCATAGGGTCCATCTCAAAGAAATGCAATGAGAATTAAATGACATAAAACATTTAAAGTGCAGAAAAGAACAGTATTACTGTCTCTCAGCAGGAACTGGTGAGCTCTTTCAGAATGGCTCTTAAATGCTTCCAAGTTTTGAAAGCACACTGACCTTCCAAAATATGACTTCCTGAGAACATTTTCACCCAAGTAATGGGGTCAGCAAGGCAGAAGCCAGGTAAAAAAACCCTCCCTCCTCAGCCAGAGCTGAGCAGGTGTGGCCTTGGGTAACCTGCAAAACCGAATTTGCGGTTCAGCCTGTGAGCCAAATTCCTGCTTCTTTCCGGGTGAAGAGGTTCCTTCCTGGGCCCTCCGCTGCTTATTTGCCCAAGACGAACGCACACAGGCTGCGAACTTTCCTCATGGGGGTCCCTGGCCTTCAGGACAAGGGCTGCCCTGCCTCAAGCCTTCTCTTGCTGGAGAAGATGGCATCGGACAGCAAGCTGCTTCTGACCCTGCCATGAACCAAAACCGCCTCCTGGAGCTCTGAGGGGAACCTGGACTCGGGTGGGTTCCCACTCCCCTCTCCTCCTGGGGCCTGCAGAGACCTCAAGAGCCCTAGTGCTCTGGTTCAGCTGGGCTGGACCACCCTGCTCCCACCCCTGCAGCACGGAGCTGTGAGGCCCCTGGCCTGCCCCCGAGCGTGCCCTCCCCCAGGATCTTCAGCCGGGGTGTCCTGGGGACCAGGGCGGGGTCAGTGGAGGGGAGCCAGACGGCAGGTGCCGCGCCCAGGGAGCGTGAGTCAAGGCTAGCTGGGAGGGAGGGGCAGACGTGGAGGAGCCCTGGGGCAGCAGAAAGGGGTGGAGAGATGGAAACCTGCGCTGCCCAGTTCCTCTCTGTAGCTCTGGGCCCAGTCGGGGACCCTGAAGAAAGTCGCTCTGACAGAACGTCCAGAGCTCTTCCACCTTCTCTTTATATCCTTGTTGGAAAACTGTGGCCTCTTGAAGCCCACCTGTGCCGGAGAATTTTGCAACTTGCCAGTGGCTTTTGTCACCTGTGGAAAACTACACAGGTCAACTAACAAACCAGCTTGCCTATCAGGAGGTTGGAGCCAGGAAGACTGCAGGCCTGGGGTGGGGAAATCCTATCTTGCATGGCTTCCTTCCTTCCTCCCTCTGACTGGGTCACCCAGGGATGGGGAGGCCTTCCTGGACCTGGCACCCAGGCTGCTGGGCTCCCAGCCACGTGTCCAGAGGACACCCTTCCTGCCACCTGGGTCCTTCTCATCTTCCTGGGACACAGGGAATGTGAGGCGCCAGCTCTGGAGACTAAGTGGGAAACACCTGCATCTCCAGGGCCTCGAAACAGCCTGCTCTAGCCTGGCTTTCTGGGAGAAGCTGGGGGAGAACACTGGTTAGGAGCCTTCCAGTCTGGCTTCGTACCACATCAAGTATGTCCTGCTGGCGGGGCTCTTCCCAGCAAGGACTAAACAAGAGGCTCTATGTGAAGGCGCCAGCACACAGCAGGTGCCCACGGACATTCTTCCTCGAGGCCCCGGGCCCAGCAAAGGCTTATATTCATCAGTATCAATCCAAGCGGAGAGTGTCTGCACCTGAGCTTTAATAGTGACTTAAATTTAAAATCTGGATATGCTTGTGGAATGCTGCTTGATTTGTTTAAACAAACGCGGCCCATTTTCTCCGACTCTCAGCCGATTTTGGAGGGTTGTGGGACCTCCTTTATATGCAGAAAGCAGGTCTGTCTTCTTTCGTTTCCTAATGGTCTCCCCATCCCTACCCAATAAACACACCAACCAAGCCCATAGTCAGGCCAGTTCCCAAGGTGCAAGAATAAAGAGAAAGTTCAGAGACCGAGTCTCCACCCCCCTCCCCTGAAGTTAGTCAGCTGCCGTTGCCCCCAGCGTCTGCCCTGCCAACCGTCATGCAGTCAGGGCCTGCATGGAGCTGGTGCCTGGTGCCTCTCCCCCGGGTGCAGCTCAGGTGCAGGAGCGCTGTGGGAATTTTCCATCTGACTCTGCAGCCTGCCTGGCTCCTCCTCAGATCATTATCCTGCCACCGACAAGCTTGCTGGGCTGGGCAAGCTTTCCTGCAGGTCAGCGCGGGCAGTAGCACCCCTGCCTGGACGTGCTCAGGCCGGGCTTCCCCTCTGCAGCTCGAAAGGACAGAGGAGGGAGTCAGGGCCCCAGATACCCCTCAGCCCAACCTCAGGCCAAGGCCTTGTTTTTGCCGGCTGCCTGCAGCCTCAGATTCTGCCTCTGCCCAGGCCTGTTTCCTCCTGGCCTCCTGCTCTCCTGTTTCCTTCAGCTTTCCCTCTGGGCGGCTCCCAGCTCTTCCAAAAACCCCCTCCAGGAAATTTGCTTGTTGCCACAAAATAATGCAAATGTGCTCCTGTGGCTGCCCGCTGAGCACAGCGGTCTCTGTCTCCCAGAGACCCGGGGAGGAAGGAACAGCACCCCTCGGTGCCCCCTCTCCAGCTGACAACAACAGGCCGCAGCCGCAGCAGGGCCTCGGGGCCAGACAAAGCCTTGGCACGTTGTCTAAGGGAACCAAGTTCAACCCAGAGAAAGGCCACACAAGACCCTCAGACACTCCCAGGCCCTTTTTTTTTTTCTGTTTAATATATAAAAATGGTTTGGATAAAGTTTGTGTTTGTGTTTAGCATTTGTTTATCTCTGTTTATCTAATTCAAACTCCTTGTCCTGTCTGGAGCAGAAAGGGAGGACACAGGGACAAACACCTCCAAGGCCCACAGTCCTGGGGAGTGATGAATGCGGGGACAGAGGAGGGCAGCTGATCCTGTCTGTACAGCGTCTGGGAGCTGGGCCCTGACCTACGTCCCGCGGTCACAGCGGCCTGATGCCCTGCACCCCCAGTGGCATAGGGCAGGAGGCCGGGGTGAGGGCTGCCACCTCCAGAGGAGAATGGGGTGGGGTAGGGCAGCGTGAAGTGTCCGAGGCAGAATGCAGTGACGACAAAAACCTCTCAGCTCTTCCCACCCCTCTCCTCACCATCACGCAGGGTCCTGGGGCTGAGGGGCTGAGGAGAATGTGACCCGTCCCGGCTCTCCTCTTGTCTTGCAGCCGCTGCCTCCATGATGGGGCCATGATTGCCCAGGAGAGGAATGGAGGCTCAGAGGGACTACCGAAGTCACACAAGTGGTAGGTGGTGATTCAAAGCCAGGTGTGTTTGGAATTCAATGGCCGTGGGGTCTTTCCCATTTACGGGGCTGCTGTCAACCAGAATACACAGCCCTCACCTTGTGAAAGCCGGTACCTCCACATTCTCTCTCAGCTCCGAACTCCAAGTCCCATAACATCTTTGCACCTATAAATGGGAGCCCAGAGACTCCCTTGAGGCCCCTAGAAACCACAGGTATTTGAAAGCTCAGCTTTCTGGATTGGCCTGGGACTGACTGGATAAGAATAATAGAGCCGTGGGGTCCAGTGGTTAAGACTCAGGGCTCTCACTGCCGAGGCCCTGGGTTCGATCCCTTGTCGGAGAACTAAGATGCCACAAGCCGCACGTCGTGGCCAAAAACGTTAAAAAAAAGAATAAAAAAGAATAATAGAGCAGGTGAAGCTGTCCTGTTTTCACATTAAGCCTCCAAATTAGGACACAGACCAAATGAGGTATAAGGCCTAATAAGAAGGCAAGCCGAAGTAACTTTGCCTTGTGAGTGCAAGGGAGAACTGGCCTCATTTTGGGTGGTATTATCCAGCTGCATTTGTTCATGTGGCCCATTATGTGGCTCTCACCAGCCAGAGAGCAGGGAAGGATTTAGGGCTCTGGGACTGAGCACGTAGGCCTGTCTCCCTTCAGAAGTGCGGTCCCTCCTCTCTCCCCACAGCAGCTCTTAGGGGACGGAAGGCTACAGGCCAGGGCTAGGACTAGGGCTGGAAAGGGGAGGGAATTATCAGGGCAAAATCTCTGTCTCCCACAAAGGATGCTGAGATACTGGTGCAGTTTGGCAAGTCCTAACACAGGCCTCGTCTGCCCAGCCCCTCAGTGAGGGCCTTGGGGAAGCCCCACAGAAGGGACACTGCACCCCAGTGGGCTTCAGGTCACGACCTAGGAGACAGACCACAGGAGGGGATGAATCGTAATTGAGGCCTGAAAGCTTGTGAAAGGAGGCGCATCTGCCCCCAGACAAGAGCTGTGCACCTCTGACCCTGGAGAGGGTGGCTGGTTGAAGGCAACATCCTTGACCTTCCCGAGGTCCCCCTTGGGACCGCTCCATCCTCTTCCGACTTTTCTCACCACCTTTGCTGCTCACCCCTGCCTGCCGTCTCTGTGGCCTAATATGGGGGTGGGCAGAGGCGTTAAGCTTCGGATAAAGGTTCTCAGCAGCTGTGCGCCCTCCCTGTTGCCTGGTGGTTTCAAGCCTTTCTTCTGGAATGTTCAGCTTTGTCCTGACAACATCTCCATCAGCTGTGAGCGCCGAGAGGCCCAGGACTTACGTGTAGGCAAAATGCATTTCAGCCTTGGCTTCTCAGACCGGAAGGAACCACAAATCCTCATGTGTGCTTTGTTTGGGCTTTTTTCCTGGTGGAAATAAAACATTACTGAGAGTATGGGGGAGGGGGGCTCTCGAGACTAGCTTAGCCTTTGTTTGTCTGTTGGAGCACAGATGGAGCTGGTGAGGATCCCAGGGAGAAGATGAGCCCCTTCTGAGACCTGGTGGCAGAGTGGGGTGTGGAACTGATATGGATCAAAGGAAAAGTCCTGCGCTCTGAGGAGCTGCCAGACCCACAGCAAGCCACCGGATCCCAGCCTCCTCCTGGCTGCCATGCCATGTAGGCCCAGCTTCCAGGGCTCTGGACCCACCGCTGCCTGCAGCAGAATCGCCTGGGTGCTTGTTAAAATCACACGATCCTGGTTCCAGCCCTAGATGTTCTAGGAGACGAAGAAGGACAGGGAGTGTGGCTAACAGGCCCCTCTGCCCCAGATGACTGACTCTTGTCCCTCAATTTAGGAACCATTTCCTTGTGTGCTCAGGCCGAGCCAGACTGGGGGCGGCTCCGTACGGAGAGTCCATTTCCTCTTCCCCAGCAGCTCCCCGCCCCTGGATGTCTGTGTTCACGACCAGATATTCAGGAAAAGCAGCATTTCTCGTGGAGCTCTCCTCAGAGGAACGAGTGGCCAGGCCTGAGAAGCAGCCTGTCCTCGCAGGGGCCCCTCTCCAGAGACTTCCACGCTCATAGCCCTGCCTGGACCCTGCCCCGCGGGCCTCTGGCCAGGTTGACGGCATGGGAAAGCCCCGTGAGAGCCGCAGAGGGCTGGGCACGCGTTCCCCCCCTCCCCCGGCGGTGCCCTTCTGCTGCGCCCCACCCCATTGCACCCACCTCCTCCTACACTTCGAGCCAGGAGGCCTCTCCCTCTGGCCAGGCCGCAAAATTTGGATCCATCTTTCAAAACTGGCCTTAGCTCCCTCACCTTTTCTTTTTTTAGCTTTAAAAAAAAATTTTTTTTTAATTAATTAATTTATTTTTGTCTGTGTTGGGTCTTCATTTCTGCACGAGGGCTTTCTCTAGTTGTGGCGAGCGGGGGCCACTCTTCATCGCGGTGTGCAGGCCTCTCACTGTCGCGGCCTCTCTTGTTGCGCGGAGCACAGGCTCCAGACGCGCAGGCTCAGTAGTTGTGGCTCACGGGTCCAGTTGCTCCGCGGCATGTGGGATCTTCCCAGACCAGGGCTCGAACCCGTGTCCCCTGCATTAGCAGGAGGACTCTCAACCACTGCGCCACCAGGGAAGCCCTCCCTCACCTTTTCTATGAATCCTCGTGCTACCCTGACGGAGCACTGATGTCCCCTTCCTGTGGCGAGGTGGCACGTCCCTCCTGTCCCTCACGCCCAGGGCCTCCCGCCAGCCCTGCAGGCCTCACCTCTGGAAGCAGCCGCAGCTGGGAGTAGGTGTGCAGGGAAGGGGGTTCTTAATTGGGCTTGTGGTCTGGAGGTGGTTCAAGGCTTGTTTTTCCTCTGACAGGATTTGGGTGGGTTTTCTATTATTTCATTTCAGAGGTGAAGCAAGGCCAGCTCAGTTGGCCCACTGCTCTCAACTTTGCCTATTTCCTCCGTGATGCTTATTGCCATCTGCAGTTATTCTGCTTGCTTTCTTGGTTTTCTGATTTGTCTAGAATGTGAGTGAGCACAGGGCGTATTTGCTTCCCTACTGAGTCTTCAGACATG
Organism: Pseudorca crassidens; assembly: GCF_039906515.1. Lineage (NCBI taxonomy): Eukaryota > Metazoa > Chordata > Mammalia > Artiodactyla > Delphinidae > Pseudorca > Pseudorca crassidens. Next base: position 63,757,505 of record NC_090296.1, on the reverse strand, counting down.
ATGGTGAGTGAGACCCAGGACGTGTTCACTAAATGTTTACTGACTGAGTGAATAGGGCTTCGAGATTAGTGTTTGTAAATCTAAACACGCTTGTGAATTGTGTAAGGATAGGTGTGACATAAAATCATTGGTCCTGCCCCAGGGGACTCAGTTGACAGGTAATTTAGCCTCATGGTCTACATTTTTCAGGTCCAATGCAGGTACCACACTGACTTCTGAATCTCACTTTCACAGGCTCACCCCTCATTCCAATTCTGTGTGACTCAAGCCACTCGGGATGAAATATGATTGGTTTGGATGTGACCTGCCACAGTGGCAGAGGCTCGTACCCAGGCAGGGGAGGACGTGGAAGCAAACAGCCTGGGGAATAGGCGAGGGCTCTGGGCTTCCTCAGCCAGGACCCTCAGACTACTCTGCCAGCCTGCCACTCACCTCCCGGGCTGAGAGCTCACCCCTGGAGCCTGAGGCGCTGATCGCCAGGCCAGATGTGCAGTCCTGAAAGTGTCACCCTAGCCTCAGGGGAAGGGCTCCCAGGCCAGCAGCTGCCCCAGTGCCCAGGGCTCCTCTCTGATGCTCAACCCCCCTCTGACCCTGGCCTGTGGGCACCAGGTACCGGCCTGCATAGGGCCCTTGTGGGCTTCGGATAAAGGTGACCCATTGTCCGGATGGTCACAGCCAGCACGGGCTGGATCAGTCCGCACCTGCACGGCTGTACACAGCAGCCCTGACCCCAGGAAAGTCCCCAAGATTGGCAGGAAGAGGAAAGGCGGACAGTACATTCTCCATCAGGCCCCTTCTCTGGGCCTTCCCCAAGCATTCCATCCTATTGTGCTCCACCATATGCCAGCCGGCTGGATCTAGGGCCCCCCACCCCGCAGGAGGACCCTGCGCCTGGGACCCCGGAGAGGGCTGGACCTGCCCCACGGCCACGGATTCTAAGTGAGATTCCTAGCTGGAGTCAGCGACTGGTCGGGCTGCCCCACCTGGCCCCCCTTCAAGGCCTGCCCGCACCTCCCCGCCCTCTGTCCCCACACCTCCCTGCAGTGTTTACCACACAGGAGGCCAGGCGAGCCAGCGAGCTGGGAAACTCCCAGCCATCTCCAAGCCACTGCCGCCAGCTGAGTATAATTAGCCCCGCCGCTCCCAGAGCGGCGACACTGTGTGCTTGCCAAGGCCCTGCCTTCTACAGCTTGGCTGCGACTCAGGGCAGGCGAGCCTCCCAGCCTCCCTTCACCCGGGGGGGTGGGGGGGAACAGTCAGAGCCGCGAACAGAAGAGGGAAACAGAGCCCAGATGGGGAGGCCTGAGCTCGGGGCTGGTCCCAGAGCTCAGGGGAGGCCTTGGAGTGGCTGTCTCTCAAGTCACCCCCTTGTCCCTAGACCCCTAAGCCCTCAGCCATCCTGGGCCCTGTGCAGGGGTGGGCAGCTGCCCTCGCTGGCCACGGCTTTCTACAGCAGAAGCCTCCGGGGCTGTCGGGGGCTGGCCACAGGGGCCTCAGCCGTCCCAGCTGGGGTGTTTCAAGTGGTTTTGCTTTTGAGGAGCCTGTCCCCAGGTCTTCAAGGCCCTCTCCTGCCCCATGCACGTCCCAAGGCTTCCACTGGCCACAGCCCCATTTCCCACTGCACCCCTGGCTCCCACCTCCTTGCTGCTGGTCCTGGGCTCCTGTGGCTGAGGAGAGCTGGACGGATGTTGGCAGATGCACGGCCCTTGCCCCTAGAGTGATTCCAGGCTCTGTCTAAACTCTGGAAGGTGGGCAGAGCCAGGGGTTTCTCTGAGGCCCAAGCCTCTAGCAACAACCTGTCACTCCCCAGCAATGACCCAAGCCTCTAGAGGCCCCCAATGTACACCGTCTCCTCACGCGTCCCCCAAGGACCCTGCCCTACTTAGAGAAACACTGGCCCCTCGCTTGTGACTTCAGGGCTGATGCAGAAAGGAAGAGGAGCAAACCCTTCTCGCTGCCGGGGCAGCTGGGGGCGGTCACGGGGTCCATCTTGGTTCCAGCTTGGTTCTCCCCTAACCCACAGCCAGGGCACCACAACCCACCCAGGCAGAATTTTCAGGTAGGAGGTAGGAGCAACCACCACCATTTTCTTTCTCCTCCCCAGCCATCCAGACTGAAAGCAAAGGCCCCTTGGAGGGTCAGAGCTTTGGGTACTCTTGACCCCGTGTCTTATAAACCCTTAACACAATGGTCTTTCCTGCAAGGGTTCATTTAGGAACTTTAGTGCTAGAAATCTAGGTAGTTCTCACAGTTCACAAATGTCTCTGTTATAGTCCCCAAACAAGCCAAGCTACGTCCCACCTCAGGGCCTTTGCCCTCTCTGTTCCCCCTGCCTGGATGACTTTCCCTAGCTTCTTACACGGCGGATGCCTCCGTCTCCTTCAAGTGAAATAGTAATTCCTTGACCATGATTTCTAAGGACTCCCTGCACGCTTTTCATTTCTGTCATTGCGCACACCACCATTTCAAATTATCTTAGATATTTGTTTACCATGTATCTTCTACCACAGGAATGTGAGTTCCAGAAGGGCAGAGACCTCTTCTGTTCTGCTCACTGAGATTTCTGCTGAGGCTGCCTCAGGCAAGGGGCTCGACCCCTGGGCCTTCCTTCTCTTACCAAGGCCTAAGGAGCAACCTGATGCTCACAGGTATCATAAATCATCCACGTGATGCTGGAAGGGGCTGCTGACCACTTGATCTACATTCTTGCTGATAAAGATCCCATCTGCCCAGCACTGGCCTTGCAGCCAAGAAACAGAAGTGTCTGGTGTGTGGTCCCTTGGCCTCTTTCCCAGCATGCCTTCCGTGTGCACAAGTGGGCGGGGCGGCCACTTCCTCTGTGGTTTGTCTTACTTCTCTCTGATGTCCAGTTTTATTTGAACTTTGACACTCAAGGCAGGACTGGAGAGGGCAAGGGAGAGATGATCGAGATGATCTAGAATCATCTCTAGGTGATTCCTAGTGCTGTCTCAGGCCCTGAGGATTCAGCACAGCAGGACAGTCGCAGGTCGTTGAGAAGTTATCCACGGGGTACCCTGAAAATACACTGATGGGTACAGAACCACGTCTGGATGGATGTTCTGGCCAGGGACTGCCTGCTTGGGAGAAGTCTTGGGACTGTAAGAAAGGGCTTAATTGCTCCCCATCTCAAGAGGGGCAGAACCTCACCCTGGAAACAGGACCAAGATCAGAGGAGGTGATGGTGCTGTGGCCTTGGTGTCCCCCATTCTGGGCACTGGGGAGACGTCGGCCTCAGACGTGGGTGAGGCCTCAGATGGCCTCAGACGTGACCTGAGGGTGAATCGCAACCCGCCCCCCTCCCTCAGGAAGCAGGTGGCTTAACGGAAATGCAGAGAGAAAAGGCTTCCTCCCCACATCCTGACTTCCCTGGTACTGCCAAGGGGGCCGGCTTACCCCCTACCCCTCCCTCTCCCAGGCCCCCAACTTAGGCACCTGCCAGATCCTGCCAGTCCCCTTTCCACCTCTCAGGCTTCCTTGCCTCCCTTTCTAGGCCCTTCTAAAGATGCTGTCAGGAATTCCCTGGTGGTCCAGTGGTTAGGACTCTGCACTCTCACTGCCGAGGGCCTGGGTTCTATCCCTGGACAGGGAACTAAGATCCCACCAGCTGCATGGTGTGGCCAAAAATAAAAATTAAAAAAAAAACCCAAAAATAAAGCCTCTGTCACCTCGAGCCCCCCAATAGTGACCCTGACACCAGTTCCTTCTCTAACCTCTCTTCATCCCTTTGTGAGATAAATCTTCCTTGCAGTCTGGTGGCGTCACATCACTTTTCTGCCTCTGTACTGCTTCTTGGGTAAAATCCTCTCTTCAGCCTCCGGTCAAAGCCTTTCCCGTGTAACCCAAACTGTCTTTCCAACCTCATCACCACTCTACCTAGGTCTATTTGTCCTTCAAATATATCAATCTTCCCTCTACTCATTCGTCCATTTATATTTACCATGAACAGGGATGAAAATCATCTTTCCTCTTGTGAAGTGGTGGGGCAGGGGGCAAGGAGGGGCCCACACACTCATCCACATGTGAGGTGGCCTCGGACTTTAAAAATTTGTTAAGTATTGACTGAGAAATTGGGTTTATTATATTTGTGTGTTTATAAAATAATATATTTTAAAACTTCAAAAATAAAATTATTTTAAAAGATAACATGTACATTCAAGCAAATAGAAAACTTGTTTATATTGGTTATCCCAGTATTTTAAAATAATGAAAGAAAAATTATTCTTGGTACTTTCATCACTTTAATATTATTCCTGTACTTTAACTATATCTGTCTCTAAATACCATGCCACTGGTATTTTTCTGAAAAAATGCATTACTTTCAACATGGGCTTATAATTTTTCATAAAATTGCCTGCAATCCTCTTTAAATTTGCATTTTAAAGTTAAAAATTTGACATTTCAGACACTTTTCATCAACTCTTTTAATTGACCATAATTTTTTTGAACGAGAATTTACCCTTTGTATAAGTGCCTGGTAAGCTCAGAGAGATTCTGGAAATAGTGGCTGTTCTAAATTCCTTTTTTTTAAAAAAAAAAAAAAAAAATTTATTTATTTATTTTGGCTGTGCCGGGTCTTAGTTGCAGCACGCAGGATCATCGTTGCGGCATGCGAACTCTTAGTTGTGGCATGCATGAGGGATCTAGTTCCCCAACCAGGGATGGAACCCAGGCCCCCTGCATTGGGAACGTGGAGTCTTACCCACTGGACCGCCAGGGGAGTCCCACTGGCCTGAATTCTGATATTACAACTTGTAAATCTTTCACGGACTGATTTGCTACAGGAACACTTAGCAACTGGGAGGAGTGTAGCACTGAGAGACCAGCTGGGAGGAAGGTTTTCATTAGCTGTGAGCCCTTGGGCAGGGGCTTCCCCTCCAAGCTTTAGTTTTCCCCCTTTGTAAGGAGCAATGATTCCACCCAGCTGGCACCCAGCTGGCACGTGTGGTGAGGGCTTCATGACAGTGGACACAGCAGGCCCAGCACAGTGCTGACAGAGGTGCTCAGTGAATCGGTATTGCTGTTACTCCCAGATGCCGGCCTCACCCGGACACTCACTGCTGGTTCCGCCTCCTGCCCCTGAGAACAGCCCTGCTCCATTGCATCCTTCCTTGGTAGGAGCCAGGGAAAGCTTTAGGTCTCACACAGCAGGCTGTAATGAGTAACAGTCATTTCACGTGTACAGTGCTTACCCTGTGCCCGGCACCATTCTAAGCACTTTACGTCAATATTAACAAATTTAATTCTCATAGCAGCTTCTAGCATTGGTACGATTATTACCTCGTGATGCCCAGGTAGTAAATGACGTAGCTGGGCTACACGCCCAGGCAGGCTGGCTCCTCAGCTTGCAAGCTGTCTCCGAGATTGTCCCTTTGTCCCTCCAGATGCTCTCCCCATCCTTTTCCACCCGGTTCTGTGTCTGGAGGAGGCTGACCCCTGTGACCAATCCTGCCCGGGCCAGCGCCCTTGCCCTCTGGCTGCCTTTCAGTGTCGGCCAGTGGGGAGCCCAGGAGAGATCAAAGGGAGGGAGAAGAGAGACTTTTGTATTAATTCCCCTGATGCCCTCCCTGCACGGTCACCCACACTGGCTGTGACCCTGGAAGGAAGGTCACAGCCTCTGTCAGGCAGCCTCTTCCACCGATTCTCTCCTTGGTTCCAGTAATTCGTATGATCGCCGAGCACCACTGCTATTGAGTCCAGGTGCTGCTCCAACCCCTGTGCTCTCCTTCCCCTGTTAAATCTTTGTAAATAGTTCCGCTGTCAGTGAACCAGCTACCACCTTGCACTGCCTCTCAGCCAGCCCTCCTGTAAGGCTTAGCTTGCCCTTGGGCCCTATCAGTTTGCTGCTTCTTTTATTTTTAATTTTTCTTCTTCTTCTTCTTCTTTTTTTTTTTTTTTTTTGGCCGCACCGTACAGCATGCAGGGCCTTAGTCCCTGGACTGGGGATCGAACCAGTGTCCCCTGCAGTGGAAGTGGGGAGTCTTAACTGCTGGACCGCCAAGGAAGTTCCTTTCTTATGTTTTGAAAAGATTTCTATGGTTACAAAAGGATGTACAGGGAAGTCTCCCTTCCTCTCTTTCTTGAACACTCCGTTCTCCCCACAGGCAACTAATGAAATGTTTGGGGGTTTTAAAATTGTGGTTAAATGTAATATAAAATTTACCATTGTAATCAGTTTTAAGTATGTACACTTAAAACTGCAGTTCTGTGGCATTAAGTGAATTCATATTATCACCACCATGCATCTTCAGAACTTTTTCATCTTCCCCATCTGAAACTCTGTACCCATTGTAAGGAAGGAAAATAATTTTTTCCTCTACGCTTCTAGGTTCTTGGCTGAGACAAACTCTTTTTTTTTTTTTAATTAATTAATTAATTTATTTTTGGCTGCATTGGGTCATTGTTGCTGTGCGCAGGCTTTCTCTAGTTGCGGCGAGCGGGGTCTACTCTTTGTTGTGGCGCGTGGGCTTCTCTTGCTGCGGAGCATGGGCTCTAGGCTTGTGGGTTTCAGTGGTTGTGGCACGCAAGCTCAGTAGTTGTGGCTCGCGGGCTCTAGAGCAAGGCTCAGTAATTGCGCACATGGGCTTAGTTGCTCCATGGCATGTGGGATCTTCCCGGACCACAGCTCGAAACTGTGTCCCCTGCACTGGCAGGTGGGTTCTTAACCACTGCGCCACAAGGGAAGTCCTGAGACACCTCTTTAATGAAAGAGAGATTAACAGGAGAAAAACTACTTTAATTTAATTTTGTATGTACCAGGGCCCCAAAGATATGAGACCCAAAGAAATGACCAAAGTAGGCATAAAATCTCCAAGATGGGAGATTTTTTTTTCCTGCTTCCAGAGGGACAAAGGAAGGTCAGAGTACCTGTCCTTCTTGTACCAGCTATTTCTTAAGTAACTTTAATTCAAAATAATCAATATGCCAAAGTATCATATTTGGGGGTAGCCTGCCCTGAACCCCATCACCATTAAACACAAACTTCCTAAAATGTTTTTTTGTGACTCCTTCCAGAGACATTTTATGCGTAGTCAAGCAAATAATATAAATAAAACCACAAATGATAGCTTATTTTATACACTGTCTGCATCTTGCTTTTTTCACTTAATAATATGTCTTGGATATTATTTCACATCAATACATGATGCAATTTCTCATCTTTCTGCTCAGCCTTCCCTTGTATGGATATTCCCTGTGGGTTTAGCCCTCCCCACACTGATGGAAACTGAGCGTGTTTTCAATCTTTTGCAGTGCCGATAGCTATGGTTTGCTTCTAACCTCCTGTTTCCTCTCCCAGTTCATGACCTTGCATCTCCTGCTCTGCTTCCCCATGGGGAAACCAACCACCACTGTGACTTAAGGGCCTTCCAGTCCTCTGGGCTTCCGGCTTGCTGTCCCCTCTCAGGAGACGACCTGATCCTTCACCCCTGGCTCTGCCGTGACGCCAGCACATGTCTCCTGGGCCCAGTACCCTCCCTGGTGGCCTGTGTTCCAGATGTGACAAACCAGGGACATAAGGTAATGGAAGAGGGCATGGATGGCCCCATGGCGTCCATGGGGGTGCCTTCCTGATGCAGGCTCCCGGGGAGTGCCCACACTGCACCTGCGGGGTTGGGGGGGCCTGGCTTGTGTCCATGTCCTCGGAGGCCAGGAGCTCAGCACTAGGTTTCCAAACTTTATTCAGTCCCAGCTGAATTTGCTGGCACCTACTTTGTGAGGCGAGGCTGCCCGATAGCCTATTTATCTTTCCATCCACACCCTATACTGTTTTTCCTCTCTAACACTGCCACCACTACCCCCACCTTCTAATTAAAAAAAAAGAGTTGTAGGGGACTTCCCTCATGGTCCAGTGGCTAAGACTCCACGCTCCCAATGCAAGGGGCCCGGGTCCCATTCCCGGTCAGGGAACTAGGTCCCACAGGCCGCAGCTAAGTGTTCACGGCATGTGAACAGCATGCGGCAGCAACTAAAGATTCCGCATGCCGCAACTAAAAAAAAAAGGTCCCACATGCTGCAACTAAAAGATCCCGCGTGCCACAACAAAGATCCCACGTGCTGCAACTAAGACCCTGCGCAGCCAAATAAATAAATATTTTTAAAAAAGACTTGTAGAAAAAAGAAGAAGAAAATGTAGAGAAAACCCTCCTCCCCTCCAAAAAAAATATGACTCAAGATTTATGCTAGATGGATGGGGCAAGATCACTTACAATGACTAATGCTCTTCACAAAATGCTATGAATAATAGCGTGCGTGTCACCCATGGAGCTCTCACCACCCTGTGAGATAAGTACTGTATTTTTCACCACTTTACTGATGAAGAAAGAGACCCAGGGAGGTCAAGAGACCATCCAGTCAATTCCAGAGGTGGGGCTCCACTGATGCCTGTATTTCCCTGTGATTTGGGCCTTCAGCCCTAAGGCAAGCATGCTGGTGGATGGTGCCGCTCAGAGGTGCTACCGAGGGACTTCCCTGCTGGCCCAGTGGTTAAGACTCTGCACTTCCATTGCAAGGGCCACAGCTCTGATCCCTGGTTGGGGAACTAAGATCCTACATGTCGCGCGGCACAGCCAAAGAAAAAAAGAGATGCTACTGAGGAGAGGATTAATTAACATAGAAGATCTACAGGCAGCAAGGCCTCGGCCTCGGTGGGTAACCGGCATTGAGGTCGCATCAGGGAGCCAGCAAAACTAGGTCAGGTTGCAGCTGAGCTCATGGAGGATGCTGGAGGGGACAAGCAGAAATGGCAGGAGGACTGGAGACCAACTGAGGACGTGTTTGCACTGTCCTGAGAGCTGGCCCTGCCCGGGAAAGAGAAAGAGGGGCAGGGAGAGGGGGTCCTGGGTGGGGAGGACCCTCTCGTGTGCAGGTGGCTGGATTTTATTGCAATCTCCACTTTCAGGAAATGTGGGACCTTGCAGAAAGGACCTTGTCCCTTATGACCAGAAGGATTATAGATGGAGCTTTGATTTGGCTGGAGGCAAAGTAAAGGTGGTGCCAGGGGTGCGGTAGGGATGAGATGAAAGCCCTATGAGGAGTGAAGTCAATTGTGTTCAGTGAAGCTTGGTGCCTGGTACCTTCCCTAAAGCTCCGCCCCTACAGCTGCCCTTCCTGAAGACCCCAGGTCTGAGGTCACTTTACACTGTCCAGCCCCCTGGCCTGAAGAAACCCCAACATAGCAGGGATGGAGCCTGGGGAGACAAACGAGTGGGGAGGCCTTATCCGCAGATAGAGCTCTCTGGAGAAAACCTGTTTCCCCTGGTTCCTTGGAGCTCAGCTGAGGAAAGCCTTTAGGAGAAAGCCATTTGGGGGACACCCTAAGTACCCCCCTCACTGGTGCCCCACCCATCCGGCCTTTTTGGAGAACCCCCAGGACAACAACAGCCTGGCCTGTTACAACCGTGCTTCAGCGCCGCGCACCTGACCAAGTGCCCAGATGTGTGAGGCCCATGGGGCGGGATGACACCAAGGAGAGTAAGACGGGCCACCCCCACCCACAAAGGGCTTCCAGAGAAGGGGCACCGCCAGCACACGGACCCCAGAAACCCCGACTGTGTCAGCTGGGGGCTTGAGAGGATACGGGTCTGGTGAAGCCAGCGTTGCAGCTCTGGGCAGTGCACAGGGTTTTGGGCAGTGCACAGGGTTTAACACCCATCTGCTTTCTACCTGGGAGTTCCTGATGAGCTTTGGCCTCTCCTCTCCCCGGGAGCCACGCGCGCACACACACACACACACACACACACACACACACACACACACATTTCTTGCCATTCTGTGTGCACTGCCTGCCTCAGGGAAGGGATGTGACGACAGAGGAGAAAAATCTATAAAAAGTCTTCCTGATCTCTGAAGTCCAGAATTCCAACTCCTCAGAGGAATGGAAGGCACAGGGATAGATCTGGGGAGCTGTCTGAGGAGGAATAGTGAGGCTTGTCAGAGTCCCTGGGTTTGGGAGCAGAGTTGGGGGGTCGTGAGATGTATGTAGATGTTGGTGGGATCCTGAGGAAGGGGCACTGACCCTGTTTTCTGGGATGAGCCAAGAGGAGGTGGCAAAGGTTCAGGTTAGGAAGGGCCAAGTGGGGCGTCAGGCAGGTGGGCCTCTGCACCCCTGCGGGTGGTGGAGGAGTCCTCTGCACTCCGCCTGCGCTGCAGGGCTGGGGAGGAGTGCACAGCCTCGGAAGGGCCTTGCGGACAAGAAGCTATCAGCAGGCAATTCCAGTGGATGCCAGATGGACAGCGGGCCTGGAGGATCCAGTGAGCTCCTCCCCCTGAGTAAGCCCACCTGGACTCAGGACCACCCCAGGAAGCTTGAGGGGATGAGGGGGCCAGCCAGTCTCTGGATTGCCACGATGAAGTGTCTGCCACCTCAGGGGAATGGGGACTGAAATGTAGAACTGAAGAGGAAGTACAACAATCAATCCTTGCCCAGATGTGTGTAGTGAAATTCTAACCTGCTAAAAGACAGAAAACCCAGAATCTAAGGGCAACCTATATATAATAAAAGCCTACAGACAAAAGATAAACAATAAACTGGGGGAAACTATCACCCATACATAACAAAAATATTAATTTCCTTCATCTATGAAGAACTCCTATAAACAAATAGGATAGTTCATAAAGGGTATAAATAGGCAGTTTACAGAAAAAGAAATACAAATGACTTCTTAACATTTGCAACATATTCCTAAGTCATAATTAGAGAAATGCAAATTAGGATTATAATGAGATACCACTTTTCACCTATCAGATGGGAGAAGGTTTATAAGCTTAACAAAGCCTGATGCAAGTGAGAGAGAGGACAGGGAGACAGCCTCTCTCCATGATTCTTGATGGGAGGGTAAATTGGCACGGCAAATCTATCAAAATTCAAGTACACGTTTCTTTTGTTTGACCCTGCAGTTACAGCTCTAGGAATTTACCTTGCACGTACATCTTCACATGTCCAAAAGGATGTTTGTTCAAGGTTGTTCACAGTAGCGTTGTTTGTAGTGGCAAAAAAGTGGAAACAACCCAAATGTCTATTAATGGGGGACTAGATAAATAAACAAATTATGACACATCAAGGAAATACTAAGAGACCATTCAAAATGAAAAAGATCTGTGTATGCTGACATGGAAAATTCTTGGAGATACATTGTTAAAAAAAGGCCAGGTGCAGAATACTATGTATAGTTGTCTTCCAGTTGCATTAAAAAAAAAAAGAATCTATATGCAGATATATGCATGTTTATGCAGAGACGTTTCTGAAGAGGCACAGAGGTTAAACGAATATCCATATATTCTCATGGGATAATTTTGTGCTGTTTGAATCGTTTAGTGTCTGTGGATGTTTTATTTTTATAACAGCATTATGAGGTAAAGGGGCGGGTAGGAGCAAAGGGGCAGTGGGAAGAAAGCAGAGAAAGCCCTTCTGCTGGATGAGGGCCGAGTGGGCGGCGGGTCTGCGCATAGGGAATTATTGTTTCCCACATGGATGGCCTCAGACTTCAGGGACCGGGACTGAGTCACAACTGTGACAAAAGTCTACAACCTTCCTAAGGCAGGCATTGCTGACGTGTTCCAGAAGTTTGTCCTTGAGAAAGGAGCCCTGGAGTGGCTCCAGGCAGGGCTGGGAAGGACTGATAAGAATTCTTAGCAGAATCTACCTAAGCTCAAAGGTGAGATCAGCAAAGAGTTTTGTTTTTCTTTTTGGCTGCGCCGTGCGGCATATGGGATCTTAGTTCCCTGACCAGGAATCAAACCTGGCCTTTGGCAATGAAATCTCGGACTCCTAACCACTGGACCGCCAGGGAATTCCCAGCAAAGAGTTTTAAAGAGTCATTTTAGATTATTATTGGGAAGGGTGCAATTGCTTGCACAAGATAAAAGAAATCCAAAGCCTAGTAATCGATGAGCAATGAGGGAACTAGAAACATAAATTCAAGCAAAGTCAATTCAAATTCAAACAGGGAGAGCTCACTCTCCATCCATCAGATTAGTAAAAATGTTAAGGATTGCTACTATTCAGTAGCATTGGTGGGGATGTGGAAAAACAGGGGCTCTCAAGCACCCCGGGGGGGGGCAGTGAAAATCACCCCAATCTTTCTGGAGAACAATTAGGCAGTAGCAACAAGTTAAATGAGGAGTCACCCTGATCTAGAAATTCCACTTCTGGGACTCTGCCCTCTGCCATTCTCACAAAGGCATATACAAGGATGTTCAACCCACCATGGTTTTTCAAGCAAAATGTTAGAAACAACCTAAATGGCTATCAGTCAGAGACCAGATAAATAATTTATGGTACATCCACACCATGGAATCCTTAAAATCTTTGAAAGACTGAGGCAGATTTACATATACTGACGGGACATGGCCTCTAAGTCATATGGACAAGTGAAACTAACAAGTCAGAAGCATGGCACATATAGTGTAATTTATGTATTTAAAGTCTCTCCCAAATCCTAAGACCATATCATACATAGACACAAGTCTAGGGAATTCCCTGGTGGTCCAGTGGTTAGAACTCCAAGCTTCCACTGCAAGGGGCCCGGATTTGATCTCTGGTCAGGGAACTAAGATCCCACAAGCTGCACAGTGTGGCCAAAGGGAGAAAGAAAACAGATCTAGAAGGATGTACACACACCATACACAGAGTGGTTACCTCTGAGGAAGGAGAATTGGAAGGGGGTGACAAAGAGGGACTATAAGTTGTACTACAGATATTTCTGTGTTTTTGGATTTTTGTTTATTTATTTATTTTTAGACAATGAACCTGCATTAATGTGTTGCTTAGCTGCAGTATGTATGGCCATGGTCAGTGTAGACACTGGCTTTATTAGTTTTTAGCTGTGTAAGACTATAAGAGGCACATAACTAAATCTCAGTGAGCCTCACTTTTTTTTTTTTTTTCAAGGAAAATAGGGCTAATAATGGCTTGTTATAAGGATTAAACTCATAGAAGCAAAATGCTTGGAACAGAGCCCCACCCTTGGGAAGTGTTCTGATTATTACTACTTGTGTAATTACACATAAACTTTGTTTCACAAGTAGACTGTGCCTGCTTGGATGGAGAATCCCTCACTAACAAGGCCAAACTTATCCAATCAAGGGCTGGAGAAGGGAGGGACAAACTTGCTGTATATGTTTGTGTTGAAAGGAGATTCACCTGGAGGGCGGGAAGCCAGGCTAAGAAGGCACAGAAGACCTGCTCCCTGAGCAGCATTGGGCTGGTGTGGACAGTTCTTTCTGTGGGACATCATGCTGGCATGATGCAGTTTGAGGTGACCAGTGTCACTGAGCAAAGCAGGGGGAGCCCATCTGGTCTGAGACCCGTGAGCTCTTCTAGGGAGACACTGAAGAGCACGTGACTTTGGAAGATGGACAGTTGTGTTTGGGATCCTCCTGTGGGTTCTGGTCAGGAGCCACTGGTAATCAGTGCCAGTAGGGAGATGCTGGGAGCAAAGTCAGCTGGGCCTTGGACCAGGAACCACTTGTGTAGACCTGGTGCTTTGGAGACCCATGCAGACTGCTGAGTTTCCATCAGCAGTAGATTCCAATGATAACTTTAAGGACATTAAAACTTTTTGTCAATTGATGATATTTTCCTCTCTCTGTTGATAGAAATTAGGCACAACTTTTTTTTCCCCCTTCACAGACAGCATACTTCTGGAAAGGAAATTCTTCAAAAGGGGTGATCAACATACACCTACGCAGAAAATCCTGGGAATTCTCTGCTGTCCGGTGGCTGTTCCCTCCTGCATGCTGTAGTGGACATGTGAGCAGACACCTTCTTTAGGCTACTGGATCCCTCATTAGTCTCCCCTGGACACATCCAGCCCCCATAAGCTCATCCTCCATGGTTGTAGGTAACCAAGGTGAGCTGGCTCTCTCCGTGGGGAGATGGGGGCAGGTTTATGCAGGCCCTTTATTCTTTTCTGGCAGAGTCTTCAGTATTTGGCAAGACTTCCCAGGTCTTTTTCGTGACTGGAGTTGCACTTTGCATTGAAAGTTGGCTGGTGGCCAGAGCCTCTTCTAGCCTGGAGAGTCCCTGCATCCATCTCTGGGCCTGAGGGAAACTTTGAGCCCCAAAGTAGAGGTCTCATGGAGCTAATGACATAGATTGTCACATGTCCCTTATCAATCCTGGAAAACCGCTCTGGGAACTAACCTCCTGGAGGAGAGATCTTGAGAGGAGGACTTCTGAGGGGATGGAAGGGAGAGAGAGTAGAAAGTCATTTTCTAGGCATAATTTTACCAGAAGTCAATACTTTTTAATTTGCATTTCCTCTCATTATCAAAGTAAATACACACACACACACACACACACACACACACACACACAATTGCAGTTATGCAATAGTTTATGCAGTTGCTGTGAGCCCGAAAGCACTTGTGCAGCTGTGTGAGTCGGCACATCCCTGGCTTCCCGCACTCGGGGCAACAGGAGGCACTGGGAATTTCTCAAATGTTCACAAGAATGTCGAGAGGGAGTTCTGAGTAATCACAATTACTTGAACTTCTTGTGGGAAAATAAAGGCCCAATTTCCTTTTAGAGATAACTGTCTTTGAAAGCTGTTTGCCATGGGAGTTTTTGTTTATGGTGCAGAGAATGGTAAAAACGCACTTCTGTGGAAGGTCCCAGCAAGTAAAAAATCCCGCCATGGGGATGTCCTGGCCCCAAGCACGGAGCAAACTTGAATTCTCCAGCTGGGCACCAATGCCCTGCTGTATTTCATTTTTTTTTTTTTTTTTTTTTGCGGTACGCGGGCCTCTCACTGTTGTGGCCTCTCCGGTTGCGGAGCACAGGCTCCGGACGCGCAGGCTCAGCGGCCATGGCTCACGGGCCCAGCCGCTCCGCGGCATGTGGGATCTTCCCGGGCCGGGGCACGAATCCGTGTCCCCTGCGTCGGCAGGCGGACTCTCAACCACTGCGCCACCAGGGAAGCCCGCCCTGCTGTATTTCTGATCCATGAAACTCTGGGGTTTTAGCCGTGAATGTGATCAGTCTAATACACTGTTGATGTTTTTGCTACTCTTTTCTCTCACGGACCCAGCCCTTGGTGTCTCCCCTCTGCCTCTGTTCTCTCCTGCCCTATAGGTATCTCCCAGGTGGATACTCGGGAACCAAGTGTCCAGGGAGACAAGCGGGATCTGCCTGCGTTGTGGGCGGGTCCAGTAGCCAGGCCTCACCCAGTCCTTGCTGCTGAGCCCTCCTCCCCACTGGACGCCTCTGTTCAGTGCTGCACCCTCTCTGGCTTCTGGTCTCCACCAGCCAGGCTGACAATTAGATTAAGTAAAGAGAAGGCCAAAAAAAGAAAAGGGAGGGCTTTAAAAATAAACAAACAAACTCTTTTGAGGGTCTCAGCCAACATAAACTTTATCATTCCAGAAATAGCCCAGATACAGAGTGACCTTATTCCCTCAAAGGGTTCCTGGCCACCCCCTACCTCCTTTTTTTTAAAAAATTTATTTTATTTTATTTTATTTATTTATTTTTGGCTGCTTTGGGTCTTCGTTGCTGCACACAGGCTTTTCTCTGGTTGTGGCGAGCGGGGGCTAGTCTTCATTGCGGTGCGCGGGCTTCTCATTGTGGTGACTTCTCTTGTTGTGGAGCACGGGCTCTAGGAGCACGGGCTGCAGTAGTTGTGTGGCACGTGGGCTGAGTTGCTCCGCAGCATGTGGAATCTTCCTGGACCAGGGCTCGAACCCGTGTCCCCTGCATTGGCAGGCAGATTCTTAACCACTGCACCGCCAGGGAAGCCCCACCCCCTACCTTCTTGCAGGGAGGCAGAGGGAGGGCAAGCCCCTGGGGTGCATGGACCTCTTTGCCCCCGGCTGACCATCAGATCCCTCTGTGGAGGTCCAGGCGTCCTCATGAGGATCACACAAGCATCACTCCTCTGCTAAGAAGCAAGACAGCAGGGAGTACCTACATGGGAAAGTATGGACTTTAGGGTTTGTACCAGGTTCGCCTCAGTTTTCTCTGTTTTTCACTTAGTCAGGTACAGAGCCGAACACCTCCCAGTCCTGGCTCTGAAGGGCCCTCCCCTGGGCAGCTGGAAAGGCCCACCTCCTGTGCATCCTGGTTTTCCCTCAAGGAGGCGGAGAGGCCTCACTTTGAAGCGTGCCTGCAGAGCGTTTTCACCCCTCTGCGAGTGAGCCTTGGCAAGCCCAGGGTTGAATCACAGTCTTGCTGACACAGAGCGCGTGGCTTTAAACGACCCAGGAGAATGCCCGGCACCCCGGCCTGTGCTCCCCACCCCGAAGGGCTGAGCCAGTGTCAGCACAGAACAAGAGATCCAAAGATTATCCTTGTTTTCTAAAAGCCATCTGTTGAGTTTCAAGGCCTTGTCCTTACATGGTGAATTCCTTGAAGGCAGCTGAAGTAACCACTGATTTTTTTTTTTAACTACCCAAGCTAAGGGCCTTTTTCTGAAAGGAGTAAATTCCTCAGTGTGACTCCTGAACTTGAGGGGAAGGTGGAGAATGGTCTTACTTGGGAGTTGAGTGGGGCGATCAGGCCCAGTTCAAATAGCTTGCTGGCGGTACCTCGATTCCTGACCCTGGAAGCTCGTGGCTGACCTGTTCGGGAGCTGGTGACGGTCTGCCTCAGTCACAGCCATGCCAGCCACAGCGTGGAACTGCTCCCAGCTCCTGGCACGCTCTGGGTCTGGTGTGACCCACAGTGGATGGCTGCCTGACCATCCCTGGAGCGGCCCCGCCTCTCCGCTTCAGGATGGAACAGAGATGGGCGAAAGCAGGGGGCAGCCACTTGTGTTCACTGAGTCAGCTGGAAGCCAGGCAGCTAGTGGCTTGTCAGTGACAAGCAGAGCCTGACTCACGGCCCTGTCACAGCGCCTGGTGGCGGACTGACCCACAGAGGAAATTACACAGCACTCTGTGGCCATGGTAGAGGCAGGGGCTTTTCCAAGTGCATCAGCTGGGAAGCAGCCTTCACCCACGCTGGAAGCTCAGGCTTGGGGACCTCCACTAACTTCAGGTTAGTCCTGGCGACTATGGGAATGAGGTGGCCTGTGCAAACCCCTTCCATAGCTCCCCACTGGCGGCGGGGTACCCACAGCCCCAGCCCATCAGTGACAGAGCTGCCACACTCCCCAAGCCAGCCTTCCACACACAGTTCCTGGGGTGGCAGCTCCCCGTCCAGCCTCAGTCATTCAGCCGGAATCTACACTGGCCCTAGGAGCTTGCTGAGACACCCTCAATCAGAAAAGGACAGTTCCTCCAGTAGAACCAGAGGCCACTCCCCTCAGGTGGCTGTGTGACTCTGGGTAACTAAACTCGCTGTATTTCAGTTTCCTCATCTGTGAAATGGGTCTAGAATGCCTACCTCTTAACGTTGTAGTGAGGATTAGATGAGAATATATGCAAAGGGCCTGGCACAGTGCCAGGCACGTAGCTGGTGCTCTAATAGACGTTCCTTGTTCTAAGCCTGCTCTGAGGCAAAATTCAAATTGGCACCAACCCCCAGGGCTCAACTCTCAGAGCTATCCCTCCCCCATATCCAGACTCCCAACTCTTCATGCAGATGTGTGGCTCCTGAGGGGACTGAAGCTTCATCATCATCAATGAGGAGCTGATTCTTCTGGGCAACGTGAAGGGGTGGCCTAGCTTCAGACACTCTCCTAATGGGAGGACCACTGAGGAGGGTTCATTTCCACCCTCCCCTTGTCCACTCCGATCTGACACCCCAGGGCCATCATGCAGGGAGCTCTGGAGTGGAGGGGGACCAACTGCCTGCCCCCAAAGCTGGAGGAGAAGGGTGACCAGACAGCAGGAGGGAAGAAGTGATGGCTGGCACCCCAGGCCCCGTACCTGGAGTTAGACCTGGAAGCCACCTCTGGAAGAACCTTCAGCCGCATGAGGACTCTGATGGGTTAGAATGTTCCCCTGGAACCCAGAGGGCAGGACTCTCTTATAGATTCTTCCAGCCCACCTGTGCTGTCACCTGGGACAAAGGGCTGCACTGCCTTCTCCTTCCACGACAGGGGCCCCATGCTGGGATTACCATGTGCCAGTTATGGGGAGACCTGCAGGGGTGGGCAGCCAAGGTCTTGCCTCTCCCGCAGGCACCAAAGGAATAAATCAAGCAGATGTGGCACAAGAAAACGCTGCCCGAGGACCCTGCCTCCTCCTAACCTGCTTTCCACAGCTACCCTGGAGCTCCCGACCCCTCCTGCTGTGCCTGCTCTCCCATCAGCCCAAGGCCCATCCACCATCACCCCCAGCCCTGAATCACCTCCCCAGGACCCCTGTTAGGGCTCCAATTCTCTCCTGCGCTCAGGGCTGCCTCAACCACCAGCCTCGGAGCTCCCAGAGGCTGAGGCCAGCTCTCGTGCCTGGTCCCCTGAAACTTGTGCAGTGCCCAGCACATAGTGGGTGCTTGGCGTTTGCGGAAAGTCTGGGGTGAGGCCGAACGTGGTTGTGTATGTGCTCACACGTGTGTAAGGGGAGCAAATTCATTGTGCACCTGCTATGTGCCGGGCCAGAGCTAGGCGCTGCACGCAGGGTATCTCAGCAGAATCCCTGTTTCCTCCTGGAACCTGGGAACTAACTGGGATGGGACATCTCCCTTCATCCCAGGTCTCCAGCAGTTCAAGGGTTCTCTTGGGCTAATGGCCCCCTCCCTGCAGCAGCCTGGCAGTGGGGGTAGCCCACGACTCCACGGGGCTAGGGAGCAACTCCAGGGCCCTTGCACACCCACTGAGGTTGGTTTATTTTAATCCATTCCATCCTCAGCGGAGCATTAGAATGCAGTTTGGGGTTGGAAGCATGGGTGTTTACACTGAGGAAAAACTTGTAGTGATTCCACATTTGATCTTTATAAACACCCTGCATGTGGGTACTTGGGGAGAACAATCATTATCTCTAATTTACAGATAGGAACTCTGAGGCCCAGAGATTAAGGTCGCTCAGCTGCTACTCTGAGTGTCTTCTGAATGCCAACTCAGGGCCATTTTCTACCACCAGGTAGCCAGAGGCAGGTGCTTGGCATGCGGGCTAGAGGAGAAAGGGTTCGTTCTGGGACATCTCTCCCCAGGGAGCAAAAACCAGGCGATCCATGGGTCCCCTAAATGGCCGGCTCGCTCTGGGTGTTGAGGAAACCTGGAAGCTGTGGTCTCCTGGGGTGGGAAACAGAGACTGTGCACGGCCTCTGGGCTGGCACGTGATCATAGCAGGTACTGAGGTAACACGACCATGTTACAGTGTCCCGCACATGTTTCAGATACTTTCCAGAGATGGACTCATTTAATCCTCACAAAACCCTAAAAGGCAGTCTGATTGTTCCCCTTTTACAGATAAAAGGACGGAGGCACAGAGAGGTTAAGGAACATGTCTGAGGTTACACAGCTAGGAATTATCCAATAAATGTCACTTTCCTTCAGCTCTTTTTAGACGATTGACTCCTGTGGCAGAAAATGAAACTGGTCGCTAAAGTTGTGCCCTGAACTTCAGGTCAGGTGTCCCTAATCTCTTTCCTCATTCCTCTGCTTACAAAGGCGCACTTCTGCTTGGCAGGTACAATTGAGGGTAGTTTACTGGATTCTGTAAAAGCAAAATTCCTTTTGATATGGTATGCTGTTGGGATAAGTATGTTTGTTTTCATTTTTCAGTAATTTGCAGCCACTGATGCTTTCCACCAGCTGGGACTCTGCACAAGAGTGTCCTGGAGAAGGGGCAATGACTGAGCAGCAGTCTCGGGTGGAACGTGTGACACAGGGCTTTTCTGGACACAGGACCCGGCCTGCTTGGGCTGTGGGCGGTGGTGACCTTGAGGCTGTGATCTCAGTGAATGGCCAGAGGACATGCAAACCCAGCATGAGGCCTGGCATTTTAGGGTGACTATGTTTGACTCTTGAGACATCTGGATGCAGCTCTTTTTAACAGTTATTTCTAAACTGTAGCACCAGACATTTGTCCCTGTGGTTCCTCTCACCAGTTCCCCCCCTTCTCCGTTGAGGTCAAGGCTGGGCTCAGCCTAGGGTGACGCGGTGGAGATGCGCGGCGGGAGAGAGCGAGGCCCGGCCTATTCCCTCGCCCCTCTGCAGGCTCTCTGCGCTCAGGTCCCACCACCTCCACCCCACCCTACCCCCGCCACCGGTCCTCCTGCCCCACCAGGCCTCAGGGGACACGGAGGCTACTGCGAGGCCCAGACCCTGGCCCTTGCCTTTCTAAACAGCCCCTTTATTAAATTCTCTCCAGTTACCCACTGTGTGGTGACAGCTGGTTGCTGCCTGTGACACCTCTGATGTGCACAACAGATATTCGGACCCAGTCCTCACTCCCACTGTATCCTGTCAAAATAACTCCACAAATGCCACCCTCCATTCTGAGGGGCCCAGAGCCCAGGAGATCCCAGCTCGTTGTATGTAAAGGAACTGATTGGCCTGGTGTCTGGACGCCTGGCCACATGCTGCGGGGAGGTCCTGCAGGAAACTGACAAGATAGCTGTGCCGAGCGCAATCCTCCCGAAGTAGCCTCGGGAGCCACCGGGGTCGGTCCGGCCACCCACGGATCCGACTGAGACCTCCGCTTGGTCAGGGACTGTGCTGCGGGCAGCAGAGCGCACGCGACCTTCCAGAGCT
Organism: Pseudorca crassidens; assembly: GCF_039906515.1. Taxonomy (NCBI): domain Eukaryota; kingdom Metazoa; phylum Chordata; class Mammalia; order Artiodactyla; family Delphinidae; genus Pseudorca; species Pseudorca crassidens. The sequence goes on along the minus strand of NC_090296.1, from coordinate 63,736,908 downwards.
TCCAGGCTGCGAACTAGCCCCTTCTCCCCCCACCAGCTCTACCAATGCGAGGACGTGGATGACGCCTCCCAGCTCCTGCTTCAGCCACCAATGTGCCGCGCGGAGGCCACGCCCAGCGCTACAAGAAACAGGGGAGGCCGGGAGGTAGGAGGACTCCAGGAGATGCTGTCCTTTTGGCGTGCGCTGCTCCCGGGATGCTGACCGCTGGCTTGTCCGCTTTCGGAGAAACAGGAAACGCTCACAGGCTGGTCTAGCCTTGGCACTCTCGGTTTTTTCCAGGTCCAGAAAGCAATATAAAACGCATCCTGTTACGGTAATATGAGTCAGCTGAATCCTGCTGGGGTTTCTCCCCCAGGTGCACAGACGTATGGCTGGGGCCTTGGGGCAGGGATTGGAGAGTAAAGGATCATAGACTTTGTAAGCGGGAGGAGGGGTTGGTAAACTTCTGACCAACTCCCCAATCACCCTAATTTCGCAGACAAGGAAGGGACCTGGATTGCAGAGTCAAGCTGGAAACCGGGAATGCCAGCTTCCAGCAGCACCCTTGCATCCAGCCCTGTTTTCTGGCACTGTTTTTTTCTGAGCAGTTTTTCTAAACCTCTTGCCAAAAGCCTGGAGGCTCAGGTCAAAGACGCTTTGTTGAAAACTGGTTGTTCAGAAGCTGGGGAGAGAACGATCCTGGCATATTAAGGAAAGTCAATGCTGCCTCCTGAAGCCCTTCCTGATGACCCCTGTTGGAGTGTTTGTTCCCTTCTCTGAAATCCTGTTTCTTGGGATCGCCCAGAGTAGACTGTAAACATTAACATTCACCTATATCAGCCCGCATTTCCAGGGTAATGTCAGCGCTCCTTCTTCTTGCACAGCACAGATTCCTAGGCAACTTTCCCTCCCCCTTCATACCTAACCTGAGGAGAGTGTGTTGAATCTGGATGGATAGTCATCCTAGGACAGAAACCACAGAAATCCAAGGACTGGGATTAAAGAAGATCTGAGTGCCGATGCCCAGGCCACCCCACCTGGGACAGGGCCTTCTACAGCCCACACAGGGATGGGGGTGGGGACAGGGATGGAAGTTGGTGTCAGATTAACAGGGGCTACTTGGGATTGTTTTCTGAAGCAAGGCAGATAAGACTTCCTCTTCTCCCCTCTACCCTACAACTAATATTAATGGTTATATTATTGAGAGCTTACCATGATCACGCATTTGCTTCTTTCAACCCTATAGGTTGGAACTTCCAGAACCCCCAGTTTATTTACTTATTTATTTATTAAACTACCCTGATTGGCTCCTAGAGATTTTTTTTTTTTTTTTTTTTTTTTTTTTGTGGTACGCGGGCCTCTCACTGTCGTGGCCTCTCCCGTTGCGGAGCACAGGCTCCGGACGCGCAGGCTCAGCAGCCATGGCTCACGGGCCCAGCCGCTCCGCGGCATGTGGGATCCTCCCGGACCGGGGCATGAACCCGTGTCCCCTGCATCGGCAGGCGGACTCCCAACCACTGCGCCACCAGGGAAGCCCTCCTAGAGATTTTTTTAAAATATATTTATTTATTTATTTTTGGCTGTGCTGGGTCTTCGTTGCTGCGCACGGGCTTTCTCTAGTTGAGGCGAGCAGGGGCTACTCTTTGTTGCGACGCACGGGCTTCTCATTGTGGTGGCTTCTCTTGTTGCAGAGCACAGGCTCTAGGCACGCGGGCTTCAGCAGTTGTGGCCTAAGGGCTCAGTAGTTGTGGCCTAAGGGCTCAGTAGTTGTGGCTCGCGGGCTGTAGAGCTCAGACTCAGTAGTTGTGGCGCACAGGCTTAGTTGCTCCATGGCATGTGGGATCTTCCTGGACCAGGGCTCGAACCCGTGTCCCCTGCATTGGCAGGTGGATTCTTAACCACTGCACCATCAGGGAAGCCCCAGAATCCCCAATTTAAAGATGAGAAAACTGAGGCACAGAAAGGTTAAGTGATGTACTCAAGGCCTCATGGCTGGCAAGTGGTGAGGCCAGGAGGCCTCCATTAACTCCTATGCTCTACTGCCCCCACCCCCCAAAGTGATTCCACTGTGCCCTCCCTGCCCTTGATGGGCATTGAGGGGTCCTCTGAGCAGGAAGTCACAAAAGCTGCTCAGGCAAGGCAGGTTCCAAGATCAAGAAGTTTTTTCTTTGTTGTGTCTTTTCCATGATCCCTGAGCTGTGAGAAGTCCTTGCCCAAACTATACCCTTGGGTGCCCAGTGGGCCTCTGCAGTGAAAGATCGGAATTAAGAGGACAGCATGAGGAATGCGCCCAGCCGCCCCTCATCCCATCCCTGGTGCTGCCTACTAGGTGGGGGGGTGGGTTCATGGAACCCTCACCAGAGAGCTTGGTTATTCAAACAGACTGCAAAACAATAAGGCTAGAAACCAAGCCAAGATGCAGGGCTAGGAAGCCAGAAAAAACAGGAAAGCTGCCTTCCCTTATCAAGATCACAGAGGCTCAGGTCACTGAGCAGCTAGAACAGAAAGTTCCAATTAAAACTCAAAGTAGCCGTTGAAGGAGACAACTTGGGAGGAAAGTCAGCACTGTGCAGCCAGTCCCCACCTTTCCCAGGGCAGGGTCTGGGCAATCCTTCCTACGTCTGTGGGTAGAGCTCACAGCACACAGAAAGGGCATGTCCAGCTTAGACTTCCTGAACCTGAAGCGGCCCTAGCTGTTAACACCAGTGCCTTTTTACTTTCTGTGGCATTTACTAGGCCACTCATTGTACTAATTTCTTAATCTAGGAAAAATGAAATAGAAAAAGTCTTGGGAAATCTAGGAAGCTCATTGCAGGAATACCTCAGAAAGGTGACTCAGCACTTCCTCATTTCACAAAGGGAACCAGAAGTTTCACAAATGCAACGTTGTTCTCACTAAGTAAGGGGATTGAACCAGGAACGTGACACCTAAACTTTCTGCTGCTTGCCCTGGGCGTAGTTACAGACTCTTAGTTGGCAGGAAGAGTGCTCTCGCCTTTTCAGAAATGATTGAGTCTGGAATGGCTGAGTGACCCGATGTGGTTCAGCAGAGGATCACAGACTGATTCGGGCCTGGTAGCCAGTGTGTTCTTCTGGAACACCAGAGAATGTTGAAACAATGTGAATCCATTTCACGAACCAGAAGCAACAGTGCCAACAGAAAATTTCCCTGTGAATAGGACGTGAAATCACAATCAAAAGCAGGTGTCCAAAAAAAGCTGCTACTGGCAGCACAATCAGTGGTTTTCTAGTTTATTCACTAATACCCATTTGCTCTTATAAATGTATTTTGTAAAACGTATATGAACATTAACTGTAATTCGTCAAGAAATTAGAAGAGTGGAAACAGTTTCATGTTTCTGTAGTAGCTTGTTTTGCAAAGTTACTTACGTTGTTTATTTTTAAAAAGTACTTTCCCAGATGTCATGTCCTCCTTACCAGTGCTGTAATTTTCCTAATTTTGCACAGGCCTCACATATGGTGTATTGCAGCTAACGAGAGTTCAATCACCTTTAGAACATCCCAGCTGTACATGTCATGTCATGTCACCTGCTTGTTGATGGCAACCACAGCATGGTTTGGTCTGGAGCTGACTGGAAGAATTGAGAGAGTTCAAGACTTGTCCGTGAGTCCCTCAAATCTCCCTTAGCCTGGGAACTGAGCCCAGCCCTGCTGCAACCCTGGGGACTCAGGACTGGGAGGGTTTCTAAGGCTGGATTCCTTCTTGCTTGCATGTACGCACACATGCATACATACATAATTGTTTTGGTAGAGGAGCTACTTCCTTACTGAGAACTACCTTTCTATAAAAAGAGGATGTCAGTTGCTTCTCCTGGAAGCCATACTGGCCTTTAGTTGGCCCCAGAAACTCTCTCATTCAGCCAGTCCCCCTCTGGGCTGGGAGTCTCAAGCATTGCTCCCAAGAACTGCCTGGCACTGCTTCTCCCGAGGGCTGGAAGTTCTTGAGAACAGGAGCCACGATAGACTTTTTGAAATTCCTTACAACACTTTCAAAAAATATGTATACTTAAAAAGTAACTGAAGGTGGGACTTCCATGGTGGTGCAGTGGTTGGGGGTCCACCTGCCAATGCAGGGGACGTGGGTTCGATCCCTGGTCCGGGAGGATCCCACATGCTGCGGAGCAGCTAGGCCTGTGTTTTGCGACTGCTGAGCCTGCGCTCTGGAGCCCACGAGTCACTACTGCTGAGCCTGTGTGCCACAACTGCTGAGGCCCACGTGCCTAGAGCCCGTGCTCCACACTGAGAGAGTCCCCTGCGATGAGAAGCCCGCACACCACAATGAAGATTGGCCCCCGCTCGCCACAGCTAGAGGGGACCCACGTGCAGCAACGAGGACTCAACGCAGCCAAGGATAAATAAATAAATTAATAAATTAATTAAAAAAAAAAGTAACTGAAGGAGCTCCAAACATTTTCTTTTCTTTTCTTTTCTTTTTTTTTTTTTTATCTTTGGCTTCGTTGGGTCTTCATTGCTGTGCACGGGCTTTCTCTAGTTGCGGTGAGCAGGGGCTACTCTTCATTGCAGTGAGCGGGCTTCTCATTGTGGTGGCTTCTCATTGCGGAGCACGGGCTCTAGGCACACAGGCTTTGGTAGGTGTGCCACGCAGGCTCAGTAGTTGTGGCTCGCAGGCTCTAGAGTGCAGGCTCGGTAGTTGTGGTGCCCAGGTTTATTTGCTCCACGGCATGTCGGATCTTCCCAGACCAGGGCTCGAACCCGTGTCCCCTGCATTGGCAAGCGGGTTCTTAACCACTGCGCCACCAGGGAAGCCCCCAAATATTTTCTATACTCTTAAAGTGTCTCCTAATCTTGGTTCATGATATAGTCATGTATTTTTAAAATAAATTTATTTATTTATTTGTTTATTTATTTATTTTTGGCTGTATTGGGTCTTCGTTGCTGCGTGTGGGCTTTCATTAGTTGCGGCGAGCAGGGGCCACCCTTTGTTGCGGTGCGCAGGGCTCTAGGCATGCGGGCTTCAGTAGTTGTGGCACATGGGTTCAGTAGTTGTGGCTCGTGAGCTCTAGAGTGCAGATTCAGTAGTTGTGTTGCACAGGCTTAGTTGCTCCACAGCATGTGGGATCTTCCTGGACCAGGGCTTGAACCCGTGTCCCCTGCATTGGCAGGTGGATTCTTAACCACTGCACCGCCAGGGAAGCCCTAGTCATGTATTTTTATATAGACTTTATCCTGTGTTTCTTTTTTATTTTACTTTCTGTCTTAACATCCTACAGTATACACTGCATACATTTCCATGTGTTTCAGTTATTTGTTACTGTGTAACAAACTACTCCAACATTTAGTGGGTTAAAACAATCTTGATTTATTATTTCTCATGATCCTGTGGGTTGGCTGAGCAGTTCTTCTGCTCCATATGGTATTACTCAGGTAGCTGCATTCAGCTGGGAGTTCAGCTGGGCACCTCTGTTCCTCTTTTTGAGCTACCTCATTCTTCCCGGTGTCTCCTTACTCCCACTGGCTACTCAGGGCTTCCTTAAAGCATGGCAGCTGGGTCCTAAGAGGGAACCTTCCAAGAGGACACATCTAAAGCACAAGCACTTATCAAGGCTGCTCTTGTATCATGCCTCCTTGAAGTCTCCTTGGCCAAAGTCAGGCACATGGCCAAGGCCAGAGAGGATGTGAGTGGGACTGCACAAGGGCATAGATTCTAGGAGACGGGCTTCCTGGGAGGGCACAGTCTACCACAATGTAATAGTCTACCACAACTTCCTTCTTCTTCCAGAAGACTAGTGATAGTTATGGATTTGACATTTTCAGGCTCAACTATTTGAGAGTAAACCTGAAGTTGGCATTGTGATTTTGCAAGGATGACATTAGAATTGTGCCTCTAGGCTAGTGCTGAAGTGAGAATCACTTGTGAGTGAGCCTGGCTGTCCACAGAGCACCTGACTCTTACCAAGGCTTGGATGGCCTCCAGTCATCTTGGCTACAGGGTAGCTCTTGTAAAGTTGTGAGGGGCGTTAGGGGGGAGAAATCAATACTTTTTCTTTGTGGGGGAACAAAAAAGGACATCGTGTGAGAGACAAAACTAGTGATGGTTGAAAAGATGCAAGAATAAGCAGAAGACACACAGGGGCTCTCTGTGATGACATGCTTCCAGGGGTGAGGCACTGGGTATTTCCTAATGTGCAGATTTGGAGATTAGCAAACGTCTTGAAACATAGCCATTGCAAATATCATGTGGCTACTGTCTTAATGTAATAAATCTTTTGCTGGGGGGAGGGATAAATTAGGATTATGGGATTAACATATATACTACTATATATAGAATAGATAAACAACAAGGATTTACTGTGTAGCACAGAGAACTATATTCAATATCTTATAATAATCTATAATGGAAAAGAATCTGAAAAAATATATATATGTGTGTGTGTGTGTGTGTGTGTATATAATATATAACTGAGTCACTTTGCTGTACACCTGAAACTAACATAGTATTGTAAATCAATTATACTTCAATAATAAATAAATAAATCTTTTGCTGATATCAATACAATATAAATATAAAAGGAAAATAATTCACCCAGGGGCAACCCTCCCACCTCCAGATCGCCTTTCTGAATACCTTTCGAGAAAGGTACACACAGCCACAGGCCACTCACCTGCCCAGCGGCAGTCAGTGATTTACTCACAACCTTGCCATTTGTATTTTTTCCCCAGGCTGTGGTCATACTCCTACGTGATTTATTGTAAGTGTAAATACAGGGTAGGCACATTTCGTATTCTTTTAAAACTTCATCATACACACCTTTCTTTTTCCTATTCCATGTCACAGTTTGCTTAACTCTTCCTCTGTAGGTGAACATCTGGGCTTTCTACACTGTTGCTATTATAAATAGTACTGCTATAAACATCTTTGGAAGTCTTGTATTGTGGACTATTTCCTTGAAGGTAGTACATTTATACTCCCTGATCCACATTTCTCTAAAGTGGGTCAGGAAGTATATATATAGCTCTTTTTGCATATTTCCAAACTGTTCCTTGGTCCATGCCACCAAAATACATTCCAGATGGATTGGAGTTAGATAGTAAAAAATAAGCAACCCCCCCCATAAAATCTAAAGGAAAACAAAGCAGAAAATAATACAATCATTGGAGATGAAAAGACTTTCTAAGTTTAAAAGGGAAATAATCATGTAAGAAAAGATTGCAAGAGCTGATTAAAAAATATTTTAAGCCACACCGAGCTGAGTAAAGACTATTTCCTGTGGCAATGAGGAAAGTACACCTCTAAACAAAGGCCGATGGCCTCTACATCCCATTGAAATCTAGGCGATGCAATCCGTTCCCAGGAATATCACAGAAGTAGTATGTACTATGTAGGACAAAATATACTCTGCTTGGAAACCAGCATGAGAATACACATGGTATGCCTGAAATGAACAGCATGATGAAACATTCAACTAAGTCCGATGCTTTGTTTATAAAGTTTTTAAAAATTCAGAGAAAACCTGGTAAAAGATGTCGATAGACAAGGTGACAATGTATTAAAATTCTTACGGTATCATTAAATGGAAATGAAAAACAATATTATGTCAAGATAAATAAAGGATATTAGTAGACAAATCACAAATGAAAGCACAATTGCTTATTAACTAATTGAAAAATAGATAATAATCAAAGAAATGCACATTTAAAAGAAGACATACTTTTCCATCTATCAAATTAGCTGACTTTAAAATTGTATAACATCCAGGATTAGAACAAAGTACTGCTGTAGAATAAGTGTTCTTACTAGCCCACTGCCTGGGGGAGGGAGGCTTGCTCTCTGAAAGGGCACTGATGCAGCAATATGTGTAAGAACTTAGCAAGCACATGCCCTTTGACCCAGTATATGCTCTTTTGAAACACCATCCTAAGTATATAACCTGAAATGCATAAGACGCTCGATATTCAACATTATTTCAAGTACTAAAAAAAAAAGGAAATTAAATACCTAATATTAGAGACGTGATTAGGTAAATTACAATATTCACTTGTTGAATATTAGGCCACACAGTCTGCTAATTGCAATGATGATGCTGAGTAGGAGAAGTGAAGGTATGGAGCAATGCCTAGAGCATGATGACCCTTATGTAAATGAGAATGAAGCCAACTCTTCCAAAGACTGGTACCAAGCGCTGGTTATGTTACATATAAGTGTATGAAAGTTGCACAACGGATTGGGAGCCAGAGGTGTCAGTTAAAGGGGATTTCTGTTTTATGTCCAAAGTCCCATTTCTTCCTGAAAGGAAAAAAGTACTGCAAGTAAATATCACAAAATGTGATATTCCTGGAGGGGAAATGATTTGACTGAGATGTGTGAATGTAATGGAATCAAAGGAGGTGTGCTTAGGAATCCTGGGGAGGGTGGGGAAGGGGTTCTGCAGGCTGAAGAGGAGTTGGCCAGCCTCAGCCAGATGTGTGGGCTGGTGGGTGGGGGACAGAGGCCTTTCAGGTGGAGGGGGTCAGCAGAAGCAAGGGTGCACAGAGAGACTGAGAGGTTGGGCAGGCAGGGCCAGCTCATAAAGGGCCTTGTGAGCACCCAAAGGACCTTAAGCTTCATCTCGAGGGTGCTGGAAGGCTCACTCTGTGGCTTTATGAAGGTGAACTGGGGAGGGGGGAGAGAGGGACCCAAGGAGCCAGGGACCATCCTGAGGAGTCCTAGAGGCTCAGTGGTCAGCCCACCACTCACTCACCTGGCCACCAGCAAGCTCTCCCTGTCATCTGCAGGAACATCAAATCCAGCACAAAAGTCACAGAGCACAGAGGTTCCTGGGAGACCCTTATAGGGCAGTCACATTGGAAAGCAGTATCAGGAGAGGAATAGTGGTGGTCAGAGATCTCAGCAAACTGCAGAATCAGTGGGATGGAAACATGGGCCAAGTGGAAGCTAGGTGTCATGTTGGGGGTGTCCAGTGCCCAATCGTAAGAGCACTCTGACCTCCTTTTAGGAGATTGCCTCATCTCTACTTCCCTCAAAAGGAGCCAAGGGGGCCAAATCCTTCCAGCTCCACCCCCATCCCAGCCCAGTGGTGACAAGGCGGCCTCTGCCTGGCCAACTGGATGTTCTTGCCTAGGGCTTCAGATCCTGAGCGAGTGAACTGAGGACAGTAGGTGGTTAGAAGTCATTTACAAAAGCTGGTACAGCAGGGGTGGCTGCAGCTTTGGCGTCCTGGCCGTGACCTTCTGGCTGTCTAGAGCCCTCAATTCCTGATATCCAGAGCCTGGTCTTCCCAGTCTCTTGTCCATTTTGTGAGCACTTCATCCCCTGTGGGCTTCCATTAAATTCTCCTTTGCTTAAAATTAGCAAGAGCTGGTTCATGGCTCATGGACACAAGCATGGGGCTTGAGTCAACCACTCATCCGATGAGTTGGCAATTGGGAGCCAGTCAGAGTGCCCCACCTTCTCTCTTCACAGTACATCTCATGCCTAATTCATCCCCGATGACCTCCACCCAGATCTGTGTTTCCTCACTCCTGGGCAACTACAGCAGCTTCCTAGCTGGGTTCCCTTACAGCTCACTCTGCACCCTAAGCTCTGCAAAGTTGCACCGTTGCACTTTATCATGTGGCTTCCCTGCTCAGGAATCTAGTGTGGCTCCCTGTGGCCCATAGGTCAAGTGCAGATGTCCGTAGCCTTCTGTAATCTGGTCCTGCCCACACCATCTGACCATAGGAGCCCTGTGTTTTCCTTGAGGGGCGTCTGGTGGACATCCACCTTGGCACGTTCTGCCGCTGGAAAGCCTTGTCCTTACTCATCTGTCCAAACCCTGGCAAGAATTTGGGGCGGAGGGTTGGCTCTCTGGATCTGATTCAGTGCTTCCAGGAAGTTGCCTGGGTTGGGGTGGTCCCTGACCCTCCCTGGGGGCCACTACTGCCATTCCTTCTATAGAGGGCCTGGGATGGGTCAGGTGGTCATTGGTGGTTCCTCACAGTTCCAGATTGGACCAGTACTATGCAAGGCCCCCTCCGCTGCCCTTTTTGTTCACCCCCTTCCTTCTTGAGGCCCCAGCCCTGGGAAGAGGTCATTGAGAGACCACCCAAAGGCCCTGGTTTCTCTGCCCCCTTCCTTCGTCATCACAGTCCTGTGAGCCAAGTGGACAGTTGAGCTTGTGCTGTTGGGCCTCAGAAAAAAGGAGGCTGCCATTGATCCCAGGCCCACGAAAGGCAGAGAACTCCAGCCGCGTGAGACGAGACCTGTCCGTTGTGCAGAGTCTGGGATTTGGTGGTGCTGTAGCCCGCAGGACCTTCCCCCACCCTGACCCTATGTCGTGCCTCTCCATATGGTTTTCTAACTGTTGTCAGCACCCAGGTCTTCTCCCCCAAACCAAGCTCTCTGGCGGCACAGACTCATGTGAGGTGGGCACCCACTGGCTGGCTCTCTAGCTCACAATGGCCCTCCTTTTTGGTCATTGTCTTTGATCTTCATAGACCCTTCCAGAGTTCAGGGCAGGGCTCTCAGAGTCAGACAGGTCAAAAGCATGCCCTGCTTCTCAGAATATAATTAGACCCATCTGAGTCCTTTCCCTGGGAGTGTGTGTGTGTGTGTGTGTGTGTGTGTGTGTGTGTGAGAGAGAGAGACAGAGAGACAGAGAGACAGAGAGACAGAGAGAGATGGATGACGGCTGATTGGGAGGTAGGCTTGTCTTCATCCTGTGCCCGTCACCTGTGAGCTTGGCAGCCACAGCCAAGCAGGCTCTCCTGCTCTGTGACACAGAGAGAAAACAGGCAAAGCTCCTCCTCAGAGAGGAGCACAGGTGTTGACCCAGGTGACTTCTGATGGCCCCCGGGCCTCACCACTTCCTTAGCCTCCAGAGCCCCCGCTCCAGGGGCTTCTGTTATTTGTGACTTAGACGATGCCCATGGTCACTCTGGGTTTCATATGTGCGTCCCCTGACCCACCTTTCTCCTCAGGACTGGATTTTTGAGGCATGCTCAACTGGGGGTTAATGTTTTGTTGTTGTTGTTGTTTTGATACTGTTTATTTATTTTTACTTGTTGACAGTTTCCTTTATTTATTTATTTATGGCTGTGTTGGGTCTTCGTTTCCGTGCGAGGGCTTTCTCTAGTTGTGGCAAGCGGGGGCCACTCTTCATCACGGTGCGCGGGCCCCTCACTATCGCGGCCTCTCTTGTTGCGGAGCACAGGCTCCAGACGCACAGGCTCAGTAATTGTGGCTCACGGGCCCAGTTGCTCCACGGCATGTGGGATCTTCCCAGACCAGGGCTCAAACCCGTGTCCCCTGCATTGGCAGGCAGATTCTCAACCACTGCGCCACCAGGGAAGCCCGGGGTTAATGTTTTTGAAAACAAATTAAAAACGGGAATAGCTTTATATTTTTTCCTGATAATTAAAGTAATAGAGAAATGCACAAAGTAGAGAGTAAAAGAAATCTTTCTAGATTATTGTTAGTTTTTTAAGTGTGATAATGGCATTAAAGTTATGCATTTAAATATAGTCTTTGGGACCTACCTGGACTTACCTGGTGGTCCAGTGGTTAAGATTCCGTGCTCCCAATGCAGGGGGCCCGGGTTCCATCCCTGGTCAGGGAACTAGATCCCGCATGCCGCAACAAAGATTCCGCGTACCCCAACTAAGACCCGGCACAGCCAAATAAATGAATAAATATTTTTATAAATAAATAAATACAGTCTTTATCTTTCAGGGATAAATACTGAGGTATTTAAGGGTGGACATATGATGACTGTGTTACTTCTAATGAGATGGAGGGAAGGAAATGAAATGAAAACAAATTTGCCCATGAGCTGATAACTGAAGCTGGAGATGGAAGTTCATTTTAATATTCAACATTTGTACATGTTTGAAATTCTCCGTAGTAAGTTACCAAAAAACCCCCCAAAGCCCAATCACCCTAGAATCCAACCACACGGAGAGAACCTCTATTAACATCTTGGGACATTTGTCACTCAAACTCGTCATCTGAACTCACTTCTAATGTTTGGGGGATGCCCTAACTTGACGCAAAAATGCCTAGACCCTGAGTCACAGGCTAATAATGGGAGGGATTGTGTGGAATCCGTTCCGGCCCCAGTGGAGTGGCCCAGGCTGTAGAGATGAGCTCACCAGCTGTTCTCTCTGACTCTCCATATTGATAGGATTACTGTGCAAACTGCTCTGTAAGGTGGTCTCTTCTTCTACTTAACAGCATGTGGAGGCGTCTTTATGGGTATACAGACCTCCTCCCTCCTTCATTTTCTCAAACACAGTTAATGCTGCTACAGGAGCAAGGGCTCTCTCCTTCCTTGCCTTTCCCACAAGTGGGCTGGTGGAAGGAAAGAAAGGGTCTCCATGATAAAGGTTCACTTTCCTCTTAACGAGGCAGGGTGGGGACCTGGACAGCCTGAGGGTACTCCTGATCAGCTCTTCCGCCCCCAACAGGAGGCTTCTGGCAAGGCCCAAGGCGAAGGGTGTTCTTCATGCTCTGTGGACAGGTTGTGCTTATGCCCCGAGCCGCCTGCAGCCTGGCCCACTCATGACTACCGGAGCAGAGGTGCCGCTTTCCATGGCCCCTCAGGGCTGCCAGAAGTCGGGAGCCTCCAGCTCACATTGCAGGCCTGGGCCCATAACAACCTTTAGTTTCCCACCTTTGGTCAGGTGCCTCATCGATGGTGTCTCCTAGTCCAACCTTGTGGCGGCTCTTGTGGGTCAGGTCTACACCGAACCGGCTCCCCTCCCCCATCCAGGGGCCATGTCCAGAGGATGAGATGGGCTGGGTGATGGTGGAGCCCTGGGGCAAGGGACAAGGTCAGGAAGGGCACCAGGGAAGACTGGATGCCCCAGTTTGTCTTTAGAGGGTCTAGTTCCTCAGGTCCTGGGCGACCCTGAGGGGTGGAGGAAGGAGGGTTGCTGCTTGGAGGGGATGCCCCGCCGTAGGCATCTTAATGTTATTGATAAGGATAATCCTAATAGCGGAAGCTGTCAGCTACTGAGCCCCTGCCACGTGTGGGGGCACTTTGCCAGAGCTTTACAGACACTGTTAGTGATGGTTAAGCATCACAGCAACTCTGCGAGGCAGCTGCATCGCCCCAATTTATAGATGAGAAGCAAAAGCAGAGAGGTTAAGCATTAGCCCAGGGTCATGCGATGGTACGGATCAGGGCGCAGGGTGGGATCCGGGTTGGTATGAACCTCAAATGGCTGGGCAGTCTCTCTGGAGGCTGCCTCTGCTGTGATAGCCACCAAGGGTGGTGCCTGCTGGTCCTTTGAAAAGTGCTCCTTGAAGGCCCCCTCCCCCAGGCCCCACAGACGTTCGCTCACTGTACGCATCTCCATCCCTGAGTCAGCTGGAACTGTGTTCTAAACTTAATCACAAATTGCCTTGAACAGGGTTTCCCAGCGGGCCCGGAGGAGGTGGAGTTTTCTCTCTCCTTTGCTGGTGGGTTCCTGCCATTTGCTCTCAAGAATCCTCCTGGGACAGCCCCTTAGCTGGATCAGGTGTCTGGAGTTTCTCGCACTGAAGCCCGCATGCCAAGACTGCATCCACAGCTGTGGTGAGTTTCCTATGCACTCCATCAGTTACTTTTCAAACAGTCCTACGAGGTACCTTTCCAACTTTTCCGACAAGGAAATTTTATAAAATAGAAGTACTAGTAGCAAATGACTTCGCAGAGTAGAATGGGTTTATGCGGCAGCTAGAGCTACTTGAGGTTAACAACAGCAGCCGTGGACAATGGCGGTGGTTGAGGATCTTCGAACAGCTTCAGCAAATGAGGAGGCTCACCCTGACCAGCCTGGTGAGAAAGAGCTTTGGAGGCAGAAGGGGTAGAGTTTGAGTCTCAGCACTGCCACTGTCCTTGGTTGCATCACCTCAGACAAGTTACTAAACTCCGAACCTCGGTTTCCTCATCTGTAAAATGGGGATAGTAATTCAACTGCCGCTCTCCCCCCACCTCCTGTAGTGATCACATATGTAAAATGCCTGGCATTTAGCCACTGTTTGAGAAGTTATACCTACTATTACTAGTCACCAGTAGCTGGATTACATGGATACTTTGCAGTGGGAATTTGTGACTGTATCTAAGGCTTGTCAATCGTGGGTAAAGTGATAGAACATGTAAAACTTGCTTTTTGACCCCCTCCACTTCCTCTGGGCTCCCTGTGTACAGTTTCCTCTGTAAATTCCCTGTTAGTTTATCTACACCCCCCCCCCAACCTGTCATTGCTCATGGATTCATGTCCTGGATTTTTAATTTATCAAAACGTGCCTGTCATGTGTCCTCATATTCCTCAGGACCTTACTCTAGGCCTAATGACTAATCAATTGAGGCCAAAATTACCCCCTGCTGCCCCTAGTTTACTGTCTACGTTAACATGACTTTATTCTTCCATCGTTCATTATGATAAGTTTACTATTACAGGACACTCTTGGCCAGTCAAATAAGTTGGTTGTTCATTTCAGGAATCTCCTGAAAGATCCATCAACTCTTAACAGGAAGCATCAACACACAGTTCACGCTTGAGATACTTCAAACCCCTCACCTCAAACTCTCACCTTGCTGCTTCCAACCCCAAACCGCTATATTATGAAACTGCCCCAATCCTAATCAAGCCCCCGAATTGAAAGACTTTCAGCCAAACTTGAAATTCTCATTGAGATATCTAGGACCTTGCCCCTCCCCGCTCAGGGTGCTGTGGGGACCACGGATGGAGGGCCGAGTGCACAGATTCCCTGGGGACGATTGCCGCTGGACCTGTGGAGTACTGCATACATCCCAGACAGACCCTTCCATGGTGAATCTGCCAGTGGTAGATTCCTAGTTCTAGCCTCAAATAGGTGAAAGCTATCTATTCCATTTGACTTGTAAAATTACACGATGTTTACATATCTATAGTTTAGGCCTCGCCAAACTAGAGGTTTACTCTGTGTTTTGTGGAAGAGAATAACTGAATTAAGTGCAAATACACAGAAAGGTTTCTGGAGCCCAGGCTACCTCCTTGGCTAGGCCACCCGTGGCGGGCCACATGGCGAGGTCCTGCCCTGGAGAGTCACCTCCCAGGGATGGGGGTGGGAAGATGTTCAAAGGAGAACTTTAAAAACCAACTTAACAGTGAATCAACACTCGAACATTTCACCTGAAAGAAGATCATTCATTAATCAGTAAAAGTTGCATTTGCTTGTTTGTTTTGGGCTTCCCCGGAGATGAATATTAAAATACTGCAAAGTTTTAAAAAGTCTGACCAAATGTTTCATGTGGTGACTTTGGGTAGACCTAGCCTCAATCAGAAGCAAACACAGACCACACAACTGGAAACTCCTGGAAAGAGAGACATGCCTCACTTCCTTTTACTTAGAATCATATGAAACTTGACACTGAACATCCAGAGGAGATGAACTAGGATTCGGGTCCAAATCTGCCTGGGTCCCACGCAATTGTTTGGTTTACTGAGGTTTCCTAAGGTCTTTTTTTTTATTTTGCGGTACGTGGGCCTCTCACTGTTGTGGCCTCTCCCGTTGCGGAGCACAGGCTCCGGATGCGCAGGCTCAGCAGCCATGGCTCACGGGCCCAGCCGCTCCGCGGCATGTGGGATCCTCCCGGACCGGGGCACGAACCCGCGTCCCCTGCATCGGCAGGCGGACTCCCAACCACTGCGCCACCAGGGAAGCCCTCTTCTTTTCTTCTCTTTTCTGTTTTTTTGGGTGGGTTTGTTTGTTTTCTGATTTTTTTTTTCTTGTTAAGGCTTCTCATATTCTGATAAGGATATAGTGGGGACTTTGTCATTGGGAAGCCAACCCCTCTCCTCTCCTTCCAGGTGGAGGCCTGGTCAGGGCGCCTCCCACACGCCACAGCAACTCCATAAAAGGACGAATAACCTATGGACACATATACACTACCAAATGTAAAATAGATAGCTAGTGGGAAGCAGCTGCATAGCACAGGGAGATCAGCTCGGTGCTTTGTGACCATCTAGAGGGGTGGGATAGGGAGGGTTGGAGGGAGGGAGATGCAAGAGGGAGGGGATGTGGGGATATATGTATATGTATAGCTGATTCACTTTGTTATAAAGCAGAAACTAACACACCATTGTAAAGCAATTATACTCCAATAAAGATGTAAAAACAAACAAACAAAAAACAACAAAAACCCCAGCTTTTCTTAGTGAATTTTCCTTCAAATGCATTTCCTTCATGATTTTTGTCCTTTTCTTGGACCTCAGGTGATAACGCTTTTGGCCTTGCATTGTGTCAGCTGCTTTCCTTATAACACTTACCAGGTTTGATGGCAGGTTCTTTGGCCTGGGCCCTATTTAACGTCAGTCCTCAGAATCCAGCCCTACTTTTCAAAAGACTCACATTGCCTGATGCTGGATCATCCTCAGGAGTGGCTGCAGAAACTCTTGTCCAGGTTTGTCAGTGGTACCGGGGGTGGGGATGGCAGAGAATGCTGCCCTTATATAAGTAGCCAACATAACATTCTATTCAAAATGGGCTTCCCTGGTGGCGCAGTGGTTGGGAGTCCGCCTGCCGATGCAGGGGACGCGGGTTCGTGCCCCGGTCCGGGAGGATCCCTTCATGCCGCTGAGCAGCTGGGCCCGTGAGCCATGGCCGCTGGGCCTGCGCGTCCGGAACCTGTGCTCTGCAGCGGGAGAGGCCACAACGGTGAGAGACCCGCGCACCGCAAAAAAAAAAAAAAAAGCTCCTCAGTGTTGGCCCCAGGCCAGCAGCACAGGCCTTGTCTGAGATCTTGTTAGGAATGTGAGTGTCATGCTAGCCTCAGACCAACTGAATCAGAACCTGCTTTTCAGCAAGATCTCCAGGCCACGCAAGTGCACATTCAAGTGCACGCTAAGTTTGAGAAGCTCTGAACTAAGACATGTACATCATTTGTCATTAATTCAATTGCCTTCAGGCTCAACTCTGGAATCTAGGAGCACACAGAGATGCAAAAGTGAACAGTACAGCATGCTGTGGGTGCTTGGTTTAATCCCAGCCCAGAAGTTAGTTTTATTCTGAGCACAGTTTTGTTTCTTGTCACTTGTTGAAAGGGGGCCATGGGTCACTTGGGATATGAGATAAGAGTTCTGGTCTGGTGGGCAAATAGCTAACTAGGGTGTAATCTCTTGGTCCCCCCTCCCCTGCTGCATTCTGCATTGGGGGCCTCTGATTTGAGCTCACGTCACGCCTGTGCTTCAGCTTCCCGTCCTGTCTTCTAAATGCTTGTCTTCTTCTCCACCTGAGCAAGGAGCTCTTTGAGGCAGAGGCCATGACTGGTAACTCTTTGTGTCTCTAGGACCTGGCACAGGGCCTGGAGAATAATAGTGCTTCATCATGCGATTGAATGAATGAGACAGAGCCACTTCTCTAGGAGGGAAACACACACAGGATATCCAGCTTCAGTTTCTGTGATGCTCCCTTAAAATGGGGAACTGACCTGGGATATTCTTGTCCAGGTCCCAGAGGTTGGGGAATGGCTCTTGGGTATGTTTCTGACTACAGTTCCACTCTGACCTTTCTTGCCAAATGAAATTTCAACTACACCTAGGGCAAGTTGATGAAAATCAGGAGGAAAGGGGGCGAAGGAAGGACCCATCTCACTGACTCAGTTCTGTCACCACTTAATCACTTCCAGTAGCAACTGAAGTTTCAATGCAAATGCCCTCAAGCAACCAGTTTTGACATCTTCAGGCCCCACGTGAAGGTCTTCAGATTGCTCAGACTGGAATTTATTCCCTCTTTAAAGAAAAACCCTTCCTTCTGGAAATGGCTTTGGTACACGTACCTATAAAGGAAATTTATCCTGAGGATGAGGCAGGCAGAAGCAATCAAGGAACTAAATTCAAGGAAGTGGCTGATGTGACTTTTATTTCCCCCTTGTGACACTTCCCTCTTTCCCAAGACTCCCTTACTTCTACCTGTCCTGACAGGACCTTTAGCGTCTTGGAGAAAATCAAAGTGCATAAAAGGCTCCCGGTCTGCTGAGCTGTTTTCTTTGAAACCTTTAGTTCTCATTTGCTTAGAAATTTGAAAGGAAGAAAGTCTAAGGAAGACTTTCCACGTTTTAATTCTAAAATTTTTCTTTAGGGAACTCCAGACTCCAGCCACCCAACCAATCGCATGAAAGAAAGAGGGTAGGTTTAAAAAAAAAGAAAAGAAAGGAGATGGATAAACAGGAAGACAATCCAGAGAGTAAAGAAACTGGGGCCAGCTACCTCCAGGTTTAAGCAGACGATGGAATCCACCCTGAGGGTTGGGGTCCAAAAGAGCAGAAAAGCTGAATGAAGCCTGGCAAGGTGGGAGGCTGGGGCCAAATGGGTCAGAAGAGGCCCCTCTGTGAGCATGGAAGGTGACACCTCTACACAAAAGCCGGTCCCCAAGGAGGCCAAGGAAGAGTGGGTCACATCCCTTTGTCCTGTTTCTCCAACCTCCAAGCACAGAACTGGAGTGACTTGTACCTTCAACACCGTCACGGGGGAAAAAAGAGGCATGTCTGACTGAGACGCGTTAAGACGCATCATTCCAAAATTGGGAGCCAATTTCCAACCTTTGTTCTTTGAGATCGGAGATGGATATCCCTCCCCTTACCCCTCTTACCTCTTCTGTGTGTCAGCGGAGAGCTGAACCTGACATTCATCCGTTAGATCATGTAACACCTGTGTTCAGGTGCTCTGAGAGGGACAAGGAATTTTAGTGAGGGTCCTGGAGCACCTGAGAGAAGACAAGACTGGTAGGGGCCCACCACAGTGCTCAGCTCCAGACGACTGAGCTGCAGGAGGGGGACAGAGCTGGCTTTGACCAGACAGTTCAGTCTACAGTGATACTCTTTATATATGAAAGACCCACGAGGTATTGGCTCCTTTTTGGTCTGAGAGGAAGGTGATCATCATATTCACTTGACTTTGACATCATTTGTGGGTCAGGAGAAGGATAACATAATGGTAATGTTTTCTTAGGTGTAAGCCAAAGTACATGAGTTGTACTGATACCCCATTCTGCGTTTTATAGAATGCCATAAACTTCCCTGTACTCCTCTTTCTGTCTAGGCAAGAGATGCATTTTAGGGATAAAAACTTTGAAAGCACCTAAACCCAAACTTCACAAGTTACTGATGTCTTGTGAAATCATCTGCTTCTGTAGAATCATTCAGTAGAATTAGACTGAGCTGATGAAAAGACTCTTCCAGCCTTTATTATCAATTTTACACTTCAGCTGATAACAGTAAAAGAGGCTGATTTTTAGGTGGATGGCGTTTAAAAGCTGTTAACCACCTGAAGACAAGAGTGTATCAACTAACTTAACCACCTGCGTGTCCTACAAGGTGACCCTGAACAGGACATTCTCTCTGGACTGGTTCCTTCCCATGTGAAATACAGAATGTTGTGCAATGGCTTGTATTTTTCTTTAGTACTGTGGGCCTGGCACTCCACTATACTTTTTACGTGGATAGCCTTGTGCAGTTTTTCAGACAGCCCAGTTTATAAACAAGGAAACAGAGGCTCAGAGGTGGGCATCTGCTAACACTTGTCAGTGCAGTCCTATTCCTAAGCCCACGTCTTCAGGAACTTCCAGTATCATAGGGGAGATCTTTCACCAGCTCTAGAAAATGTGAATTCAGCATACTCCTCTTGGCCAAAATAATTTCCTAAAGCAGAAGTAAGGTCCTGGAATAGTTTAAATCAAGAAGATGAAAGCAGGTGACAATAAAGAACCTTCCAGCTGTAGACCAAGTGGCCTGAAAATGGTGTTTCCTATAACCATGCAACAGCCTTCCCGCCCACGCACCGGGGCCCCGGCCGCCTGCAAAGCCTGGCTGGGAGGCTGGTGTAGACAGTGGGAGAAGTTGCTCTCTGAAAGGGTTCCGTGGCTGCCTGTGGTGAGTTCTCCCACACAACTCTCCGCCTCCACCTGGGGATCGAATGACTCTCAGTGTAGGAGCCCGACAGCAGCCCAGAGGAAGTGATCACGATAATGCTGTTTGTAAAAATCTGTTTAATAAATATACATCTTAAAAGTACCAAAATAATTACCAACAAAATACACTATGTGCACTATTTACAGGGGGTAACACAAACCTTGACAGGTAGTGACTTTTAACCCCACCCCACTGACAGGTTTAACAACACACCTGTTACATGTTACTCCATACAACTGGGCCCAGCCATTGAATCCATGATGATTCAACTGAAAAGCACAATAAATAAAATATAGGCCTTTCATCAAATTTTGAATAACCTTTCCTCAAAACTCCACCAAAGGTGACATTAAAAAGAGGTTTTCTCTGAATTCCAATGATCCTTCTTGCCCCTCTTCCAAAGTTCACGAAAATAACAAAATAAGGGCTAATCCACCAGAGTAAAATGTTCTGGGCCAGGCAGTGTGCGGTGTGGTTATAAGTATATCCTTTTTTTTTCTTTTTTCTTTTTTTTTTAGAAAAATAGAACTCTTTTTTTGTACAAATATACAAAGTCCACGTTCTTTTAGACACTTTGCGAAGCTCATAACATCAGGCGCTGGCCTCCAAGCACACAGTCATCATAGGGCAGCTAAAAAGAGAAAATAAGGTAGGTTAAACTTCCAGAGCTTTGCCAAGGGTACTGGGATGATGGTGAGGGCTGCTACTGGAAATAACTCAAGTATTCTTAGACTCCCTCTATAACCTGAATATAAATTAACTTCCTGGACTGAGGGAGTTTTCCTTTAAGGATCCTCTCCTTCAGAAAGAGGAAAAAAAAAACCAAAGAAAAAGACATACTCTTGGGATACTGCTTAGGGACTCTCAAGTTTGAGAGCCTCATTATGTCGAGACCCTCAGAATAAGGAGGAGCCCTAGGGGCCTGAGAAGGTAGAGGGAGAATGGCCTCTCTTCTTCCATTTTGCAGAGCCACGCACAAGTTAATCGGGACTCACCTCATCCTCTGTGAACTCTGACTCCGTGTCATAGCTCTCCTCATCCTCGCTCTCGGGCAGCATCTGAAGGTTCTCTAGGGTCAGCTGGCCCAGCTGCTGCTGTATCCGGGTGCTTGGGCGGCCCCAGGTGAGCTGGTACGGGGAGTAGCCCTGGTAGGTGACCCTGTTGACGTCGGCCCCACACTTCAACAAGAGCGACACCAGGTCGGGATTCTGCAGGTCCACCGCGAGATGGAGGGCAGTTCGGCCATTGCAGGGCTCCTGAAACCAAAAGGAATTTGAGAGGCTTATGGCTGAGTTTGGGGTTTCTGCTTGCAACAAAAGCACGGAATCATATAGAGGAGGGCTGGGAGCCTGATGCACTCCATCTGAAGGCGTGAGGCACTCACCTGTGCGTTGACGTCAGCACCCAAGGACACCAACAGCTCCACGATGCCCAGGTAGCCATGAATAGAGGCCAGATGCAGACACGTGTGACCTAGAAGACCAAAAGTAAGAAAATATAACCCCTTGTTTCAACCCTCACTTCTCAAGCAGAACCTTCCCCCTATTCCTTTAAGGGACAAATTCTTCTGAATTTGAAGAACCCAGAATCTGGGTTCTGGATAGACTTTAGTAAGGCATCAGATAGGCCATTATAAATACATGTGTTCTCAGCTTTTCACATGTTGAGAGTTTAAACCTTGCTCGGACTCCTTAAGTCGGCCCACCTCTCCCTTCCCCATGTCACCTGCCCTCTGATGGGCAGGGCAGCCAGACATACCATTGTAGTTGGTGGCTTGTAGGATGGAGTGGAGGTGCTGGGTCCCGCGGGGCTGAGTCAGGACTCCCACACTGGCCAGGCAGCCTTGCTCACAGGCAAGGTGTAAGGGGGTATTTCCTCGAAAGTCTCGGAGCTCAGGATCGCAGCCAGCTTCCAGAAGTGCCTCAGCGATCTCTGGCTGGTTGGTGATCACCGCCAAGTGGAGAGGAGTCTACAGACAGAAGAGGGATAGAAAGCATAAGCCATGGATCCAGCCTACAGGCTGTGTTCCCTTGAAGCCCAAGAGAAATCCTGGTGGTGGGTACTGCTCCTCCCAGGGAGGTACAAGGGGCAAAAGGCAAAATACCAGAGGCCCCAGGTGGGCTTCATAAAGGCCTCCCCAAATCAATGGAATTTTCTGTCCTCTCTAGGACGTTGGCTGATTCAGCTGTAAAAGGTCAGGTCAGATAATGACCAGGAATTGTTAATTTAGAAATCATTGGGAGGAGCTGAGCTAGATCCAGCTTTATCACGGGGTCAGAGAGGCACGGGGCCGGGCGAGCAGCGCACCTGCTGCAGGTTGTTCTGGAAGTTGAGGAACGCCAGGTCTCCCTTCACTTGGCGGACCACTTCCATGGTCAGCACCTTCTCTTCATGGATGATGGCCAAGTGCAGGAACCTGAGGGGAAGAGAGGGAAAACCCCGCAGGGCCGGTGAGTGCGCTGCGTGAGGCCCAGGGAGGCGCGGCCCGCGGGGGATTGCGCAAGGTCGGGGTTTCTGGAGGCCGAGGCCGCGGTGTTTTCCGCGAGGTTATTATGAGCTGAGTGTTCCTGGCAGGCGCCCAGGGACTTTCCGGGCCCCCCCACTTAGGCGGCGGGCGCCGGCCAGACCGCCCATCCCTCTCGCCGGGCCGGAACGCCCTGTACTTCCCCTCCCAGCCGCTTGGCGCCTGCCAGCGGGGCAGAAACTCCCGCCCCCCTTATGCAAGCGGGGACTTAGGGTCCCCGCCACAGGCCCGCCCCCGGCCGAGGGGACCCGCAAGGGGGGTGGTGTGTGTGTGTGTGTGTTGTGTGTATGCGCGGCTGCAAGGCAGAGCTGCTGGACCACGGCCTCGGGAACCCGCTCCGATCCCCCAGTCCCCGAGCGCAGCCGTGCACCTTTGCACGGCCTCCGGGTCGGTGCACAGACCCCGGTCCGCCGCCGCAGCGCAGGCCCCGCGCCTCGGGCTGCAGGCCCGGCTACCCCGCCCGGCCCCGCCACCCGGGCCCGCGACACTTACGAGTCTCCGTCCTCGGTGACCTGCTGCTTCCAAGGCTCGGCGCCGCGCGGCGCCTCCTGAGGCTCGAGGCGGATCTCCCTTAGCTCTTTCACCATCTGCTCGTACTCCTCGTCCTTCATGGAGTCCAGGCCGCTGTCGTGGCGGTCGTCCAGCAGCCGCTCCTTCTTGAGTGCGTCCCGGGGGCCCTCCATGGCCCACTCCTGGCCGGGCTCCGCGGGCTGGAACATGGCGCGGTGAGGGCTCGGGCGCTGCTCCCCAGGTGCGCGGGCCAAGGGCTGCGCGGCGCACTGGCTGCTCGCGGTGTCGCAGACCGACGGGACTACGGGTTCGGACTGTTGTGGGCTCCGCAGCGCCGCCGCGGCGCCCTATAAACGCTGGCAGGGGATTTCTCCGGGGCGGGGTCAGGCGCGGGGAATTTCCAAGCCAGTCAGACCAGAAAAGAGAACTGGCCTCGTCCTCTGCTAGGGGGAAAAAGAAGCCTAAACCCCGCGCCCGGGTTCATCAGAGAAACTCCCTGCGATGAGCCACTGGGGTCATGTACAGGGAACTTTTTGATGAACGCTGAGTGGCTGGAAAGTCCTCCCGACCGGGCCCCCTCCCCCGGTACTTCCCTGCAGCCTGCACTCAGTAATCCTGATCCTCTGCAAGAAACCTTCTTTCCCTGGGGTTTCCCATGATCGATTTGACTTGGGGTCGTCTGCTCCTGAGATCCCAAGGACGCAGGCCTGCAGGGCGGTCCTCTGTTGGGGTTTGCAGACCTGCAGGTCTCCGGTTTTTTAAAAATTTTTTCTTTGATCTTTTGAAGACGCGAGTGGAAATGTTGGCTGGGTATAGGGATTCACTTCCCCAGACGTCTCTGCAGGAAGGACGCACTGGCGGCTGCCTCTGCGTTCCTGCCAATACCAGGCTCTTGGAAGTGCAGGGACGTGTAGCCCCCAGCCCCCCACTCAGGTAGAAGTTGTGAAAGTTCTGGCGTTGAAAACCTAAATGCTTGGAGAACCCTCAAATCATTTCCTCGGGATTAACAATCCTGCTGACTGGGGGAGGGGCAAGCACTCTGCCCTGTATGCGGGAAAATGCTGAATATGACCATAATATTTTTCAAGGAAAGCAAGGCGTTAATCTTTGTAGTAGAGTTGTAGACACCTTGCCATAACAAAATAATTATTGAGGTCATTTTCCCTGATTTGCACTGTGCTGCTGCAGAGAACAGATCTTTAACCTACTTCTGGGTGCCCAGCTGGGTGACTTTCCAGAAGTATTTGGAGAAGGTGGCTGAAGAATGGGTTGAGTAGTGTCTTATCCAAGATTGGGCCTTAAGGTTGGCTAAGAAAGGAACTGCCAGGGATACTGCAGGAGCTCAAGGCAGCCCCAGCGTGGCCTTCATCCTGCCCCTGCTGGCTCCTTGCTCTCCTGCCTGGGGGAGGACAGCAGCTGGACCTATCCACGCCATATGGGTAGCCACTGGAGGCTCACCATCCTCGGGTCTCATCTGCAGAAATAGAACTTATGCTCTCTGCCCCATCCCCATCTCCTAGCCAATGAGAGGAACGCATTCATCTGTTTCTAGAACTGGTCCAGGCAAAATAAAGCAACTTGGGTCAGCGTTCTTCAGAATGCACCCTAGGAAGCCTCTATAGTTTTGCAGAGATTTCTGGTGATTATTGCAATCGTCTTCAACTTGACTGGCCGTGTACTAACCAACCCTTCACCTCTCCTCATCTCCCCTTTCCCCACTCCCCTACCCTCAATATCCGAATGTAGGAAATCTGGGCCAATGTGGGTGAGAGACAAAATATGAGGGGAAAAAAAGTAAAATCAAGAAATAAACCTTCAGGGTAGTAATGGTCACATACTAAAATGAAAACTTCCCAGGGGTAGACACCGCATGTCTCTGCAGGCAAGTGATATACAAATACATAATTATTAGGCAAGGCGGAACGAGAACTCTAAGTAGGAGATCTCAATTCCCAGCTCTACCTCTAATTAACTGCGTATTAGTTGGAGAGAGTAGCTACCTTTGCTATGGGATACCTGCTTTTATAATAACGAGATTGGATTTAATGCTGTTTAGATTTTTTCCCCAGATTAAAAATTGTATCGACCACAAATGCTTGTGTAACTTTGCTAAGGGTAACCATGTCTCTTAGAAATATCACAGTATAAATTTTTGAAGGGCTCCAACACTTTCTGCAACACATTGTTCGTTCTCAGAACTAATCCTGTAAGTAAGAACTATTGTTCCTACTTTCCTAAAAAGAAACTGAAATGCAGAGAAATTTACCTAGGCATCCCATGGCAGTTTATCTAATTTCTATCCCAACATAGTAATCATTTGGGCAAAGCAGTCATGGTATTAACACTTTTGAAAACACCTTGTGAAAATGAGACTGAATACACTGTAATTGGAAGATATGCAAAGTATTTTCTACTCCAGTTGTCAGGTAAAATAGAGGGTAGATGTTCCCCCACCTGGGGATATTCACACCTATAAAAAAGGCACAGAAATATCAAACTCTGAATTCCCACTTACAAAGGATACCTTAGAAGACGATTATTAGCTGCAGGTTTAAAAATGATCATTGAAAAAAAAATCATGCCTAAGTCAAAAGTATCTCAGGAATAAGTTTTCTTTGCACCTGCTGTGATGGCTTTCTGTAGCTGAAGGCCTTGGGCAATTGGTGGTCTTTATTCCTGATTGTTTAGTGTGACACCTAGTGGTAAAAGTCAGGTCCAGGCATTCCCTGATTTATCATGGCGCTTTGGAAATTTTGGGAGGTGCTGAGCCTTGATGACCTGTCCCTGTGGTGGGGATTCCCAGGGAGGTCCCTTTTGTTTTTCTGCAACCTGGGAGACAGTTTTGAATAACGTGATCCAACAAGATTTCCCTCTATCATATGCTCTATATGGTTTAAATCAACAAACATTACAACTTGGGTGGTAGAGAACATACTTGGAAATCAGAAAACAGATGGAGCAGAAGACAGCAAAACTGATTGTTGGTTTAGAAAGACCTTTGCACACTTAGAGTTCTCCCTACCTCACTGTCAAGCATTTTAGCTAATCTTGACCATTTTAAAGATGTTAAAGCCTTTTAATGTCATTTGGCTTTATTTGGTTTGTTTTGGGCCACACCATTGCGGCTTGCGGGATCTTAGTTCCTGGACCAGGGATCGAACCCGGGGCCTGGCAGTGAAAGCTTGGAGTCCTAACCACTGGACCGCCCGGAAATTCCCATTTTTGTTTTTTTTTTCTTAAATGCAAAAGGCAAAAGAATGAATAAGTTAACCTTGAAGCTGCACAGGATACAGCCATAGGGAAGGACAGGATGGCCAGGTTATGCCCCCCTGCTGCAGTGGGGGCAGGAGCATCCCTGTGGGAAAAGGAGCACCATCAAGGCCTGGTGTGATTGCAGGCACCTTGTGCACTCTTCCTGGGTGGGAGATGCACAGCGTGGACTGAACCTTCTGCCTGGGGTGCCCAGTGGCCTGGCAGCATGGAGATATTTCTATAAGTTCAACCAGGTGGTCCAACATATTTGGCTTTTCTTAAAACATCATGGGCAGGGTGTCCTGTGTCAGTTGCCAAAAATTGTTTTAGCCCCAGCAAACCAAACTCCTGAAGAAGGCTGCCCGTGGCTCACTGCAGCCAGGCTGGAAGAGAGAGGAGCCGTGACAGAGCCCTGGAGGGCAAGCGAGTCAGGCATGCTGCTGATGGAGGCCCTACTGTGAAATTCTGAATTTATATTTTGCCTCCCATTCCAGGCTAAGTTTTCTTTCCTCTTGTGGTTAGCAACTGCATCCGTCCACCCCTGTCAGAACCTGGGGCTCCCAAGCTCTGGAACTTTCCCCACAGAAAAGCAGCTGTCAGGACTTTCATTTGTGGTGACCTGAAAATAAGATTGTCAAAGCCTTCAGGGGTTTCTTTTGCTGCAATAAATCCTGCAGTTTAAAGGGAGTCACAGTTTTAAAGGGTCTTATTCTCAAATACCTTCCTATAGGGGCCAGGCAGTTTTCACAGATGAGCGAAGCCGGCCATGTGAGTCCAAGAGGGAGTGGTGGCATCTCTGACTGAGAGAGTATGTCCCCCACACTCAGCTCAGACAATTTTTGCCAAGTTGCACCTGGAGTTCAGCACTGATATTCCATTGTTTAAAAAAAATCGGAAAATGGATTTTGATGTGAAAAATTTCAAATCTTAAAGCATTGTAAAAAAAAAACCCAAACAAAATGCATTCCTGCATCTTTTGGCTAAATCGAGCCTGCAGGCCCTGAGTGTAGAACCTCTTTTTTCAGCCCAAGGTATGATGTTTTCGTGGTGCTTTGGGGGAAGGCACCCGCCTTCCCCTCCCTTGGCATCACAGGGTCTCTGCTCCTCCGCGTAACTGTAACCGGAGGCTGGGGGTGGAGAGTGTCTGTCCAGGAAGTTCCATCTGCCCCTGCAGGCAGGGTTGGAATCACTAAGCCAGGAAAAGAGAGTTCACCCTCCCCCCAAAAACGTTTCAACACTCTCCTGTAAAATAAGTGTAACAAGTTCAACAAAGTTCTGATTTTTCTTACAAAGATTACTTAGGTTTTTTTAAACACTCAAATGCTTTCAATAAACCTCTCCTTGAGGTGTTCCTGCTTGGCTGGTGCCTCAACCTTGTGCCCTCTGCCAGTTGGGTAACCGGCGGCTGCCGGGGAGGGAGGGGGCCTGCACGTGTCACCTGTGGCCTCAATTCCTGGCTCTCCCTTTTCGCTGTTTGTCGGCAGTAACCAAGTGGTCGCTAAAGGTGTGAGGGTGATTCACGTTCTGTTGTGTTCAGAGAGGAGTAGTTGGATTAGGAAGGGGGTGGAGGCTTAAGAGCCCACTGCTTCCTCTGCAGGCCAGCACATTTGCTACTTTGGCTTGGGTGTAAATTCACTGAGTTCCGTCAGGGTAGGAGGGGACTTAGCGCCAGGGCACTCCCACACAAAGGCCTGGTACTCAGCAGGATGGGGGACCTACCGTGAGAGGAGGTCCCTGCCCTTGGGCACCACAAGCAGGGGAGAAGCTCATGACCCCTCTCAGCATCAGAGGCAAAAGCACCACCAGAAACTACACGGGGATGTGGATATTTCTTCCACTCTGTGGTCTAAGGTCTTGGGAATGGTGTAGGACAAAGGTAAACAGAATCATAGCTGCGTCATAGATAATCATAGAGGAATCATAGATTCGCTTCAGTTTATAAATAGAGTGAAGACTTAGGAACCTTGATCCTCAGCCCTTTCTTGTAATCACCAAGATAATGTCTTTCCCAAACCTCCTTTTAGACCTTCTGTTCTCTGGAGTAGAGCCCCTTGGATAAATATTAAAAATTGAGATGTGTCTTGGAGTCTTATCTCTGAGGCTGTTAATGGGGCATACCTATAAAAAAAATCGATTCTGAAAGTTATCCTTAGGCTTTTTATTTTTTCAGTTGATGTATAGCTGATTTACAATATTGTGTTAGTTTCAGGTGTACAGCAAAGTGATTCATGTATATATGTATATATATATTTCAGACTATTTTCTATTATAGGTTACTACAAGATACTGAGTAAGTTTCCTGTGCTACACAGCAAATCCTTGTTGCTTATCTATTTTATATATAGTAGTGTGTATCTGTTAATCCCATACTCTTAGGCTGATCTTTACATGCTGAAAGCAAATGAGAGAGTAAGAGGAAGGGTCACAAACAGAAGCCATGAGCGGAGAGAAAGGGGGAAATTGGGCTGGAACATTTTTCCTTTGTTACTGGGTCTCAGCTGTCAGAGCCCAGTCCCATGACTGTCACATATTCCCTCTGGCTAAGTCACCCAGCTTGGCTCCAAAATGCTCATCATTTCCTATATCCCACAGCTGTTTATATAGGCCATGGTTCAGGGATTATTTTACCAAGAACACTGACATTTTCAGAAAATGAGGTAGATTAATGCATCGTCAAATCTTTAATGCTAATATTTGAAAATTGGGCCATTTAGAAGAGAAATTAAAGAACATGGGAGATAGGGAATAGGGGTGCCCCTACCTTCATTGACTGAAACTCAAGAGGCTAGGGGAATGGGGTGGGGGTAAGAGCATGCATGCAGGTCTTGGTAAATAATCTACATGAACACGATGATGGAGAAAGGGCAGGGAAGCACTCGTACAACCTGGTCACAAGGTTGGCTCCGCTGCCTTGAAGGGCTCAGATTCACCCCCAGGTGGCCAGGACATCAGGGCAGGAGGTAGAGGGAAGGATGAGTGTTCACAGGAGAAAGAGGAGGCTACATACAGGGCAGGAGCATGGAGTAAGGGGGGTTAGATAGGGAGCCACAGTGGAATTTTCTTTCACGAATGGCAGAATCCAGGCAAGATAAGGAGCGCAGTATGGATGGTACTGCCTGCAGCGACATCTTCAGGCTGTCTGTGGAATAACTGTTCTCCGAGGAATCACATTTTTTAAAAAAAATATTTATTTATTTGGCTGCTTCGGGTCTTCGTTGCGGCGCGCGGGCCTCTCTAGTTGTGGCGTGCAGGTTTTCTCTCTCTGTAGTTGTGGCACACGGCCTTCAGAGCCTGTGGGCTCTGTAGTTTGCGGCCCGCGGGCTCTCTAGTTGAGGCGCGCGAGCTCAGTAGTTGTGGCACGCGGGCTTAGTTGCCCCGACCAGGGATCAAACCCGTGTCCCCTGCATTGGAAGGCGGATTCTTTACCACTGGACCACCAGGGAAGTTCCCACATTTTCTTAAGGAGGGGATTGCAGGAAAGCTGGCTGGAGGATGTGCTCTGAGATTGGGTATTTAGGTGTGACTATGGTGCCTCATTTATCACAGCCCTGGGGAGAGCTGTGAGTGTTTCCTCTCCTGAAATCCCTATAGCTGATCCGTTCAGTTTATCCTACTTTTGAAATGACTCCACCCCATCCCCTTTCCATTTCCACTGTCCCCACATTAGTGCAGGCCCTGTTTTACCATAGTAGCCTCTCAAATTGTTATTTATACATTTACTGAACACTTACCATGGCTGGCACTTGGTATACTTTATCCTATTTAATCTTCACAACCATTCTCTTAGATGGAGATCATTATCTGTTTTGAAAGGAATTTGAGGCTCAGAAAGGTTAAGTCACTCAACCAGAAAGCCAAAGCCAGCATTTACATCCATCACCCCATGCTGCCCCTCCCATTGTTCCTCTCCACACTCTAACAGTGTGGCTTGACTGTTCCTATTTAAAAGTTTTTCAAAGGTATTAGCACAAATTCTATGTTGTATTTTCTGTAGTATTAAAAAAACACAGACGTGGCACTTGCACGTGGTTGAAAAAATGGTTAAAAATTCAAGTAAGAGCTTCCCTGGTGGCACAGTGGTTGAGAGTCCCCCTGCCGATGCCGGGGACACGGGTTCGTGCCCCGGTCTGGGAAGATCCCACATGCTGCGGAGCGGCTGGGCCCATGAGCCATGGCCGCTGAGCCTGCGCGTCCGGAGCCTGTGCTCCACAACGGGAGAGGCCACGGCAGTGAGAGGCCTGCGTACCGCACATGGGTCCTAGAGCATGTGGGCTTCAGTAGTTGCGGCGTGCGGGCTCAGTAGTTTTGGCTTGTGGGCTCTAGAGCGCAGGCTCAGTAGTTGTGGCGCACTTGCTTAGTTGCTCTGTGGCATGTGTCTTTCTCTGTCTGACTTATTTCACTTAGCATATTACCCTCCAAGTCCATCAATGTTGTTGCAAATGGCAAAATTTCATTCTTTTTTTCTGGCTGAGTAGTATTCCATTCTGTGTGTGTGTGTGTGTGTGTGTGTGTGTGTGTGTGTGTGTGTGTGTGTATCACATCTTCTTTATTCATTCATATGGACACTTAGGTTGCTTCCATATCTTGGCAATTACAAATGATGCTGCTGTGAACATTGGGGTGCATGTATCTTTTCAAATTAGTGTTTTCATTCCTTTCAGATATATACCCAGGAGTGGAATTGCTGGGTCATATGGTAGCTATTTTTAGTTTTCTGAGGAACATCCATACTGTTTTCCACAGTGTCTGCACCAATTTACGTTCCTCCCAACAGTGTACAGGTGTTCCCTTTTCTCCACATCCTTGCCAGCTTTTGTTATTTGTGTTCTTGATGATGGCCATTCTGACAGGTGTGGGTGATAAAGGACAGCTTTTAAGGAACAAGTAGGAGTTAGTTAGAAAAGGAGGGAGAAGGACGTGCCAGGAGAAGGGAAAGTCTGTGGCAAATCACGGAGGTGTGAAACAAGCAGTTGTACGTGGCTTGGTGTGTGGGGGAGAGATGAAAGTGTTAGGCAGGAAGGAGATGGGGCAGGGCCACGTGACCAAGCAGAGAAGCTGGGACAGCACCTTGAGAGCCACGGAGAGCCACTGGGGGATTTTATTTTATTTTTTAAAAATTTTTAAAATTTTCTTTTCTTTTTTTGGCTGCCCCACGCGACCTGTGGGATCTTAGTTTCCCGACCAGGGATTGAACCCAGGCCCCCTGCAGTGGAAGGGCAGAGTCCTAACCACTGGACCACGAGGGAAGTCCCTGGGTGTTTTACATGGTGGCTGCCATCAGTGTGCTTTGGAAGACTGTGTGGCAAATAGACTGAAGTGGGTTAGGTATGAAGCTGGTGACCATTTAAAGGCAGTGACTGGAAAGTAAGGAAGGATCTACAGGTCTTGGTGCCTGACTGGATGAGAGGGAAGGAGAGAGGGAGGCATCTACGAGCTTTGAGTTTCTGACCTGGGCTACTTAGTGGCAAAATCGGAGGAAGAGTGGGTTGGGGGAAGGTGATGAGTTCTCTCTTGGACGTGTTAATTTGAGGGGTCTGGGGGTTACATAACAGGTGATTGAATGTGGGGATTTCTAAGAGAATGAAATATTTGGGAGTCATTGGCTTACTTGAGAAATAGCTAAAGTCAGGGTGAGGACAAAGCCACCCGGAATCGTGTGAAGATTTTAAGAACCAAGATGGGAACACCAGAGTTTAAGGAGTGAGCTGAGGCTAAGAAGCCCGCAGAAGAAACTAAGAACAGCCAAAGGGATGGGAGGGAAACCGGAATAGAGGGCTGTCCCAGAAGCTGAAAAAGGTGTGAGATACAAGAATATGGTCATTGGAAGAAGTGTCCAGTGTGGCAAGATTGTGTGTCTGTGCAAACTGCTCACCAATTCAGGAAACTTGAGAAAAGAAAGGCCAGACTGAAAGAAAAGAAAGCTTTATTTAAAATAGGTTGTTGAATTACTCGCTAATATACAGTTACAAGCCTAACGAAAGGGGTCCTTGAGGGCTGTGATTGCAAGATTTACCATTAGTACATTAAAAGCATATAAGAAAAATTTAGCAGCTCTTTCATTTTGTGAGTGAAGAGAGGGAGGTAGATGAGGTTAAGAGGTGTAACCAAGGTCGCACAATTAAATAGACCAGGACTAGAATCCACATCTCTAGATAATTTAGCCCTCTGCTCTTTCCTCTACATCAGTGATTAGTTCTCAAACTGCAGCTTGTGTTAGAGTCACCAGAGGACTTTTAAAACACAGATTGCTGAACCCCACCCCTGGAGATCTTCATTCAGCAGGTCCTAGGTGGGGCTTGAAAGTGCCTTTCTTCCAAGTTCCAGGTCCTCTATTGCTTCTGGCCGGGGACCACACTTTGAGGACCACTGCTCTAGATGCCTCTTCATCTCTAACACTTAAAAGTACTAAGGATTCTAGAAAGCAGCTCGGTTTCACAGGATGCTTAACCATTCTCTAAGAAACCCTCCTTAGAATATTAATTCGCTTAGAAAGAATACTTTCTTCATGTGAATCAGGGTGTCCTTCTGGAAAGTATGAATATGGAGCTGAACTTGATTCATTCAAAGTTCTGTTCTGAGTGCCCACGCTGTCCTAGACACTCTTCTAGGTATGGGAGATACAGTCCAAAACTCTGCCCTCAGGGAGCTTACCTCGGGCAGGAGACAGAAATATACTAGATAAATAAGTAAAATACAGAATATACTAGTGAGAGTGCTTAGGAGAAAAATAAGTCAGAGAAAGGGGTAGAAATGTCAGGACAGGAGGACATGTTGAAATTTTAAGCAGGGTGGCTGGGAAGATGAGAGGGCAAACAGTGAAGTAAAGATCTGAAGGAAGGGAGGGGAGTGAGCTGGGTGGCTGCTGAGGGGAAGAACCGTGTTCAGTGAGTGCAAAGGCCCTGAGGTGGGTGCTCTTGGACTGCAGGGAGGTTAGTGTGGGTGAAGCGGGGTGAGTCATGGGAAGAGTAATAGGAAATGAAGTCAGAGATCTCAGAAGGCCAGATCAATGCCGGGATCTCAGGAATGGCTTTTTCACGTTTAGGAAATCCCTCCGTAAAATGTTGCTCCATTTCTCTTATACTAAACTGTACTATCTACTTTTGAGAGGATATTAGGTCCCAAAACTTGAAGGGTTATAGACGTTCCCTCCACAGAGTGGCTAAGGAGTTTGCTCAGCAGCTCGTTTTCCCCAAATAGTTGAATACAGACCTGTCTGCAGAGACAGACCTAGGAGGAAACATGTTTCTCTGACCACCTTTTCTGGGTATCTGTGCACTGCCCCATCCCCCCTTCCCCGTCCACGCACCGTCCCCACCCCCTCCTCTTCACTCAATGCTGAGAGAATTGCCCTGGCAATGTCTGCCACATTTTTTCTGAATTACAAATGACATTGTCTGCACTTCTGGGAAAAATGGACCCCACCCACATGAGTCGTGGGCAGCGGCTCAGACCTGCAGCTTGTCCGCCTGCATTCTTTTTATGGTCAGGACTTTTGGGTCCCAGCCCACCTCACAACCACCTGTACTGGGGAAAGAAAAGACCCAGTGCATTATAGGACAGCCTAGGATGTATGTCTTTTTGGAAGATTACTGAACTTATATTCAAACATACAGAAGGCAGACTACTAGGCTTGACGGATCATTGTTCTAAGAAAAGTTTTGCCTTTTCTTATGTTCTCACACACATAGTCTGATCTGGAATAGAACTGGATCTTTTGCACAGCAAAGTGTTTGACTGTTGTCTGCAGAGTCTTGGGCTAGGTCCTGCCCCAAAACATAGGACTAAAAAGATGCAGTCCTGGGCTCTAGGGGGTTATATCCTAGGCCTCTGAGACTGGAGAGGTATTTATGAGAATGAATGTTTTCATGTTGGTACAGTACACGAGAAATATTTTCTAGCAGAACAAAAGAGAATTCTAAGCTTCCCTCACAATCTGGTTTTGAGTCTTCAAGCACCACATCTGTTTCCTTGAGTGGAATATAGTTTTGAAGCCCTATTGGCAAATGATCAAGTTATCTGTGGGTAAAAATGATAAAGTATTGGATTTAAAAACAGATGAGTTTTCACCGATGACTTCTTTCCAGACTTGAATTTCAGGCTCTTAGTGGCCCACATAGAGTAGAGGGTGAGTTTCTGGAGGTGAGTTTCCCCACCTTTTTGGAACAGCTCCTCTGTCCCACCCAGAAAAATATACCATGTGCGGGCCGCTCTAAGACCCTAGGTGAGTGGTCCTGCTCCTAGAGTCTGGGGGCTCTTTGGGGCAGGGATATTTTTTCGTTGATCCCTAGAATCTTAGATGGTGGGGGCTGAAGTGACCTTGAAGGTCAGTTTGTCCAACTATTCCTTTTACGTTTAAAGCATGTCTCAATATCCTCACCAAGCGGTCTGGCAGCTTTGGTAAAACACCTCTAGCATTTGCACCTAGGAATGGTATTAGGTGATAGGGGAGACCCCAGTTCCATTTACTGAGGAAGGCCTTTGTGCAGGAGGTGAGTTTTGATGTGGTTAATCTTCTCAGTTCAAATGTAAGTCAGTTCAATTAAAAAAGAGGAAAAGGAAACTTGGCTAATGCCTCTTTTCTTTTGCCAAATGAAACAGTATTGTAGATGGAGAATCAACAATATCTTGTTGGAAAACAGCTAAATGGCAAGCGCCCTACACTCTTATTTCCCTCCTAATTAAAAAACAATCCCACAAAAAGAATAAAAAAGAAAAACAGTCCCAAATGCCAGACCACAACAGCAAAACGCTTCATAGTGCCTCCACCCCAATAAGCCCTCGTTCCTTGTCTCCACCAACAAAAACAAATGTTATGGCCCAGTCTTTACATGAATCACTCTGTGGAAATGATAGCAAATGTAATAACCCCAGGCAGCTGCAATTATCTAAATGTCTCCCTATTAGCCATTTTAATGGTTGAAACCTTATAATCAAATCAGAGTGAATGCTAATTGAAATCTAATAGAGCTTACATCTGTGTGATTAGGTATCAGAATTTGATTCCAATATTGTTAAATTTCAGACAAGGCCCATCAAGTCACACTAAAAATAAATTTTATAACCTCAGTGGCAAAAGGAGCTGGATTCTTTCAATAAACAGGGATCAAATTCGAACTGTTTTGTACTGTGCCAGCGCCACCTACCGGGACTTAGTGGAACTGCAGAGACAATCTTTTCCTTGGAAGTGGGGCGCAGCTGCTTGTTGTCCTAATCCAAGAAGCTTTCTGAAAACTAAGCAAGAGAAACTCCCCACATTTGTAATTCTGTGATTAAATATGACTAGTGATCATGGAGAATATTAATAATGATTATTTCTGGGAGGGTGTATGTTGGCAAGAACTAAAGTGGGCTGGACTAGGTGAGACCAGATAATGGAGTGCCGTTGGGTGAATGGCTGGAGAAATGAGCCTTAACACTCCCCATGTCCCAGCTGACTCCGTTCTTCCCCTCCTCTCTGCTAACGGAAGATTCACTTACTGTTTGTAATACCTCTGGAATAAATAACATGTACAGAATCTACTGTGGTGTGAATACAGTCTCAAAATCCCGTTGAGTAATAGAAGTATAAAATGCTGTCCCTTCCTCAGAGAGTTTACAATCAGTTCTGTGAAGAGATTAGAGAAAAATACACGATACCTTATAGTAGCAATTGAGGACTGACTTTTGTCATACAGTAGTCTGCTAAGAAGCAATGCTTGGGGTGTAATTTTTTTTAATTGAAGTATATTTAATTTACAATGCTGTGTTACATTATAGGTTATCACAAGATACTGAGTATAGTTCCCTTTGCTATACAGTAGGTCTTTGTTGTTTACCCATTTTATATACAGTACTGTGTACATGTTAATCCCAAACTCCTAATTTATCCCTGCCCCCCCTTGCTATCCCCTTTGGTAACCATAAGTTGGATGTAAATTTTTTGAGGCTTTGCATGTATGAAATGCCTTTAATCTACACTCATGCTTGAGACAGTTTGGCTAAATAAAGTATACTTTTCTCTCACTTGGTGAATGCCTAGGGAAACTTGATTGTAAAATATATGCCCCAGGAATTTGAGAGGTAGTAGAGGGATGGTAAGTCATATTTTTTGCTTAATTTACTAACTGCATAGAAACTTAAGGTCTGTATATCTGCATACTGGATTTGGCCTGAATTAGCCCTGATTTTTTTCAAACTTTTAAAATTGTGAAATACACATAACGTCGTGAAAATTACCATCTTAATCATGTTTGAGTAACAGTTCAGTGGTATTAATTACATTCGTATTGTTGAGCAACGATCACCTATCACCACCATCCACCTCCAGAACTCTTTTCATCTTGCAAAACTGAAACTCCACACCCATTCAACAATGACTCCTTATTTCCTTCTCCCCCAGCCCCTGGCAACCACCATTCTACTTTCTGTCTCTATGATTTTGACTACTCCAGGTACCTCATACAAATGGAACCGTACGGTATTAGTCTTTCTGTGACTGACTTAGTTCACTTAGCATAACATCCTCAAGGTTCATCCATATTGTAGAATATGTCAGAATTTCCTTCCTTTTTAAGACTGAAAAATGTTCCCCTGTATGCATATACCACATTTTGCTTATTCATTCACCTGTTCATGGACTCTTGGGTTGCTTCCAAGATTTAGCTATTGCAAATAATGCTGCTGTGAATGTGGGTGCATAAATATATCTTTGAGACCCTGCTTTTAATTCTTTTGGGCACATACCCAGAAGTGGAATTGTTGGGTCATATGCTAAGCCTGTTTTTAATTTTTGGGGGAACCACCATACTGTTTTCCACAGTGGCTGTATCATGTTACATTCACACCAGTAGTGCACAAGGGTTCTAATTTCTCCACATCCTTGCCAACATTTATTATTTTGGATTTTTTGATAGTAGCTATGCTAATGGGTGTGAGGGGGTATCTCACTGTAGTTTTGATTTGCATTTACATAATGACGAGTGAGGTTGAACATCTTTTCATGTGCTTATTGGCCATTCAAATATCTTCTTTGAAGAGATGTCTATTCAAGTCTTTTGCCCAGTTTTGAATCAGGTTATTTGTTTTTCTGTTGTTGTTTAGTTTTAGGAGCTCTCTATATACTCTTTTTTTTTTTTTTTTTTTTTTCCAGTACGCGGGCCTCTCACTGTTGTGGCCTCTCCTGTTGCGGAGCACAGGCTCCGGACGCGCAGGCTCAGCAGCCATGGCTCATGGGCCCAGCCGCTCCGTGGCATGTGGGATCTTCCCGGACCGGGGCACGACCCCGTGTCCCCTGCATCGGCAGGCGGACTCTCAGACTCTTCCTTTCTGATTTGGATACCTTTTATTTATTTATTTTCTTTCTATTCCTAGTTTGTTGAGAGTTTTTTTTTTTTTTTAATAATGAAAGGGTGTTGAATTTGTCAAATACTTTTTTCTGCATCGTTGAGATGATCATGAAGGGTTTTTTTTCCTTCATTCTATTAATGTGGTGTATTTACATTGATGAATTTTTCATATGTTGAGCCCTCCTTATATTTCAGGAATAAATTCCACTTGGTCATGCTGTATAATACTTTCAATATGCTGCTGAATTTGGTTTGCTAGTATTTTATTGATGATTTTTGC
This sequence comes from Pseudorca crassidens, assembly GCF_039906515.1. Lineage (NCBI taxonomy): Eukaryota > Metazoa > Chordata > Mammalia > Artiodactyla > Delphinidae > Pseudorca > Pseudorca crassidens. The sequence goes on along the minus strand of NC_090296.1, from coordinate 63,699,147 downwards.
ATCAGTGTTCATAAGGGATATTGGTCTGTCGTTTTCTTGCAGTGTCTTTGTCTGACTTTGGTATTGGAGTAATGCTGGTGTCATAGAATGAGTTTGGAAGTATTCACTCCTTGTCAATTTTTTGAAAAGTTTAAGAATCTTTGGTATTAGTTCTTCTTTAAATGTTTGGTAGCATTCACCACTGAGCCATCAGGTCCAGGGCTTTTATATTTTGAGAGGGGAGGTTTGACTACTGATTTAATCTCCTTACTATTATAGGTCTGTTCAGATTTTCTATTCCTTTATGATTCAGACTTGGTAGGTTTTGTGTTTCTAGGAATTTGTCCATTTCATCTAGGTTATCCAATTTTTTGGCATACAATTGTTCATAGTACTTTCTTATAATTCTTTTTATGTAGACTCACTAGTAATGTCCCCACTTTCATTTATTTTATTTTAGTAATTTGTGTCTTCTCTCCTTTTTCCTAGTCATTCTAGCTAAATGTTTACAAATTTTGTTGATGCTTTCAAAAAACTGATTTTTGGTTTCATTCATTTTTTTCCCCTATTTTCTACCCTTTATTGCAGTTATCTCCACTCTAATCTTTATCACTTCCTTTCTTCTGCTAGTTTCGGATTTATTTGTTTTTTCTTTTTCTAGTTTTGTAAGTTGTAAAGTTAGATTATTGATCTGAGATCTTTCTTGTTTTTTAATGTAAGTACTAATAGTTATAAATTTCACCCTTAGCACTGCTTTTGTTGTGTTCCATAAGTTTTGGTATGTTGTGTTTTTGTTTTCATTAGTTTCTACGTATTTTCTAATGTTCCTTGTGATTTCTTTTTTGATTCATTGTTTTTTTCTTAAGAGTGTGTTGTTTGATTTCTACACATTTATTAATCTTCCAGTTTTCCTTCTCTTATTGATTTTGAAATTTACCTTGTGGTAGGAGAAGATATTTTATATAATATCTATCTTTTTTAGTCTATTGAGACTTAATTTGTGGCCTAACATATGATTTATCCTGGAGAATGTCCTTTGCTCGCTTGAGAAGAATGTGTTTTCCATTGTTGTTGGGTAGAGTGTTCTGTATATATCTGTTGGATCTAGTTGGTTTATTGTGTTGTTCAAGTCCTCTCCTTACTTATCTTCAACTATTTGTTCTATCAATTATTGAGAGAGGAGTATTGAAATCTTCAACTATTATTATGGAACTATTTTCCCCTTCCATTCTGTCAGTTCTTCTTTACATATTTTGATGATCTGTTATTAGGTACCTAAAATATTATAATTGTTATTTCTTCTTGATGTATTCAACCATTTATTAATATACAATGTCCTTCTTTGACTCTTGCAAACTTTTTTGATTTAAAGTCTATTTTGTCTGATATTAATATTTCTACCTCTCCTCTCTTTTGGTCACTGTTTGAATGGAATGTCTTTTTCAATCCTTTTACTTTCAACCTTTTTTGGCTTTGGATCTAAAGTGAGTCTCTTGTAGACAGCATATAGTTGGATCATTATTTTAAATCCATTCTCTCAATCTCTGTCTTTTAATTGGAGAGTTTAGTCTATTTACATTCAAAGTAATAACTGATAGAATTATTTTGCTATTTGTTTTCTATATGCCTTATACTTTTTTTGTCCCTTATTTCCCACATTGCTGTCTTCTTTTGTGTGTGTGATTTTTTTTTTGTAGTAAAACATCTTAATTCCCTCCTTGTTTCCTTTTGTGTATATTTTAAAACTATTTTCCTTGTGGTTACCATGGAGATTACATTTGATAACCTAAATTATAACATTCTAATTTGAATTTATACCAGTTCAACTTCAGTAACATACAAAACTTTTTCTACACAGCTCAGTCCCCATTCTTTTCAGTTATTAAAGTCACAAAATTACATCTTTATACATTGTGTGTTCAAAACCAGTAAATTCATTAGTCACTTAAATTCCATAGGAAACAAAATGTGGAGTTACAAAGTTATAATAATACTAGCTTTTAGACTAATAATTGTTTTTTAAAAATGTATTACTCTCTTAAATCATGTAGAAAACCTAAAAATGGAGTTACAAACCACTTTTATAATAATACTAGCCCATGTATTTACCTTTACTGAGATCTTTATTTCTTCGTATGGTTTTGAGTTACTGTCCAGTGTCCTTTCATTTCGACCTGCAAGACTGCCTTTAGCATTTCCTGCAGGGCAGGACTAGTGGTAACAAACTCCCTCAGATTTTTTTATCTGGGAATGTTTTAATTTCTCTCTCACTTTTGAAGGTTACTTTTGCCAGGTATAGGATTCCTGGTTGACAGTTTTTTCTTTTAGCACTTTGACTGTATCAGTCCACTGCCTTCTGGACTTCAAGATTTCTGATGAGAAATCTGCACATAATCTTATTGAGGATCACTTGTATGTGATATATTGCTTCTCTACTGCTGCTTTCAAGATTCTATCTTAGTCTTTCAACAGTTTGATCACAGTGTCCCTTGGTGTGGGTCTCTTTGAGTTTATCCAGTTGGAATTCACTGATCTTCTCAGTTGTTTATATTCATGTTTTGTTTTTTTTAATCAAACCTGAGAAGTTTTCAGCCAGTATTTCTTCAAATAATCTCTTTTCCTTTTTTCCCTTCTTTTGAAACTCTTATAATGTGTGTATGGTGGTTTACTTAATGGTGTCCCACAGTTCCCTTAAGCTCTGTTAACTTTTCTTTAATCTGTTTTTCTTTCCATTCCTCAGACTTGATCATTTCCATCATCCTATCTTCAAGCTTGCTGATTCTTTCTTCTGCCTGCTCAAATCTGCCTTTGAAATTTTCATTTTAGGTATTACACTTTGTAGCTCTGGAGTTTCTTTTGGGTTTCTTTTTAGGTTTTCTATCTCCTTATTGAAATTCTCCATGTTTTCTTTTAGTTCTTTGAGCATCTTTATGATAGTTTTTAAACAGTCATTGTATAGTAGGTCCATCATCTGGTTTTTCTCTGGGACAGTTCTGGTGGTGTGTTTTTTTTTTTTCTTTGAGTGGGCGAACATTCCTGTTTCTTTGTATGCCTTGTGATTTTTGTTGTTGTTGTTGAAAACATGAACATTTGAATCTAATGATATGGTAACTATGGAAATCAGATTCTCTCCCTTCCCCAAGGTTTGATGGCTTTTGGTTTTGTTTTGCTTTGCTTTTTAAAAAATTGCTATAGGCTCTCTCTGCCAAAGATCAGCCTGAGATATAGACTTATGGTCTTCTCAGGTCTTTAAAAATTTTTTTTTCTCATGGTATAATTAAAAAAATTTTTTTTATTTTTTAAAATTGAAGTATAGTTGATTTACAATGTTGTGTTAGTTTCAGGTGTATAGCAAAGTGATTCAAACATATATGTCCCTTTTTAGATTCTTTTCCCTTATAGGTTATTCCAGTTCTCAGGTCTTTTTTAGTCCTTGCCTTTCCCTGGGCATGTCAGGTGACTTTCTTTTTTTAAAAAAATATTTATTTGGGCTTCCCTGGTGGCACAGTGGTTGGGAGTCTGCCTGCCGATGCAGGGGACACGGGTTCGTGCCCCGGTCCGGGAAGATCCCACATGCCACGGAGCGGCTGGGCCTGTAAGCCATGGCCACTGAGGCTGTGCGTCCGGAGCCTGTGCTCCGCAATGGGAGAGGCCACAACAGTGAGAGGCCCTTGTACGGTAAAAAAGAAAAAAAAAATTATTTATTTGGTTGAGCTGGGTCCTAGTTGTGGCAGGCAGGCTCCTTAGTTATGGCAGGCGGGCTCCTTTAGTTGTGGCTTGAGGGCTCCTTAGTTGCAGCTCACCAGCTCCTTAGTTGAGGTATGTGGGCTCCTTAGTTGTGGCATGCATGTGGGATCTAGTTCCCCAACCAGATGAACCTGGGCCCCCTGCATTGCGAGTACAGAGTCTTAACCACTGCGCCACCAGGAAAGTCCAAGGTGACTTTCTGATTTCTGCTGTATATGCAGTTACTTTTGAATGTCCTGGTGTTTAATGTCTGGCTCCCAGAATGGGGGATAAGCAGTCTGTGCTATGCTGAGAGCTGAAACTGACCAACATAGCTTCCTGGAAGTTACAAACCTTCAATGGACTCTAGAGTTACAAAATAGTTACATCAGACAGATTCTGCCAGAGCAATTGTTGTCCAGGTAGGGAGACAGATTCCTGGTGCTTCTTATCTACTATCTTCCCAGAATTCTCTCTTCAGCTTTGATTTTTTTAAATTGCAATTTTATATCCCATAGTACATATTCTGAAATCACACCAAAATTTTAAGAACAAGACAGGAGTATAAAAATATAAATGAAAAAGTTTGGGGATCAACCACACAGGCACACTCTCCCCATATCTCAGAGTACTCCTGGTTTCACTCTGGGAAAACAAGGCCTTAAGCTCCATTAGCCATTTCAAGAGTAACAAAGTTTACAGGTGGTGACCCAGCTGCAGGTTTCCATGGCACCCTTTGCATCTGAGCCTTTGCTAACACAGGGCTTCACAACCTAGACAATTACCTCAGTTATTCCCTTAAATTGCAGCCTCTCGGAATCTTTATTTTTCTTACAGCCTGTGCATTTTCCCTAGAGCCTCAACCAGCTCCTTGTTGACTTTTCTTCAAACTGTTTCACCACATCTTCAGGAAACCCCAAGTCATGAGACTAGAGTTTCCTCCCTCCTCAATTACTTTAATGAATGATTTCTCCACATATCCCCTTAACTGAAACAAACAAAAGCAATTCTTTCTGATATCTCTATTCCCTCTCCCCCATTCTGTCGTATGGAGGCTGCTTATTGTTCTTTATTCAACAAGTTCATCTCTGTCAAATTCTCATTACAGAGCTTCCAGAGTGGTGGTCTGAAAGAGTGATCCCCAAACCTGGGAACTTGCTAGAAAAGCAAATTTCTTGGCTTTACTCCGGACCTATTGAAACAGACACTCTGGGAATACGGTCCAGCAATTTGTGTTTGAACAAACCCTCCAGGTGATTCTTAAGCACAGTAAACTTTGAGAATCACTCTTCCAGAGCGTTACCTTTCTACCCTTGTTTAAATACATTCCTCATTCAAAATTAATGCCGTTTTGTTACACCATCCTCTACCTCTCCTGGACAGTGTCATCTACCATTTTCACATTTACCCACATTCAAGGGTTGCATCTTGACTTCCAAGTCATACTCACCTTGGGTGACTTCAGAGTTCAGGGGACAAAGCACCCAATGCCCTAGCCTCAAAGTCCTTGACATTATCTATTCAACAACCTTGACCCACACCATGCGTCAGCAAATAACACCCAAGGTCATATATAAAAAAAAAAAAGAAAAACAAAGTTTGGAATTGGTAGGAAAGGAAAAGAAAGGTCACCTGAAATGAAATCTCCCCCCAAGATGTCCATGTCCTAATTCCCAGATCCTGTGAGAATGTGAGGTTACATGGTAAAGGGAAATTAAGTTTTCAGATGGAATTAAGGTTGCTAACCAAATGATCTTGAGATGGGGAGAGGATCCTGGATTACCCAGGTGGACCTAATGTAATCACAGGGTTCCTCATAAATGGAAGCGTGAGGCAGAAGAGAGAGAACCAGAGAAATGGCAGTGTAAAAAGGACTCAGGCTTGTTGCTGGCTTTGAGGGTAGAGGAATGAAGCCATAAGCCAAGGAATAAAGGTAGCCTCTGGAAGCTGGAAAGAGGTGAGGAAATGGATTCTCCTCTAGGGTCTTCACAATGAACACAGCCCTGCCAACACCTTGATTTTAGCCCAGGGAGACTCATTTTGGACTTCTGACTTCCAGAACTGTTAGATAATACATTTGTATTGTTTAAACCACTAAACTTGTGGTAATTTGTCATGGCAGCAATAGGAAAACTAAAAATGGACTGATGAGAAGGGAAGCTGAAGGTGGGGAGGCAAGTAAAGATCAAGGCACTATTATGTAGGGGCAAAAGCAGTAGACATGAATTAGAAGAGCAGTTGAAGTTCTCAGCTCTGCCAGTTTCCACCTGTGTGACCCAATTCAAGTTACTTAGCCTCTCTGTGTCTCTATATCTTGATCTATAAAAAGCAATAGTAATAACACTTCCTTACATGGCTGCTGTGAGGATGAAATGAGGCAATCTATGTAAGCCCTTAGCACAGTGCCTTTGGTAAGCCCTAATAATATGAGTCGCTGTTTGCTGCTGACACTGCACCACTGCTACTCTCACAGCTTTTATGTCTTTTTTTTTTCAGTGATTCAGTGTTTATTTACAAAATTATCTGTATAACATATACATATTCAGCCAAAATTCACTTTCCATATGAAGTGATACAGATTAAAATTACATTACAATTTTGCTATAATGAGGTTTTATTTAAATGAACATTCAGTTAAACCCACCCCCCTCTGATCCCATTTCAGGCGAGATGACTTCTGCGTAGCAGATGGCAGCCTTTGCCTTCCAGAGAGTAACACCGAAGCACTTATTCTCAAAACCCTGATTGGTGACTACAGCTCCAGGTGAGTAAAATTAAATTTGCTTCTTATGAATCATGATTATCAGGTACCAAGTTAGAGTGTTGCTCTTTTGTTAAGTTTTTGGAATGATTCAGAACATGTAGATCTGTAAGATATTAAACATGGCTCTAGTGTTTGCAATGAGGATCTTTCCAATGTAAATTTTTTACCTAATAGCTCTTCTAATTAAAGTCATTTTGTATTATGTATGCAATTCATGCAATTACACATCATCTGAACTTTTTACTTGAAATGATTTTGTGCTCACAAAAGTTGCAAAAGTAGTAGAGAGAATTCTCATGTACCTTTCACTCAGCTTCCTCCAATGACAGCATTATCAAAATCAGCTGGTTGGCACTGGTACAATGCTAACAATAAAAAACTACGGTGTTTTCTCAGATTTCACAGTTCCTACAGGTACTGGTTTTTTGGTTTTTTGCTGTACAGCTCTATGAAGTTTTATAAAATTGTATAGATCTGTGTGACCACTGCCACAATCATGTTACAGAACTGTTCCATTGCCACAAAGAAACACCCTTGTACTACCCCTTATTGTCATACCTTCCTCCTGTCACCAACCCCAGGCAGTGACTGATCTGTTGTCTATCACTGTAATTTTTTCATTTCTAGAATGTTATATAAATGGAATTATGCAATATGGAAACTTTTGAGATTGGCTTTTTTCATTCAGTATAAAGCCCTTGAGACCCATCCAGGTTGTTGCATTCGTTAATATTGTAGTATGTTCCTTTTTAGTAATGAGTAATTGTCCATTATATGGGTGTACTGCAGTTTATCCATCCACCTAATGAAGGATATTTGGGTCTCAAGTCTTTTGCTCTTACAAATAAAACTGCTACAGGCATACCTGGGAGATACTGCAGGTTCCGTTCCAGGATACCACAATAAAGTGAACATTGCAATAAAGAAAGTCACATGAAGTTTTTGGTTTTCCAGTGTATATAACAGTTATGTTTACACTATACTGTGGTCTATTAAATGAGCAGTAGCATTGTCTAAAAGAATACTGTATATATCTTAATTTAAAATATACTTTATTTTAGTTAAAAATGCTACTTAGCTAAAAGATGCTAACCGTCATCTGAGCCTTCAGTGAGTCATAGTAGCAACATCAGTGATCACTGATCACAGGCCATCATGACAAATATAATAATAATGAAAAAGTTTGAAATATTGCGAGAAGTACCAAAACGTGATGTAGACACGTGAAGTGAGCCAATGCTGTTGGAAAAATGGTGCTGAGAGACTTGCTTGACTCGGGGTTGGCACAGACCTTCAATTTGTAAAAAATGCAATTATCTGTGAAGCACAATAAAGCAAAGCCATAAAATGAGGTATGGCTGTATAAGATTCATGTATAAGCTTTTATGAACATAGCTTCATTTCTCTAAGATAAATACCCAGTTTTATAAGGTTTGAAGGGTTAAGTAAGATCATTAACGTTAACATACTTTGTAAATGGCAATGCTCAATTTAAGCTTAAAGTGTATTACTGTGAGTTGTATTAATACTGATAAACAGTGACAAAAGGCTGAAAAAAAATACAGGAAAAGAAGTGGTAAGAGTTGGTGGCAGATGGGATGGGAAGAGCGGACCCAGTTTGGGGCTTTTTCTTTCGAAGAAAATAAAATAATGTTTGTTAGATAAACAAACATTGAGACTCTGGGGCAGTCTTTCAGACAGTGGAAATGCGGGATTGAATTAAAAACAAAAGATTGAAATATCTTGGGACGTTGGCAGTGCACCAGCTTCTGGAGCATACCCACAGTTAGTGGAGGGAATATTAAAAGTAAGAAAGATGAACAGAGAGAGAAAGGCAGATTCATTTGTTCATACATCCAACAAATATTTACTGGGCCCCTGCTTTTTGCCACGCATTAGTCGAGACCCTAGATACACCAGTGATGTTTGCTACCAGACAGGGTCCCTGAATTATGAAGCTTACATGCTAGAGAGAGTGTAACACAGTAAACAAGTTAATATATAAGATAATGTCAGGTAGTGATAAATGCTATTAACAAACATAAAAGAACTGGAAAGAGAATTCCAGGGAAAGGAATTGGAGAGAGGCTGGAGATGCTCTTTCAGAATGTATAGTCAGGAAGCCTTCCTTTTTTTTTTCTTTTTATTAAGCTTATTTATTTTTTTATTTATTTCTGCATTGGGTCTTCGTTGCTGCACACAGGCCCCCTCCAGTTGTGCCGAGTGGGGGCCACTCTTCTCCACGGTGCGTGGGTTTCTCATTGTGGTGGCCTCTCTTGTTGCAGAGCACAGGCTCCAGGCACACGGGCTTCAGTAGTTGTGGCATGCGGGCTCAGTAGTTGTGGTGCATGGGCTTAGTTGCTCCGCGGCATGTGGGATCCTCCTGGACCAGGGCTCGAACCCGTGTCCGCTGCACTGGCAGGCGGATTCTTAACCACTGCGCCACCAGGGAAGTCCGGGAAGGCTTCTTTAAGGAGGAGATAGCTTTTGAAGTTCCTGGGGAGCTGAGGTTGTAGGAAGATAAGAATTGAGCCAATTTCAGAGGAACTTGTCAGAGACATTGTATACATTTATAGGGGAGGCATATTTTTACCTCTACCCTCTTAGGGTTTTTCGGATGGGCTTGAGTATTAAACTGACAGAGGAGAGATTAACAAGAGGAAAGCATACAAATTTTTATTGTTTATGTGACACCAGAGCCCTCATAACAAACGAAGACCCAAAGAAATGGCAGTACCTACTTGCGTTTATATTAGTTTGAACACGGAGAGGCAAGTGTGGAAAAGTGACTGACCTCCATGAGGAGGCCAAAGGAAGAGGAGAATGATTTTAACAGAGTCTAAGTGTACAGAATTCTCTTGGTTTCAATTTCTCATCCTTGGTGATAAGATGAGGAGGATACAGGGAGGACCTCTTTCATATAGGAATTTCATCTGCTTTTAAGAAAAAGAAGGAAAAAGAAAAAGAAGGAAGATAATAGTGTTGTTGGTTTTTTTTTTTTTGGCTGCATTGGGTCTTTGTTGCTGTGCGCAGGCTTTCTCTAGTTGTGTAGAGTTGAGGCTGCTCTTCATTGCAGTGCGTGGGGTTCTCATTGCAGTGGCTTCTTTTGTTGCGGAGCACAGGCTCTAGAGCCCGCAGGCTTCAGTAGTTGCGGCACGTGGGCTCAGTAGTTGTGGCTCATGGGCTGGGGAGCACAGGCTCAGTAGTTGTGGTGCACGGACCTAGTTGCTCCATGGCATGTGGGATCTTCCCAGACCAGGGATCAAACCCATGTCCCCTGCATTGGCAAGTGGATTCTTAAGCACTGCACCACCAGGGAAGCCCTGAGGTCAGTTTTAAAGAAACAAAATATCATGGATACACTGAAGCTTCCTTTGAACCATTTCTCAATCTCAGTTCCCTACTCCCTCACTCATATGTATCCTTCTTATCCCTGTTTTCATAATTTTGATACATAAGAATGCATCCATAAACAGTAGAGACTATTGTTTAAGATTTACATAAATGGCATATTGAATGTATTCTGTTGCAACTCGCTTTTTCACTCATCATTATGATTTGAGATTTATTCATATTGATACATGCTGTTCATTCAAGTAACTGCATTGCTTGAATGTTCTACATTTATTCATCCATTTCCTTATTTGTTGTTTCTAGTTTTTCACAACTGCAGACAACACTATGGTGAACATTTTTTGTACGTGTCCTCTTAGGTACGTGCATGATGGTTTCTCTGGGGCAGTAATTCTCAAAATGTAGTGCCTGAATCAGCAACATCAGTATCAGGATCACCTGGGACTTGTTAGAAATCCAGATTCCAGGGCCTTCGCCCATGTTTACTAGATCAGAACCTGGAGGTGGGGCCCAGCAGACTGTACTTTAACAGGCTTTCCAGTTATTCTGATTCAAGCTGAAGTTTGAGAATTACTGCTCTAGATATACATTTTACAGTAGAATTGCTGGGTTATAGGATATGTGTATTTCCAAATTTGTGAGATTTAGACAAATTGCCTTGAAAGTAATTGTGCTAATTTACATTTCTAAATATCATCTCACAGTCTGTAGCTTTTCATAACTTTTTTAAAAAATGATAACTGTTGTCATACAGAAGCTTTACATTGTAATGTTGTTGAATTTATCAAAATCTTTCTTTATGGTTTGTGGTTTTGGTCTTGTTTGTGTCTGGATGTCATAGAAAGTTTTCTAAATGGTCTTCTGATCATTTAAAATTTTTACTTTTCCCACTTAGGCCTTTAAACTTTCTGAAATGAATTAAAAAATAGTGGTGCTTTCTTCTGCCTGCATGTGCTGAAGAAATAGGGCTTTTGCCAACTTGAAAAAATCTGAATAGTTGCCTCAAAGGTAAAAGTATCATTATAGGTAGAAATTTGATGGGGGTTGGGTGGAGGGCGGTGTGGAGAATACATGTACATGTAAAAAAAAAAAAAAAAAATGTAAAGAGCCAAAGGGTTTGCTCTAATGAAAAACACAGATTTATTTGAATTTAAGATCACAAAGGGAGAAGTCGGCACTGTGTTTTCTAGGATTGTTTTATTTATAATGCTGTGCATTTCCTGAGCTTATTTGTTTTCATGCATCATAGATGCCATTGTATATGGGGTCCTGCTAAAAACACACACAAGCTGTGAAAATTACACTATTTTAAAATATTACACTGCTTTTTGTCTGTATTTGGATTCTTAGGCCCTCAAGTGTCCCCTAACTTAATCAGCACTAATTAATAATGAACGCATGAACATGGTATTATGCATTCTTTGATATAAGGTTCTTCATACAAATTCCAAGAAGACAGGATTTGGGGGTAATTTGTAGTTAATTGGGAAAGAGTCTTCCAATACTTTCTTCTTTCTGATAGAAATCAGACTTATTTTATTTTGTTTATATTTTATTGAAGTATAGTTGATTTGAAATGTGTTAATTTCTGCTGTACAGAAAAGTGATTCAGTAATATATGCATACATACATATGCATACTTTTTTATATTCTTTTCCATTATGGCTTATCACAGGATATTGAATATATTTCCCTGTGCTATACAGTAGGACCTTGTTGTTTATCCATTCTGCATATACTAGTTTGCATCTGCTAATCCCAAACTCCCACTCCATCCCTCTCCCACCCCCCTTGGCAACCACAAGTCTGTTTTCTATGTCTGTGAGTCTGTTTCTGTTTTGCAGATAAGTTCATTTATGTCGTATTTTAGATTCCACATATAAGTGATATCATATGGTATTTGTCTTTCTCTCTCTGACTTACTTCACTTAGTATGATAACCTCTAAATCCATCCATGTTGCTGCAAATGGCATTATTTCATTCTTTTTAATGGCTGAGTAGTATTCCATTGTATATATTTACCACATGTTTATCCATTCAGCTGATGGACATTTAGGTTGTTTCCATGTTTTGGCTATTGTGAATAGTGCTGCTGTGAATATTGGGGTGCATGTATCTTTTTGAATTATAGTTTTGTCCGAAGAGTCTTCCAGTACTTTTAGCTGACCCCACATGACTCCCCATTAAAATCCCAGGGCCTGGATCAGTGCTTAGCACACAGTTAATGATTTCTAAACCCGCTGATGGGTTACAGAAAGTGCTGAACTACCCAAAGTTTTTGTCTCTGACTTCTGCCTAGCAGTGCTTGTCCTGCAGAAGAAAAGCTTAGATAATACTATTTATACACACCATAGAACAACCAGTTAGGAGGCTGCTCACCTGCCATTTTAAGTATTTAAAAATCTCAACAAACATGGTGCTTTGGAAAGATTTATTAGTGTATGATTTATACATTAATATTGTTAGGCCTAGCCTGGATTTTTTTTTTTTTTTTTTTTTTTTTTTTTGAGTACACGGGCGTCTCACTGTTGTGGCCTCTCCCGTTGCAGAGCACAAGCTCCGGACGCGCAGGCTCAGTGGCCATGGCTCACGGGCTCAGCCGCTCCGTGGCATGGGGGATCCTCCTGGACTGGGGCACGAACCCGTGTCCCCTGCATCGGCAGGGGGACTCTCAACCACTGCGCCACCAGGGAAGTCCTAGCCTGGATTTTAATTTAAATTACTTTGTGTTAAGTTTGAAGCTGAATCCGGCCTCTGTACCCCAACATTGAATTAAATCTCAGACAGAGTTTTGGGTAAAGTAGAAAAGAACAGCTTTATTGCTTTGCCCGGCAAAGGGGGCCACAGCAGGCTAGTGCCCTCAAAACTGTGTGTCCCAACCTGGAGGGGGTAGTGAGGAGTTTTCTTTTGTTTGTTTGTTTTTGTTTTTAACATCTTTATTGGAGTATAATTGCTTTATAAGAGAAGTCTTATAGTAAGGTTCAAAGAGGGTGTGATCAGCTTGTGGACATTCTTCCGACCGGCTGGTGGTGAGGTACGTGGGAGTCAGCATCATCAGCCTTCTGGTTCCAACGGGTCTGGGGTCTCCTTGCTTGTGGGCAGCACACCATCATTAACAGTTAACTTCTCCCACCTGGTGTGGGTTTCAGTCTCTGCAAAACAGCTCAGATATTGTTGCGTGTATCCCTTGATGGGGAACCAGGACCTGGCTCCAAGGCTGCACTATTGTTTCTCTGGACTGTTTGTTCCTCCTCTGTCTCGCATCCCCTCCCTTCCCTAATTAACAACTGCTTGAATCTGCCCTTTGGAACTCAGGGAAGGTCATGGAGGCTGAATGAAGCCTGTTTCCTGTAATCAAAGAAATGGGGGACACAGGAAGGCTTTGTGCTAAGGAGCCTCACAGGGTCCTGCTCGGTATCAGGTTCAGTTGAAAAAACTATTTTTGTGAACTGACTGCATGCTGCACTAACCCCTAAGGACATAGTGGTGAGTATGACACAGTCCCTGCTTTAACGTATTCAAGATTATATCCCCTCTCTGTTATGGCAAACGAAGTCAGTCTGATTTTTGTCTGTCGCTAATATCTTTTGGGGCTGGAGGAAATGCCCTGCAAAATTTCTTACCTTAGATCTAAAAAGGTAGAAATCCTCAACCATATGCCTAAGCTGACAAGCACATGATATTCCTAGCAGGCTTTCTCGAATTGGGTAAATGATTTACCAGTGAGGGAAGCAATGTTTCAGAGGGCAAAAATGAGCTGCATGTTGGTTGGCCATAGCAAATAGTGGGAGGCAATTATTACTGTAACTACACCAGTACACAGTGCAAAGCCGGGAAGAATTTAAGAATTTTCTTTACTGGTGGGGTGGGAGTGGGGGGTGCTTCCATCTACTGGTAACCGACAAGCATTTGCTACGGTGATCTGCTGCCTTCCTCCCACTCCAGCGCACTAGCCCCTTTCCACCAAGTTCCCTTTGTGCTTTGTTTTGCTCTGCCCGCCTCGACTCAGGGCCTTGCAATATAATACCTAGAGGTTCAATTTTGTCACTGTAGAAACCAAATGATCCTAGAGGTTATTTGGGTTTAATTATCGTTTGTTAAAATGATCGATACAGAGGATTTAGTCATTCGAATGGGTAATGGTGGGACATTTAGGTAATTACAACTGTTGAATGTTCTCTCTTCTGCTAGCTGTCTTACTGAACAAGATTTATATCTAGCTCTTGAAAAGGAGTGGTTGAAGCTGAGGGATTCACAGGCCAACGTTTCAGGAGGAAGTGGTGGAGAGAGGTCTCAGTCTAAGCCTTCACACTCCACTCTGTTTCAACCTCTTCATATTGCAGAGAATAGGTGTACAGTAAAGAATCCCTTGCGGCTCAGGGAAAAGACCCATGTCTGATTGTGTCTATATCTGGATACTTGTGCCCTCGAATAGCCCCCTAAATTAGTCAGCACTAATTATTAATTAACCCATGTACTTGCTATCATGTTTTCTTTGATAAATGCTCTTAGTTTATATGTGGCTCTCCCTTTCTCAAATAATTCTTCTCCATCCTTTCTAGTGATCCAAGTCTTACCCTTTCTTCACAGGCTGATTTCAAAATCACTTATTCATTCAAATCCCTTTACTCTTTAGTCATTCATTCAAATTTATTATTTCAACCAGCCAACCATGTGCCAGGTCCTATGATGGCCCTGGAGGTTACAAAAGTGAGAAATTCAAAAACAATTTGTTAATTTGTTTCCTGACATGGCCTATGCTTTTGTGTATTGTGAAAAATTATTCCATGAGACTAGTGTTTGTGTTATTATGGTTTGAATATTACCTGGCCTTAGTCTACAGTTATCAAACATAAAATGATGATAACAATACCCAAATAAAATCCTGAAAAGTACTAAATGAGAAGAGCTGAGATTAGAAGTAGAATAAATTAAAAATGAAATGTGGCTGAGATACTGATAGGAAATAATTCACAGAGACTAAGCTGAAAGAATGAAAATATTGACCATTTTAAAGTCTCTTATTTCTGTATAGTTCAGGTATGGCCATATAGACATAGTTGTTATTCTAGACTCTATTTCCTTGATTCCTATCACCATGTCTTCATGTACCATATAAGCAAGTCTCATAAACTCTACTACCTAAATATCTTTTGGAGACAGCTCACCTCTCCTTTCACTCCTTGGGGAGTCAGTCTTCCTTGAGTGCCCCACCCTACGTCCCAAAAAACAACTGGCTGACGTAAGTGGTCCAGTAAATCCTTGAACTTGTCTCTGTCACACTGAAGTATAAATATTTGACCACTGATAGCCTTTATTAATTTGTGAGTTCCTTAAGAGTAGGCATCATGTCTTATTTAATTTTTGTGTTCTCATCACCAGCAAAGTGCCTGGCACAAAATAAGTACTTAATAAATGTTTGCTGAATTTAAAAAACGAATTCAATAAACCAAGGAACAGTTTCCTTAAAACTCACAAGGGGGCAGCAAGGAATACAATTCTTTTCTATTGTCTGCAAAATCATGCATCTTTAGAGCTAGAAGAACATTAGATTAGTTTAATGAGAATGAACTTTTCTTCTTAGAAGGCTCAAACGTTTCTTTAGAGAAGGACTTCTCTGCACTCATAGGCACCCTTTGATAGCTACCTCGCTTCCAGGATTTTAAGCACACAGTCTATTGGCCATCTTCACAAACATGTGTATTTACCCATAGCTCTTTGCTTAGTTGCCTTAACAGATTCTCTTAAGATTACATAAAATAATATGCACTGCCCTAAATGGAAATTTTTTGCGTATAGTGTTTGTTTGGCTTATTGATTTCTTACATAATCACATAATTTCACCATTCTAATTATTTAGTATCAACTCCCCATTTTTAGATATGAAGAAATGGAGGCCTAGACAGGTTGAAGGATTTGCCTTTGTTCACATAGCAATTAGTGGTTGAACTGGAACCAGAATCCCAGTCTTCTGACCCTGAATCTTGTACTTCCTTTTATTGTCTGAAGGTCAGGACCCAGCAAATGGTTTGGTTGGAAACAGAGGCATAAAACTGTGTACATAGCCTTTAGTACCCAATTTCTTCTAGACAAATGAGTGTTTATATTTCAGTCTCAAAGGTTAGATTTTAGCATCTAACTATAGTGAACAAATGCTTTTTGTACATGTTCTCCTTCTTTTTCTTTATTGAATGAGAAAATGCAAAACAACAAAATCTTTACAGTCTCACACATCTGAAATAATACAGTTCCCACTAAAGGGGATGAAAAAAGTTTTCCTTGACCCTCTTAGCGTCCCTGGCTGGGTCTGAAAATTAAACTGACAAAGACAGATTGACAGGAGAAAAACATACAAATGTTATTGGATTTTTACATGTATACGGAGCCTTCACAGGAGACTAAAGACCTGCAGAAGTGACCAGAGTAGGAAGCTTTAATACTCTTTAGACAAAGAAACAATGAATTTGTGAAGAATTGACAAGACAAAGAGGTTTGGGCTGGGGGTAGTAAATGGTGAAGAAGCAACTATGAAGTTAAGGGTTAGTTTAACAAGGTTTGTTTATACAGCCTTCTTGGCCTCAAATTCTCTGTCTCTAGTGATAAGAATGTCTTCTTTCTTCCCAGCACAAGGAAGACACCTTTCATTTTTTAAATTTTTTATTATTATTTATTTATTATTTTTGGCTGTGTTGGGTCTTCGCTGCAGTGCACGGGCTTCTCATTGCAGAGCATGGGCTCTAGGCGCATGGGCTTCAGTAGTTATGGCGTGTGGGCTCAGTAGTTGTGGCTCGTGGGCTCTAGAGCGCAGGCTCAGTAGTTGTGGCACACTGGCTTAGTTGCTCCGCGGCATGTGGGATCTTCCCAGGGCTTGAACTGGTGTCCCCTGCATTGGCAGGTGGATTTTTAACAACTGCACCACCAGGGAAGTCCAGAAAGACACCTTTCACATGGGAAATTTACGAATTGTTTCAGGGAAAAGGAATGGGGAGGTCAAAGTGACCTTCCTGCTTCTGCTGTTTTTAAAATTCCTTCAGCTTAAGATATTTAATATGCCAAGATGCCATATTTAGGGGTAGCATGTCCTAAACCTCATACCACTGAAACAGATATCTTGAAATATCTTTGATAAAAGGAATTTTTTATGAGTTCAATTATTTGTTCTCAAATAATCAGACATTTGTTCTCTAGAAAAGGGTATATTTTTCAAGTGATTTAATATATTTTCTTCCTTTATAAAAATTTTTTTTCCTAATTAATTAATTAATTTATTTATTTTTGGCTGTGTTGGGTCTTCATTGCTGCAGGCGGGCTTTCTCTAGTTGTGGCGAGTGGGAGCTACTCTTCGTTGGGTGCACGGATTGCTCACTGCAGTGGCTTCTCTTGTTGTGGAGCACGGGCTCTAGGTGTGCGGGCTTCAGTAGTTGCAGCACGTGAGCTCAGTAGTTGTGGCTGGCAGTCTTCAGAGCACAGGCTCAGTAGTTGTGGCGCACGGGCTTAGTTGCTCCGTGGCATGTGAGATCTTCCTGGACCAGGGCACGAACCTGTGTCCCCCTGCACTGGCAGGTGGATTCTTAACCACTGTGCTACCAGGGAAACCCTAATATATTTTCTTCTGAATATGAAAGTTATACATGCTTTTTTTTTTTTTTTACTAAATATTCAAACATTAGAGACATATGCAACATGGATATTGACAATACTCCATGTCTATCACCCTCAGAGGTAATCACTATCAATTATTTAGATGAGATCGGGCATATTCAGGGCAGTATGACCATAGACAACTATCAATTATTTAGTCTATCTCTCTCCAGATTTTTGTCTATGTACATACTAATAGATGTTATTGCTTTCCCCACAAAAAATGGGATCATGTTATTCATATTATTTTTTCAAATTGTGGTAAAATTCCCATAACATAAAAATTCACCGTTTTAACCATTTTTGAGCATTCAATTTAGTGACCATCTTCATCCAATTTAACCTCCTCCACCCTAACCCCACCTCTGGTAGCCACAAATCTGATCTCTTTTTCTATAAGTTTGTTTGTCTGTCTGTTATTTGAAGTATAACTGACCTACAACACTATGATAGCTCCTTTTGCGCAACATAGTGATTTGATATTTCTATATATTACGAAATGATCACCACAATAAGTCTAGTTACCATCTGTCACCATACAAGGATATTATATAATGACTGACTATATTCCCCACACTATATATTAAACTTCATTCCATGACTCATTTATTTAATTAAATTTATTTATTTATTTTTGGCCACACAACATGGCTTGTGGGATCTTAGTTCCCCAACCAGGGATTGAACCCAGGCCACAGCAGTGGGAACTCCCATGACTCATTTATTTTATAATTAGAAGTTTGCACCTCTTAATTTTCCTCACCTATTTCAATCATTTAGTGGCTTTCAACTTAGTGGCTTTTAGTACTTTCACAATGTTGTACAACAATCACCACTATCTAATTTCAGAACATTTCTTTTACCCCAAATAATATTTTTATTTTTACCGTAATTTCAGAACATCTTAATCATCCCATAAAGAAACCCTGTAGGCTGTTCATAGTGTTTTGCAACTTGTTGTTTTATTTAATGCATCCTACTGTGTAAAGATATGTCTCATTCTTCTTAATAGCTTTCTAGTATTCCATTATAAGTACAGTAGTTATTTAACCAACTCAATGAATGGACAGTTGGGTTATACTAGATTTTAAAAATATTATAAACAATGCTATACTGAATACCCTTGACCACTTCTGTGAGACAAATTACTAGAAATAGAAATGTTGAGTCAAAGGAGATGTTATAATGTTAATGTTAAATGTTAAAATGTTATATAGTCTGAAGTCAGAGAGACTGATTCCTCCAGCTCTTTTGTTTTATTTTTTCCCTCAAGATTGCTTTTGTTATTTGAGGTCTTTTGTGTTTCCATGAAAACTGTAAAAATTTTTGTTCTAGTTCTGTGAAAAATGCCATTGGTAATTTGATAGGGATTGCACTGAATCCATAGATTGCTTTGGGTAGTATAGTCATTTTCACAATATTGATTCTTCCAATCCAAAAACATGGTATAACTCTCCATCTCTTTGTATTGTGTTTGATTTTTTTCATCAGTATCTTACAGTTTTCTGCATACAGGTCTTTTGCCTCCTTAGGTAGGTTTATTCCTAGATATTTTATTCTTTTTGTTGCAATGGTAAATGGGATTGTTTCCTTCATTTCTCTTTCTGATCTTTCGTTGTTATTGTATAGGAATGCAAGAGATTTCTGTGTATTAATTTTTTTAAATTGGGGTATAGTTGTTTTACAATGTTGTGTTAGTTTCTACTGTACAGGGAAGTGGAGTTCCCTGTGCTATACAGCATGTTCTCTGTGTGTATTAATTTTGTATCCTGTGACTTTACTAATTCATTGATTCGCTCTAGTAGTTTTCTGGTGGCATCTTTAGGATTTTCTATATATAGTATCATGTCATCTGAAAACAGTGACAGTTTTACTTCTTCTTTGCCAATTTGGATTCCTTTTATTTCTTTTTCTTCTCTGATTGCCGTGGCTGGAACTTCCAAAACTATGTTGAATAATAGTGGTGAGAGTGGGCACCCTTGTCTTGTTCCTGATCTTAGAGGAAATGCTTTCAGTTTTTCACCATTGAGAATAATGTTTGCTGTGGGTTTGTCATACACCGTGGATGAACCTTGAAAATGTGTTAAGCCAGAGAAGCCAGGTACAAAAGGCCGTGTATTGCATGAGTCTGTGTATATGAGATGTCCAGAATAGGCAAATCCACAGAGACAGAAAGCGGACAGGGACTGGGGGGTGGAGAGTGACTGTTGATGGAAACCAGGTTTCTTTAAAGCAGTGATAAAAATGTCCTAAAATTAGATAGTGGTGATGGCCACACAACTCTGGCACTGGACTAAAAATGACTGAATTTTACACTTTACAGAACTGAATTTTATGGCATGTGAATTGCATCTCAATAAAGCTGTTAAAAAATTAAATAAAATATAATATAAATTGCTACATTCCCCTCCAATAGAGTCATACAATTCCAACAAGCGTATTTTTCCATTTATGTTTTCCTACCTTCTTGCCAACAGCAAATATCATCAATTTGTGCATCTTTGGCAATCTGATAGGTAAAAATAATCACATTATTGTTTTAATTTTTATTTGATTAATCATAAAGGAAGTCGAGCAGCTTTTAATGTTCTTTAGCAATATTTGTGTGTGTGACTTGCCTGTTCATGCTCTTTGCCCATAGTTCTGTTGAGGTGTTTTTCTTTTCCTTATTGATTTTTAGGTAGTTAATAAGAAATTTTTGTTTTGAAAGATCTTTTGGGTTCTCATTTTAAATAGACTTTTTTCCTTCCCTGCCCTGGAAACACATTCTCTGATTCATCTGTGGTAAGAGCTTCCAGGCCATTTAGTTAATGAAACCTTTCCCTGCTGAAGAGGGCTTCGTCTGTAATCATCAAAAGGATGATAATAGCCGGTTTCCGTTTCCTTTAGAGCCAACGTCTTCTCTTTCTCTCACATTAATTGCTTTGTGTTCTCCCTGCTTGATGCATTCAACCTTAGGTTTTTCATGTAGTTCTTTCTTGCTAATATCCAGCTGCATTATATTAGAGGAAACTTAATTCCTTTGGAGTTTTGAGTGTATTATATAAGGAAGCTCCATTGCATCAGTATTCCTCTCAAGATGTGTCAAATTTTTGTCTCAACCAAGGAGTACCCTTTGATTGAAACTTTGTTCTTTGGAGTCCACCTGTTTTTGGACTCCCAGGGTGAGGACCTCACCTCAGAGTCAGTGACGGCCATTATTTCTTTGTCAGGGTAAGAATACCTAAATCCCTGGTAAACTGGTCGTATGTGATTTCCCTGAACTCCCTACAGTAGGAATGCTTTTCTGTTTCTTAATTCAAATGGCTATCCTGGGTTTCTGTGTGCTATCAGGTACTGCTTTGCCCCAGAAGCGGCAGTAGTGACCTCTGGGGCTAGCTTGAGAAATTAATGAAGCCTTGTGGGATCCTTCACAAAGGAAAAGTTGGCATAAATGGGAGGTGCATTCTATATGGTTCTCAGGGGAGTTGAAACAAACTAAGGACGAGAAAATGCTGCCACAGCTGCTATTGCCTGTGAGTAATGTGAGGGTGAAGTGTTGATAACACACGGATCCCCAGAGAAAACTTGGAGGGTGAGAACAGGCACAATACTGCAATGCTTTTTTACGGTCTTAGCATTGATTTTCAAATAACACATTCACTTAAAGCCCAGCCTGACCACGGCATGATGCAGGATGGGTTGGTTATGCAAAGCCCACCCACAGCAGCTTTATTATCTCTACCACCAAGCATTAGTGTAAAAACAAATCAGGGATTCTAGGTTCTTTTCAGCTCCCAACTCATAAATAAGCTTTGTTTGGAGATGGGCTGAAAGAGGCAAGCCAACAAGAATTTTCCCTTCCATGCCTTTGACAATGAATAGAATGAAGTTTTGTTCTATTTTGTTTTTATGAGGAAGCACAATATTTTTGTCCTCTTTCCCTACTAGCCCCTACTTACCATTCCAAAGGGAGAGCCTGTGTACTCACCTACGTGGGTTTTTAAAAATGGTTACTTATGCCACTGGTACCTTCAGAAACATGAGTGCCCACCCTTCATGGCTTCCTGAGTTATTAAGGTCTATAACTGGTGTAACCTATTTCTCATGGTCTTATATTTGTTTATTGGATAACTAACTTTCCCTCAATTATATATATTCACACGTTGCTGATAAAAAGAAATGTGGCAAATATAGCAAAGTACTATAAAAAAATCAAAATCAACCACATTCTTAAAGACAATCACTATCAATATCTTGATATATATCTTTCCATGTTGTGTATGTGTATATATATATATATATATATATATATATATATATATATATATATATACAGTTCTCATTATTTGTGGTAGTTATGTTCTGTAGTTACTACAAACAATGTATTAGGAAGTATTGAACCATTGCTCCTAGGAAAAGTACTGGGTTAGGTTCCTGTTGAGCCTCTGGTCGAAACATTTTCATAATCGATCAACACATAGCCCTGTTTTATGTGTTTCTGTTTGAAGACAGTTTATTTAATACATATTGCTAATTCATTAACATTGAACTCATGGCCAACGCACTAAAACTCATGCCTGAATTGAACCTTATTTAATACACGTATTTTCTCTGTGAGGCACATCACAGCCTTCTTGACTTGGGAACACTGGATAGCACTTCAGTGCTACCCTGGGGGGCCATTTTAAACAGTGAAATCACCAACAAAAAGCACAAAAATGTGAGATACAGGGCAGTAAATAGACTGTGGAAAAGACACTTATTTACAGTTGAGATGAAACAAGGCAGTTGTCACCTTGTTGAACCTCAGCTGGGAATGTGCTCATTGGGCAACTCAAATTTTTTGCAACTTTGTGCAAGTCCACAAATGACCACAAAAAGCACTGCAATGATTGATTTTGGGGTTACAAATAAATTTTAGAGAATAGGTGAATTCACAAATACAGAATTCATGAAGAATGAGAGTCAATTATATATATATATATTTCACTTAACAATATATAGATTTTAAGGGGTATGCAGTAGTCTAAGATGTGAACACACCATGATTTATTTAACCATTTCCTAGTCTTAGACATTTAGTTTGTTTTAAAATTTTTGCTCTTTTACTCTCATCATGTAGAGCTTTATTCATATCTGTTATTTACTTGGATATAGTCCTCTAAGAGGAACTGTGATTCTAGTCTTTAAAGACAGAGTGTTATACAGTTATGTTTTACATAGATAATCCAGTACATAGCCCATATTTTTATGTGCATGTGTAGTAAAGGGTTAAATCAGGAAGCATACGTGTCTAAATTCTGTATATTCCAAAGGTCTTTATGACTGGCCTTTGTCCAGCTCCTGGGAGATAACTTCTAAGCCCTTGGAATATCTGCCTGATAAGAGTGGCTTTGTATAGTGACCGTAGGCCATGCCAGATAGTTTATGTTAGCAATGTGATTTATGGTGAACACCTGTTTTGGTTCAGCTGGGGTCCTGGGCTACACTGTATCACCTAGGCCTCTGGGGCTGCTGGGGACTGACTAGCTAAAGTCAGTCATGTCTCATCTCCATGTCTATGTCATTGATTCACAATAAAAACGTTGGGCACCAAGGCTCAGGTGAGTCTCCCTGGTTGGCGATATGTTGTCGCACACTGTTGCTGGGAGAATTAAGTGCTATCTGTGTGACTTGCCTGGGAGAGGACACCTGGAAGATTGCATTTGGTTCCTACTGACTCTGCTCTATGAAACTTTTTCCTTTGCTGTAATAAACCATAACCATGAGTATAACAGCTTTTGTTTTTTAAATTGAAGTATAGTTTATTTACAATATTGTGTTAGTTTCAGGTGTACAGCACAATGATTCAGATATGTGTGTGTGTGTGTGTGTGTGTGTGTGTATTCTTCTTTAGATTCTTTTCCTTTGTAGGTTATTACAAAATATTGAATATATTTCCCTGTGCTATACATATAACAGCTTTACTGAGTGCTGTGTGTCTCCCCCCTAGTGAATCACTGAAACTAAGGTGGTCTTGGGGATCCCCCATGTGCAATCCATTATATATTTATATATACGTGTAGGATTCTGTGTACCAAATCATGTATACTTTATTTCATGGGAGATTTAAGAGATTTCCAAGGGTAGCTCTGCTGTACTTGATTTTTGCTTTATTCTATTTTTAGAAATCAATCCTTGTGAGCAATTCCACTATTGAACATCTTTTCAAATGCTTCTTGGCCATCAGAATTCCTTCCTCTGTGAGTTGTCTGTTCAGATTCTTTTTCTTGGCTGAGCTGTTCTTGAATGTAGAAAACAGTAAGCACATTCACATATACACAAAGGAAATCAAACTTTATTTCCCTATTGGTACATGGAGCTTGGTGCTGTCTATATAGTTTGTGATTTGCTTTATCTAAATAATCCCTAAAATTGCTCACCCCTCAGGAATACCAGCTTTCTCCAATACCTAATTTTCTTCTGCCCTGCCTCTATTTTTAAGTCATGGCAGTCTCACTAGCAATCTGTCTTAGGCCTTCTTTTTTCTGAGCAAAACTTTCATTCACTAAATTCATTGATTTTTTTCCTTTCTGATGTCTCTAATATATGTATCTTTGTTTACATTACCATCATGCAAACTTAGACTTTTGGACCCTCACATTTGATTATTACAATAACCCTCCCAGGGATTCAGTAAGTTCTACCTTCAAATCCATCCTGCAGATGCCAAATTAACCTTCTTAAAGCCCAAATTTCATGATGCCACTCTCTTGCTCAAAATCTTCTGATACTTTCTTTAGGGTCTTTCATTAGACTGGGGAACTTCTGAGTGTGCTAAGCATTCCCCATTTGATTTAATCCTGGAATCACCTTCCAAGAGGAAAGTCCTGAAATAAGACAGAGATCTGTTTCTATGTGGTTGGTCTAGATGTATTAAGCCAAAAAGTAGGTGAAATGTGACCTAAGAGGTTAAAATGGTGGGAGATACTCCAAGCCTGGTTAAGGTGGTTCAAGCACTTTATACTAAAGCAATTACGGTATTTACTGGTAGAATCAAGCTTGAAGCAGGCCGAGAAGGGTGTGATCCATAACAGGATTGCATGTAATGGATGCCAAGTCCTAATTGTAGCATGTTTTTATATTTGGTCTTTGCTTCCAGGGGTCTCACTCCTGGTCTCTCCTTTCAGTCTTCCCTGTGAATTGGGGTGGGTTCTGGGTTTCTCCGATTTCATTCAAGGGAAGCCTACCAAAAAATTAGGAATATGTGTAAGACAGGCTGCAGGTCTCCTAGGCATTACCCTCGGGGATCTATCCATTCTTGTCTGTGTATTTCATCTGGGCACACGTGTATGGACCCTGCAATGGGTAGAATATTGTGAAATATGTAGGGTTACTGAAAGGACTGGTGGACCAAGTATGCCCGCCTAACCCAAGTCCGGACTGGAGGCTGGACTTTAATGAGTAGTACATAAAAAACAATATTGCTGCTATAGGAGGCCTTAATGGCTGCCCTCAGAACCATAGTAGGTAAAATAGCTGGAGAAGGCTGCTGGATAAATGCCAATAGAGTCAGATGGGGCCAGGTGCTGAGATCCCTGCTATTCTGTTCTGTAATCCACTTCTGGATGAGGACCCAATTGCCTGACTGACTGCTTCCTTCAGAAAAAGATTTGAGACTGCATTAGATGTGGATTACTGGAAGAACGGAGACAGTTGTGTCTGTTTTGACCCAACTTGCAGGAAGGCCACAATCAGTCGTGATGTCTCAGATGTTACAGGTGCCAGACCTCTTCCAGGTCATGTTGAAGGCAGTCATCACTGTAGGAGCTCTTTCACCCAAATGAGCTGGGCTTAGGGGTTAGACAAAGATATGCATTTACAGAAGAAGTATGTTTCAGCTATAAAAGCGTTTGTCTAGAGCAGATTACTAGATCTCTTCCCTGGAAATTGTAATTGTTGGTCTAGGTTTGGGCCCAGGAACCTGATGTTCTTATCCTCCGGGAGGCTTGGAAATCACTGGCGTCAGGTTCATTTGTGAAAAAAAGAGCCCTGACAGAGTTCAGAAGTGTTGGATTCTTCCAGGAACAGGCATTGTGAGGCTGAAGGAGGTTGGCACTGTAGCATGGGTGAAGTCTCTTTAATTTGCTGAATGGCTTGGACTTATCCATCCAGGAACTGCATGGATAATAGTCCTCCTAGAACAGATTCATCAACGGGGTAGTCACACTGATGAAATGTGGAGTGAACCCAAGGAACACCCTTGATGAGCTGGGAAGAGGGATGCCACTTTAGGACTGTGGAGATTTTCACTGGAATCAATCATCTAAACTTCTTGGATTAGGAGACAGTAAACCCTAAGAACTTGATCTCAGTAGATTCCTCTAATTATTTCTTTGAGTGTGTATTCCCAGAAGGAACAGCCCTGGGTGGTGTCAACTGAGGGTTTATATAAGGTCAGTTCTGGAGAGTAAATTTGTCATCCAGAGGGGATAGAAGAAGGCCTTTGTTTGTATTTTTAAAAACTTCAGAAGTGATTTAGATGTTCTGGTCAAGAATTCTTGCTTTAGAGGAATCTGTGACCTCAATTTGCGATTTAGTGTAACCTGGCTACAGACTCAGCCCTGCCTGATAATAATTCTCTTGCTTTATCATTCTGACTTCCCTGATGCTTTAGCAGCCCGGCATCTGGACTGAACAGATTCTCTGACTCGTGGCCTTCATCCACTATGACTTGCATGGGGCCTTCTATATTGCATGACTTTGGCTTGGCCTGGCAGCCCGGCTAGGATTTACTGTCAGAAGCAAACTTGTCTAGGGCAGCTCAGCATCCTAGGCTTTCCTCCATTCTACTCCAGTCTCAGGAAGCCAGGTCCTGGGTTAAACTGGCATCCAAGGCCTTCATCCTAGTTTACCTTTCTAAGTTTCTAAGTTTCTCTCCCATCAATCTCTCACGAGAACTCTTGGTATCAGTCAGGCTGGCTCAGTTATTGCAGCAAGATCATGTCTAACCTATGATGCTATTAAAGCTATGCGCCCCCCCCCAATGGCTTTACTCAAAGCCTTCCATACACTTGGAATGCCCCCTCCCTGTTTCTTAATCTATCTGAACTCTTCTGGTTTTTAGAATAACTTTTATTCTGATTATAAAATTAATCTATGTTTACCATAGATAATTTGAAAAACACAATAAATCATGAAGGAAAAAAATTATCTGCAGAAAATATAATCCACTGTTGTTTTTCCCACCTCTTATGTGTACAGTTGCATCTGTGGGATTAACAGTTATTGATAATATAAATAGCTTTGTATTTTGTTTTCTTTTCTACTTAATAGTTCTTCACTGCTTTCCCTCCTTACTTTCCCTCTCCAGAACAACAAATTCCTCACTCAGTCTCATGCAAGGTATTTTAATCTCTTTTTCTGATACCCTGGGGGCCCCGTCTTCTACTTCAAATACTTTGCAAAGAAAGTTTGTATTAAAAAAGATTCTAATGCTAGCTCTCAAGAGAATAATAAACCTTATTTTGTAATAAGAGTACAGATAAGAAAAGTAATGCATGTATTTAAAGATATTTTTGATTACAGAATAATTTTGCATATTCATTGGGGTCAACGATCAATGTTTGCATGTTGGAGAAGAGGAAGGAAAAATCTGTAAATGATCAAAATTTTGAAACTATAGGAAAGTTTAGACTACATCTAATCTAAGAATCCAGAAGTGTTGTTAATGTTTTATATACATTCTACAGTCTTTTTTTGTATATTTAAAAAATAGAATTGGAATTCTATCCCATAGTTTGCACCCTTTTTTTTGTTACTACTATATCACTAACACTTAAATAGTCTTTACAAATGTAATTTTCATATAGATGATTTAAGTACTAAATATAATTAAATCATACTAATCAAAGGTGGATTTTTAATCATTTAACAATATCTGAATAAGCCATTTTTTCTCTACTCACCTCTGGTTTCTTAACAGTTTATCTCTCCAAGATCATTCCTATCCCATTCTGTTTTTGATTATGTACATGTTATATTTGTCAAATGTAAGTGTATATGGTTGAACAATATAAAATTGCAGATGCTTGACATTTTTGACCACAAAAATGACAATTTCATACACACACACACACACACACACACACACACATTTAGTGTTTATCCTGTGTCTTGCAACTCCAAATCTTCAAGAGAAGCATTCTTCATCTGTTACTCAGCCTGTGCCACATAAATGACTTTTTTTTTTCATGATGAAGTATTTTGTACTTATCTGTCTTAATGTTTTTCCATTGTGGTTGACATTTGCTGAAGACAAATGGAAACATCTTATTTTTTTTTAATTTTTATTTTTTTTTATTAATGACTTTTTAAGTGACGCTACTGCTACACCTCCTCTCACATGTTGCCCTCCTGGCTGGCACTCACTGAGAGTCCTCATCATCATGAACTCAGCCCTTCATATGAGGTGGGAGTGGGGGGACAGAGGGAGGGGCGGATGGTGAGGGGAGTTGGATAAACGTCCTGAACTAGGCAGACTTTGTGCTGTGGTCTGCTGTCATTCTGCATTTGCTCACTCGCATTTTCTGATGATAACCCTGACTGGCTTAGAAATGTCAGAGGCAGCTGTGGTTGAATCAAAATAAAGAGTGAGGCCCCTCTCAGTGGCCTCTGTTTCTTGCTTTCCTCTGGGGAAACACACTTTAAATGTGCCTGAATTGCGTTTTTTGGCAGACTGTTACAGTAGAATATTGACTCTCTGATCTGAAGCCAGGCTTGTCCCAGGGATTGTCTGCTTTTCTGAGAGCTAATAATGAGAATTGATCAATGGTGGTGGTGGGAGGAGGGGTGGAGATGGAGGGAGGAAGAACAAACCCTGATAACTGCTCAGAGAACACTGGATTCTGAAGCTGTGTGACAATTTATTCTTTTGCATTATTTTTTCTCATCAGAAATAAAGCAAGTATTCAATAGACATGTATAACTGCATTAAAGCAAAGTAAAGCCAGCAAAGCAAATCTAAGTGTTGCCTCTTTCTTTCTGTTAATTTCTCTATCCTTTGGTTCTCATCACCACCATATCCATATAGGTCAAGTCTGATTACAACCAACCCCGGGGGAAATTACATCATTTTCAATGTAATGGAATTTCATTATTGCAATAGGAAGCCTGGGAAGATGGAAGATTGGGTTCCAATTCACCCCCTGGGGAAGGAAAGATAAATACCTACCCTTCTGATTAATCATTATTCCTCAGCCTCAAAACAAACAGCCAACGGAAATCCATCTGCATGAGAGGGGAGAGCATGGTGGAAATGCAAGCCAACGATGATTTCTTTTTAAAGCTGAAACTTTCTTCTTTTTGATAAGTGATCTTCTTCTGATAGTTTGATCAGTTTTACTCTATTTTAAAGCAGTGTTTCTTTACTTCCTGTCCAACTCAAGCCCCTTTGTTAAAGGTAACTGTCTCATCCCATCTCTCCTACAGCCTGTCCCCAAATTCCGATATGAATCGGCATGCCCCTTGTTGGGAAGCACTGTATCTTCTGTGTCACCACCAAACAAAATAATTTTCTTGAGCTTTACTTTCTTTGTTTGCATTATGTGAACAGTAGGTTGTTTTCTCTTGGATATAAAATTATACTACAGTTAATTCAGTGTTTTCAAATTAGATGCGCTGCTCTTCCTTGCTAGCCCTCCATACCCTAAAATGATGATAAGGTTTCCAAGATACTTCTCAGAGGAAGATACTGGCCTGAAGAAACTTTTTCTTTTGTTTTTGAGTGTGTTTGTTTGTGTATGACATATAGACAAAACTTCTATTGTTATATATTTTTCTTTTTAATTTTTTATTGAAATGTAATTGACATATAACATATTAGTTTCAGGTATACAACATAATGATCCAATAGTTGTATATATTGTGAAATAATCACTGCCATAAATCTAGTTAATATTGATCACCACATGTAGTTGCGATTTTCTTTGAGAACTTTTAAGATTTACTCTCTTAGCAACTTTCAAACATAAAATACTGTGTTATTAACTATATCGGGACTTCCCTGGTGGCACAGTGGTTGGGAATTTGCCTGCCAATGCAGGGGACATGGGTTCGAGCCCTGGTCCGGGAGGATCCCTTGTGCTGCGGAGTAACTGGGCCCGTGAGCCACAGCTGCTGTGCTCTGGAGCCTGTGGGCCACAACTGCTGAGCCCACGTGCCACAACTGCTGAAGCCCACATCCTGTAGCCCGTGCTCCAAAACGGGAGAGGCCACCACAGTGAGAAGCCCATGCACTGCAACGAAGAGTAGCCCCGCTCACCACAACTAGAGAAAGCCTGTGTGCAGCAACGAAGACCCAACGCAGCCAAAAATAAATAAATAAATATATTTTTAAAAAAAACCCCAAAATACTATAGTCACCATGCTGTACATTACATCCCAGGACTTACTTATTTTATAACTGGAAGTTTGTAGAATAACTAAGGTTTTAGAATGTATCTTTAAATACATGGTTACTTTTTTTATCTGTACTCTTATTACAAAATAAGGTTTATTATTCTCTTGAGAGCTAGCGTTAGAATCTTTTTAAATACAAATTTTCTTTGCAAAATATTTGAAGCAGAAGACAGGACCCCCAAGGTGTTTTGACCCCCTTCATCCACTTGCCCCCCTCCCTCCCACTCCCTCATCACCCTTGCCCCAGGCCTCTGGTAACCACCTATCTGTTCTTTGTATCTATGAGTTCAGGGTTTTGTTTGTTTGTTTTCTGGATTCCTCATATAAGTGAGACCTCACAGAACTTGTCTTTCTCTGACTTATTTCACTTAGCATAATACCCTCAAGGGTCTATCTATGTTGTCACAAATGGCAAGATTTCCTTTTTTATGGCTAATATTCTTATATATGTGTATACACACACATGTTTACACACACACATATACACACATACAACATTTTCTTTATCCATTCATCCATCGATGGACACATAGGTTGATTTCATATCTTGGCTTTTATAAATAATACTGCAATGAACATGGGGGTGCATATATCTTTTTTTAAAATAAATTTTATTTATTTATTTATGGCTGGGTTGGGTCTTCATTGCTGCGCGCGGGCTTTCTCTAGTTGCAGCAAGTGGGGGCTACTCTTCGTTGTGGTGCGCAGGCTTCTCATTGCGGTGTCTTCTTTTGTTGCAGAGCGTGGGCTCTAGGTGCGTGGGCTTCAGTAGTTGTGGCACGCGGGCTCAATAGTTGTGGCTCGCGGTCTCTAGAGCGCAGGCTCAGTAGCTGTGGCACACGGGCTTAGTTGCTCCGCGGCATGTGGGATCTTCCCGGACCAGGGCTTGAACCTGTGTCCCCTGCATTGACAGGTGGATTCTTAACCATGGTGCCACTAGGAAAGTCCCCCATATATCTTTTCAAGTTAGTGCTTTTTTTTCCCCTTTGGATAAAAACCCAGAAGTGGAACTGCTGGATCATATGGTAGTTCTATTTTTAATTTTTTGAGGAACCTCCATACTGTTTCCCGTAGTGGCTGCACCAATTTACATTTCCACCAACGGTGTACAAGGGTTCCCTTTTCTCCACATTCTCACCAACGCTTGTAATTTCTTGTCTTTTTGACAATAGCCATTCTAATAGGTGAGAGGTGATATCTCATTGTGGTTTTGATCTGCATTTCCCTGATGATTAGTAATGTTGAGTACCTTATCATGTACTTGTTGTTCATCTGTTATGTCTTCTTTGGAAAAATGCCTATTCAGATCCTCTGCCCATTTTTGAATCGGGTGTTGTTTTGCTATTGAGTTGTATGAGTTCTTTATATATTTTGGATGTTAACCCCTTCTCAGATACATGATTTGCAAATACTTTCTTCATTCTGAAGGTTGCCTTTTCATTTTGTTGATGATATCCTTTGCTGTGCAGAAGCCTTTTAGTTTGATGTAATTCCGTTATTTTTGCATTTATTGCCTTTGCTTTTGTTGTCAAATCCAAAGAAAATCTGTGTCAAGATCAATGTCAAGGAGCTTACTGCCTATGTTTTTTCCTAGGAGTTTTATGATTTCAGGTCTTATGTTCAAATCTTTTTATTTATTTGGCTGCATCGGGTCTTAGTTGCGGCATGTGGGATATTTCATTTCGGCAAGCGGGCTCTTCGTTGCGGCATGCGGGCTTCTTTCTAGTTGTGGTGCGCAGGCTCCAGAGCGTGTGGGCTCAGTAGTTGCAGCATGCGTGCTCTCTAATTGTGGTACATGAGCTCTAGCGCGCGCAGGCTCAGTAGTTGTGGTGCGTGGGCTTAGTTGCCTCAGTGGCATGTGGGATCTTAGTTCCCAGTCTAGGGATCGAACCTACTTCCCCTACATTGGAAAGCAGATTCTTAACCACTGGACCACCACGGAAGTCCCATGTTCAAATCTTTAATCCATTTTGAGTTGACTTTTTGTGTATGGTGTAGGATAGTGTCTACTTTCATCCTTTTTCATGTGGATATTCAATTTTCCCACCACCATTTACTGAACAGACTGTCCTTTCCCCATTGTATATTCTTGGTTCCTTTGTTGTAAGTTAACTGGCCATATATACGTGGGTTTATTTCTGGTTTCTCTATTCTGTTCCATTGATCTATGTGTCTGGTTTTTTTTTTTTTTTTTTTCCCGGTACGCGGGCCTCTCACTGTTGTGGCCTCTCCCGTTGCGGAGCACAGGCTCCGGACGCGCAGGCTCAGCGGCCATGGCTCACGGGCCCAGCCGTTCCACGGCATGTGGGATCCTCCCGGACTGGGGCACGAACCCGTGTCCCCTGCATCGGCAGGCGGACTCTCAACTGCTGCGCCACCAGGGAAGCCCTATGTGTCTGTTTTTATGCCAGTACCGTATTGTTTTGTTATGGCTTTGAAATCAGGGAGCATGATGCCTCCAACTTTGTTCTCAGGATTGCTTTGGCTATTTGGGGTCTTTTTTTGGTTCCATAAAATTTTAGGGTTATTTTATTTCTATGAAAAAATGCCATTGTGTTTTTATATTCTTCCTTCAAGTCTATGCCAGAAAATCAGCTGATATTTTTCCCCCTTTATATATATATTTATTTATAATGATAACACTTAGAGCTTATTGGGGACTTTCCATTTGCTGGCACTAAATGATTTAATTCTCAGAATCACCCTTTAGGTAGGTATTATTATTATCCCCATTTTAAGATGAAGAAACAGAGGCACTCAGAAGTGAGGTAACTTACCTAAGGTCATGCAATTAGTAAGTGGTAGAGTCAGAATGTGAACCCAGACAGTCTGAGCCTAGAGCCCATGCTTTTGACCTCTCTACTCAGTTGTGTGGTCCAAGACTGGGGAAAAATACATTGTGCTAATACTAATAATATGGATCAAATCAGGTAGCACAAATAATATTAAAACAAAAATTTCTTTCTGATCAAATATTTCAAGCTTCAGTTGTTGGCTTATTCATTACACACTCTTGGTACAGAAAATATAATAAAATAGTTAGAAGTCTCTTGGAATTTCCTGTAGTGGAATTTGGCTGTATGAATTATACTGTAACAGTATTTACCAAAAAATTTACCTGTACTCTAATAAACTTTTTTTGAAAATCTGATTACAGTTACCTACACTATTTTTTTTAAAGACCAAACTGTTCAGCATTATGGTATGTACTCTAATGTGATTTTTTAAAAATAGAGTTTTTTAAGCCTAGAAACCTTAAAAATTTGAAAAATAAACAATTATTTTGGATTAAAATGTTAAGAATCAAAATTTATAAATAAATGGATGAAATATCATTGGAATCTATTATAGTTTATAACTCATAGTTAAATGGTAGAAAGATCACAGAGAACATATGGCTGAAGATTAAAAGGTACACATCAAAGGGACTCCCCTGGTGGCGCAGTAGTTAAGAATCCACCTGCCAGTGCAGGGGACGCAGGTTTGAGCCCTGGTCCGGGAGGATCCCACATGCCGTGAGGCAACTTAGCCCGTGAGCCACAACTACTGAGCTTGCGCTCTAGAGCCCGCGTGCCACAACTACTGAAGCCTGCGTGCCCTAGAGCCCACAACAAGAGTTCCACAACAAGAGAAGCCACCTCAGTGAGAAGCCTGAGCACCGCAACAAAGAGTAGCCCCCACTCGCCACAACTAGAGAAAGCCCCCACGCAGCAACAAAGACCCAACGCAGCCAAAAATAAATAAATAAATTTATATTTTAAAAAAAGGTACACATTAAAGAGTCCCATTATAGAGATATGAGTACAACTATCATATGTGGCCCCATCTGCCTGGTTCCCAACCCCTACCACCAATCGCTGTTGTTAGTTTCCTCTGAATCTTTCCAGAGTTTTCAACATATACAAGTAGAATATATGTCCCCCCACCCTTCTTTTTTTTTTTTTTTTTTTTTTTTTTTTGGCACGCGGGCCTCTCACTGTTGTGGCCTCTCCCGCCGCTCTGCGGCATGTGGGATCTTCCCGGACCGGGGCACAAACCCGTGTCCCCTGCGTCGGCAGGCGGACTCTCAACCACTGCGCCACCAGGGAAGCCCCACCCTTCTTTTTTACATAAAAGATATCACTGTTCTATACTTAAAATTTTTAAGTATGCTGGAGATATTTTCCCATATCAATATATAGAGTTTTCTCATTGTTTTTGTGTATCTGCAAAATATTCCAATATATAGTTGTACCATAATTTAGTTAGCTCATTTCCTATTAATAGACACTTAGATTGTTTTCCAATCTTTTGCCATTACAATGTTTCAGTGAATAACCTATGCAAATATATCTATAGGATAAATTCCCAGCAGTGGATTTGCTCAGTTGAAGGACATACTATCATTTGTCATTTGGACATTTGTCATTTGGATAGGTAGTACAAATTTGTACATTTGGATAGGTAGTACAAATTGCCCTCCATAGCAGTTGTGTTAATTTACACTTCCACCAGCCGTGTATGAAAGCGCCTGTTTCTTTACAGTTTTGCCAACACTGTGCATTCTCAAATGTTTGGATTTTTGCCAATTTAATAGCTGAGAAATGATATCTCAGGATACTTTTAATTTGCATTTCTCTTATTATGAGTGAGATTATATATCTTCTCCTGTGTTCAAAAAACATTTTAATTTCCTTTTCTGTGAACTGTTCCTATCTTTAGCTCATTTACTGTTGAATTGCGTCAATGGTCTGTTTCCTATTTTTGTTTACAGGACCTTCTGGATAAGGGAGATTTGCCTTTTTTCTGTGGCAAGAGTTACTACAAACATTTCCCTCCAATTTTTAATGTGTCTTTTGATATCACATATAGTTTTGGTTTTTTATTTTTGCCATGCTGAATTTATTTTTTTTATTTTTAAATTTTTTTTACGTCTTTATTGGAGTATAATTGCTTTGCAATGGTGTGTTACTTTCTGCTTTATAACAAAGTGAATCAGTTATACATATACATATGTTCCCATATCTCTTCCCTCTTGCGTCTCCCTCCCTCCCATCCTCCCTATCCCACCCCTCCAGGCGGTCACAAAGCACCGAGCTGATCTCCCTGTGCTATGCAGCTGCTTCCCACTAGCTATCTACCTTACGTTTGGTAGTGTATATATGTCCATGCCTCTCTCGCGCTTTGTCACAGCTTACCCTTTCTTCTCCCCATATCCTCAAGTCCATTCTCTAGTAGGTCTGTGTCTTTATTCCTGTCTTACCCCTAGGTTCTTCATGACATTTTTTTTCTTAAATTCCATATATATGTGTTAGCATACGGTATTTGTCTTTCTCTTTCTGACTTACTTCACTCTGTATGACAGACTCCAGGTCTATCCACCTCATTGCAAATAGCTCAATTTCGTTTCTTTTTATGGCTGAGTAATATTCCATTGTATATATGTGCCACATCTTCTTTATCCATTCATCCAATGATGGACACTTAGGTTGTTTCCATCTCAGGGCTATTGTAAATAGAGCTGCAATGAACATTTTGGTACATGACTCTTTTGAATTATGGTTTTCTCAGGGTATATGCCCAGTAGTGGGATTGCTGTGTCATATGGTAGTTCTATTTGTAGTTTTTTAAGGAACCTCCATACTGTTCTCCATAGTGGCTGTACCAATTCACATTCCCACCAGCAGTGCAAGAGTGTTCCCTTTTCTCCACACCCTCTCCAGCATTTATTGTTTCTAGATTTTTTGATGATGGCCATTCTGACTGGTGTGAGATGATATCTCATTGTAGTTTTGATTTGCATTTCTCTAATGATTAATGATGTTGAGCATTCGTTCATGTGTTTGTTGGCAGTCTGTATATCTTCTTTGGAGAAATGTCTATTTAGGTCTTCTGCCCATTTTGGATTGGGTTGTTTGTTTTTTTGTTATTGAGCTGCATGAGCTGCTTGTAAATTTTGGAGATTAATCCTTTGTCAGTTGCTTCATTTGCAAATATTTTCTCCCATTCTGAGGGTTGCCTTTTGGTCTTGTTTACGGTTTCCTTTGCTGTGCAAAAGCTTTGAAGTTTCATTAGGTCCCATTTGTTTATTTTTGTTTTTATTTCCATTTCTCTAGGAGGTGGGTCAAAAAGGATCTTGCTGTGATTTATGTCATAGAGTGTTCTGCCTATGTTTTCCTCTAAGAGTTTGATAGTTTCTGGCCTTACATTTAGGTCTTTAATCCATGTTGAGCTTATTTTTGTGTATGGTGTTAGGGAGTGATCTAATCTCCTATTTTTACATGTACCTGTCCAGTTTCCCCAGCACCACTTATTGAAGAGGCTGTCCTTTCTCCACTGTACATTCCTGCCTCCTTTATCAAAGATAAGGTGACCATATGTGCCTGGGTTTATCTCTGGGCTTTCTAACCTGTTCCATTGATCTATCTTTCTGTTTTTGTGCCAGTACCATCCTGCCTTGATTATTGTAGCTTTGTAGTATAGTCTGAAGTCAGGGAGCCTGATTCCTCCAGCTCCGTTTTTTGTTCTCAAGATTGCTTTGACTATTCGGGGTCTTTTGTGTTTCCATACAAATTGTGTAATTTTTTGTTCTAGTTCTGTGAAAAATGTCAGTGGTAGTTTGATAGGGATTGCATTGAATCTGTAGATTGTTTTGGGTAGTAGAGTCATTTTCATAATGTTGATTCTTCCAATCCAAGAACATGGTATATCTCTCCATCTATTTGTATCATCTTTAATTTCTTTCATCAGTGTCTTATAGTTTTCTGCATACAGGTCTTTTGTCTCCTTAGGTAGGTTTATTCCTAGATATTTTATTCTTTTTGTTGCAGTGGTAAATGGAAGTGTTTTCTTGATTTCACTTTCAGAATTTTCATCATTAGTGTATAGGATTGCCAGAGATTTCTGTGCATTAATTTTGTATCCTGCTACTTTACCATATTCATTGATTAGCTCTAGTAGTTTTCTGGTAGCATCTTTAGGATTCTCTTTGTATAGTATCATGTTATCTGCAAACAGTGACAGCTTTACTTCTTCTTTGCCTTGCTGAATTAAAAAACTATTTTTAGGTAGTTAAATTTATCCATATTTTCTTTAATGACATCTGACTTTCAAGTCATAGTTAGAAAGATCCTTCCCTAAACCAAAGTTATAAAGGAATTCTCCTTTCTTTTTACACTTTTGTGGATGGCTGGCCCTTCCTTCCACACCCCCCTTCCTCCCTCCCTCCCTCCCCTCCCCCTTCCTTCCCTTCCCCCTTCCTTCCTTCCCCCTTTCCTTCTTTCCTTCCTTCCTTCCATCTGTGATCTACTTCGAATATTTCTACTATGAGGTATGGATAATATTTTGTAATATTACCTTGTTTTTATATTTATGAATTTTTTTTAATTTCCTTTGTTTCAGGTAAATAGCCTACTCAGGGTCTCTATAGCGCAGAAAGCAGGAGTATTATACAAGACTTTTTGGCTTTAGTTTCCAAAAGCTTAAGCTCTTGGAAAATTTTAGAGAGTTTGTGGAGAAAGAAAAAAGGACAAGGAGATTTTCAGGTAGAGCTAGAATGTGCTGGAAAAGTGGGGTGGAAAGTGAGGCTTCTCCAGAGCTTTAGGTATATGGAATTTAGTCAGTACTGAGGAAGATTCCAAGTCCCGAATATGTTGATGAAATAGAGGAGAACCACTGAAGGTGCCATTTAGACAAGACCATGGAAGACTCAGAGGTAACCTGTGACAGAAGTGATCGATTGCTAGAACCAATCCCACCCCAGCAGGCAAAAGATCAGAATCTTGACACAACTCAGAAGAGATGAAGGAAAGGCTTTAGAAAGAACTAACCTTAATTTTTCTGCTAGTCCAGGTGATTAGGGGGCTGGAGCCAGAAATTAAGTTTTTATATAAAATAAAGCAATATTTCTTGCTTTCTGAATTTTTGATCATGCCCACTACATATGCTTTAATGTAGGTATGCAGTAAGTGTTGTATCTTGTAACGTATTTTATAACTCACTAAACCTGCCAAAATTTAAAATAAAAGATTAGAGAATTCCAGCTTTGGGGAAGTCATGAACTTGGATCCAGCCTGTGGAACTACATGTATCAAGTTGTCTTTGAGTGCATCTGGGCCACAGGTTTTCTTTTCGTTTCATTTTGTTTTGGTCGGGGGCAGGGAGGTAGGGTGGGGTGGGCAGGTGCTCAGTTGCACAGAATTGAATTAATCAGACTCCTCATTCTTGGCACACAATGATGACTCTATTATAAGGTCTCTCTCCTATTTTATTTTGTTATTTATCCCCTTCATTCCCTATCTCACCCCCATTCTCTACAAAGGCACCCAATCTAGAGGATTTCCCCATGGTCACCCATTGAGGTTGGAATAGTATAAGTATCTCTTACAAAAACCAATTCTTGCTGACTAATGGATGTGATTGTGGAAGAAGTAACAACTGCATAACACGCAAGCTGCAAAAGGAGAGTAATGAGTTGGATAATATTCTGGTGGACTTTCTTTACCTGTAAAAATAGGGTTAATAGTAATCTGCTCCATATCTAACATAAAACATACAATAAGGACAAATAAAACATAATGTAATGTTTACAATTTTTGAAGAAAAAAGATACGTATTAGAGAGCTTTCAAATATTGAATAAGCTAAATAAAGCAACAGAGATCTTTGAGTACTAATGGGAAATCTCAGAAGTCTTTATTGGTATGTCAACTATTCTAAGGTTGTGAGGGTAACTCACTGACCTGAAAAAACACATTTCAAACCAGTGTGAGATGTGGCTAATTGACTAATCAGAGTAAGAAAGACCCAGATGACTTTTTAGAATAATTCAGATCAGAGTGGATATTGACAGGGCAGATGGTGAATGGCACTGAAAGGCAAATTTAATTTATTTACTCTTTGTATTCTAGTTTCTGTAATTTTAATTAAAGTGAGTAAAGCAAAATCTTGTCTAAGCATTTTTTCTTCCCAATATGAAAGGTGTTGACACATTATATCATTGAGTTGAGGAGATAAAGACAAGGGAGAGGATTGGAATTTGGTGTGAATTAACATATCACAAGACTCTTGTGTCTGTAAAAGGTGAGGAAACAAACACGTGTTAATGTAACTCCAACTGTATAGGAAGGCTGTCAAGGCATGTGTGTGTGCTTGGCCAAATGCTGTTGATTC
Source organism: Pseudorca crassidens (assembly GCF_039906515.1). Taxonomy (NCBI): domain Eukaryota; kingdom Metazoa; phylum Chordata; class Mammalia; order Artiodactyla; family Delphinidae; genus Pseudorca; species Pseudorca crassidens. Next base: position 63,660,113 of record NC_090296.1, on the reverse strand, counting down.
CAGAAATGTAATTTCATTTGATGGATTTTATTGTAATTAACACAGGGAGCTGCACCAACTCAGAACTCTTAACTTTATTATCTTGGGAGAAGACTTGTGAAATGTATGCACTTATAAAATAGGATTCATGCTTTGCAGAGGGTTTATAATGCTAATGGATCTTGGGAACCTTCTGGGATTATGTCCTCAACTTGCAATTAGGGCTTCTCCTTTGCAATCTCAAGTGTGGTTTACCTGGAGCATTTCATCCTAAATAGTATTTAATAGAACGTGGGAGTTCTTGTTGTTACCTATTGCAAAGCACTAAGTTCACGGCTAGAGAAAGCTAGCAGTCACTTTTCATGTGCATATTTGCTTAATCTTTCAAATACAGAAGAGATCATCTCTAACATTTAACAATTCACAAAAGCATAAAGTTTACATGAGTATATTAATAGTGTGTAGAGGCTTCACCATTTTAATAATTAAGCAAAAATCTTTGAGACTTGTATGAAGATAAGGTAGATAGGATAAGCAAAAGGAAAACTAATTCATGAATTTCTTCACGTAGTGGATAGGAATAGTTCATTTCCCGAGGTGTCTGGAATAAAATCTGAGACTTAGAAAAGAACTACCTAGAAATATTAAAGCTCGAGTTTTAGGATGGGGTCTACCTGCAGATCTGAGTTCAGCTAACAACTTGGATACTGTCAAAGCAGAGGCTGCCCTTTCAAACCTCTCCTTGGGAAACTAATTAGCAGAGTAATAAAAAGGCAAGATCACTCTTGTCTTCCTTGTTGGGGATATAAAAAACTGTAGTTCTAATTAGCAATAATTAAAATTTAATTAAGACGCTCTTTGCAATCCTCCTCCCCCCTCCCTCAACTGGTGCTTGCCAGCTCTAGGTTGTGGAGCTGTTTTTATCCCTGTGGTGCTGAATCACAGCTTAATCATAAAGGCTTAGATCACAGCTTACCCAGCCCTGAGCGCTAATCACCATGGCCTTCCAGGAGTGACAAGTGCATATTCTAGATTTTAATAACACGAGCAATTACTTTCTTCAATTTTGTAATCATAAATTGTGATTCTTCTTTCCTCTTTATCAACTGATTGCAGATGCCATTGCCTTTCTTAAAGAAACTTATCTTTGTGTTTGTTCCCCCAGTTCTACCCCTCGTTGGGACAAGAGGACAATAGGAGACTGCCAAGAATATTAAATATTTGAACCTAAATTTCAGCTTTTATGCTTTAAAGTAGAGCAGAAAATTGGCTCAAGAATAAAAGACTAAAACATTGGTGAAACCACACATTTAAAAAATAAAAATATTTGACCTAAAAATTAAAACAACACACTGTAGACGAGGGTTAAGGAAAGTAAATACAGTACTTGATGCTCTTCACAAGTTTTACAGAGTCATCTAAGTGTTAATTAAAATTTAGACTAGTTCAGATTATAAAAACCAACTCCTCTGAATTATATACTTTAACATGGTTTCAATGGTGAATTTTATGTTATGTGAATTTTATCTCAACAGAAAAAGACACTCAAACTCTGACTTTGTCCTAGTTTTGGGTATGAATATTAATCACATAGTTTACAGAGAGGGGGGAAAAACAAGACTTGATAGATCATTATGAGCAAAAGAAAAAGGAAATAATCAAGAACAGAGGAAAATTAGTTTTTTAAAAGCCATCGGACTAAGAAATATAACCCCAGTTCTTTAATTATTAAGGGAAGGGCTCTGAATCTGCTCCATTATCTTAATTATGTTTCTGGAGCAAACATTATTTCAATGTGATAAAAGATGACATGACACTAAAGGTAAAGGCAGAGCAGATGTTACATGAGTAACAAGCCAATAGGCCCACATTCTGGTAATTTCTTCCCCACTAGACATGTTCTCATTAATCTGTGATTAATAGGATTTGAGTATAGTAAATGATGATGATCTATTGTCTGTCTTTGTCGAGCACCATGGAGAGAGTAATTTGTCAGCTCAGCTTTTGTGTGACTATTTAATAGCAAAGAGGGAGAGAGAAAAGACGCTAATCTTCTAATTGGCATCTATAGAGAAGGTCTAGGAGAATACTGCCTGTACGGAAATAGCCCCGTATAATTCCTATGCCTGAGCCAAGCTAGTGTGGACTACGTGTATCTTTTATGTACTGGTGCCTTCTAGAATAATAGACGCAGTGGTGGGGGAAGAAAAACCAGCAATGAAACAATCTTAGGAGATCATAGGCTAACACTTACTAACTTACTTATGAGGCTTTTTCAACTATAGTGACTTGCTAAAAAGTGGGCCAAAAAAATCACTTTTGGTTAAAAAATAGGTGCCCAGATGGACCAAAAAACAACACATAAAGTAAAAAGCCACTACCCTCATCTCTGCCACCAGCAACAACACAGAATGCCCTGAACTTATGATTTAAAAAATTTTAATCAATTAATCAGATATTTTGAACTAAAATGGTTTGATGGTTAGTCCTATCTAATCTGTTGTGGAACCTTCTTCAAATGCCTATACCTTAGTCAAAACAAGGTGTAGAATTACTCTTTTTCTCCTTCCCTCTCACTCTTTTTAGCTTTAAAGACATTCTGAACATTTTTCTATATTCTAGGTCTTTTCAGGTACTCTTCTGGTTGCTGGAAATGAATAAGGCAAGACCTCACTGAGAGAAGATACCTACGTAATGCGTAAAAACAACGAAAAATTAGTAAATGCAGACTATATGAAGAACTACCTCTGATGAACCTTTGAGAGAAATTGGATAAGAATAAAAATAGACAGGTGACAGGAAATTCAATATGGGCAATGATCATATGAATAGATGTTCAATATAACTAGTAATCAGGGAAATTTAGCTCAAAACATAAGATTCCACCCATACCCATCAGATTGACCAAAATTGAAATGTTTGACTTGTCCAAATGGGGACTCCAACTCTGGTGGGAGTGAAAATCAGACAACCACATTAGAGAGCCGTTTGTCAGTATCTAATAATTCAATTTCAATTTGTCAGTATTTACAGCAATTCTATTTCTAGAGCTAGGCCCCAAGAAACCCTTGCACATGTGCACAGAGACAGGTGGAAGAATATTCACTGCTGCATTGTTTATAGTAGTGAAAAAATTAGTTAGTAGTGTGGTAGATTTGGCATTCTTTTGGCGAAGTGTCAGAGACTGGATTCCAGCTTCTAACAACAGTGATGAAATCATTAGACAGACTTCTTGTCTAACTTCACTGTTTTCATGAACGTGAGAAGTTACTTTCATTTTCTTTGTGCCTTGGTTTCTTTATCTGTAAAATAAGGGGGTTGGATAGAGAATCTTTTAAGGTCCCTTCCCGTTCTAAAGTCTTAGGATTCTATTTTTATTCCAAAACACCAATCCTGATTTATATGGAAACAAAACAAATGAGTGAGATTTTCCCCCAAGTTAGTAATAAAGTGCATTTACTCATAAAATGTTATGGCTGTTATCAAAAGGCAAAGGAAATCTTTCTAATGAAATTGGAAGCAAACCATTCTTGAGGGGTGCTAAAAGAAGCAGTTAATTGGTCATGATTGGATTTGGAGAAGGAGGTTTAGAGGTTTGGAGAATATATATATATATATATACATATTCTTTCTTCAAGGAGTAAGAGATGGAGAGAGATGAATTAGATTTAAGGCAGTAAGATCTGCAGATATAAGGTTTTACTGTAGGGATGTCTAAGATAAATAGAAACATTTTGTCTTATATATTACATTTCTGAACCTAACAGGATTCTGCATCCAGAGTGATTATTTTTAGATCAGGCAGTGAGTTGAACTGCTTTGGTCCCACATGCTGAGCTGCAAATATACTAGTGAATTCATATCACATAAGTTATTCTGCAAAGGACTTTCCTATTTTCTTATAATACTAACCCTGAGTACAACGTGAAGGGACCAGAAAGCAAAAAATGTAGCTGTTTATCATAATAATTATAAGGCTCTGCTCAGTAATAATAATCCGTTTGGTAGTAAGTCCTTGATTTACTACCAGTCCTGGCTTTGCAGGATGTTGATTCCTGGTTGAAAAACTAATTCTCCTGGAGGACAGTGAGTTAGAAAAAGGCAGAGAATCTTCTATTTATTCTCCTCTTGCAATCAGTTTCGACAAATCAGACATTAAGGTATATAGCACCTCCAAAATCTCCTCAGACTCTGTTTGCTTTTGTTTGTTACAGCCTGAAGAACCCTTCCTTCCCCCCCCACACTTTATTCCAAAAATCTTTTCTATTTTGATTGGTATCGATTATAATGTTAAAAAAATACTGTGGATTATTTGGGTTTAGTTGGAAGAAGAGACTATTCACCATGCATTTCCTTCTTTTGAAAAATTGAGGTATAGGGCTTCCCTGGTGGCTCAGTGGCTGAGAGTCTGCCTGCCGATGCAGGGGACACAGGTTCGTTCCCTGGTCCGCGAAGATCCCACATTCCGCGGAGCGGCTGGGCTCGTGAGCCATGGCCGCTGAGCCTGCGCGTCCGGAGCCTGTGCTCCGCAACGGGAGAGACCACAACAGTGAGAGGCCCGCGTACCGCAAAAAAAAAAAAAAAAAAAAAAAAAAATTGAGGTATAGTTGACAAATAATGTTATTCTAGTTTCAGGTGTACAACACAGTGATTTGATATTTGTCTATATTGCAAAATGATCACCGTAAGTCTAGTTAACATCTGACACCATGCGTAGTTCTAATTTTTTCTTCTTGTGATGAGAACTTTTAACTACTCTCTTAGCTACTTTCAAATATACAACACGGTGTTATTAACTATGGTCATCATGCTGTACATTACATCCCATGACTTACTTATATAATAACTGGAGATTTGTACTTTTTGACCCCTTTCACACATTTTGCCACCCCCAACCTCCTGCCTCTGGCAACTGCTAATCTGTTCTCTGAATCTATGAGCTTGGGTTTTGTTTTTCAATTATACATATAAGTGAGGTCATACGGTATTTGTCTTTCTCTGTCTGACTTATTTCACTTAGCATAATGCCCTCATGGTTCATCCCTGTTGTCACAAATGGCAAGTTTTCATTCTCTTTTATGGCTGAATAATATTCCATTGTGTATATATAGCATTTTCTTCTTTAATCTTTTTTTTTTTTTGGCTTTTGTTTTCACCACTCTACAGCAAATATCCTAAAATTAACTGCTTCTGGCTTGTAGACCATAAATCTGATAAGGGGCTAATATCCAAAATGTACAAGAAACTCACACATTCAGTAGCAAACCCCCCAAAGAATCCAATTTAAAAATGGGCAAAGGACCCGAATAGACATTTTTTGGCCAATAGGTACATAAAAAGGATCTCGACATCTCTAATCATCAGGGAAATGCAACTCAAAACCACAATGAAGTATCACCCTCTACCTGTTAGATGGCCATTATCAGAAAGGCAAGAGAGGGCTTCCCTGGTGGCGCAGTGGTTGAGAGGAGCCCGCCTGCCGATGCAGGGGACACGGGTTCGTGCCCCCGTCCAGGAAGATCCCACATGCAGCGGAGTGGCTGGGCCCGTGAGCCATGGCCGCTGAGCCTGCGCATCTGGAGCCTGTGCTCGGCAACGGGAGAGGCCACAACAGTGAGAGGACCGTGTACCGAAAAAAAAAAAAAAGTCAAGAGATAAGTGTTGGTGAGGATGTAGAGAAAAGGGAACACTTGTGCACTGTTGGTAGGAATGTGAACTGGTGTAGCCACTATGAAAAAAGTATGAAGTATGGAAGTGCCTCAAGAAATTAAAAACAGAACTACCATATGATCCAGCCCTCTCATTTCTGGATATATAACCAAAAGAAATAAAATCAATATCCTGAAGAGATATCTGTACTCCCACGTTCATAGCAGTATTACTCACAACAGCCAAGGTATGGAAACAAAGTGTCCATCAACAGATGAATGAATAAAGCAAATGTGGTACAGATACACAAAGGAAAATCATTTAACCTTAAAAAAGAAGGAAACCCTGTCATTTGCAACAACATGGATGAAACTGGAGGGCATTATGCTCAGTGAAATAAGCCTGACTGAGAAAGGCAAATATTGCATGATATCAATTATATGTGGAATCTTTTTTTAAAAAGGTCAAACTCATAGAAACAGAGAGAAGAAAAGTGTTTGTCAGGGGCTGAGTGTTGGGAGAAATAGTGATAGGGTTGGTAATCGGGTAAAAACATACGATTACATGATGAATAATGTCTGAGGATCTAATTTATAACATGGTGACCATAGTTGATAACACTATTGTGTAATTGAAATTTGCTTAGAGAGTAGAACTTAAGTGTTCTCATCAAAAAAAAAAAAAAGGTCGATATGTGAGGTGTTAATTAACTTGATGGTGGGAATTCTTTCACCATGTATATGTATATCAAATCATCATATTGTACACTTTGAAGATCCTAAAATTTAATTTGTTAATTATACCTCAATAAAGCTGGAAAAAATAAACTGCTCCTGGCTAAACCTAACACTTTTTTTTTTCTTTTTCTTGGCCCAGCTTTTTTTTTCATTTTATTTCAAAACAATTATAGGAAGGCATAATCACAGGAAGTGGCAAAAAGCAGTAGAGAGAGGTCCCACGTGCATTTTACCCAGTTTCCCTCCAGCAGTAACATCTTATATAATGATACCTTAGGTCATCTTGCATAATGAAACTGAAATTTCACCATTTTAGGTGTAGCCGTTTATGTGTGTTTGTGTATGTATAGTTCTATGCAATGCTATCACATGTGCAGCTTTGCGTAACCACGACCACAATCAAGCTGCAGAACAATTCCATCAGCACAAAGATCCCTTATGTTACCCCTTTATAGTTATTTCTACCTTCTTCCCTTTCCACATCCCCAGTAACTATTATGCTCCCAACCTCCATAATTTTATCATTTTGATATAAATGGAGTCGTGTAAGTATGTAATTATTTGAGATTGGCTTTAGTCACTCAGTGTAATTCTCTGTGATCCATCCAGGTTGTTGCCTGTATCACTAGATCATTCCTTCTTATTGCTGAGTAATATTCCATGCTGTGAACGTACCATGAGTTGTTTAACCCTTCACAAGCTGAAGGACATTTGGGTGGTTTCCGGTGTCTGGCTATTATGAATAAAGCTTCCACAAGCTTTCATGTACAGATTTTTGTGTGATAGTCTTTTAAAACCTTGAACTCGGGCTTCCCTGGTGGCGCAGTGCTTGAGAGTCCGCCTGCCGATGCACGGGACATGGGTTCGTGCCCCGGTCCGCGAAGATCCCACATGCCGCGGAGCAGCTGGGCCCGTGAGCCATGGCCGCTGGCCTGCGCGTCCGGAGCCTGTGCTCCGCAACGGGAGAGGCCACAACAGTGAGAGGCCCGTGTACTGCAAAAAAAAAACCAAACTAACTTTTCTTCTGCTTTCCCCATCATTGACTGTCCTATTCTTAAAGCCAAAACAAAAGACCCTCATGTGGATCCTTATGTTTGTCAATTGTTTCTCTTCAGCTCTTATGCTACCTGACCTGCATCTGTGGTTCTTTAAAGACTCAGATTTTGGTCCTCACAGGGCAGATATTTCTAGAAAATGTTATCTACTCTCATGGCTTCAAATACTAGTTTTTGTGCCTTACAATCTGTAAGTTCTATACCTTTAGATAACTAGCTGTCCATATAGTATCTCTACTTGTATATTATGCCAGCACCAAAGTATTTGTCAAAAACGGGACTTTTTTCTATTGTGTACATCGTGAGAGCCTTCCTAGCCTCACCACGCTCCGGGTTGCCTAGGATTATAGTCCTGTGATTGTTTGTGACTCGTCCTTTTCTTTAGCCTCCCATATTCAGTCATGCATCAAATTCTGATGGTTCTTTCTCTGTGTCTTACATTTTATTCTCTTTCTTTTTCCTTACTGTTTTTCAATTCTCAAGGTATCCTTCTCATCCTTAGTCTCTCTTATATTATATCCATATTATTACATTAGATTCTGTGGCTAGTCCTTTTGCTTTTTTTTTTTAGGCATACACTGATCAAGTGTGCTTTTAAAATTATTATTCTATTTTATTTCTTATTGAAGTATAGTTGATTTACAGTGTTTCAGGTATACAGCAAAGAAATTCACACACACACACACACACACACACACACACACACACATACATATTCTTTTCAGATTCTTTTCCATTATATGTTATTACAAGGTATTGAATATAGTTCCCTGTGCTATACGGTAGGTCCGTGTTGTTTAGTCCTTTTGCTTTTTATTCCTCTGTATTCTAATCTCTATCAGAAGGGTCTTCCTCTGCTCTAGCATCGTTATGATACTCCCTGTTAAAGAATCTACATTAGTTCACTGTTTTTTTATTATATATACTTCTCAGCTGTATTGCCCTTTGACTTCAGTCAGGCTGATCTTCTACCTTCTTCTTACAGATACATTTCTGTTATCTCATACAATATTTCCCATGGAATTTTTCTTATGTGTCTCTTTTACATCTTTTAAAATAGTTTTTTGTTGTAAATATAATACATGTTCCATATTCATTATAGAAAATTTACAAAATACATAAAAGCAGAAAGAAAAAAGTTACACATAATATCGCCTCCTAGAATAATAGTATACTGTATTGTATATGGAATAGAATAGTAATAATCTTGTTTTATTTCCTTCAATTCACTGTTATTTTTAAGGGCTTAAGATGCATGCCTTTGCATTGCCTTTGTACTCTAAGTAGCTTTCTTTTTATTTTTTATTTATTTATTTTTACATCTTTATTGGAGTATAATTGCTTTACAATGGTGTGTTAGTTTCTGCTTTATAACAAAGTGAATCAGTTATACATATGTTCCCATATCTCTTTCTAAGTAGCTTTCTTTGTGTGTGTGTGTGTGTGTGTGTGTTTACTATCCAATTTTATGTGTGGAGTTTTGCCTCCCAAATATCATACGTGCATCAGAGGAATCATAGGGAATCTTGACAGTCAAATTTTAGGAGCCACTTCCTGAGTCCTGGGTCGGTTGTTTGTTTACCCTTTCTCTTACGTTGTGCATTGATGTGGTCTAGTTTCTAAATTCCACCACATACAATCCCAGAAGAATTCCTTTTTCTATCAAGAGTGCTATGAAGCAGGATAAGTTTTTGAAAATTTCCTCCACTGAATTGTTTTAGAAGTAAGCATACAAATTCCTTTTTACTTTTTTTAAAAAATTTTTTATTGGAGTATAGTTGATTTACAATGTTGTGTTTGTTTCAGGTGTACAGCAAAGTGAGTCAGTTATACATATACATATATCCACTCTTTTTAAGATTCTTTTCCCATATAGGCCATTATAGAGTACTGAGTAGTGTTCCCTGTGATATATAGTAGGTCCTTGTTGGTTATCTATTTACATATACTACTGTGTATATGTCAATTCCAATCTCCCAATCCTTTTTAAGTTTTAAAAAATTATTGCTTATTAAAATCTTTGTCCTTTTTTTCTTTTTATTTTAAATTGCTAGTAACTTTACAGAGCCAAACAGGAAGCAATAACAATGCTAACAAACTACATTCCTTTCCCCCAAACATTTTGGGGAAAGCAAAGTCACAAAAGAAATATTGAAAATGATAATAGTTGTACTTTGTTTCCACTGAAATATAGTTGAAATTGCCTGTCTTCTCAGAGTTAAGTGAGATTTGTTTAAATCTCAGAGAAAACCCCACACTGTTATTTCCAATTTCAAGAGTGGAAATCTAGGTTTCCTGTTAGCACCTGGTTGGCGTCAGTGGAGGTGGGATCGCAATTTTTTCTGTCGTGTTTGGCTAGAGTAGAGCAATTACTGTCTAAAAGATTTCTGTGTCTGCTGTGTTTCTGGTACTCTAGCTAGAGAAAAGGCTTTTGCTGGGTCTTTTTTTTGTCTGCACCTGTTGGCATTTCCAGGTTGCCACCTTCTTCTTGTCTAAGTCTGGGACATGAGGCAAAAGAAAATCCAGGGAATGCATACCATGTATGTCAAGGTCTCTAGACAGTTTGCCTTCTCTCTGCCTTTTAGAGTCTTCTTATGTTTGTTTATATATTTATAATGCTCAGGGTTTTCAGTTGTACGCAGAGGAATAGCGTTAAGTATGACTATTCCATTTGATCAGAAGCAGAATTCCTGAGACCTGTTTTAAAAAACTAAATTATATCTTATTGATTCTTCCATGCAACTACTATGGCTGTATATATAATTCTGTAAGTATAGATGAATGTAATTTATATAACCAATCCCTACTGATAAATATTTAAGTGTTTTCTAGGTTCAACAATTCCCTAACAAGTCAGAAATTCGATGAAATCAATGTGAGGTGACAAAATGAACTTAATACTGGAAATTTATATAAAACAAAAACGATAAGGGAGTACATGACTACCAAATAGTAAATATATAACTTCCATAAAAATTATAGTAGTGTGATATTGATATAGAAGGTATAGAAGGATCAGTGGTTCAGAAGAGAAAATCTAAATTAGATATAGGAATATATATGAATTTAATATGTGATAAAGTGGCATATTTAATAAATGCCTTATGGCAACATTTTCCAAGTTGGCAACTCTGCAAAAAATAATAAGTTGATTCCAGATTGTTAAAAAAAATAAATTCTAGATTGTTAGACAAATAAAGATAAAATATCTGAAACATATAAAAGGGTTGACTTTTTAATTATAAGATATTTCTATATTTTAATAACAATAAATATAACTATAAAAAACAGAAAAAGAGCCATAAAGGGAAGTCAAAATGAAGAAATTAAATAGGACAAAAACATATTAAATATGTTTGACATCACTAGTTATGAAAATTAGGCAAATGACAATAATGAGATATTTTTCATTATTCAGATTGGAAAAGATAAAAATTATTTGGCAAAACCTGACATCAGTGAGAAAGTGTCGGGAAATTTGCCCTCAATCATTGTCAATGTGGGCACAAATTGAAACATTTCTAGAAGGCAAGAGGGCAATATGTATCAAAATTTTAAATTGGAATACCCTCTGATTTAGTAATACTTTCAGGAATGTATCCTAAATTTTCATCACAGTGTAGTTTGTAATAGCAAACTAAAGAATGGAAATAGCTTAAAAGTTAATTAATAGACGGTTAGATGAAAAAAAAAGGATACATCTCTACATTGTATACTCTCAACAGTTAAAAATGGTTAAGTAGAGCTCACATATTGACATGGAAAAATATTTTGGATGTTGAATAAAAAAATGTCAGGTAGCTTTTTACATAGTGCTGTTTATATAAACTTATATAAAGCTCTGTGTTTTTGTGTGTGTGTGTGTGTGTGTGTGTGCACACACGAGCATACGCACACACTTTGAGAGATTCTAAAAGGAACAGAGGTTTACTCTAGGTGCTGGAATTTCAGGTATATTATACTTTTTAATTTTTTTCTGTCTTATTAGAAGGGGAGGAAGCATGTATCATTTTTAGAATCAGAAAAAAGCTATTTTTATTAAAAATTAAATTGCAGCCATCACTAAAAAAAAATCAAGATAGTTCATAGCATACACTATTTAATATGCAAATTGCATAAATGCGTATGTAAGATAACAATCAATGTCATCTTTTGGTCACCTAAATAACACATATGCATTTTTGGGCATGCTCAAGCACTTCTTTGTGTGTTGCTATAATTTCATGACCAGATAACACAGGATATCTTGCCCTGCAGTACACTGCTAAAGAGTTTTGTTACCATGAAATGACATGATTCAATGTAGTAACGACAGTTCTAGATCTATTTGACTGGGGAATCTTAGGCAAGTTACTTAGCCTCTCTGAATCTCACCTTCCTCTTTTGTAAAATTAACATCTGCACTCTCTACTTCACTGAATTGCAAGGATCAGATGAAATGATGTGTGTGAATACATTTTCTAAACTCTTAAGTGCAGGTGTAGTTACTATTCTTATCAATGTGTTATTAAAATAAGCAGAACTGCCATCAACAATTAGGAGGATTGATATTATCTCATATAAAATGTGATATCAAGCAGAGAACTATGGAAGAAAGTGAAATGGGAAGAATAGGCCTTAAATCTAGAATTAGAATCAAACTTTAACTCTGGTGACAGCCTTCTACTGAAAAGTGTAGGATGATATTTTGTTACTTTGAACCAAATAAAACACAGAAGCAATTGTTCCATGCTGATAGGTACAGGAAGAAAGTGTAATCCATCCGCTAGGAAGATTTTGATCCCAAATGAAACAGTTTTCTCCTCCTGCTAGTCAGGCAGAAACCTAATTACTTTTGTTTGATCTACTGTGGAGAGGCAAACCTGGGAAGTATAAATTATAGACAATTTTATTGATTTTAATCTTAGAGATCAACAAATGAAGGTTTTGTACTTTGCACACAGTTACTTAGCTGGTGTTAAGAATAAAACCCAGTCAATAATAATAATTTTTGTTTTAATGTGATTTATTCTCATTTCAGTCACAGAGTTGGCTATCTCATAGTCCCTTTCTTTATGTGAATGTTTTAAAGATAATCTCTCTCCACTTGAGAGTCTAATGTGGAACTATTTTTCATTTCGTTTAATGTTTTAGACCCCAAACTGGAATAAAGGAAACTAACAGACAAGCTGTGAGAAGGTTGGGAACGTAAAGAGAGATGAACTAAGATGAACTTCTTTTTCTTTAAATTGTGTCAATCCTAATTACTGTTTGACCAGTTGGAGCCAATGAAGCATGGGCATGAGATCAAGCATATGCACATGACAGGTGTAGAATGCTCTCTCTTCTCTTTTCCTTTCCTTTGCACAACAGGGCAGTCTGAAGACTCAGGTTCTGGACCAAGATCTGGTCCTCAGAAGCTGAGTGACCTCATGTTGAAGGCTGGTGTGGCAAAGGGCTGAGAACCAGGGTTCAGTGATATTTCACCGCAGGCATGAGGCTAAACACTTTACATGCATGCACTCTTCCTTTTTTATCCTCAAAACAATTCTGTGATGTAAATGGTATTATCCCCTTTTTACAGATGAGGGAACTAAACTTCTGAGAGTTAAGGAACTTGGCACCGGTTACACAAAAGAGAAATATTTTGAAGATCAGATGAAATAACGTTTAAGAAAAATGCTTTGAAAATTGTAAAACGCTCTACAAATTTTAACTGTTGTACTATTATGTCGTCCTCAGCAAGGAAAGTAAAAATTTGTTCTTTCCAAGTGCCCTTTCCAGATAGGCTTCTACCTATTCTGCATAATATAGCAACTGCTTCCATTTCCGAAAAATGCAAGATTAGTACCTGCAGGTGTTCCGATGGTCTTACTGTCACAATGGCAGGCACAGTTGTTTTTGCAGAGATGATGACAGGTACAAGAGGAAAACAAAAGGAAATCTACTTTCCTCACTACTGTTAGGATTTAATAAAATCCAGTGTGTTAATAAGACAGTGAATTTTATTGTATGTGTGGCAATCATTGGGCTGATAATAGCCTTGCATCATAATGGGTCTCTTGGGAAGGGTCACTCTTGGCGCTTATGACTTTACCGTCTTGTCTCTTTTCAGTCACACAAGCAGCACACACACACACAGGCTATTTGTCAACTTCACAAGCACTCAGCTGCAGACAGCAGTAACCCTCAGATTCTCCTGATAGTTGGTGTGCCTTGGAGACAAGACTGTTTCCTCCACAGCTGCCTCCTTCCTGAATGACTGGCGACTCCTTTAGAAGAGGCTGTGGCCCTTTCTTTCATACAGAGGTTATCAGAGCACCCACCATTCAGTTCTGTTTTCCCCTGTGGGTGTAACTGCTATTAAAACAGTTAACCTTCTTATGGGAATATAACACCAAACAGTAGGGAAAAAGAGGCAAAACTTCATTCCCACATTCTGAGTCAGGACTAGGTGGTTTATTACATCTTTTCTCAACCCGGTGTTACTAATGGTATTTCTAGCCTAGTTTGCTTCTCAGTAGTCAAATCGCCAAATACAGCCTTCGGTTAATTCTCACAATCCTAATGCACTATGATCCTCATTTATTTAGTTGCGAAGACAGAGGGAATTCTCAGCAAGCCGATTTAGAAATCACTGGGAAAAGCCCTGGACCGAGAAATCTGCTTACATGACACGCTACCATACTCTGCATGTCACACCCAGTGACCTCCTTCAGTGTCACACGTTTCTTTCTCCATAAAAAAGAATTTACCTTTTCGGGATTTAAACAAGATGAATGAAATATATCCAGGGTTGTGCCCATCATCCACACTGACTCAAAATTGTTCTGCTACACTGATGTGCCCACAGGTTTTCTTCTCTTAAAATTCTTTAACTCTGGTTGTTTGGAAACAGCGTGGACGCTGACAACCATGGGCTTTGGGTGCTGTTGGTCCCATTTCTGGGTCCTGGATCTTGCTTACTTTTAACTTTAAAAAACTTGAGAGCAGAGCCCGATGAATTCTCGAACTCACGGAGCAATCTTATTCCTTAAAGTCAAAACTCATGGTCAATTCAAAATTTGGAGGAAGCCCAGATGGGTTGTTAGGGCAGGGCTTCCAGAGGTGGTTAGTTATCCCCATCCTATCCATTATAGACTGTGGCATTAATCCTAGCCAGCCGTTTCTTAAACATACACTCCTGGTCTTACAGTGTGTTATATACAGAGAGTGAAAGAGTTGAATAATGAGTGGTAAGACATTATTCCTTTGGTAATACGTATTTTTTTCTTTTTTTTACTTTTTTAGAGAAACCACTTACTAAGCACAAGACTAGTGGCTAAACATTCATTATCTAATTTAATACTCATAACAACTCAGTGAGATATGTGCTATTATCATCCCTATTTTACATATGAGCCAACCAGGAGAGGTCAAGGATTTGCTCAAGGTCAAATAACTTCTAAGTAACAGGATTGGAAATCAATTTTAGGGCCGTGGGATTCCAAAGTTCAGGGCTTTAACTCTTATCCTATATTTTATTCTATGATGTAGGTTTATTATTCAAAGTTGAAGCAAATCATATCTTTACATATCACATCAAAACTTAAATTCACCAGAAGAGCTTGTTTTGTACAGGAGTACTATTGTGAAATATTTTATAAAGTGAGTATCACCTCCTAGATTTTTGTATCTGAATCCAGATCTTCTTAGATATTAAATTTTCTTCCAGTGGTAGCCATGAGCTTTTTAAAAAAATTCAGCAGCTATTGAACACCTACTATTACCAGATTGGTACAGAGGTTTTAACCTCTTGGAACGTATTGTATAGTGTTGTATGTTGTGTCTAGGCTTCTCTGAGAATCTTTATCTGATTGTTAGTTTGGGCTTAAGTATACCTTCCATGTGCTTCTATAACACTGTGCTTTTATTATAAATATGTAATATATAATAAAGTATAAAAATATACTAAAAATATCCAGGTACCTATCATACAATTAATAAATAGAACATTAACAATCACCCTCTATGACCCTCTCCCCAATTGTATCCCCTTCATTTCCCTATAAAGAGGAAAGCACTACTTTCTGTCTCTAAGAATTTGCCTATTTAGTTAATATCCATCATCTCACAGTTACACATTTTTTTTTTACTGTGATGAGAACTTTTTTTAAAATATAAAGATCCGTCTTTTTTAAAAATTTTATTTTTTGGCTGTCATGGCTCTTCGTTGTACGCGGGCTTTCTCTAGTTGCGGCGAGCGGGGGCTACTCTTCGTTGCGGTGCGTGGGCTTCTCATTGCGGTGGCTTCTCTTGCTGCGGAGCACGGGCTCTAGGCATGTGGGCATCAGTAGTTGTGGCAGGTGGGCTCAGTAGTTGTGGCTTGCGGGCTCTAGAGCGCAGGCTCTGTAGTTGTGGTGCATGGATTTAGCTGCTCTGCGGCATGTGGGATCTTCCCGGATCAGGGATCGAACCTGTATCACCTGCATTGACAGGCGGATTCTTTTTTTTTTCTTTCTTTATCTTTTTGTTTTTTCGGTACACGGGCCTCTCACTGTTGTGGCCTCTTCCGTTGCGGAGCACAGGCTCCGGACGCACAGGCTCAGCGGCCATGGCTCACGGGCCTAGCCGCTCCGTGGCATGTGGGATCTTCCCGGACCGGGGCACGAACCCGTTTCCCCTGCCTCGGCAGGCGGACTCTCAACCACTGCGCCACCAGGGAAGCATTCTTTCTTTATCTTTTATTAAAACTTCTTTTGGAAAGAATGTCCAATATATTGCTCAATGTCCTTTATATAAAGACACATTTGATAAATTCCTCTCAAAATTGAAGAACTGCCTTTTTTTTTTTCTTTCCCAGGTTCAGTGGTATGCTTCCTTATGTTAGATTTGAGAACTAACCCCATTTTCACTCTTGGACTTTGGCTGTATTTTGCGCTCAATTGCAGTAGTTTTATTTAGATCACCTTCTTTTTCCTGTCTCCACCCCCCACCAAATAATATTAATTCTTTTTAATGAGTATGTCTTGCAAACCCAGGTTTTAGATAGTCATTAGCCCTGGATTTCTTCTCAGGCCAAGTGGAAAGCCCATGTCCTCTTAAAAAAAAATAGCATCTTATTAGAATTTTACATCTTCTTCCCCCTCCAGGTGGGGTGGCTTCCTGCACCCCAGAGAAAACAGAGTAAATGGCAGGTGGATTCTTAACCACTGCGCCACCAGGGAAGTCCTCCTTGTTTCTATGGCTGAATAATATTCTCATATATATACACACATGTATTTATACATGTATACACATATACATGTATATACATACCTACATACATACCATATTTTCTTTCTCCTTCTCCAGTTTTATTGAGAAATAATTGACATATATCACTGAATAAGTTTAAAGCATACAGCATGATGGTTGATTCACATTTGTTGTGAAATGATTAACACAATAGGTTCAGCTAACGTCCATCATCTCATATAGATAAAACATAAAGAAAAGAATGGAGAAAAAAACAAAAAAAAATTTTCTTCTTGTGATGAGAACTCTTAGGGTTTACTGTCAACAACTTTCCTATATATCATATAGCAGTGTTAGCTATAGTCATCTTGTTGTACATTACATCCCTAGTACTTACTTATCTCGTAACTAGAAGTTTGTACCTTTTGACCACCTTCCTCCAGTTCTTCCTCCCCTGACTCTCACCTCTGGTAACCACAAGTCTCATCTCTTTTTCTTTGAGTTCTTTTTTTATGTTTGTTTGTTATGTTTGTTTGTTTTTTTGTAGATTCCACAAATAAGTGAGATCATACAGTATTTGTCTTTTTCTGTCTGACTTATTTCAGTTAGCAGAACGTCTTCAATGTCCATCCATGCTGTTGCAAATGATAGGATTTCCACATTTTTAAATGGCAGAACAGTAATTCATTGTGTGTGTGTGTGTACATATATATATATATATATATATATATATATATATGTACACACACACACACATACCACAACTTCTTTATTCATTCATCCATTGATGGACACTTAGTTTGTTTCCATGTCTTAGCTACTGTAAACAATGCTGCTATGAGCATGGGGGTGCAGATATCTTTTCCAGTTAGTATTTTCATTTCCTTTGGATATACTCCTGGAAGTGGGATTGCTGGATCACATGGTAGTTCTGTTTTTAATTTTTTGAGGATGCTCCATAGTGTTTTCCATAGTGGCTGTACCAGTTTACAATCCCACCAATAGTGCACAAGAGTTTCCTTTGCTCCACATTCATGCCAGCATTTGTTGTCTCTTTAGACCACATTTTCTTTATGCATTCATCCATCGATGGACACTTAGGTTGTTTCCGTTCTTGGCTATTGTAAATAATGCTGCAATGAACATTGGGGTGTAGATATCTCCTCAAGTTAGCAATTTTATTTTCTTCAGATAAATACCCAGAAATGTGATTGCTGAATCATATTGTAGTTAATATTTTTAATTTTTTGAGGAACCTCCATGTTGTTCTCCATAGTGGCTGCACCAGTTTACATTCCCACCAACAGTGCCCAAAGTTCCCTTTTCTCCACATCCTCACGAACACTTGTTATCTCTTGTCTTATTGATAATAGCCATTCTAACATGTGCGAGGTGGTAGCTCATTGTGGTGTTGATTTGCATTTCCCTGATGATTCGTGATGTCTAGCACCTTTTAATGTACCTGTTGGCTATTTAGATATTTTATATAAGTGAAATCTTACAACATTTTGCCCTTTTGTGTCTGGCTTATTTCACTTAGTGTAATGTTTCCAAGGTTCATCCATGATGTCGCAGCATGTTTCAGAACCTCATTCCTTTTTAAGGCTGAATAATATTCCATTACATGTATGTATCACATTTTGTTTATCCATTAATCTGTTGATAAAACTTGTGTTGTTTCCATCTTTTGGCTGTTGTGAATAATGCTGCAATGAATATTGGCATACAAGTATGTTTGAATCCCTGTTTTCAATTCTTTTACGTGTATGCCTAGGAATGAAATTGATGGGCCATATGGTAATTGTATGTTTAGCTTTCTGAGGAACTGTCAAACTGTTTTCCATTGCAACTGCACTATTTTGCATTCCCACCAACAATGCAAAATTGTCTGAGTTTTTCATATCCTTGCCAATACTCGTTATTTTTCATTAGGAAAATTACAGCCATCCTGGTAGGTATATGAAATGGTATTTCATTGTGGTTTTGGTTTGCATTTCTCTAATGACTAATGATATTGAGCAACTTATTGGCTATATGTGTATCTTCTTTAGAGAAACTCCTACTCAGGTCTTCTGTCCACTTTTGAATTGGGTTATACTTTTGTTGTTGAGTTATGTATTATGGATAATAATTCCTGATCAGACATATGATTTGCAAATATTTTCTACCATGCAGTAGGTTGTCTTTTTACTTCCTTTAATGTCCTTTGATGCACAAAATTTTTGAATTTTGATGAAGTCGTAAATATTTTTTCTTTTGTTGTTCAGGTTTTTATGCCATTGACAAATCTAAGATCATAAAGATTTACTCCTATGTTTTCATGTAAGAGTTTTATGGTTTTATCTCTTATATTTATTTTATGTCATTGATTCACTTTGAGTTAATTTTTATATGTGATGTGAGATAAAGGTCCAACATTATGTGGAAATCAAATTGTCCCAACACCATCTGTTGAAAAGACTATTTTTTCCTCATTGAATGGACTTGGTACCCTTGTAAAAAATTGGTTATAAGTGTATGGGTTTACTTATGGAGTCTCAGTTCTATTCCATTTGTCCATATACCTATCCTTATGTCAGTATCACACTGTTTTGATTCCTGTAGCTTTGAAATTGGGATGTGTGAGTCTTCCAACGTCGTTCTTCTTTTTCAAGATTCTTTTAGCTCTTTGGCTTTCTTCTCAATTGGCTATGCAGGGTCCGTTGCAATGCTATATAAATTTGAAGATCAGTGTTTCCATATCTGCAAAAAAGGATGTTGAAGTTTTCACAGTGGTTACATTGAATCTGTCGATCACTTTGGGTAGTACTGACATTTTAATAGTAATAAAGTATTCTTACCTAAAAACATAACATGTATTTCCATTTATTTGGCTCTTCTACCATTTCCTTCAGCAGTGGTTTATAGTTCTTCAGTGTACAAGTTATTCCTAGGTATTTCATTCTTTTGGATGCTACTGTAAATGTAATTGCTTTTTTGTTTTAATGTTGAGAGTTATGGGTTTTAAAAAATATTTATTTACTTATAGTTGGCTGTGCTGGCTCTCAGTTGTGGCACGTGGGATCTTTGTTGTGGCATGTGGGATCTTTAGTTGCAGCATGCAGGCTCTTAGTTGTGGCATGCAGGATCTAGTTCCCTGATCCACTGCATTGGGAGCATGGAGTCTTAACCTCTGGACCACCAGGGAAGTCCCAGTAATTGCTTTCTTAATTTCCTTTTTGGATTGTTCATTACACACATACAGAAACGCAACTGGCTTTTGTGTACTGATCTTTTACCCTGAAAATTTGCTGAATTCCTTAATTAGAGCTCTGGTAGCTTTCTTGTGAATTACTTGGGATTTTCTATATATAGGACCATGTTATCTGCAAAAAGAGATGATTTTACTCTTTTTTTTCATTCCAATCTAGATGTCTTTTTTTCTTTTTCTTGTCTATTTGCTCTGGCTAGAACTTCCAGTAAAATGTTGAGTAGCAGCGATGAAAGTGGACGTTCTTATCTTGTTCCTGATCTTATGGAGAAAACTTTCAATCTTTTACCATTGAGTGAGATGTTAACTATGTTTTTTTCGTTGTTTGTTTGTTTTTTGTTTTTTTGCGGTACGCGGGCCTCTCACGGTTGTGGCCTCTCCCGTTGCGGAGCACAGGCTACGGACGCGCAGGCTCAGCAGCCATGGCTCACGGGCCCAGCCGCTCTGCAGCATGTGGGATCTTCTCGGACCGGGGCATGAACCTGTGTCCCCTGCATCGGCAGGCGGACTCTCAACCACTGCGCCACCAGGGAAGCCCTGTTTTTTGAATAAATGCCCTTTACCATGTTGAGGAAATTCCCTTTTATTCCTAGATTTCTGAGTTTTTAAAAAAATTATGAAAGAGTGTTAGATTTTATCATGAAAAGTGTTAGATGCCTTTTCTGCATAAATTGAGATAATCATTTTTTTCCTTCATACTATTAATGTGATGTATCGCATTGACTGATTTTCTTATGTTGAATCACTATTGCATTCCTAAGATAAATGCCACTTGGTCGCGGTGCAGAATCATTTTAATATGCTGTTGGATTAAGTTTCTTATGTTTTGTTGAGGAGTTTTGCATCTATATTCATAAGGAATTTTGGTCTGTAATTTTTTTTTCCTGTTATGTCTTTATCTGGCATTAGTATCTAGATAATTATTGACTCATAGAATGAATTTTATTTTTAATTTTAAAATTTATTTATTTTTGGCTGCATTGGGTCTTCATTGCTGTGCACGGGCTTTCTCTAGTTGTGGCGAGTGGGGGCTACTCTTCGTTGCGATGCACAGGCTTCTCATTGTGGTGGCTTCTCTTGTTGCAGAGCATGGGCCCTAGAGCGTGCAGCTTCAGTAGTTGTGGCACGTGGCCTCGGTAGTTGTGGCTCACGGGTTCTAGAGCACAGGCTCAGTAGTTGTGGAGCACGGGCTCTAGAGCACAGCTCATTAGTTGTGGCGCACGGGCTTAGCTGCTCTGTGGCATGTGGGATCTTCCTGGACCAGGGCTTGAACCCGTGTCCCCTGCATTGGCAGGTGGATTTTTAACCACTGCACCACTAGGGAAGTCCCTCATAGAATGAATTTTGAAGTGTTTCTTCATCTTCAGTTTTTTGGTAGAGTTTGTGAAGAAATGGTGTTAATTCTTTTTTTTTTTTTTAAATGTTTGGTAGAATTCACCAGTGAAGCCATATGGACTTTTCTTTGTCTTTTATCATATTTGGGAAGTTTTCTCCATTATTTCCTCAAATAATCTTTCTGCCCCTTTTTTTCTCTCTTCTCCCTCTAGAATTTCCATAATGAATATGTTAGTCGGCTTGATGGTATCCCACATGTACCTTAGACTCTGTTCAGTTTTCTTCATTTTTTTTTTCCTTTCTGTGCCTCAGACTTGATAATTTGAGTTATTTTGTCTTCAGGTTCACTAATTCTTTCTTTTGTCTGCTCAGGTTTGCTATTGAACCCCTCTAGTGAATTTTCACTTCAGTTATTGTACTTTTTAGTTCTAGAATACCTTTGTTTCCTTTTTATAATTTTTCTCTTTATTGATATTCTCATTTTATTGATGTGTTGTTTTCCTCATTTCCTTTAGTTCTTTGTCCATGTTTTCCTTTAGTGATTTGAATATATTTAAGATAGCTGTTTTAAAGTCTTTGTCTAGGGAGTCCAATGTCTGAGCTTCCTCAAGGCTGATTTTGGTCAAGTTATTTTATTCCTTTGAACGGGCCATAGTTTTCTGTTTCTTTGTATGCCTTGTGATGTTTGTTGAAAACTGGATATTTGAATATTATAATGTGATAACTCTGGAAATCAGCTTTTATGCCTTCTCTAGGGTTTACTGTTTCTTATTTTTTGACTATTGAAGGCTGTGGTACTCTATGGTTTAGTGACTCTTCCAGACTATTTTTCGCAAAGACTATATATCTTGTCATCTGTGGTCCTTGAAGTCTTTGTTCCTTCAGAGATTTCTTTGAAGGCCAGGAAATAAAATAAAATAAAATAAAATAATTATATCCCCCCCCCACCCAGAAAAAAAAAACAGAAAAGAAACACAGACCAAAAAAACACAACAAACACCTCTCCCAGTCTTTGCAGACTGGCTCTGTATTGGGGCACTCCAACACTTATCCAGGCACGCCTTGAGTTTGGGGATCAGCCTGAGATGAAAATTTAGGGTCCTCTCAAATATTTTCTGAGCATGTGTCTTGCCCTGGACATGTATGTGGTTTTCTCAATTCCTATGAATATTCCTTGTATACATGGGTACTTTTTTTTTTGAACATCTTTATTGGAGTATAATTGCTTTACAATGGTGTGTTAGTTTCTGCTTTATAAAAAAGTGAATCAGATCTACATATACATATATCCCCATATCTCTTCCCACTTGTGTCTCCCTCCCTCCCACTCTCCCTATCCCACCCCTCTAGGTGGTCACAAAGCACGGAGCTGATCTCCCTGTGCTATGTGGCTCCTTCCCAGTAGCTATCTATTTTACATTTGGTGGTATATATATGTCCATGCCACTCTCTCACTTTGTCACAGCTTACCCTTCCCCCTTCCCGTGTCCTCAAGTCCATTCTCTAGGAGGTCTGCATCTTTATTCCCGTCTTTCCCCTAGGTTCTTCGTGACCATTTCTTTTTAAGATTCCATATATATGTGTTAGCATATGGTATTTGTTTTTCTCTTTCTGACTTACTTCACTCTGTATGACAGCCTCTAGGTCCATCCACCTCACTACAAATAACTCAGTTTCGTTTCTTTCTATGGCTGAGTAATATTCCATTGTATATATGTGCCACATCTTCTTTATCCATTCATTCAATGATGGACACTTAGGTTGCTTCCATGTCCTGGCTATTGTAAATAGAGCTGCAGTGAACACTGTGGTACCTGACTCATTTTGATTATGGTTTTCTCAGAGTATATGCCCAGTAGTGGGATTGCTGGGTCGTATGATAGTTCTATTTTTAGTTTTTTAAGGAACCTCCATACTGTTCTCTATAGCGGCTGTATCAATTTACATTCCCACCAACAGTGCAAGAGGGTTCCTTTTTCTCCACACCCTCTCCAGCATTTGTTGTTTGTAGATTTTTTGGTGATGGCCGTTCTGACCGGTGTGAGATGATATCTCACTGTAGTTTTGATTTACATTTCTCTAGTGATTAATGATGTTGAGCATTCTTTCATGTGTTTGTTGGCAATCTGTATATCTTCTTTGGAGAAATGTCTTTTTAGATCTTCGGCTCATTTTTGGATTGCATTGTTTGTTTCTTTGATATCAAGCTGCAGGAGCTGCTTGTAAATTTTGGAGATTAATCCTTTGTCAGTTGCTTCATTTGCAAATATTTTCTCCCATTCTGAGGGTTCTCTTTTTGTCTTGTTTATGGTTTCCTTTGCTGTGCAAAAGCCTTTAAGTTTCATTAGGTCCCACTTTTTTATGTTTGTTTTTATTTCCATTTCTCTAGGAGGTGGGTCAAAAAGGAGCTTGCTGTGATTTATGTCATAGAGTGTTCGGCCTATATTTTCCTCTAAGAGTTTGATAGTGTCTGGCCTTACATTTAGGTCTTTAATCCATTTTGAGTTTATTTTTGTGTATGGTATTAGGCAGTGTTCAAATTTCATTCTTTTACATGTAGCTGTCCAGTTTTCCCAGCACCACTTATTGAAGAGGCTGTCTTTTCTCCACTGTATATTCTTGCCTCCTTTATCAAAGATAAGGTGACCATATGTGCATGGGTTTACCTCTGGGCTTTCTATCCTGTTCCATTGATCTATATTTCTGTTTTTGTGCCAGTACCATACTGTCTTGATTACTGTAGCTTTGTAGTATAGTCTGAAGTCAGGAAACCTGATTCCTCCACCTCCATTTTTCTTAAGATTGCTTTGGCTATTCAGGGTCTTTTGTGTTTCCAGGCCAATTGTGAAATTTTTTGTTCTAGTTCTGTGAAAAATGCCAGTGGTAGTTTGATAGGGATTGCATTGAATCTGTATATTGTTTTGGGTAGTAGAGTCATTTTCACAATGTTGATTCTTCCAATCCAAGAACATGGTATATCTCTCCATCTATTTGTATCATCTTTAATTTCTTTCATCAGTGTCTTATAGTTTTCTGCATACAGGTCTTTTGTCTTCTTAGGTAGGTTTATTCCTAGGTATTTTATTCTTTTTGTTGCAATGGTAAATGGGAGTGTTTTCTTGATTTCACTTTCAGATTTTTCATCATTAGTGTATAGGAATGCAAGAAATTTCTGTGCATTAATTTTGTATCCTGCTACTTTACCAAATTCATTGATTAGCTCTAGTAGTTTTCTGGTAGCATCTTTAGAATTCTCTATGTATAGTATCATGTCATCTGCAAACAGTGACAGCTTTACTTCTTCTTTTCAGATTTAGATTCCTTTTATTTCTTTTTCTTCTCTGATTGCTGTTGCTAAAACTTCCAAAACTATGTTGAATAACAGTGGTGAGAGTGGGCAACCTTGTCTTGTTCCGGATCTTAGTGGAAATGGTTTCACTTTTTCACCACTGAGGACGATGTTGGCTGTGGGTTTGTCATATATGGCCTTTATTATGTTGAGGTAAGTTCCCTCTATGCCTACTTTCTGGAGGGTTTTTATCATAAATGGGTGTTGAATTTTGTTGAAAGCTTTCTCGGCATCTATTGAGATGATCATATGGTTTTTCTCCTTCGATTTGTTAATATGGTGTATCACATTGATTGGTTTGCATATGTTGAAGAATCCTTGCATTCCTGGGATAAACCCCACTTGATCATGGTATATGATCCTTTTAATGTGCTGTTGGATTCTGTTTGCTAGTATTTTGTTGAGGATTTTTGCATCTATGTTCATCAGTGATATTGGCCTATAGTTATCTTTCTTTCTGACATCTGTGTCTGGTTTTGGTATCAGGGTGATGGTGGCCTCATAGAATGAGTTTGGGAGTGTTCCTCCCTCTGCTATATTTTGGAAGAGTTTGAGAAGGATTGGTGTTAACTCTTCTCTAAATATTTGATAGAATTTGCCTGTGAAGCCATCTGGTCCTGGGCTTTTGTTTGGTGGAAGATTTTAAATCACAGTTTCAATTTCATTGCTTGTGATCGGTCTGTTCATATTTTCTATTCCTGGTTCAGTCTCGGAAGGTTGTGCATTTCTAATTTGTCCATTCCTTCCAGGTTGTCCATTTTATTGGCATATAGTTGCTTGTAGTAATCTCTCATGATCCTTTGTATTTCTGCAGTATCACTTGTTACTTCTCCTTTTTCATTTCTAATTCTATTGATTTGAGTCTTCTCTCTTTTTTCTTGATGAGTCTGGCAAATGGTTTATCAATTTTTTTTATTATCTCAAAGAACCAAATTTTAGGTTTATTGATCTTGGCTATCGTTTCCTTCATTTCTTTTTCATTTATATCTGATCTGATCTTTATTATTTCTTTCCTTCTGCTAACTTTGGGTTTTTTATTTTTTTGATCTTCTTTCTCTAATTGCTTTAGGTGTAAGGTTAGGTTGTTTATTTGAGTTTTTTCTTGTTCTGGAGGTAGGATTGTATTGCTATAAACTTCCCTCTTAGAACTGATTTTGCTGCCTCCCATAGGTTTTGGCCTGTTGTGTTTTCATAGTCATTTGTTTCTAGGTATTTTTTGATTTCCTCTTTGATTTCTTCAGTGATCTCTTGGTTATTAAGTAGTTTATTTTTTAGCCTCCATGTATTCTTTACAGATATTTTTCCCTGTAATTGATATCTAGTCTCATAGCATTGTGGTCAGAAAAGATACTTGATATGATTTCAAATTTCTTAAATTTACCAAGGATTGATTTGTGACCCAAGATATGATCTATCCTGGAGAATGTTCCATGAACACTTGAGAAGAAAGTATATTCTGTTGTGTTTGGATGGATGTCCTATAAATATCAATTAAGCCTGTCTTGTTTAATGTATCATTTAAAGCTTGTGTTTCCTTATTTATTTTCATTTTAGATGATCTGTCCATTGGTGAAAGTGGGGTATCAATGTCCCCTACTATGATTGTCTTACTGTTGATTTCCCCTTTTATGGCTGTTAGTATTTGCCTTATGTATTGAGGTGCTCCTATGTTGGGTGCATAAATAGTTACAATTGTTATATCTTCTTCTTGGATTGATTCCTTGATAATTATGTAGTGTCCTTCTTTGTCTCTTTTTAATTTATTTATTTATTTTTATTTATTTTTCACGGTACGCAAGCCTCTCACTGTTGTGGCCTCTCCCGCTGCGGAGCACAGGCTCCGGACGCACAGGCTCAGCAGCCATGGCTCATGGGCCCAGCCACTCCGCGGCATGTGGGATCTTCCCGAACCGTGGCATGAACCCGTGTCCCCTGCATCGGCAGGCGGACTCTCAGCCACTGCACCACCAGGGAAGCCCTTCTTTGTCTCTTTTAATAGTCTTTGTTTTAAAGTCTATTTTTTCTGATATGAGAATTGCTACTCCAGCTTTCTTTTGGTTTCCGTTTGCATGGAATATCTTTTTCCATCCCCTTACTTTCAGTCTGTATGCGTCCCTAGGTCTGAAGTGGGTCTCTTGTGTACAGCATATATATGGGTCTTGTTTTGTATCCATTCAGCCAGTCTATGTCTTTTGGTTGGAGCATTTAATCCATTTTCATTTAAGGTAATTATCGATATGTATGTTCCTATTACCATTTTCTTAATTGTTTTAGGTTTGTTATTGTAGGTCTTTCCTTCTCTTGTGTTTCCTGCCCAGAAAAGTTCCTTTAGCATTTGTT
This sequence comes from Pseudorca crassidens, assembly GCF_039906515.1. NCBI lineage: Eukaryota > Metazoa > Chordata > Mammalia > Artiodactyla > Delphinidae > Pseudorca > Pseudorca crassidens. The sequence goes on along the minus strand of NC_090296.1, from coordinate 63,633,224 downwards.
GTAAAGCTGGTTTGGTGGTGCTGAATTCTCTTAGCTTTTGCTTGTCTGTAAAGGTTTTAATTTCTCCATCAAATCTGAATGAGATTCTTGCTGGGTAGAGTAATCTTGGTTGTAGGTTCTTCCCTTTCATCACTTTAAATATGTCCTGTCATTCCCTTCTGGCTTGCAGAGTTTCTGCTGAAAGATCAGCTGTTAACGTTAAGGGGATTCCCTTGTATGTTATCTGTTGTTTTTCTCTTGCTGCTTTTAATACTTTTTCTTTGTATTTATTTTTTATAGTTTGATTAATATATGTCTTGGCATGTTTCTCCTTGGATTTATGCTGTATGGGACTCTCTCTGCTTCCTGGACTTGATTAACTATTTCCTTTCACATATTAGGGAAGTTTTCAACTATAATCTCTTCAAATGTTTTCTCAGTCCCTTTCATTTTGTCGTCTTCTTCTGGGACCCCTATAATTCGAATGTTGGTGCGTTTAATGTTGTCCCTGAGGTCTCTGATACTGTCCTCAATTCTTTTCATTCTTTTTTCTTTATTCTGCTCTGCAGTAGTTATTTCCACTATTTTATCTTCCAGGTCACTTATCCGTTCTTCTGCCTCAAGTATTCTGCTATTGATTCCTCCTAGAGAATTTTTAATTTCATTTATTGTTTTTTTCATCACTGTTTGGTTGCTCTTTAGTTCTTCTAGGTCCTTGTTAAACGTTTCTTCTATTTTCTCCATTCTATTTCCAAGATTTTGGATCATCTTTACTATCATTACTCTGAATTCTTTTTCAGGTAGACTGCCTATTTCCTCTTCGTTTGTTTGGTCTGGTGGATTTTTACCTTGCTCCTTCATCTGCTGTGTGTTTCTCTGTCTTTTTATTTTGCTTAACTTACTGTGTTTGGGGTCTCCTTTTCGCAGGCTGCAGGTTCATAGTTCCTCATGTTTTTGGTGTCTGCCCCCAGTGGCTAAGTTTGGTTCCGTGGGTTGTGTAGGCTTCCTGGTGGAGAGGACTAGTGCCTGTGTTCTGGTGCATGAAGCTGTGTGTTGTCTTTCTCGTGGGCAGGTCCATGTGTGGTGGTGTGTTTTGGGGTATCTGTGACCTTACTATGATTCTAGGCAGCCTCTCTGCTAATGGGTGGTGTTGTGTTCCTGTCTTGATAGTTGTTTGGCATAGGGTGTCCAGCACTGTAGCTTGCTGGTCGTTGAGTGAAACTGGGTCTTGGTGTTGAGATGGAGATCTCTGGGAGATATTTGCCATGTGATATTACATGGAGCTGGGAGGTCTCTGGTGGACCAGTGTCCTGAACTTGGCTCTCCCACTTCAGAGGCACAGCCCTGATGCCTGGCTGGAGCACCAAGAGCCTGTCATCCACACAGCTCAGAATAAAACGGAGAAAGAAAGAAAGAAAAAGATAAAATAAAATGAAATAAAATAAAGTTATTAAAATAACAAAAAATAATTATTTAAAAAATTTTAAAAGTAATAAAAAAAAGAAAGAAGAGAGCCACTAAACCAAAAAACAAATCCACCAATGATAACAAGCACTAAAAACTATAGTAAAAAAACAAAAAAGCAAACAAACAAACAAAAAAACCAGACAGAACCCAGGACAAATGGTAAAATCAAAGCGATACAGACAAAATCACACACAGGAGCATAAGCATACACACTCACAGAAAGAGAAAAGGGCAAAAAAAAAAAAAAAAAATATATATATATATATCGTTGCTCCCAAAGTCCACCCTCTCAATTTGGGTTGATTCGTTGTCTATTCAGGTATTCCACAGATGCAGGGTACATCAAGTTGACTGTAGAGATTTAAGCCCCTGCTCCTGAGGCTGCTGGGAGAGATTTCCCTTTCTATTCTTTGGTCGCACAGCTCCTGGGGTTCAGCTTTGGATTTGGCCCCACCTCTGCGTGTAGGTTGCCTGAGGGCGTCTGTTCTTCGCTCAGACAGGACGGGATTTAAGTAGCAGCTGATTCGGGGGCTTTGGCTCACTCAGGCCGGGGGGGAGGGAGGGGTGCGGATGCGGGGCGAGCCTGCAGCGGCAGAGGCCAGCAGAACGTTGCACCAGCCTGAGGCGCGCCATGCGTTCTCCCGGGTAAGCTGTCCCTGGATCCCGGGACCCTGGCAGTGGCGGGCTGCACAGGCTCCTGGGAGGGGAGGTGTGGATGGTGACCTGTGCTCGCACACAGGCTTCTTGGTGGTGGCAGCAGCAACCTTAGCATCTCATGCCTGTCTCTGGGGTCCACGCTGATAGCTGCAGCTCGCACCCGTCTCTGGAGCTCCTTTAAGTGGCACTCTGAATCCCCTCTCCTTGCGCACCAGGAAACAAAGAGGGAAGAAAAAGCCTCTTGCCTCTTCGGCAGGTCCAGACTTTTTCCCGGACTCCCTCCCAGCTAGCCGTGGTGCACAAACTCCTTCAGGCTGTGTTCACGCCGCCAACCCCAGTCCTCTCCCTGGGATCCTACTGAAGCCCAAGCCTCAGCTCCGAGCCCCCGCCCACCCCGGCGGGTGAGCAGACAAGCTTCTCGGGCTGGTGAGTGCCGGTCAGCCCCAATCCTCTGTGCGGGAATCTCTCCACTTTGCCCTCCGCACCCCTGTTGCTGTGCTCTCCTCCACGGCTCCGAAGCTTCCCCCCTCTGCCCGTGAAGGGGTTTCCTAGTGTGTGGAAACCTTTCCTCCTTCACAGCTCCCTCCCACTGGTGCAGGTCCCGTCCCTATTCTTTTGTCTCTGTTTATTCTTTTTTCTTTTGCCCTATCCAGGTACGTGAAGGGTTTCTTGACTTTTGGGAGGTCTGAGGGCTTCTGCCAGCGTTCAGTAGGTGTTCTGTAGGAGTTGTTCCACGTGTAGATGTATTTTTGATGTATTTGTGGGGAGGAAGGTGATCTCTGCGTCTTACTCTTCTGCCATCTTGAAGCTCCTCACCTACGTGGGTACTTTTGAATGTGCTAATTTCCCAAAGAATCTCTCTCAGTTTTTCCTCCCAGGCCTTAGGTGGTCTGTGGTATGTCTGGACCCTATTCTTTTACCTCAGGCATCTGTGGGTTACTTGTATGCCTTGCAGCTAATATATTCAGCTTTTCTGGCCTGAGTTCTCAGTTAGTCCAAGAATAGACACGCACTTGAGTCGGCCCTTCAGGTAGCCTTACACAGGTTAGAATAGACATATTCAGTAATTTGCAAATAAGGTTTGCTCTGCTTCCTCTGGAACCAAGGACCAGGGTCCACACTAGGAATATGGACTGTGCTGTTTCAACACTGCCACCGTGCCAGGGTGGGGTGAGGCAAGTGCAAGTAAAAAGGCCACAAAGCTTTCTTAGTTTCCAAGTTCTTTTTCTTGGTTAGGCATTCATTTGGTTGCTGTAAACCTTTGATTGTTTCCCAGAGTTCTGTCAAAGTTGGTGCTGACAATTTCTTTTTATTTTTCAATATTATAGTGGGGGAACGAGAACTTGGAACTGTCTACTCCACCATTCAGACAATATCATCATCATTAGCATGTGATACATTAGAATTTTTGGTTTACAGAACACCTCTAATTTCTGTAGTGAGTTTGTTTCTGGAGTAATTTGAGACTTAGTTATTTGTCCACTTTATTTCTACTCTTAATGAAAGATGTTGTTACCAATTATAACAATTTCTTATTTATTTATTTTTAAATTAAAAAAATTTTTATTGGAATATGGTTGATTTACAATGTTGTGTTAGTTTCAGGTGTACAACAAAGTGATTCAGTTACACATATATATATCTCTACTCTTTTTTCAATTCTTTTCTCATATAGGCCATTACAGAGTACTGAGTAGGGTTCCCTGTGCTATACAGTAGGTCCTTATGAGTTAGCTATTTTATATATAGTAGTGTGTATGTGTCAGTCCCAATCTCCCAGTTTATCCCTCCCCACCCCTTACCCCCTGGTAACCATAAGTTTGTTTTACATTTGTAACTTGGCTTTGTAGATAAGTTCATTTGTACCCTTCTATAGATTCCACACATAAGCAATATCATATGATATTTATGACCATAATTTCTACACTTAAGCTCCTGTAAGTCCGTCATTCTCAACCCTGGCTGCACATTATACTTGCCTACAGAGATGCTCAGAATCCTCCTCAGACTTGGAAAATCTGAAACTCTGAGGGCGAGTAGCGAAGTGAATAAACTCAACTAGGGTTCTCTTTAGAGTCTCATTGGGAAGGATAATAATATATATATATTTTAACATATAGTAAAGCACTATGAACATCACTGTAACACAGGCACACCTCAGAGATATCGCAGGTTCTATTCCAGACCATCCCAATAAAGCGAATATGCAATAAAGCAAGTCACACAAATTTTTTGGTTTCTCAGTGCATATAAAAGTTATATTTACACTATACCATAGTTTATTAAGTGTGCCATAGCATTATGTGTAAAGAAACAATGCAAGTACCTTAATTAAAAAACAGTTTATTGCTAAAAAATGTTAAGCATCATCTGAGCCTTCAGCGAATTATAACTTTTTTCTGGTAGGGGGCCTTGCCTCCATATTGATGGCTGCTACCTTATCAAGGCAGTGGTTGCTAAATGTTGGAGTGATTGTAGCAGTTCCTTCAAATAAGACCACAGTGAAGTTTCCTTCTTCAATTGACTCTTCCTTTCAAAAATGATCTTTCCGTAGCATTCAATGATGTTTGATAGCATTTTACCAACAGTAGAATTTCTTTCAAAATTGGAGTCAGTCCTCTCAAACTCTGTTGCTGCTTTACCAACTAAGTTTATGGAATATTTTAAATCCTTTATTGTCATTTCAACAATCTTCACAGCATCTTCACAAGGAGTAGATTCCATCTCAAGAAACCCCTTTCTTTGCTCATCCATAAGAAGCAACTCCTCATCCATTAAAGTTTTATCATGAGATTGCAGCAACTCAGTCACATCTTCAGACTCCACTTCTAATTCTAGTTCTCTTGCTATTTCCACCACATCTGCAGTTACTTCCTCCTGTGAAGACTTGAACCCTTCAGTCATCCATGAAATTTGGAATCAACTTCCAAACTCCTCTTAATGTTGATATTTTGACCTCTTCCCATGAATCACGTTGTTCTTAATGGCATCTAGAACGGTTTTCTTGTTTCCAGGTTTTCAATATACTTTGCCCAGATTCATCAGAGGAATCACCATCTATGGCAGCTATAGCCTTATGAAATGTATCTTAAAGAATAAGACTTGAAAGTCAAAATTACTCCTTGATTCATGGGCTGCAAAATGAATGTTGTGTTGGCAGACTTGAAAACAACGTGAATCTCACTGTACATCTCCATCAGAGCTCTTGGGTGACCAGACTACATTGTCAGTGAGTGGTAATATTTTGAAAGGAATCTTTTTTTCTGAGCAGTTGGTCTCAACAGTGGGCTTAAAATTTTCAGTAAACTATGTTGCAAACAGATGTGCTGTCATCCAGGCTGTGTGGTTCCATTGATGGAGCACAGGCAGAGTAGATTTACTGTAATTCTTAATCCATAGAATTTTCAGAATGATAAATGAGCATTGGCTTTAATGTCAAGTCCCCAGGTGCATTAGCCCCATACAAGAGAGTCAGCCTGTTCTTTGAAGCTTTGAAGCCAGGCATTCACTTCTCTAGCTATGAAAGTTCTTGACGGCACCTTCTTCCAATAGAAGACTGTTTCGTCTGCTTTGAAAATCTATTGTGTAGTGTAGCCACCTTCATTCATTACCTTAGCTAGATCTTCTGGATAACTTGCTGCAGCTTCTACATCAGCACTTGCTGCTTCATCTTGCACTTTAATGTTTCTTAAACCTCATGAACCAACTCTGCTAGCTTCAAACATTTCTTCTGTAGCTTCCGCACCTCTCTCAGCCTTCCTAGAAATGAAGAGAGTTAGGGCCTTGCTCTGGATTAGGCCTTCACTTAAGGGAATGTTGTGACTGGTTTGGTCCATCCAGACCACTAAAACTTTCTCTTTATCAACCATAAGACTGTTTGGCTTTCCTATCATTTATCTGTTCACTGGAGCAGCACTTTTAATTTCCTTCAAGAACTTTTCCTTTTCATTCACAACTTGGCTAACTGTTTGGCACAAGAGGCCTAGCTTTTGGCCTTTCTTGGCTTTGGACGTGCCTGCCTCACTAAGTTTAATCATTTCTAGCTTTTGATTTAAAGTGAGAGACATGCGACTCTTCCTTTCACTTAAACACTTAGTGGCCATTGTAGGGTTATTAATTGGCTTAATTTCAAAATTGTTATGTCCCAGGGAATAGGGAGGCCTGAGGAGAGGGAGAGAGGCAGGGGAATGGCCAGTTGGTGGAGCAGTCAGAACCCACACAGCATTTGTGGATTAAGTTTGCTGTCTTATATGGGAACGATTTGTGGTGCCCCAGAACAATTACAATAGTAACATCAAAGATCACTGATCACAGATCACTGTAACAAATACAACAACAAAGAAAATGTTTGAATATTCTGAGAATTATGAAAATGTGATACAGAGACACAAAGTGAACAAATGCTGTTGGAAAAATGGCACCTATAGACTTGCTCGATGCAAGGTTGCCACAAACTTTTAATTTGTCAAAAAACGCAGTATCTCTGAAGCCAGTAAAATGAGGTATGCCTGTAAAGTGTAAGTATAGCTCATTCTTGAATGATGAAATTAAAAATTTACTTATGGAAAATCTAACATTTTTATTCTTAAATATTTTGCTTCAATAACGGCAGAACATACTATTTAAAGTTAACCAATGATTAACTTTGACAAAATTAATGTATCAATACACAGCTGAATTAATTTTTCTAATTGTGTACTTATTATATATATGTATGTATGTCTATTTCTACACATATATAATTAGACAGGTAGTTATTTTAAAAGATAGAATCTTTAAAGTGTTTAATGTAATGTTTAATTTTTCATTATTATACCTTGACTGGAAAAAAGGAACAATAAACTGTTTCTCTAATTATCATACTTAGTGAAGTAAGTCAGAAAGAGGAACACAAACACTGTATGATATCAGCTACATGTAGAATCTAAAGTATGACACAGATGAACCTATCTACGAAACAGAAACAGATTCACAGAGAACAGACTTGTGGTTGCCAAGGGGGAGGGGGGGAGGGGAGGGAAGGATTGGGAGTTTGGGGTTAGCGGTTGCAAACCATTATGTATAGGATGGATAAACAACAAGGTCCCACTATATAGCACAGAGAACTGTATTCAATATCCTGTGATAAACCATAATGGAAAAAGAATTTTTAAGAAGAATGTATACATATATATATATATATATGTAACTGAATCACTTTGCTGTACAGCAGAAATTAACACATTGTAAATCAGTTACACTTCAATAAAAAAGACAATTTACAGAAAAAATATCAATCGGTGGCTAAGAAACGTGTAACATAAAAATTCATTGTTGACTAAACAAAGAAAATTTAAAAAAATGTATCTCTAAATGTATAGTTCTATAGCCAGCAGCCTTTTGAAAATATTGTTTATTTATGTATGGTTAATGTGCTTAGGACTTTTTACTTTCAGGAAAGAGTCTAAAGTAAATCATTAATTCAAAATGATATTCTTCTAGAAGAGAGACACCAGACCCTACTGAGTCAGAGGCTCTCAATGGTCCCTCAAAACCTTCCTAACACTGCTCTCTGCACTAGTGTTCTTTTGGTCAGCTCCCTTTCTAAAGTCAAGCGCTATCTAGACCCTCCCTCTTTAGTTTAGTCTCCAGGGGAAAGGTGTTGGCTCATTTATCGCTATTCAGCCTCTCTTTCTTTCCCACAGGAGCCAGTCTAGTTATCATTCTTTTAAAAAAATTACTTAATTTTATTGAAGTATAGTCGATTTACAATGTTGTGTTAATTTTTACTGTACAGCAAAGTGATTCAGTTATGCATGTATATACATTCTTTTTCATATTCTTTTCCATTATGGTTTATCACCAGTTATTGAATATAGTTCCCTGTGTCATTCTTTTTTTTCTTTTTTTTTTTTTAATGGCTTGGACAAAAAAGAGAAAACTATATACTTTTTTCCAGTAGAGACACATTACTATTTGCTCCCTTAAGGAGGAATTTCAAGGAGAAGACCTCAGAACATTTTAAACCAATGTCATGAATGCTTCCTTTTACTAAAAGAACCCCCCCTAAAATAATGCTGTCCTCAAGAGGGTCATCTGATAGTTTTGTTGCTGTCTTCTCATTTCTACTATATTTGGATAATCACTGTGGTGAAATTACTGGAGAAATAGATGCTATGCTAGAATTTTCACAACAGAGTCAACTTTCTTCCGCCCTCAAACCCACCTTTCATGGTGCACACGTGGCATTTCCTCTATGTATCTGTGCTTTAACTTGCTACACTTGATTTTTATTGTTTTTTTTAGATGGCGCTCCAATTGGCTTACTCTATAACAAATATTCACTACATGTTTAGAATCTCAAGTTGTGCCCCATCTTTTTTTCACATTGGTTAGAAGGGCAGGGATCGAAGCACAGAACTGGGACAGTCACTGCTTATGTTTGTGCTTTATCTCATTAAGTGCTGATCACCAGGAGAGCAAACAGCCTGTCGTGAAATTTGCCTTGCAAACAATATAACAAAGAAATCTCATGAAAAGAGGCTGAGCAGAAGGTGTGTTTAATCTGTTGTGGTGTTGGTTAGCCCCAGTTTCAGACTGAGAGCGATGATACTTGGAAGAAAATTGGGAGTCTGCCTGCGGGCAACATTTACCCCGATGTAGAGATTGCTACAGAAACCTAACGGTTGGAAGTTTTCAACATACAAATCAGGATTTATTAAAGGAATTAATATCTTTGAATGCTCACAAAGCAATCCTGTTTTCCTGCAAGATGGATGAAAGGCAGAGATTTCAAAAGATTTGCTAGAAAACATCAATAGCCAATCCTGCTGATTTAATTTTTTCGATCCCTCAGGCATCCAAAGAAGTTGTGACTTGTCCACATTTGCCTCGGAAGCAAAGCAATATTGTAAATTAAAAATGGATGGAGCTTAGCTGGCTGCATTTCATTTTTAATTAGTTGGATCTTCACAATATTTTTTAATGTTTCTTAAGCTCAGAAGCTAAGGAACTTCCTCCTCCCATTCGTTGTAAAGAGGGTACAGGGAGTATTGGGTGACATTCACTTAACACACCCAGGAGAAAGTTCTTAGGCTTAGCTGTCCATTCCAAACATGAAGAGAAACGGTATTTAGTCAGCTCCATTCCTATTCTCCTTTATTCTTTTTTTAAAAAAATTAATTTATTTAATTTATTTATATTTGGCTGAGTTGGGTCTTCGTTGCTGCATGTGGGCTTTCTCTAGTTGTGGCGAGCAGGGGCTACTCTTCTTGAGGTGCGCAGGATTCTCATTGCGGTGGTTTCTCTTGTTGTGGAGCACAGGCTGTAGGTGCTCGTGCTTCAGTAGTTGTGGCATGTGGGTTCAGTAGTTGTGGCATGTGGGTTCAGTAGTTGTGGTTTGCGGGCTCTAGAGTGTAGCCTCAGTAGTTGTGGCACACGGGCTTAGTTGCTCCGCAGCTTGTGGGATCTTCCTGGACCAGGGCTTGAACCTGTGTCCCCTGCATTGGCAGGCTGATTCTTTTTTTTTTTTTAGATTCCATATATATGTGTTAGCATACGGTATTTGTTTTTCTCTTTCTGACTTACTTCGCTCTGTAGGACAGACTCTAGGTCCATCCACCTCACTACAAATAACTCAATTTCGTTTCTTTTTATGGCTGAGTAATATTCCACTGTATATATGTGCCACATCTTCTTTATCCATTCATCTGTCGATGGACACTTAGGTTGCTTCCATGTCCTGGCTATTGTAAATAGAGCTGCAATGAACATTGTGGTACATGACTCTTTTTGAATTATGGTTTTCTCAGGGTATATGCCTAGTAGTGGGATTGCTGGGTCGTATGGTAGTTCTATTTTTAGTTTTTTAAGGAACCTCCATACTGTTCTCCATAGTGGCTGTATCAATTTACATTCCCACCAACAGTGCAAGAGGGTTCCACACCCTCTCCAGCATCTATTTGTAGATTTTTTGATGATGGTGGCAGGCTGATTCTTAACCACTGCACCACCAGGGAAGCTCTCTTTTATTCTTTTTTTTTTTTTTTTTTTTTTTTTTTTTTTCGGTATGCGGGCCTCTCACTGCTGTGGCCTCTCCCGTTGCGGAGCACAGGCTCCGGACGCGCAGGCTCAGCGGCCATGGCTCACGGGCCCAGTCGCTCCGCGGCATATTGGATCTTCCCGGACCGGGGCACGAACCCGCGTCCCCTGCATCGGCAGGCGGACTCTCAACCGCTGCGCCACCAGGGATAGCCCTCTCTCTTTTATTCTTGAGCAAGCAGAGATTTCCTATTCCTTTTAACCAGTTGGGAACTCACAGACATAAACTCCCCAGAGATTGACGCTAGAAATCAAAGCAAATTCTGACAAAGTGTAACAAAAGCAACGGATTTTGCTTTCAGCATTTTGTTGAGATGTGTGGCTAATTTGTAGGATGATCTTGGAATTATGTTTTCCCTATGAGAATCAAAAAGAAAAAGAATGGTCATGTAATACATGAGATTAATCCTTCATTCATTCAAAATATATTTGTTGACTACTCTCTTATGTCAGGCACTATTTTAAGCACTCGGGATGAAGTGATGAACAGAAAGTCAAGATCCCAGACCTCATGAAGCTTGCATTCCTTTGTAGAAATATTCTGCCCTAAACAATACTCTGTAAATGGGGAGGTGAATTTTTGTAGCACTTGAACTCTATCAAGGTAACATCCATAGATTTTCAATATAGGTATATCTAAATCTGTAATCTTATCAATTATATTTAATCTTACCTGAAGAATATGTTAAGAGAAACCTAGAAAAAGGGGAAATCAAGAGTAGGAATTTGCTATTATGTCTTCAGCACCCTGGGCAGGGGGCCTCTGATAGCAGCTTCCAGTTCCCTTTGCAAGTCAACCTTGATGGTGGAGATGGAAACATCAGACTAGCTTGATGCCATTAGTAAACGTCACCCAGCTAACTTCCACTACTATGATTCCAAGGTGATCAAGCAACCTTCTGGTGTGATGTGGCTGCCCATATGGGGTTTCTTACAGGGAGAGAATGTGCTCTTTACAGTTCCAAGTACTCCAGTCCTTTTAATGTCAGAGTTCTAACTATACATAAAGCAGTGGTCTGGTTTGTATTCAAATATCTTGAAAATTTGGTTATCATGAATCTGAACGTCTCTGGGTATTCTGATGAAGTTGGATTTCTAGAACAGTAAAACTGAAGCTTAGACCCTCAAATAGTGTTTCTCCAAGGGTGGTTTTAAATCTTCTGGCATGAGGGAAAAGCAACAAATAACTTACCAGGGAACTCCCATAAGGTTATCAGCTGATTTTTCAGCAGAAACTCTGCAGGCCAGAAGGGAGTGGCATGATAATATTTAAAGTGATGAAAGGGAAGAACCTACAACCAAGAATACTCTACCCAGCAAGGTTCTTATTCAGATTAGTTGGAGAAATCAAAAGCTTTACAGAATCAAAATCTAAAAGAATTCAGCACCACCAGACCAGCTTTGCAACAAATGCTAAAGGAACTTCCCTAGGTGGAAAAGAAAAGGCCACAACTAGAAACAAGAAAATTACGAATGGAAAATCTCACTGGTAAAGGCAAACATACAGTAAATGTAGGAAATCATCTGCACACAACTATGATATCAAAACCAGCAATTGTGAGCATAGGAGAGTACAAATGCAAGGTATTGGAAATGCAATTGAAATGAAAAGACCAGCAACTTAAAGCAATCTTGTTTATTTATTTATTTTAAAAATATTTATTTTTTTATTTGGCTGTGCTGGGTCTTAGTTGTGGCATGCGAACACTTAGTTGCAGCGTGTGGGATCTAGTTCCCTGACCAGTGATCGAACCCGGGCCCTCTCCATTGGGAGCATGGGGTCTTAGCCACTGGACCACCAGGCAAGTCCCAGACAGTCTTGTTTATATATAGACTGCTATATAAATTTTCTGACATGAGAGTCACCTAACTCAGGGGCTTTGTTAAACACACAGATTCCTGGACCCATATTGTGCTCATACTGAATCAGAATCTTTGAGAATGGGGCTCCAGATCTGCATTTTACTAAAGTTCCCAAATGATTCCAATGCATAGTAAAGCTTGAGGGTCACTGCCTGAGAAGCCCAGGATCACCACCAGTGAAGCTCTATTAGGGCACTTAGCCCTTTTCCTAGATAACACCTTCATCTTTATAATTACAGCAAAGTATTTTAGCAAATTGTTTTACAGGCTTGGTGGCTTTCCCAATCTGGCCTCTTTCCAGTCTCATTTCTCACTTCTCCTCTCAGTCCTTTGTGCTTCAACACTCTGAAGAGGCGCGTTTCGTTCGTACGTGTCTGGAGGGGTTTTTTTGGTGGTGGGGACAATAAATAGCATCCTAATTTCCGACCTGAGTTCTAAACCAACTGAGAAAGATAAAGGAGGCAGTTTGAGAGGAAAATCACACTTTTATTCCTAATGATGGCTAGGTTGGAGAATGTAGAAAATAAGGGGCTTCTTAATTCTGAACTCCAGAATTAGACACACTTACCCATCCTGCCCAGGAAGAAATGGATAACTACTGACCTCTTCTCTCAGGGGCAACCAATTACTTCCATGCTTGGGTAAGGCCAAGAGCAGACCAGGTTGATCAGAAAGAAGAGAGAGGAAGAAGGTGGCTGAGCTAAGCATACCAAGTTCCGGTCCCTAACTCACTAATCAAATGACATCATTTCTCTTCCCCTAGTGAGGAATGAGTGGATGAGGGAAAGGAGAGTCCAGGAATGTCACTCTAACAGATGTCCCTTGACATGAAAGAAAACATCAGGCGTGGGGGGCAAATGCTCCCCCTGACAACATGACTGAGCTTGGTGCCCGAGGTACCGTATTGCTCTCTACTCCCTCCTCTTATTTTGAATGCTTTACTCCACTCATCTTTCAAGATGCAGCTCAAATGTTAACTCCTCTGTAAAACTTGAGGGAATTGAGGGGAACACTCCTTTTATGCTGTCATAGGGCTTTGAACAAATTTTATTATGGTCCTTGTCATGGAATATACTTACATGGCTTCCCTTGTCAGTGCAGGGACTGTGAGTTATATGTCTTTACTTTTCCATAGTAGGTGTTAGATGAATTTTTGCTGAATGACTGTGAAGAAGATGGTAAACTCAAATATATTTAAATTAGTATTCTTTTATAATACTATGTATTATATAAATAATATTATATTATCATATATTCTATTCTATTCTAATATAACTAATAAAAATATATTTAAACTATTATACTTCTATAATATTATGTATTATATAAATATTATATTAGTTTATCTTATTATAATATTATATAAATAATACAAATATATTTAAATTAGCATTTTTAAGTGTGCATTTTAGCACGAAGATCAATAAGAAGACTATCAATTATTTTCCCTTATAGGATTTTCTATACTCCAAAAATTTGCCAACAAACTGCTGGTCAAGGCAGATATTAGCTGTTCAAGCCCCATTTTTGAAATCCTGTTGACATCATCTTATTAACATGGCACATATGACTGACGATCTGATTCCTAAAAGATACCCTCTTCCAGTTAATATAATTTCACCTGCTCATAATTAAAATAAACTATTAGGAAATAAAGAATCACTTTTTAAAAAGCCCCAATGAAGTAGAAACTACTAATAGGGAAGCTATTTCAGGTAAAACTTAAAATTTCAAAGTTCAATTACTTTAGAAAAAAATTGTATTATGATTAACGATTTGCATGTATATTTTATTATGAGAAGATTGCCTTTTATTCTTCTCTCCAAGTTTACATACTTTTTTTGCCCTTAAAAAATTTAGTGTAGTATATTTGAGTTACAATGTTGTGTTAATTTCAGGTGTATGGCAAAAATGATTCAATTATACATATACATATATTCAGTCTTTTTCAGATTCTTTACCCATATAGGTTATTACAGAATATTGAGTAGAGTTCCCTGTGCTATACAGTGGGTCCTTTTTGGTTATCTATCTTATATACAGTAGTGTATGTCTGTTAATCCCAAACGCCTAATTTATCCCTCCCCGCCAAATTTCCCCTTCAGCAACCGTAAGTTTTTTTTTGAAATCTGTGAGTCTGTTTTTGTTTTGTAAATAAGTTCGTTTGTATCATTTTTTAAAAATTAGATTCTACATATGAGTGATATTATATGATATTTGTTTTTCTCTGACTTACTTCACTTAGTATGATAATCTCTAGGTCCTTCCATGTTGCTGCAAATGGCATTATTTCATTCTTTTTTATGGCTGAGTAATATTCCATTGTATATATGTACCATGTCTTCTTTATCCACTCCTCTGTCAAAGGACGTTTAGGCTGCTTCCATGTCTTGGCTATTGTAAATAGTGCTACAATGAATATTGGGGTGCATGTATCTTTCCGAAGTATGGTTTTCTCCTGATATATGCACAGGAGTGGGATTGCTGGATCATATGGTAGTTCTATTTTTAGTTTTTTAAGGAACCTTCTTACCGTTCTCCATAGTGGTTGTACCAATTACATTCTCACCCACAGTGTAGGAGGGTTCCCTTTTCTCCACACCCTACCAAGTTTATATACTTTGTCTAATTGTGCAAAGAAAGGATAAAAGGCATTTAGTCTTTTTTTTTTTAGTGTGGACCATTTTTTAAGTCTCTACTGAATTTGTTACAATATTGCTTTTGTTTTATGTTTTGGTTTTTTGGCCACGAGGCATGTGGGATCTTAGCTCCCTGATCAGGGATTGAACCTGCACCCTCTGCATTGGAAGGCTAAGTCTTAACCACTGGACCACCAGGGAAGTCCCCAAAAGGCATTTAGCTTTAAAGTTCAAACACTATATGTCTTTATAGCAGGGATGATATATAGTCACAAAATAGTTACTTCATACAGTTTTAGGCATAAGAAAAGAGTTTCAACTTCAGTTGCTAAAATCAATTTGTAGATCCTTGTAAAAGAGACACAAAACATCATTTTTGTGGTAATCTCTTAATTTTAAGATGAATATTTGGTTTTAGAGAGTGTTTGATCGTCCCTAATACTGGCTTTGTTTGAAATTTACCTTTTGTTTCAATTCTTCGTTGTGGTAAACCTCCCAAATGATGGGTAATAACATTTATTAAGTGGTAAAATACACTGAGATAGGATTTGCACAAGGCTAAATCTCTCCCTGCTCTTCAAGAACTGAGAATACAAAACTAAAAGCAAAAGAAAGCTATTTCAAACAACAGTGTAAGTCATCCCAGCAAGAGCCACATTTGCCATTTTTCTTAAAGAAATCCAGTGGTTTTGAGTATGTAGGACAATCAAACCATTTTCAAAATAAGTCTCCCATGTCATTTTAACACTCTTATTTCTATTGCTGTAATCCCAGACAGTCTTTAATTCTGTTTCAAACAGGTGTCTGTTATTTTTTCTATTTAGAACCTTCTGTAAACTTTCGAAATTGATCTGTTTTGTCAATTAGCATCTGCTAAACCCTGGGCCCACATAATATCAATAAATGTGCTTCTATTTAACTATCTATTTACAGTCATAACAGAAATAAACATATAAAATAAATGCATCTCAATGCATAGCTGTGGAGGAGTACAGATGTTTTATTAATGAAAATGAATCCAGCTTTTTGTAAGTCATGGCAGCAATATAACATTTCATTGTTTGGTTCTGTGCTAGACAGTCCCTGCTGTTTCTACATAGAAATTCCTGTAATGCCTAATGGACATCTGGAAGAATTCAGCCAATTAATCAAATTCACGTTGGAGCTAGGCTAATGGCTGTCTGAAAGGCAGATTACATTAAATCAAACTTGCAATATGAATGAAAGCACTTAATCATACATGCAACATTCATTAGATGCGACACAGCAAGTGTTTTGATTACTTTAATGAAAGATCAGGTAAAGTGCATCAGCTGAACAGATTGAAAAGACAGCATGCTTACAAATGTTTGATTATACTGAATATCAACAGAAACAGTGCCAGTAATTTATAGCAAAACATATTTGTAGGTGTCTAGAGCTGGTGAACTCAAAGAAATTCAGGGCCTTTGCTCAAAACAATAATTAATATATGATAAAACTTTGATCAGATGTCAGAAAAAGAGACAGATTGCTAGAATTTTAGTAATTTATAGTCACTGTGCATCTTCATGTTTTGAGTTACTTGAAGTCTCCTTGAACCCCAATTTCATTTACTTTGAGGTACACAGTGTTTTCCTCAGCTTCACTGAGACAGAATTGACATATAACATTGTGGAAGTGTAAGGTATGCATTATTTGATATACATATAACTTGTGAAATGATTACCACAATGCGCTTAGTTAACACATCTATCACCTCACATACTTACCTTTTTGTGTGTGTGTGGTGAGAACATTTAAGATGTACTCTGAGGTATACAGTTTTGTTTTTCAGTGAAAAGGTGTTGCTAAACTAAAAATACAGTATTGAAAGAGGAATTGACTTGGTATGTTGGGCTTTAAAATCTCATGACAGGAATTAAAATGTTATTCTTAATAGCTGTTCCTGCCTTCTAGATTCATGAATATTTTCCACCTTCTGTTCACTAATTATCTCGATTTTTTTCCCTGATATTTTGCAGAAAGAAAACTTATAAGGTGCATTCTTACATAATATTGATGTAGCAAATGCCAGCTGTAGCTTTTTGGGTGAAACAAAGATAAAGGATTTTTGTATCTACCTATCTCTCTGTATATGTCTACACAAATATGAAGAATTTCCTTTGGTAAATAGTTTTGACATTAGGCAGGATTGCCTTTACAAGCAGTGGAAAACAATTTTTCCTGGGGTTTAACAAAAGGACTGATTTTTTTCTCCCTAGATTGAAGTAGGGTCCTGAAAACAGAGAAATGGACATAGGACCCTGAAGTCCTTTTTAGACATGTTATTCAATTTAAGCCAATGAATATGCAGTAAATACTGAACTGTTTTAGATGCTGTGGGTGACAGCAGAATGTGAAAGATGTGGGTTGTCATAGTCACAGAAGTTTATAATCTTCTATCCACCACAACACACAAAGAAAAAAAAAAAACAAAGCAATAGCAATAACAAACAAACAAAAAACACAATCCAGAATGTATTCAAGCAGAAGCTAAAGTGCAAATTTATAAATTTTGTAGAAAATCAGAGAAGAGCTCAAATAATGGGGAAGTTTACATTTGAGTTGCTTAATTCACTTGATGAGAAATACAGTTTAAGAGAATTAAAATTTCACTGTTCCAGAATTAGGCATTACAGAAAGACCTATGAATACTGTTTTGCTTTTTTATAGAGATGTTAAAAATTGAATGTATTTTCCAGGTGCTTTCCAAATATCACATTGCACAATACATTTTGAGTCTAAATGAGCTGATTGTTTTTACAACAGCCTAGAAATTCTCTCTCCTCCCAATATCCTCGCATTACATATACATTCACAAAAAGGGAGAGAAAAACTAGCCAACCCATAATATACCCATTGTTTATAATTTACCAGCCAAATAATTCTTCTTCTACCTATGACTTCTTGAGTTTCAGCAACACACTAAGCATAAAACTAGAAGGAAAGCTTCGTGCAATGCTACTGATTCGGACTTCCCAAAACATTTAGCTCATGTCACAGTTTCTTCAAAATGTCCACATTGTCAGCTGCTTAACCTACGTGTAATAAAAAATGGCACTGTGTTCTGAACTATGTGCTTTCTTGCCCCATTTATTTGTGCAATTTCTTTTCTTTATATTGAAGTATAGTTAATTTACAACGTTGTGTTTCAGATGTACAGCACAGTGATTCAGTTATGCATGTATATATCTATCATATATAATATATATACATATTCTTTTTCGGATTCTTTTTCCTTATAGGTTATCACAAAATACTAAGTACAGTTCCCTGTGCTCTATAGTAGGTCCTGGTTGGTTATCTATTTTATATGTAGTAGTGTGTATATGTTAATCCCAGAGTCCTAATTTATCCACCCCCCTTTCCCCTTTGGTAACCATAAGATTACTTCTATGTCTGTGAGTCTATTTCTGTTTTGTAAATAAATTCATTTGTATCTTTTTTTTTTAGATTCTGCATATAAGTGATATCATATGATATTTGTCTTTTTCTGTCTGGTGTACTTCACTTAATATGATAATTTCTAGGTCCATCCATGTTGCTGCAAATGGCATTATTTCATTTTTTATGGCTGAGTAATATTCCATTGTGTATATGTACCACATCTTCTTTATCCATTCATCTGTCGGTGGACATCCATCTCTTTTCTTAATGGGTTATGTAACCTTAGAATTTGAAATTGTCACTGCTTCTGTTGGAAAACGTAATAGAGTTGACTCTTGAACAACATGGGGGTTAGGGGTGCCAACCCTCCCACAATGGAAAATCTGCACATAATTTTTAGTCTGCTCTCCCTATAGGCAGTTCCTCCCAATAGGTGGTTCTGCATTTGCGGTTTCAACCAACCAACGTCAGATTGGATTGTGTGGTAGTACTGCAGTATTTACTGTTGAAAAAAATCTGCAGATAAGTAGACTCCCACATGTTGTTTAGGGGTCAGCTGCAGTTATTTGTATGAGCTCAGGTAGATTGAAACAAACTAAAAGACTTTATGTTTCTCCCCACTGGCAAATCATCACCTGTTTATCTGACTGATCGATCAAGAACTGTCACTTCAAATATGTTTTTAATCTCTTTTGAAGCATTAAGTTTAACATCGTTCACCCTGGAGAGCTCTCCTATGATGGGATTTCACTAACAGTAATTCCTGTCTGTCAATCTATTACTACCTATCTATCTAGCTGTCTGTCTGTATCTTTAATTTTTCTAAGATGTCTTCTGTGATTTTGTTCTTTGTGCAGTTTAGAGGGAAACAGCAGCTACATGATCTCCTCCTACTCAGATTTGGGATCATATTTTCCAGACATTTAAGATCATGTTTTTCTGAGATACCTGAACAGCTGCATCTAAAATGTATTCTTTGCTATTCCTCCAATTTACTTTCTAAAAAAGAATCTGGGAGCGGAAGAAGGAGAGTGACTATGCCTCCTTTTATCTGTGGCTGGGAAATGCCCCTTTTCCCAGAATTCTGGAAGACAACATTACTGTAATGTGGAGCTCAGTAGTTAGTCCTGCTTCCTGCAGAGAACCTCAGGAATAAGACGTGGAACTTTGTATCTGTTGAAATGTTTGCTGCATCACACTCCTTCTTTCCCATTTTATTGGAACTGGCTAGGTAATCGAAAGCTTTGTGATATTTAGAGCTCCTCCTTCTCAGGGAGCGACCCTATGGGAAAATTGGAAATCATTTTATTCAAACTCAGTGGTTTTACATTCTTGATTTGTAATTTTTCGTCCTCTGAACCCACCTAAGAGTGAGCTAGAACAGAGAAAGTTGTGACTTCCTGCCTAGTCACTGAAAAAACCTCCCTCTTGTTCTACTAGGCTTTCTCTGGGGCTGTTTTCAGAAGTACGTGTTTCGTTGTTACTTTGGTTAAGCTGACTCTTTTCATAATTTTCCATGGTGTGTTTTCTAACAATAATGATAATGCCATTTATTGAGTTTCTACATTGGGTCAGGTATGTGTTCATAATACTTACAGTAAAACTATCTTCACAACTCTCCAAGGGAAGTAATATTTTGAGGATGAGGAAACAGAGGTTCAGAGAAGTTAAGTAAGTTGTTCGATGTAACACAGCTAGCAAGTTGCAGAGCCAGGGCAGGAACTTGTGTGTGTCCAACTTCAAGGTCTCTCTAGCAAAGTAACTTACTCAACATCATCCTTTTATTGTGTACTTTATGTACTCCTCAATTCATTTTTTATAGTGTTCCTTCATCAGGTACTTCGATGCATTCTAAGAGTACATTTCTGAAGACATGGTTGTATAGTAGACAGAAAAGGGCCTCGTATCTTTAAATCTTACAGTGGAGTCCTCTATCAGCAGCTCCAGAGAGAAGAGTTCAGTCAGGATTTGGCTTGCAGAGACATGAAAGCCATCCAGATGAACCCCTGGAAGCTTGTCAAGAAGCTCTCCACACCTGGGTTACTTTGGGTTTGGAAATAATGGGCAGCAGCGCCTCTAGGCTCAGTCCAGTTTGGCTCCAAAGACTTCTGCAGCGCAGCCAGCTTAGGAAGTATAAAATGTAGTGTTATTTAATTATTTTAACTCATTTTTAAAATACTGTGAGTAGACCATTGTGCTAGGTACTTTGTAGATAGACTCAGTCCCTTCCCTCAAGGACGTTCACGTCATGAGAGGGAGAATCTTTTCAGTTAATACAAACATAGGTCTGGTGGATACAGAGCATGAATAGAAGGTCATGTAGTGGCACTAGTGCCCAGTAACCAGGACAACATGAAGCCTTGAGTCCTGAATTAGTATTTGGGAGGATCCTCGGTTATGAGATTAGACCGTGTTACAGGTGCTTTAGCTATAAAACAGATAACATCTGAGTCAGTTCTAGGTGGGTTCTTGGAAGCAATCTCTGGTTTGACGGCAGTGAAACCAGAAGAGGTCACAAGGTAATCGAAAGGGAAAGAAGTTGAAGGAAATAAAACTATGCTTCAATATCCAATAGCAAAACAATATTTCTTCTTAACATTCAAACGAACAAACCAAAACAAAAAGAAAATGGCCAACTTGAGAGCAAATGGAGGAACAGATGACAATACAGTTTTTATTTCCATTAGCCCTCATAGCTAAGTTTTTAAAAGTGCTTTACAAAATATTATGCTTCACAATATCTTTATGAGACAGGCAAGTGTTATTATCTCCATAGAAAGGTGGGGAAAAGAAGACACAGAGGTTTGCTTCTTTTATGCCAAGTGAGGCCAAGTATTTTGTGGAGTATTTGAAATAAAACTTGAAAATAGAGAAGCCAAGAGAGAGAAGGCTGGAAGAATTTGTAATTGAGGGGCATAATTTCACACCACATAAGTGCCTAGAGAACATTAATATAGTGAATCTTCATTTCCAGTGAAGTGGAATGAAAGCCTTGAATTGCTTCAATGCACCACATCGTGCAAATAGCAATTTCCGTTTCAGAAAATCCTCCACTCATAGTATAGTTGTTCAGTGAAAATGGTCATGAGGAGGATTTCACACATAATTGTTCAAAATATATTCATAGTTGTGCACTATATATCTATAGAATATATGTATACAAACTTTCTCAGTTGAAATGTTAAATAATTATGGGTGTTGTGTAGACTCTGAAAATACACCAATGAGTAGCTAATATGTTTTGGCTCCACTGTGTATTTGTTCACATGTTTCTTTTCCTTCTCCTCCTTGCCTTTTTATATATTGCTTTTTCTGTGTCCTCTTTCATTTTGGAAATTTCTTTAAGGAGTTTTGCCCAGGGATGACAGATATAGTAGCTCACTATGAATAAATATTGCAGTCCTAGTTTCTTATTTATAAAATGTATACAAAAGATATAAATACATATTGATTTCCTTTATGTAAAGACTGTCTCAACATTCCCAGTGGGAAAGTTGGTGCTTACAGTAATTTCTTTTTATATTTTTTCAATAGAGCGTTTGAAGTAAAAACATTTAGAAACTTAGCTTGTCTGTCAATTAGGTTGTCTATCAATAAGTTTCTGACCAAACTAGGAATAAAACCTACTGATCTTGACACCAAGTTAGGACTTTTCAAGCAGTTAGTGCTCATGAATATACTATGTGCATCTTGTTTTAATTAACTAGCACACTAAGTCTTGTTCCATAAAAGATTTGAGGTTACAATGCTGCTTTCATTGTTAAACTAGTTTCAAAGGATTAAGCACAATTAACCTTTTGGGGGGAACAAATCAATCTCTTTGTTCACGATAGATTGAAATTATTAGAGCTGCTTATATGGGAGTTTCAAATTTATTTTGAAGTTAAAGTGGACTATTTAAGGAATTATATTTAATTAAAAATTTTTTAATTGAAGTGTAGTTAATTTACAATGTTTAGGTATATAGCAAAGTGATTCAGTTACACACATATATCTATTCTCTTTTTTTCCATTATGGTTTATCACAGGATATTGAATATAGTTCCCTGTGCTATACAGTAAGACCTTCTTGTTTATCCATTCTATATATAATAGTTTGCATCTGCTAGTCCCAAACTCCCAAGGAATTATATTTAAATATAGCTGTAAGTCTTTCTCACCTGGCTTAGAGGAGAATTAAGCCCTAATGCCCCAAGGCATCCATTATATGTAACAAATTAACTTTTCTCCTGTGCATCTAGACTAGCACTAGCTTTGTACCATCCTTGGGAGAATTGAGAAAATAGTCAAGTAATTTTCTGTGTACTGTAGTTCAGATGAGGAATCTTAGTTGAAAATGTTAAAGTTTTCTTGATTTAGTCTTCTTTGCATTTCTATCCTCTCTTAAGAACCTCCCCTCCTCAGCAAAATATTAATGACAAATAAGCCTTTGGTAAAATCTGCTTTATTGGAAAGCAGAACACTCCTTACATATAAGCACTGTAGTTACAATGTATGAAGGCAGGTAAAGGTTTCATTAATGGCACACAACTCTGTTAGATGATAACAGCCAGACCAATATTCTAATTATCTCTATGGAAGGTCCCTTAGAGAAATAGAAAGGAAGTAAAGGAAATGTAGCCAATCCTGAGTCATTCTGTCCTGTTCTCTCACAATAATACTGTCTTCTTTAATAATCATTTCCAACACACACACACACACAGACACACACACATGCACGCAGTCTTTAATGTCTTCTACTCAACAAGTGTGGTTGATATTTCAGCAATAGAAAAATCAAAAACTAAGAAAGATGTTAGTACAGTTGATCTCATGAGCTATCATGTTCTTAAGTTAAAAGAAAACAAAACAAAACAACTTAACAATAAGAACAATGAAGATAAGATAATACAATAATTTCATCTTAGAGATATTTTGTCTTTACTCATGTTTCTCCTGGGTTTTGATTATTTCATTAGTGCATAGAGAAAGTTTAACTATACTCTGTTAGTAAGGGAGATACTTTTAGTGAGTAAATAATGACAATTTTTCTGTTTATTTTATCTACTTTGCCTTTAGTGTCTTCTTCCAGATTACTGCTTCTTGGGCCAGTGGGTTTGGTGCTACAGATGCTGATCAAAAGGACCCCCAAGGAAAAAATTATACACACATGCTTCCAGCGTGTGAATTATTCCCTGGGCATTATGACTGAATTTTGGAATCTGGATTCGTTTGTTTTGTTTTATTTTATTTTATTTTTAAAAGATTTTTTTGACGTGGACCATTTTAAAAATCTTTATTGAATTTGTTACTATTATTGCTTCTGTGTTTACGTTTTGGTTTTTTGGCCACGAGGCATGTGGGATCCCAGCTCCCTAATCAGGGATCGAACCTGCAACCCCTGCATTGGAAGGGGAAGTCTTAGCTACTGGACCGCCAGGGAAGTCCCCGAGTTTGTTTTAAACAAACAACTGTACATGTCAGTTCAAGCTAAGCCTGGTTGAAATTAAAGTATAGGAACGCCAAAGGAAGCTGAAGGTTCTCCTTCTTCTGAAAACATGCTCTGCAAGCTAGCCTAATGCCTCTTTCGATTGCCCCAAATTAACATACAGTTTTAGGCGAATGTCACATAAGGAGATAAGCCACAGATTTCAAAGGGCATCGTATAAATGTAAGAGGAATAGTATTAATAAATTTATAGATTTTATGTAATGAAATGGTGAGTAATGAATAGTTTGTTCATTTACCTTGAAATATACAGTCAACCTTTGGTATCTGAAGGGAATTGGCTCGAGGACCCCTGTGGATACCAAAATCCGCAGATGTTCAAGTCTCTTATATAAAATGGCATAGTATTTGCATATAACCTATGCCCATCCTCCTGTATACTTTAAATCATCTCTAGATTACTTATAATGCCTGATACAGTATAAATTCTAAGCAAATAGCTGCCAGAGTGTGCCAAATTCAAGTTTTACTTTTTGGAACTTTCTGGAATTTTTCTCCTGAATATTTTCCATCCGCAACTGGTTGAATCCGGAGGTGCAGAGCCTTGGATATGGAGGACCAAGTGTAGAACTATCATTTTCCTTAAATAAAGCACAATGATCATTCTGCCCTAGTACAATATATAAAGAGTTTTTCAATGAAATCGTATCACGTTCAGTGTATCTCATTATTAACCTCTGATGTAAAACTGGATTTCAACTAAATCTAATTATGTTGTAGGGAATCTAGCATTAGGAAGTCCTAGAAGTACACATGAAAGGCAGACATTCTTTGTGTTGCCTACTTTTCCTATTGATGTAACACAAAATATTACTATGACATCTAGTACAATGATTTAGGTAATAATGTCACCAGTTAAAGCTATGACATGGATATAATACATAGTTTCAGTTAGCCTATCAGACACAAATCTTCAGGAAACTAGGCTTTATTGGTTCAGATACTTGCCTGCTTGCTTTACAGAACACTTTGTTAAGTGAAAGGAAGAATAATGTCTCCAATTGAAAAACAGAGGGAGTTTGGGGTTGGCAGAATGCAATTGCCCAAGTTAGAGCAAACCAAATTGATCTGAAATCATTTAGATAACAATGTGATGGGCAGCGGACAGCATTTGTTTATGAAGACAGATAATGCTAGGCAAATCTGATTTATTTGGTCTTATAAAATTACTCAACAAGTTTGTGGATAAAGAAAACTCCATGGACAAACAATGTATCTAAATGTTTGTAAAAGCTTTTGATGTGGGTCTGCATGAGATTAAGATAACTGAAATGCTAGGAAGATGTTGCCTGGATAACAATGCAGTGGTGTGGTTATCAGATTTAAAACAGAGTAATCATAAAAAATGGATCATAATAGCTAATTGATATATTTGGCAGGAGACCATAAAAGAGCTTGTGTCTTTATAGATCAATATTGTAAGCAAGTATGAAAATGATTTAGTCCACAAAAATTCATTTACTCTTTCTTCAGGAGATAACAGATCATAAATAAGAATTAGTTCAAAATACTTTACTTTTTGTCCAAAATGAACCATTACTTTATCCTGGCCTCTACTGATACTTAGAAAATTGGTAATTTGTGGTATCTGCCAAAAGCATTAAAATAGATAATCATAAGCTTGATAGGTTTTCAAAACATAGTAAAATCCGATATAAATCTTATAGGTTTGTGACTAAATTCCTTTATAGATTTTTAAGAGCGGAGGATCATTTAAAAGCAAATAGCTATAGGTGCCAGAAATAAGGATGAAGACTGAATATACATTTCTTATTATAAATCACAATCTCACAGCTTGTAAACTGGAACTATATTTAGGAAGACGTATTTTTAAACATCTGATGCAAGTTTTAAAACATGCATTCTCTCTGAGAATGTAGCATTAGCAAATGTAGTAGTAGCATTTCTACTACTCTGTATCTACCATAGAGGAAACACTCCTAAATAAATCCAGAGACACAGGGACATGGATATTAATCATAGAATTTTGTTAACTGTAAACACAGAGCAACAGCAAAATAAACAATGGCATATGCACACTAGGGAATATTATGCAGCAGTTAAAAAGAAATAGGTGATATAAAATAGATAACCAACATGGACCTACTGTATAGCACAGGGAACTATATTCAATATTTTGTAATAACCTATAAGAGAACAGAATCCATAGTGGCTGCACTAACTTACATACATATATATGTATATATGTATAACTGAATCACTTTGCTGTACACCTGAAACTAACACAACATTGTAAATCAATTATACTTCAATTATACAAAACAAAACAGGGGGCTTCCCTGGTGGCGCAGTGGTTGAGAGTCCGCCTGCTGATGCAGGGGACGTGGGTTCGTGCCCCGGTCCGGGAAGATCCCACATGCCACGGAGCGGCTAGTCCCGTGAGCCATGGCCACTGAGCCTGCACGTCCAGAGCCTGTGCTCCGCAATGGGAGAGGCTGAAACAGTGAGAGGCCTGCGTACTGCAAAAAAAAAAAAAAAAAAAAAAAAAAAAAAAAAAATTAAGAAGATATAGAAAGAAAAAGGAATACAGCATGATGTGTTTTAAAGTCTTATTGTCAAATGAACTTTTTTCTTTTTATATTATTTGTTTAAATTTATTTTATTCAAGTATAGTTGATTCGCAATATTGTGTTAATTTCTGCTATAAGCAAAGTGATTCATTTATACAAATATATACATAGTTTTTCATATTCTTTTCCATTATGGCTTATCACAAGATATTGAATATAGTTCTCTATGCTATACAGTAGGACCTTGTTTATTCATTCTCTATATAATAGTTTGTATCTGTTAATCCAAAACTCCTACTCCATACCTACCCACCCCCCTTGGCAACCACAAGTCTGTTCTCTGTCTGTGAGTCAGTTTCATAGATAAGTTCATTTGTGTCATATTTTAGATTCCACATAAAAGTGATATCACATGATATTTGTCTTTCTCTTTCACTTAGGATGATATTCTCTAAGTCTGTCTGTGTTACACCAAATGGCATTATTTCATTTTTTAAACATGTTTATTGGAGTATAATTGCTTTACAATGGTGTGTTAATTTCTGCGTTGTAACAAAGTAAATCAGCTATACATATACATATATCCCCATATCTCCTCCCTCTTGCGTCTCCCTCCCACACTCCCTATCCCACCCCTCTAGGTGGTCACACGATCTCCTAGAGGGGTCACACCCCTCTAGGAGATCACGAGCTGATCTCCCTGTTCTATGCGGATGCTTCCCACTAGCTATCTGTTTTACGTTTGGTAGTGTATATATGTCCATGCCACTCTCTCACTTTGTCCCAGCTTACCCTTCGCCCTCCCCATGTAATCAAGTCTATTCTCTACATCTGTGTCTTTATTCCTGTCCTGCCCCTAAGTTCTTCAGACCATTTTTTTTCTTTTTAGATTCCATATATATGTGTTAGCTTATGGTATTTGTTTTTCTCTTTCTGACTTACTTCACTCTGTATGACAGACTCTAGGTCCATCCACCTCACTACAAATAACTCAATTTCATTTCTCTTTATGGCTGAGTAATATTCCATTGTATATATGTGCCACATCTTCTTTATCTATTCATCTGTCAATAGACAATTAGGTTGCTTCCACGTCCTGGCTATTGTAAATAGAGCTGTAATGAACATTGTGGTACATGACTCTTTTTGAATTATGGTTTTCTCAGGGTATATGCTCAATAGTGGGATTGCTGGGTCATATGGTAGTTCTATTTGTAGTTTTTTAAGGAACCTCCATACTGTTCTCCATAGTGGCTGTATCAATTTACATTCCCACCAACAGTGCAAGAGAGTTCCCTTTCCTCCACACACTCTCCAGCATTTATTGTTTGTAGATTTTTTGATGTTGGCCATTCTGACTGGTGTGAGGTGATAACTCATTGTAGTTTTGATTTGCATTTCTCTATTGATTAGTGATGTTGAGCATCCTTTCATGTGTTAGTTGGTAATCTGTATATCTTCTTTGGAGAAATATTTAGGTCTTCTGCCCATTTTTGGATTGGGTTGTTTGCTTTGTGATATTGAGCTGCATGAGCTGCTTGTAAATTTTAGAGATTAATCCTTTGTCAGTTGCTTCATTTGCAAATATTTTCTCCCATTCTGAGGGTTGTCTTTTCGTCTTGTTTATGTTTTCCTTTGCTGTGCAAAAGCTTTGAAGTTTCATTAGGTCCCATTTGTTTATGTTTGTTTTTATTTCCATTCCTCTAGGAGGTGGGTCAAAAAGGATCTTGCTGTGATTTATGTCATAGAGTGTTCTGCCTATGTTTTCCTCTAAGAGTTTTATAGTGTTTGGCCTTATATTTAGGTCTTTAATCCATTTTGAGTTTATTTTTGTGTATGGTGTTAGGGAATGTTCTAATTTCAGTCTTTTACAACTAGCTGTCCAGTTTTCCCGCACCACTTATTGAAAAAGCTCTCTTTTCTCTATTGTATATTCTTGCCTCCTTTTTCAAAAATAAGGTGACCATATGTGTGTGGGTTTATCTCTGGGCTTTCTATCCTGTTCCATTGATCTATATTTCTGTTTTTTTGCAAGTACCATACTCTCTTGATTACTGTAGCTTTGTAGTATAGTCTAAAGTCAGGGAGCCTGATTCCTCCGGCTCAGTTGTTCTTTCTCAAGGTTGCTTTGGTCATTTGAGGTGTTTTGTGTTTCCATACAAATTGTGAAATTTTTTGTTCTAGTTCTGTGAAAAATGCCATTGGTAGTTTGATAGGAATTGCATTGAATCTGTAGATTGCTTTGAGTAGTATAGTCATTTTCACAATGTTGATTCTTCCAATCCAAGAACATGCTATATCTCTCCATCTGTTTGTATTGTCTTTAATCTCTTTCATCAGTGTCTTATAGTTTTCTTCATACAGGTATTTTGTCTCCTTAGGTAGGTTTATTCCTAGGTATTTTATTCTTTTGGTTGCAATGGTAAATGGGAGTGTTTCCTTAATTTCTCTTCCAGATTTTTCATCATTAGTGTATAGGAATGCAAGAAACTTCTGTGCATTAATTTTGTATCCTGCTACTTTACCAAATTCATTGATTAGCTCTAGCAGTTTTCTGGTAGCATCTTTAGGATTCTCTAAGTATAGTATCATGTCATCTGCAAATAGTGACAGCTTTACTTCTTCTCTTCCGATTTGGATTCCTTTTATTTCTTTTTCTTCTCCAATTGCCGTGGCTAGGATTTCCAAAACTATGTTGAATAACAGTGGTGAGAATAGACAACCTTGTCTTGTTCCTGATCTTAGAGGAAATGGTTTCAGTTTTTCACCATTGAGAATGATGTTGGCTGTGGGTTTGTCATATATGGCCTTTATTATGTTGAGGTAAGTGCCCTCTATGCCTACTTTCTGGATGGTTTTTTATCATACATTGGTATTAAATTTTGTCAAAAGTTTTTCTGCATCTATTGAGATGATCATATGGTTTTTCTCCTTCAGTTTGTTAATATGGTTTATCACATTGATTGATTTGTGTATATTGAAGAATCCTTGCATTCCTGGAATAAACCCCACTTGATCATGGGGTATGATCCTTTTAATGTGCTGTTGGATTCTGTTTGCTAGTATTTTGTTGAGGAGTTTTGCATCTATGTTCATCAGTGATATTGGCCTGTAGTTTTCTTTCTCTGTGACATCTTTGTCTGGTTTTGGTATCAGGGTGATGGTGGCCTCATAGAATGAGTTTGGGAGTGTTCCTCCCTCTGCTATATTTTGGAAGAGTTTGAGAAGGATAGGGGTTAGCGCTTCTCTAAATGTTTGATAGAATTCACCTGTGAAGCCATCTGGTCCTGGGCTTTTGTTTGTTGGAAGATTTTTAATCACAGACTCAATTTCAGTGCTTGAGTTTGGTCTGTTCATATTTTCTGTTTCTTCTTGGTTCATTCACAGAAGGTTGTGCTTTTCTTTGAATTTGTCTAATCCCTCCAGGTTTCCACTTTATTGGCATATAGTTGCTTGTAGTAATCTCTCATGATCCTTTGTATTTCTGCAGTGTCACTTGCTACTTCTCCTTTTTCATTTCTAATTCTACTGATTTGGGTCTTCTCCCTTTTTTTTTTTGATGAATCTAGCTAATGCTTTATTAATTTTGTCTATCTTCTCAAAGAACCAGCTTTTAGTTTTATAAGTCTTTGCTATTGTTTCCTTCCTTTCTTTTTCATTTATATCTGATCTGATCTTTATGATTTCTTTCCTTCTGCTAACTTTGGGGTTTTTTTGTTCTTCTTTCTCTATTTGCTTTAGGTGTAAGGTTAGGTTGTTTATTTGAGATGTTTCTTTTTTCTTGAGGTAGGATTGCATTGCTATAAACTTCTCTCTTAGAACTGCTTTTGCTGCATCCCATAGGTTTTGGGTCGTCATGTTTTCATTGTCATTTGTTTCTAGGTATTTTTTGATTTCTTCAGTGATCTCTTGGTTATTCAGTAGTGTATTGTTTAGCCTCCATGTGTTTGTATTTTTTACAGATTTTTTCCTGTAATTGATATCTGGTCTCATAGTGTTGTGGTCAGAATAGATAATTAACATGATTTCAAATTTCTTAAATTTACCAAGGCTTGATTTGTGACCCAAGATATGATCTGTCCTGGAGAATGTTCCATGAGCACTTGAGAAGAAAGTGTATTCTATTGTTTTTGGATGGAATGTCCTATAAATATCAATTAAGTCCATCTTGTTTAATGTATCATTTAAAACTTGTGTTTCCTTTTTTATTTTCATTTTGGATGATCTGTCCATTGGTGAAAGTGGGGTGTTAAAGTCCCCTACTATGATTGTATTTCTGTCAATTACCCCTTTTATGGCTGTTAGCATTTGCCTTACGTATGGAGGTGCTCCTATGTTGGGTGCATAAATATTTACAATTGTTATATCTTCTCCTTGGATTGATCCCTTGATCATTATGTAATGTCCTTCTCTGTCTCTTGTAATAGTCTTTATTTTAAAGTCCATTTTGTCTGATGTGAGAATTGCTACTCCAGCTTTGTTTTGATTTCCATTTGCATGGAATATTTTTTTCCATCCCCTCACTTTCAGCTTGTATGTGTCCCTATGTTTGAAGTGGGTCTCTTGTAGACAGCATATATATGGGTCTTGTTTTTGTATCCATTAGGCCAGACTATGTCTTTTGGTTGGAGCATTTAATCCATTTACATTTAAGGTAATTTTCGATATGTATGTTCCTATTACCATTTTCTTAATTGTTTTGGGTTTGTTTTTGTAGGTCTTTTACTTCTCTTGTGTTTCCTGCCTAGAGAAGTTCCTTTAGCATTTGTTGTAAAGCTGGTTTGGTGGTGCTGAATTCTCTTAGCTTTTGCTTGTCTGTAAATGTTTTAATTTCTCTGTCGAATCTGAATGAGATCCTTGCTGGGTAGAGTAATCTTGGTTGTAGGTTTTTCCGTTTCATCACTTTAAATATGTCCTACCACTCTCTTCTGTCTTGCAGAGTTTCTGCTGAAAGATCAGCTGTTAACCTTATGGGGATTCTCTTGTATGTTATTTGCTGTTTTCCCCTTGCTGCTTTTAATATTTTTTCTTTATGTCTAATTTTTGATAGTTTGATTAATATGTGTCTTGGCATGTTTCTCCTTTGATTTATCCTGTATGGGGCTCTCTACGCTTCCTGGACTTGATTAACTATTTCCTTTCCCATATTAGGGAAGTTTTCAACTATAGTCTCATCAAATATTTTCTCAGTCCCTTTTTCTTCTCTTCTTCTTCTAGGAGCCCTATAATTTGAATGTTGGTGTATTTAATGTTGTCCCAGAGGTCTCTGATACTGTCCTCAGTTCTTTTCATTCTTTTTTCTTTATTCTGCTGTGCAGTAGTTATTTCCACTATTTTATCTTCCAGATCACTTATCCGTTCGTTTGCCTCAGTTATTCTGCTATTGATTCCTTCTAGAGAATTTTAATTTTCATTTATTGTGTTGTTCACCATTGTTTGTTTGCTCTTTAGTTCTTCTACATTCTCGTTAAACGTTTCTTGTATTTTCTCCATTCTATTTCCAAGATTTTGGATCATGTTTACTATCATTAATCTGAATTCTCTTTTCAGGTAGACTGCCTATTTCCTCTTCATTTGTTTGGTCTGGTGGGTTTTTACCTTGCTCCTTTATCTGCTGTGTGTTTCTCTGTCTTCTCATTTTGCTTAACTTACTGTGTTTGGGGTTTCCTTTTCGCAGGCTGCAGGTTTGTAGTTCCCGTTGTTTTTGGTGTCTGCCCCCAGTGGCTAAGTTTGGTTCAGTGGTTTGTGTAGGCTTCCTGGTGGAGGCGACTAGTGCCTGTGTTCTGGTGGATGAGGCTGGATCTTGTCTTTCTGGTGCGCAGGACCGCATCTGGCGGTGTGTTTTGGGGTCTCTGTGAGCTTGTTATGATTTTAGGCATCCTCTCTGCTAATGGGTGGGCATGTGTTTCTGTCTTGCTAGTTGTTTGGCATGGGGCGTCCAGCACTGTAGCTTGCTGCTCATTGAGTGGAGCTGGGTCTTAGCATTGAGGTGATTTCTGGGAAAACTTTCTCCGTTTGATATTATGTAAAGGCAGGAGGTCTCTGGTGGACAGACGTCCTGAACACGGCTGCACCTCCTCAGAGGCACAGGCTTGACACCTGGCCGGAGCACCAAGACCCTTTCAGCCACATGGCTCAGAAGAAAAGGGAGAAGGAAGGAAGGAAGGAAAGAAAGAAAGAGAGAAAGAAGGGAGAGAGAGAGGGAGGGAGGGAGGAAGAAAGAAAGAAAGAAAGGAAGGAAGAAAGAAAGGAAGAAAAAGTTATTAAAATTTTTTTAATAATAAAAAAATTTTAAAAGTAATAAAAAAGTAACAAAGAAAGAAGAGAACAACCAAACTGAAAACCAAATCCACCAATGATAACAAGCGCTAAAAACTATACTAAAAAACAACAATCAAAAAAACGGATGGACAGAACCCTAGGACAAATGGTAAAAGCAAAACTATACAGACACAAAGAAACACACATATACACACAGAAAGAGAAAATTGAAAGTAAAATGTATATCTATATATATAAAAAGAAAGGAAGAGAGCAACCAAATCAATAAACAAATCTACCAATGATGATGAACTCTAAATACTAAACTACGATAAACATAAAACCAGAAACAAGTTAAATGCAGAAAGCAAACTCCAAGTCTACAGTTGCTCCCAAAGTCCACTGCCTTAATTTTGGGATGATTCGTTGTCTATTCAGGTATTCCACAGATGTAGTGTACATCAAGTTGATTGTGGAGATTTAATCCACTGCTCCTGAGGCTGCTGGGAGAGATTTCCCTTTCTCTTCTTTATTTGCACAGCTCCTGGGGTTCAGCTTTGGATTTGGCTCCGCCTCTGCGTGTAGGTCGCCTGAGGGCATCTGTTCCCTACCCAGACAGGGAGGGGTTAAAGTAGCAGCTGATTTGGGAGCTCTGGCTCACTCAGGCCTGGGGGAGGGAGGGGGGGTGGGGGGGTGGGGGGGTGGGGGAGGGAGGGGTATAGAATGCGGGATGAGTCTGCAGCGGCAGAGACCGGCGTGACGTTGCACCAGCCTGAGTTGCACCGTGTGTTTTCCCGGGGAAGTTGTCCCTGGATCACAGGACCCTGGCAGTGACGGGCTGCACAGGCTCCCGGGAGGGGAGGTGTGGATAGTGACCTGTGCTCGCACACAGGCTTCTTGGTGGCTGCAGCAGCAGCCTTAGCGTCTCATGTCTGTCTCTGGGATCCGTGCTGATAGCCCGTCTCTGGAGCTCGTTTAGGCGGTTCTCTGATTCCCCTCTCCTCGCACACCATGAAACAATGGTCTCTTGCCTCTTAGGCAGGTCCAGACTTTTCCCCCAACTCCCTCCCGGCTAGGTGTGGTGCACTAGCGCCCTTTAGGCTGTATTCACGCACCTAACCCCAGTCCTTTCCCTGGGGTCTGACCTCCGAAGCTGGAGCCTCAGGTCCCAGCCCCCGCCCGCCCCGGCGGGTGAGCAGACAAGCCTCTAGGGCTGGTGAGTGCTGGTCGGCACCGATCCTCTGTGCAGGAATCCCTCTGCTTTGCCCTCTGCAGCCCCGTTGCCGCGCTCTCCTCCGTGGTTCCGAAGCTTCCCCCCCGCCACCCCCCCCACCCCGTCTCTGCCAGTGAAGGGGCTTCCTAGTGTGTGGAAATTTTTCCTCCTTCACAGCTCCCTCCCAGAGGTGCAGGTCCTGTCCCTATTCTTTTGTCTCTCTTTTTTCTTTTGCCCTACCCAGGTATGTGGGGAGTTTCTTGCCTTTTGGGAGGTCTGAGGTCTTCTGCCAGTGTTCAGTAGGTGCTCTGTAGGAGTTGTTCCATATGTAGATGTATTTCTGATGTGTTTGTGGGGAGGAAGGTGATCTCCACGTCCTACTCCTCCACCATCTTTATTTCATTCTTTTTTATGACAGAGTAGTATTCCATTGTATATATGTACCACATCCTTTTTATCTGTTCATCTGTCAATGGATATTTAGGTTGTTTCCATGTCTTGGCTAATGTGAATAATGCTGCTATGAACATAGGGGTGCATGTATCTTTTCTTTTTTCTTTGCGGTACGCGGGCCTCTCACTGTTGTGGCCTCTCCCGTTGCGGAGCACAGGCTCTGGATGCACAGGCCCAGCGGCCATGGCTCACAGGCCCAGCTGCTCCGCGGCATGTGGGATCTTCCCGGACTGGGGCACAAACCCATGTCCCCTGCATCGGCAGGTGGATTCTTAACCACTGCACCACCAGGGAAGCCCATCTTTTTGAATTATAGTTTTGTTTGGATATATGCCCAGGAGTGGGATTGCTGGATCACATGGCAACTCTATTTTTAGTTTTTTAAGAAACCTCCACACTGTTTTCCATAGTGGCTGCACGAACTTACATTCCCACCAAAAGTGTAGGAGGGTTCCCTTTTTCCACACCTTCTCCAGCATTTATTTGTAGACTTAATGATGGTCATTCTGACCAGTGTGAGGTGGTACCTCATTGTAGTTTTGATTTGCATTTCTCTAATAATTAGCAGTGTTGAGCATATTTTCATGTGCTTGTGGGCCATCTCTATGTCTTCTTTGGAGAAATGTTTATTTAGGCCTTCTGCCCATTTTTCAATTGGGTTGGTTTTTTGTTTTGTTTTTTGTTTTTTTGAGGTTTTTTTGTTACTGAGTTGTATGAGCTGTTTGTATGTTTTGTAAATTAAGCCCTTGTCGGTTGCATCAAAAAAATACTTTCAATATATATGCACAATGGGTTACAATAAAATGTTTAACAATATCTACAAAATGGCTACTAACGAATCAGAACTGACATTGGCCGTGGAGCTAGGGCAGGACCCTAAAAACCTGTTGGTATGTTGGACATTAACTCTTTAGTTGATGGATAATGGGCAGGTGATTGGTGTTTGGGAGAGGCTGCAACATCTGGGGGAACCAAGGGGAGAACATTTGGAAGGGTAGTGGCTATTTGTTTATTGGTACAGAAGTAGTTTAATATTTTAATAACTGATACAGCTTTTTTGGTGGGTAGCAGCTTTATAATAGCCAAAGGACCTAAGAAAAATAACAAACAGAAATTTTGAATAGGTTAAATTATAAAAAATGAAATATAATTTACATAAACAGATTACAAAACATTAAACTTCATTGGTAATTAACTAAGTACAGATACTTAGTAAAAATAATACTTTTCACTTATCTAACTGGCAAGTATTTTGTCTCATAAGTGACAGAATATATAGTCAAGGGAAAAAGGTAAAGAAAAGGCATTCCTAAGCCTGCTGATAGAAGTATAAACAGGTACAACCTTTCTGAAGGACATTTTCTTAATATTTGTCAAAAACATTTAAAATGTTAGTCTGACTGAATGGTTCTGGTAGTGTTAGGTTAAATTAGATCAGTTCTTCCAGTGAGAATAACTAAAAGATCTAGGTTTAAAATTTATTCTTCAAGCATAAAAGGGTATGAAGAGATAGTATGGAATTACCAGACTAAAGGTGAAGGAGAAATGGGAATCGAAATACGGATCTTTTCTGCCCTGAGGGAATTTGCTGATTGGCAAAAATCAGAGTGTTTGTCTTGATAGACTTGCAGTGCAAAGGAAACAGAAAGCAAAACCCAGAAGCTGTACACTACAGGAGGTCTAAGAGGGGAACCTCCTCCACAAGATACTGGGACTCCAAAGCCCTTGAGTATTTAATGCTTGTGTTCAAATTGCCTGGATCAGTGAATCTCAAATCCTTGAACTTGGGTTAAAATAATTCTGGATTGGCAGTGCTTCCAGACGCTTGGCAGAAGGAGATACAGGCCCTCTCTTGAGTAAGATACTTTTATCATAGGCCTAAATAATTTCTAT
Source organism: Pseudorca crassidens (assembly GCF_039906515.1). Classification (NCBI taxonomy): domain Eukaryota; kingdom Metazoa; phylum Chordata; class Mammalia; order Artiodactyla; family Delphinidae; genus Pseudorca; species Pseudorca crassidens. The sequence continues at coordinate 63,597,294 of NC_090296.1, read as the reverse complement.
AAATAAATTTTCAAATACGACGTTCAGCACATTCACATATTTCGCAGAATATGAGAATGCATTATCTTCTCAAAGGTAATCAGGTACACAAGGAAACCAGATGAAATGAACAAGAGTCAACAAACAACAAAAACGGACCCATGAAGACTTTAAATACTGGAATTATGAGGTGTGCACTATAAAACAATTATTATGGTGATGTTTAAAGACATGAAAGAGCCGTTTCCCGTTCTCTGTAGATAATGGGAAACTACAGAAAGTAAACAGCAAGTTTGAATTTGAAAAAGGAACCAAATTATTCTGATTTAAAATATTTTAAGTATTGTTGTTTTATTTTAAATAAAATTTATAAATATAGTATATTTTGTAAATAAAAATAAATTTTATGAGTAAAATTTATAAATTTTACACAAGATTTTAAATGTAGATTAGACATGCATTTAAGATTTAATGAACCTCAAGATACATCAAGGGAAATGGTCCAGAATGCAGCCTGGAGAGGGAGGGGTAAAGAGGGGTAAAAGACACTAAGATATAGTGAGAATGTCTAATATGGGTTTAATCACATTTCTAGAAGGAAAGGAAAGAGAATGAGATGAAGCAATTATTTGAAGAGTTAACTGCTGAGGAATTTCCAAATTGACGAAAGACTTCAAGTCATTGATTTTAAGGTGTCTTGTGAACAGAAAGCATGATAAATGAAAAGAAAACCATACCCAAGCACATTGAAATAAAACGTCTGAAAACCAAAGACAAAGAACAAATATTAAAAGCAGCCAGAGAAACAGATAAATTACTTTCAAAAGAGCAACAATATACTGACAGCTGACTTTTCACAAGTAAAAAATGGAAAACAGAAGAGAGTGGAATGTTATTTTCAATGTGCTAAAAGAAAATAATTACCAACCTAGAACTCTATAGGTGGATAAAGACACACTGGAGCTAAGATATTTTGCTCCTAACAAATCTACAGTGAAGGAAATTTTAAAGCATGTACTTCAGGCAGGAGAAAAATGATCCCACGTGGGAAGTCTGAGATACAAGAAAGAGCCCAGAAAGTGGAAAACTTGTGGGTAACTCTAAGGAATATTATCTGTGAAAAACAATAATAATGATGTCTTGTAGATTTTTTAAAATACAAAATTAAAGTACACAACAATAGTAGCATATGTCAGGAAAGGGTAAATGCATTTAAAGTGTTCTAACTTCCTTAATATTATAAAAATAAACTGATAAATTTGTGATGTAATTTTTAAATTATCAATAAGAGGATATAAGCAAAGAGTATAATTTTGAATTAGTAGAGGGGGGAATTTGATACATAAAAATCAGAAATCAGTCTGAAAGGTAAAAAAAGCAAAAGAAATGTAACAGATCAGACAAATGGAAAACTCTTTTGAAGATGGTAGATTTCATTTCAAATATGGTAGCAATTACACAAATGTAAAAGGACTAAATCCTCCAATTAAAAGTTAAAGATTATCTGACTGGTTTAAAAAATTCAGCTACTGTTAACTGGAGACTCATTTAAAACATGATGATAAAGAAAGGTTGAAATTAAAAGAAAAATTCATACCTTGTAAATGCCAATCAAATGATAGTTGATGCATCTAGAGGAAAACATCAGACGAAACAGACTTTAGTCAGAAAGCATTACTACAGATAAAGAGGGATACTTTATACTGATGAGACGTTCGATTAATGTTGGGTCTTCGTTGCTGCACGCGAGCTTTCTCTAGTTGCGGCGAGCAGGGGTTACTCTTTGTTGTGGTGCATAGGCTTCTCATTGCGGTGGCTTCTCTTGTTGCGGAGCATGGGCTCTACGTGCGCGGGCTTCAGTAGTTGTGGCTCGCGGGCTATAGAGCGCAGGCTCAGTAGTGGTGGTGAATGGGCTTAGTTGTTCTGCGGCATGTGGGCTCTTCCTGGACCAGGGCTCAAACCGGTGTCCCCTGCATTGGCAGGCGGATTCTTAACCACTGCGCCACCAGGGAAGTCCCGATAATGCTTTTAATTTATACATACCTATGACAGTCTCAAACTATATAGAGCAAAAATTGAGAGACTACAAAGAGAAATAACATAATTTACCATATATATGTGGGAGGAGGCATATATTAATACTTGGTATGTACAACTGCAAAATACATATACATTCTTTTCAAGCATATGAATGGAATTTATTTAATCTAAAATATAGATAAAGATTGATAAGGCTTTTTTCCCCCTAGCCAGGTAGGCAACCGTCATTATCATTTCAGAATGTTTACTGAGACACATAACACATTATTCTGTGTAGCAAAAAGCTGGTTAGATAGTCAGTCTCTACCCATATGAGTTTACAAGCAACATCAAGTACATAAATACCAATAGTGAGTAAGAGCCAGTGCAGTTGAGGATTTTAGTTCATCTCATTCAATTTAATTCTCATTCTGTGATGTAGGTATTGTTATATCTAATTTAAAAATTATTAATTGAGAGAGAGATGAAGTAAATTTTCTAAGATCACCTCTTCAGTAAATGACAGTGTTAGAATTCAAATCTGCTCATTTTATGAGCAATGAACCAGCTCCAGAAAATACTTACTTTTTTCAGACTGGAAGTAAGGAGGTAGGTATTCTTATAGAAGAATCTCTATAAAATTACGAAGATGGAATCTTTGTGCAGCCTTGACAAAGGTTTTAGTGTCTACAGTATAGGAGAGTTATATACTGAGCCAAAGAAGTGGCTAAAAGAGTTTGATGAGAGAAATACCTTAGAAGACAGAGATGGTGCTGTCATGTTCCCTGAGTAACAGAAATTAAAATACCTTTCCATTGTAACACCTGATGCCATTGAAAATCCTTTTCTTCTAGCTCAAGCTCACTCTTTTCCAATTGCTTACAGTTTCTGAAGTGAATCCCAGTTTCAACAGGCAGTCTTTCATGACCAACTGAAAGTCAAGTTATAATTTCTACTTTCCAGTTTTTAGAATGTGTCAGCTATCTATTTCACTGCTTAACATGGGGAGAAAAGCACTCATAGAGACTGTATAATAATATAGTTCATCGATCAGTTATGTAAATACTGTGCTCTTGTGCCCATGTGACAACAGTTCAAAATATTTGAATAAGTGAGGCCACATCATCTTCTGTCAACGACTTTTTTAATTTTAACTTTTCAATTTAATTTAATTTTTATTTATTTATTTATCTTTCATCGAAGTATAGTTGACTTACAATTTTGTGTTAGTTTCAGGTGAACAGCAAAGTGATTCAGTTATACATACATGTATATCTATTTTTTTCAGATTCTTTTCCCTTATAGGTTGTTACAAAATATTAAGTATAGTTCAATGTGCTATACAGTAGGTCCTTGTTGGTTATCTATTTTATACGTAGTAGTGTGTATATGTTAATCCCAAACTCCTAATTTATCCCTCCTCTCCCCTTTCCCCTTTGGTAACCATAAGTTTTTTTTCTATGTCTGTGGGTCTATTTCTGTTTTGTATATAAGTTCATTTGTATAATTTTTTTAGGTTTCCACATATAAGCAATATTATATGATATTTGTGTTTGTCTGACTTACTTCACTCTGTATGATAATCTCTAGATCCATCCATGTTGCTGCAAATGGAATTATTTCATTCTTTTTTTATGGCTGAGTATTATTCCATTGTATATGTGTGCCACATCTTTATCCACTCCTCTGTCGATGGACATTTAGGTTGCTTCCATGTCCTGGCTACTGTAAATAGTGCTGCTATGAACATTGGGGTGCATGTGTCTTTTCAAATATCAACTACTTTAATATTCTCCTGGCTGAACTCCCTACCTCAGGTCTCATCCCACTCTCCTAACCTTCTCCACATCTTCACCGTAACCCCAGAGCCTTACAACAACACAGCCATTAGAGTTATCTTTCCAAAACAAAAGTTTGATTATATCATTTCAATGCTCTAGAAAAAAAGTCAGTGGCTTTCTCTGAATAATACCCACACTCAATTTAGTGTGGTATATACAGTGTTCTTTGCAATCTGGCCCCGACTTATCTTTCCAGTCTCAACTCCTCCACTTTGCGCCACATCCCTTACCACAAGGGACATCAGGCCGATGGCCCACTTGTGGAGAATACTGTGCTGTTGTGCCCATGTGACAACAAACGGGGACCACAGAGCTTAAGGAACCTATCCAAGTCATACAGGCATAGTAAGGACTCAAACTGAGGCCTGACTCCAAATCATGGGCTTAATCTAGTAAACTACACTTCTTCCGTCTTGTGTATGTTTTGTGAATCTTGTTTCTTTTACTTTTTAAAAATTTTTTCATTTATTTATTTATTTATTTTTGACTGCGTTGGGTCTTCATTGCCGTGCATGGGCTTTCTCTAGTTGCGGGGAGCGGGGGCTACTCTTTGTGGCAGTGCGTGGGCTTCTCGTTGCAGTGCCTTCTCTTGTTGCGGAGCACAGGCCCTAGAGCGTGCCGGCTTCAGTAGTTGCGGCACGTGGGCTCAGTAGTTGTGGCTCATGGGCTCTAGAGCACAGGCTCAGTAGTTGTGGCGCATGGGCTTAGTTGCCTTGCGGCATGTGGGATCTTCCCGGACCAGGGATCGAACCCATGTCCCCTGCATCGGCAGGTGGATTCTTAACCATTGCACCACCAGGGAAGTCCCATGAATCTTGTTTCAATAAAACAAAATTAATTTTGAGCATACTAAATGCCATGCACAATCAGTGCCATCTTGCATCGTTATTGGGTATAAAGTATCAGCCGGTCACATAAATTATTCTGTTATTTCTGTAGAATTTATATTTGCCATTAGTATCAATAGTTTTCCTTCATATCAGACACTTTAATAATAATGATAATACCTTCCATTCATTTAGGGCTCAGTGTGTGCAATACATTGTGTTAAGCCTTTAAAATACATAATAATATTTAATGATCAAAGCATTCTTTGAGATAATTGTTACCATTCCCATTTTGTGATGAGGAAACTAAGGCTGCAAAATGCTAAGTAAGGTGCTTGAGATGAAACAGCTAGTAGTGGAGCTGGAACTGAACATAATACCATCTCACTTTATAGCCTGTGCCCTTGACGACTACACTATACCGTCTCCCCATAAAGCTCCCATGTTAAACTTCTCAATAATCTGGATCCTACCCTCCATGCCCTATGCCTGAGACTCCTTGTTTTCCACACAGGCAGTCTTATCTTGGGTCTTGTCTTTCCATCTAAGTAGCTGGAAATCTTCTTTCTGCTCCCATTCTCCTAGTTTCTTGGGTACTGGACAGCTTAAGATAGAAACTCTGGTTATGAGCTGGGATTTATTTTCCTTGTAGGGAAGGGCTTCAGAGGGAGGGAATGGGAGTGATCTAAGCCATGGGTCAGGTGGCTGAAGTGGGGAGAAAAGATCTTCCAAGGGTATAACAATTCAAGGAAGACCTTTCTATTCCTCTCATTTTTTCTGCACCAAGATTCCCAAATATCTAGAATCTGGGGCTCTTTATGACTTTGCCTTCCCTCCTCTGTGCTCAAGCTGGGCTCTAGGTTTGTAGGTTGCAGTAATTAAAAAAAGAGATGCTTTTTAAAAATCCAGTGGCTCACTATTTTAGTCATCAATTCATTTATGGATATGCCAGGCATTGTTATAGACACTGGATATACAGCTGTGAACAAAACAAAGAATCTTTGTCTTCATGGACCTTACAGCTTACCGGGGGACAACAGACAATTAACAGATAAACAAATACATATATAATGTGGTGACAGATAATGATAAGTTCTATCAAGAGAAAGCAAGGTGAGCAAAAGGATAGGAAATGATGAAGGGTACTGGTGGGTGTGGGGCTGCCATTTCAGTTAAGGTGGTCTGGGAAGATCCTTCTGAGGTGGACTTCTTTGAATAAAGACCCGAATGAAGTGAAGGGACAAGTCGTGAGCATATCTGAAGAACGAACATTCTGGTAGCATGAATGGCCTTGAGGTGGAAGGGTACATGTCACGTTTGAGGAAAATAAGGAGATCAATGTGTATGGAACAAAATGAGGAAGAGAAGGGTGGGAGATGTGGTTTAAGAATAGCAGGGCCCAGTCAGAGTTTTGGACTTTATTCCAAATATGGTAGGGAGTTATCTGAAGATTTTGAGCAAAAGAGTGAAGTGATCAGGTTTATATTGTAATGGGATCCATCTTGCTGCTGAATGAGGAATACATTACAGAGGGGCAAGAGTGGAAGCAGAGAGACTGAATAGAGTATAGTGGGAGGGAATCTGAGAAGTCTTCAAACTCAGGAAGTGCTTGAGGGTAGAGCTGCCAAGAATTGCTCATGGATTGAATACGGAGTGTTTGTATTTTTTTTTTAAAGATTCTTTTGATGTGGGCCATTTTTAAAGTTTTTATTGAACTTGTTACAGTATTGCTTCTGTTTTATGTTTTGGTTTTTGGCCTCAAGGTATGTGGGATCTTAGCTCCCTAACCAGGGATCGAACCTGCACCCCCTGCATTGGAAGGCGAAGTCTCAACCACTGGACCACCAGGGAAGTCCCTGGAGTGTTTGGCTTGAGCCAGAAGTTTCTGGGATTTGGTTTAGCAGCTAATTGAATGGAGATGCCATTTACCAAGATGAGGATTAGGTTTAGGAGAAGAAATCAAGAGCTTTACATCAGATGTATGAGAGGCCGTTTGACTTCCAAGTTCTTGGGGGAGAAGGGGCCCCTAGTAGGTGCCACTTCAGTTATGCCACTGGTTTTTACCTTGTACAGGGGCATGTCTATGTTGAGGTGAGGGAGCAGGGAAATAGAAGAAATAAAGTTCCTTCTGAGTAATCATCTGATATTCAAGTGACTAGAAAGTAGGTCAGTTATCTGAGCTTGTCTTACATACACTGTGATTTCAGCGCAAGAAGTCTCTCTCTACAGAAAATTTCCTGATTGCTATTATCTCAAAATTCTTGAATTTAAATCAAAGTAATTTATTCCGTAATTAGAAATAGGAAACTTAAAATGCAAATAGCTTGAAAGAGAATTCAGTGTTTATGAGTTTTTATCAAAGTATAACAGAGCAGATGAAGGTCCTGAGCACTAAAAAAAAAAAAGTGTTATTGTCAGGAGAAAGGATGTAGATAAAGAAGCAAAGATTTCACAGTCTTGCCAGGGACTGCCGTACTTATCATAATTTCTAAGTGGGAAAATGGAGAAAGTGGTGTTCATATCTTGAAGGATTATCTGGGTTTACAGCTAAGTGGAGAGTATCCATCTAAATTCTTTCTCTCCCCTTTTAGCCCTTTTTCTACCTTTGATTTAACCCTTAATCTCTTCCCCGAATTGTTATTCAACTGGAAGGCCTGTGGCATGATAGAGGCTTGTCATCTCCATTCTAGGGCCTGAAGTTCTGGAGAATGCTACTTAACTGTGCAATTCCCATTGATGTCCCCCTGTCATTGAGGGACACCACATTTAACACCAGAAAGGATTTAAGGCAGTTTGTACATTACTTTTTCCCTTGATTATCATAGTGCTATGTGTTTATTGCAAAAAACAAAACAAAACAAAACAAAATTTTTTAAAATAACAAAAGAATAAAATCCCTACCAACTAGAAGCAAGTCCAACAACATTCTGGCATATTTCCTTCCAGGGTTTTATTCATTTTGTATTTTCATACTCGAGCTATTTATTATACATGTGACTTTGCATCTTGCTGTTCTTGCTTAACATTAAGACATACATATTTGTCAGAGTCACTGCGTTTCTATGGCTGTGTAACCATCTGTAGTATAGCTGCACCACGATTTACTCAAGGTAGTTTCTGATTATGTACGATTACAAAGAACACAGTGATAAACAGCTTTGCGCGCAAATCTTTTCCCTTCTTTTGGATGATTTACTAAAAGAGGAGTTGGTGAATTAAAGGGTATACCTATTTTTTAAAGCTTCTGCTATTCATTGCTACACTGATTTCCAGAAAAGTTGTGATCAAGTTACACTTCTGGGGAAGTGTGAGGGAGGCCTATTAGAACTATTGGATCTGTAGAAAATATTTGATAGCGATTCTTCTTTTTAAAATAATAATGCTTTTTAAAATTTTGAATACAAGAAGAGAAATGGCTGTGCATTGTTATATGCTAATCATTATTTGCTCTGTTTCATAGTGGTAACATCATACTAACTCAATATTAGATAAGTATTAGCCTACAGGGTAGCCAACACAAATGTTACAGAGTATGGAGAATAGCAGGTGCCCGTGTGCAGTGAAACTCAGGAAACTCTCCTTTAATGGAGGTCGGATATTCACTGGATATTGAGGGAATGAGGTGATGAGGAGAGGAAAGATCAGAGCAGGCATTCTGGGAAGGGGATGGAGTGGGAAGGAGGTGGCCGTTTCCCTCAGAGGAGGGGGAGTTGCAGCGACAGTATGGCAGCGCCCCCGACGGTCTGCCCTTCCTCAGGAAGGAATGAAGCAGAGCTGGTAGGAGGGCGGACCCTTTGGCAACCGGGGTGATATCAATGTCCTTTGGGTCAACCAGAGATTTCAGGGTACATTTCTGTAAAATGATGGGCAGGAATAAAAACAGCTCAGTGCAGGCCAGACCCTCTCCTACACAAATCTGTTTTCCTGAAAATAAAGATACTCCTTGAACACTGTGTTTCTGAACTGTCACGGAAAGAATACAGAGCAGTTATTTGATTTTATTGAATAGCTGTACAGATGGAAGACAGGATGTCTGGAAGCCAGGATGGCTGGAAGGACTCACGGATAGATGGATGGACACACTTGCTATCCATTTAATAACTAGCACCATTCATTCAAAAAATATTTATTGAATATCAGCTCTATGCCGATTACTTCATTAAGTATTCTCACTTTTTAACTGCTCTTTTGACTTTTTAAGTTTCCATGATTTTTTTTCCCTAGGAAACAGACCCACACTCTCAGAAAGGGGAAGGACTGAGGGGAGGAGACTCATTTATCTGTGTTTCCTTTTCTCTCTCTGGCAGAAAGTTTAGGCAAAGATACTTTCCCTCATGCAATTTCAAAAGCAAATGTCACTCCCTCAGTTTAAAACTTTAACTGACTCTCTGCGCCTGTCCTATATAATAAAGTCCAAATTACATGACCTAGTCCTTTACATTCTTTTCACAGTCTGATATGCCATGATTTTGCCTTCCACTCTTTTTTGTTGTGTGTGTGAAAATTTTTATTGTGGTAAAATATAATATATATATATATATATATATACACACATAACAAAAATGCTCATTTAAACAATTTTAAGTGTGCATTTCAGTGGCATTAATTGCATTCACAGTGTTGTCCATCTCTCACCACTGTTGATTAATAAAACTTTTTCCATCACTCCAGAAAGAAATTCTGTAACCATTTTAAGCTATAAGTTCCATTCCCCCAGCCCCTGACCATCAATAATAATCTACTTTCTATTTCTATGAATTTGCCTATTCTAGATATTTCATATAAGTAAAATCTTATAATATTTGTCTTTTTGTGTCTGGCTCATTTCACTTAGTATCATGTTTTCAAGTCACCCATGTTGTAGTATGTATCAGTACTTCATTTCTTTTTGTGGCTGAATAATATTCTGTCATCTGTATGTACTACACTTTATTGCATTTATCTCTTGGTGGACACTGTGTTGTTTCCATCTTGGGCTATTGTGGAGAATGTTACAGTGGATATTGGTGTTGCCAGTGTGTGATTCAGTCCCTGTTTTCAATTCTTCTGTGTATACACCTGGAAGCACAAATGCTGAGTCATATGGTTGACTGCAATTCTCACAGAGTACTAGGCACCCAAGGAAAAGCCCCTCTTGAAAAGGGGTTATCTTAAAGTATTAAAATTCTTATATCAGATTTTCCAAACCACACAATATCTGGGTCATTAGGAGAAAGAGGAAAGGAGAAACATTGAGAAGAAGTTGAGTTAGAAGTCATACATAAACTGACATGTCAGAAATGATCAATTTGGGAAACTAAGTTTACCTACACTACTAAATGACTCAAATATTTTAAATAGTGATTCAGAATATTAATTTTAATTATGAAGTGTCAGGTTTATTTACTTTCTTTAATTTTGTATGATTTCATCCTGTTTAATAGGAAACATCATAATGATGGTGTTTTTCAAACTGTGGGACCTAATCCCCACTAGTGAGTTATGAAATAAATTTGTTTGCTATGACTAGCATTTAAAAAAGAAAGAAAATAGAATTGAGTAGAACATACAAAACTGCATTGCACCTAGTTAAGGGTAAACATTATTTTGTGAAACACTTGTTTCAGTTACGTGTGTGTTCTGTAAAATATTTCTTATTATGGGATGTGATCAGAAAAAAAAATAGTTTGAAGACACCGGTATAATGGAAAGTCTGGGCTTTGGAATTAGCTAGAACTTGGTTTGAATCTGGGCTCTGGGTGACTTCTGCTAGTTACACGACTTCTCTTACAGCTCAATCCTCTCATTAAAAAAGGAGAGTAATAATATCTACTTCTGTTTTGTGTTTGCGAAAAGATCAGATTACTTAAGTAGAGTGCATAAAATATAGCCAGTATTAACAAATATATAATTACTTCCAAATCTTCCCTCAAATAATGCTCTCTATGTAAAAATACTTCATTCACTAGAAGGAAGACAATACGTGTTATTGATGACTAGATCTGTTATGCCATAGTCTACTCTGAAAACACATTGCTCAGTCTGTTTCTGCAGTTTGGCTTAGGAAGGAGGCTTGAACACATAGTTCTTTCCCCTTCCTATTCTCAGATTGTACTTTTCTATACCATGGATTTTTGGCATTTTGTTATACATCTGTCATATATTTTCTAATTATTTCATAGTTCTCAGCTAGTATTACAGACTTTCAAATCTCTTCTAGTGCTTAAAACAGTGCTGGATGAAATTTTTTTGAGCTTTTAAAGGTCCATAGCACACCTTTTGCAAAATATCTCTTATCCAAGGGGAAGCAGATGTAATCCTGATTCCACCAGTATTTCTCACTCAATCTACTCCATGCTAAACAGGTCAGTTAGGCACTGTCATGTCTCTGGGTAGTACAAGTGGAAGGTGTGAACAGAAAAACCACTTGATCTGAGGACAGTCGAAAATGAGATCCCATTTTCCCCTCCCCACTCCTATTCCCAATCGGGGAGGAGGCATTTATAAGCTCTGAGGACCAGGGCCCAGAAACCTGCTGGCGTCCTGAGCTGCAAAGGCTTTCCAGCACGCACGATCTCCCGCACTTAGAGTCCTTCTTCCCTGATGGATTCTCATAGTATCACAGACGCGCGCAGTCTCGATCGATACTGGATGGCAGACGTACTCCCACCGTCAAGTGTAGGCACGGGGCGGTGGATTTAGCCGCCCTGCCGCTCTGTCGCAGCTTCTCATCAGCTCCATACGAGCATAGGACGTTAACTCGTTCCCCGGCTGACACCCAACCGGTCGCCTCCCCGTCGCCCTTCCTCTCGGCTCTGCCACCGTAGAGCCGGGGCTTTTCCGTCAGACTCCCACGCGCGGTGGGCAGCAGGGTCCCGGGCCCGCAAGGAGGGCGCTGAAAGGTGGCCTCTCCGCCCGGCACCCCAGACGGCCCCTGGAGGCCGCTCAGGCACGGAGTGCTGAGCTTCCTCACACTCCGCACCTTACCTTCGGGCGTCTTCGCCTGGTGGGCGGCAGGGAGGAGGCGGCTGCAGGCAGCAGCTAAGCCGGGCGCCGGGGCCCGCGCCTCCGCCGCCCGCCTCCGGGCCCCCCGCGAGCCCAGCCCCGAGAAAGCCCCACCCCCCGCGGCCGCTCCCACTCCTGATTGGCTGGTCCGGCCGAAAGCGACCCGGCGGTCCCTCGGCCCGCGTCTCAGCTATAAAGGCGGCGGACACATGCCTGCGGCGGCGAAGCTCGGGCAGCAGCGGTACTCGCCCGCTATCAGACCCTGCGGCGCCCCGGTTACTCCTTGCCCCCGAGCGCTCCGACTCCACCATGCCTCGGGGCTTCCTGGTAAAGCGAACAAAACGGACAGGTGGCTCGTACCGAATGCGCCTAGCAGAGCGGGTCTTCCCCCTGCTGGGGCCCCAGGGGGCGCCGCCCTTCCCCGAGGAGGCTTCCAGTGCCCCTCAGCCCGGTGCGGAGAGGGCGGGACCCCCAACCCCGGAGGAGGAAGCGGCCCGCGAGCTGTCGGGGTCGTCCTGTAGGGCGGCTGGGGTGAGCCCAGCGGTGGGCGGGAGGGAAGGCGCGGAGTGGAGGGCGGATGGCCGGGAGGGTCCCGGGCCCAGCCCCAGCCCCACGAAGCCGGCGGGCGCGGAGCTGCGCCGGGCGTTCTTGGAGCGCTGCCTCAGCTCGCCCGTCTCCGCTGAGTCCTTCCCCGGGGGCACCGCCACCGTGGCCGCTTTCTCCTGCTCGGTGGCGCCAACAGCAGCACCGACCTCGCGGGAGCAGTTCCTGCTGCCGCTCCGGGCACCGTTCCCAGACCCCGCGCTCCATCCGGACCCCGCGCCTCTCTCGGCCTCCCTGCACGGCCTGAAGCGGGCCACCGGCGGCGAGCGCTGCGCCAAGGCACCTCCGGGCTGCACGTCTGGGCCCGCGGCCGCCGGAGTCAAGAAGCCAAAAGCCATGAGGAAATTGAGCTTCACCGATGAAGTCACCACGTCCCCTGTGCTGGGCCTGAAGATCAAGGAGGAGGAGCCCGGAGCGCCGTCCCGGGGCCTGGGGGGCAGCCGCACGCCGCTGGGGGAGTTCATCTGCCAGCTGTGCAAGGAGCAGTACGCAGACCCCTTCGCGCTGGCTCAGCACCGCTGCTCCCGCATCGTGCGCGTCGAGTACCGCTGTCCCGAGTGCGACAAGGTCTTCAGCTGCCCTGCGAACCTTGCCTCTCATCGCCGCTGGCACAAGCCGCGTCCCGCAGCAGCCAATGCCGCCACAGTCTCCTCAGCCGACGGGAAGCTGCCGCCTTCGTCGACCTCGTCCTCCCCGGATTCCGGGGCTGTTGCATCTTTCCTGGCGGAGGGGAAGGAAAACAACCGGGCAGAGAGAACTGCGGATCAGCACCCGCAGGCCGGGGACAGCTCCGGGGCGGAGCAGCACCGGGACAGCGCCCCATCACAAGGCCTCCAGGTGTTGTCCCACCCCGAGCCTTCGCTGCCTCAGGTCCCTTATACGGCGGGGGTGTTGGGGCGCCGGGTGCCTGAGCCGGGCGGGGTCAGTGCTGCCGGGGGACCCGAGATCTTCGTGTGCCCATATTGCCACAAAAAGTTCCGTCGCCAAGCCTATCTGCGCAAGCACCTGGCCACTCACGAGGCAGGCTCGGCCCGCGCGCTTGCCCCGGGCTTTGGCTCCGAGCGCGCCGCCCCACTCGCCTTCGCTTGCCCGCTGTGCGGGGCGCACTTCCCGTCGGCAGACATCAGGGACAAGCACCGGCTGTGGCATGCGGTCCGCGAGGAGCTGCTCCTGCCCGCTCTGGCCGGGGCGCCTCCCGCAGCACCGGGCCCAGGAGGGGCGTCCGACGGGAGTGCTCAGCAAATTTTCTCATGCAAGCACTGCCCGTCCACTTTTTTTAGCTCCCCAGGCCTGACCCGGCACATCAATAAGTGCCACCCCTCAGAAAGTCGGCAGGTACTGCTGCTGCAGATGCCATTGCGGCCGGGCTGTTGAGGGCGAAAGACAAAGAGGATTGAGGGTGGCCTTGGAGCAAACAGATCATGAGAATTTCTGTGGGGCTTTCTTCAGCTTGCAAGTTTACCCTTTTTCCTTCCTTTATTTTCTCTCCTAAAACTCCCAGTAGTCAATGTGCTGCCAGAGGAGCGGGCAGCGAAATGTAAAATCCCTCTCTAGAGCAGGTATGTATATGGTATAACCGTTCTCGGTCAAGAATGATCAGCTTTAAATCCCTTCTCACTTTCCCCACGAAAATAGGATTCCCCTGCTCCCACCAAACTCTGGAGACCCCAATGAATCCTATATGACTTGTAATTCCTATGGAAAGTCGCAGTGAATGCGTGCATGTCTCTATCTACAAAGGATTCTAGCTACCAAAAGTGGTAGTTTTTTTTTTTTTTTCTCTCTTCTTCCTCTTGTCATCGCAGGCGCCTGTGTAGTTTCTGTCTCAATAGGGTCAGATATCTTGCATTGTATATTCTGTGAATTAAAAGTTATGTGATTGGTGCCAAACTTACGTCGGGTGGGTGGGAAATACAAGACCTGTGTCTGTGGGCAGGAAATGTTAAGATGTTTGTGCGCTTTTGGGTGATACGAGAAATCTCCTTGTAAACTTTCCTTTTCTCAATTATTAAGTCCACTCTTAAGCTAGTGTTTGGAGGTGGGGAATAGCACCTCTTTACTGGAAGGAGTTGAGACACCCCCCAAATTCTCACCTCTAGCTCTCGTGTGCAGTATTCAGGAAGATACTTTAAACCTTTCTTTAAATAGCTTTTGGGAAACACAGAACTCATTTCCTGAAGTTTGACTGTTTTAGTAGGGTTTCATCCAAATTGTTTAACACTTCTGTTGTAATCATAATGTGTATTATATACGACACTATGTTCAGCTTAAGGAAGATGTTAATACTTCTAATCCGCTATGGAAATGAATGGCAATTCATTCAATATTCAATATTTTCTTTTCAGCTGCAACCTGGTTTTGATTTTTTTTGTATTACCATACTTAGCATACATTCTGTACCTATGCCCTAATAGCCAGTTTGGGACACTGGCTGAATATTGCTTGACAGATAGCCCATATTTGTAAGATGCTTACCACCAAATAAATGTACATAGCTGGTGCTTTGTTGTGTTCTGTGTTTGTCTTAAGAATCCCATTGAACACAGCCTATTTTAAAAAGCCTCACTTCTTATCTCCCCAAAGCCAGTATCCTGCTTTATAATCTTTGTGACCCATTTACACAGAATACAGACAGGAGAAATTATATTTTGTAAATGAATGTAATGATGCAGAAATGGGAAAATTTCCTTATATAGTATATATACTATGAAGTATGGGTGCATAGACTGAGCTCCAAAAGGTAAAGAATATGTACTGTTCTTTAAATATTAAAGATACTTTACTACCCAAAAATGTCAACAGGAAATATATTTTAAATATTTTCTTCTTTTTCAAAAAGCTAGTGAATAGTTTATCTGAAGATGAATAAAATGTTAACTGTGCTAATCAACTTCCGTATTTTTAAGTTGGTATTTTCACTCCATTTTGTTACATATCACCAAACCTTTAGCTGTTTATTTTTTTAAAAATGAAAGCACTATAGAAATGTGTAGTTACTTTATCTTTTCTGCAATTCTTAACCTTGGTTGTGGGAAACTGTCTATATTGTTTAATCTTTTTCCCAGGGACTGTCTCTATCCATGTTTATCCTTTATATAAGCTTTCACGGGACTTTTTAACTTTATTTTCTACATAGTTTCATAGGAATTTGTTTTTATTTATAAGGCAATCCAAAATTTAAGTGCACAGGAACTCTGAAAGCCTGCTATAGAAACTGTCTGTAAAAAGTTTTGTTCCTGAATGTATATTACCAAAAAAAAGAGTAAAATTTAACAAATCAAAGCATGAGGGTGAGATAAATTGATGCTTTAACCAAGTGCACTGGGGGAAGTTTCTGCGAGCTCTTATGAAGGTGAAAATTTTCCTGTAGTTTTAATGACTGTGGTAGGATCTCTGAGAAATAAGGTGGGGTATATCCTGAGAAGGGAATTAAAATTCAGTTTTCATGGTGAGCTAAGATAACCTAGGTTTATGCTTTATATCTCTCCATTAATCATACAGCCCTGCTTAAGTCTGAAAAAATATAGAAGACAAAATACAAAAGACAAATCAACACTCATGGACACGAAATGATAAGAATATTTTTATTGTATTATTAAATACTATCTTTTTTCCACTGTTACAAATTTGTAGATACTACATGAATGATGATACATAATTTATATTTTATAGTTTGCCAGTATGATGTATTTACACATGCAGTTAGTACCAATGTCATGCTACATTTCCTTAGGAGATGCTCGTTCAAAACAAAATGTGAGCAGCTTATCTACTGTAGGAAAATACTTCTGGAGGGTGGAAGGTACACCAACCCGCACGTGCAAGTTCAGTATTAACAATATTAGATTAATTTAGACTCCTGGGTCATGTTCCCTTTTCTTTGACAATAATACACATAATTTAAGCCACACATTTATGTCAGAAAAGTTTTCTCCTTCTTTTCTATTTTCCTACCCACCCCACCCCATTCCTCCCTTTTTGGTACTTAAGAAAGAACATAGATATACCAGGATCCAGCAGCCAATAAGGGGCCACAATCTCAAAACAGAAATGGCATTTAACAGTGATACCATTTAAAAAGCAAAACATTAGAAAAATATTTGGAAGCTAAACATGAATCAAAGTTCAGCACAGTGATTTTTCTGGTTTTTAGATATGTCATGGCATCACCTGCACAGCAAAGAAATGAGACATTGCTTTGGGAAGAAAAAGTTAATGCTAAAATTATTTCAGCTGGAACTTGAGATACTAAAAGACCATTTATTTTAAGTGGTTTATTTTGATAACATAAATAATCCACACATATCCTGTGTATTAACAGATTTGCAACTATTGCTACAACTTTACAAATGCTTAAATTTAAAGATGTACATTTATTAAAAAAATTATATATTTACTGAGCCATAAAGTTGTAATGGGGCACGATAAATAAAATAATGAGACTATCTGTCCAATTATATTTTGGCTCAAAGTTAATTACGAAATTAAAAGTAAAACTACTTACACATAATTATCTAGGGAAGGTAAAGGGTGTAGAATAAAACTCCCCCCCCCCCCCCACCATACGGCAGCTTGGAGTGTGGGGGGAAAACCAACCGAATAAACAACCCAAATCTAAAATACTAAGTTACAAGTTATTTAAATCCAGTGTTTTCTAAAATAAATGTTCAGGAAGGAACATGCATGTTATGGCAAACACGAAGCCTGAAAGGGTTAACGCTATGTTCATGCTAAGGTGGCTACTGCTGATCACTGCTGGGCTGCTGTCTCCTTAGGATTTATTGGCTGAGCCAGAGGAACGACGCAGCTTCATGGACATGCGGCTTTTGCTAGTTCGAGGAGACATTGGTGAGGCCAGGTCAGCCCCGTCTACCTGCGTTGCTGTGGGAGTTTCACTGGGTAGAATCTCTGGGTAGGAGCCTGTGGGAAACAGCAAGAGCATTAGTGCAAGTCATCCAGCCACTCATCCTGTAAGAAATAACTTTTCTGCTACAGATCTGCAGCATGGATCCCAACCCTTAGTGAGGTCTTTTGAGAGGAAAGAGCAAGCCCCAAACTTGCTTGTTATGACAGTGATCTGGAGGCTCATGTCATCATATTAGCAAGAAAGCACCAATCGTTATTTCCAGAGCCAGAACCAACCAGAGAGCTCCCCAGAAAAAGCAATGGGAAGCAAAATCTTTGGGACAGAAAGGACAGGGATCCAAAGCACCATTAGCATGCACGTGCACTTAAGAATCAGGTGAGAAGGACCAATTCCTATCTCTAGGGTACAGGGTATAATCAAGAAAAGGGCCTTCATTGCTCAAACTTGAAAACAAAACAGCACCAAACGTTTCCAAAAAGGAACTTAGCAGTATGAGACCATTATACATGCTAGGTAGTTAAATATGCTTTTAAGAAGGAGCAAGATAAATTCCCTGGGGAAGGAAGAGGACAAGAACTCTTATCTGAAAGTCAAAAAAGACAAACTGATCTCTCAAAGTGTCTCAACTTAGAATTGACAAGTAATGCTTTTGTTTTCTTAAACTTTTGCAGTTACACTATCCAGTCATAGCAAGTAGATAACCAGTAGAATTTAGTAAGATATAAAAATTTGAAAGAAGCAAAACAAGTTGAAATTGGAAAATTCTTCATATCATTTATTTACAAAGTAGTTCTTCACCTTTGTACTTTATTTCTGAGTTATGATTCTCTAATTCACAGCAATACTACAGAACTTTGCACACTATAGGTTCTTAAATATTTCATGAATAAGAAATTACATTAAAAATTAAAAACCCTTCCAGAAAAATCTGAAAATATAACACAATAACAAATTTTTAAAAATTCTATATATTTTGAGGCATTTTAATCCAGATTTCCTTGGTCTTATGTACATAAAAATTATCTTTACGAGTGTCACGAACAAAGACATGTCACACAGGTTGCAGGCTTAAACTTACACAGCTCCTAACTCTGTAGGGAAACTTTTGGCATATTTGTTAGCCAGCGTAGCACCACACTGACACTTCGAGCTTGGGAATACTTATACGACTATTTCCATATAATGAAACATTTGTGCTTAAACTGAAGTTATGAATATTTATAAGGAAACATAAAACTGTTCAATAAGGGGTACAGATCCTACTGAGATGTCTTAGGAAATTAAGAATGTATCTCTGTAGAACACTTAAAAGTTTTTAAGGCCAAATATTATACTTAAGAACAAATATACATTGTCAAGGAAAAAACATTTTATCACTAATCCTAATCCAGGTAAATTGCCCTCCTTTTTAAAGTAATCTCTCCAACATTCTCTTTTCTAATTGAAATGAGGTTGACCTTCAAAATACAAGAAGGACATATATTTCTGTCCACCTTTACTCTTCCTGAAGATCTGAGTTGGTTCATACTGGGCCCATACTGGAAAACCTAGAGGAGAATATGAATCCACGGACCTTTTTGGGGAAGCACTGCAGATGGATGGCAGAAGGAAGGTGAAGAGCAGTAGCTCATGCTTTGCTGGTAATGCATACTATTCCCGGCCAGTCATGAGAGGCCTTCCCATGGCTGTTTACCTTGAGATGGCCAATGTTTTCTAGTGGAGGTTTTGGGAGGAAGAGAACTATCACTGCATTTCTTTCTTTGTTGTGAATGAAGAAATGGAGTAGCGAGCAGAAGTGAGAAAACAAAAGAGAAGATAGATAACAGATATGAGTGACAAAGCGCAGAATTTTACAGGTGTTAACAGAGGAGTAGAGAAGACAGTAATCAGGTTTTTATTATGAAACACAATTGGGCATGCAATGCATTAGGGTGATGAGGTTTCACAATGGACAAATGCTTTGTAAATTCAAATATTATACTTACCCACTAACAAAACAAGTTCAAACAGGAAAAAAAGAAAAGAAAAAAAAGTCTATGAGAGATTCTTTAAACATCTACCTTTTAAAGTGTTCATTGTACTGGTGGCATGTTATGCTAACCACTCAGTCATAAAATCTCTAGGGCTGTACTGTCCAACGTGGTAGCCATTGCCACATCACAGTTAATTAAATTAAAATTATAAATAAATGCAAAAAATTTATAAATAAATGCAAAAAATAAAAATTAAAAATTTGGCTCCTTGGTGCACTAGCCACATTTAAATTGTTTAGCAGTCACATGTGGTTAGTGGCAACCACACTGGACAGTGCAGATACAGAACATTTCCATCATCACAGAAAGTTTTATTACAGAACACTGCTTTAGAGTACGCCAAATTCAAAGAATATTTTCCTCAAAAGCAGCAATTCCTCTATGTCTCCCTTACTGCCTTCAAGGTGAAACCCCCTTTCACTCAACTGAGTCAAATCAGGCTTTTTAGTGTGTGTGGTATACAGTACCGCCTCATGTTTTAGCTAATGATGTTTGTGATAAATACTCAGCATTCCCAAACTCTATAAATAATTTATGGTGGATAGATCTCAACTTTAAAGAATAATGTGATACTTACACTTCATTTCACATCCTATTCTGCCTAAGTATTGATTTATATCACCTGAGTCAGAAAGAATATTGATTTATTTATTTCTATTGATAATATATCCTCTCAAGTATGAAGTTTAAAAAGTATGGGCTCCTATGTTTCACATATAGTATCTATTAATAACATTTTTACAGTACACAGACTGTTGTCTGTATCTTGATGGAATAATAAACTGATTCATATGTTGTACACTGACTACAATGAGCTATTATTACAAATAACATGATGAATATGACTTTGAGCATCTATAAAGATTGTAAAAGGGAACTCAATGCATTGTTATTTATTGTGGCTTTGGTTATACTGCTTGCTGACAAGTATGACCACTTTAAAACTGCTAAAGTTACTGGACCTACTAAACGTAGCCTTTAAAAATATTGTGACTTTGAAAGCAATTCTAATTAACATTGAACTAAGAGGCAGCGTCATCTTAGAAAGAGCATGGGTTAGACAGACCCATGACAAGTTTGTCATGTTACTAGATGCTGGATATTGGGCAAACTAACCTGAGACAGTTTTCTTATTTGTAAAACAAAGACAATACTAGTTATTTTGCAAAGTTGTGGGGAATGAATGCCTACATATGCAAAGATACTGGCACACAGCAGGTATACAATAAGTGTAGCTATATAATAAAACTATGATAAGAGCAAACATTAATAGACTTTAGATCAAAAAAGATGAGGATTAGAAAAGAAGGGACAGAAACTAGAAATATTTTTGAAGAAAATGACCACTTAGAAAACATCAGTTGTTAAAATGTGGAGAACTCAACGTAACTGTTTAGTTTGGGGGAAAATAAAGAATATCCACTTTTATGTTAATATCCCTATAAAACATAACCTTACATTAAAGGACAGATTACCCAAATAATCTTACTGCCTTAATATTGTTAAAGGAGTTGGTAAGTGATTAAGATTGGTGTCGACGCACCACTGAGTGTCATAAAGTAACACATAATTTAAAATAAAACAGTACAGAAACGCAGACAAACATGAGGTTTCAAGATATTCAGGAACTACCATTATTGTAGACTTAGAACATATCGGTCTAAGTTTGTCATATTTTATCTCCTTACAAATGGGAAAACTGGGTTTAGGATAGATTAATTCATTTGAGTTCATGCAGATAAGAAATAGCAGAGCTAGGATTTAAATCCAGATCAGTCTGATTCCAAAACCCATAGCTCTCCCACGGCAACCTTAAAACTATACTAAAGATAAATAAATAATAAAAAATGATTTTTCAATGGGTGGAAAAGTAGAGTCTTCAAAATAAAAATTTTTAACAACTTCTAATTTGCAAATATGACAGGTTACTGGGCAATTTCTCTCCTCTCTCAATATCAAGAAGGGACTGAAAATATTTAGACTAAATGAGTAATTATAATACTTCAAGTACTCTGAAGTCAGACTCTGACTTTACCAAGTGACTGTTGGTAAGGTTTTTTGTTTGTCTCATAGAATTGCCATGAAGATTCAGTGAGAGGATGCATGTATAGTACTTAGCACACCGCCTGGCACTCAGTAATCGCTCAATTATTTTCATTACACAAATTTTACATCTGAATGAATGCTCTATATGAAAACTGAACCTAGTAATTATTGTTATAAAAGGTTAATGGACTTTATTTAAGATTAATATTATTTGCTTCTTGGTCAACAACATACAAGCCAAATTTCTAAGTTTAAAATACTGAAAAGAGAACACATTTGGCTGCTTATAATTTCAGGCTAACCTAGTGATAAATAAATATGATTATTTATTTTTAAAAACATTTGTTTTTAAAAACACAGTAAACAAACTTATAGCTTATGTTATATGTTGAAGGAAACATTTTCTACTGGCACTGACAAATAATATTTAGGATATATATAAAATAACTGTCTTCTGAAGAGCTACAATCTTTTCTGAAGAGCTACAATCTTTTCTTCCAGATCATTTCAAAGCCTAGGAAAAGGAGACAAGTTTAATGGCTAAATTTTGATGATTCATTCCATTCAAAGATTCAAAGAGATGGGCCTTACAATCATAATACTATCTCATCTACATGTGGCAATACAGATTTTGTGAATTAACAGCAAAACTGAGGTTAGAATTAAGGAAGATTAGACACTACTCTAGGTCTTCAAAATCACTGTTAGATTATCTCTTATTTTGATGGCATAGAAATATTTGAATCTTATTACTAATTTTTAGAAGATTTACTTAGATAGGAACCTATACGCTTTCTAAAGGTAATTATGCAAAGTGGTATGTATGTATACGTATATTTATGTATGTATACAGTGGACCCTTGAATGTAGGGGCTAGGGGCGCCAACCCTCTATATAATGTGCCTATAACTTATAGTCAGCCCTCCATACATGCAGTTCCTCCCTATAGGTGGTTCTGGTTCCTCTGTGTCTATGGTTCTGCATCCACGGATTCAACCAATCTCAAATTGTGTAGTACTGTAATATATACTGTTGAAAAAAAATGCATGTTTAAGTAGACCTGTGCAGTTCAAACCCATGTTGTTCAAGGGTCAACTGTACATATATATGCATATGTGTGTATATATTTATATGTATATACATGTGCATATATAGAGGGAGTCAAATACCAATCACCCCTTTAATTTTTAAAGTATTGATACTAAAATCTCTAACTTAATTTGTAGAGAAACAAATCCAAAGAGAGGTACATACTAGTTCAACTAATAGAGTATTAGCTGTAATTCTAGATATGCTACATAATAGGCATTGAAAAATACTTATGGCTGATGATAGTAAAAAGACATAATACTGGAAAAAAACTGGGTGTATTATATATATATTTTATTTTTATTTTTTTGCTATACATACATTTTCTCTGTTGCGGGCAGCACACACATTTGTACTGGACCCGAAGGCTCACTGTGCTGTTCAGGGTGTCCCCACCCCTTACTGTTGGCCGCTCTTAAGTGTGGTGTGGATAGACCAGGCTTCCTCCTCAACAGCTGTCTTTTACCTTTTTCCAAAATTGCTGTGTCTGGCTCTGCACATTCCCTTTCCTCCTCTTCCCTTTTTTTTTTTAAAATTAATTTTTATTGGAGTATAGTTGCTTTACAATGTTGTGTGCGTTTCTACTGTACAGCAAAATGCATCAGCTATGCATGTGCATATATCCCCCCTCTTTTTTGGATTTCCTTCCCATTTAGGTCACCATAGTGCATTAAGTAGAGTTCCCTGTGCCATACAGTACGTTCTCATTAGTTATCTATTTTATACATAGCATCAATAGTGTATATATGTCAATCCCAATCTCCCAATTCCTCCCACCCCACCCCTTTCCCCCTTGGTATCCACACATTTGTTCTATGTGTGTATTTTTAATAAGAAAGATAACTTAATATTTACTGTGCACTTGCAGTAAAACAGGATCCTGTTTCTTCTTGTTGGCATTCTAGATTTTTCTTTTATTTAAAAAAAAATTGGAGGGGGAGGGAAAAAAACAACTTGATTTGAAAAGACAACGTGACATTAGGGAAAAATATCTAGATTTTGAACTGCCAATATAATCTGGCCAAGAAGAGAAGTAATTTCATTTTAAAGTTTAGAGTCGGAGGAGAGGTGTTCATGAATGTTAAAAAAGAAGGTTACAGTAAAACTTTTGATATTTTCCACACACGTGCCTGACAAAGATAAAGGGATTTTTTTCCTGTAATTTTTTTTTAAATAAAGGACATGAAAAATCTAATAATGTTTTAATGTAGTTATGGAAGATCAACAAAGTGTGACATCACGATATCTCCCTCAGTGACCTTAGGGATAAAAATAATTTCCCTTAAGTATCAGTCTACTGCCACAGACAGTCCATTTTGAGAAAATACAGTTATGAAATTTATGGATCAACTATGATATACCAAAAATGATTTTGTATCTATTTAAATAATACTAAAAATTATCTAGAAGAAGCCCCATTGGATTTCAATGTCATCACAGTTGATACATTACTGTTAACCAGGAAGTAGGTTTTAAATAAGCTTGAGCCAAGTTAAGTTTTAAGCCAAACTTAAAACAGTATTTTTCCACAACTCCACTGAATAGTATTATATTATAGGTTTGGTTAGAAAGAATAGATTATATCCTTTATATGATTATCGTACTGGTATTCCTTTAAAATGTAATTTCAATTTACTGCATTAGTATTGATTAGTATTAGTTTATATGGATGGGGTATGCATGGGATATCTAAAGTTGATCTCAACTGCGGTTGATTCTCGATTACAAGTTAAAAGGAAATGGGGGAAGAACAAAGGGTGTTTTGTTTGACACTTTGTCTTACCTTCAGATAAACAGAACTGATATTTAATGATCTAAATCTCAATGGGGCAAATCAATTTTATCATCATGTTAAAAAGTAATAATGGGGCTTCCCTGGTGGCACAGTGGTTGAAAGTCTGCCTGCCGATGCAGGGGACACGGGTTCGTGCCCCGGTCCAGGAAGATCCCACATGCCGCGTAGCGGCTAGGCCCGTGAACCATGACCACTGAGCCTGCGCGTCCGGAGCCTGTGCTCCGCAACGGGAGAGACCACGACAGTGAGAGGCCCGCGTACCGCAAAAAAAAAAAAAAAGTAATAATGAACCTAAAAATCTTCACATTATGTAATTTTTGAAAAACATAAGTCAGGTCCATATGGCTATTACATGGCCTATTTCATGTCTTCTCTCTCAACTTTGACTTACAACTTTAAAGGGACTTCTACATTTATGGGTTGGTTTGTGACAGGAAAATCAAAATCTGAGATGACTGGGAATAAAAAAGCATTCTTCAGATATCATAATGTTTTTGCTACTGTAAAGGAGTAAATATTTCCTTTTTATATTATTGTGCTGAATTGAAAACCACTGATAAAAATTTTTATCTTTCATAACTATTAAAGTCTGCAAAAAAACCCATAAAAATGTATTAAGTAATACTGGAAAAGTTAGTTACAGTGTTTAAAAACACCTTTTAAAAATTCAAGTGTATGTTTCTAACAGTTCCTAAAGGCAAAGACAATTTAAAAAAATTAACCAAAGAGCCTTGACTTGGCTGCTGTATCACTCTTTACCTAATGTCTCAGAAAGTGAGAATACTACTTACTTCCCATGTTATACATCTGGCCAAATGTGCAGGATAATATGCAAAATATAAGAAGAACATTAAGAAGAGGAATATGAAGGATTCCAGCTAGTAAACAGCTACAACATGAAAACTGACAGCCTTTATACATTTAAGGGGAAAAGTTAGTCTGAACGTGGCTTTATTATCAATATTTTTCATTTGTGAAATTTATGGCTCAACTCTATGTATGGTACACAAAAGTGTTATTCATGTCTATTTTAATAATGTCTGATATTTTATCAGATATTCTCTATTATTAAAAATGAAATGTCCAGGTATACTTAACTAGTTTTTATTTTGTTGTTCATTAATTTATTTTTAGTATCTTTCTTTTACCATCTTTCTTATGCCGAGCTGTGTAATTTTAGATAGTGTCAACCCAGTCTAATATAATTTTCTCTTTGCTAGGTCTTTTATATAATTAATTGAAAGGGCTCCAAGTTTTTTTGTAAAATTATTTTTATAATGGCCAATTAATTGGTGACAGGAATGGAAGCTTTAATTTCATCGACTTTAATTGAGAATTACAGTAATTTTTTTTGCAAGCAAATTAGGCCAGTAAAGGCCAGTACTGTGCCTCTTAAACTACTTAATATAAAGAAAACTTATATAATATGAAGAGAATCTGAAGGCTTATTAAGATGAACTTCAGGTATATTGTATTCTCTTTTCCTGCTTCCCTTGAACATCATTAAAACAGTCATCTTTGTATTTCAGGTGCCTAGTATGGTGTGAGGCACACAACAGAATAACTATTTGATGAGTTAAGATACCCAATAACAATGCAACACATTACAAAATACAAAGACACACCCTTTCAGTTCAGTAGTACTACATTTTCATGCTGAGAAACAAAAAGGTCAATACAACAAGGTGTAACTAACTTCAACCAAGGGTTCTATTATTAGTTATTTTTATCCCAGAACCAGTGTTAGTGTTTCATGCAGACCTAAGTTAGTAAGTATAATTCTGGAAGAAATTTAGTGACAATTTCTGAAATGTTTAGTATGAACCAGGGCAGTGTTAAGTTTGCTTAACTGAGTTACAAGCTTAGTGCTTGCTAATTTTTAAAAAAGGAAATGGGGGAAGAACAAAGGGTGTTTTGTTTGACACTTTGTCTTACCTTCAGATAAACAGAACTGATATTTAATGATCTAAAGAGGGAAAATAAAATAAATGAAACAATCATAAGGAGTGCAAAGAATTACAGAATAGGAAGGCCATGAGTCATTTTTTTCTTACTGATTTCTTCAAAATTAGTTAATTGTAAAAATGCAGTACCCTCTTATAATCTTTAAATATTACAAAATAATTTACTCTAAGTACTTCTAAATCTAGACCAATTATGTTAACTTTATTTGTAAAATTAGAAATGATAAGGTAATATTCTTGGCCATAAAATTTGATCCTCTGAAGTTGAGAGTGCCTGCTCAACTTGTATTTCTTTTGCAGATACTTCAGTAACGATTCCGTGAAACACAATAGTTACTGCCCATTAGCTCAGATAAAATGTAGTGTATGTGCTTTTATGAAGACTGTTGACTTTTAAAGGAACTGTATTTAGGTAAAAGAAAGTATAAATCAAATTTAAAGGCCAAATATGAAAATAATGATGAAGAATATTTATATTTCAATGACTGGAAGTTTATTCAAGCAAGTTTTCCATTATTTTAAGAGTTTTTTAGAACAAAAGGGTATTGCATTTCAAGTTCCAATAATGAACAGTAACTAATACTTGCTTTTAATCTTACCGGCATCAGATGGTAAATGATGGTAGGGAGCTGGAGAAAAAACCTGTGCTGCAAAATCTTCAAATGTCGTTGGTTCTAAATGGTGCTGGACAATCGTTTGCAGATATCGCGCTCTCTCCTCATAGCTGATTTCCTTCAGTTAAGGGTGAACTTAAATGCAGCATACATTGGGAAAGAACCGATTGCATCAAAAAGGACTACTATCACTGCTAAGCCATTACTTCTTAATAAATATAATTATTAACTATTCTTGCATATCATTAAAAGTACAGCTTTTTAAAGAGAAAAAAATGTAGCTTTTAACATAAGTTTACTCTTCAGGATACCACTATACCTGGCAGCTTAACAGGAAGACATTTATTAGAAAATAATCAATAGTAAACTGCTGGAAGAAAGAAAGGCAACAGTTTACTTGGGAAAGGATTCAACTGCTATCAGGTCAGCCTAGGGCTCCTCTTATCTCGTTAATCAGCTTCGATCTGCAGATGTACTCTGAAAAGCCACGCGATAAATACTATAATGCTTAAAATACTATGTCTGAAATTCTGTTCTTCATTTGTAATAATTTATTGTGAAAAATTCCTGCATATCATCTTTTTCTAAAATCCCTGCATTTTCCCAACAATTGTTCTCATTTTGAATGGAAGACTACTGTTGCTGTAATCCTCGAACTTAACTCCATGCAGTTAAGATAAATACACAGCTGAATCTGTATGTCAGGAAAAAATACCTAGTCAATTATAACACTGAAACAAGCAGGAATATTTGCAGAGAGTCCACAGGACTCCTACATACCGTCTAACAAAGCATCTACAGGGCACTGACACTGACAGAAAAATACTGTACTTCCCTTTCACCACATTTTCTTCTCTGATATTATTGACAAGCAACCAGTACCTTGAAGTGTTGTTGCTTTTGAACAACCCACTCCAGGCTTCCTGTTTCAGCAGGCCTGATTGTGCTGTTAGCACAGAGAGGGCGAGAAAGAGAGAGAATTTTTCTGTTGTTCACGAAAGCAACTATGGAAATGGCTGTCAAAATGTAGAGCAGCAGGCAGCAACATACAATTATCAGGAAAAACTCACATGCTGACTTCATGTCGTATAGTTCCTGAACTGAGAAATCAGTTAACCTTTCTTCTACAACTTTTAAAAGTTTTCCAGCTGTACTCAGTGTGCTATGTTGATAGGCTTTACCTAAGACATTTAACTAAGTGTAAAGGATAATAAAAATTTGCTTATTGGTTCTTCTTTATTCATTGAATTTTCCCCAAAACCCATTTTAATATTTTACCCTCAAAATTCATTATTCTCTCTCTTTTTAAAGTTGCAATTCAATTGCTATAATCCTTTAGTTCCAGAGAATGTAGACCGAGTCTACAATCAAGACCAAGAAAAAATTTTGAGAGGAAGATAATTTAAAATGTTAATTCAGTGGGAGATACTGAACCATAGCCAGTTACATTTACAAAAGATTATTGATTGAGAAAAGAAAAAAAAAAGAGTTAAAGGTAAGTCTATATTCATTATGCACTTGACTTAGACTGTGATGTCTTTTGCCACCTAAATGACTTGAGTAACCTCTTCTTATATTACAATTTATTTTATGTATCAAATATTGAAATAATCTTAATTCCAATTCCTGGCAATCCATTATTTTCAATTCTGGGGTTGAACTTCAAAAGAATTTTACTCCTGAAATGGGTAGCAACAGGACAAGATGCTATATTGAAAGGATTTTATGGAAGGATCATATAGACGTTTTTGAGTGTTAACACAGAAAAGTAATATAGCACACTTTTAAAAGAGGGTATATGGTTATAAATGAAAGGGGATGAAACTGATGGTTCAATCTAAATAATACCACATATCTCACAACTTGTTGGAAAGTACTTTTCTCATTGGGGGAGATTCACAGCTGCCGAATTTTCTGCAGTTAATAGAGTCCTTTGATTCACAGCAGTGCCCCTTGTACAAAAAATACTGGCCTTTGTGTATTACCAGAAACTAATTTTCTATTTGGCTGAAAAGGGAAAAATGGGGTTATTGCTTCTCCCTCCTACAGGGCTTTTCATTATGCCTGATGCACTCAACTTCTAAGCTCTTCTGAGAAAAAAAATAACTGAAGAGGCAAGAGGTAGAAAAATGAGCTTGTTAGCACATTAGAAGTGAAGTATCTTGGTGGGCCCTAGAAATTCCCAGTGGTGTGTTAACTTATCACTCTATGCATGCTGGCACTGATAGTCTCCCAATTGATCACTCTCTTTTCGCACCAAAGGTGCTGCCAGGAAGCAAAGGCTGAAGGCCCACAGGAGAACAGTCTGCTATCAAAACAAGCTGTTTTTAAAAGTCTACTTGAATGGGTAAAATGCTTCATGAAAAGTAGGGTGGAGACACCTACCTACTTTTAAAAATGCTCTACTTTCAGAGGGCCTATAAATGAAATATTTTACTTTACCTTATTACATTTAGAGTTTACACAAAAATTAGGCAGAGAGAAAGCAAATTTAATATTTCTAAAGCAAGGAGATTATTAGAGCAAGAAATGAATATCTAGAGAAGATACATTTATTTTTTTAACATCTTTATTGGAGTATAATTGCTTTACATTGTTGTGTTAGTTTCTGCTGTATAACAAAGTGAATCAGCTATACATATACATGTATCCCCATATCCCCTCCCTCTTTTGTCTCCCTCCCACCCCTCTAGGTGGTCACAAAGCACCAAGCTGATCTTCCTGTGCTATGCGCTGCTTCCCACTAGCTATCCGTTTTACATTTGGTAGTGTATATATGTCAATGCCACTCTCTCATGTCGTCCCAGCTTACCCTTCCCCCTCCCTGTGTCCTCAAGTCCATTCTCTACGTCTGCATCTTTATTCCTGTCCTGCTCCCAGGTTCTTAAAGATACATTCTGAAGTGTAATTCTATTTCACTATACAAAAGGAGATTCATAAAACTCTGAAGAAACCCTAATATATAAAGCTATAGAAACTAAAATTATCTAGACATAATGTATTCATTTTGTATAAAAACACATGATGTATTTAATAAAACTGCAAAAAATTGTAATTAGAGAAAATGATGCTTTCTAAAACAATTTTTTAAAGTTCAAGTATAGGTGGCAGAGTGAAGGAAAACAATCATTAATTGTTGAATTTAAATGAAAACTGCAACAGTTATTACAAATTAGCCCACTGTCTGAAGTTTCCTTCTGGGGGATTATTTTCAGAAAATACTGTTAGCTTAGTAAATTATTATAGACTACAGTAACTCACCTTCTAACAGCTAAATATTCTAATTTTCCAAGTGTGATGTAGTCAAATAAATAAATAAACAATATGAAAGCAACCCAATCTACAGTACTTACATCTTTTCCCCTTTTACTTTGGAAAACATATATTAAGGAGATATAATGAACTCTAAGTACTTAAACAATAGTCCTGAGTCCACAAACAAGGTATTTTTTGTGATTGAGATGATGATAAAGTTCCAAACAGTGATGTTAGCGTCTGCAATGGTAACCATAGTCCAAAATAGTTAATTCCTATATCTCCTTATAATATGTTAGACACTTATTCCTTAAAAGGCAGCTCTCTAGGGAAGAGTTATTAGTACCTATAAATTGAGTGGCATACGCAAACTTGATGGCTAATAACAACAGGATAAGCTCAAGCTATATTCCTACTGTGACTGTGTGTTGCCACTGGCGTTGAAATTAAATTGAAATGGGTGAAATGATAAAAAGATGATGGTAAACTTACAAATTCAGAACAAAATTTAAAGTACAAGTCTAAGTTGAATTAAGACGGTTTTTGTTGCAAATCTAAAACAACCCAAGCCAAAACTAGCTAAGAAAAAGCCATTTGATGAAGGAGACTTTTAGCTGGTAGGAATCTTTAATACAGAACTAGCCAATCAAAAGAAATAACACACAGGTGCTGCAATCACAGCAATATAATTATCCACTAATCCTCCTTCCTTCTACTTTCTGCAAAAATAGAAATGGGGGAAGGAATATTACCATTCTGAAAATAAGAAAAGGGAACTGAATGATTTTTATAGTATAAATAAATAGTTTAAACCCAATCTGTATTTCATTAATATGAAGTTAATATCAGTATTCAATTAACTACTTTTGATTTTAAACTTATCATATGAAATAATAATGGCCCCCTGTCACTGTGTCAAGCCCAGCTGTTATGAAACTAGGGTTCAGTTTCAGCCCACTCCTGGAAAGAGATGCATGAATTCTCTGTGCCACAGTTTCTCTGAATGTTAAATGGAGATCCCCCCACCTGCTCCTATTTATGTCATAGGGCTGCTGAAGATAAAGGATATAAATACAAAGTAACCCAAAAGTCCCTCTACATCTGTGATGAAAATAGTTATTTTGACCTTTGACTCAAGTCTTTGTAAATAGCAGGTGCTGTCTCCACTAGGACAATTTTCAGTATCATCAGTTTAAGAAATATACCTGTGTACATGTGCAAGAACTCTGATAATATTTCTTGTTTATGTTATGTACGAGAGGAACTTCTGACTTATTCTGGTAAGAGAAAACTCTGATTTCTCATGAGAAAAAACACAATATGAAGAAAAGAGACTGCAGACAGTTAATTAGAAACACTTTTTTCAACTTTACTAATATATAGGGAGAACAGATAAAAGGTAGATTTGGTTTTTAAAGAAGCAACAACCCTTCATTCGCCACAATAATTCTTAATAATACAATGTAATTTTGAACTGCTTCTGCTGTCAGAAAAGGCATAACTTTCAGTTTTGTGATCATTAATTCCATGGCACGCCCAGGAGGTTGTATAAATACTTAGGTCCAATGTAATTTGTGACTAGTCTCAAAGAAATAGAAATTTGTGTGTGTGTAAGTATATGTACATGTGTATATGTATATATGTTTATGTTTGTATATATGTATGTTGTACATAGCAAGAATATAAAGTATAATTTTTCACAAAAAGGAGTTACGAAAATTACAGACAGACAACAAAGGCATATCATTGCTTAACTAATTTCCTCTTAAATTCAGGTTTAATATTTTCTTTCCTAAACAAGAAAAAACTACCGGCTCCTTTTTAAGTAAAGGCAAAGCATGAAGTGTCTATATCTGTGCTCAACAGCATAGCCTCAGGGATTTAGGGCCCATTCTGAAATTCCTAATTTAGTAAGCACTTGCCCACACTCATATTAATGTGGTTTCTTTGTCATTTTAGCAGTCAGGAATTTCATCTCCCTTCTCTGTATACAAAATTCCAAGAACAGTAATTGCAGGAAGAGAAAGAGTTTTACCTATTAAAAATTTCTTGCAAGTACTACTTACAATATTTACAAAGTCTGTAAGATGGTTGGTAGTTTGAAATTGGCTATGGTGGGAGTTTTCACATCATAGAACTCAAAAAATGCCACAAATCGAGGCCTCCTCCTGCTCTCCAGAGCCAGTTGTTAAGCATCAAGCGTGCCTCTTTCCTCACGCTTGTTCTCCTAATAAACTAGTGGGAGACTAATGTCTGAGGGTGGAGGCCATGCCTTTTTATCTTTGTATCTCTAGCACCTAGCACAGGGCCTAGCAGCACTCAATGACTGTTTATAAATTATAGAATGAATGAATAAAGTTGGTTTGGTAGTTGATTAGGAGCCTGTTATGCAGACAGCCCCCTTCCTCTAATCTCACTTTGGCTCCCCAGAGACAAAGCCCTCTGGGGCAAATACAGTTGGGACTCTCCTAGGATTGAACTTACAGAGAGAGTCTGGTTCCACCTCTACCCTTAATCTTGCTGACCTTCTCCGGAAGAAGAAAAAGTGAGTAAAGCACAATGTATACATATGTAAGGTGTAACATTAAAAGAAAATTGATATTAATTTCTTAAAAAATTATAATAATTGCCTACAGAAGAAATTCTATAAATGTTGAAAGTAATTACAACTCATTACAATTTAGCATTGAAATAAACATTTTGCCCTATTGGTTGTGATAATTTTAGTTAGAACTAGAGGAAGGATACAACAATGATCTACAAACGTTAATGTCAGGAAACTTAGCAAAATCAGCAAAATGTTTATTCAGCAATAAGCCTTGCCTCGAAGGAGAATATAAAGGTTCGCTCAGAAAAACAAAGCTGCTGACCAGTAGAGTTCGGACTAGAACCTTGGTCATTTAATAGTCCAGTGCTCTTTCTACAGACAATCTCAATGATCTGGATTTTAGATGGGGAAAAAAAAGTATAAAAGGCATTTTAGCCAGCTCAAGGATGGCCAACACAATGACTACTAGCTTAAGTTCTAAGATTGGCAATTTTTCAAAAATCTTTGTTTATATACTAGAATATCATATGTAGTATAGTAATAAAAATCCATGACATGATCTAAAATAAAACTGAGAAAATAAACCACAGTTGACTTTTTAGTTCTAAAAGGCCTTGAAGTATCTTCAAACATTCTGAGTCAGTATCATTACACAGGGTCTTGAAAACTTAATGAAAAATAAGAATTTTATTGAGATATAGAATATGGGTAGATATATTCTGCAATTACATCTGCAGGATCTAATAATTATTATTATCAGGAGTAAAGTGGCATACTTCCCTGAAATATACAGGGCAATTAAGTATCCCATGGACTAATAGGCACTGCTCATTTATAAAATAAAAGTAAACTATATTGCTTACTTTATAAAGAAGATCTAGTACATTAATTAATATTCCATTTCTTTCCTACAGTAGCTAATTTCTTTAAGAAACATGCAGTCTAGTTCATATGCAGTAAAAAATAAAATTCCCCTAAATAAACAGCATGAATCTTGGAATTATTTGTACTATGTTATTAGAAATTCTGAAAATCTGCAACAGGTTATGACCAATTATTGTATATGATTTTTATGATGCTTTATATTAATGAAATTCTTTAGTAGTTGATACTATCTACACCATGAAGGAAAAGCTGTGATTTGTCAGAGTAGACAAAGCTGGGCTTTAATCCATCCTTTTAAGCATGCTGCCAAGTCTATATTGTTTTCACTGCGTCTCAATTAGGAGACAGGCAGGACACCTGGTACTTCTTTATCTAAGTCCCATGGGCTGCCAGATGACTGAAAATCCATAACAGGTGCTAAGGCACTGTGAGGATAGTCCTATTATTGAAAGCTGGAGCTGTATAAAATTTGGACCATATATAATTGCTCATAAATCAGTCAATTACTAAATGAAAACATTAAGTAAAACGTTGATAAGCCCAATTCTAACAAACTTCATGTAAATACATTTAAAAAGATTAACCTTAAATAAATAGGATTAAAAATTTAAACCTACCTAAAGGTTCTGAAAATCCTTCCTGATTTAATAATCTAATAATCACTGGCAGTTTCTAAAAAGGACTAACATGATTATCAAATATGTGTATCTATTACACTTTCATGAAAGTTGTATGAAACAAAACATCTAAAAGAAAAACTAAGTTACCTGGATTTCAAATTTAATGAAATTAAAATTTTGTGCTCTCCTTCTTGGTTAAGATCTGCTTGAAAATACTACCATTAAGTAATAATGAGACTTTCATAGTCAACAGAGACCTGCTTCAAAATTACTAGTATTACAGTAAGAGTTTAAAAAATATTGGGGGGAGACTAGGAACAATCACTGTGTTGTTCCTCTTAGGAACAAAAATTTCAGTACATTAAGTTGAGGAAATGAATGTCTGCGTTTGGACTAAGTACTAAACTTGGGTTCTATGAGAAGACTGCAAAAAGGAAAAAAATAACTAAGTGAAATTTTACAGTGTACAATTACTTAAGTGTTATCTCTACCTAAATGTGCACTAACTTAATTAAGATTCTGTTTAAATGCTATAATTATCAGGAGTACAAAAAAAGTGATTTATTATCATGGTAAGTAGTTACAAAGTACAGCAAACTGTCATTTAAGACAGTGTCATAGCATCTATGATAAACAGTATATTGGCTTAAACTAATGCACTATATGCCCCCAGGGAATAATAGGCTCAGCGACTGGACTTTAACATTAAAATCTACCCATTAATCTTGACTTAACTACAATCTATTCTGCAGTAAAAGGAAGAATGGGCATTCAATGAATTATTGTTTTTGAAATATTGCACTGGTGCCCATTTACTAAAATAATTTAAGGGGACATGAAGAGATGCAATACTAGTAAATCTTACTGTTACTAATTTTATAAAACATGCATTTGATTTTCCCTCAGTTTAGCAAGAACACCCCATTTTTTAAAATCTATAGATTAAAAATTTTTTCTTAAAATATTTCTCCCTGATCCTTTGAAAGGACATGTTGCATAACTTACAATACTGCAGTATAATTTAGTCAACTTAAGTTCTGCTGAAAATAGGAATCATCTATGGAAATATACTGTGGGGTCAGGATTCTGGGGGCTGAAAAAGCTTTAATTTTTTTTAAGTTGTAGATCATTGTTTCTTTGCATCAGAACCTCCAACTGCTTGATTAGACTGACCAGAAGAAAATGGAAAGGCCCAGAGTAGTGTTTATACAAATATCACAGCATACAATGCCTCACATAACAAAGAAACAACACTCACATTTAAAAAAGATACCCAAAATAGAATTCAAGGAGAGAAAGACAATTATGAGTGACTGAAATAGGCATTACCTACTCATTTAAATGATAAATCCAGTATGTAACCTTAAGATTTGCTTAGTGGATTATTTTAGCACTTACGATTGTTATGCATAAAATTAAGTTACATTTTTATATTAATATTGCTTGTATGTATTCAGACGATATTTGGGAATTCTAAAAAGCACAGCGTAAGCCAAATCTGTCTCTAACCTTATCTGATATAGTAAATGTGCTGGTTTTAATCCACTTTCCCTTATTTTAAATTTCTATCAAGATAACAAAACATTACTTTCATTTCATTTAAAGGTAAAAATATAATGAAGCAAACCGACTTTTGCTCTGCTATAATCTGGTGGGCTGAAAATAGATGATGGCATGTTAACAAGGAATTACTACAGGTGGTTGCTTAAATATATTTATTTGCTTTCTTTTTGATAGTAGGTATGTGCTAAATAAAAGTCAACACGCTTATCAAAAGAATAAGTAAATGTAGAAACATCAATTCTACAACAGCTATTTTTGCTTCTTCTCTTTTCTGAACAGCAATTAGTAAAGCAACCCCTTCCCCTCCTCCCTAGTGCCGTCAAGCTGTTCAGAGCAGTTTGCAACTCGACAATGGTACCATTGTGAATGCTCTCTGGGCTTCCTTCCCACAGAGAGTTAAATGGGCAGTTCCTGCTGCCCATGATTGGTGTCCAGTGAAATAATACTCAAGAGCCAGGTTTTATCAGCTTCACGCCAAAGAAGTGAAGCCAGGGAACCCAAGCCTTCATATCATACTGGACCATATGCCAACCCTGATGGCCCCAAAGGTTTATCGCTAAGAATCAGGATCCATCATGTCCCTTGTGAAATTTCATTTCGCATACCTTATGTGAAATGCAAAGCTTCACTAAAAACCGAACCTTCTTCGCAATTGGCATGAACAGATGGACGGTAACAGTGGTTTGGCAAGCAAAAGTTAAAATTTAAATAGGCTATATTCTAGCGTTTGAGAGGAAAAGCAGTTAGAAGAAAATGGGGAGATTTGTGATCCATAGTTTAATTTTAATTCCATTATTGAGTTATTAAAAATTCAATAGCAAAATCCCATATATTTAGTAAAAGGAAAATAATGGATTAAAAGCACTGCAATTCCTATGTTAAACGAGGTTAGAGTAATTTCAGCTTTACATCCTTCATTCTTTGCTCTCTGAAATCCCCAAATAGCATCTGAATCTACTGCTGTTTTTCTATTTAAATAAAGACTAGAATAAAACTTACACATTATGCAGTAGGTGTAGTTAATAACAATGTGAGCATACCAGTGCACCTTCATCACTAATATCAACAACATAGCGTTTGATAGAAAAAAAAAATCCTTTTCTAGCAAAGGTCAGAAGTTAATAAAGATGGAAGCAGAGAAACTTCCAAGTTTTGTTGTTTTTAGGGAACAGTCTGACAATCACCTGATAGAGTTCTCCTATTTTCTTTCTGGTACACTATGATATAACCCAACTGTCCATAGATTGGCATATATGGACCATACTGTCACACTGGATTTGAGAAAACAGGTAAAATGGTGGTACTGTTTTCTTTTCCTTTGCTATTATCGCTGTGAAGCCAATGTACTATCAGAATAGGATAAAAAACTTCATTTGTCAACAACATGTAAAAGTATAACAGTATGTAAAAACACATTTTCTGAGCTCTTGCTACACGACAGACAGGCTGCTTAGTGCTTCATGTGGATAATCTCATTTAATCCTTACAACACTCCTGAGTTTGGTACTCCTTTTACAGATTAAATAAAATTAGACATAAAGACAGTGACACACTTAATAAGTGGTTCTGGACTCTGAAGCCCAGGCTGATTACCCAACAGTCAGCCTCCACATTTTTAAATATAATTAATTTATAATTAAGGACTATAATTAAGGACAGTCTATACTTACCAATATTATCTTCTGAGGAAATGATCTACAAAAGACGGTAGATACATAAAGTGCAGTTTCTCAATAAACTCACTTTCTTCTAACGTGAAATGGCAGCAATATTGATGGGCCTCCCTAAGAGGTTTTATAATGTTCTATCGTAATGAATGGCAAACTGCATTAGTGGAGCCAATCAATTACATTTCATTTCGTTTTGGCTCTCATACTTTTGCAACAGGTTCTTTACATTTGAGTAGTAGAACTGCAGAGATAACAAACTGTGACTAATTGAAGAATGATCATTGACTTCTGGTAATTTGTCTGATAAAGTTAAACAGAAACCCAATTCTGGCATTTACGAAAAAGTCAAATCTAAACAGATTAGAAGAAATCAAATAATATTGGTTTGGGAGGAAAGAATATTAAATCTAGGAGGAAAGTGTTTTTTAAAGGTACTATTTTATTTTATAACATCCCCCAAAACGTGTATTTCACAATATTATATATGTATTACATATATATATATATATATACACACACACACACACATAAAGGCTCAAAATATAAATTACAAGATTATAACAGACATGCTGCATTCCATCCACTCAAATCTCACCCTTTGAGGCCCAGATTTTCTATACATTCTTCCCTGATTTTCTTACTCCAAAGTAATGACTTTTTCCTTGGAACTCCCACAGCATCTTATCTACAACCCTACTGTGACATATTTTACCTTGTGTTATAATTTTTAGTGTACATATAATTATCTCCCCTATTAAATTATAAGATTATTGAAGAGATTACCATCTGATTTGTCTTTGCATTTCTCTCAAAATCTTTACAATTACCATTTAAGTGATCAATAAATATTTTTGATAGAAGAAAAACAGTACAGTTGCATCTTTTGACCTGGTGGTGGTTAAACTGTAATTATTCACCATATAGTATATTTAGGATTTATACTCTTTTTTCAAATTATATTTTGCAGTTAGAAAGGTTAAGAAGAAAAACTTAAGAAAATTAGGACATGGGATGTGGTTAATTTTATGTCAACTTGGCTAGGCCATGGTACCCAGTTTTTGGTCAAACACCAGCCTAGATGTTGCTGTGAAGGTATTTTTCAGATGTGAATACCATTTAAATCAGGAGAAAAGTATATCAGATTACTCTCCATAACGTGGGTGGGTCTCATCCAGTCAGTTGAAGACCTTAGGAGAAAAGACTGAGGTCCCCAAGGAAGGC
This sequence comes from Pseudorca crassidens, assembly GCF_039906515.1. NCBI lineage: Eukaryota > Metazoa > Chordata > Mammalia > Artiodactyla > Delphinidae > Pseudorca > Pseudorca crassidens. Next base: position 63,558,871 of record NC_090296.1, on the reverse strand, counting down.
AGAAATTCTATCTCCAGATGCCTTCTGACTCAGACTGCATCAACTCTACCCCAACTCCCACAGATTTCAGACTTGCCAGTACCCACAACCGTGTCAGCCAATTCCTTAAAATCAGTCTCTCTCTTTATGTACTTATGTATATACACATATCCTACTGACTGTTTCTCTGAGAACCTGAATACAACATGACTATATACTGTAACTTCTGAAAATTTCTATGTATAATCTCATATTAAAAAGAGAAGCCTTAATGTAAAGGTTTTAAAAAAAGGGTTTTTTAACTGTAAAATGAGGAACCCATTCCACGGCACTATCAGATTCAGAGCTTTCAGAACTTCCAAACCAGAAGAGAAACAGTACATATTTGATAGCAACATATTTAACATTTATACATAGTCAAAATGTCCCTAGGATCAAAACAAATAATTACTTTAAAATTTTTATTTAAGGAAAAGTCATGATAGCTAAGATCATGAAATTAATGCTTTGGAATTATTCCTAATACAAAAAAGCCAAAAACAAACAACAAAAAAAACCCCAAACCCCACCAACACACACATACACTCTCTTCCAACAGGTAATTAATAAATGATGACTAAGATCAACCTGAAATACCCCTCAGGTCCAATGGTTACTGAGGATGTGCCTACTCCTTCTCCCCAGTGATGCATTTCAGTTCTAACTGCATGATCAAACCAATAAATTGAGCTCGAGACAAAAAAAGAAACAAAAAAAAAAAAACCCAAAAAACCTAGCTGACAAAGTCAGAGGTTGCAAGAAAATGCTTTTCAAGTACAAGTAATGCAAGAAATAACAAGTGAAGTAAAGGAGAGGTTTCAACGCTTGAAAGACAGTCATCAATACTGACAGATTACTGTAATTCTGGCTGCCAGCATGATCGATTTGGGCAGCATATGACAATCAATATTGTCCTCATTTAGTGAACAACATTAGATTCACAGATACAGAAGATGTTCCTAGGATAAAATTTAAGCTGTACTTAATGATCATAAATAGCACAATTTATGCTGTGGAATCTTAGTGGGTACTTTTACTGGGCATAAAATAACTGACACAGCAGTACAATTATCCAAATATAATTGAGTTTATTACATATTCTTTTACTCCTTCATTTCTCTTATGAGGATTAAAATAGTAACTCTGATGGTTTTCAAAGCCTACTTCTATCTCAGTTTTTGTTGTAATTTCTTTTGTTTTATTGATCTGTTTTAGAGCACATGATTTTTTTTCCTTAATGGGAGCTTAAGGAAATTTGTCAAAATCTGAATTTGTCAAAAATATACATTTAAAATTTTATATTTCTGAAATATGTATTGTTACTTAAAATGAAAAGACATTTATATTTCAATATCTCAAAAACATCTAGTTGTAATTTATTGTATAAACTTTCATTTAAAAATCAAGTAATTGGGCTTCCCTGGTGGCACAGTGGTTAAGAATCCACCTGCCAATGCAGGGCACACGGGTTCAATCCCTGGTCTGGGATCCCACATGCTGCGGAGCAACTAAGCCTGTGCGCCCCAACTACTAAGCCTGTGCTCTAGAGCCCACAAGCCACAACCACTGAAGCCCGTGTGCCTAGAGCCCATGCTCTGCAACAGGAGAGGCCACCACAATGAGAAGCCTGCGCACTGCAAGGAAGAGTAGCCCCTGCTCACTGCGACAATGTGCAGCAATGAAGACCAAAAATAAATAAACAAAAAATTTTAAAAAATGAATAAACTCTATCTTTAAAAAATATAAAATCAAGTAATCTATCAGTACTTATATGAAGTTATTTCCTCCAACGTTTAGAATTAATATACACCTTTGTGAATCTTTGTGAAAGATGACTACATGTTCTTCAGATTAGCAAAGGCTGAGTATCTCTATTATATATTTAAATAGCATGGGAAAATAACTTCTATATAGCTTCTAAATTCAAGCTTCTAAGTCAAGAAAAATTTGTTTGATCTGTCTGATTTAATATTTTTACTCTGATAGTTCCAGAAGTGGTTTTCCTGATAGAAGTTGCTCACATCTGCTGTGTAAATAAAGTGTTCATGTTTACTGTTTTCATCTGAAATTATCTCTCTTCATCTTAGAATTTTCTCCAATGTGCTATTTATTAACATCTCAGCAAGATTAACTATTAAGAGCTTCATGAAACAGGCCTAAAAATCCAATCCAATCAATTAACCAACCAACCAACCAACCATAAAAACCCAATTAGGCAATTCCTTGCTGTTGGGTAGAGCTGTTTCATATTGACTGTAATCTTTACACATAACAGAATTAATCACTGCACAAAATAACGTACCTTATTTCATTTACTAGGTGCATCCAAATTCATTATCTCATTTATTCTTCACAACAATTCCGAGATGGGTATTAGCATCTTTTTTACAGATGAAGAAAGTTAGGTTTAGAGATTCTGGGACTTGACTAGGATCACAAGGTGGACCTCGGGTGGCATGGACTTATATACACTACCAAACGTAAAATAGATAGCTAGTGGGAAGCAGCCGCATAGCACAGGGAGATCAGCTCGGTGCTTTGTGACCACCTAGAGGGGTGGGATAGGGAGGGTGGGAGGGAGGGAGACGCAAGACGGAAGAGATATGGGAACATATGTATATGTATAACTGATCCACTTTGTTATAAAGCAGAAACTAACACACCATTGTAAAGCAATTATACTCCAATAAAGATGTTAAAAAAAAAATCAATGTTTCTAACTGCAAATCCAGCTATTATACCTCTAGTGTAACGTGCAAATCTGAACTAGTCCTTAAGAGTATGAATTTAGGCGCAGGTAAAAGAAATTAAGCTATATCCTCACTTTTAATTGGTATACTTGAACTACTTGGTAAGATGTGCATTTTACATGTTGTTTGTATATCAGGCCTGAAATAGTTTGTGTGAGTTCAATAAATTGAGTTCCTATTGACACAAGAGGCAAATAAGAGTTTTGTATTACAATCTAATCTCGCTCTCATCACTTTCCCAAAAGATTTAAGGCATTCTTTCAACTGTGTCTTAAATGAAATGATGGAGAACACTAACCTCAGGATAAACATCAAGATCAGGGGAACTGTAAAGAGGCGTAGGTCAGAAAGAAGTCAATCTCAGTAGAGTTGACAATGCGGACAAAATTAGTTTACAGATAATAATCTGTATATTCCTTATAAGATTAGCTACCTTTCTAGAGATATTCAGGATATAATAAACTGAATCCTTACATTTCATGACAATGACCACGTCAAATCTGAGTTTTCAACTCAAAGTGAAGATGTAACCGCTACAAATAAGAAATGCTATATAAATGACATTAAGCTTAAGCAATGTAACATGCCATGATCCACCTATAATTCCATTCCACAGTATCAGAATACGTGAGAAATTACATAGAAATCAGATTGCTTAAGTCAATTTTCATTAAAAGAAGAAAACGTATGTGGTAGACTTATGATAAATCCATTTCATATGGAATAGGACACAGGATATTTTTAAAAGCCTTCCCTGTAAAGCTTAATATCTACAGTTTATTATGTAAAAGAAAAATAATTGAAGTGTTTTGAATAATGTAGAAAAAGTATATGGAAACACAAATCCATTTTAGAAAGGAATATCAGAAAACAATTAAAATTTTAAAACTGTGTGCGTATTTCGCCCCAGGCAGTGTTCTAAGAAGTTTACACATATTGACTCATTCAGTTCTCATAACACTACAGGCTAGATATTATTATCATTCTCATTTTATGGATAAGGAAATTGAGGCTCAGAGAGGTTAAATAACTTGCCCAAGGATGTATAGCTAATGAAGTGGTGACCAGCATTTGAGTCCAGGTAATCTGGCTCCAGAAGCCATGTCCTCTCATACTTCCATGTCTGTTTATGTCGTCCCTCTGCTTGGAATGATCTTAATCTCATCTACCTGATTAATTCATTCATCCTTCAAGATTGGTTCAATCCTTACATTTCTCAGAAGTGTTTCCTGATACCACCACTCCTTACAGCTGACTGAGAGGTATGTGAAGTATTGTTATAATAATTCCAGAACATCCTGTGCATAACTCTATTACAGCACAGATACTGAAAACAATATATTTCTTCAACTAGATTGAGTACTTTGAAATGACTGTTACGGTTATCTCTGCACATCCAGATTAGCAGAACGCCTAGTACATAATGGGGCTCTAATTAATTAACCAAAAGACAAGTACCGATTAAAAGCGTATAAAAGAAAATACATCATTCAAATATCATAACTGCTTAAACACTGGGGAGGAACTCCAACCTCTATATATCAATAAACAAAAACTCAAAGGTCTTAACAACACATAAGAAGTAGTTACCTTGGAAAGTAGACATAGAGTAGAAACCATACTGTTAAAAAGGATACAAGTTTTGATATAATGGAATCAGCGATTTCAGAGCACGGCTTGCATTTATAGCGGTTGCTCGAACCATAATGGGTAGGACCTTTCCATTCACAATAGCACCATCAAAAAGTGGACCAAAGAAGGGAACCTGATTGAGAAATGAGAACATAATTTTATACTCAAACTGGAGAAAGGTTGTAGAGAAGAAACAGTTTGTATACAAAAGTCTTTCTGCTTCCTGTTTAGTTCTTCCTTCAGTAGAAATGCTATTCAAATTCAGTTCTTTTCCATGATGGGTCACTCATACTAGGACAATAAACAAACAAAAAATGCCAGTGGTCTACAGGGTTTCCATTCAAAAGAATTATATGCTTCATATAACTGACTGAATAATTTACACTACCTGCCAATTTTCAAATTTTTGTAGCCGCAATTGTATACAAAAATCCAACACTTGGAAATAATTTACTTTTCTCCCATTGAGTAAACACAGGAAGGACACACATTCTTACAGGCAGCAAGTTAGTTTTTTATTATTTTCATGTGATGCCAGCTTTACTACCAAACCTAAAACACTTTTATTATTATTTTACTACAGAATCTAAAACACTATTTTTTATTTTATTATATGGTTTATTAGAAAAAAATCTGTCATTTTTATCAGATGACTGACAGTTTCAAAAGTATTCTGTTTGAATATGGCTGGTACAAATGGCAGCTGAAGGCAAAGACATGAGCTGTGGATAATACAGTAAATATTTTAGGCTTTAGACAATATGTGGCCACATATTGTCTCTGCTGTATATTCTTCTTTGATTTTTTAAAAGAGAAAAACCCATTAAAAATGTAACAAACATTCTTAGCTTCTGGGGTGTACAAAAACAACAGTAAATGGGAACTTCCACTCTGGCACTACCTAACCATCTTCCATTCGAATAGTTTCTTTCTATTTTTCCTATTTTAGCGCCTTCTGAAGTAGACTTAGACAATTCACATAGCTACCAGAGTCTGTGTCTCATCTCCCCCTCCATTTCCACGTTTTGATGCCTAGTCTAATTCTTCTGAAAGAGGGAAAGAAACTCACAAAGCCATACAGAACTCAAAATATATTAGCAAAATGTAAGATAAGGAGTTCTTACCTCTGGTTTTTTCATTATCTGGATACTGAACATGTGATTTTTCGTTGGGTATATTACAATAAGGACATCACCAAATTCGGTAGGAATAATTCCTCTCCTGTAGTCTCTAGTATGCTCTGACCAAACGATGTGTACTTCATCATTTCCTAAATGTCTCAACTGGAAAACCAAGAAAATAGTTCATAGTGCTCGAGAAAAGCCCTGTGAATACAGTCATACAGCTACTGACAACATACTATAAGAAGATTAAAGGGTAAAGAAATTTTAAAAATACTTTTTAAACTTCATTTGATAATTTTTCATAACATGCAAAACACAAGCACTCAAAAGACATTAGGAGACACTGCAGAAGACCAGATAATTTTCAACTGTCTATACAGTCAATGGCAAACAGAGAAATTAGATAAAAAAGATTCGCATACAGACCAAACGCTCTTCTTAACCAGCAACTGCACCAATTTTCCACTACCAAACCTTTTAAAAATTGTTTAAAAGAGTGTTTTAAAAAGTGACGGATTTAAGACTATTCTTTTTTTCTGACCACTCTCTGGAAGTGTTAATGAGCAGTGAAAGGGTCTAAAGGAGGCAACAGAAAGAGAAGGAAAAGAAGTAAATCATAAATATCTACTGAGTAAGAGAAAATTGGTTATATTTGCTTTAACGAATTTATTTCCAGCTTTTCTTTGACTATGAAACTTGGCCTACGAAATTCTTTCAAGTAGACTTTGTGAGATTTGTTAGACTCTCTAAAGATTTTATTTAAATACTTATAGTGCTTACGAAGGTGTTTTTGGCATTTAGAGAGTTAACATTATGATGATTAAAATTATAAAAAGCAAAGTATACAAAAGTTGGATTTCTATTAAGTTATTAGAAAAATTAACTTAATGTCCATCAGTATTGAGTTTTCTTCATGTAGATTATTGTTTAAACATGTATTTTAATATATCAATACAATTTGGTTATTTTAGTACATTTATTGATTCTGCCACTGCAAACATTTGAGCCCATTTTTGGTGCACATCTCACATAGGCTTTTCTATTACTTTCAGATAACGTGACATATTGTAGGCAGAAAAGTGTGGAAGAGAAAATTAGGATAAGTGTCGTCAATATTCTTAGTAGGGGCTAACATATAGGCAATTTCTGTTTTTGAAATATTGGACTTATTTTGACTTAATGACCACAAGGCAGGAAAACAAATGTGTCATTTAAACAAACAAAGGAATTAACCTTCCAATTAATGAAAGGTTTTCTTCTGTCACCCTTTAACCCTGGAGTTCTTAATCTGGGTTCAAGGGATCTATGAATTTTTGCAAATTTTATTTGTGTATTTTTCTGAGAAGAAAGTCTATCATATAGGACTATGTTTTACAAAAAAAGCCAAGAACCAGTGTTCTAATGGTTCTTAAAAGTCCCCAACACCAATCTATCTAGAAAATCCTAGGCACTATGAATGTCATTAAGTATCTGAAAACACGAGGTAAATCCCTGAACTTTAAAATATATATTCCTAAGTAAGAAATGCCCTCTCTTCTTTGACAGATTATAAGATAGTGGCAGCTATTACTCTAAAGACAGTGCCCAGCTAAGTCTATAGACCAGAATCTATTATTTTAGAAATATAAAGATTTTTATTTTCTTTTAAGGAGGACTTTTTTTAGGTCTAAGTGGATTAAATAATTCTTTTTGGAAACCATAAATGTGCTTATTGCTCTAAATACATGATGATAGACCTCAAACATCAAAACAATGTTTATTTTAAGTTTTAATTATCATTACTTACAACACACACACACACCCTGAATGACATAAATGCAAGACTTGGGCTTTGTGACATTTTTAAAAACCAAAAAAGATTACACAACTCAGAAAAGCCATGGCTCTATAATTTCATTTTTTAATCAAAATACTTTAAAAATATCCTTCCTATACAGCCATCCCCATGTGTCAGCTTCCCTAATAGGTTTATGTTAACTGAATACAAAAGAAATGTGAAATAAATTTAACCAGGAGGGATGATCCAATCTAATTTTGATACATTAATGTCATATGCTGTACATGTTACAACAGCAGCCAGATCTAATACTAAGCTCCAGGCTATACTGAGATTTCCAAATGGCAGATTGTTCTAAGTGATATCAAGTATAATTGAAGTAATAAACGATAGTAAAAGCTGAGCACACTGTCAGGAAGAATTTAAGTATTTACTTTTTAAAATTAAATGAGTTAGGTTAGGAAAGACAAGACAACTGAAATAATGCAGGTCTCAATTTACAGAAAATTCCTTTTATTTATCTGCTACATTAACCCTTGAACTCTTGCCAAACCTATCTATAATTTCTAGTGCCCACTTATCTAAAGAAATGAGAGAAAAGGGCAACTGTAGTTTTATTTTATAATGAAAGCTTGTCTTCAAATATCTACCACAGAGTATTAAAAGTCTCTTATGGAAGTTTAACAGAAAAGAATAATATATTTTTTCCAGGATGTTGTAATGCAGATATTTGTGGCATAGAACTATGCATATAAACAAAGTCATTTAAAACATGTTCAATCATTTTAAGGAAAAAGCTTCAAGAACATCCCTTATCATTTTTATCCAAATGCTAAAAAAGCAATTATTTTATGCTGTTATGTTGAGGCATGTTTTTATATCTTTATGTCTTTAAACCCTGCTATAAAATAATTAAACAAATTGAGAAATTGCTAATCATTGCCATGTATCTTATAATTTTTGAAGACTACTGAAAATATGAATTTTGAGTGGTTAACAGAAACTTCAGAAGTGTTTGACATTTATTTGACATAAATACTTTATATAGTATTTGATGTTTTAAATTATTTTATCTATTCCTTATATTTTACAGATTTAAAGGGTTGTGTCTTATGTATACTCAGCAGGGTTTTTCCATACTCTAAAATCTCTCAAAGGAGTTCCTACCTGCATGTTCTTGTACCCAGATGCGAATCACTTCTGAAATAGACTATAAGAATTCTGTACATGGGACAGGTCTGTTAAAATGACTGGCAGCCAAAGTACTCTTCCAAATTCACTTTGACTGCTGTTGAAGTCGTTTTGGAATTCGAGGTATATAACATAAGCTGCAGATTATCATTATCAATTTATGAAGATAAAATAGTTAAATGAAATTCAACACATATAAAATTGAAGTCCTCAGTACATTACAGAATATTAGCACTGGGAGAGACATTAAAGCTCTAATTTCCCACACAATACAGGAACTCCCAGTGCAATATCCCTGACAAGTAATCCTGCCTCTGCTTGAATATTTCTAGGGTTAGGAAGCTTACAGATTCACAAATTAGCCCATTCATTTTAAAAGAGCTACAATCGTTAGACCCTACTTTACAGTAAGCCAAAATCTGCCTTCCCTAAGCTAGTTCTTCCAAAATAAGACTAATACCAAATAAACCCAAGCTATATTTCATATATTATCTTTTCAAATATTTGAATATTCGTCTAATATATAACTCAACTTTTCTAGGTTAAAAGTGTTCCTCTTTTTATATTTTACAAGCTTATTCATTATCCTGGATTATTACCTCAGTTTATTGATGTTTCTATTAAATTGTGGTATCTGAAATAGAATATAATATCAATATATTCTATAATACAACCAGCCCACAGTGGGACTACTTCCTTTGTTCTATTCACTCAATTATTTTCTGCATTTTTACAACACTGGCTCAAATGGAAGCTGTAGTCAATTCAAACCCTTAAGACTTTTTCTTACGAAGTTCTTTTAAGCGGGTACAACTGACTACTAGAACTAGAGAGGATTTCTATGTATTCTTAATAAACTTTAACTTACCAGGTTCCGATTACCTTAAAGCCTATCAAGGCCTTTAGCAAGATTCTTCTATTCAGTATGTTGGCTCTCCCTTTTCCAGATTTGGGTTATCCTTAAATTCAAATTCTTGTGTCTTTATTTAGATTTTGGATAAAAATATCAAACAGGACAGGTTTGGGTAACAGCCTTACAGTAAGTCATTACAGATGTCCTTCCTGGTTAAATGAATATCCAACATTTATTAAATACTTACTATTTCTGAGTGCTTTGTGATAATTTATTTAATTTTCAAAACAATGCTACAAGATAAGAATAATTATTATTGACCTTATTTTTACAGGTGAGGAACTGAACCTTTGTAACTTGCCTAAGGTCACGTAACTAATAAGTGGCAGAGCCAAGATTGAAACCCAAGCAGGCTAGCTTCAGAAACCATACTTTAACCACCTCCCTCTACTGCCTCTCATTATATAATTAATTTCTCTAGATATAATTACAGAACCAGTCACTAACATACTTATTGAACTATTATTAAGACCGCATTTCTTCAACTTGTCCACAACAAACGACTTAGTTAAATGCTTTATACTGTCTATGGCCTTCCCTGATGTAGTAATCCTATTAAAACAAATTAAGTTACTTTGATGTGATTTGTTATGGTGAACTCATGGTAGCTCCTAGTGATCACTACTTCATTACCTAAGTGCTCACAAACCATCTGTTTAATAATCCTATTTTGCCAGGCATTGACATGGAGCTCATGAATGTTAGTAATTTTTGTGGTTGGTGGCCTGTTCCATGTCCTTTTATGAAAATCAGATGTTTGCCTATCTATGGCAGTGTTCTCATTTTCCATAATTATCAGTAGAGATTCCAGAGTCAATTCTAGATTTCCTCAGTGAAATATCATTCATTTGGAGTTAGAGACTAGAATTCATGTAATATAAGTATATCATCTGTTTTACAAAATCAACTTACCCCCTTGACGTCCTCATTTCTGTTAAAAACACCTAATAACTTAATTATAATTACTCAGAGTCAAAACCTGAAAGTCTTCAATTTCTGATTTCCTTATAGTATCTCTAACAAGCTCTTCATTAAAAAAAAAAGTATTATGTTCTCTTTTTGTACTTTCCTTCCTATTTCCTCTATTGTTGCTCTAGATCAGATGCTAGTCATCCTACACAGCTGGACTAGTTCACGAGTTCTTAAAAGGCCTTCTCTCCTCCTTCCCTCTCTCCTTCCTATCTACCTCTTTCAAACAGCAAATATTGAGAGCTGACTAAATGCACTGCACTAGCTATTAAAGATACAACGGTGAGGAAAAACAGACATATTTTCTTCTCTCACATAGCTTTAAGTCCAGTGGAGAGAGAGTAAAATAAACTAAGCAATTAATGAATAATTAACAGTAGAGATAATGCTCTAAATATACCTCTCTGAATGCAAATAACAAAGACAACTGATCTATAATGGCACTTGAAGAATGCATAGAAGTTAGTTAGGTTAGGGCAGTTACTTCACGAGATAGTGGTATACATGTAGAAATTGAAACTGAGTTGATACTCACTGCCCCAAGCCCTCATTCTTTGCCCCTCACCTTCCAGACACTCATGTAGCAAAACATAAACTATCATATACTCCTCAATCATGTGCAAAAACATACTCTCATACATTTTCACAATTCACTTGCTGTCTGGATCATTCATTCTTAGTAATTGGGAAAAGCTTCTTGAAGCAATAGGCACGGCATCTAGTACAGAATACTTTAGCAGAGTGGGCACTCAATAAATATGCTATTAAAAAGATAATGTCACAGTACTTACTTAGCAAATTGTTTTCTATCATTACATAGTGCACAGCATAAAAATAAAATTATCTGCAATTACGGCTTTATTTAAATATGCCACTTTGATGGTGATACGTGCTATACAAATATAAAATAGGGTAATGTGATAGTGTTACTGGATAGAGAGGGCTTCTTTAGCTAGGATGGTCTGGAAAGGTCTCTCTGAGGAACTGTCATGTGAGTCTGAGAATAGAACAATGAGGATGAAAAAACCTGATAATGTGACGAAAGAGCATTTCAAATGGAAAAAAAAGGTAAGTGCACAGCCCCTGAGATGGGAATGAGCTTGACATGATGGCAGGTTAGAATGACAGCCAGTGAGGCCAGATTGTGGTAAGTGAAAAGGAAAGTGACAGAAGATGAGATCAGGGAGGTAGGCAGGCAAGTGGCCAAATCCTGTAGGGCACTGAAGGCCACAGTAAGGAATTAGAATTTTATTCTATATGCAATGAGAAGCCACTGCTATACCATCCAAATTAAACCATTCACAGTCTGAGATAAATCTGCTCTGAACCATTTATACTTCCTTGTTTCTTTATCTTCATTTCTTGTCATCAGGAGTATATTTATAGAAATCGGGGTTAAAGGTAGAGTCTATTATATTAAAACAGAATTATTTTACGTAATGTGGCTAGATTTAGGACTACAACCATGTGTATAATTCCATAGCATTTATTAACTATTACATTAACTACACTTCTACTAAAACAATGAAAAAATTTTTCTTATTATTCCTTAAGTTTGTTTTTCAATTCTTTTTCCAGACTATATTAGCATATAGTCTTTGGAAAGTGAAGTATACTTTAACTGTATTTCTAGATAAAATAAAGAAAAATGGATTTAAAGTTATAATCAGACTAAGCAGTTCGATAGAGCTCATTTATTTGCGAAACTATTGTAACCAAATTTCAAAACAAAAAACGAACTGCCGTCCAGTATGCTAACAATATTTCAGAGGGAACTGACTTAAAGTGCTTCCTTCCCCTCTTTTGGGGGGTCCAGGAAATGAAAGATAGGCTAGAGAGTCCAACTAAAAGTAGGTTACAATTATCTCTACTTGATCTTCATCAAACTCCTAAAAGGATGATTCAGCTACCTATGAAGCAGAGTATCAGCAAGTGGCTACAAGAAGGAGACAGAGGAAATGAGACAAGCTCCTGTGAACACTTTATACCAATGCTTGCAGCACTTTTGATTTTTAGGGGTGAATAAACTCAGTTAAGTGGAAATTATTTTTAACCATTTTCTGTCAATCTTCCTCAGGTAGAGAGAATTTATAGAACAGATGGCTTGGACTGGAGTTATATCAGGATTTTTAATATGGTGGCGTAGTATTTCTAAGAGAGACTACTTTGTTAGACTGAAAGTTTGGTTAATTTGTTAAAAAAAAGTATAGTCTATGTTGTAAAAATTCTGTCGCTACCATTTTGATCCTTGAAAGAGTCTTTCTTCACAAGAAATAAAATGCTAACACTTAAAGAGGTTCAAAGATATTTACCTCTCATTCTGAGAAAATAAAATGCTTAAAAATAATTTACAAAATCACCACACATTTTAAACACAAAGTGAAAACTAAAATTAGTTTCTACAAAATAGATATAAATGATTTTCTCCTATCAAGTTTAAAACAAAGAACCAGAGTCATACATAATTCTACCTTGCCAGAGGCATGGCTATTTCTTTAAACTGACTGTTGACTATCTAATTTAATTAGAGGTATTAAACTTCACGCTGAGGTCAACAAGCCTTACTTCCTTCAATATTACACTTCAACCAGTGCTCATTAATGTGTCTACTGAATGGATTAACACACCTAAAGATATATGTACAAAGCAAAGGGGGACAACCTAATGATATCCAATTGTTCATTTGTAACAGGACACATGTTCTAGGCCTCAACTTATTACCACTAATGTGGAATTTATTAAATTCAGGAGAAAAATACCAATACAGAAAGTGATTTTTTAATTAAGGAAAACTGGTATAAGACAACTGGTTTCTATGATTAAGTTTAAGGATTTAATCTTTTATTGAAAAGAAATTGATAATGTAATAGAGCTAAAATATAAGACTGTTACTTAGAAAAATCTTACATACTAGGACTCTGAAGAGCAGTAAGGGCAAGAATCACAGAGAATAGGGAAAAGGAAAACTCAATATATAGAGAAATAAATGTTACTTTTTAAAAAATTTCTATGAAAAGAAGGTTTAGAATAATTTATACTGAATTATGAGACTGGGTAAATTTTTCCTTTCTACTGAATTAAGTGAAATATTGCTTCAATTTAGCCCCAACCTTGATAAGAGTAGATTTTACTTAAAGTTACTTAAATTACTACTTGAGAATATAAGAGAACTATACCTTCCAAAATGATACCACTTTATTACATATTGTTTACAATTTTGACAGGTTTTGTTTTTATCTGGTAGGTATTATACATGTGAAAGAAGTTATGTTTTGAAATTTTCTCACTACAACAAACAAATAAACCCTTTAAAATGCTCTACTGAAGTAAAAAAAAAGCCTATCTAGCCAGGGTAATTTTCTTGAATAAAACAGGTATAGTTACTTTGACAACTAATATAATAGCATGCTTGCATTATAAATTAAAAAAAATTATAAACATATGCTTGCATTTTTAAAAGTTACATTATTTCTGGCATCTCGATACTAAACAATTGGAATACTACGCCATGTAATTGCCTGCAGTCTTTCTCTAATAATTTGAAAAAAACCCAAAAAACTAAATAATTGGAAAAAAATACTTGTACTATTCCACTTGGTAAATTGCTAAATAATTTTACATTTAGAATTAATTAGCTTAAAGGGGGAAAAAAACACAAAATTTTCTTCTAGGGTGTTATGTCAGCAAAATGGTGGACCAAGCAAGCTCTTGTTTCTCCACAGAGACATTGAAAAAACATGATTATATACAGAAAACCCTGATTCCACAACAAAACCTGTTAGAACTAATATATGAATTCAGCAAAGTTGCACAATACAAAATTAACACACAAAAATCAGCTGCATTTTTAACAATGAACAATTCAAAAAGGAAATTATAAAAACAATTCCATTTATAATTGCATCAGAAAGAATAAAATTCTAAGGCATAAATTTAACTAAGGAGGAGAAAGGCATATATGTTGAAAACTACAAAATATTGCTGAAAGAAATGAAAGACTACATAAATAAATGGAAAGATAGCCCATGTTCATGGATTGGAAGGTTTAATATTATTAAAGTGACAAAACTACTCAAAGTGATCCAAAGATTCAATGCAATCCTATCAAAATCCCAACACGGTTTTTCATAGAAACAGAAAAACCCATCTTAAATTTCATATGGAATCTCAAGAGACTCTGAATAGTAAAAGCAATCTTGTAAAAGAAGAATGAAGTTGTAGAACTCACATTACTTAATTTCAAAACTTACTACAAAGCTACAGTAATTAAAGCATTTAATTAAAGCAAAAGGACATTCAGACCAATGGAATAGAACAGGGAGTCCAGAAATAAAGCTTTCCATAGATGACCAATTGATTTTTGACAAGGATGCCAAGATCATTCAATAAAGGAATGTGTAGTCTTTTAAACAAATGGTGGTGGGACAAATGGATAGCCACGTGCAAAAGAATGAAGTCAGACTTTTATCTCATACTATACACAAAGAATAACTAAAAATGGATCCAAAACCTGAATGTAAAAGCTAAAACTATAATACTCTTAGAAGAAAACATACGGGAAAATATTCACAACATTGGATTTAGCAATGATTTCTTGAACTGATACCAGAAGTAGAAGCAACAAAAGAAAACATAGATAAATTGAGCTCCATCAAAATAAAAACTTCTGTGCCTCAAAGGACACTATCAAGAGTGAAAAGACAACCCCAAAAATGGGAGAAAAATATTTGCTAGTCATATATCTGATAAGAGATTAACATCTAGAATATATAAAGAACTCCAACAACACAACAAGAAAATTACAAACAATCTAATTTAAAAAAATGGGTAAAAGAGATGAATAGACATTCCTCCAAAGAAGATATACAAATGGCCAATAAGCACATGAAAAGATGCACATCATTAGTCATTAGGGAAATGCAAGTCAAAAACCACAAAGCATAATACTTTGTGCCTATTAGGATAGCTAATAACAAGTGTTGGCAAGGATGTGGAAAAACTGGAACTCTTGTGCATTGCTGGGAGAAATGTCAAATGGCACAGTCACTGTGGAAAACAGTTTGACAATTCCTTTAGAAAGCTAAACATAATTTCCATATTACCCAGCAATTCAACTCACAGGTCTATACCTAAAAGAACTGAAGACAGGGATTCAAACAAATACCTGCAGGACAATGTTCATTGCAGCATTATTCACAACAGCTAAAAAGTGGAAACAACCCAGTGTCTATTGATAGATAAATGGATAAACAAAATGTATATATATATATCATGGGATACTATTCAGCCATAAAAAGGATGAAATTCTGACATGCTTTAACATCAATGAAGCTTGAAAACATTATGCTAAGTGAAATAAGACACAAAAGGACAAGTACTGTATGATTCCAAATTATATGAGGTACCTAGAACTGGAAAATTAAAAGAGAAAGAAAGCAAATTAGAGGTTACTAGGGGCTGGGTGGAGGGGTTAATGGAGAGTTATTGTTAATGGATACAGAGTTCCTTTTTTGGGAGAATAAAGTTCTGAGATTTCCAGTTTCCAGCCTGGCATGTAAAGAGATTAGAAGTTACCACTCTGTCCCAACAACAAGTAAAAAGCTAAACAACTGAAAAATCAACTACAGTACTCTTCTTAGATCAGAGAATTGAGGTCATAGGGAAAACTGCTGCCCCAAAATTGGACAGACAGGCATATATGAAGAATAACAACTTAACAGAGCAGAAACCTCTGTAGGAACCAGTGACAGAGTAGGAAAACCTGAACTGTAGCTGACAAACTGCCGGAGACTCAGTGTGAAGAATGAGAGAATGAAAACGCATCAGAACCACAGTCAGATATGGCAGGGATGTTGGAATTACAACTATGATTAATATGCTAAGGGAACTAATGGAAAAAGTAGTCAAAGTATGGATGGATGAACAGATGGATAATGTAAGCAGAGAGACGGACATTCTCAGAAAGAATCAAAAAGAAATGCTAGAGATTAAAAAAAATATGTAAGTGAAATGAAGAAAGCCTCTGATGGGCTCATTAGTAGACTGGACATGTCTGAGGAAAGAATCTCTGAGCTTGAGGATATAATAATAGAAACTTCTAATACTGAAAACCAAAGAGAAAAAAGACCGAAAAAAAACCCATAACAGAATATCCAAGAACTGTGGAACAACCACAAAAAGTGTAACATTTATGTATAGAAGGAGAAGAAAGAGAGGAAGAAACAGAAGAAATATTTGAAGCAATAAAGATTGAGAATTGCCCCAAATTAGTGTTAGACACCTAACAACAGATCCAGGAAGCTCAGAGAACACTAAGCAGGATAAATGGCCCCCAAATTACATCCAGTATATCACATGCAAACTTCAGAAAATCACAGATGAAAAAATCTTGAGAAAAGCCAGAGGGGGAAAAAACATTTTACCTATAGAGGAGCAAAGATAAGGATTACATCTGACTTCTCCTCAGAAATCACGCAAACAAGAAGAGAGTGGAGTGAAATATTTAAGTGCTGAGAGAAAACTCTACTAATCTAGAATTCTGTACCCTGTGAAATTATCCTTCAAAAGTAAAGAAGAATAAAGATATTCTCAGACAAACAAAGATTGAGGGAATTTGCTGCCAGTAGACCCGCCTTACAAGAAATGCCTTTCAGAGGGAAGGAAAACAATATAGGAAAGAAATTCAGATCTACATATAGAAAGGAAGAGCATCGGAGAATCAATAATTGAAGGCAAAATAAAACTTTATTTTTCTTATTCTTAATTAATCTAACACATAACAGTTTGTTCAAGATTATAAATGGCAACAATGTATTTGATAATGTATGCTTATGTATACACATGGTTATGTATAAGTGAAATAAATGATAGCAATGACACAAGGGATAGGAGGGAAGAATTGTGCTATTAATATGCTATTAATAATAGCATATTGTGCTATTATAAGGTACTTGCAGTGAACCAGTATAGTGTTATTTGAAAGTGGACTTAGATTAGTTGTAAATGTATAGTACAAACTCTAGGGCAAGAACTGGAAAAAAATTTAAAAAGAAAAAAATATAAATGATATGCTAAGAAAGGAGAGAAAATGGAATCGTAAAATGCTCAATTATAACCACAAATGGCAGAAAAAATGTAAAATAATCCAATTATATTAATGATCACTTTAAATGTCAATGGTTCAAATACACAGAGATTGTCAGAGCCGATCAAAAAAACAAGCCCCAACTGTGTGAGGCTTGAAACCAACTTTACAAGAAACCAACTTTAAATACAAAGATACATATAGATTAAAAGTAAAGGGATGGAGACAGATATACCATGATACCACTAATAAGAAAGTGGGAATAGCTATACTAATTCTAGAAAGAGCACACTTCAGAGCAAGGAAAGTTATCAGGGATAAAGAGTGGCATAATCTAATGATTAAGAGGTCAGTATTCCAAGAAGACATAACCAATCCTTAAGGTGTATATGCCTAACAACAGAGTGCCAAAATATGTGAGGCAAAAACTGATAGAACTGCAAGGAAAATAAAAGAATCCACTATTATATTTGGAGACTTTAATACCCCTCTCAGAAAAGAAGAGATCCAAGCAGGTAGAAAATTGGTAAGGATATAGTTGAACTCAACAGCTCCATCAATCAACTGAATATAACTGACATTCATAGACTATTTCATTCAACAATAGCAGATAACACATTCTTTCCAGACTCACATGGAACATTCACTAGATAGACTACATCTGGGCCATAAAATACACCTTAAAAAATTTTAAAAAATAGAAATCATATGATGTCTGCTCTCAGACCATGATGGAATTAAACTAGAAATCAATAACAAAAAGATAGCTGGTAAAGCCCAAAATACTTGGAAATTGAACAACACAGCTCTAAGTACCACATGGGTCAAAGAATTCTCATGAGAAAATAAAAAATATTTTGAACCAAGTGAAAATGAAAAAGTTCTGGAAATGGATACTTGTGATGGTTCTACAACACTGTAAATGTACTTTATACCAAAGAACTGTACATTTAAAAATGGTTAAAATGATAAATTTTGTTTTATATATATTTTTCCACAATAAAAATTTTTCTATACTTATAGATGAAATAAACTATTAGTGTTCAAGGTTTAATCCCTCAACATTCTCTAATAAATCCAGTACTTAAACATTTCACCATTTAAGGGTATAATTTTAATTAGAACTCAACCATTTAACAATTCTTAAATGGTGTTATCTCCAAAATTAATTTTGCTATGATAATGGATTGTTAAACATCCATTTCAGACTCTTCTTAAATAATTAAGGACAGACCTTTGTGACTGTTGTGAAGGAAATAAGAAACCTTACTTATTTGAGATATTTCTACAAAGGCTGCAGGAATAAAATTTCAAGTACCTTTTAACCATCAGGTTTAATATACTGAAGTAAAAATATCCTGATGTTTCTTTAAAAAAAAAATTTCAACAAAAAATGATACACTTTGTTCTGCTCTTATGTTTGCAATTGAAAATACTATTAATTTTAGACTCTTTTGAAAAGGAAAAGAGGGTTTCCTTTTGCTCCAGGGTTTAAAAGTTGTATCCATGAAGCCATGAAAATGAGGATCACTGCCAAGTCCTAATGTTTAAAATAATTTATCTTTTTGTACTATATTCATAATTGCCTCTAATTTGAGTATGGCTTATTTTCATACAAATTTAAAATGAGATGATGGAAGAAAGTGCTTAATTGAAGTTTTAACGAAGTTTTACTCCAATCCAACTCTTCACCATTTTCTTGTCAGTATTCATGTCTCATTCTGTACTTCTAAAAACTACATGCCAAGATATTCTATAGCAAATCTGTTACTAAATATACTTTCTTTCCTACACATCAATTACCTCCATCTTTACTAAACATTCAAATCTAATCAGCATCCATATATTAGTTGTTCTAACCATTACTCATTTAGTAGGCAATTTCCAACAGTATTCTAAAATGTAAACAAAAGGCATCAAGGGTACTGAATCAATCTTATAAAATATTTGAGAGGAATTCTGAAGTTCCTTTTCAAAAGAGTATAAGGATAACACTGTTTTCATAGGCTATTAATGAAGTATGAAGAGATTTGATATCAGGCAACATGATAACAGAGTACCAAGTAAAATGATCTATGATACTAAGTTGGTTACATTCAGTAGTAGTTTTGAGTAAACTGAGGAGTAGGAAGAAGAAGAGAAGATAAAGAAATGTTGGACAAGGTTTCACTTTAAAAAAATGTTTCTCCCTAAAAAAATTAAACATGGATTGAACACACACAGCTTTATTCTGAGGTATGTCTGTGTCACTAGAGTGATTTTTGAATGCTGGTGCCGGTTACAGCAAAATGGTGGTGTAGGTTTTAAAAGACATGGGCCATCAAAACCATTCCACTATATCTCCCATAAATATTCTAAGGCAGTAAAATCTATTTTAATGAATTAATGCTTATTTTATCTGCTATATTAGTTTTAGTTAAAATTTATGAGAGAGCACGTTATATTTTAAGTGATTTGTAATAATTTACATTTTAATTTTTTTCCTCTCCGTCAATCAATATAAACGTTATATCTCTCCGTGTGTGGGGTCTTGAATTATAATTTCACCAATCTGAACATTTACAGAAGTTTTTCAATTTGTCAGATGCCCATTTTCTTGAAGGCAAATGCTTTGTTAAGACTATAACTTTCAATCATATCATTAAGGAAAACAGAGTTTACTCTGCAACTGTTTCTGAAGACACTACTGGGTGAAGAAAGGAGTACTCAGAAATAGTTCTTGATCAATTAGATGACTTGCTTACATATTTTATGTATTACTAAGATTTTAACTCTGAGCACTTTTTTTCTTAGCACTTACTTTTTTGGTCAAAGAGTCATCAGAATCAGAAGGCATTCTTGTTGATACGTGAAATATTACTTCAACTGTAGAGGTAGCAAAATATGGTGTGGTCAATCCAGTGCTTTTATTTCTTTGTAGTCCTCCCATGAAACCGCAATGGTTTGTAAGATTTACCTAGAAGCAATGAAAAGACACATAATATTAATTAACTAAACAAAACTAAAAACCTCACTATGGAAAAAGACTCAAATTTCTCACTTTGCAAAAACGTGAGGAATGAAGTCTTCTGCATGTTATCAACTATGGCTTGACCCAGAATTATTAGTTAGAACTATTCAAGTCACACTGGTAGATTTTCTTAAGTATTTGAGGGTCCCTAATTAGTAGGAACTAATTAGCAAAGAAATCAATCGCTGTGCACTATGCATCTCTTGTTAGGCTACGAGGTGCTAAATGGTAAGGGCTGTGTGGGACGCCGAGGGCAGAGAGTAAAAACCAAGTGGCAAAAATCAAGACTGGAAATGATTTGAGGTTAAGTTAAAACAGTAATGTCACTTTGATAAAACGATTAATTGTGTCATATTTACTCACTGAAATTGGCTTCCTAATTATTAGTACCTATCATAGCCCAGAACAAAAATACAAAAATGTAGAACTTAACTACACTTCAAATGCATTAAAAAAATACAAATTAATCTGTGCAAAGTCTTTTAAATCTCCTTTTTTCCTGATTATAAATATATTTACTATCAGGATTGTTGCACTGGACGATATCCCCTGGACTTGTGTGATGCAAAGAAGCCAGCAACTTGTGTTCATTGTAGAAAATCAAAGAAATATTGTAAAGAAAAAACAAAACTTAAACACTGCTTGTATTTATCCATTCAGAGAAACCAGTTATGCACCTGCTTGTAAAAAACAAAATATAAATATGTGAAAAAGTGGAAACCTATAAAAGCAAATTTCTGCACTGTGTGAACTGAACACATCTCAACTATCAATATCAGTTACTAATGGCTGAATGTATGAATAACAAGTTAGTTTTTATGCCATTACTACAAGATTTCCTCAATCATTTACATTTTAAATTTATTTTTTAACTCAGTAATACATTCATACAATTAAAAGTTCAAAAGATACAGCAAAATTTTTCCTTCCATATCTCTCATCTCTAGCTACTCAGTTCCACTCCAAGAAAGCAATTTAAGTATGCCGGCAAAAATGTTCTCTATATACAATTAAATTTTTAAAGGTATGTATGCACATATACACATGTATGTACACATGTGCACACACAACACAGATACACAATGTTCTGCACCTTGCTTTTTTGCATTTAAAATACCTTGAAAAATACTTTTTATTTACTAAGTAAAGAGCCTTCTCATTTTTTTTTCATGGCTTCACCTAAGTCCCTTTTCTTGATGTACAATAATTTAACTAGCGCTCTACTTGACGGATATTTAGGCTTTCCCAATCTTTTGCTATTACAGTCAATGCTACAGTGAATAACACTGAACACATGTCATGCTGCATTTGTGAAAGTAGATCTGTAGGACAGATAGTCAAAAGTAGAAATGTAAGTCAAAGGGCATGTGCACATCTAATTTTGAAACTGACTACCAAATTGCTCTCCATAGATGGTACCAACAGTGCATGAGAGTGCCTGTTTCCCTCATATGCTCTCAAATAGATTAACAAACTTTATGACCTTTGCTAATCTGTTAGGTTAAAAAATGGTATCTTAGTGTACATTTTTGTTCTGTTTTGTTTTAGTGAGAAAGTTATTTACTTTCAGGTCAATTCTCTGATTATGTAAAGGAGAAAGTCTCAGTTTAGCGCTCCTTCGCTATAAATAATTCTGTAACACTTGCAGATCTCTATTTTTTAATTAAATGTTTTACCTGGAGGTAATTATAGATTTACACAAAGTTTTAAGAAATAATAAGGAGATTCTATGTACCCTTTACCCAGACTCCCCAATGCAATCATATTATAACCAGGATACTGATATTGACATGATTCAGAGACAACATTTTCATCACCACAAGGATTCCGTGTTGCCCTGTTACATGAGCAACACTCACTTCCGTCCTACCCTACCCTCCTTTTTAACCCCTGGCAATCACTAACCTGTTCTTTACTACTAAAACTGTCATTCCAAGAAAGTTATATAAGTGGAATTATTTGGCATGTAACCTTTCCAAGCATTTGTGGAGATTTTGCCATTATCTTTCTGTTCATGATTTCAAGTTTGGTCCTACTGTATATGGAGAAAACACTGTATGATTTAAATGCTTTTAAACTTGCTGAAGTTTGTTTTAATGGCCCATATATGGCCTATCTTGGTGTATGTTCCATGGGCACTTGAAAATAATATGTATTATGGAATTGGTGGGTGGAGTGTTCTATAAATGGCAATTAGATCCTGTTGGTTGGTGGTGGTGTTGAGTCCTTCTATATACTTGCTGATTTTCTGTCTACTTCTCTCAGTTGTTGAGAGAGGGATGAAATCTCCATTTATAATTGTGAATTTGTCTATTTCTTCTTTCAGTTCTATCAGCTTTGCTTCAGATATGTTGCAGTTCTGTTGTTTGCTGCACACACATTTAGGATTGTTAAGTCTTCTTAGTGGACTGACCCTTTTATCACTGTTATATAATGTCCCCTCATCTCTGGTAGTTTTCTTTGCTCTGAAGCCTACCTTATCTAATATTAATTCAGCCACTCTGGCGTTCCTTTGATTAAGGTTTGCACAATGTAATTTTTTCTATCCATTTACTTTCTACCAGCCTATATTGTTATATTTGAAGTGAGTTTCTTTTACAAAGCATATAGGTGAGTCACGTTTAGTTATTATTATTTTTTGCGGTACGTGGGCCTGTCCCTGCTGTGGCCTCTCCCGTTGCGGAGCACAGGCTCCAGACGCGCAGGCTCAGTGGCCATGGCTCACGGGCCTAGCCGCTCCGCGGCATGTGGGATCTTCCCAGACCAGGGCACAAACCCATGTCCCCCGCCTCGGCAGGCAGACTCTCAACCACTGCGCCACCAGGGAAGCCCTGAGTCACGTTTTTTAATCCACTCTGCCAATTTATTTATATTTTTTTATAATTATTTATTTATTTATTTATGGCTATGTTGGGTCTTCATTGCTGCATGTGGGCTTTCTCTAGTTGCGGCGAGCGGGGGCTACTCTTCGTGGTGGTACGTGGGCTTCTCATTGCGGTGGCTTCTCTTGTTGTGGAGCACGGGCTCTAGGTGCATGGGCTTCGGTAGTTGTGGCTCGCGGGCTCCAGAGCACAGGCTCAGTAGTTGTGGCGCACGGGCTTAGTTGCTCCGTGGCAATGTGGGATCTTCCCGGCCCAGGGCTTGAACCTGTGTCCCCTGCATTGGCAGGCGGATTCTTAACCACTGCACCACCAGGGAAGCCCCACTCTGCCAATTTTTAATTGGTATATTTACATCATTCATATTTCCTGTAATGACTAATACGTTAGAGCTTAAGCTCACCATTTTATTTTTTGTTTTCTGTTTATTTTCTGTTTTATTTTTCTTGCCCCCTATGGATTACTTGAACATATTCTAGAATTCCATTTTTATTTATCATTTTTAGAGTGTACTTTTGTTATATTTTTTTACTGGTTGTTCTTGGTATTATACTATATGTACGTACCTTATCACAGTCTACTGATGTTGTCATTTTACCAGTTTGAGTGAAATATAGAAACCCTACCTCACTTTATGTCCTTTTACCCTCCCTTGTTTGTAATATAATGTAATATAATGAATATTTTCATGGCATTACATTTATTTATTTATTTATTTTGCAGCAGGCGGGATCTTAGTTCCCTGACCAAGGATCGAACCCGTGCCCCCAGTATTGGGAGCGTGGAGTCTTAACCACTGGACTGCCAGGGAAGTCCCTGTCATTACATTTAGAAACACATCAGGTAGTAAAATAATTTTTGCATCAACCATCAAATATAATTAAGAAAACTCAAGAGAAGTAAATTTAGTGTATTTACCCATATTTTTTCTTGCCATGCTCTTTCTTCCTGATGTTCCAAAGTTCCTTCTATCATCTCATTTCTGTTAACAGAACTTCTGTCAGTGGTTCTATTAGGGCAGGTCTGCTGGCAACAAATTCTCTAAGTTTTCCTTCATCTGAGAATGTTGTGCTTCATTCCTTAGCTAACTATAGGATTCTGGGTTGACAGTTTTTTTCTTTTAACATTCGAAAAATATTACCTCCTCTGGCCACCACAGTTTCTGATGAGAAATTCACTATCATTCTAATTGTACCCATATAGATAGGTACAAGTTTCCTCTGGATACTTTCGAAATTTTTTTGCCTTCAGTTTTCAGAAGTTTAATTATGATGTGTCTTAGTATGGATCTCCTTCCATATATCCTATTTGGTTTTCACCAGGTTCTTCAATCTGTAGCTTTATTAGCTTTATTTTTCTTGCCAAATTTGGGAAGTTTTCAACATTATCTCTCAAAGTAGTTTTCAGACCCAACCTCTTTCTCCTCGCCTTCTGGGACTCACAATAACAGGAGTGTTAGATTTTTTGTCATAGCCCCACAGGTCTGTTCATTGCTCTGTTCACCGTCTTTATGTCTATTCTCTCTCTGCTGTTCAGATTAACTTTTACTGTTCTATGCTCCAATTTACTAATTCTTTCTGTACCCTCATCTCCACCTGACTCTGTTGCTGGGCCAATCTACTGAGTTTTTTATTTCAGTTATTATATTTTCAATTCTAAAATTTCCATTTAGTTCTTTGTATCTTGTATTTCTTTGCACAGACTTTCTATTTTTCATTTGTTTCAACTGTGTTCCTAATTGCTTGTTGAAGCATTTCTAATACAGTCACTTTAAAATCTTTGTCATCTTGGTGTTGGCATCTATTGCCTTCTTTTCATTCAGTTTGAGACCTTCCTGGTTTTTGGTATGATTTTTGGTTGAAGCCTGGACATTTCAATATTATGAGACCATGAATCTTATTTAAACCTTCTGTTTTAGTTGGCTGTTTTGCAACACAGCTCCAGAGAAGCGGGGGCTTTCAGCCTCATTATGGCCAGGTGGAGGTGGTCTCATTATCACTGGGTGACGGTGAAAGGCCTAATTCTCCACTAGACCTCCTCTGACTCCAGTGTAGAGGGGGAGAGGCACCTCATTATGCCTGGGTGGGGCCGAAATTCCAGGTTCCTCATGTAGTCTCCACTGACACTGTGGTGTTAGACATGGATGGGGGACTTGTTACCAGTTGGCAGAGATGAAACTCTTAGCTTTCTATTTGGTCTTCTCTGATACTATCTTACTCCAGGGTGATGTTCGGGATGCCTCATTATAGTCATTTATTTATTGACTGATTGACTGATTTTTGGCTGCGTTGGGTCTTCACTGCTGCACGTGGGCTTTCTCTAGTTGCGGTGAGTGGGCTTCTCATTGCAGTGGCTTCTCTTGTTGTGGAGCATGGGCTCTAGGCACGTGGGCTTCAGTAGCTGTGGCACGTGGGCTCAGTAGCTGTGGCTCACAGGCTCTAGAGCGCAGGCTCAGTAGTTGTGTTGCACAGGCTTAGTTGCTCCGCGGCATGTGGGATCTTCCCAAACCAGGGCTTGAACCCGTGTCCCCTGCACTGGCAGATGGATTCTTAACCACTGTGCTACCAGGGAATTCCCCTCATTATAGTCTTGTAAGGGTAGAAGTCTAGGCTTCCTAACCCACTTTTGTTGTCAGGGGTGGGGATGAGGGTCACGGTATTTTCTGTGGTGTTTGGTTGGCGTAGAGCAGTTACTGTTTAAATGTTTTCTGTCTTTCCAGGTTGCTCCTTTCCTGATCCTTTGGTTAGAAAGAGTAGGCTTTTGTTGGGTTTTTTTTTGTCCTGGGCTTGTTGATATTTCTAGGTTGCTGGCTTCTTCAACTCCAAGTCCAAGATATATGAGGCAAAAAGAAAACCTGAGAACTCACCATCATGTCATTCCTTGGTCCTGAAGTCCTGTTGGTCTATCTTCTTTTCTCCAACAAACCCGTGTCCCCTGCATTGGCAGGCAGATTCTCAACAACTGCGCCACCAGGGAAGCCCTTACCTGACTTTTTGATTCTAGCCAACCTAATGGGTGTGAAGTGGTATCTCACTGTGATTTTGATTTCCATTTCTCTGATAATGATGTCAGACATTTTTTCATGTACTTACTGATCATCTGTATATCTTCTTTGGAAAAATGTTTATTCCGATCCTTTAGCCATTTTTAAATTGGGTTGCCTTCTAATTATTGTTTTGGTGAGTTCTTTGTATATTTTAGATACAAGTCCCTTATCACATATATGACTTGCAATTATTTTCTCCAATTCTGTGGGTTATCTTTTCACTTTGTTAATGGTGCCCTTTGATGCACAAAAGTTTAAATTTTGATGAAGTCCAATTTAGTTATTTTCCTTTGTTGCTCATGTTTTAGTGTCATATCTAAGAATACCTTTTATTTGTTAGTTGTGTCTCAATAAAGCTGGAAAAAAAGAATCCACTGCCAAATTCAAGGTCATAAAGATTTACCCCTATATCGTCTTCTAAGAATTTTACAGTTTTAGCTCTTACATTTAGGTCTTTGATGATCCATTTTGAGTTAATTTTTGTACACAGTGTAAGATTCCAACTTCATTCTTTTGCTTGCAGCTATCCAGCTACTCCAACACCATCTGTTGAAAGGACTTTCTCCACTGGATGGTCTTGGCACCCTTGTTGAAAATCAGCTGACAACAGATGTGTGGGTTTATTTCTGGAATCTCAATTCTATTTCATTAATTGATATATGTATCCTTAGTGCAAGTAACTCGCTGTTTGATTAGAGCTGCTTTGTACTAAGTTTTGAAATCAGGAAATGTGAGTACTCCTAATTTGTTCTTTTTCAAATGTCCGTTGCTTTTACTAATACTTTTCTAGTTTGTTTTTTTAACAGGACATATATTTATAACATTTCTTTACACTTTCCAAACCACTTTCACATACATAATCTCAAATGAACTGCATATTACATATCTGTTGGGTAAAAAAGCACACTGCTTTTGACAAATAAGCAAAAGGCCAAGAGAACTAAAGTAACTCAGTGAAATAGCAGGTTAGATCAGCTATAAAAATATATATTGAATGCTAAAGGTTTATGCATTGGACACTGTGCAAGGACTGGGATTTAAAAAGAAAAAGCAGGAAGATGAAAGAGCCTGCCCTCTAGGAACTTACAGTCTAGTGCAGTGGTCTTCAATAATTTTGCTCATGTACCCTCTACAAGAATATTGAGAAACTATGTATTAAATTGACAACTACGATGAAAATTGTCATCATAAGTTTAAGCTGTTAGAAAAGATACAATTTCCAGTATACTGTATGTTATATCTATATACTTTAAATATATTTTCATCAAAATCTTAGAGCACAAATTTGGCTGATACAATATATATAAAATGTCTGCTATTAATGACAAATCAATCAGCCACATCAAATTCACTTTCTGTTAGAACATGTCTGACTCATAATTTTACAATTTAAATAAACATACTAATACAAATCTCTATGACAAACACCTCACTTCTGAATTATAATTCTAAGATAGACAGATTTGTTCAGGAACTTCAACATGAGTTGGTTGCCGGGTTGTTGGTTGCTGGGATGACAAAAAATACAGCACCTTTCAATACTTCCTGCTTTGCCATTAGAGACACTCTCTCTCAGGAACATGCCCTCTTGAATGAACTGTCCCTTTTTTGGTGCCAAACCTTCCAGGGCAATGCAGGATTCAGGTGAGTAATAGGTATGCCTTACTTTTACAAAGATGAAGAACAGAAAAGGAGAGGTAAGAGACTGTAGAAGGGTTCTCCGGAATTACTTGTAGTAAAGTTGAGGATCTAGAAACTTATCTCCTCAAAACTAACCTAGCCAACATGCCCCCTAGAATCCTTGGGATAGCCCTAGGATATTCATATCTTCATTTGAAGATCACTAGTCCAGCGGTCACAACTGTGAGGAAAATCCAGATCTTTTAAGTCTAGGAGTTTAGCACACTCTGACAATACAGTGAATGATAAAACAGTCAAAAACCTTCCTAAGTCCCAACTGCTGCCGTCTTTGTAGATGAGATATAGGGCAGAAACAATATCAAACCCATTGTTATGTTCTTGAGTCTCCTAAAATAATGCTTCTAAAATAAGCTAGAAAGAAAACGAAAACCATTGCTTTCAAATAGAAATAAAATGATATTTGTATAATTTAAAAGCAATACCTCCCAACCAAGACCAGCTACAAAATCTTCATATGCTTGACTTCCTCCTGTATTGGTGAGAATGGAATGTTTGTCTTCTTGTCCTTCAGCAACATAAAATACTGCAATCTTGTGTGTCTCTCGGCTATAAAACAAAAGATTTCACCGTTCACTTAATCATTAATTTATCTGTTCATTCATCCAATAATTAACTTCTAAATACGTGGCAATAAAAAGATGAAAATGAATTAAACCTTATAATCTACTAAGGGAGACAAGTAATTATAACTAAAAAATTATAAAAGTTACAAAATTGCGCTCAGAACAGAAGAAAAGGATGATTACTTCTGACTGAGAAACAGAGAGAAACTTAAAGGAGAAGGTAATTTTAAGCTGGGTGAAGGTAAGTAAGATTTGACAAATGAAGGAGAGAAAGTATCAGGAAAGACACACAGGTGTGAATGCACAAAGCATCTGAAGAGCTGCCTGTTGTGCAATGTGGCTGAATCCCAGAGTTAAAGGGACTGTGTTTTAGAAATAAAATTAAGTAGGAGTACAGAGATGAGTGAGAAATGATCCATTTCTCCAAAGTACTTATAAGAAATGTATACACAAATATTATAAAACTGTATGGAGTAACTGACAAGTTCTTAGATATTTTAGTTTTAGTTCTCCCTAAAATTAAAAATGCTCATAAAAGCAAATTTCTTGTATGAAATTTGGCTTTCCAAGCTAACTAGAAAATAAACAATAACCCAAGCAAACAACAACCGCCAACATACTTTTGATTCAAAGACACAAAGTAGAAAGTAAAAGAAACAGAAGAAGATGCTACGCAAACAGTAACCAAGAGGGCCAGCATAGCTATACTAACATTAAACTTTTACATAAAAATGTTATAGGGAGTTCACAGAGAGACATCCTGGGGTGGAGTGGGGGATTGGTTTGGGTGGGTGGGGTTCCTTTTACCTTTTTCCTTTCTGTGTATGTCATTAATCTGACAATTCTCCCTCCTCCCCACTGGCCTGTCCCCATTCCTTGTATTTGTACGGTTCAAGCAATAAAGACACTCATTTCAGGAATAAAAAAGTTATAAAAGATAAAGATATATTTCATAATGTTAAAGGTCCTTATAACAGGAAGATATGAAAATTAAAAACATATGCACCCAACAACAGAGCTTCAAAATACATGAAGCAAAATCAGACAGAACTGAAGGCAGAAATAGCTATTTCTATAATCATAGTTGGAGACTTCAATACCTCACTTTCAATAATGGACAAACAACTAAAAGAATATCAACATGGAAACAGAAGACTTGAATAATAGTATAAAATACCTAAAGAACACTCCACCCAACAGTAGCAGAAAAACACATTCTCCTCAAGCAAACCTGGAATATCTTTCAGGATAGACCATATGGTAGGCCACAGAACAAGCCTCAATACATTTGAAATAACTGAAACCATGCAAAGTATGTTTTCTAATCATAATAGAATAAAATTAGAAATCAATAAAAGAAAATTTACAAATATGTAGAAATGAAAAGATATACTCCTAAATAAGTGATGAGTCAAAGAATAAATCTCAAGGGAAATTAGAAAAAAAATCCTTAGAGATGAATGAAAATGAAAATATAATACAACAAAACTGAGGGCATGCACGTAAAGCAGGGCTCATTGGTAAATTTATGCACATAAATGCCTATATTAAAAAAAAGAAAAAGATCTCACATCAAAAACTAAACCTTCCACCTTAAGAAACTAGAAAAAGAAGAACAACTAAACTCAAAGCAAGCAGAAAGAGGACAATAATAAAGACTAGTGTGGAAATAAATGAAACAGAACAGAAAAACAAGAGAAAAATTTTAAATTGGTTCTTTGAGATGTTAAACAAAATCAATCTATAGCCAGAATGAGCAAGAAAAAAAAGACTCAATTTACTAAAATCAGGAGTGAAAGGAGAGACATCACTACATACCTTATAGAAACAAAAAGTATTATTAAGGAATACTATCAACAATTGTATGCCCAAAATCAGATAGTTAGATTAAATGGACAAATTCTTAGAAAGACACAAATTATTAAAACCAACTCAAGGGAAAATAGGATATCAGAATAGTTCAATAACTAGAGAAACTGAAATAGTATTCTGATTGAAAAGGAAGTAGTAAAACTACTTCCACTTGCAGATGAGATGACTCTGTGTATAAAAATCCTAAGGAATCCACTAAAAAGCTATTAGAGCTAATAAATGACTTCAGAAAGGATTCAGGATATAATATCAACATACGAAAATCAACTATATTTTTATAAACTAACATGAACAATCCAAAAACAAAATTACGAAAGCTATTTCTTTTATAATAGCATCAAAAATAATAAAAATACTTAGGTATATATTTAACAAAAGTACACAACTGATACTCTGAAAGCTACATTGTTGAAAAAAATTAAAGATCTTAAAAAAAATACCACATTCATAGACTGAAAAACTTAATATTTTTAAGATAATATTTCCTAAATTGATCTACAAATTTAATGCAAGTGCTATCAAAGTCCCAGCTCCCTTTTTTTGTAGAAATTGATAAGCTGATCCTAAAATTCACAGGAAAATGCAAAAAATCCCAAATAGCCAAAATAATTTTGAAAAAGAAGAACAAAGTCAGAGGACTCATAATTCCCAATTTTAAAACCTACTACAAAACTACAGCACTCAATGGACTGTGGTACTACCACAGCAGAAACATATAGCTCTATATGGAATAGAATCTTGGGTCCTGAAATAAACCTTTATGTTTATCATCAATTGCTTTTTGCAACGGTACCAAGCCAATTCAATGGGGGAAAAAATAGTGTTTTCAGCAAACGGTGTTGAGGGAACTGGATATCTACAATGCAGTTGTAGATATCCAATGAAGTTGGATTCTTACCTCATACCATATACAGAAATTAAATTTAAAAGCATCATAGACCTAAAAATAAGGTCTAAAACTATGAAAGTCTCATAAAGAAGTTTACACAACTATAAAATGTCCGTGTAAAAGCTCCATGAATGTTCACAGTAGCATTATTCATAACAGCCGGAAAGTGAAACTAATGCAAATGTCCATCAAGAGATGAATAGATAAACAAAATATAGGATATTCACACAATGGAATATTATTCAGGAATAAGAAGAAATGAAGTGTTGACACATGCTGCAACATGGATGGATTTTGAAAACACTGTGCTAAGAAGCCTGCCACAAAAGACCACATATGTTTGATTGCTATTACATGAAATATCCAGAATAGGCAAATCTATAGAGACAGAAAGTAGATTAGCGTTGTCCAGAGATGGGGAGTAGGGGGTGATGTTTGGGGGTAATAGAGAGTGACTGGTAATGGGTATGAGGTTTCTTTTTGAAGGAAATATTCTAAAATTAGATTGCTGTGATAGTTGTCTGTGAATATACTAAAAACATGTACACTTTAAATGAGTGAATCTTATGGTATGTGAATTACATCTCAATAAAGCTGTTAGAATTTAAGTTGGAAGTATGACCTACTATGTGTAAATTCTGATCCTGGCAGAAAGGGGACCTCTCAGTGTTCTCAATTTCCTAGGTAAAGGGCTATCAGCTAGAACTCATAAATCACAATTTATAAAATTGAGAAGAGTTGCATAGAAATGTTCACCTAATACTATATAAATCAAAAAGAGAAATACATCAGCCATATAGGAAAAATTAGAAAATAAATCTTTAAAATGCAAAAGTAAAAATGAAATCACCTTTATATTATCTGTCCTTTTTAAAATTTGAAAAAGCAGAGTTTAGCTGCTCTTTTATGTCAAATTTTAATTTTTCAGCATTCCTTCTTATTTTTCTACTTACTAACTACTTCTAAATGCTTGGTATATATTGATTGCCATTAGATTAGTATGTACCACAACAGTGAATGAGGTAAAAAGATTAGAAAAAATGAGATTACTGAACTTGCAGCCATAAATATTCTACAATATGTCCAGTACTGGCAAAATATTATGAGCTTACTACTGGAAAGTTCAAAGTGAAATATGCTAAGTTATAAGCACTTCTGATTCCCTGTATATACACTGCAAAAGAAATAATAATACAAATAATTTGGAGATTTGAAATTTAAAAATCTGATGGTTCAACCATGAGGAATAGGAATCAGTTAATCTAGTCAAAGAAAACAAAGGCTCTATAAATGGTCTGGAGAGATAAGACTATAAAGAAAGTAACTTTTCATTTTCTTACGCCCTAATCCTCCAGACAAGTAATCAGGTTTTTTCCAGGTTCTTGGCTTAAGAAGCAGCTCAATGTTGCCTTACTGTCACATAATTAGAATGAATTTTTATCTGAACCCAATATGTTAGAAAAAGAAAGGAAACCTGTTTTCATTATTTAATTTGTTTAAAAAAGCAAAATAAATGTCATGTGTTCATGTGGTGTACAATATCAAAAAGGAAACCTATGCTGTCTCAAGGAAGATGTCCTTCATATATTCCAGGTACATATGAGAATGGAAGTAGTTTAGCAGGAGCCAAGAAGTAGAAAAGCATAAGGTAATGTAAAGAAACCATGAATAGCCAAGACTGGCTGGTATGGCCTGAGTTCTAGACTAAGGAGTCTGGTCAGGCACTGGGAAGTCACTAAGGAATAAAATAAAAATTTTACTTTAGAAAAATTATTCTCGTGGTGAATATTGTCTAGACGGTGAAGAGTTAGAAGATGAGAGAGTTGTTTAAACTCTCTCCGAAAGAAGTAATAAGGACATGAATCAAGAAGTTGGGAGTAGGAAAAGCAAAGAAGAGATAGAAGTGAGAAATATTAAGAAGAAAGAACTGACATAATGATAAACACTAAGGGCAAGGGAAAGGAAATGGTCAAGTGTGGGTGACACTGAAATGGTACTTCTAAATGTAATGGAGAAAATTAGGAGGAGGATGTTACTTGGGAAAGAACTGATGACCTGGAAACAGAAGTAAGGAGGCAGGGAAAAAATTGTAATAAGCAGCTACAAAATCATGACTGACAATTAAGAGATAGGAGTACATGGGCAGAAAAGAATGGGGTTGAGAAGATATGAGAGATATCCCAGTGAGAAGGAAAACTATGTTAGGGGAGAAGGCAGCAGAAAATGAGCCAGTGAAGACAAACTAGAAATAACTAGTTTAGCAGGAGCCAAGTAGAAAAATATTAGGTAATGTAAAAAAACCCTAAATAGCCAAGATTGGCTGGTATGGCCTGAGTTCTAGGCTAAAGAGTTTGGTCAGCCATTTGGAAGTCACTAAGGAATAAAATAAAAATTTTACTTTAGACAGTTTTACTTTAGAACAAAGTAATTTAACATGACTTTAGAAGCCAGGGGAGAAGAACATTTTAAAGAGAGAACAGACAACAGTACTGAACTTTTAGGGGATATAATACTCAGGAGTTTTTAGGGCAGAAACTATTCTGTATTATATTGTAATGAGTATACATGTCATTATACATTTGTTAAAACTCATACAATGTACAACACCAAGAGTGAATCTAATATAAACTTCAGTTAATAATAATATATCAATATTGGCTCATCAATTTTAACAAATGTACCATACTGATACGGGGTAACTATGTATAGGGGGAAAGAGGGTATGTAGGAATGCTCTGTATTTTGCAATTGATTATCTTGTAAATCTAAAACAGCTGTAATTTTTAAGTGCCTATTAGATTAATTGAATTTAATTAATTAGATAAATCAAGGAGGCTGAAGAGGATGGAGAAAACTTTAGACATGGTGGTCAGGATACTAACCTTCAAAAGGATAGTTTAAGTAGAACAGTAGAGGTCTGAAAACACATGGTGAGCAAGACAGCAAAAGAGGTATGATTTGTGCCCCCAATGACTTTGCTATCATCTAGTACCAAAGATAAATTATTATGGGGAAGAATTAGGATATGAGAACTCAGAGACTACTTAGAGGGTTTTAATTTTATAACTGTCTTGGAAAGAATATCTAAGAAATAATAATAATATTAATACAGTGTGATAAATACTATGACAGGAGAGTGTTATCGGGATCTCTGAAAGCCCATGGAAGGATATCCAAACATAGGGTGGAAGGAACTGGGGAGGAATGTAAAGGGTTAGCGGTAGCTTAGGGAAAGGCCTTTCAGAAAAAATGATGTTTAAGCTGAGACTAAAACAATGGACAGGATCTACACTCAGAAAAAATTTAGAGCATAAGACTATTTCATTGTTAAATAATAAAGAATAAAACTCAGACAGATAACATTCAATTCTAGAAGAAAAAGAAAAATATAAAGCTTATAAACAAGAAATAACAGTAATTAAAGAGTTAAAAAACAGAACATAATAGAATATGATAAATGAGAAACTGTTTCTCTGAAAAGATTAAGTAGATTATTTGCATCCAAAAAAAAAAGCCCACTGTAATGGTGGTGCATAATTCACTTACAAATATAGCTTAAAAGTTAAAAATCATTTTAAAAGAAACCATAATTACAATAATTTGTTATTTAATACATAATACAAAAAAGATGGAAATCGTAACACCAATAACCTAAAATGTGAGGGAAGAAGTAAAAGTATAAAGGTTCTGTATGCTGTATATAAAGCAAATACTAATAGAAAAGGAAATAAACAGCAATACAGTAATAGTTGGGGGTTTTAATATCCCACTCTCAATAATGTACAGATTATCCAGACAGAGACTGAAAAAGGAAACAGTGGATTTGAACAACACTATATACCTAACAGACATACACAGAACATTCTGTCCAACAGCAGCAGAATATACACTCTTTTCAAGTGCACATGGAACATTTTCTAGGATAGATAATGTGTTGGGATGCAAAACAAGTCTCAACAAATTCAAGAAGCTAGAAATTATATCAAGCATCTTTTCCAAACACAATGGAATTAAAGTAGAAATCAATAACAAGAAAAAAGCCAGAAAGTTCACAGACACATAGAAATTAAACGACACACTCCTGAACAACCAATGGATGAAAGAAGAAATCAAAAGGGAAATTTAAAACAGATCTTGAGACAAACAAAAATAGAAATACACACTGAAAGTGTGACGTATAGCAAGTTCCAAGAGGGAAGTTTGTAATGATAAACACGTACATTAAGAAAAAGAAAGATCTCAAATAAACAGCTTAACTTCATACCTAAAGGAACTAGAAAAAGTAGAATAAACTAATCCCAAGGTTAGCAGAAAAGGGGAAATAATAAAGATTAGAGCATAAATAAATAAAATAGAGAATAGGAAAATAGAAAATATGAAGCAAACCAACAGTTGGTTCTTTGAAAAGACAAACCAATTGAGAAATAAATGTTATTGGGAAAACTGGACATTCACATGCAAAAGAATTAAACTGGACCCTTGTCTTACACCACTCACAAAAATTAACTTGAAATGGATTAAAGACTTAAATCTAAGACCTGAAACCATAAAACTCTTAAAATGAAAATAAAGGGTAAGCTCCTGGACATTGGTCTTGTCTATGATTTTATGGATATAACACCCAAAGCTCAAGCAACAAAAGCAAAACAAAACCAAAAATAAACAAGTGGGATCACATCAAACTAAAAAGCTGCACAGCAAAAGAAAGGATAAACAAAATGAAAAGGTAACTGACAGAGTGGAAGAAAATATTTGCAAATTACATTTCTGATAATGTAAGAAACTCATACAACTCAACTGCAATAAAACACTTATAATACAATTAAAAAATGGGCAAAGGACATGAATAGACATTTTTCTAAAAATGATATTCAAATGGCCAAGAAGTACATGAAAAAGTACTTAACATCACTAGTCATCAGGAAAATGGAAATGAAAAACCACACTGCAATATCACCTCACACCCAGTAGAATGGCTATTATCAAAAAGACAAGCGATAAGTGTTGGAGGGGATGTGGAGAAAAGGTAACCCTCGTGCACTGTTGGTGGGAATGTAAACTGGTGCAGTCAACTCTGTAAAAAGTATAGAGGGTCCTCAAAAAATTAAAAATAGAACTACCACGTGATCTGGTAATCTCACTTCTGGGAATAAATCCAAAGGAAATGAAAATACTAACTGGAAAAGATATCTGCACCCCTGTGTTCACAGAAGCATTATTTACAATAGCCAAGGTATGGAAACAATCTAAGTGTCCACCGATGCATGAATGGATTAAGAAAATGTGGTATTTACAATGGGATTCAACCATAAAAAAGAAGGAAATCCTGGCATTTGTGACAACATGGTTGAATCCTGAGGGCATTATGCTAAGAGAAATAAGTCAGACAGAGAAAGACAAATATTGCATGTTCTCACTTATATGTGAAATCTAAAAAATCTAGATTCACAGAAACTGAGATCAGATTGGGTGGAGGATGGGTAAAGGGGGTCAAAGGGTACAAATTTCCAGCTATAGGATGAAAAAGTTTGGGGGTGTAATGTACATTACAGTTACTATAGTTAACAATACTGTATTGTATATTTGAAAGTTGCTATGAATGGATTTTTACAGTTCTCACAACAAAAACTGTAACTAAGTGAAGTGATGATGTAGTAACTAACACTGTGGTAATCATTTTGCAATATATAAAAATCATTATGTTTAAACCTTAAACTTACACGATGTTATATGTCAATTATATCTCAAAACAGCTAGAGGTCAAAAAAAAATGTTGAAGGGATGATATGGGAATACAGAAATTAATTATATATATAAAAAAAAGAAAAAGAAAAGCCCTACAAAACTGAGAAAAGGAATGCAGTAGAGAATTATGACACCATGTATGAATCTCTACTAAGTATCTTTTGAAATCTCAGTGAAATTGAGTTTTGTAAAAAAAAAAAAAGCCCTGAAATTGACCTAAGAGGTAAAAGAAAAACTGAAAAGACTAATAATGATGAAACAAATGGAAATAATTCGAAATTCTACTAATTCTTCCAAATTTTCAAATAGATAATATTCATTTTATGAATCTGGCTGTAATGTTAATTTTGAAAACATTAGAACAGGCAAAAAATTAACTATAAAATATTCTAATAGATGAACCATGCCCTAATTAAAAATGAAATTCTAATAAATTTAACCCAACAGGAAGTCAAAGGATCCAGTAAAGTTTATCCCAAGAATGCAAGAATTATTTAATATTAGCAGTCTAGTTAATATACATCAACTAGTTAAGAAAGCAAAAGCTGAATATAAAAATATATAAAAAGCTGAAGAGATGCTGAAAAGGATTCTGATAACATTTAACTACCTTTCTTTATGAAATCTGCTAGAAAACAGGCTACCTTCTCAGAATGATAAAAATGATCTATTTCAAACGTAACAACCAATATTTTACTTAAGTATGAAACAGAAGAGTCATTTCCATTAAAAGCAGAAAAGACAAGGATGACCACTCTTCCTATAACTATTTAACACTGTAGTGCCGGTTTTAGTCAGTACAATCAGACATGATGATATAAGAAAATAATGGCATAACTTTTCGAAAGGAGATGACTTGCAGAAAACGATTATATAACTAAGCGAATCCTAAGAGTGAGACAACTATAAAATGTTTAAAATCAACAAGAGAGGAACTTCCCTGGTGGCGCAGTGGTTAAGAATCTGCCTGCCACAGATCAGCTCAGTGCTTTGTGACCATGTAGAGGGGTGTGATAGGGAGGATGTGAGGGAGACGCAAGAGGGAGGAGATATGGGGACATATGTATACGTATAGTGATGCACTCTGTTATAAAGGAGAGACTAACACACCATTGTAATTATACTCCAATAAAGATGTTTAAAAAAAGGGGGGGAATAAGAAAAAAGAAAAAAAAAGAGAAATAAGACTTAAAATAAAATTGAAATAATAAAATTAGTATATTTAATCAAAAATAAAGAATCTGCCTGTCAATGCAGGGGACACGGGTTCGAGCTTTGGTCCATGCCATGGAGCAACTAAGCCCATGCGCCACAACTACTGAAGCCTGTGCACCTAGAGCCCGTGCTCCGCAACAAGAGAAGCCACCGCAATGAGAAGCCCGTGCACCGAAAGGAAGACTAGCCCAACTCTCCACAACTAGAGAAAGCCTGCACACAGCAACAAAGACCCAATGCAGCCAAAAATAAATAAATAAATTTATTTAAAAAAAAAACAAATGAGAGAATTCATTAAAGTACCTGGATACAAAATATAATGGGGGGAAGATTCTACTCAGAATAGCAACACAAAAGTAAAACACCCCTAAAGGTAATGTCTGGGTATCAGAATAAATAAAAAACACTCCATGATTGTGAATGGGAAGAATGATGATAATAAATGTGTTTATTCTTCCCATAGGAAAGTTTTATTGCAAATCAAATCAAAATAGCAATGGGATTTCTTTTTCTGGAAAACAACAGCATAATTCTAATCAATAACGTGTTTCTGGAAGACAAAACAGGCGAGAACATCTAAGAAAAGAAGAATGTGTGTGGGTGGGGTGAGGAAGAAGACTGAGCCTATCAGATACTAAATTATTAAGCTACAATAAATTAAACAGTAACATCTCCACAAAATTGATAGACCAATCAATAGAAATGAACAGATAGCTTTGAAACAGCTTAATATTTGATAAAAACAATATCAAATCAATGGGAAAGATATGGATTATTTAACAAATTATAGAAATAGACTATTTTCCAGCATTCAAGGTGGTTCCATTTCTCATTCCATAAATCAAAATGCATTCCAGAAGGAATAAATATAAAATAATTACCACTCTAGCCAAATACTTAAAAATCTAGAAGGAAATGTAACAATGTTTAATTGATTTCAAGATAGAACTCTCTAAGCACAGCAAACAATTGAAGAAATTAAAAACAAAAAGATTGAGAGATATAATTACTACATAAAAATGGGTTGTTAAACAACTTGTAGTTGTTGAAAACTGAAGACCAAACGACAAACTAGGAGAACTCCCACAATAAATACAAAAGTTAATCCTTAACGCATATACATACGTAAAAGAGCTCTTACAATTAAGAAAAATTCCTAAATAGAAAAACAGAAAAAGGACACTAAGAGAGAATTTAGAAATTTTTTACAAATATATGAAAAATATTAACTTCACTAGTAATTAAAAACTATAAATTAACAAGATACCATGATTCGCCCCTCAAATTATAAAGGATAAGAAAATGTCATCAATATCTTTTGCTGGACAGGCTGAAGTTATACAACATTGGTAGGATTAGAAATGAGTACTTAATGGAAAGCAATTTTATATATGGCCTGAAAAAAGTCCTTATGCTTTGACCTAATAATTCTATTTCTAGGAATCTATTCTAGGGCAAGAAATTAAAAACAACTCAAATGTCCAAAAATCATAGAACTTGGTGCCATAGAATTTTTTTTGAAGAATATCAAAATGGCTGAGAAAATGCTAATATAGAGTTTTTTAAAAGACATAACTTACTATACATTACTATGATTCCAGTTTTGTAAAACAAACAAAAATCATACATATGTCTATCAAAAAGACTGAAAATATATAAAGAAATGCTAACAAGTCTTATGAATAACAATAGTTTTATTTTTGTTTTATATTTTCTATAATCAAAGAAATTATACATTATTTAAAAAAATTATTCTGAGAAAAGCTAAAAACAACAAAAACCAGTTAGGAATGACAGGAAATGAATAAAAAATTATATTTTTCTATAAATTTGGTAGTAAAAGGCATGAAAGGGATGTACTATAGCTTGAAAGGATAGTAACTGAGGAAAGTTTTGTTTTGTTTTGTTTTAAAGGCAGATAACAAACATGCTTATGGTAAGAGAAGTAAGTAGAAATACAAGATAAAGAAGGGATAACTTTTTGAAGATCCTACACCAGGCTGAGAAAGTAGGAAGCAGAAGTATATAAAGAAAAAAAGCTTTTCTGATGCGGAAAGTGAGCAAGAGAAGATGGCTCAATACAGAAAATTTTAAAAGACGAAGATGTAAGGCCTATTTGTTTTGATGTGGGAAAGGTCTGAATCATCTTCACTTTGCATTCCTGTAGAATAGTGATGGCAGGGTGAATGGCTTGTTACAAACTAGTTTCCCAATTGTCAGAATCACTGGATTTAATTAATGAACATATGTGACTAACCTGTGTTAAAATGTGAATGTGTGGAGGAAGAAGAAAGGTTAAGAAATACTGTTCTAGCAGATTGTCTTTTCACATAGGTCAAACCTTTGAAGTGAATTCT
This sequence comes from Pseudorca crassidens, assembly GCF_039906515.1. Taxonomy (NCBI): domain Eukaryota; kingdom Metazoa; phylum Chordata; class Mammalia; order Artiodactyla; family Delphinidae; genus Pseudorca; species Pseudorca crassidens. Next base: position 63,518,136 of record NC_090296.1, on the reverse strand, counting down.
TACGAGGTTAGAGTAGAGATGACCTTTTGACTATAATGCTAGGCTTGAGGAACAAAGAAGTGGTTTATAACAATTACTCTGAGAAGTAAAGTAAAAGTGAACAAGGGATAAAAAATCTGCCAAACAGCAGAGATGGCATTGTTGAAGTAAAGGTGCATGAATATACAGTAACTCTCTATATCACACTGGTTTGATAATTTTCTCTAGTAATATACTGCTGCCCAGGAGTAGAGAAAGCAGTCGTTAGGAATGATTCTAATTAGAGAACTGGTTATGGAAATATATATATACACACACACATATATATGTGTGTATATATATACTTAAGCAGAAGAACAGTTTTGAGGGTGCAAGATAAGGCATTTTAAAAATGGTTGACAATATGTGAGTTTGCTGAACAGAAAGGTAAGTGGAATCAGAGCTGGGTGGACAAACTGACTGTGGGAACAGGAAAAGCAAAAAACTGAAGACAAAAGTATAAAACACCAGTCAAGTGTTTATTATTTATAAACAATCCAAAGATACCAAACATTTAAATGCAGCTGTACGTTTTTCTAAAAATGGTATTTCTAAGGTATATATAAATGAAAAACAGTTTCTGCTCAGAAAGTTATAATTCAACAATACAGTATTATTCACACACAAACAGAGAAATAGCTGACAGGTGACAGAGATAAACCTGAAAATTTCCCAACAACTTACCACTGTCTTGAGTCCAAGTTCCTAAGTTCTCTAAGTAGTTTTTCATTTTTCTTCAAGAGATGAAAGCTCCTCCTAAATAGAGAGATTTATAAACATTTTCATCACGTTTGCAGTGAACGACATGACAGTTCTGGAAATACTTTCCAGTCTACTCATGCAACTCTTATACTTTTCTTGCCTTTTCATACTTCTAACACAAAGGAGAACAGACCCTAAAAAAAATGTAAAGAATATATGTCATTATTTCTACCCAGGCCCTCATACATTTCTGCTAGTGGATCATAATCTACTGGCCACTTAAATGTTTCCTTGCAGATGCTGTGAGTTTCCCAAACTCATATTCAGGAAAATGGATAAAAATACTTATAGGTTCCTTCTCAAGAGTTTCATAAAAATATGTGAGAAAGTTGTTCCTCACGAGAAATAAAATATTCACAAAATCTAAATCATTACCAAATAAGGATGTGTAATCCAGATGGAATTTGTTTTTTTTTCTTGTTTTACATTATATGTATTTTTCTACACTACAAAGCAGTGTGTAAATTTTACCAAATACATTGTAATCCAGATGGAATTTGTTTTTTTTTCTTGTTTTACATTATATGTATTTTTCTACACTACAAAGCAGTGTGTAAATTTTACCAAATACATTACATAGGTGCTAAATTATGTACAAATTATATTCATGAAATCAATGCTTGCTGTGGTAAAATATAGCTTCCCATCTTTAATTTTTCTCAAGAGACAACGTATGGACCATTCTACAGCAAAAGAGAGTAGAATAAATTTATATTAGTGGCAATTACCTGTATGTGGACATACCATAAGGCAAATTGTTTTCCTGATATAACATGGCTTTCCCATAAGGCAGAGGATACGCCCTTCTAATAAATGGAAGGGTTTAAACCAAGTAAGATTATAAACACTAGGTAAGCAAGTAGAATTCCAATTCATTGCTTCACATGCATTTGAATTACTTTAAGATTTATGCATCCAGTGATATCTGAGCTCCCCTTCTACTACAAACTGAACAAAAACAATACATTCAATAATGCTTCTTCTTCCACTTCCCTACAGCTTTTAGTATCATAGAAATTTTAAAAATCAATTTTAAAGATAAATTTTAAAATATTTTTAATATTTAAAAATATTAATAATGCTTTACACTAGTGTACAATTTTAGTATTTTATGTACATTATCTAATTTAATTCTTACCATCATGTGAGGTAGGAGTTATTTCCTCAATTTGCAGACTGTAACCCGAGGCTCAAAGTTTAAGTGACTCTAACCTGGATCTTTTGCTTTAAGTCTCATGCCCTTTCATTTAACTCCTACTTAACTTACTTCAAAACTGTGTGTGTACTGCAAGTTTTCAATGAGGTTTTGCAATATGCATAAGAGAAAACAAAATTTAAAAAAATGAAATCCAGATTCTTTTCTTGATTTGATGCTAAATCCTGAGTTAATTTCTCTGATACAAACAAGAAATGATCATATCGCTGTTTGTCTAAAAAAAAAGTTAGGCTTATGTGCCATAATAAGAAATATACATTTGGGCTGTGTCCCCAGTTCCTGACACAGAGGTCCTAAAACCCTTGTAATTTCCTGAGTGCTGGAGGTAACAGGAGAGTCTTACACAGACCTCCTAAAACCTTTGGAATTTCCTGGGTAATAAGAGCATCTTTTGTTCTAATAAGGTGACTCTTGGTGGTGTCCCGGATAACTTCAGGATGGTGCCTCATCACCAGAAAGAGCAAGCCATGATTAGGATCTTGAAACTTTCAGCCCCACCTCTGGGGAGAGAGAGGAACTGGAGACTGAGTTAATAATCAATCATGCCTACATGATAAGACCTCTGTGAAAATCCCTAAATTATGGGATTTGGAGAGCTTCCAGGTTGGTGAACACATTCAGGGTGCTGGGAGGGTGGCACACTGCAACTCCATAGGGACAGAAATTTCCACACTTGGAATCCTTCCAGACTTTACCCTATGTCCCTCTTCACCTGGCTGTTCATCTGTATTCTTTAACTATCCTTTGTAATAAACTGATAAATGTAAGTAAATGTTTTACGAATCATTATAGTTAATTTTCATACCCAAGAAGGGGGTTGTAGGAACCTCTGATTTACAGCCAGTTGCCCAGAAGTATGGGTGACCCAGACCTGCAATTGATGTCTAAAGTGGGGGGCAGTCTTGTTGGTCTGAGCCCTTAACTTGCCTGTGCTAACTCCAGGTATTGTTGAAACTGCTTGGTGTGGAAAACTCACACATTTGGTGTTAGAAGTGTTATAAGAAAAAACAGTTTTTCCTATTAGCTTACATGAAGGTTGGAAAAAACAAGATTTTTTTCAATTGTATGAGCTATGAGTTCTAAGTCACATAGTTATACTAGTCATTATGAAAATGTTAAAGTTAATTTATTACATTAAGTTATCTTTTTATTCCCTTGAAACCTGATTATGACTCAGTAGACGCAAAAAAAAAAAAAAAAAAATCTGCCCACAGGTCAAAGAACTAATTGGTAGGTAAAATTTAGTGAGGGAAACAACAGAGACTAAAATGCTGATCATAAGATGAATAAGACTGATATTTTTTTAAAAAAGGAAAAATTTCTCCTTTATTCTTACCTTTTGTCCCAGGAATTCATTCCCAATATACTAAGAAGCAATCTGCAATAATAAAATGCTGACTGAGGTTTCTGAGGTGTTGGTTCATCTTGCTCCACAGCTTTCATGTTTAAGTCATTAAAGTGTTTCTCAACAAATTCTTTTTCCTCTGTATGCTGCTTAAGGATAGCGTTAATAACATCATTTTCCTGTTTTTCAGAAATGCACACAGGCTGTGGAGCAGGAATATTAAGTGAGACTCCAGTCCTCTGTAAGCATTCAGGACTAGTTACACCTAAATACTGCAAAAGCTCGTCAAGAACATCTTCTTCATCTCTTATTGTATCCCAAGTTGGTACAGTTTCTCTAAATCTTCTTCTAAACTGGAGGGAAACCCCATCTTTAACTGTTATATCTTCTAAGCATTCATGAGATGTAGAAGGCTCTTCTGGCTTCTCTTGGTGAGACAATGAAAGTATAAGAGATGTAGGTTCTGACAAACCACTTACAAGAGGTGGTCCATACAGGATGGCAGAATCCCATGAATATTTTCCAGAAAGATCACGTACTATAATCCTGACATTTGAATTGGCTGATGCAAGGCCAGCAGATAAACCTCCTCCAGGTATACTCTCTTCAGATCTGATCTGGATACAGGACACTAAGGTTGTATTGTTCAACACAAAGAACTGAATATTTGGACTCTCAAAGAGTTCAGGAGAAAGTTCAGTGCTTTCACTGTAATGATTGTCGTGATTTTCACACACCTGACTTGTTAACATAGCAGGACCACCACTCATTGGATAATGGCCCAAGTGATTTACCAGATGTGTAATAACAGTGCGGGCAGCTATAGAGATTAATCCTTGTTGCATTTGAGTTTTCACTAGAAATAAAAAATATAATAAGTGAGTGGGAATACTGCTGCTTCCTAGGAAGTCATATAAGAATGAAACATTAGACAACAAATGCGGATTCCATCACATTATCAAAATCACATTCAAATATTTGAGTAAATATTAATATTTTCAATTTAGAGTATGTACTACAAGAATGATAACGAAGAAGAAAACTGTTCTTTGATGAAGTTTTGTTCATTTTTATAAGAAAGCCCTCTTTGAAAATTTTGCTTATGGATTCATAATTTAAACTAAGGCTCTTAAATGTACATCATACCTTCAAAGAAGGTTCAAAAGTGTTATAAATCACTTGAAATCACTTAGCACCCAGATTAAAAAGTCAATGAAATCCAACTGTTAAGTTTCTTATATTATGAGGAGATTCAGAAACATAGTTTGCAGCATGCCTTAAACGGCATTTAATTACGGCTTTTATGGATGATGTAAAAGTGTCAGAAAAAAGTGATCTTTCACTAAACTTTAGGAGTCAGGATCAATTTAAATAGTGAGTCAGTGTAGCCAGCATATGCCAAGGAAACTTTATTTTAAAGGAAAAAATATTTTATGGCCTGCTTATTTTTCTAAGGCATTAAAGAGATCAGGAGCATATCTATATGAGTAACTTAAAAACAAACAAACATAGGAAATGGTAAAAAGAGAAAGCTCAAAGAATATAGTAGTAAGAGGCCTGAAGAGGCAAGGTGCCTAATGTCACGACCTGAAGGAGGAGAAAAAGGAGGGGAGGGTGGAAGGAAGACAAAGAATACGGAAAGAGAGTAAAGGGAGAAAGGAGGAAGTGCAGATAGACAATAACTTGTCCAAGCCCACTAGCCAAAGACTGCCAGTGTGATTCTATAGAGGGTTGATGTGGAAGCCACTTATGTAATGAGTGGTGTCAGGAAGTGGGGACAACTGGGTTAACTTGATACTTTTCATCTAGGAGGTGGGAGGAGAGTTGTCATTAGTAAAGACGTACTAATCATTCATGTTAGAAGAGGGCGTTCAGTTGTGTGTTTGTGTGTGTTGATAGTGTTCTTGTCTGTCTTATATACAAGGTTACAGAATAATCATGTCTCTGTATTGTTCTACCACAGTGATATTGTCTGAGCATTGTTATATTCTGAAAGTTAATCATTTGGGAATACTATGGCCTAGCTACCAGAATAAATATAGATTTGAAAATGTCCTGATGATCAAAGTATTACCTACATAAAATAAATTCCTTAATTTCGAGTGTACTTTGTGATGAATTTCAGTAACTATATAGAATTGTATAACCACCAACACAATCAATATATAGTAAAATTCTCACATCAAAGGAAGATAAATTTTATTTCATGTAAATTATACCTCAATAAACTCAACTTTAGAAAGTTTATAAGGGAACTAGGTTGTACACTGCTGATATGATTACTTAAAAAGAGGCAAGAAAGAAGAACAATGTTATATTTTCGAGGTTGTAGCCCTCAAGATTCAGAACCGACACCACTGGGTACAGGCAAAGAGTCAGCAACAAATCAGCTGCTATGCCATTAATACCAATAACATCTTCTCCATTATTCCAACTCTAAAAAAGAACAGTTTTCTGTGGACTTTGGTTGATTTTGAAATGTTACTGAGTGTCAAACTTTTAATCTTCCATAATCAAGTTTTATTTTACATACATGTATATATAAACATTTTCAGTTTACTTAAAAGGTTCCAATTACATTGAGCTGTTCTTTGATGATAGTATGGCTAGCTCTGAAAATGAGCTATTCAACACTAGATAACAACACTAAATGATTAACCTTAACTCAATCCTACATTTTCAAGACCTATTATGGTAAAGTAAAAAGATATGCCACTGAATGATGAGAAACAGAGGGGTGATTTGAATCTAGTGCCTGCTTTTGCTTCTCTAATTATAACTTAGATTTTAATGAGTGTTCACACTGTAAGAGGCCTTGCAGATAATCTAGCCAATACTTCTCATTTTGCACTTGAGGGTTCACAGAAATTCACTGATTACACTTAAAAAATAAATTAAGATTTCAGAAGTAGGTAGAAGCATTTTCTTTCCTAAGCTGCTTCTCCAAATTCAGGAGATATATATATATATATTTATATAAAGGGATAGAAACCTCTCAACTTGTTAATTTGGCAGTTAGGTTTATTTGGATTTATTTTTGAATCGTAAGCTACAGAACATACACATCTTTCTTCTATATATCTTAGATATAAAGAAACATATGAAATTCTCTAATGTAGAAATTCAAAATGAAATTCTAAAATAACCAGCCTTGTGAGAAAATGCAAAATGAAGATATCGATGCTTCTAAGGCTTTGTGTAACTAGCATTCATTTAAAAAAGTCTATTCAAGGTTGTCTTTTCATATTGTCAGATTAAACAAACCCTACAGCATTTGCAGCAAACCCGTAATTACTGATTATTATGGCATACAAAAGCAGCAAGACATAAAAAGCTGCTGCAATTCACTGCACTGTAATAGAACATGCAGAGGAAGTTAATTTTGGCAAATGCTTTAAATATGAGCTTTGCATAATATGTATAGGTGAAACTATAATTAAGACAGAATGAATTCTTTGGAGCCTCCTTTCACTCTGACCCTGCAAATGATGACTTTTTGCTAATAAGACTACTGCCATTTGACAAAAAGCCAACTTCACTACCTTGCTTTATTCTTTAGTAAATTTAATAATTACAGCTACTCCTGCCAATAATTCTCAAATCAGACTTGTTCAATCCAATACTGAGCTTATTAGGGACACTCTATGTTTAGAAATCTTTGGCCAAAAAAGTACTTGAAGATGATGAAGAATGCCTTAGACAAGGGCACAATGATTAGCCATTTCTGCCACATTAAAAAAAACCCACAGCATGTAGTCACTACAGACCACAGAATCACCTGCTGCTAGCTCACAGCTGTTCCTAAAAGGTTCTGCATTTATCTGGTCCTTAATACCTTTAAGAAAGTCCAAAGGGAACAACTTTAATACATTTAGAGAATAGCACCCTACAGAGTATTTGGTATCAATATAAAGCTCATCTGTTTAAAACCTTTACACCTTTCTGTCTTTTACAGTGACTGTTAATGGCACAGTAAATTTGCATGAAATACATTAAAACTTCCCTTTACATAAGTAAACTATTTATTTCACCGTTTAAGAAATACACTATCCTGCCCTGAATCAAACTTTATCATTTTACACCTTTAAAAATGCAAAAAGCAAAGAATATTTTCATATAACTTTGTCCTTAAGTAAAAAAAACACTGTATTGTACTATGCCAAATCTAAAGAAATAATTACATCACCAGTATCAATTATTGTCTGAATTATTTTTCCTATATTCCTATTTCACTTGTATATATGTGTTCTAGACAAATTATCAGCTATTTGTGATTAACCCAAAACCCTAGCCCTGTTTCCTTGATGTGTAACTTTATATCTTCACTTGCATTCTATGTCATCAATCCATTACCACCGCCACATCCTAAATGTTTTAATCATTTATAACTATTCTGCCTTTAAAAATCAAACTCTTCCTTGATAGTTTACTCTTTGACCACAACCTCCTAGTCTAGTGATTCCCCAATTTTGTTTTGTAGAGCCTGGGAGAGGGTTGTTGCAGATGAATGGGAGAGAAGTCAGCACAATCCCTGCTGCAGCTCTACTTTAAAAAGTTTTACAAAGTGGACTTCCTTGTGAAATTTATTTGAAGAGGTTCCACTGCTTAAAAACTCATTTAATAAACCACTGTCCTAACATACTGATATGCTCTGTGGTTCTCAACCTTGGCTGCATATTAATCACCTGCAAGGTTTTAAAAATCCCAGCAATCCCAGATCAATATATCAAAATCTCTATGGATGGGACCAGACATCAGTATTGTAATATGCAGCCAAGGCTGAGAATCACTGTTCTAATTTGTTATTAACAACCACATCTACTTTCTGCATCACCTCTACTTTCTTCCAGCTTATTACCCATTTCCTAGCATCAGTTCAATCCTTACCAACCCTAGAATCTATAACTAAACCATATATCAACATTCTGAAAGCCATTGTTCCCTTGTGTATCTGCCAGGTCCACCTTACTGAATGTTGACTGCTGCAACCAAAATTTTGCAGTTTCCATTTTCTACTGGGCCCTCAGTAACTTCTGTCAGTCCCCTTAATTTACTTCCACCTTCTTCTTTCTGGTCGCAGAGGAAGGGCTAATATTAACACCTAATCTTTCCAGCTCACCTCTCAGGAACTTCACTCTATTAATGATCCCCTTACTAACTTCCTTCTCAGCTTATCATTGAGTTTAACTGTCTTTAGAACTCCTTTAATCCTGAATAATCTTTTAACTTATCTATTGTTTTATCATTTTTCTTTGCTTTTTTAAAATAAAAAAGTCAAGCTTTTTAAAGAGCACTTTTGACAGATGGCTCTACTTCCTTAACTTCTGCTTGCTCTTCAACCCACAGCCATCCACTTCTGTCTCCTACTTTTCTGCTGAAACTAAAGTAGATATATTTGTCAGTCTTTTTGTACTTGATATCTTTATCATTTAATACCATTGGCCAGTCTTTAAAAAAATCTCTCTTCTCTTTGTTTCTGAGAAACTACTCTCTCCTGGTTTTCCTTCCTTTCCAACTTTTTCTTCTCAGAATACACACACCCATGTAAATACATATTCCTAACAAAGACCCCTCTGCTAAGACCTAGATCTGCATGTACAATCAATTGTACTAGATCTAGATCTCTTCATATGAATATCCAACAGGCACTCTGAGCTAAACCATTTCCAATATTGCCGTCCTAATTTTCCCTCCTAATCCTTTAAACTTTCTCATATTCTTAGTCTAGTTTAGGGAAAATATAACCAATTTAACCCTTTAGCAACTCTTGCTTGGCCTATTGCAACAGCATCATGATTGGTCTCTCTGATCCTGAGTTAACCACCCTAAAATCAATCTAACATACTAGAGATCAGCATACTTTTTCTGCAAGGGGACAGAGAGTAAATTATCTTCAGCTTTATGGGCCATGCTATCTCTGTCCCAACTACTCAACACTACTATTACTACACAAAAGCAGCCATAATGACACACAAATGAAGAGCATGCATGTGTCTCAATAAAACTTTCTTTATAGAAACAGGTGGCAGGCATGGGCCATAGTTTGCTGACGCCTATAAAATACTACTATCAAAGTGCTCTTAATACTAATTTTATCATGTATATCAGTGGGCCCCAACCTTTCTGGCACCAGGGACCAGTTTCGTGAAAGAACTTTCCCGTGGATGGGGGGTGGGGTGTGGAGGGATGGTTCAGGCGGTAATGGGAGCAATGGGGAGCGGCAGATGAAGCTTCACGTGCTTGCCCGCTGCTCACCTCCTGCTCTGCGGCCCAGTTCCTAACAGGCCGCAGACCAGTACCAGTCCGTGGCCTGGGGGTTGGGGACCCCTGATGTATATCACCTCCTTATAACCCTTCAGTAATTGCTGGGTTCCTCTGGGCTACCCCTGTATCTTGAATGTACTTTTGTTTTAATATGTACTCATATCATAAGATTACTTGTTTATATCTTTCCCTTTTATCAGAGAGTAAACTCTCTGAACGTAAAAACAATGTGGTTAAAAAACTTATCAGAATAACTCAGAAGTATAAAGGGAATGTCATCACATATAATCTTAGGAATTGTGTATCTGAAGTTGTTTCTTAAACTAAAAATGAACTTAGCTATAACGTACATGTCAAGGTAAACAATTACCAAGTAAGATATATTATCCTCCAGTATTTCTACCCAGGCCTCAAATCATACCTTGGGAGAACCCAAGCAACAATACTGTCCTGAAGAGAATTCATTTTACCTTCTGTTACTGGCTGGAGTTTAGAAGATCGTTCCGAATCAGGAGAGTGCAGAGGTTCAGGCTCTTTTAGGCTTTCCAAATGCATAAAAGGATCATAATCTACAGATGCCAAATCAGAGAGGCTTAATGGAAAATACCTTGGATTGCTAAAACACTGAGATCCATAAACACACCCATGTAATACCTGAAAATACAGGGGAAAAAACATACCAAGTTTTCCTTTTAAGTGAAAATAAATACATAAAGAAAAAGGAGAAAACAAGTCAACTGCTAATACAAGTACTTGACAAAAATTTTAAATATTTAAACACTTAGCTCTTCAATCAAGGTAAAATTTAATCTAAAAAAGAAGAATGAGCAAAATTTAACTAACGATTCTCATATTCAACAAAGACTTCTTTCAAAATTTTGCAATGAAACAACAGTGTCTTGTAAGAAGTACTTTTTAATTATCCCTAGTACCGTAAGATAAATCTATGTTCTTAGAAAACACCTAGCTCAGAGTTTCCCTGGTGGCGCAGTGGTTGAGAGTCCGCCTGCCGATGCAAGGGACACGGGTCAGTGCTCTGGTCCGGGAAGATCCCGCATGCCGTGGGGCGGGTGGGCCCATAAGCCATGGCCACTGAGCCTGCGCGTCCGGAGCCTGTGCTCCGCAACGGGAGAGGCCACAACAGTGAGAGGCCCGTGTATCGCAAAAAAAGTAAATAAAAAATAATAATAATAAAAAAAAGAATCTGCCTGCCAATGCAGGGGACACGGGTTCAACCCCTGGTCCGGGAAGATCCCACATGCCACGGAGCAACTAAGCCCGTGAGCCACAACTACTGAGCCTGCACTCTAGAGCCCGCAAGCGACAAATACTGAGCCCATGTGCCACAACTACTGAAGTCTGTGCGCCGAGAGCCCGTGCTCTGCAACAAGAGAAGCCACCACAATGAGAAGTCCACGCACCGCAGCTAAGAGTAGCCCCCGCTTGCCGTAACTAGAGAATGCCCAAGCACAGCAAGGAAGACCCAATGCACCCAAAAATAAATTTATTAAAAATAAATACCTAGCTATAAAACAATGAAAATGTAATACTAAGAAATGTTATTTCTTTAGGTTTTAAAAACCCTTGGTTACCAAATAAATAATAAAGCAAAGAAGTTTACCTTATAAATACAGTTGAGGACAGATTTTTCTATTTTATCATTTTCTGCTCCTGTTGCATGGACTGGTTGGAGCAGTGTCTTTAGAGGTAAGGCCATGATCCAGTCCAGAAGGCACAGAAGTAAGGATACCACCAACTGAAACAACAACAAAAAAGATCATTATTATTGTAAACTCATAAAATAAGAGTTAAAAATTTAACAGAAATTCACCAACTTATCTTTCGTTTTCCAAAATGTATTTCATGAACTATCAACTAAGTTCCACCATTAATATTTACCTAGACCTAAATGATTTTAAGATGTATATGAACATTACTGTGGGTTTCTCCCTTATATTTTAGGGCAAGCAAGCACAATGAAACCTTAAGCATAATAAAAACAGGAACATTAAAATTATTATTTTTTTTAATTAATTAATTAATTTTTGGCTGTGTTGGGTCTTCATTGCTGCACACAGGCTTTCTCTAGTTGCGGCGAGTGGGGGCTACTCTTCGTTGTGGTACGTGGGCTTCTCATTGCAGTGGCTTCTCTTGTTGTGGAACACGGGCTCTAGGTGCGTGGGCTTCAGTAGTTGTGACTCGCGGGCTCTAGAGCACAGGCTCAGTAGTTGTGGCACATGAGCTTAGTTGCTCCATGGCACGTGGGATCTTCCCAGACCAGTGATTGAACCCGTGTCCCCTGCATTGGTAGGCGGATTCTTAACCACTGCATCACCAGGAAAGTCCCCAAATTATTTTTAAACAAACATAAAAACACTGAGCTTAAAAGACAACAGACATCAATTAGCTATTCTTACGTAATGCACAAGAAATGGAACACAAATGAAAGGTTTTAGTTCATATGTATTATAATCATTTCCACATTTCTTTTCTAATTTAACACCTCACTGAGCAACCTGCCAGAAAGACTATCTTAACCACTTTCTGATACTCTTACTGATTACATTAAATGAATTTTTCTACTGGACACGTTTAAACTGATGGATGTTATAAACAAAACACTGTTACCTAAAATGTAGAGTAAAACAGCAGTATCTACGTGGTCCATTTTATTGAATAAAGAATCACAATTAGTACCATAAAAGTGTCAATCAAGTAGCAATAAGAGATACACTGATCTTTAGAATCAAAGACCAACTCTCCAACTCAAAGAGTAATGCTGGCCTAAATCTCACAACACACCCTCCAGAAGAACAATAAAGAACAAAAAGAACCAATAAAATATCACAAAACCCACATCCTCAGTATAACCAGAAAACAGAACATTCAAAATTCAATTATCTGTGAGTAGAAAATACACACAGCAAATCCAACAAGCTTTTACCCATTCTCCCACTGCAAGCTCTCATGAAGAGTGAGGGTAGTTTGGGTAAGCTGTAAAAGAGAGAAGGAAACCAGGTACAAACCAAAAAACCAAGCCCCCCAAAAAAGGTCTACCCTAAGTGTGAGAATAATGAAAAACATGTACTGGTAGATAGAGTACTGAGTAGAAGGAAAGTATTTAAAAGTACTGCAGGAAAGGTAATACTTTGGGGGAGAAAAATGTTAAAAGGGAATGGAGAGACACCTTGTGGGAAACATAATGTGAAAAGAAAAATGAAAAGAGAAATTTAAGACCTTGCAAGATTTTTACAATTTTTTAAAACTGATGGTTCTGTAATTCCTCTCCCACCTTAGTGTCATCCAATGAAAACACTATACTTTGTTAAACTGCCAGAAGAGGGAGCTCTTGAAATAGGAATCTTATAAACCACCCCAAGCCACCAACCTTGTCCACAGAAATGCAGACAGTCTTCATCTATAAAAAACTACTATAAAAAGAAAACAGAAAATGAGAATCTTAAGCAATTCAGCTGATGAAAATTCCTGCCCACCAAAACCAATAATGAAGCAGAAGAAAACTATAACACAACCTTCTAATCTAAATTAAATATTGTCAAATAAGCATTTAGGTATAGGGGACAACAAAAATCCCATCTTAAATCAGGAATTTAAAAAACTAAGAAGAAACAGACCAAAAAGGGAAGAATTGATTCAAGTCAGGAAAGAAAACTAAAAAATGATAAAATGATATTAGAAATGAAGCCCAAGTTATAAGATGCCTAAGGAAGAATAAGTTAAAAAAAATAAAAAGAAAATTTAATAAGGGGTATTGAATAAAGAGAACAAAAGTGAGACAAAGAAAAAGGTAAAAAATGTCACAGAGAAATGACTGGAATGGAAGACAGAAAAAGAATATCCTATTCATTTAAATGTGGACTCCCCAAAATCTACATATTGACAAGGCCTACCAGATCCAGGACAAACTGACCTGCAATAATCAACTCTAATACATATCCTGGTAAAACTTGAAAAGTAAGACCTAAAAAAATAAATATATGTGTGTGTGTGTGTGTGTGCGCGCGCGCACGCGCGTGTGTGTGTATCTCCTTAGAGCCTCCAGGAAAAAACATGAAATAACTTACAAGGACAAGAGAATAAAAATGGCATCAGATTTCTCAAAAACAGTATACAAGCAAGGCAACATTAAAAAAAATAAAAACCTCAAGGAAAATAAGTGTGAACCAAGGATTCTTTTCAAGTATCTACTTGAAAAGTAGCTACTTTTCAAGTATCTTGTTGTTACAGAAAAAAATTTACATATGCAAGAGCTTAGGGAATTCTGCATTCATGAGCCCATCTTGAAGAATAAAGATGAACTTCATTTAACCAAGAAGTTGACTGAGGAACTTCAGTAAAAAGTCTAACAGTGAGTATCTGATATATTTAGTTATGGATCTAAGATTTTTTAAAAATGTAGAGATGAGTGTAGAAGAATCATTTGTTATATGACATATGCTAAATGTTACGTGCAGACATAAAGGAACTAAAAATAAAGGTAAAGAGAGAGAAGAAAAGTAACATAAGCTCACTTATTAACATACAGGCAACATATGGGAGATAAAGGATACCATTAAATAATCACAAACCATATAGTATAAAAGGTTAAGAAAGCAAGGGAACAAAGGCATTAAAAAAAGTATACATATAAAGGTAACTACAAGAAAAAAGTACAAAGTTTCCTGAATACCAAAAGAATTTTAAGAAGAACAAAGGAAATACATCATGCAGAGAAAGAAACAGAAAATATAATATGCATAATAATCATAAAATAGAATGACAGAGGTAAGATAAAAAATACAATATATCATAAAAGTGGGTTTAACTTGCCTAATAAAAGAAAAAGATTTTCAATTTGGCTCACAAAGCAAGACGCAAGTATGTGTTGTATTCAAGAGATATAGTTAAACAAAAAGATTCAGAAAGGCTAAAACTAAAGAGATGGAAAAAGGTACACCAGGCAAATTAGAATTCAAACCAAAAAGCATTAATGTTAAAGCTATAATTCAAAATGAAGATAAAACTGTTATGGATATCTATGTATAAAATAACAGTGACTACAAAGGAAAAACCACAGTAGATGCAAGGAAATATAGAAATATTAATAGAAGACTTTAACACACCACTCTCAGTACAAGACAGGTCAAGAAGACAAAATATAATCCACATTAACAAAAGTAGAGATCTTCAAAAATGTTTATCAATAGTAAAATGATTTTGTCACCAAAAGAGTCTGAAAACTGCTAGTATAGAAAGTTAAGAAACAGACCCAAGTAATTATGGAACTTGATTATTCATTAAGAGGCAAAGAGGAACTTTTTAATAAAGGGAACTCAGAAATCTGGTTATCCATTTAGGAAAACAACAAAAATTAGATCCCTATCTCAAAAGACAGAAAATAAACTTCAAATGGATGAGGGGTAAAAGTGTAAACAATGAAGCTGTATAAGTACTAGAAGAAAACGTGAAAAGGTTTTCTACCTGTGGCTCAAAATCTAGATACCTAATGAAGTAAAAGATTGATAAATTGACTTACATAAAAAACTCCCTAATATGTAAACATCTGAGGGAAAAATACCAAAATCTGACTGAAAATGTAAAAACATATGAATGGACAATTCACAAAAATAAAGTAAAAAATTAGGCCATTAATAAATATGAGAAGATATTCAACTTCACTTATAAAAAGAGAAAGGTAAATGAACACTACACTGAAATACTATTGTTCCCCTATCAAACGGGCAAAAATTTAAAAATATGTCATACTCTGTGGTTAGGCTCTGGGGAAACATACTCTCATAGTATATGCTTGTAGGAATGCCAATATTTAACATAATTACAATATCTGTTTACCTTTTGACCCAGCAATTCCACTTCTAGGAATACACCCTGAAGACACATTCCAACAATGTAAAAATATACAGACATAAAGTTAGTCACTGCAGCATTGCTTGTAACTGCAAAATTCTGAAAATAATCTCTATGTCCATACATAGAAGAATGACTTGAATAAATTATGAAATTTATAAATTATGGTGCACTCCCTCAATGGAGTACTAATACTATACAGCTGCAAAAAAGAACACAGAAGACCTCTGTGAATTTATTTATTGTGAATTTCCAGAATATACTGTCAAGTGAAAAACCGAAAGTACCAATGAATATCTAAGACTATTATACTTTTGTGTAACAAACAGGAAGAAAAAAGAAAATACAGATGTATCTGCTCATCTGTACAAAATAAAGAAAGGATGGATAAACCACAGACAAATAAATAAAAACAACAGGGATGGGGAAAAAAAATCTCTAAAACAGCAACGTGCCTGTTAACAGCTGCTTCTTTGTTTCATATAGTTCTATGGGAGCTGTGAACGCAAGCCCTTTGGCTTTCAGAGCCAGGTGATTTGGGGACCTGTCCTTGGGTGGCAGGCTTAAAAGGTGGGGTGCTAGACGTATGGGCTAAACTCTTCTCTCCTCAGAGAGAAGGTGGAAATTGGGGGCTTCCTCCTGACTGTATGGAGCTCTGCTAGGGTGGGGTTTATGGCAAGAGTGTGTTACAGCCTTTCCTACCTATTTTTGATGTGGGTATTTTCTTAGTCGTTTGATGTGTAGAGGTCACTTGACTAGTTTCTGGATTTCTCTCAGAGGGAATTGCTCCATGTGTAGCTGTATCTTCCATGGGTCCAAGCGAGGAAGAAAATTCAGCAGCCTTCTATGTCACTACGTTGGTGACCCCCCTCTCTGCCTGTTCTTCAACTGCTATCTTCAAGGTGTTATACTTTGCTAACCCTTCTTACTCTACAGCTTCACCTTAAGTGATCTCATATACTCCCACAGTTTAAGAGAACTCATGTGTTGACAATGCCAACAAGAAATCTCAGTGTTACCACTTCTTAATCATATTGTGTTGAAATATCAAGTATGTTTTATTACATATGTTCTGCCCATTATTTACAGAACTCTGCAGCTGTAATTATGTTTCTGGACCTATTCTCAGTTATTTTCAGGCATAAACAAGACCATAACAAGTAAAAAAATCATAAATGGACAGAATATCCTCCCAGGTTCCTTACAACCCTAAAATTCAAAGACTTTATCAGATGACCATGATTAACTTGAGATATAAACTAAAATGTGATTTAGTTACACTTAAATAATGGAAAGCTATATTTCCAATTATTTTAAACACAAGATTAATTATTGTCTCCCATGTAAATACATATACCTTCACAGTTTTAAAATATAAGTATCTTACTAGGTAACCACATATTAAATATTAAAAAATTTAAATTACCCTCTTGTCCATTTCATAAGATGAAGCTTCTGTACTTGGCAAAAGATGGGTAATAGTGGCTATTAGAATCTGTAGGAAATAAAGAAAATAGCTCAAAATATGTCAAACTAATGGTGCATCCTAAAACTTAAACAATAATGCTAAAGTGATACAAAATCTACTGCTGAAAGTTTATCCAAAATATATTAACATTGTTATTTCAAAGTAATTTTTAATAGGTCAGCTTTTCAAGTACACTTAACTATCAATCATTTACAATCCTAATGTACAGAACCAAAGTTATATATGCTCTGTTAACTATAAATGGATTTCTTACAAATTCAAGTCATGAATCAATATGTATAAACATACAAATAATATATGTTCTGATAGAAAAATGAGAAGACATAGATAAGCAAAAAGATTTATAAAAACCACCTGTAATTTATCACTCAAGACATCTACTTTGCTCAACCAATTAGGTATAGAAGGGATGTATCTCAACATAATAAACACCATATATGACAAGCCCAAAGCTAACACCATACTCAAAAGGTAAAAAGTTAATATCCTTTCCTCTAAAGTCAGGAACAAGATAAGGATGCTCACAACTGCCATTTCTATTCAACACAGTACTGGATGTCCTACCACAGCAATTAGGCAAGAAAAAGAAATAAAAGGCATCCAAGTCTGAAAGGAAGAAGTAAAATTATTTCTGTTTGTACATGACATGATCTTATATATAGAAAATCCTAAAATTCCACCAAAAAAAACCCCGTTAGAACTCATAAATGAATTCACTAAAGCTGCAGGATGCAAAATCAACATACAAAAATCAGCTGCATTTCTATACGCCAACAATAAACTATCACAAAGAGAAATTAAGAAAGCTATCCCATTTACAACAGCATCAAAATCAATAATATACTTAGGAATAAATTTAACCAAGGAGGTGGAAGACTTATACGCTGAAAACTAGAAAACACTAGTGAATGTAGCTGAAGACACAAATAAATAGAAAGATATTCCATATCATAGATGGGGAAGAATTAATATCGTTCAATTGTTCACACTACCACAGTGGTCTACAGATTCAATGCAACTGAATGCAAAATTCCAGTGGTGTTTTTCTCAGAAATAGAAAAAAACTATCTTAAAATTTGAATGGAACCACAAAAAAACCCAAAGAGCCAAAGCAATCTTGAGAAAGAAGAACAAAGCTGGAGGCGTCACACTTCCTGATTTCAAGCTTTATTATAAAGCTACAGTAATCAAAATATGGTACTGACAGTAAGGTACTGACATAAAAACAGGCATACAGACCTGTGCATTAGAATAAAGCCTAGACATAAACCCCCACATACAGTCAACTAATCTTTGACAAGGGTCCAAGAACACACACACAGCGTTAAGAAAACTGGATATCCATGTGCAAAAGAATGAAACTGGACCCCAATTTTTTTTTTTTTGGTCTGCACCGGGTCTTAGTTGCGGCACGAGGGATCTTTTTTTAGTTGCAGCATGTGGAGTTCCCTAGTTCCCTGACCAGGGATCGAACCCGGGCCCCCTGCATTGGGAGCAGGGAGTTTTAGCCACTGGACCATCAGGGAAGTCCCCTGGACCCCAATTTTATACCACTCACAACAATTAACTTGAAATGGATCAAAGGCTTAATATAAAGACCTGAAACCATAAAACTCCTAGAAGAAAACATAGGAAAAGGCTCCTTAACATGGGTCTTGGTAATGATTTTTTTGGAAATCATACCTAAAGTAGAAGCAAAAACAAAAAAATAAACAAGTGGCACTACATAAACTAAAAGCTTCTGCATAGCAAATGAAACCATCAATAAAGTGAAAAGACAACTTACAGAATGGAAAAAAAATATTTGCAAACCATATATCTGATAAGGCGTTAATATCCAAAATATACAAGGAACTTATACCCCCAATAGCAAAACTAACTAAATTTATAAATGGGCAAAGGATCTGAATAGACATTTTTCCAAAGACATACAAGTGGCCAACAGGAACATGAAAAGGTATTCAACATCGGTAGTATCAGGAAAATGCAAATCAAAACCACAATGAAATATCACCTCACCTTTGTTAGGATGGCTATTTGTAAAAAAACAAGAGAGAACAGATGTTGGTGAGGATGTGGAAAAAAGGGAACCCTTATACACTATTGGTGGGAATGTAAACTGATACAGCCATTACGCAAAACAGTATGAAGGTTCCTCAAAAAATTAAAAATAGAACGACCATATGATACCACTCCTGGGTATATATCAGAAGGAAATGAAATCAGTGTCTCAAAGAGATACCTGCACACCCATGCTCACTGCAGTATTACTCACAATAGCCAAGATATGGAACAGCCCTCATGCCTTTCGACAGATGAACAGATAAAGAAATTGTGGTATACATATATACACAATGGAATATTATTCAAGCCATAGGAAAGAAGAAAATCCTGCCATTTATGACAACATGAAAGAAACTGGAGTGCATTACACTAAGTGAAATAAGCCAGACAAAGACAAATATTGTATGGTATCACTTATATGTGGAAAAGTAAAAAAAGCTGATTTTATAGAAACAGAATAGTGGTTGCCAGGGTCTGGGGTCTAGTGAACTGAGATGTAGGTCAAAGGGTACAAATTTTCAGTTATAAAAATAAGTTCTGAGGATTTAATGTATAGTACAGTAACTACAGTTAATTGTACAGTACTGAATATCTTAAAGTTGCTAAGAGTAGACCTTAAGCATTCTCACCATAAAAAAATGTTAACAATGTGAGGTAATGGATATGTTAATTATCTTGACCTTGGTAACCCTTCTACAATATCAAATCATTATGTTATATACTTTAATATAATACAATTATATTTATCAATTATTCCCCAATAAACTTGGGGGGAAAATAAAGAAATTTACTCTCATCTTCCCAGATATTTTGGTATATATACTTGTAAATATACGCCTTTTTTTTAAAGAAAGATTTTATAATGTGGCTTTTTAAATTAACATATATTATACACTGAACAGAATATGAATAAAATTGATACAGAGAATATGAAATAAAAGACCTTATTAAAAGAAAGCAAAACATTCTTATAGTGTTATCATTTACCCTGGAAATTTCTTGATCTCATTCAATTTTTTTTTTTTTTAAGAATATGTTGGGGGTAGGAGTTTATTAATTAATTAATTTACTTTTGCTGTGTTGGGTCTTCGTTTCTGTGTGAGGGCTTTCTCTAGTTGTGGCAAGCGGGGGCCCCTCTTCATCGCGGTGCGCGGGTCTCTCTCACTATTGCGGCCTCTCTTGTTGCGGAGCACAGGCTCCAGACGTGCAGGCTCAGTAGTTGTGACTCACGGGCCTAGTTGCTCCGCGGCATGTGGGATCCTCCCGGACCAGGGCTCGAACCCGTGTCCCCTGCACTGGCAGGCAGATTCTCAACCACTGCGCCACCAGGGAAGCCCTCATTCAATTTTTTAATGTGCATGTTAAAAACGTATAGAGGTGGGCTTCCCTGGTGGTGCAGTGGTTGGGAGTCCGCCTGCCGATGCAGGGGACACGGGTTCGTGCACCGGTATAGGAGGATCCCACATGCCGCGGAGCGGCTGGGCCCGTGGGCCATGGCTGCTAAGCCTGCGCGTCTGGAGCCTGTGCTCCGCAACGGGAGAGGCCACAACAGTGAGAGGCCCGCGTAACGCAAAAAAAAAAAAAAAAAAAAAAAAAAAAAAAAAAAAAAATGTATAGAGGCAAATTTACTGTATTTTTATTGTATGCTCTTAAATTTTTATAAATGATTGCTTCATGTAGAAAAATTCCTCTAAACATAATTTATACCATAAAAGGCTTTACACACTAATAGAATCTAGTATATTAGATTAATACTTAATACTGGTAATAGAACTGGGCTTCTATTCCTAACTATGTAAGTAGGTAACCATTAGTGAAATGCTCTACTATTTTAGAATTTCATTTCTTCATTCAATTAGAGGTAAAGTATAACCATTTATCTGTAGGCACTGGCCACTATAATGTACAGTGAAGCAATCTGCAAAAACTCTACACACCTAAGAATTACTTAGATAAGTATTAATAATATATAAACTACGAAGAAAATAAGGGAAAGGATTTGGAGGCCTTCAAATGAACAAAAAAAATATGCTTACTTAAAGAACACCTTAACTTTCAACAGAATAATCAATCTTAAAGGGTAAAATTTTCGAGTTTTAAAATTTCAAATGTTTTAATACTAATAGACATATATATGAACATTCACATTTACATCCAGTTATCACGTCCTGCATGATAACAATGGTAGCTGCTGCCAACATTTATTAAAACTTATGTCCCATCACTTTTATGGCAAAAAGTGCTCAGCGTGTTACATATATTTTCTCATTTAGTCTTCAGAGCAACTCTGTGAGGTAGGTATTTTTATCCCAAATGTAAAGATAAAGAAAGCCAGAATTTAGAGGACTGAGTAATTTGCTGACAGTTACAAAGTTAGTAAATGGCAGAGTCAGGGGTTAGTTAAACCAGGTCTAACCTTCAAACCCAACCTCTTAACCATAATGCTATATATTCAACTCAACAGATTATTTACCTAAGAGATTCTACATGCAAGTCATCCTAGGCATAGAAAATAATGAAGAAAAAAATGCCATTGTCTTAAAGAAGCAGCTCAGAATTTTTAAAAAAAAATATTTATTATTTGGTTGCATCAGGTCTTAGTTGTGGCACGCAAGCTCCTTAGTTGCGGCTCACAGGCTCCTTAGTTGTGGCATGTGTGCTCTTTGGTTGTAGCAGGCGGGCTACTTAGTTGCAGCCCGCAGGCTCCTTAGTTGTGGCATGTGAACTCTTAGCTGCAGCACGCCATGTGGGATCTCCTTCCCTGACCAGGGATCAAACCCGGGCCCCCTGCATTGGGAACATGGAATCTTATCCATTGCGCCACCAGGGAAGTCCCAAGAAGCTTAGAATTTTTACACAAGTATATTTAGTGCTAAAATAGGGCCTGGCGACGTGGTTGAGTGGGAAAAGTCTGGACTTGAAATTTTACAGACTTGGGTTTGAACCCTGTTTCTACCCTGTTACCTTATGACTTTATACAGTTGCTATCTCCTCAGTTCTCTCATCTTAAATAAAGGGAGGAGAGGAGGCAGGGATAACAGTCCACCTCAAATGACTTTTTACGAATTAAATGAGGTAACATATGAAAAGGTGACTAGTATAGTGACTGATACATGGTAGTAGGTGCTTAATAAATATTAATTACTATCTTTCCTAAAAATGTTATAAGAATATGAAGATAAGAAAGATAAATTCTGGTTGGAGAGAACAAGTAAGGACTCTTATTTTTTGAGGAGATGGTATTTAAACCAATCACTGAAAGATGGGGGGTGGGGTAGAGAAAAGTAAAACATTTTAGGTAAGAAGAGAGTGAGGGGTATGTTTAGGGGATAATAGCTGACTCAGGTGTCCAGACTACAGGGTATTTCATAAAAGGAATCAGTACATGATTCTGAAAAGATGGGCTGGGTCCTCATCTGGAGGCCTCAAATTAATTCCCAGCTAAAGGGTTTGGGTCTTATTTTATAGACAAAGGAAAACCACTCAGAGATTTTGTTTGTTTGTTTGTTCTTCAGGAAAGTGACATAAGAGTCATGTCAATGTGAATGATGACTTGGAGGGGATGACCTCAGAAGCCAGGAAACCAGTTTAGAAGGTTATTATAGTATCTCAAGAAAGAAATAATTAAGGGCTGAAAAATGTCAGGTATTGTAGGAAGCACAGAACACATAAAAAAAATAAAAATAAAAATAAACCACTTCATAAATGACTGGCTGAAGAGGAAAGGAAAGGAATGAATCAAAATAATCTCCTGATTTTGGTAACTGGAGGGACGGTATGTTTTCTAACCTAAGACAGGGAATGAAGCCTAATATACATTAAAAGACAATGGCAATGATAAATTTGCATGTAGCATTTAAAACCAACGACATAATCTCTTAACATAATATAGAAAGGGACTCTCATGAACTTTGATATCTCAAAAAAGTACCTTGGGGCTTCCCTGGTGGTGCAGTGGTTGAGAGTCCGCCTGCTGATGCAGGGAACACGGGTTCGTGCCCCGGTCCGGGAAGATCCCACATGCCGCGGAGCGGCTGGGCCCGTGAGCCACGGCTGCTGAGCCTGTGCGTCTGGAGCCTGTGCTCCACAACAGTGAGAGGCTCACGTACCGCAAAAAAAAAGAAAAAAAAAAAAAAGTACCCTGAGTGGCCATTATTTAGCTATGCAAAATTTAAAGAAAACTATTAAATAATTTTAATCTCAAGGTATCCAAATCTAAGGATCTTTAACAAGTCATAATAAGAAATAAATGAGAAATTACTTACTTGAATAATTTTCAAGGGAGAATCAGGCTGGTAAATCTGAAGTCTAGGTACATAATGAACCAGCATGTGAAGCATGTTACAAGCTACATGGGCTACTGTTTTATTTGTAAACTGTAATAATAAGAAAAAAACAAAAAAGCACTGTTATAAAAAATTTCTTCCCGATATTATTCATCTCTGCATTAGCTGCTAAAAAATTTTAAATTGTATACATGTTTTTTTTTGTCATTCTATATTTGTGTTTATTAAAATATTATTAGGAAGATAAACATACACCTGCAAAATAAGCAAATCATAACACATTCCAAAGATATAATTAACTTTATTTTTTCTTTGTAATGTTTGACTGTCCTCATTAAAGTTTTATTCCATTTTCTGTTACCTGGATTTCTGGAATGGCCTCTAAACTGCTAATCTTGTTATCCCATCTTTCCCCATTGCAATCTACTTACTATACTCAATACTTCCATATTATCTTCTGAAGAACTGTTCTGATGCTGACGTTCTCTATGCTTAAAAATCTTAGATGACTCCCCAATGGTATAAAGTCAAACTTTTTATGCTTATCTTTCTATAACCAAATCTCACCCACTCTTCAAGCCCTGACCACATACTTCCTCTTTCCAGTCTTCTGTGATACCTAAGTCAAAGTGACCTCTGCTTTCTCTGAACTCAATCAGCAGTTTATATGCACCACTCATTTGGTTCTCTCAGCTTTTTATATTTTATTACTTATTTTAATCTTTTTCAGCCATCATATTATTAATCTCTTCAATCTAGTACTTGTATTTCTTTTTCATTCTGGTATTCCTTACTCTGCCTAGCAAAGCACCTCAAACATAGTATATACTCAGAAATATCTGTCAAATAAGTAATATTTGTACTTTGTGTGTTTAGAGTTCTATACAGATATTATAATACAAGTCTTAGGACAAAAAATAATATCACTCATCTTTTTACAAATAAAAAATATCCATTTATTCATTCAGACTCTCCAAATAATTGGGTTATTATTTCTGAGCAAATCTTATTCTGGTCACAAAGAGGGCATTTAACTTGAATGATAAAGCCAAAACCTGAATAGCTCAAGAATTCAGGAAGTAATAAAGATCGAAGGGTAGGTTACAAAAATACTGATTAAGAAATGATAAACAGCCTTACAAATGTTGTTAAATGACTGCTTTCCTTTTTAGGAGTCATCCATATTTATCTTAGGGACAAAGCCAAATATATAAAAAGTTGAGACAAAACAGGTCATCACCAAGATATCCTAAAATCAAGAGTAGAACTATTCTTAAGGAAAAAGTCGGAATCAAAGAAATAATGTAATAATGAATTAATTATTCTGTAAGGGCACAATATATAATTAACATTTAGAGAAAAATAATCATACATTCTATACTATCTTAATATAGTCCACTAAATATTTATTTACTTACCTTTAAGGAAACACAAATTACATTCAGAGCTTCCTTAATTTGAGGATGATGAGACTCATGGACTAGTTCTTCACAAATCCAAATACCTAAACTGCAAAGTGCTACACACCTGCAGAAAAGGCAACCAATAATGATACAAATAAAAGTGGATGAGCGTTTAAGTGAAATGACACCACCACCACAACCAAAACACCCACAACCAACCAACCCAGAGTGAACATGCACTGTTTAGGTGAATTAATCAATTTGTTACTCTGTTAATTAATCAATTTATTGCTGTTAATTAATCAATTTGTTACTTAGGAAGATAAAGTGGAGGAAAGCACATCCCCCAAACTCTAAGCCTTATTTTTTTCAATTTAATTTAATTTTTATTTTATATTGGAGTATAGTTGATTTACAATATTGTGTGTTTCAGGGTATATAACAAAGTGATTCAGTTATACATATACATACATCCATTCTTTTTCAGATTCTTTTCCCATATAGGTTATTCCAGAATATTGAGTAGAGTTCCCTGTTCTAAGCCTTATTTTCAACTATAATTTATTACCAAGATCATAGGTGGGGATAACACACAGGATCTTTCTAACAAACCCATATTGATAAATTGATATTGTCATAAAGCTTCCCAGACAAATATGCAACCTGCTTTCAAAAAGGAAAGAGTGGGGACTTCCCTGGTGGCACAGTGGTTAAGAATCCACCTGCCAATGCAAGGGGAGCAGGTTCGAGCCCTGGTCCGGGAAGATCCCAAACGCCGTGGAGCAACTAAGCCCGTGTGCCACAACTACTGAACCCACGTGCCACAACTACTGATGCCCGAGCGCCTAGAGCCCATGCTCTGCAACAAGAGAAGCCACTGCAGTAAGAAGCCCATGCACTGCAACCAACAGTAGCCCCTGTTCACCACAACTAGAAAAAGCCTGCGGGCAGCAACAAAGACCGGATGCAGACCAAAATAAATAAATAAATAAATAAATTTTTTTTTTTTTAAAAAAAGGAAAGTGTAATTTTATTGACTGATAGCAGCAGTCAGTAAGATATTATTTTCATATTTTTTACATTTAACATAGCTAGCTACAAATTCTTTTTAAAACAAATTGGGACCACAAATAAAATTTATACACTTTATAAAGGAATTCCAACAGAAACAGAACTTGGAGATTTTTTGTTCTGTTTCCTCATGTCTTGTGAAACTTCAGTTCCCTACTTCAACTGAGTTTCAGCTTGAAGAAAGTAATCTGATGATCAGAATCAGTAAAAATTCTATTAGTGTGTTCAAGTATAAGCTTCTCATGAAGCATATAATGTTTCTAAGTATTAAAAGAAAGTCAGCTCCTTCTAGTTTCCTGATATATCTTGCATGTCCTGATACTGATATTCTTAAATTAAATTCAGTAGAATGCTAAATTTCAGAACAATTCAATGCAGAAATATTTTTCTTCCTGAACATAATGGATGAGAAGTTAAGTCCCTTCTTTCAGTCCATCAGTGTTAATGCTACTAATTTACTATCAAAACTATAGAAAGTCTTCTATGTGAGGTCTACAGCTTCCTTTCTTCCCTACTGTTGTCCACCCATCAATCTTATGTAACATTTATAGATCTAAATAACCAAGTGACAGCTTTAGCAGTGGAAGGAGCTGTAATCCTAAAATAACAATAAACTCTGAAGTGAAGCAAAGTTCTCCATAGATGCAGCTAACTGACACAGTAAAAGGCACAGACTGGGAGTACAAATGCTTAAGTTTTTGTTTTTTGGTTTTTGCTTTTTAAAGGTTAACATCAGTTTTTGTGTGTGCATGTGTGTGTACAGCTTCCTACATTCTTCAAGATGTCAAAATAATCTAGATTATTCCCAGTATGGCTCAACTTTCTGCTACTAGTCAGATTCTGGGGTATAAGCTTCTAAGGCCTTACATTCCTGAAAAGTATAGGCAAACAAGATTAGAAAACGTTTAACGTTCGACTTCTGGGATTTTCCTATACTGTCAACGAGCTATCATGTTAATGATTCCCAAGTGTACATCTGGTCAATTATGTTTTAGGCTTTGATATTCTTTCACCTGAGAGGCAATGAAGTTTTTTTTAAAAAAAAAAAAAAAAAAAAAAAGGCAGGGCTTCCCTGGTGGCACAGTGGTTGAGAGTCCGCCTGCCGATGCAGGGGACACAGGTTCGTGCCCCGGTCTGGGAAGATCCCACATGCCTCGGAGCGGCTAGGCCCGTGAGCCATGGCCGCTGAGCCTGCACGTCCGGAGCCTGTGCTCTGCAACGGGAGAGGCCACAACAGTGAGAGGCCCGCGTACCGCAAAAGAAAAAAAAAGGCAGAAGATGTAGAATCAGAAGCTATAGGTTCAATTCTGGTTCTGCCACTTATTACTTATGCATCTAATAAGGCTCTGAAGACAAACTGTCAGAGTTTTAATCATGGCTCTACATTTTCTGGGTGATAGGGCATATTACTGAAATTCTCTGAGAGTTGTTGTAAAGATTAAGTGAGGTAATAAAGTGTTTAGAACAGTGGCTGACACGTAGAAAAGGCTTAATGAATGTTAGTTTTCTAAGCCATCAGTTTCTTGCTAGCAAAATTGGAAGAATAATGATGATTCCAATAATTTCTTAGAATTGTGATGAGGATTAAATGAAACAATATTATAGGAATATCCTCATAAACTTAAAAGGTTGTCATTATTAACACAGAAAATGCTAGGGAAAGAATATCGAAAATCATCAAATTTGGGGCTAAAGCTAAAAGAAATGAAAATGTGGGATAATGGAAAAGACAACGTCATTTTCTGGAGTAGCTGAGCAGTATTAAAATAGAATTAATGTTGAAAAAGAATTCACTCAAAAAAACTTGTTTTTAGTTACCTTGGCTATTAAGTAAGAAAAATACACAACTGAATTAAAAAGCTGGAGCTATGTCTCATTTAAGAAAATTGCTCATTACTTTTAGTTGCTGGAAAAAGAAGAGGTTTAACTTAGAATTAGAATCCAAACGGTCAAAGTCATGATCTGTACCTTCATGAACCTTGAGTCAAATAATGTGTAGATTATTGAAAAAGACACAGCTTTGTGGAGGTTCAAGAAATATAAAATAATGATATATGATATTTGGGGGAAAAGAAGGAGCATGGTATGCTATTGGCAACCTGCTTTTTTTTTTAATTGAAGTATAGTTGATTTACAATGTGTTAGTTTCAGGTGTACAGCAAAATGATTCAGTTATATATATATATTCTTTTTCAGATTCTTTTCCATTATAGGTTAGGCAACATCCTGATTTAAATCAACCTTTTTGAGAAAGGTTTAGTAACACAGACAAAATGCCACAGTTTTCACTTCTTAATGAGACATTTAAAAAAAAAACATTCTAAAATCTTATTTACATTCTATTTTTTAAAAATATCCTGATCAAATATTTATAAATATTAATATATACTATTTTCTTAGATATATTACTTTAATAAAATTGAAATTAAAATTGAAAATAAAATTGAATTAAAATATAAAAATATTTTAATTCAATTTAACAAACATTCATTGGGTAACTAGTACCATATTTCAAGGTACTACATAAGAGACGGTGACAAATATAATCTGAAGGGAAAGCAAAATCTACTTAAATAAAATTAAAAGAAATCATTTTGGACACAGAAGGTGAAGATACTGAAGAAGGTGACTAGGATTTTATTTTTTTTACTGAAGGGAAGGTTCATACTTAAATAATGAAAAAATGTATTTAATCATCCAAATTATTTAAATTTGTGATTCAGAATAGCTTTTGTGTATCTGAAACAATCTGGACTGCTAAATAATTCCGTTAACTTCTAAAATAAAACTACAAACACAAAACAGCTATGTCAAGTCTTAAGAATATCTGACTTACCGTGCAGGACCAGAGGGCTCATCTCTTGCCGAGCTTAATACAGTTTTGATTATAAGTTCCTAAAATGAAGGAGAAATATTAGCAATGACTAAGATTTTTCATTCATTTATTTAACAAATATTTATTAAACAGCCACCACGGACCCAGGCACTGTGTCAGGCGCTAGGGATACAATAGCAAAATAAAACAGACATTTTTCGTTCTCATATACATACTTTTAGTATATTCCAATGTTATGCATAAAATTAGCTAAATAAATAAAACAATGGTATGGTCTGAATGTTTGTGCCTTCCCCCCAAATTCGTACATTGCAATCCTAACCCCTGAAGATGATGGTATTAGGAGGTACTTAGGCCATAAGAGTGGGGCCTTTATGAATGGGATTAATGCTCTTATAAATAAGAGACTCCCACAGAGTTCCCTAAGCACCTTCTACTCTGTGAGGACACAGCAAGAAGGCACTGGCTATGAACCAGGAAGAGGGTCTTCACCAGAATGTGATTATGCTAGAGCCTTGATTTTGGACTTAGCTTCCAGAACTGTGAGAAATTTCTGTCACTTATAAGCTACCCAGTCTGTAGTATTTTGTTATAGCAGACAAATGATTTTTGAAATTTATCACCAAATGTATATGTTCAAAAACTTTTTTCCTGATTAGAAGAGTAATAAAATGCTCACTATAAAGATAATTAAAGCAGATTTAAGAGCTCAAAGGTATGAACAAAACTTTTCACAACTTTGAGAATTATCATTTAAAAGAAAGCTTCCTCTTCTTATGTGTGAGTTTTGGGATAAGTGCTAGTTAATAGTTAATATGGTTTTTAAAAATCATTCAATTATTCACTCACTAAGGATTTTTCAGCTATCTAGATTGTAAGCTCCTCAGAGGAGTAACCTTCTACTTATCTTTGTGAATTTAGCACCTAACCCAATGGCTAGCAATGAATAGATACTTGGAAGCTACCTATTGTTTAAGCCCAAGAGCTTTCTATGTAATAGTGTTATTTTGGTTTTTTCTTTTAATCACTTCAGCCATTACTGCCTATACAATGGCCAGCAAAGGACAAGGCCACTCTGATCATACAAATCACATATAGTAGGCTAGGCTAAGCCCAAACAAACTCAAAACGGCCTAAGCAAACTGAAACTCTTACCTATCTTTGACCTTCAGGATCTTCTGAAAATAGAAGAAACCAAAGCCATTACATCCCTGAATACTAAAGGTCAATTTGTATAGTTTTAATTAAATATCATTATAAATTTGCATCGGCCCCTACAATTTTATGTTTAAGTGAAGTTCACTTGTTTAACAAATGTTTTGGGAGAATATTCTACATGCCAAGCAACGTGTTAAGCTCTGAGGATATAGCAATAACTAAGACCTTGTGGTACTTATTTGTCTAAAGTATAAATCAGACACTGAAAAATAATTACAAGTGTAATTATTACAAATGTTGCACAGAGAAATACAGGTGGTATGGAAAGTATATGCAAAACTACTGACAAAAATTTGATTTAAAACATTTCTTTCAGAGAAAGCACAAGTTTAAAAAAAAATCATCAGCATGACTTCTGAGGAGATAGAATGCCCCTCTCTCGTCCCTTCTTTATTCTCTTTTCCCTTCTAATTCTAGGGCCAATTCAGGTCAAACAGAGACCATCTGGCAATTACTATAACAAGCACAACTTCTTAGGACTGTTAAACCTGTGGGAATTTATAATACATGGGCATTCAGTTAGAGACAGGTCTTGACTTAGTGACGGAATTATTCACTACCACGCACATTGCTGGGTCCAGAGCACTAAGTGCCTTTATCCTAACTACGAAACCTGACCTCACCACTCCCCTCTACCCTGGTCTAAGAATTACTGAGTCCAGAGGACACACCTTCCCCTTCAAACAGAGGCTGACCTCTACAGAGGCACAAAACAACTTTTCACCAATTTTTTTTACTTGAAATTTTTAAAAAGGCTTGTAAACAACAATTAGGGTATGTCTACTCCTAATTAGACACTATCTTTTTTTTTTTTTAAAGATTTACTACCTGGGTAAGCAATTGTATAGACAGTTCAATTTTGCACCATCTCTTATTCAAGCCTGTTAATGCTTCAGGTACATGGGATCTCCACCCCAATTCCACAGTTTCCTATAGCAGACTAGACTATTCCATTACATTGTTTGATTCATCACCTTGGAAAACTGGGAGAAGGAGACAGTCAAATATGCAGGTCGAGTGCCATCTCAATCTTAGAAGCCTTACATTAGCAGCATAGTATATGGCTCATGGGATTTCAATAAATGTTCAGTGAGTGAATGAATGAATCCTAAGATAATGACATGTGAGTGGGTTCAATAATGAGAAAATATTTCCAAAGTAATAGTTATAAAAAAAGGTTATGCTCCTAATGGACATTCCAGCCTTTGTGTCTGAGGGGTACAGCTGGCTAAAGTTCTTTAACAATTGTGTGGATTTCAAGAGGAAAATGAAGAACACAAATTTTACTGAATATACTGTTATGATTATAAAGTCATTTAAACGCTAAAAATTAGCACCTAATTTCTTACCTTAACATCTGTAAATTGAGACACAGCAATATCAGGAATGTTGGGATGGAGAGCAGGCAGTTCACAATATAAGTTGGGAAAGCAAACCAAAGATCCAAGAAGAACTTGTGCTTCCACTCTTGGTGCCTATGTATCAGATTTTAAGAATCTTTAATTATCAGAAAAATTACTTTATTACCTAACCAGATTACACAGGGAAGTCAGAGTACAAGCAAAATTGAAAAGGAAAGGGGAACACAAAAAGATTAGGTTTTCATCTATACTTTCCACTAAAATTACTGTTATTCTCAATAAATGCAATGAACAAATAGTAGAGCTTTCTTTAAGAGCAGCTAATAAGCAGAAATGTGGGTACAGCTACTGAGTATGTAAACAGGAATACAGTTTTCGCTAACAGCATAAAATTACCCTGATTTTGAGGAAAAATATAAATACTTTCATTCCAAAGGCAACTCACACATCGTAACATATTGTTCTAATGAGCAGAAGACTCATGATCTCTAGATTATATCCGTTACTATCTAAGGATGAATAAAGTAACTAAGGATGAAAATGGTCAATATATCTTCAAGACACAGGCATTAGTCTAGATGTGTTTTATGATATTATGCACATGATAAAAACACTACCTATACTACTTACTAAAAACAAAATTAGAAATTATGCTTGGACTGCAGATGAAGGTAACTTTTCATCTTTTTTCCTTAGCTGTATTAAGCCATTCCTGAAGTATCAGCACTGAACATTTCTTTTTTCTTCTGCCTTCTTGCATGCCCACCTAACATCAACATCCACCTACTGATAAATTGCTTTGTTTACTAAAATACCTACAAATTGATTTATATGTTTAATAACACCTAACAAAAATGCTAAAACCAATCTATTAGAAATATAAAACTTCTTCTATTTACATGAAACAAGAACCTATCTCCAAAGGATTTCCCTGTTAATAAATGTTATAACAGAGGTGATATTATGATTTTCAACAAAACAACTCATTTACATATTAAAAAAATAATCTAGATTTACAGATACAAGGCCAGCAGTATAATGGGGCGGGGTAAGCTCACATCCACCATCCCGATTTAAAATCAATTTTACTATAAAAATGAAACTGAAAAACACTCCCAATATTTAATGTTAGAGATTAGCTAAGGGTTTTTCTTTAAAGTTGGATAAAAAAACTGGGAATATTCATTTAAGTATGTGGGGCATAATGGGAGGAAGAACTGGAATGGAACTGTAATTAAGAAAGGCAAAACCTAATCAAATTACTTTGAAATCTGCCTGGGGGCGGGGGATTAACAAAAGGAAGATGATATGTGTGGGATCTAAAATGAAACTCCAAAGAGCAAGATTTAGACTGTGTATCTCCAACACCGTCCAGAGGAAAAGACTGCCCATAACCTTACAGTGGAGATGTGTCAGGTTTAATTCTTGTAATGATTTGGCTTCCTATGCAGCCTTTCTCAATAGGTGTTCCTCATAAGAACCACAGAAAACAGAAAACAACTGTTTTTAAAATTTTCCCAAGGATGTTACAAAAGTAGTATCCTTCTAGATAGGAGGACGGTTTAGTCACATAAACTGGATGCCTGGGCTTCCCTGGTGGTGCAGTGGTTGAGAATCTGCCTGCCAATGCAGGGGACATGGGTTCGAGCCCTGGTCTGGGAAGATCCCACATGCCGCGGAGCAACTGGGCCCGTGAGCCACAGCTACTGAGCCTGCGTGTCTGGAGCTTGTGCTCCGCAACAAGAGAGGCTGCGACAGTGAGAGGCCCGCGCACCGCGATGAAGAGTGGCCCCCGCTCGCCGCAACTAGAGAAAGCCCTCGTGCAGAAATGAAGACCCAACACGGCCAAAAAACCAATAATAAATAAATAAATTTAAAATGGATGCCTAAGGACATCAGGGCTGTAGGAAATGTGCCAACTACTCATCTGGAATAATCAGCCAACTGAACAGTTATAGTTTTCATAGTAAATGCATTAAAAAATGGCATTGGTTTATGCATCAGGCTCCTCTGAGTTCTATCAGCTTTTGCCAGTATCCAAGAGATTGATAATCTGTGTACTCTGTTAATACTAAAATAGCCTTGTAACTTGTTTACCATCTTTAGTTTGTCTTCCATTTAATCTATTCCCAGTTTAATACACTTATTTAACATTAGCAAAGCACAGATTTAATCATCTCTCTCCCTACTTTAAAAAATTCAACTGTTTATCTAATATAAAATATAGCATTATAATCTGATCCCTGGCATTAACAGACCCTCCAAGATATAGTCTAAAGCAGTGCTTCTCAATCTTTACTGTCCATACCAATTATTTGGGATATAGTTAAAATATATATTCTGTTTCAGTAGGTCTGGGATGAGGTCTGAGATTCTGCATGCCAAATGTTTCCGGTGTGCAGACCACATTTTGGGTAGCTGGGATCTAAAGTACCTTTCTGTTCTTTGTGTCTACTACTCTCTAGTTAGACTAACTAGCTTGTAAACAAAATGAATTATTTGTCATTCCTAGGACACAGCTTACTCATGCCTGTTTCCCTATGCCTGGAATACCTTCCCCCTTCTCCATTTTCACTCATAAAAATACTACTAATCTTTCACGGACCTACTCAAATATCTTTTCCATGGAACCTCCTGATATCCCTTAAAAAAAAAAAGATCTCTCCTCTGTCTTAATTACCAAATAATTTTATTTTGTTTAACAAACACTTAAATTGCACATACAATGTGTCATATAATGTTCCAACCATGTTACAAATACTAACTCAAATCCCCATAAAATAACCAGATGAGGAAGGTTACCTCCATTTTATAGATGAAGAAACTTAGACACAGAGAAATCAAGTAACTTGCACAAGGTCTCACCGCTAATTAAGTGGCAGAGCTGGGATTTGAACCCATGCTTTTAACCACTATGCTAAGCTCCTCCTACTGGTACCTCTTTGTTGTCCTACATTCTATAGTTGTTAATATATTTTTCTATCTTCCCAGCAGCAGACTATATGCTCCCTGAGTACAACGTGTATCTCATTTATTCTATATCCTTCTATATTCCACACAAAGGAACACTTTGTACACAAGGGGAAACAAAAGTATAATAACCACAAAAGGGCTTAGCACCATGTTGAACACATACTAAGTGCTGAATATATATTTACAGATTCAATTAATAAATACCTATAACCATGATGCTGTGCCAGGCCCTGAAGATACCAAGATAAGTAAGACATGATCACTGTTCTCCAGGAACTAGGGAAACAGGGTTAATAACTAGCTATAAATATAGGTTGTTCTCTTATTTGCACATTTCCTCTAGGTGACTGTATCCAGTTTCATGGCTTTCAATAGCATCTGTAAGCTAATGTCTCCCAGTTTTACATTTTTGGTCCAGACATCTCCTTTGAGATCCTGACTTGTATATACAGTGGCCCTTCTGACATCTCATGGGTGTCTAACAGGCAGCTTCCTATGCTCCAAATAGAACTCCTTTTCATTCACTGTTGGTCTTTTGCAGCTTATAAATGAAATAACATGTTAAACTGCTTTGCAAGTTTTATAACTAGCACTAGTCAAGTATGACTGATTTTTCTTTCCCAAATACTTTTAGTTTTTCCCAGTAGACATTCAGTTATTTCTCATTTATACTTTGTTCCAGGGTAATCTTTCTAAAATACAAATGTGATCATGTCACTCTGCTTAAAATCTTTCAACGGCTACTCATTCTTTCCTTAGGATGAAATCTAACCTCTTGAGCACTACAAACAGAGTTACTGCCTTCCTCCTTAGTTCACTTCTGACACTTATATCTGAACATGTTCCAGTTATACTAAGTTACCTGGCATTGTCTCACAGCTCCAAACTGTATGAAAAATCCTCACATGCTGTTTTAGAGTTTACTCCTAGAGCATATTTCTGGGTTACCTCACCTATATTTCTTTCTTCTCTTTTGCTATAGCCCATTGCCCATTTTCAAAATTTTCTTCCCTCCCTGTTTGTTTCCTTAGATTTCCTCAATTTTAAATTGTTTTGCTTATCAGATTTAACCCATTTTTGTAGCTCCTGGGTCAATTTATCAAATAATTTTAGTACTTTCTTACACTTCAGAATTGTTTACTTTTTTTTTTAAAGTGGGAGAGACAATCAATTCTAATTAAATTACATATCTTCCTGAATATCAGTTTGTTATATTTTATCAACAATGGCTCTTCCTTTGTTGCTCTGTTAGATGAATCTTGGTTAACCGCAGTTTGTTATATTATGAAGGACAGGAAATAAAAACTTACATTGAGAAAAGCTGAAGAAGCCACTCTACCAGCTGCTACAATAAAATCCATAATAAGCATTGTGGCACCAGGCAAACCAAGTGAAAAAAATTGAGGTGAGCAGTGCTTGATGATTGTATTGACAATATCCTTAGGAATAAAGAAAAGAGGAGAAGAAAAATATCACAAATGTAATCTTGGGTATCAGCTAATCAATATCCTTAAAAATAGACATGTATGAAATAATAAAACAGGTAATAACTATAACTCGTTGGCTAACTGGAAAGACTAATTTTAATTCTTCCAAATAATCCATGCTTTGTACTATATTTTGTCACAGGAAAGTAAACTGCAAACACTTTTCTTTTTAACTGACATCAATACAGCATTTTTTTTTTTTTTCACCCTAGAGAGCCAGTTAGAAGGGTCTCTACTTCGGAGGGTTAAAAATATAAGGCCCAGGCTTCCCTGGTGGCTCAGTGGTTGAGAGTCCGCCTGCTGATGCAGGGGACAAGGGTTCGTGCCCTGGTCCGGGAAGATCCCACATGCTGTGGAGGGGCTGGGCCCCTGAGCCATGGCCGCTGAGCCTGCGCATCCGGAGCCTGTGCTCTGCAACGGGAGAGGCCACAACAGTGAGAGGCCTGCGTACCACAAAAAAAAAAAAAAAAAAAAAATACGGCCCATGTGTTGTAAAACTTAATTGCAGAGTAGTTCCTTCTGCCACCTATTTGCTTCCACGTGATAACTCTGATGTCTGAAGTTGCATGACCTGTTATGTGGCAACTGGAGAAATTCTCTTTTTTAGAAAAATTGAAGTCCTTTGATGATAGACATCTAGCCTCAGAAATCCAGAGGTAGGCATTTTTAAGGGAATATTCTCAACTTGGTTGTTCATTCATTTTGCCTTTGGAATTTACCATGAGGATGCAGTATAGCAGGTTGTATTACTCAATCCAATTTAAATGAACGCTCTTTATCCAGTAATTAAGAATATCATTTTATTTGAGACATGTTTATAAGGTAGAACACAATAATTATTTCAAATTAACACAAGAAGTTTTTTCACTTTTCAGAAAGATACATTATCATCTTTTAATATTAATTTAATGCTCCTGAAATGAACTGCAAGTGAAATTTAACCACGTTGTGATTACAAACATTTACATTACTTTGACAGGCAACTTCCTGTACTTTTCAGTTTTATGGCCAGGATCAAGACCTGTGAAGTAATGTTCTAGAGACATATTTATGACTATCTAATGTAATGACTATATTGATGCAAATCAATATACTTGTCACTATGGTAATACAATTTATAAAAATAAGAAAATGTGATGTGCTGACTCTTAGAGTAGAAAAAAACCTCTGACTGCTGCATGACTAGCTGAGCAAATACCTAAGTCCCAATTGCCAGTTATCAAGTAACAATTACAAAATACCTAACAATAAGTACATTAGGACATTAAAGGAAGATGTTGTCCGTGTAAGCAAAGGATGTTTTAATCTCTTCAAAGAGTGAACAGTTCTTATAACATTAGAAGAAAGATGCACTTAATAATCAAGTCAATCTCCCAACTACAATAGCTTGTTTTGAAACTATGTTTCAGAATAAATGAGGTTATAAATGGAATAAATCTGTAAATAAATTACAATATAAGGGAATGTTTTTAATTCTACACCTTGAAAGTCAAGAGTTAAACAGAATAAAGAATCAAAGATAAACTTATAAAGCGACTTGTTACAAAGTACATATATTTACCTGGTCAATATGAAGTAATCCACAGTGCATTATGTTGTAGAAGTGTGTTAGGAAATCTCTATTTGGAGAAACATCTTGTCTTCTTTTCATTGTATTACAAATAAGTTTATAGGCGTGTAATTTACCTTGCTTATATTTATCAGTTAACATGGTTGCCTACAATTGAAAGATGTTGTTTTTAATACTCAAAACCAAATACTGTTTGTTAAATACTGAAACAATTGAATATAGCAAGCTATATATTTGTTTTCATTTATTTCTATGTTGGCCCATTTTCTTTAATGAACTAAATATCAGGATTCCTGAAATTATTTTTATCATTAAAATGATACAATGTAGGTGTGAATAACTATACACTGTTTCACTTAGGAAAATGCACCAAACATATCATATAATACTTAAAAGAATTAGTTCTTTAGAAGTACTAGCATATTCTATAACACAAAACTGAGGTTTACATTTCATTTAAATACAATAAAAACATAATTTACTATATTCATTTTTGTTTCAGTAATAAAAATGATGCAACCTAAATAATAATTTTGCTAGGCCCACTCTCCTCTCTATATAACCCCTAATGGTTAGTTAAAAATTAAGTGTTCTACAGGGAACTATATTCAATATCCTGTGATAAACCAAAATGGAAAAGTACATGAAAAAGTATGTATATATATATGTATAACTGAATCGCTTTGCTTGCTGCAGAGTAGAAATTAACACAACATTGTAAATCAACTATACTTCAATAAATTTTAACAAAAGCAAAAAAACACAAAAACACACAAAAAACAAAACTAAGTGCTCTAGAAGACTACACAATAGTCTTCTCTCTCTCTACTGTTTGAGACTGACCACATACTTATTTACTAAATGAAACTTTTTAATTAATATTTTATATATTAAGCTTACCTTGAAAAGCCAAGGTGTAAGAATTCTCAGTGGAGGAATTAAAACCGGTGGAGAAGGGGAGGTCAGGTTATCAGTTGAAATGCCGAGGTTATCTCTAATCTGTAATTTTCAAATAAAATGCAACAAACCTATGAAAAGTGTTCTCTTTCCCAGTTTGTTTTACCTTAAACTTGAGATCTAGTTCCTACCACTAACAATATATTTAAACATGGTTAAGGCATCAGTTCGTAGTGCAGGGGTGGATGTTATCTAAGGCTTTTTCTGTACTTCTTAATACTTTATTTTTCTTTCCTTCTCCCTTTTTATCTTTTTCTTTTTTACCTTAGCTAGATTCTGCCAAAGTTCACAGAGGTAATCAAAAACTTGAGCATGTATTTCAGGATCCATAATAGCGTTGACATCTCCCAAAATACCTAGCATTCTTCGCCACATTACAGTAGCAACATCAGCATGCCATCCTGTGAGAGTGCCCCCTGCCATCACACTACAGCATTCAGATGGAAATTCACTGATTTCTATAGAAAAAAATAATTCACTGGTGTCAGTAATTTTTCTAGAGAATTGATCACAAAAACACATAGGAGTCAAATTAATAATCTTAAATATCTACAAAAGTGAATAAAAGAAATGTTAAGATGCATCAGTGTTATTTTTTCCTGGTAAGGTCAAAACCTCGCTAGTTCATAATTCCTTATTTTGACAATAATTACTTATGCAATAGGGCATCTATCTAGATTTACCTAAGGAGAAAATGATGCAGATAACAGATGGAGAAATTTACATTTGACATAAAGATCATATTTATAAGTACATACTCTCTATTTAACCTAATAGCTACTTCAAGTTCCATCATCAAATTAACAGAAAATCTCAGGCTGAAGGCAGATCCTGTAGGAAGTCTTCCTAAGCCTATTTCTTTGTAATTAAACCTTCCGAAGAAATATATTTCTGTATTTCACAATTAAGTCAGGCCTAGCATTAAAAGGGATATCACAATGGCATGAAAAAAATAATTTAAATATAATCTAAAATTTCCATAATTACATTTATTTTATTAATACTGGCATGATTATATATAAGACATATAGGTAACCTAGGGTCTTAGTCTCATTTCTGTCACTAATTATGTGATATTGTACAAATTATTTAATAACCTCCCTGAAGCTACAGCTCCTCATCTGTAAAATAGATGCTTTAGGTAGGTATCATTATAGATCTCCTCCAGCTTAAAAAAAAAAAAAAAAGCCATAATTCTATGCAATGTATATAACGGAAAAGGCAAAATCACTAGAAAGTCAGTAAAGACTTTTTCCTGCTTGATAATATGTCAGTGTACTGATAATTTACAAAGTCATACACAGTATATGTACATCCTTTACTCTTAATGTTTAACTTTTTTCTCTGCATGTAAAGTGTACAATAACTGAGTATATTATTAAAAAGTTACTGGACAGTCTTTCACAATAATAAAAACAGGTTTCTGGTGTAAATTCACTAAAATAAAATTTTAAAAAAACACTACAGGGTTAACCATCACTGTTAACATCTCCCTATTCTACAGAACCTTCATAATATAGTGATAACTCAACTGATTGGTAACTATGAAGGACATTATTGGAACAACTGAGGATAACTGACTATAGACTAAAATTGCAATGATGTATCAATGTTAAATATCCTGAACGTGGCCCTTATATTATGGTTATGTAGGAAATGTATACTTATTTTTAGGACATACTTGCTCAAGTGTTTAGGTGTAAAGGGTCTGATACTTGCAATTCACTCTTAAATGGCTCAGAAAAAAAAAAAGGTGGGGTTGTTTTAATGGTGTGTGTGTGTGTGTGTGTGTGTACAGGTAGAGAGAAAGATAAAGTGGTAAGATATTAACAACTGGTGAATTTATCTGAAGGATTTATGGGTATTCATTTTACTAGTCTTGCAACTTTTCCATGAGTTTGAAATTTTTTCCAAATGTTGGGGAAAAAGCTGAAAATAAAAACCAAAAAACTGCAGGCCAAGAGGAGGAAAGAAAAGGTCAGAAATAATCTACAAACCAGAAAATCAGGGCTAGGTAATTGCATATTAAGAGAATGAGGGCTTCCCTGGTGGTGCAGTGGTTGAGAGTCCGCCTGCCGATGCAGGGGACACGGGTTTGTGCCCCGGTCTGGGAAGATCCCACATGCTGTGGAGCAGCTGGGCCCGTGAGCCATGCCCACTGAGCCTGCATGTCCGGAGCCTGTGCTCTGCAACGGGAGAGGCCACAACAGTGAGAGGCCCACGTACCGCAAAAAAAAAAAAAAAAAAAAAAAAAGAGAGAATGAGTACCTTAAAAGGGGGGGCGGGGGGCAGAAGTCACATGGTTTTAAATTTCTTCCTTTGGCCAGAGAGTAAATGTGCTGCACTACCAATGAAAACTAGTGTTTTACATTATTCATTATAAATATCTTATCAGTTGTGTCCTTGACCAAATTTTCTGGCATATTTTCAAAATGACTTTTTATCCTGATGCTTGTTACATGATGTAGGACTTAACAAAAATAACTTTTTATTAACTTGCAGTTTCTAAGGTTTCCTAGTCACTTTTAAACATTTACTTAAATATAAAAATACTTCATTTGGACTGCCTACTTTGATTCAGCAGGTTCTTCAGATAAAATATTAAGAATAACGATGCCAAATTATGTATTTCCTGCTTTAGGAAATGGTAATGTAAATGATAATATAACATACAAAAATAATGTAACCACTAATACCAGGACTATAATCAACTATAATAAAATAACAAAAATCAGAATGCAAATATCTTTCTTTAAGGGCAAGAAAAAAAATGTTATACTAATTAATTCCCCAAAGACAGAAAAGTCCAAAAGACTTATAATAATATTTACATAACATATATAAAATAACCAAATTTAATATGCCTTATTTAAGATCTCCTGACACTAATGCCCTGAAAGGAAAGAATGGCAAAGATCTAATTTCCAAATATTGCCTAGGTCATCTGGCGTCTGTAGAACAGAGTGGTGGAGCTTCTCATCGAGCTGTAGATCCTTTTGTTCCATGTGATCTATATTCAGTGTGGAAGGAGAAGGTGTCTGTGACCTGGATCCCAGAGCTGAATGGACTGGAGAAGCACTTTCTGAACCTGTAAATATAATTTCATAAAATTACCACAAAGAATATATTCAATACCCTCTACCTAAGATGTAATGCTTAAAAGCCCAATAAAACACAAACTGAAAACGTCAAAAGATAAATCAGGTTATAAACTGGCCAAAGAGGTCAATAAAATCATAATACTGTACAAGATTTCATATCTAGCAGTCTCATTCCATGTCTACTATGGGACTAGTGTGGAATGAGAACTGGACATACCAATTAATAGGGGCCATCAGTGAGAGCAAGAATGCCTACTTCCATTCCTGGTCCAGCTATAGAAACTATGGTACCCACTGCTACTTTATTTCACTTACTTCAGGCTTGAGGCAATTCAGGAGAAGAGAAACTTGCCCATTGCTATATGCCACTAACATTGCTAGCCTTGACATCTTTCATTTAAAAGCATATTTTTGAGAGTCAGCTATGGTTTTGCATATATTAGCATTTAATTCCTTTTTTATTGCTGAGTACTATTTCAATGAATACTGGATGGATGAATACATTACAATTTGATTATTCATTCACTGGTTAATGGATATTTGGACTATTTTCAATTTAGCTACTGTGAATAATGCTGTTATGAACTTTCACATACAAATGTCTGAAATAAATACCTAGGAATGGTCATATGGTAAATGTATGCTTAATTTTAAAAGATACTGCCGTATTTTTGCAGAGTGGCCCTACCATTTTGCATTCCCATTACAATAATGTAATGTATGATATTTCCAGTTGCTCCACTCTCTTCAACACTGGTATTGTGTTTTTAACTTGAGCTGATTTATTATGTGTATAGTTGTACCTCATGGATTATTTATATTCCCTCATTACTAGTAATGTTGAGTATCTTTTCATCCAAATTTTCATCTAAATTTATGTTTAAGGACAACTACAGTAAAAGGTGTTTATTGTAAAATAAGAATTCTTCTTTGAGTAGTAACTTAAATTCTGTAACGATCAGACTGTGGATACAACCAGACTGGCTCCTATTTGGATACAACCAAACTGGCTCAGCCCTCATTCTGCAATGCGCAGGCTAAAGTTCTTACTTATCCTCTGGTAGAAAAGATGTGGAATAGAAGAATGTGAAAACATAGGATGGGTTCCTGTGAGTATTTCACTGGCCGAATTTCATCAGTTTGATTTGGCTGAAGAAATGTGCATAATTCAGACATGCAGACATCACTGCTCCAGTCTTTCAAGTTCCAGCCAACCACAGGATGCAAAAACCACCCTATTGATATTTCATCCATCATCCATCAAAGGGGTGTCAAACTGCAGTAGGAACCAGAGTGAATCTGGATAATACAGTGGAACTCTTGAAGTATGGGCCACAGGCTGCTCAGGCTCCCTCTGGTCACGGTACTGCTCTTGGAATAATGTGGCCCTGCCTTTCATGACTCAATTTCTTGGACCCCACTTGTCATATTATTGTCAGGTTTGACCACACACAAAAAGTTGCTGAAAAGCATAATTTACTGTATTAATTTACTATATAAATACAGAATATTAGTATACTGAGAAACAGACCTTATTTTAGGTAGTGTGCTTTATGTTTGCAATAATAAATAGTTTACCAAAGAAATCTACAAAAATCTAGGCTAACTCTGAAAATCAATGAAAAAGGTAAAGTGCAGTACCTCAACTTTTTTTGGTTATTTATTTAAAAATTGCTGCAGGAAATGCTCTGGTGCAAACATACACAAAATTTTGCCTACGGTATTAGGAGTTCATAGAGTTCCCTGAAGCTTATCCATGTGGACTCCAGGTCAAAAAACTCTTATATTAATGTTTTTTTCCCTCCATTGTTACATAAAGATGAGTGAAAAAAATAATACTTAAATAGTAATAAGTAATACATAAAATCTATCAAATATAAGTCTGAAAAGGTTCTTTGGTGGCTTAAAAAAAAATGCACTTAAGGAATACACTCCCTTGAGTAACTTTACCAGTAACCGTTGCAACTTCAGTACAAAAAGCTTGTTGATTAAGACTGCTTGTTTCCGAATCGATGTGAAGTGTGGTTAGACTAGCCACTTCTTGCTCTTCAGCACTCTGATAATGGCCAGAACCTGAATCCACATCAGCAGAGGATGCATTCCCAGTATCAGCTCCAAAGCCAAAATCTATAGGCAGAAGAAATGCTAGTGTACAGAAGTTCCAATTATAAAACAAAAATATTTACAAAAGAGACACAGCTACTTCATCAAAACAATTAAATATGAACATTCCCCCCAAATTAATTCTATTTACATACCACTCAGGCAAGGGTAAACCATGTTAACACTTTGAAATTTATAATTAGAAACAAATTTTTAAAGATCCTCATAGCCTATTATTATCAAAAATAATGATAAAAGGACAGAGACATACAATATATCATCACTATTCTTATCCCTGTTTTCTGATAGCTGGAAATATACTTAACTGCTTTTCAAGTTTTATAATCTCTAGAAGAGAGATATATATAATAAAAATGCCAGATACGTGGTAAGAGTCATTTTTCTTTCAAATCATATTTCCAGTCCAAGATCAGAGTAGTATATAATCCATGAGGGCAAGAAACATAATTCTCCAATGCATCTCCCAGCTCTTCACAAAGTTGGTTCCCAAGATTTTGACTTTCTTCTTTTAAATTTTGGTACCCTTCACTGACTGCCAAGTGTAATACAGAATTACAGCAGAAAAGCTATGTGGTAGTAATATAGCACCAAATAATATCACTGATGTCATTTTAACATGAAGCAATTATCCAAGTAAGGTTCTGGGTACCATAGCATTGAACGTAACTGTACTGAACATGCTGAAGCACTGACCATAACTAGATAGTGGTCCCCAAATACGACTTCATGAAATGGTCCAACTCATAACCATGACTGTCCTTTATTCTAACACCAAGTCCATCCTTTTTCCTGTCTATGTGTCTGGTCTTAAAATATCATTTGTTCTATGAAAGAACAGTGCTTTTTTGTTTTTTAAATGCCTTTAGTTGGCAAAATAAAGAGGTCTCAACTTGAAGTGATTCCCTAAAAATTCTTTTGGAGTTTCACTGAAAATGAAATCAAAATATGTATATGGGAACCCCTAAGTAATGTTAGAGAGGAATATGATGGTTACGTAAACTGTCAGTCAGTCTTGAACAGAAAACAAATCAACAAAAAACCGTACTGCTCAAACAGAAAAAAAGATACTTGCTGTCAAATTTTCGGCCATCATATTGGAAAGCGCTGAAAGAATCCGAATGACTATCTGAGCTGATAAGATCACTGCTCCCTGCACTGGCAGGAGAAGTCCATTCTGAGGGCACACCTGGGTCATCAATAGGGCGCATTTGGTTCTGCTTGTTCAGAATAT
The DNA here is from genome assembly GCF_039906515.1 of Pseudorca crassidens. NCBI lineage: Eukaryota > Metazoa > Chordata > Mammalia > Artiodactyla > Delphinidae > Pseudorca > Pseudorca crassidens. Next base: position 63,473,492 of record NC_090296.1, on the reverse strand, counting down.
CAGGGAGGTCTTTGGGAATTTCGAGGCTACCTGGACTACTTCCTCTTCTTGTCATTGTCTAAAAATTCAAGAAACATTTTACGATTAAAAAAATTTTTTTGAATTCTCATTAAGCATGTGAAATCTTTAATTTCCAAGACAATCATCACAATAAATGTTGAAATTTAGGGCATTAAGTAGGAGTGGGGGAAACACTAACTGAAGACTCCGTGTAACTGTATGGAGCTGGGTCCTGAACTACTGTTGGTCTGGCTAAAGCAAAGACTCAAATACCATTTGGTGCTGGGCCCAAGACCCTGAAGCCTCAAAAGGATCCATGGGGTGAATATTAAGATAAGATATTAGAAAGAGCAAAGTATTCAAATGGAAAAAAAAGAGGCAAATGGAAGAGGGAATTCCCTGGCGGTCCAGTGGTTAGGACACTGCACTTCCACTGCAGGGGGCATGGGTTTGGTCCCTGGTGGGGGAACTAAGGGATCCCCGCAAGCTGTGCAGTGCAGCAAAAAAAAAAAAAAAAAAAGAAAAGAGAAAAAGAAACAAATGGAAGAGATAATGGAGGGAGGGAAGAATGACAGCAAGGATGTCATTCTATGATGATTACATATAATGATTCTATAACTTTTTTCCCACTCAAGGAAAACAACTTAAAAAAAAAAGGAAAATGTAATGGAGCTACAGACTTTCACTAAAGAGACAAGTTGAAATCTAAATGGAATATTGTCCTTTAAAAAAAGCAATTCCACATATATTTATCTTTCCTTAACAATTAAGCATCATTAGGAATAAAACTGCTTCTATTTTCATTTTGCCTTAATTCTAACACTCAAGATAAAGATGACTTTAAAATCTATTCCAAAGTTATCTGTAATGATTAAGTAGCCGATGTTAGCATGCTTTCAAAATGGTGTGAGTTGGGTCAGAAGACCTCCATTGTTATCTTTCCTGATGAGGGCTGACAACAGGCATCAGAGTACTCTAAGAACAAAGATGAAAAACAGAGAAAGAACTAGGAAGGTAGTGGCTTATACCACAGGAGCTGAGCAAACAGCTATCCCAAATTTTCACCCTGGTCAATACTAAAAGCCTGCTTGTTTTAGGTCTTTGAATAAAAAATACTATAAAAATATAATTTAAAAATCTTAATTCAAAAAAGGGTTAAATTTGGGGTGAGGGCTTATTTGAATAAAATTTTCCACATGTATATCATATACATATATATGTACATATGTATATATCTTTTAGTTTCTCTACCCTCCTCTCTAAAATCAAATAAATAAAATAACACTTACTGAGGCATTACCACTTCGAAGTCGTTCTGCTATAAACTCATCCATCAGATCAGGAACATTAGCATTGCTGCTGCCAATATCACTATTAAGAGGGGGCAGTTTTGTGCTCATGTCCTCTTTATTGACTAAAAATAAATAAATAACTATATATAGTGAAGAAAGACTTAACTACATTTCCTAAATTTAAAACAAAAACAGCCAAAAAATTACCTATGCCATATCAATTATTTGCCAAACATGCATCTACGAATAATTTCTCTCCTTTTAGATTTAATTTTAAGAATTAGTAAATTGATATTTACTTTATTTAACTAAGCAGATGTTAGTCAATCTTCAGTATAACCTTAAAACAGCAAGAAAGCTTATAGATAAGCACTAGTTGAAGTTAGGTTAATATTGCCTATAAAGAAACTGGTATATTTTTCTTTCTTCCTGCCTCTGCTTCTATTTGGAGCCTTAATAATTTATAATTCCATTTTCCCCAAAGAATATTTGCAAGAAATATATCCCTTGAATTTAAGTTTAGATATTAATAAATTAAAATTCTATGATTTTGATATAATGTTGTTTCTATTCACTACAAATCTAATTTTTTGCTTTAAGAAAAAGAGATTTATTTTCACAAAGATTTTTCTGTTTAAAAAAAAACCCCACAATAGTTATTTTGATTTTTTTATGACTACATTATGATTAACATTAACAAGAAAGTTTTAAACTTGGGAAACTTACAAAAAATGATATTTACTTATTTCACTATTATGCTGTAGAAAAGGTGATTTCTCTGCAACCAAAGGATATCGACACTGTTTATGTTCCTAATGAACTACAAAGCATTTCAGGTTAAGAAAATATACTGGTCAGGAAATCACTCTGAAATACGATTATCTTTACACTACTTGGCCAGGCTTTTTTAAGCTGTCAAATACTGCCCTCAAGTGGCATTAATGGCTCAGTGCAAGATGCAGCGTTCTGTTAATCATGCTAACAAAACCATGTTAAACAAAATCGAAACCTACCTTACTGCTGAAAGTTAATTTTCTATAACTGTGAAGTTATTTTAAATTTGAACCAACATAAGAGAAAACAGTTACCATAATCTTGCTTTCTGTAATCTGTCCATAGAGGTTCCATATTTAAATCATGATTGGCTATCATGAAACCTTTATGCACATCTAAAATCTCAGAAAAAAGAAAGTAACGATAAGTGTTTTAAGGATATAACTTGCATTCTATACAAATGAATGCAAAACTAAAAAGCCTACAGCTTGTTTGCAAATGGTGTAAATGAAAAGTAACTGAGTCCACTTTGAGGTTTAAGAAATAATTTCCTCTTCAATGACAGTTAACTAAAAATGTTGGTGTTGGTTGTAGGACCTTGATTTCCATTACGTTATATCATGTCACAGTAATCTACCAAGAAAAAGATAAAATCAAGTAAATCAGCAGTAAAAATAAATGAACCCAATTATATAGAGCTGGGGCCCTTTTAAATGTAAACTATTGGGGGGCACAGGGGAGAAAGTATTCCAACTCCTCGGTAAACTTAATTTCAAGGTTCACGTGGTACACACTCAGAAAAATATCTGATTTAGATAGCCTTTGGAAGGTCATTAAATTTTCCTGTATGTCCCTCTTTCCTATCTTGTTCAGCAGCAAAGAGGTTTAACTAAATGCCTTATAAGGGAAATTAGTAATTTAAATAAACATTTTATGCTGGGAAAAATACAGCTGGGGAAAGGCGCATGCATAACCAAACAGAGAAAGCAGTGACCATCCCAAAGCTTTTTGATTGCTTATAGCTTGCTTCAGTTGCATTAAGCCAAACTGGTGCTGTCTTTCTCCTTTTGCGCTCTGCACACTGTTAAGTGCTCACCTGCAGCTTTCCTTCCAAAATAGCCCATTACATGACTGTACAGATCCCTCAGTGGAGCCTCTGGTGGCATTCTGTTCTGCCTCTGTGGGGAAACATTTGCCTTCGGCTTCGAAAGAGCATGTACAACAGTTTTATAAACGCCACCCAGGGAGCCCTGCTGTAGTCCTGCCTCATGACTTGATGACTTAATAGTACTACGACTACCTCCTAACTGATTACTAGCAATTCCTTCTTTTTGTAATATGGCGGTGGGGATCTCTGTAGATTCCTTAACTGTCTTACTACTCACTGGTGCCGTGTCTAGAGGCCTGTACACACCGGGTTTCACTAGCTCGGTAACACTGTTTGAGCTGGCATGGGGGCTGCTGATGCTGCTATTGCTGCTGCTACTAAAGCCACTGAGCTTCCGCAGCCTCATCTTCCACGGAGCCTCTTTGTTTTCCAGAGGGTTATAAAACTGAACTGACTCAGTAGATGGTCTAAAAGTAACGTGAACACTATTTCGTTTTTTAGAAGCAATTTTCATGATTTTGGCTCTATGAGTTACTGTTTCAGACAAGCTCCTTTTAGTTGGAGAAAGCTTGCTAGTGCTTGTAACATGAGGCATTCTGTGGTTAACAGGTGATTTTAGAGTAGTTTTCTTGGCATGCAAAACATGTGGGACAATGATTTTTTCATTAATTTGCATACCCTTAACCTTTTCAGCTATTGTTATATCTATACAGGCATCTAATTCTGTGGCTGTTTGTCTATACAGATGTTTCCTCTTTTCTTTATCACAAGGGCTACCCGAACTAGGTTCCGATGACTGTTTATCACTGTTTAGTTGTTTACATTTTTCAGAAGTTTTTGTTCTCATAAAGCTGTCTAACTGGTTGGGTGCACTGTTACTCATGAAGACAGCTGAGTTTGATTCTTTTTGAAACTGTATGTTTTCAGGAGTCCCAACAAAGGAGGTGGTATTTTCTGATTTACTTTCCTGATCTATGTGTTCTAATTTATCTAAGGATGATCTTTCATCCCTATTTACTGCAATAATCACTTCCTGTGAAGCTACATCTTTACCTAACTCGTTTTTACTATGACTTTCCTGGTTTTCCTTAAAATATTCTTTCAGGGAGGAAAGAAGATCATCATCTCCTTCAAGGTCAATGTACTGGATTTGTTCAAAAGCTGAATCTGCAAGTTCTACTGGATCTATTAAGTGACAAAGATGGTCATATATGCTATCACCAACTTCCAGAGAAGACTCTCTACTATGAGTATCAGTGATGTGGCTTTCAGTGGATCTAGTTATTGAAGAAGCCTCTGTGGAACTCTGCAAGCTTGGTGCATGACGGGATGAACTGTCAATTACAGGAACTGCACCTTTGGCTCGTTCAACAGTGAATGGTTCCAAGATGTCAGAAGTGCTGCTACTTCGAGGCAATGGCTGCTCCTCACTCAAAGCACCAAAAACTTCATTTCCAGTGTCTTCGCTTTGTGAAAAATGTCTGACTCTAGTTGAACGAGGAAGTATTTGAGCATCATCAATATCTGTAAAAAAGAAAAATTACAGAGTAGGAACTATACGAATATGAAAAATAAGTATTAATTTCAACCATACCCTAAGCATATGCTTAAAAATAAAATTTTGAGATTTTTTGTAAGCTCAATGAAAGAAAATCTATTAAAAATACAAATCTGTTTTTAAATAATGATGTGCACAAGCCAATACAGCATGTAGTATAAATGAATTAGAAAACTACCAGAATACATTTTAATATGTTAACATGCATAGAAATAGACAGTGAGGTGATGAAACATTTGGAAGTGCAGTTAAAGATAGAGCTGTGCCAATAAATCAAGGAATTCAAACTTGCTATTCAATTTTTTGTACTTATTTAAGTTCCAAGCAGAAAAAGTAGATCTTAACACAAAAAAGCTGATCTAAATATCCCATTGCAGAATCTTACAGGGTCTTATAAATTCCTGTTTCCTTCCTTACCAGGCAAGAGGCATCACCTTTTCTTCAAATCTTGCTTATCTATTTGATCACAGATTACACATGGAAATCTCCACCCTCTTCCTAAAGTTCTCTTTGTCAGGAAACTATTTATCTGTTCTACTGAGGTATTTTACTTTATTTAATTATAGTATTAAAACCTATTCATCCTATCAAATAAAACTAATACATTGCTAAAAAAAAATAATTGTACTTTTTCATTTCTGACACAAACACCATTAATCTACTAGGAAGAAACATTCTCTGCCTATCACTGGCCCATTCCATTAAATAACCATCAAACCCTAAAAACTCTACCTATGGCTTCTTACATTTCTTTTAAAGAATTACAGATTTTAGAGTCAAAATGGACATCATAGATTATTTAACTCTCTCACCGAGGAAACTGAGGCCCAAAGAGATGAAGCCACTCTCTCAAAGTTGAGAAGCAGGTTTAGTGTTCAACGTCATTACATTGTTTTTACTGCCTGAAGTGCTAAGTATATGGTAAATCCCCAAAAATATTTACGAAATTGAAAATCACAATATGAAATACTATTTAGCTATAGAGATATATACAAATTAGAAATTTTAGAAGTAAAATAGCATGTCTATGAATCTATCATGACCTTTAACATTACCTAGAAATAACTAAAAAAAATTTTTCAGAAGCCAGAAAAATATAATGAAAAAAGGACACAGAGTCAAAAAGTCAGATGTTGGGTGCTCATTAGGCTTGTAATGCAAAGATTATAAATAACAGAACTATAACTGATCAAAATGAGAAGATTTAGATCCAGAGTAAAACAGTTACTTGTCCAAGATCACAGATATACTTATTGATGGTGTTGGGTCTAAAACTCTGGTTTTCTTACTCCGGACCCCGACACCAGTTTTCTCATTTATAAAATGGGGATAGTAATTAAAAATATTCTCAGGATCCATGCAATGGATGAAAAGAGGCTAGTCCTTCTGCTAGTTCACTCATATCCCTTTCTCTGTATGAGGTCCAAAAGGAGCCACCTTATACTAAATTCAGATCAAGAGAAGTTTGTAATATACTAAGACTGCACTGTATTCCTGAAGATATACATTTAGGCTCCCAATACGGGTCAAATACAAAATATCTCCTAAAGTTGAAACAATTTCTTGTTATCATTAAGTTGAGGAGAATACAACACTTTAAAAAAATGTTGGCTTTCTTCTTCATGCACTCCACTTAGAATTCTTCTAAATGAAAAAGCAAGCATCTCCTCAGAAACTTTATATTTATGCACTATACTCCATTTATTACTGTAGTAGATAAGTAATGCATATTTGTGTATCTTGACGAATGCTAAGTATTTTGGTTTATCTCCCATAATAGGTCATAAGAACCTCTGCCTAGAGATCATATTCACCATGCACTCCAGTTTCTTTCCACAAAATATTCTAATAGACTCAGCAAAGGATAGACTATATAACATTTCTATAAAAATTATTAAGAATTTTATAGTTGGAATTATTTTATTAGCTGCAAATTCAAAATCAAGATCTTAAAACCTTATTAAAATCTAATATTATGAGACTAACAAATATACGAACTTCAAAAAAAAGGAGAATATTAGTTTTAATGTTTAGTTTCCTTTATTATTTATTTATTTATTTATTTTGCCCATGCTGCATGGCATGCGGGATCTTACCCCAACCAGGGATTGAACCTGTGCCCCCTGTAGTGGAAGTGTGGAGTCTTAACCAGTGGACCACCAGGGAAGTTCCCCTTTATTGATATTCCATAATTTTTCCATTCTAAAGAAACCAGTAAAGATTATTGTGAAGTTCTGTTTTTAGGAATTTCTTCCCAAACCCAGTCCTCACATTGCATGTAAGGAAATTTAAACATTATTTCAGCCTAAGTGTTTTTCCCTAAACTTTAATGTCTAAAAAACTTTCAAGTCTAAGAGGGCAAGAGCTTTGAAAAAAAAAAAAATTTTTTTTCTATCAATAATGTACTGTTAGAGAATTTAAAATTAAACAAAAAACTTTTTGAAAGTTTTAAGCTTTAAATACAGTTCTTACACGGGCATATAACAATATTAATTGCATAAAAGAAATCAAAGTCAGCACTTGAATTAAGCATGACTGACTCTAACGAGACTTAAATTTAAAGAAATATACCTGAACCTTGTTGAAGATAAAAAGTCTAAATGACAGCTAAATCATATACAGTTGTCCTTCTGCATCCGCTGGGGACTGGTTCTAGGAGCCCCCCCATGGACACTAACATCCACAGATGCTCAAGTTTCTTATATAAAATGGCCTAGTACAGTGAACACAGTTGGCTTTCCACACCTGCAGGTTTACACGGATTCAACCAACCTTGGATATGAAGGGCCGACTGTACAGTCTTTCCTACATGCATTGTTCTAAGCATCTTACACGTATTAACTCATTTAATCCTCACAACAGCCTCATGAAGTAGGTGTTACTATCCCCATTTTATACATGAAGAAACTATTTAATTCACTTGCCTGAGGATACACAGCTAGAAGATGGAGAGGTGGGATTTGAAGTAAGGAAAAAATTAGTCCATGGTCTTAATTTCTTGAATAATACATATTACATATTCATGAAATAATTAATTTTTTTAAGTATTATTAAGAAATTATAAACCAGCACAGTGATTTATCTCTATAAAGATAAGACTCTTAGAAATCAAAACTTAGTCAAATACAAATATTAGTAAATGATACAGAAGAACACAATGGACAAACTTTGTATTGGATTGCTGAAAGTAATGGTAACAAAAGGTTATAACAGAAATGGCCTTCGAAACTATTTAATTATGCTGCTTACATTTTACCTTGAACAATGGCAGTGTCTAATTAAGTTATTTTAATCTAAAGTATCAGTAACCAGTGATTGAGCAAAACAAGAAAAAAGCTTTTTAACAAATTAAAAAAAAAAACCTTGAGCATTGAGAAATTGCTTCCTATAGAGCCTACAATGTGTTAGCAATGTCAAGTTTCATCTCTGGATTTGCTTAATGATGTTTTAGCATTAAAGTGTTGGAAATTATTTCTGGATTAAAAAGTAGTTTTTTCTGAATGTTGTGTTTCAAAGAAAAGTTTTCTTTGCTATTTCAAAAAGATAAGCTGTAAATTAAAGTGTAATATTAGCTTGTAACATGTAAAAAAAAAATTCTTTTCACTGAAATTTACCTTTCTTCAGGATTTTGTTTGTATTAACATCACAATATCCCCATTGCTTGAAATAGCTCTTGTCACATAGTAGGGGCTCAATAAATACTGGTAGAAGGAAAGCATGTCTTTTATATTAAAAATAGTAGCTGTTAATTACTAAAATATCAAGCTAGTTCCTCAGGGGGAAAAAAAATCTCTTAATCTGTAATACTAACATACCACTAGAAAATTTAAATAATTTCTAAAACGAGGTATAGAAAAAAGTGCCAAAATCCCTTTTACCAAAGTTAAATTCTATTCTCGGTTAATCATGAACACTAGCTATCAGTAATAATATTTTTACAGCTCCTGAATTCATAAAATCATTTCTATTACTTTATGTAGAAACTGATGCCATTTAGAAGCTCAAGTTTTTTCTGAATTACCTAAAGGAAATGACAATGTCCTTTATGTAATTAAAAATTTTTTTTTTGCCTTTTTGGGCTATAATAGCAATGTACCTTCAAGGTAAGTTAAGAAATATAGAATATCTATGTTTTCGATTCTATTATTATCAGAGGCTAGTAAAACTTCTACATCTTTTTATGACTAGATGTTCAATTTTTAGGTAATTCAAAGCAGTATGCACATCACTGAAATCATATGAAAAGACTGAAAAGCAATAAACCAAGCCCAAATAATTAACTTTAATGTTAGACCATTAAAATTTAAAACACTAAACTATCTTCTACTCTTATCCTTCTAATATTGCTTCCCTGACTCTTAAATTCTGGAAATAGACAAATGACCAATATTTTTTTAATAAGAAAATTATAGTTTTATTTGTTTGCAAACATGTTATATAATGCCGTGTTTAAGTTAGATTCAAACTTTTCTTGAGATGCACTTTTATAAAAATTAACACAAATTATTTCAACAAAAAATCTAATTTAGAATTATGCTAGAATCTGCTGGTTTTCTAGGTGGAAACTCTGTAAAAGGTTACTATCACATATTGATGACAAGAAGAAATAAATTCCTTGATTGTGCAAAGAAGAACCTGCTTGTTTGATTAGAGATAGAACATTCTCCTCCTGATTAGGCAGAATTTAGGAACAGTATGGGGCATGAGACATAACATCTTCTTTCTCCTGATACTCAGAAAATAGAAGCAGAGAGATCAAAATATTTTGCTCTACAGTGCTCAATTCAAATATTGAAGTACTGTTAATAACCTTAGCAGTCTACATAATATGGCCTAGACAGACTAGAATCTAACAGCATCAAATATGGCAAACAAATTAGCAGTTTTGAGAACTAACTGGAAGAAAGTGGGTTTGTAAACTTTATTTCAGGGTGAGACACCCAGAGTTCTTGATTAGAAAATAATAAGAAACAGTTGCAAAAGTCAGTTGCCCACCATGCCTACGTTCTTTTACATCCCTTCTATCATGAAAGTATTATTTCTGACAGTAAAAGCTAATTTGCTTAAGAATAATTATTGAGATTTCTGACTTCTCTTTGTTTATCAGGAAAATAAAGACTGCAAGGCTGGGCTACCATATGTGTAAAACTACAGTCTAGTGTAGAAGAGAGGACAGGAAAAATGTGCCTGCCCAGACACCAGCACTACTGCAGAGCTTTAAAAAATAAACTAAGATACTCCTGCAACCCACAGGATATTATATCAAAACCTGAGACAGGAGCCTGGGAAGAAACATTTGTTCAACATCAGATGAGTCTAATGTTAAGAACTAAAGTCACTGACAAAGTCAGTGCCCTTGAAATAGTCTCCAGAACTTAAGAAAAACTCTCCAACGATATTCAGCTATTCAACTAGTTTAGTCTATCTATATATAGCTATACCACATAGCATCACATTCACAACAATGTAGGTTGAATGGTCATCTAACCAAGAATACTAGAGGAGAAAAAAAGGGCTGGATAAAAATAGAGTACATTGGGCTTCCCTGGTGGTGCAGTGGTTGGGAGTCCGCCTGCCGATGCAGGGGACACGGGTTCGTGCCCCAGTCCTGGAGGATCCCGCATGCCACGGAGCGGCTAGGCCCGCTAGGCCCGCTAGGCCCGTGAGCCATGGCCGCTGAGCCTGTGCGTCCGGAGCCTGTGCTCCGCAACGGGAGAGGCCACAACAGTAAGAGGCCCGCGTACCGCAAAAAAACAAAAAAAGAGTACATTGAAAACTGACAGCTACTTCCTAGAAATCGTAGTATGTTAAAATAAACAAACGTAAAAGGAATTAAAAGAAGTGCCTTTTTACCCTGTAACTATTCAAGAGTAGCAAGTAAATATTTTTCTGGAAAACCCTACTTCTAACCAAAAGCTAGAGTGATTGTCTATGGGTAGTTTCATTGTCTTATTGGTGAAACAGTTATAGAAACCTCAACTCCTGATCTTAGATGACGCATCCAGGAAATACATTATTATGAGTTCAATTAAGCCTGCTCACAGCAGGGGGAGAGAGAAAACTATGAAGAACAATTTCTTCTTTTATGTAGTTCACTTTCCTTTTTAATTTTGAATTATATACCTCCTCTTGGTTTGGGAGAAATCTCTGATCTTAGGGATGGTGAAAGAGATTTCACCTGAAATAACATTATTAATAAAAATGTACCTTCCCTCACATAAGCCTATAGGTCAATTAGAAAGTTAAGAGGGTACAAAGATAGGTTGTTAAAAAAAACCCAGCAACCTCAACAAAAGTGGCAACGTCAGGGAAATACTCCTAAGAAGAGTATAGGAAAGCACCCAAGAATGCACCATAACTTTCTTTGAGCTAGCACATTTTGCATAGTAAGCACAGTTGACCCTTGAACAACACGGCTTTGAGCTGTGCAGGTCCTCTTATTTGTGGAGTTTTACAAGTAAATATGTAGTACAGCACAACACTACGTGCAGTTGGTTGAATCTGCCCATGTGAAACCACAGAAATGGAGGGCCCACTGTAAAGTTATACATGGATTTTGGACAATGTGAAAGGTCGGCACCCCTAACCCCTGCGTTGTTCAAGGGTCAACTGTATATTCAACACAAATTTCCTTCAGTCTAAAAGACAAGGCACTGTATGATCTTAGTCATACAAAAAAAATTTTTTAAAAGAAAAAAACTGATCTATGGTGATACAAATTACAAAGTGTGTGTGTGTGTGTGTGTGTGTGTGTGTGTGTGTGACTGACTCGAAAGTGTCACTAGGGAATTTTGGGGGTAACGGAAACATTATATTTTGTCTGGGGTGAAAGATGATGGGGGGGTGTACAATTCTCAAAACTCACTGAACTGAACACAGGAACTATGCATTTTATTATATGTTAATTAAGCCTTATTAAAGAGCAGACCAACCCAATACTGGAGATCAAGGACCTGAGGCAGAAGTGCAAAGCTAACCAGGTTTTGAGGCTTCTTAGAAATTGGGGCTTCACAGAATGGTTGCTTTATTTGGTTTAAAAGTGAGTTGAGTTCTTAGAATTCTATATGCTATTATAATCTAATATAAATCCAAAGATTTATTCCAAAACAACTTTTAGATTATGTATTTTTCTCAATTACTGATTCCCCTGGCTTAAGTTCCATTACTATAGATGATGAAGAATGCATTATTCAAGATTTACCATATAGTTAGTCAAATAATGACATTATAAATATACATTACCACTTCATTTAACCACCTGAGAAGAAAAAATCAAACATGAACAGAAAAAAACCTGACCATTTACAACCCAAACTATTGGTCATTGGCACAGCACTAAACTTAGCACTTCCAGAATGAACTGCAAGGATAGCATTAGAGTTCAAACAACTCAAAATGTTGATTGCTCAACCACTTTCCCAATTTCCCACACCTCCCCCAAAGAAATTAACTTTGAAGAGTTTATTTGATTAAGCAAAATTTGAAAGCAGAGGATTAAAAAGTGAAAAAGGTGGTGCAGAAATTAGCAGAGGTGGCACTACCTGAAAGCTCATCAGAAAGGGGAGTGAGAACAATATCAGGCAAGAAGGGTTTGGAAGTATGGATCAGAACAGGAGCACTTTTAGCACTGCGTATATAGGCCGATGGCAGAGCACATTCACCAATGGATCGGCTTCTCATGGCTTTAAAAAAGGAAAAGAAAGAAGTGGGGAAGGAAAAAAGAAGTGACTATAATGAAAGGCTTGTGTCACAGAAAAAGCAGCAACAGAGAAAACTAAAAGATACAAAGGAAGGAAATCTTAAATTAAAACATTTCAGCACGGCAAATACTGGCAAGCTGTAAGAAAAGAAATTAGAGAACACATATGACATTTTGAATGTAAATTTTTTTGGTGTAAAGCAGGAAAATGTTTTTTTTTATTATTAGCAGTTACAATGGTATAGCATTAAAAACAGCAGACACTTTAATTAGCACTATGTTCTCAAAACCAAAGGTCGAAAAGTTCATCGAATGGAAACACTGAAAAGAACCAATATTAACAGTTCCAAGAAATTTTAGGTACCATATTTGGCATTTCTCTGAGCCACTCTGAGGCAATTCTGAGCCATTCTTCTTAATGAAGCTGAATTCCAAGAACAAATTCTTTCTTTCATACTTTTTCCTAATAAAGTTTCAAAGTCACTCATAGGTCTTTTTTAGAGAATTTTATGTAATTCATAATCTAAAGAATTAAATCTCATGGTTAGTATTTGTTCCTGGTAAAAGAATGCTTGATCAAATCAGTATCTCCTATTTATATTAAACTTAACAGTATAATTTTAAAATTTTAAGTAAAAACACAGAAAATAGAATTTGCAATAAGCATGAAGAATCGAGTTATTGAGAAAAATGTTTATGCTTATTCAAGTCTTAAGCATATTATGTAAAAATTTTAAAGATTAAATTTTTGAAGATAAAAACTTAAAAACTGGAATTTAAAAAAAATTGTATTTGTAGTTGTACTTGGTAATTTCTTAAAAGTAACCAGTTCACAAAATTAAAGACAAATTCTGACACACTTAGAAATAAATAATCAAGTTTATACTTCCCAAATATTTTTTAACTTAACTTTTAGTTTAGAGATTCTTGAATAAATGAAGGTATGTATGAATGGAGAATTTAAAAGAAATAATACTGCATAATATCCAGTGTAATAGTGACATTGATTAAAAAAAATACATATATTTGAATGTTACCATCAATTCGAAATCTTAGATTTTTCTGATTATTAGAAACAGCTGGTTCCCCGATGGCTAAATCCCTTAGTCTGTCACACAAGGCCTTTGCAATCCAGCTGCAATATCCACGGAAACTTCTCCTCCTTCTGTTCTCCCACGTTGCTGCCACACAGAATTTTATACTGTTTCTTACAGATTTCATGCTCTTTTACAACAACATGGCCCTGTGAGTTCATAATACATTTGGTCTTCTTTTCTTCTTGACACTCCTTCATACATAAAATGTCATATCATCTGTGATGCTTTTAAGACTTTCCCACATAATTAACTTACTAGCAATACAGCAATTACCAAAACAAACAAGAATTCCTTCTTTTACAAAGCTTACAATCTATTTTTAGTGGACTGTATGTTTTATATGTCGGCCTCCTAACTTTTCAAAGGCAAAAACTGTATCTTCTTATCTTTATAACTCTGGTGCCTGGCACATATGAGCTCAATAAATCTTTACTGAATGAGTATCTGTATTTGGGCAGCACAGCATAATCATTTGAAAAAAAAAAGTTTTCATTGTGAACATATAGAGGAGAAAACCAAAAAAAGTATTAACCAAAAACTAGATGTATGTCATAGAGTTATAAATGGAAAAGGATAATTAGAGAGTCCCTAACCCCCAAATTTATTAATGTTGGCAAAATAAAGGATTCTTTAAGAGCAGCTTTCAGGTAAATTTATGTGCAGCAAAACATGGAAGGTTGGAATATATTAAGAAAAGGCAACAACATGCCTTCAGTATATGGCTTTCTGTATAATGTATTAAAGATAGGTATATTTTAAAATTGAAACCATATACAGAATGTCAGAATCTGACCCTACTTGTGATTTCCTGCTAGCTTCTTCTATCTCTCGTGAAAGTGACCAGCAATTTTATAATCCGATTTGAAATAAAAGTTATGTTGACTTCAAGGTAATCATTTCTTAAAACTTAGAGCAAAGACATAAACCCATAGGTAAAACTTGAAGTGCTGCTTATCAACACAAAAGGTAAAATGCCACCTACAGTTATAATCAGATGTGATTTTTAGAGATATTTCTTTTAAAACTAAATTGAATCAAATTTTCAATTCCACAGATGAATTACAAGTTTCTTGATTTTTTTCCCTTGGGTTAGATAATTCCTTGGAGATAACAATTCCTTTTATTCCTTCTTTCTCACCACCAACCTGAAGGAAGAGCTTGGGCATTTCCCTTGGAACTTCTCCCATTATCACAATGGTGTAAGTTTGTGTTCTGATCCTGAATGAATTCTTCAGAAGTGCACCTCTCCATCTGCTACTGTACAACAGGTCTTTATGCATACCTGGAAATCTGTTAAGTGCCTCACAGCTGCGCAACCTATGCTACAGAAAATGACTTACATGAATTAGCTCCTGGGATTTTGGGGATTTACTAATCTAAAGCTTAGATCAGAGAATCTCTGTAAAGCCACTGAAACTGGTCTAACTTCAGTTAATTACCCTACAATAGTCTCTAAGTGTTCAAGTGAAAGGAAGAGTCACACGACTCTCACTTTAAATCAAAAGCTAGAAATGATTAAGTTTAGCGAGGAAGGCATGTCAAATGCCAAGACAGGCTGAAAGCTAGACTGCTTGCTCCAAACAGCCAAGTTGTGACTGCAAAAGAGGAAAAGTTCTTGAAGGAAATTAACAGTGAAAAGGCGAACGATAAGAAAGCAAAACAGCCATATTGCTGATATGGGGAAAGTTTTAGTTGTCTGGAAAGAAGATCAAGCCAGCCACAAGATTTCTTAAGCCAAATCCCAATCCAGAGCCAGGCCCTAACTCTCTTCAATCCTAGGAAGGCTGAGAGAGGTGAGGAAGCTGCAGAAGAAAAGCATGAAGCTAGCAGAGTTAGTTCATGAGATTTAAGGAAAGAAGCCATCTTCATAACATAAAAGTGCAAGTGGAAGCAGCAAGTGGTGATGTAGAAGCTGCAGCAAGCTATCGAAAAGATCTAACTAAGATCATTAATGAAGGTGGCTACATTACACAACAGATTTTCAATGTGGACACAACAGCCATCTATTGGAAGAAGATGCCATCGAGGACTTTCATAGCTAGAGAGGAGGAGTCAATGCCTGGCTTAAAAGCTTCAAAGCACAGGCTGGCCCTCTTGTTAGGGGATAATGCACCTGGGGACTTCAAGTTGAAGCCAATGTCCATTTACCATTCTGAAAATCCTGGGGCCCTTAAGAATTACGCTAAGTCTACTCTGTGCTCTATCACTGGAACAACAAAGCCTGGATGACAGCACATCTGTTTGCAACATGGTTTACTGAATATTTTAAGCCCCACTGTCAAGACCTACTGCTCAGAAAAGATTCCTTTCAAAATATTACTGCTCATTGACAATGCACCTCGTCACCCAAGAGCTCTGATGGAGATGTGCAATGAGATTCACATTGCTTTCATGTCTGCTAACACAACATCCATTCTGCAGCCCATGGATCAAACAATTATTTCAACTTTCAAGTCTTATTCTTTACGATACATTTCGTAAGGCTATAGCTGCTATAGATGGTGATTCCTCTGATGAATCTGGGCAAAGTATAGATACACTGAAAACCTTCTGGAAACAAGAAAACCATTCTAGATGCCATTAAGAACAATGTGACTCATGGGAAGAGGTCAAAATGTCAACATTAACAGAAGTTTGGAAGAAGTTAATTCCAATCCTCATGGATGACTTTAGTGCAGGAAGTAACTGCAAATGTGGTAGAAAGCACAACAGAACTAGCCTGAGGATGGGACTGAGATAAAACTCAGTCTCAAGATAAAACTTTGAAGAGGAGTTTCTTCTTATGAGTGAGCAAAGAAAGTGGTTTCTTGAGGTGGAATCTACTCCTGATGGAGATGCTGTGAAGACTGTTGAAATGAGAACAAAGGATTGAGAGTATTATTTAAGTTTAGTTGATAAAGCTGTGGTAGGGTTTGAGGGGACTGACTCCAATTCTGAAAGAAATTCTAGTGAGTAAAATGCAATAAAACATCATTGCATACTACAGAGAAATCGTTTGTGAAAGGAAGAGTCAACCAATGCCATGAACTCCCTTAATGGTCTCACTTTAAGAAACTGTCACAGCCACCCCAACCTTCAGCAACCACCACCCTGATCAGTCATCAGCTACCAGCAAAAAGACTATGAAGTGCTGAAGATTCAGATTCATGGTTAGCATTTCGGGGCAATATTTTAAATTAAGGTATGTAACATTGTTTCTTTAGACATAATGCTACTGAACACTTAACAGACTGCAGTATAGTGTAAACATAACCTTTATATGCACTGGGAAACCAAAAAATTCGTGTGACCCGCTTTATTGGGATATTTGCTTTATTGTGGTGGTCTGGAACCAAACCCGCACTTATCTCCTGAGGTCTGCCTGTACACTTTCATTTTTAAAAAGCAGTTTCAGGTTTACAGGAAAATTGAGTGGCAAGTACAAAGAGTTCCAATATATCCCCTTCTTCTCCCACCCCCACCTCGAGTTTCCCCAAGTACTGACATCTTTCATTGGTATAGTACATTTTCTACAACTGATGAGCTAATACTGATACAGTGTCATTAACAAAATCCACAGTTTACATTAGGGATCACTCTTTGTGTTGTACATTCTATGGGCTTTTGACAAATGTATAACATGTATGCACCATTACAGTATCATACAGAATACTTTCACTGCTCTAAAAACCCCCTGTGCTCCACCTATTCGTCCCTCCTTGTTGCCCTGCTCCCCACCTCCACCCCTGGTAATCAGTAATCTTTTTATTGTCTCTTTAGTTTTCCCTTTTCCAGAATATCATATAGTTGGAATCATAGTGTATGTAACCTTTTCAGATTGGCTTCTTTCACTTAGTAATATGCATCTGGAGCTCCTCCATATTTTTTCCATGGCCTGATAGCTCACTTTTTATATTCAAAGAATAATATTCCACTGTGTGGATGTACCACTGTTTGTTAATTCATTCACCTATTTAAGAATATCTTGGTTGATTCCAAATTCTGGCATAAATTCCGAGTTTATGAATAAAGTTGCTTCAAATATTTGAGTGCCAATGTTTGTGTGGACATACGTTTTCAACTTACTTGGGTAAATGCCAAGGATGGTTTGATTCTATGGTAAGAGTATGTCTAGTTTTCTAGGAAACTACCAAACTGTCTTCCAGAGTGGCTGTACCATTCCTACGAGCAATGAGAGTTACTGTTGCTCCATATTCTTGTCAGCATTTCATGTTGTCAATGTTCTGGATTTCAGCCATTCTAATAGATATGTAGTGGTATCTCATTGTTTTAAGGGCAATTTAATTCCAAATCCTATAGATTAAACCTACAGACATATCTGCATGTAAGCACAAAGTATAGAAATATACATAACTATATTCTGTACCATTTTTAACAGCACAAAATTGGAAATAAACTAAAAGTCCATCTTCAGGATACAGGTTAAATTATGGTACTGACATGTAATGAAATCTGATGCAAGGAGTTCAACATTTTCTAGTATTAGTATTTTCCAACTTTATGCAGCTACCTTTCTAAACAAAGTTTGTAATGCTTTACCTTTTTTTTTTAACATCTTTATTGGAGTATAATTGCTTTACGATGGTGTGTTAGTTTCTGCTTTATAACAAAGTGGATCAGCTATACATATACACATATCCCCATATCTCTTTCCACTTGCGTCTCCCTCCCTCCCACCCTCCCTATCCCACCCCTCTAGGTGGTCACAAAGCACAGAGCTGTTCTCCCTGTGCTATGTGGCTACTTCCCACTAGCTATCAGTTTTACATTTGGTAGTGTATATATGCCCATGCCACTCTCTCTCTTTGTCCTAGCTTACCCTTCCCCCTCCCTGTGTCCTCAAGTCCATTCTCTAGTAGGTCTGCATCTTTATTCCCGTCCTACCCCTAGTTTCTTCATGATCATTTTTTTTTAAGATTCCATATATATGTGTTAGCATATGGTATTTGTTTTTCTCTTTTTGACTTCACTCTATATGACAGACTCTAGGTCCATCCACCTCACTACAAATAACTCAATTTCGTTTCTTCTTATGGCTGAGTAATATTCCATTGTATATATGTGCCACATCTTCATTATCCATTCATCTGTTGATGGACACTTAGGCTGCTTCCATGTCCTGGCTATTGTAAATAGGGCTGCAATGAACTCTTTTTGAATTATGGTTTTCTCAGGGTATATGCCCAGTAGTGGGATTGCTGGGTCGTATGGCAGTTCTATTTTTAGTTTTTTAAGGAACCTCCATACTGTTCTCCATAGTGGCTGTATCAATTTACATTTCCACCAACAGTGCAAGAGGGTTCCCTTTTCTCCACACCCTCTCCAGAATTTATTGTTTGTAGATTTTTTGATGATGGTCATTCTGACTGGTGTGAGATGATATCTCATTGTAGTTTTGATTTGCATTTCTCTAATGATTAATGATGTTGAGCATTCTTTCATGTGTTTGTTGGCAATCTGTATATCTTCTTTGGAGAAATGTCTATTTAGGTCTTCTGCCCATTTTTGGATTGGGTTGTTTGTGTTTTTGATATTGAGCTGCATGAGCTGCTTGTAAATTTTGGAGATTAATCCTTGGTCAGTTGCTTCATTTGCAAATATTTTCTCCCATTCTGAGGGTTGTCTTTTTGTCTTGTTTATGGTTTCCTTTGCTGTGGTAATGCTTTAACTTTTTATTTGATAGGTTAGTCCAATGAGCAAGCCAGGCAAGACTGTTTTAACATAGGTATCAGAAAGTAATCAGTCAGGTATACTTTTAAGATGAGTATTTTACTCACACATGCTTTTATACAGATTAGAAATATGCCAACATGTTAGCAATGATTTCTTCTCATTAGACACCTAATATGTTTTTATGCTTCCTTAAACTTTACTTTCCACACTAAGCATAAATTACTTCTATAATCAGAAAAATATATATATGGAACTTTTTAAAAAGATTCTAGTTTTAAGTAAAATTTTAAAATTAAAAGAACAATTCCTTCTTAACCAATATAGAAATATTTTCTATAAACGTTGACATTAACATAAAATGAAGAAAGGCATTTCAGATGTAATCAACATCTTCCCAAGAATTTCAAAATGTAATTCTATACCAAAATTAAATTATATTAATTTTTATCCATCAATATCCTTTTTCCGTGTATAATCTCTCATTCTTCTGGCTTGACATATACAATCAATATAATTCTATGGTTATTTTATAGGCAGAAGACAATTGTGAAAATATTCTTTTGAACAATTTTAAACATTTCTAATTCTTCTAACATCTTTAATTACCTTATTCTCTTTCTACTTTTGTTTCTTCCTTTAGAACTGTAATTCTTAACACTTTAGAACACATCATTTCATAGAAGACACGTCCTACAACAATGTTTTTAAATTTCTTTAAAATAGTAGTGTTTTTCACTGATTACCATCAAATATAGATATATTCCCACAGAAAATTCTCCTTCCACAGAATCACAGATTGCAAAGCCTGAAGTAACTTCAAGCAATTTTGTTTCAGGCATGTGAGATATTATCATACCCACTATACAGATGAAGTAAATAACGCTTAGAAAGTTCAGTAAATTATTCAAGGTTATCTAGCTATTTAGTGATGAAAGAGTGAAAAAAAAGATCAGGACAAAGTCCTCATTTTTCCTTGCAGCACTCTTTCTACTACAATGAAGACCAAGTTATAAATCTCTGAGAGGAAAAGGAATAAGATGGTAACTAGGTCCACAGTATGCTGAGTGATCCTACATCCAGAAATTCCTCCCATCATAGAAATTTCTTCCATGCTTGTTAAAGGCAGCAAGGAACCTAGCAGTATACTCCACCTTGGCCTCAGCTGTCTATAAGTAGAGAGCATGAATTCCTCACTGGAAGTTTGTGAAGCCAATATAATTGTATAATTGTAGCACTGAAAATAAGCTACCTAATTTTCCATGTTTATGAGTATATTCACTTAGTAGAAACTATATCAATTAATACATGAGTTCTATAAAGTGAATCAGAGTTCTACTTCTTCAATTCTGTAAAGTAACGGTTTAAAATTATTGATATCAACAGTAAAATAAACTACATGAAAACAATAATGTAAGACACATCTTAATAGCATAAAGTGATAACACAGCATGTCATCAGACTCCAAGTATTACTGAAAAAAAGGTTTTCCAATGGAAGTTTTTCATTTAACAACAAAAACCAACAGATAAGAAAACCATGTATTTATATACATTGTTACTAAGGACTATAAACGTATTGCCCCATACAATTCTCATGATTTTAAAGAGTACATACCAACAGTTTTTTGCCGTACTATACTCCTCGCCTTTTCCGTTCCTGGGGAACCAGTGGTTGTTGCACTTCTCTGTCTCATTGGGGCTTGGCCAGGCTGATCACGACTCCATCCTCTAGAAAATGACTTGTCAACTGAAACTTTCTGAAATTCATGTCCCACTCCTAGAAATGCAGATTTTCAATCTCAGTGTACCGTCACCATATCAATAATCTCTTCGAATTATGTGTGCCACTTTGCCTCAGACTCTTAGGTTTACTCATAAAGTAACTAGATAAAATGCTTGCATACTATAAGGTTTTTCTGAACTTCATTTTCATGTTCCAAAACTGAGGCAGATTTTTAAAAATACAATATCAACAATAAATGATTATAAATCCTCTACCACCCACTTGCTTCATATAGAAGTGAAATATTTGGACAGGCAAAAAAGGATAGAAAATGAGCTAACCAAAATCCATCCTGTGGTGGAAGTTACTCTATCTCTACCTGCCAATAATAGCCACTTGGAAAATAAACAGTCCAGGAAAAAGTAGTCTGGTCACACATTTAGCACTCTGGACTATTGTTAAGTATGAAATGTGACTCAGATGTAATCTCTAGACTGCAACTAATTATTAAGAGTGAAAAATACTAGCAAACCCAGAATTATAAGGACATGTTTTTATGATATAATCACTATGTTACTGTCCCTCTCCAGCTTTTTAACATTAGGCAGGTATATAATCCACATCCAGCGAATGTTTGCTTTTGTTAAAACTAAGAAAATGCTTTTAAAAGAATTTCTCACACAATTCTTTTTAAATAAGAGTAACATGAAATCACCTTCTATGTTTCAATAAAAAATTGTGTATGATAAAAAGGGGGCTTCCCTGGTGCCGCAGTGGTTGAGAGTCTGCCTGCCGATGCAGGGGACACGGGTTCGTGCCTCGGTCTGGGAAGATCCCACATGCCGCAGAGCGGCTAGGCCCGTGAGCCATGGCCACTGAGCCTGCGCATGTGCTCCGCAACGGGAGAGGCCACAACAGTGAGAGGCCCGCGTACCGCAAAAAAAAAAAAAAAAAAGGAAGAGTGTTTTATAACACATTTTGGTTAATTATTAAAAATAAAATATTTAAGATTCTGAATTATTTATGTAACTTTAGCTAGATATGTACAGAATACTTTATTTCTCATCAAAATTACTGTTGAATTTAAGGCTCTTCAAGAACAATTACAAGGTACCTACATGTTTCACTGTTGAAAATTTTTAACCTTCAGCGTAAATTAAGGAGGGAATAATTAAGAGAAAATACAACTTTTACCTTCACACCTCTCCCTGGCTTGATTTTCCCAGACCAAATTATTTAAACAAATTTATATGGAGCACCTTTGTGAACAACTCTTACCTTTCCCTTTGTGCTTTTTTTGTTTCTGTTCACTCAGCTTATCCAATGGTAAATCACTGAGATCCAAACTATATAAATTTCTAGCTAAAACTTTAGTTAGTGTCTCCATAGTCAGTGACCATTCAGTGGCTAACTCTTCCCAATAGGTCAACGATGACAATACTGAGAGTAAGTCATCCCAAAGTTCTCGGGAGATGTACACATTTAGATTTGCTTTAATCCAGGCAACTATAAGAGTCTATAAAGACAAATAATCAGAAATAACAATGAAATATATTCAAAATCAATTATTAAAAAATTACACCAACAAGCAGAACTTTAAATCATATAATATCCATGATATCCTTTCTTGGTACATAATACTTATAAAAGTAATTCAAACACTCATTACTACCTACTATAAATTTCAACAACTGCCAATTCCCAACATTCTGGCATTAGGACAAGTTACCAAAACTGAAAAGAAATCTCCCTAAAGTTTAACTACCCTTCATGCTGCATTATGTTAATGTTAAATAAATGTTGTTTAAAAAGACATAAAAGTCTCCACACTATTACGTGTTGAAATTATTGAGTAGTTAGTAGTTATTGAACTAAAACAACAAAACCTACATTCTCAAATTAAAGATGGGAATCACTAACTATACAATTTGAATATTCTAAAACAAAAAAAAAGTTACTAGAGATGTATTTAACTTACTGAAATGTGTTTTTGAAAACTTAAACGTAAACTGAAGGATAAAATTAAATTTCATTTTAAAGACACCAGAGGAATTAAAGGTGTTCTGTAACAAATCCAATCACAGAATAAAAAACTTATTCATAAAAGGGCAGAAATTACTGACCAGGCTGTACCCCTGAGACTTTATAGATTTCTACCAAAGATATAATCCTCCTATTGAAGAAATATGTCACAAAATAAAAGTTTTTCAAAAGTTTAACTCAACCAATTTTACTAAGGAATTCACATAAATTTACACATTAAATATAAAGATAAAAATGAGCAGAGTTTATGAAATAAAACAGTAATAACGAGTGGCCCTCCATTCTATTTTTAAACATTCAGAGTACAAAAAAGTTATTCCATGTAGCAAGCTAAAATTTTACCTTCCAGTAGCGCCCACCATTGGGTTAGTTCTAACCATGGCGGTGGGGGTGGGGAACTCATGAAGTCAAGAGGAGTTTAGATAATAAATGTAGCTGGTTTCAAAGACTTATACACTACCATCACAGAATTTTAGGTGAACCAGCATATCTGGGGAAAAAATAATCATTTGAATGGCTACACTAATGGACAAGAATGGGAGCTGAGATAGCTTTTATCCTTGACATTAAGAACCATTTTATCCATGTATTTGTATTTAATGTGTCATCTTTAAAAAAATACTACTTTGCTTTCTATTTTCCAAATAATCCATAATACATTTAAAGTCAGTGCTCTATCCTTAGGGTGGAAAACACAGCATATAATTCCTATATAATCAACTACCACTGATACTTCAAATGAAGACGTGAAGAGAATAAAGTCTTCCAGAATAGCATGGTAAGAAAGAATCGTGATTTACTACTTTTTCTTTACTACAGAACGACTTAAAGTCTTGTTTTTCTAACAATCCCAGAGACCGGGAAACTCATAATGCAAACAATCAAGCCATTATCATGAAGCCTTCTGGCAGCTTTTTGCAATCATACGTAAGTGTACCACACAGGAGATAAATATAATCAGCTTGTTTTAACACTTTTTTCACAGATCTGATTGATATTTCCTCTATTAGGTTGTGAGCTTGTATGTATGGCAAATAGTCTATTTAGATAAGCAACTTTTATTTGGCTCTACAAAAAATTATTTAATATGAAATGATTTCTGATTTAAAGCTTTCTTCCCAGGTAGTAAGTTCAGGGCTCAATGAGTCTTAAGAAAAAATACATATCTATCCACCTATTTATCTATTTATTTATTTATTTTTATTGCCTGGAAAAGTGGTCCTGCAAGTCGACCTGCCAAGGTCATATTTTTTTTCCCCTGGAACTGTAGAAAAGCTTGTGACGGCATCTTCAGTACAGACTCCGTGACTCTGAGCAACACAAGCAGCATCTGTTCCCTTAAAGTAAAAAAATTAATTAATGTTTTCTTTTTGCATATGTTTGCTTTTGGTTAATGAATAACTTTCAAATTAATATTTGTTATAAAAATGTTATTACCTTTCAATAACTCAAATACCAAATATCTTTCAAAATTTTAGAATTCTTTGAATATTAAAATATAAAATTCCATTTTATAAATCTATACCAGCCATTTTTAAGCCATTTCTCAGCCACAATACCTCTCACCAAATAAAAATTTATACACCAGCTGATGAATTGGGAGTGAGAATATGGAGACTGCTCCCATCCCTCCACCCCACAAATCAAATAGTGACCTTAGGGAGCTGTCTGAAGAATACTCATCTGTCTATACAATAAAATTCTACCTTGCTACCTGTCCATCTCATCCATCTTTACGATATGGAGAACAACTGCACATCTAGAATTGTACCAGGTTCAATTTCAAAAATTATATGATATTTTAAGGCTAACAGATCACAATGAGCCTGACAAGTAATCAAGAACCATCACTCTATTGCTTCTTTCCATCCTTTTTCGTTTGGCCATCTTTCAATTCTTTATCCTCTTTGTGTACTGCAAGTCAAGCCAACCCTATTACATTATCCTTATCTTGCCTCTTCCTCCTAGATGCTTAATATTAAGACCATAAAATTACCTTATTTGCACCTGATAATTCAAAAACTGATGCAACCACATACAAAAAAAAAAAAAAAAGTCTGACAAGGGGATTTCAGTTGGGCGTATAGTCAGACTAACAACCTAAGTCTATCAAGCCTCCTCCTCTCTGCCTTATTTGCAGGCCCATTCTAGGCATAGCAATATGTGGGACAGTCCATGTGAGAAATGCGGCAGAGGCAGCAAGAAATCCCAGATCTAATATCATGGTTTTTCCGGGAAGTAAGTGCAGAATTAAATATAAAAGTATCACTCAATGAAAAATATCCTGAATTTATTAACCAAACAAACGTATGCATTCAACTCATAAAAATCAGAGGTAACATGTTTGTAACCTTAGGCTTCTAGCTTCACTATATGAAATGAAAAGCCATTTAAAGTCAACCACATATTCAATAAAGAATAGGTTTTCCAAATAAATCTTTCTGATTCGTGGTCAAACCATAATTCACTCATATATTATTAGATAACTTTTCACTTTGTAATACAATAATGATTTTAATTCATAAAGTCTTATAAATTCAATGTAAATATGTGAGAAATCTTTCATAATGCTATGACTTCAAGGGAACTTATAAAAGTTTAAAAAATTCTAAAATTGTGTTCCACATAGCAAGTCTCTCACTTTAACCTGGACCAACAGCATTGATTAAAAGCATATAAAAAGAAAAAAAGGGGAAGGACTAACAAAAGAATGGTCAGTAGGACCACAGTTCAAATTTATGCTGTGTGAACAATGATAAATTACTTAATCTCTTTGTGCCTAAGAATCACCATGTAAAATTATCTACCTCATAGGGTGCTACAAGGATTAAGAAAGAAAACAGATGTAAAAAGATTCAAAAGACACCTGACACAGAAAAAGTGCTCCAAATCAGTTAATAACTACTTCTAGATGTAACTATAACAATATTATGTTAATCAAAAGTTTTTTCAAAATAAAACCATTTTCCCATATGTAACAAAACACCAAGTAGGCATATTCTTTGATTAAGTACCCCCAGTCTTTAAGAATGACTCAGAAGAGGAAAATTGCATACATACAAGGATGTTCATTATCCTCCCCTCCTCCAACAACAAAATAAGTAACTACATATCCAGCAACAGGTGATTAGTTAAGAAAATTATGGTACATACATATGGCATAATACTATGTGACTGTGTGTGTGGTTTGGTGAACCAGATGTTCACCAAAGGGCAAACAATAATTACCTCTAGAGAGTTAGCTATTGGGCAACTTTTATTTTCTTTTTAAAACTTTTCTTTGTTTGAATTTTACAATGAACATGTATCATTTTTACAGAAACCGAAGAACGGCTCTTCTCATCTCTCTAAAAGGCCTCTTTTTTCATTCAATTAAACAAATATTTATAGAGTATCAATAATATAGGATACTATGTTAACAAATGTAGGAAATATAAAAACAAGACAACCAGTATATATACCTTTCAGGGCATCTCAATTCAGTGAGGTAAATGGACATTTTACAAGTAATTTAAGAACTAAGACAATTTTGACAAGATCTACAACAGAGGTACAAATACAGAATGAAAGGAAGTGAGCTGAAAAAATAAGGCTATGTGGAAAAAGGAAGGTAGAATCTAAGGACAGTTATGGTAACAATATGAAAAGATGACAGGAATCAGACACTCTAAAGAAAAGTTCAGACTGTGCTCAAGAGAGACAGCAATTTGATAAAGCTGGGAGGTAGGATCTCATTCTGCAGGGTGGAGCTTAGGCTTGAGATAGGGCTAGAAAAATACTCAGGAGCCTGACTGTACAAAGCCTTGAATGCCAGGTTGAGGAATCAGGCATTTCATACATTCAGTCATTTACTTATTCATTCATTCACCCATATAAATTCATTTATTCATACATGCATGCCAGTATTCATTCCTGGGGGTGGCGGGCAGTGGGGGAGGCCATCACATGCCCACTTTAGAAAGATAAACAAAGGCATCTTGTGGCAGTTTGATCAAAGATGTTTGAGATAAAGTGAAGGAGACCACTGTGTCATCGTGATTATTACATAAAATATTATATTTATTCACTCATTCATTCAATAATAGAAGCCTGTACAATATTGTTACAAGCCCTCTTCACAGGCACTATTCCTCTAGAATTTACTATGCTCATATACACAATTAAAAAAAACAAGATAAGTATTTTTACCAAGTCTTTTTGTCCATTGATACTTGCACAACCATGAACCGATAAATGTTAAGAATTCGTTTACACATATCTGTGTGCTCATCCAGAAGATTTTTTATCTCATTTGCAGGTTCAAGAAGAAATATGTTTGAGGAGTTTATAATAAACACCTAAGATAAAAGAAATCATTAGTGATTTGTTACAGAATTTCAATGGGAAATTACTTATTCAAAGGGAAAACAACTCAAGATGCTGATCACTAGGTGATCTACAGCAAACTTAAAAGCATTAGACTGTAGGTTAATTCTAACCCTGCTTCTACCACCAGCTTAATATTGGAAATTTAAGCTCATTAAATCTATTTTTATGTTTATCTAGACAAATATAAAATTACTAGTAGGCACCTGAAAAAAATAAACCAAGTGAAAAACAGCATTTTTTAAAAGTGAGGGTGCTTTAATATAACAACCTGATTGTCGTCATAAAATGAAAAGAACAATAAAAATCGTTTAGAATAAAAGATGATACCTCAATCAAGATGGACTTTCTGAATGAGGTGTTCAACACCATTTATTCTCTTTTTTCATGTTTATTGACTATGTGTGCATATCTGTTTTGGTAATAACAGACTGTATATTATTATAGTACTACTAATCAGGGTTCATCAATATGTATCTTTAATTAAATTCATTATAATCAAATCATTAATTGTATTTTGTTACTGAGGAGAAAGTTGTTATAATGGTGACAGGTATGTGCAAAGGTTTTCAAAGACACTTTGGAGGAACAGAACATTACATCTATTGTGAACCTAGGACATTTACATCTTCTACACCCCTAATTCTGATTTAAATCCCCTGGATGAACTCCATGGCAAAATACAGTTGTAAAATCATGTGAGAAAAGAACACTAAGCTAACTTTAAAATTGGGAAAAGAGCTGACTCTGTAAGTCACAACACTAAGAAAAGCAAAAAAGAGGCACAAATAACATTAGAAATAAAATACGGACATACCTACATAGCCAGTAGAGAATTTTAAAATGATAGTTCAGTGAATAACTTTATGTCAATAAAATTGAAAATTTTAAAAAAAGGATTATTTTTTAGATAAAACATAAATAGCCAAAACTGACTCAAGAAGAAATACAAAAGACGTATATATCAATACCATAAAAGAAAGTGAACTGGTAATCAAGGTATCCCTGATCCATCCCTAAACACCAGGCCTACACTGCTTTATTGGCAGAGTTTTGCCCAGCCTTCCCAGTAGATGATCCCTATTTTACACAAGCTGTTTCAGAGACAAATAAACTACCCAATTTATTTTTATAAAACAATAATCCAGTTATCAAAAACAGACAAGGACTACATAAGAAAAGTAAAGAAGAGACCAATATCACTTATGAACATATAGACAAAAATCTTCAAAAAACAGCAGCAATTCAAATTGATCAAAATATAATACTTTATGACCAAGTAGTTATTTACCCCAGAAATGTAAGGATGCCTTGACATTGGAAAAGTCTATTAATATACTATATCCTATCAATAGATTAAAATGGAAAAAAGTAGGGTCATCACAATGCATAAAGAAAAAGCATTTAGCACTTATTCATTATTTTTTTTAATTTAGCAAACTAAGAAAAAAGGTAAAATTCCTTAATCTGAAAAAGAATATTTATCAAGAACTACAGCAAATGTTATAACAGCAATTGAACCTGGAAAGTTCTGCCTGAACCTGAGACATTTGGAAGCAGTGCCAAAAGCCAAGACCAAGACAAGGGTACTCAATATCACCTCACTGTCCCGGGAAACCCAGTAAGCAAAGGTGGCAGGGAGCAGAGAATGGATATAAATATGGGTGACTTAAAAAAGGAAAAGCAAAGCTCAATTATGTAGCAACATGGAAGAAAACCGTTCCAAAGAAAAGGAAAAGCAAGTTTAAAGGACCGGTGAGAGCCGGCCTAGCATATCTGAGGAACAGCAAGAAGTACAGAGTGAAGTGAGGAAGGGGAAAAGCAGTGGGAGATACGTTGAGAAACAGCCAGAGCATGTGAAGCAGAGCTTCTCACACTGCCAGTGGTGAGGGAACAGGTTTTCCCCCCCAAGTCTTACAGAACAATCCTATTATAAAATACAATTTAAAAAATGAATAGGTAAAAAAGGAAATGAAAAAAAGACTTTTCATCAGAATCAAGAGACATTAAATGACTTAGTTTCTAAACTCTCACTCTCAATTTTGTAATTACCTTGTGGACCAGCACTAGTCTGTGGACCACACTCTGAGGAGCAATGACGTAAAGGCCTGATAGACCATTGGGAAGAACTTTGTTTTTATGCTTAGTGATAAGGAAAAGCCACCAGAGGGTTCAGAGCAGAAAAATAACATGATCTGACTTACATTTTACAGGATCCCTCTGGCTACTGTGTTGAGAATATACCAGGATGATGGATGGGCAAGACCAGAAGCAAGGATACTAATTAGAAATTTATTGCAATAATCCAGATGAAAGATTACTGAGGCTTGAACACAAGAAGTAGTGTGAGTGCTGAACAGCAGTCAGATTCTGCATACATTCTGAAAGTTGACAGGATTTGTCGTCAAATTAGATATAAGATATAGAAGAAATATAGGAAATTAGATGGCCTGAGCAACTGAAAAACAGCTGCCATCAAATGAAGCGAGGAAAACTGCAGGAAGAGCATGTTTGTTGAACAAGGTGAGAAGCCAAGTTTTAGACATGTCAAGTTTGAGGTATTAGATATTCAAGTGAAGATGCCAACTTGGCATTTGAATATTTGAGTTCAGGACGCACAGAGTTCAGATAAGAAGTCTCAGACTAGAGATAAAATGTAGAAGTTGCAGTATATAGATGACACTTAAAGCCACAGGAATGGATGAGATCAACAAGTGAGTAAGTTTACATAGAAAAGAGATCTGAAAGCTGATTCCTGGGCACTTCAACATGAAAAGTTGAGAAATATATTGAAAAATCAGTATATAAAAAAAAAAAAATCTGAGAAGAGGCCGGTGAGTTAGGAGAAACACAGGAGGGTATGCTACTCTGAAGGCCAGATGAAGAAGGGTTTCAACAGCGAGGGAATGATCTACTCTGTAGAATGCTCCAGACAACTCTAGTAAAATTAGGATTGAAAAACATCCATTCGATTTAACAATGGGGAGGTCACATGTGGCCTTGACAAAAACAGTATCGTTTAAAAAAATGAATGAATATAATGAACTAAAAATCAGTAACAAAAAGACAAACAATCCAAAAGAATAATGGAAAAAGCATATTAACAGGCCATTCATACATGAGAAAAGATGCTCAATTTCAGTAGTGATGAAGGAAAAGCAAATTGAAACAGGGAAACAAAAACTAAGAAAAAATGAGACAACATTTCACACACACAGGAGCAGCAAAAATTAAAATCTGACTATACAAGTAATGAGGAAGATATAAGGAAATGAGAACTTACAAGCACTACTAGACGGAATGTAAATTATTATAACCATGCCAGAGAACAATTTGGCAATAACAGTAAAGTAAAGCTGATAATGTACAAATGCTCCAACCCAGTAATTCCACTTCTATGTATATATCCTAGGGAAATTCTCCCACATGTGCCCAAAAATACATATATAGCATGTTTAATGTAGCATTATCTGGAATACTGAGAAACTGGAAACAAAAAACCATCAACAAAAAAAGGAATAAATATGAAATAACCATAAATTGTAATATCACAAAGTACTTTAAAATGAATTAACTATGGCTATGTATCAACAACAAATCTCAAAAACATAATGGTTAATGCAAAATGTTGCAGATGACAGTACACCATGACACAATTTATATAAAGTTTAAAACTGTCTAGAAAAAAAAATGTAGTGTTTATCAATATATTATGAAGTGAAATGAAAGTTAAGGGAAAAACAAAATTAATATGGCATAATGATAATTAATAAATGTGGGTGGTGAGTTCATTACATTTTAAAAATTACACTGAAATACTGAATTTTGTATTTGAAATATTTAATGATTTTTATTTTATTTTAAAAAAATAACAAGTGATCTACCTGCAAAACTGCTTGGGCACCAGCTCGTATGTTTTGTTCTATGGCTTCTTCAGAAGCATTATGAAGAACATCTTGGTAGGTGCCATTTTTTGCCCAAGTGGAATTTCGAACATGATCGGCAATACTGGTCCCATTTTCCTGAAGCAAAATATCAAGTTTTGAATATTTCATCAATTAAGAATGCTGTGACAAGTCAGTAAGCTGAAGAAGTAAACTGGAAACTACTGGGTCCCTCTGCTAAACATCTTCTCAAAATAGAACATACCCTATTTGACTACAAAAACAACGCATAGGTGCACTGTAAAAAAGGTTCTCACTGACAAAAATACAAAGAAAGTAAAAACAAATCATCCATAAGGACCAGCCAAAAATTGTATTATTTCAGATACAGACATTTTTCTATCTATCTAATGTATAAACCTCCCTTCTATACATTTACACACTCAAGAATAGGATCATATGATTTACAGCTTTGTAAAGATAAATTCTGTTGTAAAGTAAATAAATGCCAGAATCCAAATGACTTAAATAAAACAATAGAAAATAGCTTCTATTTATCCTACTTAAGAGTAGTAAAATTCCTGTT
The DNA here is from genome assembly GCF_039906515.1 of Pseudorca crassidens. Classification (NCBI taxonomy): domain Eukaryota; kingdom Metazoa; phylum Chordata; class Mammalia; order Artiodactyla; family Delphinidae; genus Pseudorca; species Pseudorca crassidens. The sequence goes on along the minus strand of NC_090296.1, from coordinate 63,441,691 downwards.
ATCCGAAGATAGATGAATACTGCTACTTCAAACCACTAACACTGCAGCTTTCTGCTTGAGTTTAGCTGTCAAAGTCCCGCTGACTAGGGAGCTCCCTCAGTCAAACAGAAATTTCACTCAGAGTTGATCCCTTTTTTAAAGTTTCTCTCTAGTTTCTTTCTGCTTTTGGTCACTCAACAGTATCTTCAAATACTTTTTTAAAATATATATTTTAATATATATTTTTAATATACAATTTTAATATATGGGAGGTTCAGTCTAATATAAACTATTGTTTCATTACCAGAAGCAGTACTGGAACTCAGTGCTGTCCGAGTAGCCAATACAATATGCCATGGTCTGATCTATAGCTTTCTCTCAAGCTTCATACTTCTATGATCAGGTATCTTCTGAACAGTTCTTCCAGAATGACCCACAAGCACCTCAACTTCAAGATACTTAAAAGTAAATTTACATAACCATGCCCTCCCCTTCCTACCAACTCCTATAGCCTCCTTGGCTGCCATCACCACCACCGCACTTATTTTCTCTCCTATTCATGTGCGAATGGCAACTACCCTGGTTGCAAAAAAAAGAAACTTGGGACACCTTTTCATTCCTCATACCCAATTAATCATCAAAATACTGGTTTCACCACCAAGGGAGCTCATTTATCTGTCTTCTCCCTTATATGCCCATTGTAACTGCCACTGTCCTTTATCAGGTATTTATTATCTCACTTCTGATACTTCCTATCTAGTGTCCTTGCCTCCAGACTGACCTCCAATCTATCTTCCACTCTGAGCTTGGTATGAGCCTTCTGAAATATGTAACTATCCATGCCATTTTTCTATTCATAATCTTTCCAGTGTCTAGAATGTAATCAAAGTCCACTACAATGGCACACAAGTTACTAAACAGAGCCTAGTTCTTGTCTATCTCACATTTCTTACCACTCTCAACCACCTGCTCTTAGCTACAGCCAAATAAAAGTCTCAGTGTCTCTTACACCTTTGTAGAAGTTATTCACACTGTGTGGCTCCTTTCCCATTTGTTACCTGCTCTTTGTATTATAGTACTTCCTCACTGAAGTCTTTCTTAGGCAGAATTAGGTATTCCCTCTTTCACACTGTAGGATCATAGCAATAATATTGTTTTATAATACTTAAATTTGCATGCTTGTCTTCTTGCTAAATCATTGTTACATAAAGATACAAATGATATCTTTTCATATTTCTATCTCTAACACTTGTTCTCAAAATGGACATTACATATTTTAGACAGCACTCAAACTTGTCGGAGTGTTTTATTGTCACAAGAATTGAGAATATCACTGGGATTTAATGGGATAAGGCAGGTAATGCTAAACATACAAGGCACATGACAGTCTGCACATACACAAACTGTCCTGTATTCTGCATGTCTTTCAAATGTGTCACAGACAATTTGTGAATAAAAAACCCATTAATAATTAATTATTTGAATCTGTAACAACTCCATTTTATAATTAACACCAAATTTTAAATGATTTATATACACATATATTGAATTTACCAGAAATACAAATCAATTAAAGATTACAACTTTTGTTTTTTGGTTCACGCCATTAGCAAGAAATCACATCTCTAATGGCAACACTGGTGAAGTATGTAAGGAGCCAATAGAACACACCTATGCAATATACCTACATCACCCTGCATTTGTAGCTTCCTTCCTTCTGGCTTTCCTCCCTCCTTTCTACTGCTTGTGTTTTTACTATGTATGTAGGTAGATTTATTATCTATCATTTTTATTTAAGGATACTAAATGACAGAGGGTAGGCTCAGTATTGAGCTATAAATTCATAACAAAAAACTAGAGGAGAACAAATTATTTAGATAGGTTTATTTTCTAGCTTGATGCAAAAACTGGATGTTTTTGCTGGTACATAACAAATACAACTGTGAATATTCTTTCATAATTTATATAATTTTATTTACTTCAATTATATTTCTTAGTTTCATTTTTTCCCTCTAGAACTAGGGAAGGATGCCAAATATACATATATATATGTATATATCGTATGATACATATATATATCATATATACATGTATATATGTATGATATATACATATATATCATATATACATATTCATATATAAATATTGATTCATTGAATCCCTATAGAATGTGCCTATTATTCATTTATATGTTAATATCCTGAAAAAAACCCACTGATGAAGTTAAATTAACCACCAAGGTGATTACCAAGTCACTCCTATCTGGATTTAGTAAGATATATGTCAATATCAGAGTGTAACTTTTTGTTGAGAATCTGACCAATGGCAAGTGTGGAACACAAACCAGAATACTCTGAGTTCTTTCCTGGGAATTTCTGCACTAGAGCTGACTGCAGAATAAAAAACATCCTGACCTGTTAAGTAAGCTGGTCTGTGAAAAGAAGTACTGCAGTTTACTCACAGAGGGGAAAGAATGAGATAAGAGAGAGCACGAGTGGAATTTGGGTCCCTGGTTCCATTTACTCCTGAAGTCTAAATGAATAAGACAGGCAAGGGGGAGTTGCACTTTGGTAATCACTCTAAGATGTATTGGGGGATCTTAGCTCTCCAACCAGGGATCAAACCCAGGCCTAGCAGTGAAAGCATCGAGTCCTAACCACTGGACAGAAAGGGAATTCCCACCACACTTTTAAATATTATACCTTTTATAATAGCATCTAATTTTGATCCAGGCAATGACTTAAAGAATCAGAATACAACCTCTTTTAAAGTTGTCACATCAAAGAGCTTTGGGATAGGGTACTGAGGTAACTGTTACATTAACTAAATTGCAAAATATAACTGACCCTTGAACAACACTGGGTTTAGGATGCCAACCCTCCGAGCAGTCAAAAATCTGCGTATGACTTATAGCTGGTCCTCAGTATCCAAGGTTCCTCCGTGTCTGAAAGATTCAACCAACTATGGATCATGTGGTACTGTAGTACTTATTCAATACTATTGAAAAAATCCTTGTATAAATGGACCCACACAGTTCAAACCCATGTTGCTCAAGGATCAACTGTATACTCAAAGGTATCTTTATCTTCCCATTTATCCTGTATTATCTCACTCTGTGAAAATCTAATCTATTAAACATACTAAAATACGTAAGTCTTATTTTACCTCTTCTCTCTTTTCTCCTTCTTCCATAGAAATATCATGGTCTGTGACATTGTCAACGCATGGTAAGTCTGAAGATGAGATCACAATTTCTTCAGGCTCTTGCATGAACAAAGGCTTTTCCTCTTGCTGGATCCATTCTTGATATACTTTTACCACTCTTCTCATAGCTGCTGCTTCACAAATTGGTAATAAAAATGCCTAGTGAAAAAAAAAAAGAGAGAATATAGATAATGATACCTTTTACTTTGACACAAACCACTAACACATACATTTCTATCTTGTTATAAAATGTGAGGTATAAATGGTTTTTAAAGAGTTAAAGTCAACCAATTCATGGTCAGAAAGAAACCTTTTGTCTCCAAATAATTTGTAAATACATTAAGACAGAAATACTTTTGGTAGGGAGATAACTGATTTCCAGCACAAGGAGCAAAGAATTGTTTCAACTGTACTATCTCAGAATGAACATACTCCTTGTAACTATGCTCCTAAAAGCTTAATGTAAATACACCTTTTCATAATAAATCACATTTTTGTAACTTATATTATTAGGCTTTTTAAAATTAACATTAAAATGAATTTTGATAAAAAGATTTTAATCAAAAAACAAAAACTATGACTCTAAGAAGTAATAAAAATACCATGTAATGAGGCAACTTAGCTTTTCTAAGAGTATTTTTAAGAAGTTACATCTTTCTTCTTTCATTTTACATATATAAAGTTATACAAGTTAAATAATAAGGCAAAAAATACTTAGAAAGTTAAAAGAATATCTTACAGTTATTCTTTCCTTAGGTACTTTCAGGTTGCCGTAAGTTTTAAAAAAGTATGTATCTTCCGCATCACAAAAACATTGTCATGTGAGAAAAAAAACTTTTTTATACAATTCATACTTGCATAAATAAAGCAATAAAAATACTCTTAATCTCACTATCCAAAGTCCTTCCCTTATGCATGTTTGTGTTTATGTGTTAACGTTTTCACTTTACTTTTTTACAAATAGAACTTGACTTTTTTTTTACAACCACTACCTATTAATTTCAACTGTAAAAATCCAAGACCTAAAACCTGCCACTTTCTACTCTAGAATTATCAGTAGGTGTATTTAATAATAATCATGGGGTTAAATGACTTTATCTGATTGAAACTAGCCAAGAAAATCAGGTTCCTGAGATAATGATGAAAAGTTAATGTGTAATATCAATAGGGTATTTAATGTTCTTTGGTAATCCTTTTATTTATTTGCTATTATTGATTCCCTAGCAAACTACTGCATTGGCCAAAAGGTTCATTCAGTTTTTTCCATAAGATGGCTCTAGCAGCACTTAGTTGTCTTTAACTTCATTCGAAACAATTTCGTTAGATTGTATGTGACAGCTGTCATATCAACGTGCATTTTAAAAAAGACATCAAAATTGGTGAATTTTTGTGTAGCCATTTTAATATTGAAGATAGAAGAAAAAAAGCAACATTTTCAGCATATTATGCTTTATAATTTCAAGAAAGGTAAAAACTTAACTGAAATGCAAAAAAATATTTCTGTGGTATATGGAGAAGGTGCTGTGACCTATCAAACATGTCAAAAATAGTTTGTGAAGTTCACGCTGGAGATTTCTCGCTGGACAATGCTCCAGGGGTCAGGTAGACCAGTTGAAGTTGATAGCGATCAAATCGAGACATTAATTGAGAACAATCAACATTGTTGATACTCAAAATATCCAAATCAGGCACTGAAAATCATTTGCACCAGCTTAGTTATGTTCATCACTTTGATGTTTGGGTTCCACATAAGTTAAGAGAAAAAAACCTTCTTGACCATATTTCTGCATGCAATTCTCTACTGAAACATAACGAAAACGTTCCATTTTTAAAACAAATTGTGATGGGCGAAGAAAAGTGGATACTAAACAATAATGTGGAACTGAAGAGATCGTGGGGCAAGCGAAATGAACCACCACCAACCACACCAAAGGCTGGTCTTCATCCATAGAAGGTGATGTTGTGTATATTGAGATTGAAAGGGAGTCCTCTATTATGAGCTCCTTCCGGAAAACCAAACGATTAATTCCAACAAGTACTGCTCCCAATTAGACTAACTAAAAGCAGCACTTGACGAAAAGTGTCCAGAATTAGCCAACAGAAAGCTAATAATCTTCCATCAGGCTAATGCAAGACCTTATTTCTTTGATGACCAGGCAAAAACTGTTAAAGCTTGGCTGGGAAGTTCTCATTCATCTGCTGTATTCATAAGAAATTGCACCTTCAGATTTCCATTTATTTTGGTCTTTACAAAATTCTCTTAATGGAAAAAATTTCCATTTCCTGGAAGACTGTAAAAGGCACCTGGAACAGTTCTTTGCTCAAAAAGGTAAAACGTTTTGGAAAGATGGAATTATGAAGTTGCCTGGAAAATGGCAGAAAGTAGTGGAACAAAAGGGTGAAGACGTTGTTCAATAAAGTTCTTGGTGAAAATGGAAAATGTCTTTTATTTTTACTTAAAAACCGAAGGCACTTTTTGGCCAACCCAATACGTTACTTACTACTTTCCTCCATCTAACAAACCCATTCCAAATTCTCATTCTCATGTTCCAGCAGCTTAATGGTCAATGGCATAATTTTGATCATCATTGCCTGCTCTAAGACTATTTTACAACTGAAGCAACAGCTCGCCCTTCCTTAAAGATTTAAAAAACAAAACAAAACAAAAAATACCTCAAATAATCTCCAAAAAGTTCTATTCTCAGATACTGAAAAATCAACTTTAAAAAAAATTAGCATGGGAATTTGCTTTATTTTCTGCTCATTTTTGCTATGAACTGAAAACTGGTCTAAGAAAAAGTTTACTAATTTTAAAAATATTAGATCCAGAGCTAAGATTTTCATTATTGCATAAATTATCACACTATACCCCAAGTGGCTGGATGAATCTACTAAAGACTAGAGTGTATATGTATGACATTTGTCCTTACAGGCCCCTACACTGATTCTGCTGACACCCTAAATAAGGATCTTGAGGAAAGACTGATGTTAGCCATGGCTAAAAATCTGATGCATAAAAACTAGAGGGCCATTTTATACATTTACAGTGAGAAATGGTTGTCTCAGACCAGAAAATTCAAATCCATATTGGCACCTTATCTTTCTACAAAGAAGAACCACTCACAATCAGACATCGGTATTAATTGATAATAAGGGAAACGGTCATCATAGGCAAGAATATTTGAATCAATGTGCTCAGCAAATTTTCTCTCTGTACGTAGACCTGCATGAGGTCATCTCCAGTTATATCGTTCTATGACCATAAAACATCATAACCAGACAACTACATGGAGGAAGAATCAAAACAATAGGAGATGGAAAAAATCAAACATTTGATGATATCAGCTTAAGATAACCTGGTATACACAGTTTTCTAATAATTGGCTTTCCCAATGGGGTCTGATTTACTGGTAGCTAAGGCTCTCTTCTTCAGTGAAAAAACACTAACAAAACATGTTGGTCTCTGATTATTCTTTTAATGTGCTTCCATTATTAATTAACCCAGATTGTGACAGACACATTCTTTAAAATTTAATCAAATACAGTGAGCATTTAGCAGACCTGGGAATTTTTTGTCTCCTTAAAGCAGTGGTTTGCATTTTGGTCTCAGAACCCCTAATCTGCTATATGTTAACACAAATAACACATTTTCCAAATTAAAAGAAGAGTGGCATTATTTTACATTTTTGCAAATCTCCTTAATGTTTAGCTTAATATAGATGACAGTTGGATTCTCTTATCTGCTTGCTTCTACATTAAATCTGATACAGTATCACATGTCAGGTATGCTCTGGAAAACTTCACAGTACACTTGTGAAACAACAAGAGTGAAAAAGGTTTTGACCTTATGAACCTCAAAAGATCCTGGAGATTTCTCATGAGTCCCAGAATATACTTTGCCACCCACTGACTTCAGAAAAAAATTATGCATATGTATGTATGTTTATATTTTTTTAATTTACATACATATAAAATAAATCTGTGGTGCTTTTAAAGGTTAAACTCTTGATGTGTTATATTTACCTCGTATCAAAGTACTTGGGGCTCCTCACTGTAGCCTCCAAGTACTAACAACATAAAGCACAATAAATGGGTTTCCTTATGAAATAGAGGGTTAATGTCTAGAGTCCATTTATGCCTATTCTATTGGATATGGAGAACAATTTTATCATTTCAAATAACTTGGGCATTTATGTTTTACAGTTGTATCTTTGTTTTAAAGATACGTAACAATATAAATACTTTCATCTGAGATAGAACTCACAATCATTAAACTGGCCCTAAAAAAAACATTATCAGCTATATAACAAATTAGCTCAAGACTTAGCTTCTAGAAATACATGTTAGCCCTGAGCTAGGACTGACAAAGTGCCCAGCACTCAACAGTTACTGAGCTTGATTCATTTACCAAATATTTATTAGGTTCCTAACTCACTGCCATGCACTATGGCTACAATGATGAATGAGAAAGAGAAGTATTCATGGAGGGTAATATGAAAGATCAAAATTGAACAAACATTCAAAAAAATAATTATAAAACTCAGGAGAGGTACTATGAAGAAGAGTACAGCTTTCAAAAACATCATTAAAAAAGAGGTATTTACTGTGTGTGTGTGTGTGTGTGTGTGTGTGTGCGCATGCACATGTGTGGGCAGGTGCTTCTACCTGTCTGTGTGGGTGGGTGGGTGAATTGGTGAGGGTGGTCATAGAAAACTTTTCTAGTGTAGACACATTTAAGCTATGACCTAAAGGTTGAGTAGCCAGGCGGGAAGGATAGAGAGGAAAGAGGGGAAGGTTGAAGGACAAAAGTTCAGATAGGGAAACAGTAAGTGTAACGGCTATGAGGATGAAATTATTTGAAAGATGAAAAGTAGAGACATTTCTACTAAAATTATGTACCTATAAAGGACTTGTGCTCTAGCTGGGATTGCTAAGGGCAAAATCATTCTATGCCCATATACCTGATAATTAATGGAATATTTCTGTCTATACTATACTATACTGTAGAACATATGAGCCTTCAAAATCAGGAAAGAAACTATTACACAGATTCTCAATTTTGCAAATTTATCATCAGTATTAAGCAGGTAAAAATAGCTTTCCTAATACAATCTAATCTTCAAAATTGATTTCTTTTCAAAACATGAATGATTCATTGGAGTCACCATCCTAAAATCTATTTTTCCTTAAGTTTTACCTTAAAAATCACTTTAAAAAAAATAGCTGTTACAATAAAAATAACATCTCAGAGAACTTCAGTTCCCAGCAATATCATAAAAAAGATATCCTGGGGGCTTCCCTGGTGGCGCAGTGGTTGAGAATCTGCCTGCCAATGCAGGAGAAACGGGTTCGAGCCCTGGTCTGGGAAGATCCCACATGCCGCGGAGCAACTGGGCCCGTGAGCCACAACTACTGAGCCTGCGCGTATGGAGCTTGTGCTCCGCAACAAGAGAGGTTGCGATAGTGAGAGGCCCGCGCACCGCGATGAAGAGTGGCCCCCACTCGCCACAACTAGAGATAGCCCTTGCACAGAAACGAAGACCAAACACAGCCATAAATAAATAAATAAAATTAAAAAAAAAAGATATCCTGGAATCTACCTGCACAGAACACCTAAAAATTATCACAAAAAAATATAATATACATTTTTAAAAGAATGGCTCAGCTTGTGAGGATATTCTGAGTCTAGAACAAAATGGAAGTATTAATCTAGAGAGGCAAATAATCAATGCAGCTGCTGGGTGCTGCCCTGGACAGCCTCCAGAGCTTTGGTTTAAAAGGCCAACTGTATAGAGGGGAGAGACAGATCAGAATCCTACTGACAGCTGATAACAATGAAGGCTATATCCTCAATACAAAGGTGAGCTAGGAGAGAAGAAAATAACTTGACTCCAGAGAAGAGTCAGTGAGGAAACTTGTCTGTTGTCTTGGGGTAGGGGAATATGAGATAAGAACAGCCTTCCCTGCAAATTCATATTCTCAGGCTGGCCATCACCTAACTTTGAGTGCTGCAAAGTGAGAAGAATCATAAGCTAAGAATTGTAATTTAAAGTAAACCAAGGTTGACAGGACCCCTGAACACCTGAGAGAAGCAAGTGCAAATCCTCTCTGGAGAAACACATCCTTCAACCCAGGTTTCAAAGTAATTTCCACAAAATTCCAAAGAAATGTAACCTCTTAACACAAAAATCCAAAACAAATGAGGGTGAGTAAACAGAAGCAACAAGGCCAGAACTGCAAAAACTTAAGTTACTGGAATTACTGGAATAAGGAACATTAAATAAGTATTTTAATACATTTTAATTAAGAAGAAAGTGAAAATATGAACAAAGAATAAGCCACTGCAAAAAATGACTAGACAGATATTAAAAAAACAACCAAATACAACTTTTGGAAATTAAAATATAAAGAGCATCATAAAAAACACAATAAGGGGAATTCTGTTTCCAAGAGTGTCATGGACCAGGTAACCTGACCAACCTTACAACTAAAAAAACAAAAATAATACATTTTTAAAAAAACTTTAATCTTCTTAAATGCACTGATGAGCCATAAAATAGGAAGAAATATTTGAAAATGAAAACCTACATAAAGTCCAAATTCAAGAGAGGTCTTAGGTGTAGCAATAAAGCTGACTTTCACTTTGAATGAAACCAATTACTTTTATGGAACTATTGGGGCAAGGAAGGAAGAACAATAGGAAACCTCCAAACAAATTTGGGATTCCAAAGAACAATATATCATCAGTGTGATGCTGAATTAGAAATAAACCCACCTAACTAAAAGTTTGCAAGGAAAACTGCCCATATTTAGATGCAAAGTAGATAACAGAAATCTTGTCATAGACACTAACCAAAAGCTAGTCTTAATACAGGTTTATACTGTACATTCATGACTTAAACTTCAAATCAAGAATTCAGTTTAATGAAGTTGGAAGTGTTTCCTTGCATCTATGTGAAGCAAATGCAATTCCTCTCTGAAGCAATCAACCTTTAACAAACCAAATCAAGAAACAGTCATAAGCAGCAAAAGCTCAGAATCAAAGTTCTGAATTTCTGAAATCACAAAATAGTGCAAGAAATATTACAAGATATTGCAAGAGAATATAGCATCATGAGAAGGAGCATTCAGAAACAAAATATGGCAGAATCAGACCTATGAAGACCTCAGGAATATTAGGGTGATCAATCAATATAAAATAACTAAGTTTCATATTAATACATAAAATGAAAGTAATGAACTAGAGACCATAAAATTGACCAAGCAGACTGGCCAACTTCTAGAAACAGCTGTAATTAGAAAGAAAGTATCCAGAATGCAGCACAGAGAGACAAAGTGATGGAAAATATATGTGAGAGGTCAGTAGACGTATGAAGTGGGAAGGCCTAACACACATCTTGAAAGGCAAGAAAAAAATGGGACAGAGGCAATGTTTAAAGAGAGAATGGCTGGAAAATTTCCAGAATTGTCAAATTATACTAATCCATAATTACAGTATCCCCAAAGTATCCCCTGAAGAATAAATAAAAGGAAATCTAGACCTGGACATACCACAGTAAAATACAAAATGCCAAACGCTAAAAAAAGGTACAAAAAGAGCCAGAGAAAAGATAACTGCACTAAGAGTTCAACTGTTGATTGACATCTCAACAGCAACAATGTAAAACGGAAAAGTGGGAAAGCATCTGAGTGTCCAAAATGTACTAGGTGAAAATAACTGTCAATCTAGAATTTTATGTCCAGGGGAAAAAGTATTTCAAGAATGTGGGCAAGGGCTTCCCTGGTGGCGCAGTGGTTGGGAGTCCGCCTGCCAATGCAGGGGACGCGGGTTCGCACCCCGGTCCGGGAGGATCCCACATGCCGCAGAGCGGCTGGGCCCGTGAGCCATGGCCGCTGAGCCTGCGCGTCCGGAGCCTGTACTCCGCAACGGGAGAGGCCCGCGTACCGCAAAAAACAAAACAAAACAAAAGAATGTGGGCAAAATAAAGACATTTTCAGAGCAAAATCTTGTGTTTGAAAGCAACGGGCATCCAAAAGTAAATTCTAAATGATGAACTTCAAGCAGGGTGGGTTGGGCAAAACATGCCTTCGGTTTTTAAAGTAAAACTAAAAGACACATTTTCCATTTTCACCAAGAACGTTATTGAATAACGTATTCATCCTTTTGTTCCGCTACCTTCTGCCATTTTTTGGGCAACTTCATAATTGAAGTTGCCTGAAAAACTTATCTTTTACCCAAAACTTTTTATCTTTTTAAGCAAAGAACTGTTCCAGGTGCCTTTTACAGGCTCCAGGGAATTGAAATTTTTTGCATTAAGAAAATTTTGTAAAGACCTAAATAAATGTAAATCTGAAGGTGCAGTGTCTGGTGAATATGGCAGATTAATCAGAACTTCCCAGCAAAGCTGTAATGGTTTTTTCCTGGTCATCAAAGAAACATGCGGTCTTCCATTATCCTGATGGAAGATAATGCCTTTTCTATTGACTAATTCTGGAGGCTCTTCGTCGAGGGCTGCTTTCAGTTGGTCTAACTGGGAGCAGTACTTGTTGGAATTAATCGTTTGGTTTTCCAGAAGGAGGTCATAATAGAGGACTCCCTTCCAATCCCACTATATATACAACATCACCTTCTTTGGATGAAGACTGGCCTTTGATGTGGTTGGTGGTGGTTCATTTCGCTTGCCCCACAATCTCTTCCGTTCCACGTTGTTGTACAGTATCCACTTTTCAACCCCCGTCACAACTGGTTTTAAAAATGGAATGTTTTCATTACATTTAAGTAGAGAATCACATGTGGAAGTACAGTCAAGGTTTTTTTTTGCTTAACTTATGTGGAACCCAAACATCAAAGCAATGAACATAACCAAGCAGGTGCAAATGATTTTCAATGCTTGATTTGGATATTTTGAGTATACTGGCTATCTCCCACATGGTATAACATTGATTGTTCTCAATTAATGTCTTGATTTGATTGCTATCAACTTCAACTGGTCTACCTGTGCCCTGGAGCATCATCCAATGAGAAATATCTAGCACAAAACTTTGCAAACCACTCTAAAAATATATATATATTTATTTATTTGGCTGTGCCAGGTCTTAGTTGTGGTGTGTGGGGTCTTGGTTGTGGTATGTGGGATCTAGTTCCCTGACCAGGGATAGAACCCGGGCCCCCTGCATTGGGAGCGTGGAGTCTTAACCACTGGACCACCAGGGAAGTCCCTGCAAACCACTTTGACTTGTTCGATAGGTCACAGCACCTTCTTCAAACACTGCAGAAATCTTTTTTTTGCCACTTCAGTTGCGTTTTTACCTTTCTTGAAATAGTAAAGCATAATATGCTGAAAATGTTGCTTTTTTCTTCCATCTTCAATATTAAAATGGCTACACAAAAATTCACCAATTTTGATGTCTTTTTTTAAATGTACACTGGTATGACAACTGTCACATATAATCTAACAAAACTGTTTCAAATGAAGTTAAAAACAACTAAGTGCTGCTACAGCCATCTTATGGAAAAAAACAAATAAACCTTTTGGCCAACGCAATAAACGGAAGATCTGAACAGGGAGAAATCATAATCAAAAAATATATATAGAACTGAATTATTTGGTAATAACAATATACAAGTTGGGGGAGAAATCAGAGTAATAATGTTCTACGATCCTTGTATTGATTAGGAAGAGGGTAAAAAAACACTAACTTTATATTTGGAAAGTGAAGTATGTATGCTAAAATTTATATAGTAATCACTAAAGGAAAAGGAATAGAGTAAAACTTTCAAACCAAGTGATGGGGAGGAGGAGGATACAGAATGAAAAAACATCAATTAAAAACAAAGCAAAAAATAAGAGAATTATGAAAAAATACAGACATAAGAAAAATAAAAAGAACAAAATAAGATAATATCAATAAATCCAAACATATCAGTAATTATAATAAATATTCCAGTTAAAAGACAAAGATTTTTAAAAATCCAACCATATTTACAAGAGACATATAAAATGTAATGATATAAAAGGGCTGAAAATAAAAGGATTTAAAAAATATATACATGAGGCTAATTATAATAAAAAGAAAGTGGTATAAATGTACTACAAGTAGATAAAGTAGACTAGTACAAGTAGACTTTAAGCAAAAATAATTGCTACAGATGAAAAGGGCCATAAATAAAAGGCTTAACTCACCAACAAGATATAAAATTATAAATATGTATGTACTTAATTACAAAGCTTCAAAATACATAAAGGAAAATTTATGGAACTACAAAGAAAAAAATAGACAAATCACCATCAGAATATAAGATTTTAATACACCCTTCTCCATAACTGTGAGGTCAAGCTAACCAAAAATCTTAAGAATATAGAAAAGGTGACTAAAGCAATAATAAGCTTGATCTAACAGACTTTAATAATCATGAATTCCAAAGGAAAGAATACATTCTCTTCTAACACACAGGACGTTTATGGAGGCTGACTACATACTGATTATACAGACTATATTCTCTGACCAAAAGAATCGCATTAGAAATCTGTAAGAAAAAGGAAAACTAGAAAAATCTTATATGTTTGGGAGACAGACACTGCTAAATAACTCATAGGTCAAAGAAAATATTAACATGAAAATTAGAAAATTTTTAGAAGTGAATAATAACAAAAATGCTATACATGGAAGTTTGTAGACTGTAGCTAAAACAGCATTAAGAGGTAAATTAATAGCCTCAAAAATACTTATATGAGAAAAATGTGAGGCTAATTAATTAGCTAGGAAAAGAACCATCAAATAAAATCAAGAAAAGCAGAAAGAAAGAACAAGGAGCAAAAATTAATAAAAGAGAAAACAAACATAAAACACAGAGGCTCAACAAAGCCAAAAGCTCATTCTTTGCAAAGACTAATAAAACTGACAAATCTCTGGTAAGAATCATCAAGAAAAAAAACAAACAAGGAGCAAATACTAACAGGAATGACAAGGGGAAACATTACTATAAATGCCCCAGAGATTAAAAAGCTTATAAGAGAATGTATTTAAAAACAAATGTAATGAACAAATTCCTAAAAAAACGAACACACTCAAGCTGACTCAAGAACTAGAAAACCTGAACAGTTCTTTAAGCTTTAAATTTTCCCACAAATATTCCAACCATTTTTGTCAAATATCTTTCCTTTCACATTTGTCATATATTCTGTCAACACAAACCTTAAACTTGGCAACTAAGAATCACTACCAAAGCTACAGCAAGTTTGTGGCACAGAATAAAGAGCACTGACATGGGAATCAGGATCTGGGAGTCTTAGTCCTGGATCTACCACTTACTTGCTGTGAGACTTGAATGATCCCCTTCAGCTACAAAACTCAATGATGTTTACCTGCAAAAGTACCTTTGCTATTAAGAGCAAATGATTGGTTTTCATAAGGTTTATTTTCCCATAAAAATTTCTATGTAATTGAGAATGTGCACTTAGGAATTTCTAGCTATCTTTATGTGAAATAGCTTTTATTCGTTTTCCTTCCCTCTATTTCTTTATTTTATTCCCCAAATAATATCTGCCTTAAGCAAATTTAATTTCAGAATGCCTTAAAGGACAAAAACTGAGCCTCCAAGGGGAGGATAAAGACAATGAAAACATCGCTTCTTATATTCATAAACCACTTTTTATTGATTTTAGAGTGAAAGATAACATAATTTTTCTATAATTTATTAATCAAATGGTAGGAATAAAAGTTTCAAACCACAAAATGAGTCACTAAGAAAATTATTCTGATAACAGAAGGAATATTGGAGGGGAGGGGATAATTATTGAACTAAAGTTACCATAAACTAAAAATATAAATAACTGAAAATATTAAAGAATTAGATGTAATAAACCAAAAAACTAAATATGAACTTTAAAAAACATTTCCATGAAGAATAAATTTTAAATAACTTAAAGTCAGTATATTCAATATTAAAAGCAAAAGTCTATATTACAAATTAAAAATACTGAGACGTATTTTACCTGACGAAATATCTCTGTGACAAAGTTTACATTACTTCTTTTAGAAGAAAAAACTCTGCGAACTATTTCAATGTCTGTGAGATGTTCTTCATCAATACTACAGAGACTAGAAGAGCTAGGTTCTCGCTCTGTGAGAGTGCTTGTGTTGGAATGAGACTGCTCGGGTTCTGTAGTTCTATCTGCTTTATCGGCATTATCATTTTTGTTTTCTTCTCTGGATACCAAACTAGCAGCTGCTCTCTAAAATAAAAACAAAAAGGGGAGAATATCATAACCATTTAAATCAATATTCTGTCTTCAAATAGCAAATACTGACAAAATCCAAAGCATTCCATAAGTAACTTACAGCACTGTTTAAAATCTATGCATAGAGTTTCATTTAGAATCTGTTTTAAATAGTTAAATGGCAATGAAATAACTTAGTATCTAAGTGATATAGTGATACTCACTAATCATCTATTCAATTAAGTTTATTTTTCAGTATGTTTGCAGAACAAACAAGTTACTAATTAAACTGGGTAAAAGAATAATGCCAAATGGAGTCAGCTCAGCTCATCAATAATAAATAAATACCTTAATTCTGGAATATTTATTCAGTAAGTTTTAATGTGTAAATTCATCTCTATTTTACCTTAGACAAAAATTATACAAAGGAGGACTTCCCTGGTGGGAAAAAAATTAAAAAGAACAAAGGAGGACTTCCCTGGTGGCACAGTGGTTAAGAATCTGCCCTGCCAATGCAGGGACACGGGTTTGATCCCTGGTCCAGGAAGATCCCACATGCCACGGAGCAACTAAGCCCATGTGCCACAACTACTGAGCCTGTGCCCTAGAGCCCACGCACCACAATTACTGAGCCTACATGCCACAACTACTGAAGCTGCATGCCTAGAGCTCGTGCTCCACGAAAAGAGAAGCCACTGCAATGAGAAGCCCACGCACTGCAATAAAGAGTAGCCCGTGCTCTCTACAACTACAGAAAGCCTGTGAACAGCAATGAAGACCCAACACAGCCATAAATAAATAAATAAATAAATTTATTTTTAAAAAATAGAAGAAAAATTATGACAGAAAAAGTAGAAATTAAGCTAAAATAAAATACATATTAGAAAACTCTACATTCTAATAACTTAACAATTTTCACCATGACTGAAGATGATGGCTAAGCCTAGAGGAAAAGTTAAAGGCTTAAGGCAGTAATAAAGAAATTACTACCATGATATGATAGGAGTAGCACTATTCTGTGGTATGATAAATTACTTTCTGGTACATTATTCAATATTTGGTCGCAGTTTTGTCACCTATAAAATAAAAGAGTTAAAGTAAGTATGTAAATGATTTCAAATATGCTTCCCAATTTAAAAAAATCTCTGATTTTTAGTTTACTGAGCTCTGGGATCAGATAAAATAGTTCTGCTTGAGAGTTTCTACATTTAAAAATTCTTTGTAGAGAACCTAGAACAACATTTTGAGGAAAACACATCACATAATCTGCTACAGATAAATAAAAGGCTAGGGGGAATATAAGTCAAATTTTCTGAACACTAATGAACACACTTTATACCTCCACTTAATTTTTAAAGGATTTAAGAAGTTGTATAAAAAGCACGCACATAAAATATTTTTAAAACTAAATGAGGAAATCCAAGAAAAGGAGAACAAAAATAATTTTTAAAACTCTGCAATATAGACAATTTCAGGAAAAAACACACATTGAGAGAGGAGAGGAAAGTGAAAAAGAAGTGTGAAAAAAGGGGAAATGGGTTAATCAAAAATAACAGAATTTTAAATATTAGTCCTTCCATCGTACAGCTGTGTAACTTTACATTGCATTTCTAGAGTCAGTGTTCTTCGTGAAAAGAGATGACGTGAGATGGAGACAGGACTTTAAAACAGCACTCTGCGAATACCTAGAAATCTAAAATGAACTATGAAAGTCATTTGATTGCAAATTGTTTCCAACTTCAAGAATTTGCATAATTCAGAATATTTTTATTTGTACAATTCAGGATGTTTTTAGTACTCTACAATTAACAAAATATAGAAATAAGCTGACTCTTGTATGTGACTGAAATTATCTTCTATACCTTACAGGTTTTATTTTTTTATTAAGAAAACTATTGGTTCTATAATAATTGTTAAAATTCGGATTTATAAAATACATTTATACAAAGAAAATATCATTATTATTTGTTTTAAATGTGTTCTACAACTAAGGCAACTGAAATCAGCAGACAAATCCCTAAAGCCATGTTTAACTTTAAGAAGCTTACTCTAGGGCTTCCCTGGTGGCACAGTGGTTAAGAATCCGCCTGCCAGTGCAGGGGACATGGGTTCAATCTCTGGTCCGGGAAGATCCCACAAGCTGAGGAGCAACTAAGCCCATGCTCCACCACTACTGAGCCTGTTCTCTAGAGCCCGTAAACTACAACTACTGAGCCTGCGTGCTGCAACTACTGAAGCCCTCACGCCTGGAGCCTGTGCTCCGCAACAAGAGAAGCCACTGCAATGAGAAGCCCGCACACCGCAACAAAGAATAGCCCCCCGCTCACCGCAACTACAGAAAGCCCACGCACAGCAATAAAGACCCAACACAGACAAAAATAAATAAATTAAATAAATAAATTTATATATAAAAAAAAAGCTTACTCTATGTGTGTATTACCTGAATATTCTTTGGCAAGACTTCACCTTCCATCCCAGGAATATGAGGTCCTGTATGTGGCTTTGGCTCCAGCCAGAATGAAACCAGCCAACGAATGACAATAACACGAGCCTTAATGAAAGGCTCCTTTGTACAATAGATTGCTTCATTGGTTTCAGCATCCTTCTTTATCATGACATAATGTGGCTTTGGTCTCATCTGTGGGATATCTATGCAAAATAAAACAAAAACCAAAATAAGAAAGGAATTATGCTTAGATAAATCTATGTTTTTAAATATTTGAGAAAACACTGTGAAAATATTCTGGTTTAAGAAATAGAATTTGTACATTTTAAAATAATTTGCTAGATATTAGCATGGGATCTAGAAGACTGAACCATATACAGCTGATATAAGGAAACATGTCTTTTTGCAAAATATCACTAAAAAATAATTAAAAGTACAAAGAAACTTCCAGAGCCATTTAAAATTAATGAGACCTTACTTCAATTAACCTAAGTCTGAAACACATATTTTGACATCATACAAAGTATGAGAATTTTTACAGCAAAATTATTTTTAAAGCAAATATTGTTCCCAATGGTAAAGGTTTGCTACTCTAATTTAAATCATTTCTACTAGCCCTAATGGCTTTGCCTAAGCTTGTTAGCTGCCTAATCTTGGCAGAGCTTAAAACAGAAACATCTTTGTGCAAAAAGGACACTTCCACATACAGGCTGTCAATGCCTTCTATACATGGCAGAGGTCTACTTCTAACCCAGGGCTGTCCTTGAGGCTATAGCTTCAAGATTCCAACAGGCACTTTGGCACAGTCACTAAATACTGGACGAGATATGATCAGACTATACGACAATGTAATTATTCACACAGAATTTGCAAAAGCCATAGAAATTGAACCCAGAGGGACCTTTGAAAATATTTATAACATGGTTAAAAGATCATACCAAACATTAGAATTAAGTTTAATTTATAATCATAAATATTTCTGATAGGCTAACTTCTCCAGTAGGTGATATCCAGAAACTAGGTTTTTTAAAAATCTCTTCACTTTCAATGAAAACTTTCTACCAATAAAACTGCACTTTCAGTATGAATCACGGTATAATATCTCCAATTAATCAATATAAATTAAATGTTATCAGTTTTCTGCAGGTAACAAATGCTAACTTTACACTGAGGAATGTTTTACTCTTATGTGTAATATTTTAGAAAATTCCAAAGACTACCTACCAAGTACAGGATGATATAAACTATTCTCCTTACAGATGTTTGGAAAAATATAAGGCAAGTAATATTTCTTAAAATGTGAAAATAAAAATGAAAATCCTCTTTCTTGGTTTTCTTTGTTCTTCCATTCTAAACTTTTTACCTAAAATTAAACAAACAATTAGAATCATTCCAAGAGAAAGAAATTATGAGCTGTTATAAACAAGCTTGTAAAAGGTTACTTAAGCAATAAACTGTTACACTGCAAAGATATATAGCTAAATATATATATGTGTATGTACATATATATATGTACATACAAAAAGTGGTCTAGTGCCATGCAAATGCATTATACAGTTGACCCCTGAATAACTCAGGGGTTGGGGTGCTGACCCTGTGCGTGCACTTGAAAATCCACGTGTAACTTTACAGTCGGCCCTCCATATATGCAGATTCAACCAACAGTGGATTGTGTAGTACTGTAGATCATATTCATTGAAAAAAAATCTGTGTATAAGTGGACCTATATTGTTCAAAGGTCAAGGATACATGTTATCTTTCAAAAATCTTGTAAGTTAAAATGTGCTCTGGAAAACTGTCAAAGTTGACTTAAAACTCGGCTCTACTACTGACAAAGCTGCTAATGTTCTTTCCTCTTTCCCACTTCCTGAATAATTCAGCCTAAAAGTCATACAAAATAGGCATATGTGAGAGGAAGGAAGAGAAGGTATGAAATAGTGGCAGTCAAGTGCAGGTGATCAGAGCCTGACCACAGGAGGCATCCATGAAGGGGGTATAACAGAGGCAGTAGCCCAGTGGGGACTCAGAGCCTGAGAGGGGTGAGGACAGTACCCTAAGTGTAGAGGGGAGTAAACAAGAGGGGACACAGTCGTAAAATACAGGGTGTGAACATTCCAGTATGGTGAGGAAGGTATGTAAGTAGGGGGATAGTAAAGGCCCAGAGTGTACCACAGTGAGCTACTACTACACACTAACTCTAGAATGGCTAAAATTACAGACTGACCATATCAACTGTTGGTGAGGATATGAAGCAACTTTAAGTCTCATACATTGCTGGTGGAATACAAAAAGCTACAACCATTTGTAAAACTATTTGGCAGCGTCTTAAAAAGTCAAAATATGCCTACCGAACAACCCAGCCATTCCACTACTAGGTATTTACCCAAGGGAAAAGAAAGTTTATATTGACACAAAGACTTGTTTACCAATATTCATACCAGTTTTATTTGTAATAGCCAAAAACTGGAAACAACTCACATTACCATCAACAGGTGACTGGATAACACATCATAGTACATCCATACAATGAAAAGCTACTCAGCAATAAAAGGCACCAAACTATTGATACATACAATAATATGATTTTTAAAATAATTATGCTGAAAAAAAAGAGAAGCCAAACCAAAAAAAAAAAAAAATGGAGGTACCATACAATTCCATTTATCAGAAAATGCAAATGATAGTGAAAGCAATCAGACTGAAATTGCCTGGGGATGGGATGATGGGGCAGGTAGAGAAGGGTGGATTACAAAGGGATCTGAGAACTTTTAGGGGTGATAGATATGTTCATTACCTTGATTGTAGTGATGGTTTCATGGTTGTATACATGTAATAAAATTTATCAAATTGTACTTTTCAAACATTACAGTTTATTGTATGTCAAATGTATCTCAATAAACCAGTAAAACAAGTTTAAAAATCCACATGAAGTACAAAAGTTTTTTTTTTAAAGAAAAACTGGTAATAATCACAGTAACAACAACTACCCACCACTGAATACTTACTATATGCCATGCACTTATTTATTCTAAGTACTATACACTAATTACTTAAGCCCCAAACACCAAAATGGGATAGGTATTATTTTTTATCTCTACCTTAAGCACAGAGAGGTTAAGTAATTTGCCAAAAGTCACATTATCAGTAAGATGTAGAGTCAGTATTCAAACCCTGGCAATCTCGTTCAGGATCCAAATTAACTTCATAATGTTTGTTTCTGAGGCACAAGGAACTTTTGTGTTTGGAACAGTTACAAGAAATGTGTATATGCTAAAAGTGTTTTCATCAATAATGATATTCACATTTCATATATAGAGATGAATAGGTTACCTTACAAAATACATGCACCTAAGGACTTCCCTGGTGGTCCAGTGGTAAAGAATCTGCCTTACAATGCAGGGGACATGGGTTCGAAATCTGGTCAGGGAAATAAGATCCCACATGCTGCAGGGCATATAAGCCTGCATGCCACAATTACTGACTTGCACGCCTCAACTAGAGAGCCCACGAGCTGCAAACTACAGAGCCCACACGCCCTGGAGCCTGCGCACCACAACTAGGGAGAGAAAAAAAAACCTCACGCCACAACTAGAGAGAAGCCCGTGCACCGCAACCAAACATCCCGCATGCCTCAACGAAGATCCCTTGTGCCACAACTAAGACCCAATGCAGCCAATAAATAAATAAATAAACAAATAATAAATAAATAAATAAGTCTTAAAAAAAAACTACATGCACCTATAAATTTTAAAAGTACAAGTAGGATTAAATGTAAATTACATTCGCCCATCCCCTACCTCACCCTTAGTCCACCTCCCCAGTTGATGCCTCTAGGCAGATTGATCCCTAAATCAAACAGTTTTTCATTTGAAGTACCATAGCTGCTGATTATAAATGAAAAGATTAGAAAGTAAATCCAACTGGCTCACATAAGAAGGTATATACACATAAAGAGTCTACTATAAAAATTTCTCTCTTCAGCTCCCTTTCTAAGAGGTCCATAATCTCTCCAGTGATTTTTATTTCAGGAAGGGTATACTAACATCTGTTTTCAAAAGTAAAAATCTGTGACTTCCCTGGTAGCGCAGTGGTTAAGAATCTGCCCGCCAATGGAGGGGACATGGGTTTGGGACATGTCGCACAGCAACTAAGTCTGTGTGCCAAAGCTACTGAGCCCACGCACCTAGAGCCCATGCTCCACAACAAGAGAAGCCACTACAATAAGAAGCCCACGCACCGCAACAGAGTAGCCCCCGCTTGCCGCAACCAGAGAAAGCCCGTGCACAGCAACAAAGACCCAACACAGCCAAAAATAAATAAATTTATTTACTTCAAAAAAAAAAGTAAAAATTTGTTACTTCTCCTTCAGGAAAATAAGCAAATATCTACTGTGACACAATAATGGTAAGAGGGGGAAAAATGAATTACCCACAGGATAGTAAGGAGGGTGATATAAAAGAAGATGACACATACCTGAATTACTATATATTTTAAAAGTGCTTCAAGAAAATAGCTTGTTAGATCTTCTTGTCCTTTATCTCCTGATTGTGGGGGGACAAGCGGAGTGATTTCTTCTATAGTGACTTGAGCTATCCGAAGACAAAAGAAAAGTTTAGTATAATTACAAAACAAATTTAACAATATGATAATATGGCCCAAATAAAATTTAACTACAAAACAGATAAGCAAAGAATACTGCTTGAAAACATTCTGATGATTGAAATTTGAAATAAATCTGAGGTCATCCTGATAGCCCATCACAAAACCCATGAACTTTAATAATCAACTGTTTCATGAACCCTTGATCGAGGAAATGTGACACAGAGATGGACAGATATTGAGGGATTAAGAGTGAATAATG
This sequence comes from Pseudorca crassidens, assembly GCF_039906515.1. Classification (NCBI taxonomy): domain Eukaryota; kingdom Metazoa; phylum Chordata; class Mammalia; order Artiodactyla; family Delphinidae; genus Pseudorca; species Pseudorca crassidens. The sequence continues at coordinate 63,418,980 of NC_090296.1, read as the reverse complement.
TCTCACCTGAAAAAGAATTGCTTGTGATATTTTAAAATTCAGATTAAGAGTGTCCACTATAAAATTCCATAAATATGATGAGAAACATTAATAATAATGTGCTTATTCATCAATTAAAGAACAACCTGATTACTCTAGGTAATGACCATGCTTACTCTTTAAGGTAGCCCCTTTATTCAAAGGATGAAATACTAATTCCCTCTCAGAAAGAAAGAGAAGTTAGCATCTTAGTTTCTTGATTATGAAAGCCCACTTGTAAAATAAGAAACTTTCACATTTTTAAACTTTTCACATATTCAAAAACACTGATTATAACAAAAGCAAATTCAAGAAAATCAACCCACAACTAGCTAAATTTTCTTAAATATTTCCCAGGCAACACTATCAGTACCTGGTTTAGCATAGGCAGGTCCCTAAACCTATTTCCCAGTAAACAGCAGCCAAGTAATTAAGCCCAAAGAGATGGATTTTTTTTTAGTCCTCTTTGCACAAAGTAAAACATACTTGTATGTCAATGTACATCCAAATCAACTCAAGGATACAAGCTGATACATGAAAATTCAAAATTAAAGATAAATGTAAAATGGCCTGTATTAAACATGTTTCTAATACTTTGATATCAGGGGTCTTGCAGGCCCTAGTGAGAAAGCCCCTCCCAGAGCTAGCTAATTCCTAGAGAAAACTATGGGCCAGAGAGTTTGCCTTTCATATGCAAAGCAAACAACTCAGAGCCCGTATCTCTACCACTTCCTCTGCAGGGCTCTCACACTCAGGGTTACTTACTAGTTCCCTAACCTAATGACCCCCAGGGCTAAGTACCAGACAACCAGAGACAACCCCTATGCCCCAGAGCCTGCTAAAATTATCCAAATTAGCCAGTTTTCAACTTGCTCACCCTGCTTCACACATTCCCGCCTGCAGAAACCACAAAAGGGCTCTTGCCCATGATACCCACCCCTACCCTCAAGCCCCCGCCACGCCCGACTAACCCTGGTGCTTCCCTGTGTGGCCACCCTCCCTGGTGTGGCACACCCGCTCCTCCTGGGAACATGAGTAACAAACTATCTTTTTAATGGCAATCATCTCCTGATCTGTTGGTCTCATTATACCTGGATGATAAAACCTACATGTTATTTTTTAAATTTTTATTTATTTACTTTTTTACTGAAGTATAATTTACATACATTATACAAGTTTCAGGCATATGACATAATGATTCAACATTTGTATGCACTGCAAAATGATCACCCCAATCTGTGACCATACAAAATTACAAAAAAAAATGTTTCTTGTGATAAGAACTTCTAATATTTATTTTCTTAGCAACTTTCAAAGTTGCAAAATATTATCAACTACAGTCCCCATGCTGTACATTACATCCCTGTGACTTATTTAATTTATGACTAGAAGTTTGATCCCCTTTACCCATTTTGCCCACCCTCAACTCCTACCCCCCACCCCTCTGGCAACCACCAATCCCTTCTCTGTATCTGTGAGTTTGGTTTTATAAAACCTACATTTAAAAACCTGGCCTTGGATTATTCAGTTAAAAATGTACAGGGACTTCCCTGGTGGCGCAGTGGTTAAGAATTCACCTGCCAATGCAGGGGACGTGGGTTTGAGCCCTGGTCCGGGAAGATCCAACATGTCATGGAGCAACTAAGCCCATGCGCCACAACTACTGAGCCTGTGCTCTAGAGCCCACGAGCCACAACTACTGAGTCTGCGTGCCACAACTACTGAAGCCTGCGTGCGTAGAGCCCGTGCTCCCCAAAAAGAGAAGCCACCGCAAGGAAGAGTAGCCCCGGCTCGACACAACTAGAGAAAGCCCACGTGCAGCAATGAAGACCCAATGCAGCCAAAAATAAATAAATAAAATAATTTTGTTTTAAAAGGTACAGACATTTAAAAATATCTATTACAAACTACACAGAAATTTTTAAATTAATGATGGAAAAGATCTTATGACTCTTACTTTCTTGAAGGTTGAGTGGAGGATTAATGAGATTATCTAAAGTTCGAGGTCCATATTCAGATTGTGGTGCTGAAAATCCAGGGATTAAACATGAAAACATCCAAAGCTGTTCTTTGCTACAGTTATTCTGAAGAGCTTGCAACCATAATAAGAAAAGGCGAACACCTTCCCGCCTAATCTAAAATGAAATAAAATGAAAAACAGTATTTTTATTTAAAATGGAAATACTTTGTACCCTTCAGGCCAAAATTCTCTAGAAGGTGATTACCGAATGATACTCTGCAAAGGAGAGGAAGAAAAGGAAGGAAGGAGGGAGATAGAGAATTATAACCATGACAATTTACTGAACCCTCATTATTTATAAATCTAAATTTATGGATTTTGAACAAAATAACTTGGTCTCTAACTATTTAAAGCCATCAGGTAATCTATTTATGCTATAATTTCCATTTGTAAAAAGTCAAAATCATTTCCTTCTTATTTACTTCCCTCCTTCCCATCATCACCACTCTAATCTAAGAAGTAAGGAGAGAGGGCAATGACTATTCCTGGCTATAGTGAGTTTGGTAAAAGGAGGAATGGTCATGGGGATCCTGATACACTGCTAACTCAATGCTCTTGACCTTAAAAAGATTATCAGTCTGAAATTATCTCATTTACTTAATTTGCTTCCAAAGGGCAAAGCAGGAATTCTGGCCTATTACTGTATTTTTAAGCAACTAGAACAATGCCCCATACACAGAAAATACATATTTAAATCAAGGGAATGCTCTTCCAGGAAGAGAAGAGGAGAAGATAGAAACTTCAAATCTCCCAGTAAAACACAAGGTTCTTCAGTAACCTAACCTCACTGGTAGCTTTGCAAACAGCCACTGCCAAAGCTATTCAACTGCTGCCACCCTCACAGTTTAGTTAGAAACAGGACAAAGATGTAGGAAAGCTTATCCCTTATGTACTGCTATACCCAAGCCTTGACACCAAAAGTACCTACTATATGAGACTTTTATCCAACCTATACCAAGATGCTTTTGGACTGGGTAGCTTTTCTTACCACAGCACAATGAGATAATGAAAAGGGGGAGAAAAAAAAGAAACAACACCATTTTTTAATAGATGCCCCACTTCCCTCTACATCTAACAATAGCTATGATAAAATGAAGAATAATTTGTTGAATGGATAAATAATTTTTGTCTTCTGGGGACCACAGAACAAAGTACAGTCATCCCTCGGTATCTAGGGGGGTGTTGCTTCCAGGACCTCCCCCACCATGGACACCAAAATCAGCAGACGCTGAAGTCCCTTACATGGAACTGGCATGGATGGCATGGACGTGGGACCCATGGATATGGAGAGGTGACTGTATTTCTGCTGAATGAGTCCATGCAGTGGTAAAACTACAAAAGTTTTTCAAGAGCCTGGTCAGCCTCATGCGTACTGACTATGTTGCTGTTTTTTAAGTGAATTCACTTCGATTAAGGGAACTGAAGATTATTCAAAATTATTTAGGAAAAAGTTGATGTAGGCAGTATAGCAATTGACTGAATGCTTTACTCAGTTTTTAAAAAGAAATATAATTACATTATACCTTCAAGGAGTTTCCTGTGTGTAGTAGTTTCTTTAAAATCAATCCTGAAAAGAAAACATGATTTTAAACATTCATATCTTACTTGTTTCTAAATGTCAGAGTTCTCGGTCAGACTTGAAAACACTTTAAAAACAAGTCTTTGGCAACCTCCAAATTATTCTTGGTGACCTGAACATCCCTCTGGCCATAATCTTGGGACAGAAGGGCATATAAAAAGTCACCTTTTTTAACACATGGTTTATTGCAATTAAACATGATTTATCCTATCAAAACAAACCCTAAACCCAAAATTGCATGTAAGACAACAATCTACGTGTATCTTTTACTTAGACTAAGAATATAATTAAATAATTTCTCCATCACTAATAGAAATAAAAACCACTGTAAAAATTTCCATTTAGTTAACCACATGAACATCTATAACTCTAGTATTTCTTAGCAAATATTTCCATTGTACTAATTTTCCTTTTCAAAATACTCAAAACGATCTTTAATAGTCCTTTTTCTTTTGAATTATACAATATTTCAAATCTACAATAAAATAATGAAATAACATTCACAGACATCCAGATGTCCACCATTTGGTCTGAACAAATCTAAACACAGTCCCATGTTTCCTATAATTTCAAAATTTCACTTATTTACATTTTCTATAATGTTTCATGTAACACTACAAGCATCATTGAAGCCACCTGTGAACCCATCCTGAGTCATTTTCCTCCTTCCTTCCCCAGAGGAAACCATTATCCAGATTTTGGTATTAATTATTCCCAAAAATATTTTATCTTATTAATACTTATTTATAAATCCATAAAATATTTGGAATTAGTTTCTATGTTTAAAACTTATACCAGTAACAAAATTTCCTCCACAGCTATTTGTTCTAATCTTGCATTTTTATTCTTTCTAGTAACACCAGAATTATATATATAACATATATTTATATGTATGAAATACATATATAATATATATATTTACATATACAGAAGCGTATGAGATTATTGTGATAACACATTGTTGGCAACACAAAACACTGGCAGATGCTCTAATATTTGCCAGTCTGAGTGTTACATATCTCAGTAATGTCATTTGATGTTTCCTAATGACACTGAACATTTTTTCATTTGGCTGCTCAAGTTTCTGCAAATTGCCTGTCATATCCTTTGTATATTTTTAAACTGGGTTATTTTGTTTTGTTTTGTTTAATATAAGAGTTCCTTACACACATTGGCTACTAATTCTATGTTAGGTCTATGAATTGGAAATGTATTCTTGACTGGGATGGTAGTATCGTCTGACGTACAAAATTTTTAAATTTCAATATAGTCAATTCACCAATGTTTTTCTTTATGTGTACTTACTGTGTCTAAAGAAATACTTCCCTACTTTAAAGTTATGAAGATAAACCAAAGAGTCTCATCAAAAAGTTTTAAAGTGTTGTTTTTCACATTTAAGTCCTGAAATCCATCAGAAATTTATTTGTGTGTGGCAATAACAGAATTTCCCCTCCCCAACCAACTGTAGTACCTTTTCAGATTTTATAATGAAATGAAATGCTGTCTCAATCATATTTCAAGTTTCCATATATAAGCCTAGGTCTTTGGCTGGCCTTAATGTCCTTTTCCATTAGTCTACTTGTCCATCTCTGTCATACCAATGATACTGTCTTAATTATATTATAACTTTATAATACATCTTGTTATTGGTTATAGTAATATTCAACAACACCATCTTCTCTCTCCCATTTGTTATTCTTCCAAGTTGCTTTGGCTTTGATTTTCCATACAAATTTTAGGATAAACTTGTTGGGCTACAATAAGAAGTCACTACAGGAATTCTGGATGAGAACTGTTATCTTTATACCATCAAGCCTATCATCCATGAATAATGTATAAGATTCCATTTTTTCGAGTTCTTTCTTGTTCTTCAATAATCACTTCATTGTCATAAATTAATCTAATATTTAAAAGGACTATGGAATACACATTCTCAAGCATACTGGAACATTCTCCAGGAGAGACTATATTCTGGGTCATGAAATGTCTCAAAAATTTTTTAAAGATTATGATCATATAAAGCATATTTTCTGGCCACAAAGGAATTAAGTTAGAAATCACAACAGAAAGAAATCTGTGATACCATCAAATATTTGAAAATTTAAAAAACAAAGACACTCTTAAATAAGTTATGGATCAAAGAGATCAAAAGGGACATCAAAAAATATTTTCAACTGAATAAAAATGAAAACACAACATACTAAAACTTATGGGATAAGCTAAAAGCAAAGCTTACAGGGAAGTTTGTTGCCTTGGATGCCTATATCAGAAAAGAAGAAAGGTATTAATATTCTAGACTTCCACCTTAAAAAAATACATATAGACAAGCAAATTAAACCCAAAGCAAGCAAGATTTTTTAAAATATAAAAGATTAGAATGGAAATCAATGAAATAGGAAGCAGAAAAAGACTAGAGAAAATCAACAATACCAAAGTTAGTTCTTTGAAATGACCAACATTAATGACAAATGCTTAGCTAGACAAGTCAATAAAATAAAAGAGACACAAATTACCAAATTCAGAAATGAAAGAGGGGACATCACTACTGACCCTACAGGAATGAAAAGGATTATTATAAAAGAGTAACTTGAACAACTTTACACCAACAAATTAGGCAGTGTTAATGAAATAGACAAATTCCTAGAAAGATACAAATTATCCAAACTGACTCAAAAAAGGAATATAAAGTAGCAATTACAAATCTCCACATAAAGAAAAGCCCAACTCTAAATGGCTTTACTTGTGAATTCTATCAAATATTTTAAAACGATGTAGTATCAATTGTTCACAAACTCTTTCAGAAAATAAAGGAGGGAACACTTCCCAATCTATGTACATGGCTATTATTATCTTGATAATAAAGCCAGACAAAAACCTCACAAAAGAACAATACAGTGTTCAATATCCCTCATAAACATAGAGGTAAAAATCTTTAATAAATTATTAGCAAACTAAAATTAGCAATATAATAAAAAGACTATATAGAAATGGTAACCAATTGGGATTTACCTCAGGGATGCAAAGTTGGTTTAACATTTGAAAAGCAATTCGTGAAATACACAATATTAATAGAATAAATGACAAAACCACTAATAACGCTGCCTATGATCATGTCAATAGAAGAAAAAGCATCTGACAAAATACAATGCCCATGCATGATTAAAAACCCTCATCAAAACAGGATAGAAGAGAACTTCAACTTGATAAACAGTATCTATAAAAATAGCTAACATCGCCAGGGAAGAATGATCTTCAGGAAGCACTGAAGAAGAAAACAAAGGGTTTGAGAATTACACAGGATGGAACTTAAATACTTATTTATATGTGAAATAGGATTCTGCATTGAATCTAGATTCTGCCAGGACATATGTGTGATCCTGAGGAATCACTTAACTTCCCTGAGCCTCAGTTTCCTCAAATATAGAGTAAGTGAAAATAAAATAAAAAAAAAATAGCTAACATCATACATAATGGTGAAAGACTGAATGCTTTCTCCTTTACATCAGGAATAATATAAGGATGTCTACTTTTACCACTTTTATTCACTAGTGTACTAGAGGAACAATAAACAAAAAAGAAATAAGAAATTAAAGGCACCAGATTAAAAATTTTAAAGTAAAACTATATTTGCAGTTGACATGATCCTATACGTAGAAAATCAAAAGGAATCTACAATAAAACAAATAAAATAAAGAAGTTATAATAAACTAGAAACAATGCAAATGTCCATTAATTGGTGAGTAAATAAACAAAATATGGTATATCCATACAACAGAATATTAAGACAATACAAAGGAATGCTTATATATGCTATAATATGGGAAAAAATATATGCTAAGTGAAGGAGGCCAGATGTAAACGACTACAAATTGTATGATTTCATTTACATGAAATGTCCAAAAAAGACAAATTTATTGAAGACAGAAAGCAGATTGGTGGTGGCAAAGGCAACTGACTGTAAATGGGCTCAAAGAACTATTTTAGGGTAATGGCAATGTTCTAAAACTAGACTGTGGTGACTCTAAATATTTACTAAAAAATAATAAATTATTTATTTAAATGAGTGATTTTTATCTAAGTAAATTATACCTCATAAAAGCTACTTTTAAAAAATCAACTAGAGTCACTGATTTATTTTTCTATATATACAAGACAAAAAAGAAAGGAAACAGAGTTTTAGGATTCTCTGGGTGACAAAGAAAGGTGACCATTTATGTATTGTCTCAAGTTGGACATTTACTAGAATATTATTAATCATGAGAACCAGATAGCACAAAGGTCATTTAGAAATAGAAGACTACATTCCTCAGCAGATAGAATAACTTTAGAAGTTCCGCTGTTTCAAAAAAGTTTCTTCCCAGACAACCTTCAAGGACATTTTAATGATTATGAAATAAAAAATAGGATTTCACTATTCTGTTGAGCACCTTATCATGTGATTATTAGCAATTCACATATCTTCTTTGGTGTGATAACTATGCAAATATTTTCCCTATTTAAAAAATTAATTTGTCTTATTATTGAGTTGCCAGAGTTCTTTATGTATTAAGGGTACAGCATTTTTAGTCTTAAGCTTTATCTAAAAAGTTTATTCTAAAAGGCTTTATTTTTTAGAATTTTGTGGTTTTTTTAGCCCCTACATCAATATTCATCCTATATGTCCAGAGTTCCTTTTGTTTCTAGAACTGCTAATTGGGATGACTTACAGTTTCAAAGCCTCAGAAATTTCATTTGCTATAACTAAGAACTGTAGGTTCTAAATAAATATATGACTCTTTTTTAAGAGAAAAAAATACAATTTTTACAAATGAATACAAGGCCTGTAACATTCTACTTCAACAATGTAGATGTGGTGGCCATCTGTATATTCACCACAAGAGAAGGGTCATGAGAATCACTACCAATCAGCCCTGTCATCATTAAGACACTGAACCAAAGCCAGAAATTGCCTACCTACAGATTCCTCTTTCAACCAAGGGGGAAAAAATGTCTTGCAATGAGAGCTCAAGAGTCCTGTGGTGATGCTATGATTGTTAAAGAAACAGACTCCAAGCCAGCAAGCATGCTGGCTTAGCTCCTGGTAAGATGAAGTCTATAACCTCCTGCCTACTTGGTCTTTCACAGTAATACACAGGAGGGTTGTGTATTTTTTCTTTCCCCTTTTTCCTTTCAGCTTCATTTCATGATCTGGGAAGCTCTACTTCGTCTCTTCAAGCAGTAAGCTTAAACCCAGTTCCCGCCTTTTTTATTAATACACTGCTTGCTTTCAAACCTGGAACCCATGGCTTTCACTCTACGTGGCAGTTTGTTACCTTCTCTTCCATTTTTGATTACAGAATGTTTATTCTGATGCTAAGTCTGCTTTTATTTTTTTGGTTTTATAGTTTCATCATCATTGCTAACATATTCAGAGTAAATGAACAGGTGGATCAAAGAAATTTAATATGCCACTTTTATTGGAAATCCTTCATGTATGTTTTTATCTTACATTCCCAGTAAGCCTAGTTCTGTAGTCTTTATTTTGTTTTTACTAAAGCATAAACTATGAACTCATTTCAAATAATTACCAACCCATTAAAGAATATTTTCATATATTATCATTTATTTCAAATATGAAATACATATTTAAATTACTTACCAATACTATGAAACTGCCATCGCTGATGAATTCTTTCTGGAAGAAGTTGTAAAATTTTCTAAAAATCAATATGAATAAAACAAAGAAAAGTATGAAAAGCAAGTAACACGTCCTCATTTTGAGCAATGTGAAAAATTAAACAAAGAGCTTACACAAAGCCTTTAAGAGTTTCTTACATAAAAGACAGTATTACAAATACAAAATAGTCTTTGAGCTAATCTGATGGTACTGGCACTACTTTAGCGCCGGCATACTGATTAGTATTTGAGAACTCCAGAAAACAACAAGCTATACTAACAAAGACTTGGAACAGGAAATTAATGAAATTTATCTTTTACTATGATGTGAAAAGTAAGTATACTTCTCTTTAGTGGATAAATACTAACTTTAATATATATATATATTTTTTTAACATCTTTATTGGATTATAATTGCTTTACAATGGTGTGTTAGTTTCTGCTTTATAACAAAGTCAATCAGCTATACATATACATATATCCGCATATCTCCTCCCTCTTGCATCTCCCTCCCACCCTCCCTATCCCACCCCCTAGGTGGTCACAAAGCACCGAGCTGATCTCCCTGTGCTGTGCAGCTGCTTCCCACTAGCTATCTATTTTACATTTGGTAGTATACTTTTAAATGCTCATTTACTATTCTTAGAATTTCTGCATTGTGGATACTACTGATATGTTTTAAATTCTTTTAGATATTAATATTTGTGAAGTTTTCTCTCCAAGCAGTTTTTTTTTTTAAATAAATTTATTTATTTACTTCTGACTGCACTGGGTCTCTGTTGCTGCAGGCAGGCTTTCTCTAGTTGTGGCAAGTGGGGTCTACTCTTTGTTGCGGTGCACGGGCTTCTCATAGTGGTAACTTCTCTTGTTGCGGAGCACAGGCTCTAGGTGCCCAGGCTTCAGTAGTTGTGGCATGCGGGCTCAGTAGTTGTGGCTCACAGGCTCTAGAGCGCAGGCTCAGTAGTTGTGGCACACAGGGTTAGCTGCTCCACGGCATGTGGGATCTTCCCAGACCAGGGCTCGAACCCATGCCCCCTGCATTGGCAGGCGGATTCTTAACCACTGCACCACCAGGGAAGCCCGGTCTCCAAGCATTTCTTTCTCTTACTTTGATAAATCCTACAGGGAAAATATTTTGCTTCCACAAAAATCCTATCAAATACTTGTACTAAATTAATTCACGTGAACCCAAAGATACTTCTATGTTATGATGGCTATGGGTATGAGAACAAAATTTTAAGATTCAGGAGCCCTATAGTTAAGCTAACACATACAGACTTCCACAAGTTGGGAATAAACACTTTTTACATATAATACTTTCAAAATTTTGTCTTTATTTTCCTTTATATATTGCACCTGCGTGGATTATTCTAGTTCAACAGCTGCCTTATTATGCTGCTGAACTACGTTCTCAACACTCATCTGCTTGCTGAATGACATTTGTGTGCGTTTGTTATTATTGCAGCTCTATTATAATTATTTAGAATCACCATTAATTGAATGTTCATAAGGACCAAACACTAGACACTTTATGTAATGATATCTCATTAATCCTCACAACCATCCTAAAAGGAGTGTTCATTGGTCTCATTTGAAAAATAAAGAAATGGGTCAAGTAATGTGCTTAGGTTAGAAAGAGGAAAAACGGAGTTTCCAACTTCCATATGCCTATTTCCAAAACTTTGCTTTTATACTATTATGTTCAAAGAACAGTATGCATGTTTTTACACTTCTCTATCTTCCTTTTGATATAATCTTCTTTAGTCCCTCTCATATAAGAGGATGATGAAGAAATTATAAAGTTCTTCACAGATAGATGCTATTCCCACACGAGATACATAAACTTCTTCACCTCTGCCCTCCTATTTCTCTCATACTTAGCCAACAACTGTATAATTTTATTTATGGTGGTGTGGAAAGAGATAAAATTATAGAAAATTAAAAAGACAAGTTTGTGAACCACTCGAAAGTACTCCTAAATTATCACTATTATAGTTTAGATTTAATCTCATACAAAATGTAAATTTAAATATATTCATCTTTTTTATTCAGTCATATAAAGATGAAAGAAATCATGTATACTATTAACTACACAGAAGAAAGCAGAATATAAATCCTATGTCATACTGATATTACATAATGATGCTTTTTATTCCAGAAAAAGGAAATCATTTTATTTATAATTTTTTTAAAAAATCATCATTAGTCTCTAAAGGTGGAGGTCAGATATTACTGTCCCCATTATAAGTAGAAAAACATCAGCACACAGGTTAAATATTTTTTCCAAAAGATAAAAATCCTATATCTAACATCTCTTTTCCTAATGAAATTTAGCGACTGATTACAAACATTTCTGTTCAAAAAGTAACAAATGATCAGTATATATTACATACAGGAAAATAAGTATTATTTTTTAACAGAAGAAATATTCTGAAAGAGTTTCTATTAACTAGTCAATCATCTCAGTTTCCTGAATATAGGGCAAGCATGAATGTCTGAAGGAACACTTGCCAGGAATTATCATCTTGCTTTCTCTGTACATACTTTTACTCTTTCTCAAAATATTCATGTTTTAATATTTCCCTTGTAAACAGTTCATGCAAACACCTGGGGAGGTAAATATAAGCAAATTCCTCAGGGTTAACAACTAATGAAAATTAACTGCAGAACAGGTACCAACACCAGTTGCTTCTGTCTGGAACTCTTAAAAAAAAAAAAAAAAACTTTCTTTTTTCAGCTGTGACTAACTCAGCAACTAAGAGAGAGATCAAATTCTTCAATTCTTCTAAACCATACTAAAATAGTCAACATAAAAAATAGTGAATTATCTTTAATTAGCAGTAGATAGAATAGTTCAATCTTTAGAAACTGATTTCTAAATTCTTTACTATGCTTTTCAAGACACAAGGTCTAATCCTGACTTTCTCCAGTTCTCTAAAATTCTCAATAAAGATCAGAATACTCCTATCACTATTTGATTTGAAAGACAGAATGAAGAGCATGGGGTTATTTGAAAAGCATGTGTGTCCCTCATTTTTATCATTGTGCCAAAAATGAAACAAATTTTAGCAGAGTATCAAATGTTGTTGCTTCCTTCTGTTTATTTAGCAATAAAAATGTGTCCCACCCCAATCCAAAGCAAATGCAGTAGAACAACAATTTATAAAATATTTAAAACTATTTTATATAAGTTTTCAATGAAAAGCAGTTAAAGCAGAAAACTCCTTAGGTATGTAACAGTTCTATGAATTTACCCTCTCAAGTAATAATGTTTTGTTGTTGTTGTTTTTTAATTCTCCATTTGTGTAAATCTCCCAGAAATTAAAATTTTCATGTTTGCAAACACAGTGAATATTGTACCAACTGTGGTATCAAATCCATAAAAACGTAATTTTATCTGTACCTAAAAATAATATGTGTACCTCAGAAAATAATTAAGAATTAAGTCAGTTATATTTTTAGGTTAAAACGTGCAATTAAGTTTTTGAAAAGCATGGTAGATTCACAGTGTTTGTTAATATTCAATATATTCCTTTGTATATTCCAAAAATTAATTTTGGAAAAAAAGTTACATTGGCAGGTACTTACCTCAAAAATAAAAAGTATAGCATCCAATTCCTCCCTTTGAGACTTGTGACCTAAAACATTTTTATAGAAAAATATTTTAAACATTATCATTTTGTCCTCAATGTCAACAACCACTTAAAAAGCTTAAAATATTTCAAGCACTGAAGTTTTTTTTCTCATTGATTCTTTAATAAAATGTTTAAAGTATATTCTGTTCAATGTATAGACAATATCATAGCATCTCTCTCTACTCTTTTTAGACAGCTAAATTTAGATTCTACATATTTATGTCTAAAAACAAATCATAATATATTGTGGAGAACTCTAAATGAACTCTAAAAATGAATTTATGAAAATGACTGCTCAAACCTGACATATGCCCCTAGGGCAGAGCAAAGGTGAGAAAACAAGTAAACCTGACCAGAGAAAAAAGAAATCTAAGCCTTCTCAAAATAATAAGGATATTACTTCTAACCCATAGTGTGAGAGGGGTGTTCTACAAGCTGTCTAACAAAAAGCAGTGAAATAATACTAAAATTCCAATGTCCAAGAGTATATTTTTAAGTGAATGTTTATGACAATTATTTGAAATATCAACATAAGCCAAGACTGATTTTAACATCTTACCTTTCTGTTTAAGACTAGCTTCAATGGTAACAAAATTCTCAAAAAACACATAATATATATGTGAAAAATGTTGGTCAAAAAACTGTTTAAGATCGATGGACTCTGCATTCTCTGAAAAATAAATGAAAACAGTTTTTAGTGATTACTATTTATATCATGTTCAGCAAGTATTCATTGTGGCATGTTTCCTTCAAAAATGCCAAAGAACTGCTCTTAAAATTCTATTAAAATATTTAAGAGATGTGTTTATATATTTATATCCTTGTTCTCACAACTTTAGCTTTTAAAGATTTTAATTTTAAAAACTGGTCAAATCAGGTTATCATAATCTTTGTTTACTAAAAGAAAACAATGCCTCAGAAAGTTTTATCCAAAATCATTAAAAAAGAAGTCAAGTTCTATTTTCAATTCACAGCTATGCTCTCCTAACTTTTCCCCCAAGACAGTTAAAAATCGGTATTTCTAAGAGTAATAATACATGTCTAAAATACATTTACTTTAAATATCTAACAATAGGCTTTGCAAATAGGCACTTAAGTATTATAAAACTCAGCTAATACTGTTCTCTAAGAACTGTCAGTATAGTCCAAGGCAGAGAAACTGAACATTTAACTGTATGCAGAGCAGAAAGTGTTGGGTACTAACACAAAATTACTTTCAAAACTCAATGAGGGGTGAAGGTGGGGAAAGAACAAATGCCTGACAGAGAATGTATTATCTGAAAAGACCTCTATGGACAGGAAGGACTTTGGACATAAAGTGGTGGGTTTGAATGAGAAAGACATTCTCGACATAAACAAAGACATTGAAGTGAGGAAAGCAGGATAGGATGCAGAAAAATAATTCATTTTGGCTAGCTTTGAGCATTTTGATAAAAATAAAATAGAAAAAGTATCCTTGATATGTCAAAAAATATCATAAGTGCAAACTAAGGAAATGGGATTTATTATTTAAAGCAAGATATCTACATCGTAGGTGTATATGTACTTATGCATTTTATTGTTTGGCTTATTTTCGGGGGGGTGAGAAAGTTGGGGAAAAGGGGAGGAATTAAGAACTTTTACTTTATATACTTCCTACTACTCAAATTCCTTTACAAAAAGCACGTCTCTTTTATAATAAACAAATTTGAAAAAAGCAACTGGAAGAACTAAGATTTTTTTGAACCTGGGAGTAAAATGAATAAACTACTAACTGCTGATAAACTCAAGTTAAACATCAATTAATTTCTTGGAATGCTCTAAGGCTGAATGGAAGATTTCAGAATAAAGTTAAATAGTAACAACATACAGACAGCACTTTAAACTCTGGTGTATTATCTTACCCTATGAATATTCATAAATCTTTAATGACATCTCATCTATGGAATTTTCCAAGACTGTTTCCCTTTTGTTTTGCCCTCCCCAAGGAAGGAATGGATGCCCTCTCCTCTCTATTCCCTTGTGTTCTCTACATTTCTCTCTCATGGAAGTAATTATGTCTCAAGTGTTTCCTGGTCTTTTTTCCAGGACTAGTCTATAGTTTCTTTAGGATAGAAAGTGTGTCTACCTTAGTATTTCCAAAACCTAAGCACAGTGCTGAGCACATATGTACTCAAATGTGTTTTATTATTAATCAAATAAATTATTTTAATGTTATTGTATTCATTTCGTAGCTTGGAAATTTTTATCTTGGAAAAGACTGCATAACCTACTGACAGGCAAAATAGCACTGCTTCATCTTGACTGGAATTAGAACACCCAGATTCCATTCCTACCTGTAACACTATCTGTGTACATTTTCACAGAACTAGGGGAAAAAACAATAATAATGGCTAACACAAACAATGTTTTCTATATGCCAGAAACTCTTCTAAGTCCTTTATAGAAATTAATTCCTAAAGTCCTCAAAACAACACTATGAAATAAGTACTACTATTATCCCTAACTCTAAAGATGAGAAAACAAGTATAGAGAGTTTAAGTGATTCAGTTAGTAAGAAACAGAGTCATGGATTTAAACTCCACACAGTCTGGATTTAGTGTCCATGCTCTTAACCTCTATGTTATTCAGCTTCCAGTGTAATATTGATACATCTATAAGAAAAGAACACTAGTAGTTTATCTGTTATCTGCCTGTAAGAAGATAAGAATAACTGTCATTGAATACTAGTTAAACATATTTTAGAGACTACCAAAATAAAACACATATACTGAGATAAACAGAAGTATTCTGTTTTCCCCACTGAGTAGTTTGAAGTAACAAAGAACTATGAAATGAGAATGAAATAGACTGCTAAAATTACCGCTGAAATTCCTGAAATTAATGTTTCAAACAAAACTAATGTCCCAGGGGAAAGAAGAAAATGAGAACAATAACAAAGCAAAACAAAAAAGTCAAAACAAAACAAAAGCAAACATGAATCAACTCAAGATTTTGCAACATAAATTTAGGAGCCAAGATAGTCTCTCTCAATTTCCTTCCCATGGTACAGCATGTTACACAAAGCCTGGAAACTACATACTTGCTAATAAAAAATACTGCAGCAAAATTAGGTCAATTTGTTTTTTACTCTGTATCTATTTGTAATGAACTAGTTAGCAAATAAAAACTCTTATAAAACATTTTTGTTCACCAATTCACAAAATTTACATAGTGGGGGAAAACCGGAAAAAACACAAAAAAGGTGGATATAAGAGAATAAGAAGGTTCACTTATTTAAAAAGAAGTCTCTCTATAAAACAGTAACACAGAAGAAAGGAAAATATAAAAGGAAGGAAATCCACAAAGAAAGAGATTATGGAAAAACTTCTACCCAATACCTTTCCCCCAAAAATGCCCCAAACCCTTTATGTTTTCTCTTTTTGTGAATGCCTCCAGTACTTTTAGTCAGCATGGCTCCTAATTATGTCACATTAGTTAGTACAACTGTCCCTCGGTATCAGCAAGTGATGGTTCCAAGAACCCATCAGATGCCAAAATTGGAGAATCCCTTATATAAAATGACATAGTATTTGCATATAACCTATGCACATCCTCCCACACACTTTACGTCACCTCTAGATTACTTATAATACCAGACACAATGTAAATGCTATGTAAATAGTTGCCTGGGTGCGGCAAATTCAAGTTCTGCTTTCTGGAATTCTCCAGAATTTTTTTTCCTGAATATTTTTGATCCAAAGTAGGTTGAATCTGAGGATGTGGACCCACCCCTCCAAAATGGAGTGCCAACTGTATCATTCTCTTACAGATACTGGATGCTCTTTGGGAGCAGAAAGCATGCCTTAGCTTCTTTTACCTTTCTAATTTTTTCAAAATTTTAATCTGAGGAAGTGCTTTGCATAGTGCTAAACTGATGGTTGGCACTTAAAAAAAGTTTAAGCATTCAAAAACTTCCCCCATTTTTAGAAATACTTCTGTTTGATTTGTAATGTTTGTAAATTAGTATTTCCTTTAAAAAATCAAATAAACATTTCAACCACAAATTAAGACTGAAGTTTCTGAGGTTTTAAAAAAACTTATTCAGGCTTAGGACTGCTTTGAAGACCTTTGGGAATACTAACCTTAAGTAGCAAAACAGTTCTAGACTTCATTTAGTATTCACAAATAAAATTTCAGATGTCTCTAGGATCTTTTTATGAATAAGCTTCAAGAAGCTAATTAATATATTTACTTCCTACTACATCTTTTGAAGACATCTAAGCTCTGTAACAAATCTATAATTAAAAATTACAAAATTCAGAAGGCTAGTTTACCTGACCTTAAATTTCAGACACCTGTACTAAATACTTCCCTAGAAAAGTTATCACATAACCCATGCTAGATGACCAAAAATTCAACAAATTTTGCAATACCATCATTCTTCTTCCTCATCTATAAAAAAAAAAAAGCCACCATTTAGAACTTTTCCTCAAATGATGGCATTATAATACACTAATCTGTGAAGTGTATCACAAGTAATCTGCTCCTGATAATAAAGCACTGAACAATGCAAATTATTGCCTTAAAATAATCAATAATAATGAGGACTGATCCAACAATACAGTGAATAACACAAAAAACTCTCTCTAATTGCAGAGACACAGAAATGCTGGATAAAAACAAATAATACAAGCTCAAAAAAAAAAAAAGGAAGAGGAGAAGGAGTAGAAGTGAAGAAAAGAAAGTAAGTAGGGGGCTTCCCTGGTGGCGCAGTGGTTGAGAGTCCGCCTGCCGATGCAGGGGACACGGGTTCGTGCCCTGGAGCGGCTGGGCCCGTGAGCCAATGCCACTGAGCCTGCGCGTCCAGAGCCTGTGCTCCGCAACGGGAGAGGCCACAACAGTGAGAGGCCCGTGTACCGCAAAAAAAAAAAAAAGAGTAAGTAGGAAAGGAGGAAGTGGGATGGAGGAAGAGGTGTCATGAGGGAGAGGAGGATGGTGAGAATGTGGTATAAAGGCAGGGAGGGGTTGAAGGGGAAATATGTAGGAAAGGAGATGGGAAGGAAGTAAGGATGAGGAGAAGGGAGAATGGGTAAGGGAAAAGAAACACAAAAATGTAGTATTAAAATATAAGCAATATGGAGTCAAGCACAAATAAGGGGGGAAGTAGAAGGGAAAAGTAGGAAGAAAACAGAAAGAAGGTGCAAGAGAAAAGAAGGGCGGTAAAACCACACAAACAGGCTGGAAAATTATAAACAACACATTATCAAGTTCTAAGTAAAGAGGAGGGTATATGAGAAGGGAGAAGAAATTGAGAAAAGGGAGGAAGAGAGGACAAAAGGAAGAAACAGAGAAATAGTAAGTTGGAAGACAGACTGATGCTATTACTCAGAATGTAGCACAGAAAAATAATAAGATGGAAACAGACTGCCTGAGAAGTCCCAAGAACAAAGATAAAATGTAAGCAATATTAAAAGAAATAAGGTCTGAGTACTATCTAAAATTGGTGAAATATGTAAATAAATCTTCAGACTGAAAAAGCACAGTGATTCCCAAGCAGGATGAACACAAATCCACGGTCACATCCTAACTCCAAAAACAAAATGGAAATATTACAACCAAGAAAAGTTACCTACACAGAAATATCAAAACTAACAACAGACTTCTCATCAGCCCAATAGAGGCAAGAAGACAATGCAATTTTATACTGAAAGAACTAAGGGAAAATAATAGTCATCATAAAATTCTTATGCAGCTAAACTACTGTTCAATAAGATGAACATGAAAATAAAGAAAAGGCATTTTCTGACATAGAGTTTAACACTTAAAAACTCTCACTCAGGGGCTTCCCTGGTGGCGCGGTGGTTGGGAGTCCGCCTGCCGATGCGGGGGACGCGGGTTCGTGCCCCGGTCCAGGAGGATCCCACATGCCGCAGAGCAGCTGGGCCCGTGAGCCATGGCCGCTGAGCCTGCATGTCCGGAGCCTGTGCTCCGCAATGGGAGAGGCCACAACAGTGAGAGGCCCACACACCACAGAAGAAAAAAAAAAAAAATTAAAAAAACTCTCACTCAAAGAATTACAAAAGATAGATTTCTGAACGAATAGAAATAAACTCACATGGAAGAGTGAGAAGCAAGAAGCCAAGATGAGCTAAGAAACTGGAAAATGTGTGGGTAGATCTCAATGAGCACTGACTGTTAGCAAAAGTACTAATGCAAAAGGTTACTAACAAGGAGGAAGTAAAATAATAGGCAATAATGTGAAAGATGAAACAAATGCTGGAGAAAGTATTTTAAGATCTTATTTTATTTAAGAGGACAGTAGAAACAGTGATGAACTCTAGACTTCAATATTAGTATGCTATTGAAGTTTTCTGAGTTACCAATAAGAGAATAACAACAATGCATAACTTCTAATCATTAGAAGGGAAAAAGAATATAGAGAAACTTATCAATCTAACAGACATGAGTAAAGAAAAGCACCCCAAAAAAGTGAACAAGATGACGGAAATCAATATAAATATACAAGTAATTACAAAAAAGTTAATGGATTAAATGCCACAGTTAAGAGAGAGCTGTAATCATACTGGATTTAAAAACACACACAAAAGTCAAGCTACGAAGTATTTACTAAGAAAAGTATTTTTAACCCAAATACTAACCAAAAATACCAACAGTGATTGCTCAAAAAGAGACAAAAAGTAAACATTAAGGCAAGAATTAATACAATTAAAGAGTTCAATGTATTTTGACAAAAGGCTCTATTTACCAGAAAGCTTTCATTTCAATTTTGTATGAAGAGATATAAACAGCAAAAGCTGATAGATTTCTAAGGAAAAGCAAACCCATTTATAGTGTGGTAGCTTTTAACACATCTGTCTCATATTTAACAGAAGTAAGTAGTAAGTATACACAAGATTTGAACAACAAAATGAGCACTTTACCTGTAAAACTCTAAATTCAAGAGACTATAAGTCTTCCCATGTAAAAGTAGGGTATTTATAAAAACGGAAC
This sequence comes from Pseudorca crassidens, assembly GCF_039906515.1. Taxonomy (NCBI): domain Eukaryota; kingdom Metazoa; phylum Chordata; class Mammalia; order Artiodactyla; family Delphinidae; genus Pseudorca; species Pseudorca crassidens. The sequence goes on along the minus strand of NC_090296.1, from coordinate 63,399,101 downwards.
TATTAGGGGCTTCCCTGGTGGTCCAGTGGGTTAACACTCTGCACTCCCAAAGCAGGGAGGCCGGGTTCAATCCCTGGTCAGGGACCTAGGTCCCGCGTGCCGCAACTAATAGCTCACATGGCGCAACTAAAAAAGCCCACATGCCACAACTAAAAAGAGCCCACATGCAGCAAGGAAGATCCTGCACACAGAAACAAAGATCCTGAATGCTACAACTAAGACCCGGCACAGCCAAATAAAAAAGTAAATAAATAAGTAAATATTAAAAACAAGAAAAGTTTAAAAACTGAATTACTAAGGACACAAACTAAATAGAAAACGAACCAAGAATAACTTAGCACATACCATGCTCTCTGACCAAAACGAACTAAAATTAAGAATTAACAACTAGGGAATTCCCTGCTGGCACAGTGGTTAAGAATCCGCCTGCACGAGGAGGAGCTTCAACATGGCGGAAGACTAAGACGCGGAGATCACCTTCCTCGCCACAAATACATCAGAAATACATCTACATGTGTAAGACCTGGGTACAGGTCTTACACTCACAGAAGACCTCAGACTTCCCAAAAAGCAAGAAACTCCCCAAGTACCTGGGTAGGGCAAAAGAAAAAACAGAGACAAATGAATAGGGACACGACCTACATCTCTGGAAGGGAGCTGTGAAGGAAGGTTTCCACACATTAGGAAAGCCCTTCGCGAGCGGAGACGGCGGGTGGCGGAGGGGGGAAGCTTCGGAGCCACGGAGGAGAGCACAGCAACAGGGGTGCGGAGGGCAAAGTGGAGAGATTACTGCACAGTCAATCAGTGTCGACCAGCACTCACCAGCCCGAGAGGCTCGTCTGCTCACCCGCCTGGGCGGGCGGGGGCTGGGAGCTGAGGCTCGGGCTTCGGAGGTTGGATCCCAGGGAAACGACAGGGGTTGGCTGCATAAACATAGCCTGAAGGGGGCTAGTGCACCACAGCTAGCTGGGATGGAGTCCGGGGAAATGTCTGGAGCTGTCGAAGAGGCGAGACACTTTTTCTTGCCTCTTTGTTTCCTGGTCCGCGAGGAGAGGGGATTAAGAGCACCACTTAAAGGAGCTCCAGGGACGGGCGCGAGCTGCGGCTATCAGCGCGGACCCCAGAGACAGGTATGAGACACCAAGGCTGCTGCTGCAGCCACCAAGAAGCCTGTGTGCGAGCACAGGTCACTATCCACACCTCCCCTCCCGGGAGCCTGTGCAGCCCGCCACTGGTAGGGTCCCGTGATCCAGGGACAACTTCCCCAGGAGAACACACGGCGTACCTCATACTGCTGCAACGTCATGCTGGCCTCTGCCGCCGCAGGCTCGCCCCGCACTCCATACCCCTCCCTCCCCGCGGCCTGAGTGAGCCAGAGCCCCCGAATCAGTGGCTCCTTTAACCCTATCCTGTCTGAGCGAAGAACAGACACCCTCAGGCGACACATGCAGAGGCGGGTCCAAATCCAAAGCTGAACCCCAGGAGCTGTGCAAACAAAGAAGATAAAGGGAAATCTCTCCCAGCAACCTCAGGAGCAGCGGATTAAATCTCAACAGTCAAGTTGATGTACCCTGCATCTGTGGAATACCTGAATAGACAACGAATCATCCCAAATTCAGGAGGTGGACTTTGGGAGGAACAAAATATATTTTTTTTTCCGTTTTTCTCTTTTTGTGAGGGTGTATGTGTATCCTCCTGTGTGTGATTTTATCTGTTTAGCTTTGCTTTTACCATTTGTCCTAGGGTTCTGTCTGTCCGTTGTTTTTCGTTTTTTGGTGTTTTTGTTTAGTATAGTGTTTAGTGCTTCTTATCATTGGTGGATTTGTTTTCTGGTTTGGTCACTCTCTTCTTTCGTTCCTTTTCTTAATTTTTATTACTTACAAAAAATTTCTTTTTAATAATTATTTTTTATTTTAGTAACTTTTATTTTATCTTCTTCATTCTTTCTTTTTTTTCTCCGTTTTATTCTGAGCCGTGCGGATGACAGGCTCTTGGTGCTCCAGCCAGGCATCAGGGCTGTGCCTCTAAGGTGGGAGACCCAAATTCAGGACACTGGTCCACAAGAGACCTCCCAGGTCCACATAATATCAAAGGCAAAAATCTCCCAGAGATCTCCATCTCAACGCCAAGACCCACCTCCACACAACGACCACCAAGGTGTAGTGCTGGACACCCCATGCCAAACAACTAGCAAGACAGGAACAGAACCCCACCCATTAGCACAGATGCTACCTAAAATCATAAGGCCACAGACACCACAAAACACACCAACAGACGTGGACCTGCCCACCAGAAACAAAAGATCCAGCCTCATCCACTAGAACACAGGCACTAGTCCCCTCCACCAGGAAGCCTACACAACTCACTAAACCAACCTTAGCCACTGCGGACAGACACCAAAAACAACAAGAACTACGAACCTGCAGCCTGCGAAAAGGAGACCCCAAACACAGCAAGTTAAGCAAAATGAGAAGACACAGAAACACACAGCAGATGAAGGAGCAAGGTAAAAACCCACCAGACCTAACAAATGAAGAGGAAATAGGCAGTCTACGTGAAAAACAATTCTGAGTAATGACAGTAAACATGATCCAAAATCTTGGAAACAGAATGGAGAATATACAAGAAACATTTAACAAGGAACTAGAAGAACTAAAGAGCAAACAAACAATGGTGAACAACACAATAAATGAAAATAAAAATTCTCTAGAAGGAATCAATAGCAGAATAACTGAGGCAGAAGAATGGACAAGTGACCTGGAAGATAAAATAGTGGAAATAACTACTGCAGAGCAGAATAAAGAAAAAAGAATGAAAAGAACTGAGGACAGTCTCAGAGACCTCTGGGTCAACATTAAAAACACCAACATTCGAATTATAGGGATCCCAGAAGAAGAAGATAAAAAGAAAGGGACTGAGAAAATACTTAAAGAGATTATAATTGAAAACTTCCCTAATATGGGAAAGGAAATAGTTAATCACGTCCAGGCAGCACAGAGTCCCACACAGGATAAATCCAAAGAGAAACACACCAAGACACATATTAATCAAAGTATCAAAAATTAAATACAAAAAAAAATATTAAAAGCAGCAAGGGAAAAACAACAAATAACATACAAGGGAATCCCCATAAGGTTAACAGCTGATCTTTCAGCATTAACTCTGCAAGCCAGAAGGGAGTGGCAGGACATATTTAAAGTGATGAAGGGGAAAAACCTACAACCAAGATTACTTCACCCAGCAAGGATCTCATTCAGATTTGAAGGAGAAATTAAAAGCTTTACTGACAAGCAAAAACTAAGAGAATTCAGCACCACCAAACCAGCTTAACAACAAATGCTAAAGGAACTTCTCTAGGCAGTAAACATGAGAGAACGAAACACCTACAATAACAAACACAAAACAATTAAGAATATGGTAATAGGAACATATATATCAATAATTACCTTAAACGTAAATGGATTAACTGCTCCAACCAAAAGACAGAGACTGGCTGAATGGATACAAAAACAAGACCCGTATATATGCTGTCTACAAGAGACCCACTTCAGCCCTAGCAACACATACAGACTGAAAGTGAGGTGATGGAAAAAAGATATTCCATGCAAATGGAAATCAAAAGAAAGGTGGAGTAGCAATTCTCATTATCAGACAAAACAGACTTTAAAACAAAGACTATTATAAAAGACAAAGAAGGACACTACACAATGATCAAGGGATCAATCCAAGAAGAAGATACAATTGTAAATATGTATGAACCCAACATAGGAGGCACCTCAATACATAAGGCAAATACTAACAGCCATAAAAGGGGAAACTGACAGTAACACAATCACAGTAGGGGACTTTAACACCCCACTTTCACCAATGGACAGATCATCCAAAATGAAAATAAGGAAACACAAGCTTTAAATGATACATTAAACAAGATGGACTTAATTGATATTTATAAGACATTCTATCCAAAAACAACAGAATACACTTTCAAGTGCTCATGGAACATTCTCCAGGATACATTATAGCTTGGGTCACAAATCAAGCCTTGGTAAATTTAAGAAAATTGAAATTGTATCAAGTATCTTTTCCAACCACAATGCTATGAGACTAGATATCAATTACAGAAAAAATCGGTAAAAAATATAAACACATGGAGGCTAAACAATACACTACTTAATACCCAAGAGATCACTGAAGAAATCAAAGAGGAACTCAAAAAATACCTAGAAACAAATGACAATGAAAACATGACGACCGAAAACCTATGGGATGCAGCCAGAGCAGTTCTAAGAGGGAAGTTTATAGCAGTACAATCCTACCTCAGGAAACAAGAAACATCTCAAATAAACAACCTAACATTACACCTAAAGCAATTAGAGAAAGAAGACCAAAAACACCCCAAAGTTAGCAGAAGGAAAGAAATCATAAAGATCAGATCACAAATAAATGAAAAAGAAATGAAGGAAACAATAGCAAAGATCAATAAAACTAAAAGCTGGTTCTTTGAGAAGATAAACAAAATTGATAAACCATTAGCCAGACTCATCAAGAAAAAAAGGGAGAAGACACAAATCAATAGAATTAGAAATGAAAAAGGAGAAGTAACAACTGACACTGCAGAAATACAAAGGATCATCAGAGATTACTACAAACAACTATATGCCAATAAAATGGACAACCTGGAAGGAATGGACAAACTCTCAGAAATGCACAACCTTCCGAGACTGAACCAGGAAGAAATGGAAAATATGAACAGACCAATCACCAGCACTGAAATTGAAACTGGGATTAAAAATCTTCCAACAAACAAAAGCCCAGGACAAGATGGCTTCACAGGCAAATTCTATCAAACATTTAGAGAAGAGCTAACACCTAGCCTTCTCAAACTCTTCCAAAATACAGCAGAGGGAGGAACACTCCCAAACTCATTCTACGAGCCCACCATCACCCTGATACGAAACCAGACAAAGATATCACAAAGAAAGAAAACTACAGGCCAACAGCACGGATGAACATAGATGCAAAAACCCTCAACAAAATACTAGCAAACAGTATTCGACAGCAAGTTAAAAGGATCATACACCATGAGCAAGTGGGATTTATCCCAGGAATGCAAGGATTCTTCAATATACACAAATCAATCAATCAATGTGATACACAATATTAACAAACTGAAGGAGAAAAACCATATGATCATCTCAATAGATGCAGAGAAAGCTTTCGACACAATTCAACACCCATTTGTAGGCATAGAGGGAACTTTCCTCAACATAATAAAGGCCATATACAACAAAGCCACAGCCAGCATCGTCCTCAATGGTGAAAAACTGAAACCATTTCCACTAAGATCAGGAAGAAGACAAGGTTGCCCACTCTCACCACTACTATTCAACACAGATTTGGAAGTTTTAGCCACAGCAATCAGAGAAGAAAAAGAAATAAAAGGAATCCAAATCGGAAAAGAAGAAGTAAAGCTGTCACTGTTTGCAGATGACATGATACTATACATAGAGAATCCTAAAGATGCTACCATAAAACTACTAGAGCTAATCAATGAATCTGGTAAAGTAGGATACAAAATTAACGCACAGAAATCTCTTGCATTCCTATACACTAATGATCAAAAATCTGAGAGAGAAATTAAGGAAACACTCCCATGTACCACTGCAACATAAAGAATCAAATACCTAGCAATAAACCTACCTACGGAGACAAAAGACCTGTATGCGGTAAACTATAAGACACTGATGAAAGAAATTAAAGATGATACAAATAGATGGAGAAATATACCATGTTCTTGGATTGGAGGAATCAACATTTTGAAAATGACTATATACCCAAAGCAGTCTACAGATTCAGTGCAATCCCTATCAAACTACCAATGGCATTTTTCAAGAACTAGAACAAAAAATTTCACAATTTGAATGGAAACACAGAACACCCTGAATAGCCAAAGCAATCTTGAGAAAGAAAAATGGAGCTAGAGGAATTAGGCTCCTGGACTTCAGACTATACTACAAAGCTACAGTAAGCCAGACAGTATGGTATTGCCACAAAAACAGAAATTTAGATCAATGGAACAGGACAGAAAGCCCAGAGATAAACCCATGCGCATATGGTCACCTTATCTTTGATAAAGCAGGTGACAATATACAATGGAGAAAGGCAGCCTCTTCAATAAGTGGTGCTGGGAAAACTGGACAGCTACATGTAAAAGAATGAAATCAGAACACTCCCTAACACCATACACAAAAATAAACTCAAAATGAACTAAAGACCTAAATGTAAGGCCAGACACTTTCAAAGTCTTAGAAGAAAACATAGGAAGAACACTATTTGACATAAATCACAGCAAGATCCCTTTTGACCCACTCTTAAAGAAATGGAAATGAAAACAAAAATAAACAAATGGGACCTAATGAAACTTAAAAGCTTTTGCACAGCAAAGGAAAACATAAACAAGATGAAGAAACAACCCTCAGAATGGGAGAAAATAGTTGCAAATGAAGCAACTGACAAAGGATTAATCTCCAAAATATACAAGCAGCTCATGCAGCTCAATATCAAAAAACAAACGACCCACTCCAAAAATAGGCAAAAGACCTAAAAAGACATTTCTCCAAAGAAGATATACAGATTGCCAACAAACATATAAAAGGATGCTTAACATCAGTGAGCAGTAGAGAAATGCAACTCAAAACTACAATGCGGTATCACCTCACACCACTCAGAATGGCCATCATCCAAAAGTCTACAAACAATAAATGCTGGAAAAGGTGTGGAGAAAAGGGAACCCTCTTGCACTGTTGCTGGGAATGTAAATTGATACAGCCACTATGGAGAATAGTATGGAGGTTCCTTAAAAAACTAAAACTAGAGCTACCAGATGACCCAGCAATCCCACTAGTGGGCACATACCTTCAGAAAACCATAATTCAAAGAGTCATGTACCACAATGTTCACTGCAGCACTATTTACAATAGTCAGAACATGGAAGCAACCTAAGTGTCCATGACAGATGAATGGATAAAGAACATGTGGCACATTTATACAGTGGAATATTAGCCATAAAAAGAAGCGAAATTGAGTTATCTGTAGTGAGGTGGATGGACCTAGAGTCTGTCATATAGAGTGAAGTAAGTCAGAAAGAGAAAATAAATACCGTATGCTAACACATATATATGGAATCTAAAAAGAAAAAAAAAATGGTTCTAAGAACCTAGGGGCAGGATGAGAATAAAGACGCAGACATAGAGAATGGACTTGAGGACACGGGGAGGGGAAAGGGTAAGCTGGGACGAAGTGAGAGGTTGGCATGGACATATATACACTAACAAATGTAAAACAGATAGCTAGTGGGAAGCATCCACATAGTACAGGGAGATCAGCTCGGTGCTTTGTGACCACCTAAAGGGGTGGGATAGGGAGGATGGGAGGGAGATGCAAGAGGGAGGGGATACAGGGACATATGTATACGTACAGCTGATTCCCTTTGTTATACAGCAGAAACTAACACACCACTGTAAAGCAATTATACTCCAATAAAGATGTTAAAAAAAAGAAGAGAAAAAGGTAGAGGAAACAGATGAAATTAATTTGAATATATTATATTTAACCAATATATCAAAAATATTATTTCAATATATAATAAAAATTATTAGTGACATAAAAAAACCCTTAAACACAAAGTAAAATAAAAATTATTCTCTTGCTTTCAAAGATTCGACATAGGCACAGAGGAAATGAGGAGATACAGTGAAAAAGATAATCTTATAAACAAAGATACAATGTCTGATTTAAGAGCAACATCAATTCTATTTTATCAAACATACCAGAAGCATAGAGACATAAAGATAAGGCAAACAGTTATAATCACTTATGTTTACTTAATAGTTTACATTTGCATAGATAGCACTTTTACAGTTACACAAACATATCTTATTCATTCTCCACGAATATATATATATATATTTTTTTTTTTTTCCGATATGCGGGCCTCTCACTGTTGTGGCCTCTCCCGTCGCAGAGCACAGGCTCCGGATGCGCAGGCTCAGAGGCCATGGCTCACGGGCCTAGGTGCTCCGCGGCATGTGGGATCCTCCCGGACCGGGGTACGAACCCGTGTCCCCTGCATCAGCAGGCGGACTCTCAACCACTGCGCCACCAGGGAAGCCCTCCACGAATACATTTTTGAAATAGGTATATTATTTCCACTTTCTGAGGAAATTAAGCCTGAGAGAAGTTAGGTAACAAGTCCAGGTCACACAAAGCTATTAAACAGTTCCAAATCAGCTTTTCTGATCCCTCAATCAACACCACCATATTAGCTACACTTCAGGCAGTACACCAAAGCATAATATAACCTTGTGGCCAATTTTAATCAAATTCATTCTGAAAGAACGGTATTTTTAAAGAATTATTTGAAAGCTACACAGTCCTGTAGAGGCTGAGATAGATACTCTGAAGTTTTAGCATAGTGAAAATTTTTAGTTTGCTACTTCATGACCTCTTGCCTGAATTTTATTAGTAGCCTCCTACCTAATCTCACACCATTTGAAGGCCACTTTTTATCCGTCCTCCACATATTGCTACCAGAATAATTTACCAAACCTGAGTCCAACTACCGGTATCACTCATCAGCTTAAAATACTTAAGGCATTTCCCACTGTAAACAGGATAAGCCTGGGTTCCTTCACATGATATACAAGTCCTATTTTTCTTCCCTAACTTCCTAATATCTGTCCACTACCCACTACACAGTAAGAAACTAAATTATGACACATCCATACAAATGAATAGGCAGCCACTAAAAATATTCATAAAAGAACATTTTAATAAAACTGAAAAACATTAAGTATAGTTTAAAAAGCAAGTTATAAGTAGGTAATATCAGCGAGTTAGTGGAATAAGGAACTCTGAAAATCTTTTCCTCCATTAAAAACAGCTAAACAAAAGCAAAAACAGTAAAAGTCAACCTTTTCATAGACCTGGAAATTAATCAAAAGCTCGCAACAATCAAGCACATTTTTTCAAGAAAAATGGATGAATCTCAATAAGAACAGTTAGCTCTGTGGCATTTCAAACTTACTGTGTTCCCATTCCCCATCCTCATCTCCATAGCAGCCTTAAAAACCAACAGCCCAGGATCACAGTGAGAAACAGCAGCCTATGGGTCACTGGAGGAGTCAGAACAGAATTGGAGTTCTTTCAAAGCTTCACTCTAAGAGAAATGTCATTATTTGACTTATCTAGCTGCTCCTTCGAAAATCCAGCTTGCAAAGCTTGTCTTTATTTGAGTAACTCAGAACTCACACAAGGCAACAGCTTTTCCCCTGGAGACATTTGTGGAAAACAATCAGTGGCAATTATTTAACACCACAGCTGCCTGAGGCAGCAATCACTGATGAGGCAAACAACTAACAAAAAAAAACTTAAAAGGAAAAATATAGAGAATGTGCTATCCATAGGGAACTTTAAAGAGCTACGACATATTAAGGGGAGTATAGAAAGCCATGAGCTGAGCTGCAAGCATACTAAGGAAAGTCTGGAAAAAGATTTAAACTTTCACCTCTGTCTGATCTTGAGGTTACACAAGAAAGATGTGAAGGCTAAAAAAGTATTGTAAACGGTTTCTTGAATACTGACAGTATGTCCCAATACACACAGAGAGCTCCTTCGCAAAGACTAGGAAACTTACTGACTCCAGGCTTGTAAGGAAGTATCCGTGCAGGCATTAGCTGACCACTAAGTTGAACGAGTAAAGAATGTGGTGGTCACATAGGAGAAAGAAAATACACTGCACATAGTTCAGGAGAGTCATTAAAGAATCACACAGCAACAATAACAACAGAAACAACAAACCCTGGGGGAGAGGGAGAAAGTGGTTTCCAGAGTTGCTGTATTATTTAAAATGTCAGTTTTTCAACAAAATTACAAGACACACAAAGAAATAAGAAAGTATGCCCCTGCCGTGGTGCAACTAAGCCCGTGCACCACAACTGCTGCGCCTGCGCTCTACAGCCTGCGAGCCACAACAACTGAGCCCACGTGCCACAACTACTGAAGCCACATACCTAGAGCCTGGGCTCTGCAGAGAGAAGCCACTGCAACGAGAAGCCCATGCACCGCAACAAAGAGGAGCCCCCACTCATCGCAACTAGAGAAAGCCTGCGTGCAGCAATGAAGACCCAAGCAGCCAAAAATAAATAAGTAAATATAAATAAATTAAAAAAAAAAAAAAGGAAAGTATGCCCCAGCTCTCACGTGGAGGCAGGGAAGTTTGGCCTTTGGGAATGATCACTAAGACTCAGAAAGGAGACCTGGGCCTTGGGCTCCCAGAGAAAAAGAAGAAAAAGAAGGTAGTCAAAGAACCAGAGACTCAATACTAGGTTTTAAATAGTGACAATTACTTCAGAGAGGTTTGTCCCACAAGAGCCATACCACCCTCGAAGAATGTGGTCCAAGAGCAGGCACCCAAAATGCCTCTAGTGAAGAAAAAGAACTGTCATAGCCCTGTGAGGAGCCCCTAGAACCTGAGGCCACGTTACATGCTGGACGGACTGAGCTGTCACCCAGCCGCAGGAAGCAGGCACTTGGTCCATCCAAGTCACTCAGTGGGGAGAAGAGGAAGTCCATGTCCCCTGGCTTGAGGGTGAAGACCTCCCCAGACCCCATGCAGGTCGAGGAGGTAACCACAGCTGGCAAGAAGCTCAAAAAACACAAGAAGGAGAAAAAGGCCCAGGAAGCTACAGCCTTCTCAGCCAGGGACCCTTGGTTCTGAGAGGCCAGGGATGCTTTGTACACTTGCTCAGTTGGGAAAGATGGCATCTGGGAGCAGGCAGCCTCGGGACAGAAACAGAAGTAGGGGAGCCCCAGGGAACACAACGTGAAGATGAAGCAACATGAAGATGAAGGAGAAAAAGAAAATCCACCAGGAGGGAGATACCCCTCCTGGGGCACCCTGAGCTCTCCAGGTCCGGGTTGAGCAGCCCTAGGAAAGAAAGTAAAAAGAAGCCAGTCAAAGTTGAAGCTCCAGAATACATCCCAACAGGAGATGGCCCCAAGGCTCCTGTGAAGAAGAAAATGAAGTCCAAGAAAAAAGCAGAGCAGGCAGACATTGAGGAGCCAGCTCTGAAGAGGAAGAAGAGGCAGGAGAGCAGAGTAGGAGGAGAACCTTGGGATGAGGAGCACAACACGGACTTGGAGGTGGTGTTGGAAAAGAAAGGCAACAAGGACAACGCACACATAGGCCAGGTGCGGCCTGGTCCTCATCCCTCCAGTGCATCTTCCCTCCCCTAGATGCACACTCGCCTACTGCCAAGCCACAAGATCCTGGTCCCAGAGGCGTTAGGGACTCCAAAGGCCACCAGGCCAGCCTCTGCCACACCTCCAGCAGCAGGGAGCCCGTGGTCTCCAACACTTCATGCCACGACTTTGGCTGAGGGGCTTTCTGGTCCTTCAGAATCCCAGGCTGAGGCTGTCCTCCTCGTAACTGCTGCAGGGGGAGAAGAGGACACGTGCTCTGCCTGACCCACGCGTGACCACCTCCTCGCCTCCACTCAGGAGCATTTTTTTTTTGCCTTTCGCAGCTTTATATAAATATAATTGACATACAATAATCTGCACATATTTAAGGTGAACAATTTGATGAGTTTTGACATATGTATGCATCCAGGAAACCAGCAACGATTAAGGTAATGAACATACCCATGATTTGCAAAAGTTTCCTTGTGCCCCTTTGTAATCCATCCCTTCCTTCCCCATCCCCAGATAACCACTACTACTCTGTCACTATGAAGTAGCTTGCATTTTCTAGAATTTGTATATAATTGGGATTATAGAATATTTACTCTTTTTTTTTTTTTTTTTTGCGGTACGCGGGCCTCTCCCGTTGCAGAGCACAGGCTCCGGACGTGCAGGCTCAGTGGCCATGGGTCACGGGCCCAGCTGCTCCGTGGCATGTGGGATCTTCCCGGACAGGGGCACGAACCCGTGTCCCCTGCATCGGCAGGTGGACCCTCAACCACTGCACCACCAGGGAAGCCCTACTGTGTTTTAAACTGGCTTCTTTCACTTAGCATAACCATTTTGAGATTTATCTATATTGTTGCATGTATCAATAATTTGTTCCTTGTTATCAGCTGTCCAATATTTCTAGCATTGTTTGTTTTGATGTTAAAAACATTTTCAATTCTCAGTTGAATTGCCTAGGCACCTTTGTAACAAATCAACTGACTATGACCAAAACAAAACAAAAGCATGCCCCATGTACAGGAGAAAGATCAGTCAATAGAAACTGTCCCTGAGGAAGAACAAACATTAGATCTACTAGGCAAATACTATCATCTGTTTTAAATATGTTCCAAAAAATAAAGGAAACCATGTCTAAAGAACTAAAGGAAAGTGTGAGAATGGCACCTCACCAAGGAGAGGATATCAATAATGAGGTAGAAATTATGTTTAAAAAAAAGAGTTTAGGGCTTCCCTGGTGGCACAGTGGTTGAGAGTCCACCTGCCGATACAGGGGACACGGGTTCGTGCCCCGGTCTGCGAGGATCCCACATGCCACGGAGCGGCTGGGCCCGTGAGCCATGGCCGCTGAGCCTGCGTGTCCAGAGCCTGTGCTCCGCAACGGGAGAGGCCACAACCGTGAGAGGCCCGCGTACCGCAAAAAAAAAAAAAAAGAGTTTAAAAGTACAATACAAAATGAAAAGTTCACTAAAAGCTCAATAGCACATCTGAACTGGCAAAATAAAAAAATCAGCAAACTCAAAAGATTAAGTTAGTTGAGATTATCCAGTCTCATGAACAGAATTTAACAATAATGAAGAAAAATGAACAGAGCCTCAGAGACTTCTGAGTCACCATCAAATGCAGCAATACACATACAACAGGAGACCCAGGAGAGAAAAGAGAAAGAGACAGAAAAATTTCAAGAAATAATGGCTGAAATTTTTCCAAGTTTCATGAAAAACATTTATGTGGACATTTAAGAAACTCAATAAATTAGAAGTAGAATAAACTCAGAGACCCGTATCTAAGCACATCATAACAAAACTGTCAAAAGATAACAATAAAAAGAATCTTGAGAGCACCAAGAGAGAAGCAACACATCACTTAACAAGAAAGCCTCACTAAGAAAAATATCTGATTTGTCATCAGAAAACAGGAAGGCCAGAAGTCACTGAGATGACATAGTCAATGAGCTTAAAGAAAACACCTGGCAACCAGGAATTCTATACTCAGCAAAACTGTCCTCAAAAATTAAGGCAAAATTAAGGCATCCCTAGGTACACCAAAACTGAGAGAATTTGTTGCTAACAGGTCTGCCCTATAAAAATTACTAAAGTGAGTCCATCAAGATGAAATGAAAGGATTCTAGATAGTAACTCAAATCCACTGTAAAAAACACTTTGACCTGTAAATGAAAAAACAACATACCAAATATACAGCACCCCACTAAAACAGTGCTTAGAGGTAAATTTATAGCTTTAATAAACACCTTGATGCAGGTCTCAAAATCAATAACCTAATGTTCCACTTTAAAAAACTAGAAAACAAAAAGCAAAAGCATGCGGAAGAAAGGAAATAATAAAGATTAGAATGGAGATAAGTAAAATAGAGAAAAGAAAAACAATACCAAGGAATCAATGAAACCAAAATTAGTTCTTTGAAAAGATAACATTGATAAATCTTTGGCTAGACTATCCAATATAAAGAGAGATATGATTCAAATTACTAATCTGGAAAAGAGAACATTACTACCAATCTTACAGTAATAGAAAATATCTTAAGGGGATACTATGAGCATTTGTTGTTAGCAAGTTAGGTAACCTATATGGAATGGACAAATTCAAAGAAAAGACATAAAATGAACTACCAAAACTGACCCAAGAAGAAATAGAAAATCTGAATAGATCTATAAAAAGTAAAAAGAAGGACTGAGTAATAAAGAAAACTGACCTCAAAGAAAAGTCCAGGCCCAAATGGCTTCATAGGTGAATTCTATCAACTCTTCCAAAGAATAAAGAAGAGAACACTTTCAAACTGTATCAGTGAGGCCAGTATTACCCTCATTCCAAAATCAGACAAAAACATTACAAGAAAAGAAAACTACAGACCCATATTCCTTATGAATAAAGACACAAAAATCCTCAACAGAATACTAGAAAACTGAATATGGCAATATATTAAAAGAATTATACATAATGACCAAGTAGGATTTATCCCAGAATGCAAGGTCAGTTCAACATACAAAAATCAATCAATGCAATACACCATATTAATAAAAAGGTCAAAACCTACGTGATAGTCTCAACAGACACAGAAAAAGTACTTGACGATAGTCAACTTCCCTTAATGATAAAGAAACTCAAAAAGTTAGGAATAAAAAGTAATGTCCTCAAACTGATGAAGGGCATCTATGAAAAACCCACACCTAACTTCATACTGACTGGTAAAAGACCAAAAGTTCTACCCTTAAAAACATGAACAAGACAAGGATGTCTGCTTTTGCCACTTTTATTCAACACTGTACAGGAAGTTCTAGCCAAAGAAATTAGACATGAAAATAAATAAAAACCATATACACTATAAAGTGAGAAGCATTACATCTCTATTCACAAATGGTATGATTTTGTATATAAAAAATTCTAAGGAATACACACACAGAAATCTATACAAGTTAATAACAAGTTCAGCTAGGTTGAAGAATACAAGATGAATATACAAAATCAATCGCCTTTTTACCCACCACCAATGAAGAATTCAAAGTGAAATTAAGGAAACAACTTCATTTACAAAGCATGAAAAGAATAAAATACTTGGGAATAAATCTAACAAAAGAAATGTAAGATTTGTACCCTGAAAACTATAAAACATCAGTGAAAGAGACTAAAGAAGATCTAAACTAACTGAAAGACATTCTATGTTCATAGATAGGAAGACACAATATTGTTAAGATAGCAATATTCTCCCAAATATATCTAAAGATTAAATGCAACCTCTATCAAAATCCCAAGTGGCTCTTTTGTCGAAATTGAAAAGCTGATCCTAAAATTCATAGGAAAACACAGGGGACCCAGAATAATCAAAACAATCTTGAAAAAGAAGAACATCAAAAGGTACCAGCTTCCAGTTATAAAATTAATAAGTCATGGGGAATGTACAGCATGTGTGACTACAGTTAATACTGTATTACATATTTGAGAAGTGCTAAGAATAGATCTTAAAAGTTGTCACCACAAGAAAAGAAAAATGTTGTAATTATGTATTTGGTGACAAACATCAACTATACAAATATCAAATCATGTTGTACACCTGAAACTAACATAATGTTATGTATCAATAATACCATAATACGTCAACTGAAAAAAAGAGAAGAAAAAGAAGAACAAAGCTGGAAAACTGACACTTTCCAGTTTCTAAGCTTACTACAAATTACAGCGATCAAGATAGGGTGGTGCTGCTATAAGGATAAACATACAGATGAGTGGAATAAAGTTGAGAGTCCAGAAATAAACTCTTACACTGATGGTCAAATGATTTTAAACAAGGGTATTAAGACAACTCAACAGGGGAAAAACAGTTGTTTCAACAAATGGTGCTGTGACAACTGAATATCAATATGCAAAAGAATGAAGCAGGATCACTACCTCATACCATATATAAAAATTAACTCAAAATGGACCAAAGCCCTAATTGTAAAAGCTAAAACTATAAAACTCTTAGAAGAAAACATGATCTTGGACTAGTCAACTGTTTCTTAGATATGACACCAAACTCACAAGAAACAATAAAAAATAAACTGGACTTCATCAAAACTCAGAATTGTTTTGCCTTAAAGGGCACTACAAGAAAAAAAGTGAAAAGACAATCTACAGAATAAGAGAAAATATTTGCAAATTGTATATCTGACAAAAGAAACAAGAAGCCAATTAAAAATAGGGAAAGGATTTGAATAGACATTTCTCCAAAGGAGGTATACAAATGGTTAATAAGCACACGAAAAGATACTCAACCTCATTAGCCATCAGGGAAATGCAAATCAAAATCAAAATGTGATACCACTACCCATCCACTATGATGACTATACCCAGAAAGACAGACAGTAACAAGTGTTCGGAAATTACAATGCCTTCATACATTGCTGGTGGAATATAAATTATGCAGCTACTTTGGAAATGGTTTGGCAATTCCTCAAAAAGGTAAATATGGAATTAACATATTACCCAGCAATTCAACTCCTACAACAGTACATACCCAAGAATTGAAAACATATGACCACACAAATGTTCATATCATTATTCATAACAGTAAAAAAGTGGAAACAACCCAAATGGCCATCAACTGATAAATAAAATATTGTATATCCATAGTTATTATTAAGCCATAAAAAGAGATGAAATACTGTTACATGCTAAAACAGTGATGAACCTTGAAAACATCATTAAGTGAAAGAAGCCAGACACAAAAACCACATATTTTGTGATTCCATTTATATGAAACATCTAGAGTGATCAAATACATAGAGATAGAAGTAAATTAATGGTTGCCAGGGTTAGAGAGTAAGGGGAAATGGAGAGTGACTACTAATGGGTGTAGGTTTCTGTTTTACTGATCTATCTCTTTTAGCCAGCCTAATATTCAACTCCTTGACATCCCGATTTGTGAGATCTGCCAGACCCTATCTGACTAACTAAATCTGAAAGCTAGAACTTCTTGGCTAGTCTGAAAAGAATTACTCTGAAAAGAAATAGAATTAATGGAAATCAGACTGAAAAAATATTTTTTTCCTAAATCTAGAAATTGCAAACTGTTATATCACCAATTAGAGATGTTTACTTCAAGCAAATGTACCACCTTCACTTTTACAGAGCCAAAGATTAGCCAGCTCCTAGTATACAACTATTATATAAAATAATGTCTTCTTTGTTTTTTTAATTGAGTAGTCAGACAATAGGAAAGCAATCAAAATACAGTACTACTAATGTTCTGGATTCAGTTCTATACCTCCAAAATAGAAAATAGTTTCTCAATTCATATCCCTAAACTCAAAGGCATCCTTCTGAATACTGAAAATAGTTAAACATATGCATATTTTAAAATGAGTAAGGGGAAGTAAATACTATTACACTAGGAAAAGAAAATATACTTTAAAACAACAGAGGATAAAAGCAGAATGAGTTAGAATGGGAGAAGTTAATTTTAAACACTGTATAGACCATGCTTCTCAAATTATCTATAAAGGGACAGTTTTTTTTAATTTTTTAAATTCCAATTCAACACAAACCAAAGCTTACAATAAATTACTAGAAAATAAAGTGAAAAGCACCTAGAATGGTCTATACTCTATTCAACGAGACAAGTCCTTAATCACACGATTGGATGTCACAGCATTATCAAATTGAGATAAGCTTCTCAACACCTCAATTTCTGCACTTAACATGTTACAGACCTGTAATAAACAGCCGGTAAACTAGCACCAGTCTGCAGGCTACATTTTGAGTAAGAGTAGTACTGACTGGGAAGGAATGATGCAGAGGTTTTGATGTATAGACTGAGTAGCCTTGATACTGGTACGGGAGGTGAGAAATCTGTTCCTGCAATGAATTCACCAATAAAACATGATTTCAAAAGGTAGAATGATATAGTCAGAGAAGTGGCATAATCTCTACTTCCTAAATTCTCATTAAAACCTGGTTACCAAATCTCATAAATCATCTCCCCACATTATCTCCCACATACTCAATCCTTTCTATTCACCTTGCCATTAAATCGTAATTTCTAGGGTGAGGCCTGATATCTTTATTTTTTAAAAGCTTGGAAGACCACTGCCTTCAACATTCCTGCATTCATAGCTGTGCTCTTATCATTACCTTCCCCCAAACTGCTCTTCTTCTACTTCTATCTACTGAAATTCTAATAATCTTTCAAGGTACACCTCAAACGACCCAGCTTCATGAAGCTTTCTCCAAGGCCTCCCATTTATATATGATCCTCTGTCTTTAACACTCATAACATGTTTCATATTTGACATGACTCTCTTACTATACCATCAACTTCTTTATTCCTTTGCAGTTGCCCAAAACCTAGCAAAGCACTATATATAGTTAGTTATTCAAATGGTTGCTCAGATCTATTATTTTCAGATTTTTAAAGAAATAAACAGAAGCAAAGATGAATACTTATTTTTCTTAAAGACAATTTTCAGATTTTCAAAGAAATAAATGGAAGCAAAGATGAATAATCATTTTTCTTAAAGACAATTTACAAGAAATGGCATGATTACAAGAAGCAGCTTACAGTAACAACCAACTTGCCTCTAGAAGGCCCTAAGGACAACTGATGGGAAAAAAAAAAAAGACTGGGAACCTTGAAGCTACTGATTTGAAAAAATTCAGACAATGACAACAAATTTTTGGTAACACAAATACACCTTTTACTAGCTATGCTACTTTAGTTTGGGGTGGTGAAGCAAAGAATAATTTTGCTAAGCAATGCAATTTAAAGATTTGTTTATGCAAAATAAAATACCAACAATGAATTTCATTTCCTTTCATTCGTTCAATTCTTTACTTTCCCAAAATATAACTTTTAAATAAGTCTCTCTCTAACTTACCCATTTTTAATAGGTTAAAGACTGAAAATAAAGTACAGAATCTAGACCATTATCAAGTTATTCAGAGGTTTATACTCTATTTTTTAAAAACAAACTTTGCTTGACTTTGAATAGGTCATAATATCTGATTCAATTTTATCATCTTTAAGGTTCCAATTAAAATTTGAATGTTTTAAATTCTTCCATAAATTCTGTGCTTCAAATGCATTTTTTTCATGTAATCTTCCAATAATACCTGAGATGTTACTATTTTAATTTTACAGACAGGCAAAGTATCTATAAAGTGTTAAGTAGATAATACAGCTGAGATCAGAACACAGATATTATGACTTTCCCCACTATATCACCCTGCTTACGAGCCATTTAATACTCAAGTTTCCGTGGGGATCAATTACTATTTGCCACACTGGTCTGTTGAAAAAATTAAGTCAGGTAACACATGTGAAATGCTTGGTCCAGAACCTGTCACATATAAATGTTCAAAAATATTAACTCTTATTTCCAATATATGACAGCTGCTTCTATAAAAATGTTTATTCTTTAAAAACTTCCCAAAGATAATGAAGAGATGGAACCATTATTTATTAAGTAATTATTAGAATGCTAACAATTCCTGAGAATCATAATGTTCAACTAAAGGAATATACCTAAATTCTAAAATCAACCCCCAAATAATATTTAGATTAGTTCAAATTTTTCACTATTCTAAACAACACTGCAGTGATCCTACACACTCATCCACTTACTTCCTTAGAAAAAATACTAAGAGGGACTTCCCTGGTGGCGCAGTGGTTAAGAATCTGCCTGCCAATGCAGGGGACACGGGTTCGAGCCCTGGTCCAGCGAGATCCCACATGCCGCGGAGCAACTAAGCCCATGTGCCACAACTACTAAGCCTGCACTCCAGAGCCTGCAAGCTACAACTACTGAGCCCAAGTGCCACAACTACTGAAGCCCACGCACCCAGAGCCCATGCTCTGCAACAAGAGAAGCCACCGCAATGAGAAACCTGTGGACTGCAACGAAGAGTAATCCCCGCTCACCACAACTAGAGAAAGGCTGCACAAAGACCCAACGCAGCCAAAAATAAAATAAATAAATTTATCAAAAAAAAAAGAAAAAATATTAAGAAATGGAAGTGCTAGTTTCAAAGCATATACATATGTACATTTAAATTTTTGACAGTTAACAAACTGCCCTCTAATTTAGATTCAGCCAGTAATGTATGAGAGAATCTCTTTCCATATTTCATAAATTTTTAACAGTCCATAAATTAAGGAAATTAACTTCTTTAAACGTTGCAAGTGTTTCTTGCAACGTTTGTTCTGTTCGTCTTTTATCTCTGTTAATGATGGGTTTTACTATTAGAAATTTAAAATGTTTTATAAAGGCAAATTTACCAATCATTTTCATGACAATTTCTAACTTTGCTGTGAGTTTTAAGAGTTGTCTTCCTTATCCCAATATTTCAAATATATTTGCTTAATTTGCCTTCCATTTTATACTAAAGAATCAAAATAATGTAGAACAAATTCTGTTATAAGATATAAAGTAGTGATCTATAAATGTTTTTATCCAAATGAACATTCTTTCCTCCTAATCTTTATCTAAACCACCATTTAATGAAGTGGTCACATGTGCTCCTTCTGCAGCAAACAGAAGTCATCCCTTTTAAATTTAACATCCTTTTTAAATGTACCTATTCTTTTTTGTTTTTTTTGCGGGGGGGCCCACACTGCACAGCATGCGGGATCCTAGTTCCCTGACCAGGGATCGAACCTGCGTCCCCTGCATTGGAAGCACAGAGTCTTAACCACTGGACCACCAAGGAAGTCCCTAAATGTACCTATTCTTGACCATAAAAAAGATGTGCAAATCCTTCTTAGAGAAAAATATAAATTTTTTTATTTACAACCTTTAAGGAAAGCCTAATTAAATAAATGGAGACCCCTTGGGATAGGAAGAATACAGCTGATCCTTGAACAAGACAGGTCTGAACTGCACGAATCCACTTATACATGAATTTTTTTCAATAGTAAATACTACAGCACTACACAATCCACAGTTGGTTGAATCTGTGGAGGCAGAAGCAGCGATATGGACGGCCGACTATAAGTTACATGTTGATTTTCAACTGTGTGGAGGGTTGGTGCCCCAACACCCACACTGTTCTAGGGTCAACTGTAGATATACTATAGACGTCAATCTCCTTTAAATTAAACCTATAGATTCAAGGCAATACAATTTTTAAAATCCTAACAATATTATACACAGAATTTAACAAGCTGATTCTCAAATTCATATGGAAAAGCAAAAGTACAAAATACAAATAGATTTATATTAGCCTCCTGTGGCTGCTGTGACACATTAGAGCCACAAACTCAGTATTCTGTTCCATCTCCACATCTCCTTCTCCTCTGTGTCTGTCTACAAGTCAGTTTATTCTGTTAGATTGCGGGGGGGGGAGTGGGTGGTATATACTTCAAAGATGACATGCTGTTGTGCTCACTAGACATAAGTTTTTAAAAAATTAGATGTTATATAAGGGTCATGAAGATTTCTTTCAGTAATGGTGAAGATTATCTCATAACCTCTGCCATAATGCCATAAACATTTTTCATGTAATGTCCCATTTTTTTGTTTTTCTTTGTTCTTCTGTTTCACATAGGACAGATTTTAGATTCTGAGCCAGTTTTTTTGCACAGGTCCTTCAGGTAACCCAAGGATTCTTTCTGATCAGAATACTGACTTTAAACGTTTTTTCTACCATTCTTAATTGAAAGGAAGTTACTCACAGAAGAGCAACTTCACTCTCCTCATACCTAATATATTCATTCATGAACTACATAATATTTACGAAGCGCCTTTCATATGCCAGGCACTATGCTGAGTCTAGGGATATGAGGTTGAAGAGACATGCTTCTACTCTCCGGAAGGCTTAAGATACAGGCATGCAAATAAGTAATTACACTGTAATAAATAACCAAATTACTAGAAGTAAGTAGGAAAGTCCCTATACCTACCAGATGATAAGAGAAGACTTCACCAAAGCTCTACAGATTTTCCCCTGAGACTGAAGGAAGAGTAAAGGCTTTCAGGTATAAGTATGATTTTCTTTCCCTGCTTTTTCTTTAATACAATTGCCATTTTACATAATATAGTATTAGGTGCCTTCTTAATAGCATCTGATCTACTTTCTCACTGCACCAGCGGGCTTCCTAGAATACAATTCTTATTATCACTCATATTCATGTAATACTGCTCTTACGTGAAGTATACCTAACTCATGGTTGGTCCATAATTAATGGATAGTGGTATTTTCTAAAAATGCATTAATGCACACATCCAAACCATATTAAGTTTTCAATTTAGAGTTCATACAAAGTCTACTTCCTTTCTATAGTAGTTATAGCTCCAGACTGCAGTTTTGAAATCCAATAAGTGGGATTATTATTTTGTTGTTGATACTTCTTTCTTTCTTCCTCCTTCCTTCCTCCCTCTTATTCTTTCTTTCTTAATAAGAAGGTTAAAAGAAATGGGTTATTAATGACAGTACAGTAAATAACATTAGCAAAAGCACAGGCATCACAGAAAGTGATGTCTCATTCAGTATTACTGAAATGTAAAATACCAGAGAGGGGTAACAAGAGGTTGAAGAAGATAATGTGACTAAGGTAAATTTATTTTTCTTTTTCTACCACATTGTCAAAGATGCAAGTTTCATGTCTTAGTAACCTGGCGATGACGATGCCATTTACACAAATAGAAAAAAAAGAAAGAATGAAAACAATTTAGATTGTGTAGACATTTGATCTTAGAAAGAATAGATCTAACAAACATACTAATCGCCTATTTTTCTATTCTCTCCAAAATCTATTTCTACTGCATGATCCTTCTAAAAGACACATTAAATAATATATGAACATACATATATATACAAATTGTGATTGAATTTAGAATCCAGAAAAAACAATGTTTTAACCAAAAAAAAAAAGAAAGAAAGAAAGAAAGAAAAAGGTATGCTTTCTTTTCTAGGACACTGAAAACTTGTAACCCAACATGTTTCTCTTTTCACTTTGGCTGCCAGGAAATCTAAGAATCAAATTCAATGCCTTATAGCTATAATCAGCTCATCTCTGGAACCTGATAATGTTACCTTTAAGTAATGGCTCTTCGGTTGCTTGTTTTATCACTAATTGTTCTATTCCACATTTTATTCAGTCCTATAAGCCATGTAAAATTCTTTGGATGCAATAAAATCCTTAATGAAAGAAACATTAATGCAAAAATGGCTTACAATATTTTGAAACAGCTTGTTTTACTAAGCAAATTAATCAGTAATATTGTTTATGTAAATAATCTGCTCAGTAAATCACTTCTTCATAAATACACAAAGATAAAACATTTCAATGAAGTCAAATTAATTTTTTAAATCAGTAAGAGTCAAATTAAAGACTATAGTTTATACAAATTAAAGAATATAAAGAGTCTAATGACATGTATATAGGATTACTTGCTAACTTTGCCCATCAAATCCTAAGAACATATTCAAATATCAAGTTAGTTTATTTTTATAGGCAGTTTACACTTCACAATGACTCCTACACATTTTCAGATTTCCAGGCATATCCGTTCCAAGTTAATCTACACCACTTTCAAGTTATTTACTTAATGAACATATACGGTACTTGTTTCTTTTATACATTACTTTTTATACCTAATGAACACTAGGTTATTTTTTTCTAAGATATTTTATTTTTTTTTCTAAGATATTTTAATCTGATTTTCTTTCTGAAAACATTAATATATTCAGATTGGAGAACAATTAGATATTTTTCAGATATAATCAATAATCAACTGATCATAAATTTCTTCTCTGAATGTAAAAAAGTAAAAATATGGGGGCCGAGTTGCTTTGTATGAAGCCAATTTTCAGTCTCATTCATTTAAGAGAACCTCTTATTATCAGCATCTGATGTCCAGTGCCTTGAAAATTGTTGTTTACGTTTCAGGGGTTTTTTTGTTCTTTTGTTTGTCTGTTTCAAGCAGGTACGAACATCAGATAAGGAAAGTCATTCCTGACATATGGCAAACAAACGAGGTATACCTTCAGCTACTCCAGTTTAATGTCTTAAGAGTTTCCAGCCCATGGTGAGAGGAAAGGGAATCCAGGTAGAGCCAGTGGAATCCATGAGTTGAGAAAATGAGCTGATAGTGCAAGGAAACCAAGGTAATTAGAGGCCACAGGACAGAGCACCAAAGAGGAGAGAGCTGTATACAGTGAGATCCTCGAAGACTGGAGAGGGTTCTCTTTCAGTATGATCATAAATAGTTGCAAGGAAACTTCCCAAGACAGGAAAAAGTACTATGTGAGAGAATATGAGAGAACAGTACCAGATACTCACATAAGCTGGGGAACAGCACCTGTTCCCAAGAGTGGGGCTACAAAAAATCCCTCATACCTGTGGGCACTGAATAGAATACTCAGGAAGGTATTGCCTCACAGTAGGTAATAATCATCCCTAGATGGATCCACTCAACAAACCCTAAAAGCAAGACCTGAAATGATTAAACTGTTTTCAAGTAATTTAACTGCATCCCAGTAAAAAGCTCAAGAATTTATAGGAATACAAAAATATCCAGAAGCTAAGAAGGTAAAATTCAAATATGAGACATCCAAAGATTACTCAGCATACAAAGAGGCAAGAAAACAACCCAGGATGAGAAGAATAATCAACTGATGGAACTGACCCAGAATAGATAGAGATGTTAGAATGAGCAGAGGATATTAAGTTATTTTACTTGTATTCCACATGTTCAAGAAGCTAAGAAGATATACAGACAATATAATTTTATACACACACACACACAAAATGAACTAGATAAAAACTACATCTGAGATGAAAAATAAACTAGTGGGATTAATGGCAGATTGCATGTAGCAGAAGAGACTAGTGAATTTGAAGAGTAGAAATAGGAACTACTCAAGATAAAACAGAAGAAAGAATCTAAAAAAATGAAAAGAATATCAGTTCTTTTCCAAAAGCTATGAGTCCCTCCAATATACTAATAATACTTCCTAATATATGAATCTGATATTAATACTTTTTAATATACTAATAAATGAAATAAATAAAAGAATAAATAAATAAAAGTAGGGAGGGGAGAAATAACTGGGAGGAAATGTCCCAAAATTTTCCAAACTTTATGAAAACTCTAAACCCACAAATCTAAGAATCTTGATGAACCCCATGGCAAGAAATATTGAGAAAACTGCACCATGGCACATCATAATCAAACTGCTCAAAACCAATGATGAAGAGAAAATCTTAAAAGCATCCAAAAAAAACTAATTATATATATATATAAATTATATATATATATAAATTATATATATATATATATATATATATATACACACACATACATACAGAGTAAGATAAAGATTACAGCAGACCTAGGGCCCCAGCGCCCGGGCCATGGCGGCAGCGGTGGCGGGAGCTGCTGTCTAAGCAGCGGCTGCGGACCGAGTGAACTCGGCCGGGGAGCCCGGGCACCGGGAGAGGCGCTGTGGTGGTGGGAGCGCAGACGGCTGGAGACTGCCTACCTCTCCTCCTCCCCGGCGGCGGAGGCCTCGTGGCGGGGGTCTGTGCCCGGTCACCATGACGACGCTGACGAATGCCCAGAATGAAAGCAAAACGTGGGAACTGAGTCTGTATGAGCTCCACCGGACCCCTCAGATGTGCCAGAGAGGTAGAGCAAGTATTACTATCTTCATTTGAAAGATAGTAAACAGTTTGAAATTACCTTCGCCGCTCCTCAGTTCCGCATGATGGGTCAGTGCATGTAAGACTCACCTTCAGAGTTTATTAAAAATGGAATTCCCGCTGGCCCCTACCTGTAACATTGCGATACAGTAATGGGATGGGACCCTAGAATCTTCATTTTTAACATGCATCCTAGAGGATTCTTATATAGGTAGTACCAGGACTGCACTGTAAGAAATTCTGTTGACCAAGTAAGTCTTCCACAGATGGAAAATCTATGCCATGCCCATCCCTAGGCCTATCACCAAATCTCAGATCCTCCTATTCCAAAGCTCCTACTCTTAGAATTCCCAATTTCCTCAAGTGGACAACGGGAGGTACCCAAATTCTGACATCTCACTGTATTTCTCAAGACTCCAAGTTCATGGACCACTTGTTTCTAAAACCCCTTTCCCCCCAACCCACCCACTGCCTTTCCACTCATCGACACCTCCAGGAAGCCATCATGGATGGCACAGAGATTGCAGTTTCCCCTCGGTCGCTGCATTCAGAGGTCATGTGCCCCATCTGCCTGGACATGCTAAAGAATACGATGACAACCAAGGAGTGCCTCCACCAATTCTGCTCTGATTGCACTGTCACGGCCCTGCGCAGCGGGAACAAGGAATGCCCTACCTGCGGAAAGAAGCTGGTATCCAAGCGGTCTCTGTGGCCAGACCCCAACTTCGATGCTCTGATCTCTAAGATCTACCCCAGCCGGGAGGACTATGAGGCCCACCAAGACAGGGTGCTCATCCGCCTCAGCCACCTGCACAACCAGCAGGTGCTGAGCTCCAGCACTGAGGAGGGGCTGCACATGCAGGCCATGCACAGGGCCCAGCATGTGAGATGGCGGATGCCTGGGTCAGATCAGACCACAACAATAAGTCAGGAGGAATGAGAACCGGGGGAGGGAGAAGGGGGTGGAGAGGACGTGAGCTCAGACTCTGCCCCTGACTGTGCCCCAAGCCCTGCTCCCAAGCGACCCCATAGAGGAGGCACCGGGGGAGCAGTGTAGGGACAGAGGGAGGTGGCACTGGTGGGGTGGGTGGAGGTGCCGGTTCTGAAGACTCTGGTGACCAGGGAGGGACCCTGGGAGGAAGAACCTTGCCCCCCACCAAGCCCTCCTGGGGCTTCCAGTCCCCCAGAGCCAGGTGGAGAAACTGAGCTCGTGTTCCGGCCCCACCCTCTGCTCGTGGAGAAGGGAGAATACTGCCAAACTAGGTATGTGAAGACAACTGGGAATGCCACAGTGGACCATCTCTCCAAGTACTTGGCCCTGCGCACGGCCTTCGAACGGAGGCATCAGCAAGAGGCAGGGGAGCCAGGAGGGCCTGGAGGGGGCGCCTCTGACGCTGGAGGACCTGATGGGGGAGGCGGGGAGGGTGGGGGTGCCAGAGGAGGTGACTGCTCTGAAGAGCCTGCCTTGCCCAGTCTGGAGGGTGTCAGCGAAAAGCAGTATACCATCTACATCGCCCCCGGGGGTGGAGCTTTCATGACACTGAATGGCTCGCTGACCCTGGAGCTGCTGAATGAGAAGTTCTGGAAAGTGTCCCAACCACTGGAGCTCTGCTATGCCCTCACCAAGGATCCAAAGTAACCCCGCAAGGGGACAGCCAGAGGATGGGGACCATGGGGTGTCCCTGAGTCCTGGCCCACCACCCAGCTTCTTTGTCCCCCAGAGTCCCCCAGCCCGGCCAGCCAGCAAGAGGACACAAACGAGGACAAGTGGCTTTTATACAATTATCTATATCAGATTCTTCTATATTGTACAGAGTGGGGCCTGCGCCCCCATCTACTGACTTTTCTGTTGCCCCCAACCTCCCATCCATGCAAGATGTTGGGAAGGGTGAAGAGCCCTTCCCTTCACGCCCTTCTACCAACAACAACAAATTTGCTTTTTTTCCTCTTCGGGGAGGGAAAAAAAAAAAAAAAAGATAACAGCAGACTTCTTATCAGAAACAATGCAAGCAAAAAAACAGTGGAGTAAAATCTTTCAAGGACAAAGGAAAAAAGCCATCAACCAAGAATTCTAATCATAGCAAAACATCTTTCAAAAAAGAAGAGAAAATAAAGACGTTTTAACATAAACAAAAGCATAAGGGATCCATCACCAGCAGACCATCATTACAAAACAAATGTTAAAGGAAATCCTTCCAACAAAAACAAAATGATGCTGGCTGGCTGGAAATATCCATCTCTGCAAAGGAATGAAGAGCGCTCAAAATGGTACCACATGGGTAAATATATATCTTTTTCCTCATTATTTAAAAGTATCTAAAAGATAACTGCTTGCTTAGACAAAACAATTACAGGGTTTACAACATGTATCAATATAAGTGAATGTATGACCAGAAAAGTATAAAGGCTGGGAAGAGAAATTAAAGTACACTCTGTAAAGTTCTTACACAACACAAGAAGTGGTAGAATATCACTTAATAGTAAGTAGACTCTGAGAAGTTGAAGATATATAAATCATACTATAAATCATATAATAACAACTAAAATAAAAGATTATAGCTAATAAGACAAATTTTAAAAATCATAAATGTATTCAACTAATATAAAAAAAGGGAAAACAGAAAACTAAGAAAAGATAAGCCAAATAGAAAACAGCAAGATAACAGACACAAACTTAAATCAAACTCAAACAAATCAATAATGACTTTAAATGTATGTCATCCAGATCTAAATGGCAAGTTATTGGTCTGAATCTGAAATGAACAATTACAAGTAATGAGACTAAATCAGTAATCAAAAACCTCCTAACAAAGAAATGTCCAGAACCAGATGGCTTCACTGGTGAATTCTGCCAAACATTTAAAGAATTCATACCAATCCTTCTCAAACTCTTTTCCATATAATGGAAACAGAGGGAGTACTTCCAAACTCATTTTGCAAAGCTAGCATTACCCTGATAACATAACCAGACAAAATCACTACAGAGAAAGAAAAAAAAAAAAGAAAAGAAAAGAACGTTACAGGCCAATATACCTGGAAAACATAGATCCTTAACAAAACATTGGCAAACCAAACGCAACAATATATTAAAAGGATCATAACCATGATTAAGCGGGATTTATTCCAGGCATGCAAGAATGGTTCAAACATCACAAATTAACCAATGTGATTCACAGATTAACAAAATGAAGGTTAAAAGTCATATGATCATCTCAACAGATACAGAAAAAGCATTTTAAAAAAACTCAACATCACATTCATAATAAATACTCTCAACAAACTGGGTATAGAGGGAATGTACTGCCACATAATAAAGGTCATATATGACAAGCCTACAGCTAACATCATATTCAATGGTGAAAAGCTGAAAGAGCAAGGTGCCCACTCTCATCACTCCTATTCAACACAGTATTGGAAGTCCTAGCCAGAGCAATTTGGCCAAAGAGGCAAGAAAAAGAAAAAATAAAAGCCACCAAAATCTGAAAGGAAGAAGTATACCTGTTTCTATTTGCACATGACATGATCTTATAATATAGAAAACCCTAAAGACTCCACTAGAAAACTATCAGACTAATAAATGAATTCAGTACAATTACACAATACAAAATCAACATACAAAAATCAGTTGTGTGGAAATGTAAATTTGTCCAGTCACTATGAAAAATAGTATAAAGGTTCCTCAAAAAGTTAACAATAGAGGGACTTTCCTGGCAGTCCAGTGGTTAAGACTCCACGCTACCACTGCAGGGGGCATGGGTTTGATCCCTGGTTGGGAAACTAAGATCCCACCTCAGGCGGCGTGGCCAAGAAATTTAAAAAAATGTTAAAAAAAAAAAAGGGGGAACTTACCTTGTGACGCAGTGGTTAAGAATTCACCTGCCAATGCAGAGGACACAGGTTCAATCCCTGGTCCAGGGAGATCCCACATGCCACGGAGCAACTAAGCCCACATGCCACAACTACTGAGCCTGCGCTCTAGAGCCCACAAGCCACAACTAGTGAGCCCACACACCACAACTACTGAAGCCCACATGCCTAGAGCCTGTGCTCCGCAACAAGAGAAGCCACCGCAATGAGAAGCCCACGCACCACAACGAAGAGTAGCCCCCACTTGCCGCAACTAGAGAAAGCCCACACACAGCACTGAAGACCCAACACAGCCAAAAATAAATAAATAATTTTTTTAAAAAAAATTAACAATAGAACTACCACATGATCCAGCAATTCTACTTCTGGGTATATACCCAAAGGAGACGAAACCACTACTTTGAAGAGATATCTGCACTCCCATGTTCAGTGCAGCATTATTTACAACAGCCAAGACATGGAAACAACCTAAGTGTCTGGCAACAGATGAATGGATAAAGAAAATGTGGTATATACTCATTTGTATGGACATGTGTATATCCATACAAAGGAATATTATTCAGTCAAAAAAAAGAAGAAAATCCTGTCATTTGCTACAGCATAGGTAGACTTTGAGGGCATCATGCTAAGTGAAATAAGACAGAGAAAGACAAATATTGTATGATCTCGTTTATATGTGAAATTTAAAGACAGCAAACTCATAGAAACAGAGAACAGAATGGTGGTTGAGGCAGGAGGTAGGGGTGGGGAAAATGGGTGAAGAGAGTGAAAAGGTATAAATTTTTAGTTATAAGATAAATAAGTTCTGGGGATATAATGAATAGCACAGTGACAAAGAAAAAAAAGTCATCCAACATCTCAATTCAAAGGCCGAGATTCTTAGATTAGAATAAAAATTAAGACTCAAATATATACTGCCACCAAGAAATCCACTTTATATAAAGAAACAAATAGATTAAAAAGACAGGAAAATATATACTAGTCAATGAAAGCAGAAGTCTATATATTACTATCAAAGTAGATTCCAGAGCAAAGACTATTACCAAGGTTAAAGATATCATTTCATAATGCTAAAGAACTCAATTTATCAAGAGGAAATAATAACCCTAAATGTTTAGACACCTAATAACAGAGCTTCAAAATACATTAAGCAAAATCTGATAGAACTCAAAAAGAAATAGACAAACCCCCCCCAATTACAGTCAGAAATTTCAGTCCCCCCATCAATAATTTGTAAAAACAAGGAGACAAATTCAGCAAGGATATAGGAGACCTGAACAATACTATCAAACAACTTATCCTGACATTTTTCAAACACTCAACCCACCAAAAGCAGAATATATACTGTTTTCAAGCGAATATGGAACATCCATCAAGTTAAAACATATTCCTGACTGTCAAATTTCGATAAATTTTAAAGAATTCAAGTCATAAAACATATGTTTTCTGACTATAATGAAATCAAATTAGAAATCAATAACAGAAAGATATCAGGATAATCCACCAATATTTGAAGCTAAAAAACACACTTGTATGGATCAAAGAAGAAATCAAAAGGGGAGTTAGAACGCATTTTGGACCTAGCTGTAAATGAAAATACAAAATACCATAATTTGTGGGATGCTGTTTAGGAGAAAATTTATATCACCAAATGCCTACATTAGACAGAAAAAGGTCTCAAATCAATAACCTCAGTTTACACTTTAAGAGGCTACAAAAAGAGCAAATTAAACTAAGACTAAGCAGAAAAAGGGAATAATAAAGACCAAAGCAGAAATCAATGAAATAAAAACAGAAAAACAGAGAAAAATCAATGAAGCCACAAACTGGTCCTTCTAGACGATCAATAAAAGAGATAAGCCTCCAGCCAGAGTGATCAGGAAAGAAAGACAAATTAGGAATAAGAGGGGTGACATCATCACAGATTCTATAGATATCAAAGGACAATAACGGAGCATTATAAACAACTTTATACCTATAAATTTGACAACTTATATGAAATCGGAAAATCCCTTGAACGATACAAACTACCAATGTTCTCTCAAGAAGAAACAGATAACCTGAACAGCCCTCTATTAAAGTAGTTAAAAACCTTCCCTCAAAGAAAACTCCATATCTAGATGGCTTCATTGGTGAATTCTACCAAACATTTAAGGAAAAAAAATACCAATTTTACATGAACAATTCCAGAAAACTTAAAAGAAAGGAATGCTTCTCAATTAATATTATGAGGCTAACATTACCTGTTATAAAAAAGCAAAAACATTACAAGAAAAGTACAGACCAATATCCCTCATAAACATAATTACAAAATTACAAATGTTTTAGAGTATCAAATCCAACAACATATAAAAATGACATATCACAATCAACTTAGGTTTGCAGAGGATTGCAGAGTTGATTTAACACTTGAAAATCCATGACTATAATTTATCACATTAACAGAATGAAAAAAAATTTAAAAACCTGTTAACCTCAATAGAAACAGAAAAAGCATTTGACGTATCTAATATCTATTCTTGATGAAAACTCTCAGCAAACTAGAAAGAGAATAAAACTTTCTCAACATGACAAAGGGCATCTATAAAAACCTACAATTAACATCATATTGTATGGTAAAAAACTGATCACTTTACCCTTAAGATCAAGAAAAAGACAAGGATGTCCACTCTCACCACTTCTATTCTACACTGTGCTAGAGATTCCAATAAGTTCAAGACAAGAAAAAGATATAAAGGCATCCAGGTTAAAAAGAAGCAAGACCATCTTTATTCACAGACAATGAGATCATGTATGTAAAAAACAAAAAATCCCATGAAATCTATAAAATACTAATAAGTGCGTTTAGCAAGGTTTCAGGATACAAGCTCAATATACGAAAATCAACTGCATTTCCTTTTACTAGCAATCAGAAATAGTCATGAAGGGGCTTCCCCGGTGGTGCAGTGGTTAAGAGTCTGCCTGCAAGTGCGGGGCACACGGATTCGATCCCTGGTCTGGGAAGATCCCACATGCCGCAGAGCAATTAAGCCCATGCTCCACAACTACTTAGCCTGAGTTCTAGAGCCCGCAAGCCACAACTACTGAGCCCACGCATCTAGAGTCTGTACTCGGCAACAAGAGAGGCCACCTCAATGAGATGCCCACGTACCACAACGAAGAGTGGCCCCCGCTCACCACAACTAGAGAAAAGCCCGCGTGCAGCAACGAAAACCCAACGCAGCCAAAAATAAAATAAATAAAATAAATTTTTTTTAAAAATGGTCATGAAGATATCATTTACAATGGTATCAAAAGTAGAAAATATTTAGGGATAAGTGACAAAAGATGTGTAAGACCTGTAGATTAAAAAGTATAAAATGCTGCTAGAGAAATTAAAGAAGCCCTATGTAAAATGAAGAAACATACCTTGTTCATGAGTCAGAGAATTCAATATTGTCAATTTTTCCCAAAGTGACCTACAAATTCATCACAATCCCGATCAAAACCCCAGCAAGAATTTGTTTGTTTGTTTATTTATGTATGAGAAACTGACAAGCTAATTTTAAAACCCATACAGGAAGGTAAAGGACCTGGCATAGCTCCCTCCCACCACTCCAAAAAAACACAAACCTTTGAAAAAGAAGAACAAAGTTGTAGGGACAACACCATCTAATTTCAAGATTTATTATCAAGTTACGGTAACAACAACAAAAAAAGCCACTGTGGTACAGGCATCAACACAGACAAACAGATCACCAGAACAAAACAGAGTCCCAAAATAGAACCATACATATATAGAAAACTGAGTTTTGGAAAAAGTACAAAGGCAATTCAGTGGAGAAAGGGCAGTCATTTTCAACAAATGGTGCTGGAAAATTTGGATATCCATATGCAAAAAAATAAACTTCAATCCATACCTCAAACCATATTTGCAGAGTTCACTCAAGATGGATCACAGACCTAAATATAGATCCTAAAATTTTAAAACTCTAGAAGAAAACACAGGAGAAAATTTTTGTGACCTTGACTTTGGGCAAAGATTTCAGATACAACACCAAAAGCATGAACCATAAAAGAAAAACTTGATACATTGACTTTATCAAAATTAAGAATTCCTACTCCTTCTAAGAAAATAATAGAATTAAAAGACATCCAAAGACTGGGGGAAAAAAAAATCTTTGCAAATCATGTATCTGATAAAGTACTTGTATCCAGAATATATACAGAATTTTCAAAACTAAATAAGAAAGCAAAAAACTCAATTTAAAAATAGGTGAAAGATTTGAACTTGATTTCATCAAAGAAGTTATACAATGGCAAATTAAGCACATGAAAAGAAGCTCAATGTTATTAGATATCAGGGAAACACTAATTATATCCACTACATAACTTATTATAGTGGCTGACAAGAGAAAGAAATACCATACCAAGTGGTGTTGGTGCATTTGCGGAGGAACTAGAACTCTCACACACTGCTTGTAAGGATGTAAAATGGTAAAAATACAGAAAACAGTATATCAGCTTCTAAAAAGAAACACACAACTGCCATAGGATCCATCCATGCCATTCCTAAGTATTTATTCCAAGAGAAAAGAAAGCATATATCTATATAACACATACCTCTCACAGCAGTTTTATACGGAATAGCCCAAAACTGAAAACCCACATGTCCATCAACATGTGAATGGGATAATCAAATTATAACATATCCATACAATGGAATATTACTCAGCAATAAGAGCAAAGTACTATAGACACACCACCACAAAACAAATAGAGGAATTTCAAAGTATGCTGAGTAGAAGAAACCAATCAAAAAAGAGTAAATACTGTTAATTCCATATATATATAAAATACAAACTAATGTAGAGGAGAGCAGATCAGTGGTTGCCCAGGGAAGGGGTAGGATGGCAGGCAAGGAAGGGTGAGAGGAAGGGATTACAAAGGGGCAAAAGGAAACTTTGGGAGGTTACAGATATATTTATTTTCTTGATTGTCTATGTTCCTAATCTTGATTGTCATGATGGCTTCACAAGGTATATGTATGTCAAAAATATGTATATGTATATGTATGTACTCAATTACCCCAATGTTCATAGCAGCATTATTTACAATGGAAACAACCTAAGTGTCCATCAATGGATGAAAGGATAAAGAAGATATTGGTGTATATACACAATGGAATGCTACTTAGCCACAAAAAAGAAAGAAATATTGCCATTTGTAGCAACATGGGTGGACTCGGAGGGTATTACACTAAGTGAAATAAGTCAAAGAAAGACAAATACTGTATGATATCACTTATATGTGGAATCTAAAAAATACAAGAAAACAGTGAATATAACAAAAACAGCAGCCTCACAGATATAGAGAACAAACTAGTAGTCACCAGTGGGGAGAGGGAAGGGGGGAGGTACAATATAGGGGTAGGGGATTAAGAGGTACAAACTACTATGCATAAAATAAGCTAAAAGGATATATTGTACAACGTGGAGAATATAGCCAATATTTTATAACTATAAATGGAGTATAACCTTTAAAAATTGTGAATCACTGTATTTTATACCTGTAACTTATATAATATTGTACATCACCTGTACTTCAATTTTTGAAAAAGCATTCAATTATATGCTTTAAATATGTGTGATTTATTTTCTGTCAATTACACCTCAATAAAGCTACTAAAAAGAATGATCCAACAATAATCAATATATTTATTAGCTAATAAGCACTTATCTTTTTTTTTAAGTTAAGAAGACTGAACTGTTACCTTGCCATACAAGAAAATTATCAATAACATTTACTCAATATCCACTTCATGCCGAGAATTATGTTAGCCATTTAGTTAGATACCAAGTTACCTGCTAACTTACTATCATTATCTTAAGGCCATTAATTGTAAAAAAAAAAACCCAAAAAACAGAGGGGGCAGGGGGAGAGGTCAACATGAAACTTCAGCAACTAGACAAGGCCTTATTTCTATTTTTTAATAATTCTAACTTCCAGTTCCTAAAAATCAAACACACAGCAATATCAATAAACACAGTAGATTTAAATCTAAATCCTCCAAGTTCTATAAATTCATCTGGAATTGCCCTTTAGTGGGAACACATGCCAGGACAAAGGCTTACACCAGATATTTAAATTACGTTCTCATATATTGGGATGCACTGAATTCTATAAATACCCTGGGTGAATGGCAGTTCCATTTAAAGGTTAAAAATACAGTTTAGATGGGACCAAACAAAAGTCAAAATCCTGTGTAATTGGCGATGCCCCATTATTCTGCAAACTAGTTTCCTCACAGAGTTTACTTTATGTAAAACCTGCACTTAACTTGTAAAAAGGATCTGAAGCGGCTCTCCCATCTGCAAAATGGGAGAACTCTAAAACACCTTTCAGTCTTTGCCATTCTACTCTCTCCCACTCATTTTCTTAGGAATCACATTAATCATATTTCAAACAAAGTAACTGTAACCACTTAAAGATACAGAATATTTTATTCAATTAATTAATATGTTCGAACCAAGTGCAGGATTTGGAGGTCCAACTCTTTTTGTTCTATATTTTGACAAGGTTTACCTCAGCACCATTGACATCTGAAGCTAGAATATTGTTGTGAGGGATTATCCTGTGCGTTTCAAGATGTTTAGCAGCATACCTGCTACCCACTAGATGCCAGTAGCACCTCTCTCCAATTGTGAAAACCGAAAGTGTCTCCAGACATTCTCACTGTCCCCAGGGGAGCAAAACTGTCCCTGGTTGAGAATTACTGTTCTAAAATGAGTGCAGTAATCTCTCCGTATGGACCTCCTCCACTCACGGGGCAGGGAGTATCTGAAAGCACAAAGTCCTCCATTTGAAGGTTCATAAGGATATTTTAAATGTTTATGTACAGTATATGCTCCATCTAAAAATAAATAAAATAAATTTCTAAAAAGCAAAGGGTTTTTTTAAAAAAAAACTATTGTTTTGTTTTCAAACTGAGAAATCTAGGCACTACAAAATATCTGATATGTATGACCTCTTAATTTAGACCACGTCTCCAGGGTGGAAAAAAAACTTCTATGCCAAAGAAGTATATATGAACTATTTCTTAACCATTCCATAACTAAAGAACTGTGGCAGTTAATTTAGGAAATGTCAATACTCTATTGGAACTCAACTTTATAGCTCTACCATTACCCAGCCTACAGTTTGTCCCAAGTAGGTATCAAATTCCATTAAGTCTTCAATTTCAAACTGCCATTATCTGTGATAAATCTCCTACATCCACACATTAACTTTCCCTGTCTCAGTCCCCTAGCCAAATTTTTCTTCAACAGCTTAACTCTCAAGTAGAATTTAAATAAAAAGATGACAACCTCAACTATATTTAGAAGATTTATATTTTCTTGAAAAAAATCTTTTTACATTGCTAAACTGGATTTAACTGCTTTCTTACTATTCCACAGGAATAAACACAATTTACTTGTGATATAGATTTGCTGCCATCAATGTAGAAAGAGTAAAAATCAAACTGTAGACATGAAATCTGGGTTCCAGTTCTGGCTCTGCCTCCTAGTAGCGGGATGACCACTTAACATTCCCAAACTTCAACTTTCTCATTTGTAAAAAATGGAGGATAATAATTTAACTAACTCTAGAGTTATTGTGAGGATTAATTATAATTTATGTGAAGTCATTCTGTAAACAGTAAATTACCATACAAATGTTAGGTATTGGTGTTATCCTGTTGGTATGAGTAAACCATATAGTAGAGAAACATGCACCTCAAATAAAAGACATGTCACTGAATAAACGTCATTTTTCGAAACGAACATTCTTTAGGAAGAGAGCCTGAGATGATAAACTCTCAACTAGGATTCAGGCATCTGGGTTCTAAAGTCAGTTCTGCCATTAACTCTCTGCATCAACAAAGGCAAACTAACTTTCCTCTTCACCTCAGATTTCATCTAAAAAGATCCAAGTATTGGACCAGTTGTTCCATAAGTATTATTACAGCCCTTACCAGCCCGAGAAATGACCAAGCGTCCCAAAAATTCCTTTAACACCATATCCACAACTCAAAGAGCAGTTTGGTCGGCCAGCAAAACAGAGGGCAACAGACGGTAAGAAAATTTTAATTAAAAATAGAATTCTATATAATTCTCGAAAAGCAAAGGAAGCTATAAACTACCTTGTTTTCTATAATTAATAATAGTTCCACCTCTAAATGATAGTAATTATGAACAAGGTGCATTAACAAGGGCGGGTCTCTTTCCCACAAGCTTTTTGGGAGCCACCCATTTCCCAAAGAGGTATAACTGCTTCCTCTTTGCTCTCCTTAGCCAAAAAACTTGAAAGATTAAGGCTTACATTGTCTGAGATTTTTTTTTTTTTCATTTCACTTGGGTGGGGATGGCGGTAGTCATCTGACAAACATATCCTTATAAACACCATTATCCGCAACACCAAGTCTCCCGAAAGACTAAAAATAATCTAAGTCTTTAGAGTAATAAGTGTTTTTAAAAAAGAGTTCGGGTTATTAACTCAAAATGAGAAAACCCCGTGTTAGTGTGACTAGTGCTTGCCAACTGCCAAGGGTTCCCCTCCCCAAATTATCCGCCCTCCCGCGTCTCTGCAGAGGCGACGCCTGGCCCTCTACTCCCGCATCGCGCCAGGGCGGAGGGAGAGTCCCCAGGGGCTCCCAGGAGAGGGAAGGCCGGACAACCCAGGCCTCCAGGCGCCACCACCCCTCGCCCCTCACCGATGACAATGCGCAGGTGCTTGAGGCGGGTCAGCGCGTCCTTCTTGGTGTCCAGCACCTTCTGGGTAGACTTCTTCACGTCTCCGTGCGGCTTCTTGGAGAACATCCTGCCTCCGCCACGGCCGACTCCGGCCCCCTCCCGGCCCGGTCCCGGCGGCGGAAAGCGGAGGGAATGGGCGGGGGGAGACTAGCGTGAGCGGCTCATTCACTCCCCAGCCTTGCGGGCCCCGGCGCGGCCGACTCCTCCCAGATCCAGGCCAGTGCCGCCACCTCCACCCGCCTCGCGCGGCGGCTGCAAAGCACCTTCGGCTCCGGCTCCAATATGGCGGCTCCCCTCTCCCAGCCCTGCACGGAGCAAAGGAGACCCAGGCGGGTCGATCGCCTTCGCCGCCGCCGCGGCCGCCGCTCGCCGCCACAGGCCGGGGCCCGGTACCCAGGACCCAGAGCCGCGGAGGTGGGGCTCTCGGCGGCAGCGGCACCACTCCTCTCTCCCTGAGGCCCCCTTAAGGTTAAAGATTCTTTAGCAGCTTAGACTCTCTAGAGGCCGACACAGAGACTGAGCGTGGTGATGGGTTTCACGACTTTGCCGTCGGTGGCGAATGGTCCCCGTGGCAACCGCCTTCTGACGTCAAGGGTTCTTGACGTCATGCCAGCGTGAGATCACCCGTGACATTACCCCGCTTTGGTTTCCTGTGCAAGCAGCCAGAGGAGGAGCCCGAGAAAGTCTGGGAAGATAATTCCTGCGTGCGCTTTTGTAAGCCTAGTGACTCTTAGACAAGCTCCCCGAGTAGTTTTTGTGTTTTAAAAGTCCTCCGCCTGTCTCTGCTGTTTACTATGTAAATTAAGATGTAACTTAAGAACATAGCACCAAAACAGATGTGCAATATATTTTAGGTGCCAATTCTGAAGGCTTTGGTAGTAACACCCCTTCATTTCCTTAATTTGAGTTTTGTTTAAAGGATTTTTGTTTGTTTTGCAAAGTGATGATTTACAATTTACTGTAGTATAGAGACTTGTAGGGTTATAGTACATCCTCTTGGTAAAAATTATCTTGCACAAATAAATGAATTCTCCCAAAAGCATGCAGTAACAGAAAGAAAAATTACAGGGAAAAGAAATCTGAATAACTTTAAGCGTTAATTTTCTTGATATGTAGAGTTCACAAATCCAGGAGAAAATTGCTAAGGTACAGGTAGAAAAGTTAGTAAGGACATGAAAAAAAAAAATCACAGAAGTCTATACTCAACTAAAATGTGAAAAATGTTCACACTCATGGATAATTTTTAAAAATCAGATTAAAACAATGTTTCTTTTTAAACAAATTTTAAACAGCTTTATTGAGGTATACCTGATATACAATAAACTGCACATTTTCGAATTGTACAGTTTGGTAAATTGGACATTTGCATACATCCATGAAAACATAAGCACAATCAAAATATTGATCACGAAGGGGCCTCTTGCCCCTCTGTAATCCTTCCCTTCCACCACCCCACCTCTGGTGAACCAGCAACCACTGATCTGCCTTCTGTCACCCGGAATTTGCATTTTCTAGAGTTTTATAGACGTGTAAGCATACAGTATATGCTTTTTGTCTGGCTTCTTGCGCTCAATATAGTTTAATTTTTAATAATGAAATATTTTATCAGTCAAAATAGGAAAGTTTGTTTTTAAATTAGCCATCGTACTGCTGGTAAAGGCAGCAGCAGACACTCCTATTGCTTGCTAGAAAGAAGCAGTAATTACTACAAAATTTGGCATTATGTATCAAGACACTTAAAAATGTTTATATATACTTTGATTCATTAGTTTCACGTTTAGAACCCTACTCTAAAATATCAGAAATGGGAAAAATATTTATGTAAAAATATTAAAGCATGATTTATAACATTGAAAGATTAGAAACTGTGAATGTCCATCAGAGAGGAGGTAAACATCCAGTAGGTGGAATGACATACAGCCATGAAAATTATGAATATGAAGACTTTTTAATGACATGGAAAATAATCAAGAAAATATTAAGTGAAAAAGCAATATAAAGCTGAAAATATGTTATCAAAACTGTGAAAGAAATTATGCATACAAAATGTAGTTAGAAAAAAAGATTCAAAAAATCCAAACTTGTGATTAATCTGCAAAGTGAAATCACAGGTGATTTAAAATTATTTTCTATATATTTTGCTTAGTATTTTTTTACTAAAATGTTTTACTATATTGCTTTCACAACTTAAAAAACAAAAGTTTAAAGAAAATTAAGAAAAATCTAATGTACCAATTTTAAACTCACAAAACAAATTAAGATGTATGTGTAGGAATAGAAACTCCTTGAAAACAAAGGCTTTTTTTAAAAAAATTATCATATGTCCTACTATGGTATCGAATAAATATTTGTTGATTTTTAAATTATGTTTACATTACAAAATGGTCTCTTTTGGTAGTGTGAGTCATCCAACCCCATGATTCTGACTATCATTTATTTGGTAGTCAGATAGGACTACCTGTGTCCCTATCTGTAACCCAAGTCTCTTTTCAGAGCTTCCACAAGCTACTCAGATTCAATACATACAAAACAGCATTCATCATCTTTGTCCTCCCCCCTCCCAAACCTGATCTTCCTCCTTCATCAAATATCTTCACTGATATTACCACTATCCGCTCAGTTTTTCAATCCAAAAACTACTATCATTCTTTTTTTGGCTGTGTTGGGTCTTCGTTGCTCTGCACGGGCTTTCTCTAGTTGCGGCGAGCGGGGGCTACTCTTTGTTGCCGTGCGCGGGCTTCTTATTCCGTGGCTTCCCTTGTGGAGCATGGGCTCCAGGTGCTTGGGCTTAAGTAGTTGCAGCACGTGGGCTCAGTAGTTAAGGTGCGCGGGCTCTAGGGCGCACAGGCTCAGTAGTTGTGGCTCGTGGGCTCTAGAGCACAGGCTCAGTAGTTGTGGTGCACGGGTTTAGTTGCTCCACAGCATGTCCCAGAAGGGATCAAACCCGTGTCCCCTGCATTGGCAGGCAAATTCTCAACCGCTGGGCCACCAGGGAAGTCCCAGAAACCAGTATTATCTTAAGGCTTCTTCTTCTCTCTTGTCCAATCAGTTACCAAGACCTGATGATTCTACTTCCTAAATATTTCTTGATTTA
The DNA here is from genome assembly GCF_039906515.1 of Pseudorca crassidens. Lineage (NCBI taxonomy): Eukaryota > Metazoa > Chordata > Mammalia > Artiodactyla > Delphinidae > Pseudorca > Pseudorca crassidens. The sequence continues at coordinate 63,357,986 of NC_090296.1, read as the reverse complement.
GTCCTCTTCTCTCCATTATCACAACCTTTGTTCAGGCTCAGGGCTTCACCATTTGTAGCCACATATGCTAGAAATGGCAGTGGTTTCCTCCACCCCCACATCTTAGTAGAGTTTGAGCATCTACTCCTTTTTAAGTAAATTTTAAGAGTTAAAAAAATGAAAAGCCCAATAGTCCTCTCTTCTTGCAATCAGTACTTGAATATCTGTGTTAATGAAGAAAAGATGTGGCATGGATAAATCAAGACATTTTTTTTCTTTTCTTTTCTTTTTTTTTTTGGTATGGTTTATGGTTTTTGCATACATGTTTGCTTATGGATATATTTTATAGTTAGGAAAAGCACAACACTTTGGATCAAAAAACAAAACCCATATTGAGGGACTAACTTCAAAGAAGGTATAAACATGTCCAGATTTTATACCTTGCTCCCACTTCATAGTTATTATAACCAATCCCTAAGTTTGTTAAGATGATGCAGGAAAAGCAGACCTAGACTGTTGCTCTTTCTAAATTTACTGAAGTGGAGATTAAAAAAAAAAAGTAATTAGCCACATTGATTGCAGTGGATATATGTTGGCTTGCTACCTTCTGATAATCATACCCAGATTTTCCTTTGGAAAGCCACCCCTCTCTTGGTCTCATTTGATCTCCTGCCACACTGCCCCCTTTAGACTTCAGTATTCTAGCACCCTGGGCAAAGCAAGTGTGTTAGGGATGGGCACATGGCCAGGTCAGTCTAATAAAACTCTCTCCTACAGCTGTTGGAAAAGAGAAGCTCTTTTTTTTTTCCAGGATGAAGTCCTGGAACTGCTAGGAACCAACATGTGAAAAGAATCTGCTGGGGATAAAGCCAACACTCTGAGAACAGAGGGTATATTTAAAAGGAGAGTAAGTCTTGAATTGCTTGGGCATTTGGATCCAAGTTGCCTGAAGTACCATGATCTTTTCTATTTCACAGGTCAGTGTAGTCCTTATTTTGCTTAACCCAGTTTTGGTTGGCTTTCAGTAACTTGCAATATGAAAAGTTCCTGACTTACACATTTTAAAGATATCCTGCTAGGCTGAATATGGAGTAGAATTTTAAAAGAAAGAAAGAAAGAAAAAGAACTGCTTGAAAACAATATTGCAGCCCTCTTCTGAAGTCCTCCAGCAGCACTTGCTTTTTCTCTACCAAGACACTCACCATACTCTATGTTATAGTCATTCTATGCTTCATCTCCCTTATATTAGGCTGTAACCTCTCTTTAAGGCAGGTTTTAAAATTTTTCCTATGTTGCATAATTCCAGGCTCCAAGAGTTACTTTCTCTCCCTCTTTCCCTCTCTCTCTCTTTTCCTCTCTCTGTCTCTGTCTCTCTCTTTCTCTGCTCTCTCCAGCAGTACCTGGCATGAGGTAGGCACTCAATACATATTTATGGAAAGAATGAGTAAACACTAGGCACTCAGTATATGCTTACTGAATTTATGCAAATATAATAGAGTTGCTGTTTCTGCAGTCAATTCGGGAATAGTCCTCTGATGGAGAGGATGGTGGAAGAAGGACAAAGAAGGGAGAAACAATGCTCAATAGGGGCAGACCAGAACATAAGCAAAGCCAGTCTTTAACCTTGCACGTTTTGATTCACAGGGAAATGTGTTCTATGCTTTCCTTAGAGTTTGAGGTAGAATTTTTTTAAAACTTTTATGTTGATCTATTTCAACTGTGAGGGTTAAATAGCTATTAGGGTCTTAAAATTTTAGAATGAGGTACATGGTTGAGACAAGAATAAAGATGCAAGGAATAGGGAAAAAGAAAAGTAGTCTTTATTAAATATTTCCATGATTTATCCATGAAAATGAACATAAGTTTTGGTTCCCAGAGACTCAAGCAGAAAGATAAACTTGGAGACTAACATTTTGGGCAATTCATTCTGTCATAAATCTATTATCAAGAATCTTTTCATGTACTATTTATGTGGTTTTTTTTTTTTTTTATCCCCACCACGTGGCATGTGGGACTTCCCCACCTAGGGATTGAACCCATGCCCCCTGCTTTGGCAGCATAGAGAATTAACCACTGGACCACCAGGGAAGTCCTGTGTTTTCTTTCTTATATATATATTTTTTTCTATTTGCTATATCATATCCCAGTTGTTTGGTTTTGTGTTTTGCTGCAAACAACAACAAAAAGATTTTAAGAAGAGCTATATGTTTTCTGCAAAATTAATCTTGCTTTCCTTTTCTATTACTTGTTTACTTTTTTTTTTCTCCTCTTTCCCTATTTGTACCTCATATCAACATGGCTATGCTGTTGGGTTTTCCTCTGCAAAGAAAAATTCAAGATACCCTATTACATTGGTGGAGTCACCCAAAGAATCTGCAATAGCTGGGGAAAAAATCAGGAATATTCTGAATGGTATAAATTGAAATTGTTCTTGGAAACTTTCCTCTGTAAAATAATTTCATTAAGAGTGAGTCGGCTTGTGTGCAGACCTGCTTTCCTCACCCAGATCAATAGCCCTGTCCAAAACACAATGAAATATTTGATTAGCATAGAAAAATTTAAAAATTCAGCTTAGAAGAGAGCTGTAAGACTTTTGCCAAAATTATGTCAAAAAACCCAATACTTTGCTTAATAGTAGCTTATTACAATGACAATATACCCATTTTTTTTAAGTTTACAAAAATTTATTCATTTCCCACATGCATGGCTTGTATATTTGTAACACCAAAGATACAGAGCTTGTTTTGAGGTATGATATAGTGGGAACATAAATGAATTACTCAAGGGATTTGGGTTCTAGTTCCTCTCAGCATCAGTTTTTTCATTAGTAAAGTCAGGATAAGGTATGCTCTCAGTGATTTGTGAAATTCAGGAAATAATAGTGTTTTCAGTCGTGATCTTTAGAATTAGATAGATCTAAATTGGACCTTTGATTTTAAAACTTACTTTCTCAGGGATCTCTGGCATATAGTTTAGTCTCTCTGAGCCTCATTTTCCTCATATGTAAACCACATCATTAATTATGATAATTAGGTAAGAAATGGTATGGAAAGTTACTTTTAAAATGGCTGACACATCTTACAATGCTCCTCTCCTTTCCTTCATAGATTTTTTTTTAAGATCTTTATTGGAGTATAATTACTTTACAACGGTGTGTTAGTTGCTGCTGTATAACAGTGAATCAGCTATATGTATACATATATCCCCATATCCCCTCCCTCTTGAGCCTCCCTCCCACCCTCCCTATCCCACCCCTCTAGGTGGTCAAAAAGCACTGAGCTGATGCCCCCGTGTGATGCAGCTGCTTCCCGCTAGCTATCAATTTTATATTTAGTAGTGTATGTATGTCAGTGCTACTCTCTCACTTCGTCCCAGCTTACCTCCCCCTCCCCGTGTCCTCAAGTCCATTCTCTACGTCTGCGTCTTTATTCCTGTCCTGCCCCTAGGTTCTTCAGAACAATTTTTTCTTTTTCTTTTTTTTTTAGATTCCATATATATATATTAGCATATGGTATTTGTTTTTCTCTTTCTGACTTACTTCACCCTGTATGACAGACTCTAGGTCCACCCACCTCACTGCAATTAACTCAATTCATTTCTTTTTATGGCTGAGTAATATTCCATTGTATACATGTGCCACATCTTCTTATCCAGTCATCTGTCGATGGACGCTTAGGTTGCGTCCATGACCTGGCTATGGTAAATAGTGTTGCAATGAACATTGGGGTGCATGTGTCTTTTTGAATTATGGTTTTCTCTGGGTATATGCCCAGTAGTGGGATTGCTGGGTCATATGGTAATTCTATTTTTAGTTTTTTAAGGAACCTCCATACTGTTCTCCATAGCGGTTGTATCAATTTACATTCCCACCAACAGTGCAAGAGGGTTCCCTTTTCTCCACACCCTCTCCAGCATTTATTGTTTCTAGAGTTTTTGATGATGGCCATTCTGACTGGTGTGAGGTGATACCTCATTGTAGTTTTGATTTGCATTTCTCTAATGATCAGTGATGTTGAGCATTCTTTCATGTGTTTGTTGGCAATCCGTATATCTTCTTTGGAGAAATGTCTATTTAGGTCTTCTGTCCATTTTTGGATTGGGTTGTTTGTTTTTTTGATATTGAGCTGCATGAGCTGCTTGTATATTTTGGAGATTAATCCTTTGTCAGTTCCTTCGTTTGCAAATATTTTCTCCCATTCTCAGGGTTGTTTTTTTGTCTTGTTCAGGGTTTCCTTTGCTTTGCAAAAGCTTTTAAGTCTCATTAGGTCCCATTTGTTTATTTTTGTTTTTATTTCCATTTCTCTAGGAGGTGGGTCAAAAAGGATCTTGCTGTGATTTATGTCATAGAGTGTTCTGCCTATGTTTTCCTCTAAGAGTTTTATACTGTGTGGCCATACATTTAGGTTTTTAATCCATTTTGAGTTTATTTTTCTGTATGGTGTTAGGAAGTGTTCTAGTTTCATTCTTTTACATGTAGCTGTCCAGTTTTCCCAGCACCACTTATTGAAGAAGCTGTTTTTCCCCATTGTATATTCTTGCCTCCTTTATCAAAGATAGGGTAACCATAAGTGCGTGGGTTTATCTCTGGGCTTTCTATCCTGTTCTATTGATCTATATTTCTGTTTTTGTGCCAGTACTATACTGTCTTGATTACTGTAGCTTTGTAGTATAGTCTGAAGTCCGGGAGCCTGATTCCTGCAGCTCTGTTCTTCTTTCTTAAGATTGCTTTGGCTGTTCAGGGTGTTTTGTGTTTCCATACAAATTGTGAAATTTTTTGTTCTAGTTCTTGAAAAATGCCATTGGTAGCTTGATAGGGATTGCATTGAATCTGTAGATTGCTTTGGGTAGTAGAGTCATTTTCACAATGTTGATTCTTCCAACACCAAAACATGGTATATCTCTCCATCTCTTTGTATCATCTTTAATTTCTTTCATCAGTGTCTTACAGTTTTCTGCATACAGGTCTTTTGTCTCCTTAGGTAAGTTTATTCCTAGGTAATTTATTCTTTTTGTTGCAGTGGTAAATGGGAGTGTTTTCTTGATTTCACTTTCAGATTTTTCATCATTAGTGTATAGGAATGCAAGAGATTTCTGTGCATTAGTTTTCTATCCTGCTACTTTACCAAATTCATTGATTAGCTCTAGTAGTTTTCTGGTAGCATCTTTAGGATTCTCTATGTATAGTATCATGTCATCTGCAAACAGTGACAGTTTTACTTCTTCTTTTCCAATTTGGATTCCTTTTATTTCTTTTTCTTGTTTGATTGCTGTGCCTAAAACTTCCAAAACTATGTTCAATAATAGTGGAGAGAGTGCGCATCCTTTTCTTCTGCCTATTGTGCTATTAGAGGAAATGGTTTCAGTGTTTCACCATTGAGAATGATGTTGGCTGTGGGTTTGTCATATACGGCCTTTATTATGTTGAGGTAAGTTCCCTCTATGCCTACTTTCTGGAGAGTTTTTATCGTAAATGGGTGTTAAATTTTGTTGAAAGCTTTTTCTGCATCTATTGAGATTATCATATGGTTTTTATCCTTCAGCTTGTTAATATGGTGTATCACATTGATTGATTTGTGTATATTGAAGAATCCTTTAATTCCTGGGATAAACCCCCCTTTATCATGGTGTATGATCCTTTTAATGTGCTGTTGAATTCTGTTTGCTAGTATTTTGTTGAGGATTTTTGCATCTATGTTCAACAGTGATATTGGTCTGTAGGTGTCTTTTCTTTTTACATCTTTGTCTGGTTTAGTATCAGGGTGATGGTGGCTTCGTGGAATGAGTTTGAGAGTGTTCATTCCTCCCTCTGCTATATTTTGGAAGAGTTTGTGAGGGATAGGTTTTAGCTCTCTCTAAATATTTGATAGAATTCACATGTAAAGCCATCTGGTCCTGGGCTTTTGTTTGTGGGAAGATTTCTAATCACAGTTTCAATTTCAGTGCTTGTGATTGGTCTGTTTATATTTTCTATGTCTTCCTGGTTCAGTCTCAGAAGGTTGTGCTTTTCTAAGAATTTGTCCATTTCTTCCAGGTTGTCCATTTTATTGATATATAGGTGCTTGTAGTAATCTCTCATGATTCTTTGTATTTCTTCAGTGTCAGTCATTACTTCTCCTTTTTCATTTCTAATTCTGTTGATTTGAAACTTCTCCCTTTTTATCTTGATGAGCCTGGATAGTGGTTTATCAGTTTTGTTTATCTTCTCAAGGATCATCTTTTTTTTTTATTATTTCTTATATTCTTTTATTCTGCATTGCATCCAAACATTGTGTTACTTTGATCATTATCTCCACAAAATTCTAATTGCTAAATAAAGCCTATTCCCTAGATATCAATTCTCCATACATAACAAAAATGGCATTTTATAGAGCTCTTAGATACTATATCCCAGGAAGCATATGCAGCATAAAGGTGGCCAATATTCAGAAGCTAGATTTTCTTGTACTGCCCAAGTGATCAGGAATAACCAAAACATTTTAAATGAATGAAAATTATTTATGGTCTAAAAAACACTTGAGGATAAATCTGAGGAATACAAAATATAGGAGAAAAAAATAAGCATGGAACGCATTCTGTATCTTCCAGTAATTTTGCTACAGTGAGTCCTTTTTCAAGACAGGTTCCTAGGTTTTTACGGCTTATAATGTAAACCTTTATGAGAAGACTCTGACTTTGAGAAGTGACGTGTGGAATTATGCTGGTTTGTAAAATGAGTGTAATCCGAATCCTCAGCCTCTGTCATGGTAGGTGGTAGTGGCCGTGCTGGCCTGTCATTCTTAGAATGGTGAGGTTCATCACTCTCTTTTGACTTTGAGTGTGCTGATTTAGCTGTCTTGGGCTTCCACTCGGGGTCATGCTTTCTTTTGTCCAAAGATGATTTCTCCCATTCCCTGGCTTTCTTGTAAGCTTTCTTTTCTTCAGCCATTAGAAGTCTAGCGATTTCCTCATCCTGAGCTACCTGAGCTCCTCTCCTGTCCACCTGGGTAGCCAAAATTTCTTCTTCTTGCAGTTTTCTGGCAATTTCAGCATCATACCATTTCTGACCCCCTGTTGGTCACTCGTGATGGAGTAGAGACCGCTTCCTTCATCAACCTGGGCTTCATTCCTCCATCTTCATAATAGTAACTATCACCATAAGCATTGGTTCCAGGGGACTCTGGAAAGTGTTTTTTTGCTTTTTCTCTTCCTGTAACTCTTTTTCTTGCAAGAGTCGAGCTATGTCCTCATCCTTCTTCTCCTGAATGCGTCGTCTCTCGGCCTCAATAGCCAGCTTCTCCTGAATCTCCTGAGCAATTTCACAGTCTTGTTGTTCACTGAGCTTTTTGGAGACTGAGTAATCAACTTCCATGATTTTGCCATGCAATTCTACTTTACCTCTCCATTGTGCTAATCCGGGCTCCGAAGGCTCCGCTGCGCTCCCCTCCCTATCCTCTCCTGCCGGTGGCCCTGGTGAGACCTGCTGAAGCCCCCCGGGGTCCGCTTCCACGAGAGCCGAGTCCCTGCCTGCTTCTGGTCACCTTGGCCTCGCCGCCGCCCCGCCCCCACCCCGCGCACCGGTGGGGAAGGGGCTCTGGCCGGGCCGAGGTTGCGGGGGTGCAGGACGTGGCCTGGGGGCGAGCGTGGCTCCCAAGAATCATCTTTTAGTTTTATTGATCTTTGCTCTTGGTTCCTTCTTTTCTTTTTCATTTATTTCTGATATGATATTTATGATTTCTTTCCTTCTGCTAACTTTGGGGTTTTTTTGTTTTTCTTTCTCTAACTGCTTTAGGTGTAGGTTAGGTTGTTTATTTGTGATTTTTCTTGTTTCTTGAGATAAGATTGAATTGCTATAAACTTCCCCCCCAGAACTGCTTTTGCGGCATCCCATAGGTTTTTGGTCATCATGTTTTCATTGTCATTTGTTTCTAGGTATTTTTTGATTTCCGCTTTGATTTCTTCAGTGATCTCTAGGTTATTTAGTAGTGTATTGTTTAGCCTCCATGTGTTTGTATATTTTACAATTATTTCCTGTAATTGATATCTAGTCTCATAGCGTTGTGGTCACAAAAGATACTTGATACAATTTCAATTTTCTTAAATTTACCAAGGCATGATTTGTGACCCAAGATGTGATCTATCTTGGAGAATGTTCCATGAGCACTTGAGAAGAAAGTGTATTCTGTTGTTTTTGGATGGAATGTCCTATAAATATCAATTAAGTCCATCTTGTCTAATGTGTCATTTAAAGCTTGTGTTTCCTTATTTATTTTCATTTTGGATGATCTGTCCATTGGTGAAAGTGGAGTGTTAAAGTCCCCTACTATGTTTGTCGATTTCCCCTTTTATGGCTGTTAGCATTTGCCTTATGTACTGAGGTGCTCCTATGTTGGGTGCATAAATATTTACAATTATTATATCTTCTTCTTGGATTGATCCCTAGATCATTATGTAGTGTCCTTCACTGTCTCTTGTAATAGTCTTCATTTTAAAGTCTGTTTTGTCTGATATGAGAATTGCTACTCCAGCTTTTTTTAAATTTCCATTTGCATGGAATATCTTTTTCCATCCCCTCACTTTCAGTCTGTATGTGTTCCTAGGTCTGAAGTGGGTCTCTTGTAGACAGCATATATACGGGTCTTGTTTTTGTATCCATTCAGCCATTCTATGTCTTTTGGTTGGAGCATTTAATCCATTTACATTTAAGGCAATTATTGATATATATGTTCCTATAACCATTTTCTTAATTGTTTTGGGTTTGTTTTGTAGGTCTTTCCCTTCTCTCGTGTTTCCTGCCTAGAGAAGTTCCTTTAGCATTGTTGTAAAGCTGGTTTGGTGGTGTTGAATTCTCTTAACTTTTGCTTATCTGTAAATGTTTCATTTTCTCTCTCGAATCTGAATGAAATCCTTGCTCGGTAGAGTAATCTTGGTTGTAGGTTTTTCCCTTTCATCACTTTAAATATGTCCTGTCACTACTTTCTGGCTTGCAGAGTTTCTGCTGAAAGATCAGCTGTTAACATTATGGGGATTCCCTTCTATGTTATTTTTTGCTTTTCCCTTGCTGCTTTTAATATTTTTTCTTTCTATTTAATTTTTGATACTTTGATTAATATGTGTCTTGGTGTGTTTCTCCTTGGATTCATCCTGTATGGGACTCTCTGCACTTCCTGGACTTGATTGACTATTTCCTTTCCTATATTAGGGAAGTTTTCAATTATAATCTCTTCCAATATTTTCTCAGACCCTTTCTTTTTCTCTTCCTCTTCTTGGACCCCTATAATTTGAATGTTGGTGTGTTTAATGTGGTCCCAGAGGTCTCTGAGACTGTCCTCAGTTCTTTTCATTCATTTTTCTTTATTCTGCTCTGCAGTAGTTATTTCAACTATTTTATCTTCCAGGTCTCTTATCCGTTTTCTGCCTCAGTTATTCTGCTATTGATTCCTTCTAGAGAATTTTTAGTTTCATTTATTGTGTTGTTCATCATTATTTGTTTGCTCTTTAGTTCTTCTAGGTCCTTGTTAAACATTTCTTGTATTTTCTCCATTCTTTTTCCAAGGTTTTGGATATCTTTATTATTATTACTCTGAATTCTTTTTCAGGTAGACTGCCTATTTCATCTTCATTTGTTTGGTGTGGTGGGTTTTTACCTTGTTCCTTCATCTGCCGCATATCGCTCTATCTTCTCATTTTGCTTAACTTATTTACTGTGTTTGGGGTCTCCTTTTCGCAGGCTGCATGTTTGTACTTGTTGTTTTTGGTGTCTGCCCCCAGTGGGCAAGGTTGGCTCAGTGGCTTGTGCAGGCTTCCTGGTGGAGGGGACTGCTGCCTGTGTTCTGGTGGGTGGGGCTGGATTTTGTCTTTCTGGTGGGCAGGGCTGCGTCCATTGGTGTGTTTTTGGGTGTCTGTGAACTTAGTATGATTTTAGGCAGCCTCTCTGCTAATGGGTGGGGTTGTGTTCCTGTCTTGCTAGTTGTTTGGCATGGGGTGTCCAGCACTGGAGTTTGCTGGTCGTTGAGTGGAGCTTGGTCTTAGCATTGAGACAGAGATCTCCGGGAGAGCTCTCGCCGACTGATATTACGTGGGGCCAGGAGGTCTCTGGTGGTCCAATGTCCTGAACTCAGCTCTCCCACCTCAGAGGCTCAGGTCTGACACCGGGCCGGAGCACCAAGACCCTGTCAGTCACACAGCTGCCTTGAATCATGTGTACTGTGTTTTGATGGTTTCAACACCACAGTGCTCTCTCAGGGCTGCCTACTTGAAGTAGCTTCCACTGTGGAAACTCCCTTCATAGAATTTTAATGGAGCAATTTGTGTAATTGTTTAAAAATTTGCTCTCCCACTATCTTGTATCCCATCTTCTTGCAAAATACTCTGTACAAAATGCCCTCAGTAGGGCTTCCCTGGTGGCACAGTGGTTAAGAATCCGCCTGCCAGTGCCAGGGGACACGGGTTCGAACCCTGGTCCAGGAAGATCCCCACATGCCGCGGAGCAACTAAGCCTGTGCTCCACAAGTATTGAGCCTGTGTGCCACAACTACTGAAACGTGTGCACCTAGAGCCCGTGCTCTGCAACAAGCACTGCAGTGTGAAGCCCAGGCACCACAATGAAGAGTAGCCTCCACTCACCACAACTAGAGAAAGCCCGTACACAGCAACGAAGACCCAGTGCAGCGAAAAATAGATAAATTTATTTATTTAAAGAAAAAAAAAGCCCTCAATAAATATCTGTTGTATGGAAGAATGATTGTCAGTTCCCCTCCCTTTCTCTTGCAAGGCACTCAGTAAATGTTTAGTAAATGACTGAAATAATTTTAGAAAATAAAAATTGTAACATATCATTAATAATAATTATATGGCTGGCTCACCTGAGGAAAAAAGGCAACACTATTGCAAAACAAAGTGGTATTAATGTAATTTAGAGATAGCATGCCCAGCCCACTGCCTGATTTTCTCTATAAAAGTATAAGCTCTCCCCACTGGAGACATATTTATTTTGAAAAGAAAAACTCAGAAAATTCTCTTTGAAATATTGCTTGTGGAAACTAGAATTCAAACTTAAGTTTACAATCATGAACATCCCAAGAAAAATAGGTCATCATCAATCTCCCAAATGTGAGTGTTACATTACTATTTATTATAAAGTCAGGTTTATTCAAATTTAAGAGATTTTTTAAAACAAATAGATTTTTAAATAGACTTTATTTCTGTAGTTTAGTTTTAGGTTCACAGTGAGAGGAAGATGCAGAGATTTCCTGTATGCTCCCTCCCCCCACACAAACACAGCCTCCCTCACTTAGCAACATTCCCCACGAGAGTGGTACATTTGTTACAGTTGGTGAACCTACATTGACATATCATTGTCACCCAAAAACCATAGTTTACGTTAGGGTTTGCTTTTGGTGATACCCATTTTATGGGTTTGGACAAATGTATAATGACATGTGTCCACTATTATAGCATCATACAGAGTATTTTCATAGCCCTAAATATCCTTTGTGCTCCACCTATTCATCCCTCCCTCTAACCCCTGGCAACCACTGATCTTTTTACTGAACAGACTTATTTTTTAAAACAATTTAAAATGTACAGGAAAATTGGGTCAATAGTATGAAGAGTGCCCATTTGCCCAACTGCTGCAGTTTCCCCTGTTATTAACATCTGATATTAGTATGGTATATTTATTACATTTAAAAAACCAGTAATGATATGTTATTATTAATTAAATTCCATAGTTTTATTTTTATCTAATGTCCTTTTTCTGTTCCATGATCTTATCTAGGATACCTTATTACATTTAGTTATTATTTCTCCTTAGGCTCCCTTTGGCTGTGATAATTTCTCATATTTTCCTTGGTTTTGATGACCTTAAGAGTTCTGAGGAGTACTGGTCAGGTTTATTGAAGGATGCCCTTCTACTGAAATTTGTCAGGTGTTTTTCTCATGATTAGACTAAGGTTTTGGTTTTGGGGGAGGAAGATCATGGAGGTAAAGTACCATTTTCCTCACATCATATCAATGGTACATGCTATCATCCTGACCTCCACTGTTGATGTTGACCTAGATCACCTGACGGAAGTATTGTCAGGTTTCTTTAATGTAAAGTGTTTTGTTTTGTTTTGTTTTTGGCTTTTCCATACCATACTCTTTGGAGGGAAATCACTGTGTGCAGTCATTATTAGCTGATTACATTTATTATAAAAGCTGTACATTTACTTCCAGTACTTTAGACATGGTATCTGCTTTAGTTTCATTACTTGTGAATGAGAAGGTTGAAATTCCAACTGTGTTGCAATAGTAACAGGAGAATGCTTACCAACTGAATCCTAATGAGACACGAATGGCAAGGAACTGAAGTTAGCAGTTAGAAAATTAAGAACCAAAAGAAGTGATCAAGAGAGAGACCAGCAGTTCTCAAAGCTCTTTGTCTCAGGATCGAAATTATTGACGACCCCCAAAGAGCTTTTGTTAATTTATTACATTATTAAAAATTAAACCTGAGGAAACTACAAAATCCGGATGAAAGAAATCAACTATATAAATAAGTGGAGAGATATTTCATGTTCATGGAACGGAGCATTCAATTTTTTAAAGATGTCAATTCTTCCCAACTTGATCTATAGAGTGAACACAATACAAATCAAAATTCCAGGAAGCTATTTTGTAGGTATCAACACACTGATTCTAAAATTTATGTGGAGGGACTTCCCTGGTGGTCGAGTGGTTAAGATTCCGAGCTTCCATTGCAGGGGGCGTGTTCAATCCCTGGTCGGGGAACTAAGATCCCGCATGCCGTGCAGTGTGGCCAGATAAATAAATAATAAAAAAATTAAAGTTTATGTGGAAAGGCAAAAGATCCAGAATAGATAACACAACACTGAAAAAGAATAAAGTTGCTACAACCTGATTTCAAAACTCACTATACAACTATAGTAATCAAGAGAGTGTGGTACTGGTGAAGGAATAGACACAGCAATCAATGGAACAGAATATGGAGCCCAGAAATAGACCACACAAATATAGTCAACTGGCATTTGACAAAGGAGCAAAGGCAATTCAATGGAGAAAAGATAATCTTTTCAACAAATGTGCTGAAACGAGTGACATCCACACGCAAAAAAATAAGCCTAGACACAGACCTTACACCTTTCACAAAAGTTAACTCAAAACGGAGGATACATAAAAGTAAAGTGCAAAACTGTAAAACTACTAAAAGAAAACAGAAAATCTAGGTGAGCTTTCATTTGGTGATGAGGTTTTAGGTATAGCACCAAAAGCATAACCCATGACAGAAAAAAATTGATGTTAGATTTTATTAAAATTAAAGTTTCTGCTGTGGGAAAGACACGGTTAAGGGAATCACAAGATAAGCCATAGACTTGCAGAACACAAATCTTTGCAAAAAAGCCATAGCCTTGCAAACACAAATCTTTCCAAAACTCATATCTAAAAAAAGACTTGTTTAAAACATGTTGGGTTGGCCAAAAGTTTCGTTCGTTTTTTTCTGCAAGATGGCTCTAGTAGCACTTAGCTGTCTTTAACTTCATTCGAAACAATTTTGTTAGATTGTATTGTGACAGCTGTTATATCAGTGTGCATTTTAAAAAAACTTATCGAAATTGGTGAATTTTTGTGTAATCATTTTAATATTGAAGATGGAAGAAAAAAGCAACATTTTTGGCATATTATGCCTTTTGAGAAAGGTAAAAAAGCAACTGAAACACAAAAAAGATTTGTTCAGTGTATGGATAAGGTGCTGTGACTGATCGAACATGTCAAAAGTGATTTGTGAAGTTTCATGCTGGAGATTTCTCGCTGGACAATGCTCCAGGCTCGTTTAGAACAGTTGAAGTTGATAGTGATCAAATTGAGACGTTAACTGAGAACAATCAACGTTATACCATGCGGGAGATAGCCGTTATACCGAAAATATCCAAATCAAGCGTAGAAAATCATTTGCACCAGCTTGGTTATGTTCATTGCTTTGATGTTTGGGTTCCACATAAGTTAAGCAAAAAAAACCTTCTTGACCATATTTCCACGTGCAAGTCTCTACTGAAACATAATGAAAATGTTCCGTTTTTAAAACAAAATGTGATGGGTGATGAAAAGTGGCTACTGTACAATAATGTCGAATGGAAAAGATCATGGGGCAAGCGAAATGAACCACCACCAACCACACCAAAAGCTGGTCTTCATCCAAAGAAGGTGATGTTGTGTATATGGTGGGATTGGAAGGGAGTCCTCTATTATGAGCTCCTTCTGGAAAACCAAACGATTAATTCCAACAAGTACTGCTCCCAATTAGACCAACTGAAAGCAGCCGTTGACGAAAAGCCTCCAGAATTAGTCAACAGAAAATGCATAATCTTCCATCAGGATAATGGAAGACAGCATGTTTCTTTGATGACCAGGCAAAAATTGTTACAGCTTGGCTGGGAAGTTCTGATTTATCTGCTGTATTCACTAGACATTGCACCTTTGGATTTCCATTTATTTAGGTCTTTACAAAATTCTCTTAATGCAAAAAAGTTCAATTCCCTGGAAGACTGTCAAAGGTACCTGGAACAGTTCTTTGCTCAAAAAGATAAAAAATTTTGGGAAGATGGAATTATGAAGTTGCCAGAAAAATGGCAGAAGGTAGTGGAACAAAAGGGTGACTATGTTGTTCAATAAAGTTCTTGGTGAAAATGAAAAATGTGTCTTTTGTTTTTACCTAAAAACTGAAGGAACATTTTGGCCAACCCAATACAGCGAACTATCAAGAAAACAAGTGACCCAATTAAAAAATGGGCAAAAGACTGGATAGACACCTTACCAAAGAAGATATACAGATGGCAAATAAGCATATGAAAAGATCCTCAATATCATTTATCATTAGGGAATCACAAATTAAAGCAACAGTAAGATACTATTGCACACATATTAGAATGACCAAAATTCAAAACAAATGCTGCATCAAATGCTGGTGGGAATGCAGAGCACAGGAACTCTTTTTTTTTTTAAATAGTGTGCTTGGGGCACACTATCACCTATTCTGCCCTTTTTAAAATTAATTTTATTTATTTATTTTTGCTGTGTTGGGTCTTTGTTTCTGTGCAAGGGCTTCCTCCAGTTGTGGCAAGCGGGGGCCACTCTTCATCACGGTGTGCGGGCTCTGACTATCGTGGCCTCTCTTGTTGCGGAGCACAGGCTCCAGATGCGCAGGCTCAGTAGTTGTGGCTCACGGGCCTAGTTGCTCCGCGGCATGTAGGATCTTCCCAGACCAGGGCTCAAACCCGTGTCCCCTGCATTAGCAGGCAGATTCTCAACCACTGCGCCACCAGGGAAGCCCAGGAACTCTTATTCATTGCTTGTGGGACTGTAAAACGGTACAGCCTGCTTTGGAAGACAGATTGGCAGTTTCTTGTAAAGTTAAACATATTCTTACAATATGATCCAGCAATTACACTCCAAGATATTTACCCAATTGATTTGAAAATATGACCTCACCAAAATTTGCACACAAATATTTGTATTATCTTTATTCATAACTCCAAAAATTGGAAGAACCAAGATGTCCTTTAATAGGTGAGTGAATAAAAAAACTGTTACACCCATACAATGGGATACTATTCATCAACGAAAAAAAATCAAGCCATGAAAACACAGGAATGAATCTTAAGTGCTTATTACTAAGTGAAAGAAGCCAGTCTGAAAAGGCCACATACTTTATGATTTTAATTATATGACATTCTGGAAAAGACAATATTATAGCAACAGTAAAAATCAGTGGTGGTTGCCAGAGGCTTGGATAAGAGGAAAGAGGGGTGAATAGGTGAAGAAGTGGGGATTTTTTAGAGTGGTGAAATAATTCTATATGATATTGTAATTGTGGATACTTGACTCTGTGCATTTATCAGTACTTGTAGAACCTTATAGAACATAGAATGAACCGGAATGTATGCAAATTTAAAAAATCAATTAGAAGGTCAGAGGATCCCAGGTTGGAACACAGAATGTGACAAAGTAACTGTATTACAATGTATGCAACAGCTTCACTGAAGAAGGTAGGGAAAACATACTCATTTGAAAATGAGAGGAATCTGTAAGACTGAGGACTAAAGAAAATGTACATAAACACTGTACTCTAGTTGATTAAGTCTTTACCCCCATGGGGGTATGGCTTAAGAATTTTGATACTGGTATACATGTATATTGGAATTAAATAATTATGTAAGTGGATGGCCGATGGCAGGACCCAAGCTTCTTCTTGTTGGAGTGGGAATTTTTCAGATAAGCCCAGGGAGGAGGGTAGAATCATCTATGTGGTAGTGGATTTGAGTTGGAGACATCATCAGGAACTCATGTTTAGCTTAATGTAGATAGTTACATATAGAAATATTTATAGACAGGAATATAGATGGATTAGTAAACACATGTATATTTCCTTGCTCATCAGCTGAGAGGGCTTAGAAGCAATGACACCCTAGTAGCAGCAAGCACACCTAACACCCAGATGTTGGTTTTTTTAGTACCATTTTCCAATTAAAAAAAAAGAAGAAACAAGGCTCTTTGGAATAATGTATGTTTCTAGGCCTGGAGCTGATTCTAGGTCTCATATACAAGATGAGCCTGGAACATTTTGTAGTGACAGAAATAAGGAAATGCTACACACACACACACATATACACACACACGCACAAATTATAGGAGTACATCAACTGAAAGAGCACCTAATAGTCAAAGTTGAGACAATGTGAACAACAAAATAAATAAAGTAGTATTAGATTATAACACAAAATATAAAATAAACATCCATGAGTCCATACTGATATAAATAATGACAGAATAAAAAATAAATGAGGGAGAAGAGACAAATCTCCCATGCAAAAAGAATTCCAAAGAATTTATGTAGATACCCAAGGAGATGGAGAATAACTCCCTACTTCTTAGGTGTGGTCTGCACATAACGAGTTTCTTCCAAAGAGTACAGTATGGAAGGGGCAGGGGGAGTAACTTTACAGTGGAGAAAGGGAAATTTTTTTTTTAAAACTCTATTGCACTCTTATTTATTTATTTGGCTGCCCAGGGTCTTATTTGAGACACGCGGGATCTTCATTGCGGCACACGCGATGTTTTTATTTGCGGCATGCGGGATCTTTTTTCTTTTTTTTAGTCGCGGCATGCGGGATGTAGCTCCCTGACCAGGGATCAAACCCGGGGCCCCTGCATCGGGAGTGCGGAGTCTTAACCGCTGGACCACCAGGGAAGTCCCCAAAGGGGGAATATTTTAATTTTTTTTTGGATAATTGTGGTCACTATGCTAAAACTAACCTAAACTAAAACTCAACGATTGGTGCTTTCTTAAAGATTAGTTGTAATGTGGATTATGAAAACATATCGGTAAACTTTTTATATTCTTTACATTAAAATCTTGCACTTTAAATGGATCTTTTACCCATGCATAATTTTGTAACATTATACATTTGCCATTTGGAAAATAATTGTTCACTGATATACAGATATTCCAAATGTTAATACATTTCATTAAACAATATAAGTATTTTAAAAAGCATATACATCAGAAAATCTTTTAAGTATTAAAAGGTTGTCATGATCACTATGGTGAATAAAAGTTTTCCAAATTCCTAATTATCATTTGGAAACTTGAATTTTATCTTTCGTAACAAATACCGTCACTTGTTTTACTAAAAGTGACAGGCTCACTTTGTTTATTTGATTTTTTGTGAAAATATTTGTCAGATAACCAAGTCCGAATAACTGGTTTGTCAGCTCTTTCAAGTAAAACTGCCATTCCTTGAATCAAGTTGCTAGGTTAGCTCACAACTCAATCACACAAGTGCTTTTCCTGAAGACCACCATTGTACTTCAGTATGTAGGTTTTGCCAGAGAAAATATTAAAAAGATGTACTCAGTGCCTGGGATCTCATAAAGAGTAACTTTTCCTGCTTCATCAAGGACATTCGTAAGTGAAACTGGCAATGAAGAATACAATGAATATTAGTATGGTTTGGTACCACTGCCTTCACGCTATTGTGCCAACCATTTTACCTATCATTGCTTTTGCATCATCGGTTCCAATGTCAAAACATTTTGTAATTTCTTTCTGTTTAATTTCACAGATTATGATTGAATTTTTAGAGAAAACAGGTAACATTCACACACAAGTCAAGAAGCATTAGAAGAACTAAGAATGTAATACACAACATGATAAATATAATTAACACTGCTGTATGTTATGTATGAAAGTTGAGTGTAAATTCTAAAGAGTTCTCATCGCAAGGAAAAATATATTTTTGTATTTCTTTAATTTTGTACCTATATGAGATGATGGATGTTCCCTAAACTTATTGTGATAATCACTTCTTGTAAATCAAATCATTATGAGGTATACCTTAAACTTTTGCAGTGTTGTCAAGTATATCTCAATGAAACTGGAAGAAAAAAAGAAGCACTGGAAGAAATTTTGTGATTGGCTAAGGACAGAGAGCACTGAAAATAATATACAGTGAGTATAGAACTTCTTAAGTGAAATATATTTTTCATGAGATTTGTTGACGCAAAGGCTGCTGACATTATTTATTAGCATAAGGAAATAAATCGAATTCAAAGAGAAGGGAGATAAGTAAACTATGTTGTATATCCTCTTTCTCATGCCCCATATTTAATCCATTATTAAGTTTTGTTGATTTTTATCTCCCACTATCTCAAATTTGTCCATTTCTTTTCTCCACACAGCCTCTACTCCTGTCCAAGCCACCATTATCTTACCTCAACATCTGATTGACTTATTCGTTTCCCTGTTGCTATCCAGTCCATCTTCCAATAAGCAACCAGTGATCTGATCTTTAATGTAATCTTACCACTAGTCCAACCGTATAATCCCTTCTTACAAACTTTTTTTTTCCTAAAGATCTGATCTTAAATTAATGTAATCTTACCACTAGTCTAATCGTATAATCCCTTCTTACAAACTTTTTTTTTTCTAAAGATCTGATCTTAAATTAATGTAATCTTACCACTAGTCTAATCGTATAATCCCGTCCTATAAACTTCCTAAGGGCAACCCACTGCATTTAGGATCAAAAATAAATAAAAATCATATATCCTTATTGTAATCTACCAGGCCCTGTGAGATGTGGCCTTTCCCTAACTTACCAACCTCACCTTGTACCCCTTTCACCCTTATATGCTGACTGTCCATAGTGATCTCTTAATTCCTCAAACATGAACACGAGAAAGCTCTTTTCTACATCAGGACTTTTACATATGCCGTTCCCTCAGTTTATAATATTCCCCCTTCCCTCCCTTCTAGATGGGCTAATTCCAACTTATCTCTCAGGTATTAGCTGAAATATTACTACTTTGGAGAGGTCTTACCTGACACCCACTCCTACAGGTCTCTGTGTTATACTCTCATAACACCAGCAGAGAGCACACCTTAATTTGTATAGTTAACTTTTTAATATTTATCTCTTTACGTTTCTCTAAACTCTGTAAGAGCAGAGGCTGTATCTGTTTTGTTCGTTGATGAATCTCTTGAAACCACAGTACCTGACATATAATATACATTCAATAAATATTATAGTAATATATAAGTGAATATATAAGTGAATAATATATAAGTGAATATATAAGTGAATATAGTAATATATAAGTGAATATAGTAATATATAAGTGACAAGAATAGATAAGAAATTATGATGGGAGATTTAAAAATATTTCATTCACTGCTTCCTTTAAAAAAACACACACATTTTAAAGACAAGAAAATTAACTGTCTGTTGTAGTCAGAACTCTTTCAACTGAAAGGAACAAATAACCAATCAAAACCTCTTCAATAAGAAGAGGAATTCAGGGACTTCCCTGGAGGTCCAGTGGTTAAGACTCAACAAAGAAAAGGAATTCATTGGTTCATGTAACTGAAAGTCTAAGGATTAACATTGAACACACGTGGATGCAGGTGCTTAAACAATGTCATCAGGAATCTGCTATTTTAGCTTTGTTTCTTCTTTCTGTTGGTTCCCATGCCTGCCTCCCTGTTTCCCCCAGTCATGTATGGAGGGAGAAATGGCCCTAGTAAAGCTAGGCTCATAGGCTTAATCGAACTTTTAATTTCAAAAGACGGAAACTTCTTCCTGATAGAGCCAATAAAAGTTCTGGCAATGCCCATCATGGCCTAGGTTGGTCCACATCTCCATCCCTGAACCAGGAGAATATAATATTCTGATTGGTCACCTGAACCATATGGGATGAATGGAGCAGAGGGGGCTCTTGAAGGGAAAATCAAGGAGCTATTGCTTCAAAAAGGGGATAGATACTGAGGAGGATAAAAGATACCCACTTTAACTATACAGAAAAATTATCTGAAGAGGGAAAAATACACATTAAAAATAAAACTGCATATAAAATACTTGCCCTTGAGAAAAATCTTAAGAGAAAAGGAAAATTTCTCTACTAAAAAAAAAAAAATCAGTTATTGACTACAGACAAGCACATGATAATTTGAGCTATGAGACAGTGGAATAATAATATAAACATGCTAATAGGAATGTTATAAAATTTATAGTTGAACTAATCCAAGAACTAATTTCTGCAAATAGACAATTAATACAAGGTTGGGCCCTGTACCAGTCAACAGGCTATTTCAAGCACCTTTAGATGGTTTCGTTCTTAAGCAATTGAAATCATGGTCTCATATCATTGATAATAAATTGGTCTCATTTACTTGTCAATGTAGATCTCTAAAGACCTAGATTTAGTTTGAATGATTAAAATGTTTACGCTGATTTGAATATTAGCCATTAGTCGCTGCCTCTGGTCTCCTGCGTTTGTTTTTCAAGTTATCAGCATCTGGCCTGGGTCAATCAGCAGCAAGGTTTGTGGCTGTATAGCTGATGTCTCAGCTCCACCACGTGGTAGTGGTTGAAATTAAGTTTGCTTCCCTTTAGGGGCAGGATCTGCTGATTAAAAACAAGTAAGCACAGGGAATATAATGAGTGTAAATCAGAGTAAAAAATGGGCGTATAGCTTCCTTCCTACATCTACTTTATTCCAGACAAAGATGAAATTGAAAATTATATACACAGAAATTTTAATCTTTTCTTCCTGTCCCCTAGGATATACTCCCTGGATTCACATGCCCCACTTTGGAGACCACTATCCTAGAGAAATCCTCACACACATGCCCCAAAAGATAAATACAAGAATATTCATTGAGGCAACTGTTTTTAATAATGAAAAAATTGTAAGCAACCTAACTGTCCATTAACAGGTAAGTGAGTAAAGTTTTTAATATTCATTCAATGGAATATATGTACTCAAGGGACTACCTTAGAGCAGGTTAAAATAACTGGATTTAGAGCTACCTGTATCATAATAGATACATCTCAAAAACATTGCTGAGGGACTGGTGGTCCAGTGGTTAAGACTCCACGCTCCCAACACAGGGGGCCCGGATTCGACCCCTGGTCAGGGAAGTAGATCCTGCATGCCACAACTAAAGATCCTGCGTGCTGCAACTAAGACCCAGTGCAGCCAAATAAATAAATAAATACATATTAAAAAATTGTTGAGGAAAAAGGAAGTTGTAGCATGATATGTAGTGTATGAGACTACTTTAAAACATGTTAGACAATCCTTTCTATTATTTATGGATACATAATATACAAAAATGGTATGTACACGTGCACGGCAATCAAAAACACTGAAGTCAGAATAATGGTTACTCTGGAGAGGGAAGGAGAAAACTGGGACTGAAGAGGGGTCTGGAGCAAATGTGGTAAAATTCTAAGATTTGACAAAGCTTAGAGAGCAATACTGTGTTTTATATATATATATATATATAAAATATTCTGAATACCTTTCTATGTGTTTAAATTATCATGTAATATTAAAATATTTAATAAGACAGATTGAAAAAAAGTTACCCCAAAGAAGGTATGGGAGGAAAACTAGAAAGAAAAAGCCAGAATTATTTTATGTCTACTCTGTACCAGAGCAAACCGAGTAGGAAATGGAGTGGTATAGGATTATTTACATGAATACTAAAATGACCAAGGATTATGATAGGCATACCATGGGAGAGAATGAACCAAGAGCTAAAATATTCAAAAAATGAGGGGGAATGAGTCTGGGCAGTATGTACATGACAGCCACAAGTAGGGATACTATGTGGTATATGCTGATGACAAGCTGGGTTTTTTTTGGGAGGGAATGATCATCTAGAAGGAACAAGGGGGACATGGAACATACCTACTCCATGACAAGGCTCAGTGGGAGTAGGGGTGCAAAGGAAGCAGAGTCCTAGGGGAGAGCAATGTTCCCTTTAGAACAAGAAAGTTAAGGGAACATTTCAGAGCAGAGGTGATGATATAGTAGATTTTGCTGATGACCGACCATGAGTTTTAGAAGGCTTTCAATAAATGAGTGCGTATGGATGGATTAATGAAAAGTGAGATTTAAAATGTATCTAATGATTGTGTAAGCCCTACGTGAAATGTAAAGTGCTACATAAATGGAAGGCATCATTCCTATCTATTAAGATGCCTCGATTGAGGAAACTTCATTCTGTGTTCATGGTTTTCTTCACATTAATTTGTACTTTCTAAATTGACAACATTCTTTTCCAGCCTTATTCATTTTTTTCCCCTTATGGTTCCTCTTACACTCCCTAGGCATCTTTTCTAAAATCTGTTTGGGGAGAGGAGAGAGAAATTACCCTTTTAAGCAAAACACCATCATGCAACTCTAATTGTATAATCTCCCATTATTTTGTCTGCCTTAAACATAAATATAATGGTGACAGGAATTTTAGAGCTGGAAGATAACTTATTATTTTACTTATTTATTTATATATTTATGGCTGCATTGGGTCTTTGTTTCTGCATGCGGGCTTTCTTTAGTTGAGGCAAGCGGGGGTTACTCTTTGTTGTGGTGCGCGGGCTTCTCATTGCGGTGGCTTCTCTTGTTGTGGAGCAGAGCACAGGCTCTAGGCATGTGGGCTTCAGTAGTTGTGGCTTGCAGGCTCAGTAGTTGCAGCATGCAGGCCCTAGAGCAGGTGGGCTTCAATAGTTGTGGCGTGTGGGCTCAGTAGTTGTGGCGCACAGGCTTAGTTGCTCCAAGGCATGTGGGATCTTCCTGGACCAGGGCTAGAACCTGTGTCCCCTGAATTGGCAGGCGGAGTCTTAACCACTGCACCACCAGGGAAGCCCCAGAAGAGAACTTAAAGATAACGTTAATACAAACTTCTCATTTTACAAGTGACCAGAGATCGTGTGATTTGCCAAATTGAATTGTTGATTACTAGCAGAACCAGGGCTAGAATCTATGCCTCCTCTCCAACTTCCTTCTGTTTTCCTTTAAACAGCAGAAACATAGAAAGCACCTGTTACAGGGGCACTGTATACTGGTAGTTGAGTGCAGGCTCTGATGTCAGACTACTCAAATTCAAATCTTAAATCTGCTATTTATTAGCTGTGTGGCCTTGGCCAAGTAACCTAACTGCTCTGAGCTTCAGTTTCCATATCTACAAAATAGAAGGCATAATTTTATATCTACTTCATAGAGTTGTTATAAGGATTAAATGAATTAATGTACTTAAAGCATGTAACAGTGCTTGGCACATAGTGACCAGAAATCTAAGTGATTGTTACTATTTAGCACATACTCTGCTAGCTGCTGATATAACAGAGATTAACAGAGGCCAGGGATTTTATCCACAGCTGTTTTTGTTTGGTCTGGAGTTTAATAAACCAAACCAAACCAAAACAACAGCAAAAAAAAAAAAATGCACTTGAGATAATGTTTACAAATCTGGTTATTTCACATAGAGATCTAAATTTCCAGTTTCTCTTGAAAACTGGAAGATTTGACATCTAGGCCAGAATTCTGATGTAGCAACAATTGGCTGGAGCTAAAAGCAGCTGCCCCACTTTAGTCCACACCACTCACATAATGTACATGCATGTACTCACATGCTTGCCCCCGAAATTGCATCCCAGAATAAGACAGTCCCTGTTCTCAAGGAATTCACATCCAATAGGTGAGATGCATCTGCTAAACAATTCACAATACAGTTTGACAGAAACAAGTACAAAGTTGCAAAGTACAAAGTATAGTAGCAACCTGAAGGAACAGGAGTGTGTACTGAATGGTGGAGGTGCTGCTGGTGATGAACGTTGTCAGGAAAGTGGCTTTGAAAAAAAAGAGTGGAAGAGGGTTGCAGAGAGAATAGGATATGCAAAAACATTGAAATGGGAAACAATTTGTGTGTTTATCAATTGAGGAGTTCAGTTTTGGAGACTACAGTAAGAAGAGTAGGCTGACAAGTAGGCTGACACTAGATAATAAAAGCCCCATAATTTGGATCTAAGCCAAGAGATGGATAGCCCTTGAAATGTTTTCTGTCATTAAATTCCAAATCTAACTTTAATAAATTTATGCTTGGATACTCTTATCATTCTCTGTCAAATGTCTTTGGGCCTTGTGTTTGAGAAATGCTGTACAACCCACAATATTCTATGAAATCTCTGTCAATAGCAAATTGCCACTTCAGGAAGAAGCCCTGTCTTTATAATTGATAAAATACCGTTTTTAGGTTTGTCTGCAAGTAAAGTTTCCTCATCTGTAAAATGGGTATAATAATAGCAACTACCTCAGGGCTATTAAATTGAGAATTTAACTCAATATAACTCATTTAAAGAACTTACCAGGGTACCTGATATAGAGTAAAAGTGGTCAATTAGTATGTTATTATGATTATATTTAATGAGTTTTCCTTGTCTATCATCCCTACCATTGATAAAATATAACATTTCATTAAGTCAAATATGTATTTTTCTTTGAAAACTGAAGTTAAGATTGGTAGCATTTGCAGGCTGCAAATGGTAAAAAATAATGCAAAACATACTAGAGAAAAGTGCCAAGATAAAACTTCCTTTCCTTCCATATTATGGATTGCAAAAGTTTCAATAACAATTTAAAGACTTTTGTGCAACACAGAAAGTGCAAGTTGCCTGCAGAAATTAATTAAATAATAGTTTATTAGTAGTAAATAAAAGTGCTTAGGTAAAGAGACATTTCTCCAGTTCCCGTATCCTCAAAGAGGAGGAAAAAACCTCAGGCAAAAGACCTTTTCGTCTGACAGAAACATCTTGGATGGCCTGGGAGCTCAATCACTTGGCGGGAAAAGAATCAATACAGACCAAATTCTCACAATCTGTTTCTGTTTAGTTTATAAACTGCGATCGACTCTGGCAGTTTTCGTGCCTTGTGGGACTTGAAGTCCAGAGGGGAGAAGTGATCAGGACTGTTGAAGCTTGGAAGCTGGCGGCCCCTGCAGGTCTGAGCAGTAAGGACTACAACTCCCGACACATACCGCGAAGCCGCGCCGTAATTACCGGCAACCAACCGGACCCGAGCAGGACAAGCTCCAGCCCCAGGCTCGGAGGACTGCCTCCACCAATGGCAGAGCTCCCAGCGCAAAGCCTGTGGGTTAGGTTGTGAGGCTCCGGCGGGGGCGGGGAGGAGCCGAGGGGGTTCAGAAAAAGCTCGGCCGCTGGGTGGGTCGGGGCGTTCGGCGCGCCCTTCTCTGAAGCGGCGGTGGCCGGGCTGGGCGCCGGGAGTGGGAAGCGACGGCGCGGCTGGAAAATGCCAGTCCATTCCCGAGGGGATAAGAAGGAGACGAACCATCACGATGAGATGGAGGTGGACTACGCCGAAAACGAGGGGAGCAGCTCCGAGGACGAGGACACCGAGAGCTCGTCGGTCTCCGAGGATGGAGATAGCTCAGGTACGCGACCCAGCGGGCTGGGACCCCGAGTCCTCGCGCCAGGCTAGCGACAGGCCGCTCTCCGCACGCCGGGCAGCTGCGTCCTGCTGGGAGAACGGGGAGGAGAGAGAGGGAAGGGGCGGAGACTGGCTCCCAGCTCTCCCTGGCACCCGGACTGTTCGCTGGGCGCTGCCCGGCTCCTGGCGGGTCCCGGTTGGCGGGGCGGGGCAGGGCCCGGGCCTGGACTCGCCCAGCTCCCGTACGCTGCGCGGTCCTGCTCGCGGTCCGCCCTGCCCTTGGGAATCTCTGGGTAGTGCCCGGGGCTATCCGGAGCGAGGAATGTGCAGCATCTTGTCTGGGAGACCCTGCAAATGCCTCCTCTCCCCAGACCACCGACTTCTTATTTTGCACCTTTGCAACCCTTACTTGTCAACGTGGGTGGATTGTCGGAGCCGAGGGTAGATTTGTATTGGCTCTTGGCTGGCTTAGAATTTTTTAATCTCAGCTTCCAAGTCAGCGTGTCAGCACTTGATATTAGTGCTCTTTCGAGGGGCTGACGTGGGAGCTGGACCGTTTACAGCATCTCTCTGCACTTGTCAGGACTAAGAAGAGCCTAACATCAGGGGTGATTGGGGATCTTCATATGCTTATAAATTGGCTGATTTTCGGCAACTTTGAAATTCTCCAAATCTTTTCTTTCCTGCAATCTTTTCTAACTTTGGGCTATTTTAGTTTTGTTTTTTCGGGGGGGAGGTGGGGTGGGGTAGAGGAGGGCAGGTTAACACCACAAGTGAATTTTTGCAAACTTTTAGTAATGGTTATTTAAAAAAAATGGAATTTGTGATTACCTGGATTCTTTTCCTTTTATCCATATGATGAAGATGAGACTTATTTCTTTGTCTTGTCCTGATTTTGGCCATGTGAAGCAAGGATTGATGACAAGTTGATGACAGTCTGTCAGCACCCTGACACCCTCTTTTCAGGTTTCCCTTTCAAAGGAAACCTCCATGGAAGTATGTAATTTCAGTCAATAAATCAACCACCCCAAAATAAGTATTTCTGAGTGACTTCCTTGTGCAGTACTGGGTTCCACTCATTGTGAGCTATAAATAGTTATAATCTGACTGCAATTAAAGAGCTGTCATAGGTCACCACTTGATTAAATTGCCAAACAAATGCTTAACTATAAACAATACTGTAGGAATTGAGGCAGAGGAAATCTTTTCAGTATAGGGTGGTCAGCAAAGGCTAGATGAAGAAGGTGGGGTTACCTAAATTACCTCGAAGAATGGGTAGAACTTGGATTGGAGTGGTAATGTTTAGGTGTTTCTATAGAACAGCGGTCCCCAAGCTTTTTGGAACCAGGGACTGGTTTCGTGGAAGATAATTTTTCCACGGACCGGGGAGGGGGGGATGGTTTAGGGATGATTCAAGCCCATTACATTTATTGTGCACTTTATTTCTGTTATTATTACATTGTAATATATAATGAAATAATTATACAACTCACCGTAATGCAGAGTCACTGGGAGCCCTGAACTTGTTTTCCTGCAACTAGATGGTCCCATCTGGGGGTGATGGGAGACAGTGACACCTGTAGTGTGTTGCTTATGTCCAGTCTACTCCGTGATCTCGTTTTGGCTGCTGTCACTGCAGAAAACCCTGCTTCATGAAGGTAAGAGTTGGAAATGGAAGCAGGCTTTTCAGTGCTTTTGTGACAATTTCAGGATATTCCGCCTTGACTTCAATCCAGAACGTATGGAGATTTGAAGTTGTCTCAAACATACTTTTAAGGCCACCGTCATTTGCGATCTCAAGCAGTTGATCCTCTTCTAGCATTGACAAAGTCGATTTCACCTGGCTTATTCACAAATGGGTCGCGGATCCATTTCTTCCCAGTTTTGGGGTCTTTTGTGGTTGGAAAGTAATGTTCAACTCTTTAGAAAGCTGAGATAGGTGATCATGCACCAGCTGGGAGAAAGAAGACCCTGGTTCAGTCTCTTTCAAAATCTCTGCTAATGTTTGAAACATGTCAGAAATCCCAGTGTTCACTCGTCGCCCCCATAATTCCAGTTTGGCTCTGAATGCAGCCACTTTATCTGCTGACTCGAACACAGTTGTCGTTCTCCCCTGAAGTGACAGGTTGAGTTCGTTGAGCAGGTTGAATATGTCACACCAAGTAAGTTTTGCGACCCATTCTGTGTCACTGAAATGTGCTGCCATTGGTGAATGTTTTCCTAAAAGAAATCTCTGGAGCGGCTCTCATAACTCAAAAACTCTGGCCAGTGACCTACCTTTAGAAAGCCATCTCACTTCTGTGTATAAGAGGAGACGTGTGTCCGTCTCCTCACAGAGCTGCGTGAACAGACATGAGTTAAGGACATGTACTTTAATAAGGTTGATAATTTTAATCATATCCTGAAAAATGTTGTTAAGTTCAGTTGACATTTTTTGGCTAGCCAGCATTTCTCTGTGGATGACACAGTGCGTAGACTCACATTCAAAAGCAACCTCTTTGACCCGAGTAGTGAAACCAGAAAGCCGTCCAGTCATGGCAGCCGCTCTGTCTATGCATATACTGACACAAAATGGCCAATTCAGTTTTCCTGTTATCATTCAAAGACTTGAATAGTTGTGCAGCTGTGGTATTGGTTGGCAACAAAAGTGCACATAACATATCCTCATGCACATCCTCCTGAAAAATGTATCGCACAAAAACAAGCATTGTTGCCTTGTTGTCAATATTGGTAGATTGATCAACCTGGATTGTGTACCACGGTGACTCATTAATCCTCTCTAACAATTGTGCCTTGATATCCTGTGCTATTTCATCAATTCATCTAGTTACGGTGCTAGCCGGAAGAGGAACACGTGCCACCTTTTGAACTGCATTCTCTCCTAAAAGTTCACGACAAATGTTCTTAGCAGCAAGCAGGATCGACTCTTCATCAATAGTAAAAGGCTTCTTAGTTTTAGCAATACGTTTAGCCACTAAGAATGATGCTCTCAGTGCAGGCACATTTGGTGAAGTGGTGGCCTTCAGTAATTGCTTCTGTTCTTCGTGTTCACGTCGTTTTCTTTTGAAAAACTCCAAAGGCTTGTCTTTTAATGCAGGGTGCTTGGTGTCCATGTTGTGAAGCAGTTTTTAAGGTTTTATGGCTTCGTTGGATAGCCGGTCACCACATGTTATACAAAGTGGGCTTGGAAAATGTAAATCACCTGTTGCAACGAACCTGTAATTTAAGTAGGACTCTTGGTATTTTCTTTTAAACCCAGCTTTCTTTTTGTTGGTAGTCTTAGAGTCTTCTGCTGTCTCATCATTGGGTCTTTCCCCCTTTTCAAAGAAGCTCTTCAGCGATATTTGTTCTTTACTCATTTTGGCTAGGGTTAGCTTGTGGGCTTACCAAAACTGTGACTGAGACAAGTGCACAGTGGGGGAAAGAAGCACGGATGGAAGTGGTAAATAAAATAATGGGTGGGCCATGTGCGGACTAAAATAAGTGTCGGATTCTGACTTAAAGCCTGCCACAAGATGCAGCTGTACAATTGAAGTACATCAACTCACTTGCCACTATAAAGCCTGCCATCAGATGCAGCTTAATTGTCACTTGCCACTCACTGATAGGGTTTTTTAAAAAAAATTTTAAAATTTTACTTATTTTTTGGCTGTGTTGGGTCTTCGTTGCTGCATGCAGGCTTTCTCTAGTTGCGGCAAGTGGGGGCTATTCTTTATTGCAGTGCACGGGCTTCTCATTGCAGTGGCTTCTCTTGTTGCTGAGCACGGGCTCCAGGCGTGTGGGCTTCAGTAGTTGCAGCACTCGGCCTCAGTAGTTGTGGCATGTGGGACCTAGAGCATGCGGGCTTCAGTAGTTGCGATGTGTGGGCTCAGTAGTTGTGGTGTGCAGGCTCATTAGTTGTGGTGCATGGGCTTAGTTGCTCTGCAGCATGTGGGATCTTCCTGGACCAGGGATAGAACCCATGTCCCCTGCATTGACAGGTGGGTTCTTAACCACTGTGCCACCAGGGAAGTCCCACTGACAGGGTTTTGATATGAGTCTGCAAGCAATTGATTTATTATGGTCTCTGTGCAAACTTATCTGCTAATGATAATCTGTATTTGCAGCGCTCCCCAGTGCTAGCATCACTGCCTCAGCTCCACCTCAGATCATCAGGCATTAGATTCTCATAAGGAGTGCGTAATCTAGATCCCTTGCATGCGCAGTTCACAGTAGGGTTTGTGGTCCTATGAGAATCTAATGCCGCTGCTGATCTGACAGGAGGTGGAGCTCAGGGGGTAATGCGAGCGATGGGGAGTGGCTATAAAG
Organism: Pseudorca crassidens; assembly: GCF_039906515.1. Taxonomy (NCBI): domain Eukaryota; kingdom Metazoa; phylum Chordata; class Mammalia; order Artiodactyla; family Delphinidae; genus Pseudorca; species Pseudorca crassidens. The sequence continues at coordinate 63,327,935 of NC_090296.1, read as the reverse complement.
ACAGATGAAGTTCTGCTTGCTCGCCTGCTGCCCACCTCCTGCTGTGGGGACCGGTTCCTAATGTGGTACCAGTCCATGGCCCCGGGGGTTGGGGACCCCTGCTATAGAAGGAGGAATATAAGAAAAAGTGCAAAGGCCAGATCGTAAGGCTTATTCAAAAAAGTGAGAAAACCAGTTTGGTTGGGAGAAGGATTTGAGCTAGAAAAGGAAAAGATATAGATGTGAAAGATTTCAAAAAAAGCAGATAGTGGGATTGATCACTACAAGTTTAAGAGTCAAGGTAAGAAGAAAAACCCAGATACAAGGAGAATGGTGGTAGCATGAACAGAAATAGACAAGTAAAAGATTTGAGATGAAGGTGGAGGATAGAGTATTACAACATGTTGTTTTTGAGGTCCTGTTGGTGTATTTAAGTCAGAGTGCCCAACTGATAGGTAGAAATGTGGCGTTGGGACCTGCCTGGTATGGGAAGCATAATTTGGAAGTCATCTTCCTAGTCATGAAAATAGGTGAGATTTCAAAAGTGAGGAATACAGAGAAAGAACATCTATACTATATGTGAATACATTTCCTAGATCTGTAAAACATTTTATCTTCAAGTGTTCTTTGTTTTTTTTGTAATTTTAATTTTTATGGGAGCTAGAATCTCGCAATATGATATCTGTTTACTAAAATTCTGCCTCTCTAATTTTTATGTTGACCCTTGTGATTTTTCACTGTTTTTTATTCTATCCCAGAAAATAATGAACAACTTAATTTGTGAAAAATGTAACAATAATTTGAACTACAAGTCAAATTTTTTAAGTGCAAAGAAATTATTTAAATAAACTTTGCAGTTTTGCATGTTGTGAAAGCATTTCTTTTCTACCATATGTCTTGCATGTTAAATTTCCACAGTTTTATTCTTCTCCAGCCTTGGTACTGGGCCGGTCCTAAGGCTACAGAAAAACTATCCAGAGATATTGGGGAGTGAGTCGTCTTGGGGGACCACGTTTTAAATAGCCAAGGAATAAGCTATTAGGAGCCAGAAATAATTTTAATCTGTTTCAGAAGAGTTAAAAAAAATTGTATACTTCCTCACTATTGGAAGATAACTGAACATAATTTAACTCTTTCTCATAGTTTGACCTTTATTTGATGATGATCAATATGCACATCATTTTGAGCTTCTGTTATTGTCAACTGTATGTGATGTAAAAATAGAAGATATGAAATATAGGACAGAGCTGGTAACTAACAGTTGCTTTCCTTGAAAAGTTTGCTTGTTTTTCTCCTCATTTTCCTCTTTCGCACTGACTGACAGTAATTTGGGGAGAGGGATCAATGGGAATATAAGAGTAGGAGACCAAGATATTCTGTGGTAAACATAATGAGATTAGTCTTCTTTTTTATTTGAATCGCAAATCATCTTTGTGAGCAGTGCTGAAAGAAGAATTCCATAAGTGTTTTTGAGCAATATTAACCTTTAAAGGACATAATCATCTTGGTGCTTAAGTTCTCGTGATTTGGTGGAAAACAGACCAAAAGTGGGTTAATTACTTCATAGTCACAGTTTAATGTCGGCCCTTTAAAATGATTTAAAAATGAATAAAAATAAGAAGGTCTAGAGACTGTTATAGTTTTAATTCATCTGTATTTTAGGTTAAAATCTATAGTGCAAATTATTTTTGGTAAATATGTATTTTAAGGCTGAATGTAGGCCTTGCATATCTAACTTCATATTTCAGTGTTTTTCTTTTTTTTTTTACCATTTGAATTAACATTCAGATATATTTGGAACATAAAATTAATTTTATCTTTGATATTTGCCTTTTACTAACAGAAATGGATGATGAAGACTGTGAAAGAAGAAGAATGGAATGTTTAGATGAAATGTCCAATCTTGAAAAACAGTTTACCGATCTCAAGGATCAGTAAGTAGTGACTTCAGAAGGTCATTGTCACCGAATCTTAACCTTGTCACGTGTACAGTAGCATGAGAGAAATTATATTCACTCTAAACTATTTTCCTTTTCGTGTTTTATGGGACCGACTGATCTGAAAAAGGCTTTGGCTATTGTTTGCCTGCTGAAGGCCTCATTAACTAATCAAGGGTTTTGAGGCTGTTTTTGGGGGGGATATAATAAGATTTTTATGTGGGGTTGGTAATGAAAATGTTTTCCTGGGTTGTTGCACCCTTGATTCTAATCTGCTTCATTTATTCCTTTGTTAAATAATTGGATAAAGATAGCATTTTAAAATTGTGAGAATAAGAGAGATATTTCCCAAAGATGGCATAGTGATTTTTGTTTATATCTTAACATTGGGTAATATATACATTACGTGTTTTCACACGCATTATTTAGTTTGCTTCTCTGTAAGGTTGGGAGATAGATAGTCTTATCTCTAATTTACCCATGAGAAGATTGATGCTCAGAGAGGTTAAGTGATTTGTTCATAGTTCTTCAGAAAGTGATAAATTAAGCCAGGCTTTCTGCCTCCTAGTGCAGAAAGTGCTGTGGTGTCCCTTCCACTAAGGCACATTACTTTGGAGGAACTGTAGTGGAATAGAAAGAGCATAGGCTCTGAATCCAGGCTTTCTGGACAGATTTCAAAGGTATAATAAGAGATTCGTTATTATCTACTGTAAAGATTGAATGAGCAGTCTGTAAAATTCTCAGCCATTTGTCTGGCATGTAGTGCATGTTTATTAGATATTATTTTTTTCCCCCTGCTTATAATGCCAGAACTCTTATGTAAAGTTGGTAACGCAAGAATGGGCCCCAGTGATTTGAGAGAACAGAATAGAAGCAGATGCAGATTAAAAAAAAATCTTAAAGGTGAGCTTTCAGTTTGGAACTTGCTGGCAAGGTTATGGGGCAAGCTACATTTTAGGAATTGTAAATGAAAGAGAGAAAGACACCTTAACTTATTCAGAAGCTGGCTCTTCAGTTTATGAATCCTTCGTGATTTTGCTGTTTATTCCTTTTCTTCTACTTCTTCCCTAGAGAGGGCCAAAGAAGAGATGAAAGCCCATTTAATATCTGAAATTGCCAGACTAAAATAAGACAGGTTTGGTTACCATATGAATCCTGCTGGATTTATGCCATTTCTGGTCTTAACTTTCACTGGTATTAGAGATGAATATATAGATAATGTTCCCTGCTAGTGCAACAAATTAATATAAGCAATCCAAAATAATCCAAAGTTTAAAATTGTGGCTTTAAAAAACATGATATTTTCTTATTCTAAAGATTTACATTATTAATTTGAAATTAAAATTAGTTTGGATCCCCAGGAATCCATTATTTGGGCAACATGGAGAGTTCATTCAGTTCATTTGGGATCATTCTGGAAAAGGGGAAGCAAATTTGTATTTTTGTATTTTAGCACAAGTAATCCGTGAGTGAATAATTCTTAAACAATTATTTAAGATACACCTATTGAGCTTTTAAAGTGCCTTTTATGGTTATCCAAGACATGAAAATTGCTGTAAAGCGCTAGTATAATATATTATGTAGGAGAACTTTGCATCTAGTGAGTCATTTGGACTAATCTTGTTCACCTTGGGGCAGGCAATTGTCTTGATTATTACTTTCTCATGGCTCACTATGACCACCAGCCAGTTCCCCCTACCAGCTTTATTCATTTCTGAAAGTGTTAAAAGTAGACCCATTACCACTATTTAATAGGATTCTTTCTCAAGGAATTGGAATCTAGAAATATGTTTTAGAAAAGAAAAATCTTGGCACCAGATTTATAATTATTTTTTTGTCTTGCCCCATTGCTTTGTGTTTTATTTTTATTTTGTCACACTGTGTATCTCTGTAAGCTGTCTCAAATCCTCTTTGGCAGAGGTGGGAAATATAATAATAATAATAGTAATAATAATAATAGTAGTAATAAATACCCTGCTTTGCCTGTTCTGCTACTACAGGGCACAGTAGCACTCCATTCCTAAGGCAGAAAATCCACAATTTGCAGTTTGTAAAGTGGTGGAAGGTGAGTTCTTCCACCTCCTTAAAAAGATAGAGGAACTTGTGCCATCCAAGTTTCCATTCATTTCAGCGTTCAACATCCAACAAACGTTAATTGAGCTTCTATTCTGCGAATAGTATTGTGGTTGCTGCTGAGGGACTCATGATCCTTGCCTTTGATGAGTTTATACTTGGATTCCAAGGCTGTAGAAATTATACTGATTTTGAGGAATCTATTCTTTTAAAAGTGAGCTAATTGAATATCGTTCATTCACATATCCTCTTCATTCAAGATGTTCACCTATTCAGGATACCTTATCAGTATTTTGTATGAGTTTGATTTTCAGGGGCAGTCATCTTTTTTATCAGATTTTTAGCATTTTGCCTAAAGTTGTATTTATAACTTCAAAAACTATAAGTATCATGTTGTACTTTTCTGACTTTACACATTGTATGTTGCGTTTTAGAAAAATTTAACCCAGATGTGATAACGTATTATTTTGGCAGTTAATTCAGATAATTTTTCCCTTTTTGTTTAAAAAAAAGAATAGTTATTGTATTAACACTCAAATTTGCTTTATTCCTTTAGAATCATTGTATAAATCTCTATGCTAATTATAATGGCCAATAGTAGACAATTAATATTAGTTGCCTTAATTGTATTGGTTTATATTTTCAAGAGGAAAGAGTGGAATTTTATATGAAAGCCAGGTATCATCATGTTTTCAATAGCCAACTGCTATTTATACGAACACCTACAAGCATAAGCAGTGGTTTCTTTTGGAAGTTACTAGATGCCATCCTTGTGATGTATATGACATATTCTTCACCTATGATGAAGTAATAAATGGCAAAAAAATTTTACAAAATGACCTTAAATTGTTTGCTTTGAAATTTTAGGATGCCCTTGAAATGCCACAAAGCCAGGGTTAGAAGTGCCTTTCATAAAGAATGACAATTTAAACATTTTCCTGTTAAAAAAGAGTTAGTTCTGTCCTGCAGGATTATTGCTAAAAATAAACATTGAGTTGTCTCACATACTGTCTTTGATAATCAAGCTAAAGGTATTGGGATGACAGCTGGTAAATTAGGAGTATTTGTATGTGGACTCATAAATAGAGCAACAGGGATTCCTTGCCCCACTTTTCACTCCCCCATCTATTGAGCAACTCATTGTTATATCTTCTTCATTTGCAGTCTAGAAGAACTGAGTATGCCAGATCACAAGTTCTCTAGCCATTGGTTTTACCTTCATCACTCTACTTCTTCTTTGTTCTTTTAAAAATCAAGTAGGCTGAATATTGTAATACTGACTGCTTTTCAGGAAACTCGGAGAGGAGACAGGGAATTATTTATTTTTGAAAACTAGTAATGCCTGTATCTAAATTATTCAAAATGATTTTTTTTTAAACTCAGTGTTTATTTGACCTTTTCTCTTAGAATTGATTTATTCTGCAGTTAAAACAAAAACATCTAGAGTGACCAAAAGTGGTTATTTCAGTTGTATTTTTTGTATTGTAAGTTAACTATTAAAGAGTGATATATCTAAAAAATAGAAAGACATTTCTTTGTGATTATGTGCATAAAGCCAAATAATGTAACTGCATTCTTCTCTTCACTTGAGAGCAAGGCAAAAATACATTTGGTAGGCTATTAGAATATGAATGATATTAAGAAGAGAATGTATAGAAATGGTAAATTGTTAGCCTTTGTTGGGCTTTTAAAATTAATATCTTAATTTTTGCTTTGTTAAGACTTTATAAAGAACGATTAAGTCAGGTGGATGCAAAACTACAAGAAGTCATAGCTGGAAAAGCACCAGAATATTTGGAACCACTGGCAACTTTACAAGAAAATATGCAAATTCGTACAAAGGTAGCAGGTAGGAAAGTGAAACATCTTTTCCATATAGTAGAAAATGAACTCTTCAATAGACTTAAAAGGTGTTTATCAAGTGAGCGGTTGTTGTTAATGAAAGTACAACTGTATTTACGTTGACCAGAGTATTTCACTGTCAGTCAGCCCACAGTTATTTATTAAATGCCTCATGCTTTTCTCTGCTACTGTAGGGGCTTGAAAAAAGAAAAAAAGCCCTCAAATTGCTCACAGTGTTGTTGAGAGGGTGAAACACATGTGAAACAATTAGAAACCATGATACTTTCATTAAGAGATACTATTACTATCGCAGTTTAATTTCCTATTAAGGTTCAATTTAAGTCCTCAGTATTTTTCATCTGTAAGAGTGATAAGGATTTTTTATTTGTAAAAACATTTTTTAAATGTTTGATCAGGATATTAAAGAACAGAGAATTCGCCTTCAAACCTACAGTTTAGACATGAGTTTTTATTTTGATAAGTTTGATGACTCATTTGTGGCTGTGACTAAATGAAGATGTACTATATTTGTGTGGTTAAATTTCAGCCTTCTGTTTGTAACTGGGATCTGGCCTCAGAATTGTGTCCTACCACGCATAACAAGGGATATATCTATTTGAAGGTCACTTAATGATTTTTCATAGTCAAACTAAAAACTGAAATTTAATTAATGGAGATGCCGATTGTTTTCTTTTTGAGGGACACTAATTGATCCTCATGTACCTGTTGTATAATACCTAAGGCATTGTTGCTAATAGGTTATCTTTGTACTAAATCCACCTTAAACCAAATTTTATTCTTGAGTGCTTAGTATTAAGTATGTAGATGATGTGATGCTTAATCTGCTGTCTTTGCATATTGGCTTAGCACACCCTTAAAAGTAAACATGTCCTTAATTTTCCTGGACATTCTAAAAGCACTAAGTGAGACTTAGTGGATGTTTAGGAAATATTACTTCAGTCAATTATTCACTTTTCTGTTAGGCAGCCTCCTTTACTTTTTGATTGTACAAAAAGTAGTGTGTGTGAATGTGTTGCTGATGGCATAGTTCCAGATATCTGTCCCTTGCCTTTTCTATACAAGAAACAGAATTACATTTCTAGGGGCAACTATGGCATACAGTTAAGCATATACATCTCGACCTCTTTATTTGCCATTTTTGTGATGGCATGTTTGCATGACCATGGTGCCTATTTTATGCTGTTGTCTTGGTACCTCTAAGTTAAACTCACTTGAGCATCCATTCTCTAGGTAAAGCCCTGTTAGGAGCACTCAAACCTCGTATCAGTTTATAAATTTTGTTATATTAGTTTCTACATTTAATCCTCTTGGAAGCTTTGGACTCTGAAGATAAATAATAGTTAAAAACTAGTGGTTTTGATGGTTATGGTATCCAGTTGTTCCTTTGAGTATATATGATTAAGAAACCAGAGCTTATTGACTCTGTTTCCCTTATGAATCCCAAGAGATTGTTTTTCATAGGTGAAGAGTTTTATTTTCATTTTAATCATTCTCTATTAAACATTTAGGAGTATTCTTTAGAAAAATGGGTAAGAACTAAAAATTGCAGTGTAGTTTTTTTCTAGCACTTAAACTCTTATTAGTTTTCTAGTCTTCTTTGATATATATTTTAACTGAGCCTTTTATTTTTAGTTTTTAAAGGTAAAGTTAGACTCACTTGCCAGTTTCTTCTTGATTCATCTTATAAAATAGTTAGGACAGAATTCCTGTAGGGAAGTGATATTGAAACTCCTTATTGCTAACATAATCAGAGTAATTGTGTTTGGTTGCAGGAATCTATAGAGAGCTCTGCTTAGAATCTGTAAAGAACAAATATGAATGTGAAATTCAAGCTTCTCGCCAGCATTGTGAGGTACTGTTATTTTGCTTAACTTTTAAGCTGATTTCAACTCTTCAAGTCTTATGAGTACAGCAGTTAAAATAGTAAATAAACTAAATGAAACAAAATTAAATAGTACTTTAGCTCAGCACTTGTACGTTTTGTTTTTTTTTTAAATACAGTTGCACTGGAAGCTGTATTGGAAATAGGACACAAACAAGGGACCATAGAAAAGAACTAAGTGATATAATTTTAGAAGTTTTGCAACTGTTACCTTAAAAAGACTTTAATGATTATGTCATCTGGCATCACTGAAAATAGTATAATTAGTATAATATTCAAGGCTCAAAAAATGTATATCCAGTAGTACAGTTAGATTGTTGGGCTATATTAATTTCTCAATCTCTAGATCTGTTTCCACATCTTAGGGCAAAATTCTCTACGGGGAAAAATAAATTCTGTATGTTGTGTTTATTTTGAATAGCGTTTGAAAACATAGTACTGATTTTGCAGATAACTTTTCATAAAACCTAGACAAGATCATAAATATACTAGTGAAAATAAGAGGACGCGTTCTATGATGATTCTTATCTTACTTTAATGTACCATATCTTCATAAATCATTAAAATACTAAGAATATATAGGTATAAAAATGATGGAGCTTGTTATTTCATTTTCTTGGTTATAATTGAGGTGAAACGTCTTTTGGTGTGTACTGGCTGCTTGGATTTTCTTTCCTAAGAAGTGCCTGTTCATATCTTTTGCCTTTACTTTGGGCTTTTAGTCTTTTCCTCGTTGACTGTAGAAGTTCTTTATATACTCTGGATACAAATGCATTGCTGGTTATTTGCTTTGCAAATATTTTTACCCAGGCAATGGAATATCTTTTCACTTTTTCTGATGACCTTATGAACAAAATTTTACATTTTAATGTAGTTGAATTTATCATCTTTCCTTTATGATAGATGCTTTTTGTGTCTTCCCCACTTTGAGGTAAAATGATGTATTTTCTTTTAAAAGTTGAAATTTTGCTTTTTAACAGATTGCTAAACTGCCTTTAATTAATTTTTATGTGTGGTTAAAGTATGGCTCTAATTTTACTTTTTTGCATATGGATAGGTAATTCTCGACACTATTTATTATATTCTTCATTGTTTTCCCACTAATCAGCAATCCCATCTCTTTTTTTTTTTTTTTTTTTTGCGGGACGCGGGCCTCTCACTGTTGTGGCCTCTCCCGTTGTGGAGCACAGGCTCCGGCAGGCTCAGCGGCCATGGCTCACGGGCCCATCCGCTCCGCGGCATGTGGGATCCTCCCAGACCGGGGCACGAACCCGTGTCCCCTGCATCGGCAGGCGGACTCTCAACCACTGCGCCACCAGGGAAGCCCTCCCATCTTTTTTATATCAAATATCCACATATGTGTTGGCTTGTTTTTAGCTTTTTTTCATTTGTTCCATTGGTCTGTTTGGCTCTTTCTGCACCAGTGTCACAGCATCATTTTTTACAGCTTTCAGTCTAGTAAGTCTTAGTAACTCAATACCCTAATAATTTTATCTTGCTCTTTTCCTTCTTACAGTTGTTATTGTTAATTTTTTTGTTTTTTTTAGTAACAACTTTTAAAGAATTGCTTTTTATTTTCTGCTGCTGCATAGAAAAGTAATTTATATATTGATATTATATCCAATCTTATCTACCTCTCTTAATTCTAATAATTTAATTACAGATTCTTAGATTGTCCATGTAGATAATAATGTCATTTGTGAATAATAGCAACTTTTTTCTTCCTTTCTGATCTCTTTTTTTTTTAAAATTTTATTTATTTTTGGCTGTGTTGGGTCTACGTTGTTGCGTGCGGGCTTTCTCTAGTTGTGGCAAGCGGGGGCTACTCTTTGTTGCAGTGTGCGGGCTTCTCATTGTGGTGGCCTCTCTTATGGAGCACGGGCTATAGGCATGAAGGCTTCAGTAGTTGCAGCACGGTGGGCTCAGTAGTTGCGACGTGTGGACTCTAGGGCGCACAGGCTGCGGTAGTTATGGCTCTCGGGTTCTAGAGCACAGGGTTAGTAGTTATGGCACACGGGCTTAGTTGATCTGGGTCTGGGATCTTCCCAGACCAGGGATCAAACCCATGTCCCCTGCAATGGCAGGTGGATTCTTAACCACTGTGCCACCAGGGAAGTCCTCTGATCTCTTCTTATTTGTTTCACTTGTCTTAATGGCACTGATAGCACCTCTAGTACATGTTGGAATAGAAGCAGTGAAAGCTGGTCATTACTGTGTTCTTGATTTTAAGGGAATGCTTCTAATGGTTTTCCAGTTAGTATGATACTTGATGTTTGGTTTTAATAAATACTCTTTTTATCAAGTTAAGGAAATTTATTTCTTTTTTTCTAAGAATTTTCCCATAAATATTGTTAGAGTTTATTAAATACTTTTGTCTGCATCTGTTGAATTAGTCATTTTTTTTGCACTTAAATTATTAATGTATTTTCTAATGTTAAACTGTCCTTGGATTCCTGGAATGATTATTTTTCTTGTGCATTACAAGATTCAGTTTGCTGATATTTTGTTTAGAAGCTTCATTTCTATGTTAATAAGTGAGATTTAATTTTTAATTCTTATATTATCTTTGTTTGATTCCAAGATGCATAAAATAAGTTAGGAATATTCCATATTTTTCTCTTCTATAGAAGCATATATTTAACATTGCAATCTTCAGTTCCATGAGTGCTTAGTACATCTTGTCTTTATGATGCATTTTTGAAAACAATCTCATAGTAGGGTTGCAAGAAGGTACAAAAGAACTTGTTTGGTGAACATGAGAATGAGTTGGCAACATGATGCTCCATAACCCCTGAATACTGTAATGAATATTTCAAACAAATGAGGGATGTTCTCTTACATAACCACACTAAAATCATCAAAATCAGGAAATGTACATTGATATTGTTACTACCATCTAATCTTCTGACTCCATTTAAGTTTTAGCAGTTTTCCCTATAGCAGTCTTTATAGCAAAGAGATGCAGTTCAGAATCACGTTATCTTTGTCATTGCATTTAATTGTCTTGTCTTTTTAGTCTCCTTCAGTGTGGAACAATACCTCAGTCTTCCCTTGGTTTTTTAATGACCTTTACATTTTTGAAAATTTCAGGCCAGTTATATTATAGAATGTTCCTCAATTTTGAGTTGGTCTGCTGTTTCTTCATGATTAGAACCAGGTTTTGTATCTTTGGTAGGAGTATCACAGCAATGATGCTGTGTTCTTCTCATTGAATTCTAACAGGCAGTGCACAATTTTGATATGTACCATGATAGGTTATGTACACTCTGATCACTTGGTTTAAGTGATGTCTTCTAGGTTTTTCTAAGTATACGTAACTTTTTCTCATTGTGATTAGTAAGTATTTAGTGGAGAAGTACTTTGAAACTGCAAATATCTCATTCCTCGTAACACTTTCAATTTATTCATTTATTTATTTATATAAGTATATGCATTGTTTCTTCACTCTTTTTTTTTTTTGTCTGCTTCATCTTTCAATTACTGAGGGAGGTGAGCAGAATTTCTCTCTGTGATGGTGGATTTGTTAATACCTCCTTGTATTTATTTCTTTTATTTTCTTTTTGATATTAGTTTTCTTTCATTTCCTAAGAAAATTCACATACTGTTCTTTTCAATATAGTAAAGTCATTCATAATTTGAGATCTGGAGGCCAAAGGTGCTAATGATGAGGTGCCTCACAATGCATGTCCACTGTCTCAAGTTCCTTTGGTCAAAAAGGATTGTACAGTCCCAGAGACGTTGTAATGCTCATGATTCCAGAGCACCCAGTTGAAACATCTCTCATGGAATTTCTTTCATCTTTTTCTTTGTTTTGTTTTATTTTTTTCCTTTTTTCCTCTGTCTTCCTTCCTCCCTTCCTTCTTTCCTTCCTTCTTCCCTTCCTCCCTTCCTCCCTCCCTCCCCCCAACCCGCTCTCTCTCTTTCTTTCTCTCTCTCTCTTTTTTTTTTTTTTTTTTTTTTTTTGCTGTACGCGGGCCTCTCACTGTTGTGGCCTCTCCCATTGCGGAACACAGGCTCCGGACGCGCAGGCCCAGCGGCCATGGCTCACGGGCCCAGCCACTCCACGGCACGTGGGATCCTCCCGGACCGGGGCACGAACCCACGTCCCCTGCATAGGCAGGCGGACCCTCAACCACTGCGCCACCAGGGAAGCCCTTTTCTCTCTTTTTAAAATTAGGGTAAGAACACTTAACATGAGATCTACCTTCTTAACAAATTTTAATGTGTAATATAGTATTGTTAGCTCTAGGCACATTGTTGTACAACAGATCTCTAGAACTTAACCATCACAGATAACTGAAACTTTATACCCATTGAACAGCAACTCCCTGTTTCCCCTTCCCCTTAGCCCCTGGCAACCACCATTCTACTCTCTGCTTCTATGTGTTTGACTAGTTTATATATCTCATATAATTGGTATCATGCGATCTTTGTCCTTAAGTGACTGGCTTATTTCACTTAGCATAATGTCCTCAAGGTTCTTCCATGTTGTAGCATATGGCAGGGTTTCCTTCTTTTTTTTAAAGAATGAATAATACTTCATTGTATGTATATATCACATTTTCTTTATCCATTCATCCTCAGTGTACATTTAGGTTGTTTTTCACATTTTGGTTATTGTGAATAATGCTGCAGTGAACACAGGAGTGCAAATATCTTTTTAAGACCCTGATTTCAGTTCTTTTAGGTATATACTCAGAAGTAGGATTGCTGGACCATATGGTAGTTCTATTTTTAGTGTTTTTGGGGAACCTCCATACTGTATTTCACAGTGACCACACCATTTTACATTTCCACGAACTGTGCACAAAGGTTCCAATTTTTCTATATCCTCACCAACACTTATTATCTTTTGGTTTTTGAATATAGGCATCCTAACAGGTATTAAGTGATACCTCATTGTCATTTTGATTTGCATTTTCTTATGATTAGTAATGTTGAGCATCTTTTCACGTACCTATCAGCCACTTTTATGTTTTTTTTGCAGAAATGGCTATTCAAATTCTTTGCCCATTTTTTAAATCAAGTTCCTTACATATTTTGGATATTAACCCCCTATTAGATACATGATTTGCAAATATTTTCTCCCATTCTGTTAGGTTGCTTTTTCACTCTAGTTGTTCTTTTGCTGTGCAGAAGCTTTTTTGTTTTGATATAGTCCCACTTATCTTTTTGTTTTTGTTGTCTTGTTTGTGCTTTTGGTGTCATATCCAATAAATCATTGCCAAGACCAATGTCATAAAGCTTATCCTCCTTATTTTCTTCTATTGGTTTTACAGTTTCAGGTCCTACATTTAAATCTGTAATCCATTTTGAGTTGATTTTTGTGTATGGTGTAAGATAAGGGTCAAGTTTTATTCTTTTGCATGTGGCTTTCCAGTTTTCCCAACACCATTTGTTGAAGGTCTATCCTTTCCCCATTATGTAGTCTTGGTAGCGTTATTGAAGTTCAGTTGACCATATATGCATGGGTTTATTTCAGGGTTCTTTATTCTGTTCCATTCGTCTAAATGTTTATGCCAGTACCATATTTTTAAAATTACAATAGCTTTGTGATATATTTTAAAATTAGGAAATGTGAGGCCTCCAGCTTTGTTCTTTCTCAAGATTGTTTTGGCTGTTTGGGGTCCTTTGTGTTTCCATATGAATTTTAGGATTGGTTTTTCTATTTCTGTAAAAAAAAAGTCATTGGAATTTTGATAGAGGTTACATTGAATTTGTAAATTGCTTTGGGTAGTATGGACATTTTAACAATATTAAGTCTTAATAACAATATTAAGTCTTTCAATCCATGAATGTGGGCTTTCCACTTATTTGTGTTTTCTTTAATTTCTTTCATCAACATTTTACGTTGTCAGTATACAAGTCTTTCACTTTAGTTTATTCCTAATTATTCTATTATTTTTGATACTCTTGTAAATGGGATTTTTAATTTTCCATATCTTTCATTCTATCAGTTTTTGCTTTATATATATATATAGAGAGAGAGAGAGAGTCTGTATTAGCAGACTCACATATTTTAGAATTTTTATTTTTTAATAAATGTAACATTTTATCCTTTTTTTTATACCCTTCTATCTCTGTAACAGTGATTTTTGCCTTAAAGTCTATTTTGTCTGATAGTTAAAACAGCTACCCTAGTTTTATTTGGCTTGGAATTTTCCTGATAAAAGGTTTTTTCATCCTTTTTTTTTCCCTCTCACTTTTTTCTGACCTTGTATTTTGGGTGTGTTACTCGTAAATAGCATAAGCCTTGAATTAAAATAAAATCTATTTTAACAATCTCTGTCTTTTAACTGATAAATTTAGTCCAATTATATTGATGGTGATTATTTTGATACTTAATTCCAACCTGTTTTGTGTTTTCAGTTTGTTCTGCTTTATCCTTTTTTTATTCTTTCCTGACCTTTTTTGGGAGGTATGTGTGATTTATTGAGTTTTAAAAATACATCATAAAGTTATACCCTCTATTTCTATTTTAATGATTACCTCCATACCTTCCATTTCTATATTTTAATGATTACCTTAAATTTTTAACATGCATACCTACATTAGTAGAATCGAAATATTAATTAATAACTCTGTCCTCCTCCTTAGAACTCCTATAAAGGACCTTAGAACTCTAACTCCAGTTACTCCCTCTCAAATTACAAGGTATAGTTGTTTACTATTTTAGTTCCATCTTGTTTTTCATACTTTAGATGAGACGTTATTTTGATCTCGTAAATTTAGTTCTTTTTAGGTTTATACACAGTTTACTAGTTTCTTGTTCACTGTTTTCGAATTGCAACCCTTCCTTGCAGGTCTATTTTCTGCTTCTTGAAGAACATCCTAGGCATTTCTTCACTGAGAGTCTGTTAGTGGTAAGCTCAGTTTTTATTTGTTCAAAAATAGCTTTATTTGTAAAAATTGTGAAAGGACAGTTTAGGGGGTTATAACATTCCAGGATGACAGTTATTTCCTGTTAATGTTTTTAGGATCTTACTTTCCATAGCCTGTGCTAGAAGGTTACAGTCATTTGTAGATACTTTTTTCCTTCCCTTCACTGGCTGCAAAAACTCTTCTCTTTGTTGTTCTTCAGTTTCTCTACTGTGTGTCTCCATAGAGATTATTTTTCTCTCCTGACTTGGATTTGTTGTGCTTTCTGAATCTCAGAATTTGTTCTCTGTTAATTCTGGAAATTTCTCAGTTGTTAACTTTTCTGGTATTGTCTGTCTTCCATTTTCTTTCCTTCTGTCTTCTGGAACTGTGATTAGTCATCTGTAAGGCCTTATTCGGTTTTCCATATTGCAATAATTCATTCATACTTTTATTCAATAAGTCATTATCTGACATCCTTCAGAGCCTAATTCTGCTGTTTTTTATTTCTGCCAAACCTCACACCTTATTTCCTTATTTCCTGATGCTGAAGGTTTTATTGGTAGCAATTCTGTGAGCCTTGGACACAGGCTGTAGCTCTTCAGATAGTGTCTGCTTTTATTTCCGCTGAGTTGTTTCAGCCAGGCATCCTGGTATGCCAGCACCACATGACTGCTTTCTGGCTTTGGATTTTCTGGAAGATGCAGGGTCTATATTTGAATCCCAAAGATGTAGAAATCAGGCCCAAGATGACATATTTTCAGGGAAAACTTTTTTCCCCACTTATTGCCTAGGCTGAGACAGATAGATTTCCCTCAGGTGGATTTTTTCAGTCGCCCTTTTCACTAAAGGTAGTGACCCTTGAGGACCATGCAGGGATCCCAGTTCCCCCCAAGATCTTTCTCTTTTAACCAAATAGCCATTAAAAGTGATGCCTCTCCATTCAATAACCAGCAAATACCCTCAAGGAAACCCCAGCTTTATTTTTATTTATTTATTTATTTTTTAAACATCTTCATTGGAGTATAATTGCTTTACAATGGTGTGTTAGTTTCTGCTTTATAACAAAGTGAATCAGTTATATATATACATATGTTCCCATATCTCTTCCCTCTTGCGTCTCCCTCTCTCCCACACTCCCTATCCCACCCCTCTAGGTGGTCACAGAGCACCAAGCTGATCTCCCTGTGCTATGCGGCTGCTTCCTACTAGCTATCTATTTTACATTTGGTAGTGTATTATGTCCATGCCACTCTCTCACTTTGTCACAGCTTACCCTTCTCCCTCCCCATATCCTCAAGTCCATTCTCTGGTAGGTCTGTGTCTTTATTCCCGTCTTGCCCCTAGGTTCTTCATGACCTTTTTTTTTTTTTCTTAGATTCCATATATATGTGTTAGCATACGGTGTTTGTTTTTCTCTTTCTGACTTACTTTACTCTGTATGACAGACTGTAGGTCCATCCACCCCACTACAAATAACTCAATTTCATTTCTTTTTATGGCTGAGTAATATTCCATTGTATATATGTGCCACATCTTTATCCATTCATCTGTTGATGGACACTTAGGTTGCTTCCATGTCCTGGCTGTTGTAAACAGGGCTGCAATGAACATTTTGGTATATGACTCTTTTTGAATTATGGTTTTCTCAGGGTATATGCCCAGTAGTGGGATTGCTGGGTTGTATGGTAGTTCTAGTTTTAGTTTTTTAAGGAACCTCCATACTGTTGTCCATAGTGGCTGTATCAATTTACATTCCCACCAACAGTGCAAGAGGGTTCCCTTTTCTCTGCACCCTCTCCAGCATTTATTGTTTGTAGATTTTTTTGATGATGGCCATTCTGACCGGTTTGAGGTGATATCTCATTATAGTTTTGATTTGCATTTCTCTAATGATTAATGATGTTGAGCATTCTTTCATGTTTTTGTTGGCAATCTGTACATCTTCTTTGGCGAAATGTCTATTTAGGTCTTCTGCCCATTTTTGGATTGGATTGTTTGTTTTCTTGATATTGAGCTGCATGAGCTGCTTATATATTTTGGAGATTAATCCTTTGTCAGTTGTTTCATTTGCAAATATTTTCTCCCATTCTGAGGGTTGTCTTTTGGTCTTGTTTATGGTTTCCTTTGCTGTGCAAAAGCTTTTAAGTTTCATTAGGTCCCATTTGTTTATTTTTGTTTTTATTTCCATTTCTCTAGGAGGTGGGTCAAAAAGGATCTTGCTGTGATTTATGTCATAGAGTGTTCTGCCTATGTTTTCCTCTAAGAGTTTGATAGTGTCTGGCCTTACATTTAGGTCTTTAATCCATTTTGAGTTTATTTTTGTGTATGGTGTTAGGGAGTGTTCTAATTTCATACTTTTACATGTAGCTGTCCAGTTTTCCCAGCACCACTTATTGAAGAGGCTGTCTTTTCTCCACTGTATATTCTTGCCTCCTTTATCAAAGATAAGGTGACCATATGTGTGTGGGTTTATCTCTGGGCTTTTAATCCTGTTCCATTGATCTATATTTCTGTTTTTATGCCAGTACCATACTGTCTTTTTTTGTTTTGTTTGTTTTTGTTTTTGTTTTTGTTTTTGCGTTACGCGGGCCTCTCACTGTTGTGGCCTCTCACGTTGCGGAGCACAGGCTCTGGACGCGCAGGCTCAGCGGCCATGGCTCATGGGCCTAGCCTCTCTACGGCTTGTGGGATCTTCCTGGACCGGGGCACGAACCCGTGTCCCCTGCATCGGCAGGCGGACTCTCAACCACTGTGCCACCAGGGAAGCCCCATACTGTCTTGATTACTGTAGCTTTGTAGTATAGTCTGAAGTCAGGGAGCCTGATTCCTCCAGCTCCGTTTTTCGTTCTCAAGATTGCTTTGGCTGTTCGGGGTCTTTTGTGTTTCTATACAAATTGTGAAATTTTTTGTTCTAGTTCTGTGAAAAATGCCAGTGGTAGTTTGATAGGGATTGCATTGAATCTGTAGATTACTTTGGGTAGTAGAGTCCTTTTCACAATGTTGATTCTTCCAATTGAAGAACATGGTATATCTCTCCATCTGTTTGTATCATCTTTAATTTCTTTCATCAGTGTCTTATAATTTTCTGCATACAGGTCTTTTGTCTCCTTAGGTAGGTTTATTCCTAGATATTTTATTCTTTTTGTTGTAATGGTAAATGGGAGTGTTTTCTTAATTTCTCTTTCTGATTTTTCATCATTAGTGTATAGGAATGCCAGAGGTTCCTGTGCACTAATTTTGTATCCTGCTACTTTACCAAATTCATTGATTAGCTCTAATAGTTTTCTGGTAGCATCTTTAGGATTCTCTATGTAGAGTATCATGTCATCTGCAAACAGTGACAGCTTTACTTCTTCTTTTCCAATTTGGATTCCTTTTATTTCTTTTTCTTCTCTGGTTGCTGTGGCTAGGATTTCCAAAACTATGTTGAATAATAGTGGTTAGAGTGGGCAACCTTGTCTTGTTCCTGATCTTAGTGGAAATGGTTTCAGTTTTTCACCATTGAGAATGATGTTGGCTGTGGGTTTGTCGTATATGGCCTTTATTATGTTGAGGAAAGTTCACTCTATGCCTACTTTCTGCAGGGTTTTTATCATATATCGGTGTTGAATTTTGTCAAAAGCTTTCTCTGCATCGATTGAGATGGTCATATGGTTTTTCTCCTTCAATTTGTTAATTTGGTGTATCACATTGATTGATTGATTTGCATATATTGAAGAATCCTTGCATTCCTGGGATAAACCCCACTTGATCATGGTGTATGATCCTTTTAATTTGCTGTTGAATTCTGTTTGCTAGTATTTTGTTGAGGATTTTTGCATCTATGTTCAACAGTGCTGTTGGCTTGTAGATTTCTTTCTTTGTGACATCTTTGTCTGGTTTTGGTATCAGGGTGATGGTGGCCTTGTAGAATGAGTTTAGGAGTGTTCCTCCCTCTGCTATATTTTGGAAAACCCCAGCTTTAATATCAGGTTAGCATACTGGTTTTTACCTCCTTGTTTATATTTGGTCTTTGGGGGTAATCTCTTATTTTCTTAAGGGATTAGCTATACCTTATAAAAAGAGTTTTGTGGTATTTTATCTAGAATGTCTGTCTAGGTGTGGTGGAAGTTTTACTTTGTTTTGTTTTTTGTGGATATCTAGTCTACTATATTGCCATAAATAAAAGTCAATAAGATATCTTCAAGTAATGTTTTTTACTTAGACAATTATATTGATATTCTTTCTCTCATTATTTTTCAGCTTTGACAGTCCTCCCTCCTCCATAGAGATGCTAAATATTTACCTAAATTTCTTGTGGTTTAGTTATGGCTTGCTGTTTTGTATGTTTAATACATAATTAATATTATAATTACTCTGTTTAATTATATAATTAATCTGAAAATACTCACTAGTAGTTCAAGGGCATTTTAGATAGGAAATAAAGGGTGAATGGGAACTTACATTTAGAGTGTTATGTGTTTTACATTCTTTCTCTCATTTTAGTCCTTACAACAACTTTATAGCATAGGAATTATCTTGATTTTTATGAATGGGTTAACTAAGGCTCAGAGAGGTTAAATAGTTTGCTTGGGGGTCACACAATTAATAAGCAGCAGACCAGGATTGAAATCCTTTGATCTTTCTAGTCATTCATGCAGTTTACCATTAAATCTGAACTTGTTCAGGGCTTTGTATCTGCTTGTTCCTTAGTTCTACATTTGACTCATATAGAAATAACCTGAGAGGCAAGGGAAGTGGGAAGAAGGAAGACACACTGACAGTTGTCAGAATAAAAGTTTGATTAGCAGCAGATAGGAAGGAGGGGCCGGGACCAGAGACTAGACAGGTTCACACAGGTATGCACATAGAGAGTGTGCCAAAAACCACAGAGACAATTAGGCAGCAGATGGTTTGTGTCAAATTAAGGGAGAAAATCATATTTATAGAATACTACAGTGTGCCAGGCACTAAGATGGGTGGAGATGCTTTATTTAGGTTATCTCATTTAAGCCTCCCCACAGAGCTGCAAATGCGTTTTCAGATGCGACAGCAGGTGGTAGCAAGGTCTCAGCCAGGCCCTTAGGGTTCAGGGTTAGGATTTCAGTTCTTGAGAAGATTGGTGAGAGCTCTTCAGAGCTCTGATTTTTTGGTTGTCTATTCATTTAATTATTTTTTGTTTTCTGATTATAACATTCATAACTGTCTATTGAGAAAACTTGAGAAGTAAGTCTGAAGAAGACAGTAGAAGCAACCATAATCTACCAAGCATAAGTAATTACTGTTAATAAGTATGTGTGTTTGTATAATTGTTTTTCACATAGCTGATATGACTCTATGTATAGTATTTTGTATCCTAACTTTTTTATAAGCAGCATTTCATGAGCGTTTCCTTATGGCTCTAAATACTTTTTGGGGGGGGGGTCATTTTGTGTTTTATTTTGAAAAATTAATTTTTCTTCTAGTTTTATTGAGATATAATTGACATAGCACTGTGTAAGTTTAAAGTGTACAGCATAATGATTTAATTTACATACATCGTGAAATGATCATCATAATAAGTTTAATGGACATTCATCATCTCATATAGATACAAAATTAAAGAAAGAGAAAAAAGTATTTTTCCTCGAGATGAGAACTCTTAGGATTTGCTCTCTTAACAGCTTTCATATATAACATACAGCAGTGTTCATTATATTAATCATGTTGTACATCACATCCCTATTACTTGTTTATCTTATAACTGGAAGTTTGTACCTTTTGATTGTCTTCATCCAATTCCCCCTCCCTGAATACCCTTTTAAAAGTCAGTTTTTACGGGATAATGTGTGTACATATTTCTGAAGACACAGGCTTGTAATGAAAAACAGCAGTCCCTCTCCCATCTCCACATTTTACATCCCAGCAGCAATTGTCTATCAAAATCTTTTATCTACTGCTTCTGGAGTTCACCTTCATATTTCTAAATAATATCAGTTTTAGATATTACCTTTTGGTTTCCTGTTATGAAAGCTGAGGATTCCATAATAGTTCCCCTCATCTCATTCTTCCAATATTGTTGTGTCACAATTTTTGTTCTTATTGTAACTATAAATATTATTTACTGATCCAAGAGTTATACTTTGCTTAAACTTCCCTTTTTGTACAACTATTTTTTTAACCTTGGGATTAATTGCTTCATTTATTGTTTGTTAGTTTTCTCTCATTTACCAATTCTTCCCAGAGACTCCAGCAGATTTATGAAAACCCCCAATGCCATTTTCCACGTGATCAAATGCATCAGGTAATCCATGAGACCCATTTCCTTCTGGAGTCCTCCCTCCTGGGCGCAACTTCTCCACCCCTGGACCCCTTGTTCACCTGTTCCTTCCTGCTACATCCTTCAGATGCTTTCTAGGCCAGCTGCATCTCTGTCTTAAGGTGTATCTCTTCACCATCACCCTGGAAATTCCCTTTACATCTTTCCTGCTAGATCTTGTTTTCTTTTTTCAGTTTCATAGAGTAGCTTCTTGGGAAAAAGTGTACAGAAGTTAGTTGTTTGAGACCTCTTGTATTGGTTATCTATTGCTTTGTAATAAATTACTCCAAAATTTAGTCGCTTAAAACAATAATCAACATTTATTATTTCGCAGTCTCCATTGTCAGGAATTTGGGAGCCACTTAGTTGGGTGGTTCCGACTCAGGGAATCACATGAAGTTGCAGTGAAGAGGTCAGCCAGGGAAGCAGTTGTCTGAAGGCTTGAGGGGGGGCTGTCGGATCTGCTTCCCAAGTGACTGACTTCCAAGGCTGGCAAGCTGTTGCTGGTTGTTGGTTGGAAGCCTTAGTCCCATGGGCCTCTCCACAGGCTGACTGAGGGCCCCCATGACCTGGTGACTGTCTTCTCCCAGAGTGAACGGGTCACGAGAGCAAGACAGAAGTGACAGGGTTTTTAATAACTTAGATTTCTGCCACATTCTGTTCATTAGAGATGAGTCACTAAGTCCTACCCACATTCAAGGGAAGAGGAATTAGACTCTACCTTTTGAAGGGAGGCATGTCAAACATTTATTGGACATGTTTTAAAACCCTACATCTTTCGTGTCCAAAAACATCTTAACTCCCAATTCAGAGTATGGAATTCTAGATGGTAAGTAATCATGTTTCCTCAGAATTTTGAAGGGATTTTTCCATTGTCTTCTAGCTCCCAGTATTGCTTATGAGAAGCCTCTTATTTTGATTCCTGATCCTTTGTACGTGACCTGTTTTCTTCCTGAATACCTATTTTTCTTTATCCTTGGTGCTGTGGAACAGCAAGATGATGTGCCTTGTTGTGTGTCTCTTTTCATTCATTATGAATACTCAAAGGAACCTTTAAATCAGGAAACTCATATCTTTAGTTCTGGGAAGTTCCTTATATTGTTCTTCTCCATTATTTTCTGTTTTCTCTTTTTGAAACTCTTATTGGTTGGCTGCTGGACCTTCAAGATTGATCTTTGAATTTTCTTATATTTCATATAATTATTATATATTATATAGATCTTATATATTTTTATTGTACCTCCCTCCACCCCTCTCCCTTCATTTTTTAAAAAATTTATTTATTTTTGGCTGCGTTGGATCTTCATTGCTGTGTGCGGGCTTTCTCTAGTTGCGGCAAGTGAGGACTACTCTTCGTTGCAGCGCGCAGGCTGCTCATTGCAGTGGCTTATCTTGTTGTGGAGCACGGGCTCTAGGTGCGTGGGCTTCAGTAGTTGTGGCACGTGAGCTCAGTAGTTGTGGCACATGGGCTTAGTTGCTCCACAGCATGTGGGATCTTCCCAGACCAGGGCTTGAACCCGTGTCCCCTGCATTGGCAGGTGGATTCCTAACCACTATGCCACCAGGGAAGTCCCTACCCCTCCCTCCCTTTATTCTTATTTTATTCTTTTTTAGAGCATATTCAACTTTCTCATCCACTCCTTTTACTAAATATTTTATTTCTATTATGTGTTTAATTTCCAAGAGCACTTATGCCCTCTGATTACTCATTTTTTAATATTTTTTCTAACTCCTGTTCTTTCCTTATGGGTGTAATCGCTTTCCTCTATGGGTATTAAATGTAGTTGTTTTGAATTTTTTTTCTGTGTCTTGACTTGTGTCTGTTTCTTTATACTTCTTTTTTGTTTGTTTGTCTCTGTGTCTTTCATTTCGATGCTTTTCACAAATAACTAGTCACCTTTGGCCATCATTCATAGTTAAGAGTGAGTCAGTACAGTCTGCCTATGTGCAGAGCTTGTCAGCTGCTGAGCTGTGGAAGTTTTCTTCTCACTGGTGAGCCTACCATGATGAAGAGGGCTTTCTGTCTCTAGGGCTTTTCATGTATTTTCCCCCATCCAGACCCTCCTTCATTTCTTTCTAGATTTGGAAGTATAACTCAGACTTTTCAGAATATTCCCCCTTCTCTCATTCTTTCTTTATGAAGTGCACGCATGTGTGTAGTGTACATAATGCAGGTCTTGGGGTTCTGTCTCAGTTTAGTCACCACGTTCAGAGATTATGGCATGACATTGTGCCCCTTCCTTTGTCTGAGAACTACAAGTGTGGTTTGTTGATTTATTTTGTACATATTTTTGTTTATTTCATCATGTCTTAGGGAAGAGAGAGTTTATGATCTGGGTTCATTTGTAATCTTACTCTAGCAGTTTCTCCCTACTTTTTGAATTCTGAATTTTTGGTGTCTGCAGAGTAGTAGTATGGATGTACAATAATTTATGTAGCCAATACTCTATTACTGGATTTTACTTTGTTCCTAGTTTTTGGCATTACAAGTATTGCTGTTGTGAGCATCCTTTTCCATACAGCATTGGTCGAGGTTGTTATTTCCTTAGGATGGAATCTTCAGTGTAATTACTAGATCAAAGGATACAATCAGTGAAGTCCTCAATACTTGTTTCTAAATTACTTTCCAAATTGTTGAGTTGGTTTATATTCTCAGTATCGGTTGGCATTGTTTATTATACTTGAAAAGAATGAAACAACTTTGTCAAGTGAAAAATAATATCACATAATGCACATTTTAATTTGCACTTGTGTTTTCTGTCTCTCTTTTTGGCTGATTTTGGCAGTGAGTATAGATAGTATTTAGATTTTTCTTACTGACTTATCCATGCTTGTTTAATTCCATCTTATGGTTATTAGGCCTTTGTCATGTTGTAAATATTTTTTTATTGCCTTCCTCTTACTTTTATTTGCTTTTTAATGTGTTTTTAATTTCTGTGTGCATAGTTTTAAAAAAATAACTTGTCCTTCTAATTTTTGTGCTTTGAAAGACTTCTCTCACCCCAACATCAAATAAAGAGTCCCCATCCTTCCTTTAGTTCTTTGAAGCTGATATTTTTCTTTATTTTTTGGCTGCATCAGATCTTAGTTGCGGCACATGGGATCTTCATTGAGGCATGCAGGATCTTTTTGTTGTGCTGCGCGGGCTCTTCGTTGCAGCGTACGGGCTTCTCTCTTGTTGTGGCGGCTGGGTCTTCTCTCTCTAGTTGTGGTGCGTGGGTTCCAGAGTGCGTGGGCTCTGTAGTTTGTGGCACGCGGGCTCTCTCGTCAAGGCACGGGAGCTCAGTCGTTGTGGCCCGTGGGCTTAGTTGCCCCATGGCATGTGGGATCTTAGTTCCCTGACCAGGGATTGAACCCGCGTCCCCCTTAGTTCTTTTGGATTTCATTTCGTAAATTTAACTCTTTAGTCCATTAATTTTTTTGTATAACATGAGGCAAAGAACCTGAGTTTTTCTCTATATAGTTAAACTTATTTTTCTGTTGTCATTTATTGTCATCAGGTTTCCAAATGATTTGAAAAGTCACCCTTTTCATAAAATTTCCCATAACCAATGGGTCTATTTCTTGGCTTTTAAATTCTGTTCTGCTTATCTTTTCATTCCAGTGTATCCCACTTTAAAAAAAAATGATTGTAGCTTTTTAATATGGTTTGCTCTCTGGTAATGCTAGTCTTTGAAAATCTCCGAGGACTCCATTCCAGGTTGGGAACTGTGAGGTGCCTAAGTCAGGGAACTGCCGAAAGGGAGCTGGTTCTGAACCCAGGCCAGCGGGAGACGAGTACAAACATGGAACCTTGGAGCCACTTTCCTGGGGCTCCCTGGCATTGCCCTGATGAGAAGGAGCATAGGTGTCAGCCTGCAAAAGGGCTCAGTGAGCCGGTTCACTAAGTATAGGTGTGGAGATTGGAGGGTTGTGGGATTTTGAAGCCAAACATGTAATTATAATTAGTAATACTTTAAAAAAGCTAAGTTACCTATTGACTATAGAGGCCTCTCCAGGCACCAAAGCAAGGGAGTTTGGATGCCTCTTTCTTTTCTAGGTGTCTTTTAGCTGCTTCATTATGACTTTCCCTCTCAGGGAAAGTTGTTGAGGGGTTGGGGATAAGGGAGAGAAGATCAAAGAAATAACAGTGAGGATAGAATCAAGATACTTCTATTTGTATACTTTAAAATATACCTATTATATTTTTAGAGATAGCTTCAAACATTTTAGTCCCATTGTGGCTTTTTTTTTTTAAATTGTAAAGAATGATTGGTAGATTTATTTTAGAATTTCTGCTTGGCCTAGGGCAAATTTATCAATGGAAAGCAAAGAGAATGCAGCAGTTAAACTTCCATATTCTTTTTTTTAATGTTAATTTTTATTTTTACTTAAAAGTTTTTTTAAAATTGAAATATTCTTAAAAGCAAAAGCCTTATCACTCCTGCTTAGCATTCGGAGTCATCTTTGGTTGGAGAATCCGGCTCTATTTATAGCTGTCACACGATCTTGACTGTGGCCACAGCCTGCTCTCCCTTTTTCTCTGCTACATAACATTTCCCAATTCTTGTAATACAATGTAGATAAGGCTAGAATATCTGTTAGACTTCGCCAAAGGCAGAGGGGTAAGTAAAAGGAAGTAAGCATAGAGAGTAGCATGTAATGAGGTAATTTTTCATATGAGATCTAGTTTTAGTCTTCTTCAGCTTTGCTTTCTCTCTAGCTCCTGGATTGCTTCAACCTGACAAAAGCCATCTTTTCTCTACCACTCAGGAGAACCTTCAAGCATGTGTAGACTCTAAATTTCAAACCCAAAAGAGAGGACTTCATAAGTGACACTGGGAATGCTGAAAATGGGCATGGCTAATGCCATCCACAAGAAATCATAACTAACTGCATTCCAGTGGCCTCTATGAGACAGTCACATCTAGCTATATATCTGGCCCAATAGGCTAATATCCTTACTAGAGATAAGGGTGTGGTGGATGGGTGGAAATCTATCATAGCTTTTTATATAATAAATCTATATATTATACTGATGTGTGTTCTATGGCTTTTAAAATAAGGGATACAGTGGGCTAGAAGTAGTAGACCTGGATTCTAGTCTGATTTACTAGGGAACAGTCTTGTCTCTTAGCAAGTGACTCAATCTTTCTGTAGGTTTGTTGAAAGATTTGGATATAATTAATCTGTAATTTTAGGATTTTGACTATAATTGAATTGTTTAAAATAATTGTAAAGTTTAGATTTGAATTTTTCTCCTGGTGATATATTAGTCTATTTTAATATGATTCTGCGATATTAACAGGGAATTGTTCTGATGAGAAAAAGTGATCCATTTTATAATGATATACTTTATAGGACAAGGTCTCCATTGTGGTACAGGTGGGACCTGCTTATATTTAAAAGGGGCCATGGGAGCTTACTATGAGTTTTTTTGTAAAGTAAATATTTGCCTCTTTATTTATCACATATACATTTAGATGTTCTTAAACAATTTAATTGTATATAGTTGTCCCTATATTTAGATTCTGTATTTTCTAGTGTTAGTTTATTCATATATTTGACATTTTATCATTAAAATTTTTAAGTTGAAATTAAACAAAAGCGCCATATGTTAAAATACTTTAAGAGTGAGTTATTTGGTACTTTTAGTTAAGATAGACTGATTTGTTCTTTCTACTTATGTGTGATCTGCTTTCTTTTTTTTTTTCAGAGTGAAAAGCTTTTGTTATATGATACAGTGCAGAGTGAACTAGAGGAGAAGATAAGAAGGCTTGAAGAGGACAGGCATAGCATTGATATTACCTCAGGTGAGGGGAATGCTGTGACTGTCATGTTTAAGTGACACTAAACCTTTGGTTTACTGAGGTGTCTCGCTGTATGTAGTCTCCTTTACATATGTTATGTAAATGAAGTGTCCTAATGAGAGAGGAAGGGGCAAGACTGCTAAAGAATCTGATATGATTGTGATCGTTGCTTTGATTTGGACTCACACTTCAGAAAGACGTAGAGAATGGAGCACATGAAAGGGAACAAAACAGAAGCGAGACAGGAACTATAGGTATAAGATAGTATACTACAAGAATAGTAAGAATATTATTAAAACATAAGAATAGTATTGGAAGACAGCTGTAGTATATGTTCTTTCCTCTAAGCCTTGAAAGATTGTCATGTGGAAGAAGGAATAAAACCCTTTTCTGTTTGGTCCCACACAAACTAGGACAAATGGATGGACTTTCCAGGGAGGCAGATTTCTGTCTCAGGAAAAGGAAATACTTACTACTAATTAGATCAGTCCAAAGTGAAATGGCTTTTTCAGAGGTACTGTGGAAAGGCTTTCTACACTGGATGGAAGATTTACTGGGTTATCCTATTGTTCTTGCATATGTATTATTTTACTTGTTATAAATTCTATTTCTCTGATATGGAGTAGACAGAGTGGACAAGCTGAGCTCTAATGACGCATTACTTGTAGTTGGGTGACTACAAGTGACAGTCACTTTAGCTTTTCTAAATCAGTCTCCTCCTATAATTGAAGTAGTGAGACTATCTGCCTCAGAGGTAGCTTTGAGGATTAGTCGAGACCATTCATGTGATGTATATTTACCACAGAGCCTGACATATGTTTATCAGTTATTAGTCACTAAGTGCCAAGTTGAATTTTGCTCTAATAAAAGCAGAGGAAAATTCAAAATATATAACTGCTCATGAAATTACATATAGTCATATATATATGTATAGTATACACATGCAGTATATAAACATAGACACCAATGAAATTTTGCTACTATGAAATTATATAGTCTTTCTTTCCTCCTTTGATCTCTAGAAATCAGCTAATACTTAATTTTTATTTACTTGCCAGAGCTGTGGAACGATGAGCTTCAGTCAAGAAAAAAGAGGAAGGACCCTTTCAGTCCTGACAAAAAGAAGCCAGTTGTGGTTTCAGATATCCTTTTTCAAATTTTCTGGGTTTTTTTGTTTTGTTTTGTTTTAATGTACATTTTTGCATTGTGCATATCTTTGTAACTTTTGTTAGTATACATTGTCTTTATTTGCAAGATCCTGTAATAAGCGAAAGATGATTTATAAAACCGATTGAAGGCACAAGGGTATAGTTTAGATTAAGAGGAGTACGGAAGGAGTAGAAATTTAGTAACGATCCCAACTTTGAAATTAATATGGCTTTGTAGATCACAAGGGCTTTGATATGAAGCAGCTGTTTAGTATGTAGCATGATTGCTTAATTCTCATGTGTACTTTTTTTTTTTTTTTTTTGCGGTACGCGGGCCTCTCACTGTTGCGGCCTCTTCCGTTGCAGAGCACAGGCTCTGGACGTGCTGGCTCAGCGGCCATGGCTCACGGGCCCAGCCGCTCCGCGGCATGTGGGATCTTCCCGGACCGGGGCACGAACCCGCGTCCCCTGCATCGGCAGGCGGACTCTCAACCACTGTGCCACCAGGGAAGCCCTCATGTGTACTTTTTAACATTTTTAATGTCTCTGAAAGTGGAGTGTCTTTAAATTAAATTAGTATGTGCATTCAGTCTTGGCATTCCCTTTGGTACCCTCCTCTCGCTCCTGCCTTTTTCCCCCCACCTCAAACCAGTGATTAGGTTGGTGGTATATCTTGCTATCCTTGATACCATAGGACTAAGGGAATATGGTTATAACATCTGAAGTACTGGAACATATTTATCCTGGTACTAAGTTTTTTGAAGAATAATTTGAAGTCAGAATTCAGCATGCTGAAGGTTTTTGTCCAGAGGTCATTGTTCCATTCTCTGAAAAACAGAAGTTTGGAAGTATAATTCAAAATGTGAAATTCTTACAGCTAAATTGACCTTGACTTTTCAACGTCCGTATATAGTTTATATGCTACAAGATCTTGATATTCTTGAAGACTGGACAACAATAAGGAAGGTATGATTAAAGAGCAATGGAATGCAAGTATATTTTTTATAGTCTACTTTTTAAGAGTCTATGATTTTTCACTAATACATCAAAATATTATTGTAAATATGCTTTACTTTGCAACAGTCTCTCTAAGACAGTTAATACTAATACAGATAATAGTGAATTGCAAGAGTTTTTAAAATAAATTTATTTATTTATTTGTTTGTTTATTTTTGGCTGCGTTAGGTGCTCGTTGCTGCGCGTGGGCTTTCCCTAGTTATGGCGAGCAGGGGGCTACTCTTTGTTGCGGTGCACAAGCTTCTCACTGCATTGGCTTCTCTTGTTGCGGACCATGGGCTCTAGGCGCACGGGCTTCAGTAGTTGTGGCATGCAGGCTCAGTAGTTGTGGTGCACGGGCTTAGTTGCTCCGCGGCATGTGGGATCTTCCCAGACCAGGGCTCAAATCTGTGTCCCCTGCATTGGCAGGAGGATTCTTAACCACTGAGCCACCAGGGAAGTCCCTGCAAGAGTATCTTAAGAGATGCATGTCAGCTGTTTGACTGTATTTTCCTGTGATAATGTAATTAATAATTCATGCAAAAGTGCAGAAAAGCATTTATTTAGGTTACCCCAAAATAATAATAAATTACCATTCTGTGCCTAGTTCTTAGCCTGATAATGGCTCATGGAATACACTGAATAAATATTTGTTGAATAAACGAAAGTGAATATTTGAACCCTTATCATATGTCTTGCATCCTGTCTTTAAACATTCAAGCATTATAGGATTTTCTGTGCTTGTTTGAAAGTGGAGACTTGTTTTCTTATTAAATTTTTCTATTTTCAGAAGCTTCTTAGTTGAGAATTTGAGATTATTTCGGATATTGATAACACCTCTAGGAGAAATTGTTATTCTTTTTATATATTCCTATGGTCTTAGATATTACCAATTTATTGAAGCAGCTAAAGATCGTATTTCACTGTTTTTGTTATTGGGCTTATCAGTAGTGTTGTATATATTAAATAGAAACTAAAATATACTTTGCCTATGAACTCAGACATCTTTCTTCTTCTTCTTTTTTTTTTTAAATTAAGGCAATGGCTACACTGGGTCCACACAGAGTGAAAACAGAACGTAAGTCATTTAGTCTGAGTTCAGAAATCTTCGCTATGGAGACTTTTTTTTTTTTTTTTTTTTGCGGTACGCGGGCCTCTCATTGTTGCAGCCTCTCCCATTGTGGAGCACAGGCTCCGGACGCGCAGGCTCAGTGGCCATGGCTCACGGGCCCAGCCGCTCTGCGGCATGTGGGATCTTCCCGGACCGGGGCACGAACCCGTGTCCCCTGCATCAGCAGGCGGACTCTCAACCACTGCGCCACCAGGGAAGCCCTGTGGAGACTTTTTAAGTCAGTCCCCTATCACTGGTTTCACTTCATCAGTGAACACTATCCCCAGAATTATGAGGAATTCTTCTGGAGTCTTTGTCTCATGTAAAAGTTTCAAGATTTCTGAATGGAATGTATTTCTTCTTTTAGTGTTTCAACTACATTTCAATTGCTGATAATGGATCAGTAATTTTAAAAGTATGTACTTAGTGTTTTTTATGGGTTCAGTAATTGTGTAGGGGAGGTTTTAGGAGTCCATGGATGGCCTTCAGGGAGCCTGTGAATCCTCTGGAATTGTGGGCAAAATTTCTTCTGTGCCTGTGTTTTCTAGGCGAGAGATAGAGTGCTGGCAGTGGGATTCATCAAGAAAATTTACACACCACTAAGATTTACACATTCTGATATGCCTTAGTAAAATTTATATCAAATTATACTATTCACAATTTTTTG
This sequence comes from Pseudorca crassidens, assembly GCF_039906515.1. Classification (NCBI taxonomy): domain Eukaryota; kingdom Metazoa; phylum Chordata; class Mammalia; order Artiodactyla; family Delphinidae; genus Pseudorca; species Pseudorca crassidens. The sequence goes on along the minus strand of NC_090296.1, from coordinate 63,297,352 downwards.
GAAAGTCTGAAATCACTGCCAAGATAGTGATGGGCATTATTGTCTAGGGTAACTTTCTCTGTTTCTGCCTACTTTCACTGTATATGAGGTTTCCTAATCCTAAGAACAATGAAGCAAGAATTTTAAATAAAACATGTTTTAAATACGAAGAGTCGTATCCCAACAGATAATCTATAAGAGATCAATTTCTATTTTATATTTAACCCAAGGATTCTTTTAAACGTTATATGATGTCAGGAAATTGTTAGCAATATTGTACTAAACTGCTTCCCTTGGGAATTAGGTGGAAGGGCAACTACCTATATTCTGAACATTTTTGAGTCATGGATTCCTTTAAGAGTCTCACTACACTGTTGAGTGGGTCTCCTCCCCGACCCCTGTTATGTTATCTTTAGCATGTGTACTATTTGTTTTCTTCATGGCACTTAACACAATTTGTAATTTTTTATTGATCGTTTACATGTTTACCTGTCTCCTGAGAGAATCGTAAGCTCCACAAAGGTCAGAAACATCTCTCTTTTAGTCTCAGTGCTCAGAAAACATTTGTTGAACGAATGAATGAGTGAATACTTATTGAACACCTTCTATATAGGAGGCACTGTTTGAGGTTCTGGGAATACAATGGTGCAACAGATGGACCTCCTAGAACTTCCTTGGGGGGAAGCAGAATAATAATGTATATGTAAATAGATAACTAACAGATACTGACAAATTGTAATAATTGCTATGAAGGAAATATAAAGCTGTGATGAAGATTAACTGAGGAGTGGGTAGAGTGGTTGGGGAAGACCTTTCTGAGGTGGTGACATTTGAATGATGCAGAGGTGTGTATTTCATGGTATGCTTTTGACAGTGTGTTTCTATAAGGAACATTTTTTTCTCTGCATGAGTTTATCTGGTGAATCTCAAACCATTTCTAGGATTTCAAAATGGAAGTTCTACTTGAGGACATTTCCTTTTTAGAATCAAAGTCCTGGGGAACTCTTGGAATATTTATTAAACTTTGCTTTTTTGGAAGTGTCAGCTGCAGGGGAGAAAATATGAAAAATATAATTTTCAGTAGAAATATGACAATTCAGATTTTAAATCTCACTTGAAGTTGGCACTAGTAATTGATAATATATCTGCTTCTCCTTCTTACACTTGTCTAGTTAATTGATTTATTATATATTGTTTAGCTTTATTAAATAGCTATATTAAAAACTGAATGAATTATATAAAAATGTAAGAAATGAAATTCTCTTGTTTTCATTAGATTTAGGTTTGTTATCTAAGAAATATTGTTAGTGTTTTTTCACATATATGCATGGGTTGGTGTTAATACTTAATGTTCTGCACTTTTCTTCTGACAATGTCTCATTAATATAACAGTTTTTGAACTGATCCCTTTAGCACCTGTGAAACTGGAAAAACACCTGCACAGTGCTAGATCCGAAGAGGGAAGATTGTATTATGATGGTGAATGGTATATACGTGGACAGACAATATGTATTGACAAAAAAGATGAATGTCCTACAAGGTAAAAAGCCTTTATCATTTCAGTGCTACTCAGTATTAGAGTTTACCACATTGTTGTCAGTAAATATTTGCTGCTTCCATAGTGCATTCATAATACATTATTAATTCCCTATGGATTCTTTTTTTCTCTTGACATATGATTTGATTAGCATGTTTACACACCAGTATTAATTTTATACACCAGAGTTACATATTAAGTTCATGGACACAAGCATTAACACAAATGGAAATGTTGGAATTATTTAGCCAGGTAAGAAATCCCATTTATTAATTCTTATAATAGATGACTTGCTATGATCCTAATATTATGACCTTTAATCCAGACTGTTATGAATTTGACAGTATGCTGCCACAGTGTGGCTCTATTAATCCTTAACTTTTTGGGGTCTATTACAGTATTTTAGATTAAAAATTTGCTTCAATTAGAATGGGAAAGGAATTGAAAATTAACAAAAACTTAGAGTAGTGGGAATTAAAGTATAACTTGAAAACTGAAAATTGCCTTTTAAAAAACTCAATCTGTCTAGGCTTAAATAAAGTTTATATAATTATTTATAGAGCCTTATAAGTTTTATCTGGTGTGGCCTTTGGAAAATATTATTGCCCATTGCTGCTTTAATTCCTTTAGTAGTTTAGGATTTAATCCTCAGAGTAGTAACCTTCTACAGTAAGAAACTATCTTTTTCTAGGCATCAGTAGTAAATAAAGTGTTTGCGTTTAGTATAGAATACTCATTTCAGGATCAGTGTGTATAGTAACTTTTCTCATAGAAGCTCATTGAGCTAATTAATTACTAGGTTATACATGATACCCATGGATTCTTTGCTTTATCTTATTGCTTTTGAGACATTTAACTACTACTACTTAGCATAAATGTGGTTAAAAAGGAGATGAAATAGCATAAAAGAGGATTAAACACATATATTTTTAGAAAGATGTCTATGTAAAGATTAGTAGTGTTAAAAAAAATCTGTACAAGTACCACAGATGCTTGACACTGGGAATTAAGTTTGGCATTTGAAAGATTTCCTACTGCCAAGGCTGATATGAGTTGGAGGTGTAATACTACATAAGGAGTGGTGTTAGCTCCACTTTTTCTTCTTTTGGAGGTGGGGTGGGAATGGAGTTAGGGACAATGTGCTTTTAATAGTTCTAGTAGTAAGTTTTACCAACTCTATTAAGAAAAGAAAGGAGATTATCTATTAAGTGTTGCTGAATGTGATATTTTTGACAGCATGCCCTGCTGATAGCATTCCGATAAATGACAATTACATACCTGAATCTACTCTTATAGTCCAGCTATTTTGGTTTTATAGTTTGTGCTCTAAAATGAGTGGAGAAGGCATATTGTAATTCATTCATTCGTATTTTCTTTCTTTTTAGTGCTGTAATTACAACAATTAACCATGATGAAGTTTGGTTTAAGAGGCCTGATGGAAGCAAATCTAAGCTTTACATTTCACAGCTACAGAAAGGAAAATATTCAATTAAACATTCGTAATCATGATTTAAGTGTTATCTAAATCTACCTTATTAGTGTTACCAAGTATGATGTGCCATGGGAATAAAAAAATATATTCAGTAACTTAATATTCTCATCGAATCATGAGAGACTGTGTATTTGTAGGTAGTACTCTAAATAGACCTCATGTTGATATGTTATTGAAAGAGACAGTGATAAAAGTTTAATCATGATCATTACATTTATTTGCCTTTTTGGCCCAGTGACCAATAGGTATATATGGTAGGGGTTTCTTACTAAACTTTTTTCTTTGGTTTTTATGTAAATCTGTCTTACCTTTAGTGAACTATGTTAGCAATGGCTACATTTATCTGCAGTTTTCTTGATTTTCAGTGTCTTTGTCACTGATCATATATTTGTAAATAAGCCCTATAAAATGTTTCCTATAAATGGTTTGTAATAGTACATTTGTGTCAAATCAGAATTGAAATTTAAACATATATACGTGAGTATGTATAGATGGCATCATCAGCTTATTTAGAACTGATGGCCTTACTTTGCAATCTTGTTTTACCCGAAATTAAGCTATTGGGTTTGAAAGCTAAAAGGAGCACTTTTGTAGACTAGGAGCTTTCCTTCTCCTTTTCCTTGATTGTATGGAGGTGACCTATTTTTACAAATTATACTTCATGTTGATTAGAAATATTAGTGTCAAGTAATAACATGCTTCTACCTTTATTTCTTGTGAACCTTTCGAGGGCAGGTATATATGCCTGGTATTTATGATGCAGTATGTAAGTGGTGGACAGTAACTGACAGTATTGTGGTGCTTGCTGTACATGTCTGATCTTTTGAAACAGATTTTTAGTAAGCATTTTCCAGAGGTAAAACTAGATTCGTATCCTAATTTTATTCCTAGGGCAAAATAGACAGGGATGATCTCCTTGAATCTATTCCCAAATTAATATTTTTATCTTTGGTGTTTCTACACTTTAAGGCCACTTGGTGCAATTTAGAAAGTATTGGCCTCTCTTCCCCTAGTCACATTCAAAATTAACTTCTAAAACCTCAGGAACAGTACAGGGAATTGAAACCCTCAATATGGCAGCACAATTGGCTGTAGTATATATTAGGGTACAACCAAATCAGGTATTCCTGGTGGTCTTGTGCACTTTAATTTCTGTTATATTGAGACTTAAGAGGATGAGGAAGAGATCTACTTATTAACACTTAGGGCAGGAATATCTGCATTTTTCCATTTGTTTTCTCGCTATTTTACCTCTGCAAACATCTTCCTGTGCAGATCACTACTTCACAGTTGCCAAATGTTAAAATATTTGACTTCTGAAATTAATTATCAGCAGTTATGTACGTTGTTCTGTTTCTAATTAACCTTAGCAAATGTACATAATGTCATAATCTGATAGTATTTGACAGTACTTATGTATACAATGTTTCATAAGCATTTTTAATAATATTTGGATTTTTAAATTTAGTATATAATAAAAAGATGTGTTTGCGTGTCATTCGTAGTGTCTTGAATGACTTGTGCACTTTTATTATTTATAACCTGTCTACTTCTAAGAAGGATTTAAGGCAATTTACATTAATAGATATGGAGTGTCGGAGTGTTGAACAAATGTTTCTGCATCCCTAAACCACAATTCAACCTCTATTGGCGTATATTTAGATATTTAAGGCAGCTAAGTTATATTTAATTTAAATATATGCATATATGTTCTACTTTAATAAAACTGTACCGTGTAAGTTCTGAAATTTTAAGTAGAAAGTCTTTATTTTAAAAACTGACTATGATTTAGTACATTTACTTTCAGAACTTCAATGTTTATATCATATGTAACTTTTCCATAATATTGATACTGATTCAGGTAAGTGTATGCTTGTCTATGATTGAAATACTATAAAATATATTTCGTTGTTGGCAGTTTGCCATTTGACTTCTGGTCAAAAACGGTCTAGTTTAGGGGAACTGTTAGAATCTGCAAAATGTGATCTAGCAGCTGCTGGTACTTTGTTTACGATCAGACTCTGTCTTAGTATCAATATATGGACCTTAACTGTCACAGCTTCCAGGATTTCATGTTTGGTCTATCCCTTCTCGACATTTCCCATTAAAAGAATCTAATCATCAGTAATCCAATTCATCACTAATAATTATTAGCAAACACTAATGTACATTCCTCATTCTGTCCCTTCTTCTCAGTGGACACTGAGTACTTTTCATTGCAAACTTCTTCACGTAAAAGTTGTTTTGATATGTGTGTTGTTACTCAGAACTCAAACACCACTGACAGAACCATGTACAATCTTAAATACTTGATAATTATTTAAAAAGAAGAACAGGGACGTTGGTTATTTCTGATTTTGTTTTTGGATCCAGTAAGTCCAGTACACTAAAACTGAACTAAAATGAATTGATAAGGAAAATGGTTGTAGGATGAATGAATACACTAGTTAGGATTTATGTAGTCTCTTGCCAAGTTGGAATATAAATGATTTTAATTGCTAAATGTAAGGAAATGTAAAGTATTTTTCAAAGAACACAAAAGCTCAGAATGAGGTTAGGGAAAATGTATGTTCCTTCTATTGTCTTCATAGATGAACTACTGGAAGTGTGCCTGATGTGTCAGGTGGGATTAATTGAGGCGGTTTCCCTCATTGGTCACTGTGGCTCAGAGTCTTGCCCCTTACTTCATAGGCCCAGAAACTTAAACTTTATTCATATGCCCTGTTGTGGGCTGAATTGTATCTCCCCCGCCCCTCCAATGCATATTTTGAAGCCATCACACCCATTACCTCAGAATGTGATTGTATTTGGAGATGGGGCATTTAAAGAGGTGATTAAGTTAAAATGGGTGTTAGGTTGGGCCCTCGTCCAGTCTGACTGATGTCCTTATAAAAGGAAATTTGGACACAGAGAAATTTGGACAGCAGATACGTGAACACAGAGGAAGGACCATGTGAAGACAGAAGTCCACCACTTGCAAGCCAAGGAGAGAGGCTTCAGGAGAAACCGAACCTGCCAACACCTCAATCTTGGACTTTTAACCTCCAGAACTGTGAGAAAATACATTTCTGTTGTTTAAGCCACGCAGTCTGTGGTATTTTGTTATGGCAGCTCTACCAAACTAATAACATGCCTGAGTTGACAGCTCTGGGGGAGTTAGACCGACCCATTCACAGTGGATTGAAGTGACAGCCGAGTGTCAGTTTAATAATTTTCACTGAGAAGGAGACCAGACTCCTCAAGTCAACTACTTGGCATATTTTTTCCTTCTAGGAAAATCTGTGTGAAAGCAAACTTGGAATCAAAAGATGGTTTTGTCGAAACTTGAAGGGGTCACCTGTCCTCTTGTGAGATAGCCCCTTCCTGGTATTGTGCCAGACACATTGTTATCATCTTATTTTTAAAAAAATTTTATTGAAGTATAGTTGATTTACAATGTCATGTTAATTTCTGATATACAGCAAAATGATTGTTATACATATATATATTCATATTCTTTTCCATTATGGGTTATCTCAGGATATTGTATATAGTTCCCTGTACTATACAGTAGGACCTTGTTGTTTATCCATTCTATATATAATAGTTTGCATCTGCTAGTCCCAAACTTTGAACACATGCTTCCCCAGCCCCACTTCCCCCTTGGCAACCCCAAGTCTGTTTTCTGTGTCTGTGGGTCTGTTTCTGGTTTGTAGATATGTTCATTTGTATCATATTTTAGATTTCACGTATAAGTGATATCACATGGTATCTGTATTTCTCTCTCTGACTTACTTCGCTTAGTATGTTAATCTCTAGGTCCATCCACGTTGCTGCAAATGGCATTATTTCATTCTTTTTTATGGTTAATATTCCATTGTATACGTATGCCATATCTTCTTTATCCATTCATCTGTTGATGTACATTTAGGTTGTTTCCATGCCTTGGCTATTGTGAATAGTGCTGCTATGAACATAGGGGTGCATGTATCTTTTTGAATTATAGTTTTGTCTGGATATATGCCCAGGAATGGGATTGCTGGATCATGGCAACTCTATTTTTAGTATCTTATTTTTGATTTTATTTTTTCCTGGTGCTCTGCTGACCAGGATCTCGCTGTGCAGGCCTGGTCCACAGCCCCCCTCTAAGTTCTTTCTATATTATGTACTTTGCTACTCTGCCCAGTTTATTGGACCAGTGTGGCCCCTGGCTCATGGACAGCCAGTGATAATAATACTGGTAATTCGAATGCCTGCCATGTGCCAGGAACTATGTTTAGTATATAAACAGAAAGTCATTATTTAATATTTTTCATGTTGGAAACAAAATGAACATAAATGTCAGAATTCTGATATGCTTACTTTATAAATTTACCATATATTAGGAATTTCTGGGGTTTTTTTCCTCAAGGTATGCAAGGCAAAAGATTGTGGCAGAACTTATATTTTGAATGGTCTTAAACATAGTTGATTATCTCAAGTTGCTGATCTTCCTGAAAAATGTATATATGTTATATACGTTATCTATCATCTATCTTCTTTCTATCTATCATCTATCTATAACTAGAAAGCAACTATAAGTCTAAAATTTCTTTGTTCCTAAACTTGAAGTTAATATATTCTCTTTCAAAGACACAATTTATTAAAGAAGGTCAAGGGGAAAAGTTATGTAGTAACAATCTTTAGAGTTCATTTTTCCTTTCCTTTTCCATTTTTCTGTATCTAATAGAAGTCTGAAGTGGGTGAACTTGCCAGGAGACTGTTGCATTCTCTTGAAGAGAGAAGAGCCATAATTCTAGTCCAGAAGCAGGCCACATGGTAGCATTTCATCTCTGCTAGTAAAGATTATAATTTATGTTAAACGGCTTAGGAAACCAGATCCTCAGGCAGAGGCTAAATGATACCTGCTATTAGTGGGATGTTGAAAGAAATACATTTCGCTTATTATTGAGCAAATATGAAAATGTTATTGGTAATGGCAAAAATAGTGAAGTGTTTTCACTTCTTTGAAGATAAATTTATGATTTCAGTGTATTATGTTTAAGTACATTTATGGGTAATTGCACTTATTAAGGAAAGACAATTTAAAAAAAACTTCAGGTACTGTTTAAATTATTCATTGGCTACAGCAATTTTTTTTTATTGGGGTATAGTTGTTTTGCAATGTTGTGTTAGTTTCTACTGTACAGCGAAGTGGAGTTCCCTGTGCTGTACAGCAGGTTCTCATTAGTTCTCTATTTTGTACATAGTAGTGTGTATATATCAGTCCCAATCTCCCAGTTCTTCCCCCCCCAACTCCCCCACCACTATAGCAGTTTTTGATTTGAAGCTTACCCTCCATGGTGTTAACCTATACGTATTTTATCAATATACTTATATATGTATAAATAATGACAGTACCCACTATGTCAGGGCCAAATTGGTTTGGGCCTTTCCTATACACCCTTGAGCTGTACCGTCCCTCATGCCCAAGGGTCTTTTGGGAGGTTTCAGGCTTCTCATAGTCAGGGGAGCCCAAGGGTTGTGTCTGCTCGTTCCCCTTCCCCTCCTGTAGAGCTCTCCTCTCCCTCCTCCTGGTGTGACTGCTCAAGGGAGTTCTTAGCACCAGTCATGGTCATGGCCCAAGTCCACTCTCTGCGAGGCTGCCGAGGTGAAGGAAGACCAAAGAAGGAGAGGATGCTGGTCTGTCCACTGCCTGCAAGATGCCTCCTGTGTCCTCTCCTAGTTCTCTGGACTTCCTCTTTTTCTCTCTCCATTTTGAGCTTTAGAAGATTCCATGACTTATATTGGTTGTTTTTCTGCTAGGTAAATAAAATAGGGCAAAGCAGGACCCATTATTTACATTAAAGGAATATTATACGTACTCTTCTGTGCTTGTCTTTTTCTTTAATGTCAAGACTTTTTATTAATCACCTTTAAAAATTAAAAAATATATATATATTCTTTTTCAGATTCTTTTCCATTACAGGTTATTACAAGATACTGAGTATTGTTCTCTGTGCTATACAGTAGGTCCTTGTTGTTTATTTTATACATAGTAGTGTGTATCTGTTAATCCCAAACTCCTAATTTATCCCCCTCTCCCCATTTTCCCCTTTGGTAACCATAAGTTTGTTTTCTATGTCTGTGAGTCTATTTCTGTTTTGTAAATGAGTTCATTTGTATCTTTTTTTTTTAAGATTTCACATATAAGTGATATATGATATTTGTCTTTCTCTGTCTGACTTACTTCACTTAGTATGATACTCTCTGGGTCCATCCATGTTGCTGCAAATGGCATTATTTTGTTCTTTTTTATGGCTGAGTAATATTCCATTGTATATATGTACCATATCTTCTTTATACAGTCATCTGTCGATGGACATTTAGGTTGCTTCCATGTCTTGACTATTGTAAAGAGTACTGCCTATAGCAGGTATTTTATTTCTAAAACCCAGAACTGATTTTTTCACTCCTGGCTGAACTTCAGTTCTTTTGCCCAGCACTCCAGTTCTACTTTTTCCAGAAACTGTTTCTTCCCCAACCATGTGGTTCCAATGGGAGCATCCATCTCTCTCATGCTCTGCCGTTCTTGGTCACAGTTGTTTAGATTAGGTGGGTCTGTAACTCAGGCTGCCCCAGCTGGAACCCTCCCCTGGGATCTTTCAAATTATATCTGTGGAAAGAGAGTCAGTCTCCCTTTTTAAATGTAAGTGGGAAGACAATTAAGCAATAGGCAATTAAGTTTCCTGCCCTGTGGAGAAAGATGACATGGAGAGCTGAAGAGATGAGAGACTGTTCTTGGCATTTAACTTCCTGCTTCCAGCTAACCCACAGTCCACCTGCACCCAATCTTCCTCATGTTACATGAGTCTTCTAATAAATACCCTCCTTCTAATTTTTTTTTTTTTTTAGCTTACAACATGTATCATGAACACCAGGGCTTCAAATTCTATTGATTTCCATCTTAAAAAAACATAATAAACTTTTATGGTTTCACCACAAATTCAAGGAATAACACTAAAGGTATTGGTAGAATTGCAAACGTTCCCCTGAGAAAGAAGAGCAGTCCCTGACAACTGGGAACTGTCTGGCACTGGCCTTTGTGTTCTGTTGAGCATAAACAATCGCATAGAACATCAACATCAAACAAGGCCACTCTGTGCCCGCGATGAAGTGAGACGAAAAAACCAAGACCCTGCTCCCCCTCATAATCTTGTGTAAGTATAGACAAAACCAAGGTCAGCCTGCCAACCACAAAAATCTGAAAGCTTCCCCTATCCTGGCTAATATGAACAGCTGCTGCTGTTTTATCCATGGTGGCTTTGGCCTTGTTTCATTCCTCCTGCCTTATAAATAAGATTTATTAAAGTGCCCAATCACAGAAGTGCCCCCACTTCCTGACAGTATCCCATCCAGAGCCAAGCCCCACTTCCATGAACACAACCCCACATCTCCCACTATAAGTCCAAATCTTCTTCTCACACCTTCTTTCTCAGACACCCACAGCCCCCATGGTGTGTGCGCTCCCTCGTTGCAGTGAGCAAGAAACCCAACTTGTTTAACTATAGGTGTGTTCCTGGTCGTCTTTGGCTGGAGGGCACTGACACATGGAACCTTTAAAACTGTTTTGCTTGAAGAGCTTTTTAAATTAGATTTAGTCTGAAGATACCTAGGTATATTCTGGACAGTGTTCTGGGAGCTCCCTGTATGTAATTATAGTGACTGATAAAATACTGTAGGCTTTCATTTTCAATTACATTGTAGAAGAATCATGAAAGACAAGGTGAAAGGGTATTTCATGAAAGACATTTGTACTGCAGTCTAACTTAGATAGCACTTTGCTTCCCAAACCAGAAAATAATGTTAATATTTTAACTACATTAACCAGGGACTGTCTCCTGGAAATGTAAAAGCTGTACTACGATTGCATTTTGATTAAAACCTGAAGGTGGCAGTAAATTCTTACAAGACTTAGGTGCTTAGTTTGGAATTTGTATTTTTTCTTTTAATTATTCAAAATCGTATAGTGAGACTGCAGTCACATTTAATTCTGTTGCGTACTAATTAAGGGATATTCAGGAAGAAGATAAAGTTCGAAACAAGCATTATATTGTTATTACTGTTTATTGACTGAAAAGAATTCACCATGTAAAAGGCTTAGGAACATTGCAACGGATTATGTGCTTTAGAGTTACTACAGAAACAGAGTGTGGAATTAAAAAAAGGAAACAGAACTTTTTGTACAGATCGAAGTGCTCTGAAGGGATGTGGCAGTAAATAGTTTGTCTATTAAATCAATAACTCTGTTGTAAGCTTTGCTCCCCACTTCTCCAATTTTATCCTCAGCATTCTTAAAATAGTTTTGTATGGTTGTGTTTTACCCAATAATCTACTTATAATCAATAGAATCTCTAGACTGTTATTAATCAGGAATGGCCTAGCTGATAATTCAATAAAGAATATTTATAAATAGCAAATTAATAAATATTCACACTGGAAAATGAATTACTTCACTGATCTTTTATATAAAGATCTAGAACTAGATTGCTTCATAGTTCCTTCTCTTAGGGTATAAACATTGTCATTGAAACATTGAGTTATACCCAAAGTTAGGGTGATGTTTTAGTGACCTCAGTATATAGGCATACGATTATTAGAGCTTTGAAAATTGGGAAGCATAGACTTTCTATAATCTTTCTAGATTAAAGTTAAAATAAACAGGTACTGTATGTATTAGTGGGTAAATACACAAAATAGTTAAGTTTTTTGAGCAAGATAAATGATATTTTAAATATCTTCCAATACCATGCTGACACAGGAGTAATTATCAGTTTAGAAATTATTAATATGGATGATCTGAATTTTAAGATATAATTTTATCTCTCCACTTAATTTTATTAACTATTTTAAACTATTCAACTCTATTTTTTAACTCTATTTTTAAGATTGTAGTATACTAATAAATGACTTTATCAACCACAGTAAATACAACTTTAATTTTCATAATTACATAGAATTTATTTTTATCATTTTTTATGGCCATCTCTCTTAGGCACTCAGAAATTTTACATGAAGAATGAAAGAGGTTAGTCATGGGTTGTTTATTTTTGACCAGGGAAAAATGTAAAGTTAGAAGCACAGATTTCTGACGTATACATTTATTCCTGATAGCTGTTCATAATAGAGAATTTCAAAAATAGTCATTTTTAACTAACAGTTATTCTCAATAATTTTAGATGACTAGTTCATTTCATTTTCAAGTAGCATTTAGATTTGTTTGTAATACTTGAAAACTTGTAAAGAAAAAAATGTCTCTTTTTTGCACTTCCATTATAGAATATATCTAACTTAGATAGTGAGATACCTGTAACCTTACCCCTCAGAGAGAGGCACTAATTGTGCTCTGTGTGTGTGTGTGTATGTGTGTGTGTGTTTGTGTGTATTGTCTTTAAGGACATTATTTTTAAGGATCTATCTGTGTCATTCAAAAAGAATGTCTTTTAACTGTAGATTCTGTATAAGTTAGAGCTGTTTTAGCTTATGTGCTTGAATTCCATTTTGTCAGTTGGAGAACATCATAGTAAATATAAATATAACTCCCTATATGTGATCACGAGCTTAAAATGTAGTTATGTACAAGTAAAGTCTGCATTAGTAATTATTTGTAATTATTGACTCTATCGGTGATTAATACTGGCTGCCAGCAGAGGGCGCTTTGAGGTGTCCCTGTTAGAATTCCAAAATTTGGGCGGCCCAAGAGTTCAGACTGTTTGTCTTCAAACTGTTTTCCTAAGAGTAAAGACATTACTAACATTTCTTTATTTCCTATGATTTCCTGTCTCAATTTAAAAACTCCCAGACTGTCTGGCAAGGGATAAGAAGGCCATCAACACCTAATGGAAAAGAGGAAGCCTGAGCGGGAACCAGTGCCAAGGTAACCTTCTGGATGACCCAGGGCAGTGGCTTTCCTTTTGACAGGGACACATGTCCTAATACATACACGTGTATGCACACACATACCACACACACGCACCTAAAACAAAAGTATCTTGAAGCAACATTTACCCTTATAATGTATGAAAGAGGCATTTAAATTTTTAAATACTTAAATGAAATGTAGAAAATAACGGGGTTTTTCAAGGAACCTGACAAACTTGATTTGGAAATGGATATGGAAGAACAAAGGACAATAGCACCCAAAACACTTCCAAAGAAGAATAAGCTGAGATATCTTCTCACCAGATACTAGAATTTTAATAAAGATTTTGTCATTAAACAGTGAGGTATCAGCACAGGAATAGACGATGAGATCAGTGGAACAAAACGCAGAGTGCAGGAGCACACTCATCCCACTTGGACATCTGTGGATGCTTAATACATGACTGAGGGAGGATTGCAGAGCCATGAAGAAAGAGTGGACTTTTCAATAGTGGCTGTGGAAAAATAGTTACCCATATGGGAAAATATGGAAGTTGAACTTCTACATTAATACAAAAATTAATTTTAGATGGAAAATTCTGGAGAGATGATGATGACAGCAGCATGGTTTTTCGATGTCTTTTATTCTCCACATAAAAGCAGTCAGAGGAACCAGATAGCAAAACTAAAAACTCATGGACTCCATTTACGACAAAACTAAATGGAGAAGTTTCCTTACAGACCCCAAACTATAGGTAGGTCAGGCCAAACCACCATCAGCCACAAAACACAAACAGCATCTGTGTAGGAGGAAGAAGGAAGCAACAGGGAAGAGGAGACCCTTAAAGTAGCCAACAGGTATTCACTGGAAAGCAACACGGGCCACTTTGAGGAGAGCAGCTGACACTTGCTGAGGTTCTGCTCTCTCCAATACCAAGGGCCCTGAAGGAAGACAGACTGAAGGAGCTGGAGAAGCCCCGCCCCATGAACTCTCCAAACAGACCTGACAGGAGCCCTTTTGGGTCAGGGATCCCACTGAGGAGAAACTTCTGGGAATATAATCAAAGATGAGCAGCATGGAAACGATAGAGATGAAGGAAAGAGAAGGTTCAGACCGAGGTGGTGTGTGGTAACAAAACCAAGAAAATCTCAGAAAACAAGCCACCATATTTTTGAGCATCACATGGAAACAACTCAAGAGGGAACTCTGTAAAATTTTATATTAAGGAGTAAGACAAATGTGAAACAATGAAGATGTGTATCATGAGTTCACTCATTTGTCAATGATGCAAGTGACCTCTTCGATGAACTGGATAATAGTTTTCAAGTATTTTCTCATTTTTGGGGTGCTATTCAAAAACGTAATGGCTATAGACACAATACACTTTTAAGTTTAATTTGCATTATTACCATTTCCTCCTTCAGTTTCTTAAGTCTAGACAATTGTAAAAATCAATAAAGCCCTAGTTTATAGGATTTGTCAATTTCTGTGACGTACATACTCCCACCATGGTCGACTTCAGGCTACCAAATGTGATGTCACTGAAGGCGGGGTTGAGAAGAGTTGTGCAACCTCTCACCATGATAGAGTAATATGGTGTTTCCACCATGCAGATGTAATCCATGTAAATGACCTTAAAAGCATAGGTAGTAATGACATGTAGTAAAATAATTAGGAGATGATGAGTTTTGTTTATTTTCTACCTTTTCTCTCAGTATGATTTAATTGTAAGTTTATATAGTTTAATTTTTAATAATGGATATGTTTAACATCCAGCTTACAAAGTTCCTGAAAATTTAACAACTGGCTCTGCTGAGCTGATATTAGGTGTCCCCAGCACTGGATAAGAGGGAGAGAGTGTGTGTAGTATGTAATGGCCTGACAAAGTAGAGTATAACTGTTTTAAGAATAGGAAGAGTATATGAATTTTTAAAATGTTTTCAAGTAGTTATATTGGTGGTAATATTAATATTATTATTCTGAGACTGTTGTGTGTGTAGTATGAGATAAACTGAGTAATTGGGGAATATATTAATTCTATCATCCTCTGCATTCTTGAGAACCAGAATTCTCATCTGGAAGAAAGGAGATACAATAGGAAAGAGGTTACATAAAACCTTGAGGTGGAATTGGAATTATCAATATGGATGCAACAAATATTTCACATATATTTCCTAGTTCTGTCCACCGAACAGCCTAAAAACAATGATCAACCCAGAAACAGGGTGCATCCTTTGTGCTTAGATTGTGATACAATGTATAATTCTCATTACAGTTTCTCATTAAAAGAAACCAGGCTTTTGGGAGAAATGGTCAAATCGAGGACTTGGGCAAGAAATAAACAAGAGAAGCCTAGAACATCCTATATTACCAGAGAGAGAAAACTATCAAATACTGCTAGAGTCACATCAAAAGGATTCAGGGGCTGGCTTTAAAGGGCTCCTAGTGGTAAAAAATGGGACAATTTGAGCTCAAATATGATAATAATTACAATGGACTGAAGCCCATAAAAATGTTTACATTGAAAAGCTCATAATGATTTTGTGTGTGCATGTGTGTGTTTAACCTTTGGAGAATAAGGAAGCAATTCATTATCTTGAAAACTGGTGAATAAAGAGAAAGACAACAACATTTACCTTGCCTTTCCTATATGAACTGCACTACTTGGTAACAACAGAGTAGACTATTATAAAGGTAACCTAACAAATAAATTAAAGTAATAGAATTTGAATATTGCCATTTGGCCATTTCTAATGAATGGCTATAAGCATTAAACATCATTGGCTGCTAAGATCACAAAATAATGAGATAATCAGAAATCACATGCCTCTTATAGTCTTGAACCTGAGTCTGATCCAGTTTCTGGATGCAACTGACAATTTGCAGAAATTCAGAGAACAGAAGAAAATTTTGGATTGTACCAAGAATATGCAATCAGCAAAATTCAGTCTGTGGGAGACTCTCCAGCCAAATGGCCCAGTTTCTTCAACTGAAAAAGTGTAAGGAAATGAAAGGGATAGAGGGAGAACTTATCGAATAAGACATACTTAAAAGACATACAATTTTATTAAAACTAGGCAAGAATAACTGATGGTGTGTTGACAAAACTATATTTAAAAAGCAAAGAAGTGATTATTATAAAAGCTAAATGGTCGTTATTCATGTGGGACGAAGAAGAGTGGTGACTGGGATGGGACACGTGGAAGAAGCTTCTGGAGCTGCTGGAAAGATTCTACTTCTCGACTAAGGTATGTTTGCCTTATAATAATTTCTTGAGTTATATATGTGTATTGTATATTGTGTATATGTGCTTTTTCTGTCTTCACATTTTACTTTACAATAAAAAAGATTTAAACCTGGGTGATGGAGGGGCATGCAGGAAAAAGAGGAGAAGTCAGAAAACAGTATTTTATGATTTCTGAAATTGGAATTTAGAGCCGATGTTTGAATTGTTATCCAGCTAGCAACTTGGTGGCTTTGAGTATAGCTTCATCGCACAGTACTAAGTGGTATGAATACAATAGAATTGAAGAGGTTAATTTTCTTTCTGCAAGAATATTTTGGTAGAGTGTTAGTGAGTGGGTGAGATAATGGGCATTTGGGCTTCTTGTATGCTGCATGGGCAGGTGAATATCATTATGGCCTGTATGATGGACTATTTGGTAATATCAAAAGCCTTAAATATGCACATACCCTTTGTCCCAGAAATACTGCTGCTAAGAATGTATCTTAGGATAATAAAGGGTCAAGATATATGTAAGTACATAGATATTTATTGCATCAATGTTCAGATAGAAAAATGGAAACAATGTAAAATTTGAATAATAGTAATTCATATAGATTTTGATAGAGCTATACTGTCACTGGCGAATTATGCAGGTATTTTATAAAAACATGAACGTGTATTTGTATGTGTGTGTTTGTATATAATTGATACCTAAAAACCTGGACAGGGGTTTTAGTTAAGGTAGCAGCAGGACACAGATGGCACACTGAATTTGAGTAATTTGAGCAGAGTTCAGTATAGGGGTTATTTACAAGGTGTAGGCAGAACATAGAGAAACAATGAACAATAGTACAGAACCTGGAACTTATAAGGGTATGGAGGGTGGGATGTTCTTACCACCTCCAGGCCTGCCTAAAAGAGCCAGAGGAAGGGGCTGTTCGGTGGAGATGGCCTTTTGACAGGATTTGTGACTTTTCCTAAAGGGATGTAGTCTTCCCATAGCAACTCGACAGTGTGGTTCCTGGAAAATGAATATCTTGGCCTCTCTTTCCTTCCTCCCTCTACTCTCTTACTAGTGTCCTTCATTCACTGAGCTCAACCAGAAGTCAGACTGCAAAGGGGTCCTTTGATGCAGTCCATGTAGATCAGCCTATATAGCACAGAGCAGGGTGGGCAGGATTGAGAATGGATCCTGAGGGGCAATCAGAAAATACCCAGATCAACAGGTGTACAGCAATATGTTAACAGAGGTTATCCTGGACAGTGGGATTATGGGTTCATATTCTTGTCTATTAATTTTTTGAAAATGAACACATGTGAGTTTTTAAAAGTTTAAAAAGTTGTGTGTGTTTTTTGTGGAAATAGTTTACCTTAAATTATCTGGAAATTATGAACCTCCTCTGCCAAAATTCAGTTGTTTTATATCTGCACAGCTGAACACCCTCTCTTAACCTTTAAACCTTATTTACTGAAAAAATATCCACAGGGTTTCTTTAGTTACAAAGCAAGGAGTTTGCCTGATTCCAGTAGATGTTAACATTTGGGGGTGGGGGGTGGGGAATTGGCTTTATTTGGGAATACTACGGTCTTTTGATGAAATTTATGGCACCATTGTGACATTTAAAACCATTATATATAAAAGCAGTCTGAGGTGATTTCCCAGGTGGTGCAGTGGTTAAGAATCTGCCTGTCAACGCAGGGGACGTGGGTTAGAGCCCTGGTCCAGGAAGATCCCACGTGCCGCGGAGCAACTCAGCCCTTGCACCACAACTACTGAGCCCACGCACCACAATTACTGAAGTCTGCATGCCTAGAGACCATGCTCTGCAACAAAAAAAGCCACCGCAGTGAGAAGCTCGCACACCACAACGAAGAGTATCCCCTGTTCGGTGCAACTAGGGAAGCCCATGTGCGGCAACAAAGACCCAACGCAGCCACAAATAAATAATAAATAAATAAATAAATTTATTTTTTATAAAAAAAGCAGTCTGAGTTTCTCAGCAGAAAGGAGCTTTAAAAGCCCAATATAATTCTTTAAGCCTGATAGACTATAGAATTTAGTTGGATTAGTAGGTAGCATTATTAAAGCATTATTCTATTTTTTTAAACATCATTATTGGAGTATAATTACTTTACAATGGTGTGTTAGTTTCTGCTTTATATCAAAGTGAATCAACTATAAATATACATATGTCCCCATATCTCTTCCCTCTTGTGTCTCCCTCCCACTCACCCTATCCCACCGCTGTAGGTGGACACAAAGCACCGAACTGATCTCCCTGTGCTGTGTGGCTGCTTCCCACTAGCTATCTATTTTACATTCGGTAGTGTATATATGTCCATGCCACTCTCTCACTTCTTCCCAGCTTACCCTTCCCACTCCTTGTGTCCTCAAGTCCATTCTCTACCTCTGCGTCTTTATTCCTGTCCTGCCCCTAGGTTCTTCAGAACCATTTTTTTTTTTTAGATTTCATATATATGTATTAGCATCCATTATTTGTTTTTCTCTTTCTGATTTCACTCTGTATGACAGACTCTAGGTCCATCGTCCTCACTACAAATAACTCCATTTCATTTCTTTTTATGGCTGAATAATATTCCACTGTATATATGTGCCACATATCTTTATCCATTCATCTGTCGATGGACACTTAGGTTGTTTCCATGTCCTGAGTATTGTAAATAGAGCTGCAATGAACATTGTGGTACATGACTCTTTTTGAATTATGGTTTTCTCAGGGTATATGCCCAGTAGTGGGATTGCTGGGTCATATGGTAGTTCTATTTTTAGTTTCTTAAGGAACCTCCATACTGTTCTCCATAGTGGCTGAATCAATTTACGTTCCCACCAGCAGTGCAAGAGGGTTCCTTTTCTACACACCCTCTCCAGCATTTATTGTTCATAGATTTTTTGATGATGGCATTTCTGACTGGTGTGAGGTGATACCTCATTGTTGTTTTGATTTATATTTCTCTAATGATTAGTTATGTTGAGCATCCTTTCATGTGTTTGTTGGCAATCTGTATATCTTCTTTGGAGAAATGCCTATTTAGGTCTTCTGCCCATTTTTGGATTCGGTTGTGGTTTTTTTTGATATTGAGCTGCATGAGCTGCTTGTAAATTTTGGAGATTAATCCTTTGTCAGTTGCTTCATTTGCAAATATTTTCTCCCATTCTGAGGGTTGTCTTTTGGTCTTGTTTATGTTTTCCTTTGCTGTGCAAAAGCTTTTAAGTTTCATTAGGTCCCATTTGTTTATTTTTGTTTTCATTTCCATTTCTCTAGGAGGTGGGTCAAAAAGGATCTTGCTTTGATTTATGTCGAAGAGTGTTCTGCCTATGTTTTCCTCTAAGAGTTTTATAGTGTCTGCTGTACATTTAGGTCTTTAATCCATTTTGAGTTTATTTTTGTGCGTATGGTGTTAGGGAGTGTTCTAATTTCATACTTTTACATGTAGCTGTCCAGTTTTCCCAGCACCACTTATTGAAGAGGCTGTCTTTTCTCCATTGCATATTCTTGCCTCCTTTATCAAAAATAGGGTGACGATATGTGTGTGGGTTTATCTCTGGGCTTTCTATCCTGTTGCATTGATCAATATTTCTGTTTTTGTGCCACTACTGTACTGTCATGGTTACTATAGCTTTGTAGTATAGTTTGAAGTCAGGGAGCCTGATTCCTCCAGCTCCGTTTTTCGTTCTCAAGATTGCTTTGACTATTCGGAGTCTTTTGTGTTTCCATGCAAATTGTGAAATTTTTTGTTCTAGTTCTGTGAAAAATGCCAATCGTAGTTTGATAGGGATTGCCTTGAATCTGTAGATTGCTTTGGGTAGTAGAGTCATTTTCGCAATGTTGATTCTTCCAGTCCATGAACATGGTATATCTCTCCATCTGTTTGTATCATCTGTAATTTCTTTCATCAGTGTCTTATCGTTTTCTGCATATAGGTCTTTTGTCTCCTTAGGTAGGTTTATTCCTTGGTATTTTATTCTTTTTGTTGCAATGGTAAATGGGAGTGTTTCCTTAATTTCTCTTTCAGATTTATCATCATTAGTGTATAGGAATGCAAGAGATTTCTGTGCATTAATTTTGTATCCTGCAACTTTACCAAATGCATTGATTAGCTCTAGTAGTTTTCTAGTAGCATCTTTAGGATTCTCTATATATAGTATCATGTCAGCTGCAAACAGTGACATCTTTACTTCTTCTTTTCCGATTTGGATTCCTTTTATTTCTTTTTCTTCTCTGATTGCTGTGGTTAAAACTTCCAAAAGTATGTTGAATAATAGTGGTGAGAGTGGAAAACCTTGTCTTGTTCCTGATCTTAGGGAAAATGGTTTGTTTTTCACCATTGAGAACGATGTTTGCTGTGGGTTTGTCATATATGACCTTTATTATGTTGTGGTAAGTTCCCTTGATGCCTACTCTCTGGAGGGTTTTTATCATAAATGGGTGTTGAATTTTGTCAAAAGCTTTTTCTGCATCTATTGAGATGATCATATGGTTTTTCTCTTTCAATTTGTTATGTGGTTTATCACATTGATTGATTTGCGTATATTGAAGAATGCTTGCATTACTGAGATAAACCCCCCTTTATCATGGTGTATGATCCTTTTAATGTGCTGTTGGATTCTGTTTGGTAGTATTTTGTTGAGGATTTTTTCATCTATGTTCATCAGTGATATTGGCTTGTAGTTTTCTTTCTTTGTGACATCTTTGTCTACTTTTGGTATAAGGGTGAAGGTGGTCTTGTAGAATGAGTTTGGGAGTGTTCCTCCCTCTGCTATATTTTGGAAGAGTTTGAGAAGCACAGGTGTTAGCTCTTCTCTAAGTGTTTGATAGAATTTGCCTGTGAAGCCATCTGGTCCTGAGCTTTTGTTGGTTGGAAGATTTTTAATCACAGTCTCAATTTCAGTGCTTGTGATTGGTCTGTTCATATTTTCTATTTCTTCCTCCTTCAGTCTTGGAAGATTGTGCTTTTCTAAGAATGTGTCCATTTCTACCAGGTTGTCCCTTTTACTGGCATATAATTGCTTGTGGTAATCTCTCTTGATCCTTTGTATTTCTGCAGTCTCAGCTGTTACTTCTTTTTCATTTCTAATTCTATTGATTTGAGTCTTCACACTTTTTTTCTTGGTGAGTCTGGCTAATGGTTTATCAATTTTGTTTACCTTCTCAAAGAACCAGCTTTTAGTTTTATTGATCTTTGCTATTTTTTCCTTCTTCCTTTTTCATTTATTTCTGATCTGATCTTTATGATTTCTTTCCTTCTTCTAACTTTGGGGATTTTTTGTTCTTCTTTCTCTAATTGCTTTAGGTGTAAGGTTAGGTGGTTTATTTTAGCTGTTTCTTGTTTCTTGAGGTAGGATTGTATTGCTATAAACTTCCCTCTTAGAACTGTAAAGCATTACTCTTGAAATGAATTTAATAGACCAGATTAAGATAAAATAGCCTACTTTATGTCCTTCAGTGGTACATATAGAAACATTTATATTATTGATGTTTGAGCACTGCTCCCCCCCCCCCCATGGAGGAGCCTTCATGTTTACTTCTTTTTCTTTATTTATTTTGAGGTCTTAGGACTTTGATCATAATGTATAATCATTCTAAAAATGTTGTTGATATCACCTACAGTTTACTAAGATAGGAGCAATGTTTTTTTGTTGTTTTTTTTTTTTGCGTTACACGGGCCTCTCACTGTTGTGGCCTCTCCTGTTGTGAGGCACAGGCTCCGGACGCGCAGGCTCAGCGGCCATGGCTCACGAGCCCAGCTGCTCCGCGGCATGTGGGATCTTCCCGGACGGGGGAACGAACCTGCGTCCCCTGCATTGGCAGGCGGACTCTCAACAACTGCACCACCAGCGAAGCCCAGAAGCAATGTTTTTTAAGGTAAACTTTCAATAGAAAATTTTGTATAAGTAAGACAATCATACATTGTTCTATTTTCTCTTCTTCTTTTTATCAGCTATTGCTTTTTGCTTTAACAGCACAGAAACATTTTTAAAATTGCATTTTCTATTAATGTCTTTTCTGGGGGGAAACTGAGAATACGTGTATGGCATTTAAAAATGCTATCTATCAAACCAGTGATAAAAAGAAAATCTTAAATGCAGCCAGAGAAGAAAAAAGGTATTATATTAGTTTCCTATAGCTGATGTAACAAATTACCTCAAGCTTAGAGGCCTAAAACAACCCAAATTTACTATCTTACAGTGCTGTCGTCAGCAGTCTGACATGAGTCTCACTGGGCTAAAATCAAGTTATCAACAGGGCTGCCTTCCTTTCTAGAAGTTCTAAGAAAGAATGCTTCCTTGTGTCTTCTAGCTTCTAGAGGCCACCCACATTTCTTGGCTCGTGGCTCCTTCTACCATCTTCAAAACCAGCAAATAGCATCTCTTTGATTCTGCTTCCACAATTATGTTTCTTTTTCTAACTCTCTTCTACTTCTCTCTTTCACTTTTAGAGACCCTTGTGATTAAATTGGATCCATCCAGATAATCCAGGGTAATCTCCCTATTATTCTGTCTGCAAGCTTAATTACCCTTTGATGTAATATAACATATTCATAAGTTCCAGGAATTAGAACATGAACATGTCTGGGAGTCATTATTAGGCCTAGCATAGTCTGTCTCCTGGACCCTAAGTATACATGGGTCCTATGACTATACATGTCCCACATGTAAAATACATTCACCTCATCCCAAGAGCTCCAATTATGTCATCAAGACAAAATAAAAAAATTCATCTAAATCTCATTAGGTCAAAAATCCCAGTCTCATCCATCATCTAAATCAGTGATTTTTCTGCCTACCACATACCTGTTACATACAGAGGCATAAAGATAAGTAGATTAAGATAAGTAAATGACAGTAGATTTCTCATCTGAAGCAATACAAGTGAGAAAAACCATTGAGCAACCTCTTTCAAGTACTGAGGGAAAAATCTGTTAATCTAGAATTCTATACCCATCAAAAATATATGTATTTTACTCAATCTAAAAGAAGGCAGAAAAAGAGAAGAAAAAAGAGCAGATGGGATATACAGAAAACATATTAATATGATAGACTTTAACTACACCAATGATGGCATGAAATGTAAATGGTTTGAACACCCTAATTACAAGGCATAGATGACCAGATTGGATTAAAAAAGCAAAAGTCAATTATATGCTGCTTATAAGAAACACAGTTTAAATATAAAGACACAAATAGGTTAAAAAGTAACAGATGGGAAAAGGTATTCCATACTAATACTAACCATATAAAAGCTGGACTGGTTATTAATAGCAAACAAAGTTTTCAGAACAATCACTATCAGCAGGGATGAAGAATGCTATTTTGTAATGATGAGTCAATTCATCAAGAGGACACAACAATCCAAAACATTTATGCACCTAACAAAATTCAAAATACACGAACATCAAAGAGTACAGAAATCCACAATTACAGTCAGAAATTTAAAAATCTTTCTCTCAATAATTGATAGACTACTAGACAAAAAATAAGCAAGGATATAAAAGACTTGAACAATAAATAACATTAACAAACTAGAACTAATTGACATTTTTAGAAAACTATCCAACAACCACAGAATGCACATTCTTTTCACATGCACAGAGAACATTTAACAAGATTGATCATATCTTGGGGCACAGAACATGTCTCAGTAAGTTTAAAGGTATTCACATCGTCAAAACACATTTTCTCTGGTCACTATGGAATTAAATTAGAAATCAATAAAAAAAATGATCGCTGAAAATTCCCAAATATTTGGAAACTGAAGAACACACTTCTAAATTCTAAGTAGCCCATGGGACAAAGAACAAATCAAAAGAAAAATTACAAAGTATATTAAACTGAATTAAAAAGAAAACACAACACATCAAAACTTATAGGATATTGCTACTAAAGCAGTACTTAGTGGGACATTTATCGTGCTGAAGTGCATATATTAGAAAAGAAGAAAAGTTTCAAATAAATTATTTCAGCTTCCATCTTAGGAAATTAGAAAAAGGAGAGCAGATGATACCTACTGTAAACAGGAGGAAAGAAATAATAAAGAGAACTGTAGAAATCAATGAAATTATAAAACAGGAACAATGAAGTCAATGAAACACAAATCTGGAAACACAGACATTAAAAGATGCTCAACATCATTATTCATTAAAGAAATGAAAATTTAAAACCGTAATGAATACCACCAAACAATTTAGAATGGTAAAATGAAAAAGTCTGACCATATCAAAAATTGATAAGGATGTGGAGGATTCTTACACACAAAATGGGAATGTAAATCAGAACAGCTGGCAGTTGTTAGTTTCTGAAAATGTTACACATACTCTTAATATATGACCTGGTCATTTTGCTCCTAGAGAAAGGAAGGCTTATCTCTATACAGAAACTTGTACATCACAGGGGTGTTCACAGCAGCTTTATCTATAACAGCCCAAAACTGAAAATAACCTAGATATCCCTCAACAGGTGAATAAAGAAATTGTATTATATCTATGCAATGGAATACTACTCGGAAATAAAAAGGAATGATACATACAACAACACAGGTGAACCTCAAAATAATTATGCTGAGTGAAAGAAGCAAGACACCAATAGCACCACTTACATAAAATTCTAGGAAATGCAAATTAATTAAAGTGATACGATGCAGGTCCATGGTTGCCTAGAGGAGGGGGAGAGAGTGCTGGGGAGGGACAGGAGGCAGGAATACAAACAGGAATGATGAAAGATGGTGGTGGTGATTGCATAGCTATCAACATATGTTAAAACTTGCCAAATTGTACACTTATGTATAATCTGTTTATTGTATGTCAATTCTACCTCAATAAAATTTTTAAAAGATGCTATATTCATTGTTTAGCTAGTAATGGGTTGTGATTGTGATGAAAAATTCTATATACAAAAAAATACATTTTTATAACCCTTATTTTGTCTTAGTCTACCAGAAAAGTACATATTTACTATGCATGACTAAATCCTTACACTGATGTCTTCAGGTTCTTCTGGTTATCTGAAGCTTACTCTCTTCTAGATATTTTTCTCTCCTTTCCCCCACCCTTGTCTCTCTCTCTCTCTCTCTCTCTCTCTCTCTCTCCTATCTTTAGTATTTGGTTTGGCTAAATTCTTAGAATATATTTTTGAGCTAAATTTTATATGTAAAATGTTACTTTGGGAGACACAAAAGTTCATGAAGCCATTGTTTTTCAATGATTCCTTTTAAGAATCAGTGTTACTGCATACTGTGTACATGCTGCAATGTTACTATGCAGTTACCTTCTGATTATTATCCATGGAGTGTTAGTCGAATGTTAGTCAAGTGTTCTAGACCAACAACAAATTTCAAAATCTTTTTTCTTTCAATGTTATATAAATAATGGTGATAAACACTTTCCAGTGTTCACTTTGATAGAATGTGAAGACATCTGAAATTGGCTCGTTATCTTCTGAATTGTCTCCTTTCACATCCTCGGCAGGCAGCAGGCATGTCCCAGAAATCTAAAAAGCAAGCACATCGACATGGTATCTGAGCTCGTTAGGTTCCTGGCAATCCCATGAAGTTTTCATTCAAACACAAAGGGGACTTTCAGAGAGAGGAAACTGCATATTTGTTTTCTGTGAAATAATTTGTTTTCTTTAGAGCAAATAACATGACATTTTTCAAAGCTCAAGATGCGAAACTCATTTCTGAACAGTAAGTGTTTGGGATTTCTGGAAATTCTGGATAGCAGAGATTCCTTGTGAAATTTCTTTTTGAAGCAGATTGAAAATTTGGGAGTTTTTTCCCCCCGGTTCTACTCTTGGGTTAAAGACTAGTCCAGAGATAGAGTCTTCACTTAAAGATTATTCTACAACTTTCTTAAATAGTGCTTTTCAGTCCTAAATGAGTGAAATCTACCTCTTTATAATGTGTATTGCATGCATTCTCAACTGGTCTCCCTCAGTTGCTGGTTGTCTCTAATTTCAGCTAAACTATATGGTATTCGACATAGACTCTAAAATAATTGAATTGATCATTTTTGTTGCATTTCAAAAATGCAAGCATTAAAGAGGTCTCTAAAGGTGAAACAGGGTAGTGGATACATAGACATCAATGGACATTACCAGTCTTTTTCTCTCCCTTTAGTCAGTTATGTATATTTATGGCTCAAAATGAGCAGACATGGCTGATGTTTCTAGTTAGAGCCAGTTAAAGTAGGTGGTTTGTCACTTTCTAAGGTAGCTTTTAAATGTCTCTGTATTTCAGCCCTGACTGCAATGCCTTTGGCTCAGCTGACACCTTTTAATTTGTTTGATTTTCATTTTTTTCCAAAATTGTAATTCAGGTTATGTAAGTTAAGATTTTGCACGCTACTCATTAAATTAGTTTACCCTTTAAAAACAATACAAATACGAGTAACAAGCTAGCCTATATATATATATATATATATATATATATATACATACATATATTTAAATAATTGTTTTGATAGAAGGCTACAAAAATGCTACATAAATTTTATCATATTTTTCAAGTCATAAATGACATATATATGATATATTGGGTTGGCCAAAAAAGTTCGTTTGGGTTTTTCCCAAACGAACTTTTTGGCCAACCCCGTAAATGCCCTATTGGTGTTAATATGAGCTAATTAATAGTTTTCATGTGTGAGTTGTGGTATAGGACTCAATGCTTGGTAATCTGATATTTATATATTGTGTTTTACTTTTGCTCTTGGCTAGGATGATCAAGATATTTGAAATATATGTGGCTTTTTCTTTTAAAGGTCAAAATATTTTAAAAAATTTACTTTAGGAATTATCAGAGTTCAGTTCTACAGATAAGAGAAAAAGTATCAAACTGATAATTAACTAAAGTTTAATAAAAAGTTAAATTATATTTAAGGTGTATGTGTATCTTTTAAATATTTTTGACTCTTAGTCTGGGATCTTATACTTTTCACCTGGAGTCTTGAAATATCCTTTCAAGGTCCCAAATCAATTGACTTCAAAATCAATAGATCATCAAGATTATCCTGAGTGGGCCTGGCTTAATAAGGTGAAACCTTTAAAAGCTGGTCTGGGCCCTCTCTGAGGTGAGAAACTCTCTTGCTGTCTTTGAATAAATAAAGCTGTCACAAAATAAGTGGTCACATGGAGAAGCCCATGTGGCAAAGAACTTTGAGTGACTCTTAAGGAGCTGAGGGTGGCCTTCAGGAAGAAACTAAAACCCTTCTATACTGCAAGGAAGTGAATTCTGCTGACAATATGAGGGAGCTTGGAAGTGGAGCTTTCTGCAGTCAAGCCTCTGATGACCCAGCTGACACTTGGATTGCAGCTTGGTGAGGAATGAAAGCAGAGAACTCAGCTCAGCTCAGCTTTGGTCCTACAGAAACTGTGAGGGGTGTTGTATTTAGCTGCTAAGTCTGTGGTAACTTGTAGTAACACAGCAATAGAAACCTCATGCAGTCCCCATATCGCTAATCACTTCTAATTTTTTCTTTCACCCTTGAGCTAGCATGGTTTTTCTGAATGAAAATTTTCTTTTTTTGAATTTTATTTAACTTATTTTTTATATACCAGGTTCTTATTAGTTATCCATTTTATACATACATAGTAGTGTATACATGTCAATCCCAATCTCCCAAACATCCCACCACCCCACCCGCCACCACTTTCCCCACTTGGCATCCATACGTTTGTTCTCTACATCTGTGCCTCTATTTCTGCCCTACACACTGGTTCATCTGTACCATTTTCCTAGGTTCCACATATATGTGGTAATATACAATATTTGTTTTTCTCTTTCTGACTTACTTCACTCTGTATGACAGTCTCTAGATCCATCCACGTCTCTACAAATGACCCAGTTTCATTCCTTTTTATGGCTGAGTAATATTCCATTGTATATATGTACCATATCTTCTTTATCCATTCGTCTGTCAACGGGCATTTAGGTTGCGTCTATGACCAGGCTATGGTAAATAGTGTTGCAATGAACATTGGGGTGCATGTGTCTTTTTGAATGACGGTTTTCTCTGGGTATATACCCAGTAGTGGGATTGCTGGGTCATATGGTAATTCTATTTTTAGTTTTTTAAGGAACCTCCATACTGTTCTCCATAGTGGCTCTATCAATTTACATCCCCACCAACAGTGCAAGAGGGTTCCCTTTTCTCCACACCCTCTCCAGCATTTGTTCTTTGTAGATTTTCTGATGATGCCCATACTAACTGGTGTGAGGTGATACCTCGTTGTAGTTTTGATTTGCATTTCTCTAATAATTAGTGATGTTGAGCATCTTTCATGTGTTTGTTGGCAGTCTGTATGTCTTCTTTGGAGAAATATCTATTTAGGTCTTCTGCCCAAGTTTTGATTGGCTTTTTGTTTTTTTAATATTGAGCTGCATGAGCTGTTTACATATTTTGAAGATTAATCCTTTGTCCAGTGATTCATTTGTAAGTATTTTCTCACATTCTGAGAGTTACCTTTTCATCTTGTTTATGGTTTCCTTTGCTCTGCAAAAGCTTTTAAGTTTCATTACGTCCCATTTGTTTATTTTTATTTCCATTACTCTAGGAGGTGGATAAAAAAAGATCTTGCTGTGATTTATGTCAAAGAGTGTTCTTCCTATGTTTTCTCTAAGAGTTTTACAGTGTCTGGTTTTACATTTAGGTCTCTAATCCATTTTGAGTTTATTTTTTTGTATGGTGTTAGGGAGTGTTCTAATTTCATTCTTTTACATGTAGCTGTCCAGTTTTCCCAGCACCACTTATTGAAGAGGCTGTCTTTTGTCCATTGTATATCCTTGCTGCCTTTGTCATACATTAGTTGATCATAGGTGCGTGGGTTTATCTCTGGGCTTTCTATCCTGTTCCATTGATCTATATTTCTGTTTTTGTGCCAGTACCATATTGTCTTGATTACTGTAGCTTTGGCTATTCGGGGTCTTTTGTGTCTTCATACAAATTTTAAGATTTTTTGTTCTAGTTCCATAAAAAAGGCCATTGGTAATTTGATAGGGATTGCATTGAATCCATAGATTGCTTTGGGTAATTATAGTCATTTTCACAATATTGATTCTTCCAATCCAAGAACATGATATATCTCTCGATCTGTTTGTATCATCTTTAATTTCTTTCATCAGTGTACTATAGTTTTCTGCATACAGGTCTTTTGTCTCCCTAGGTAGGTTTATTCCTAGGTATTTTATTCTTTTTGTTGCAATGGTAAATGGGAGTGTTTCCTTAATTTCTCTTGCAGATTTTTTTTCATTAGTTTATAAGAATGCAAGAGATTTCTGTGCATTAATTTTGTATCCTGCAACTTTACCAAATGCATTAATTAGCTCTCGTAGTTTTCTGGTGGCATCTTTAGGATTCTCTATGTTTAGTATCATGTCATCTGCAAACAGTGACAGTTTCACTTCTTCTTTTGCGATTTGTGTTCCTTTTATTTCTTTTTCTTCTCTGATTGCCGTGACTAGGACTTCCAAAACTATGTTGAATTAGATGGCGAGAGTGGACATCCTTGTCTTGTTCCTGATCTTAGCGGAAATGCTTTTAGTTTTTCCCCATTGAAATGATGTTTGCTGTGGGTTTGTCATATATGGCCTTTATTATGTTGAAGTAGGTTCCCTCTATGCCCACTATCTGGAGAGTTTTTATCATAAATGGATGTTTAATTTTATCAAAAGCTTTTTCTGCATCTATTGAGATGAATAACCAATGTAGTCTTAAGGGAAAAAAATGGAGCTGGAAGAATAAGGCTCCCTGACTTCAGACTATACTACAAAGCTACAGTAATCAAGACAGTATGGTACTGGCACAAAAACAGAAATATAGATCAATGGAACAGGATAGAAAGCCCAGAGATAAACCCACATACCTATGGTCAAGTAATCTATGACAAAGGAGGCAAGGATATACAATGGAGAAAAGACAGTCTCTTCAATAAATTGTGCTGGGGAAACTGGACAGCTACATGTAAAAGAATGAAATTAGAACACTCTCTAACACCATACACAAAAATAAACTCAAAATAAATTAGAGACGTAAATGTAAGACTGGACACTATAAAACTCTTAGAGGAAAACATAGGAAGAACACTCTTTGAGGTAAATCACAGCAAGATCTTTTTTGATCCACCTCATAGAGTATTGGAAAGAA
Source organism: Pseudorca crassidens (assembly GCF_039906515.1). Taxonomy (NCBI): domain Eukaryota; kingdom Metazoa; phylum Chordata; class Mammalia; order Artiodactyla; family Delphinidae; genus Pseudorca; species Pseudorca crassidens. Next base: position 63,267,084 of record NC_090296.1, on the reverse strand, counting down.
AAGCAAAAATAAACAAATGGGACCTAATGAAACTTAAAAGCTTTTGCAAAGCAAAGGAAACTACAAAAGATGAAAAGACAACCCTCAGAATGGGAGAAAATATTTGCCAATGAAGCAATGGATAAGGGCTTAATCTCTGAAATATTTAGACATCTCATGTCGCTCAATATTAAAAAAAACAAACAACCCAATCAAAAAATGGGCAGAAGACCTAAATAGACATTTCTCCAAAGAAGACATACAGACTGCCAACAAACATATGAAAAGCTGCTCAATATAACTAATTATTAGAGAAATGCAAATCAAAACTACAACGAGGTATCACCTCACACCAGTTAGTATGGGCATCATCAGAAAATCTACAAAGAACAAATGCTGGAGAGGGTGTGGAGAAAAGGGAACCCTCTTGCTCTGTTGGCGGGAATGTAAACTGATAGAGCCACTATGGAGAACAGTATGGAGGTTCCTTAAAAAACTAAAAATAGAATTACCATATGACCCAGCAATCCCACTACTGGGCATATACCCAGAGAAAACCATGATTCAAAAAGACACACGCACCCCAATGTTCATTGCAACACTATTTACAATAGCCAGGTCATGGAAGCAACCTAAATGCCCATTGACAGATGAATGGATGAAGAAGAATATATATATTCCATATATACAATGGAATATTACTCAGCCATAAAAAGGAATGAAATTGTGTCATTTGTATAGATGTGGATGGATCTAGAGACTGTCATGCAGAGTGAAGTATGTCAGAAAGAGAAAAACAAATATTGTATTTTAACGCGTATGTGTGGAACCTAGAAAAATGGTACAGATGAATCGGTTTGCAGGGCAGAAATAGAGGCACAGATGTAGAGAACAAACGTATGGACACCAAGGGGGGAAGTGGCGAAGGGTGGGTGGTGGTGGTGGTGTGATGAATTGGGAGATTGGGATTGACATCAGTGTATAAAATGGATGACTAATAAGAACTTGCTGTATAAAACAATAAATAAATAGAAGTCAAAAAATGATTTTTACCACATGCGTTGAGTTTCATACTCTCATTGTAAGTAACATGAAATAATATTGTGTATATCTAACTATTTGAATTAAAAACAATACCAGAAACGTTTCTGTTGTCATTGTATGAGAAATTCACTAATGTATTTATCATTCTCAGTATTATAAAACGTTTCTGTTGTCATTGTATGAGAAATTCACTAATGTATTTATCATTCTCAGTATTATAAAATTCTACAAAGAACACTGTGCTCATCCAAAGAGATATTAGAAGTGAAAAGTACATCTTATATATCTTTCCTGCCAATATCATAATTACATTGTTTCTATCTCAAAGAACCAAATATTATCTGTATTAAATCTAGATGTACCATTGTTTACAGATCCTTGCATTTTTAAAGGTAGCTGCCAAAAATACTCTCAATGGGTAATCTTTAACTCATTATAGAAACCCTGTTCAATTCTTTTCAAATGAAATTGCAATCTAGTTAAAACTAAGTATCCCTTTAGAAACAGATTAGAAGAGTGAAGAAGATTAAAAAAGAAAATGGTCTAAAATGTGACTCATTCCTCTGGTTTGAGGTTTTAAAGAGACATGCAAGGAAGAGCGGAATATAGATTTTGATTTCATGGTGAGTAAAAAATTACCTTAGTAGTAAAGTGGATACCATTTTACATGAAATACTGCAATTTCTTGAAAGAGTAATCTAAAAACTTATTTGGATCATTGCTAGCAAAGTTCACACCAAATTACTTGAAAACGTATCTCCTAATGTTTCCCCAAACTTTTCATAGATCTCTAAAGGTAGAATAAGGAAAATATTTTGATGTTAGAAGGTATTTCTTCTGCATTTTAATGAAACTCCCAATTATCACAATTCACTATTTTAGCAAGATTTATATTACTGTAGATGAACTTTTAGTCCTATTTTCTTTCATATACCATGTACCAAAATTAATTACAGTATTCTGAAATATAAATTGTGGTGAATGAGTACTTGGAATTGATTTTTTCTTGTAAAATATTTTAAAAGTTAGAAGTAGCCTTAAATGGTTGGGCCAGTTTTAGATGTACATGACTTTTAGAAGAAACTAAAATACTTTGTTTCACCATCTATTATAACTTTTCTTTGTCACAGTTTCTCCTGTTGTAAAGTGGGAATACAGTTTGTTGCTATCATAATCAAAAGTGATAGGAAGGATATTTGAAAAATATGATTCTTATAAACTGTTAACTAAAATGACTTAGGGAAATACTGTTGGAGCCATTATTTTCAATACCACCCTGCCAGGAAATTTTCAGATTAGAAAATTCATGTGTAGAATTGGCAATTATATATTTATATGACTACATAGTGACATTTTATGATAGTGCTGCTGTCAGCAATATTTTCTCGTACCATAATAGTTACCACCAAATATTTAAAAATCTAACTGTTAACAAGTAATGATGTGATTGGTTTGTGTTTCTAGCACTTATTGTACTCATATGAAAAACAAAATGAGAACAAAAGCAATTTCTTCTGGGGTACATTATTAATTTAGAAAAAGTCTTTTATGAACAAAACATGCCATGTTTCAACTTTGTAACTCATAACAACATCTGCATTTTCAGAGGTATAAATTGTCAGTCATGATGAAACCACTGAATTCTAATATGGGGAAAAGGTAAACATCATTGCCATAGAACTCCTGTACATAGTATGGAGTATGATGTGCTGGGGTTTGGAAATAGGACAGACCATGGCTTTTTCCCTGGTTTCTCCCTCTTGCTGTGTGGAATAGGCAAGTGACTCAGTGTCCCTCAGTCTTGGGTGTATCATTTTTTAAATGGTGATAAAAAGTATTTATCTCCCGAGGTTGCTGTGAGGGTTAAATAAACCCTTGTAGAACATACTGCTTGGTACCGGGTAAGCACTGACTACCTATTACTATTATTAATATTTACAAGTGTAGTACTTTACATTTTTTACACTTTATACTTTAAACATTTTACAGAGTATTTTTACATACAGTCTCTCCTTTGAGATAGTTAGCTCCTGGATGACAGCACAGCTTTTATCATAGAACTATGTACAAGTATTTAATAAGCATGATTGCTACTGGATTTGTTCAGATGAAAAAGCAGCAGATTACATTCCCCTTGCTTTGATGTTAAGATCACAATGTGTGAAAAGTACTAGTTTTTAATTTAAATTGTACCTGACTTCAAACCATTTAAAGGCATAATTTCATTCATTCACCCTTGTCAAGCTTTATCCCACAAAACTACCTTTTATCCCCATTATGGATGGGGAAGAGAAATGCGAAATATCTTCCCTAAGGTCAGAGGGCAATGAGCTCTGTAACCGAACTTCACTTGATGATGAAATGCTTGGAATATGCTATCTTCTGGTCTGGCTCTTGATGAATCCTGAAATTTTCAAACCTAGTTCAGAAGCGTTTGAATGCACAGAAGTGAAAAGCCAGCTAAGAGGGTGATGGTGTCAAGCCTTTGGTAGGGGCCCCGCCATCCAGTCTTGGCTGTTTCTGCCTTTAATCTTCTCAGTGATCAGCAAGTGTTAAATCCATTTTAAAAAGTACCCTGTAACCTCCAACCTTAAGAAGATGAAGAATGGTTTGGGGAGCAGTTAAAAGCCCCATTATATGTTGAGAATTTTTTTTTTTTTTTTTTTTTACGAGAGTTGCTGAAAGCCCACATTTCACCCAAAGGTTGAGAGGTGTTTTTTTTTTCTCTCGATCTGGATAGTTAGGTTCTTGCCAGAAGGAAGCAGGGTGGTATTGATAGTAGTCTCGGAATGGCCTAGGAGGGCACCCTGCTTTAAGGAGTGTTTCTAGAGGCTGTTGCTGCCATTCTTTTACACCCAAACACGCTATGACAGTGGAGGCCAATTTGAATATTCAGCAAAGATGTCTGGGTGGCAACTGTGCTAATTGACAAATTTCAGTTTTTTCCTGGGGACAAAAAAATGTTCTAAGAGCCTTGTGGGAAAAGGGGACAGACGTGGAGCTACTATTATTTCATTCCGATTTATGCACATTGGTATTTATGAATGGTTTTCTTTTAATTAGGTGTTTAATTGAAAACAGAACTTGTGATTCTAATAACCCCCAAAGCGCAAACTTGGAACATTAACCATTTGCAGGGGGGGTTGAATTCAAAAAGTCTTTCAATAACAAGGCTGTAATTGATTGTATAAGAAATGAAAGAATTCTTTATTATTTTACAGGATAATTATGAAAACATGAAAAGCAGCTTCCACTGCTAAGTAAAACCTAACTTTCATTTTTCAGAATTACAATTTTTGTTGTAAAAATTTTTAACTCAATGAACATATTTCTTTTAAATTTATGATTAAGGTAAGTTAGAAGGGGGGTCTTTCATTTGGCGGTTTAACCAGAGAACTTATTCTGAAAAGGCAAAAATAAAAGTAATTTTAAATTTCTTGTTCCTTTGCAGATAGTTTCCAAACCTGAAGGCATGACTTAGGACAAAAGAGTAGCATGGACATATATACACTATCAAATGTAAAATAGATAGATAGTGGGAAGCAGCCACATAGCACAGGGAGATCAGCTCGGTGCTTTGTGACCACATAGAGGGGTGGGATAGGGAGGGTGGGAGGGAGACGCAGGAGGGAGGGGATATGGGGATGTATGTATGTATATGGCTGATACACTTTGTTGTGCAACAGAGGCTAGCGCAGTATTGTGAAGCAGTTATACTCCAATAAAGATATATTAAAAAAGAAAAAGTAAATGGAAAGGGACATTAAGTAATTAATGGTCATAGGAAAGAGAAATTACTATAACCCCAAGACTCTAACACCCCCTTTTTTTTGAAAATGTCATCATTTGTTTTATTTTGGATAAAAGTTAAAAATGAATATCCTGGGTTTTTTTCAGTTGGGGTATAGCTGTTTTACAATGTTGTGTTAGTTTCTGCTGTACAACAAAGTGAATCAGCTATACATATACATATATCCCCTCCCTCTTGGACCTCCTTCCCCCCATTTTCTTTAACACCCTTGGAGAAAAAAAAGTGCATGGCAAATAATGCTTTATGGGTATACTTGGCAGTTTTCTCCCCAGATAAAGATTAAAACCAGTGTTTCATGGAGTCATTCTGAGATAATCTTTGAAATAGCAAAAAGGAACTGGTCTGTTTTATACTTTGGGGGGAAAATGTTCACACTTTAGAATAGCATTCTGTGATTATTTTTAATGGGAAAATAAAATATAGGTGACTTCTCCAGGAATCAATATCCTCTTTTCTCCATTCTTGGTGTTTTGCAGGCTGATTAATTTGCAGAGGTTGAGTTTGATTGCTACTGAAGCAGAAATCATTATAGATTCTCTGTTATTCTTCAAGCCACTTGGCTGAGGTCTACGGCTCTATCTCTATGTATTTATCTACCTTTCCACATGGTGCTTAGCGCGGGAGCTCTGGGCCTCACCTAACATATTGTGAAATCTATTGTGCTGAACTCTCAAGTCTCTTGCTGTGAATAGGTAACTACCCACCCCCACCTACACAGCCCCACCCGCAAGAGAGCTGTTCTGTGAGGTAAAGGTAAATGAACCAAACAGAAACAGGCATTTAGAAAACAGCATTGTGTGTATATGAAGGGTGTAACCAGCTAAAGTTTGAAAGCAAAAAGGGGAGGCACTGAAGGTCATAAAAGTTATAGAAGTCATCTAGCAATTGAAGAAATAATGACTGAAAGAAAACTTGCTCAACATCTAATGTGTAGTATTCTTAAATGGTTGAATGGAAGAATCAGTACTTCCAATCTTTCACACCCATGATATACTGTCTTGGTTATGGTTGTTGGTTATTAATCAATCCTGGATAAATATTTTTTTCAGTTTCTGATAAACAATTAATTGAATGAGCTATATCATAATCTTCTCTAAATCACCTCTTTTCAAATGTTTGAAGTAGAAATAAAGCATAAAGTGTTGGCATTTTTGGTTCTGTCTAGCTAGAGATGTTTTTGATAGATCAATTCTTTAATCAAATATTTCTCTATATTTGAAAGATTTCAGCATTAGATAGTGGAATTATTGTAAGTTCTCTGACTAAGCGTAGGTATACCTGAAGTTGTACAACTGTGTGCGTTGGAAGGAACTAGGTAATGTTTGTGTAGCTCCGGAGGTTAACTTGGTTTAAATACAAACTGAGTCATATTATAATATAAAAGCCTTTCAATGTATTTGATCTATGTTTTAGTCATTTGATGATAATTTATTGTACAGCTTGTTAGAGTGACTGTCAAAAACACATTAAAAATACAAATGACATAAAGTCGTGCCCTTTAGAAGGATAACTCATTTATAAGCTAAATATATTTCTATAAAATAACCTGAAATCTTTCCCAGAAGCAAATCGAGAATCATACTCGTGAATAAACACCATTATTGCCACTGCAAACAGCTACTTAAGAAATCTGCTCCCAATTAACCTTATAGACAAATGAAAAACCGTCTTCTAAAAACGGACACATTTATTTCTGTAATATGTAAATTCCTCAGCATTTGTACAATGTTGGAATAAACTGTTTTCAATCTGTATTTATAGATCAGAGTTGGGAGCAATTTCTCTATCCTTTACAAACAGCCTTGACTGCCTACTCTGAGTTCAAAACTGCCTTAAATGTGTAATTTTTTGTATACAAAAGGCATTCTAAAATTGTATTACGCAGTTATTGTGCTAAAAGAATGACCCTTACCATGCTTTGTTTACTGAATGTCAAATTTTCATTTGTATTACAGCTGTGTACCACAGCAGTTTCGGTTTTGTATGAAGGGCAACTAATGCACAAAACAGTCAAACCACAGAGCAGTAATTAGTCTGGAAAAGATCAAAGTGTGCTCTTCTAAATCCAGCCAATTTGCTCTGGGTGTGCAAAACCAATAGTCTTTCTTTTGCTAAGGTCTCTTATTAATTTTTGCTTTCGTTTGCTACAGAGCAGCTGCTTTACTGTCAATCCAACATCCTGCTTAAAAAAAAATCCATTTTGATGCCACAAATGCAATTTCAATGGGTTTAGGAATAATAACCAGCTTTTTTTCCCACCCCACTTCTAGGAGATAGAAACTTGAAAGTTTTCAGCATCTGTAAAGTGAAAGAAAGCAACAGAAGGCATAGCACTGTTTGGATTTGTTGCTCTAGGAAAAGCTGAAGAGTGATCTGTAAATATTTCGACTTTTAGTGCTTTTAACCAGCTCTGTTCTTATTGCTGTATGTCTGCTGCTCTCCTCTCCTTTTAATATGAGTTCTTTTTATCCTTATAGTCACATTGTGGTTTTTCATGGAAATATTGAATGGTCCAAATTATTAATTAAATTGATTATGGCAGAAAAAAATTTAATGAATAGTTTACACCTTTCTGGATGAAAACACTAAAATCAGTAGTATCACTTGCTATTTTCTTGATGTAATTATTATTATCTTTGACTGAGTATGGAAGTGGTAGGTGAGGATAATAAATAAACTTTATCACAGAAGGTGGTGAATAAAACTTGTGAAGGAGAAAAGAGTACAATACCATCACTTAAAAAATGAACTATGATCTTGTAGAATACACTTTAAGTGTAGCGTATGCATTTCTCCCCTTCTCCATTTCTGTCATTTTGCCTATCAATGCTCTCTCTTGCAGAAAGTAGAGAGAGAAAAAAGCTGGTGCGTTTATTGATTCCTATTAATATGGCAGTTTTTCTGTAATTGTTACCTTGAACTCTGCTCAAATTTTTTTTAATATAGTTTTTTCTTAGTAAATTTCTTTACTCAAGCAATGGATAGTAACATGTATTTCCCTGACTTCACAACAAACCATTTACATTTGATTCTGAGTTATAGTTCACTTCACGTATGTGCCAAATATTTGTTTTACTGTCAATATCACCAGCTTACTAGACACTAAAATACAGCCAAGAAAAGCAAAAAGTGTAATGATACACAGAATTGGCATAATGAAAAGAAGCACATGCAGTCATTTACAATAATTGATTCATAAACAAATGCATAATGTCCATGAAACGACCAAATAGGTTTATTCTGGAAATGTTTTCAACTGAACAGAAATTTAGTGCTTTTGAAAGTAACAAAATGACCATGTAGTTAAGATATCTCAACAGGTACAAATCAGGCACTAAATACTAACCATGACATACTAAATTAACTTCAGCTTCAGAGCTCTTCATCCTTTTATAAAATTATTTGGTGTCTTATTAAAATTTGTGGTTACCTCTATAGCCCTTATGATACATTCCATTCTTTTTCACTCATTTTTGGAGGGACCAACTCTGAAGATGATGGTGTGATAGGAATACATCTTTGTTAGAAATGAATTAAATATATTTAACCTACATTTACAGCTGCTATTAGATAAAGTCTTGAGGCTCAAATAATACCTCACTAGTTACCTTTCCCGAGAATCTTGCAGGACCTTACCTGAATCTCTCTTATAAGACAAGTTGAAACATGGCATTTAGCAGGTAAAATGGCCTCATGGAACGTATACACAATCTCATTTAGAAAATTATGAAAATCTGGACTGAGACTTTTTTTTGTTGAGGTATGATTGGTACACAACATTGTATTAGTTTCAGATGTACAACATAATGATTCGATATTTGTATATATTGTGAAATGATCACCACAATATATCTATTTAACATCTGTCACCATATTTAATTACAGAATTTTTTTCTTGTGATGAGAATTCTTAAGACATACTCTCTTAGCAACTTTCACATATGCAGTACAATATGGACTGAGATTTTTAAAAAAGCTATTGGGGAGGGACCTCCCTGGTGGCGCAGTGGTTAAGAATCCACCTGCCAATGCAGGGCACACCGGTTCGAGCCCTGTTCCGGGAAGATCCCACAACAACAAAATAAAATAAACTAGTTAGCCTTGCAGATACCGATGATGTTAGGATACCATGAAACAATCAACTCAGTAACGGGTGCCTGAGAGCCAGGAGAGGCAAAATGGAATGACAAAATTTTCAGTTAACAGAAGATAGCAAGTGATGAAATAAAGTTGGAGACTCTGGCAGATGGGCTTGTTATCCATGTTAGCTCATCCAAGGAGAGCTAAGCACAGGAGAAAGTCTTGTTCTTGTCTAAAGACTCAATGGCAAAAACACAGTGTAAGAGAAATGGCTTAACAGTACCACATGTATAAGATTTAAGAGTTCAGTTAATTTTAAGCTCAGTATGATGTAACTGACCCTTCTCCTCCCCCAAATAAAGAAAAACAATCATTTTTAGGCTGTATTAATCAAGTAATAAAGTGTAATCATATAAGCTGATGACTCTTAACTCTGTGAGCCCAGCCTTCTGAGATCAATGCTTATCTCTCATAGCATTTCAGATTCAGCAGGTATATTAGCTTTCTCTCTTAAATCTGCTGTTCTCCTGGTATTTCTTGTCTGGAAGGTCCTGTCTTGGTAAGTACTTTACTACCAATGGAGTTATTTATGCCCCAAACTAGGGAATCAAGTCATCCTTATTTCAGGTCTTTCCCTGATCCTTACATACATTTGGTTTTCCATGTTTTTTTTTTTTCACGTTAGCCATTGTTCATCCCTCTCCATTGCTATTGTGTTGTTTTAGGCCTAACTACTCTACTCAACTGTCACATAGTTTCCTAGATTGTTTCCTAGTCAAACTTGCATGACTATCTAGACATTTCTAGAGTATGCATTCTAAAACTCAAATCTGATCTTGTTATTTCCCAACTCTAAACCCTTCAATAGGTTTTCATTCAGTCTTCCTGCTATCTATGTGCCCTATCCATAAGAATATTTAGAGCATGTATATCCAATATAAATGTAAATGTATATACATATAAATATTTATTTATTTTGTACATGATAAAACATACACAAAACAAATTTAAAAGCAATGAGGTACAATAAGAATTTAACTCATTCAAAATATCAATCATTAATAGAACATCTAATCTATTTTTGTGATGTGGTTAAATAGGCTTCATTACTTTTTAAAAGCTTGACTTAACATTGTTTTGATATAGTGATTCAGAGTTCAGTTTATTTTGATACTTGCTTTTGATTGCTGCAGTGGCTAAACACAGGGTACTTCAAAAACAAATAGAAGTGCATCACTGGCTATAATTAAAACACAGTTTTTATTTTTCAATCCCATCCAACAACTATCCAATCTTTTTTTCTGAAATTCAGATAATACATTTCCATCTTCCATAATTTCAATCAGTTGTTCTTGTGCACTAACTAAATGCATTACATTTTAATATTTTTTTAACAGAAAGAGCCCCACTGAAACCCTTTATTTACAAAATTTGATAATGTTAGAAAATCATTTTTGTGCTTTTAAGTGTGCAGGTGTGAGAACGACACTTTCACATTGTTTTTTGAAACATTGTTTTTTGAAATTGCATAATAATGGAAACAGTGCCATTTCAAATATGCTCTGTCCATGCATGTTTCTTTCGAAAAACAGTTGCTTTCTCACTCATGGTTAAACTCTCATCTTTATTCTGAAAGGACAGATTAAGTCTATTTATTAAAGACAATTTTTCTGCATCAGTTTTAGGTTTATAACAAAATTGAGAGGAAGGTATAGAGAGTCCCCATATACCCTCTACGCGTGCTGCCTTCATTATCAACATCATTCTCCAGACGGTACACTTTTTACCAAAAACAAACCTACTCTGATACATCATCATCCCCCAAAGTCCATAGTTTACCTTATGGTTCCCTCTTGATGCTGTACAGGCTATGGGTTTTGACAAATGTATAATAATATATATCCATCATTCTAACGTCATACAGAGTATTTTCACTGCTCTAAAAATCCTCTTTGTTCTGCCCATCCTCCACCCCGGGCAAACACTGATCCTTTTATTGTCTCCACAGTTTTATCTTTTCCAGAATGTCATGTAGTTGGAATCATACAGTATGTAGCTTTTTCAGTTTGGCTTCTTTCACTTTGTAATATGCATTTAAGTTTCCTCCATATCTTTTCATGGCTTGATAGCTCATTTCTTTTTAGCAATGAATAATAATTCCATTGTCTGGATGTACCACCGTGTATTGGTGAATGGATATTCACCTACTGAATGACATCTTGGTTTTTCCAAGTTTTGGCAGTTATGAATAAAGCTGATGTAAATATCCCTGTGCAGATTTTTGTGTGGACATAAGTTTTCAACTCCTTTGGGTAAATACCAAGGAGTACGATTGCTGGGTTGTATGGTAAGAGGATGTTTAGTTTTATAGGAAACCACTAAACTGTCTTCCAAAGTGGGTGTACCATTTTGCCTTCCCACCAGCAACGAATGAGAATTCCTATTACCCCCACATTCTCGCCAGCATTTGGTGTTGTCAGTGTTTCAAATTTTGGCCATTCTAATAGGTGTATAGTGTTATCTTATTGTTGTTTTAATTTGCATTTTGTGATGACATATGATGGGGAACATCTTTTCTTATGCTCATTTTCCATCTATATATCTTCTTTGGTGAGGTGTGTGTTCAGATCTTTTGCCCATTTTTCTCTCTCTCTTTTTTTTTTTTTTTTTTTTTGCGGTAGGCGGGCCTCTCACTGTTGTGGCCTCTCCCGTTGCAGAGCACAGGCTCCGGACGCGCAAGCCCAGCGGCTATGGCTCATGGGCCCAGCCGCTCCGTGGCATGTGGGATCTTCCTGGACCAGGGCACGAACCTATGTCCCCTGCATCGGCAGGCAGACTCTCAACCACTGCGCCACCAGGGAAGCCCTGCCCATTTTTCAATCGAGTTGTTTGTTTTCTTCTTGGTGAGTTTTAAAAGTTCTTTGTATATTTTGGATAACGGTCCTTTATCAGATTGTGTCTTTGGTAAGTATTTTCTCCCAGTCTGTGGCTTGTTTTCTAATTCTCTTGATGTTGTTTTTTTGCAGAGCAGAAGTTTCAGATTTTAAAGAAGTCCAGCTTATCAGTTATTTCTTTCATGGATCATGTCTCTGGTGTTGTATCTGAAAAGGCATCACCATACCCAAGGTCATCTAGGTTTTCTCCTGTTATCTTCTAGGAGTTTTATAGTTTTGTGTTTTACATTTAGGTCTATGATCTATTTTGAGTTACTTTTTGTGAAAGGTATAGGTCTGTGTCTAGGTTACTCTTTTTGCGTTCAGATGTCCAATTGTTACAGCACAATTGGTTTAAAAGATTGTCTTTACTCCATTGTGTTGCCTTTGCTCCTTTGTCAAAGATCAGTTGCCTATATATATGTGGGTCTATTTCTGGGTTCTCTATTGTTCACTGATCTATTTGTTTATTCTTTTGCCAGTACCACACTGTCTTGATTACTGTAGTTTTATAGCAAGTCTTGAAGGCGAGTATCATCAGTCCTTCAACTCTGTTCTTCTCCTTCAGTATTGTGTTGGCTATTCTGTGTCTTTTGCCTCTCCATAAAAACTTTAGAATTAGTTTGTCAATATCCATGAAATAACTTGCTGGGATTTTGATTGGTGTTTATTTACTTAAAAAAATCTTCTAGGTAGTATGCTAATGACAAGCTATTCTCATTATAGAAAAGGTAAGCAAATTTTGGACATTTGTCTATTTGTAAAATAAAAACATGCTACTCATTTTATATGTGAAAGTTCTTTTTAAGTTCTTTGCTGTGAGATAACAAATTTCTGCAATACCGCAGATTTGCATGATATTTTTTCACCTCATTAAAAGGTGATTTAAAAATATTATAAAGATATGGACTACATTTTAAAGGCTTTGTTTTTGTAAAATTAATGCCATCAGCAAAATGTTCACCTGAAGTCACCATTTTTGCACCCAAATTTGCCTTTAATGATGCAGGTAATGAATTTTACTATGGTGCTAACCTTTTCCCTTTATCTTAGGATATCTTTTCTTTTCTTTTAGTCAAGTTTGTATTTATACTCAGTATTTCCTTAACATAGTGTTTTTTTGTTTTGTTTTGTTTTGTTTTTTGCAGTACGCGGGCCTCTCACTGTTGTGGCCTCTCCCGTTGCGGAGCACAGGCTCTGGACGCGCAGGCCCAGCGGCCATGGCTCATGGGCCCAGTCGCTCCGCGGCATGTGGGACCCTCCCGGACCGGGGCACGAACCCCTGTCCCCTGCATCGACAGGCGGACTCTCAACCACTGCGCCACCAGGTAAGCCCTGATGAGATCTTTTAAAAGTCACCTTTCTATTTTATGAGGGTTATTTACTTTAAAGTAGCTAATATATGCAGCATTTTAAATAAAAAATGGTGATGGCCAACTGTCCAGGTCGCCACATTGTGGGATTCCCATCTTTCCTTCAAGATGCTTTGCTTACACGTCACTGTATGTGATAGGTGACAGTTTGACGTTTAAACCTACTGAGGGTGCCAGTGTCAATACGAATGAAATATTAGTAAAGCTTAATATTTGACTAGTTCTTGAGGTAAAAATCAAATAAAATGGAAGTTCTCATATTTTATCCCAGAGGATCATCTGGTGCATCCTTTTTGGTATCTGCACCCCAGTTTGGAGATCACTAGACCAGAGGACAGTGTTCAGATGCCTTAGCATGGCATACACAGCCCTCTACCATTTGACCCTTGCCTACTACTCCAACCTGAGCTCTTGCCTTGTCATACTTCATACCCAGCATTTCAATTATAATGAACTTTTTGGAGTTCCCTGACTTTATCATGTTGAGTCTTATGTCAGAGTTTTTCCTTATACTATTACTTCTTCCCAGAATGCTCTTTCTCTTTGGATTCCCTGGTAACATCTCTTCTATGAAACTTTTCCTGGCCCTTTCCCACTCCCCAGGGAACACTGAAAACATACTTTTTTGGAACACTACTGTACTCTCAACCTTAGCCCTCATCCCTTCTGGTGAATATATTTGCTAACATTCTTGGCTTTTCCTATAGATCATTGTCTCTCTGAAATCACAGACGTCTAATTTATGTTTCTATCTCGAGCGCATAGCCCCAAACAGGCACATAATCATGCTTGTTGATTTAACCTCTGAAGGTGATGGTCCTATTATATACACTGTATTCGTCAGTCAGCCTAGAGGATTGTGTGTAGCTCTGGGTGTTTCTGCAAGAAGACCTTGGAAAACTGATATGTACTCAGAGGAAAAGAATTTCAAACAATGTCATGAGAACAATTCTAGCCTGGGACGAATGTATAGAATAACAGGGAAGAGGGATTTGGTTTTAACATAAGGAAGAATTATCTAACAATTAGAGCTGCTTGAACATGGGATGAATGGCTTTGGGACACGGTGAGTTTCTTGCTATTGGAGGTGTTGAAATAAAGCCTGAATGGATAGCCTCCTTGAGCAGGCTCAACAAGGGCTTAAAGCATCTGGAGTGATCATAGTGAGTGGAGGAGAATTTAGATAATCTTTGGATTGTAAACAATCAAGCTGAGATTTGAAATCATTTGATATGTCTAGTGGTAGGTCTAAACTTTAGTAGATACCGCTTCAAAAAAAAACGAACAGCGAGACTATTTTAAGTAAACAATTTCTCTGTTATTCAGAATGCCTGGATCTAGGTGCTACAACAGTAATGCAGCTTTGCCTCTCTTGAGTCAGGCTAAGCAAGGTTCTGAGCATGTACTGATGCTGTTATTTTTCTTTGTGAATATAATGAGACATCTAATCTCCTTCCTCTTTTCATCTTAGAAGTAGGGCACCTTCACTCCATCCAAACATGGATTTAAAATTTACAGTCTAACAGTCCATAACAAAGAGATAGTGCCTCTTGAGTACTGGAGAAGAGGCAGTTATCTATATATTTAGGGCTGCCTGGGACAGAATTTTAAAATAAAATATTGTCAGTTAAACTTAATTCAGGAAATAAATAGTATATCATAGGCATAACACTGTAGACAGTAAAAAATAATCTGTAACACCCTTAAATGGCATGAATCTTATAATATAGAGACTGAGGGATTAGCAGATGTAAACTATTATATATAGGGTGGATAAACAACAAGGTCCTACTGTATAGCACAGGGAACTATAGTCAATATCCTGTGATAAACCATAATGGAAAAGAATGTGAAAAAGAATGCATATATATGTATAACTGAATCACTGTGCTGTACAGTAGAAAGTAACACAACACTGGAAATCAACTATACTTCAATAAAATAAATTTTAAAAGAAATAAAAGAAACCAAGACTCAGTGAAGTTAAAGGGACATGGCTAAATGTTGTACAATATATTGGTTTCAGAACCTAGACCACAACCCGTCACATCTAATTCCACTTCCATGGTTTCTCCATTTTACTACACTGCCTTAAAAGTTTAAGATGTGGTCCCTACCATGAAGGACTTTTGTAATCTCATAAAGGCATACGACATATTCATAAAACAATTAGAGAATAACAAAAGTAAAATCAAGTGCAATACGCGTGTTATAGCTAAAGAGTAGTTTAGAAGGTCAACAAGGTGAGAAATCACAGGCTAGAGGATATGGACATTTTTATTAAGAGCAATTTTGAAAATAGCTCTGAAAGATAATTAGGCTTACAAATATTTTCTTTGGTTCCCAAAGTGCATGTTGGCTTTGTCCACATTCATCACGGAGGGCCTTTCCCTCTCTTTTATTTCTTTTTAGTTTTACTACTACTCATACTGGCCAATAGGATGCAAGCATCTAATTGCAGCAAATTCTTATACATTCCAAGTGACCCCCACAAAACAGGTTGCCGTGGTAACCAAACAAAAAGGGACTGGAAAACAGAAGCAAAGTATTTACTTAATGTCTGATGGGCTCTCTGCACGATTTTCATGAGACCTGTTGCTGCCTTTCTTTTAGGTTTGGATGCCAGTCTCCGCTTATTTTTTAAGCCGTTAACAGATTAAAAACTTTATTTGGCCTTTTTATATAGAAAATTGTAGTGAGCAGTGAAGTCACAAATATTGATTTTATAAGTATATAAATCTTATTTAGAAATGTTGATTTATTACACAGAACTAACCCAGGAGCTTGCAACTCTTGCCAATGGAATTAAAGGGAACAGAAGGCTCATTAGATGATGGTAAAGTCTTTTAAGAATGCTACAAGAAAGGGAGGTGACTGAAGATTTGAAATAATTTTGTTAAAGACCCTCACATTTATTTTGCCACATCGGTAATAAAGGTGTTCACTAACCAGTTGGGATAGAGACTTCCTTGCTAATTATTTTATGTACAAAGTCTTTCATAGACTACATAATTAGTACAATCTACTGTCTTCTAGCTAGTTTTAATCCTTTGGTGAAGGAAGATTTTGACAATGAAATAGAAAGTCATTTAAGCTTATAAAATATGTCTAACATTTTCTGCATTGGGGAATAGGACCCACTCTTGTCATTCCTAATATTGTCTTGGTACCGCTTTGAAGTACAGAAATGTTAGAACTTCAAAGGCAGTCCAGAAAGATGGCATCTGCAGCTTATGGCCAGCTCTGGAAGTGTAGACAAATATACAACATGTCACTAGGTGGTAGTTTTGCTAGGGATGTTGGCATAATTGACTCTTCTTTTTTTAAAGAGACAATTAAAATCTACATACAATAAATTGCTTTATCTGACACTTGTTTTTAGAAATCACACTCTTTGTATCTTGCAAAAAAGTGATTTTACAACATAAATGGCATTAGTAGGAGCAGAAGACAAAGCTGGATGTTTGTTTGGAAACTTGGTCAGCGGGAAGGAAAACGTTTATTTTATAGAGGAATAGATCTTCTATGGAATGTTGCTGGTCTGTGATGTAGACCCACCCACATGCATATTTGGAATTTGCTGTATTGAACTAAAATACCTACTTTGCATCTTTCTAGGCTAGTTCTCTTAATTTAGCAGCTGAGCGTGGGATTCTTGGAGGAAGATTTTCTTTCAATGAAGGGATTTGTCTCTTAGGAGTAGAGTCAACACAAGGCCAAGCTAATTCTGCCCTAGGGTCACAAGGAAAAAAAGGTAAAAAAAGAAATACAATTTTTTCCCATATAAAGACCACTTGCTCGTAACAACAGTAACAATAACAAAACACACAGAAGAATATTCATTATGTATCTGTATTAACACCTTAAATCTGATCTAGGCTATTTTTGTACTTTAGGATGAATATCTAATCCCTCTGCATTCTGAATTGGGCTGTTTATGTGAAGGATGGTAATGCATGCAGCCTTCACCAGTATCAACAACATCTGGCTACCATGTAGCCATAGAGCAAGAATTAGAGCCAATGTGAAGTCTAATTCCTATTTGGAATGTTTCTGTATTGCAACCTCAATTCAGTCATTCTTTGGAAAGGAGGGGGCAGATTTGAGTGAATTTTTGGAGTTAAGGTCCAATAAGAACAATCGTCACTGAGCTCCAGCCTAAAGGTTAATAATGGAAGCAGATTTTGCTCTGAGGAGGTGGGTTGGTAGATACATTCCCATGTTAAAGTCCCTGCATATGATATCTAGTACATGCAAGAAAAGGCCAGGCTTTAACATCAAAAGAATGTTGTAAAGAGCTCTTTACTGAAGTTAGGGAGATTGGGAGAGTAACTACGTCCTTTGTCTATCTCCAGTGAAAAATGTAGACTCGTGGGAAAAAAGAAAGGATTTATGCTAAATCTTTTCTGACTTGTCCTGCAGCAGCATTTAAATACTTGGTTTTCTAACTTATGAAATGAGTGATATTGACTTTTCCTCACTTAACCAGAAGTCATTCACTGTTCCATTTCTGTCCGGTGAGCAAAACGCTAACCGCTGTTCCTGGGTGTAGCCTTAATTAATAGTCTCAATTATGTGAAACATTTATTTAGAGTCTTCAATAAATGGCCTAAGGATAATTTAAAAAATTGCTCTCCCCCAAAACAACAACTTGCCCCTCTCCCCACCCCCCTCCCCCACCCCGCAGCCTTTCCTTGAGAGCATAAAGGGTCTAGTGGAACGACCTCAGCTGCTTTCCATTTGTTAACCCGAGTCTGGTGAGCCTTGTCAGTAATTCCCTTAAGTGTCCAAAGGAATCTCTCTCTTTGGCTTCCTCTCTCCCACAGGGCCCATTATCTCTATTAGCCTGCCTTAGAGAAAGAAAAGACATCCGAGACATGGTCTAACTTCTCTGAAGTCAAGGATGCCTTCAAAAGCAAAGTTTGGGCAGTTGGGGGAGGGGAAGCAGAGGAGGGGACAACGGGGAGGAGGGAAGGAATTGTAAGCAAAGGGACAGCTGGGGATTGGCCCATTCTTCCCAGGCATTCTGTGGAGTCTCTTTAGAGGCAGTGAAGAAAGTAAAATCCAGAGGCGTCTTTTTAAAAATGCTGTAAAGGTTCTGACTTCTTAAGCTGATCTACATTAGGAATAAAGATAAGAGAAATAATGCCAGCCAGCTGGCCAGGTATGAACCCAACCCAATTTTCACTTACATTCGTTATTTTGTAAAGGGACCATTACATCCTCTATCTGGCAATATACCAGAGGAACCAAAATGGGAAAGCTACGGCATCACGTGGTTGTGGTCCTGGACCAAGATCTAAATAGGTACTCTCAAAGGCTATCCCAATTGAAGGAGTGTGGGCTCTATGGACATCCGTTCTGACAAGAAGCCATAGATTTTTAAAAATATTTAAGTTTACACCTTAAATAGCTTTGGGTTAAATGTGATTAAGAAGGAGGGAAATTTTGAAGAGAGAAGGCAGAAAATTTTTTCTTAGTGGACTAATTTGTACTTCATTCCTAAAACTCAGCCAGCTGCTTCTCTTACCAACATGTCATGCAAATATTTTGTTTTCTTAGGGAATTGAGGACAAAATTCCACTTCTGAGGAAGAGAAGACTGAGGATTAAGTAACTTTACTATTCAAAAAATAACTTTTTCCAAGTATAAAAATAATCCATGTCCATTATAAGAAATTAGGGAAAAGATGTGATGGTGAGATATCCTATTCATTTTTTAGGAGTGGAAAAATGGTTTTGAGGGAGCTGAAGAACTGAAGTAGTTTTTATAAATGTTTGACTCCTAGTGAGGGGCCAAGCAGAATGTTGGGCCTTCCTGGAGGATTGAGATTGACTTGATCATGACCTGGCTCAGCAGACTGTCATAAGTGTTTAAGGATTAGGAATCTGGGAGGCAGTGGTGTTACCATTATTAGGTCCATCTGGCCCACGGGCACCAAATTAAAAGCTGAAATGCTGAGGTTTACAGCTGAGAAGGAGTTTATTGACAAGGCAGCCAAGCGAGGAGACTGGAAAACAAGTCTGAGATCTGCCTGCTGGAAGCGAGGGGCGGGGCTGGAATATTCATGGCTGAGTAGGGTGGTCTTAGGGGTGGGAAAAGGTGAGGTAATTGGTGTTCTGCACAGGTGCATCCGGTTACGTGTTTGTGCGTAGTCAAAATGGAGGCGCTGAGCGTGATTGGAGGGTGGAGTTTTCTGGTCCTCTGACGTCACCAGGCCAGTCGGGGGACGCCTGCACAGGCCCAGTTTCAGGGTCGGTGGTTCAAACCTGTCCCAGCCGGCCTGCACTGGATGAGAGCTGACTCCAAGTTTCTGTACACCAACTGAGCTGTGTGAAGGTAAGAAGGTATGCAATTAAAGAGAAAGAAAGAAAGAAAAGCAACCTAACTAAAGCGAGCTTAATCCATGAAGGTAGTTTATAAGCAAAGAGGTTTTAACAGGCTGTTCCCTTATCTGCTGTTCTGTAAGACAAGCTCAAGAATTTCTATAGCTATCAGTTTCTGATAACTCTATTGGGCACCGTTACAGTGGTAATGGTTCATCTTGGTGTCAAGTTTGAGTGATAGGGGGACTATAATTTTGGACTATTCTTCTGGTTAATGGGTGGGGATCCTGTATATTTGTGAATAATTCAGAAATCCGGGAGTTTACAAGTGAATTTAAAAAAATTGTGGGGGCTTCCCTGGTGGCGCAGTGGTTGAGAGTCCGCCTGCCGATGCAGGGCACACGGGTTCGTGCCCCGGTCCGGGAGGATCCCACATGCTGCGGAGCGGCTGGGCCCGTGAGCCATGGCCGCTGAGCCTGCGCGTCCAGAGCCAGTGCTCCGCAACGGGAGAGGCCACAGCGGTGAGAGGCCCGCATACCGCAAAAAAAAAAAAAAAAAAAAAAAAAAAATCCTGACTTGTTGGTTCTCTTTATGTTTCTTCTCAGACATATCTAGTTACAAGGAAAAATTGAGAGCTACTCCAACTTTTTTTCCCCTCTTTCATTTGCCCTGATTAGGGGAGGAAGAGCTGCAGAATTGGTTTGGTCATCGTACCTTCAAAATTTAGTTGTAATTCAGGATGTTCTGAGAATTAGCACCATGGGACCATAATGTAGCATCTATTTTGCATAATCAAAATATTCCTTTGCTGAGCTGAAATGCCCTTTTAGTGCTTTGGGGGTGATCCCTGAGCAATGCTTTATCTGCTTCTGTACATCTATGAGAAAATAAAAGGCCTTTAAGAAAGCTTCTCAAACGAAGGTGTAAACCTCAGAACAATTGGAAACAAACAGTACCCATTTCCTCTCCCACCCAGAATGTCTTCTGTGAGCTTGCCCCAGAACCAGAAAGGGAAGGAGGCCTAACTACACTTTTATCTGGAGGTTGGAAGCTGGAGAGAGGATTGAATTGCCAGTGAACTTTGCACTGTGATTTCATATTGAAGTGGCTGCATCTGTGCCACCTGTCGATGGCATGATTGGAGCATTAGTCCTGGCTCAGCCTCAGCACCATTGATAACTCTGCTTAACATCACCCCGGGGGAGGCTTTATTGGAAGCCCAGTCACTTTGCCTCGGCAATGGTGTACATTGGTGCCCCATTCAACCCTTTTTTCTGACATTAGCACATTTGAATGGGCCACCAGTGAAGCCATTCAGCGACAACATACAACCAGGGATTCTGGGTGGCCTAGGGCTGAGCTGAGAATTCTCGTTAATGGACTGTGAGACTTAGCCTATTGAGGTACATGAACTCGGTGACCAAAGAAAAGTGAGACAAAGATGTCCCTCACAGGAACATGTAGGTCAGAAGTGGACAAAGGCAGACATGGACCAGTCACAGCTGTTTGATTACTGAGCTGAAAAGGGAACACGGATCCCCGTGGGGGGCCCGCACGACTGAGTTGACAGATATCTCAGAAATGCCCGCACACTCTGAGAGGAAGGCATTTACCAAAATTACAGGCGGTGTGTGAAGTTATTTTAAAAATATTTTTTCCTTCTACTTGTCTTTGTGGTAATTTCCTATTTGGCAGTACTTAGAAAAGGCCTCCAATAACTAGAATGAAAAGAAAGGGTCACAAAATTGAACTGGAAAAAGTATGCTTAAAAATGAAAGGTGATCTTGGGCAGCATTGCCCATGTCGCTGGTGCTCAGAGTTATTTTCAGGCTCTGAAGGGACCAGAAAATGTGCTTTGGGAACCAGAACTTGTGCATGTTTAGGATTATAATTTTAATACATGAGTATAATTTCAAGACCTTTTTACTCTAAGATATAGGATAAAAAAATACAGGTTTTCAAAACTTTGCAAAAAGATAAAGGAAAAGAATAACTGAAAAAGGTTAAAGAATCATTTTGGATCTATCAACATTGTTAATTATAATAATAACATGCTTAATTCTGATTAACCCTGCACTGTAGCTTCTCTCTGTAATAAGTTTCTGTGGGAGAGACATTGGTCCCTTACTCTTAGATATGTGATCTATGTAAATGTCTAGAGAGCTAATACTCAGATGCACATGAAGTTTGAAAAGTGTTCTGTGATTTTTCAAAATGGCATTTTAATAACTATATGAACACTTAATTCCAAACCAACTTTATTTAGTAAAACTTGATTAAAAATTTTACAACTTTTTGAGATAGCAATATATATATATATATATATATATATATTTTGTGGTACGTGGGCCTCTCACTGCTGTGGCCTCTCCCGTTGCGGAGCACAAGCTCCGGACGCGTAGGCTCAGCGGCCATGGCTCACGGGCCCAGCCGCTCCGCGGCATGTGGCATCTTCCCGGACCGGGGCACGAACCCGTGTCCCCTGCGTCGGCAGGCGGACTCTCAACCACTGCGCCACCAGGGAAGTCCAACAATATATTTTAAAATATTCAGAATTTTGGTTTTATGAGATTTGGGGAACCCAAAAATACCTGTAATCTTGTTCCATAAAAGGAACTGAGAAGAAATTGTTTTTGTTTTGTTTTGTTTAATCCTATCATAAGTAACACAACTATTTTTATGAGGAAAGTATTCAATATTAAAAAGTGTGACTGAAGGAAAAGGAAGAGTCATATCTTGAGAAGAGTCATATCCATTTATACTGAAACAGAATTTTATGAGGGAGGGGACTTCGGGGTCCATTTAGTCTATTGTATCCATAGTATGATTGAGACCTACAGAGGTTTAGTAGTTTGCCAAAGACCCATGTAGTACCTGGACTTAAAAGCAGCACTTTATCTCATTATGGGAATTGTTTCCTTAGGACAGTAATAAATCTTTCTTTGTTAAGGACTAGAATCCTTAAATTTAGGAGATGTTTTACCTCCTGTTGAGTTTACTAAAGGTAAAATTCATTTACATGCCGTCTGTCTATCTATGTTGGTTATGATATTCCATTACATGTTTCCCAAACTTTTTAAAGCTCTAGAAAAAGATAACAAGAACAATATAAAAACCTGACTCCCCCCAAAGAAAACTTTTGAAACAGTCTAGTTTTGCCTTTTTTTTTTTTTTTTTTAGCATTTCTAAAATCAATTCCCTTTCTTTCCACCTTCCTCTTAAGTCTTTAACTTCCTTTTAAAGTATATCCTGTCTAGTCTACTTCTACTGTTTCTCCTTTAGGCTACTTCAAAATGTGTGGTAAAATAGTGTTATCTATCTGTGTTATTCGGAACAACTTGCCTCTGGAAACTCTTCAATTTGAGTCCTCAGTTGCTTTCTAGAGAGGGGTCCAGAATACGCCACCCCCAAATATGCATATTTATGCATAAATATGCATAAATCATCTTTGGCATAAAGAGTATTTTGAGGCAATTGAGAAAGTCACAGAAAAAGTTCTGTGCCATGCCCCTTTCTGCCTAAAAACAGGGCATACATTTCCCTTTGTAAAGGTGACATAAATTTCCATTTGAAGAGGTGTCCTCTCTCCTGTGCCAGGAAGACCTGGGAAACAGCACTGAGATGGGTCTTCACAATAAACCTTATTAAACAGCCACCTTCCACAACTTACCACTCTTAGCAGCCCCAACCCCCTTTTCTGTGTCTAGTCACTCCTCCACAATTTATCATTCTTTGTTAAAATGATGGATAAGGACCCCTCCCCTGAGGATACTCCTTTCAGTTTTCACTTTTCCGTGAAGCCCCCATGCATGTAAAATATTAACATCAATAAAGTTTGTATGCCTTTTCTCCTGTTACCTGTATTTTTTTCTGTTTACTTCACAGGCCCCCATGTTCAGAATCTGAAAGGATGGAGGAAAAGCTTTTTCTTCCCGTACGCTAGGTAATCACTAAATTTTCTCTCCTTCTGCTCCAATCAAGCCTGTCATATTGCTTTTTCTCCTCCAGTTTCCCACTCTTTAGTGCATTGTTCTTCCATGTTGTCTTTCCTAACATGTTTTTTTCTCTCATTTGCATCATCCTTTTCAGTTAAAAATTTAAAGTCTCGAATGCCTTTCTGTTAGTTAGAAATGTCCTGGCAATGAATGGAAATGGTCCCACTATCACATCACCTTTATTATTATTTTTGGAGGGCATATCTTAGGGTGAAAAGAGATGGGAATTTGTTTGTAAAATTTGAAGCTATCTTTTCAACAAGTAATTAAGTCTTTGGGTTCTATTTTAAAGGACAATGATTTTAAATATCTAAATTTTGTTTGAAGATACTGCCAAAGCATAAATCAGTTGATTACTGTCTGTGGAAATATCAAAGCTTTCTCGTATATAAATTAATGGGAATAGGCGTTAATTTCGGTTTCCATATCTTTATTTTTTCACACAAGAAACTGAGGGGTTTGGATTTATTACAGTATTAATGATATAATAATTTCCATTTAACCAGTGATACTATCTATGAAGAACAGTGTTAAGCATTTGACATGCATTCTTCAATGCATTGAATCCTCATAACAATCCTATAAAGTAAGCACTTTATTATCCCTGTTTGACAGACAAGGAAACTTGAGCTTTGAGAGGGTAAGTGACTTGCGCATGGTTACCTGGCTATTCAGTGGGGCACTGGATAGTTTTTGGAAGTGGTCTAGAGCTGGTTCCTTTGAAGAAACAAGAGCATCATTAGTAATTGTATCTTATTATGCACTGTGAGCGTCCTTTCCTTTTATACTTTATTAATGACACAAGGTGTTTTCCCAGCAGTTTAAGGTCTGTAAGAGCACAGCCAAGGGCAGGGAAATGGTACTTGGATGAGTCAGATTACCAGGGTTGTAGCTAAGACCCATAGCCACAGGGGCCATCGTGGCTGGAGGATTGTGGGAAGCGGCGTACTCATCATTCTAGCCAATGCCTGGGTGCATTTTTATGTGAATTTGTTCTTCAACGTGGGCAGCTGGCTAGATGAATGTGCTAACATGCTCTTATTCTCGTATTCTGATACTTGCTGATTCTGATTTCTGGTCCCACACCTCTCCATTTCTTTTATCATTCAAGTGGTCTGCTTTCTGATTCAGTTTCTCTAGGAAACAAATGAAAATATTTTCTGAATTGTGAAAGTCCAAATTATCAAATAATGTATTGTAACGGTTACATTTCTGCTGTTTGGATAAATATTCTGCTGTGAAACCTCACCCAAACTTCTGGTTTAGAAGAGTCACCTTTACAGTTTTCATCAACTGAAAAAAGAGCAGCATTAGGTGTAATTATAAATTTTGATAAAGTGAAGCACAAATATGCCACATTTCATGTTAACAACAGATGGGGGTCAGGACACATTACCCCCAAATATGGTTTTTGGCATGTTGAATATTTTAAGCTGAAGGAATTTGATAGACAGTATGTGCAAGAAGGACTTTCTGACCTTCCCCTGAAGCAGATATAAAACCCTCATGTGAGAGATGCCCTCGCTATACCCGGAGGAAAGGAGCATCCTTATCTCTGCAGACACAGGGACACAGAGAAGATTCTGAATGAACAGGCATTGCTAAGTTTCCCTGTTTACTCCACTTACCTCACGCCCTTTGTCCTCTCATATTTTCTCATGACTTTCTACTCTTCAGGAAACCTAATGTAAAAGTTCTCAGGTTTAACCATTTCTGAGGGTCTTCCTTATGAAGGTTCCCATGACACGTGAAAAGTATATTAAATAAATTTGTATGCTTTTCTCTTGTTAATCTGTCTTTGGTTGCGGGAGTGCAGTCAAGAACTTAGAAGGATAGAAGGGAAAGATGCTTTTCCTCCCCTGTACAGCCTACATGAAAGTCTTACAAATTGTCTGAAATTGGCTTCTACCCTCTCTCAAGAGATAGGAGGACAACCACTGCCCACAGAAGGCTGACATGTCAAAATGCAAACCCACCTACACCTTACACTCCAGCTTACTCCAAAGCGGGTAGAAAGGTGGCAGCAACAGCTGGTGCCACTTTTCGAAGGAGAAACACAAAACAGACACTTTGACAATCACCTTGGGAATTTAAAAAAATCTGCAGGCTAGGGTCCTACCCCAGAACAGCTAAATAAAAGTATTCTGGGGTGGAGTCCAGGCATCAGAGTTTTTAAAAAGCTCCCTGGGTGATTCCAATATGCGACCAGGGTTGAGAAGGACTGGTCTATCACAGCATACGGGTGAAATATTACCACGTATAACATTGTACAACGTTCTTTGGGAGATACAGAAATTAGAGTTAAGACATGGTCCTTGCCTTTTAATTTGGTTCAAAACATTCTTGCCACAAAAATGGTTACTAATCATGTAATGCAGTCACTCATTGTTAGTAAGTGATGTCATAGTTTCAGTGGAGAGAGCTTACCAGAGAGCGGGAAGCATGTAATGGTGACTAAAGAACCTACATGGGCTTCCCTGGTAGCACAGTGGTTGAGAGTCCGCCTGCCGATGCAGGGGATGTGGGTTCGTGCCCCGGTCTGGGAGGATCCCACGTGCCGCGGAGCGGCTGGGCCCGTGAGCCATGACCGCTGAGCCTGCGCCTCTGGAGCCTGTGCTCTGCAACGGGAGAGGCCACAACAGTGAGAGACCTGCGTACCGCAAAAAAAAAAAAAAAAAAAAAAAAAAACCTCCAATTCCTATCTTCATCCTGCCAAGTAATAATAGTTGCTGCCTCCTGTGTGCCAGAGAGTTTATCTGCCTCACTTAATCTTCTTGACTGCTTATCAGTTAGATAGTAATCTTATTTTACCGCAGAAAGCTAAAGCTTGGTGATACTGTTACTTGTGGAAGTTCTGAGAAATAGGCTTTGAACATAGGTCTTTGGGAACCAGTGTCCATGCTCTCTAATCGTTAAGTTGTGCTGTTTGGTCTTGGTAGGTACATGGTCAGTAGCAGTTAGGGTGAGCTGCGTGCCATAAAATGTTTAACATTTTATACGTTTACATTTCTTATTTTTTAAACTGCATATTTTGAAAAATTCCAAACCACAGAAAAGTTGAAAGAATAGTACACTGAATGCTGTATACCCTTTATCTACATTAATCAACTGTTAACATTTTACTAATATACATCCTTTATTTTGCTATTTACATACGTATATATGTATCGTTGTTGTCACTGAACCATTTGAAATGCAGACTTCACTATAGTTCTCCCATGAATACCTCAGTAAGAATTGTTAAAGAATAAGGACAATCTCCTATATAACAACTATACTAGTCACATCTAAGAAAATTAACACTAATTCCATTTTGTCATTCCTCAATTACACCCAATAGGTCTATTTAGCTGTTTTGTTGACCCAAGATCCAATCAAGGTTTATGAATTTTGTTTGGTGGTAATATTTAGAGGCTTTTACTGTAGAAGGGGTCTCTTCTTTTCATGACATTGACTTTATTTTGAAGATGTAGGTAATTGCCTTGCCAGTGTTTCCCTTTCTGGGTTTTATTTGATTGTTTTCTCATGATTAGATTCAGGTTAAATATTCTTAGCAAGGATACTGGATAGCGGATATTTTATTTCTTATATACTTATTTCTTATATACTTATTTATTTCTTATATACTTATCTTATATATTTATTTCTTATATATTTCTAATATACTAGAGGATAGTATATTTCTTATTGGATCCATCAAGAGGTGCATATCAGGTTGTCCCACTATTGGTGATGTTAAGTTTGATCACCTGGTTAAGGTGACGATGTCATGCCTAAATTTCCCATTGTAAAGTTAACCTGTGTGGTGATATTTTAAAACCAATAGTTTTTTACCCATTGGTTTTAGCATCCATTGATGATTTTTACATTGTGGGTTGAAAATAGTGATTTTTGAATTCTGTCATTTTCTTGACATTTATTAGTTGGTGTGTTAGTTGCCTCAGGCTGCCACAACAAAACATCACAGACTGGGTGGCTTAAACAACAGAAATGTATTTTTGCATAGTTCTGGAGGCTAGAAGCCCAAGACCAAATTGTTGTCAGGGTTTGTTTCTGGTGAATCCTCTCTTCCTGGCTTGTAGGCAGCTGCCTTCTCATGGTGTCCTCCCTGGACTCTTCTCTGTGACTGGAGAGGGAGAGAACCCTTTGGTATCTTTTCCTCTTCTTATAAGGACCCTAGTCTTATAGGATTTAAGCTCTACCCTTATGACCTCATTTAACCTTAATTACCTCCCTCTAGGTCCCATCTCCAAATTCAGTCACATTGGGATTAGGGCTTCAACATATGGACTTTCGGTGGGACAGAATTCAATTCATAACAGCTGGTGTTCTTCTGTAAAGTTGAGCTTTCCTCTTCTTTCCCCCACTTTCTTTCCTCTTCTTTCTTCTCCACCCCTGCCACCTTTTCTCCTTCTTCTGAGTTTTACTATGGACTCATGGATTTATTTTTCATTGAATGTATTATGACCTATTCTGTCACTATTCATGTTGATGGTCAAATTGTCCAAGATGTGGCAGTGGGAGCTCCTTCAAACCAGCTCCAGTATTCTTTCGATATGACTCTATCAGTGTTTAAGCACTTCCTTCCTTTCTTGAACAAGATGTTCTAGTCTACCTTGTGTTTCCCCTATCCCAACCGTTTCTGGAATCAGTCATTTCTCCAAGGAAACCTGGTTCCTTTTGGTGGGAGATGGTATTTAGAAACACTGTCTTTGAGCTTGTTATTGCTAGCTATGATTACCTTGAGAATCTGTTATTTTTAATAGATTTGTCCATGTTATATATATAAAAACTGTACCAATGAAGACTTTATTGAATTAGAGATTAACTCTTCAAGAGTACAATCAGGCATTTAGTAAGCATTTGAAAAGCTTTTGAGTGGCTTGGAATGTAACATGTACCTAGTAAATATTGATAAACGAATGAATAAATGGCCTTGATTATGGGGTTTGCTTGGTTTGCTAGGAGGAGAATTTGCCCAGGTTGTAGTGAGTGGGGGAGATTGGGGTCAGTCCTTATATGTGTATTTATATATGTATTTTATCTACATTTTCAGTCTGTAGCTCTCTCTCCTGTTAATGAGAAAAATCCAGATTCTCACCTCTAGACCTTCTATAAACTCTTATGGCTGTTTTCCCAGGAAGTGATTCCATGGAGCCTTTAACTTCTCATTTGTGGTTCTCAG
This sequence comes from Pseudorca crassidens, assembly GCF_039906515.1. NCBI lineage: Eukaryota > Metazoa > Chordata > Mammalia > Artiodactyla > Delphinidae > Pseudorca > Pseudorca crassidens. The sequence goes on along the minus strand of NC_090296.1, from coordinate 63,238,358 downwards.
TGCATCCCTTCAGACTTGCGGAATGAGATAACTTATGCTGAAAAGAATACTTGAAAAAGAAATATTTTTCCTGGTTTTACAAAACAGCTAGCTAAGGAATATAATTTTTTCACAGATGAAGAGAATCCAGTTAAAACGAAGCTAGCAATACAGATTTCAGAGCTCTTGAGATTCTCATATATTTAATATCTATTCTGAGGAACAAGGATTCAGTCACAACCACTCTTTGAGGATCTATTTACTGTCAAAGTGTAATTGGATTTTGATATAGCAGTTCATTTTGGTGGGGGTGGGGAAGGGAAGGTGATTACAAAATAACAAACAAAATGTAAGCAATGGTACCTTTGATTTTGTTTCCTCCTCCTGGATCTTTACAGATACTGGGAATAAACCCCTTATCCCCGACAGTGGTCTTAGAAAACAAGGCATACACTTCAACTACTTCTGCTGTGAATAATCCATTGAAGCCAAACAGTATTATACTAGATTCATCAGTGTTCACACAAAGGTCATATCCTTACATATCTCTTTGAATTTGTGGGACGCATATGGTGTACCACTTCTATAGAAGAAATATTTTCATTTTAGAATTCAACTTTTGTAACCTTTGGCAACATGTAGTATCAATGGCTCTTTGTTGTTAAAAAAAAAAGTAAAACTGTAAGCTATCCCCAAGGATGTGCAGGGCGTTGCTATAGCAACAAAATCTGCCTCCCAGCACCACAAGAGAAGCTATGAATAAAAGATGGTGCTCTAAGGACAACAGAATAGAAGAGGCTGTTTCGATCCTTCTAATACCTGAAATTTGCTGTTATTTTGTTAAATGCAAAATAAAACTCTTGGGAAAAGGCCCAGTTCACTAGAGGGATGAATTTCTATATTGTACTTCAGGTGTCATGGGGAAAAATACACACTTTCTGAATAGAGTCAGCCCACGGTAGGAAGACCAGGGAGGGACCAAAATATTTGATTTATGGGGTTTTTTTGTTGTTTAGTTTTTTTAATTTGGATGAAAGAATTCAAAGACAAGCATGTTACTCAGACACAGAAAATGGGACTATTTTAAATTTGACCCAACATAGTCCTCTGGTTCTATATTTAAATATAAGCACACTTTACATAAAATATATGGCAAAACAAAGTGCTGTAATTTCAGCTTGCATTGTCTATTCTGTATCCAATTATTTTCATGTGTACCCACTTTGGTCATTGAGTTCCAGCTCCTAGTGGCTTCACCATAGCTGCCTATCTACCTACCAACCTAGCTATGTTTTATGATACTGGGTATTTTAGGACCCAAATCTTAGGGTGATGGCTAAAGGTTTCAGATGACGCAGAAATGAGTGAACTTTGAATCTCTCTCTCTCTCCACACACACACACTCTCACACTCACACTCACACACAATATACATATGTATATATGTATATCTTTTCACATCTATCTTTATATCTTACTTAGTTTTTAAGAAACATATTTTTTATTGTGTAAAGTTATTGGTGGGTGAACTGTTATTCTGAAAAGAGGTAAAGAACTCACCCCTCTGTAAGTGCTTATTTTCTATATGTTAAGAGCTAAATTAAACTGTTGCCAGAGATATGACTATCAGAGCAAAGGGATAGCTACGGACTAAATTCTGTCCCCCCAACCCCCAAATTCATATCTTGAAGCCCTAACCCTGAATGTGAGTCTATTTGGAGACAAGACCTTTATGGAAGTGGTTAAGGTTAAATGAGGTCATAATGGTAGGACCTTGATCCAATAGGATTAGTGTCCTTGTAAGAAGAGAAGGAGAGACAAGAGCTTTCTATCTCTCTGTACACGCACTGAAGAAAGGCCGTGTGATCACACAGTGAGAAAGCAGCCCTCTAAGAGTCAGGAAGAGAGGCCTCACCAGGAACTGACTATGTTGGCACCCTGATATCAGACTTCCCACCTCTAGAACTGTGACAAAATAAGTGTAAGCTACTTAGTGTATGGCATTTTGTTATGGAAGCCCAAGCTGACAGATACAGGTTTTAAAACATTCGGTATGATTACTTAATTTTCTTTCAGAGTCAAAGTTTAAGGGGGAACAGGTATGCACATGATTCTCAAAGTTTTTCTAGGACTGGTTTTTTGATACTGTCACCTTGGCAACTTTACACAATTGGGGATATGAAAGTTTCTAATACAGTTATTAACTGTGTCTTTAAAAAACACTATTTTGGCTATGAAACCTAGAAAATAAGACTTTTTGTTTTAGTTGAAATAATTTTCCCACTGATTTTATGAATAGATACAATTGTAGAAGCTTAACAAAAAGGTAGCATTTTGTTTTTCAACTCTATCTTAATTTAGGTATGGATAGACTGCATTTGGGAAGGATGGATTAATAGACTCTATATCAGTACTAATGAGAGTAAATTCTGGATAACCATTGTCAAAATTTCAGAGATCTTTTTTCTTGTTCAGTGTTTTCTTCTCCTTGGATCTCCCCATAATTCAAAAGCTCCAGGATTTTTTTTTTTTTTTGATTAGCAAGGAGTCTATTCGATTGACCTGGTTATATGACTTGGTTGTTTCTCCTGGTATTAAAGCTAAGCAGTGTGCTAAAATGTTAATAATGGGTGGTGAGAACACAGATGATTTTTTTTTCTCCTTAACTTTCCCACTTATTTTCTAAATTTTGTATATTAAGCACTCATTACTTTCATCATGGAAAATAATAAAGTTGAAAAATACTAGGTGTTAGAAGAGCTTGTAAAAATCCTGTCCTCTTTCAAGAAGAATTTTAGGTGGTTTACAATAAAAGACATTTATACAATAAAGCTAAACAAACTGGGAATTAGAAATCTAAAAGCACGAAAAGAAGAAGGAAGTAAATACTCTAGCTGTGAGATTTAGTATAGTTATGGTAACTGAACATTAAATTTAGCTCTGAGCTTCCTTACAGCCAAGAGAAAAATAGTGGATTAGAAAATTCTCATTATCTGATCAAAAGAAAGTGTACCAGCTAAGTATACTTAGTAAAAGAACATTTTTTTCCTTGTTAAACTCCTAAAAGGAACTTTTCATAGTATGTTCTGTTTGTATAAAACATAAAAATAATATTTTTATATGCTTGTAAATATAGAGAAAACGTCTGGAAGATACGCAGGAAACTATTGATGGTAATATAAAGTTGTCAGACACTTTTGCTGCCTAGTACACTTTTCCCTTATTTTGATAACAGTGTCCCTCTTCCTTAAGGGAACTGCTCCTCTTCTATTTCAGTCATGAGTTTCTGGGTGCTACCAACCGCAGTACTCACTTGACCCAAACCAAGCTGATCAGAGCATGTCCCTGGGATTTTTCTAAGGGAGAAAAAAAATCCCTTTTCCTGTTGGATGACTGTGATGCAAGGCTATGTTCCCCCAGTCACTCGAAGCTCTGTCCTCCACCACTCGAGAAAACTAAGAGAATAACTCTAACATCCATGCAGAAGCAGAGACTAGAAGTTCACACACCAGGTTCATTCCCTGGGGCCCTTGGTACCACCCTGGTTTCAGCAGTGGTTGCTTTGATTCCTTGCCCTACCCTAGTGGCCTTCAGTTCCTCTCCCGCATTTAACTTCCTTCAAACTACAGGTCTGTCGCTTGCAATGGAAAGAATCTTGACTACTTGAGCTGGAATTGTGTGGGCAGAAAAAGAAGGATATGGGAGCCTGTATATTGCTTGAAAAAAGATTTTTTTAAACAATAAGCACATATTTATAATAAAAATACAAATAGAAATAAAAACAAGAAAAATGTTATCATGAAAAAATTCATATAAGGGACATTATACAATACAGAGGACAATATCTCCAGAAAAGCAAATGCACTGGGCCTTTATTCATGTGTATTTCTTACGTTGAGCTTTGCTGCAGGCTGAGAATAACACTGAAGTGGTACTCGGTGAAGGAACTAAGCTAATGTGGTGCTCTCCATTAATACTAGAATAGCCTGTAAAAAAAGCATTCTACACTCTAAGCTGAGGAGTGGACAGAGAACAAATCTCAGGCCGTCAGCCTATCAACCTAAGGGCCTTTGACTATTCCAGGTGAACTTCTGTGATGAGAAGTTAAGTGTGCATATACTGTCGAAGACACAGTGATATGCTTTGGATTGTAGAGGAGCAGATGGCAGGGGTGACATTATTTTATGAAAGACGAAGATAATGCTCAATTGTGTTTTTACCTAAATAAAAGGTCACCTCACTTGCAAATGGAGGTGGGTCACAGAGGTCCCTGAAGGTGAGGCCAAATTTTCTTCAAGAGGCAACTTCAGATCTGCTCGAATCCTTGTAAGTACTTTACTGAGCTCTTAGGGTAGCTTAAGATGGATGCAGCACGTCACAGGGGAAAGAGACTTGAACTAGTTTACACTTGCCCAGTATGACTCACTGACACGTACAACCTTAGCAACATCCTAGTTCTGGGTTCCCCTTGAGCAGCTGTAGATACAGAGATCCACCTGCTTTTTGGACTAATCTGTCTGGAAGTACTTCAAAGTCAATATGTCTGTAATTGAACTCAGTATATATTCCTGATAACGTGTCTGCATTTCTTTATTACCTCTCTAGTTTTAGGGTACCTCTATCTATCTAGTCACCCAAGCTGGTAATCTGGGAGCCATTCTAGATTTTTCCCTGTCTGTCACTGCCAATATACAATTGCCCCTCTCTTAGATATTTATAGATTTTGTCTTCTCCTCTGCATCTCCACAACCTGTTTTTGGTTCTGTGCTAATTATTTCTCATAGGATTGATTGATTAATTAATTCGACTAGTATTTATTGAGCATATGTCACGTGTCAAGCATGTGCTAGGCTCTGAGGATTCAGTGGTGAGCAAAACCAACAGTTCCTGCTCTCATGACGCTTATAGTGTAGGGAGTTACTGCAATATATCTCAACTGGTGTCCCTGCCTTTAGAATACACGCTCAGTCCATGAGCTTGAGCTCTTTTCTAAAATTCAAATGCAAAAATGCAAATCCGATTTAAATTAATTGCTTTTGGGATAAAATACACACTCCTCAGCTTGGCACACAAGTCACTCATGACCTGGCTCCTGCCTCTGTCTTCAGGATCATTTTTTCACTATCATAGCACAAAGAGTGACTAAAGAGTGACCCATCTTCCAAAGCCACTGCTGAAAATTAGTCTCCTTATTTTATACCAGACCTCGTAGAAGGGTAAAATCATGAGGCAATCTGTATTTATTAAAAAGATGTGGAAAGAAAATATATTTCTTTCTCTCTCCATTTTAAAATTTTGTATTCAGTTCCTTGGCTTAGAAAATAATGGATTCAGGTACTTGATTTGGAAGTTCCTTTGTCCTTTGTTAAGCACGCTCTTAAAAATGAAAGAGGATTTGCAGATAAATTATTAGAACAAACAAGAGATTTCATCAATGTTATTGGATACATGTTCAATATACACAAAAATTAGAAAATATAAGAAGCGATGTCATTTGTAAGAGTAACAAAAACTTCAAGGTACTGAGAACATATTTGGCAAAAGATGTGTAAGACCTTAATTGTGAAACTTTACTAAAGCTATAAAATAGAATTAAATAAATGGTGATATGAACAAGATTATGAATGAGAAGACTCAATATTGATGTCATTTCTCTCCAAATTAATCCATAAAGTCAATTTATTCTCATAAAAATTCCAAGTTTTTTTAAATCTTGAAATTTGACAAGTTGAAACCAAAATTCATATGGAATTATAAAGTGCCAAGAAGAGCTAAAATAATTCAAAGAATAAATTGGGGGAGGTATACTCTGTTGGATAATAAGATTTAATGGGAAGTAATAGCAATTGAAGCAGTGTGATATTGGCACAGGACAGGCAGTTAGACCACATACATCAATACATGTGTGATATTGTGTGTAACAGAGATGGTAGGGTAAATCAATAAGGAAAGTATAGATTTTTTTATAAATGATACTGAGACAATTGGCTATCTGTATGGGAAAAGAATTGGATTTTTATTTCACATCACATGCAGAATTAAATTCCTAAAGAGAATTAAAGATCTAGAGAGAAAATAAAACTTTAAAACATGAGAATATCTTTAATCTATAGGCTAAGAAAGAATTTCTTACATTAAAAGCACGTCAGGTAGGAAAATGAATATATTAACCATATTAAAATTTGTATGCAAAAGGCATTATAAAGTTAAAAGTTAGCCATTTTGAGTAAATATCTGCAATACATTATCTGACACTGAACTCACTGTTACTGAAAAATGTGCCTGAATTTATTTCCTGTCTGGATGAAGAACATCAGTATGTACCTAGTATCCCAAGCTTATAACTAGTATATGGAATAAATTAAGGGACAAGTCAATATGAAAAATAAAAACAACTTCACAAAAAAGGGCAAATGATACAAAAAGCCAAATCATAGAAGAAACCCTAATAGTTAATATACGAAAGACATTTCAGCTTCACCAATGATAAAGTAAATGCAATTAAAACAATAAGGTACTGTTCATGCACATCAGACTGGCAAACTTTTACAAAAATTTTACAAAATGCTGGTAGTACTAAGAATTGGCAAGAATGTGGTGAAAGAGGGCCTGTCATATGATGGGAGTAATTTGGTAAGACCTGATAAAGTGGAAGATGTACAGCCTTTAGTGGTTCCCTGGTGGAGCAGTGGTTAAGAATCTGCCTGCCAATGCAGGGGACATGGGTTCGAGCCCTGGTCCTGGAAGATCCCACATGTCGTGCAGCAACTAAGCCCATGCGCCACAACTACTGAGCCTACGCTCTAGAGCCTGCAAGCCACAACTGTGAGCCCACGTGCCACAACTACTGAAGCCCACCCGCCTAGAGCCCGTGCTCTGCAACATGAGAAGCCACTGCAATGAGAAGCCCGCGCCCCTCACAAAGAGTAGCCCCCACTCGCCACAGCTAGAGAAAGCCCCACAGAGAAATGAAGAACCAAAGCAGCCAAAAATAAATAAATTTATTTTAAAAAAAAACCTCTCACAACATTGTTGCATTGTTGTAATGGCAAAAATTTGTAACATCTGAAACTTCCTTGAGAAAATATGTAAAAAGAAATTTATACATTCCTTTCTCAAGGAAGTTTGGACTGGGTAAATGCATGTCTTAGTCTGTTTGGCTGCTGTAACAAAACACCACAGACTGTGTAAGGGTATATTGTATAAGACTACTATAAGAGTAGCTTATAGACAACAGAAATTTATTTCTCACTGCTCTGGAAACTGGAATCCCAAGATCAAGGCGTCAGCATGGTCACCTTTTGGTGTGGGCCTTCTTCCTGGTTCATAGCTGGCACCTTCTCCCTTTGACATCATGTTGTGAAAGGGGCTAGGGATCTCTCTGGGACCTTTTTTATAGGACACTAATAATTCCATTCATGAGAGCTCCACCCTTGTGGCCTAAGCACCTCCTACAGGCCCCACCTTCCAATACCATCACCCTGGACGTTAGGGTTTCAAAATATAAAATTTGGAGGGATACAAACATTGAGACCATAACAATGCATTATTGTATATTCACATATTTAATGTAATTACTGATATTTGGGTTAGATATACACTGTTTATTTATTTTGTATTTCATGTTCTTTGTTCCTTTTTTTCCTCCTTTTTTGACTTTCATGAATAAAATATTTTAAATTATTTTATTTTCCCCCTTATTATCATTAGTTTCTCCCTCTTAATGCTATTCTTTTAGTGGTTATTCTTGAGATTACAACAGATATCCTTGACTAAATAGATCTATTAAAAATTAGTACTCTTACTCTCCCCAGTCAATACAAGGTCTGTAGAATACTTTATCCTATTTAACCCCATTGCCTTTTATGCTATTGTTATCATTTATTTTATCTCTACATATAATTTTAAACCTACATTATAATTTTATAAAGTCAATAATCATTTGAATTTAACCACATATTTACCTTCTCTTGCTCTTCATTCTGTCCTATATTTCTGTGCTTACATCTGGAATCTTTGTACTTTTGCCTGAAGAACTCACTTGAATATTTTATTTTTAGTGTGGGTTTTTTGGCAATAGGTTTTCAGTTTTTATTTGCCTGAAAATATCTTTGTTATAATTTCTAATTTGAAAGATAATTTTGTTTGGTGTGTAATGCCAAATTGGAAGTTATTTTCTTTCTGCACTTTAATGGTATCATTCCATTTTCTTTGGTTTCTTTTTTTTTTTCTCTTGACAAGTCTTATTATTTTTTCTTTAAAGGAAATGCATCTGTCTTCTCTGGCTACTTTTAAGATGTTCTCTTTGACTTTAGCTTTAAACAGCTTTGCCTGGTGCATGTAAGTGTGATTTTCTTGATATTTATCCTGCTTGTATTTAGAGTTTCTCTAATCTATGACTTGAGATCTTCTGTCAGTTTTTGAAAATTCTCATCCGGTTTCTGAATCATTGTTTCTTACCTCTTCTCTGAAACTTCAGTTATAGAGATGTTTGCAATTTTACCACATCCTACATATCTCTTGTGCTCTTTTTGTACTTTTCTTTTTTTCCCTCCGTGTTCTAGTCTTGCTGTTTTCTATTAACCTATCTTTCAGTTTCCTAATTTCTTCTTCTTCTGTACCTAATATGCCTTTAACTCTGTTTACTGAGTTCTTATTTTCAGCTATTGTATTTTACAGATTCCATTACCATGATGAAAGTCTCCATCTTGTCATATATATTGCTGAAATTTTTAATTAAAATTATTTTAAAGTCTATGTCTGATAGCTCCAGTATCTGGATTGCCTTTTGGTCTATTGTCTATTTTCTGTTTTTTTTTTTTTTTCCCACTTTGGTTTTGGTCATTTTTTCTATATCCTGGCATGCTAAATAGTTTAAAAAAATGAATGTAGACACTGTATAATAAAAATTGTAAAGGCTCTGGATAATGTTATCCTATTCCAGATAGGAGTTAGTTTTTTTAGTGGTAGAGTAGTCATCTTGATCCAATCAGGGAGGAAGCTGATTCAAGGCTGAATTTAAGCCTCTGTGATGGCTGGTCTATGTCTGTTTTGCTTTACTGCAGAGACGTAGACTTTGGGGAGTCTGAACTGAAAGCCTGAGTTATTTGTCAGATCATCTCTTCCTTCATGGGCCTTGGATTTCAATTTTTATCTCTCCGGTACCAAAAGACGGCCAACAGCTTAGCTCATTTGTGATTCAGGAATTAACAAATCACTCAAGGGGAAAGTGGTGGAGAATTTTCAGCTCACTTCTCTGTGATTCCCTTTTCTCCTGGATCCTGGTTCTTCTAATTCCTGGCTGTCCTAAATGTCCTAAATTTTTATCTTTCTATCCCTGTAAGATTGACAGAAATCTCTGAGCCACTGTTTTCTTCTTAACTGCTTAACCCTGAGCCTTTCGGGAATTGGTAAATGCCTTGAAAGAAAAGGTGATAGGAGGAGTTGTGGTCAGTCCAATGCATCTCCCTTCTCTCAAGGATTAGCCCTTAAGTTCTCGAAGTCTTGATTGCTGTCCAGTGCATTAGAAAATGACATTTTTTGGGGTAGCTTATTGAGATTTTCTAGTTATTCCTAGCATGATGGTTGGTCTTATCAAGCTACTCTACCAGAAATTCCTAATCTCTTGTATCAATTGTTCTTTTCTGTTGCTGATGACTTATATCTGTTTTAAAATGACACTTTGATTCATTATAGTAGCTGAACTCTAATTGATTCATTACTGATAATGTCTACATTAGCAGAGTAAAACTTATCAAAATGAGTAATACTGTTAGAATTTAGTATGGTCAAAGAACTATGCCTGATTCCTGTGGTTAAAGTTTTAAATCACACTAGAATTATTTGTACTACTCCATTTCTCTGAAGAAAGGATGAAACTATTTTGGAAAAAATATTTATAGAATTCGTAATGTCATTGAAACTCAGCAATGAGGAAGATTAACTTGTAAAATGTTTCTCCATTAACTTCATTAACATTTTTTGCTCTGGGAATTATTAAAAATTCCCTAATTTATATTGCTCCACTGGCTAAGAGCAGTTTCTTTATGGCCTGAATTTACTGACTCAAGAAAACCTTATCTAGGAGTCAGATCAGACTTTACCTATACTAAGTACTCTCTATTCAATAACTCTATAATCTCACCAGTGTGAATTTTATAAAAATTGAGAGGCAATGTGACTTAGTGGAAAAGAACATAGACGAGGAGTTCAGATACCCAGTTTCTAGTCTTGCTCTGCTAGTGATTATTTGATTTGGATCATACAGACTTTTCTGGACCTCTGTTTCCTAATCTGTAAAATAAAGCAGTTAAAGTAGTCAGTGCTGTGGCAGATTTTATTTTCCAAAGATGGCTTCACAAATCACTCTATCCGATCTCATATGTTCTTACAGCGTAACTGAAATTCTGCTTGTTGAGAGGTGGAGTCTATGTTGTCAACTCCCCACCCCCTACTTTAATCTGGGCAGGAACTTTTAAGTATTCCAAACAATAGGGTATGGTAGAACTGATGCTGTGTTACTTCTGAGGCTAGATCATATAAAAGATACAGCTTCCGTTTGCCTCTTTCGGGATACTTGCTCTTGGAACTCAACAACTCAGCTGCAAGGAAGCCCAAATCAGCCCTTGTAGAGAGACCAGATGGAGAGAGATCCACGTGCAGAGAAACTGTTTTTCCTGTTTCAGCTTCACCCTGTAGCCTGCCTTCAGAGTTAATGGATATATCCAATTCTTGGGTCTTCTGTAGAATGGACTGACTTCTTGTTGGCTTTCCTTACCCTAGGCGCTTAGTTGCCTTCCCTGGTCCTCTGAGTTAATGGTCATCCATCCTTCTGTTTTTCAGATTCCAAAATTTTGTTTTTATCTCTCATTTGCTATTGTCTTCTCTCCTGTGTTCTTTATCCTTGGGGCTTCATGTCTTTTTATTCCTCTTATTTTGTTTAATAGTGTTGAGAATGAAGCAGAGATAAATGCGTATATTCCACCCTCCATGTTTAATTGGAAGTGTCCTCTTTCCCTTTCTAAATTTTATATTACAAGTCCATTTTCTTCTTTGACCTTCTGCATAATCTTTGAGAGTTCGGACTATAACGACCACTAAAACTTTCTGCAGGGTCAGGTATTTGCTATGATGCTGTAATACACTTGTTGGGTGCTTTGTTTTAGTAGCCCATGGAGAAATGAGTGGGAATTAAAAGATAATCTCCCACACATATATTATCAGTTGACTTACTTTTACTTTAAAATAATTAATAGACTTTGTGGGGGTTTTTTTGTGGGTTTTTTTTTGTGGGGGTTTTTGTTTGTTTGTTTGGTTTTTTTTTTTTTTTTGGTCACTCCACACAGCATGCAGGATCCTAGTTCCCTGACCAGGGATCGAACCCATGCCCCCTGCAGTGGAAGTGTGGAGTCTTAACCACTAGACTGCCAGGGAAGTCCCATAGACTTTGTTTTTTTAAGTAGTTTTAGGTTTACAGAAAAACCGAATGGAAAGATCAGATAGATTTTTTTTTTTTTTATAAAGGTACAAAGGTAATGCAGTAGAGGAAGGATATCCTTTTCAACCAACAGCACTGGAACAGTTGGATACTTGTATACAAACAAACAAAACCCAAAAAACCCTTCTATCTATACTTGTACCATAAACAAATATGAATTCAAAATGGATCATAGACCTAAATATAAAACCTAATCTATAAAATGTATAGAAGAAAATGGGTATGACCTTGGGTTAAACAAAGATTTCTTAGATACAACACCAAAAATAAAAATTGATAAGTTGGTCTTCATCAAAATTAAGAACTTCTGCTCTTCAAGAGACACAGCATGAAAAGACAAGCCACAGACTGGGAGAAAATATTTGCAAACCACATGTCTGATGACGGACTTGTATTCAGAATATACTAAGAGCTCTCAAAACTCAACAATAAAAAAACAAATAACTCAGTTTTTAAAAGTGGGTAAAATATTTAAACACACTTCATCGAAGAAGATATATTATGACAAAGAAGCATATGAAAAAATCCTTACCATCTTTAGTTTTTAGGAAAATGCAAATAAAAACTACAATGAATACTCCCACATATTTATTGGAATGCAATACATTAAAAGGGTTGACCACACTAAGTGTTGGTGAGGATATGGAGCAGGTGGAACGCTCATATATTGCTGGTGGGAATGTAAAATTATATAAACATTTTGGGAAAGCAGTCAAACATACGCTTACCCTATGTCACAGTCTTTCCACTCTGATGTATTTACTTAAAGTGAAAGCATATGTCCATATAAAAAAGTGTACACAAATGTTCATAGCAGCTTTGTTTGCAATAATCATAAGCATTGGCAAACAGTCCAGACGTCTGCTGACAGGTGAATGGATGAACTGTTGCACAGGCAAACAACGGAATACTACTTAGCAGTAAACAGAAGTTAACTATTGTTACATGAGCAACACGTGGCAACCATTTTTAGTTTTCTTGAGGAACCTCCATACTGTTTTCCATCCACATTTCCAACAACAGAGTAGGAGGGTTCCCTTTTCTCCACACCCTCTCCAGTATTTGTTATTTGTAGATTTTTTAATAATGGTCATTCTGACCAGTATGAAGTGATACCTCATTGTAGTTTTGATTTGCATTTCTCTCATAATTAGTGATGTTGAGCATCTTTTCATGTGCCTGTTGGCCACCTGTATGTCTTCTTTGGAGAAATGTCTATTTAGGTCTTCTGCCCATTTTTCAATGGGTTGTTTGTTTTTTTGTTGTTGAGCTGTATGTATATTTTGGAAGTAAAGCACTTGTCAGTTGTATCATTTGCAAATATTCTCTCCCATTCTGTAAGTTGTCTTTTCATTTGGTTTATGATTTACTTTGCTGTACAAAAGCTTGTAAGTTTAATTAGGTCCCATTTGTTTATTTTTGCTCTTATTTCTATTGCCTTGGGAGACTGATCTAAGAAAACATTGGTGAGATTTATGTCAGAGAATGTTTTGCCTATGTTCTCTTCTAGGAGTTTTATGGTGTAATGTCTTATATTTAAGTCTTTAAGCCATTTTGAGTTTAGTTTTTGTGCATGGCGTGAAAGTGTGTTCTAACTTCATTGATTTACATGCAGCTGTCCAACTTTCCCAGCGTCACTTGCTGAAGAGACTGTCTTTCTTGCACTGTATATCCTTGCTTCCTTTGTTGAAGATTAATTGACTGTAGGTGTGTGGGTTTATTTCTGGGCTATTACATGAGCAACACGAATAAAACTGAAAATCATTAGGCTGAATTAAAGAAGCCAGACTAAAAAAAGTACGTACTGTATGATTTCATTCATATAAAATTCTAGAATATGTAAGCTAATCTGTAATGATAATGGTTGCCTGAGAATAAGGTGTGGCAGGAGTAGGAAGGAGAGATTATAATGGGGCAGGAGGAAACAAGAGCGATCCCCTAAAAGGGATGATGGCTATGTTTGTTACCTTGATTGTGGGTGATGGTTTTACTTGTGCATACATATCTTAAGGCTTACCAAATTGTACACTTTAACCATATGCAGTTGTTTTAATGTTAATTATACCTCAATAAAACTGTCAAAAAAGGGCAACCATTTATGTCTTGTATATCTTTGAGTATTTTGCATTTATTAAAATTTTTATTTATTTTATTTTTAAAGGTTATACTCCATTTATAGTTATAAAATATTGGCTGTATTCATATGTTTACTATATATCCTTGTAGTTTATTTTTATTTATTTATTTTTTAATATACTTTATTTTTTCAAGCAGTTTTAGGTTCACAGGAAAATTGAGTAGAAAGTACAGAAATTTTCCCATATACTCACTGACAGACCCCACACACATACACAGTCTCCCTTACCAGAGTGGTAATTTTTTTTTTTAAGATTTATTTAAATATTTATTTTATCTATTTTTGGCTGCGTTGGGTCTTAGTTGCAGCACACAGGATCTTCACTGAGGCACGCAGGATCTATCATTGTGGCGCGCAGACTTCTCTCTAGTTGTGGCGCCCAGGCTCCAGGGCGTGTGGGCTCTGTAGTTGTGGCGCGGGCTTTCTAGTTGAGGTGAGCGAACTCAGTAGTTGTGGCGTGCGGGCTTAGTTTCTCTGTGGCATGTGGGATCCTAGTTCCCTGACCAGGGATTGAACCTGCGTCCTCTGCATTGTAAGGCAGATTCTTCACCACTGGTGCCTGTAGCTTATTTTATACATAACGGTTTATACCTCTTAATCCTCTACCCCTATATTGCCCCTCCCCCTTCCCTCTCCCCACTGGTAACCACTAGTTTGTTCTCAATATCTGTGTGTCTTTCTTTTTTGTTATATTCACTAGTTTGTTATATTTTTAGATTCCACATATAAATGCTATCACAGTATTTGTCTTTCTCTGTCTGCCTTTTTTCACTTAGCATAATACTCTCCAAGTCCATCCATGTTGTTGCAAATGGCAAAATTTCATTCTTTTTATGGCTGAGTAGTATTCCATTTTATATATACACAGCATCTTCTTTATCCATTCATTTGTTGATGGACACTTAGGTTGCTCCCATATCTTGGCAATTGTAAATAATGCTGCTATGAACATTGGGATGCATGTATCTTTTCAAATTAGTGTTTTTGGGGTTTTTTTTGAATATATACCCAGGAGTGGAATTGCTGGGTCATGTGGTAGTTCTGTTTTCAGTTTTTTGAGAAACATCCATACTGTTTTCCACAGTGGCTGCACCAGTTTACATTCCCACCAGGAGTGTATGAGGGCTCCCTTTTAGTGGTTTTGAGGGGGAAAAAAAACCCAAATTAAATGAGAAATGCTGTCTCTGACGAGTTAAAAGTTGTCATTAGAAAACGCTCCACTAACTTGGAGTGTTTCTTGTCTCTTCTCATTTGGAAATATAAGGTGATGACTAAAAACTACTCAGTATGCTTGCCAAATTGAAGTTGATTAACCTCTGACCTTTACACATCACTTAATGAGGCAGCATGCACGCTGGCATGTCAAAATGCTGAGTTTGAGATAATTCCTTTTCTGGAGCTCTTTGTTTTGCTCCCAGCCCACCTAATTTGACTCTTGTCGCGCTGCATGTGAGGCTGGGGGCTTTATGTGCATCCCAGTCAGTCACAGTTGTTGGCAGAAGCAGCGTGGTGGGGAATGATAGTATCGTGGGTTCTCATGTATAAAAAGATGCATGTGATCAACAGAAAATAAAATTTCCTTTTGTCTCTGGTGAGTCCAATTTAGCAATTATTACGGTATTTGAGGAAAATGTCAATGTAGTCATTTTGTTTAGATTATTTTGTGTCTTGATGAGCTAAGAAAAGAGAACGAATGCCGAGATGGGCGGTGTGTGATAGCGAGCCGACTGAATTTTCTGTGCTGTACACAAAGACTGAAAGCAAATTGCCCACAGATTGAAATAATTTCCATGGGGTCACAAATGTCAACAACATCTTTCAGAATTGGTTTTCTTTTTAAAACTGGGAGTTGCTTTCATGATGTTGTCCAGCTATGAGAACGAGCCTCGCATAAAACACGTTTAGAGCCTTTGGAGGACAACTCGAAGCTCATGGTGATATGTCATCCTTTTGTATTATTTATTTCCATCAGCATTATCATCGTGATCATCACTGTCATCATTAAATATTTACTGATTGTCATGTGCAGAGATTTTTTAAAAAACCCACAGAAACTATACATTTAAAACAACGTGGAAATTAAGGACTCCCTTTATATAGTTTTATATAATCATGCGACAGGTCTATATATGATAAAATATTGTAGTTCTCACGTCAGCAGTGGGAACAGTGGCTCATGACTGTTACTGTGAGGTTAAAGAAAATCCTTCTAGAATCTTCCTATCTTTATTATTTAAAGTTGCCTAAGGGACTAGAAAGGATCTTCAAATGGAGGCCATAATTTGGGCCTTAGTTTCATAGGAACTACTTGCTGTCTAGGAGAGGCCATGACGTAAGGTGGCCTTTTCTTATTCATTCATATGATTGAGATAAAAAGTATAAACTTAGAGGGAAAAGACCACTCTGTCATCTGTCTCACATCTTTTAGCCTGGATGCATTCACTTCTGGCATGCATTCATTCAGTAATACTTATCGAGCAGGTACTATCTAGGAATAGGTATAGATAATAAGAAGTTGCTTTGGAGAACATGACAGCACAGAGGTGGGATCTAGGTATTATAAGAGGCATAGAGGAGGCTCCTTAGCTTCATCTTGTGGGTGCTGGTGGTGCTCAGAAAAGGCTTTCTTGAGGAAGTGATACCTCAACTAAGATCTAAAAGATGAGTAAGACTTAACAAGGCAGAGGGAGTAAGGAGGTAGAGAAAGGTCGCGGCAGAGGCCAGCACACATGAACTCTCAGAGGAGAGAGAGGGTGAGCCGGGCACTTTTTCAGAACTGCATGGGGTACAGAACAAGTGGAGGAGTGGTGAGTCATGCAGCTCGGGAGGCAAGCAAGTGCCAGAGCAAGGCCTAGTACACAAGGTCACTGGACTAGCATATAGAGTAGTATAAGCAGGGAATTCACTTGTTGAGAATTTTATTTTAGAAAGGACTTAATATGTTTGATGAGAAGAAAAATAATTAGATTTGAAAGCAGATGATTACAAAATGCTACAGTGAAAACTTGTTAAATATACGAATGTTAGTAAATGTACTATAATTTAGCCCCTTCTAGATGTATGTTCCAGATAGTTTTTATTCTGTTACATTGTAATATGCCTTCTGAAGTAAACTCATAGTCACATATGAATATACTATTTAGAATTTAAAACCACAGGTAGTAGTCTACTTCCCCTGGAGGTGAGGGAGACAGAAGCCTCTCCCATTTCACTAAACTGGGGAAAAGCCTCCATGCATCAAACACATTCGTAGCGTCCTCACAAACCCAGGCTCCAGGAAAGCCAACTGAAAGGGAAATAGAAACAAGGGCAGAATCCTGTAATATCTACTCATCTTGTGAGTTGGGTTTGTATTAATTTGGAAATTAATTGGGAAAACTCAGTGCATTTGGGAAATGGAAATTAGGGCTAGAAGTATCTGTATTTTGAGGTCAAGTTTTCCACATAACTCTGGAAAGCAAAGCTATAGCCAATGCCTGAAGTAGTTACTTCATGGATTCAGCAAACATTTGTGAGTACAAATCATGTGCCAAGCAAGGTGCCAGAAGGTTGAGTGAACCAGGCAGATACAGGCTCTGTCCTCGTGGAGCAAACGGTCAGTCTGACCAACTAGAAGGTGGGATGCAGGGGTGGTAGAATGTTCTCACAGTCAGTGGGAAACTTCCCAATGCCTGGGGCAGTAGTGTGCTTGAGTAGAGGAAGGTGGTATGGATACCTCACTCTAGTTGAAGAATCCCTGGAAATTCTCCAATCTATTTTTATGTTCAATGAGCTTCTAACTCTTACATGACCATCAGCACTTTATTCTTTTGTGATCTGGCTTCTTGTATCAATTGTAGTTTTTGAATATATATATATTTTCCCCTGCAAGCTAGGCGTTTTGCTGCACAACCTTTCCATTGCGGTGGTAGGAGGGTTGACTCAGAAGTATTAGACCCCCGTAGGATTATGGGAGAGGCTGGGAGGTGGAGTTTAAATGAACTCTTTTTAGAGAGGCTGTGAAGCTTGGACATCCTGGGTACTTGGTGATTCCTGGCAGTGGTCAAGCCTCAGACTCTGTTAAACAGCACAGTTTTTGTTCCCTGAATAAAAGTACTTTTCAATTACTATTATTATTATTTTTGCTTTGCAAAATTGTTGTAGATTAAACCAAATGACAGGCTCTGTGGTTCTTAATATTTTCCTTAAATCACATCTTGTTGGCCATGCCAAGTCGCAGGATTGTTTTGCAGTTAATTAGATAGGTATTAATTAATTTTTTTTAATTAGATAGGTATTTTTTAATTTTAATTAATTAGATAGGTATTAAGCGGGGCCTATACCTTAGGTTTACCACACTAAGGCCTGTGTGGACCTGTATCTTAAAAGCACTTTATGCGTCTTTGATGGGAATAGAATCATCACAGGTGGTGAAATGTCATAGAGGTGACTTGTTTTAATTTCTTTGATTTTATCCGGTAATGAGATTTGTTTGAGGGTAGATCTAGATATGGGAAGGCAAAAATGTAGCTCTGCAGTGTCATGAACGTGTTATGTTTCCTTTCTTATTACTGGAAAAATAAAATCTTCTCTCTTCTAGCACACTGCCAAGAAATTTGCCCCCTTAGCTTCTGGGGCTCTCTGATGGAAAGTCATAAGCAGCAAAATGATACACGTGTGTTAAGTTATTTGATACACTGTAAGGAAAAAAAGTATTTCGCTAAAGTTGGCTTCTGTAAGCTGCATGTCTGAACAGCTAATCTTTTTCATAGACAGGAAACTGTATTTTGTATGATTATGGACCCTAACAATTCAAATCCATTTGCTCCCTCTTGTTTCTGCATGATTCGTGGACATGGATGTTTTTCTTTAAGGCGGTGCTGCGGGTGTGCACAGGGGTGATGGCCTTAAATGCTTCTAAGACTTCATTAGCGGGACATTACAGACACACAGGAAATCCTCTTGAGGTAGGGTTCACTATTTTGCCATGCCTGATATGCTTCAGGCATGGTTTCTCCACTTTAGAGAGAAACTGGCATAGAAGGTGGCTGTGTGCATCAGCAGAAACCCCTGAACATTTACATAGAGATGTAGGCACAGTGTGACAAATGGACCCTGTCTGATTGAAAATATTGTCACTTTTGTTTCCTATTTTACAAAACCCCCAAAAAGTGATTTAGTGGACAGAGCCTAGGGGGTCCACAAGGCATAAGGATAAATGACCCCTATCTGACAGTATCATAATTACAGAGTGTTTAATAATCCTTCGTGACTCTATATGCCAAAGCTCTTGTATACTCTTAGAAATTATGATCTCAGAAACCCCAGCACAATCAGTTGTTTCTTTATGGCATCACTGGGCAGTAAGCCGTGGAAAACAGTTCTGCAGCTCAGGCTTTGGGTTGGAAAGAGCAGTCTAAGGCATGGACTTACCACTCACTAGCTGTGAGATCCTGGACACATCCCTTTTTGCTTTTCTTTGACTTCTCTGTGCTTTTGTTTCCTCATCTGTGACACGGGGATAACAAGAGGACCCATCAAAGAGGGCAGGTGTGAGGATTAAATGGAACAGTCTAGATAAAGCACTTAGAATGGGGCCTGGCACACAGGGCTGCTCCTGTCAGCCTCTTACCTGCCTCCCTGGCTCTGGGAAAGAAGACCTTGTTTGTAAAGGTGCTTGTCGTGCCCTTTCAATAAGGAATTTGTTTGCTTGAAGATAAAAGCTGTGGCAGATATTAGCTCATGTTCTCAGAGCCAGGGGGCCCAAGCAGCAGCAGGGTGTGATGGAGAATGCCTTGGCGGGGCTCAGAAGACAGCCTCTGGTTCAGGGTTAGAAGCTAACGGTGTGACTTTAGATTCTCTGCACTTAGTTCCTCACCTATCCAGTGCATAGGAACCTGGAAGTATTTGTCTAGATTAAGGAATGAATCTGTAAAATGAAGTGATTGGATGGAACGATTGAATCCAAATCCTCTTTCAGGGCTCCCATTCCTAATGGAGAAAGTTCCTCAATGACAGGACATCTGCTCTAACTCTGCCAAATGGACTTTTTTTTTAAATGTTTTTTTTTATTGTGGTAAAAGTCACATAATATAAAACATAGCATTTTAATCATATTTAACTGTACAGTTCAGTGTCACTAAGTACATTCACACTGTTGTGCAACTCTCACCATCATCCATCTCCCAAAGTTTTCACCTTCCTAAACTGAAACTCTGTCCCCATTAAACACCAACTCCCCATTCCCCCTCCCCACCACCAACCCACCCCGGCCCCTGGCATCTGCCAAGGTATTTTCTGACTCTATGAATTTGTGCCACTTCCAGTTGGTTCGATTGACATGGGCAACAGTTTGGGGTGATGTTGTGCTTATGGGAATGGCAGTGGCTTAAGAAAGTAGCTACAGAGGGATAGATAGATGGTTTTGTCAGAAGATGCTATGAAAAGAACTTTGATAGACAATCAGCCCTATACTTTCATCTCCCCCAAACCATGGGCCTGTTTTATATTCTTATTATTCTTTTTAGCTAGGAGTAAGTCCTCTCAAACTTTGCTTTATATGTTTATTTGGATTATTCGGTAATTCCTTTCTTTTTTTCTTCAAGATTGCCTTGATATTTTAACCCAAA
Organism: Pseudorca crassidens; assembly: GCF_039906515.1. Taxonomy (NCBI): domain Eukaryota; kingdom Metazoa; phylum Chordata; class Mammalia; order Artiodactyla; family Delphinidae; genus Pseudorca; species Pseudorca crassidens. Next base: position 63,218,138 of record NC_090296.1, on the reverse strand, counting down.
TATGGGTCTCCCAAATATGTGGGAGATCTGTTTCTCCCACATCCATCATACTAGTGTGTGTGAGGTTGCCAGGATCATCATCCACAGACCCTGAGCTCCCTTGTTCTTCTAGTGAAAATCAACAAGAACGATTCGCTTAATGAAGTAGGGTTGAGAGAAGAAAAAGGAACCAGAATGGTGAGAAGTGAACTTTGGGCTGGGTCTGGTGATGTCAGCATTTTAAGGAAATAAAGTTGTTATTTAGATATATCTAAAATAATATTTAAAGAAAGACCTATCAGGGACTGTATAAGCCCTTTAAATGCATCACCTCACTTAATTGTCAAAATACCCCGTGAGGTAAGTGCTACATTTATCCTCATCTTACGGGTGAAGAAAATGAGGCACAGAGAGATTGAGTAATTTGCCCAAGGTCACACAGTAGATGGTAAAACTGGGATTTAAATTCAGAAGGTCTTGCTCCAGATCCTGTGCCTTAGTACAGATAAAACTTACATATATGGCACAGTCTCATTGTCCTCAGCTCAGGCAACATGGAACCAGGTGTGGTAGGAGCCCTGCGTCTTGAACAATACCCCAAATTATACAGGAGTATATGGACCTCCACCAGAGCCAAAATAGACCCAGCAAGGACAAGGCTACTTCTGAACCTGGAGTACCCTAGACTGTCACCCTATATTTCTGTTAGGGACATACTTGCCTTCCCAGGGACATCACTACAGTGATTCAAACCAGCAGCCTCACTCTACTACTTCTCAGCCAACTGCTTTCAGCTCCTGTTGAAATGAAACATCACCATCCCATGCACTTTAACTCCAGTGTAGATGGAATGTCCACCCACATTCCAATAATTGTCTTGGTTTTAGGGAGAACTTCAAACTCAAATATATCTGCTCTCTGTCCCCCTTAGAAAATACCATAATCAATAAAAATAATGCCTAGATTCCCCACACTTGTTAGCCTCCTGATGTGGCCCTATGACAAGTACTTGCCAGTGGAATGTGAGCAGGTGGGGGCCACTTCCGATCTGGGTCTTAAGACACTGGGCACGCGCTCCTACACATCCTCTTTCCCTTCCTGAGAGCTAGAATACGGCAGCACCTGTGACCCAGCTTTGATCAAGCAGGCATGGATGACATGCTGGAGTCTTCCTATTCAGGACGTGGTCCACAGTCTGTCAGCCTGGCATCATCTGGGAGCTTGTTGGAAATTCAGACTCGCAGGCCATAACCCAGACTGGAAACCAGAATCTACATTTTTAACAAGGGCCCCAGCAGGTTCACACACACATTAAAATCTGGTAAACCAGCCACATAGAAATATCCTGGTTCTCTGAGTGATCACATGGACCGTGGCTGCCCTGATAACTGGTCCTCTCATCTCGGGACTGTTATGTGATAAAGAATAAGCATCTGTGGTAACCCACCATAATCTGAGGTCTCTTTGTTGCAGTGGCTGAGCCTTCATCCTAAGTAATGCAGTGTTTTTATACTGATTTTAATGTTGAGGAAACTGAGATTTAGAAAGTGTATCATCAGGTGTGGCACATATATACAATGGAATATTACTCAGCCATAAAAAGAAATGAAATGGAGTTATCTGTAGTGAGGTAGATGGACCTAGAGTCTGTCATACAGAGTGGAGTAAGTCAGAAAGAGAAAAACAAATACCGTATGCTAATGCATATATAAGGAGTCTAAAAAAAAAAAAGGTTCTGATGAACCTAGGGGCAGGACAGGAATAAAGATGACACGGGGAGAGGAAGGGTAGGCTGGGACGAAGTGAGAGAGTGGCATTGATGTATATACACTACCAAATGTAAAATAGCTAGTGGGAAGCAGCTGCATAGCACAGGGAGATCAGCTGGGTGCTTTGTGACCACCTAGAGGGGTGGGATAGGGAGGGTGGGAGGGAGATGCAAGAGGGAGGGGATATGGGGATATATGTATACATATAGCTGATTCACTTTGTTATACAGCAGAAACTAACAACATCGTAAAGCAATTATACTCCCATAAAGATGTTAAAAAAAAAAAAGAAAGTGTATCATCAGGGCCTTCACAGGAGATAGGATTCAACTTGGATGTTTGGAATAAAGAGATTTTAATCACACGGGTTGTGGGCAGGGTTAAGGATAGAGGGCTACTGTGGGGTCCTCTTTCAAGAAACTTGGCAGTAAAGGGAAGGGAACCAACTGGTAGCTAGAAGTTATAGTTTGGGAATCAAGCCTGTGGGCAGTGGGGAAGGAACTAGTGAAAGAGAAGAGACTGAGGTTAAAGGAGATGATTGATGGGGCCCTGAAGGAGGCAGGGGGCCAGAATAAAAGCAGGGCTTGATGGGAGAGGGATGGTTACTTCTCTGAGACAGGAGGGAAGGAGGGACAGATGTGTGTGGATGAGTCAGTCTGTGATGTGTGTGTGTGACTAGGCTTGAGGAAGCTCGTGCCTTCTTTGCAGAGCAGGAGATGAGGTCTCGTGCAGAGAGAGAAGGGGGCATTTCTTGCAGAAGTTAAGGAGATCTTGTACGAATCAGGTGAGGGAAGATGGTGAACACGTGGGGGAAGGCTGTGTCTAGTTTGAAAATCTCTCCTGCTGTAAGCCCCCTGCTTTGTTCCTGGGCACAAAGTGGTTCAACTGGAGAACCACTCTGGTCCAGTAGGAAATTATGCTTCTGATGAAGTGTCTCTGTTAGGTACAATTTGGTAGAGAATTTCCTCAGAGTAGAACCTGGACAGTGACAGCATATCCTGAACTATCACGTAACATTTGAGGCACTAAAATTTCATCGTTGTTTCTTTGTCCATTGGCAGAAGCTGCCCAGGTGCTCACCTGGTTGCTTGGAGAGAATGAGGCAATGTATTTATAATAGAGCAGCTGCTTCAGTCTCACTCATTTGAGCCCCTGTTCAGAATTCATATGTGGGAAAATTGTTTGGAAGGTGCTACAACCAGAGTTGGCGGCCAACAGTTCTGTGTATTATGTGCCAGATGGCCTGGAGAGATGAAGACTTGCCCCGGGGGACTCAAGTTGCCCAACACCTACTCTGCAGAATCTGGTCGGGGATGCTTGGGCCTGGGGGATGTTGCCATTTTGTAATCATCTCCATGTTAGCTGGCTTTGCTGGCCAAACCATCAGGCCAGCTGGTGGCTTCTCTTTGGCAGTGGTTTTAAGAAAAGGATTTCTTTTATAAAGACAATGGACTTTTTCATCTATGTTTGAATGGATTTGGGCTCTCTCTTCCACTGCTGAATTGTTTGTCCAATTAAAAAAAAAAGAAAGTGAACAAGGACACGTAATTCTCAATCTCTCTGTAACTTCTGATTCTAAGTCTACAGGGTAAAAGGGCTCTGCTTTGTACCTGCTGGATATAACCATTTCTGAATAATTTTTTATGTTGAAATATCATGTTGTAAATAGGGATGGGATGATTTTAGAAGCATTGGTTAATGTTTTCACAAGTTTCGTATCAGAAAAGGTTTATACCAGTATAAAATAAGACAAAGCACAAATTACTAGGCATCTAGTCATATAATGTTTTTTGGCATGAGTGCAGTAAATAATTTTATATAAATTTTTAGCCTTTTTTAAAATTCCAGGAACAAAATAACTGGGTCCTTTTGGGGGAATTATCTTGTTCTGAAAGTTGTTTCTTTTTAACAGAAAAGACAAACTTGATTATCTCATTGTTTATAAAATAGAAAAAAGTGAATTAAAACTTAGTTAATGGGATAATCCACTGCTTTAGGCTTTCCCTGCATTTCTGGCTAAATAGTGTGTTTATTTTGCTTATGAAAACTTAATTTGCTAGTTATAGGCACACATATCCAAAAAGAAGCATGCATGAAAAAGGTTCATAGATGTTGTTAAATGGAAAAAGCGAGTTATAATATGTATAGTATGGCTCCCAAACCTATAAAAAAAAAAGTAGTATAGGCATACACAAATACAGAGATATTTGTATGTATGTAAATAATTGGAAGGAATTCTGAGTTTTAATTTCATTTTTCATTGACTCTGTTTTTGCATTTACTGTTTTCCTAAATGGAGTTACTTCTCGTGTGTGGGCAGATGAGAGTAGACTCTTAAGGAACATGGTGCTTCTCAGATGAGGGTGAGGGCTGAAGCCTCCTGATGAAGTTGAAGTGCTGAGAGGTGTCACGGTATTTCCAGGGTGGGCATAATACTGCAAGATTGGAAGCCTGAAATAACTGAACACTATTGCTTCCCTAAAAATAAAATGTATATTCTGTACATTTATTTATTCTCAATTGTTTTATTGTCAGTATTCTGGATTTGAGGTTTGGATAAAATTTCACTTATTCAGAAAACAATTATTAAAAATAAAGGGAATTTCCAAGTGATGAATACAAACAGCAATTTGTTAACCTGTGGAAAATGTACTTGATTTGAAGTCAAACAAATCACATCCACTTCATTAACAGGTATTCTAATGAGATGGTGGTTTAGGAAAGAAAAATGGAAAACGCCCAGGGAAGAACGACCATACAGCACATATTGTCACTGTGTATCTTTGCCTCATCTTATGCCCATCACAAACATGCATGTTTTGGGGTGTGTTAAATTATTACAGAAGAGGTGCCAAGGGCTGCACAGATTCATAAGTAACAGATTATCATAGCAAAGACATTTTATTGCAGCCTAGGAGCCAACACTGTCTGATTTCTGAAGACTTAAAACACACCTACAATTTAGAGTAGGCCTCAGGGGGCTTCCCTGGTGGTGCAGTGGTTAAGAATCTGCCTGCCAATGCAGGGGACATGGGTTCGAGCCCTGGTCTGGGAAGATCCCACATGTTGCGGAGCAACTAAGCCCGTGCGCCACAGCTACTGAACCTGCACTCTAGAGCCTGCGAGCCACAACTCTGAAGCCCACGTGCCACAGCTACTGAAGCCTGCGCGCCTAGAGTCCGTGCTCCGCAGCAAGAGAGGCCACCGCAATGAGAAGCCCGCACACCGCAATGAAGAGTAGCCCCCGCTCTCCGCAACTAGAGAAAGCCCACGCGCAGCAACGAAGACCCAACGCAGCCAAAAATAAATAAATAAATGAAATAAATCTATTAAAGCAGGCCTCAGGGAAGCCTGTGGTGAGACATCCAGCCCAAGGCAATTTATTGGCAGAATTAAATTCTGGCTAATTTCCTTAGTGCCTGTGTGGCCAGCGCTCTCATTAACTGCAGTAGTTACCAATGGAAAATACATCTTTCAGTGAGGGCACTTTGCTGAAGTGGAGCCAGCCTCCTGCAAAGTGCCTGGAAGACTGGTTTGGAGTATTCTGAAGTGGTTTGGGTGTCCCCAGAGACTCCCCGGCATGGTACAGTGACTCCTGTTAGGGGCTCCTTTGGCCTCAGTGGAAGTTTCTGAAGTGAGACTGTGTTAACGCCAGGCCCCGTTGCTAAGACAGCTTCTGTGTGTCATTGTGTGGAGGAGGGAGTTCAGCTCTACAGCTCACCTCCCATTGCGGCAAGAGGGATGTGAAAGGGAGAGCAGAGGACCCGGAGGACGATATGAAGTGAAGGAAGTGCAAAGGCTGGAGATGAGTTTGGAGAAGAAGCATGGGCATGGGCATGGGCACTTTGAAGGCAGAAGAGGCTGGAGTCAGGGGTAATGCCGAGCCGGAGAGCACGCAGTTGAGTTCAGGCATCTTAGGAGAGTGTAAGGAAGTGAGAGGAACGGGAGATGAGGTAGAGATGCGAGGTTTGCCGCAGTGAGCTGACGGAAGGGCAGACTGGGGTGGGATGGGGTGGCGTAACATCGAAATGCCTGTGGATTTACAGAGGTGAGTGGTTACCCCCACACACTGGATTTTAGAACCTTCTCTGTGGTGACTTCCACATTTTTACTCAACAAAGCCCCACTGTGCTCTTGTGTTTTCTCTTTGCCAGTGTAATGGACAGAGGGGATGTGCATTTCATAAGTGACACTCAAGTAATGGCTACGTTTATCTGTGGTCTCTAAATTGGCCAACAGCTTAATGCAATGGGACAGGACGGGGAGTAGGGGTGCAGGAAGATGACTTTGGTCAGACTGGAGAACTTGTCTGTCAAAGAGGTGTGGGTATCGCACCCCTGGTAAAGGACATGGCAGGAATGCTTTGGGTTGATTCTGGAACAGTTCACATTTTCCTTTCAAGGAAGGGGAGACTAGTTTGCGTATCACTTCAGGCACTGGGGTGATGTCATCCTGGGAAGTGGGGAACTCTGAGATGAAAGTACAGGGTGAATTGAGACCAGAGGTGTCTTTAGAGTCCACGAAAGGGATTGTGATTAGAATCCTGAGAGCACAACTGAAGTCATAAGGATAAAGAGAAGAAAAAAAGGAAAGGTCAAAGAGTTTCCTAAGGATTGTGGTACAGCTCTATGAAATTGAACAAGTTAGAGTAGACATCTTATTGGCAGATGTCTGGAAGAACCAACTAGAATAATTTACTTCATATGCCTAAGAAAAACAGCTGCAGAAAATCAATAAAGGGGCTAGTGAGGAATCAGGATAGAATAGGGAGGCATTTTTAAACGATCTTTCAAGCGCATGAGGCATCAGAGGAAGCTATTACTTCTATTATGACAAATCTGGTGTTTTAGAATGAGAAATTCCACCCTGAGTGACTAGAGCTACAGATATATAGTATATAGTATACTATAGTATATCGTAGAGTGAGCCACAGGCAGCAGATCTGTAAAATTTCAGTGACTCTGTATGATTTTCTTATTTGCATATGCTCTGTGGTTAAACAGAAGGGGCTCATATTCTCACTCACTTTTTTTTTTTATGATGCTTTAGTCTTGGTAATACTTTTTGTGTTAAAATGACTTTTTTTTTTTTTTTTTAAGATACGAGCATTCTTGCTCACCTAATGAACCTCCCTAGCTTGCAGGAATGAAAAGGCAACCTTATGGCTATAGTTTGGAGAGTATAAATGACAGTTTGGGCAAAGTATTCTTAGAATTCTTTCAGTAGTGTCTAATTCACAGACTTAAAAATAATAGGTGATTATCTAAGAGAAGTTTCAATATATACTTCTGTATATAATTGATTGTATTCTTCTATGCATATTTCTTTTTTTTTTAACGTTTTTGTTGGAGTATAATTGCTTTACAATGGTGTGTTAGTTTCTGCTTTATAACAAAGTGAATCAGTTATACATCTATCCCCATATCTCTTCCCTCTTGCATCTCCCTCCCTTCCACCCTCCCCATCCCACCCCTCTAGGTGGTCACAAAGCGCCGAACTGATCTCCCTGTGCTATGCGACTGCTTCCCACTAGGTATCTATTTTCGTTTGGTAGCGTATAAATGTCCATGCCACTCTCTCACTTTGTCCCAGCTTACCCTTCGCCCTCCCCGTGTCCTCAAGTCCATTCTCTAGTAGGTCTGAGTCTTTATTCCCATCTTGCCCCTAGGTTCTTCATGACCGTTTTTTTTTTTTACATTCCATATATATATGTGTTAGCTTATGGTATTTGTTTTTCTCTTTCTGACTTACTTCATTCTGTATGACAGGCGCTAGGTCCATCCACCTCACTACAAATAACTCAATTTCTTTTCTTTTTATGGCTGAGTAATATTCCATTGTATATATGTGCCACATCTTCTTTATCCATTCATCTGTTGATGGACACTTAGGTTGCTTCCATGTCCTGGGTATTGTAAATAGAGCTGCAATGAACATTGTGGTACATGACTCTTTTTGAATTGAATTATGGTTTTCTCAGGGTATATGCCCAGTAGTGGGATTACTGGGTTGTATGGTAGTTCTGTTTTTAGTTTTATAAGGCATCTCCATACTGTTCTCCATAGTGGCTATATCAATTTACATTCCCACCAACAGTGCAAGGGGGTTCCTTTTCTCCACACCCTCTCCAGCATTTATTGTTTCTAGAGTTTTTGATGATGGCCATTCTGACTGGTGTGAGATGATATCTCATTGTTGTTTTGATTTGTATTTCTCTAATGATTAATGAAGTTGAGCATTCTTTCATGTGCTTGTTGGCAGTCTGTATATCTTCTTTGGAGAAATGTCTATTTAGGTCTTCTGCCCATTTTTGAATTGGGTTGTTTGTATTTTTGTTATTGAGCTGCATGAGCTGCTTGTAAATTTTGGAGATTAATCCTTTGTCAGTTGCTTCATTAGCAAATATTTTCTCCCATTCTGAGGGTTTTCTTTTCGTCTTGTTTATGGTTTCCTTTGCTGTGCAAAAGCTTTTAAGTTTCATTAGGTGCCATTTGTTCATTTTTGTTTTTATTTCCATTTCTCTAGGAGGTGGATCAAAAAGGATCTTGCTGTGATCTATGTCATAGAGTGTTCTTCCTATGTTTTCCTCTAAGAGTTTGATAGTGTCTGGCCTTACATTTAGGTATTTGATCCATTTTGAGATTTTTTGTGTGTGTATGGTGTTAGGCAGTGTTCTAATTTCATTCTTTTACATGTAGCTGTCCAGTTTTCCCAGCACCACTTATTGAAGAGACTGTCTTTTCTCCATTGCATATTCTTGCCTCCTTTATCAAAGATAAGATGACCATATGTGCATGGGCTTTTCTCGGGGCTTTCTATCCTGTTCCATTGATCTATATTTCTGTTTTTGTGGCAGTACCATACTGTCTTGATTACTGTAGCTTTGTAGTATAGTCTGAAGTCCAGGAGCCTGATTCCTCCCGCTCCATTTTTCTTTCTCAAGATTGCTTTGGCTATTCGGGGTCTTTTGTGTTTCCATACAAATTGTGAAATTTTTTTTTCTAGTTCTGTGAAAAATACCATTGGTCATTTGATAGGGATTGCATTGAATCTGTAGATTGCTTTGGGTAGTAGAGTCATTTTCACAATGTTTGTTCTTCCAATCCAAGTACATGGTATATCTTTCCATCCGTTTGTATCATCTTTAATTTCTTTCATCAGTGTCATAATTTTCTGCATATAGGTCTTTTGTCTCCTTAGGTAGGTTTATTCCTAGGTATTTTATTCTTTCTGTTGCAATGGTAAATGGGAGTGTTTTCTTAATTTCACTTTCAGATTTTTCATCATTAGTGTATAGGAATGCAAGAGTTTCTGTGCATTAATTTTGTATCCTGCTACTTTACCAAATTCATTGATTAGCTCTAGTAGTTTTCTGGTAACATCTTTAGGATTCTCTTTGTATAGTATCATGTCATCTGCAAGCAGTGACAGCTTTATTCTTCTTTTCTGATTTGGGTTCCTTTTATTTCTTTTTCTTCTCTGATTGCTGTGGCTAAAACTTCCAAAAGTATGTTGAATAATAGTGGTGAGAGTAGGCAACCTTGTCTTTTTCCTGATCTTAGTGGAAATAGTTTCAGTTTTTCACCATGGAGGATGAAGTTGGCTGTGGGTTTGTCATATATGGCCTTTATTATGTAGAGGTAAGTTCCCTCTATGCCTACTTTCTGGAGGGTTTTTATCATAAATGGGTGTTGAATTTTTTCAGTAGCTTTCTCTGCATCTATTGAGATGATCATATGGTTTTTCTCCTTCAATTTGTTAATATAGCATATCACATTGATTGATTTGCATATATTGAAGAATCCTTGCATTCCTGGGATAAACCCCACTTGATCATGGTGTATGACCCTTTTAATGTGGTGTTGGATTTTATTTGCTAGTATTTTGTTCAGGATTTTTGCATCTATGTTCCTCAGTGATATTGGTCTGTAGCTTTTTTTGTGTGTGTGACATCTTTGTCTGGTTTTGGTATCAGGGTGATGGTGGCCTTGTAGAATGAGTTTGGGAGTGTTTTGGAAGAGTTTGAGAAGGATAGCTGTTAGCTCTTCTGTAAATGTTTGATAGAATTCCCCTGCGAAGTCATCTGGTTCTGGGCTTTTGTTGTTTGGAAGATTTTTAATCACAGTCTCAATTTCAGTGCTTGTGATTGGTCTGTTCATACTTTCTATTTCTTCCTGGTTCAGTCTCGTAAGGTTGTGCATTTCTAAGAGTTTGTCCATTTCTTCCAGTTTGTCCCTTTTATTGACATATAGTTGCTTGTAGTAATCTTTCATGTTCCTTTGTATTTCTGCATTGTTAGTTATTACTTCCCTTTTTTCATTTCTAATTCTATTGATTTGAGTCTTCTCCCTTTTTTTCTTGATGAGTCTGGCTAATGGTTTATCAAGTTTGTTTATCTTCTCAAAGAACCAACTTTTAGTTTTATGATCTTTGCTATTGTTTCCTTCATTTCTTTTTCATTATTTCTGATCTGATCTTTATGATTTCTTTCCTTCTGCTAACTTTGGGGGTTTTTTGTTCTTCTTTCTCTAATTGCTTTCCGTGTAAGGTTAGGTTGTTTATTTGAGGTGTTTCTTGTTTCTTAAGGTAGGATTGTATTGCTATAAACTCCCTCTTAATACTGCTTTTGCTACATCGCATAGGTTTTAGGTCATCGTGTTTTCATTGTCATTTGTTTCTAGGTATTTTTTGGTTTCCTCTTTGATTTTTTCAGTGATCTCTTGGTTATTAAGTAGTGTATTGTTTAGCCTCCATGTGTTTGTATTTTTTACAAAATTTTTTCCTGTAATTGATATCTGGTCTCATAGCATTGTGGTCAGAAAAGGTACTTGATATGATTTCAATTTTCTTAAATTTACCACGGCTTGACTTGTGACCCAAGATATGATCTATCCTGGAAAAGTTCCATGAGCACTGGAGAAGAAAGTGTATTCTGTTGTTTTTGGATGGCATGTCCTATAAATATCAATTAAGTCTGTCTTGTTTAATGTATCATTTAAAGCTGTGTTTCCTTATTTATTTTCATTTTGGTTGATCTGTCCATTGGTGAAAGTGGGGTGTTAAAGTCCCCTACTATGATTGTGTTACTGTTGATTTCCCCTTTTATGGCTGTTAGTATTTGCCTTATGTATTGAGGTGCTCCTATGTTGGGTGCATAAATATTTACAATTGTTATATCTTCTTTTTGGATTGATCCCTTGAACATTATGTAGTGTCCTTCTTTGTCTCTTGTAATAGTCTTTTTCTTAAAGTCTATTTTGTCTGATATGAGAATTGCTACTGCAGCTTTCTTTTGATTTCCATTTGTATGGAGTATCTTTTTACATCCCCTCACTTTCAGTCTGTATGTGTCCCTAGGTCTGAAATGGGTCTCTTGTAGACAACATATATATGGGTCTCGTTTTTGTATCCATTCATCCAGTCCATGTCTTTTGGTTGGAGCATTTAATCCATTTACATTTAAGGTTATTATTGATATGTATGTTCCTATTACTATTTTCTTAATTGTTTTGGGTTTGTTATTGTAGGCCTTTCCTCCTCTTGTGTTTCCTGCCTAGGTAAGTTCCTTTAGCATTTGTTATAAAGCTAGTTTGGTGGTGCTGAATTCCCTTAGCTTTTGCTTGTCTGTAAAGGTTTTTATTTCTCCATGAAATCTGAATGAGATCCTTGCTGGATAGGGTAATCTTGGTTGTAGGTTTTTCCCTTTCATCATTTTAAATATGTCCTGCCACTCCCTTCTGGCTTGCAGAGTTTCTGCTGAAAGATCAGCTGTCAACCTTATTGGAATTCCCTTGTATATTATTTGTTGTTTTTCTCTTGCTGCTTTTAATATTTTTTTCTTTGTATTTAATTTTTGATAGTTTGCTTAATATGTGTCTTGGTGTGTTTCTCCTTGGATTTATCCTGTATGGGACTCTATGCGCTTCCTGGAGTTGATTACCTATTTCCTTACCCATATTAGGGAAGTTTTTAACTATAATCTCTTCAAATATTTTCTCAGTCCCTTTCTTTTTCTCTTCTTTTTTTGGGACCCCTATAATTCGAATGTTGGTGTGTTTAATATTGTCCCAGAGGTTTCTGAGACTGTCCTTAATTCTTTTCATTCTTTTTTCTGTATTCTGCTCTGCAGTAGTTATTTCCACTATTTTATCTTCCAGGTCACTTATCCGTTCTTCTGCCTCAGTTATTCTGCTATTGATCACTTCTAGAGAATTTTTATTTTCATTTATTGTGTTGTTCATCATTGTTTGTTTGCTCTTTAGTTCTTCTCGATCCTTGTTAAAAGTTTCTTGTATTTTCTCCATTCCATTTCCAAGATTTTGGATCATCTTTACTCTCATTATTCTGATTTCTTTTTTAGGTAGACTGCCCATTTCCTCTTCATTTGTTAGGTCTGCTGGGTTTTTACCTTGCTCCTTCATCTGCTGTGTGTTTCTTTGTCTTCTCGTTTTGCTTAACTTACTGTGTTTGGGGTCTCCTTTTTGCAGGCTGCAGGTTTGTAATTCCCATTGTTTTTGGTGTCTGCCCCCAGTGGCTAAGGTTGTTTCAGTGGGTTATGTAGGCTTCCTGGTGGAGGGGACTAGTGCCTGTGTTCTGGTGGATGAGGCTGGATCTTGTCTTTTTGGTGGGCAGGTCCACGTCTGGTGGTGTGTTTTGGGGGTGTCTGTGACCTTATTATGATTTTAGGCAGCCTCTCTGCTAATGGGTGGGATTGTGTTCCTGTCTTGCTAGTTTGTGGCATAGGGTGTCCAGCACTGTAGCTTGCTGGTTGTTGAGTGGAGCTGGGTCTTGGCGTTGAGATGGAGATCTCTGGGAGATTTTCTCTGTTTGATATTACATGGAGCTGGGAGGTCTCTGCTGGACTGATGTCCTGTACTTGGCTCTCCCACCTCAGAGGTACATCCCTGATGCCTGGCTGGAGCACCAATAGCCTGTCATCCACATGGCTGTTTATCTTGTATTGGGCTGTAAATTCACAGAACTTGCGATATTTCATCTGAAGCAGGATAAATGTTTCCTCCCCTTTGTCAGCTTCACCAGTTTTCCTGGGATACTGTCTACAGGCTCCAGAGTGAGCCGGGGTGTCCCAGAGAGTCTCACTTGGTCACCGGAAACTGTAGGCGAGGAAAATAATTTTCCCTCTACCCATTATAGAGAGTGCCCAGCTGAGGCCCCTTTCCTCGAGTGCCCCTCCTAAATGGATGAACTTTTCTTGGTTAAAAGCTCTCCCCTGTGGCCACCATAACTCAAGATCATCCTTGGTCAGGTTACCTGCTGTGCAGCCTTAAAATAAAATTTTATTCACCCGAGACCTCACACGGGCCCAGCCCAGTTTCAGTCAGACCTAGTCCGAGGCTGGACCCGGCCGGTGCTTCTGTATTTCTTTTTTACGTTATTATGAAAACAACTTTACTGTACCATAAGGTTAAAGTTATTAATATCTCTTGCTTTCTAGTTTCTATAGCTATAGGGCAATACTGACATCTTATTTTTAGGATATACTTTTAAATAAAATTTGAAAATTCTAGATACTGGAACATCTAAGTCTTTTTGGCCATGCCACAGGGCATGTGGGATCTTAGTTCCCCAACCAGGGATGGAACCCACACCCCCTGCAGTAGAAACTCAGAGTCTTAACCCCTGGACCACCAGGGAAGTCCCTAGGTTTGTTTCTGTGTGTGTGTGTGTGTGTGTGTGTGTGTGTGTGTGTGTGTGTGTGTGTTTTGCTTCTAGTATCTGAATCCCTTCCCTATGTTACTGGAGGTTCTAAAAGTTAAAAATGATTGATGCTTAATTTCCCAGCTTTCCACGCAGCTATGATATAGACTTGTGACTGAGAAATGGCCAATCAGATGCATCTACCATGGACTTCAAATTGGTAGAGAATAACAGAGAAGCAGGAAAATTGGGGAGTCTTTTTCAGCAGCAGGAATAGTGACAGCAACCGTCACTTCACAGGGGCAGCAGGGACAGCAGTGCCAAGGGTGGTAGGGCATTGAATGCTTGGTAGTGTGTCACTGGTGAGTTCTGTGGTACAAGTTTGTTTAGCAGTGGTTCTGGCTGCCTGGTTTTCCTTTTTCCTGCTCATTTTCTCGTCTTGGTCTTCTAGTCTTTGCTGTGACTTTGTGAGCTACCCAAAGTCCTTCCAATAAATCTCACTTTTACCTAAATCAGGTATTCATTGTCTGTTACTTACTGTTGCATTTTACATTTGTAGGTTTACCACACTGAACTGAGGAACCCAGGTTTTTCTTTCAGTTCTGTGACTAGATAAGAGGGTGACCAACAGTCCTGGTTTGCCCAGGACTGAGGGGGTTCCTGGGACACATAACTTGTAGGCGGGTCCCTGTGTTGAGCAGGTCAACCCTACTCAGCAGCCAGGTGACCTTAGACATGTTTCAAACTTGTTTTATCTGTTTCTTCGTCTGTAAAATAGAGGGGCACCTGTTATTATGAAATTCAAATCAGTTGATATGAATGTCGTTTTTGCAACATATAATCGGCCAAACAAAAGCAAGGTGGCATTATTGTTGAGTCGTTCTAGACCAGAGTCCTCAGTGTGACCCCTTAGTCAGTGCCAAAGTGTGGTTCCAGGACCATCTGTATGAGAAGAACCTGTTAAAATACACAGTAAATGTTCAAATACGTCTTAAAAATGCAGATTCCTGGGTTCCATTCCAGACCTACTGATCAAACATTTCTGGGAGTTAACTCCCAGTAATCTGAGTTTTAAAAAGTTTAAATTGAAAAAAAAAAAAGGTTAAAGTAGAACTTTAAAAAGTTTTCAGATGATTCTAATCCACACTAAAATTGGACGATCCCGCCTCAAGAGGAGAAGAAAGAGTGTGTAGACCACCTTCCTTGCCCTTCTTACTGCCCTGAGTTCTCTGTTCTGGAGACCACATGTTACATCCTTGCTGCTCAAAAGTGTGGACTATGGACCAGCAACATTGGCATCACCCGGGCACTTGCTAGAACTCTAGACGCTGAGGCCCCATCCCAGTCCTACTGAATCAGAATGTGCAATTTAACAAGATCTCCAGGGGACCGGCATGCACTTTAAAGTCTGTGAAGCACTGATCCAAGTTAAGTTAGTGTCAAAGAGCAGGGGAAGAATTTACCTGTCAGGTGTAAGGTGTTGGGCCCAGTAGGTAACCCTCTCCTTTTCCCCAAGCTCTCAACCAACTGAGACACCAGGATGCCAACTTTTTTAGTGAGAAAAGCTGTGTTGGGGCACATGACTTAGGTGGAGTCAAGTTTGCTTATTGACTTGTTCCTGTATTGAATGTAACCTCCCAAATGTCGGGCCTCCCCCAGCAGGTCTGCCCGACTAAGCTCCCCCATGGAGGGGGCAACAGACTAGCACACACCCTCCTTGCAGGCAGACAGTGCAAAGGAGAGAAGGGATCCAGCCGGGACTGCCAAGTATCCACTTCCCAGCCCTCCGGCCAGTTCCCACACCTCCTTGCCGGGAGGAAAGCCACCTTGCTCCACCAGGTGCTCCTTCTAACATCAGGATGTAAAAAGCGACCCAGAGGGCTTTTGTCCCTTGGGCGACCATGAGTCACGTTGAGCAGTCTGGCCAGGTGGCTTCAGAGTCACTGTGGCACAGGGTCTTGAATGCCACCTTGTGGAGTCCGGGCAGGCAGCCCCTCTCCCCTCCTCAGCTGCCTCTTTCTTCTGTCTCCACATTACGTGCTGGTTTTGCACAGCTGCCAAGGCTGGGGAACCCCATGGAAACCCAGGTGGTGGCTACATCTGCAGATAAACTTCTGGAGGCGGGAGCCAGTTAGTGAACTGTACGCACATTTTTGAGAAGAGAGGGCTGCATTTCACCTCTTGCTAAGATCAGGTCACCTTGGAATCTTCCTTTAGTCCATGAAGCTGCTTTTCTTCCATGTGTAGGTGTCTCACCTCCACTACACGAAAATGGCTCTAACTCAGACTGATTGCTTAATTTCTAACCGTGTGTTAGTGATATGCAAAACTAGGCTTTGAACCCCAGTGTGTCTAGCATCATCTAATCGTTTAATTGACCATAATGATTTTATTATCTGGGTTTTAAAACGGGACAATTGGCAATTTTTTCAGAGTGCTTCCAGGTTGATTACATATGGAAAGGGGAGGAGGTATGTAATATCTATACACCCAGTAACTGCTTTTTCAAATTACATTCATTCCTCTTTATTTTATTTGAAAGTGTAGGGAGTTCAGTATAGTTCAAGGAAAGCATTGTGGTAAACAGCCAGCTTAAATGTGAGCAGTGTAAAGAGCAGCAGCTTGCAGAAATATTGCTATAGATACTAAGACTGTATCCTGCCTCGATACAGACCCCACATAATTGAATCATGTTCAATAGAACGCCATTACAAAACCGAACTTATTTGCAATGCTAATGTGGGGAAGACAGCTGTCACAGGGAATTAAATATGATCATTCAGAGCTTGAATAAATGAGGTGTCCTTTATCTTCTGGCTGTGTTGCAGGCTGCTTGAAGAACACAAATAAATGATACTGTTGCAGTAACCAGCCCGTGGTTTTGTTTTTTAGTCATAGAAATATGAGAGCGATGGGGGCGGGGGCGGGGAGAAAGAGAGACAGAAAAGAAGCTTGGCAGTTAAATACAGGTAAGTGGGCAAAGAGTTTATCTCCCCCTTCCCCCTCAGAAACTATGGATGCAAGGACATAATCAAAATTCTATTTTTGATGCCTGAAATAGATTTTAATTCTATTAAAGATTCTTATCAAGATTCATCCCTTCTCCTTTAAGACTCAAATCACAGCCAACTCACAAAGGAGGCTGAATGTGAAAGGGTAGAGTGGGGAGTAAACAAAGCTAATCCTTTTGTCCCTTCCCCAAGGCCTTCCTTCTCATCCAAATAGGATAATAAAGATGACAGAGAACTTTTTCATGGATAATCAATCTGCCAATGAGCATAAAAGGTACTTGGATCAGTGCTAGTTTAAAAAATGTCATTAATTATCCAATGAACAGAAAAGAAGGCTTCCTTTGATTGGATCTGAGCGAGCTATCTACAAATGATTCTTCTTATGTTAATAACATGGAGATACTAAACTGTCATCTTTTTGATACCTTAAAAAAGTTAGAAACAGTCATTAAAACAGCACTTTTAAGATCATTTCCAGATAGAATATCTAATGCAGGTAATTCTAGAACATGGGTTATTACTCTGAAATTACATGACACTGGTTGAGAGAGAAAACCCGGCGTCCAGTGAGCAGTGGCTGGAGAGAGGCCAGTTGGGCTTTCCTTATGGCAGACAGCTGCTGGTGCAAACTGACACCTCAGAGGTCTGGGAAAAAGAGTCCAGTTCTTGGTTTTTGGTCTTCTCTGTAAGCTATCAGTGAAGTTAGCAGTCATTAAAAAAAAAAAAAAAAAGTAGTAAAAGAGAAATTAAAAAGATTGTATGTGTTTGTATCTGTTTTTGTATAGCCTAAGAAACTTACCATTGGCTATTCTGTGTCTTGTGGTATATGAATTGTTTATGCAGCATATAAACTCAATTCAAGAAGGTATTATATTTTTAGTTTCTTCTGAGTGCCTTAGTGCCATTGCTCTGTTAATTCTGACAGGTTGGTTTTGAGCATTTGGGAAATATTTTAGAAATGGAATATGGATACTTAACTGGACTTCTAAGCATTTGTAGTGTGGCAGAGCTGTAAATGAGGATTATTGCTCCAAACTCACAATCTAAGACCTTTCCCCCAGGGCTTGTATATTTTGGGGTGTTTAAAAATCTATTCCTTTTGACAAGGGCCAACTGTATAGCACAGGGAACTCTGCTCAATGTTACGTGGCAGCCTGGATGGGAGGGGAGTCTGGTGGACAATGGATACATGTATATGTATGGCTGAGTCGCTTTGCTGTGCACCTGAAACTATCACAACATTGTTAATTGGCTATACTCCAATATAAAATAAAAAGTTAAAAAAATCATCTTTTTTTAATTAAAAAAATCTATTCCTTTTGAGAGAAGACTGCTGGTGGGCTGTTTACTGTGATGGGCAAGGGAAAAGAACATTGACCTTAAGATTCTAAAAGAGTTCTCTAGAACCTTGGCTTGGAAGGAACTTTATGGAGTCACAACATCTTAGTGCCTATGCTGGGAAATCTTCTCCTAACCTACTGAATACAGAAGTCGTCCTGTATTCAGGGTTTCTTACTTATTAGAAGCCTGAATAATTTAGAATGGGACTAAGTAGGTGTTCTGGCTGGATCCTTAAACTCCTGTTTCTGAAAAGGATTTTTCTATCTGATTTCAAATATCATACATGTTTATAGTAAAAAAAAATTCAAACAATACAGAAATGTATGCTGTAGTAAGTGAAAGTCCCACCTAATTCCAGCCTTCCAGAGATAATAACTATAGATAGTCTCATGCATATCATTTCAACATTTTTTCCTGTGTATACACAAATCTTTTTTTCCCCCTAAGTTGTATGAATGGTATAATTCCACATGTTTTATTCACTTAGTTGTATGTCACAGGCGTCTTTTCATATCTGCACATACAGATCTTCTTAATTAAAAAAAATAACCAAATAATATTCTGTTGTGCATAATCATATTTATTATAATTTAACCCAGGGGTTGACAAACTATGGCCTGCAGGCCAAATCCTGACCCCTCTCCCACCTGTTCATGTTGTACTGGAACATAGCCATCCTCATTTGTTTGTGTACTATCTGTGGCTGCTTTACTACTACAAAGGCAGAGTTGAGTGGCTGTAACAGAGACTGTATTGCCTGCAAATCTGAAAGTATTTACTAAACAGGCCTTTACAGAAAAGGTTTACCAACTTGTGATTTAACCAATCGTCTATTAGTTGGATGTGGTAGATTGTTTCTCATTTTGCGCCATGAAAACTAATGCCGTAATGAATGTATTTGTAAGTCCATCTTTGTGTATTCACTCACTATTTCTTTAGGATGAATTCTAAGAAGTGGGACTGCCGAGTGATGCCCTAACTTTTATAGACAATTGAGTTCTAGTTAACACATTCCTACCCTAAGTGGTGCGCTGTAAAAGCCGATTCTTAGTGGCATAGATTTTACAGTCAGGCAGACCTGAATGCACATTTTGGTTCTACAGTTGGTAGCTGAGTGATTGCATAGGTTCTCTGAGCGCAAACAACAGAAATCAAGTCCAGTTAATTGAAGCAAAGAGATTTATTGGATGTTGTACAGTAAAAGGTTAGCTCAGTAGGCTGAGGCTGCTCAAGCCTTGCCCATTTCAAGAAAGATGGGTCTTCAGAAGACAGATCTCCTGGGAGATAAACTCTTGAGTCCTTGGAATATCCTGCCTGAAAAGAGTATTTTTGTATTTCTGAGGCCTTGGGTCATACTGTATCAGTTTAACCAGATAGTTATTAATGCCAACAATGTGACTTATAGTGAATACCATTTTTGTTTGCCTGAAGACCTGGGCTGCATTGTATTAGTTTGACCCTCTGGGGGCCTGGAGACTGAGTAGCTATTGTCATTCACACAGGTGCTACATGCCTATGTGACTGACCCTTGTATCACAAGGATGGGCCAAAAAGTTCCTTCAATTTTTAAGTAAAAATAAAAGACACAATTTTCATTTTCACTAAGAGCTTTATTGAATAACGTATGTGCCATTTTGTTCCACTACCTTCTGCCATTTTTCAGGCAACTACATAATTCCATCTTCCCAAAACTTTTTATCTTTTTGAGCAAAAAACTGTTCAGGTGCCTTTTACAGTATTCCAGGGAATTGAAATTTTTTCCCATTAAGAGAATTTTGTGAAGACCGAAATAAATGGAAATCTGAAGGTGCAACGTCTGGTGAATACAGCAGATGAATCAGAACTTCCCAGCCAAGCTATAACAGATTTTGCCTGGTCATCAAAGAAACATGCGGTCTTGCGTTATCCTGATGGAAGATTATGCATTTTCTGTTGACTAATTCCAGACGCTTTTCGTTGAGGGCTGCTTTCAGTTGGTCTAATTGGGAGCAGTACTTGTTGGAATTAATCGTTTGGTTTTCCGGAAGGAGCTCATAATAGAGGACTGCTCTCCAATCCCACCATAGATACAACATCACCTTCTTTGGATGAAGACTGGCCTTTTGTGTGGTTGTTGGTGGTTCATTTCGCTTGCCCCATGATCACTTCCATTCCACATTATTGTAATTGTACAGTATCCACTTTTCATCGCCCATCACAATTTGTTTTAAAAATGGAATGTTTTTGTTGTGTTTAAGTAGAGAATCAATCGCATGTGGAAATACGGTCAAGAAGGTTTCTTTCACTTAACTTATATGGAACCCAAACATCAAAGCGATGAATATAACCAAGCTGGTGCAAATGATTTTCCACGCTTGATTTGGATATTTTGAGTGTGTTGGCTATCTCCCGCATGCTAAAACGTTGACTGTTCTCTATTAATGTCTCTATTTGATGGCTATCAACTTCAACCGGTCTACCTGACCATGGAGCATTGTCTAGTCAGAAATCTCCAGCACGAAACTTCAGAAACCACTTTTGACATGTTCGATCAGTCACAGCACCTTCTCCATACACTGCACAAATCTTTTTTTTTTTGCATTTCAGTTGTGTTTTTACCTTTCTTGAAATAATAAAGCATAATATGCCAAAAATGTTGCTTTTTTCTTCCATCTTCAATATTAAAATGACTACACAAAAATTCACCAATTTTGATAACTTTTTCTTAAATGCACGCTGATATGACAGCTGTCACATGCAATCTAACAAAATTGTTTTGAATGAAGTTAAAGACAACTAAGCGCTACTAGAGCCATTGTATGGAAAAAACCAAACGAACTTTTCAGCCAACCCAATAAAAACCCCAGACACTGAGGCTTCCCTTGGTGACCTTCCCTGGTTGGTACTGTCATGTGTACTGTGGGGAGAATTAAGCACTGTCCATGCAACTCCCCTGGGAAAAAAGAACTAGGAGCTTGCTCCTGCTTCACCCTAGACTTCACCCCAGGTGTCTTTTTCCCTTGCTGATTTTAATCTGTATCCTTTTGCTGTAATAAACCATAACCATGAGTATAACAGATTTTCTGAGTTCTTCTAGCAAATCTTCAAAACTGAAGGTGGTCTTGTGGACCCCTGGCTTAGATACATGTAGTGAGTAGCTCATGTGTATGTCATGTGTGTAATGAGAAGGCTAGAGAATGAGGCTTAGCATCATGAAAGAACCTGCACAAAGAGCATGCTTCACTATACTTCTTGTCAGGCCAGGACCACTGGAATGATCAGGGTCTACTATTTTTGTGTTTTGGGCACCCTACTGATGAGTAGTGTTCCAGGAGAATTCCAGCTTAGGGCATGTGCTGCCCATGCCATCTTGCTGTGCTGATGGTGGGAGGATGGATCTGACTGTGTAAAGCTCTAGGACCTTTGACTGCTCTTATGGGAAAACAGTGCACACATCTCAATCAGCAAACACTCATCATCTATCATCTACTGCTCTGGGCCCTGGGGATATGTTGAAGAACAGGAAAAGGTAATTCTTCAAAAAGGTATTGATGTGTATTTACAAAGGAGTAATGGATGCTGGGTAGCCAAAAAATAGCAACTGTCCACTTCAGTGTTTAAACGACTCAATCTTTCTAAGTTTCAGTTTCCTGTAAAATGAGGCTAAGAATGACTGTCTAGACTGTTGTATAGATTCTCTGAGATGATCTTTATGCTCGGCACACAGAAAACAATAAATGGTGATTATTGTTGTGTCTAAGAATGAGAGTTCTGAATTCTGAAGTTAAACTTCCAGGGTTCAAATTCTAGCTGCTTGTTAGCTCTTGATCTTATATACGTTATTGAACTTCTCTGAATCGGAATGTCTTCATGAATGTGCAGCCTGGCAGTTACACGGGTCTTGCACTTGGTTTAGTGCTCTGCTACTGGTGCAGCCTTGAAATTATTAATGATTTTTGAACAAGGGGCCCTGCATTTTCATCTTGCACAGGGCCCTGGAAATTATCTAGCTGGTCCTGTCTCTGAGCTTCAGTGTCCTCATGCAAAATGGAGATAATAATATATACCACATTATTTTTCAATGGTCTCATTTTTAACTCTTGGTTTAAAAGTTTTTATCCTTTTCCATTTATCTCCTTTTCAGATATAATATTATGACACTGTGCTCGTATGGGTCCATTTCATTTATTTTATGGAAAGAAAGCCAACTCCATTTCCTATGGGAAAGTGATATCTTAGTAAGTCAAAGCATACACAGTCTCACAGTTCACAGTGAATACTCAAGCACTGAATGTTTCAACATCTTTCACAGACGACCCAGTGTTTATTTATATAAGGAAATTGTTGCATTTAAAACTGAAGATATAACAAAATGTAGAACAATTCATAAACTTGTATAAGAGAAATATAGTCGGCCCTTAAAGATTGGTGCTTTGATGTAGAGCAGGGTATGAAAGCAAACTCCAGTCCTGTTAAATGCCTTCTTAGAAATAATTCTTGCAATTTAGGTGCCTGACGTCTAGGGCAGAGGGAAATAAAGAACTATGTCCCACTATACAGGAAAAAGTAAATTTGAATGAAAGATTGAAAAGGAATAAACCATTTCTGAGTGTTACTAGCACAATAGCATAGTTGTCTTTTTTTTTTAACATCTTTATGGGAGTATAATTGATTTACAGTGTTGTGTTAGTTTGGGCTGTATAATAAAGTGAATCAGCTATATGTATACATATATACCCATATCCCCTCCCTCTTGTGTCTCCCTCCCACCCTCCCTATCCCACCCCTCTAGGTGGTCACAAAACACTGAGCAGATCTTCCTGTGTGATGCAGCTGCTTCACACTAGCTATCGATTTTACATTTGGTAGTGTACATATGTCCATGCCACTCTCTCACTTCGTCCCAGCTTAGCATTGCCCCTCCCCACGACGTTTACTCCATTCTCTACATTTGCGTCTTTATTCCTGTCCTGCCCCTAGGTTCATCAGCACCATTTTTTTTTTTTTTAGATTCCATATATACGTGTTAGCATATGGTATTTGTTTTTCTATTTCTGACTTACTTCACTCTGTATGACAGACTCTAGGTCCATCCACCTCACTGCAAATAACTCAATTTTCTTTCTTTTTATGGCTAATATTCCATTGTATATATATGTGCCACATCTTCTTTATCCATTCATCTGTCGATGGACACTTAGGTTGCTTCCATGACCTGACTACTGTAAATAGTGCTGCAGTGAACATTGTGGTACATGACTCTTTTTGAATTATGGTTTTCTCAGGGTATATGCCCAGTAGTGGGATTGCTGGGTCATATGGTAGTTCTAATTTTAGTTTTTTAAGGAACCTCCATACTGTTCTCCATAGTGGCTGTATCAATTTACATTCCTACCAAGAGTGCAGGAGGGTTCCTTTTCTCCACACCCTCTTCAGCATTTATTGTTTGTAGATTTTTGATGATGGCCGTTCTGACTGGTATGAGTGATACCTCACTGTAGTTTTGATTTATATTTCTCTCTAATGATTAGTGATGCTGAGCATCCTATCATGTGTTTGTTGGCAGTCTGTATATCTTCTTAGGAGAAATGTCTATTTAGTTCGTCTGCCCATTTGTGGATTGGGTTTTTTTTTTTTTTTTTTTTTGACATTGAGCTGCATGAGCTGCTTGTAAATTTTGGAGATTAATCCTTTGTCAGTTGCTTTATTTGCAAATATTTTCTCCTATTCTGAGGGTTTTCTTTTCATCTTGTTTATTGTTTCCTTTGCTGTGCAAAAGCTTTTAAGTTTCATTAGGTCCCATTTGTTTATTTTTGTTTTTATTTCCATTTCTCTAGGAGGTGGGTCAAAAAGGATCTTGCTTTGATTTATGTCATAGAGAGTTCTGCCTATGTTTTCCTCTAAGAGTTTGATAGTGTCTGGCCTTACATTTAGGTCTTTAATCCATTCTGAGCTTATTTTTTGTGTATGGTGTTAGGGAGTGTTCTAATTTCATTCTTTTACATGTAGCTGTCCAGTTTTCCCAGCACCACTTATTGAAGAGGCTGTCTTTTCTCCATTGTATATTCTTGCCTACTTTATGAAAAATAAGGTGGCCATATGTGCATGGGCTTATCTCTGGGCTTTCTATCATGTTCCATTGATCTACATTTCTGTTTTTGTGGCAGTACCATACTGTCTTGATTACTGTAGCTTTGTAGTATAGTCTGAAGTCAGGGAGCCTGATTCCTCCAGCTCCAGTTTTCTTTCTCAAGATTGCTTTGGCTATTTGGGGTCTTTTGTATTTCCATACAAATTGTGAATTTTTTTGTTCTAGTTCTGGGACAAATGCCATTGGTTGTTTGATAAGGATTGCATGGAATCTGTAGATTGCTTTAGGTAGTATAGTCATTTTCACAATGTTGATGCTTCCAATCCAAGCACATGGTATATCTCTCCATCTGTTTGTATCATCTTTAATTTCTCTCATCAGTGTCTTATAGTTTTCTGCATACAGGTCTTCTGTCTCCTTAAGTAGGTTTATTCCTAGGTATTTTATTCTTTTTGTTGCTATGGTAAATGGAAATGTTTCCTTAATTTCTTTTTCAGATGTTTCATCATTAATGTATAGGAATGCAAGAGTTTCTGTGCATTAATTTTGTATCCTGCTACTTTACCAAATGCATTGATTAGCTCTGGTAGTTTTCTGGTAACATCTTTAGGATTCTCTACGTATAGTTTCATGTCAGCTGCAAACAGTGACAGCTTTCCTTCTTTTCCAATTTGGATTCCTTTAATTTCTCTTCCTTCTCTGATTGCTGTGGATAAAAGCTCCAAAACTATGTTGAATAATAGTGGTGAGAGTGGGCGTCCTTATCTTTTTCCTGATCTTAGAGAAAATGGTTTCAGTATTTCACCATTAAGAATGATGTTGGCTGTTGTCATATATGGCCTTTATTATGTTGAGGTAAGTCCCCTCTATGCCTACTTACTGGAGTGTTTTTTATCATAAATGGGTGTTGAATTTTGTTGAAAGCTTTTGTCGAATTTTGTTGCAAGTTTTTCCTGCATCTATTGAGATGATCATATGGTTTTTATCCTTCAGTTTTTTTATTATGGTGTATCACATTGATTTGCATATACTGAAGAATCCTTGCACTCCTGGGATAAACCCCACTTGATCATGGTGTATGATCCTATTTTTTTTTTTTTGCGAGTAAGTAATGTTTTATTGTGGCAGAAATGGTGGATTGTCAACCACAATCTTTTTTTTTTTTTTTTTTTTTACATCTTCATTGGAGTATAATTGGTTTACAATGGTGTGTTATTTTCTGCTTTATAACAAAGTGAATCAGTTATACATATACATCTGTTCCCATATCTCTTCCCTCTTGCATCTCCCTCCCTCCCACCCTCCCTATCCCACCCCTCTAGGTGGTCACAAAGCTCCGAGTTGATCTCCCTGTGCTATGCGGCTGCTTCCCACTAGATACCTGTTTTACATTTGGTAGTGTATATATGTCCATGCCACTCTCTCACTTTGTCACAGCTTACCCTTCCCCCTCCCCATATCCTCAAGTCCATTCTCTAGTAGGTCTGTGTCTTTATTCCTGTCATACCCCTAGGTTCTTCATGACATTTTGTTTTCTTAAATTCCATATATATGTGTTAACATATGGTATTTTTCTTTCTCTTTCTGACTTACTTCACTCTGTATGACAGACTCTAGGTCCATCCACCTTATTACAAATAGCTCAATTTCGTTTCTTTCTATGGCTGAGTAATATTCCATTGTATATATGTGCCACATCTTCTTTATCCATTCATCCAATGATGGACACTTAGGTTGTTTCCATCACCGGGCTATTGTAAATAGAGCTGCAATGAACATTTTGGTACATGACTCTTTTTGAATTATGGTTTTCTCAGGGTATATGCCCAGTAGTGGGATTGCTAGGTCATACGGTAGTTCTATTTGTAGTTTTTTAAGGAATCTCCATACTGATCTCCATAGTGGCTGTACCACCAATTCACATTCCCACCAGCAGTGCAAGAGTGTTCCCTTTTCTCCACACCCTCTCCAGCATTTATTGTTCATAGATTTTTTGATGATGGCCATTCTGACTGGTGTGAGGTGATATCTCATTGTAGTTTTGATTTGCATTTCTCTAATGATTAATGATGTTGAGCATTTTTTCATGTGTTTGTTGGCAGTCTGTATATCTGCTTTGGAGAAATGTCTATTTAGGTCTTCTGCCCATTTTTGGATTGGGTTGTTTGTTTTTTTGTTATAGAGCTGCATGAGCTGATTATAAATTTTGGAGATTAATCCTTTGTTAGTTGCTTCATTTGCAAATTTTTTCTCCCATTCTGAGGGTTGTCTTTTGGTCTTGCTTATGGTTTCCTTTTCTGTGCAAAAGCTTTGAAGTTTTATTAGTTCCAATTGTTTATTTTTGTTTTTATTTCCATTTCTCTAGGAGATGGGTCAAAAAGGATCTTGCTTTGATTTATGTCAGAGAGTGTTCTGCCTATGTTTTCCTCTAAGAGTTTGGTAGTTTCTAGCCTTAAATTTAGGTCTTTAATCCATTTTGAGCTTATTTTTGTGTATGGTGTTATGGAGTGATCTAATCTCATACTTTTACATGTACCTGTCAAGTTTCCCAGCACCACTTATTGAAGAGGCTGTCCTTTCTCCACTGTACATTCCTGCCTCCTTTATCAAAGATAAGGTGACCATATGTGCGTGGGTTTATCTCTGGGCTTTGTATACTGTTTCTTTGATCTATTTTTCTGTTTTTGTGCCAGTACCATACTGTCTTGATTACTGTAGCTTTGGAGTATACTCTGAAGTCAGGGAACCTGATTCCTCCAGCTCCATTTTTCATTCTTAAGATTGCTTTGGCTACCCGGGGTCTTTGGTGTTTCCATACAAATTGTGAAGTTTTTTGTTCTAGTTCTGTGAAAAATGCCAGTGGTAGTTTAATAGGGATTACATTGAATCTGTAGATTGCTTTGGGTAGTAGAGTCATTTTCACAATGTTGATTCTACCAATCCAAGAACATGGTATATCTCTCCATCTATTTGTATCATCTTTAATTTCTTTCATCAGTGTCTTATAATTTTCTGTATACAGGTCTTTTGTCTACCTAGGTAGGTTTATTCCTAGGTATTTTATTCTTTTTGTTGCAGTGGTAAATGGGAGTATTTTCTTGATTTCACTTTCAGATTTTTCATCCTTAGTGTATAGGAATGCCAGAGATTTCTGTGCATTAATATTGTATCCTGCTACTTTACCAAATTCATTGATTAGCTCTAGTAGTTTTCTGGTAGCATCTTTAGGATTCTCTATGTATAGTATCATGTCA
Organism: Pseudorca crassidens; assembly: GCF_039906515.1. NCBI lineage: Eukaryota > Metazoa > Chordata > Mammalia > Artiodactyla > Delphinidae > Pseudorca > Pseudorca crassidens. The sequence goes on along the minus strand of NC_090296.1, from coordinate 63,191,056 downwards.
TCTGCAAACAGTGAGAGCTTTACTTCTTCTTTTCCAATTTGGATTCATTTCTTTTTCTTCTCTGATTGCTGTGGTTAAAACTTCCAAAAGTATGTTGAATAATAGTGGTGAGAGTGGGCCACCTTGTCTTGTTCCTGATCTTAGTGGAAATGCTTTCAGTTTTCACCATTGAGGACGATGTTCGCTGTGGGTTTGTCATATTTGGCCTTTATTATGTTGAGGAAAGTTCCCTATATGCCTACTTCCGGCAGGATTTTTATCATAAATGGGTGATGAATTTTGTCGAAAGATTTCTCTGCATCTATTGAGATGATCGTATGGTTTTTATCCTTCAATTTGTTAATATGGTGTATCACGTTGATTGATTTGCGTACATTGAAGAATCCTTGCATTCCTGGAATAAACCCCACTTGATCATGGTGTATGATCCTTTTAATGTGCTGTTGGATTCTCTTTGCTAGTATTTTGTTGAGAATCTTTGCATCTATGTTCATCAGTGATATTGGCCTGTAGTTTTCTTTCTTTGTGACATCCTTGTCTGGTTTTGGTATCAAGGTGATGGTGGCATCGTGGAATGAGTTTGGGAGTGTTCCTCCCTCTGCTATATTTTGGAAGAGTTTGAGAAGGATAGGTGTTAGCTCTTCTCTAAAAGTTTGATAGAAGTCACCTGTGAAGCCATCTGGTCCTGGGCTTTTGTTTGTTGGAAGATTTTTAATCATAGTTTCAATTTCAGTGCTTGTGATTGGTCTGTTCATATTTTCTATTTCTTCTGATTCAGTCTTGGCAGGTTGTGCATTTCTAAGAATTTGTCCATTTCTTCCAGGTTGTCCATTTTATTGGCATACAGTTGCTTGTAGTAAACCCTCATGATTCTTTGTATTTCTGCAGTGTCAGTTGTTACTCTCCATTTTCATTTCTAATTCTATTGATTTGAGTCTTCTCCCTTTTTTTCTTGATGAGTCTGGCTAATGGTTTATCAATTTTGTTTATCTTCTCAAAGAACCAGCTTTTAGTTTTATTGATCTTTGCTATTGTTTCCTTCATTTCTTTTTCATTTATTTCTGATCTGATTTTTATGATTTCTTTCCTTCTACTAACTTTGGGATTTTTTTGTTCCTCTTTCTCTAATTGTTTTAGGTGCAAGTTTAGGTTGTTTATTCGAGATGTTTCCTGTTTCTTAAGGTAGGATTTTATTGCTATAAACTTCCCTCTTAGAACTGCTTTTGCTGCATCCCGTAGGTTTTGGGTCGTTGTGTCTCCATTGTCATTTTTTTCTAGGTATTTTTTTATTTCCTCTTTGATTTCTTCAGTGATCACTTCGTTATTAAGTAGTGTATTGTTTAGCCTCTATGTGTTTGTATTTTTTACAGATCTTTTCCTGTAATTGATATCTAGTCTCATAGCATTGTGGTCGGAAAAGATACTTGATACAATTTCAGTTTTCTTAAATTTACCAAGGCTTGATTTGTGACCCAAGATATGATCTATCCTGGAGAATGTTCCATGAGCACTTGAGAAAAATGTGTATTCTGTGGTTTTTGGATGGAGTGTCCTATAAATATCAATTAAGTCCTTCTTGTTAAATGTATTATTTAAAGCTTGTGTTTCCTTATTTATTTTCATTTTGGGTGATCTGTCCATTGGTGAAAGTGGGGTGTTAATGTCCCCTACTATGAGTGTGTTACTGTCGATTTTCCCTTTTATGGCTGTTAGTGTTTGCCTTATGTATTGAGGTGCTCCTATGTTGGGTGCATAAGTATTTACCATTGTTATATCTTCTTCTTGGATCAATCCCTTGATCATTATGTAGTGTCCTTCTTTGTCTCTTCTAATAGTCTTTATTTTAAAATCTATTTTGTCTGATATGAGAATTGCTACTCCAGCTTTCTTTTGGTTTCCATTTGCATGGAATATCTTTTTCCATCCCCTTACTTTCAGTCTGTATGTGTCTCTAGGTCTGAAATGGGTCTCTTGTAGACAGCATATATATGGGTCTCGTTTTTGTATCCATTCAGCCAATCTGTGTCTTTTGGTGGGAGCATTTAGTCCATTTACATTTAAGGTAATTATCGATATGTATCTTCGTATTCCCATTTTCTTAATTGTTTTGGGTTCGTTATTGTAGGTCTTTTCCTTCTCTTATGTTTCTTGCCTAGAGAAGTTCCTTTAGCATTTGTTGTAAAGCTGGTTTGGTGGGGCTGAACTCTCTCAGCATTTGCTTGTCTGTAAAGTTTTAATTTCTTCATCAAATCTGAATGAGATCCTTGCTGGGTAGAGTAATCTTGCTTGCAGGTTTTTCTCCTTCATCACTTTAAATATGTCCTGCCAGTCTCTTCTGTCTTGCAGAGTTTCTGCTGAAAGATCAACTGTTAACCTTATGGGGATTCCCTTGTGTGTTATTTGTTGTTTTTCCCTTGCTGCTTTTAATATGTTTTCTTTGTATTTAATTTTTGACAGTTTGATTAATATGTTTCTTGGCGTATTTCTGCTTGGATTTACTCTGTATGGGACTCTCTGTGCTTCCTGGACTTGATTAACTATTTCCTTTCCCATATTAGGGAAGTTTTCAAGTATCATCTCTTCAAATATCTTGTCAGTCCCTTTCTTTTTCTCTTCTTCTTCTGGATCCCCTATAATTCAAATGTTGGTATGTTTAATGTCGCAGAGGTCTCTGAGACTGTCCTCAGTTCTTTTCATTCTTTTTTCTTCATTCTGCTCTGCAGTAGTTTTTTCCACTATTTTATCTTCCAGGTCACTTATCTGTTCTTCTGCCTCAGTTATTCTGCTATTGATCCCATCTAGAGTATTTTTAATTTCATTTATTGTGTTGTTCATTGTTGCTTGTTTCATCTGTAGTTCTTCTAGGTCCTTGTTAAATGTTTCTTGCATTTTGTCTATTGTGTTTCCAAGATTTGAGATCATCTTTACTGTCATTATTCTGAATTCTTTTTCAGGTAGACTGCCTATTTCCTCTTCATTTGTTAGTTCTGGTGGGTTTTTATCTTTCTCCTTCATCTGCTGTGTGTTTTTCTGTCTTCTCATTTTGCTTATCTTACTGTGTTTGGGGTCTCCTTTTTGCAGGCTGCAGGTTCGTAGTTTCCGTTCTGTAGGCTTCCTGGTGGAGGGGAGTAGTGCCTGTGTTCTGTTGGATGAGGCTGGATCTTGTCTTTCTGGTGGGCAGGTCCATGTCTGGTGGTGTGTTTTGGGGTGTCTGTGAACTTATTATGATTTTAGGCAGCCTCTCTGCTAATTGGTGGGGATGTGTTCCTGTCCTGTTAGTTGTTTAGCATAGGGTGTCCAGCACTGTAGCTTGCTTGTCGGAGTGAAGCTGGGTGCTGGCGTTGAGATGGAGATATCTGGGAGATTTTCGCTGTTTGATATTATGTGGAGCTGGGAGGTCTCTTGTTGACCAGTGTCCTGAGGTTGGCTCTCCCACCTCAGAGGCACAGCACTGACTCCTGGCTACAGCAACAAGAGCCTTTCATCCACATGGCTCTGAATAAAAGGGGAAAAAAAGGAAAGAAAGAAAGGAAGAAAGGAAGAAAGAAAGAAAGGTGATAAAATAAAATAAAGTTACTAAACTAAAAAATAATTAAGAAAAAAAATTTTTTAAAGAAAAAAAAACAAAACACGGATGGATAGAACCCTAGGACAGATGGTGGAAGCAAAGCTATACAGACAAAATCTCACACAGAAGCATACACATACATACTCACCAAAAGAGGAAAAGGGGAAAAAATCATAAATCTTGCTGTCAAAGTCCACCTCCTCAATTTGGGATGATTCGTTGTCTATTCATGTATTCCACAGATGCAGGGTACATCGAGTTGATTGTGGAGCTTTAATCCGCTGCTTCTGAGGCTGCTGGGAGAGATTTCCCTTTCTCTTCTTTGTTCTCACAGCTCACAGGGGTTCAGCTTTGGATTTGGCCCCGCCTCTGCATGTAGGTCGCCGGAGGGCGTCTGTTCTTCGCTCAGACAGGACGGGGTTAAAGGAGCAGCTGCTTCGGCGACTCTGGCTCACTCAGGCTGTGGGGAGGGAGGGGTACGGAGTGTGGGGCGAGCCTGCGGCGGCAGAGGCTGGTGTGACGTTGCGCCAGCCTGAGGCATGCTGTGCGTTCTCCCGGGGAAGTTGTCCCTGGATCTTGGGACCCTGGCAGTGGCGGGCTGCACAGGCTCCCCGGAAGGGAGGTGTGGATAGTGACCCGTGCTCCCACACAGGCTTCTTGGTGGCAGCAGCAGCAGCCTTAGCGTCTCATGTCTGTCTCTGGTGTCTGCTGCGCTTTTAGCCGTGGCTCACGCGCATCTCTGGAACTCCTTTAAGCAGCGCTCTTAATCCCCTCTCCTCGCGCACCAGGAAACAAAGAGGGAAGAAAAGGTCTCTTGCCTCTTCGGCAGGTCCAGACTTTTCCCGGGACTCCCTCTTGGCTAGCTGTGGTGCACTAACTCCCTGCAGGCTGTGTTCACGCTGACAACCCCAGTCCTCTCCCTGAGCTCCGACCGAAGCCCGAGCCTCAGCTCCCAGCCCTGCCCGCCCCGGCGGGTGAGCAGACAAGCCTCTCGGGCTGATGAGTGCTGGTTGGCACCAATCCTCTGTGAGGGAATGTCTCCGCTTTGCCCTCCGCACCCCTGTTGCTGCGCTCTCCTCCGCGGCTCCGAAGCTTTCCCCCTCCACCACCCACAGTCTCTGCCCGCGAAGGGGCTTCCTAGTGTGTGGAAACCTTTCCTCCTTCACAACTCCCTCCCACTGGTGCAGGTCCCATCCCTATCCTTTTGTCTCTGTTTATTCTTTTTTCTTTTGCCCTACCCAGGTACGTGGGGACTTTCTTGCCTTTTGGGAGGTCTGAGGTCTTCTGCCTGCATTCAGTAGGTGTTCTGTAGGAGTTGTTCCACGTGTAGATGTATTTCTGCTGTATCTGTGGGGAGGTAGGTGATCTCCGCGTCTTACTCTTCTGCCATCTTCCCGATCTCCTGTATGATCCTTTTAATGTGCTGTTGGATTCTGTTTGCTAATATTTTGTTGAGGATTTTTGCATCTATGTTCATCAGTGATATTGGCCTGTAGTTGTCTTTTTATGTGACATCTTTGTCTGGTTTTGATATCAGGGTGACGGTGGCCTCATAGAATGAGTTTGGGAGTTTTCCTCCCTCTGCTGTATTTTGGAAGAGTTTGAGAAGGATAGGTGTTAGCTCTTCTCTAAATGTTTGATAGAATTTGCCTGTGAAGCCATCTCGTCATGGGCTTTTGTTTGTTGGAAGATTTTAATCACAGTTTCAGTTTCAGTGTTTGTTCATATTTTTTATTTCTTCCTGATTCAGTCTTGGAAGGTTGTGCATTTCTAAGAATTTGTCCATTTCTTCCAAGTTGTCCATTTTATTGGCATATAGTTGCTTGTAGTAAACCCTCATGATTCTTTGTATTTCTGCAGTGTCAGTTGTTACCTCTCCATTTTCATTTCTAATTCTATTTATTTTAGTCTTCTCCCTTTTTTTCTTGATGAGTCTGGCTAGTGTTTTATCAATTTTGTTTATCTTCTCAAAGAACCAGCTTTTAGTTTTATTGATCTTTGCTATTGTTTCCTTCATTTCTTTTTCATTTCTTTCTGATCTGATGTTTATGATTTCTTTCCTTCTGCTAACTTTAGGTTTCTTTTGTTCTTGTTTCTCTAATTTCTTTAAGTGTAAGTTCAGGTTATTTATTTGAGATTTTTCTTGTATCTTGAAGTAGGATTGTATTGCTATATACAATCACTTCCCTTTTAGAACTGCTTTTGCTGCATTCCATAGGTTTTGGGCCATCTTGTTTTCATTTGTCAGTTGTTTCTAGGTAGTTTTTGATTTCCTCTTTGATTTCTTCAGTGATCTCTTTCGTTATTTAGTAGCGTATGGTTTAGCCTCCATGTGTTTGTATTTTTTACAGTTTTCTTTCCTGTAATTGATATCTAGTCTTGTAACGTTGTGGTCAGAAAAGGTACTTGATATGATTTCAATTTTCTTAAATTTACCAAAGCTTGATTTGTGACCCAAGGTGTGATCTATCCTGGAGAATGTTCCATGAGCACTTGAGTAGATAGTGTATCCTGTAGTTTTTGGATGGAATGTCCTATATATATCAATTAAGTCCATCTTGTTTAATGTGTCCTTTGAAGCTTGTGTTTTCTTATTTTCTTTATGGATGATCTGTGCCTTGGTGAAAGTGGGGTGTCACAGTCCCCTAGTATTATTGTGTTACTGTCAATTTCCCCTTTTATGGCTGGTAGCATTTGCCTTATGTATTGTGGTGCTCCTATGTTGGGTGCATACATATTTACAATTATTATATCTTCTTCTTGGATTAATCCCTTGATCATTATGTAGTGTCCTTCTTTGTCTCTTGTAGTCGTCTTTATTTTGAAGTCTATTTTGTCTGATACGAGAATTGCTACTCCAGCTTTCTTTTGATTTCCATTTGCATGGAATATGTTTTCCATCCCCTCACTTTGTCTGTATGTGCCCCTCGGTCTGAAGTGGGTCTCTTGTAGACAGCATGTATATGGGTCTCTTTTTTGTGTTCATTCAGCCAGTCTGTGTCTTTTGGTGGGAGCATTTAATCCATTTACATTTAAGGTAGTTATCGATATGTATGTTCCTATTACCATTTTCTTAATTGTTTTGGGTTTGTTATTGTAGGTCTTTTCCTTCTCTTGTGTTTCCTGCCTAGAGAAGTTCCTTTAGCATTTGTTGTAAAACTGGTTCGGCGGTGATGAATTCTCTTAGCTTTTGCTTGTCTGTAAAGGTTTTAATTTCTCTGTTGAATCTGAATGAGATCCTTGCTGGGTAGAGTAATCTTGATTGTAGGTTTTTCCCTTTCATCACTTTAAATATGTCCTGCCACTCCCTTCTGGCTTGCAGAGTTTCTGCTGAGAGATCAGCTGTTAACCTTATTGGGATTCCCTTGTATGTTATTTTTTGCTTTTCCCTTGCTGCTTTTAATATTTTTTTTCTTTGTATTTAATTTTTGACAGTTTGATTAATATGTATCTTGGCATGTTTCTCCTTGGATTTATCCTGTATGGGACTCTATGTGCTTCCTTGACTATTTCCTTTCCTACGTTAGGGAAGTTTTCAACTATAATCTCTTCAAACATTTTCTCAGACCCTTTCTTTTTCTCTTCTTCTTCTTGGACCCCTATAGTTCAAATGTTGGTGAGTTTAATGTTGTCCCAGTGGTCTCTGAGACTGTCCTCGATTCTTTTCATTCTTTTTTCTTTATTCTGCTCTGCAGTAGTTATTTCCACTATCTTATCTTCCAGGTCACTTATCCGTTCTTCTGCCTCAGTTATTCTGCTATTGATTCCTTCTAGGGAATTTTTAATTTCATTTATTGTGTTGTTCAACATTGTTCATTTACTCTTTCATTCTTCTGGATCCTTGTTAAACATTTCTTGTATTTTCTCATTCTTTTCCAAGACTTTGGATTATCTTTACACTCATTACTCTGAATTCTTTTTCAGGTAGATTGCCTATTTCCTCTTCATTTGTTAGGTCTGGTGGGTTTTTACCTTGCTCCTTCATCTGCTGCATATTTCTCTATCTTCTCATTTTGTTTCACTTACTGTGTTTGGGGTCTCCTTTTTGCAGGCTACAGGTTTGTAATTCCTGTTGTTTTTGGTGTCTGCCCCCAGTGGCTAATGTTGGTTCATTGGGTTGTGTAGGCTTCCTGGTGGTGGGGCCTGGTGCCTGTGTTCTGGTGCATGAGGCTGGATCTTGTCTTTCTGGTGAGCAGGACCACATCTGGTAGTGTGTTTTGGGGTGTCTGTGGCCTTATTATGATTTTAGGCAGCCTCTCTGCTAATGGGTGGGATTGTGTTCCTGTCTTGCTACTTGTTTGGCATGGGGTGTCCATCACTGGACGTTGCTGGCCGTTGGGTGGAGCTGGGTATTATCATTGAGATGGAGATCTCTGGGAGAGCTGTCGCCGATTGATATTACATGGGGCCAGGCAGTCTCTGGTGGTCCAAAGTCCTGAACTCGGCTCTCCCACCTCCGAGGCTTAGGCCTGACACCAGGCCGGAGCAACAAAACCCTGTCAGCCACACAGCTCAGAAGAAAAGGGAGAAAAAAGGAAAGAAAATAAGTAATAAAATAAAATAATTAAAATTAAAAAAATGTAAAAAATTATTAAAATTAAAAAGTTACAACAGGGCTTCCCTGGTGGCGCAGTGGTTGAGAGTCCGCCTGCGCATGCAGGGGACACGGGTTCGTGCCCTGGTCCAGGAAGATCCCACATGCCGCGGAGCGGCTCGGACCGTGAGCCATGGCCGCTGAGCCTGCGCGTCCGGAGCCTGTGCTCCACAACGGGAGAGGCCACAACAGTGAGAGGCCCGCGTACTGCAAAAAAAAAAAAGAAAAAATTACCAGTGGAAGCATAGTTTGTAAAAAGTGAAAACACCCGAGTTGAGTTAAAAAATGAAATGACTAAAATTCATTGAATGAAAATGTATTCCTCCTAACTTCATGACTATATGATTAGAAATGAAAAAAGAGAAAGAGAACATGTACAGTCACATAAGCAGGCTCTGCATTACAGTGAGTGAGGGGGGCAGTGAGCATGAAAATGGTGGACCCTTCTTCAATGAAGAGCTTTTAATTTTGCAATTAATAGAATGTCTGCTTTATTTTGCACCAAATTTAAGCTCACATTGTTCCCTCCACTTGAACTTGAAGAAATAAGTGGAAAACGAGCAGTTGGCATGGGGTCCAGGGATGGGAGTGTGAGAAGAGCATGTGGTTTTAAAAGTCATTGTTCATTAGTTCATGTAGTAGGCTGAAAGCTTCTCTTACAACCTCAAAGGTCAACGGTGTAATAATGCTCTTTATTATCATAATTATTATAAATAGTTACATTTCACCACTTTGACTGTGGCACTTTGTAAAATTACTTCTGAAAATAGTTTTTCTTCTGTGTCCCCACCCCCACTGTGCCCCCCTGCCCCTTGCCAGAGTGGCAGGAAGGGTATTACTGGTGTTGAATCATGAAGGGAACTGGGGGGATGCAGTAGAGGATGGGGCACAGGCCACACACAGTGCACGTATCCGGGAAGGGGGTGAGCGAAGGGTAAGACAATATCGATGGTTTCATTTCCTGCCATGGGAAAGTGATAGGATTTCAACTTGGAGGGTTTAGGGTTGAATCTGGGATTCAGCTGAACTGCTTGTGGAATGTGAATGACAAATCCTTTTTATGTGTTCACGTGAGGTATATATGTGTTAGATTTTTTTTCCAAGGGCCCCAGAAATAACAACATAACTTAAATCCATGCCATGGAGTTGGTCAGAGTGTTCGGAAGAAGTCCAGCTGCATTCTACAGCATATATGGGGACTTAGGCTGGTATAATAGTCTAGATTTTAGATTTAGCAACTTTTGTACTTTTTATTAAGTTCAAGAGAGGGATGAAGGGGCTGATGGTAGGAGTGAGATGCTTTGGCAAAACTTCTTACAACATTCCTGGAGAAGGAGATGCTAAAAGCCTTATTGCTGGCAGAGTTTTGGGAAAATCATAGACCTGAGGATGAAATCTAAAAATGGAATGCCTCCTACGGTATGGAATATGGAAAATTTTCAAGAGGGATTTTATATTTTTCATGTTAGTGAAGTATTCTTGCAAAAGAATGTAACTTTTGCTGTAATGTAATTAGGCAAATAGGTTGCTAACTTGAAGGCATATTTCATTCCAGGCATTTGTTAAATTCTAGCCATGATAGAATTTTTCTACCTGGTTTTGGCATTGGATGAGCAGAGGTATTTTATACTCAGTGTTTCAAACCTGATGATGTCATCCAAGTGTGAACTAAGACATACTATCATAGTTGGCTAGTTTATAAAGTGTTACATACAAGAACAATCTCCCAGACCTAGAGATTTAGGTGTTTGAAAGACACTCAATGACACTTACAATCGAAATGAAAAAATCTTTTCCTTCTAACTGTTGCTCATTGATTGATTCTCAGTAATACCCAGCCTTTTCTTTTTACCTTGTCCCTATCCTTAATAGATTGGGTAATATTTTGACTTTTGAAGGATGAAGACGCAGGGCATTCCAAGCAGATCAAAAAGCACCAGCCAAGCCACATAGGCACAGAGGTGTCAGGGATGGTCGAGTTGCCCAGAGTGTCTGGAGATGTGATGTGATATTTTAGTGGGGAATGAGGGGTGGAGGCGAGGTTAGAAAGAGAACATTGTAAGGTAGAAGCAAAAGATAGATTGAGGTCAAATTGCAAGGGCCATTGAAGGTCTGTGATCTGTGATTTCGAAAAGTGAGTCTGGTGGCAACGTGGAAGCGGCATTAAAGAGGATGAAGTACAGTAAGGTCAGAAAACCAATTATGTTGTTGGCTGATGAAAGAGGATGAGGCCGTGTCAGTAGGAAGGGGGGAAGGGATGAGAAAGTTATTTCCTAGGTAGAGTTGAAAGGATTTGGTGCAAGACGGATGAGATGCTGAAGGGGAAAGGACGAATCAAAGGTGACCCAAACCCAGGTGGCTGGGAAGATGACTTCATGGTTTATCACTGAAATGGGGAACTTGGGAGCAGGACTGTGCTGGGGTCGGGGGTCTTGGGGTGGGTGTATTAGTTTCCTAGTGCTGATAGAATGCAACAAAGTGGGTGGCTTAACCAAATTATGTCTTACAGTGCTAGAGGCCAGAAGTCCAGGATCAAGGTTTCACAGCGTTGGTTCCTTCTGAAGCCTCTAGGTCTGTTCCAGGCCTCTCTTCTAGCTTTTGGAAGTTCCTTGGCTTATGCCATCATTACTCCAGTCTTCACATGGCATTGTTCCTGTGTGCATATCTGTGTCCAAATTTCCCCTTTTTATAAGGGCACCGGTGATATTGGACTAGGGGCCTGTGCTACTGCAGTATGACCTCACCTTAACTAATTACATTTGCAATGACCCTATTTCTGGCATAACATCTGTGAATAATGTCAAATTCAATGTACCGGGGGTTTGGACTTCAACATAAGAATTTTCAGGGGAACACAATTCAATTCACAAAAGTAGAGTAGGTGAGGTGATAATGACAAGCTTTAGGTTCCTGTGGACCCAATGTCAGCAAGCTGGTGGAAACAGATATGAGCTGACCGCAGAGATTTAGTCATCACTGCATATAGGGATCACTCATATACTAGAGAATTTTCTGTGGAGTGTTTTATAGCTGCGGGAGTGAAAGCAATTGCCTGGAGAAGAAGAGATAGAGGAGGAACATCATTTCTCTGAGTATCCCCTTATGAGTCAGGCTTTCTGTCCAGTGTGTAGACAGCTGCTCTCATTTCATCCTCACGGCGGACCCAGTGAGGGAAGAGTTGAGTGGAAACTGAAGCCCATGGTCACACCACAGGAGGATGGCAAAGCTGAGATTTGCTCCCAGGTTTATTTGATGTCACTAAAAGATGCTGCCTGCTCCTGGGGAGAGAGTCTTAGCACAAGGAAAGGGCTGGGGAGAAAACCCTGGAGGAGCTCAGAGGAAAGGGTAAGGGCAGCAGGGGGAGCCAGTGAAGGGGAATAGAGCAAATGAGAGCTAGGAAAGAAAGCCGATGGGAATCCAAACTCGAGGTTGAAGGAGTGGGGGAGAGGCATGGTGTTGACTATTTTAGACAAGCTAAGGACCTAGAAGTGTCTCTTTGGTTTAGTGCCCTCTCTGCTCTTTGAACGTCCATTTGATTAAGAAGTGAAATTAGAACAAATTTTCGTCCACAGTGATTACAGGCAACAGATTCACTGTAAAATAAAAAAGAGAATTACTGTCAATTTTATTCCAAGTTCAGCACAGTCAATGTGCTGTTGGGGGAGAAACACCAATTCTGATAAATTGCTCTCTCCATGTATATCCATTTACTTCACGATGGTTTTGGAGGCTAATTTTATTCTGAGCCTTGGGACCTGGCACCAAAGTTGGGGGTGAGTAACCCTTTCCTGTGTCTGTGTATGTGCCACTGTTTTGGTTGTTAAGAAATGCTTTAACTTGTATAAGTGTGGTTATACCCGCTAGTGGAGGAATCTAATAAGGACATTTTAGAGGCTAGGTGGAGGCATTTTAGGGCATGTGAGGCTGTTAGGTGATAAATAAGCCCTTTCTGGCTTGTTGCCCATACCTGCTTTATATTCACTTCAAAGAAGAAAATTTTCATTAAAAACAAAGCAGTTAAAATGTCAAGGTGCCCATTCTCTCTTTTCAGGCTCTCCTTTTTACATTACAAAATAAGTGGATTGAGTGATGCATAAACTGCTGCTAAATAAAGCCTTTTCTTGGCATTCCTTGGAGAAATCAAATCCAAGACCACTGGTGAAAGGTGATTGTACTATATCCACTACACAGACTATTTCTTCTAATTATCAGCATGAATGTAATTACTTACAAGCATCTCAGGCTCCTATGATCATGTCCCTCAGAGCATTTCATCTTTAATGATTTTTCTTGATAGAAAGCCAGTTGGAAGCATTTGTTGCATAACATTGCTCAACCAGAAAGAAAAATACGTACTTCTCAGAAGAAAGATCTGTATGCTTTCTTCTCAATGGTACTTATATTCTGCCAGAATTTGATTAGGAGCTATCTTGGCACAAAGATTGCTAATGACTGAGTCAAAGAACTTATACAGATTAAACAATTTCTTGGAAAAAAATACAATGTAATATGACATTCCTTTTCCGAGAATCTTGAAGTTCAGAAATGTAACCACTTAAGGTGAATTGTTAAATCCTCTAACTTCTGATGATAGAGAGTACGACAGGGACAGGTTCCTGAGGGAGTCTGTAGATTCTTAAGTGAGATGGTTTTAAGGGAAGACATTTCTGGTCTGATGGTGAGACTAAAGTGTAAGCTCATATAATAAATTAGGATTTTTAAAGCTATAAATGACATTAGAGCTTACCTATTCCCCCTCCTTCAAGAAATAAACAAACTGCCCAGATAAATTACAGTCCAAGTGCTTAGGAGCTTGCCCCTTGTCACAGTCTGTTGGTGTCACAACTAGTTGCTGGGCCTCAGATTCCTTCCCAGTATTCTTTCCATCGTCTCTTCTTTCTCTAGGATTAAAAAGAAATGACAAAAGACTTCATTTATCTGGCATTGTTGACAAACACATTTAAACGTCTTATATGTTAGTTTTCTGGGTAACTAAAGTTCATCCCTTAAGCATCACTTAAAAGTGTTTAATGGAACTGGTCATTTTAAGGAACATGCTGAACACAGCTTAGCTTTTTCTTGAGGAAGTGGTTGTCATCATTATAAACATTAATTATTTTACCATGATTGAATCAAACCCACGGTTGCCCTCTGGAGTAACTGAGGACCATTGCTGTTGTAGTTGTGTAGTAATTGTATAGTAATTGTGTATAGTAATTGTATAGTTGTGTATAGTAATTGTGTATAGTAATTGTATAGTAATTGTGTAGTAATAGTATAGTAATTGAAAGGATTGCTGCTGTATGGTGGTGATTCAGTTGCATCCGCTGACCCTTATATCCATGTCTCTTGTCCTCACGTCACCATCTAGTACACACGTCTCCCTCCACTTGCCAACATGTTCTGCCAGGCTGCTGGTGCTCCTTGTAGCTGAAGGTGACTGGAAGCCTCTCTTGCGGAACAAAATACAAGGTTTTGTGATCATCATATGGTTAAAGATTTTGACTTTCTTTTTGCCTGAAAACTGAGTCCAAGAAAATTAAACACTACTCATAATGTCTGTAACCTTGTGCATTCTTTGGAGCTGTTGTCTGGTGATTTAAGAAAACTTAATTTGACGTTTTCACCAAAGACCATCTTAGTAGAACTTGTTGAAAACAAGGCTCTTACACAGGGGTCCCTTGTTTCTCTAAGTAACTTCTGATTTCTGGCTCTCTGCTTCTTTCCTGCTTCCAGATCGTCTCCTGATCTGGAGGGAAGTTTTGGGCTTAGCTGGTGTTTGCTTTTTTTCTTTTCCAGTTTTATTGAGAAATAATTGACATACATCACTGTATAAGTTTAAGGTGTCCGGCACAATGGTTTGATTTACATATATTGTGAAATGATTATAGTCAGTGGTTCTTAAGCTTCAGCCTAAACCAGGTTCACCTGGAGGTCTTGTTAGGTCCACTCCTAGAGTCAGATAAGGTAGGTCTGGGCTGGGCCCCGCGATTCTGGAGTATTGACAAATTATAGGAGATACTGCTGCTTCCGGTCTGGGAACCACAGTTTGACAGCCACTGAGGAAATCATCATTCTCCATTATTCTCCAGAAAGAGAGAATCAAGAAGATTTGAGACTCTCTGGGACAGTGTCCAGAGCTGCCTCTGTGCTTGTGGGGTCTGCCATGTTTAGACTTTGGTTAATGGCTTCTAATATCAGAGAATAGAATCAGCTTTCCTACCTGTTGGTTTGGGAATATTAAAAACACACACTTTTGCTGGTGTCTTCAGTAGCAAATGGGCTTTATTCTTCCTTTCCTCTTCCAGAACATGTATTATTTAATTGGAGTTTTTGCACATACCCCTCTGGAATTTCTTGAGTAATTTTCAAAATCAAAGCATGATAAACCCCTCACATTCACTTTTATATCCTCACTCATGGAGAACTTGAGTACCTAGCTCACAGATCTCATTTCAGCTCCAGCAATGTTAATCTTGGTCAGTCTACATGTCTCTCTTCTGCCTCACTTGCATGTGTGTGTAAATATGTATGTGCATACACATAGATACAAGCCATACGCACACACAGACTCTGCATAGGAATTTAGGCTGATACCATCCAATGACATCATCCTTGGGAACTTTAACATATACATTATTGACTCTGCCAGCCCTCTGAGTTCAGCACATCATACGGAAGCACTGCCCCCAACCCTCTTGTCCACAATGAGGGTTCTTGACTGTGGACAGTGGCACTTGTCTCTCCATCTCCCTACTCCCAACCTGCCCCCTAACTTCCCCTCACTTTTTTGTTTACTCACGCTGAGGCTTCCCTAGGACATTGTGTGGCAAAATAGAAAGGACATGGTCTTTGGAGTTAGAGGCACACAGGTTTAAATCCTTTCCAGCTGTGTAAACTTGGGTCTTTACGTCTGTTTTGTGGGGCCACATTACAGGGTTGTTGAGAGGGTTAAATTAGATAATGTATGTAAAGCACTTAGCACATCTGCACATAGCTGATGATTAGCTACTGAGAAGTCATTACTCTCTGGATACTTTAGCCACTCACAAAGTTAGTCACACCTGAGTCTTACCTGTCCCTCAGATTTGTACTGCTGCTAAGGCCTTCAATCTGAAGTCTCTCTCTAGAGCCACCATATATCATGGGGAGGCAGGATGGCATGGGGATGCTAGAATCACAACAATGAGGAGAGAGAAGAGATGGCAGAGTCCTAAGCCACTGAGAGCTAGTCACTACATCTCGTCCCATTGTAAAATCAAAGGATTAGTATAGACAATCTCTAAGGCTCCAAAGCCCCTAGAATTGTAGTATTCTGTTCTTCTGTTGCTCTTCAATCCCAACCAAGTCTCTTCATTGCTGTCACCGTGACCTTTAGTTCTGCTGTATTTTCACAGCTCACTAGCTCTCTTCTTGGCAAATTTGCCTTCCATCACTCTTTTGCTTAAGTCTTATCTCCTCTATTTTTCTACCTTAAATCCTATGTTCCAGCCATACTGAACCATCCACCATTTCCTAGTTATTTTTTCATAGCATACACTTTTTTCTAATCTAATATGTTATTTTGTTTTTCTTCGGTATCCCTTACTGGAATATAAGCTCCTTGAAAGCAGAAATTTTTGTTCGTTGCCCTACCCCTGCACTTAGACTAGTGCCTGGCCATAAAAAGTGTTTAATAACTATTTGTTGAGTGAATTCTCTGCCTTCCCTTTATGCTTCTTTACACATTGGCTACTTAGGGTCACCGCAGCTTCTGATTACTTATGACGAGAGAAGGAAGTAAATCAGAAACTTGATGGCGTTGTCCTCAGGACTAGGCATTGATCCTCCTGGTGTGGAGTCTGGCTGACTCTGCACCTCTCCCTTGACAGTGACCTGCCTAATATGAGGGGGTGCTCTCCAGCTGTTGGTGCTGGTCTGTGTGTGACCCTGGACGGGAAGTGATGGATTGCTGACCACCTTACTGAGGCTCTGTCCCACCAAGACCCTGTCTGTTTCTTCCCATTGGACTTGTGGCTGAGATGCCTCAGGCCCTAGCACACTCCTGTTATAACAACATTAAGTTCTCTTCAGGACAGACCAGCTGGTTGCAGTAATGGAAAGGCTAGGGAGGTGGAAATCAGAAGGCAAGAGTCCCGGTTCCAACTGCATGTCTGACACTTCAAATCAATTACTTCAAAAATACTTTTGAAGAGCCTATAATGTACAGATGGGGGTACGTAGAAAGTCTAAAGATGGTTTCTGTTCCCTAAGAGGTTCTAATCTAGTTGGAAAGACAAAATGCACACACGTCCTTTCATTTTATCTCCAAAATATTTCTCAGATGTGCCGACTTCTTCCCATCCCCACAATCCACACCCTAGTTCTCTCCATAGCCACGCTCTGCACCCAACTTTGTCCCCCTCTGCCTGAATGACCACAACTTCCCACCTGTTCCCACCATCTCTAATCTTGCCCTTTCTGACTATTCTCTCCCAGGATAATTACCTTTTAAAAATCTAATATCTTAATCAGACCATCACGCTCTCCTACTGCTTTTTGCCGGACATCTAACCTTGACTTATCTGGACCTGCTTGGTCTTCTTCCCACCTCTCCTTTCTCATCTCGTGATCCTCTCCCCTTACCAACCGTAAAAGAACTTCTTCTGATCCCTCAGACCTGAGACATCTTTCCCACTTCGGGACCTGTGCACATGCCATTGGTCTGCCTGGAATTCTCTGTTTCGCCACCATCCACAAGGCTCTGGTCTTCACATGGCCGGCTCCTTCTTTTCTCTGAAGTCTCAGCTAGAAAGGGGTTTCCTTACAGCCTTCTCTGAATCAAATTCCCTGGTCATCCCAATGCAGGGCATTATATGTTTCCTTCAAAGACCTTATCACAGATTGCAGTGATTACTTAGTTATTTAATTATCTGTCTCCATCACTGGACTGTAAGTTCTCTGAAGTCAGGGATGGCGCCTTCTTCAATGTTCTGTCTTTGTAACCTCAATACCTGCCCAGCACAGTACCAGATATACCACAAGCCTTCAATAAACATTTTAACATGAAACACATAATGGCTAGTAGCTGAGCATGCTACCCCATAGGATGGCACTGTAACTCTATATAAACTGGTGAATCAGTGAAAGATTTTATTAATTGTATTTATAGTAATTGTGCTCTGTGCCAGTTATCCTCAGGATACTTTTATACAATTAAAAACATTAAAAGATTATTAGAAATGTTAAAATTATGCAAAATCCTAAAATCAGTTTAAGTTGTATATTCTGCCATATTGGATATATTTAGGCTTGTCAGGTAGGCGGTATATGTCAAGAACTCATATTCATAATGTGTTATCACACTTGCTTCATTTAAAATCCATATTGAAACTGCGGTCTCCTTGTCCTGAGGAAGATCTTTAAAAAGACAATTGCACTTTGAGGGAGATGACCCTCCTTTCCTAAGGGCCCTGCACAGTGCCATTCTGTTGGATCCTTTTCAGACAACCTGGGAACTGAGGGTGGCCCTATTATAAATCCTCTGTTAAGCATTGGATTGTAGCCATCTTGTTGGGTGGCTACACAGGGCAGCTTTCTCTGTTGTGTCAGCTAACAAAAGACAGTGATTCTAAAACATACCCTGTGGACTGCTTAATAAAGTAACTGCCTTATGTGGTTGTAAGTCATTTTACAAACATGCTATATATAGTACTGAGCACAGTGTACCTTTCTGAAAGAGCAGCTGCCTCTCTTTTCATCTGACCCGATACTGATTCACCATCCTTGCTGGATTCAATGGCTTGCTTAGTGGCATTGGAACATGGGCTCAATGGCTGTTGGCAGCTCCTGCTGTCTGGGTGCCTTTCAATTTCATCCCTTTGATTGTAGAGCAGTTTTGCATTATTGATAAATTACAGGTATGGTACTCAGAGGGAGGAAAGGGGCAGCTCAGAGTGAATGGCGGTGCCCTTGGGTATGACGCTCACTTGGACTCATCCATTAGACAATGCTATGTAGTGGAAGGTGTGTTTATGGGATTAGTTATTAATCACAAAACAGGATAGGAGTTACTTGACTGCTAATTATAACACTGGATGAGCACATAAAAATCATCATAATAGACAATATCATCCCTGTAGGACCCTTCACATGAAATCAGTCCAGCCAGACAAATAGTTATTTACATAACATGGAATCTTAAAAAAAGATCCTAAAAAACTAGCAACAATCAAATAAGCAAAATGTGTGTATAGAAGCTAATAAAAATTAGTACCTTAAAAAAAAATCACTGCAAGCTATGTTTTCTGTAATTATACCAAACCCTAGAGTTTTAACCATGTAATAGTAATTTTTTCGTGTTTTTGCCGTTATTGTCATTTTCATTTACTTAACTATGTCTAACTTGAACAAACAATGTTAAGTGGGGAAACAGATGCAATTAAATAGCCTGTAATTATGTTTTTAGTCAACTGCTACCGTCACAGACTCCTCCTGCACCTCGGACCAGAAAAGAAGTGACCTAACTGATTTTACCAACTGCTTTGCCAGGCCCTGATGCAGAATAGATGGCCTTATTAAGCAATCAAAAACTCAGCCATTACAGAGGAATGGTAATCAACAGTGTTTATACAGCTCACACACTAGCCCCACAATACACAATCAGGACCATGAATTCTGCTAATTGGGTACCTTCTGCGTCCAGAGGTGCCTGCAAAGGGAAACAAAAGGGACTTGAAAATTAGTGTTTGTAGCAATTAGTTTCTGTCTAAAGGCTTAACTCAGTCCAGGGAAACCATGATTCAAACAGGGATTATTATAGCAACTCTGGTATTTAAATATCTTCTTGCCATTATTTGAGGTAGGATTTAGCTTGGCAAAAGTAATGTAGATTCGTCCTCTTTTTTTATTTACTTAAAGTGATTTTCGTTTTGAACTTCTCAAAAATCAAACCAATTAAGCCATTTGCTGCTTTAAATTTTCTGACATTCAGTGGTTTTTAAAATTTATTTTTATTTTTTTTAAACTTATGATCTTGCTCAAGACCAGTTGAAAAGACTGTTAAATACATGTATTGTTGAGGAGCTCTGCTCAGAGGAATGATACAGTTGAGTTTGTTGTGCCATTATTTCTCTCAGAATGATTCGTAGTTTAGTGGGAAAACATAGGGTATAAATCTTGGTGGAGGAAAAAAAGGACAGCAAGTGTTTTATTTATAAATGTATGTACAAATTTGCATTCTAAGCAATAGCGTTAAAATGGTCCAGAAGGAGAACGTAGGTTCTCTGTGTATTTTATCCGAGTAAACTAGCAGGGCATTTCCAAATGGGCTCCGCTGAAAGCCAATGGATTTTATAAAATTCATTACAAAAAGCCTTTTGCCCTCTTCTTCCCTTTTAGTCTTCAGCATTTCTGAATAATCAGATAGACAAATCTCTGCGCTTTGCTTCTGTCATGACTCCCTGCTGTAGATGCTCAAAGGGCAAATGAATAGTAGCACAATTCGAGGGACCTCTTCACCTCCCATGGAAAGCATCAGCTGCAGGCTCTTGCTTTCCTGAAGCTCTCCACATGGTGACAGAAGGATCATAAAAACAGCAACAACAGAAAGATTAGTAAGAGGAAAGGAAAGCCTTATGATTCAGAAGAAGACCAAAGAAATAATAGATGTTTCATTTTCTGTGATTTAAAGGCTACATGAGCAAATGACAGTTTGTCTTCTTAAATTTATTAATAAGCTGCTCTCTTGGATTACTTAAATGGTTAATCAGTGTGTCAATAAGTATAGTAAAATTTTTATTATTAACACCAAATTTGACATTATTAAGACAGAAATTATAGAAAGGGTATTGGTACCTTGAAGACAATCAGAATGATAAGTGTGATCGTTTTAGAGACACTGTAGCCACATTTTATTCCTGACTGATTACATTACATATTGATATTAGTGAGCATTAGTATGTAGTGCAATCAGTCAGAAGATGAGTGAAATGTGAACTAATGAGAGCTAATTGTATCATATAATAGAAAGGACACAGAATTCTATCAGTTAAATTAGTTTGAGATAAAACAAATATGAATATAATAATGTTTATAATAATGAGGCAATTAGAGCTAATGAAATCAGTGTTAATAGAGACAAAGATCCCTATTCCATTTCTGCCCTTCTTCTGATTTCTTCAAACTTTGGGTTGTGTTATATTCACTGGAGTATTTTCAACCATTGATGCTGTGTCTGTGCGTGTTGAAGATGTAGGGATGAAGAATATAAATCTTCACAGTCTGCATGTTTCGGTTTTTTCTGGCCGCACCGCGTGGCTTGTGGCATCTTAGTTCCCCGACCAGGGATGGAACCCGTGCCCTTTGCAGTGGAAGCGCGGAGCCCTAACCATTGAACCGCCAGGGAATTCCCAACATGTTTCTTGATCTTATACTTTCAGAAGACTCCTCTTGGCCTGGCATACTTTGGCCAAGGTAGTAATCTCTGATGAAGAAATCATGTCTTGTTCCACATACTTGCTTCATATACTGTCTTTTCTTGATCTGGGATAGAAATTAGCACTTTTTGGTGTAAACGTTGATCTTATATTCTCCACATATTGGACTTGCCTCTTCAGGTCTAGTGCCTTCCCATTGTGTAATTCAATTGGATTCTGCTTATTAGTTGCTTCCCTGGTGTCCTTAAAGATTTGACATTCATTCCATTTAATTCCCTGATTCAGAGAGTTACAACTGAGATGGCAAAGCCAGATTCTTAGATACTTGGTTAATAATGTACTCTCCAGGAGACATTATGCCCATTATCTCTCAGGAGATGGTTTTGGAGATGCAACTTCAAGCTGGTAAATTATTGACATCACTGAAATGATTAGGACCTTTATTCTGTGTTGCAATTTATCTTTGAACCTAATAGTCCATATTGCTGAGCACCTTATAAGGCAGTGGGTATGGGAATTTAAAAAGATGATGCAGCAATATATTTCTGATCAGTTTAGAAACTCATCCATTTAACTATGCAAATAAAGGATTGAGAAAAAATGTATTTTCTGTGGTACGTGCCTATTACAGATATTGCATTGGTAATTAATGGGAAAATTGAAAAAGTTTAGTAACTTCTTGATTATCTATTTGGATGTTACTCTGGCTGTTGTACTGCTATTCATCCTTAATTTAGGCTGGAGTTAGTGTTAGTGAATGATATTTGACCATTAAACTAGGTAGAACTTTGTTCTGTGAAAGTTTCAACCAACTTTCTCATTTGGCTACTGTGTTATCATGTATATTGTGGGTGTTTTTGCTTTTACTTTTGTATTTCATTAAAAAGACATCAGAACGGGCTGTGAGTTAATGTTTCACTTGTAAAAGGTTATGGATTACGCTCAGCTGGTTTCTCAGGCCAGCACAGGGTTCATGATTAGAAGAATGAAAACAAACATGAATTGAAAATGTCACTAACCTTTACTGGGCCCTGAGAATCCCGGAGCCTGCGTGACAGGAGGCTTTCCTGTTTTCAACAGTATAAAGAAGATTGAAACAAAACAGCACGGATCTTGGCTATTTACATCTTTTAATGAATGCTCTTCACGTTTGGGTTCCTTTGTCTGTCTCCCAGATTTCAAGGGTTTAGCTGTAAAAAGTGCGGATGTTATCACATATTCTTATAAACCATGGAGCAGACATCTGTCTAGGATGGTTTTTCTTCCAAATTATGCTCAGTATAAAGGGCATATATACAGCTGTGCATGTATATATAGCCAATTTTTCATTCTCAGTGTTCACCAGCACTGAGTTGGAAAGTATTTTCAGATATACTGTAAGTAAAGCTGTGTGTTTAAGTGGGGCATGGTGGAGGGATATTTAAGATGAGATCTAGTATCTTGCGTGTGATGGGCCCACTAGGTTTGAATCTGATTCTGCTGTCTTTAAAAACCTTTTGTGATCGATAAATATATTCACACCCTAGGGCGCAGAACCTCATCAGAACAGAGGAAAGTAAAACTAACTTAAATACTCCATTTATATAAGCTGTAGAGAATCTAGAGATTAAACGGTGATCCAGTGCAGGAGATAACACATCTGACCAGCGCTAATGTTTTTGAACTTTAAATTTCTATTAGGATTCACTGTTTTTGTTTCCTTACAGTGATTTGGACTTGGTTGTTCTTGACCTAAATATGAATAACATTGCAGCACCTGAAACATCTTAGTCTATTTCTTTCCCCCTTAATTTTTCTCCCTGCTACTGTCTGATCTGGCACAACTTGTGATAAATCGTGCTGTACTTTTCAGTGATTTAATAGGTAGTTTGAGAAAATACTCTATGAAGATCACTAAGGAAATCTCAAAATAAAACATATTCCTTCGTCTGGACTATAAGTATGTGGCGGATGAGGAATTTTAGGCTTTTAATAATGCATTTACTTGTTCTTGAATTAAAATGGGTTCTGTAGACTCATGCTTAGTCCAAAATTATTTTAAATACTAGTATTTCACAGTGCAACTCTGACTTATATGGATTTGATGACATTTCTCTTGGGGCAGAGTTTAAGTATTTGAGAAGCACAAACCTGTGCCTTTTTATTCTCACTTTATCTAATTATATATTGTCTTTTTAATACAGATTTTGGTTTGCATTTTGAAGATCAAAGTAATCTTTTGGCCAGAAAGTGTTTTCACTTAAAAATATGAAGCCTTAGTAAAATTATATCTTCATTTAAAAATAGCCTTAGTAAAATTATATCTAATTAATAATAATATAATAAAGCAAAACTTATGCCCGAATGTATAAGCAACTTTATTTTTAAGCATAAAGTTAGGAAAATTACTTGGTGGAAAGAAAGTTACTAATAGTGGCATTATTTTTTACTCAAAAGTGACAATTTTATTATTGCTGCAATTTAAAAGACTTATTCATGCATATAGCATTCTTTTATTTCACAACAGTAAAGTGAGATTTTTAAACTTGAAATCATGTTTCCTATTTGGAAAAATGTATGATTTTTTCAGGTAAAGCAAATCACTCAGGTTTCAGTTTGAAGGACTGTGGGTTGGTAACTGGGCTCCAATTTTAACCTTGATGATTTATGTAATTTTGAAAGTCACACAAACTCTCTTTATTCAAAATTCCTTTATATTGAATTATTTATTTTCTGCTGCATCAGTCAGAATAGGCTAGGTTATGCTGCAGTAACAAATAAGCCCTACATCTCAGTAGCTTAAAATAACAAAGGTTTAGTTCTCATTCACATATTCATCAATAATGAGTTGGGAGTTGTGTTGCATCATTGCTGTCATTGTCTAATGCTATAACCTATGTTGATGGAGTAGCCTCTATATGTAGCATTGCCCATTGTGAAGGCAGGGAAAAAAGAGAACACGAGGAAGCACATATTAGCTCTTAAATCTTCCACTAACACCATTGGCTAAAGCAGGCCAATCTAGCTTCAAGCAGCAGAGAAGTAGAATTCTACCACTTAATGGAAGAAGAAGAAAGACATTGCTACCTGTTAATAGCCTTAAGACCACCATGCACTCTCATCACCCACTACCCCACATTTATTTACTTATAAATGTTATTACATGATAAAGTAATACACTGGAAAAAAAATCACTAAAATTAGAAAAAAAAACCCACTCAGAGTCCTGTCACCCTAACATATCAAACTATTTTATTTGTTCAGGTTTACTTAAACACCTTGCCGGTATACAAAATCTGTATATAGTTGTATTGATTTTTTTCTGTTTGTATTAGTTAGACAAATTTACCAGTGATTCTCTAAATGCTAGTGAGCTCATAATGGAGGTTTGTTTTAAATCTTACATTGCAATGGGTTTCTAACCTGTCTGTGATTATAATATCTTCGTTATAATTTTGAGTTATGAAATTAATATAAAAGAGAAGTTTGGGGCAAGTGCATAAGATAATAACTTACATGTGGAGTACTTGAACTATTTTATAGAAGATTCCATAGTACAATAGTTAAAAGTATTTTTTAATGTGTATGTGGGCTAAGAAAGTCCCAGATAATTTTTAAAGGAATCCTATGTGAGCCTGTTTTTCTAAAATTTTAGTCAAATTTATTATATTTCAGTTAAGTTATATTGTTTTTAATATAAGAACCTTATATTTAGGTGCTTTTATTTGGAAGGGAATTACAGAGCTTGATTTACACAGGGCTATGCAAAGGCTGGATTTTGTGAGGAGGAGAGCCAGTGAATGAACGGACACATAGGAAGAATTTTATTGGTAATACTTCCAATTTAAATCTTTAATTTTCAAATGGTCATGAGGAGGTACACTGGCTGATTTTCTTTCGTATTAATGTTTATAATATTATCATTACATATAATGTTATTGTAATATTATTATTACATAATATATTATGCTAAAAACCTTGATTTTGTTATGAAGAAGACATTTATTTGTGATAGGGAAAGTAAAACTCTTATCTCTTATCTGGGTCTTACCAGTAGCAGTGCCTTTTTTTTCTTTTAATCTCCTTCTGGAGAAGTTGTTTAGAGTAACATTAATCATGGGTCAGTTTGGACGGTTCAAGCAATATTATACTCTAATATATTTTATGTCATGTATATTTTATCACGAATTTTTTTTCCATTGTCAAGGTTACCAGTGACCTCTATGTTGCCAAATCCAGCAATCAGTTCTTAATTTTCACCATTCTGGGTCCTAGAGCATCATTTGACACAGATAATGTCCCCTTTTCCTGAAATATGGTCTTTACTGGGCTTCTGGTGCTTCACAGTGTTTCGGTTTTGTTGTTTCTTTTTTCCCCTGTCTCACTGGCTATGCCTTCCCAGTCCTCTTTGCTGTATCCTCCTCATCTTCCTGATTCCAAATGTTTGAGTTGGCCTCTTCTCTGTCTGTCTAAACGTGCTCTTCAGGTGATCTCATCCAGTCTCATGACTTTAAATATCATCTATATGCAGATGACCTACATTTATATCTCTAGCCCCTGCCTTTCCCCTGACATCCAGACTCATGTAGATATTTTTTAATGACATCTCTGTTTAGATGTCAATAAGCATGTCAAATTTAACATCCAAACGAAGCTTCATACTTTTTCCTCTTAATCCTGCTTTCCACCCATTGTTCACCATTGCGCTAAATGGCAAAACCCTTTACTGGGTTTCACATGACAAAAAGCCTTGGGATCATTCTTGATTCTCCTCTTCCTTTGTACCCTGTATGTAATCCATTGGCAAATCCTGCTGGCAGTTCTATCAATACCTTCAAAGTAAACCCCCAAACTGACCACTTGTGATCATCTTCTGGCACCCCTGTCTGAGCCGCCGCCATTTTTCTCCTGGATGATTCCAATAGTCTCTCCACTGGTCTCCCTGCTTTTACTCTTGCCACTGCAGGTATCCCCATTCTTTTGAAAGTTCACTTTATGCCACTTTGCTTTTACAAAAGACTTACATTAGTACCTGTTTTGGCTAACTGAAAGAGATCCGCAGAGGATTTTCACTTATACCAAAAGGGGCAAAAATAGAAAATAGCGTTCAGCGTTTGTTTTGCAGTGAGTTGTTACAGAGGCAGTGCACACCCTGGCAGTGAGAGGGGCACCGCCAAGCCCCTTCCTGGGGAACTACACTCAGCATCTCAGCATCAAGCCACTATAGATTTGAACTGTGTCTGTGAGCATCTGTGCTTTATTTCGATTTAGTTTGTGCATCCGTTAGTAACATGTGCCCTAAGGTAATTGTTCCTTCACTTCACACCATTTTGGCTTATGAAAGATTTCAAAGGAACATTCTGCTTTCAGATATCAAGGAAATCCTGTGAATCCGTTCCTCAAGACTATTCTGTAACGAGGAGCCCTAGTTCTTTAAAAATCTAAATCTGTTCGTGGCAAATTCTCTGATTCTTCCAATCTCGCTTAGAGAAATCTTCAGGAATAAAGGTTTTGATTCTCTTAGCAGAATATAGACATTCTTTTGTCAGGCAGAGTTTGATCAAGTTTGTTGTGTGACCTTTAGCCCATATATTAGGATTCTCTGTGTTGGAATATAATCTAGAATTTATATAGAATGAACATTTTACTGATAAACAGTTTCTTACTCTCCTTTCCTTGGGTCACCCATTAAGTGGCTTAGTCATGTAGTGATGACGATAAAGCTGCTAAAAAATCATGCCAACTTCTGTTTTCTTTCATTATTTTCAACACAGTGCCAAGGTTAGAATGGGAGCAACGAGACATTTATATCAACTTTGGACTTCATGGTGTCAAGGTAAAGAGCGGATTAATACACTTGTCTTTCTTTGCCTGTGATTCTTTAAGCTTTTATTATTGTTCTCTGTTAGGTCCTTTTGAGTCCTCACTATTTTGGTTAAGACAGATTTGTATCATGTCCCATCATTTCCTTCCTTTTTCTACCCAGGTTACTGAGAGTGTGTCTGGATCATGATCTTTCATTTCTCTTACCTTCTGAGGACCTTACACATCTAAGAGATGAGGTGGCAACGTCTGAACTATGGCCATTGAAAATGAACGTCTTATGTTATTTCCTGGGTTGTCATTTAAGGCTGTTCTCTGCAGCATACTTTCTGGAATTTGATTCCAGTTTGTTTTAAGAGTCCCATAAAATTGGATATCTAGCCTATGGATAGAGAAAATAGCTCTTTCAGAGCATGCTGGGACAAGTCAGTTAACCACCCAGCCAGGCATGGTACCTTCATAGTGTGGGCGGAGCATTGAGTTACTTTTGACTCCTTCTCTCAGGAATTTTCCCAGATAGCCTCATAAGTTAGTTACTCGGTTAGTGCACAGTGTATTAAATCTTGTACGAGAGCCAAAGGCTACCCTTTTTTGATACCTAACAGAGTAGCTTCAGAGCAAATCCAATTATATTTTCCCAAATTAGTGCTCACATTTCAGCTATTTGACAGAGTTATGTCTCCTGATTTGCCCAGGTTGTGTTCCAGAGAGAAGGTCTTTTTCTTTACAGACTGTAAACTGGATTTCCTAAATCACAAAAAGCACTGACCTAGATTTTCTTTGAGCTCTTTTGACCTTGGGGATGAACTTTAGTGAATTGGGAGCAGGGTGTGACAGCATTTGCAGAGGGAAAGGCAGAGCTGACTGCTCTCAAATTGGCTTCTCAGTGTCCCAGTGTCTTAGTCTGACTCACGAGCTGCCTGCTGCCGTGCTGAAGCTTCCAGCATCTTTAAATGGTACTAATTATTTGGATATTGCTTGATCCCTTTAGGTCTTGGAAAAAAGAAAAGAAATGATTTTACTGGTGGTGAGGGTGGCTAAATATACACTACTGGAAAGTGACGTTTTCTATTTTCTCAGTCTCGTCAAGCCATCAATAAGCAAGCTTTCCCATACACTTTTCCCCAAATTTGACCTGGTGGGACCATGTCTGGCTCCAACTAAGGAGTTTGTGTTTTGCCTGATATTCTGGGAAAAGGGAAAAAATATTCCAGTAAGGAATCCAAATATAGTACATAGTTATTTAGATTGGCCCTAGGGGTGTGCTAACTGTAACTCTAAACTTAGACATATCTTAGAATGATATGGCACTTGGTTGGTGACTTTGTGATGCCTGTGCATTTTTATGCCTTTCTTGGCCTTGTTGCCTAGGCCAGTACATACAAGACTAAGTCTAGTTTTTTGTGCTTCCATTAGTTTGTATATGTGAAAATTGACTCACAGTTTTACTTTGAAAATGATGAGGAATTCCCCTTGCTATTATTACTTGAAAAGGCCTGGCTAAACTACACAACTGATGTAGAATGACTCTGTTATTGTTATTAAAGTGGTAAGCAGTGATCTGTAAGCCTATGCAAAGATATGTTAGGATGAACTGCTTTCCCCTTTGTTGATTAATAGGTGTAAATTGAACTTGAAAGGAGAGGGACCCTTTCCTTTTGTGGCCTGTAGGAATGCAAGGGCTTCTGGGGCACTCCACTGGTAGGGTTATCTCAAGCTCTAAGTTCATTTCCTGTGATGCTCGAATGACAGTTCAGTGCAGATAACTAGAATCACAAAACTGTTTTGAAAGAATGAACTGGTAAGAGAACTGATGGAGTAGCCTCTTTTAGTTCTAAGAGCCTTACATAACTCCAAGTTTAGCAAGACTTGGATTCAACCTCTGTACTCTAGTAACAGGAAATGAAACCTGGGATCATGTCAAGAGATCCATGTTGGATCATAAGGAAGAGGTTTGACTTCTCAGCAAAAGAACGTAGGTTCTCTATTATTTTTTTTATAAAGTTATTGATATACAATGTTTTCCCCTTGAACGTATATCTCTATATCTTTGTCATCAATGGGAATTCTAGTTTTAATGTTGTTTCCTTTCATTCATTCACAGATTTTTACTGAACAACCTCTATGTACCAGTCAGTGGGCTAGTTGCTCGTTATATAGCTGCAAATGATCTCTGCACTTGTGGGGGACTTACAGTCTAGTGGGAAAATATACAATAAACAATTACACCAATAATTATTTGACTCCCATTTTAAGAAGTCCTGCTTTCTGTGTTGGTTTAGACTTTTTTTTTTAGTGTTTTTTTCTCTAGTTTTATCAGTTATTTAATAAGACACAAATTTTCTTTTGAGTATAAAAAGAAAACCTGTTCTATTCGAGTTTATACAGTCAAATTTGGCTTTTGAGAAAATTCAGCTAGAGTCTGACTCCATACTTACATGCTGTTAGAAATAAATGTTAGAGATTTAGTAATATAATAAAACTTGACAATTATTTAGTATTCCTTTCTATAAACTGAAAATACTCTTAATTATTAATATTTATTGAGGGATTTATTTGTGCGTGTCACTGTGCTCAGGAGGGCACATTGTAGGGGAGGCATACTCTATCTGAAAAATGCTTCATTTATAATAAGTGATATAAAACATGTAAAAAATAGCCATAGTATAGGATAGTCTGTGCTAAATAGCTTAAGAATGAAAGAAAAGAACAATAAGCAATCAGAAGAATGAGAGGTTTCCATGTGATTACATGAGTGATCAAGGAGGCGTTATGAAAGGGGTTATATTTCAATTAGTCTAGAAGGATGGGTAGATTTAATTTAAAAAATCCAATCATAACAGCTTCTTTAAAATTGTTTTGGACATGTATAAAATCATAAAGAAGAAAATAAAGAGAAAAGCACAGCCAACCCCCTGCCAGGAGAACTAGGGGGAAGGAAGACGTGCCTTCTGAGGGAAGGCACAGCTTGAGGAGTAATGACACTCCTTTCCCCTTTGCTCCCCTATCCCCAGCGGTGATGTTCATGGCTTGGTCCAGTTATCCTCCATCCCAATAGAACTGGCAGTTCTGGAATGGCTCCCCGCCTCACTAAGCTGGGGAGTGGTGATCTGTTTTGTTTGATTGTTGCCAAGCCACTAGGGATAACTGAGAGGGAGGAAGAATGGTACAGCTGAGAGGAGGGCCGTGGATTGGGCTGGGGGCATCCTGCATTTCCACCACGCAGTGCCACAAAGATTTGAGAGTGTCCCTTGGATCACCTGGGCACGGCGGAAGGTGGCTGGGCATAAGCTGTCTTGCTGGTTCCCAACCACTCAAGGGTGCTGTTAGCTGAGCAAGGGGGCCCTGGGGACAAAAGGCCATGGATGGACTGCAGAGGATTTCAAAGTCAGACTTGAGACACATCTCCCACATCAAGACCCCTAAAGAGCCACCAGCACACCCCACGAGACAGCTGGCATTGGAATCCACCCACAGAGAGAGAGCTGTGATCCAGTGAGGGTTAGACAGAAGCAGTGACAATCACCACACACAGGAGAGGGGGTCATTTTCCTCTTCCTCTCCTTGCAAGACTCAGCCAGAGAAACATCTGAAACTACAGGCTATAAGAGCGTGGAGCACAATTCTTCCCCACGCCAGGCTTTGGGAGCCAAGTCTAGCACACACTAGAGAGGAAGGGACAGAAAGGGGCGGGGAACGGTGTGAGGTAGGAGGAAGGTCTTCACATGGAAATGAGAACAAAGTTTTATCATGAACAGGAGTCTTGAGCACCAGAGTAAGAGTGCTTTAATAATTTAAAGTGAGTGAACTGGCCAGAAATATCGTTAGATGAGTGCAACACCCAGGAAAAAAATGGTGTGATATGGAGCCGGGGAAGGATCTGGAGGGAGGAGGAAGAGTGAGGAAAGGAAGGGGAGGTGGGAGAGCAGAAATGAGATTGCATATAGGTTGTTAGTTGTAGGACCAGGTGAGGTTTGCAAGCACTAACCCTGCTGTTCTCTGTACTCTTTTGTGTGGTTGAAGAGCTCTAAATAAAAAAGTTAAAGATATTGGCCTTAAAATACTTTTTAAAAAAACCCCTGTTTTTTAGAATATTGTTTGGATATGTTTGATCCATTTTAATTTTCCCTGTTCTTTTAAATTTTTAAAGCATCATGTTTTTCTTTTAACATTCTTCTTTATAGCTATCTTTGCTTTATTTCCACCTTTAATGATTTATGCTTTTACATTTTAAAATCTGTAACTTTTTAATATATTAGCACAGTCTTATCCTTATCTTCTACATTTCTGAGTTTCTTGTTTTGTATTCTTGATATTTTAAAATATTTTCTAATTTTAACTTATTTTAAACCTTTATTCTTTTTACTTTCTCTCTCTCTGTTTCTCTCTCTCCCTCTCTCCCTCCCCTCCCACCCAGCAATGCCTTACCTCCACCACTCTCTTTTTAGAGTTTTCCAAAAATTCTTTAGGTTTAAAGTACTTCCTAAAAACCCTGCCAATCTTACTGTACAGATAGTACATTTGATTCGCTAAGCATTGTTTCTTATGTAAGTGGTCTCTCCATGTTTTCTGAAATATGCAGTCCTGCCCCACTACCTTTGCAGTGTATGTCAGTGTACAGTAGTGGGTTAGTGTGTCTTGGACTCAAATATCTGGCCTCATACTGGCTTTTGTGAAACCTGCTTTGGAACATTATTGCTATTCTGACCATTGACAGTTCTTTATTATTTTAATAGTAGAAGTATAGAAATGAGCTTTTGAAATAATTATTATTGTACTTTGAAATAAGTGTTTGTGCTTATATGGTTATACCTAATATTTTCTTCAAGCCTTTCTGAAAGACCTGCCTTAGGAGACTGAAGATTCTCTCTTGCATTTTTTCACGCTGCTTTCTTCTTTGTAACTTCTTGCTGTCTCCATCCTGAAGAAGTGGCTCTGTGCTCTTCGAAACCTTCTTTGAAGCAAGGATAAATTTCCTGTTTTCAAAATTTTCTTTAAAGGTCATAGAAGACAATTAGTGTCTAAACCTTCAACAAAATGAGTAATTGGGTATAAAACATATGTAAAGAAAATGAGACTTGCCTTGAACCTGTCTCCACAGGGAGCAAACTGGGTTCTTAAAAAGTTGCTGAAGACCTATCTATCATGGTAGACTTTAAATAAAATTTTAAATCAGTCCTACAAAAAAACTGAATGTTATGCATGTGTGCATGTGTGTAAGGGTTTGATCTATTTATAGGATTTAGTCAGTTCACTAAGAGTGGTTTAGTTTCTCAGGGACAGAGTCATGTTAACCAAACTCTTGGCAGTTGTATAGATAGAATATTTTATTAATCTGCACTAAGCAATATAAGGGATGGGGTACTATCCCTGTAGAACTACCTCAAAAGGTTTAGAGTCAGAAGGTGACCTGATGAGCTTGGAATCAGGTCAAGGGGAGTTATAAACTCCATATGTTTAAGGCATCAGGATATTAGCTTATGAGAGCCTGAAGAAACTATGACCATAATAAGGACATTCCTCTCCTAGCACTGATCAGGTCCCTACGTGAGGCCGTACTTTTCCTTGGACAAATGTGTGGATAAACATTCATTTCCCTAAATTCCATCCCAACCGATCTTCCTCTAACCAACAAATTCTCTCTTTAAGGATGTTATACCATTGATTAGCCTAAAGTCAGGTTCTAAGTTTCTTCTATTTCTGGTCCAGGAAATGTTTCGTCTCAATGAAATGTATTAGGTGTATCTGATTCTTAGGTACTGATTTTTAGCTAATTTTCGAGAATCTTAATTATCACCTAAAGTATAGCATACAGTGTAAGAAGATTATTACACTATGCTTTGCAATAATATATAAAACAACATACCTTATTTTATTTGATCCAAAATGCTAGGTGGAAAATTATGTAAAAACTCATATATATACATACACAATTCTTTGCCCATTGAGATAAGTGCTTTTAAACTTCCTTGATTTGGGATGTTTTACAGTCTGTTTTTGACGAGTTTAGTTGAGGAAAAGACCCCACAAGCCACTTGGTGTTGAGAGCATTAACAGGTAATTATACACTGGGCTAATGTTCAAATAAGACTTGATGTATACGTTGTAACACTCTGCAGTATGATAAAGGCTCTAGCACATTATGACGTCATTTAATGACCTCCACTGATTATTTCATCACTTAAAATGGTAAGGTAATTCACAAATAATCGATTGGATGTTTTCTAATTATATAATAAGAAAAAGTACCATTTGTATTTTAGAAGTTGAAGGTAAGGGGGTTTAAGATAATAAAAATAGTATTAAATTACAACTATGATACAACTCCACTAACAGAGACTCATTTCACTCGACAAAGGATACTGGGGCTCTCCCCGTAGAGTGTTGTTCTCACACCCCCGCAATGCAAACATTATCTGCAACTGAATTGCAGTCATGGTATAGTATCTGAAAATGTAAAAACCCTTCTAGCTACAGTAATTTTAATTAATGCAAAAATTATTGTAGAGCTTAGTTCAAAACCTGTACATCTGAGATGGTCAATGAAAATTTGTTGATGGATTAGACAGATCTTTGCATTTCATCTGTGCAGTGTCAAACGGCCCAGGTAGTTTGAAAATACAGTATTAAATTATAAGAACAACTAGTTCCATAGGAGGCGAAAAATCTATATCTGAACATTCCATGTCTCTGTGGGAAAACCATTACATAGAAAGATTAACTTTTAGATATTATGTTCCTTTGGTGAAGGAAGTATCTTGCCCCATGCCATTTTTCTATTGTATTTCATTAATATGTAATCAAAGTCATTGAGTGTTCACTCATTGAAATGTGTGGTCACTGCCAGCACTTTTATTTATTTTTTTATTGTATAAAAGATTTTTAAAATAATTAAAAAAATAACCATTATATTTATGAAAATTTAAGAAGTGCTAAATTACACACTTTAATCAAACCTTTAATTTGGGGGTATGTTCATCTCACCTCCTCTTTTTGGCTTTTTTTATAATTAAAATTTAACATTTGCATTCTTCATCATTAATGGTCTGCCTCTAGATTAGAGTAGTGGATTGGGCCTTGAAAAAGGAAGGCCTCAGTGGGTGCCCAAGCTTTGGAAACCTCCTTGCTTTTATTGTGTCCATTGTTGACCACCAAGTATGTGCCACTACTTGTCACTAGCCCTCCTAGCTCGAAAAGCATTGGCTATTTTCTTGGTTCCTAAACTTTGGTGGTTGCTATGGGGGTGTGATCTATGACCTCAAAATCAGGGGTCACACCTGTCTGGCATGCACCAGGAGCCCCCACACCTGTGTAACTCTCCTCACTAGCAGCTCCTGCTGGTCATTTCCTATTCCTTCCAGTAAGTGATGCGTGGTTATATTATAAGCATTTTCTGTATCACTGAATAATGATAATAAAGAAATGGAGCCAAACCTAGGTCTCTTTTTTCAAAAGGGCAGAGTCCAGAAAGGAATTTCAAGTTGATTTACGTCTCTCTCAAACAGGGTGCATGTCCTTAGAGACCAACAAATCCTGCTAAAGCCTGGTGTTTGCTCCTCTTTCTAAAAAAAGTTTTCCCTTGCGATGAGAACTCTTAGAATTTACTCTCTTGACAGCTTTCATTTATAATCTACAGCAGTGTTCGTTATCTCTTTCACATGGTACATTGCATCCCTAGTATTTATTTATCTTATAACTGGAAGTTTGTACCTTTTGACC
This sequence comes from Pseudorca crassidens, assembly GCF_039906515.1. NCBI lineage: Eukaryota > Metazoa > Chordata > Mammalia > Artiodactyla > Delphinidae > Pseudorca > Pseudorca crassidens. The sequence continues at coordinate 63,156,957 of NC_090296.1, read as the reverse complement.
CCCTTCATCTAATTACCCGCCCCGCTAGCCACAAATCTGATCTACAACACTGTGCTAGTTCCTGGTACACAATATAGTGATTTGACATTTCTATACATCTTAAAACGATCACCGTGATGTCTAGTTGTCTCAGGTGAGTAATTTTTATCTTATTTCTTATCACATCTACTCAGGCTTCAAAATGGTTGCTGTTGTTGTTTTTAAACAGATGCATACTATGTCAGAAGAGCATTCTTTTCTTAATGTTTTCTCCTGCGGTTGGCATTTAAAACGCTTTTGCTTTTGTAGAAAGTGCTGCAGTGAGTATATTTGTGCTTATGGGTTTTTTTTCTTTTGTTGAATTAAACAAGATAATATATGTAAAGTATCAGGCATAGTAAATAGTTTTATTTCCTAGAATAAATTTCTTATTTCTTATTAAAATGTATAAACAATTTACTGGCTCTTTATTTGTGGGATCATACTGCTTTCCAAAAGGTCTAAACAACCGTTTTGGCCACTTTTTAAAACATGTTGCCAATCTAAACAGCGTCAGTGCCTCAAGTTTGTTATGAATACCAGCAAGAGTGAGCTTTGCTTCTTTATATGTATTTACCCTCTTTCTATCAATTGTCTGTTTATATCCTTGGCCTTGATATTTTTCTTGAAAATAGCAATGCTATTGTCGCTTATATTATTTTCTTTTTTATTAAACAAAATAAAACAATTTTTCATATTTGAATGTCAGTTTTACCTTTGTGACTTCTATACTTCAAGGATAAGAAAGTTAACATTTCTCCATTGGTCTGACAATCATTCTATTCTGCTAATTTTTCAAGGATTTGATTTTCTATGTTAATCTCTCTAATTTATCTGGAGTTAATTTTCTTAAATGATGTATAGTGCAGATCCATGTTTTTAACTTATTCTTGATTTAATCATCCCTAAACTATTTGTTAGATAATCCTTCCTACTCTCTATTTAATAATGTTATTTTATGATATACTCATGTTTAAGCTGTATAGTTGGTATAGTTTTGATCTCTTCATTCTGTTATATTGATCAGAATGTGCACATTTACTCTTGTTTTAATTCTTTTTGCTTTCTAATTAGCTACTACAGAGGTTGGTTGTGTGCCTTTCTTATTCTGTTGTCCATTCAAACAAAGGCTGGACAAATTGTTCACGGTTAGTGCCATAAAGCACTATGTTGAATTGTTATAATAATAGGATTTTTGTTTGTAACCAGACCTAGTGATAAATGTAACTATTATATTTAATTTCCAGAATCTCGCATGGCAGTTTTTTGAGGTGTTCTTAAATACCAAACTATCTCTAATCTTAAAAAGTCTCAATTTCCCTAGAGCTTATGGTTTGAACTATACAAAATTTCAGACGCCACTGTGGCTTTCTGATATTTGCAATCTAATGACCCTTCTGTACTTTTAAAGAATTCTAGATTGTCACTCCACCCCTATATGGATATTTTAGAGATAACCATGTGTGTGTGTTTAAAAATTTTGCTCAGAAAAAAGGTTTATGTATTTTGTTCCCAGTTTTAGATATTTAGTGATGTCTTTAGTAAAAGGTAGAGAACTGAGCACATAACTTTACCTCTGCTCTTTTCCAAGATGCCACTAAAATTACAGAACAGAGAATAAATTCATAATTGTACTGGGAAACACAAAAAGTAACATAGTGTCCAGTGTGGATGAATGTAGGGAAGTGTTTGCTTTCATACACAGTGAGAGTTTAATTGCCTTAGTCAGTTTTTGGAAGGCAAATTTGGCTGAAGATACCAAAATAAAAATGTACATATCCTTTGAGCTAGCAGTGATACTCCTAGGAATATATACTCCAAAAATATTTAAACATATGTCCGAAGATGTATCTGTTGGGATATTCAACAACCTGGATATCAAAAGAAAAATCAATAAATTAATGCATACATGTGTACATCCATTTAGATATTATTTGTATGATTACATTTATAAATGTTACATATACATAGCAGTGTGTATGGCATTAGAATGCTTTTAAACCTTTACATCTTATTTCTGAGCAGTGGCTACCATGAGAGCATAGTGGGAGTTAGTTGAAGGGTTGTGAGGGAATAAGATAAACTTTTACTTTTTTACTGTATACTTCTGCATTGTTTGAAAAATTATCAAATGAGTATCAAAGATTGAATGATGTGCATGAGGTTTCCTAGCTAGTGTTTCACCTAGATTTTGTTTTTCCATGAAATCACTTTCCCTGAATGATCTCTCACATTTCTCTTTGCTTCTTATTATAGATGATTCTATCTCATGATTTTTCTGTCAATTTAAAAAATTAGTATAAGTACAATTTTACAAGTAAATGGTTTGGATGACATTTCTCTCTTGATAGTATGGTTTCTGAAAGAGTGTAGACTGTTAAACACAGAGTATGATTTATTTGTTCTGTATTCTCTTGTGACAAAATGTTGAGCTTGAAACTAGGTTCAGTTTTAAAATAGCACAGTTGTTGTTTTAATATTTAAGTGTCTGCAGTACCCTTGCTGCATAATCATATGTAGCATAGGCATGTTGTGCCTTCATTATTTCTACAGTACAAACTGAAAAAACACACAGAATGGAGAACCAAAGGACGAGCAGGCATATTTTGTTTATTATGATAATCCTCCTCAAGTCCCTTCTTCCTGCTTTTGATCTAGGTGAAAGCAAGCTGGGAACCTAATTAAACCAGTGCTGAGTGAGACCACGAGATATGATGCAAAAAAAAAAAAAAAAAGAAAGAAAAGATTCTGACCAACCAGATTTTGAAGTTGAAGTTAATTGAGAGCAATATACAAATAATCCCTGCAAATGGTGACATTTAAAAATGCATTTTGATATTCTGAAGCAGTCATGTAAATCACCAAGAGTGAGACTCTAGGGGAAATGGAAAACGTGCAGCCTCACGTTTTAATACCTTTTGGTGATGGTGTTATTTGACTTAATGTTTGCCAGGGGACTGGGTATTTGGAGGTAATCTGATGACAGAAATGTTATAGCCCCATGAGATATGGAGCCATAGAGGAGGGAGCTGCCAAGAGGGAGACCTGTAGGTAAAGGTCAATGATAACAGTACAAATAAGGACACCAGGGACATTCTCTGGTTCTGTGAAGGTTCTGACCCTGCCTACCATGTAAGAAGCAGAAACTAACAAGCTGCTAAGGAATCAGGTTTAAAAAAGGACATGGCCTCAGTGCTCATGAAGGTTCACACCTGGGATGGGCTCTTGGAACAAGGATGACAAAAACTAGAACCGTGAAGCTACATCATTTATGTAACAAGTTACATACGGCTTTCAAGGAATTTTAGTTCATGGATTTCAATAGGACTAGTAAACGGCATGTGGTAATTACTGTTATTATATAGCTGGCAAAACAAAGGCAGAAGATATTTCTAAGATCATACAGTTGGCCAGTGGTGGAATTAGGGAACTGACTTCAGGCATTCTCATTCTTAGTTCTGTAAGTATCTGCCGATTTGGGGGGCAACAACTTCTGGCACAGCCGCTCTGGAAGCAGTTCTGATTATACATGATATAATTCCCTCATGAATATCTCCGAGCTCCCCTCCCCAAATATGCTGGTCTCTCCATCCTTCCCTCTTCCTTCCATCTTCTTCCTCTTTCTTTTTTGTCATTGGCATTGGCTGACTCCTCATTTAGACCTTATGACTTTTTTCTCCTTCCTGATGTTTTAAAAACATCTATTTAAAAAAGTAGTTTTTGTGTATATATCCAGAGACCACTCTAGAAATCATTAACTCTCTTGTATGCTGTCAGTTCTATCCTTGTTGAGTATTGCTTTTTTGAGTGGGGGGAGGGGGAACTGTGATGAGCTATTTTATGTAGTTCAGAATTGGATTTCTAGAGTCACCGAGACTTAGGAAACTGAAAATGTGCTCCACATTCTGCCTATCAACAAAGCCTAATCAAGAATGCATTCTTTGCCAACAACATTCTAAAGAGACATGATTCCAAGCTGTGGCTTGGAAATAAACTCCTTTTATTGCATTTCAATTTATAGTGTTCTTTGCCTCCATTTTGCACAAATATTCAGGGAATTTTCCGATTTAGAAGAACCTGATGCACAAATTAAGATATTTTAAGTAATGCTATTCATGATATGTCCGGAGATTATTATGAATTGATATATGATACTATTCTGAATTTCTGACAACAATCTACTGAGAATATGCTCCTATATACACATCTCACAGGAAGATTAATTGTTTTTGGATTACAACATTAATTTAATGGGACCGGTTTATTATTCACACCTCAATTTGCAAACTTGTGTTTGTTTTTTTTAGGCTTTTCTTGATTTTTCTCCTCACAAGCTCTCTTACAGGATATGGCTAGTAGAATTGCTCAAAATTAATTTTAGACCCTAAGATAACTGTAGGTTATCTGGCTAATTTGTAGTAGCAGAATTCAGTAATGTTTAAGAGCAGGGTAAACAATTTAAAAATGCTTATGGGGATGCAACTCTTACTCAGTTTAAACAATTCAAAAGTTTGGAAACTGGTATTTGCAAATTTATCCTGTGGATCTGCTGGCTGGAATAATGTTTCTAACTGAACAGAAAAAAAAAAAAATAAGTGGAGGAGAGGTTTAAATTGACAGAGCCAGGAGAAATAAAATAAATCTCAAATACTCACATTAAATTAACCTTGGATTTATCTTGCTAACATGGCAAGTCATTATAAACTTACCACAATTGAGATATACGGTTTTGATGAGCAGACCATTTCTTGAAACAATATTTTCACAGTACATGAAATATAAGAGCTTGGGATAACACCAAATTAACCCTGAGGGAGACAGTCATTGAAATGCTCATGATTTTATATGGGAAGCTCAGCAGAGTAAAGCTGAAGAATCTAATATATAGACAAATCCCAAGCTGTGAATAGATGTGTTCTCAAAGTCTATTTAAAAGTCAGTAGTTTCTAATTCAGAAGATTTTCCCACAATACTAATAGTGAATTCTCAATAATGTTAGCTATGCGCTAGGCTCTAAGTGCTTTATGTGAACTATTTCATTTCATTCTTTCAAAACTCCTCTGATATAGATTAAAATTAACCTAATTTTGTAGAATCTGAGGCACAGAGAGCTTAAATTGTCTGAGGTCACACAGCTGGATCCAGGAGTTTGATCTAGAACCTGTACTCCTAATCATGTCACACAGGGAGGTGATGGTATTAATGGTGATTAAATTCTGTTCTGATAGTGTGTTAGTATGTAGCCATGAACCCCTACCAAAACCCAATTTTACTTGACTCACAATCTAGTGGGTCAGGAATTCAGGAAGGGCTCCTCTGGGCAGCTGACATTTGCTCCACGTGGTGGCAGCTGAGGTAGCCAGAGTGAGGCCAGGGGATTCACTTTCAACATGGCTCACTTAGGTGGCTGGCAACTTGGTATTTGTGTCAGCTGGGAGCGTGACTGGGGCTTTTGGTCAGGGTTCTTGGTTCTTCTTCACGAGGGGTTTCCTTGGTTTCCTTCCAGGACAGTGGCTGTACTGCAGGAGTGAGTGTTCTAAGAGACTTCCAATTCCTTTTGGACTGGGCCTGGAAAACTAGCACAGCATCATTTCTGCTCTATTCTATCGGTCAAAAATAGTGACTGCCCAAATTCAAGGAGGAGGGGTCTACCCCTTGATAGAAAAAGTGGCAAAGAATTTGCAGCCATCTTTAATGTACCATAGGCATCAAGAATAGACCATGGGGCTTCCCTGGTGGCGCAGTGGTTGAGAGTCCGCCTGCCGATGCAGGGGACACGGGTTCGTGCCCCGATCCGGGAAGATCCCACATGCCGTGGAGCGGCTGGGCCCGTGAGACACGGCCGCTGAGCCTACGCGTCCGGAGCCTGTGCTCTGCAACGGGAGAGGCCACAACAGTGAGAGGCCCGCGTATCGCAAAACAAACAAACAAAAAAAAAGACAAAAAAAAAAAAAAAAAAAAAAGAATAGACCATGGAAGCCTATTTATTTAACATGTGACCTAGATTAATGTTACTCAGACTTAGCTTTGACCTCTCTTCCTCTAACAGGTTAGTTTAATTCTTACTTTTTAAAAATATAAATTTTCTTTCAGCTCTTACGGCTTATGATTCTTTGAGAGAAGGGTGCATTATTTTTAAATGTAAAATACTTGCAGCATAGTTGGGATTCTATATATGCTTATCATTTATTAATTTTCTTTTTAATACTTGAAGGCAACTATAAGATTTAACAAACAATTAAGAGTTAACAACTCAGAGGAGCAAAATGGATTGTTTTAAAGTGCAGTATTCTGCTTTATCTTTTACAAGATAAATACTTATTTCTCAAGATGCATAGTAATATTTTTCTGGTCTGTCACCAAACTCATTGCCTGTGAGTGCTTTTGGAGCAGGGGCTATGTCTAATTCATCTGTTATATGGTATCCCCAGAATAAATACAATATCCCAGGAAATAGTAGGTACTCAGTAAATATTTGGGGAATGAAACTTAACAGACAACAAAACAATTTGAATGTATCTAAGATAAAACATCAAAAACTCTAATTTGTCTTATTGAGAATCTAATGTGTTGCCTCCTAATGAGGCAAAAATGCATCTGGTGATATGACAGTTTAGTAAATGTGTTTGTCATTTTAAATGTTTGCATACATTTGCAAACCAGGGACACATATCATTCTATTTCTGATAAATTCAACCTGTGTAAAGGAGTTAATATTAATGAACAATTGTGTATCTACCAAGTTAATATTAATGCACAATTGTGTATCTACCTCTACCTCAAAAGGTAAGACCTCTTTGTATTTCTAGTGAAAATATATTTTAATATAATTGCATGCTATTAGGCATTTTCTATTTAGTTAAAATTAATACTAATATCAGGCACTTGGACTGAAGCATTACCTACTCATTTTGATTTTGAGTTTCCTTCTTCATTTGGTCTTCCTTTTTTTTTTTCTCTTCAGAAATGATAAAGTATAAACAAGACTGTACCAGTTAGTTTGAACATTGGCTTTCTCAGTGCCAGGCATAAGTTTGGGTTTCTTTCTGCAACCCAGGGCCAGTGGAACCGCTACTGTTAAGCCACCCCATAACACAGTCGGGATCTCCAGGATTCTGGTCTGAGAGTTCTGAGATCATTCACTCTTGCTCTAAGTTCAGAATGCAGCTTATGCACCTATAGAGAAGAAGGATTCTAGAAGCTGTTTTCTTTGGGGGTAGATTCAAATATTTGGTAAAACAAATAGCTCCATGAAGATAATTCAAGAAAAAGATGGGGAGGCCATACTAATAATCCACTAAGAAGAGATGTGTTCTTAATCTTTGTATTAGTCAGGGTTCGCCTGAGAACCAATAGGATATATTTGTGTATAGATAAATAGAAAGAGATTTATTATGAGGAATTGGCTTACATTATTATGGAGGCTGAGAGTTCCCGTGATCTGCCCTCTATAATCTGGAGGCACAGGAAATCTGGTGGTGTAGTTCCAGTCCAAACCCAAAGGCCTGAGAACCAGGGGAGCCAACGGTTTAAGTTCCAGTCTGAGTCTGAAGGCCTGAGCACTGGGGGCTGAGGGTGTACAGTCGTGGTCCAAGTTCGAAGGCCTGAGAAGCAGGAGTGTCGATGTTGGCAGGCAGGAGAAAATGGCTGTTGCAACTAAGCAGAGAGCAAATTCATGCTTCCTTTGTCTTTTTGTTCTATTCAGGCCCTCAATGGATTGGATGATGTCCACCTGCAGTGGTGTGGGCAATCTTCTTTACTCAAACGATTCAAATGCTAATCTCTTCCAGAAACATCCTCACAGATGCTTCCAGAAATTATGTTTTACCAGCTATCTGGGCATCCCTTAGCCCAGTCAAGTTGACACATAAAATTATCCATCATAATTTTCAATTAAAACATTCTTATCTGAATAGCTAATCTTCAGGACAGTGGCTCTCACATTTCTTGATTATGAATCGTCCAAATTCATTATTTCTCTTCCTTTAAAAAATTTTTCCATGTAAATTGTGTGCTCCAGTACCTGTCTTGCCCTGGGTAGCAATTATGATTTAGCAAAGCAGTGTGTATAAAGGGAGTGCAAAAGGAGACTCTCACATAAACTCATTTGGCTACTTACTTTGTGTTCTAGTAACAGCTCCATGGACTATAAAATTAGCATTACTGGGTAAAATTAAGCATGGATATTTATTGCCTGCAGATTGTATTAATGATTGTGGTCTTTTCAATGACTATCTGAGCAATAAAGAATTAACTGTTTGTAAGTATGAAGACCTATGTGTAAGAGGGGCTAACAATGAGAGACATGCGATGATGAGATAGATGAAAAGATTTTTAAAAAGTAGGAATTATTAAATCTCATAAAAATTTATGGAAGGTAGTCCAAAAATCAGTAAAGATCAGGTACTTGATGATGATTATACATAAACGTAATAATAATAAAAGCCAAAACCCACATTCTGGAGCACACTTTTGGAAGTGAGAATAAAATCAGGTGGAGGAATTCAGAAAGGTGACTAGTAAACTTCTCTTTTACATACTTTTCCAATTCCAATCAAAACCCTCTAGTACTGAAACGCGAACTGATGAACTAGGGCATTAAAAAAAAATCTCACTTCGAACTTCATCAAGGCCAAGGGCAAATGACTTATCTCAGAGAAATGAAGAGGACCTTCATCCCAGCAGTTTCAATGGGGGTGGGTTGTGTTTCATAAGCAAACACACAAAATTATGAAAATGAGCATGTGTGAGGTTTAATAGCTAATTTTCCAAGTTGATTATCTTGGTCAGTTCGTTGGGATGCTCTTCTTAGCTAATTTAATTTGTTTCATCTTTTTTATTGTCTCGCTTAAATAGCAATTAGGGGAGATAGCACTCCATTTCACCTTCTACTTGCCCCTTTGCTAAATCATGATTTCACCCTGTGCCGGATAGTTATGGGTGTGTGAAGAGAAGGCACCAGTGAAAGGCAGAGTGGGTGAACATACTTGACTCAAACCTGAAAGTGTGTGTGTGTGTGTGTGTGTGTGTGTAGTGAATACCATAGAACAACTCATTTATTCATATATTCAGAAATGTGAAACATTGCTACTTGGAAATTCAGATTCATCTAGATGATACCAACGAGCATGCTGCAGCTATTTGAAAGTCAGTTTTCAACCTGGGTAAAATATCAGAACCCTTGTATTTTGTACTTCCTGTTTTAAAACTATGTATTGTATATGCAACAAACAACTGTTAAATGCTATAATATTTTTTAGTATATTGTCATTAATAAGAGTTTATGAAGTGCTTGTTTATGTACCCCTATCTTAGGCGAGTCCAAAGGGGACTTCCTGGATATTAGTTAGTTGTTAGTTTCTCCACTAACAGATTTTGTACTCTGCTCCTGAAACGCTATATATTCTGATGAAAACAGTATGCAGGGCCTCACTTGACATGTGTTGATTTTGTGCCTTTTTGCTCAGACAGCTTTACTTGGGTGTGAAAAGCCAAACAAATATGAAATCGAATGTGATAAACAAATTGCTTAGCTGTAGTGGAGACTTTTTAGTGTAGGTTGGTCAGTGAGGTTAGGTTAGAAGATTCCTTCAAGTGGCAAAATATTGGTGAGAGAGAGCGATTGACATGGCCTGGGTGTCAACCTGTGGGGTTCTCAACAGACAGGTGACTCTTGCTTCTTTGCAGAATCCACAGAAAGCCACAATAATAATTGTGCATATTTCCATCCTGTCCATTTAGTCCTTAGGTTCATACAGTCCAAAGAAATGAGGGAAAATGTGTAAACACCAGCTTCACTGGGACTAAGATTATTAAAGAGAAAGCAGAAATTTATACATGTTCAAAATAGTATTTGCTTTCAGGTATCTACTTCTAAATCATGATAGAACTCTACAAGCCTTTAGCATTACTAATTTTCTTTGTTTACCTTTCATTTTCTTGAATTCGTGAAAGTAGAATGTTTCTCTTCAAATTGTGATATGACAATGAGACAGAAAAAGCCTCACTCCCCTAGGAAGGCAAATGAAACTCAGAAATACAACTGAAAAATCTGTCTTCAACTCAGCAGTTTTTGCCTCATTGTAAAAGTTGTCCAGAAAGAACAAATTGTCTTAATAGCAGAGGGACTGTCGCATGATTCTCTAGTTATTCCTGTAACTAGATTTTATTAACCTTTTAAGGTGTTTATATACGGAGTGAAGGGCCTTAGTGTGTGTCTGAAACATTGGAGGTGCTCATTATTTATTGAATGAATAAGTGAACAAATGCAGAAGCGAGGAATCTGAAAGGCCACCGGGAGCATCAAGATGGCAAGCCTTCCTTCCGTGGCTTTGTGGTGTGTTGACATTGGGAAAATGAGCAGCCTTCACTTTAGTAGGGGAGGTAGCATCTTCAGTGGAAATTCTAGCATACAGGCAGAGACAGCATTCTGGGAAAAGGTTGAGGGTTTAGGGGAGTTTATTTACTTTGAAGTTGGAATGAAGGCACTGGGGAAGGGATTATCCAGGAGTGCAGCCATGAGAAGATGATTTTCTCAGGAAGAAATATAGAACTAAATCAGGATAGGAGTGTGGGAGAGGGGCAGTGACTTGACAGAGGGGGTTTATACTTTGGCAGTTTAGGAAGACCTGGATGAAATGTAAGTGGGATAAAATGGCCTCAAGCTTCCATTGTGAAATTGTTTCCATCCTGCAGTGTATCAGGATGTGTGTGATCTTGTCATATGCCTTCTGTCCTATAAACTCCCAGAAATGCATGTCCTCCACGGAGCCTGGCACATAGTAGGTGTTTAGCAAGTTTATTGATAGCATGAATTAAGACGTATAGTGGCAGGAAATGCAGGATATAGGCTTGAAATGAAAAGGTTGTCTTCGCTTCTAACTACTAGGCCTGACTTGTGTTGCAAAATTACTTTTGGCAAATTCGTTCCGATAACTTGCAGCACTTCCCTATGGAAGATGGATTTGAACTGTTCTAAAGAACCTCAAAGTGCAGAACTAAGGACACGAGGTAGAAGTGAGAAAGAAGCAGATTTCAGCAGAGAATTTTCTAACGACTGAAGTTATTCGGAATTTAAGAAGTGCTGTGTTAAAAGTGTAGAGAGCTTCTTAACCCAGAAAGTATGCAGATAAAAACTGAATGACTGTGTCTCAGGGTTGTTTTAGAGCGGGTCCATGCATTGGGAAAGAGCTTGGTTTTTTCTACTACTAAAGGTTTAGAATTATTTTTGTGTGTGGTATTGTGTGATAGTCCAATACAATAAAATAAAAGCAATATATTTGGGAAAGGTTACTTAGATACCATTTCTGAAAAGGGAAATAGAGAAAAAGATTGCATCCATATCATCATTATATCATTTGCCAGTATGTGTAGTGCAGAAAACTATTTAAACTTAAGAAACTATTTAAGATGTGCTATGCAGAATGTAGGAACCAACCTGAATTAAGCAGGAAGAGATTGAAGAGGACTTGAGTCATTGGGAAAGGCTTCATGAAGTGGTTGGTTGATTAACTGGGCTGCAGGAAAAGGTTGGAATGAGGACCTGTGAAGGGGGATGTCCCTCTGGTGAGAGCTGAGGCTTGAGGACCAGCCGGAGGAGGATGCCAGAGCCTGACCTGTGGCAAGTGCGGGGAGGAAGCTGAGTGATTGGGCTCACCAGTTCCTATGTGTGCCCTGCATAATGATCAAGGAATCAATCCAAGAAGAAATATAAAAATTATAAATATATATGCACCCAAAATAGGAGCACCTCAATACATAAGGCAACTGCTAACAGCTATAAAAGAGGAAATAGACAGTAAAACAAGGATAGCGGGGGACTTTAACACCTCACTTAAACCAATGGACAGATCATCCAAACAGAAAATTAATAAGGAAACACAAGCTTTAGATGACACAATAAACCAGAGAGATTTAATTGATATTTATAGGACATTCCATCCAAAACCAGCAGATTACACTTTCTTCTCAAGTGCATGTGGAACATTCTCCAGGATTGATCACATCTTGGGTCACAAATCAAGCCTCAGTAAATTTAAGAAAACTGAAATCATATCAAGCATCTTTTCTGACCACAACGCTATGAGATTAGAAATCAATTACAGGGGGAAAAAACGTAAAAAACTCAAACACATGGAGGCTAAACAATACGTTACTAAATAACCAAGAGATCACTGAAGAAATCAAAGAGGAAATAAAAAAATACCTGGAAACAAGTGACAATGAAAACACGACAATCCAAAACCTATGAGATGCAACATAAGCAGTTCTAAGAGGGAAGTTTATAGCAATACAATCCTACCTTGAGAAACAAGAAACATCTCAAATAAACAGTCTAATCTTACACCTAAAAGAACTAGAGAAAGAAGAACAAACAAAACCCAAAGTTAGTAGAGGGAAAGAAATCATAAAGATCAAAGCAGAAATAAATGAAATAGAAACAAAACAATAGCAAAGATCAATAAAACTAAAAGCTGGTTCTTTGAGAAGATAAACAAAATTGATAAACCATTAGCCAGACTCATCAAGAAAAAGAGGGAGAGAGGGCTTCCCTGGTGGCGCAGTGGTTGAGAGTCCGCCTGCCGATGCAGGGGATGCGGGTTCGTGCCCCGGTCCGGGAAGATCCCACATGCCGCGGAGCGGCTAGGCCCGTGAGCCGTGGCCGCTGAGCCTGCGCGTCCGGAGCCTGTGCTCCGCAACGGGAGAGGCCACAACAGTGAGAGGCCCGTGTACCGCAAAAAAAAAAAAAAAAAAGAGAGGGAGAGGACTCAAATCATTAAAATTAGAAATGAAAAAGGACAAGTTACAACAGACATCACAGAAATGCAAAGCATCCTAAGAGACTACTACAAGCAACTCTATGCTGATAAAATGGACAACTGGAAGAAACGGACAAATTGTTAGAGAGGTATAACCTTCCAAGACTGAACCAGGAAGAAATAGAAAATATGAACAGACCAATCAAAAGTAATGAAATTGAAACTGTGATTAAAAATCTTCCAACAAACAAAAGCCCAGGACAAGATGGCTTTACAGGTGAATTCTATCAAACATTTAGAGAATAGCTAACACCCATCCTTCTCAAATTCTTCCAAAAAAATTGCAGAGGAAGGAGCACTCCCAAACTCATTCTACGAGGCCACCATCACCCTGATATCAAAACCAGACGAAGATACTACAAAATAAGAAAATTACAGACCAATATCACTGATGAATATAGATGCAAAACTCCTCAACAAAATACTAGCAAACAGAATCCAACAACACATTAAAGGGATCATACACCATGATCCAGTGGGATTTATCCCAGGGATGCAAGGATTCTTCAATATACGCAAATCAATGTGATACACCACATTAACAAACTGAAGAAGGAAAACCATATGATCATCTCAATACATGCAGAAAGAGCTTTTGACAAAATTCAACACCCATTTATGATAAAAACTCTCCAGAAAGTGGGCATAGAGGAAACCTATCTCAACATAATAAAGGCCATATATGACAAACCCACAGCAAACATCATTCTCAATGGTGAAAAACTGAAAGCATTTCCTCTAAGATCAGGAAAAAGACAAGGATGTCTACTCTCACCACTATTATTCAACATAGTTTTGGAAGTCCTAGCCACGGCAATCAGAAGGAAAAGAAATAAAAGGAATACAAATTGGAAAAGAAGAAGTAAAACTGTCACTGTTTGCAGATGACATGATACAATACATAGAGAATCCTAAAGATGCCACCAGAAAGCTACTAGAGCTAATCAATGCATTTGGTAAAGTTGCAGGGTACAAAATTAATGCACAGAAGTCTCTTGCATTCCTGTACACTAATGATGAAAAATGTGAAAGAGAAATTAAGGAAACACTCCCATTACTACTGCAACAAAAAGAATAAAATACCTAGGAATAAACCTAGCTAGGGAGACAAAAGACCTGTATGCAGGTCTTTCACTGATGAAAGAAATTAAAGATAATACAAAGAGATGGAGAGATATACCAAGTTCTTGGATTGGAAGAATCAATATTGTGAAAATGACTATACTACCCAAACCAATCTACAGATTCAGTGCAATCCCTATCAAATTACCAATGGCATTTTTTACAGAAGTAGAACAAAAAATCTTAAAATTTGTATGGTGACAAAAAAGACCCCGAACAGCCAAAGCAGTCTTGAGGGGAAAAAAACGGAGCTGGAGGAATCAGGCTTCCAGACTTCAGACTATACTACAAACCTATAGTAATCAAAACAATATGGTACTGGCACAAAAACAGAAATATAGATCAATGGAACAGGATTGAAAGCCCAGAGATAAACCCACGCACCTATGCTCAACTAATCTATGACAAAGGGGGCAAGGGTATACAATGGAGAAAAGTCTCTTCAATAAGTGGTGCTGGGAAAACTGGACAGCTACATGTAAAAGAATGAAATTAGAACACTGCCTAACACCATACACAAAAATAAACTCAAAATGGATTAGAGACCTAAATGTAAGACCTGACACTATAAAACTCTTAGAGGAAAACATAGGAAGAGCACTCTGACATAAATCACAGCAAGATCTTTTTTGATCCACCTCCTAGGGTAAAGGAAATAAAAACAAAAATAAACACATGGGACCTAATGAAACTTAAAAGTTTTTGCACAACAAAGGAAACTACAAACGATGAAAAGACAACCCTCAGAATGGGAGAAAATATTTGCAAAATGAATCAATGGACAAAGGATTAATCTCCAAAATATATAAACAGCTCATGAAGGTCAACATTAAAAAACAAACAACCCTATCCAAAAATGGGCAGAAGACCTAAATAGACATTTCTCCAAAGAAGACATACAGATGACCAAGAAGCATATGGAAAGCTGCCCAACATTACTAATTATTAGAGAAATGCAAATCAAAACTACAATGAGGTGTCATCTCACACCAGTTAGAATGGGCATCATCAGAAAATCTACAAACAACAAATGCTGGAGAGGGTGTGGAGAAAAGGGAACCCTCTTGCACTGTTGGTGGGGATGTAAATTGATACAGCCACTATGGAGAACAGTATGGAGGTTCCTTAAAAAACTAAAAATAGAATTACCATACGACCCAGAAGTCCCACTACTGGGCATATACCCAGAGAAATCCATAATTCAGAAAAACACATGCACCCCAATATTCATTGCAGCACTATTTACAACAGCCAGGGCATGGAAGCAACCTAAATGCCCAACGACAGATGAATGGATAAAGAAGATGTGGTACATATATACAATGCAATATTACTCAGCCATAAAAAGGAACGAAATTGGGTCATTTGTAGAGACATGGATGGATCTAGAGACTGTCGTACAGAGTGGAGTAAGTCAGAAAGAGAAAAACAAATATCATATATTAATGCATATATGTGGAACCTAGAAAAATGGTACAGATGAACCAGTTTGCAGGGCAGAAATTGAGACACAGATGCAGAGAACAAACATATGGCACCAAGGGGGGAAAGTGGCGGGGGTGGTTGTGGTGGGATGAATTGGGAGATTGGGATTTACATGTATATACTAATATGTATAAAATGGATAACTAATAAGAACCTGCTATATTAAAAAAATAAAGTTCAAAAAATCAAATAAATAAAAATAAAGAAAAATTGCATATTTTAAAAAGAGACTCCTGATTTTTTGAGGATGAAAGAAAATTATGGGGTGCTTAAATACCTTGTTGTGTTGCTTTAGGGAAAAACAATTAGATAGTCTTGCCGTGTGCACAGTAGATGGAATGGAGGTTTTTCATTCCATTAACACTCATTCCATGAGTCATTCTAAATTCTTGAAAGTATGCCAATGAAACCCAGTTAATGTACCACAACTGCCACTGGTAGCATTTTGCCTCTGCAAGTAATCAGCAATACTGTAATCACTTATTTCACAAAGAAATTGAGGTTGCATTGTTTCTTTTATTTGTTTTACCATTTTGTTTTAATATTGTTATCATTCATTTTTATAATAAGGCATGTTGGTCTCCTAAGGAATTGAGCAACTTCTCTGGTGGCGCAGTGGTTAAGAATCCACCTGCCAATGCCAGGAACACAGGTTCAAGTCCTGGTCTGGGAAGATCACACATGCCACAGAGCAACTAACCCCGTGTGCCACAACTACTGAGCCTGTGCTCTAGAACCCGCGTGCCACAACTACTGAAGCCAGAGTGCCTAGAGCCTGTGCTACATAGTAAGAGAAGCCACCACAATGAGAAGCCCACGCACCACAACTAGAGAAAGCCCCTGCACAGCAACGAAGACCCAATGCAGCCAAAAATAAATAATAAATAAATTTCAAAAATTAAAAAAAAAAAGAATTGAGAAAGAGGAGACTTTAGAGTTCCCAATCTGAATCTGAGAATATTGATATTGAAAATAGTATTATAGTGCTTTTTTGAATTGACAGTGGTAATCTAGAAGTGTTCTAAAGAGGTTGTGTTAATTGCATATATACGTATTTGAGTATTCGAGATTTTTATCAGACTTAAGATGGCTTCCAACAAAAGGTCTATAAAAATAATAAGATTCCTTCCAGTCCTATGACCCCATGAAATCTAAGAGTAATTTACATACAGAATAATTTACACTGGGAAAATGAGGTTGACCAAAGGATTCCTGAGGTTTACTGCTTGTCGCCTAATATAAGGCAAAGCTGATGAAAAAGAAGAAAGAAGGGGAAATATCAGATACAAAGGTCTTTCAATCAAAATAATCTAATAGCCCAATGATTAAAATCTATCACACAAATTTGGTATGAAATGTCTGCCTATTAGAGAAATCCATTACAGCAGTTGATCTAATAGAATATCAATATAATGCTGAATTAGTTCTGTAAAGAAATAGACTGGCTGTACCAATCCATATTTAAGGATTACTCCATAATTTATTTGGGTTGGGAAAAACTTATTTGAGTCAGTGGGCTTTAGACAGGTGTCTGAGATCCATATTTAACTAGTTTACAAAAAAGCAGTATTTAATGGAAAGATCTCAGGGTAGCTGACATAACTGAAAAAAGAGTAGGACGACCACATCACAAGGAGGGCAGGGAGGAATGCAGGGAGGCCAGGAATCCTTGAAAAAGAAACTCCCAACTTTCCAGGACTTCATCTATCTCTTTTGGTTTCTACTTCGGTTTCTACTTCTCTTGGTACTGGTTATTTATTTATTTATTTATTTGGTTGTGCTGGGTCTTAGTTGTGGCAGGCAGACTCCTTAGTTGCGGCTTATTGGCTCCTTAGGTGCAGTTTGCCAGCTCCTTAGTTGTGGCAGGTGGGCTTCTTAGTTGCGGCTCACTGGCTCCATGGTTGCGGCACGTGGGCTCCTTAGTTGCGGCAGGCAGGCTCCTTAGTTGTGACAGGTGGGCTCTTTAGTTGCGGCTTGCCGGCTCCTTAGTTGCGGCACCTGGGCTCCTTAGTTGTAGCATGCGAACTCTTAATTGTGGCGTGCATGTGGGATCTAGTTCCCTGACCAAGGATCGAACCCAGGCCCCCTGCATTGCGAGCATGGAGTCTTAACCACTGTGCCACCAGGGAAGTCCCTCTTGGGGCTGGTTTTATTTTCTCCCACTACATACCAGCTTTCTCCACTTGGCAGTTAATGGAGCTGTTGACACCTTGCTTAGGAGGTTCCCATTTTACAACTTCTTCCATCAGGGAGACAAAACTGACTCTTTTTCCCAGATCCATTTCAAAAAATACTGGGGAAGAACTGTGACTGGCTGTTTCAGGTGGTTGCTCAGCCTTGGTCCAATCAGCTGTGACAAGGAGGGTGGGATGATGTAAGAACAGGTCAGCTCCCATCATAACCACATGGTTAGAGCTGGGAGGAGAGCAGTAATTTCCAAAATAAGGGAGGGAATGCATTTGCCAGAAGATGGAGGTAAATGTCTGGGTGAGGGCTCCTAATATGATGTTCATCTTATCCTTGCTTTATTTAATACTCTTTGTGCCCACTTTTGGTTTTAAATTCAAGGTAGGGAATTCTGTGCTAGATGTTCTGTACTCATCATCACATAAGTTGCAGGGACCTTGGATTCTCTACATCTTAGAAAATAAAATTGCCTGAGTGTTTCCTGGGTCCCACACTTGGCTAGATGGTGGGGCTATTTTTCTTCTGTAATTGATTCACTTGAATTGCAAAAGGAAAAGGAAAAGATAGGCTGACAGGTGGTATTTGCAATAGGTGCAGAAGAGGATTTGAGAGTCTCCTAGTACAAATCTTCCTCCTCCTCCCTCCACTCTGCTCCTACCAGCCAAGGAACCTGTGTGGTCCTCACAAGTAGACTGCAAACCTCCCAGCAGGCAGGAACAATAGCATGTGTGTCTTTAGATCCTGGGAAGCTCTACATACAGTCCTTACACAGGGCAAAAGTGTAACAAATATCTGTGGATTAGATGTTTGAACCAAGTTTAATCTGTATAAAAAAGTCAGAGGTGTAGTTGGAGCTATATGATGATTTGTAAATATCCTCAAATGTGAGCAGTTTACATCTAATACACATATTGCTATTGTGTCCAGATGAAAAGAACAGGGCACTGTCCTATCTGTAATTCTGTTTGTCAACTACATAATGTATTTTTAGGAAGAATATTATATATCTATAGCAATTTTAATTATTCACCAGTAATGAATAAATCTGAGTCCCTGCTTAAGATCTTAAGTCCCATGCAAGATTTGTATGATGCAAGCATATTATCTCTTACAGGCAGACACTAATGAGTCCCATGAAGGTAATAGACTCTAGAAATAGAAGCAGAATCCAAACAAATGTGTTTATTAGTCTCACTTACCTTCTGAGGATAGATAAATTGAATCTTGAGCTGGACCCATGTCCCAATTTGAAGTTTTTTAAAACATAGAAATTATATTTTAACAGAAATCTTGACAATAAATAGATTGTTACCATTTGTTGTAGAAAAGAATGTGTTCCTGATGCTTACTGTGAAGATTCTCAGAGATACGTTGCAGTTTTTCCTAAATGGAAATTTTAAAACTATTTTCTCATGATTTTACAAGTAACATTCTCATTGTAGAAAATTTAAACAATTCAGAAATGGATATTAACATAAACAATTTAAATTCAGCATAATTCTATTCCCTGGAAATAATAACTATTAACAATTTGATATATATTTATTCATTTTGCTTAGCAAGCCCTTGTGTAGCAATTAGTATAGGACAAGCACCTACCTAAGCACTTTTAATTGTTCCTCATTTAATCCTCATGACAACCCTATGAGATAGGTATTATTTCCCTATTTACAGAGGAGGGAAAGGAGTCTCCGAGGCATTAGTAACTTGGAAAAAGATACATAGTTATAAGTGGCAGAGTCCAGATTCAAACACAGTCTGACTCCAGAGTCCATGCTCATAATTATATATCAGGCCTTTCTATACCCTTCTGGATAGCTATTTATGCATATAATACAAATATATGCAATGTGTTTCCAAGGTCATTCATCTCCTGCAGTCAACCTTTTCTTTAATACCTACTTAAAATGGCTCAAGATTCCATTCCACATGAAGTGGGAAGTCCAGTGTGCCCCTCCTCAACCTTTCTGTGACTTCCCGGAGGTGTTCATGCTCCAGGACATGGTTTTCTGAATCCTACTCCTTTGCAGCAGGAGGTGTTCATGCTCCGGGAACATGGTTTTCTGAATCCTACTCCTTTGCAGCATCCTGTCTATGCATTTGCTTTCCTCTGTCTTCATCTCTGGTCACCGCCCTCTTTCTCCTTTTCCCCAAAGTACCACTAACATAAATAAGACAGTTATGTGTAGAGAACTTTTTCTGAAAACTTGAGGGTAAAAGAGAGAATTATGAATTAGAAAAAAAGTTAACACAAGGCTTACAGTGATTGTTCTCAAAGCCTGAGGGAAAATTGAAATGTGAAAAATTTCAAAGTAACCCCTCTTTGGGCGCACTCCAACTCCCGATACTACCGTCCGGTCTGGTGAACTACATACTTTCTTTCAGATGCTTTTGCTTGATTATTTTCTTCTCTCTCTGAAATCCTTGCCCCCTTATTATCCAGGCTGTCACCCCCAAACACCAGATTGTTCTTCCCTTATAATGCAGAGCGATTTAGTTCTACTTCTAAATTTATCTTTCCTTTTCATGCCCAGCAAGCTCTATTTTGCACAGCAAAAATATTTTATGGTGGAAACTTGTTGTTTTCCCAGCATTTCTCAGTGGTGCTGGTGACTGGGGTGGGGGGAATTTCAACCTCCAGAATACTTCCTTGTGTGACAACAAAGAATTACCCAGCTCCAAATGTCAGTAGTGCTGAGGCTGAGAAACCCTGGTGTACAAAAGTGTCTACCTTCCTTTTGGGGATTGTTTTCCTTCACTTGGATGATGCAGTCTTGGTGGCACCGTGGTACCTACTCTCTGACTAATGTCGAGTCCCTTGCCAGGCTAAGTCTCATTCTGGAGCCCTAACTCCATGGCCATATGACCAGGAATGGACATTTGGATCAATCTGGACCAATCCTTGCCTAGCAATGTATCCTACAGATGCACTCCTGCATGTGTGCACGGGGATTGACCAGGATGTTCATGCAGCGTTGTTTATAATAACAAAGATCTGTAACCATCCAAGTGTTCAGCAGTAGGTGACTGATTAAAGGATGGTCAAGTCATACCAAAAAAATGCCATATAGTAGTTTGTACTGGGTTAACGAGTAAAGCTAGATCTGTATTTCCCAGAATCCCCTTTCCTTAAGATTCTGAGTTAGAATTGGCCACAAGAGGCGTTGGTAGGAGACTTGGAGGTGGTAGTGAACAGCACCATTAGTCTCTTAAGGTCCTGGGGGCAAGATGTGGTGACAGACAGACTCAGCAGCGCTGGTGGCTTCCAACCAGCCCTCATTCTTTGCTCTGTGTTCAGCTTTTCCTCCTGACTGGTGCTTTGCTGCAGACCCTCAGAGGGAACAGCTCACCATGTCCTTTTCCCCCAGTTCCCTTTGTGGTCCTGCTTTGGCAGTGAGACCTGCCTAGCTTCTTAGATTGACTGGTTGGTGACCCCTCTGTGCTGTGAACTCCCTCTTTCAGATCTTTACTTCCCCAGCTCCTCCCACACTTGTATAAGGTCTGATTCCTCTAATACATCTCTAATACCATAACTCTAAATGGTTTTGCTTCCTTGATCGAACACTGACTGACACACTACATAACCTTTAAAAGCAATGAGGCAGCGCTATATACTGACACGAATTGATCTCCCATATATAGTGAAAAGAACAAGGTGCTAAACTGATGAAAAATATTACAGATAAAGCTAGAGTCCTCTTTGACCAATAACTCTAATTCTGGTTCTCATTTCTTTTCCTTAGAGGTAAATACTGTTATTAGCTCCAAATCAATTCCTTATGGTCTGGGGAAAAGTTCTCAGCAAATTATAACTCATATAGGATTATTTTGTTGACATGTAAGTAACATACAATAAAACACAGATTTTCAGTGCTCACACTGATGAATTTTGTTAACTGTATACATCCAAACAAGGTATAGAACATTTATAACCCCCTTCCCTTGTGCTCTTTTCTAGTCAGTCATTCTACCCGCTTTGCAACCACTATCTCATTTCTGTCTCTATAGATTGGTTTTACCTGTATTTGGCCTTCATATAATTTGAATTACATAGTATGTATTCTTTTGAGTCTGGCTTCTTTTAATTAGCATAATGCTTTTGAGATTTGTCCATGTTGTTTTGTGTATCAGTAGTTCATTCTTTAATGTTTGAGTACTATTTCATTGTAGGTGTATGCTACAATTTGTTTATCTACTTTCCTGTTGATGGACGTTTGGGTCATTTCCAATTTAGGCCTATATAAATTCTTATAGTGTTTTAAATGTAACTGACAAAAGATTGCTGAGGCCACTATTATTGGTATTTTAAAAATTATGCAAAACTCAACCTTAATTTTTCCAGAGAACTTTACTTCCTTCTACAAAGAATCATAAATGAGGTAAGAAGCTATGATTTCTGTATTTTCCCAGAGCCTTACATAATTCTGGGCAAGAAGGTAGATGAATTTATTTTTACTTTATAGATGAAAGAATCACATTAAGTTTTTTTTAAAACATCTTTATTACAATGGTGTGTTAGTTTCTGCTTTATAACAAAGTGAATCAGCTCTACATATACATATATCCCCATATCTCCTCCCTCTTGTGGCTCCCTCCCACACTCCCTACCATGTTAAGCTTTTAAAGGACTTCCAGAGTCATAGAGGGAGTCACTCAGTGAATCCACGAGCAGAAGCCAGACATGGTGACTCCAGAGTGCCAGCTGGAAGACCATAATATATTTATCCAGACCCATGGTCCTCTGGAAAGTGTAGAATGCTGGATCCCGGGCAGCAGATCATCAAGACAAGTCTTGAATGCAGTTTTTAAAAGTGTGGAAAGAACAATAAGACAGTTCTAAGCTTGCACCAGAACATAATTTAAGTTTTCTGTGACATGGTGATGAAAATCTTTCCTAGAATTATGACAGCTGAACTAAAAATTTCTAGATAATCAAAGCATAGTAATAAACCTAGAGCCAAAGTTGGCAATCCCCCGGCCCCGTTTTCTTTCCTGTGGTTGGATTTAAATGGAATTTTTACTTTTAACTAAAACTAGATCATTGAGACCATTGGAACTCTGTGACTTAGAATGTTTGGTGTTTGTTGGGAATTTGAAATAAAAAGATTTTTGCTCTTCTATAAACTTTAAAGATAAATGGATTGTTTTCCTTATAACATCTAGTGTTAATTAAGTGGCGCTGATGCAATTAATAGCATCAAGAACATAATTATGTTTCTTATAATGATGTAATTACATAATTGTTTTAATAGGTTAAGTGATCTGCCTAATCTTTTATCTGTTTTTTTGCATCGGCTTTATCTTGATTTCTTCTTTGTGAGATACGTTTAGTGCTTAAAAAATTTGATACTTTTGTTAAGTTCATTTCCTAATGAAAAAGTATACTTTTCAATAACTGGAGATTTTCATAAAGATCATAAAAGATATAATATTAAAAGATGTGGTCTTATGATCGCTGTTATGTTGATGAATTTTGAATTTGACTGTTAAATGTCCATGCTAATGAGGGGCTTAGAAAACAATAAGAAGCATTTGCTGAATCTATTTTTAAGGAAGTCTCAATTAATATAACTGATTCTTTTAAATCTCCTGAAAGAAGGCATTTCATTGCAATATGATCTGGGCTCAAAGTTTAAGATCTGCAGTAATTTATTATGCTTTTAGAGTCTAGTCTTGAACAATTTAATATCATTGTGACAGGTATTTATTTACCATTGAAGTAGGAATCATTATTTGCTGACACTTTATGATTTTTCTTCAAGTAGTCCTATTAGATATGATAGGAATAAATCAACTTAATTTCATAATGATGCCCATACTTTATTCTCCCCACAGAGGCAGCAAAGCAGCGTTGTTCCTTGTTACATATCTTAGCTTTTTTCCCCCCTCAATGTTGTTTTTTAGTTTGTGACTCATTGGTAAAAAGATGAATGGATCCTAATTTAAAACACATTCAGAATATTCTTAAAGGAGCTACATTTGAGTAGGTCAGTGCTCTTGAAGGATTGCTTTCACCCAAATGCAATGTCTGCTTGGTGTTTTTGTGCCACAGAATAATAGATTTAATGCATTTTCAGTGTTGTTTTTCACCTGTAAGTTCTTTGCCTTTATTTTCTGTTCTTTCTGCAAATTAACTGACCAGCACAAGGTCAGAACCAGATTTGGAGCTTTGAATCTGACAGCCACGAGGGTGATTTATTCCCTGAGCCACGCCAGGCTTCTTTTTTAGTGAAGGAATCAGGTGAGGGCTCAGCTTTCGCTCTTTGAGATAACTGTACTTTGAGACAGTAAGTCACTCCCTTGGAAGGGGGTGGGGGAGGGCAAAATGGATAAAGGGGGTCAACTGTAGGGTGACAGATGGAAAAAAAAACTTTCAGTGGTGAGCACACTGTAGTGTATACAGAAGTCAAAATATAATATTGTACCCATGAAATTATGTAATGTTATAAACCAATGTTACTTCAAAAACTGTTCATCTTTATTGTTTCATGTATCCTAACAGTGCAGACTGATAGCATCTTTGTGAGGGAGGTCTACCGAAATCAGGCTGCTCTATAAAGCCAGCATCTGGTTTTATAGAGCCAGGCTCCCTCCATATTAATCATGTAGTTATAGAGGGACTGAAAGTCACAGACGGCAATGCATGTGTGAAAAGAACATACAAGTTTTGAGATTTGGCTGAATGAGAAAGTGCTCTGTCCAGTGTCATGATGTCTTCTCTGACCCCACCTGGATTCCTCCAGCATTCACAATCTAAATCAGCACATATTTCAGGACTTATACAGAGTACCATCTGGTAACATCACTTACTACTAGGCTATTCATCTTGTCTCCTTCAGTAAATATTGACCTGTTTGTAAGTGGGGAGCAAGTCATGTTGTTAGTACCCCTCAATGGCTGCTTTAAGACTGGCTGCAGAAGCTTTTCCTAAGGATTTGGTGTATAATCGTAGACATGTCCCTTCTTGCCCAGTGATACCTACTCTGTGATTTATGGAGCGTCACAGCATGGCTATTAAGAGCTTGGGTTCTAGAATCAGACTGCATTGGTTCTTCTGATTGTTACCTGTGGGATCTGAGAGAAATTCCTTAACCTCTTTGGGCCTCATCTGTAAATGAGAGATGAGTTTCCTCATCTGTAAATGAGAATAATAATGGCTACTACCTTGTAGGGTTGATAAGAGCTTTAGATGAGTTAACATATGTGAAGCACAGAAAACAGTGCCTGGAGAAGAAAACGGGTTCACTATTGCTATTGTTAAGAAATACCTAAGCCTCTAGGGTCTTGACCTTTACATTGGTCATAATTTATGAGTTTGGGAAACCTGAAGATTCTATTCACAGCTGGCCTGGGACCTCTGTGAGCAATTTTGGGTCATAATGGAGTGATACGGTTCTGGAAGGTTCCCAGTTGTTCAGATGAATATAAATGATAAATGGAGTTGAGCTATCACTACAACCCTTTGTTTGGAAGAATTTTGGCTCAAGATTAAGGTGAAATAAATTTGACTCAGAAGTTATGGCAACAGGTTGGCACTATGTACTCAAAGTTCTGTTATTTCAGCAAGAAATAATTAAAGAAAATCCATCAGAGGATCCCAAAGATCAGTACAATCTTGGATTTAAAATCCCTTTTAGCCAAGTTCTTTGAAAGTTGTTGTAGGTTCCTTAGTTGAAATCCAGCCACCTCCAGTTTTTGGTTAAATAATCACGTGGTTCTGAACTACAAACGGTAATGGAGAATGTGGTGGCTTGTCTCCAAAGATGGCCCCCGTGAAGTCTGCTTTCCAGTACTCACACTTGTTCAGTCTTCTCCCCAGGCTTCTAGAATGGCTGTGAGACTTGCTTTTGGCCCATAGAATGGAGTGGATGGGACGCTCCGAGTCTAGGTCGTAAGAAGGCTCAGAGTTTTCACCAGTCCTCCTGGAATGCCATCTCTAAAGG
Source organism: Pseudorca crassidens (assembly GCF_039906515.1). Classification (NCBI taxonomy): domain Eukaryota; kingdom Metazoa; phylum Chordata; class Mammalia; order Artiodactyla; family Delphinidae; genus Pseudorca; species Pseudorca crassidens. The sequence continues at coordinate 63,131,384 of NC_090296.1, read as the reverse complement.
AAGCCAGACAAGAACTCCAACTGTCCAGAGACAGCCATGTTGGAAAACAGTGGGTGTGCTGAGACAGTGGGAGTGGTCCACCTAGAGTGTAGGAAAAAGAGGGCGCATTGTCTGTAGAGAATTTAGAAACAATATTAAAACCAACGAAAAGTCAGTCTGCTTTTTATTATTACCATGCACGGGCAATTCTGAAAAACTGTCAGTGATAAAACATTCCTTCCCATGAATGGCTCACTCCCACTTTCTCTCTCACCCATCCTATTGCTACAAGCCAGTGCTGTGAAGCCAAGCTAGCTGTGTGGAAAGAGAGGTTGGGTCAGCCTCCAGCTCTCCAGCCCTCCCAGCCCAAGCACCAGGCACATGAGAAAAGACGCCATTGTGGATGTCCAGCCCAGGCTGGCTTTCAGAAGACTCCAGCCCCTTACTGTCATCTGACTGAAATTGCATGACAGATCAAAAGCCACAGCCATCAGGTTGAACCTAGTCAAACCACGGAACTCTAAGAGAGTTGTTTTTGGCTACTAAGTTTTGGATTGGTTTGTTATGCAATTGATAATACAGAACAGAGGGGATACATGTAAGAAGGAAAGAGCTTCTCAGAGAGGCTCTTTTTTTTCTTTCTCCTTCTAAGGATAAAATAGAGCCCAAGTATCCTTTGCTGTGTAGCATATTGAGAGATCAGCATATCTTGATATTAACAGAGGCCAAAAATATTGATTTCACCACTAGATGGAAATTATATCTGTGTAGATGTTGCTAAGCAACAACAGATCAAAACCCCATAAAGGAGTGACCATAAAATGCAAAGCATTTGGTCAGCCTAATAAGTTCCTGCTGCACTTCGTTTTTGAAAACCTGGTTAAAGGAAGAAGGGATGTCCACAGAATGTGTGGGGAGAAAGATCTCTAGGGACTTGGAAAGGACATCCTTACTATTTGCCTGAAATGATGAGCAAAATCATGAGTGAAATGAAGTGCCAACACATGACCTTAAAAAACGGTCATTGTTAGTGATTTAAAAGCATGATAATCTTTAGGAATAAATAGTAGCAGTATTGGGAATTTTGTAAGGGTTAAAATCTTTTCCCTTGAAATACCTCAAAGCTTTAAAAATCTATTAAAACACCCAAACTAATATGCAATAATGCCTTTCTGAGCTTTACAAGCATATTCTTAAATGATGAGCAAATTCAGTGTATTTTTTGGGAGGGACAATCGAAACGTCAGTGGAGGCTATAAACTTTTCCTTTGGTTGATCAGAGAGGCAGGCTGAGAAAGTGAATCTTACTGAGGGCTTTGGGAATAGCCTAGTAACGTGTGCACAGGGAAAGATTCATAGTCAGAATAAAGTCTCTGACCCTTAACCGTTCTTTACCAGCAGTTATTTTCATTATTTCCTCTGGGTGACCTTTCATCCCTCCATTTTTTCTGATAATTAGGTTTTAAAAACTAAAAATGTAGGAAAAAGAAAGGAAAGCTCAATAGAAGACAAATAGGAATTGAATGTATGTATTTTCAATATATTTTAGCAAAACCTGCGTGTACCCCCAAACACATAAGTACATTATTAAGGAACCCGCAGATATCCAGTCTTTGCTGAGACATGGGCAGTGGGCAGATAACCCTGCCCAGTGAGTAAGAAACGTGCTCTCTGCCTGCCAGCGTTGCCGTAGGAGAGCAGCACAAATGAGGCTGTCGGTGGGTAGTCCTACCCTATTCATGAGCTTTTTCAGAACAATTTTCATTACTTTTTTAAAATACTGTTTTTGGCAAACACTTGATACTTGAAATAAAAAATGCATGAGTCACCTACTGGGATAGGCACAGTGTGTGGTTCATTGAATTTAGCTAAATTGTGAGTCATCCATCAATAGTCCTCTTCGTGAACATACTTGTAATAATTTCACACGTTACAAACAAAAATAGGTATGATTTTCAAGATTCTTGAAGCTATTCCCCTTGGGGATTTTTTGGATTGTGTTTAGTGTTTTTTGTTTTGCTCGGTGGCGAGAAAATCGTCAGCCTTGTGTACATATGGATCCAAGTCTCGTCTGTGTCATGTTGTAAAAGAACTTTGATTTGGGTGGCTTGGGGCAGGATATGGAACTGGAGTCATGAGCTGGGGAAAATAAGAAAATTTAATGATCAGTAGTTGTCCTTGTCAGATCATTGGCTTTTAAGATTAATTTTGGCATCTGATAAATGATTGGCTCCACTCTCAGAAGAAAAATCTCAGAGCTGCAAGAATATATACACGTGCCCCTTTTTCTCCCTGAATAGGGAGAACAGAGCAGGGTGGTTACGAGTATCTGTGCACTACTGCCCTCTATCGGATGGCACTAGCGTTTCCCCGTACCTGTGCCCAAATTGGGTGTGTGCTCCTGGTCGGGTGGCAGGTGACCCAGGCAAATAAGTAGTGTTGAACTAAGGCTGATTTTTTAAAAATAGTTGGCCTATATAAGCTAAAAGAGATCTCCCTCTGGCCAGATCAGTAAGAGTTTAGGGTTTCTGTCCTGAATGTCCTTGCTTCCGTTCTGGTGTCTGCCCAGTGAGGGAGTGGCATCTTGCTGTTGAATGGCATGACAGATGTTGTCATTAAACTTCTTTGCCTTTTCAAGAAGTGAAAATAATCATAAGAAAAAGTGTTCTTTTTTTCTGTTTTTGATAAGTTTAATAAAACCATTAAAAGGGCTTTTGCTTTTGGCTACGACCAGAGGTGAAAGTTTTTTTATAAAAAGTGAAAAGTGGCTATAAGATGAGAAGTTATGGTTCTTTGCAAAGGATGCTTAAAGTCCCCATGTCAGTAAGATGTATGCAGGAGTCTCAGGAAACTGGTTGGGAAGTTTTCTTTGTTTTGGCCCTCCTTCGCTTTCCGCAGGGTAGCAGGACTAAGTGTCCAGGCGGGAGCCTTGGGGTCATGTCCTGCTGCTACTGGCTGAGTACCTTGGGAAAGTTGTGTGGCTTCTGAAACCTCATTTTTCTCATGTGTAAAATGAGACCTTTGGAATAGATGATTTCTTAGGGCCATTTCATTTCTGAGATGCAATAAATGATCTTTTTCTCCCTAGGTGATAATGTAAGCACAAAGAATAATTTCACTATTTTTATATCATACACACACACTTAAACAAATCATTTTCCTTTCAAAAAGCAATGTGTTCACTGTGATAATTTAACACCAGATTACGTGGTGGTGGAAACAGCTTTGGTCTCTTTGATTCTCTAGTTGGCTCATGGACCAGCTGCGCTGGACAAACATCCTTGCCCCTCGGCCAAGTTGGAGTCTCTAGGGCCAGCAGATGGCGCAGTTGCACAATCCACACATTTTCCAGGCTCCCAAGGTAAATGGTACTGATTAGCGTCCAAAAGTAATAGCTACTGTTTGAACAAATTGGGGTAGTTCCCAGGTTACTAAAACCATGGCACTGTGTGAGCTGGCACATTTGCTAATATTTAAAATGGTTAGGAAGGTTGTTAATCTGTAGAACACTTTCCAGTCTACAGCATCTTTCACATGAGCATCAAAAAGCCTTTAATAAATTGGCTTTTTATTTTTTCTTCTTTTTTTCTGGTAGAGAAATTAGGGCAGAGCATAAGTTAGCTAAGATCGCAGCAGAGCTAGTCCAAATAATTCAGACCATACACCTTGGTGATCTTTTAAAATTGTTCTCCTTCCTTTAACACCCGCTTCTTTTGGTTGTGGAGAGGAGTGTGTGTGTGGGTGTGGGTGTGTGGTGGGCTGGTTGTGTTGGCTAGGGATGTGGGCGGAGGAATTGAGCCCTTCTGCACCTTGGGGTTTTGCTGCCTGCCACAGTCATTGTAACTCCTTACCTCCTCATCTTATATGTGGAAGACTCTTGTGGTGATAATACCTGGCATTTATTGATTACTTGCTTTAAGCCAGCGATTATCTGAGCAGTTCTCATATATTAATCATTTAATCCTTCCAACAACCTCATAAGGGAAGCAGAGTGGGTAACCTTCCTACGGGAACAAATCTGTACTTTCTAGGCTCTGAATTAAAGTGATAAGGACAACAAACTAGTTTTTGGTGGTAACTACTTTTGACCACAAATATTTTCTAGCTAATAGATCACGGACGGATTTTTAAGTTACGGGAACTTTATGGGACCTTTGGTTATATCATGTCAGCCTTGGTGATACCAGCTTGTGGGGCTATTGTTGGTTTAGAAGAGTTCCTTCCCCAACCTCATGCTTAGAAGGAATGGTTCAGCAGAAATGGGAAGGAAGATGTGAATGAAATGAGGAAATTTGTCTGGCAGTTTAATCGCTCAAGTGATAAATATTTTCCAAGTGTTCACTTTATACATTAGCCACCAAGCAGCACTAGGGATGTGTAATAAATAAACAACATTTATTTGTTACAAAAGTATACAGAGTGCTACTGTATGCCGGGTACAAGCATTGGTTCATGTAATCCTCACCACAACTGTGCTGAGCCCCATTTTACAGATGAGGAAACCAAGGCTAAGAGAGTTTAAGTGACACAGCTAGTAAGTGGCAGGGTTAGAATTCAAACCAGCTCCTGGCTTCTGGTCCACGCTGATAACCACTAGGCTACCTCTAGTGGGAGGAAGCAGATATGTAGGTGGGAGTAGAACAGTTTAACCAGAGTCAGCGACAGAAACACTTATAAAGTTGACTTCCTCTCACCTAACAAAAATGCTGATATAGCAAGTAACTTCTAAAATACAAGCAAGAGTAAAAATAGTTAAATTATCTATTAGCCTTGTTAAAGGAGAATAAGAACTATAAAGAACAGGAAACTTCAGGGAAATCTACAATTTTTTTTTTTTTTTTTTTGCGGTACGAGGGCCTCTCACTGTTGTGGCCTCTCCCGTTGCGGAGCACAGGCTCCGGACGCGCATGCTCAGCGGCCATGGCTCACGGGCTTAGTTGCTCCGCGGCATGTGGGATCTTCCCGGACAGGGGTACGAACCCGTGTCCCCTGCATCGGCAGGCGGACTCTAAACCACTGCGCCACCAGGGAAGCCCTACAAATGTTTTTTTAAATGAGTATTAAAGTTCGTGATATTTAGAGCAAAGACTAGTCCTTCGTTTTTCCTGAAGACTAAACAGAGAAGTTGCAGTCCATCTCACTGGTGTTTGAGTGAACGTCTCGTTGTTCTCCCGCTACTGTAATGAAGTCATTGCCCCACGGCACCCTTCCTAGGAGAAAAGCCTCTCCAATATTTATGTGCATGTGAATCACCTGAGGATCTTGATAAAAATCCAGATTCTGGTTTGGTAGGTCTGGAGTGGGGCTTGAGAGCCTCAGTTTCTAACCAGCTGTTGATGCTGCAGGACTGCCCAAAGCTGAGCGGCACTACTCCTCCCCTCCCCGTGTGGTCTGGGAGGGGGGCTGCCAACCAGGGCAGCTGGCACATCACGCTCCCTCCACTCTGCACTCATGAGGTCCAGACTGGGCCAGATAAAGTTCCTACCTGGAATTTTGTTCTCCTGTCCCCAACTGACATGCCTCAGAGAAGCCTGGCCTCAGGTGGAGGCCATGAGGCCCATTAATTGAGAGATTCTGAGAGGAAGAGAAAAGCAGAGGGGAGAGAGAACAGGAGAGAGGGCAGATGACATGCCTTGAGTCCTGGATGCCCTATCCTGGAACATCTCAGTCACACAGCCAATGAATTCCCTTTTTTGCTTAAGCTAATTTGAGTAATTTCTGTTATTTGCAATTAAAAGGGCTCTGCACAATACAGGAGCGATTTAGACTTGATATAAAGGAGAATTATTTACTGTGGCAGGAGGGTTGCTGCAACTCTTACTGAAGATCCTTAGGAAGGACTGGCCTCATCAGAGGCTGCTGTCAGTTCACGGGAGAATGAGCCAGAGATCCGTGCTGAGAAAAGGTGACGCGTTGTTGAGGGAAGATGACCTAACAGCAGGCCAGATCATGAGATCACCCTGCTAACGCGCTGAAGGCCCAGAAAGCAGGTGTAGGTCATGACCTGCAGGCTGGGTCCCTGTATCAAGCGTCTCTACCTGGACCTGTGACAGTGCCCTGAATCCACCATGATTGCATCTTTCCTTTGGGCCACTAAGACTTTCGTGATTGCACCTAGTGTTGACTAGGAGGGTTAGGGAATGGAGCCTGAGGCAGAGAGTGGAGGTTATTTTGGAGGGACTCGCAGGAGTAATGTTAAAGTACTTGTATGGCATGGACACTGACCAGTGAAAACAAATACCAGTCACGGTGACATTCCAGGGAGCGTTAGTTGAACACCAGCCATGGTCTCCTGGATGCCCTTTGTAGTAGGTACAGGATCTGCAGTATTTTTGTATTAGTACTGAATTCTCTAGGCATATAGTTTTTCAAAAGAGATTTTTAATAATGTTTATAAATACAATGTTCTTTTACTGTTTGTAAGTTAAAAACATCTATTTCCCTCAATATTTTTATACAGGGTGTATTCACTGCCATGCCAAGTGATCATCTTTAGGTTTTCTAGAATAATCTTCAGAATTTTCTCCTATAAAACTAATGGGTCATTGATTAAAGGTTTCCAGTTTTGTAATATTGTTAATCTTTTGGATTTTTAGAATGTTAGAGGAAGTCAAGAGTGATATTATAATTTAGTTTTATTAAACATGATAAAAATCTACCAAAAGAAGCCCAAGGAGAGTCAGTTTTCAGGAGTTACAACCGTGGTGGACTCTTTTCTTTAGATGTACTGTTTATTTCACCAGGAATAGAAGAAATTCTTGTCCATTAGTGATGGTGGTGGGAAAATTGTGGAGACTTTTAACTTATTCAAGGCTAGTCACTTTTTTAATGCTTGCTTTGTTTATTTATTTGAAAGGCAAGAGCATTGCACTAGACGTCCAGAGATCTGGGTTTTAGTTTAACACCTTTTTGGTATTTCTACTCTATACCTCCACCTCCCCTTTCTCAGTTCCCACCCCTGAGCCCCAGTTTTTTGTAGACAGCATTTTGTAGAGCACAGCAGAGGGAAGAAGCTCTTCCTCGGAATGAGGTGCTATACATGGTTTTTACAGTGAACAATAAGCAAACTTATGAGTGGAGACTAAGATTCTCCAAGAAAGTAAAAAGGCCTTGATTTAAGACAGAGCAGCCTGGCTTTGTTCTTGTCCAGAGTATGGGTGGTTCCCACGTTGGGGACCGTGGAAATATTACCAGGGGTCTGTGAATCCTGAACAAACATCCAGCCTTGTGAATATACTGAATAAGTACCTCACACATATTGCACTACTGTTTTCCAATATATGGAGGTGATGTTTTCATTACCAAGTAATTCCCACAAAGTTATGTGGAAATGAATTCACTGTTGCTTTCTGCTGTATTTTTCTTAATATAAATATAAGATCTAAAATATAAGATACTAAGTCTCGATCCTATGGCATTTGACTCCTTTAAAATTTTAAACATGTTATACTAAGTGAAGGAAGACAGACAGACAAAGACAAATATCATATGATATCATTTATATGTGGTATCTAAAAAAGTGATACAAATGAACTTATTTATAAAACAGAAATGACTCACAGACATAGAAAACAAACTTATGGTTACCAAAGCGGATAGCGGGGGGTGGGAGGGGTAAACTGGGAGTGTGAGATTAGCAGATACACACTACTATATATAAAATAGATGAAGAACAAGGACCTACTGTATAGCACAGGGAACTATATTCAATATCTTGTAACAACCTATAATGGAAAAGAATCTGAAAAAGAATATAGATTTATATATATGTATAACTGAATCACTTAGCTGTGCACCTGAAACTAACACAACGTTGCAAATCAACTATACTTCAATTAAAGAAAAAGATTGAAGTTCTGATGCATGCTATGACATGGATGAAACTTGAAAACATTATGCCAGTTGAAATAAGCCAGTCACAGAAGGACAAATGTTGTACGATTCCACTTATACAGGGACCTGGAATAGGCAAATTCACAGAGACAGAAAGTAGAATAGAGGCTTGGGGGAGGGAAAAATGGGGGGATGTTGTCTAAGGGGTACATTCTGTTTGGGATGATAAAAAGTTCTGGAAGTGGGTTGGTGGTTGTGCAATATTGTAAATGTAATGTCACTTAAAAGGATAAATTTTATGTTGTGTATATTTTACCACAATAAAAAAGTTATGTAATATTTCTGAATTACAAAAAAATTTTAAGCATATTAAAAATAGGTCCATAGAATTTTATAGGTAACTTGGATTTCAAAAACATGAAAACTGAAATTCTCTCAGCAGCAACTTTTTTTTTTTTTCATGAGAAGTTTTAAATTTTTTTACTGTGTATCAAGGTAATATTTGGAGATATTAAACCAAGGTTTTCATCATCCCACAACCAGTTTTCCAGCACTCTGCCTTCAACATTGAGGCAGCAGCAATAGCTTTCTATATGGAATGTCCCTGGGCTAGAGCACATGCAGAAAGAAAACAGTCAAATCCCTGGCTTTTGAGTTCACAGTGGACTTTTGTAAATCTATGGCATAGTCCTGACTCTCAATTACACGAGTAAGACACATAGCAGCAACTTTTTAAGCAGTTCCCTGGACTGATCAGAGGGTGTTCTCTGTATATCCTTAGTTCTGTGAAGAATTACCTAGAGGCATGATGTGAGCATTAATTAAATATTTCTGTACTGGACACTCATCCTGCCTGACAGTTCTCTCATTATGTGCCCCTGAGAGGGATACTAGTTGTCAGCAGCTGATGTAAAATAATTTTCTCTCTGCCGTAACTGGAGGAGAAAAGGCTTAATAGCAGTTCTTCATGTCTATTAGGTAAATTATTCGAGGAAAAATGGTTTTGCACTGAAGGGAAAGTCAAAACATCTCGTGCAAAATCTAAAAGTAATTTGTTTTTTATGACAAGAAAAAAATGAACTTTCTCCAAATGTAAACATCTTTTGCTAGTGCCCCAGGGACCCCTCCACCTTTGCATTGCTGCCTCTTTCCTCAGGTATATTTCTTTTTTTTTATTATATAAAGAATATTCTACATGCCTTGATGTACTATAATACAAGTGCTGAGTGTGAAGAATTCAGTTGTTTTTAGTGAATATTATAAACTGAGAAATTCAGCAATTCTTTGTGGCCTTTTTGGTGGGCAAGATCTCTGGGTACTTTCTCAATATTATTTTTCTTGACAGAAATGAACACAGTTAAAAATCCATATCTATGTCAATGATCGACATCTATATCTATATCTAAATGCAACAGAAATTTTTGCTTTGTGCGTTCTTTTTTACATGAATTGTAAAAGTAGAGCTCCGGTCATTTGGCCAATTTTGCTGGTTCCCATAAGTAGACCGATCACATCCTATTTTCATAGCTGGTTTAAATGAAGCAAAGAAAGGCACATCTTGAAATGCAAAAAAATGGCCACCTGAGACTTTGCTCTGGAAAAGCAGTGGATCCAGATAGTTTTACAAGCAGTTCTTGAAAACTTTCATGAAAGAGACACTATTTTAAATATTTCAAAGCTTCGCAATTCTTTTTATAATAACTCTAATGATCAAAGTAAACCACATATAAAACTAACTTGAATACAAAAGTATCAGATTAAAAAAATAAATGAGCTGGACTAAGGTTTATTCTGTAACACAGGTGTTGCAGATGCCTTGGTGCTCCACTCACATCCCTTGGCCCGCCTCTGCCTTCCACCACAGCTGGTCTCTCAGCTCATCCGTGTCGGGACTTCTCCAAGCCTTGGGTGCTTGCTCAGTCTACATGCAGAGGTACAGCCAGAGGTGTGGCCCAGAGGTGCAGAGGAATTTATGTCCCCAGAGACAACCTTCTATCATTGGGATTAAAAGTCAATGAGGGGCTTCCCTGGTGGCGCAGTGGTTGGGAGTCCGCCTGCCGATGCAGGGGACACGGGTTCGTGCCCCGGTCCGGGAAGATCCCAAATGCCGCGGAGCGGCTGGGCCCGTGAGGCATGGCCGCTGAGCCTGCGCGTCCGGAGCCTTGCTCTGCAACGGGAGAGGCCACAACAGTGAGAGGCCCTCGTACCGCAAAAAAAAAAAAAAGAAAAAAAGACAATGAGGAGGCATTCCAAGGTGCATCATACCCAATTCCTCTGAGGGTCCCCCAAAGAAATTAAGCCCCAGTTGCCCTCAGTAGTCATCAGCTCATCAATGCACCTTTTATTTTCTTTTCCTCCTTCTCTGTCTCGCTCTCCCCGCTCCCTCCAGTTTCCTGGGATCATCTCTCAAGTAGACACCCTGTACCTAGGTACCTATATTGGACTCTGCTTTTGGGGGAACCTAAACCTAAGGTATGAAAATGATTCCATATTAGGAAATCTTTTAATATAATTAATTTCATTAATATCAATAGAGAAAAGCAATACAGTCCTCTTAACCGATTCAAAAAGAGCACTTGACATAATTCAACATCCATTCTGATGAGAACTGTTCGCATTTGAATAGAAAAATTCCTTACTCTGTCTATCAGTTAGGGCTTACTCAAGGAAATAGAAACCACTCTGCATATGTAAAACAGAAGTTTAATATGGGAATTGATTACAGGCGTAATGGAAGGACTGGGGGAAGGTGCACATGGAACATTACCAAAATTTAACAGATGCCGAGCCATAAAACATTTCTCAACAAATTTTAAAAGGCAGACTTGTACAGATTATGTTCTCAGGCCTCAATGCAATTAAGCTAGACAAGAACAGAAAGATAACAAGAAAAGGTGGAAAGTTTTGGAAATAAAGTACTTAATTATGCAAGGATCAAAGAAGACAGTACAATGGAAACTAGAAAATATTTTGAACTGAAAGATAATGAAAATGTGATATAGCACAACTTATTGTAGGATATAGCTAAAGCCATGTAAAAAGGAACATTAATAGCCTTAAAAAAGCTTATACTGCTGAAAAAGCAATGACCAGTATCTATTTTAAGAAACTGAAATACTATCGAAAATTGAGGCCAAAGAAAGTAGAAGGAAAGAAACTATGATGATAAGACATAAATTAAAGACGTAAAAAACAAACATACAATAGAGAGAATAAAAATGCCAAATTTTGTTCTTAGAGAAGATAAGTCAAATTGATAAACTTCTAGGAAGACTGTTAAGGAAATAGAAGAGTGAAAGCACAAAATTACTAATATCCAGAATTAAAAAGAGGACAGCACTACACATCCTACAAAATTTATAAAAAAGTAGGAGGGTATTATAAAGAACTTAATGTGAATAATTTTGAAAATGTAGATAAAATGGACACCAAATCCTGAAAAATAACAGTTTATCAATTTACCAAAAATGATAAATCAAGAAATGGAGAATCTGAGTAGTTTTACAGTTATTAAAGGAAACATCTTCCCATGTAGATATTGGCAAGCCTAGATTGCTCAACTTCCCCTAATCTTTTATTTTCTAAATTTCTTTTTAATATTGGAGTACAGTTGATTAACAATGTTGTGTTAGCTTCAGGTGTACAGCAAAGTGATTCTGTTATACATATACATGTATCTATTCTTTTTCAAATTCTTTTCCCATTTAGGTTAGAATATTGAGCAGCATTCCCTGTGCTGTACAGTAGGTCCTTGTTGGTTATCTATCTATTTATTTATTTATTTACTTATTTCTCTTTTTTTTAAAAAAATTTTATTGGAGTATAGTTGCTTTACAGTGTTGTATTAGTTTCTACTGTACAACAAAGTGAATCAGCTATACGTATACATATAACCCCTCTTTTCTTGATTTCCTTCCCATTTAGGTCACCACAGAGCATTGAATAGAGTTCCCTGAGCTATACAGTAGGTAATCTATTTTATACATAGTATCAGTAGTGTACATATGTCAATCTGCATCTCCCAATTCATCTCACGGCCCCCCGCCGTGGTGTCCCTACGTTTGTTCTCTACATCTGTTGTCTCTATTTATGCTTTGCCAATAAGATCATCTATACCATGTTTTCTAGATTCCACATATATGCATTAATGTATGATATTTGTTTTTCTCTTTCTGACTTACTTCACTCTGTATGACAGACTCTAGGTCCATCCATATCTCCACAGATGACCTAATTTCATTCCTTTTTATGGCTGAGTAATATTCCATTGTATATATGTACCACATCTTCTTTATCCATTCCTCTGTTGATGGGCATTTAGGTAGCTTCCATGTCCTGGCTATTGTACATAGTGCTGCAATGAACATTGGAGTACATGTGTATTTTTGAATTATGTTTTTTTTCTAGGTATATATAATAGTAGGATTGCTGGATCATATGGTAGCTCTAATTTTAGTTTTTTAAGGAACCTCCATACTGTTCTCCATCGTGGCTGTATCAATTTATATTCCCACCAACAGTGCAGGAGGGTTCCCTTTTCTCCACACCCTCTTCAGCGTTTATTGTTTGTAGATTTTTTGATGATGGCCATTCTGACTGGTGTGAGGGGATACCTCATTGTAGTTTTGATTTGCATTTCTCTAATGATTAGTGATGTTGAGCATCCTTTCATGTGTTTGTTGGCAATCTGTATATCTTCTTTGGAGAAATGTCTATTTAGGTCTTCTGCCCATTTTTGGATTGGGTTGTTTGTTTTTTTGATATTGAGCTGCATGAGCTGCTTGTATATTTTGGAGATTAATCCTTTGTCAGTTGCTTCATTTGCAAATATTTTCTCCCATTCTGAGGGTTGTCTTTTCATCCTGTTTATGGTTTCCTTTGCTGTGCAAAAGCTTTTAAGTTTCATTAGGTCCCATTTGTTTATTTTTGTTTTTATTTCCATTTCTCTAGGAGGTGGGTCAAAAAGGATCTTGCTGCGATTTATGTCAAAGAGTATTCTGCCTATGTATTCCTCTAAGAGTTTTATAGTGTCTGGCCTTACATTTAGGTTTTGAGTTTATTTTTGTGTATGGTGTTAGGGAGTGTTCTAATTTCATTCTTTTATAGGTAGCTTGTCCAGTTTTCCCAGCACCACTTATTGAAGAGGCTGTCTTTTCTCCATTGTATATTCTTGCCTCCTCTGTCATAGATTAGGTGACCATAGGTGCATGGGTTTATCTCTGGGCTTTCTAAGAAATAACATCCTTCTTATATTCTTCCAGAGAATAGAAAAAATAAAAGTAACTTTTCTCAACATATTTTATGTGGTTAACATGACCTTGATATGCAAACATGATAAAGACATTGTAAGAAAGAAAACCCAGTCTTTCTGTGAACACAGATGGAAAAGCTCTAAACAAAATAGTTGCAAATGGAATCTAGCAATTTATAAAAAAGATACTATGTCACAATCAGCTTACTTTCATTCTACAAATATAAGGTTGCTTCAATATTAAAAATATCAATCAATGTAACTCAGTAGTATAATGGAGAAAAATAAAATGATTTTCTCATAAGTTGAAGAACACATAGTTGATAAAAGTTAATACTTACAATTATTATTTTAAAAACTTAAGAACAGAGGAAAACTTTAATCTGAAAATATGTATCTTCAAAAAACATACAGTAAAATGATATTTAATGGTGAAATATTGAAAGCTTTCCCTTTGATACCAGGAAAGAGACAGATGCCTCTGTCATCACTTTTATTCAACATTTCCTGGAAATCCTAGGCAGAGAAAAATGCAAATAAAAGAAATACAATGTGTAAAGATAGGAGACAAACAGATAAATTATTATTTGCATGTAAATTAACTGTGTCTAGAAAATCCAAATGAATCTGAAGAAACACTGTTTGATGAGTGAATTTAGGAAGGTCACTAGGTATAAGATCAATATACAAAATCTTATATATGTATATATATATGGCAGCAATTAGAAAATGAAATTTAAAAATTATATCACATCACCAAAACCATTAAATAACTAGGAGAAAAACCTAACAAAAGATATGCAAGACTTTTATATAGAAAATTATAAGACTTTATAAAAACTGTAAGACTAAACAAGTAAAGAAATATATCATTTCCATGAATTAGACAACCTGATTTTCTTTTTTTCTGTGTGCGGGCCTCTCACTGCTGCGGCCTCTCCCGCTGTGGAGCACAGGCTCCGGATGTGCAGGCCCAGCGGCCATGGCTCACGGGCCCAGCCGCTCCGTGGCATGCGGGATCCTCCCGGACCGGGGCACAAACCCACGTCCCCTGCATCAGCAGGCAGACTCTCAATCACTGCGCCACCAGGGAAGCCCCCAATATTTTAAAGTTGTAAATTCTCCTAAATTCATCTGTAGAGTCAGTGCAATTCCAAATAAAATTGCAGCAGAAAATATTTACAACAAAACTAAGTGACAGTGTATGGGACACAGAGATATGCTGTCCAAGGAAAGACTTCCTGTCCAGCTATGGGGAGCTCTCAGCTACTTCAGAATGTGCCTCAGCTGCAGAGAGTTGCTTTGCCCGTAATCACACATTTTCAGGGTAGCCCACATCCAATGACCAGATGAGAAGAGGTTTAAACTTTTGGCCCTTTTGACGCAGCGTGGGACAATTCTGACAGGCAGTATTTGCTCCAGACACCCCCTGCTGGGTTGTTGGCAGCGTTGTCAGACTTGCCTTGCAGTTCTTCATCTCCTTCTGCCCAGTCCCACTTCCTCTCATTCCTTTTATCTGTGTTGTTTCCTAATAAACATTTTGCCCTCTGAACTCCGTCTCAGCAGATGCTTCTGGCAATCTCAACCTGAGATATAACATATCTCTATGAATTTCAAAATACAAGCAAGTAGGAAAAATACCAACTGTCATAGTATCTGCATAGGACCTGCATCTTCAGGGGGGAATGCAGTGGGAAGCAAAGCATTGTTTGACTGACTTGAGAAGAGGAGATCTTCAAAGTCACTTATAGGTATTTACTGAAAAGCCTGATGGGCCAAGTTGCAATCCATGAAAATGACATATCCCATCTGGGAGGGGTTTTGCTCACTCTAATAATGGGTTAGGCCAAGGGGACAATGGTAAGGTCTGCAGAGGATGGAAAATCTAGCCTTTGTGAATTCTCAGAACTGATCATCCAGGATTCTCTTCCTCGACTGCGACCCAGATAAGCAGGACAGGGATAACATAACAGATGAAGGAAACAGA
The DNA here is from genome assembly GCF_039906515.1 of Pseudorca crassidens. Taxonomy (NCBI): domain Eukaryota; kingdom Metazoa; phylum Chordata; class Mammalia; order Artiodactyla; family Delphinidae; genus Pseudorca; species Pseudorca crassidens. The sequence goes on along the minus strand of NC_090296.1, from coordinate 63,116,334 downwards.
AGGTCAAGATAGAAGTGGGAGATGGGGACAGACTGGACATCTCAGAAAGTAAGCTGCTGTGTTTTTGAATACTACAAGAAAGCAACAGAAGAGGGAGCTCTATGAAGTTAGAAAAGCTGCCCTGAATTATGCTTCCATACAAAAGTGGATGGACCTAGACACTGTCATACAGAATGAAGTAAGTCAGAAAGAGAAAAACAAATATTGTATATTAACGAACATATGTGGAATCTAGAAAAAATGGTATAGATGATCTTATTTGCAAAGCATAAATAGAGACACGGACATAGGAGAACAAATGTATGGATACCAAGGGGGAAAGTGGGGGGTGGGATGAACAGGGAGATTGGTACTATGTATAAAATAGATAACTAATGGGAGCCTACTGAATAGCTCAGGGAACTCTACTCAGTGCTCTGTGGTGACCTAAATGGGAAGGAAATCCAAAAAAAGGGGATATATATATACGTATAGCTGTCACTTTGCTATACAGTAGAAACTGACACAACACTGTAAAGCAACTATACGCCAATAAAAATTAATTAAAACAAACAAAATAAAACAAAGTTTAGGAAAACTAACTTCACATGAGCAATAAGCCACAGAAATGATTGAGGTAAAATCCCATGCAAAATGATAAGAAAAAAAATCATCCTTACAGACAATTAAACCAGGTCAGAAAGACATGTGAACAGAATAGATGAAATCTGTAAACTCCTATTTCAGTGCGAGCTAAAAGACATGGAGAAAATATAAGACATGAAGAAAGAAAACAACTTCACAAATCAGAATTAGAAAAACATAGAAATGAGGTGACAAGACTCAGAAAGAATTAGAACTACCATATGATCCAGCAATCCCACATCTGGGTATACATCAAAGGAACTGAAATCAGAATCTCAAAGAGATATCTGCACTCTCATATTCTTTGCAGCACTATTCACAATAGTCAAGACATGGAAGCAACCTAAATGTCCATTGACAAATGAATAAAGCAACTGTGATATTTAATAAAATAAAATATTATTTAGCCTTAAAAAAGAAGGAAACCTTGCCATTTGTGACAACATGGATGAACCTGGAGGACATTAGGGTAAGTGAAATAAGCCAGACACAGAAGGACAAATAACACATGATACCACTGATATGAGGAATACAAAATAGCTAAACTTAAAGAAGCAGAGAGTAGACTGGTGGTGCCAGGGGCTGGAGGGAGGGGGAAATGGGGTGGTATTAGTCAAAGTGTACAAAGTTTTAGTTACACAAGAAATTTACTGTAAAGCAAACTGCCTATAATTAATAATACTGTATTGTATACTTAAAAATTTGTTGAGAGGGTAGATCTTAAGTGTTCTTATCACAAAATAATAATAATGATGGTGATAAAGAACAAGAGGAAACTTTAGGTGGTGCTGGATGTGTTGATGTCATAGAATGTGACAATTGTTTCATGAATGTATACTTATCTCTAAACTCATCAAGTTCTACAAATTAAATATATACAGCATTTTTCTATGTCAGTCATACCTCAATAAAGTAGTTAAAAAAGAAATAATTAGAAATAAAAGAAAAAATAATTTCACACAAACACTAAGCTAGAAGGAACACACGATAAATAAGTCTAACAGACAATGCTTGAAGAGAAATAGGTGAGATGAAGGAAAAATTTTTTTAATAAAAAAGAAATGAAAAACAGAAAGAGAGAGATGAGAAGCACGCTATAGTCAGGATCTGAGAGAGGTTTTAGACCTGGAAGGGGGACATGGAGGGGCTCCAGGTGTGGTAGGTAAAGTTCTATTTCATGACCTGGGTGGTCTTTAACTCAATAATTGACTAAGCTATACATTTTTTGTGTGATTTTTCTGCATCTGTGTTTTATTTTACAATAAATACCTCACATCATTCACAAATGTCAGTTCCAGATTGATCATAGTTGTAGTTGTGTAAAACCTTCTACAGGACATAAAAAATAAAACTTCTAGAAGAAAACAAAGAAGAATATCTTCATGAGGAAGCAAGGATTTTTAAGCAGGACACAAAAAGCACTAACTCTAAATGAAAAGATGGATAAAAATGCTTAAGTTAAAATTAAGGACTTTTGTTCAGCAAAAGATAACATTAAGAGAGTGAAAAGAAAGCCAGAGAGTGGGAGTATATACTTGCAATATATAAAGAACTCGTCCAAATATGTAAAGAAGTCATCCAAATTAATTTAAAAATACTGTTAACCCAAATAGAAAAATGGGCCAAAAAGACTTGAACAGGCACTTTATAAAAAGAATGTCTAAATGTCCAATAAACATATGAAAAGGTATTAACTCAATTAACCTCAGGTAAAGGGAAATTAATATCACACTGAGATACTACTTTGATAAAATGTTTCTACTTCTAGATGTTTACCATAACGACATGATGAGCTGTACACATGAGAATGTTCATTATAAGATTATTGTAATTTCAAAAAATTGAAAGCTATCAAGGTGTCCTATTTAAGAAGATATGTTTTTGGTTAGTCTCCCTCCCTCTCCCCACCTCAAAAAAGGAATTTAAACACCTCTGTCCATGACTATTGGTTAAAACATATAATGAAACATTCTAGAATAGTAAATAAATCTTACTTTTATTTGTCATGCACATGTGGTTACATGCTTATTCATGGAATTCTGTTCCTAAGGAAGATATACACACATGAAGAATCGGTTAGTGAAAAATTAGATTATAACATCAAGAGTTAGAAAAAGGATGTTTCCTCACTCTAGGGGAAGAACTTTTTTTTTAAAACAATTGAAGTATAGTTGATTTACAATATTGTGTTAGTTTCAGGTGTACCACAAAGTGATTCAGTTATACATATATACACATATCTGTATATGTATATATATATATATTTAGATTATTTTCCATAATAGCTTATTACAAGATATTGAATATAATTCCCTGTGCTATACAGTAAATCCTTGTTGTGTATCTATTTTATGTACAGTAGTTCATATCTGTTAATCCCATACTCCTAATTTATCCCTCCCCACTTCTCTTTCTCCTTTGGTAACCAGAAGTTTGTTTTCTACGTCTGAGTCTGTTTCTGTTTTGTATATAGATTCATTTGTATTACATTTTAGGTTCTACCTATAAGTGATAACATATAGTATTTGTCTTTCTCTGATTTACCTTACTTAGTATGATAATCTCTAGGTCTATCCATGTTGCTGCAAATGGCAATGTTTCATTATTTTTTATGGCTGAGTAATATTCCATTTTATATATAGACCACATCTTAAGCCAGTCATCTGTTGATGGGCACTTGGGTGGTTTCCGTGTCTTGGCTATTGTAAATAGTGCTGCTATGAACATAGGGGATGCATGTATCTTTTTGAATTAGAGTTTTCTCCGGATATATGCCCAGGAATGGGATTTCTGGATCATATGGTAGCTCTATTTGTAGTTTTTTAAGGAACCTCCATACTGTTTTCCATAGTGGCTGCACCAATTTACATTCTAGGGGAAGAAATTTTAATGTTACCAAGCCAAGCTTTCCCCCACTACCCTCCTTGTGCACCTGGAATACTATATTGCCTAGCTTTCCAAGGACTTTGTTGCCACACTTATCTGGGTTAGAATACTTGCTAAGTGATCTTGGACAAGTTATTCAAACTCTCTGGGCTTCATCTTCTTCACCTGTAAAAGCAGATATTATATATAATCTACCAAAGGTTTAATGTGAGTATTAACTAATTTCTTCCGAGGATCTGGCATCTAATAGTGCTCAGTAAATGTTAGCACTCTTATCACCTATCGTTTGACCCTTCAGTTTATCGTATTTAATATAGATTGTCTTATACTGTTCTCTGATTGTTTCACATATGCAATGGTTAATCTTACGTGTTCACTTGGCTAGGCCACAGTACCAGATATTTGGTCAAACAGTATTCTAGATGGTTCTGTGAAGATATTTTTTAGATAAGATTAACATTTAAATCAGTAGGCTTTGATTAAGCAGATTACCCTCCATAATGTGGTGAGCCTCATCCAATCTGTTGAAGGCTTTAATTTTAAAAAGGCTGACCTGTCCAGGAGGAAAGGGAATTCTGGCAGCAGACAGCCTTTGGACTCAAGTTGCAACTCCTTCCTGGGTCTCCCGCCTGCTGGCTCACCCTGTAGAATCTCGGACTTTGCAGCCTCCACAATTCCGTGAGCCAGTTCCTTAAAATAAATCTCTCTCTATATATATACACATTTTATTGATTCTGTTTCTCTGGAGAACCCTGATTAATACAACATATGATGTGTAATTTTTTAGTACTTCATTAAGAATACAGGACTTTAAAGGTGGGAACTGCATTCTTTTAAGTGTTTCCTGTACGTATCAGCCACCTCCTCAGCTCTTTCCTATATCCAGTGTCTGGCACATGATAGATTTTTGCTAACTGCTTATGAAATGAATGATTGAATGCACAAAAGAATGCTGTAGAGGGAGTCTGAAAGGAAAAGGGGTTCATTTAAATTAGGAAGTGTTATATATATATAATTGGCTCAAACCTTGGGGGTAGTTTTTAAAAATTTTTTCTTTTGATTTGTTACTAAATATAAGGAGAAAGTCTATGGCTCTATAGAGAGTATACTAATTAGAAGAGGGGGAGACTTTGTTTATTAGTTGGTATGTGGGCAGAGAACAGGTGCTTCATAGACTTGCATTGGATATAGAACACATAGCAAGTATTGGAGTAGTTCTGTGTGGTCACCAGCCATGGGCCCCTTGAAAGATGCTCCCAAACCACAAGGACATAAATATAATATGGATAATATTATACTTACCTATCTATCTATCTTTCTGTATATCCATCCACCCACTCATCCATCCATCTGTCATAATTTTTTAAGTGACCAGAAGCAAAATATTTGAAAACTAGAAGGAGAAGAGAAAAAGAAAACCACTTCTTATATTGAATTTCCAATTTGAATTAAAAAACTGAGTTTAAAGTCTGTTATAAAGGATAAAAGTGATCAGATTACAAACTAGAAGGAATACAAATGAGGTTTAAAAGTGGCAGATGGGAATATGACAGAGAAAGCAAGCTGAAGCTTTTTGCCACTGAAGAGGCTCAGAGAAAAGGATAAAAACAGCGAAAGCTGAAAGCTTTGAGCCACAGTGAGGAAGAGAGAATGCTCCAGAAACTTGAGGCTATCCAAAAAGAGACTGGTTGTTTATAAAAGAATATCTGAAATGTCCCTTTTCCCTCTCTGGTCAAAAGCTACCCCCCAAAGCTACCCCATTTCTCTTACCAACCTCATGTCACAAATCAAACACCCTTGGTTGTGACTAGGGGGCCTGGAAGGTGGTGATGCCTTCAGATTGAATCCATATGGTGTATTCTCCAACGATGGCCCTCTGTGGCTCTGGCAAAGGCCACTCTGATTCTAGAGGCTGAGGACTTTTGAAGGGACAGACAGCTGAGGGGGAAGAGAAATAGCCTTTGTGCCAAGCCCTGAGCTAAGCACTTTGCATATAGAGTAAGAGTCTGGATGTGAGGGGCCTTATCTTCTGCTTTTCTGAAAACCTGCTTTCTTTTCCTCTCTTCTCAACCCCTGTCTCCCTTCCAAAAAACAGTTAATGAGCTGGTGCTATGCTCCTGGCATTGTTTATAGGTCACAGAGATGCATCAGTGACCAAGATAAAGTTCTGTACTCTTAAAGTATGAATTCCAGTGGGTGTGAAACAGGCAATAAACACGCATAAAATATAAAGTAATTTCAGATAGTGACAAGTGCTAGATAGAGAGGGACTGAGGGGTGCTGTTTATCAGGATTAGGCAAGGAAGTCTTGACATTAATATTAAGACTTGAGTGATTAGAAGAAGGCAGCACACTGAGCTCTATGGGAACATGATTCCAAGGAGAGGGGACAGAGGCAAGAACAAATATGGCGTGTTTGAGGGACAGAAAGAAGAGTGAAGTGTAGGGGCACAGTGAGTGAGGGAAAAGCGGCAAGAGGTGAGGTTGGAGAGGGACACAGAGGTCATGTCACGTGAGGCTTTGGGGGCCAAAGTAAAGAGTTTGGATTTTACTCTAATTGGAATAGAATGGCCAAGGGAAGCCATTTGCAGATTTTAAACAGGAGAGTGCTATGATCTGATTTACGCATTCCATGTGTTGTTGACCCTTTCACTTGAACCCCGGCTAATAATTTTGAGCCTAGCAGTGCCATTAGGGAGCTTCAAATTACTCGCTCTAAATCAAATTGACCAGATGTGCTGTCATCCTTATTCGAAAGTTGAAGTCAACGTAGCAGGAATCATCACAACTTAAAACTGAGCAAAAGATGTGAACAGACATTTCATAAGAGAAGATATATGAATGGCCAATAAACACATAAAAATGTTTAACATTATTCAGGGAAATACAAATTAAAGTCATAGTGAGGTATCCTTGCACACAGACTAGAATGGCTAAGATTAAAGATTGACAATATTGAGCACTGGTAAAGATGTGAAGTAACTGGAACTCTCGTATGTTGCTGACGGGACTACAAAATGGTACAGGCTCTTTGGAAATTTCTTGTAAAGTTAAACATTCACTTTGCTATATGATTCAGGAATGTGCACTTAGATATTTACCCAAGAGAAATGGAAGCATATGTCCACACAAAGACTTGTACATGAATGTTCATAGCAGCTTTATTCATAATAGCCAAAACTTGGAGACAACTCAACTATCCATCAACAGGTGAGTGGATAAAGAAATTGTGGTGTTATTCATTCAGTGAAATGCTACTTGGCAGTACAGAGGAATGAACTACCACTACAAATAGCATGGATGAATACAAAAGACATTGGCTTAACCAAATAAGCCAGACAAAAAAGAGCATATATAATGTAAGACCCCACTTATATGAAATTCAAGAACAGACAATAATTCACCGTGACAGAAATGAGATCAGTGCTTGCCTGCGGCTTAGGGTGAGAGTATAAAGGAAACTTCTTTGAGGAAACTTTTTGGGATAATGGAGATATTCTATATCTTGTCTGGGGTGATGATTACATGGGTATATACATTTGTCTAAGCTCATCAAATTGCATATTTAAAATGGGTGCATTTTATTTATGTGCTAGTATATTCCCACTAAGAAGCCCTCACCTCTCACAAAAGCCTGTAACCAGGTTCTGTCAGGCCTTGACTCAGTGAGCACATGGGGACCCAGAGTAGTCGATTCAGAGGCTCATCTTCGAACTCCTCTCCTCCCCTTTCCCACTTCCAGCTCATTCCCTAGAGCTCACTCTGTTCTCTAACCTGACCCTTGACTCTTGAGCCACAGAATTTCCTGCTTTGCTTGTACAGTTTACATCATTAGGCTCCATTAGGGTGACCCAGAGATCTCATCTTCTGGGACCTACGGATTAATTTGGTCTAATCAGCATTTCTTTGGGCGCATATTGGCTAATTCACCCTCTTATACCCTATTGATAGGCTGTTTCTATCAGATTATTCTGAAAAACTTCCAGTAGTAATCTTCTCTTATTCTTAGTCTAGTTCCTATATTTTTCTGGAACTATCCAGATTATTATAGTTTCCTGTATTCATCAGTTATTGCTACATTGGTAGAAATACATGTGTATACTTTACAGACAGATATATCCTTATTAGAGGAAACAGAACACCCATAGATATGCTAAAAGTTAAACGTGCTACTGCAGAAAACGAAGAGAAGACTTTTCTCTATTGCTGCCCTAACTGTGGGGTGCCTAAAATTGGGTCTACCACTTGAATAAGTGGCTGAGTTAAATATTTTGGCTCGAATTTCATAACTTGTCACAGCGATCCCATTGGCTGTAGAGTGGTGGGTTGCCAAGAAGGCAATTCATTATCTCTCTGTCTCCCTGTGTGTTTAAATTTTGTTCTCTCTCCCTAAAGAGAGGTGATGCTATGGCTTACAACTAATATGCTCTTGCAGAGCTCTCCACACCAATTAGAAAAGTTCTGTGTTATGACACTCTTTGATAGGATGTTATGACACTCTTTGATAGAAAGCCATTGTCCCATTGAAGCGGAAACTTCATCAGAAGCACCGAGAATCAAGGGGATGCTTTAGACATGCCAAGTGGGAGGAGACTATCTGTGCTCACTGGGTCCATCAAACAAAGTACCTCCTACATAGGTCTTTCTATGCAATCTAGCTGGTTCCCTGCATTTACCTAGCCCCACCCTTATTTAGTACACAATTGGAGGGAAGCCAGTAATATAGCATTTCTTAACTCACTATTTGGAACTCTTACCTGTTTATTTAAAACTCTGAAAGCCCTCTTTTGTGAAGACAAAGTTGCCTGCAGTGTATCAGTGGGTAAAGAGGATGGGGTCACCTCTTGACTGGAATCATGCTTTTCTTTGGGAATGGGTGAGAGACATTGCCATAAACTATGTCACAACACTTTTTTAGAATCATGAATTTTAATATCTCCATCTCCAACTGTAATTTCCTCTTAAAAAGACTTGCCTATGGGGCTTCCCTGGTGGCACAGTGGTTGAGAGTCTGCCTGCCGATGCAGGGGACACGGGTTCGTGCCCTGGTCCGGGAAGATCCCACATACCGCGGAGTGGCTAGGCCCGTGAGCCATGGCCGTTGAGCCTGTGCGTCTGGAGACTGTGCTCCGCAACGGGAGAGGCCACAACAGTGAGAGGCCCGCATACCAAAAAAAAAAAAAAAAGAAAGACTTGCCTATGGTCTCATTCCAGACTTCTCTGTCTGGAAAGTGGGAAGTTTAATTTCAGAGATGTGAAACCAAGTTTATATTTACTTGCCACCCAAGATTCCTAGATACTCTTATGTTCCCTTTATGAGGGCTAAGAATTGCATAGATAACTCATTTCATCTTCTCTCTTTAGCTTTAATTAGAGCCAACTAAATTACAAATATTAATGAACAAACAAAACAACATCAAAGTGGAAATTTAAAACACTGCTTTTTCCTATTCTTGGACCTCTTCTGATCAAAACATCTACGACTGAGCATATAGGATATCTCATTAAGTAAGTGTAAAGTTTTATGGGAAAAAGATGTACAATTCAACCACCTAGAGTCTTGTATAGCTAGACAATTCCTGACCTTGATATGTTCACTCTCATCAGCATCTTTGAATCCAGACAGATTCCAATTAGACATATGGTGAAGAATTATGTTGAATTAGATGATAACTTTCAAAAGTGAATAAAAATGATTATGTTAATAGTGATGTCTTCTTGGAAAGTTTCCCAGTTTTTATTCAGGGAAGAATTGCTCTGATGTGTTTACCCGTGGTCCTTCCTGATCTTTATATTCTGGGTAGGATTACCTTTTAATTTTCCTATCCATCAATACCTGGCCATTATTATGCCCCCACCTTTTGAGGGGTCCAAAGTTGGAAATGTAAAAGTGTATCAGAAATTGATGAGGCAGTTGAGTAGAGCTCTTAGAAAGAAGACTGTCCGGTGGGTCAGGAAGACTGTATTCTAGTCTAAGCTCTATTATTTACCAGCCATGTGATCTTGGACAGGTTACTTAATCTATGTCTTAGTTTTTTCGTCTTTTAAGTGGAGATGATTATGTCTACTTTAAATGGGTAATGTTGTATTACACAGAAACAGGCATAGACGAGATGCTGAATAAATTCTACATCCAAAAAAGTTAATGTCTGCAGGTCTAATTTTTCACAGGCTCTACAATAAGTCTAATAATTAAAAATATGGTTGCATTTCTCAGAACCAGCAAATGGCAGAACATGAGGGTCATTGGGATAAAGATAATAGCAATAAATTCTGTAGGAGGCATTTGTTTTTAATCCTTAGACGGTTCCAAGATACTGGTGCTTATCTACATATTAGAGTTAAGAAGGAAAGAGGATAAAGGACAAAGAAGGAAGGAAGGAAGACAACAAAGAAGGAAAGAGGATAAAAAATGAATAAGGCAGGCTCTGGTGGCCCAGCGCCCTTGCGGCTTGTCGGGCGCGTGGGTCATGGCTGGCCCAGTGCGGGGCGAGGGGGCCCCAGGCCCTGGACCTGCTGCGGGCCCTGCCCCGTGTGAGCCTGGCTAACCTGAGGCCAAACCCAGGCTCCAGGAAACCGGAAAGATGACCAAGAGGTCAGAGAAGAGGTAGAAAATGTGGCAGGGACCACAAGGGAGAACGACAGAGAAGAACCCGGCCCTGGCTGGGCTTTGAGAGAGGCCACACTCCATTTTACCTTCGAATCTCAAAATATGGGTTTAATGAAGGACATAGCTTCAGACGCCAGTATCAGCCTTTGACTCTCAACAGGCTGCAGTATCTTTTTGATTTGGGTCGAGTTTATCCTACACAACCTATTGACTTAACCCAACTTGTCAATGGGAGAGGTGTGACCTTCCAGCCATCTAAAAGGGATTATGGTGTCCAGCTGGTAGAGGAGGGTGATGACACCTTTAAGGTGAAAGTTAACATTGAAGTACAGCTGGCTTCAGAGCTGGCCATCGTTGCAATTGAGAAGAATGGGGGTGTCATCACGACGGCCTTCTATGACCCACGAAGCCTGGAAATTCTGTGAAAACCTATTACATTCTTTCTCCGTGGACAACCCATTCCCAAGCGAATGCTCACCTCCAAGGCACTGGTACCCTACTACACTGATGCAAGGAATCGTGGTTACTTGGCGGATCCTGCTGAATTTCCTGAAGCAAGACTGGAGCTCGCCAAGAAGTACGGTTATATTTTACCTGATATCACGAAAGACGGACTCTTCAAAATGCTCAGTACTCAAAAAGATCCAAGGCAGATTTTCTTTGGTCTTGCTCCCAGGTGGGTAGTGAATATGGCAGATAAGGAAATCCTCAAACCTATGGATGAGAATCTCCTCAAGTACTACAGCTCCTGAGTTCCTTCCAAGATAACAGATGGTAAAAGAGCTCCAGAAAGGGACTGAAACACACGTGTTTCCCATGGCATTTGCTTAATTTGTAATTCTGCAGATGTTGATGTTTTCTGTGTAATCATCTCTCTCTTTTTTATCTAAATTAAAAACACAGTAAGCAAGGACTGTGTAGAGGATCTGGTGGATCTGTGTGCTTCTGTCTCAGAGATCTAAACTCCCTGGTTCTCTGCCCAAGGAAGAGTGTAACTCTTAGACAATTTCCAGTTGAGTTTTCCATCATCCTTCCATCCAGGTCTTGTCTTATTGTTGCAAATCAGAATGAACGCACAGGTGGGATGAGATTGCTTTGTCAGCTGCCTGGTCAAGGTCAGAGGGCTGCTAATGAGCTGGTGAGCTTCTTACTCGGTAGCCGCAAGGAAGCGCTGCTACCCAGCGTCAAGACAGTAAGCCTTCAGCTTGGGATGATTAAGATGTGGGATGTGAGTTGAAGGTTTAAGACTGGTGAGTAGCTTCTAAGTAGTTCAATATTTGCTAGTAAAATTGAGACCAAAATTCCAAGGGAATTCATTTTCTCAGCTCAGAGTAGATAAAAATGTTCAAGCCAGTAACATTTTTTTCCTTGAGGAAGGTAAATGTTCTAATTCTAATTGATAAGATTTTACTTATTTCATAGACTTTGGAAACCTTTGTTTTTCAGTCATTTTAAATGCTTTTGAAAAAATGGTCAATGATCATATAAGCCATAAAAACAATTGGTCATGTGAAAATTAAACTCAGTTAATTTAAAAGGTTCAGCAGTCAGTAAGCTCATTTAGCTTTGCAAAGATCTGTTGTATTGAAACCACAGTGAAAGCTTAATTTATCCTGATGCAATTAAATCTTGAATAATTCATGATAATTCTTCAACAGGAGAAATAAAATGATTCCTGCTTGTTTATTTTATGAAATTAAAAGAAAAAACGAATAGGGCATATTCCTGCCTTCTGAGAACTTACAGTCTCAGGTCCACCATTAGCACAATAAGAAATCTTTTGTATTGATTAATCAGTTGTATGCTATTTGAGTTTCTCAGCTTCAGTAAGAATTGTTAACTTATTTGAAATTGTTTGAAACTTATTTAGAATTTGTAGTAGTTTAAATATATACTGAAAATTATAAGATGTTAATTTAAAAATTGAAGAACACACAAACAAATGGAAAGATATTGTGCTCATGGATTGGAAAAATTAATTTTGCTAAAATGTCCATACTACCCAAAGCAATCTACAGATTCAATGTGATCCCTATCAAAATACCCATGCCCATGGCTTTGTCACAGAGATAGGAAAGAGAATCCTAAAGTTTGTATGGAGCCACCAAAGGCCCCAAATAGCCAAAACAATCTTGAAAAATAAGAATAAAGCTGGAGGCATCATTGCCTATATTGTTAATATTGAACTATGTTACAAAGCTATGGTAATAAAAACAGTATGGTATTGGTGTAAAGAAAGACACATAAATCAAAGGGACAGAACAGAGAGCTTCCAAATAAACCTATGTATATATGTGGTCAACTAATTTACAGCAAAGGAGCCAAGAAAGTACAAATGGGAAAGGACAGTCTCGTCAATAAATGGTATTGGGAAAACTGGACAGCCACATGCAAAAGAATGAAACTGGACCCCTATCTTTACACCATACACAAAAATTAACTCAAAATAGATTAAAGAATTGATGTAGGAAATGAAACCATAAGTCTCCTAGAAGAAAACGTAGGTGGTAAGCTCCTTGATATTCATCTTGGTGATGAGTTTTTTGAATCTGACTCCAAAAGCAAAGGCAACAAAAGCAAAAATAAACAAGTGGGACTATACCAAACTAAAAAGTTTTGCCACAGTAAAGGAAACTGTCAACAAAATGAAAAGACAACCTACTGAATGGGAGAAAATATTTTCAAATCATATATCTGATAAGGGGTTAATATCCAAAATATATAAAGAACTCACACAACTCAATAACAAAAACCCCAAACAACTCAATTAAAAAATGGGCAGAATATCTGAATAGACATTTTCCCAAAGAAGACATACAGATGGCCAACAGATACATGAAAAGATCTCAACATCACTAATCATCAGGGAAATACAAGTCAAAACCACAGTGAGATATTGCCTCATACCTGTTAGAATAGCTATTATCAACAAGACAAGAGATAAGAAGTGTTGGCAAGAATTTGGAGAAAAGGGATCCCTTTTACACCATTGATGGGAATGTAAATTGGTGCAGCACTATGGAAAACAGCATAGAGGTTCCTCAAAAAATTAACAATAGAACTACCATACGATCCAGAATTTCCACTTTTGAGTATTTACCTGAAGGAACAAAAACACTAACTTGAAACGATTTGTGAAACCCCCATGTTCATTGCAGCATTGCTTACAGTAGCCAAGATATGGAAACAACCTAAGTGTCCACTGATGAATGAATGGATAAAGAAAATATGGAATATATATACAGTAGAATATTATTCAGCCATAAAAAGGAATGAAATCTTACCATTTGCAATTATGTGGGTGAACTTTGAGGATATTAAGCTAAGTGAATTAAGTCAGACAGAAAAGAACAAGTACCACATGATCTTACTTATGTGTGGAATCAAAAGAAAAAACTGAGCTAATAGATACAGAGAACAGATTGGTAGTTAGCAGAGGCAGTGTGTGGGGAGTGGGAGAAATGAGTGAAGGCAGTCAAAAGGTACAAACTTCCAGTTACAAAATAAGTAAGTCATGGGGATGCAATGTACAGCATGGTGACTATAGTTAATAATACTGCTTTGCATATTTGATAGTTGCTAAGAGATTTGATCTAAAAAGTTCTCATGACAAGAAAAAAAGTTAGTGATTATGTACGGTGACAGATGTTAACCAGCCTCATTGTGGTCCATGGCAAGCAGCTTTATGATTAAGGACATGACTCAGAAGCTGCACATATTCTTCTCACATTTCATTGGCCTGAACTTAGTTATGTTACTACTTCTAGCTGTAAGGGAGGCTGGGAAATGTACTGTCTAGATGAGTGGCTGGAGATTCTATTACATAAAGAAAGAGAGACTGGACACTGGCTAATAATTAGCAGTCTCTGCCATATTCACGTACTCTTTCAACAGTTTTAGTTCATATGTGACCACTGGTCTTTTATTCATGCTGTCATTGGCAACATAGGGACATGACTGATAATCCCAAGCTGCAGTTGAACCAAGACAAGAATACAAGAATGTTACTGATCCTTGGAATTATTTTCTTATATGTCACTGTATCTATCTATCTATCTATCTATCTATCTACCTATCTACCTATCATCCATCTATCAATCTATCATCTGTCTATCTGCCTCATTTGTCCTGTGGATACATGTTTGTCTGAAATTCTGATATAAGAACCTCTTGGTTTTGGTTAGATTCAGTTTTGTCAACGAATGTATATATTTTATTGGGAAAGTAACTGCATGCTAATGAATGAGTAGGAGTTAACCAAGAGTAGAAATAATTATAAAGCACCTGTCAAAAGTGAAGTGCTATAGAAATGCTAAATAATGACACTAATAAAAAACTGATTGTCGTGACTTCAAAGGAAGTGTTAAGTTGGAGTGTTTTGACGTGCATGGCATTTGAATGATCTAAATAGGTGTTTAGATACTCACATGAGAGACTGTTCTAGCCACTCAAGGGAAATAAGAGTCTGTTCTACCCACTCAATATTTTGATGCTTCCGTTAGAATTTTCTCATATTTATATATTATTATTTTAAAAGTAAGGATTGTGTTGTCTTAATTAAACTCACATAAGGAAAGGACATTGCCTAACAAAAATGTGACATTCTTAGACTGCCTTGCTTTGTATCTTAAGTTCCTGGAGCACCTTAAGCTCATAAATGCCTCTGATATGCTCCAGTGCCCCTGAATCTATGGCATAACCAGACGTGCAAGTCAGGACTGCAAATAGATGGTGAATTCTTGTTAGAGTTAGTGCTTTGGGTTAGGTAACTTCCTTGTTTTAAAGATGTATCTTCAAATATTTATTAGCTAGAGGAGCCTTCTCCAAAGGCAATAATCCGGTGATTAGAATGTTAAGTGAAAGAGAAATGGATGGATTATATTGCTTGTGTCAGTATTTCTTTTTTTTTAAAGTTCTTAGTTTATTAATCTTCTCATGAAAAACCTGTACAATCACCACAGAAGTATCAGTAGTTTTAAAACAAGAAAAGATAAGGACTTTACATTGTAAACTCCTAAGTGTTTGAGATATCCTCAAGCTCAACCCCACCCTACTCATGCATGATCTTGTTTAAAATATTAATTCCAAAGTGAAACCTCTGGCTCTGGATTCAGAGTTGAGTTCAAGTCTATCCTGTGGTCTTGGTTCACAGTGTGATCTTCTTTCATACCTCCATTTCTTCACTGGTTAAATGGGTGTCGGAATAATAATAGCAACCTTCTTAATAGGATTGTGAGAATTAAATGAGAAAATGCACGTGAAGTGCTTGCCATAGTGCCTAGAATATGGCAAATGCTCAGTAAGGGTTAGGGATGGTTGTCTGCTTTTCTCATTTGCTCAGATATTACATGAGAGTAGCCTTCACAATCTTTTCTGTGGGTGATTTCAAATCTCACATTTTCTGATGTTTCATAGAAATATTCTTTCATGATATGGCAGTATGGCTTAGTGGTTGAGCTAAAAAAAATTCTAGCTCCACAAATCAATCTCTAGCTGTGTACTTGGGTGAGTTGGTTAACCTTTCCATTCTTGAGTTTTTTCATTTGTAAAACAGAGATAATAATAGTACCTACCTCAGAGGGTTCTTGTGAAAACTAAAGGGTACGTAAAGTACTTAACCCAATGTCTGGCACATAATAAATGTTCAACAAATATTACATCTCACTCATTTTAAAGCTTAAAATGGTTATTTATTTATTTGGTAAAATGAATAGTTATTTTGGGTGTCTGGTTTTACCACTTTGAACACTGTAGATTTCCCCACTTTAAGAATGTTTTTTTCAGTGCCTTGTGGTCTTCAAAGTGGGTTCTCAATTGTACATGTTAGGACAGGGTGTGCTGTCATGAACAGATGAAAGGAAAACAACCCCAAACTGAGAATTTAACTTTCTAACTTTCCAGTTACATGCTTAGTTCTAACACCCACGCTCAGATTTCTTACAATAGATGCCAGTGAATACATCTGGGAGTTTTATTATCTTTTCTCCTTTTTCAACTTCCTAATGAAGTGAACAGATGGTAGACAACTGGGGTCAGAGGTGAAGAGAACTGGTACTACAATGATTAATTTCCTCTCCCAGAGGACTTCTGGGCATTTTCCTAGCGTCCCAGCTGGTTACTTGCAGTTTTGATGGGGAGGCCTGAGGGCTGAAGAAGAGGGTGCAGGAAAGGGAGTCGTCGTGTCTGGCTGCTCCCTCAAAACCACCTGGAGCAGATACAATACCGGTGAGGTTGTGAACAGAAGCTCTGCCCTGAGAACCCACACCTAGTGGGCTGCAGTGCTGGACTTCTGTGTGGCCCTGTGGGAGCTTCAAAGGCAGAACGTGTATCTTACTAGATTTGGTTTATCTTGCGTTTAACACTGGCGTGATAGCTGCTTAATAGTTATTTATTAGCCTAATATCTGAAAGTAAAAAATACCTCTCGATAATCTTTGTTAAATTTGATTTAGTTTAGGTGTTGCTAGTGATGGGTGATCATACTCTTTGTCCACTTTATACTCAATAATTTTGTAAACTAAAACAAGGTTAATATGTACTAAAGAAACCCGTGAAAAATCCTTTTGTGAAAATTGATTAATCCTTGCCTACTGTGTACTTTGTAAATTTCTCTCTTCCTAAAGTAATAGAGAAGCACGCATCTAAAATAAAATGCTACAGAACAAGCATAACAGCCTGGGGAATCTGGAGTCACCACTTCTTCAATTTTAAAATGTAGATCTGTCTACTTACCACTTTCTTCTTTCAAGATTTCCTGCCACCAAATGTTAAATTAAAACATCTCTATGGGTAATTGAAAAAGCAGATACGAAAGCACTATAGACTCTTCAGAATGGAAGTGTTACATTTCACTCTTCTGTTATTATTTAGAAGTGTTTGCTTAATTCCTTGTGGAGCCAAATCTCTGAGGTAGAAATTTTAAGGTTTTCCCCTTGGGGCAGAGGTGTAAGGGGTGAGGCAAGGGGGTAAAATTTTGGGGTTTCTTTCAGAAGTTGTGCAGAGAGCGTTCTCAGATCAGCTGTCCCCTGGCTCTGCTCTCATTGGCTGTGAATATTGGGATGGGGGTTAGCCTTTTCCTGCAGTTACCGCTGAACCAGAGCATGGACATGGTAAAGAACCAGGCATGACATATTGGATATGACTCCAAGAGAGCCCTGGGGCTCACCCCTTGACCCACCTTTATCTTTCAGCAAAAGGAGGAAAGTGAGTCCTTTCCAGAGCTTGTTCAGGGCTCCATGGTGCTGGGCTCCGGCAGGATGCAGCCACTGAAGTGTAGTGCATTTTAAAATACTCTTTCTGGGAAATGAAAACATGATTTTGAAGTAGTCTTAGTATTGAAATGCAGCACTCTGCTTCTGTTCAAAGCAAGACTAGCTTTAGACTCACTGGTGCAGAAGGGTTCTCAAGGCGAAGAGGCTCAGTAACAGCAGGAATGGGATCTTCAGAAAGGTATCGCTCATCCTACAAAACAAATTGCTCTAATTTAAAAAAATGCATCACATTAGCAAGAGTAGCTCAGTTGGTAATGTGGTGGTAGAAGCAAGTTGTAAAAAGCCTCCATAGAAATATCTGCTATATATTGGATATATAAATATCCAGTTTATACAATAATATGCTGTTTTGAGTTATGATGAAAAGGATTGGAAATTGATGGTCAGTGGCCTCCAACACTTCTGGCCATTCCCTACTCCTTTCATTCTCCTCTCCCAGGAATAGAAATCTTGGAAAAATTTCTCTTCCATTCTCCTTTTCATCCTCCTGTCTGAGTACTTGGCTGCAATAAGGAGAGCTGCTTTAAGATGTTAATTTTTGAAAATCAACTTTTGTCTGTTTCAGCCATCACTCACAAATTCCTATGAAATTTAGAATACTTAAGATTTATTAATTTGTGCCTTTGTGGGAAATTCTGTGTCCTTAGTAATGAAAGAAAACCACCAAAAAGAAAAAAATTACACTTACTGACATATACACAATATTTGAGGTCATAAACCTTTGTGTCTACCTAGAAGTGCTCTCCCCCATTTTCATTCATGTTTTTCTTCTTGTTTTTGTTTGAACCCATTTGCATGGATTGAAATATTTTGCCATCTGTTTTTAGAAATGCTAAAATTTAGACAATTTTAATCGAAGCATATTGCTTATTTGTGTAGGGAATTTTCATCTGTTTCATAATAGATGGGAAACACCAAAAGCAAAACGCTAGATTGAAGCAAAGTATACATGTTTGGAGATTATAAATCTCTGTAGATCCTTGGAAGTATTATTCCAAACTAATGTAGGGACGAATTTTTTTATATCAGTGTTTCTCTAAGTTTACTGTGCATACAAATCAGCTGGGGGCTTGTTAAAATGCAATTCTAATTCAGTAAGTCTTGGGCAGGGCCCAAGATTATATATTTCTAACAAGCTCCCAGGTGCTGCTGATGCTTCTGGAACACAGACACTTTGAAGAGCAAAAGCAGCCATACACATTTGCATTTTAGTTTCTTTGGTTCCAGTTGTATGATTCTACTGGTTGGTGGAACTCAAAGTTAACTTTATTTAGCAGGATTTAAGTTATAATAAAAGTTGCCATTTTAGCAATGAGTTGACAATGATCAACCTCCCTTTTCTTAAAGGAAGAAAAGCTGAGCTCCACAGATTCTCAACTGGTGCTCATCTCTGGGCCCTCAGACCCCTCTTGTGGTTGTCTAATGGGTTCTCTAGGGCTTCTTCTGCGTCTCCTAGTCATATGGAATTAAACTTTCCATCTTAGGTATCAGTTAGAAATGGCTTTAAAAATTTTTTAATTTTAAATGTAATTCATTTAATTACATGAATTAAATATTTCCTTATCATTCAGCTGTTACCAAATTCCCTGAAGACTATACAGTAATTTGGGGCCTAGGACATGAGAGCTACTCCCCAAACTTCTGGCTGATTACAACGCATAATTAAATATCTAAGTTAAATAATGATAAAATAATCAAAATTTCTTACATTTAGTTGTTTAAATGTTGTTCCTTCCATTAGACCATAAATTCTTTGAGAGCAGGGTCTATGTATGTTTTGTCTTTGTAAAACTGTGGTTGATGATAGGGGTTTTAGAGAGAGTTGGTGCACCATAAATGGTTGATGAAGTAAATTCAAATATCCAGTTAATATCAAGATTTGAATATAATAAGGTCTCTAAACATGATAACAGCCATTCGTGGGGAAGCCTTGAGTTCATTTTCTTCTTAGGACTTGAGGTTCCTCAGATGTGTCTGTTGCTGACCCCACGTTGCTCCCTGAATCTTCATTTCCCCTCTTTTAAAATGATGAGAAAACATTTTTCATTAGCTAGGAATGGTAAGAGTAAGCATAGGTTTGAGTGTTTCGTGATTCTACCAGTCTGCTTTGCTGGACATGAGGGCACTCATGGCACATACAAAACATCCTGAGAAAGTGTAAGACACCCTCACCCACTGGCAAAGACAATGTTTCATGTTCTTTATACTGTCTTTTTTCACCATCCAGAAAGGTTACATGTTCTAGCCTCCTTTGTAGGTAGGTTTGGGACCATATGGCTAAGTTTTGTAAAATAGAATATTGATCAATATGATGTACACTATTTTAGACTTGATCTTTAAAAACATCCTGCATCAACTGCTAGTCTTCTTTTCCTATTCTTTGGTGGCCTTGGAAGTCACATGCTCCAAATTGTGTAGCCACAAGATGGAAGCAGCCTGGATCCTCAAACTTGAAGAGTAGTTGGCCAAGAGGTCCACATGACCCACATTGAACTGCACTGTGAATGAGAAATAAGCCTTGTTGTGTTAAGCCACTGAGATTTTTGCACTTGTTTTTCCATTGACCAGCATTAATCATTCTGACTAATATGCCTCCTGACACTAGTGAAAGACTTTCTAGTCTGGGGAAGGGATGAGGGATGAGAGAGGACATAAAGTGAGAGAGAAACATTGGTGTGCTTGAGAGATGGGGGACTAGGCATGAAGATAGCATGGGAAGAGCAGAAGTCTGTGTCCAGAGTCAGTCCAGCCTCTACCTGTAGGAGAACTTCACCTTCCCATCACCAAGAGCGATGTTTATTGTTGGTGCTACTGGCATAGGATGAAGGTTTTCTTTACACGGTAGGCAGTAAGTCCCCTATTGACTGGGCTTGACACTCATCTCTGTTTGAAGACTTTGCTTGGTTCCTGTAGAGCTCAAGTTCATTCCTCTCTCTTCCTTCCTCCATTCCCATATACATGAGGTTCTTGAACTTTTGTAAACCAAATAACATGAAGATGGGTCCCTGACTATCCAATAGGGTGACAGTGGAATGGAAGAAAAAGATCTCATTGGTATACTTGGAAAAAGCTATACAAACTAGTTCAAAAGCAAAAGAGTGAGAAAAAGCATAACACTGTTATAAAATAGCTAACATTAAATGGTGTTTACCATGTGTCTGGCACTGTGCCAAAGGCTAGACCCATACCATCTCATTTAATCATCACTATACCCATACAAGGTAGTTACTATTATTATTTTTATTTAATATAAGAGTAAACTAAGGCACAGAGAGGGTAAATGAATTGTCTTGATCCCATAGCTGGTAAACAAAAGAACCAGAAGGGGTTCCCATTGCTTTTAAGGTAAAGACCAAATACCTTGATGTGCCTTACAGAATCCTATATTATCTGGTTCTGGTCTGTGGACCCACCCTACTACTGAAACCAGATATACTGATCTCCTTTTAACTTTTCAGTGGTATAATGCTTTTCCCCACACTAGTATTTTATTTTATTTTTACTAGTACCATCTACTCATCCTTCAAATTTTAGCTCAAAAGTCACTTACTAGGGGAATTCTTCTCTGACCAACTCCCAATATGAAATTCTGTCAAGTTCCCCTGCCCTCTTTGCTCCTAGCACTTTGTGCTTTTCCCTCGTGGCACTATCAGAAATGTTTATTTGTATTATACTTGGAATATTGTCTATCTTTTTTGGAATGTTATCTCTGTGAGGCAAGGACTAGGACTGGTTAGCTCATTATTTCTGCTGGGCACATAGTAAGCTCACAGAAAATGTTAAGAGAACAAATAAAATGAATGACCCTCAGATTTTAAATTAGTCCCTAGAACAAATATTGATAGAAGATGGGATGAGAGCAGAAGAGTAAGTGAAGAATATTGCTATTTGGAAAGAACTATGAAAAGCATATTACTTACTAGTATTAGCAGTTTCATTGTATTGAAAAGAGAATTTTGCTTTTTTATTCTTTTCACAGTTTGCAACGACGGGTACTCTTGATATTTTTTAAGATAATATTATTTTATAAGATAATTTGGAGATTTTCAATCTCTTGGGTGACTCTGAATTTATAAAGTGTCCTTGAATTTATAAAAATATTGGGCATTGTATGTAGATTGATTAAATGACATGCCTTTACATACATACACTGCTATTTAAAAGATATATGTTGATGCTGTTGTAAATGATATAATTTATTTAAAAGCATTAACAAATTCATAGTAACTTTTTATAATAATTTATTTTCTTTAATCAGCAGATACTAAACTTACCTTCACTATAATAATTGTAAACATTCTAAATATTAAAAAATGGCCTTCACACTTAAGTGGTGAAAACTTCTAGATTAGAGAGAGCTAAATCTTCCAATGCTATTATAAACCTGTTTTTAAATGTTATTAAAACAGAAGTTATCTGTAGGTGTCAGTGTTCCAGTTTTATATTGTATTTTTACATTCCTCATGGAAATTGGTTTTTTAAATCAAGGCTAGCTCCAAAATTGTGTTTGATTTTCCTTTTGTGAGATATCACTTCAGTTGTTGTTTGTTCATTCTCTTCTTAGCTTTCTTTTGGTATAGGGAGTAGTCAGAGACCAATTACTAAAGGTAAGAATTGATAATTAAGGGAGGTTATGAATTAATTTGACTTCTTACGAAATTAGGAGAATATTGTCATGCTATGAAAAATTTGTATTCCTTTGATTGTATTATCAGTCATTAAGAAAAGTGAAAAAGTGTCTTTCCAATGAATCAAATTTCATACACTATCACTTCAATCCATCCTATCCATGCATGTCTCCAAAATAATTTTCCTAGACCTCTGATTTTAACTTTTTTTCTGCTTAAAAATCTCCAATGGCTCCTACTGCCTATGGTTTATAGCCCAAATATTTTATCTTAATATGCTATATTCTCCCCAATCTGACTCCAATTTACTCTTCTATTCTTATTCCTCAATATGTCCCCACAAACCTGCTGTAGTGTGGAGGTTCAGCATGTGGTTTAGAGCAAGAAAAACTTGGGTCAAATCCTGGTTGTACCACTTGCTACCACGCACTGAGCTGAGTGTCAAATTATGTGTCATGTGTAAACCCCATGGCAGTTCTGTGAGAGGCATTAGTATTACCAGTTTGCAGGTGAGAAAACCAAGGCTTAAAGGAGTTAGGTGGCTGGTCCAACACCACACTTATATCAAGTAAATGGGCTGGAGAATGAGACAGAGTTTCAGTTGCTGAAAATAGTCTACACGTTGATTTTTAAATAAACTTGAAGCATAAATGATATTTTTGAGCATATTTGATTTTGAAAACAAATCCAAATCTATATAAAAGAGAGAATTCAAATAGAAACATAGAATTTATTAAGAGGAAATAAATTTATTTCCACACTTATCATAGGATTTTTCAGAAATAAAGCCTGACAATTATGGTAGAAGAGTAATGTTGACAGTTAGCAAGGTGTGGGGAAAGAGCACCAAGTAGAACTCAGAAACAACTTTGGACCCCCTGTGACTGGGCATAATGCTCAGCTTCTCTGAGCCTTAGATTTCCATATTCTAAAATGTGTGCCACAAGAGTCTTCTTTATGACCTCACAAGATTATTTTGAGGATATGTGAAAATACTAGAAAATGTATTAAGTGCTGTGCAAGTATATTATCTTCTATTCAAGATGTGACTTTTTTCTATATCGATAGAGGATAAAATCATACTATTTCCAGCATGGGATTAAACCTTGATTATAGGAATACTTTTCTCAGACCATAATATTTTTTCTACATAATTATATAGATATTTGAATTTAGTTTTCTTTTCCATTAATACAAACAACTCAATTTTGACTGTTGAGTACATTAATGAGTTGATTCAGATAATGATAATAATGGTCAGCTGATGAATATTAATAAGCAACTTGTTCATGAGTTTTTAAAATATATCCAGGAAAACTTTAACCACTTGCAAAAATGTCATTGGCTTTTCTCTTTTCCCCTCTTTATCAATGCCCTTCCTCACTATTCCCCAGCTCCCGAGCTAAGGGACTATGAGCAGACAAATCAACATTCCCTTCTGAACAGCAAAGCAATTGGTTGGTGTATAGGGGATTCCAAAATTCACAGATCCTGCTTCTTCTAGTTTCTCTTTTTATCTTGAGTATGTGTGACTTAGCCTGATTGTAGCATGTAAAGTCAAAATTGTACTCATATGGGAAAAAAATGAAGAATTTAAATCATTAGTTTTTGCATGGAGAAAGTAAAAGAAAACAATATAAAAAGTACCATTTCCATAAGCACTACACATTGCTTTGCTTTTGCATTTGGGATGGATTTTGTGAAACCAAATCAGTCACTAGTGTTTAGTCCTAATATGATGTGGCACATAATAAACAGTACCAAAGACGTGAAATACAAGAAAAATGATTCACAAAATACAAAACATTTATTCCAAGTACCTATTAAGATAAATGAGGAGCAATAAATGAAAATAAATGGATAATCCATGAGTTTTCTTTTATGCTCATACTTGGAATAGTTTCATATATTTAGAAAAGAATAAAAGATATGAATACTCTTCATGAAACTGAGCCAAAGCATTGGAGAACTTTATACTGTAAAATCATTTTCAAGCAGAAATGTTTATGTCCTGGATTTCAAGATGAACACTTAAATGTTTGTTTCAGGACTTCCCTGGCAGTCCAGTGGTTAAGACTCCATGCTTCCCCTGCAGGAGGCACAGGTTCATCCCTGGTTGGGGAATTAAGATCCCACATACTGGGCAGCACAGACAAAAAAAAAAAAAAGTTTTTTTCAACAAATCCTTTCAATGCTGATGTAAAACTATAAGCTCAAAATTGTGTGGAAAGGTTTTTAAGACCGAATGTGTTTCTTCTTTTGAAGACACACATACACACACTCTCTCTCTCTCTCTCTCTCTCTCTCTCTCTCTCTCTCACACACACACACACACACACACACACACACACACACTTAAAATGAAAGGACCTGGGCTCATTTTAGCGTTTTGTTTTATTCAGTATACCTTCTTCCAACTCCACTGTTCCTCTTCTTCCAAGTTGTTGAGATAAATGCTTTATCAGAATAAAGGTTTCCTTCCCCTTTGAAAGTCTTATTTCAGATTAGTTGGTACCAATTAAGAATGTACTATTCACTTTCTAGCATTGGTATGCTGGTGGGTTCATACCCATCTGCTGAAGTTGTAGAATATACTTGACCAAAGTTGCAGTTAGGCAAGAGGTGAAGAAAAATGGATAAGGGATCTCCTCCCAGAGTTTAAAATCAGGCCCTAATCAAGGAATCTCCCCTTCTTGCAGGATGTAGGGCATAGGGGCGTGGGGAATGGTTTCACAGTTTTTTACCTGTAGGGTTTTAAGAATTGCTATGGACCAGAGAATGCTATGTATCTCCTCTTATTTCCAATTTTAAAGTGGTAACATTTTTGTATCATGTCTTTGCTCCCCTTTTGAATATTAGGTGTGCTGGAAGCAAAGAACTTGTCTTTTTAGTCATAGGTTACCAGCCCAAGGGGAAGATTGAATACCACCTGGAGATCCTGAATGTTGAGCTGGATTCAGCAACGGGCTGGGACTTTGATTTTCTTCCTTGGGTGGGGTGTTTTAAGTGTGGAAAAAAGAATGAAATATTTCAGTGACAGAAAGGTACAGAAAATTTCTACCCATTCACCATACTGTTTTTTCTTTCTGGAGACAAACAAAGTCTACATTTCTCTGTCTCCATTTTTCTCAGCAGAAGGGAGGCATTCTTCAAATGGTTGGGGAACATAAACTGAGTCCTGGCCAATGATATGAGGGTGGAAGTTATATAGACCACTTTCAGGTATGACATTTTACAAAAAGATCAAAGATGTAGTTATGGTTATGAGTGAGATGAGTAAACTTATTTCATCCTTTCTCTCCCACTGAATAGAATTTTAAAACCTGGGCAGAATGCATGAAAGATTCTGAAAAGTATATAGCAGCAGGTGAACTGGAACAACATAGAATTTGAAGTACAATCCAATTGGTGGTGAATTTACCACATTTTCCCCCTCTGGTATACCCTGACCTCAATTCAGTGTTTCAGGCCTGGAAACCTAGAATTGAGCACTATAGCTCAGACAGAGGGAGTTCCAGGAGAAGTCTTGGCTTGAGGCCTGGAAAAGAAAAGTTCTAATGCTCAGTGAGAATATAGATATGCCATAATTCCTGTTTTCTGATCTTTTCCTCTTTTCTTCATTCTTTTATTCCCTAGTCCACCTAGGTAATTCTAATTTAATAATGATACAGGTAAGGTAAAAGTAAAAAGATGGAAAAAGATGCACCATGAAAGCACGTATAAAAAGAAAGTTGGAATGGCTATATTAATATCAAAGTGAGCAAAAGAAATTTCCAGTGATAAAGAGGGATATTATATATGTTAAAATGATCAATT
Organism: Pseudorca crassidens; assembly: GCF_039906515.1. Taxonomy (NCBI): domain Eukaryota; kingdom Metazoa; phylum Chordata; class Mammalia; order Artiodactyla; family Delphinidae; genus Pseudorca; species Pseudorca crassidens. The sequence goes on along the minus strand of NC_090296.1, from coordinate 63,090,500 downwards.
TACCAAGAATACATACAAATACTAAGTGTATATGTAACTAATAGTGGAATTCTATGATACATGAAGCAAAAACTGACAGAAATGGAAGGAGAAAGAGACAAATTCACAATTATATTTGGAGATTTAACACTCCTCTTTCAGTCATAGTTATAATGAATACATGGAAAATGAGTAAGGGTATGGAAGAAATGAGGAATGCTATCACCCAACTGGCTCTAACTGACATTTATAGAACATGCCACTCAACAGCAGCAGAATACAGATTCTTTTCAAGTGCATCTGGAACATTCAACAAGATAGGCTATATCCTAGATCATAAAACAAATTGAAGAGAACTGAAATGAAACAAATTAAGTTCTGAGGCTATGATAGAATCAAACTAGAAATTAATAACAAAGCTAATTAGGAAAATTGTTAAATACTTGGAATTTAATAATCTAATTTCTAAATAATTAATAGGTCAAAGAGGGAGTCTCAGAGGAAATTAAGAAATATTTTGAGGCAAGTAAAAGTAAAAATACAAACTATGGGATGAAGCTAAAGCAGTGCTTAGAGGGAAAATTATAACATTAAATGTGTATATACATATTAAAAAAAGAGAAAGGTCTCAAATCAAGAACTTAAGCTTCTAACTTAAGACACTAGAGAAAGAGCAAATTAAACTCAAATCAGAAGGAAGGAAATTATAAAGACAAGAGCAGATAAAAAATAAAATTGAAAACAACAAATAATAGAGAAAATCAAGGAAACTGAAAGCTGATTCTTTGAAAAGATCAGTAGAATCCACAAAACGCTAGCAAGACTGCCAAACAAAAAAGAGAAAAGGCTCAAATTACTAATATCAGGAATAAAAGAAGGGACATCACTATGGACCCTGCAAACATTAAAAGGAAAATAAAGGAATACAACAAACAAATCTACTCACATAAATTCAACAAATTAGAAGAAATGGAACAATTCTTGAAAATAGCAAATTCCCCAAACTTACCCCAGCTAAATAGATAACTTCTATAGTTCCATAAATATTAAAGAAATTGAATTTGTAGTTTAAATCTTCTGAAAAAGAAATCTCCAAGTCCAGTTGGTTTCACTGGCAGCTGGCAAATTCTATGAACCATTTAAAAAAGAATTTGCACTAATTCTCACAATCTCTTTCAGAAAAATAGAGGAAAATGGAATACTTTCAAACTTATTTTATTAGGTCAACAGTATACTAATAGCAAAATCAGACAAAGACATTACCAAAAAAACCTACAGATCAATATCTCTCATGAGCATACCTGCAAAAAATCCTTAAGAAAAAATTAGCAAGTTGAATTCAGCAATATGCAAAAAGAAGCATACACCAGAGCCAAGTGGTATTAATCCTGAGAATGCAAGTTTGGTTCAATATTTGGAAATCAATCAGTGTAATTTACCTTATTAACAATCTCAAGAAGAAAATCCACAAAATCATATCAATTGAGGAAGTAAAACATTTGGGAAAATATAACATTTATTTATGATAATAACCCTCAGCAAACTAGAATAAAAGAAACTTCCTTAACCTGATAAAAGTTATCTACAAGAGACTCTACCAATAATATTATACTTAATAGTGGAAAACCAAATGCTTTATACCTAAGATGGGGGAAAAGGCAAGGACTTATGCTCCCCTCACTTCTATTTAACATTATACTGAAAGTCTTAGCCAGTGCAATAAGACAAGAAAAAGAAATAACAGGCATATGGATTGGCAAGGAAGAAAGAAATTGTTCCTATTCCCAGACATGATTGCCTATGCAGAAAAATCTGTGAAAAACTTTTAGAATAATAAATGCATTTACCAAGGTTACAGGATATAAGCTCAATACATAAAAACCAGTCTTGGGCTTCCCTGGTGGCGCAGTGGTTGAGAGTCCGCCTGCTGATGCAGGGGACACGGGTTCGTGCCCCGGTCCGGGAAGATCCCACATGCTGCGGAGTGGCTAGGCCCATGAGCCATGGCTGCTGACCTGCGCGTCTGGAGCCTGTGCTCCGCAACAGGAGAGGCCACAACAGTGAGAGGCCCGTGTACCACACACACACACACACAAAATCAGTCTTATTTCTAAATTCTAGCAATATACAACTGTAAACCAAGATTTTAAAATCAATACAATTTAAAATATTTTAAAAAATGAGATATATTGGTATGAATCTAACAAAACATGTGCAGGACTTGTATACTGAAAATTACAAAACCCCTATGAAAGAAATAAAAGAAAACCTAAATAAATAGAAAGACCTACCTGTTAATTAGAAAACTCCATGGTAAAGATATCAATTGTTCCTAAATGAGTCTGTAGATTTAATGTAGTACTAATAAAATCCCAGCAGAGTTTCTGGTAGATATAGAGAAACTGATTCTAAAATTTATATGGAAAGGTAAAGACACCTGAATAGCTAAAACAATTTTGAAAATGAAGAATAAAGTTTGAAGAATCACACTACCCAATTTAAAAACTTATTATAAATCTACAGTATTCAAGGTAGTGTGTTATTGGCAAAGCAGTAGACATATAGATCAATTGAACAGAATAGTGAATCCAGAAATACACCCACACAAATATGGCTAATTGGTTTTTGACAAAGGTGAAAAAGCAATTTAATGCAGAAGAGATAGTCTTTTCAACAAATGTTGTTGGAACAACTGCACAGTCAGATTGAAAAAGAAAACAAAACTTCTTGATGTAAACTTCATACTTTATACAAAAACGAACTCAGAATGGATGGTAGATATAAATGTAAAAAATCTAACTAAACATTTTAGGAGACAACAGAAGAAAAAAAATCTATGTTGGCCTTGGGTTTGGTAATGAATCTGTAGACATCATACCAGAAGCACAAACCACAAAAGAAAAAATGGATAAATTGGATTTAATTTTTTGAAAGTTTTCTTGCATTGGGGCTTCCCTGGTGGCACAGTGGTTAAGAATCTGCCTGCCAATGCAGGGGACATGGGTTCAAGCCCTGGTCTGGGAAGATCCCACATGCTGTGGAGCAACTAAGCCTGTGTGCCACAACTACTGAAGCCCGCGTGCCTAGAGTCCATGCTCCACAACAAGAGAAACCACCACAATGAGAAGCCCACACACTGCAATGAATTGTAGCCCCAGCTCGCTGCAACTAGAGAAAGCCCGTACACAGCAACAAAGACCCAATGCAGCCAAAAATAAATAAATAAATAAATTTATTTTAAAAAATGTTTTCTTGTATTAGGACATTTATGAGAATGGAAAGACGTGCTACAAATTGAGAGAGAATGTTTGCAAATTACAGATCTGACAATGGACTTGTATCTAGAGTATATAATGAATTCAAAACACAGCAATAAGAAAACAAATAATTCAAATAAAAATGCACAAAAGACACTTCACCAAGAGGATATAATGAAAACTAATAAGCACATGAAAAGATGTTTGACATCATTAGCCATTTCGGGAAATACAAATTAAAACCATGACAAGTTACCACTATATATCTATTAGAATGACTAAAATAAAAAAAAATACTGACAATACTAAGTGCTAGTCAGGATGCAGAGCAACTGGAACTTTCATACAGTGTTGTGGGGAATAGAAAGTGGAGTGGAGCAATTTTCTCCTTTGAGTTTCCTTCATTCACTCAACAAATATTATTGAGTGCTCACTGTAGGCACTCAATAATATTTGTTGATGAATGAACTCAGGGGAGAAAAAATGATTCCCTTCCACCTTGCTTTCCCATAACTGTAATGATTAATCATGGTGTAACTGCCCCACGCTGACCTTTTTGAGTAGGAATGGGATGGATATTTTGGGTGCCTGAACTTGGATCTTCCTAAGTCATTTTCCATGGGTTTAGCACTCCTAAGGGAGGAATTTTCTAGAGATCTGAGGTTAGGACCCTTTCTATGGCTCTGTTTTGTATTCAGAACATGTTTGGTAAGAGTACATAAGCAAGTATCAACCCCCTGAAATGCCAGGCTTGTATAAATGCAAGTGTACTTCTGTTTTCAACTGCCTTACTACATCTAGCAACTGATATCAAGCCACTAGGATACTTAGGTCTGAGGAGGATTTGAGTGGAATGGCCATTTGCGTATCTACAGCTTCTTCAAACAGTGGAAAGCATTAGGGGACATAGTTTGTCTGCTTTGGCTGATTTCCCTGATATGCCACCGTCACACAATTCCATGGCCTGTCCAATCATCTTCTGTCTTGGGCAGCAGCAGCCCTGGTCTCTCAGAGAATATGTTTTTCAGGTCCCTTTTCACTCTTCATTTTTACCTGAAAGGAAATATCCAAATAATTTAGGTGGTGATATAGATGTGGATTTCCCAACACTTACATCTTTCTTCTTGATAATGCATTTGGACCAAATCCTAATAATCTGTTCTTTAAAAATCAAGTAGAATCATTATTAAAACCTGAACTACAGATTCCTGTGAATTCCCATCTCCCATTCCCTTCTCATGAATTTCCCTCCTGTGGATTCCAAGTTCACAAAACGTTGAGCTGATCAGAAGCAAAATGTATCTTTAGGTGTCAAACATTAGTAATTAAGGGATTCTTTGGACTTTATCTATATTGGTGTTATGAGACTTCAGGATTTCCAGTTATATGTGTAGAAAATGTAATTAAAATTAGTTTCTAATTAAAAATATTAGAAAATAATTTCCATCTGAAAAATTCCACAGGGATTGTTATTCAAAAGGTCATTAAAATCATTGTGTTGCTGTTAAAGACTCTTCATTTTTGTCATTTACACAAAACTTTGGGATTTTCTTCCTTTGGTCTTGATCACCTGTGACTTTATCCTGTTAATTATGAAACATTGTCTTAATAGAAAGTTTCCCTTAGTTAGGGGAAAATCAGTAGTTCCCTGAGTATAATTTGTTTCTTGATGAGAGAAAAAACTATGAGAAATAAAGTGTGTTAAATTATGTGGAAAATAATTTACACAATTTGCTTTATAACTTGCAAATAAGTATCATTTTATTTTTGCCTGTGTATAATACTAAACACAATGCTGTCATTGAGTGTTTTTAGGTGTAGCCCATGATAAAGCAAAGTAATTGGTATGTTTGTGTGCAAGTTATACCCAGATATAATATATATATGTATATACATATATACATATATATGTTTTCTTCCTAATCCTTGTCTCATGGTTGCTAAAGTTAAGGGTTTAGATTAGAAAAAAATAATGGTTGGGAAAGGAGGTCTGTGAAGATTGCTTGCTATTTTAAAATGTAGAGAAAGACCAAACATTTTAATTATAATCTTCCTATTACAAATATAATTAATAAAACTTCACAGTCAATCAACAATGGCATATTTTATTGTAACATTGAAATAAGAAAGAAAAGTGGGGAAGTTGTAGCATTTCCCACTTTTAGTTTACAAATAACAATATTTAAGCACAAACTATTAAATCAACATAATTAAGGCTCTTATACCTCGAGAGTCAGCAATAATATTGACAGTATCTAAATTACTAAATGGTAGAGGAACATGCTCCTGTGTTATCTAGCTGAACTAAAATAGAAATGTCTAAACTGAAGTTAGTTTTGCAATGTTTTGTAAAGAACAAATCAGGCTTCTGCAGTTGGTTTGAATAAGATGTCTGAAGTGTGAATGTATAACGTTGACTGTCATACGTGATGACCCCTCTGGAGCGCTCCTCTGCTGGGTTCACGCTTCTCTCCTAAGTGTGGCTTCTTGAAGGCTTGTGTGAAAGCTGTTGAGAGGAAGAGTACATTTCCTAATATTTCTCCTACTTCAGGGAGAGAGTTAAAAAAAGGTGGGGAAGGGGTGCTTCAAAACGCATTCCTTTTTGCCCACATTTTTTTGAAGGTTCAAAGGTGGGTAGGTGAAAGTTGGATACATCAAGTCTAGTAGTACTTGAGCAGCTACAAATTTCCTACTGTAGGAAAAATGGTGGTCTTATGGTTGTTTCAGATGTACACCTCAAGATAATTGAAACTTTCACAAGGGGTTTTGGACTTTCTATAAGGGAAAAAAAACAATAATTGGAAATTGTTCATTGTGAATACATTAGATTTGTACAGACAAAACATTCATGAAGTGCAATTATAGCCAGTGTTGCTATATTAGTATGAATGTTAATAGCATGTTTGTTTTTGAAATGGGTTATGCATTCTGATAAATGTCTGCTTTAATCTAGTCATCTGTGTATCACTTGTCTAAGTACTCTCATTTAAGATGCCATATCCCTTCTTGTAGCAATAAAGGGGTAAAGCAACATTAATATTAAATAATTAGAAAAACAAAAGGGGAATGATTAAACATATTTACATAATTGAAATAACACTGTGTCGCAGTGGGAAATCGGGACAATGTTGTCTCCTTTCAAAGTAATTCATAATTCAGATTTTTAATTATGGCATATTCATTCATTTAAAGATGATTCTGGATGAGAGGGCCACTAATGAAATACAATCATTAGCATCTAAACAAAGTAATTTACAAAGTCTCCTTTAGGGGAAAAGATTTCTAGAACATCATCAATCACACAAGATATGCAAAAACAAGCAATTAAACCACACACAAGAACTACAACAGCCTTATATATCAGTAATGTACACATGAAAACATAACTGATTACAATGATTAGACTAGGGTAGTGTGGTTAATTTGTATTTTATGTAGTCATTGCATGGAAGAATGCACCCGGACAGACACATTACACACAAGAGGAACTTCATTTCATTAATACTCACTTAAAACACATGACCCAAAACCCAAAAAAACAAACCATGAATTTTGAGTCATTGCCTGGACATCCATGTAGGGTCAAAATCCTGCATACTTTAATAAAAATATCTCCCTTTCTCCTGTGTATCTTTTTGCCTGCTGTTTGCTTTTATAAACTGACAGAATGTGGGTTTAGAAAAGTATTTTGGAGAGGCAGGTGCTGCATGGGTTTCTCATTATTTGTTCAAATCCTGCTTTAGGCTTCCAGTGACAAAGTGCTTCCAGCCCTCACAGGGTCAGTGATTTACTGGCTCTTCCTCCATATACACAATTACAGATCATTAAGCATGCAGCAGGACTAAATGGATAGTATAATTCTCTAATTTTTAACGCCTGTATACAGTATTTTGCTAAATGGACCCACAAAGAGGCTGGCTTCAAACACTTCTCCTACAGGCCGCATGATAACCTTATTACAAACCTGTACTACTTAGTTCTGCTGGTGGGTTTTTCTTTGTGAAGGTGGAAGGAAGGCAAGGGCGTAAGAGGAGAAGGAATTAGGAGAGTGGTGTTGTGTCCAGGAGGGGGGAATCCACGGTGGAGGCTGGCACCCCTGGTGTAAGCTGAGCTGCCTTCGATAACCACCAGCTACAGAAGCCAAAATATGCTCTATTGGATACGCAAAGGATAAAAATACTGGTTAATTTTCAACAGTGCTCCTTCATTTGACTTTACAATTTACAACAGCGGACATTAATGCAGGAATGGCTTGGTTGAGGAGGAGTTTAAAATTAGAGCCCCTCATTAGTCCCAACTGCCTGACCCAGGGTGACTGAGAAGCAATTTGTCGCCAGATTCTCATTTTGCTTCTGTTAAGGCTCCTTGTAAATGAAGCGCAGCAATTTATTGTAGCACCTCTAGGAGTCAAGAACATAATGTGTAAAACACATACAAAAAAATCTTTCTTCACATTCATTAACACCCAGCACATAGAGGCTGTTCACTTTTCCCTCTAATGAAGGAGGGAGATCTTAAATCTAAAGCTTTCCATCATGTGAAGAAGTCCTCTTCAGGCCATTAGATGGAGGCTGAGTTGGATTGAAGAAAGGTCATTGACAAAAAACAGAGAGTGGCAATACGAGGAAAAATAGAAAATGGATAAAAGAAGAGACTTAGAAGCCTCAAAGAATGGAAAATACATTTTTGGCATCAATGCTCAACCCCTTCTTATCTCTCAGTGTATTTTTTGTTGTCAGCGAAGAAAAGAATATCTGGCTTTTTACTTAGCTGGAAATTGCTCTAGTGTTTGGCCAATTCTCATTTCTTCACCCTTGATCTGACCTTGCAAGAGGCATTAAGTTAGGTTCATTTGAAGAGCATATTGTCTATGATCTTTAAAACATGTTTGCTATGGCCTCACCCCTCCCTTACAGCCTTTACAAGAAATTGCTGTGTCCACGGTTTTAATGCATTCTGATTGTAACAGGCTGCTCCTGCCCCAGGGCTGGCAGTGGGCTTTTATCTTACTTCCGTGATTAATTCTGATGAATGGTTTGGTTGTGTGGGGTCTCACAAATGCCACCTCCCGAAGAACCTAATAACAAATTACTATAGGGGAAAAATTGCTAGAGAGTCCAGGATTGCCTGTTTGGATTAAATGCTTAATGTTGCCATACAGTATACTTGGATACTCTTACCGGTTTTATGATGTAGTAATAGGCACTCAATATTTATGGTAATAATAGTGGGCTTTTAAAACTCATTTTAGAAAATGAAATTTTGAGTATATAGAACTAGGTGAAAATGTCAGCACAATCTGAAAGATTTTCTTCTGAGAGTTTACTGAGTGTTTCTGAAGTATCAGGTACTGTGCCAGGTGGATCAAATGAATTGACTAAGTCACTCTTCAGGGCACCAAATTAGATAATTAAAGTAGAAACAGGAAATTATATATGATAAAATAGAGTACAAATATTATTATCCTCCTTTCTCCAGTTGAGGAAACTGAGGCACAGAGAGGTTAAATTACATGTTCTAACTTAAAGAGTTAGAAAGGGGCAGAGCTGGGATGCCAACCAAGGCCATGTTTCACCCAGGCCTGCAAGCATCCCCTCGGCCATACTGTTTGTCACCTAGGGCACATTTTATTCTAGACTCTAGTAACAACTTCCTCTTCTTGTTTCAAGCATCTATTTTTTGATGCTACAGTTAAACTTTTCTCTTTAAAATATTGAAGTTTATACAACTAAAGCACATAAATTTCTATTTTACTGAGTGTATCAAACTGATTGTAGGGAGTAAAGCATTACTGTCTCTTTTCTGTCTAACCCAAATAATAAACACCCATTTCTATGTTGCTTTATTCTCCTATCATTTATCTTTCTTAGTCCCACTCTTAGTGTATCTGAAACTTAGATTGGTGTTGCTTTAGCCAGTTGAGCTTTGGTTTTTAATATTTTATTGTCCTCATTCATAAAGAGCATGTCTACTGACTAAGCATGGTTAATATTTGAAGGTCAAAGGTTGGCACACACAAAAAAGGAAAATTAAAATTTAAGAACAATTGCCTTAGGCAGTTTGGGCTGCTAGAATAAAAATACCATTACCCAGAAGGCTTATCAACAACGTAAATTTATTTCTCACACTTCTGGAGGTGGGAAGTCTGAGATCAGATTGCCAGCATTGGTCAGGTTCTGGTGAGGGCCCTTTTCCTGGTTACAGATGGCTACCTTCTCACCGTGTCCTCACAGGGGAGAAAAAGAGCTATCTAGTTCTATGGCTGCTTCTTATAAGGGCACTAATCCCATTCATGAGGGCTCCACCCTTACGACCTAATTATCTCCCAAAGTGCCCACCTCCAAATACCATTATATTGGAATTAGTGTTTCAACATAATGAATTTTGGGGAGACACAAACATTCAGTCCCTAACAATTTAGCTAAAAATATTTTTGTACAAGTCTCAATTTCTCTCTGCTTTGAAGTCCCAGGTCAGCACCAAAGTGCTGCCGAACAGGCTGGTGGTGCTAGCTGTTATCTGAAGCTCATTCCTGGATGGGATCTCGAATTACATCACCTGGGCAGCTGCTGCCACCCGCAGATTGCAAGAGACATGGACCCAAGCAACATAACAGGGAAAGAACATTAACTGCTCAGTGGTGCAGCCGAATCTCACTGTCACCTTGTGATTGTGACTGTGTGTATCTAGTTCAGCTAGACAGTAACTCCACTTGGAAGGGATGTGTCAGTCTTACTGTATTCCTAAGGGAACAGCATGGTGCTGTCATGCAGTAGGCACACAAGTTATTACTGAAGGAATGATTCTTCTTTAACTGAAAGAGCCCTGGAGCATCTGCACTCTGCAGGATTCAGGCACACTTGAGCAAATGTGACATTGGTCAGAAACTGGTATGCAAGCAACTTCTAATTGTCTATTAATTTGGCTTAGAGCCATTCAATTCCTTTAAATTAACTGTCATATTCTCACAACTCTTATTGTCTTAAAATGAAATATGATTCCTGAGGGACTAGAGATACATTTTCTGATATAATGCTTTGTGTACAGTAAGCACAAAATTAAAGTTATGGATTAATAATCTAAACATTTATTGATTCCTTGACTGATTCAAAAATGCATATATTTGTGGGACTTCCCTGGTGGTCCAGTGGTTAAGAATCCGCCTTCCAATGCAGGGGACACAGGTTCAATCCCTGGTCAGGGAACTAAGATCCCACGTGACATGGAGCAACTAAACCTGTGTTGCAACTACTGAGCCTGTGTGCTCTGGAGCCCGTGAGCCACAATGAAGAGCCTGCGTGCTGCAACTAAGACCCAAAGCAGCCACGTAAATAAATAAATATATATATTTTTTAAATGCACATGTTTGCACCTACTGTATACAGCCAGTATAGGCTTGGTGCTGAGCTAAGTGCTGGGGATATAAAGATGAAAAACTCCTGTTCTTAAGAAGCTTATGAATAATGGGGGGCAGATGGACACATAAACAGATGCAAAAGGGAACTTCCTCACTGATAATGTTCTTAACTGAGGAGCCAAGAGCTTTATCTACACATCTAGCTGTCCAAGACTGTGTAGTTGATATAGTCAGATGAATGACTGGATTTATTTCTTACTTTCACAGAGCTGCTAGAAGGTAAGAAGTAAATCCCAAATATACCCTAAGGTATAGATTATGAAATCAATCATGCTCACAGATGGAAACAAATATATTCAGTATCTTCATAGTAGCCCCATTCAGAGTAGTTAAATCCTAGTTCAAATTCTTTTTTTAAAAAACATCTTTATTGGAGTATAATTGCTTTAAAATGGTATGTTAGTTTCTGCTTTATAACAAAGAGAATCAGTTATACATATATATATATGTCCCCATATCTCTTTCCTCTTGCATCTCCCTCCCCCCCACCCTCCCTAACCCACCCCTCTAGGTGGTCACAACTAATTCAGATTCTATATAATGTCATTTAAGTATTTGAGGGTTGTTCTTATGTTCCCATAAAATCTTCTCTATTCGAGTTCTTTCTGCTTTAAATCATATTTCCTGCTACTGTAAAAGCATGAGAACAGGAAGAGGCAAATTTATTGTGAAGCTAAATTTCAGTGTACCTCACTCATAGGGAGCCCTAGAAATGTGTTCATATGGACATATATCTTTGTAAAATTTGCTGAAAGAAGATATTTTAACTGCCATTGTCTGTCCCTTTCCACTTCAACTTCCCACCCATCGTACTTCCCCTCAGGTAAGGTGGGGTCATAGTGGTATTGACCAGTTCTTGAAAATCGATTTGGAATGCATATTATTTGGATTCAGTGGGATCCATATGTGGTTTGCAATCACTTCTGTGTATAGTTAAATTATTCTAGCTGCTATAGTCGTGATTTGAAATTTGAAGTGAAACGCATGGAATTTCAAAGGACCTTAATAGCCAAAACAATTGTGAAGAAGAAGAACAAAGTTGAAAGACTCATACTTCCTGATTTCAAAACTTACTACAAAGCTACAGTGACCCAAACAGTGTGGTACTGGCATAAAGATAGACATATAGACCGATGGAATGGAATTGAGAGCCCAGAAGTAAACCCTCACGTATATGGTCAATTGATTTTCAACAACGGCACTGAGGCCATTCAAAGGGGGAAGAAGAGTCTCTTCAACAAATTGTTCTGGGAAAATCGGATGTCCACACACCAAAGAACTATTTAAGTATTCAGCAGCCAAAAAATAGGAGAAAGAATATTATAGTTGTATGTCAAACAGTTAAGTAATACAAATATTATGTAATTCTTATTGATTAGGTGATACTTTGGTATCTTCTCTAAATTTGATGTCATTTCATATTCTAAAGAAACATTCAATTTCATACCTAATTTTGTGTTCATAATTTTATGTATTTTTTTTGGAAAGAGCTTCTCCCCCATTTGTATAAGCTTCAGGCTGTATAAAACCTGGATTAGCCTCTGGAAACCAGGTTGGTTGGGGGGAGGTCTCCACTAGCCCAAATACCACGTCAAATGACAGACGGACTAAGGCTGAATTCCAGCGACACCCATCCCTTGGCTGGGTGCCCTCAAACAGGTACATATTGAAAATTCTGCATAGCAGCCCTATCACCTATACAAGATGATACAAGATGCTCAAAGTGGGGTTTGATCTTGTCAGTATAAAATGACTATCTTCTCCTAGACATTATAGTTCTAGTACAGATTTTTTCACAAGTGTTAATGAGTGTAGTTTGGGCACTGATGTGATTTGGGCACTGTTTTCATTAATTTAGAAAATATTTTTCGAGTACCTATCCTGTTCAAAGCCCTGTTATAGTCAAAAAGACAAGTGAGGCCAGATTCTGTCCTCAATTTATAGTGTAGTAGGAGAGCAAAAACATATTCATATGTTAGTACAATATAGTATAAATAGTGAAAGTCTCAGAGAGGCTGTGAGAAAGCATTATGGGTAGAGTGATCATATAATATGTTTTTCAAACTGGGATGATTTTGAGAGTGGAAGAAGCTTCTGCTAACAATTAAACTGAGACAACAGGGACAAAGTTGGACAGTCCCGGGCAAACCAAAACTTTCGATCATCATCATTATGGGGAATTGTGGGAGAGGAAAGTCACAGTGGAAAAGGACATCTAGGATAGTTAATTTTGTGTCAACTTGACTGGATCAGGAGGTGCCTACATATCTGGTTAAACATTATGTCTGGGTGTGTCTGTGAAGGTGTTTCTGGATGAGAGTAACATTTGAATTAGTGGACTAAGTGGTGGTGGGGGGGCTCATGTCATCTTCTCTTGCCCTTCAACTGAGATTTGTATCATCAGCGTCCCTGTTTCTCAGGTCTTTGGACTTGGACTGAATAACACCACTGCCTTTCCTGAGTCTCCAGCTTGCAGAAGGCAGATCATGACACTTCTCAGCCTCCATAATTGTGTGAGCACTTCATAATAAATCTCCTTTTATATTCTATTGGTTCTGTTTCTCTGGAGAACTCTGACTGATTCAGCATCCATGTTAGATGTAAAAACTGATGCCCAGGAAACTAGTGACTAAGAAAAAGACAAGAGAAGAAAGTAACAAATCATCAAATTCTGATCATTTGTGTCGAGGTTGACTAAACCATGGTTCTCCTGATCCCCCCAGGGAAATGGTCATTGTACATTACCTACCTTATGATAATGAAAAAACTCAGAGAGATGCTAATAAGATTATGCATCTCTGAGTAGTCCCTATTCTATAATACAATCATGTGTCAAACAGTATTTTTCAGCAGTGGTCGAAAGAATTTTCCTAGGAGGTAATGTTTTATGATCAAATGCTTTTTCATAATTGTAACATTATACTGTCTTTCCTACCTTTCTCAGGGTGTCTGCAATCTGATTAGTTTCTTAAAAGATATTATTTCCCTGTGTTCAACCCACATGTCTGCAAAGACAGGGGTGCGAGCAACCAATCAAAGCCCAGAGTTTAGAAATGGCCAACTATCATACCATCCGTGGACTATGTTAGATACTAAAATTTTGACAGCTTGCTCTTGTGACAAAGATGTTAACAAGGAAAGAAAATGGCACTAATTTAATCTATTCTTATAGTTCATTGTAAAATGAGACTAGCATGCCACCGAGTTATAATAATAAATACTATAGTAATTTCACAATTCTTCCTACATGCTGTTCACAGTCCTTTCACATGCAAATTTGCCATCCATTGCTTCATGACAGTGATTTTAAGTGCATTAAAGAGTTCTGAATTTTCTTATACTTGATCTCCTAATTATGTTGCAGGAACATACACAGAATAGTACCATATACTGGCATTTGTCTGGTTTATAGCATTTCTCCATTCAGTGGGCTCCCCTCTTCTCCTAACATATAATCTGGGTTTTGGAACATAGGTTTTACCAGTCTAATTCGATTATTACTCCTATATTAATTGTTACAGGATTAGTACAGCAGTGATAATTGAATAATCAGATTTGATTATTACTCCAGTAATAATTAGTACAGGAGTAATAATGGAATATTCACTAGGAGTAGTGAAAGAGAGAAGTAAAATTTGCCCAAAATCAAGTCATTGAGAAATACCAAATACATCTTTATTTTGTAATAGAAATTTACATTTATAGAAAATTTTTAAAAAGCCCACAGAGAACTTTTAATAGATATGTCTAAAGATTTTTTAGGTTTTGAGGACGTGTTTGGAAAGACTACATTATAACTATGAAGTAAAGCTATGTAAGAGCAGACCTTCTGGTATCCTACTTTCCTTCAGTGCCTTTGGGGAAGTGCCCTGGACTGGTGTGCCAGGTGCGAAGCACAGCACTGGTGTCTTGTGAAAGAAAATAGAAATGTTATAATTCTTTTTTTTTAATTTATTTTTTGGCTACTCCGGGTCTTAGTTGCAGCACGTGGGATCTTCGTTGCGGCATGAAGAATCTTTAGTTGGGCATCCGGGCTTCTTAGTTGCGGCATGCAGGCTTCTTAGTTGCAGCATGTGGGCTTCTTAGTTGCAGCATGAGGGCTTCTTAGTTGTGGCATGCATGTGCGATATAGTTCCCTGACCAGGGATCGAACCCCAGCCTCTGCACTGGAGGCGTGGAGTCTTACCCACTGGACAACCAGGGAAGTCCCAGAAATGTTATAATTCTTTAAGGACCTTGCAACCCAAGCCAATGGGTATTTTCTCACATGTGTTAGTGAGTGCACATGGCTGACACACAGAATACTTAGGTCTACTATGTTGGATGAATATGGGGTTTGGGGGGCTGTGAAGAGAATAAAAAGTCTGGAGAAAACACCTTCCCCTGACTTACCTAGCTTATGACCCATGAAAAGATGGTATCCAAAGGTAGCCTGGAGTGAGTATCTTGGAAAATTCTTCACCTTGATGAAACTATGGAGAAGTGGTAATCAATCCCATTATATGCTTAAAAAACTATGTATACTCTGTCATGTTTGGTGATTCAATGGTGAGAGATTATGGGACACTGAATTAAAGTGTCCACTTTCTGGGAGATGACTTTGCAGTGTTTCCCCATGAATAGAAAACTGTGACTGAAGGAGAGCTCCAGGTGACAGCCCTTCTCGCCCGTTTCTTCAGCATCTTGCCCACCAGGAGAGTGAAGGCAAGGTTCTGACTTTGGCAGTAACTTCTCTGCATGTTTGTTTAATTAATTAAGAGCTGTAGGTGTACCACAGCCTCTGAATTCAGCTTAATAGCCTTAATTATGTAGGAAAACAATACACTGTGTAAATTAGTACACACCAGACATGACATAATTACCAGGGCAGGGTGGACAGCATTTTGTTGAAGCACTATTTTAGATGGGTCATTTCAATGAAATGACTGAAAAAATATTTTTTGTGTTTGAGAGCTACTGTACTGAGTTGTTCTTTCAGAAACCTGGTTACAATTGTTCTAAAATGCCAGGTAGGTGGAAAATAATAAATTCTGTGTCTTCTGAGATAAAAACCACATTTCGTATTATACTGCTGGGCATCACAATCACTGTAATTTTGGAAGGTTGCTATTATTGTATGAGCAAGTTTTTTTTGTATTATTACTGTTTATTTTAATTCAAGGACATATTCTCTACTAGACGTAAAATGAAAATGGCCTTGTATTAAAATTGTTTACCTGCTGTTTGCTGAAAGACATTGTAAAATTAGAAATAAGAAAGACCTCCTATGTCACCTACCTCATCCCAGGCAGGACAGAGAAAAAGATTATACCCTAAAGCAGCTTTGCTAGGGAAGCCAAAAATAGATCATGCTCTTTGCATGTCTCACTGAGTAAATTGTAGGCAGCAGGATGGGATTTTTTTGTGTCAATTCAGGAGGAAAACTGTATTCCTACAGATGTTGAGAAAGAGGAGTACCAATTTATTGACAAATTTATTGACTGGGGTCCCACATTGGAAGGTTTTTTTTTTTTTTTTTTTTTTTTGCAGTACACGGGCCTCTCACTGTTGTGGCCTCTCCCGTTGCAGAGCACAGGCTCCGGACACGCAGGCTCAGTGGCCATGGCTCACAGGCCCAGCCGCTCCGCGGCATGTGGGATCCTCCCGGACCGGGGCACGAACCCGTGTCCCCTGCATCGGCAGGTGGACTCTCAACCACTGCACCACCAGGGAAGCCCTGGAAGGTTTTAAGGTCAGAAGAAATTTTTTTAATTCATCAACTTGATTGTGCTGAATTACATAATCATTTAGTTTCCCAGTTCACTTATCCAATTGTCTGTGTAAGTACATCAGCATTGGAAACATGGTGGAGAATGTTTTTTTTTTCACTCTAAAGTGTACTTAAATACTGGATTAGTTTGAATTTTACTACTTCATTTTTCCCTTTTGAATTTTCCAAAGGTACAAAGGAGCAAGAAATGGCAAAAATGTACATAAAAGCAGGAAGAAGCAGATGAGACACAAGGCGCCTAGATAATTCACACCACAAATGAGCCCTCAGCAGACAAGGGTTGAAGTGACACTGCAGTGATAAAGCTGAATTACCCCTTTGCAAAATTGTGAAGTGGTCCTGGTTATCCCTTTTCTTGGTTTCTGAGACATTTCTGTCCTTTCCTCCACCCTTTCCCTCTCCTGTCAGTACCCACCACTCCCCTTTTCCTTCCCCACGGACCCAAGAACCTACCCAAGTTAGTGAGACTCTTCACCAAATTAAATTGGAAAAAAACTGATGTTAGATATTTACCCATCTATTTTTTTTTAATTTCCAATTGTATCATAACTTTTTAAAAAGCTTATTTCTTTGGTTCAAATAAGGCTAATATATTGTGATTGGTTTATAGCTTTTCTTTTTTAACATCTTTATTGGAGTATAATTGCTTTACAATGGTGTGTTAGTTTCTGCTTTATAACAAAGTGGATCAGTTATACATATACATATATCCCCATATCTCTTCCCTCTTGTGTCTCCCTCCCACCCTCCCTATCCCACCCCTCTAGGTGGTCACAAAGCACCGAGCTGATCTCCCTGTACTATGCAGCAGCTTCCCACTAGCTATCTATTTTACATTTGGCAGTATATATAAGTCCATGCCACTCTCTCACTTTGTCCCAGCTTACCCTTCCCCCTCCCCGTGTCTACCCATCTATTTTATATCTTTTTGGCCCCCTTCTTGACCCCTTCTGTCAGACAGACCTCCATTATGATTAGGGGAGTTACTTAGCAAGCCTCAGTCACTTAAGACTTTCAAGGGCTTTCATACTAGAGACTGTGGTAGGCAGCAGCTAAATGGCCCCCAGTGATCCTCACCTGGTGTTCCTGCCTGCATGGAATCCCTCCCCTCCAGTGTGAGCTGGACCTAGTGCCTCGCCTTTAACAAATAGAATAGGGCAAATGATGAGCTGTCACTTCTGAGATCAGGTTACAAAAGCATTGTGGCTTCCTTCCTAGTTCTCTCTTGCACTCTCTCAGGCTTCCTCTGAGAGGAGCTGGCCACACCGTTGGAGCTGCCCCATGGATGAGAATAGAAGGAGGGCTTCAGCTAAGAGCCAGTGAGGCACTGAATCCTTCAGTGACATGAGTAAACTTGGCAGCAGATCCTTTCTCTGTCAAGCCAGCAGATGAGGATACAGACCTAGCTGACAGCTTGCCTACAACCTCATGAGAGACCTGGAGCCAGAGGCATCCAGCTAAGCTGTGCCCAGATTCCTGATTCACAGAAACTGTGAGATAATAACTTCTCATAGTTTAAAGCCCCTAAGTATTGAGTAATCTGTTGCACAATGACTAATAAACAATGAATCATATATAACATAAAAATGAATTTCAGTTAAAATGATAACCAATTAGTTAAGTTGGTTAAATTAGTTAACCAATTAGTTAAATCGGATAAATTAGTCCTGTTTTCCAACCATCAGAACTCACCAGTCAACCTTTTGGTGTACAGGCAGACCTCAGAGATATTGCAGGTTTGGTTCCAGACCACTGCAATAAAGTGAATATTGTAATAAAGTGAGTCACATGAGTTTTTTTGGTTTCCCAGTGCATATAAAAGTCATATTTACTGTAGTCTATTAAGTGTGCAATAGCATTATGTCTTAAAAAATACATACTTTAATTGTAAAATACAAAACAAGAAAGATTACAACAGTAACATCACAGATCACAGTAACAAATGTAATAGTAATGAAAAAGTTTGAAATATTGTAAGAATTACCAAAATATGACACAGAGATAAAAGGCGAGCAAATGCTGTTGGAAAAATGACGCCTGTAGAGTTGGTCAATGTAGGGTTGCCACAAACCTTCAATTGGTTAAAAAAAAACCCAGTGTTTTCAAAGTGCAGTAGAGCAAAGCGCAATATGAGCTATGTCTATGTGCTTGGCCGAGTAGCCAATGAAACGAAGCAAGCATTGGTGGGATTATGACTGAATGCTTCTAAGTCAGCATCCCTCCCAGGCCCAAAGAATACAGCAGTTCCTAGTGCCTCAGTTGGCCTCAGAGAGCCAAGCCCGCACTGTTCCCCCAGGTGGCTGCCCCATGCCAGGTCCAGGGTGAGTTGGGAGAGCCACCCTCCAGAAACGGAATTAGCGGGATAACAGGAAAGGTGGCCGCCCCCTCACTTGTCAGGAAACATGCAAGTTCGTGGTGAGCTGGTGCTAAACCTTTCACAGGCAACCTGCTTCTGTGAGTTCTGATGGTTGGAACAGAGCTAATGAGGCTAAATTTGTAATTTTTAGCCCACGTATAAATCCAAGTAGTTGCCTTGCTTTTGTCCTGACCACAGATCATGTCATGTTAGCCCAGCTTGTAAATTTTCCCTTTCATCCCAAGGGAATTCTCACATTTAGTTGGCTGTGGACTTCTTTTTAAGCAGAATCTCATGAGACGAGTGCTCTAAGGAACACAGTTTGGGAAATTAATAAGCTATTTCCTGTTATTGGACATATAGATTGTTGGCAGTTTTTAGCTACTGTGAATAACTCTCATCTTTGAGAACATATTGAATTATCTCCTAGAATATTTCCCTAATCTCTTAGGGAAATGGCGTGTTTAAAATTATGGGTATATGTTTTCAAATTACTCTTCAAAAATGTTACACCAATTTTCAATTCCCACCTTAGTGTGTTTTCCTCAAACCCTAACACTGGAAATTACCATATTAAGTATTTGTCAGTTTGATAGGTGAAAATTATATATGTATTTTATAATACGTTTCATTTCTTTGATTACTAGTGTAGTTAAACATTTATACTTTTCTTTGGTGAATTGCTTAGTTTTGTACTTCACCCATCTTTCTATTCATGTGTTTACTTTTCTTCATCATTTTGTGGAAGTTTTAATGTAATTTCATGTAAACACAGCGGTTTGGAGACAAATAGCAGAGTTAGTGGCTAGAGGAGTGACGAAGGACAGAGGTCAGAGGCGCATTATTTTAGATAGCAGGGTTGGAAAGGCTCAGAGAGGGTGACTCATTTTTGTTTGAAACATCTTTGATTTGCTTTTGTGCAGGGCATTGTCCATTTACTCTACCAGATTCCTTCTCTGTCCTTCCTATTTGAGCTCTTCTTTAGGGCCTGTCCTGTATGCACAGTATTAGAAACTTACTCTGGCTTCCCTGTGGGCTTAGCAAATGGGGATCCCAGCAGGAGATGAGAGGGAGGAAGGAGAGTGAAATTGGGGTATTTATTTCCCTGACCCCCGGCCCCCATCAGTAGTCACCTCAGGCTGATGAAGGACATTGCTCTCTCAAGGCAGCTTTTCTACTTGACCTTCTTTCTTTGTTCCATTAACCACTCTATTCCTTCATTCCCCCAGCTCTAGAAATAGTAACAGCTTCATCCCTTGTAGTTTACCTAACACCAAGCACACCTTTAAAAATAGCCCCTTTGCAAATACACTGTCTTTAAAGTATCCTAATTTGAGTGTGCCATCTGTTTCCTTATGGGTCCCTGTACTGGAAACTGTTAGTGTCCCACCCAGATGCCTTCTGCTAGGCCAGTGCACTCATCTTTTGCTGTGAGTGTTTGCTGCTAATGGCTTCTAACTGCACACTTCTCCAGAGAGTTGCCTTTGGGCTCAGGAGCCAAGTTGGCCAGAAATGTCTGGGAAGCTAGCCTTCCCATCCTGGGGGCAATCTGCAGCCAATGATTGATATAAGGGGCATGATAGAAAAACCTAAGCCCTTAGCCTAGATGACTAGAAAAAAGAAAAAAAAAGTGCTAAATCATTTTACCAGATGCTCGGCAGTAATATAAAGCTGCACTATTTAAAACTGTGAGGTACTTGCCCAGATAGACAGCTAGACTGATAAAGAATAATGAAATTGAAATAAGACCAATATATATTAGGGTGTTTTATATATGAAAGAGGTGATAATAAAATCAGTAGGGAAAAAATGAATTATTGATATTTAACAAATGATTCTGAGGATATTGGCTATTTATATAGTATAAAATAAAATTAGATCTCTACATTACATCATTCACAAAAAAGTATATTCTGGATAGGTTAAAGATCTAAATATCAAAAGTGAAACTAAAACTTTTAACCAAAAAAGAGTATATCTTCATGTCATTAGTAGAAGTTAATTCATTTTTTAAAATTTTTATTGGAGTATAGTTGATTTACAGTGTTGCATTAGTTTCAGCTGTACAGCAAAGTGATTCAAATATACATATACATATATCCACTCTTTTTTAAGATTCTTTTCCCATACAGGCCATTACAGAGTACTGAGTAGAGTTCCCTGTGCTATACAGTAGGTTCTTATTAGTTATCTATTTTATATATAGTAGTGTGTATATGTCAGCCCCAGTCTCCTAATCTATCCCTCATGCCTTTGAAGATAATTCTTAAACACACAAAGCACAAAGCAAGAAGAAAAATATTGATACATTTTGCTACATTAAGACACAAAACTTCTGTAGGATAAAAGATGACAAAAATGAAAATACAAGTTTATAGACTGAGAAAAGGTAGTTGCAACTCATATTACCAATAAAAAATTAATGTCCAGAACATACTGTTTTTAGAAATCAATAATGCAGAAAGAGAAATATTGTCACAAGATATAATAGTAAATTCACAGAGGAAGAAAGATGGATGTCTAATAAAGATATGTAAAGATGTCCAACTTCTTTAGTAATTAAGAAATGTACGTTAAAACAGACATAACATTTTATATTAACAAATTTATTAATATGATAATGTCAACTGAGTGATAATGTGGAGAAATAAGAACTCTCATACTTGGCTGAAGGGAGGGAAAATGGGCACAACGACTTTAGAAAGCTGTTTGGAATTAGCACGTAAAGTTGACAGTGCGTGCTCTCCATAGCTCAACAGTTTTAATTCTGGGCCTTGCTTATCAGGGAGAAGTTTTGCTTAAGTAAGCATGTACGAAGATGTTCATTTCTGAATTGTTTGTTATTTGTTGCAAGGCTAAGAAATCCCGACAGACAATAAGGGAATGAAAAAATACATTGGGGTTTGTTGGTCCCATGAAAAGCATAAGAATGAAAATGAATGAACTAGACTTGAATGTATCAACACAGATAAGTCTCATAAACATAATGTTGTAGGTAAAAAAAATGTTGAGTATAGATATAGGATCAAATATTGAGGAAGTTTACTCAAAGGAAGAGCAAAACATGTATGAGTATAATAGCACTTATTTCAGAAAAGGTAGATAGGGATGAGGAAGGTATCGAAGATGGCTCTGTAGCTGTCTTTGTAACATTTTGTTTCTTTGAAAATAATCTGAAGGATGTAGTGAAATGTTAATAGAGATTTAATCGCAATAGAGAGTATATTGATATCTGGTATATTTCCTATAATTTTCTATTGGGCATAAATATAATCAAACATTAAAACTATGATATAGAAGAAATTAAAATGAACAATGAAAATAATAAAGCTTATAAAGAATGTCTAAATTATTTATGTTAACATGGCTCTAAAACACCAATTAAAAATGTGTTCATGGAAAAGATACTTGATGTAAAGAATTAATGTATACAGTCTGTGTCTTAAATAAAAACAATCTAAGCCTTTTGTCTCAAGGTGAAACAACCTCATAGTGTCTTCATACTACAGAACTCCCCTGGGGATCAGGCTGAGGCTAGACTATAGCTGAAATCACTCTGGACAAATTTACTTTGTCTTACATGATGTTCTGTGTCTATACTGTCCAACGTGGTATCCACTGCCACTATGGTTATTGAACACTTGGATGTGACTTGTGCAACTGAAGGATTGAATTTTAAATTTTATTTAATATCTAAAAATTTAAATTTAAATAGACACATGTGGCAAGTGGCAACTGTAGAAGACAGCGCAGATCTTGACCATCAGGGACCAGCAGTGGCCCTCAAGTTAGACACTGTTTTCAGTGTTCTCTTAACCTTTTGAGATGAATGTTTTTGCCTTAAATTTTTGGTTTCTGGGATTTAAAAAACTCTATTAAACTATGATTAAAAATACTTTAAATTCAAGTTGATCCTTTGAACAACATGGGTTTGAACTGTGTGGGTCCACTTTTACATGGATTTTTTTCCAATCCTTACTACATTACTACAACTTCCAAGGTTTGTTGAGTCCTCAGATGCAGAACCAGGAATATGGAGGAACCAGGGCTACAGCATGCAGACTATGGGACTTGACAATCTGCAGATTTTGTTATCTGTGGCAGGTCCTGGAACTAATCCCCTGCAAATACCGAGGGCTGACTGTATGTTCTGTAGCATTTTAGCTAGATAATATATTTTCTTAAAATATTATAAAGGTAATATTTAAAATTAGATGTATATTATCTATTTAATGTAAATATTAAATATACTGTCTATAAAATAGAAAATAAAATACATTATCTAGGATTTTTAGCTAAACTGGGAAGGTTTTTTTTTTTTTTTTTTTTTTCAAGATATCAGCGTTCTACATTGCTGGAAATAGAAGTTGGAGGTGATATATATGCAGATACTTGAATGTGGTAAGGAAGCAATCTATGCAAAAATGAGTTCCAAGGGAAGAACAAAGCTCTGTGGCAGGAATAGCTTAGAGTATTCAAGGACTATCAATACAGCAAGTATAACTAGCATGAAGTAGCAAGGGAGAAGAATAGTAGGAGACAACGTCAGAGAGAGAGGCTGGAGGTAGGTCCTGTTAGAGTCTTACAGGGCATTTTAAGGATTTTGGATGATTCCAATTTTGGTGGGAAACCATAAAGTACTTTGATTGGGGAAGGATGTGATTTGATGCACACTTTTCAAAGATTACTGTTTGTTCTGTGGGATATAGTGGGGAGATCAGTTGGGTTTTGAAGTGGTCTGGGTGGGATGTGATGAAGACTACATGGATTATCATCTCTCTTCTTAAACATAAAAGCACTGAATACTTTGGTACATGGATATTATTAGCATGTCTTTTATTGCCAACATCATCCATGGCACAGCACTCTCTTCTCTACAGCTGCTATGAGTCAGGCCACTTGGAAGGTGAATTCATGTAATGGGAATTTTTAATGCCATAATTTTACTTCTGCAAACTCTGCTTCCATCAATTATTTTTGACATGGTATATTTTAGTAAATTCCACAGTTAGTCTTCTTGGTTAAGGTAATTTCTCATCTAGTTCCACAAATTACCTGCAATATATTACTGAATTAAATAGACTATCTGGGTGGAAAGGCTGTTTATGGGCAGGGCATCGTTTATTGCACATAAGTACCATTATTCATCATTATGCTCATTACAGTACAAAGGTTTTGTCTGCTTTTGACATCTTGCCCTTTCAAGCAACCCAATTTTGGCTGCATGTGGAAGGTTAAGAAGAAGTACAGCCCATTTTTCTAATGATGGTGCTATAGAAGCTAATGGCAGTATAAGCCATTTTAGACAACTAAGAACAACTGGAGTAGTACTTTTAAATACTTTTAGAGAAAAATATGAAAACCTATCAAGAAGGAAAAAATGGAAGTTTATAATGAAAGAGCTTTTACTTCTTGTTATTACCATCATGGATGGGGAAAAAAGGAAACACACCTTGATTCGGATAGAATTTACATTTGTGTGTGTGTTTGGGGGGGAGAATGAGTAATTTTCCTTAGAGAGACCTTGATAGTAGAAAGCATGTATTTTAAGGAATCAGAAGTTAGGTTCAAGTATGAATTCAAGTTCTGGTTTGGCTGTTGAGTGACCTTAGGCAAGTCAGTTTGTCTCTTGGGCTTCGTGCTCTAATACGCCACAGGTCTGCAAGCTCTCTTTGCTTAAAGAAGTGGGGTGATCAGTTCCCACTGGAGAAGTGTCTCACTTGTGGATAAATGCTTGACAGCTGTGATGTTTGCTTCTAAACTGTGATCCCCAGAGGCACTGACCTCAGAATTTTCTGTCTGCTGCTCATGATGTGTCATAGGCTTTAATAATAATTTTTAGTGATGAAAGTAGTGCTGATAGTTAAGTTGAGAGTACATGAGCTTGAATATTTGTTGTATTTGAAATCTCTTTTATTAGGAGGCCTTCTAAGAATGTCTTAAGAAATACTGTTACTGGGAGAAGATATTTGCAAACAATATCTCTAATAAGGGGTTAATATCCAAAATATACAAATAACTCATACAACTCAACAACATAAAAACCAAGCAGCCTGTTTAAAAATAGGCAGAGGACATGAATAAACACTTTCCCAAAGAGATATACAGGTGGCCAATAGCTACATGAAAATATGTTCAACATCATTATCAGGGAAATGCAAATCAAAATCACAATGAGATATCATCTCACCCCTGTTAGAAAGACTATCATCAAAAGACACCAAATAAGGGCTTCCCTGGTGGCGCAGTGGTTGAGAGTCCACCTGCCGATGCAGGGGACATGGGTTTGTGACCCGGTCCGGGAGGATCCCACATGCCGCGGAGCGGCTGGGCCCGTGAGCCATGGCTGCTGAGCCTGCGCGTCCGGAGCCTGTGCTCCGCAACGGGAGAGGCCACACAGTGAGAGGCCCGCGTACCGCAAAAAAAAAAAAAAAAAAAATATTGAATCATTATGTTGTACACCTGAAACTAATATAATATTGTAAGTCAATTATACTTCAATTTAAAAAAAGAAATGCTGCTACTGGGAAATAACCTACTCATGACACCCACTGTCTTTGTCTCCAATTTTTATTGTTGATATTCTTTGCAGAACATTGTCTCCCTAAAGAAAGGACAGGATAAAGATTAACTATTAGGTTAATTTCAGTGCTGTTTCAAATTTTCTATTTGTACTTTAGAAATAAGTTTCTGTGATTGCTTACCTAGGATTAATAAGAGGCAAGAGTAAGAAGATGTGATTATAGGATTGCGTGGTAAGGGAGAGGGTAATAATAAGTTTCAGGGTTCAGGTGGCTGGAAGAAGAATAAGAGTAGAACTATGAGGGTGGGAGAGAGGGGAGGACTTATTCTGTTTATCCAATAATTACATTCTTTTTTAAAAAAATATTTATTTGGCTGCATCAGGTCTTAGTTGTGACGCACGGGTTTCTCTCTAGTTGTGGTGTACGGGTTTTCTCGTCTCTAGTTGTGGTGTGTGGGCTTCAGAGTGTGTGGGCTCTGTAGTTTGTGGCACGCAGGCTCTCTAATTGAGGCATGTGAGCTCAGTAGTTGTGGCACATGGGCTTATTTGCCCTGCGGCATGTGGGATCTTAGTTCCCCAACCAGGGATCGAACCCTCGTCCCCTGCATTGGAAAGCAGATTCTTTACCACTGGACCACCAGGGAAGTCCCTGTTTATCCAATAATTATATTCTTAATACATACTTTTGTCAAGTCATTCATTCATTTATTCATCACATATTTGTTAAATGATATTATGCTAGGTGCCAAGGAATCAAATACAAATAGGATATCATCAAATAGTGAAAAGAGATCATATAGGTTTTCTAGAAGAGATG
This sequence comes from Pseudorca crassidens, assembly GCF_039906515.1. Lineage (NCBI taxonomy): Eukaryota > Metazoa > Chordata > Mammalia > Artiodactyla > Delphinidae > Pseudorca > Pseudorca crassidens. The sequence continues at coordinate 63,064,381 of NC_090296.1, read as the reverse complement.
AAAATAAAATTCTATGGGAGTCCAGAGTGAGAAGAAAGTTCTTTGTTATTCTGGAGTATGTCAGGGAAGACTCTGGGAAAGAGGTCTTTAAAGGATGCATACAAGATTTTCATTAGACAATAAATATTTAATGAGCACTTACTACGTCGCAGGCTTTCTTCTTGTTCTGGGAATATGACATTAAACAACCCAAAGATTTTGCTCTTGAGGAGACTTCATTCTGGAAGAGGAAGACAGGAAATTAGCATATACAGTGTTTCCTTTTCCTTCATAGGTATTGTAGAGAAAAATAAAGAAGAATAACAAGAATTGAAAAATAATAGATGATGCTATTCTATACATATATGTAGAACAGAATGGCTTCATAAAGAAGATGACATTTGAGCAGAAAAATGACAGGACGAGGGTTTAAGCTGTGTGGATATCTGGGGTGTGAGCACTGCAGGTGGAGGAGACAACAAGCACAAAGACGCAGAAAAAGGTGCATGCTTGCCAGCTTTTAGGTATATGAAGGAGGCCAGTGTGGCTGAAGCAAAACAAGCATGAGGGAGAGCAACCGAATATGAGGTCATAGTGATATCAGGGTCTGTATGATGGAGAGTCTTGTAACTGATGTAAGAACTTCGGATTGTACTCTAAACAAGATGAAAAATCACTGGAAAGCTTTGAGTAGAGTGATGTGATTACACTGCTGGGTAAAGAACAGACTGTGGGTGCACTGGAGAGAGGAACAGGTGATGATGGAAGCAGGGACACTTGTTAGGAGGCTATCACGATAATACAGTTGAAGGCTGATTATGGCTTGGATCTGAGTGGTAGCAGCAAACATAATGAGAGGTGGTTGGATTTTGGATGTAGCATAAAATTGGAGCCTTGGGGATTTGCTGTTAGAGTGGGTACAGGATGTGAAAAAAAGTGAAGATGCAAAGATGAATCCAAGGTTTCTGACATGGAGCAACTGTAAGGTTGATGTGTAATCTTACGGTGAAGGTTGCAGAAGGAGCAGGTGTGGTGGGGAGGTATAGGAATTAATACTTGTGTCTCAATATATTACATTTTAGATGTCTATTTGTTAAGCGTCCAGGTGGAAATGTTGAGTAGTTAATTGGCCATATGAACCTGGAGTTCAGGGTACAAATTAGCACCGAAGAAATGAATTTGGGAGTCATCTCTGTAGAGATGGCATTAAAGTCCTGAGTTGGGATGAGACCTCCTAGGGAGTAAGTGAAGATGCAAAAAAGGCTTTAGTATGAACCCTGGATCACTCTGACATCTAGCGCCTGGGATAATGAGGAAACACGGTAAAAGTGAGATCAGGAAAATCAGCCACTGAATTAGAAATACTAAGAGTGAATCTTGTCACAGAGGCCAAGTAAAAAGAAGTATTTCAAGAGATGAATTCTACTATATAGCACAGGGAACCCTACTCAATATTCTGTGACAACCCATATGAGAAAAGTATCTGAAAAAGGATGAATATATGTGTATATGTATAACTGAATCACTTTGCTGTACACCCAAAGCTAACCCAACATTGTAAATCAACTATAATCCAATAAAATAAAATAAAATGAATTCACTATGTCAAACGCTTCAGATCTGTCTAGCAATGTGAGTATTTAGGATTCTCCATTGGATTCTTGACCCTGACTAGAATAGTTTTAGTAGAATTATGGGGACAAAAGCCAAACTGGATTAGGTCCAAGAGAGAATAGGAGGTCTTTGCAGCCATCACGCCAATGGCCATGGATTTGAGATCAAGAAATTCCAGCTGCAGCCCTTGGACAAGGGTAGTTTCCTGTGGAATAACTTTGGAGAATGTAAAGTCCTTAAAGAAAATTTTACAAAATGCTTGGTTAAGCAGAATTTTGAAGTGTTTGTACAGAAATATATTAAAAGGATATTTGGCATGGCGAATAGAGAAGTGGTTAATGGCAGAAGAACCATTAGAAAAACTGAGATTTAGAGATCTAATAGATGAAAAACTAGAAACAGAATTTTTTTTTAATGGAGAAGGGACAGTTGGGCTCTGCTTAAGGGACTGTACATGACAGTTGCACTATGGTATCTGCTTAACCACAAGGAACTCCATGTCCAGTTCTACTTTATTATGAAATATTACCTAAAACTGATGCTTTCTTTCCAAATGTCTTTTAAGTATTTGACAAGATAGTTGGGGAAAGGGCTTATATTTTAAATCTCCCAAAATTATTATTATTATTTTTTACCTTTGATTATCATCTTTATTGCTCTACTATTAAAAATGTTTTAATATTTTTAATTAAATATTAAAAATTAATTAAAATTAATTTTTAACTTAATTAAAATTTAATATTAAAAATATTAAAAATTAAAAATATTAAAAATATTTTTAGTAATTTCCAAATCTTTTTAAAGATAGCATAGGTAACTTCTGGTTATAATATATAATAGCAATACATGAAAAACATAGAAAATTGGAAAATACAGAAAAATATAATAAAGAAAATAAAAATGACCTATATTTTACCTACTCAGAGATGATTACTTTCTTAAATATTTTGTTTCATTTCTTTTTTTTTGAACATCTTCATTGCAGTATAATGGCTTTACAATGGTGTGTTAGTTTCTGCTTTATTATAACAAAATTAATCAGCTATCCATATACATATATCACCATATCTGGTCCCTCTTGCGTCTCCCTCCCACCCTCCCTATCCTACCTCTATAGGTGGTCACAAAGCACCGAGCTGATCTCCCTGTGCTATGCGGCTGCTTCCCACTAGCTATCTATTTTACATTTGGTAGTGTATATATGTCCATGCCACTCTCTCACTTTGTCCCAGCTTACCCTTCCCGCTCCCCGTGTCCTCAAGTCCATTCTCTATGTCTACATCTTTATTCCTGCCCTGCCCTTAGGTTCTTCAGAACCTTTTTTTTTTTTAGATTCCATATATATGTGTTAGTATATGGTATTTGTTTTTCTCTTTCTGACTTATTTCACTCCATATGACACACTCTAGTTCCATCCACCTCATTACAGATAACTCAATTTCGTTTCATTTTATGGCTGAGTAATATTCCATTGTATATATGTGCCACATCTTCTTTATCCATTCATCTGTCTTTGGACACTTAGGTTGCTTCCATGTCCTGGCTATTGTAAATAGAGCTGCAATGAACATTGTGGTACATGGCTCTTTTTAAGTTATGGTTTTCTCAGGGTATATGCCCAGAAGTGGGATTGCTGGGTCGTATGGTAGTTCTAGTTTTATTTTTATAAGGACCTCCATACTGTTCTCCATAGTGGCTGTATCAATTTACATTCCCACCAACAGTGCAGGAGGGTTCCCTTTTCTCCACACCCTCTCCTGCATTTATTGTTTGTACATTTTTTGATGATGGCCATTCTGATTGGTGTGAGGGAATACCTCATTGTAGTTTTGATTTGCATTTCTCTAATGATTGGTGATGTTGAACCTCCTTTCATGTGTTTTTTGGCAATCTATATATCTTCTTTGGAGAAATGTCTGTTAAGGTCTTCTGCCCATTTTTGGATTGGGTTGTTTGGTTTTTTGATATTGAGCTGCTTGTAAATTTTGGAGATTAATCCTTTGTCAGTTGCTTCATTTGCAAATATTTTCTCCCATTCTGAGGGTTGTCTTTTGGTCTTGTTTATGGTTTCCTTTGCTGTGCAAAAGCTTTTAAGTATCATTAGGTCCCATTTGTTTATTTTTATTTCCATTTCTCTAGGAGGTGGGTCAGAAAGGATCTTGCTGTGATTTACATCATGGAGTCCTCTGCCTGTGTTTTCCTCTAAGAGTTTTATAGTGTCGGGCCCTACATTTCGGTCTTTAACCCATTTTGAGTTTATTTTTGTGTATAGTGTAAGGGAGTGTTCTAATTTCATTCTTTTACAAGTAGCTGTCCAGTTTACCCAGCACCACTTATTGAATAGGCTATCTTTTCTCCATTGTATATTCTTGCAGCCTTTATCAAAAATAAGGTGACGATAGGTGCATGGGTTTATCTCTGGGCTTTCTATCCTGTTCCATTGATCTATATTTCTGTTTTTGTGCCAGTACCATACTGTTTTGATTACTGTAGCTTGACTGTATAGACTGAAGTCTGGGAGCCTGATTCCTCCAGCTCCATTTTTCTTTCTCCAGATTGCTTTGGCTATTCGGGGTCTTTTGTGTTTCCATACAAATTGTGAAATTTTTTGTTCTAGCTCTGTGACAAATGCCACTGGTAGTTTAATAGGGATTGTATTGAACCTGTAGATTGCTTTGGGTAGTACAGTATTTTCACAGTGTTGATTCCTGCAATCCAAGAACATGGTATATCTCTCCATCTGTTTGTATCATCTTTAATTTCTTTCATCAGTGTCATAGTTTTCTGCGTAAAGGTCTTTTGTCTCCTTAGGTAGGTTTATTCCTAGGTACTTTTTTCTTTTTGTTGTGGTGGTAAATGGGAGTGTTTCCTTAATATCTCTTTCAGATTTTTCATCATTAGTGTATAGGAATGCAAGAGATTGCTGTGCATCAGTTTTGTGTCTTGCTACTTTACAAAATGCATTTATTAGCTCTAGTAGTTTTCTGGTAACATCTTTAGGATTCTCTGTGTATAGCATCATATCATCTGCAAACAATGACAGCTTTACTTCTTTTCCAATTTGGATTCCTTTTATTTCTTTTTCTTCTCTGATTGCTGTGGCTAAAACTTCCAAAACTATGTTGAATCATAATGGTAAGAGTGGACAACCTTGTCTTGTTCCTGATCTTAGAGGAAATGGTTTCAATTTTTCACCATTAAGAATGAAGTTGGAAGATTGGTTCAAGATGGCAGAGTAGAAGGACGTGCTCTCACTCCCTCTTTTGAGAACACCGGAATCACAACTAACTGCTGAATAATCATCAACAAGAAGACACTGGAACTCACCAAAAAAGATACACCACATTCAAATACAAAGGAGAAGCTGCAGTGAGATGGTAGGCAGGGCACTATCACAATAAAATCAAATCCCATGACTGCTGGGTGGGTGACTCACAAACTGGAGAACACTTATACCACAGACGTCCACCCACTGGAGTGAAGATTCTGAGCAACACATTAGGCTTCCCAACCTGGGGCTCTGGCAATGGTAGGAGGAATTCCTAGAGAATCAGACTTTGAAGGCTAGCAGGATTTGATTGCAGTACTTTGGCAGGACGGGGGAAACAGAGACTCTACCCTTGGAGGGCACACACAAAGTAGTGTGCACATCGGGACCCAGGGGAAGGATCAGTGACCCCATAGGAGACCGAACCGGCCCAACCTGCTAGTGTTGGAGGGTCTCCTGCAGAGGTGGGGGGCAGCTGTGGCTCACCAAGGGAGAAGGACACTGGCAGCAGAAGTTCTGGGACGTACAGCTTGGCGTGAGCCCTCCCAGACTCTGCCATTAGCCCCACCAAAGAGCCTGGGTAGGCTCCAGTGTTGGGTTGCTCAGGCCAAACAACCACCAGGGAGGGAACCCAGCCCCACCCATCAGTTGACAAGCGGATTAAAGTTTTACTGAGCTCTGCCCAACACAGCAACAGCCAGCTCTACCCACCACAATTTCCTCCTATCAGGAAACTTCCACAAGCCTCTTATATAGCCTCATCCACCAGGAGGCAGACAGCAGAAGCAAGAAGAACTACAATCCCGCAGCCTGTGGAACAAAAACCACATTTACAGAAAGATAGACAAGATGAAGAGGCAGAGGGCTATGTACCAGATGAAGGAACAAGATAAAACCCCTGAAAAACAACTAAATGAAATGGAGATAGGCAACCTTCCAGAAAAAGAATTCAGAATAATGATAGTGAAGATGATCCAGGACCTCAGAAAAAGAATGGAGGCAAAGATCGAGAAGATGCAATAAATGTTTAACAAAGATCAGAAGAATAAAAGAACAAACAGAGATGAACAATACAATAACTGAAATGAAAACTACACTAGAAGGAATCAATAGAAGAATAACTGAGGCAGAAGAATGGATAAGTGATCTGGAAGACAGAACGGTGGAATTCACAGCTGCGGAACAGAATAAAGAAAACAGAATGAAAAGAAATGAGAACAGCCTAAGAGACCTCTGGAACAACATTAAACGCAACAACATTCGCATTATAGGGGTCCCAGAAGGAGAAGAGAGAGAGAAAGGACCTGAGAAAATATTTGAAGAGATTATAGTCGAAAACTTCCCTAACATGGGAAAGGAAACAGCCACCCAAGTCCAGGAAGTGCAGAGAGTCCCATACAGGATAAACCCAAGGAGAAACACCCCGAGACACATAGTAATTAAATTGGCAAAAATTAAAGACACAAAAATTATTAAAAGCAGCAAGGGAAAAATGACAAATAACATACAAGGGAACTCCCATAAAGTTAACAGCTGATTTCTCAGCAGAAACTCTACAAGCCAGAAGGGAGTGGCATGATATACTTAAAGTGATGAAAGGGAAGAACCTACAACCAAGATTACTTTACCTGGCAAGAATCTCATTCAGATTCGATAGAGAAATCAAAAGCTTTGCAGCCATGCAAAAGCTAAAAGAATTCAGCACCACCAAACCAGCTTTACAACAAATGCTAAAGAAACTTCTCTAAGTAGGAAACACAAGAGAAGAAAAGGACCTACAAAAACAAACCCAAAACAATTAAGAAATGGTTATAAGAACATACATATTGATAATTACCTTAAACGTGAATCGATTAAATGCTCCAAAAAGAAAAAAAAAAAAACACAGGCATGCTGAATGGATACAAAAACAAGACCCATATTTATGCTTTCCACAAGAGACCCACTTCAGACCAAGGGACACATACAGACTGAAAGTGAGGAGATGGAAAAAGATATTCCATGCAAATGGAAATGAAAAGAAAGCTGGAGTAGCAATACTCAAGTCAGATAAAATAGACTTTACCATAAAGAATGTTACAAGAGACAAGGAAGGACAGTACATAATGATCAAGGGATCAATCAAAGAAGAAGATATAACAATTATAAATATATATGCACCCAACATAGAAGCACCTCAATACATAAGGCAACTGCTAACAGCTCTAAAAGAGGAAATTGACAGTAACACAATAATAGTGGGGGACTTTTAACACCTCACTTACACCAATCGACAGATGATCCAAACAGAAAATTAATAAGGAAACACAAGCTTTAAATGACACAATAGGCCAGATAGATTTAATTGATATTTATAGGACCTTCCATCCAAAAACAGCAGATTAAACTTTCTTCTCATGTGCACACAGAACATTCTCCAGGATTGATCACATCTTGGGTCACAAATAAAGCCTCAGTAAATTTAGGAACAGTGAAATCATATCAAGCATCTTTTCTGACCACAACGCTATGAGATTAGAAATGAAATACAGGGGAAAAAACACAAACACATTGAGGGTAAACAAACGTTACTAAAGAACCAAGAGATCGCTGAAGAAATAAAAGAGGAAATCAAAAAATACCTGGAGACAAATGACAATGGAAACACGATGATGGAAAACCTATGGGATGCAGCAAAAGCAGTTCTAAGAGGGAAGTTTATAGCTATACAAGCCTACCTCAAGAAACAAGAAAAATCTCAAATAAACAATCAACGTTACACCTAAGGGAACTAGAGAAAGAAGAACAAACAACACCCAAAGTTAGCAGAAGGAAAGAAATCACAAAGATCAGAGCAGAAATAAATGAAATAGAAACAAAGAAAACAATAGCAAAGTTCAATAAAACTGAAAGCTGGTTCTTTGAGAAGGTAAACAGAACTGTTAAACCATGAGCCAGATTCATCAAGAAAAAGAGGGAGAGGACCCAAAGCATTAGAATTAGAAATGAAAAAGGAGAAGTTACAACAGACACCATGGAAACGCAAAGTATCCTAAGAGACTGCTACAAGCAACTCTATGCCAAAAAAACGGACAACCTGGAATAAATGGACAAATTCTTAGAGAGGTATAACCTTCCAAGACTGAACCAGGAAGAAATAGAAAATATGAACAGACCAATCACAAGTAATGAAATTGAAACTGTGATTAAAAACCTTCCAACAAACAAAAGTCCAGGACCAGATGGCTTCACAGGTGAATTCTATCAAACATTTAGAGAAGAGCTAAAACCCATCCTTCTCAAACTCTTCCAAAAAATTGCAGAGGAAGGAAAACTCCCAAGTTCATTCTATGAGGACACTATAACCCTGATACCAAAACAAGACAAAGATGTCACTAAGAAAGAAAACTACAGGCCAATATCACTGATGAACATGGATGCAAAAATCCTCAACAAAATACTAGCAAACAGAATCCAACAGCACATTAAAAGGATCATATACCATGATCTAGTGGGATTTATCCCAGAGATGCAAGGATTCTTCAATGTATGCAAATCAATCAATGTGGTACACCATATTAACAAATTGAAGAATAAAAACCATATGATCATCTCAATAGATGCAGAAAAAGCTTTTGACAAAATTCAACACCCATTTATGATAAAAACACTCCAGAAAGTGGGCATAGAGGGAATCTACCTCAACATAATAAAGGCCATATACGAAACCCACAGCAAACATCATTCTCAATGATGAAAAACTGAAAGCATTTCATCTAAGATCAGGAACAAGACAAGGATGTCCACTCTCACCACTATTATTCAACATAGTTTTGGAAGTCCTAGCCACGGCAATCAGAAGGAAAAGAAATAAAAGGAATACAAATTGGAAAAGAAGAAGTAAAACTGTCACTGTTTGCAGATGACATGATACTATACATAGAGAATCCTAAAGATGCCACCATAAACTACTAGAGCTAATCAATGCATTTGGTAAAGTTGTAGGATACAAAATTAATGCACAGAAATCTGTTGCATTCCTATACATTAATGATGAAAAATCTGACAGAGAAATTAAGGAAGCACTCCCATTTACCATTGCAACAAAAAGAATAAAATACCTAGGAATAAACCTACCTAGGTAGACAAAAGACCTGTATACAGAAAACTATAAGACGCTTGAAAGAAATTAAAAATGTTACCAACAGATGGAAAGACATACCATGTTCTTGAATTGGAAGAATAAATATTGTGAAAATGACTATACTACCCAAAGCAATCTACAGATTCAATGCAATCCCTATCAAATTACCAATGGCATTTTTTAAAGACCTAGAAGAAAAAATCTTAAAATTTATATGGAAACACAAAGGACCCCGAATAGCCAAAGCAATCTTGAGGGAAGAAAACAGAGCTGGAGGAATCAGACTGCCTGGCTTCAGACTGTACTACAAAGCTACAGTAATCAAGACAATATGATACTGGCACAAAAACAGAAATATAGATCAATGGAACAGGATAGAAACCCCAGAGAGAAACCCACACACCTGTGGTCAACTAATCTATGACAAAGGAGGGAAAGATACACAATGGAGAAAAGACAGTCTCTTCAATAAGTGGTGCTTGGAAAACTGGACAGCTACATGTAAAAGAATGAAATTAGAACACTCCCTAACACCATACACAAAAATAAACTCAAAACAGATTAGAGACCTAAACGTAAGACCAGACACTATAAAACTCTTAGAGGAAAACGTAGGAAGAACACTCTTTGACATAAATCACAGCAAGATCTTTTTTGATCCACCTCCTAGAGTAATGGAAATAAAAACAAAACTAAACTAATGGGACCTAATGAAACTTAAAAGCTTTTGCACAGCAAAGGAAACCGTAAACAAGACGAAAAGACAACCCTCAGAATGGGAGAAAATATTTGCAAATGAATCATCGGACAAAGGATTAATCTTCAAAATATATAAACAGTTCATGCAGCTCAATATTAAGAAAAGAAAATACCAATCAAAAAATGGGCAGAAGACCTAAATAGACATTTCTCCAAAGAAGACATACAGATGGCCAAGAAGCACATGAAAAGCTGCTCAACATCACTATTAGAGAAATGCAAATCAAAACTACAATGAGGTATCACCTCACACCAGTTAGAATGGGCATCATCAGAAAATCTACAAACAGCATATGCTGGAGAGGGTGTGGAGAAAAGGGAAGCCTCTTGCACTGTTGGTGGGAATGTAAATTTATACAGCCACTATGGAGAACAGTATGGAGGTTTCTTAAAGAACTAAAAATAGAATTACCATGTGACCCAGCAATCCCACTACTGGGCATATACCCTGAGCAAACCATAATTCAAAAAGACACATGCATCCCAACATTCATTGCAGCAGTATTTACAATAGCCAGGTCATGGAAGCAATGTAAATGCCCACTGACAGCCGAATGGATAAAGAAGATGTGGCACATATATACAATGGATTATTACTCAGCCATAAAAATGAATGAAATTGAGTCATTTGTAGAGACATGGATGCATCTAGAGACTGTCATACAGAGTGAAGTAAGTCAGAAAGAGAAAAACAGATATTGTATATTAATGCATATATGTGGAACGTAGAAAATGGTACAGATGAACCGGTTTGCAGAGCAGAAATTGAGACACAGAAGTAGAGAAAAAAACATATGGACATGAAGGGGGGAAAACGGCAAGGGGTGGGGGTTGTGGTGTGATGAATTGGGAGATTGGGATTGACATGTATACACGGATGTGTATAAAATGGATAACTAATAAGAAAAATAAATTTTAAAAAAAAAGAACAATGTTGGCTGTGGGTTTGCCACATAAGGCCTTTATTATTTTGAGATAAGCTCCATCTATGCCTACTTTCTGGAGAATTTTTATCATAAATGGGTGTTGAATTTTGTCAAAAGCTTTTTCTGCATCTATTGAGATGATCATATGGTTTTTCTCCTTCAGTTTGTTAATATGGTGTATCACATTGATTGATTTACGTATATTGAAGAATCCTTGAATTCCTGGGATAAACCCCACTTGATCATATTGTGTGATTCTTTTAATGTGCTGTTGCATTCTGTTTGCTAGTATTTTGTTGAGAATTTTTGCATCTATGTTCATCAGTGATATTGGCCTGTAGTTTTCTTTGTGACATCTTTGTCTTGTTTTGGTATCAGCGTGATGGTGGCCTCGTAGAATGTGAGTGTTCCTCCCTCTGCTATATTTTGGAAGAATTTGAGAAGGATAGGTGTAGCTGTTCTCTCAGTGTTTGATAGAATTCAGCTGTGAAGCCATCTGGTCCTGGGCTTTTGTTGGTTGGAAGATTTTTAATCACAGTCTCAATTTCAGTGCTTGCGATTGGTCTGTTCATATTTTCTATTTCTTCCTGGTTCAGTCTTGGCAGGTTGTGCTTTTCTAAGAATTTGTCCATTTCTCCAGGTTGTCCATTTTATTGGCATACAGTTGCTTGTAGTAATCTCTCATGATCCTTTGTATTTCTGCAATGTCAGTTGTTACTTCTCCTTTTCATTTCTAATTCTATTGATTTGAGTCTTCTCCCTTTTTTTCTTGATGAGTCTGGCTAATGGTTTATCAATTTTGTTTATCTTCTCAAAGAACCAGCTTTTAGTTTTATTGATCTTTGCTATTGTTTCCTTCATTTCTTTTTCATTTATTTCTGATCTGATTTTTATGATTTCTTTCCTTCTGCTAACTTTGGGGTATTTTTGTTCTTCTTTCTCTAATTGCTTTAGGTGTAGGGTTAAGTTGTGTATTTGAGATGTTTCTTGTTTCCTGAAGTAGGATTGTATTGCTCTAAACTTCCCTCCTAGAACTGCTTTTGCTGCATCCCATACGTTTTGGGTTGTCGTGTTTTCATTGTCATTTGTTTCTAGGTATTTTTTGATTTCCTCTTTGATTTCTTCATTGATCTCTTGGTTATTTAGTAGTGTATTGTTTAGCCTCCATGTGTTTGTATTCTTTACAGAATTTTTTCTGTAATTTATATCTAGTCTTATAGCATGGTGGTCAGGTATGATACTTGATATGATTTCAAATTTCTTAAATTTACCAAGGCTTGATTTGTGACCCAAGATATGATCTATCCTGGAGAATGTTCCATGAGCACTTGAGAAGAAAGTGTATTCTGTTGTTTTTGGGTGGAATGTCCTATAAATATCAATTAAGTCCATCTTGTTTATTGTATCTTTTAAAACTTCTGTTTCCTTATTTATTTTCATTTTAGATGATCTGTCCATTGGTGAAAGTGGGGTGTTAAAATCCCCTACTATGATTGTGTTACTGTCAATTTCCCCTTTATGGCTGTTAGCATTTGCCTTATGTATTGAGGTGCTCCTATGTTGGGTGCATAAATATTTACAATCGTTATGTCTTCTTCTTGGATTGATCCCTTGATCATTATGTAGTGTCCTTGTCTGTCTCTTATAATAGTCTTTATTTTAAAGTCTATTTTGTCTGATATGAGAATTGCTACTCCAGCTTTCTTTTGATTTCCATTTGCATGGAATATCTTTATCCATTTGCACACTTTCAGTCTGTATGTGTCTCTAGGTCTGAAGTGGGTCTCTTGTAGACAGCATATATATGGGTTTTGCTTTTGTATCTATTTAGCTAGTCTATGTCTTTTGGTTGGAGCATTTAATCTGTTTGCATTTAAGGTAGTTATCGATATATATGTTCCTATTACAATTTTCTTAATTGTTTTGGGTTTGTTATTGTAAGTCTTTTCCTTCTCTTGTGTTTCCTGCCTAGAGAATTTCCTTTAGCATTTGTTGTAGAGGTGGTTTGGTGGTGCTGAATTCTCTTAACTTTTGCTTGTCTGTAAAGCTCGATTTCTCCTTCGAATCTGAATGAGATCCTTGCTGGGTAGAGTAATCTTGGTTGTAGGTTCTTCCCTTTCATCACTTTAAATATGTCCTGCCACACCTTTTTTGGCTTGCAGAGTTTCTGCTGAAAGATCAGTTATTAACCTTATGGGGATTCCCTTTTTTTTAATTTGTTGTTTTTCCCTTGTTGCTTTTAATATTTTTTCTTTGTATTTAATTTTTGATAGTTTGATTAATATGTCTCTGGTTGTGTTTCTTCTTGGATTTATCCTGTATGGGACTCTCTGCATTTTCTGGGCTTGATTAACTACTTCCTTTCCCATATTAGGGAAGTTTTCAACTATAATCTCTTCAAATATTTTCTCAGTCCCTTTCTTTTTCTCTTTTTCTTCTGGCACCCCTGTAATTCGAATATTGGTGTGTTTAATGTTGTCCCAGAGGCCTCTGAGGCTGTCCTTAATTCTTCTCATTCTTTTTTCTATATTCTGTTCTGCAGTAGTTATTGCCACTATTTTATCTTCCAGGTAACTTATCTGTTCTTCTGCCTCAGTTATTCTGCTATTGATTTCTTCTAGAGAATTTTTAATTTCATTTATTGTGTTGTTCATCATTGTTTGTTTGCTCTTTAGTTCTTCTAGTTCCTTGTTAAATGTTTCTTGCATTTCTCCATTCTGTTTCTAAGATTTTGGATCATCTTCACTATCATTACTTTGAATTCTTTTTCAGGTAGACTGCCTATTTCCTCTTCATTTGTTTGGTCTGGTGGGGTTTTACCTTGTCCCTTCATGTGCTGTGTATTTTTCTGTCTTCTCATTTTGCTTAACTTACTGTGTTTGGAGTCTCCTTTTTGCAGCCTGCAGGTTTGTAGTTCCCATTGTTTTCGGTGTCTACCCCCAGTGGCTAAGGTTGGTTCATTGGGTTATGTAGGCTTCCTGGTGGAGCGACCTGGTGCCTGTGTTCTGGTGGATGAGGCTGGATCTTGTCTTTCTGGTGGGCAGGACTGCATTCAGTGTTGTGTTTTGGGGTGTCTGTGATCTTATTATGATTTTAGGCAGCCTCTCTGCTAATGGGTGGGGTTGTGTTCCTGTCTTGCTAGTTGTTTGGCAAAGGGTGTCTAGCACTGCAGCTTATTGGCTGTTGTGTGGAGCTGGGTCTGAGCATTGAGATGGAGATCTCTTGGAGAGCTTTCACCGTTTGATATTATGTGGTACCTGTAGGTCTCTGGTGGACCCGTGTCCTGAACTCATCTCTCCCACCTCAGAGGCACAGCCCTGACACCCAGACGGAGCACCACGATCCTGTCAGCCACATGTCTCAGAAGAAAACGGAGAAAAAAAAGAAATACAGTAAAATAAAATACAGTTATTAAAATAAACAAAGAATTATTAAAAATAAAAAAATTAAAATGTAATAAGAAAGAGGCAAGCAACCAAACAAACAAAAAAAAAAATCCACCAATGATAACAAGTGCTAAAAACTATACTAAAAAAAAGGGACAGAGAGAACCCTAGGACAAATTGTAAAAGCAAAGCTATACAGACAAAATCACACAAAGAAGCATTCACATACACACTCATAAAAGAAAAAAAGAAAAAAATATATATATATATATAAATAATAAAGGAAGAGAGCAACCAAATCAATAAACAAATCTACCAATGATAGTAAACTCTAAATCCTAAACTAAGATAAACATAAAACCAGAAACAAATTAGATGCAGAAAGCAAACCCCAGTTTTGCAGTTGCTCCCAGTGCCTCAATATTGTGATAATTCATTGTGTATTCAGGTATTGCAGGGATGCAGGGTACCTCAAGTTGATTTTGGAGATTTAATCCACTGCTCGCGAGGCTGCTGGGAGAGATTTCCCTTTCTCTTCTTTGTTCGCACAGCTCCTGGGGTTCAGCTTTAGATTTGGCCCTGCCTCTGTGTGTAGGTCGCCTGAGGGTGTCTGTTCCCACCCAGACACAACGGGGTTAAAGGAGCAGCTGATTCGAGGGCTCTGGCTCACTCAGGCCGGTGGGGAGGCAGGGGTACGGAATGTGGGGCGAACCTGCGGTGGCAGAGGCTGGCGTGACGTTCCAGCAGCCTGAGGTGCACCGTATGTTCTTCTGGGGAAGTTGTCCTTACATCATGGGACCCTGGCAGTGGCGGGCTACAGAGGCTCCTGGGAGGGGAGGTGTGGATAGTGACCTGTGGTTGCGCACAGGCTTCTTGGTGGCTTTAGCAGCAGCCTCAGCGTCTCATGCCCGTCTCTGGGGTCCGCGCTGATAGCCGCGGCTCCTGCCCGTCTCTGGAGCTCGTTTAGGTGGTGCTCTGAATTCCCTCTCCTCGCGCAACCTGAAACAATGGTCTCTTGCCTCTTAGGCAGTCCCATACTTTTTCCTGGACTCCCTCCCAGGTAGCAGTGACGCACTACCGCCCTTCAGGCTGTGTTCATGCAGCCAACCCCAGTCCTCTCCCTGGGGTCTGACCTCCAAAGCCCAAGCCTTAACTCCCAGCTCCCACCTGTCTCGGCACTTGAGCAGACAAGCCTCTCGGGCTGGTGAGTGCTGGTCTGCACTGATCCTCTGCACGGGAATCTCTCTGCTTTGCCCTCCACACCCCTGTTGCTGCACTCTCCTCTGTGGCTCCAAAGCTTCCCCCCTGCCACACCCTGTCTCCGCCAGTGAAAGGGCTTCCTAGTGGGTGGAAACTTGTCCTCCTTCACAGCTCCCTCCGAGAGGTGCAGGTCCAGTCCCTATTCTTTTGTATCTTTTTTCTTTTTTCTTTTGCCCTACCCAGGTATGTGGGGAGTTTCTTGCCTTTTGGGAAGTCTGAACGCTTCTGCCAACTTTCAGTAGGTGTTCTGTAGGAGTTGTTCCACATGTAGATGTATTTCTGATATATTTGTGGGGAGGAAGGTGATCTCCACATCTTATTCCTCTGCCATCTTGAAGGTCTCCTTCCCAGAATTATTTTTAAGAATCACTAATTTTTAACCCTTAGAAAGTGTTTTGGTTTTTAATCTATGTGTGACCATTTTACTTCCAGGGCTCATCTGCCCTGACCCAGTCCATAGGGAGATAACATGACATATAGAATGCCATAGTAATGTTTCAGTTAGTAAGTGGATGATTTTTATCTCCTGTAAAATGGTAATTTTATATTATAATGTTTGAAAATATTTTTTTCCGCATTAACATGTATTAATTACAAATTTCATTATGTTATAAAGGCAGATATGACCCAAAATAGCCACTTACTTTTGCCACTATTGAATACATCTGCTAGTTTATTTCCTTCTTTTTAAAAAAAAAAAAAAAGTACAAAATATAAAGTGGGAAGTATGCTGGCTTTTGACAAATGTGACTTCTTGAAATAGGTTATATCTGAACACAGAGCATCTTTTTAAAAGGGCAGTTTCCTAATTTCATTCTTTTACATGTAGCTGTCCAGTTTTCCCAGCACCACTTATTGAGGAGGCTGTCTTTTCTCCACTGTATACTCTTGCCTCCTTTATCAAAGATAAGGTGACCATATGTGCGTGGGTTTATGTCTGGGCTTTCTATCCTGTTCCATTGATCTATATTTCTGTTTTTGTGGCAGTACCATACTGTCTTGATTACTGTAGCTTTGTAGTAAAGTCTGAAGTCCAGGAGCCTGATTCCTCCAGCTCCGTTTTTCTTTCTCAAGATTACTTTGGCTATTCGGGGTCTTTTGTGTTTCCATACAAATTGTGAAAATTTTTGTTCTAGTTCTGCGAAAAATGCCAGTGGTAGTTTGATAGGGATTGCATTGAATCTGTAGATTGCTTTGGGTAGTAGAGTCATTTTCACAATATTGATTCTTCCAATCCAAAAACATGGTATATCTCTCCATCTATTTGTATCATCTTTAATTTCTTTCATCAGTGTCTTATAATTTTCTGCATACAGGTCTTTTGTCTCCTTAGGTAGGTTTATTCCTAGATATTTTATTCTTTTTGTTGCAATGGTAAATGGGAGTGTTTTCTTAATTTCACTTTCAGATTTTTCATCATTAGTGTATAGGAATGCAAGAACACTCCCTAACACCATACACAAAAATAAACTCAAAATGGAATAAAGACCTAAATGTAAGGCCAGATACCATCAAAGTCGTAGAAGAAAACACAGGCAGAACACTCTATGACATACATCACAGCAAGATCCTTTTGGACCCACCTCCTAGAGAAATGGAAATAAAAACAAAAATAAACAAATGGGACCTAATGAAACTTAAAAGCTTTTGCACAGCAAAGGGAACCATAAACAAGACGAAAAGACAACCCTCAGAATGGGAGAAAATAGTTGCAAATGAAGCAACTGACAAAGGATTAACCTCCAAAACATACAAGTAACTCATGCAGCTCAATATCAAAAAAACAACCCAATCTAAAAATGGGCAGAAGACCTAAACAGACATTTCTCTAAAGAAGATATACAGATTGCCAACAAACACATGAAATAATGCTCAACATCACCAATCATTAGAGAAATGCAAATCAAAACTACAATGAGGTATTACCTCACACCAGTCAGAATGGCCATCATAAAAAAATCTACAAACAGTAAATGCTGGACAGGGTGTGGAGAAAAGGGAACCCTCCTGCACTGTTGGTGAATGTAAATTGACACAGCCACTATGGAGAACAGTATGGAGTTTCCTTAAAAAAACTAAAAATAGAACTACCATGCGACCCAGCAATCCCACTACTGGGCATATACCTGAGGAAACCATAATTCAGAAAGAGTCATGTACCAAAATGTTCATTGCAGCTCTATTTACAATAGCCAGGACATGGAAGCAACCGAGGTGTCCATCAACAGATGAATGGATAAAGAAGATGTGGCACATATATACAATGGAATATTACTCAGCCATAAAAAGCAACGAAACTGAGTTATTTGTAGTGAGGTGGATGGACCTAGAGACTCTCATACAGGGAGAAGTAAGTCAGAAAGAGAAAAGCAAATACCGTATGCTAACACATATATATGGAATCTAAAAAAAAAAGAAAAAAAATGGTCACAAGGACCTAGGGGCAAGGCGAGAATACAGATGCAGAGTTACTAGAGAATGGACTTGAGATATGAGGAGGGGGAAGGGTAAGCTGGGACAAAGTGAGAGAGTGGCATGGACATATACACTACCAAACATAGAATAGATAGCTAGTGGGAAGCAGCTGCATAGCACGGGAGATCAGCTCAGTGCTTTGTGACCACCTAGAGGGGTGGGATATAGAGGGAGGGAGGGAGGGAGATGTAAGAAGGAAGAGATATGGGGACATATGTATATGTACAACTGATTCACTTTGTTATAAAGCAGAAACTAACACACCATTGTAGAACAGTTATATTCCAATAAAGATGTTAAAAAATAAAAATAAAATACTAAAAAAAAAAAGGCCAATTTCCTGATTTGTATATAGTAATATTTAAAAAACAAGATATATTTAATAGCAATTCAGTAACCTATCTCTTCTACCTCTTATTAAATTAGAAGGCTAATACATTTGCTGTTTGACAGAGAGAGGGAGGGATGGAGAGAGAGAGAAGGGAAGAAGAAGCGGAGTCAGAGAGTGTATGCAGGTTCATCCTGTTGTTTGGGGTTAGAAGTTGTAGTAGATTACAAAAATGCCCACAGATTCTTTCCATTTCCGGTTATATGCCCCATTGCAATATGGCCTTGCAGTTCCTCCAACAGAAGGTGACATCTACTCTATCTTGAAACTGGGTTGCCCACATGACTTTATTTGGTCAATTGGACACTGGCAAACATGACTAAGCAGTGGCTTGAAAAGTGCTTGAGCTTTGCTGTATGGAAGCTCTTAGTTTGCCATGTGCTGAAGGATGAGAGGCCCTGTTGAGGAGACCCAAATGCCCCAGCCAGGAATCAGCCAGTACCTGGCCAGCAGCCTGACAACCAACAGTCATGTAACTGAGGTCAGCCACCAGCTCACCTGCCGGGTGATGAAAGGCAAAGAAGAGGAATTCCACATTGAGGAAAGTGTTAATCAGACAGAAATATATACTACAGTTGACACTTGAACAATGTGGGGATTAGGAGCGCCTGGCCCTTGTGCAGTTGAAAATCTGGTTTTGCATCCACGGATTCAACCAGCCACGGATCGTGTTGTACTGTGGTACGTATTTACTGAAAAATTCCACATATAAGTGGACCCACACAGTTCAAGTTTCAAGGGCCAACAGTATTTCTAAACCTGTATAAATTTAATAGTACAACCTCAAAATACATAAAGCGCACATTGACAGAACTAAAAAGAATAATAGGAAAATCCACAATTATGAAAGAATATTTTTAACACACTGATAGGAAAAGTGACCAACAAAAAAAAAAGGAAGAAAATTTTGACACAGCAAACTTGACTTAATTGGCATCTGTAGAACCCTGCTCTCAGCAGCTGTAGACTATATCTTCCCAAATGACATAGAACACTTAGCAAAACTGACCATGTGCTTGGCCATAAAACAAATCTCAACACATTTTAAGGATTAAAATAGTACAAAGCATGTTCTCTGACCATAGTGGATGTAATTAAGAAATCAGAAATATAAAGTAGAAAATTCCATGGGTCAAAGAATAAACCACAATAGAAGTTAGAAAATATTTTAACTGAATGATATTGAAAACATTACATTTTAAAACTTATCCAAAGAAGCTTAGATAACGTTTCAAGGGAATATTATAGTCTTGCTTTTATATATTAGAAAAGAAGAAAAGCTAAAAATCCATGACCTATGTACCCATCTCAAGAAGTTAGAAAAGAAGCAGCAAATTAAACCTAGGAAAGAGAAGAAAGGAAATAAAGACTAGAGCAGTAAGTAATGGAACAGATTTCAGAGAAAATCAATAAAACCAGAAGTTAGTTCTTTGAAAAGACTAATAAAATTGATAAACCCTTAGCAAAAATTATAATGAACAAAAGAAAAAAGGCATGAATTACCAAAATGAGGACTAAAAAAGAGATATCTACAAATTCTAAAGACATTAAAAGCATAACAGGAATTTACCCACAGGGAATAAATGATGATGGACTGGTCCTCCTGCCATTAGCAACTTGGATACAATTTATGAAGCCACTGTGTTTAGACATTGAACTACACATAGCACAGGACTCTGATCCTTGAGTGAAGAAAAACAAACAAGGTGAGCCCCATGATCACCCCCATCTTCTGACTGGAGGAGCTTTCCAGGCTGTGGCATAGAGAGGGGCAACCTGAAAGGAGCATGGACATCCCACCCAGGAGACTGAGGTTAAAGTTTGGGAATTCTAAGGCAGCTGGAATCCATGGGGCAGAGTGTATCAGGGAGAAGGGAACTACACAAAGAAGACGTTACCAGGTGCCTGGTTCTTGAGTGTGTTTCTGAATGCTGAACTATGCGTGAATAAGGTAAAACTCCACAGGGCAGGGCAAAAAAATACCGGGGTGCTGTAAACTGAACAATTCCCATTGCTCACACAGGACTGGGAGATGTTCAAGTTCTGACCAGCTCAGATAGCCCTTTGGAAAATTCTACCAAATATTTATGGAAAAAATAATACCAGTTCTACACAATGTCTTCTAGAAAATAGGAGAGGAGGGAACACTTCCCAAATCATTTTATGAGGCCATCACTATCCTAATACCAAAGTCAGGCAAAGACCTTATAAGGAAAGAAAACTACAGACCAGTAACCCTCATGAACATAGAGACAAGAATTCTCAATAGATATTATTACGTACATATCAAATTCTAAGGAATTACAAAAAAGCTATTAGAACTAAAGACTGTACAGAAAAACAAGTCAATGTACAAAATTGCATATGTGTATGTAAATATATACACATACATAATACATACATATATAATACATGCATGTGCACACACACACCCCAAAGTGGAAAATGAAATTTTTATAAATATCATTTACAAGAGCAACAAACAATATGAAAAACTTGGGAATAAATTTAATAAAAATATGTGAAAAACTTGTACACAGAAGAGTCACTACTGAGAGAAATTAAAGAAGACCTAAATAAATAGATACACTATTTTCTTGGACTGAAAGAAATCAGTATTTTTAAGATGTCAGTCCTTCTCAAATTGATTTATATTTCCAATGCAATTCCAATGAAAATTTCAACAGTCTCTTCTGTGGAAATTGACAGATTGATTCTACAGTGTATATGAACATGCAAAGTTGTCTAGAACAGCCAAACAATTTTGAAAATTAAGAACAAAAGTGGAGGAGTTAGGATATCTGATTTTGAGACTTTCTATAAAGCTACAGTAGTCAAGACAGCATGGAATTTGTATTAAGATAGAATAAAGAGTAATGGGACAGAGTAGAGCGTTTAGGAATAGACCTACATATATATATATATATATATATATATATATATATATATATATATATATATATATATATATATGGTCCATTGCTATTTGACAAAAGTGGCAAGATAATTCAATTTGGGAAAGGACGGTTTTTCCAATAAATGGTGCTGGGCCAATTGAATATCCACATGGAGAAAAAACAAATCTTGACCCTTGACTCACTCCATATACGAAATTAACTCAAAATGAACCCAAACATCAGATCTGAAACTATAAAGCTTCTAGAAGAAAACAGGAGAATATCTTCATGTCCTTAGGGTAGCCAAAGGTTTCTTAGGTAGAGTACAAAATGGGTAAAATAAAACAATTGATAAATTGGATTTCATAGAATTTTTAAAATTTTTACTCTTCAAAGACACTGTTAAGGGCAAGCCACAGACTGTCAAATTATTTACTGTTCATATAACTGACAACAGTCTTATACCCCAAATATATAAGAACTATGTAAATCAATAAGGGACAAACAACCCAATTAAAAATTAGGCAAAACTTTAGACAGTCTACAAAAGAAGATATGTGAATGACCAATAGACACATGGAAAGATGATAGAAATCGTTAGCCATTAAAGATATGCAAATTAAAGCCACAGTGAGCTAACACTACACACCCACTAGACTGGCTAAAATTGAAAAGATTGGCACAACCAAGCTATGGTGAGAATATGAAACTCTCATACATTGCACCTCGGAATGTAAAATTGTACAATCACTTTGAAAAATAGTTTGACAGTTCAGTATAAAGTTAAACATTCACTTACTGTACAACCCAGAAAACCCACTTATAGATATTTACCCAAAAGGAATGAATATATGTTCACACAAAACTTTGTATGCGAATGATCATAGAAGCTTTATTATAATAGCATAATAGCTAAAAACTGGAAATAACCCAAAGCAAATTACATGGGGAATACCCAAGTAATATAACACTACTGAGCAATTAAAAAAACCAAACTACTGATACATGAAACAACATGGATGAGCTCAGTAAACATGCTGGAAGAACAAAGCCAAACATAAAATGGAATATACTGCATGATTGCATTTCCAGAAAATTCTAATACAGACAAAATTAATCTAAAATAACAGAAAGCAGATCAGTGGTTATTTGTGACATGGAGATGAGGATGAGGGTTGAGAGTGGTTGACTATGAAAGGAAATGAATAAATTATTTGGGATAATAAAAATGTTCCATATCTTGATTGTAGTGGTGGTTAATGTGAGTCTATACATTTGTCAAAATTCACTGAAATGTAGTCTTAAGTAGTGTGCATTTCATCAAATGGAAGTTGTCTCAATAAAGCTATTAAACTGACATAAATAGGAAAATGTTATTAACTTTGTGCCAATAATTATGAAAAATAGATTTGGATGGATAAATTTCTATAAAACACTGAAATTGACATAAGAAGAAACAAAATCTGAAAGCATCTTAAGAAACACTCTTAAAGTCTTTTAAGAAATACTTTTAGAGAAATTTAATTCATAATTAAAAGCTTTTCAACAAAGAACTACAGGCCCAGATGCTTAATTGTTCCAAACATTTATGGAAAAAAAAACTTTTATACAAATCTTCCAGAGAACAGAATGGGAGAGAATCCTTCCTAATTATTTTATGTATTCAGCATTACTTTAAAACCAGTATGTCCAAAAACATTACAGAAAAGGAAAGAGTAAATAAAATAGACTGATGGAACAGAATAAAGAGTACAGAGTTACATATATATGACACTTGTCACTTGTTTCATTATAAATGTCCCTTACTGTAGTACTGAGTAAATTTAACATGAATATATACAGAATATACACATATATATACATGCCATGTGTGTATAGAATCTTTATATAAACATATATTCAACATGTATATATGGAATCATGGTCCCTAGTTGGGAGCATACATACAAATCAATTCTATGTGGATTAAAAAATTAATAGACTTTATATTTTAGAACAGCTTTAAGTTTACAGAAAAACTGAACAGATTGTATAGAGTACTTCACACTCCCTCTTCCTTGCTCAGTTTCCCCTAGTTTTAGCATCTTGTATTAGTATGGTAATTTGTTACAATTGATAAATCATAACTGATACATTATTATTAACCAAAGTCCATAGTTTACATTAGGGTTCTCTTTGTGCTGTACAGTTCTATGGTTTCAACAAATGCATAATGTCACCTGTCCACCATTACAATATCATACACAATAGTTTCACTGCCCTGAAGTTCCCCTTTGCTTCACCTATTCATGTCTCCCATTCCCCTCCACGAATCCATGGCAACCACTGCTCTTTTTATTGTCTGTATAGTTTTGCCTTTTCCAGAATGTCATATAGTTGAAATGAGTGTGTAACTTTTTAAGACTGGCTACTTTTATTTAGCTATATGCATTTAAGGTTCTTCCTTGTCTTTTTATGGCTTGATAATTCATTTCTTTTTAGTGCTGAATAACAGTCCACTGCATGGATGTGCCATAGTTTGGTTTATCCATTTATCAATTGAGAGACACCTTGGTTGCTTCCAGTTTTGGGCAATTATGAATAAAGCTGCTATAAACATTTGTGTGGAGATAAGTTTTCAACTCCTTAGGGTAAATACTTAGGAACACATTGGTATTTGTATGATAAGTCTATCTTTAGCTTTGTAAAAAACTGCCAAAATGTCTTCCAAAATGGCTGTACCATTTTGCATTCCCACCAGTAATGAATGAGAGCTCCTATTTTTCCACATTCAGCATTTGGTGGTGTCAGTGTTTTGGATTTTGGCCATTCAACAGGTGTGTAATGATATCTCACTGTTGTTTTAATTTGCAATTCCTTAGTGATATATGACATTGAACATCTTTTCAAATGCTTACTTGCCATCTATATATCTTCTTTGGTAAGATGTCTGTTCATATCTTTTGTCCATTCTTTCATTGAGTTGTTTCTTATTGTTGAATTTTAAGAGTTCTTAGTACATTCTACATACAAGTCCTTTATCAAATAAGTGCTTGGAAAATATATTTTTTTCTAGTTTGTGGCTTATCTTTTCATTCTCTTAACAGTGTCACAGGCAGAAAATTCACAGAGCAGAAAATTCTGATTTTAATGAAGTTCAACTTATCAATTATTTCCTTCATGAATTATGCTTTTGGAGTTGTATCTAAAAACTCATTGTCAAACTCAAGGCCACTTAGATTTTCTCCTTTGTTATCTTCTAGAAGTTTTATAGTTTTGCATTTTACAGTTAGGTCTATGATCCAATTTTAGTTCATTTTTGTGAAAGGTGTAGGGCTGTGTTTTTATTATTACTATTATTTTTTTGCATCTGGATATCCAGGTGTTCCAGCACCATTTGTTGAAAACAGTATCCTTTCTCCATTGGATTGGTTTTGCTCCTGTAATTTTCCTGTCTTGTAATGCCTTTGTCTGGTTTTGGTATTTGGGTAATGATGGCCTAGTAGAATGACTTAGGAAGTGTTCCCTCTGCTTCCTATTTCTGAGAAAAGATAAGAGTGAGTCATTACGATTTCTTCCTTAAATGTTTGGAAGAATTCACCAGTGAAGCCATTTTGGGCAGGTACTTTCTGTTTTGGAAGGTTATCAGTTGTTGACTCAATTTTTAAAATAGGCATAAGACTATTCAGATGATCTATTTCTCCTTGTGTGAGTTTTGGTAGATTGTATTTTTCAAAGCATTAGTCCATTTAATCTAAATTATTAAATGTATAGGCAAAGAGTTGTTCACAATAGTCACTTATTATCCTTTTGATGGCCATGGGATGAGTAGTGATGTCTTTTCTTTAATTTCTGATATTAGTAATTGGTGTCCTCTTTTTTCTCTTGGTTGTCTTGGCTAAAGTTTTATCAATTTTATTGATTTTTTTCAAAGAAGCTACTCTGAGTTTTGTTGATTTTCTTTGTTATTTCTGTAGTTTCAGTTTCATTGATTTTTGCACTAATTTTTATTGGTTATTTTCTTCTGCTTGTTTTAGGGTTATGTGGCTCTTCTTTCTATAGTTTCTTAAGGTGGAAATGACTGATTTTAGAACTTTCTTCTTTTCTATTATATGCATTCAATGCTATAAATTTCTCTTTAAACACTGCTTTCACTGCATCCTGCACCTTTTAATAAATGTATTTTCATTTTTGTTTAGTTAAAAATATTTTTAAAATATTCTTGAGAGTTCTTTGGCCAGTATGTTATTTAGAAGTGTGTTGTCTAATCTCCAAATATATGGATTTTTTTCAGGTATCTTTGTATTACTGATTTCTACTTTAATTCAGTTGTGGCTGAGAGCTTACTTTCTATGATTTCTATTTTTTAAAATTTGTACAGATGTATTTGATGGCCCAGAATGTGGTCTATCTTGGTGAATGTTCCACTTGAGCTTAAGAAGAATGTTTTTTGTTATTGGATGAAGTATTTTACAGCATTTTGGGGTTCTAGCATTTCCTTTTGTTTTTTTCTTAGAGTTTCCATCTCTTGGCTTACATTACCTATAAGTTTTTGCTTGTTGTCCACTTTTCCTGTGAGAGCTCTTAGCATACTAATCATAGTTATTTTAAATTCCTGGCCTGATAATTCTAAAATCATGTCCTATCTGAGTCTGGTTGTGAAACTTGCTTTGTCTCTTCAGACAAATACAGACAAAATGTATTGGGAAATAGGAACTGATATAAATAGGCCTTTTAAGTGTGAGATTTTGTTTATCTGGCTAGAAGTTAAGCTGTGTTTACTGTTTGCTGTAGCTGTAGGTATCAGAAGCTTCAAGTTCTTCTAGTATCTGTGTTTTTGCACCTCTGATGTATTTGGGTTTTCCTAGAAACTTCTTAAATTGTCTGTATTTTGCAGCTCTCTCAGTTGTAATCCTCTGTTATCATCCTGGAGCTCCACTGATAGGTGGTAATATATTGGGAAGGGAAAGTGTTCTATTATCTTATGATTAGATATCTTTTTGATTTTTTTTAATGGGTGAGAGTCCCTGGGCTGTAACTTTCAGAAGAATTTCTTAAGCTTTTCTCCCCCTCCCCTTTTGTGACTGAAAGACTATCAGAGGCTGGCATTGGTTAATTGTCCTTCCCCCAGGTCAGATAAGGCTTTTATAAAGTAGTTTCCCTTGAGAGATGGCCTTCCTTACAAAGAATAGAAAGAAGAATAGAATGCCGTAGGCATATTGTAAAAGGGGTAATTTTTCCCTGTGTATATTTCAAAATGATTACTTTTCCTGCTCTCCTTGCTAGAAGCAGGAGGAGATTTTTCTCAGATCCTCACCATAACAACCTGATGGGTCTCTTGGAGGTGAAATTCATGGAATGTAGGGTCTCTCTAAAGCTGGGCCCCCTAGCATATTTTTTTCATTTATTTAATTAATTTATTAATTTGGTTGCGTCGGGTCTTAGTTGCGGCAGGTGTGCTCCTTAGTTGCAGCTCACCTGCTCCTTAGTTGCGGCATATGTGCTCCTTAGTTGTAGCTCACACGTTCCTTAGTTGTGGCATGCATGTGAGATCTAGTTCCCTGACCAGGGATCGAACCCAGGCCCCCTGCATTGGGAGCTCAGAGTCTTACCCACTGAGCCACCAGGGAAGTCCTACCCCTGGCTTCTTTTTTTGTTTTTTGCGGTATGTGGGCCTCTCACTGCTGCGGCCTCTCCCGTTGTGGAGCACAGGCTCCGGATGCGCAGGCTCAGTGGCCATGGCCCACAGGTCCAGCCGCTCTGCGACACGTGGGATCCCCCTGGACCGGGGCACGAACCCGTGTCCCCTGCACTGGCAGGTGGACCCTCAACCACTGCACCACCAGGGAAGCCCCCCCCTGGCATTTTTAACTTTCAAAGTTAGTTCACACTGAGTCTCCAGCAATTCATAAATTATACTTTAAGTGTTCCTGTGGGTGCTGGATCCAGACAGTAGCTTCTGCTCCTGGCAAGGGGTGATTCCCTATGTTTGCCTGACTCCAGTATTCGGTGTAGTGGTTTGCTGTGGGACCACAATTTTCTGATGGATCTAAGAAGAGTTATTGATGTTCAGTTTGTTCAGATTTCTTCTTCTGGTGAGGAAGTAGTGACTTCAAAGCTAACATGTTGGAGTCAAAAACCATACATATTCTACATGGATTTTAGACCTAAATATGAAACGTAAAATAATAGAACTTCTATAATAGTCACATGCAAATATATCTAATAACTTGTGGTTGACAAATATTCTTAAACAGTTTGAAAAAAAAGCACTAACTAGAAAGAAAAAGATGGATAAATTGGACTTCATTAAAATTAAAAACTTCTTTCCATAAATATACATCATTAAGATAGTGGAAATACAACCACAGATTAGGAAAAGATATTGCAGTACAAATAAGGATTAATATCCAGTATGCTTAAAGAAATCCTACATCAAAGACTTGTATTCAGAATGTGAGAAGAACTCTTACAAATCACAAGGAAAAAGACAATTCAGTTTAAAAAAACAGCCTAAAGTCTTGACCAGTCATATCCCAAAGAGGTCATCCAGATAGCCATTTAGCCTGTGAAAACAACACTAGTCATTTGGGAATCACAAATTAAAAACACAATAAGCTAACTCTGCGTACCCATCAGAATTGCGAATTTAGAAGTAAAAACTAAAGCCTGCAGTGTTGACAGTGATGTTGAGCAATGGAAACTCTCATATGCTACTAATAGGAGTTTATTTGTACAACCACCTTGGAACATTGTTTTGCAAACTCTACTAAAGCTAACGTATGCAATCTTTGACCCAGTAAATCCACTTCTAGCTATACACCCAACATAAATGCATCTACATGCGCACCAAAGATACAGACAAGAATGTTAAAAAAAAAAACAAAAAGAATGTTCATAGCAGGATTATTTGTAATAGCTGATAACAGAAAGACCTATATTCCAATAAAAGTATAATGGATAAATACATTTTGTTATATTTGTACATGGAATACTCTTATGAAAATGAACAAACTACTGCTATAATATTAAGTGAAAGAAGATAGGAAAGAAAGAAAACACACTGGATAATTCCATGTATTTAAACTGAAATGTGTGCACAAATAATAATGTTAGAATAGTGATTACCAGAGGTAATGAGAGGGAGAGGACAAAAGAATTGTTTCTAGTGAGTGAATAACCTATTTCTTGATCTGGGTAGTAGTTAAACAAATGTATTCACTTTGTAAAAATTTACCAAGATGTTAACTTATGATTTGTATGTGTGTCATACTTCAATATGAAATTTACTTAAAAAACAGGTTATATAATAATGTGTAAAGTGTTCTCCAAAAGTATACACACAAGCACAGACACACTGGAAAGATACACACCAAAATGTTAACAATAAGTATTGATGCACGGTAGGATTTTCATTTTTGTGGGCTTTTTTGTTGTTGGTGGTGCATTTGACAAATTTACTTCAATGAACCAAATTCCTTTTGTGATCAGAAAATATTATTAAATATTACTCAAAATAAAGATTGCTGTAGAAACTGTGTGCAGGATGGGTTGGGGAGCAGTAAGACTGGAGGGTCAGGAGGCGTTAGCAATAGCCAAGTGACAGGTGAAGTGGGCTTGAACTGAGGTAAGGTGGTGAACAAGAGTTCAAGAGGAACAGCAGCAGTTCAAACTGTAAGGAGGTTCAGTTTGAAACATGTTGGGATTGGGTTCGCTTTGGCACATCCAGATAGAGATACCTTGTAAACGGTTCAAGTTGTTACTTAAAATGTCCAATCATTTATCATTTGATAGTTTACTCAATCTAACTGAATAAAGTGAGTCAGCAAATGAAATAATTTTACCTGTAACACCTTCCTTCACTTCCTGGCCCTATGTATTTACAAACAAGTTTTTTTTTATATCATATAAATGAGAATCAAGTGCCTTAATGAGCTCTCTACTGGTGCTTTATCCCCGTTAAGGTTAATTTTCATGGCATAAATTACCCCTCAGAAAAAAGGTACACATTCTTGCAAGAACTATAGAAGATGAAGATTAATTGGCTGATAGCTATAAGTGCATCATCATTAAAGAGTCTGGAGTTCACAAACAAAAGAATTGTACAGTTGGAACTAAGAGGTGATTATATGACCAAGAAGTATTTTCCCTCCTTATCTATCTGTACACCCAATGTGAATCAAGAAAAAAGATATTGAGATAGAAGAAAGAGGCCTTAACAACAATTCTGAGATTACACAGTAAAAACTTCTCTTTATCAAGAGAAATAAACTTCTCTTTATTTAGTAAGATGATGATATATGAACTCCTTTAGATGTATAAGTAGCTGGTTGCTACCCCAATTCCCAAGGAGTTCGAGTGGCTCTTTAACACATACATTATTAGTCTTTAAATCACAATCATTTGCAGCATAAGAGGCAATCTGAATATACCATTGTCTTTAGATGACACAGGAATAAAGAATGTATTAATAATAGAAGTACAAATATCAACCCATTGCACAGTTGAGTCTGCTAAATCTTATTGCTAGATTTGCTTGATTGAAAATCTCTTCCTCTCTTTCTCAGTGTCCCACGCAATTTCACAAAATAATCCCTAGACTTGCATGACCAGGATGATGGCTGTATCAGTTAGAGCTTGGTTAAGTTTGAATGTATGACCAAATTGATGAAAGCATTTTGTATTCCTAGATAGTCAATCCATAACAGATCACCTTGTACTTTTTTTTAGGATGTTATCACTGTCCCTGCTTTAGGCAAAAATGCTAATAAAGAAGTTTTTATGTTGTGAGTTAAGTTTTTTAAGTTTTTATGTTGTGAGTTAAGTTTTTATGTTGTGAGTTAATCAGTAATGGAGTTTGGACTGGTACTGGGACCATCTAGGTGTTGATTCAAGACCATGTCAATTCTCTAAGAGAAATGTTTTTAAGCTTTCCAAAATTTCAATAAAGTAGAAATGATGGCAGGCTTTTTCTTTTTGAAGAAAATTTTGACAGCCTTTACATAAATAGTTGTTTAAGAATTTTAAAATGAAACAAGGTTAAAACGTAGAGCAAGAGTGCATGTCCACAATTTGTTGTACAAATTGAGAGAAATACAAATTAAAAATAAGCATAAGTGGGGAGAAGTTAAAGGGGATACTAAAGAATATGTCACTAACCCCACATCTTTCCTGCTGTCCTACTCAGCTTGCAGTTTTCAACTTCTTTTTCCCTTTTTTCCTATGGAATCCAGCCTCAACAGTGGTTGGTGGAAGAAGCAATTTTGATACCCAGTAAAGAAAGAAAGGAAGAATAAACAAAGAAATTAAGTAATTAAGAAAGAAATGAGGAAGGAAGGAAATGGGGGAGAGGGGGAGGGAAGGAGAAAAGGAAAGAAGGAAGGGAGGGAAGATAGGAAGGAAAATCTGGACACAGAATATAACAGAAGTGGACTAACTTCCAGAGTTCAAGGTCACATGGGCTGAAAATATATTTGGGCCCTGATTTTAGAGGAATTCTGTCCATACCTTGAGAGGATTTTGACTAAAAACTATAAAGGTTAACATTCTATTGTCACTGTTTAATGATATAAAAGAGTTTTAGCAATGTATTCAAGGTCAAAAAATGTTTTGTTTTGTTTTTTAAATAAGGATATGAATCCTTTGTCAAGCTCATTAACGGAAAATATCTTTATTGTTTGTCAGTGAATTTCCAATCAATTTCTGTCTAATGCAAAAACAATCCCAGGAGCTAAGATTAAGTATTGTTTAAATCATGGAACCAAGCCTTATAGTCAGACATGGCCTCAATAATGCAAATGTGTTTGTGAATAGCTGGGAAGACAAATTCATTTATAACAATAGGCAGTGTCAGGAGAAGATTAAAATATATATGCACCACATAGATGAAACAATTGTAATCAGGACAGTGAAATTACCACAATTGGAGAATTTCACTGAATAGCTGAATTTCATGTATAACACAATCAAATTTTCTGCCTCATTCAGTCTCACCAGTGCTCATTTCCTGGATATTCTGATTAATTTAAACTATGGTTAATTGAACACTGAAATATTCGGGAAACTATAGACAGGAACAATTTACTATGGACAATTTCCACCTGTATGCTTAAGACTCAGAGACCGTATAGATAGAATGAGACAGGCGAGATGAATTGTGTTTTTACTAAATGTCTGTCATGGAAGTAGAGATTTTATTTGTGAAGATGTAAAGGAAGGGACTAACAAAAAGAGGCACTAAGGTTAAAGCATTTGTTTGAAAAGAGGAATGTAAGTAGTTATGGATGAATTTCAATGTTCATTGGTAGAAAAGATTTCAAACAATTTTCAAGTCGCCATCCTGAACTAGGCTTTCATTTGTGTGTTATTTTCTTATAAAGAGAATTTGCCTGTTCAAGTGCACTTTAAAAAACAGTCATTCTTTTCATCATGTTAAATTAGAACATTTTCCAGTAAAAGGTTTCAAATTAGAAGTATTTTTATACAACAACTATCCATACTTAGACATTTGTAGATTTATTGGTTCTCAGTTTTCAGATCGAGACAGATAATTAAAAAACACTGGTGGGCTTCCCTGGTGCCACAGTGGTTGAGAGTCTGCCTGCCGATGCAGGGGACACGGGTTCGTGCCCCGGTCCGGGAAGATCCCACGTGCCGCGGAGCGGCTGGGCCCGTGAGCCATGGCCGCTGAGCCTGCGCGTCCGGAGCCTGCGCTCCGCAACGGGAGAGGCCACAACAGTGAGAGGCCCGCATACCAAAAAAAACACTGGTGACTACAATTTATTTCCCCACTGTACTCCCTGTCCCCACCCCTTTAACTAAATTGCTCAGTAGTTCTGCTTTGCTGCCAGAGACATCAGACAGTATTTTCACAACATAAATAACTGGAAGGATGATATTCCCATCATGTTGGTATTTAATGTTGATGAAGTTAGTGGCACAGGACAAGTTATTTCTTCAAGTAACATCATATCTTCCTTTGACCAAAATGTGGAAGCCAGTCCCAGGCAGCTCACTCTTGTCATTGAATCACAACCCTTAAAGATCTATAATTAAAGCTGTCTTAGTTGAATTCACACAATTCTGAGACTACATAATGTTTACCAACCCTTTACTGCTATTATTGTTTTAATGGTGATGTAACTAATATAAACATTGATCAGTAACATCAGTGTGTTATAACATGCTCACATATGTTATGCTTTCATCTTTGTGACCTTAAGCCAGTGGCATGTTTTCCTGATTGGAGTCAATCATCCTTAGATGCTCCAGAGCTTCTGAGGTGTTGAGACAGGATTTGTGGGGACAGTCTGAGGTCTGCCAGTAGTTATCAGGGAGATCATCAGGAAGATAAGAAAAAGGACACTAAACAGTAATAAGACTTGCTGTTTAATAATTCTTCTACAGAAGCATGAAAATATCGAATGTTAGAGCTAGAAGTAACCTTGGTCTATCCAGGCTAATATGTTTATTTTACAGGCAAGGAGCCAAAATTGTTCACTGACTGCTCCACGATCACACAGCCAGGGAGGGAATGGTCTCTAGGATCCCAAGTCAAAAGCAGCGTGGCTGAAAGAGGGAGTGAGAAGTAGATGGGACAGTTCGCAAGACTTTATTAAGACTGTGATGAAAGGGCATTAGAGGAAGCAGTGAAAAAGCGACAAGACGTGGCACTCAGAGGAGGTAGTCAGAGCGTGGGCCTTTTTTCTGTCCATGCCTCTGCCCCGCCACATGGTGCCTGGCTGTCCCTCCCCAGTATTGGCACCAGGCTACGCCTTCGTCCCAAGTCCTGCCGTCTTTCTAGCTCTAGGACCTCTCTGGTGACTTAAAGGCTGTGTGTGTGTGTGTGTGTGTGTGTGTGTGTGTGTGTGTGTGTGTGTGTGATTACTTACATTTTGACCATTGCCCTCATTCACTTACCTCCAGTGTAAGGGCAACAGATTGAGAGTTAAAAAAAAAAAAAAGAAATCCTGTAATATGTGACAACTTGGATGAACCTAGAGGACATGATGTTAAGTGAAATAAGGCAGGCACAGAAGGACAAATACTGCATGATTCCCCTTTTATGAGGTATCTAAAATAGTCAAACTCATAGAAGCAGAGTAGAATGGTGGTTTCTAGAAACTTGGGAGAGGGGAAAATGGGAAACTGCTAATCAATAGGTATAAAGTTCGTCATGCAAGATGAATAAATTCTAGAGTTCTGTGTAACATGCGCTCATAGTTTACAACACTGTAATTTACACTTAAAAGTCTGTGTAAGAGGGTAGGTCTCATGTTAAGTGTTCTTACCGCAATAAAATTTAAAGCAAATAAACAAATAAATAAATTCCTTGCTTCTAATCTCAAAAGAAAGCATTCAAATTTAAGGATGGGTCAGAAAGAATGTTACCACCATTTTTTAAATAAAAGTTATCAGTAAAACATTTTAGGTATTTTACTGATTACCTTTCCATTAACTCAACCGTGGTTTGAGCTGAGGGGGTTAATGAAACATTTAGACAAGTGTTCCCTGATCTATTTATTTCCTCCTTTGGTTTTTTTGTAGGAACTGATGGAGTCTTTCAATAGCTGCTGCAGGAAGATAATGAAACTCTTGCATTGTGGCAGTAGGAAAACCCACGGGAGGAAGTTTCACATTTGGTGAGGCAAATACAATTTTGTAGGACTTGCTGCTTTTGAAAACTCTTAAAAATTTGCTTAGTGGTTTTATGACTCACGGAGCATGTCAAATATTGAAAAGTTCCCAGTGAACAGGATGAGAAATTCTCTTTCAAAGGCAGTCAGAGGCCCTCTAAAAACTTGCTATTCTAAACCTACAACAAAATCAAAATTGCTCAAAAGAACAGCTATCCCAAAGTGTTTGTTTCTCTGTCAGTCAGCCAAGATGAACGGTAGGTTCAAAAGGTCTTAGTGTTATTGCTTTGTCCATCCATTCTATTTATCCATCCCATCTATGCATTCATCCAGCCACTGTCTATTGTCTGCATGATTTAATGCTTGGTGGGATACTAGAGTATTGTAGTCACTGCATGATCACAAATTTCCTTTGACTTAAGATGGCACAAGTCCTTGATGCCTTTTCAGTAAAATATGCTACAGAGAATATAATGACTAAACATAGTCCTGCCAAAGCACAGCAAAATATGTATGAGTTATTAAGTCTCAACTGTGTCTGAATTTTCAGTGCTATATGTTAGAAGTTGTTTTTGTTTCAATGCCAGTAACTACATTAATTGTTGTTAACAGTTTAAATATTCCCGACAAAGCAGAAGTACCCTTCCCAAGCCTGAGTGTTTGATGCCTATTCTTCCAGATGGAAATATATACCTTTTCATAGTTTTTATGTCAATAGACTCATCATATGTGTGTTGTGCTGTATCCGGCTTTTTGCACCTAATACATCCACGAGATATTTCCTTGATCATTGCAGTCATTCCCCAAATCTCTCTGTGGTTACTAGGGAATGTACTTTTATCTTTGGTTTAATAGTCATATTCATGTGTTAGGCAGAGAGACTATTTAATATTCATCTTGTTTTAATAGTGAATATTGTGAGGCAATCGTGGACGGATTGCCAGTTTTCTGGTGGTTTTCTAAGTTTCTGCCCCTTTACTGAAGAGTGGAAGAGTTAACATAGACAAAAATGTCAACCTTGTTGTCTGCTCCGGAAGGTTAAAATGGCAATTCTCCTGATAGAGTTGTCATGGGGGAACACCCCCGTCTGAACTTTATAATGGCTGACAAATAGGGTTAGGACAGACAATTCAGACCCTCTCGTGGAATGACTTTCAGGGCTGATTAGCTCTGTGGCTGAGAGGGTTAACCTCACGTATGTCAGAGCAAGTGCCTCAGTAAAAGAGACCGTTCGGAACTCAGCAGTGCTGAGTGCAGTTATTTCAGTACTTTTCCTCCTCTTTTCAGGATGATTAATCCTATTACTATTTCACCGATATATTTTATATTGAAATCTTAATAATTTTCTAATACATTTCCAAGAATGAAAAACTAGCTGACCCATATCCTTCTGTTTTGTTAGTTCTCTTGCCTGCTTTGCACTCTGGTAAAAAGATGTTGATGCATAACCTCTCTAGATGGCCTGATTAATTATGCCATTATAAATGGCATATTATAACTGGGCCTCTGGAACCACAGGGAGATGAATTCCTTTTCATTCACAAAGAACACTGAAGCAATTTTAACTCTTGCATCAAATGCTCGGAGTTGGTTACTTCGCCAGTTGTGTTCAGTCCTGGGTAGAATGTGGTCTCATTATGCAACTTCAACACCAAATCCTGGCTTCTCAGTGTTAGCCAAAGCTGCCTTCTTCCTCAGAGACCTAAGTCCCCTCCCACAGCCCAGGGGAGTGTAAACAAATCCCTCTCTCTCAGGGTTACATGAAAAGCCAAGTCATCATCTGACACAATAAAATAAGCTGGTGAAGGAAAGAACCAATCAAACCTCTTTGATTCTGAGACTTAGGGAAAGCACTTAGGAAACCTCATAGTCTGCCCATCAGAGGGGAAAAAAGGCCCCAATTAAATGGGAAGAGTACTCATTTTAAGCACTCTAAAATGTTAAGATTTAAAAAATGTAGTGCTTAACGTTCTGTAGAGCTACAACAAAGAATACACTAACCTTAGTATTTACATGCCAAGCTTCTGCCTAGCCATTTCATAAAGTACCTTAAAACATGTCATGCTTTCTCACAAACAGACACCCCCTCCTGCCCTGCTGATGGCCCGCACATTCCCAGGCATGTGAATTGTATAAGTTTGAAGTTTCATTGAGGCTGGGAGCATGAAGGTAAAGCTCATGCCAGTAATATTGTGGCACGATGCTCCGAACTATTACTTCTGAAAGGCTTGTTTTCCATCAGGATATTTTCTCTGTACGGCTTTGGTGTAATAGACCACTTTTGGTCAGGCCAGTTTCATCTATGTTGTTTATGTTCTGGAAAGTGGGACTAATCACCTGTTGGTCCCTTTTCTAATATTTTTACCCATACAACATGATGCCCCCTCTTCTTTAATAAACCATCATGCCCTAACTTTCCTTCCGTTGAAACCTATTATTGGTAGTTTAATTAAGCTATTCATTCTGATATTTCACTATATTAATTTTTTCTACCTTTTACGTGGCTGCAGAAATTCTTTGCTATTATCCTCATCATACGCTAGAGTTAGAACCCTCCCCAAACTTTGTAAATAGAATAACAACAGCACTGTCCACTGGAATGAAATGTTAGCAGAAACCCAGAGATTTTTTTTAAAAAAGAAGGAGGAAGGTTTTAAGAATTGTTTAGGATAGCAGTAAGAAAAAAGTACAATTACTATAACCATATTAGAATTATAAAACTTTAGAGGTAAAACAGGGACCTGAGAGATCATCTGTTATAGTTGACCCCTTGTTTTACACATTAATAAACAGAGGCACAGAGAAATAAGAGGTCTGTCCCAAATCCCATACCTGGATGAGTAGTAGAGGGACTGAACCTGTGGTTTGATTTAGTCAGATATCCTCCAATTTTACATGTTGAATTTGGGATGCAGCATTTTAAAACTCAGCTGGGGGCCAAACACAGTGTTTTAAATTTTTTTTGTTTTGAATTTTTAAATCTGTGGGTAATGTGTCCCAAATATATGCTTGTAATATAAATTTAGAAAAGCACCCAAAGGTCTATTTATGCCGATTGCACAAATGGTATCCTTTAAAAAACATTTTTGAATATGTATTACCATTATTAATGGTGTCTTAGGTCTATAATGAGAACTGCTGTGTGTGTGTGTATTGTAAATACACAAATTCTTTTGTGAGAGACGGTGGAGCAAATGGATTTAGATACAATCAGAATCTCCCAAATTCTTTTGTCTATTTCTGGCATTTGCTTTGACCAGAATAGCTTTTTGAAGTTTAGAAGTGTTTGCTCTCTTTCCCTAGTTGGTGATTATATATCCAATGAGCAATTTAAACTGAAGTAGGAATGTGGGGCAGGTTAATTGGTCTATTTGTTCTAGTCATCTTTCTACCTACAGCTCTGCTTGTATTTGGGGGAGCGTAAATAGCACCAGCACCTCTTTGTCCTTCCAGTTACTGTACAAAATAAATAAACTAGAAGAGCCAGATGAGAGAGGAACAGTGTCCAGGAGCATTACAGCTGGTGGAGCTCTACACCCATGGCAGGAAACTTAGAGAGTTTGGAAAAGCGTTGCCACTTCTTCTCCACTTAATTGACCTCCTACTATGGTCCAGGCACTATGCAAGGCACTGAAGATACAACTATAAGTAAAACACAGTCCTTGTCCTTTGAGAGCTCATAGGCAAGTAGATGAACTAGATTTATAATAAATATTTATGGTATTATGCATTAAGTGCTGTAAGAGAATTGTGCAAAATCTAGGACCATAATGTCTAGAATGTTGACTGTTCCTGGAAATGATGATGTGTGTGCTGGGGAATAGGAAGTGTCTTTTGAGATGCTTAGCTTTATGTTTGTATCTTCAAAATGCTAGAGATTTTCTGATGCTGGGGAGGGTATTATTTATGCTTATTCATTTTGGAAATGTGTTATCTTTTCTATTGTTGTTTGCAAATAGAAGGTTCTTAATACATATTGAATAACGGATGCTTTGAGTTCAAACCAAATTCTCAGCAGCGACAAGCAAAGAATGGCCTCAGTTCAGTGTTCTGAACAAGAATTCCAATTATTCTCACAAATGATTGAACCAGTTCCTTTTAATTAGATTTTCATTTGTTCATTGGAGTTGATGAAACTAGACATTAGTTTTGATACCCTTTAAATACACCCTAATCCTACTATATTATGTACTGTAATATATATATATATATATATTTCACATGTTTTGCATTTAAATGATAAGCTGTTAGGTCTCAAAATTAGTATTTTTAGTATTCCGTTC
Source organism: Pseudorca crassidens (assembly GCF_039906515.1). Lineage (NCBI taxonomy): Eukaryota > Metazoa > Chordata > Mammalia > Artiodactyla > Delphinidae > Pseudorca > Pseudorca crassidens. The sequence continues at coordinate 63,026,409 of NC_090296.1, read as the reverse complement.
AGTACAGTGTTGCCTGTCAGGTTATAAGCACCCAGCATATTTTTATAATAATTTTGAGTTTAATCAACTGGCAAGAGGCCATTGGAATCAGAAACCTGTCCCATGTTTGAACTGAGGTGGAAGAGAGCTTCCCCTGGGATCCTGGATTGAAGAATTTTTGATACCAAGATGCCTTTTCCCAAGCTGCCCAGTGTCTATTTTGGCTTTAGGAAATAAAGAAAGGGGGAAATTGCCTATTTGATGGGTTGTCAGTCAGTTCCTTCTGAGGGGTCCTGTGCTTGTGAATTTGTAGGTTTGTGATTGTGAGTTTCCTAGATCTTGGAGTAGTTGCTACAGCATCGTTAAGTGTTAGCAGTGTCCAAAGTACGGAGTTGGGGCTGTAAAGAGAGATTTGGCTAATAGGTTATTCTATAACAGTTTATTTACCCTTCTGTGCAGTTAAAATACCGTTTATTTCCAAATGAAGAGTTTTCTGGTACTGTAATTTCTGTAGCACTTGTGTTTTCAACTACATAAATAAGTAGGCTGTGATGGGCTAGACTAGGAACCTAGCCATCAATAATAATATTGTTTCTATGGAAATATACATTTTTGTGTTTCACACAATATCTTAATAAATGAACTTTTGGAACACAGACTTTTTGTAGGCTAGGAATTTTGTATGTTTGCATTTTTATTATTTCTCTTTACCTTCATTCCTATCATCTCTCTCCACTGCTGAGGTCTAAAGGTGATTGAGTATGATTATAAACTCACTACCTAGCTGCCTTTCTTTTCAGGTAGTGAATACTAAAATAGCATGATGTGATATAATACAAAACGGAGGTGGTAATAGCTACACACTTCCTACTTCTCAGCAATGATAGAAAAATAATTGAGACAATATTTGTGAATACTAGGAAGAAATGTGCTATACAGAAATCTGAATGTCATTATTCTCTCATGTGCTGTATGAGGAATAAAAATGTAAACATCATTATTATTCATCTCAATCCTCTCATCCCAGACTGAGTGACCTCTCAGAGTCCTTTATTCTGAGCAATCTAATGGGCATTTCTCAAATACCTATGGATGACAGCTCCTGTAATCCCATTGCTTTCACACATGAAATATATAGTATCACAACCAACCCCCAATGTGATTTTTATTTGTAAATTTAACAGGCTGGAAAAATCAGTTCCCCCTCCCAGGGGAACTAACTTTCAAAGGCAAGAAAAATGCATTCTTGGACAAGAAGCTGGTAAAAGCAGAAAGTTCACTGTTCAAGGACTATTAACTATCACCAAGTGATATTTTAATAGCCAGCATTAAAAACGTGCTACTTTGCTGTGATTTCACTGAAAAAAACCTATATTAGTAGAGAAAACTTGATCATATTTTAGAAGCTCTGTGAGGTCACTTTCTCATGAAATAAAATAGTAACAACATTTTAGGAAGAGAAACACTAACATGGATTTCCATTTCAGAAGCTATTCAATTCAGTAAATATTTTAACAAGCTCTTGTTCTGTTCATGGCACTGTACTAGGTACCAAAGGGGTATAAAGAGGAATACAATGTAGCCCTCGACCTCAAAAAAAAAAAGAAAAGAAAAAGAAAAGTTTTGTCACATGAAGAGGCTGGCTAGGTAGTGGAGAGGGCAGGGTCAGAGAACTCCTGACTTCCTCTCTCAGTAAACTCCTGACATGCATACCGAGGTAATATGAACAAGTGTGGGGTATTCATCGTGTTCCCTCTGCCTCGTTCTTCCTCGCTAACTAGAAGCAATAGCAAAGCTCTGGCAAAGGCTAGCAAGGAGAGAAATAAAAGCTGAAAGTTCTAATCAAAACTCTAATCAGAAAGATGACAACTGGTGAAGATTATTAAATTTTCTTTGCTCCCTTGATGAATTTAATAAAGAACTAATCAAAGATCATTAGAAGGCTTTTGTGCCTGGCTTGCAGTGTAACTGGATTGCAATCTGAATTTGTTTTAGTGGGTTTCCAGGGTTGAATTGGACGTGTAAATATATTTAAAAGTATAGGTGGTTAGACATTTTTTAAAATATCTTTTAGTTAAGATACAAACCCATGAAAATGTATAAGCTGTTTATTGTGCTCATCTACTCTGCCAATCAAAAATATAGAGGATTTTGATTTTGATCTTTAGTAATTAGAATTTTAAAAATTTGTATCAGTGTCTAGCTCAAAAAATTTCTAATGATCTTTGATTAGTTCTTTTCTTAAATTAACAGGAAAATTTAGAAAATGGTATCATTTAATTTCCAGAGCATAAAAATATGTAAATAAGTCTGTAACTACCAGGACCACTAGAAATTTATAGAAAATTATGGTAATATCTGAAGAGGTTTCTCACTCCTCCCCCATTTCTGAACATTTGCTTAATGTTCCTTGTTTTCAAATGACCTCCTGATAGACTTCCAACTACATTTTAAGTACTGCATTGTAAGTACTGCATTTATAGTGTCTCATAGAGTATATGTTTTGATTTCCTTATTTATGACATCTGTACCCCATTCATTTCTGGTGCTCATTTTTTTTATGTCTCAATCTGTTTGGTCTTATGCAGTCTCCTCCCGGGCCCTCAATATCACACTAACCAAGTAACTTAAGATTCCTGTCAATTCTTACATTCTCCCATCTCAGGCAGCCTCCTAGATATCTGAATCTATGACATTTGGTTTTGATTTGTCTTAGCTACAAAATACCTCTATGCTTGTCATAAAATAATCAGCTCTCATTAATATAAAAAAAGCATAAGATGTGCTTTGAGTTTTTTTTGTTTAAGTCTGATTATATCCTTAATAAAGTAGTTCTTAGGCTTCTGCCAATCTTTTTGCCGGAACAGAAAAATTATTCTGAAATTCCTAGGATGAATAAAGAAAACAAAAGAAATTGTAGGGGCTATAAAAAATGAAATAAAAATATTAAACTCTTATAATGGGATTTTTTATTAGATTCTATTGAATTTATTAGATTCTACTGATTCTATTAAAATTTTGTTTAAAAAGAAAACAAAATTCTTTGATGAATTTTGTTTTCTATTTAAGGTGAAATTAGGTATTTAAAGGGGGTAACTCAACTCTGAGTATACATTGGAGAAAAATCTGTTTCTATACTGGTTCCTACATTTTTTTAAACATCTTTATTGGAGTATAATTGCTTTACATTGTTGTGTTAGTTTCTGCTGTATAACAAGGTGAATCAGCTATACATATACATATATCCCCATATCTCCTCCCTCTTGCGTCTCCCTCCCACCTTCCCTATGCCACCGCTCTAGGTAGTCACAAAGCCTCACGCTGATCTCCCTGTGCTATGTGACTGCTTCCCACTAGCTATCTATTTTACGTTTGGTAGTGTATATATGTCCACACCACTGTCTCACTTTGTCCCAGCTTACCCTTCCCCCTCCCCGTGTCCTCAAGTCCATTCTTTACATCTGTGTCTTTATTCCTGTCCTGCCCTTAGGTTCTTCAGAACCATTTTTTTTTTAGATTCCGTATATTTGTGTTAGCATACAGTATTTGTTTTTCTCTTTCTTACTTCACTCTGTATGACAGACTCTAGGTCCATCCACCTCACTACAAATAACTCAATTTCATTTCTTTTTATGGCTGAGTAATATTCCATTATATATATGTGCCACATCTTCTTCATCCATTCATCTGTCGATGGTCACTTAGGTTGCTTCCATGTCCTGGCTATTGTAAATAGAGCTGCAATGAACATTGTGGTACATGACTCTTTTTGAATTATGGTTTTCTCAGGGTATATGCCCAGTAGTGGGATTTCTGGGTCATATGGTAGTTCTACTTTAAGTTTTTTAAGGAACCTCCATACTGTTCTCCATAGTGGCTGTGTCAATTTACATTCCCACCAACAGTGCAGGAGGATTCTGTTTTCTCCACACCCTCTCCAGCACTTATTGTTTGTAGATTTTTGATGATGACTATTCTGAATGGTGTGAGGGGATACCTCACTGGAGTTTTGATTTGCATTTCTCTAATGATTAATGATGTTGAGCATCCTTTCATGTGTTTGTTGGCAGTCTGTATATCTTCTTTGGAGGAATGTCTGTTTAGGTCTTCTGCCCATTATTGGATTGGGTTTTTTTTTTTTTGATATTGAGCCACATGAGCTATTTGTAAATTTTAGTGATTAATCATTTGTCAGTTGCTTCATTTGCAAATATTTTCTCCTGTTCTGTGGGTTGTATTTTCATCTTGTTTACAGTTTCCTTTGCTGTGCAAAAGCATTTAAGTTTCATTAGGTGCCATTTGTTTATTTTTGTATTTATTTCCATTTCTCTAGGAGGTGGGTCAAAAAGGATCTTGCTGTGATTTATGTCATAGAGTGTTCTGCCTATGTTTTCCTCTAAGAATTTTATAGTGGCTGGCCTTACATTTAGGTCTTTAATCCATTTTGAGCTTATTTTTGTGTATGGTGTTAGGAGTGTTCTAATTTCATTCTTTTACATGTAGCTGTCCAGTTTTCCCAGCACCACTTATTGAAGAGGCTGTCTTTTCTCCATTGTATATTCTTGCCTCCTTTATCAAAAATAAGTTGATCAAATGTGCATGGGTTTATGTCTGGGGTTTCTATCCTGTTCCATTGATCTGTATTCTGTTGTTGTGCCAGTGCCATACTGTCTTGATTACTGTAGCTTTGTAGTATAGTCTGAAGTCTGGGAGCCTGATTCCTCCAGCTCCGTTTTTCTTTCTCAAGACTGCTTTGACTATTCAGGGTCTTTTGTGCCTCCATACAAATTTTAATATTTTTTGTTCTAGTTCTGCAAAAATGCCAGTGGTAATTTGATAGCGATTACATTGAATCTGTAGATTGCTTTGGGTAATATAGTCATTTTCACAATATTGATTCCTCCAATCCAAGAACATGGTATATCTCTCCACCTATTTATATCATCTTTAATTTCTTTCATCAGTGTCTTACAGTTTTCTGCATACAGGTCTTTTGTCTCCTTAGGTAGGTTTATTCCTAGGTATTTTATTCTTTTTGTTGCATTGGTAGATGACAGTGTTTCCTTAATTTCTCTTCCAGATTTTTCATCATTAGTGTATAGGAATGCAAAAGATTTCTGTGCGTTAATTTTGTATCCTGCTACTTTACCAAATTCATTGATTAACTCTAGTAGTTTTCTGGTAGCATCTTTAGGATTTTCTATATATAGTATCATTTCATCTGCAAACAGTGACAATTTTACTTCTTCTATTCTGATTTGGATTCCTTTTATTTCTTTTTCTTCTCTGATTGCTGTGCCTAAAACTTCGAAAACTATGTTGAATAATAATGATGAGAGTGGACAACCTTGTCTTGTTCCTGATCTTAAAGGAAATGCTTTCAGTTGTTCACCATTGAGAATGATGTTTGCTGTGGTTTTGTCATATATGGCCTTTATTATGTTGAGGTCGGTTCCCTCTATGCCCATGTTTGGAGAGTTTTTATCATAAATGGGTATAGAATTGTGCTAAAAGCTTTTTCTGCATCGATTGAGATGATAATATGGTTTTTATTCTTCATTTTACTAATATGTATATCACATTGATTGATTTGCATATATTGAAGAATCCTTGCATCCCTGAGATAAATCCCACTTGATTATGGTGTATGATCCTTTTAATGGGTTGTTGGATTCTGTTTGCTAGTATTTTGTTGAAGATTTTGGCATCTATGTTCATTGGCCTGCAGTTTTCTTTCTTTGTGACATCCTTGTCTGGTTTTGGTATCAGGGTTATGGTGGCCTCGTAGAATGAGTGTGTGAATGTTCCTCCCTCTGCTATATTTTGGAAGAGTTTGAGAAGGATAGATGTTAGCTGTTCTCTAAATGTTTGATAGAATTCGCCTGTGAAGCCATCTGGTCCTGGGCTTTTGTTGGTTGGAAGATTTTTAATCACAGTCTTAATTTCAGTGCTTGTGATTGGTCAGTTTATATTTCCTATTTCTTCTTGGTTCAGTCTCGGAAGGTTGTGCTTTTCTAAGAATTTGTCAATTTTTTCCAGGTTGTCCATTTTATTGTCATGTAGTTGCCTATAGTAATCTCTCATGATCCTTTGTATTTCTGTAGTGTCAGTTGTTACTTCTCCTTTTTCATTTCTAATTCTATTGATTTGAGTCTTATCCCTTTATTTCATGATGAGTCTGGCTAGTGGTTAATCAATTTTTTTTATCTTCTCAAAGAGCCAGCTTTTAGTTTTATTGATCTTTGCTATTGTTTCCTTCATTTCTTTTCATTTATTTCTGCTCTGATCTTTATGATTTCTTTCCTTCTGCTACCTTTGGGGTTTTTTTGTTCTTCTTTCTCTAATTGCTTTAGGTTTAAGGTTATGTTGTTTATTTGAGATGTTTCTTGTTTTTTGAGGTAGGATTGTATTGCTATAAACTTCCCTCTTAGAACTGCTTTTGCTGCATCCCATAGGTTTTGGGTTGTTGTGTTTTCATTGTCATTTGTTTCTAGGTATATTTTGATTTCCTCTTTGATTTCTTCAGTGATCTCTTGGTTATTTAGTAGTGTATTGTTTAGCCTCCATGTGTTTGTATTTTTTACAGATTTTTCCTGTAATTGATATCTACTCACATAGTGTTGTGGTCAGAAAAGATACTTGATATGATTTCAATTTTCTAAAATTTACCAAGGCTTTTTTTGTGACCCAAGATATGATCTGTTCTGCAAAATGTTCCATGAGCACTTGAGAAGAAAGTGTATCCTGTTGTTTTTGGATGGAATGTCCTATAAATATCAGTTAAGTCCATCTTTTTAAATGTATCATTTAAAGCTTGTGTTTCCTTATTTATTTTCATATTGGATGATCTGTCCATTGGTGAAAGTGGGGTGTTAAAGTCCCCTACTGTGATTGTGTTACTGTTGATTTCCCCTTTTATGGCTGTTAGAATTTGTCTTATGTATTGAGGTGCTTCTGTGTTGGATGCATAAATATTTACAATTGTTATATCTTCTTCTTAGATTCATCCCTTGTACATTATGTAGTTTCCTTCTTTGTCTTTTGTAATAATCTTTATTTTAAAGTCTACTTTGTCTGATATGAGAATTGCTCCTACAGCTTTCTTTTGATTTCCATTTGCCTGGAATATCATTTTCCATCCCCTCACTTTCAGTCTGTATGTGTTCCTATGTCTGAAGTGGGCTTCCTGTAGACAGCGTATATAAGGGTCTTGTTTTTGTATCCATTCAGCCAGTCTGTGTCTTTTGGTTGGAGCATTTAATCCATTCACATTCAAGGTGATTATTGATATGTATGTTCCTGTTACCATTTTCGTAATTGTTTTGTGTTTGTTTTTCTGGGTCTTTTTCTTCTCTTGTGTTTCGTGCTTAGAGAAGTTCCTTTAGCATTTGTTGTAAAGCTGGTTTGGTGGTACTGAATTATCTTAGCTTTTGTTTGTCTATAAAACTTTTGATTTCTCTGTGGAATCTAAATGAGATCCTTTCTGGGTAATCTTTGTTGTATGTTTTTCCCTTTAATCACTTTAAATATGTCCTGCCACTCCCTTTTGGCTTGCAGAGTTTCTGCTGAAAGATCAGCTGTTAACCTTACTTCCTTGTATGTTATTTGTTGTTTTTTCCTTGCTGCTTTTAATGTTTTTTCTTTGTATTTAATTTTTGATAGTTTGATTAATATGTGTCTTGGCGTGTTTCTCCTTGGATTTATCTTGTATGGGACTCTCTGTGCTTCCTGGACTTGATTGACTATTTCCTTTCCCAATTTAGTGAAGTTTTCAACTATAATCTTTCAAATATTTTCTCAGTCCCTTTATTTTTCTCTTCTTCTTCTGGGGCCCCTATAATTCGAATGTTGGTGTGTTTAATGTTGTCCCAGAGGCCTCTGGGACTGTCCTCAATTCTTTTCATTCTTCTATCTTTATTCTGCTCTGTAGTAGTTATTTCCACTATTTTATCTTGCAGGTCACTCATCCGTTCTTCTGCCTCAGTTATTCTGCTATTGATTCCTTCTAGAGAATTTTTAATTTATTTATTATGTTGTTCATCATTGTTTGTTTTCTCTTTAGTTCTTCTATTTCCTTGTTAAACATTTCTTATATTTTCTCCATTCTATTTCCAAGATTTTGGGTCACATTTACCATCATTACTCTGAATTCTTTTTCAGGTAGACTGCCTATTTCCTCTTCATTTGTTTGGTCTGGTGGGTTTTTACCTTGCTCCTTCATCTGCTGCATATTTCTCTGTCTTCTCGTTTTGCTTAACTTGCTCTGTTTGGCGTCTCCTTTTTGCAGGCTGCAGGTTCATAGTTCCCATTGTTTTTGGTGTCTGCCCCCAGTCGGTCAGGTTGGTTCAGTGGGTTGTGTATGCTTCCTGGTGGAGGGGGCTGGTGCCTTTGTTCTAGTGGATGAGGCTGTATCTTGTTTTTCTGGTCGGCAGGTCCATGTCTGGTTGTGTCTTTTGAGGTGTCTGTGAACTTAGTATGATTTTAGGAAGCCTCTCTGCTAATGGGTGGGGTTAGCATGGGGCGTCCAGCACTGGAGCTTGCTGGCCATTGGGTGGAGCTGGGTCTTGGCATTGAAATGGAGGTCTCTGGGAGAGCTCTTGCTGATTGATATTATGTGGGACCGGGATGTCTCTGGTGGACCAATGTCCTGAACTCTCCTCTCCCACCTCAGAGGCACAGGCCTGACACTGGGCCAGAGCACAAAGACCCTGTCAGCCACACGACTCAGAAAAAAAGGAGGAAAGAAGGAAAGAAAGAAAGAGAGAGGGAGGGAGGGAGGGGGGGGAGAGAGAGAGAGAGAGAGAGAGAGAGAAAGAAAAGAAAGAAAGAAAGAAAGAAAGGAAGGAAGGAAGGAAGAAAGGAAGAAAGATGAAAGAAAGGAAAAATACAATAAAATAGGTTATTAAAGTAAAAAATAAAGAAAATTATTAAAAATAAAAAATTAAAAAGTAATTTAAAAAAAGAAAGAGGAGAGCAACCAGAACAGAAAACAAATCCAGCAATGATAACAAGTGATAAAAACTATACTAAAAAAAAAAATCCCACCAGCAGAACCCTAGGACAAATGGTAAAAGCAAAGCTATGCAGACAAAATCACACAAAGAAGCATACACATACATACTCAGAAAAAGGAAAAAATGTATATATCTATATATAAAAGAAAAAAAGGAAGAGAGCAACGAAATCAATAAACAAATCTACCAATGATAATAAACTCTAAATAATAAACTACAATAAACATAAAACCAGAAAAAAGTTAGAAGCAGAATGCAAACCCCAAGTCTACAGTTGCTGCCAAAGTCCACCACCTCAATTTTGGGGTGATTCGTCATCTATTCAGGTATTCCACAGATGAAGGGTACATCAAATTGATTGTGGAGATTTAATCTGCTGCTCCTGAGGCTGCTGGGAGAGATTTCCCTTCCTCTTTGTTCTCACAGTTCCCGGGGTTCACCTTTGGATTGGCCCCGCCTCTGCTTGTATGTCACCTGAGGGCGTTTGTTTCCACTCAGACAGGACGGGGTTAAAGGAGAAGCTGATAGGGGGCTCTGGCTCACTCAGGCCAGGGGAGGGAGGGGTATGGAGTGCAGAGCGAGCCTGCGGCAGCAGAGGGCAGCATGACGTTGCAACAGACTGAGGTGCTTCGTGTATTCTCCCGGGGAGGTTGTCCGTGGATCACGGGACCCTGACAGTGGTGGGCTGCAGAGGCTCCTGGGAGGGGAGGTGTGGATAGTGACCTGTGTTTGTGCACAGGCTTCTTGGTGGCTGCAGTAGCAGCCTTAGCGTCTCATGCCCGCCTCTGGGGTCTGCGCTGGTAGCTGCAGCTCGCGCCCATCTCTGGACCTCTTTTAAGCGGTGCTCTGAGTCCCTTCTCCTTGTGCACCTAGAAACAATGGTCTCTTGCCTCTTAGACAGGTTCAGACTTTTTCCCGGACTCCCTCCCACCTAGCTGTGGTGCACTAGCCCCGTTCAGGCTGTGTTCATGCAGCCAACCCCAGTCCTCTCCCTGGGATCTGACCTCCGAAGCCTTACCCTCAGCTCCCAGCCTCCACCCATCCTGGAGGGTGAGCAGACAAGCCTCTCAGGCTGGTGAGTGCTGGTCGGCACTGATCCGCTGTGCGGGAATCTCTCAGCTTTGCCCTCTGCACCCCGTTGCTGCTCTCTCCTCCATGGATCCAAAGCTTCCCCACCACCACCTCTTGTCTCTGCCAGTGAAGGGGCTTCCTAGTGTGTGGAAACCTTTCCTCCTTCACAGCTCCTTCCCAAAAGTGTAGGTCCTGTCCCTATTCTCTTGTTTCGTTTTTTCTTTTTTCTTTTGCCCTACCCAGGTACATGGGGAGTTTCTTGCCTTTTGGGAAGTTTGAGGTCTTCTGCCAACTTTCAGTAGGTGTTCTGTAGGAGTTGTTCCACATGTAGATGTATTTCTGATGTATTTGTACAGAGGAAAGTGATCTCCACGTCTTACTCCTCCGCCATCTTGAAGGTCTCCCCTCTACATTTCTTTTTATAAGTTAAAATATCTCATGACTATTTCAAGCTTATAGAAGAATTTTCAAAACTATACTGAGATGGATAATGCAAAACTGTACATGCATTACAAGAGTGAGACTCTTTTACTAAGTATTTGTGGAAGCAGTCAACAATTTAAATCTGAATTAGAGACCCTGTTCCAAAGGAAAATATATGGAAACTCTGAAACTGGACTCTGAATTCTTCATATTCAATGTTAAATGAAATTAACTTAAATGGTAAATTTGCAGACAACATTGGAATGGAAAAGAATGCTTTATAAAAAGAAAAAAATTCCAGCTACCTTTTGGCATCATCCTGATTATAAGGGCCAGATATTAAGACAGTTAACTCTTAGGTAGAGGTAACATGAAATTTAAAATCTGTGGGAACTTCAATTACATAATTACCTCTTTCTTTAGCATGGTCCTGAGGAAATGTGTCCATCTCTTCATATTTCAGATGCCCATCTTCTCTTATTTACTCTTTCTGTTCTTCATTTTTCTCTTATAATTCCAAGTTTCTCTTTGGGCTGAAAGCCATCCTTTAGGTAGTAGAGGCAGGCTTTAAACAAATCCTCTCAGCTTTCAATCTGCAATAAGTGTTTTTATTTCACTGTTGTTTGTGAAGGTTATTTTTGCTGCATATAAAACTCTGGGTTGACAATTTTTTTTTTCCTTTCAGCACTTTAAAGAAGTCATTTCATTGTCTCTGGCTTCTATTATTTCTGGTAAGAAGGCAGTGATCATTTCTACTTTTGTTCCCCTGTATAGAAAGTGACTTTTTTTCTTTCTGGCTGCTTTCAAGATTTTCTCTTTATCTTTGGTTTTCAGTGGTTTGGATGTGATGTGCCTTGGAGTGATTTTCTTTATATTTATCCTGTATGGATTCATTGAAGTTCTTGTATCTGTAAGTGAATGTTTTTCTTCAAATGTGGGAAGTTTGGGGCCATTATATTTTCAATTTTTTGTCCCTGTATTATTCTCTTTTTCTGGAACTCAATTACTTTCTCTCTAGGCTGCTTTATGTTGTCTCATGGGTCGCTGAGGCTCTTTCTATTTATATTTTATTTTTTCAACAGACTATTTTAAGAGCAATTTTAGGTTCATTCAAAATTGAGCAGACGGTACAAAGATTTCCCATATTCTCTCTGCTCCCATGCACTGTCTTCCAATTATCAATATCTGCCACCAAAGGGGTACATTTGTTGCAACTGATGAACCTCCACTGGTACATCATAACCATCCAAAGTCCATAGTTTACATTATGGCTCACTCTTGGTGTTATACGTTTGATGGGTTTGGACAAAGGTATAATGACAGGTATCCACCACTATAGTATCATACAGAGTAGTTTCACTGCCTAAAAAAATCCTCTGTGTTCTGCCTATTTATTCCTTATCCATCCTAACCCCTGGCAACAACTGACCTTTTTACTGCCTCCATAGTTTTGCCTTTTCCAGAACATCATGTAGTTGGAATCATACAGTATGGAGTCTTTTCTGATTGGTTTCTTTCATTTAGTAATATGCATTTAAGTTTCCTCCATGTCTTTTCATGGCTTGATACCTAATTTTTTAGGTTGCTGAATAGTATTCCATTGTCTGGATGTATCACAGTTTATTTATCCATTCACGTAATAAAGGACAACTTGGTTGCTTCCAAGTTTTGGCAATTATGAATAAAGATGCTATAAACATCCATGTGCAGGGTATTTTGTGAAGATAAATTTTCAACAACTTTGGGTATGATTGCTGGATCATATGGTAACAAGAGGTTTCATGTTGTAAGAAACTACCAAACTGTTGTCTAAAGTGGCTGTACCATTCTGCATACCTACCAGCAATGAATGAGAGCTCCTGTGGCTTCACATCCTTGCCAGTGTTTGGTGTTGTCAGTGTTCCGGATTTTGGCCATTCTAATAGGTGTAGTGATACCTCATTTTTTAAATGTTTGTTTTTCTTTGATGTTTTTTCTCTCTAGTCTGTAGATTAGATAATTTCTGTTGATTTGTGTCTAATTTCACTGACTTTTTTTCTGCTGACTGTGACCAGCTGTTAAGCCCGTCAGTTTTTATTGCAGTTACTGTACTTTTCAGTTCTAGAATTTTCATTTGATTGTATTTATAGTCTCCATTTCCCTGCTGAGACTTCCTATTTGATCACTCAATTGAAAATAAATTTTTCTTTGATTTTTTTTAACATAACATTCCTTTAATTATTTGTATTCTTTGATTCTTTTAACATAACAATCCTTTAATTATTTGTATTCTGGTGATTTTTGACTAATTGTTAGACATTGTGGATAACACATTGTGGAGATTCTAGATTCTGTAACCTTCCTCTGAAGAGCCTTGATTCTTATTTAAGCGGGCAGTTCATTTACTGGCTGATCACTTTAATTTGAGTAATCTTAGTGTTTTGTATTGTTGGTGTAGATCTGTGGAAAGCCCAAGGTGTTTTCCAAGTACTCACTCTCTAAACTGTACCTTCCATACAAATACTTTTGAGGTTTGTTTTTATGCTTTATTTGAGTGAGACTAGAGTAGGTATCTCTCTAGGGCATATCCCTTATTCCCAAGATGTGGACTTTGTGGTGTGTCATCTGGATGTCAGGAGTTTTGATGAGGTGTTAATAAATCTCTCCTCTCTGGCAGGACCAGGGCTCTGACATCCCCTGCCATTGCTCTTCCCCAAGCACTGTTCAACTTCTAGTATCTTGGTTCTACTTTAAACTCCACTGCAGCTTATATCTAAAGGCTCAGGTTGCCTCATTCTGCACGTGTACAGTCCAGCTCTCAGGCATGGATTTTCAGGAGATCCCTACGTAGGTTTCTGGGGTCCCTTCTCTGCACTGCTCTCTCCTCCACAGTTTCTAACTGTGTCTACTAATCTGAATACTGATATCTGCTTCCTTAGCTCAACAGGACAGACTCCAGGTGGTCAGGAAGTTGTCTCCAGGTAGAAGGCTGGGTGCATTGTGCAGCTCACCTCATATGTTTCCCTTCTCTCACAGATCACAGACTTAATATTGCTTGTTAGCCAATGCCTGAATTCAGCTGCCTCATGTATTTTGTCCAGTTTTAGAATTTTGGCGGGCTAGTCCAGTATCAGTCATCCCAAGAAGGTTGGAAATAGAAGTTCAAGAGTCATCTCTTAATTCCTATCCTACCTAAAAAATCACATTCCCACATTGGGCAGAAACACAGGCACCATGACATTTGCTGTGAGATGTCATTACATAATCTCCACCCCATTTGTAAAAACTCAAGTAAAGATTCCTATTAAATCATTTCAAACTGAAAATCACATAGACCATGCCTAGCAGAGTATCTAGCACAAACATGGTCTTTTATGAATTATTAAATTGTTTCCTGGATAGAATAGAAAGAAAGTGGAAGAACTCACTCCTTAGAGTTATGGCTTATCTACCAATTGATTCTATGATCTTGGGCCTACAACTATATTTAACATGTTTTTGTTTGGAATCACTGGAGAAACCTCATTAAAACTAAGGAAACCTAGGAGTAAATTTATATTTCTAATTTGTCTTGATTATATCCTCTGAAAGATACTTTCTGAGATCAAGCAATATTGTTGTGGTTTTGTTACAGAATTAAACAGGTTTTAAATTTGGCAACTGGGATGATAACTTTGGAGGACTTTCCTAATTTCAGAAGGAGCTTTACTCTCATAATTACATTGAATTCATCTAGAAAGAAAAAAACCAATGATAGAAGAAAAATCTGGGTAGCAAATGGCAGTTTGGTAGTATCAAGGATGTGGGAAGAAGTCTTTCAATTAGGAAAATGATATAAATACATACTTATACGCATAATGTCATGTGAGTGACATTTCTAGAGAACAGTGTTAAGGTCTCAATGGACCAAAATGGTATACTGATGCAATATAATTATACCTTTGGATGAAACATCAAGGATGCAAAGTAGGTGGGAGGGAGACACAAGAGGGAGGAGATATGGGGATATATGTATGCGTATAGCTGATTCACTTTGTTATAAAGCAGAAACTAACATACCATTGTAAAGCAATTATACTCCAATAAAGATGTTAAAAAAAAAAAAGGATGCAAAGTAGGCTACCACACAAGATGAAACGCCATTATCTAAAAGAGACCCAGCAGATTAAAAGAGAATGCTTACCAACCTGGTTGAGTGTTCCCTCAGTGCAAAGCCTTAAGCCTGACACCTGCTCTGCTCAGTCTTTGACCTGGTGCCTCCAGCTGACTTTTCCAGAATAATCTTCTCTCATAGACAGAATAAAGTAGGAGGAAAATTAATACCTCAGGTCCCAGATCATTTTTTTTTTCTCTTTCCCCGTTCCTTCTTTAGTTATGATTCCTGTTTTTATCTGGAAAAAATACAATCCCCTTGTTTTGTTCCTCGGTCGTCACTACAAATCATCCTGCCCCCCAAGTATTTTATGCTTCAGTGCTCAAAATTTAAAATATCTTGGGTACTGAGAAGCCTGAAGAGGGCGTTTGTACTGGAGCCCTGACCTCTGATATTTCTGTTGAATAAACTGTTCCTTCATGCTTGAAGATGGATGTACATTATAGATTTCACCTGAGAAATTTCTGAAACTGGGCCTGGAACTGCCTGCATGGCTGTTCTAGACTAATGCAGAAATGGGATGTGGGGTGGCTATGCCTACAAATATCTTGCAAAGAAATAAAGGAGCAAATGATACTGTTAAAGTGGACCAACTCAATAAAGACTGGGCATTACATAAGTTCTGAATGTTACATAATTACTTTCTGTTGAGCATTTTCTCATCATTATTGTTGACTGGAAAAAAAATGCACAACCTAAAAGTTGAGAGTTATGTTTCATTCTGCGGACAAAACTGAGGACTTAAGCCTGGGACACACAGCATCTCAGATAACTCTGAAAGACTGTTGCGAAGAGGCCAAGGGAGAGCCAGGATATATAGAAGTTTTTGCAACAAAGACCAGGTAGTTGGAACATCAAAAGATTACTGTTAATTAAAGAAAACCAGATATCTCAAGTTAAGGAATTTAGTTATTTTCTATGTATGGGCAGATGCAAGAGTCTGGGCTCACCAAAATCATTCCTTTGGTATGCACCTCAGCTATATGGAGCCAGTATCCTGTGCTTTCTCATCCTGAGTCTCCTCAGGGTGCACTGTGGGGGATAGCTGTAGCAGTTGACTGCTAGATGGGGGGCATCCTGTTTCTATCCTGAGTTCCCTCAGCGCTCACCATTGGGGTGGCTGTAATGTGATGGCTTGATGGCTGCAACATCCTTTGTGTACTGATATGGCAGGCAATATTTTTCATTTACATTATATACGTAAGGCTTCCTGCGCTCACTGTCATAGTACAATGGGACAGGCTACAAGGATAAGGCCCTTCCTCACTTTCTGTGTCCATTTCTCTGGCATGGGTCATTGCCAGTAAATGTTCAAGCCTATTGTTTTTAAGCAGTGAGAAAATATAATGTTCCATATTATGAATTTCCATGTAGCCCAAATTCCTTAATTTCTCTATCCTTCTGAGGCTACCCTTTTATTTAATAACCATTCTATATATTGTGGGAAGTCCAACACATTCTCTGATTCCTCTGCAGATTCTCGAGTTGAGACTTAGTTTTTCCTAGTTTCCTTCCTCCAAACTCTTGCTTCTGACTTTTCTTGATTTCTTCTCTCCCTCGGCCATGGCTTGTACATGCTGCTCCAGGCCATTCTAGTTGCTTTGCCTCAAAATTTGGACTCACCACTCTCTTCTTCATGATGATGCTTTTGTGAATAGCAGGGTTTCATTACATTTTATTGTTTTGTAAGCATAATACAGAGGAATTCTAGCACAAGACAGGGAGTCATTTAAAGTTGAACACCAGGGCAGCACTACTGCAAAAGTTACCTGAAATCTCTACCTGGAGGAATCCTTATCGGCAGCCCTCTCACTCTGCATTTCTGAGACCTGCTCTCTAGACTCTAAGAAAGCTTTTTATTTTCAATCCCTCTTTAATGGTCTGACACTCCTTGGCCCTGCAGTGGTGGGAGGAACCCACTCCAAAATTCCTGAAACTTTGTGATGCGTAGAAATTTGGCTCTCCCTTAGGTTCACCCTCTCCATCCAGATTCTCCTGGAGTCCTTAAGAAAGCCCATTAGATGCTTTCCCAAACAAAACAGCAGTTTTCTCTTCCAGAAGAATTCTGTTGCTCTCCTAGGGCAACCAATGAAAATAGCTATCAGCTTAAAAGAATTTTTTAAGTGATAGTGATCATTTCTCTGAAAATAAATTTGCATAATATTTTGAATAAAGTGATTTGATGGGAGATTTAATAAAGTGATAGATAAGGATGGATGGCCCAGTTGTCAAGGAAGGCGATTCTAACTGAGGCAAGAAAAGTCATAGAAGAGAGTTTGTGATTTCTTTCTTTCCTTCAGTGACCTCAGTAATGCGTGGAAGACGATGAGTTAGACAGGCAGCAACAGTTGTCTACCAGCGTGCAGCTTCTCAGCCCAGAAGATAAAGTGATCTCAAAGTTGTCACTGTGGAATCAGTGTCTACAAAGCAAAGATGAAGCTTCATCTGAGGATAGGGAGGATAAGAAGGAATTTCTGGTGACTTTTCATATCCAGGAATGCAGTTGAGGCCTAGGGAGCTGAAAGGCTGCTCTCAGAGGTAAGCACACTCCCAGTGTCACCTTAGGACTCCACTCAGGAAAATGATGGCCCTGGGGGGGCAGGGGAGTAGGTTTTGCAGGCTGAGGTTTGGCTGCAGGTCATCTACATCTTCAATGTTATTTAGTAAAAATACTAAATTCAGTTTATTACATCGATTTAAATAACTGTGAATAGTGCTCTGTACTTTAGGGATCCTGGGAATGTTGGGAAAGGGAAATATATCCCACTGCAATATTCTATTAAATAAATTACCTTCAGAAACTTATGAAAATTTGCAGTGATGCTTACACAAAACATATAACTGTTAGAAATATAAAAATGTATGTATGCACTTTTAGGTATAGTCTCCTAATAAATTTCAACATTGCCTTAATAACAATGTGTTTTGTATACACTGCCTGCTTTAAAAGTAGATATAAAATAGAATGTAACAGTAAAAGATTTGTAAAAAGCCTTTTGGAATCAGAGTAGAAAAACTTTTGTCTTAGTGAAGATATGCTGTTCAATAACAGTAAAGTCATATGCATGGTTCTTGTTTTGAGTTGACTTTCTCCCATTTCTCATATCACTGATAACAAAACTTTCTACTTACAGCTTCACTTTCATATATATTGTCAGCTGAGTTACTTTTCTGTGTATTTCTACAATGTGATAAATATTTTTTTAGATTTAAAAAAAGCCAAGCAAAGCTCAAACTTTTCCAAAAGTCCACTCATAACGCATATTTAGTCTAGTTGCCTTTTCTATAACATATCACAATGTAACCTGGTATTTGAATATTGTTTTTTCAGCTAGATGGTGTTGCATAGTGGTAAAAAAAAAAAAAATAGGCAAAGAGACATACACCAGATGTTTACAGTGATTATCTTTGGTGGTGCATTGCCAGTGATTTTTCTTTGTTCCATTGTCCTTTGTTTTTGTTTTCCAAGTTTTGCACATTGACCACTGACTAAGGTTCAAGTGTAGAAAATAAAGCCATAAAAATACTAGAAGAAAACACTAGTGAGTATTTTTATAACCTTTTGTTTGGGAAGGCCTTTCTAAATATGACAGTGAAGTCAGAAACCATAAATAGAAAAACTCATACATTAAACTTCATGTATAATATTAATTCAATATGCTGAGTGATCCAATAAAGTCAACATAACTAATAACTGTTGTGGAAATATTTGCAAGATATATGACAAAAATTGACATAATTCATAAACAGTTACTATACAGCAACAAATAAGATGAACAACCCAAAAAAAAAAATGCCAAAGGACAGGAACAGGCATTTAGCAAAAGAAATGTAAATGACTTAAACCCTATGAAAAGATATATGCCCTCACTGATAAAAAAATAAATGCAAAATGAAACTCCAAGATAGTACTTTTCATTTTTCAAATTGAAAAATACTTAAAATAATGAAAATGCTTTGTGTTGACAAAATATGTAGCATGAGACACTCTTAACACCACTATTGGTAGAGTATAAATTGGTTCGATTTTCATAGGTAATAGTTTGACATAAAAATTACAGTGTTCTTAACCTTTGACTCAGCAATTCCATGTTTATGAATTTATCCTATGGTGAAAGTTTAATAAATGTGCCATGAGAGCTATTAGTGCTGACCAGTGCCTGTGCTCTTCTTTCCTTCCTGTTATGTGCCTGGACTTGCATATAGATAGAGCCATGTGGCTAGTTATTCCAATGGAATATGAATGGAAGTGATGTAGGTCACCTCCAGGCTGAAGTGATTGGGAGGGGATGTGTGAGCCTTCTCAATGGTCTCTTGATTTCCCCAACCATGGGCAGAATTCAGAGAAGGGCAAGGATCAACACAAGACTGGAGTCATAAGATGAAGGAGCTTGAGTTCCTGAATGCCTGTGTGGAACAGAGCCCATCACCACCATTGTTCACCAACCTGTATTAGGCTGTGATGTGAACAAGCAATACATTATTTTGACTTAAAAAACCTGATACATAATGATCAAGGGATCAATCCAAGAAGAAGATATAACAATTGTAAATATTTATGCACCCAACATAGGAGCACCTCAATACATAAGGCAAATACTAACAGCCATAAAAGGGGAAATTGACAGTAACGCAATCATAGTAGGCGACGTTAACACCCCACTTTCACCAATGGACAGATCATCCAAAATGAAAATAAATAAGGAAACACAAGCTTTAAATGATATATTAAACAAGATGGACTTAATTGATATTTATAGGACATTCCATCCAGAAACAACAGAATACACATTCTTGTCAAGTGCTCATGGAACATTCTCCAGGATAGATCATATCTTGGGTCACAAATCAAGCCTTGGTAAATTTAAGAAAATTGAAATCATATCAAGTATCTTTTCCGACCACAATGCTATGAGACTAGTATCAATTACAGGAAAAAATCTGTAAAAAATACAAACACATGGAGGCTAAAAAATACATTACTTAATAACCAAGAGATCACTGAAGAAATCAAAAAGAAAATCAAAAAATACCTAGGAACAAATGACAATGAAAACACGACAACCCAAAGCCTATGGGATGCAGCAAAAGCAGTTCTAAGAGGGAAGTTTAGAGCAATACAATCCTACCTGAAGAGACAAGAAACATCTCAAATAAACAACCTAACCTTACACCTAAAGCAATTAGAGAAAGATGAACAAAAAAAAAACCCCAAAGTTAGCAGAAGGAAAGAAATCATAAAGATCAGAGCAGAAACAAATGAAAAAGAAATGAAGGTAATGAAAGCAAAGATCAATAAAACTAAAAGCTGGTTCTTTGAGAAGATAAACAAAATTGATAAACCATTAGCCAGAATCATCAAGAAAAAAAGGGAGAAGACTCAAACCAATAGAATTAGAAATGAAAAAGGAGAAGTAACAACTGACACTACAGAAATACAAAGGATCATCAGAGATTACTACAAGAAACTAGATGCCAATAAAATGGACAACCTGAAAGAAATGGACAAATTCTTAGAAATGCACAACATTCCGAGACTGAACCAGGAAGAAATAGAAAATATGAACAGATAAATCACAAGCACTGAAATTGAAACTGTGATTAAAAATTTTCCAAGAAACAAAAACCCAGGACCAGATGGCTTCACAGGTGAATTCTATCAAATATTTAGAGAAGAGCTAACACCTATCTTTCTCAAACTCTTCCAAAATATAGCAGAGGGAGGAACACCCCCAAACTCATTCTACGAGGCCACCATCACCCTGATACCAAAACCAGACAAAGATGTCACAAAGAAAGAAAACTACAGGGCAATATCACTGATGAATAGAGATGCAAAACTCCTCAACAAAATACTAGCAAACAGAATCCACGAGCACATTAAAAGGATCATACACCATGATCAAGTGGGGTTTATCCCAGGAATGCAAGGATTCTTCAATATATGCAAATCAATCAATGTGATACACCATATTAACAAATTGAAAAACCATATGATCATCTCAATAGATGCAGAGAAAGCTTTTGACAAAATTCACCACCGATTTATGATAAAAACCCTCCAGAAAGTAGGCATAGAGGGAACTTTCCTCAACATAATAAAGGTCATATATGACAAACCCACAACCAACATCGTCCTCAATTGTGAAAAACTGAAACCATTTCCACTAAGATCAGGAACAACACAAGGTTGCCCACTCTCACCACTACTATTCAACATAGTTTTGGAAGTTTTAGCCACAGCAATCAGAGATGAAAAAGAAATAAAATGAATCCAAATCAGAAAAGAAGAAGTAAAGCTGTCATTGTTTGCAGATGACATGATACTGTACATAGAGAATCCTAAAGATGCTACTGGAAAACTACTAGAGCTAATCAATGAATTTGGTAAAGTAGCAGGATACAAAATTGATGCACAGAAATCTCTTGCATTCCTATACACTAATGATGAAAAATCTGGAAGAGAAATTAAGGAAACACTCCCATCACCATTGCAACAAAAAGAATAAAATACCTAGGAATAAACCTACCTAAGGAGACAAAAGACCTGTATGCAGAAAATTATAAGACACTGATGAAAGAAATTAAACATGATACAAATAGATGGAGAGATATACCATGTTCTTGGATTGGAAGAATCAACATCGTGAAAATGACTCTACTACCCAAAGCAATCTACAGATTCAATGCAATCCCTATTAAACTACCACTGGCATTTTTCACAGAACTAGAAGAAAAAATTTCACAATGTATATGGAAACACAAAAGACCCTGAATAGCCAAAGCAATCTTGAGAAAGAAAAATGGAGCTGGAGGAATCAGGCTCCCTGACTTCAGACTATACTACAAATCTAAAGTAATCAAGACAGTATGGTACTGGCACAAAAACAGAAAGATAGATCAATGGAACAGGATAGAAAGCCCAGAGATAAACCCACACACATATGGTCACCCTATTTTTGATAAAGGAGGCAAGAATATACAGTGGAGAAAAGACAGCCTCTTCAATAAGTGGTGCTGGGAAAACTGGACAGGTACATGTAAAAGTATGAAATTAGAACACTCCTTAACACCATACACAAAAATAAACTCAAAATGGATTAAAGACCTAAATGTAAGGCCAGACACTATCACACTCTTAGAAGAAAAAATAGGAAGGACACTCTATGACATAAATCACAGCAAGATCCTTTCTGACCCACCTAGAGAAATGGAAATAAAAACAAAAATAAACTAATAGGACCTAATGAAACTTAAAAGCTTTGGCACAGCAAAGGAAGCCATACACAAGACGAAAAGACAACCCTCAGAATGGGAGAAAATATTTGCAAACGAAGCAACTGACAAAGGATTAATCTCCAAAATTTACATGCAGCTCATGCAGCTCAATATCAAAAAAACAAACAACCCAATCCAAAAATGGGCAGAAGACTTAAATAGACAGTTCTCCAAAGAAGATATACAGATTGCCAACAAACACATGAAAGAATGCTCAACATCGTTAACCATTAGAGAAATGCAAATCAAAACTAGAATGAGATATCATCTCACACTGGTCAGAATGACCATCATCAAAATATCTACAAGCGGGCTTCCCTGGTGGCGCAGTGGTTGAGAGTCCGCCTACCGATGGAGGGGACACGGGATCGTGCCCCAGTCTGGAAAGATCCCACATGCCACGGACCAGCTGGCCCGTGAACCATGGCCACTGGGCCTGTGCATCCGGAGCCTGTGCTCCACAGCGGGAGGCCACAACAGTGAGAGGCCCGCGTACTGCAAAAAAAAAAAAAAAATCTACAAGCAATAAATGCTGGAGAGGGTGTGGAGAAAAGGGAACCCTCTTGCACTATTGTTGGGAATGTAAATTGATACAGCCACTATGGAGAACAGTATGGAAGTTCCTTAAAAAACTAAAAATAGAACTACCACACAACCCAGCAATCCCACTGCTGGGCATATACCCTGAGAAAACCATAACTCAAAAAGAGACATGTACCAAAATGTTCTTTGCCGCTCTATTTACGATAGGCAGGACATGGAAACAACCTAAATGTCCATCAACAGATGCATGGATAAAGAAGATGTGGCACATACATACAATGGAATATTACTCAGCCACAAAAAGAAACGAAATTGAGTAATTTGTAGTGAGGTGGTTGGACCTAGAGTCTGTCATACAGAGTGAAGTAAGCAGAAAGAGAAAAACAAATACCGTATGCTAACACATATATATGGAATCTAAGAAAAAAAAAGAAATGGTCATGAAGAACCTAGCGGCAAGACAGGAATAAAGACACAGACCTACTAGACAATCGACTTGAGGATATGGGGAGGGGGAAGGGTAAGCTGTGACAAAGTAAGAGAGTGGCATGGACATATATATATACACTACCAAACGTAAAATAGATAGCTAGTGGGAAGCAGCCTCTAGCACAGGGAGATCAGCTCAGTGCTTTGTGACCACCTAGAGGGGTGGGATAGGGAGGGTGTGAGGGAGGGAGACGCAAGAGGGAAGAGATATGGGAACATATGTATATGTATAACTGAATCACTTTGTTATACAGCAGAAACTAACACACCATTGTAAAGCAATTATACTCAAAGATGTTTAAAAAAAAAAAAAGCTGAGATGTTGAGGTTGATTGTTATATGGCTATCCTTCTCAGGCTGATATACATGCAATTTAATTGTGTTGAAATATAGCCATTGCAGCATTAAATGTAATAGCCAGCAATTAAAAATAATCTAAATGTCTACTAATAAGCTAATTGTAGAACAACATGTATAGCATAATCTCATTTTTTATGGAAATTAATTGTATAGTTTTATAAGCAGAAAGAGATAGTTAAAAAGATATGTCAATCTGCTAATGATGATATTGCTGTAGAGTGGGACTGTAGGAGACATGTTTTCCTGCTAAGTATACTTTTAATTATTTGAATATTTTATAGAGCTTCTTATTATTTTATAATCACTGAGAAATAATATTCAATAAAAAATTATGGATGTAGTTAGAGACTTATATTGCCTTGAATCCTTCCTGGAATAGGAATATAACACAGCACAGCATAGCATAACATAACATAAGATAACATAACAGTAATATAATAATATAATATATAAATATATAAAATAAATGCAAATAGTTAATAATTCTTATATGTAGAAATGGGTTTTAGATAGCAGTAGTTGAAACAAAACAAACAAAAAATGACATATGTCAAAAGGACAGTAGTGCTTATCTCCACTGGTTGAATGATAGGTAAACTTTGTTATTTTTGTTCTATGCTTTTCTGTGTTTTCCAAATATTCTGCACTGAGTATGTAATACTTTTGTAATTTGGTGGAAAGCTAAAGTGTAAATGTTGCAAATGTAAGCAGAAAATGAGAAACCTTTCAAATAAGACTACTCTTCCCTGTGTGCTAATCTGTCTTAAACCAGGGATGCATCTTCCAAAGATATAAAAGCATGAACTTGACCTTCAGCTGTCCTTATTGTACAGTTACACTCTTCTAGCTCCCACCCACTAGAATAATCTTTTAGCCCAGAATGATAGATCAGAATCTCAAGTAAGCAACAGACCTAGCTGGGTCTCCATTCAGGAAGAAGTGATTCTTTTAGGAATTCAGTAAACCTCTTTGCTTAATGGATCACCATAGTGTGGCTATTACAGAGTAGAAGATAGCAGACTGTCTGATACTTGTTAGTATCTTGCTGGCAATTGCTCGCTAATTATGCCTGATCTGAAAGAGAGAAACCAGGTAAGGCAAATCACGAACAGAACTTAAAAAGCAAACTCTCATTTCCTGTGTTCGTCAGAGTGTGACCAGTACAAGCGATGGTTCACCAAAGCCATTCCCTGAGACAGCCATGGAGCTACCTCCAAGAGTGTGATGCTATCTGAGAACCCAGAGTTAAGAGCCTTGGGAGCAGAAGCAGTGTGAGCTATTCCTTGTGTCTTCTGAAGCAAGCACCATTCAGATGTGTGCTAAACAAAAGCTGGTTACCATGCTAAAGGTGAAGATTCAAGTGTTTGAAGAACACCATGACTTAGACAAGTGAAAAAAAAGCATTCCTTGGTAGAAAACAAAATGATGTGCAGGAAGTCCACGGCAACAAGGAAAAGGAGAATCAAAATCAATGTTCAGGAGAGGGTGAAGGGAGAACTGTGACAACAAGGACAAGTTCTTCCCATAGAGGGTGAGTCTGAGCATCCCTGATCTGTGTCGTCACCTTGAGGTGCTGAGGGTGATCAGAATGACTCCTTTCTCCTCAGCAGTATTGGTGAGAAGTACCTAAAGATGGAGATAGAAGAAACCTCTTCAAAACTGGTGTCCCCAGTCAGAAAACTGTGGTTCCTCTAGGTCAGTGACTTTTTTCTCCAATATTTAATTTTGAAAAATATCAAACGTAGAAAAGTTAAAAGAATTTTATAGTAAACTCTCTTACACCTGCCATCTAGGTCCTACCATTAACATTTTACTATGTTTGTTTTATCGTGTGTGTATGTTTGTGTGTGTGTGTCCAACCTTCTATTCACCGAAAAATTTTTGGATGCATTTCAAAGTAAGCTTCAGACATCAATATACTTTTTAAATACTTCAGCATATACATCATAAACTAGAATTGAATATTGCGTTATGTTTTTTCCTTTCAGGTAAAATTTACAAAGAATGAAATGCACAACTCTTAAGTATACTGTTCAACAAACTTTGACAACTGCATTCATCTCAGTAACTCAAATGCTTAGCAAGATACAGAACATTACCATCACCCCAGAAATTTCTCTCATACCCATTGCCAGTCAAACCCTACCTCCTCTCTACCAGAGGAAAGCATTGTTTTAATTTTTTCACCATAGAACAGTTCTGCTTGTTCTGGAACATCAAATAAATGAAATCATACAGTGTGTACACTTGTATATAAGTCTTCTTTCTCTGAGCATGTTTTTGAGGTTCATCCTGTTGTCGCATGTATCAGTACCTCATCCCCTTTTATTGCCAAGTTATATTGCCATTGAATAAGTATTTGACAGTTTGTTGGTCCCCATTCTGCTATTGACAAATACCTGGGCTGTTTGCAGTTTTGGCTAGTATGAGTAAAGTTGCTGTAAACTTTCTTGTACAAGTCTTCATGTGGTCATAATACTTGCATTTTTCTTGGCTGAGTACTTGAGTGGAATTGCTGAGTGATAGACTAGGTATATGTTTAGTTTTATAAGACACTGTCAGACCTTTTTACAAAGTGCTTGCACCATTTATACTCTCACAACTAGTGTGTAAGAATTCCAGTTGCTCTACATCCTCAGCAGCATTTAGTGTTGTCAATCCTTTTCAATTTTAGCTATTTTGGAGGGTGTGTAGTGATATTTCACTGTGAATTCTAATCTGCATTTCCTAGGTCAGTGGCTTTCAAACTTTGGTGTGCTTAAGACACATCTGGAATGCTTATTAAACTATGGACTCATGGGCTCCAACTAGGGCACTTTTACTTGTATATTTTGTACTTGTATTTTTATTTGTTAAATCTGTCAAGCCAAGCCCCGCCACAGTTTCAAATTCAGTAGGTCTAGGGTAGGGCTGAGGTATCTGCGTCTTAACAAGCTCCCTGGAGATTCTGGTGAATGTGCTTCATTGACCATTTCTGAGGAGCTGGCCCTCTGGGAGCTGCCAAACAGATGTTTGATATCTGATATCAGTGTGCATTCACTTCTCTATGGCAACTAGAACTGGTATAATTTCTTCCAATGGAAGTGTTTGGGCACTTTTCATGCTTAATAAAACATTTATTCTATTTACTAAAGTTTTAATCTTAAAAAATTGAGGATTCAGTGATGAATACATTGTTTCATGTAGAGTAAGAAAATCTGGATGATCTGAACCAAATTCCAAAAGAAAGATTATTTGAGAAACTGCTCAAAAAGAGAAAAAATTCATATTTTGGGGTATCTATAATCAGGATATTATTCTCAAAAATTACCTTCTTGATCAGAGATGGAAAAAATAAGCAGTATAATTTTATTTTCATTAGTGGATTAATGTAATTGCCAGTTCTATGTTATACTAATACTGTTGTATGTGATCTAGTGAACGAAATATACACCTGAAATAGCCTAATGGCATTTGGAAGGAAAAATGTTGAAAATACATAAGCATTTTATCATTACTGCATTGAGTGCTAAGAGCGAGTGGGGAAAAAAAGGACAAAACTCCTATTAACCTAGAGACAATAATAATGTGTTATACATAGGCCTTGGCCAAAGGGTAGATGTGAATAATGAAAATAATAACTGTAATGTTGAATTTATCTAGTGCCTTTTTATCAAGAGCTGAAAGGCTTTCATGAATAATAGCTCTAATAATCTTGCAACATCTCTGTAGTTAGGCAGGGAAGAAAATTACACCATATATATATATTTTTTTCCAGTGAAGAAATTAAGGAATAGAGCCTTTTTTTTTTTAATTGGGGTATAGTTGTTTCACAATGTTGTGTTAGTTTCTACTGTACAGCAAATTGGAGTTCCCTGTGTTACACAGCAGGTTCTCATTAGTTCTCTATTTTATGCATATTAGTGTATATATGTCAATCCTAATCTCCCAATTCATCCCACCCCACCCCTTTTCCCCCTTGGTGTCCATATGTTTGTTCTCTACACCCGTGTCTCTATTTCTGCCTTGTAAACAAGTTCATCTGTATCATTTTTCTAAATATCACATATATGTGTTAATATACAATATTTGTTTTTCTCTTTCTGACTCCTTTATCGATTCGTCTGTCGATGGACATTTAGGTTGTTTCCATGTCCTGGCTATTGTAAATAGTGCTGCAATGAACATTGGGATGCATCTGTCTTTTTGAATTATGGTTTTCTCTGGGTATATGCCCAGTAGTGGGATTGCTGGGTCATATGGTAATTCTATTTTTAGTTTTCTAAGGAACCTCCATACTGTTCTCCATAGTGGCTGTATCAATTTACATTCCCACCAACAGTGCAAGAGGGTTCCCCTTTCTCCACACCCTCTCCAACATTTATTGTTTGTAGATTTTTTGATGATGCCCGTTCTAAGCTGTGTGGTGATAACTCATTGTGGTTTTGATTCACATTTCTCTAATAATTAGTGATGTCGAGCAGCTTTTCATGTGCCTCTTGGCCATCTGTATGTCTTCTTTGGAGAAATGTCTATTTAGGTCTTCTGCCCATTTTTTGATTAGGTTGTTTGTGTTTTTGATATTGACCTTCATGAGCTGTTTGTATATTTTGGAGATTAATCCTTTGTCCGTTCATTCGTTTGCAAGTGATGTCTTTTCATCTTGTTTATAGTTTCCTTTGCTGGTTAAAAGCTTTTAAGTTTCATTAGATCCCATTTGTTTATTTTTGTTTTTATTTCCATTACTCTAGGAGGTGGGTCAAAAAGATCTTGCTGTGATTTATGTCAAAGAGTGTTCTTCCTATGTTTTCCTCTAAGTTTTATAGTGTCTGGTCTTACATTTAGGTCTGTAATCCTTTTTGAGTTTATTTTTGTGTATGGTGTTAGGGAGTGTTCTAATTTCATTCTTTTACATGTAGCTGTCCAGTTTTCCCAGCACCACTTATTGAAGATACTTTTTTTCTCCACCCTATATTCTTGCCTCCTTTGTCACAGATTAGTTGACCATAGGTGAATGGGTTTATCTTTGGGCTATCTATCCTGTTCCACTGATCTGTATTTCTGATTTTGTACCAGTACCATATTGTCTTGATTACTGTAGCTTTGTAGTATAGTCTGAAGTCAGGGAGCCTGATTCCTCCAGCTCTGTTTTTCGTTCTCAAGATTGCATTGGCTATTTGGGGTCTTTTGTGTTTCCATATACATTGTGAAATGTTTTCTTCTATTTCTGTGAAAAATGCCAGTGGTAGTTTAATAGGGATTGCATTGAATCTGTAGATTGCTTTGGGTAATAGAGTCATTTTCGATGTTGATTCTTCCAATCCAAGAACATGGTATATCTCTCCATCTCTTTGTGTCATCTTTGATTACTTTCATCAGTGTCTTATATTTTTCCGAGTACACGTCTTTTACCTCCTTAGGTAGGTTTATTCCTAGGTATTTTATTCTTTTTGTTGCAATGGTGAATGGGATTGTTTCCTTAATTTCTCTTTCTGATCTTTCATTGTTAGTAGTATATAGGAATGCAAGAAATTTCTGTGCACTAATTTTGTATCCTGCAACCAAATTACCAGGTTCATTGATTAGCTCCAGTAGTTTTCCCGTGGCATCTTTAGGATTTTCTATGTATAGTATCATGTCATCTGCAGTGATAGTTTTACTTCTTTTCCAATTTTTATTCCTTTTATTTCTTTTTCTTCTCTGATTGCCATGGCTAGGACTTCCAAAACTATGTTGAATAATAGTGGTGAGAGTGGACATCCTTGTCTTGTTCCTGATCTTAGAGGAAATGCTTTCAGTTTTTCACCATTGAGAATGATGTTTGCTGTGGGTTTGTCATATATGGCCTTTATTATGATGAGGAAGGTTCCCTCTATGCCCATTTTCTGGAGAGTTTTTATCATAATTGGATGTTGAATTTTGTCAAAAGCTTTTTCTGCACCTTTTGAGATGATCATATGGTTTTTATTCCTCAGTTTGCTAATATGGTGTATCACATTGATTGATTTGTATATATTGAAGAATCCTTGCATCCCTTGGATAAATCCCACTTGATCATGGTGTATGATCCTTTTAATGTGTTGTTGGATTCTGTTTGCTAGTATTTTGTTGAGGATTTTTGCATCTATATTCATCAGTGATATTGGTCTGTAATTTTCTTTTTTTTGTTGTTGTTATATCTTTGTCTGGTTTTGGTATCAGGGTGATGGTGGCCTCGTAGAATGAGTTTGGGAGTGTTCTTTCCTCTGCAATTTTTTGGAAGAATTTGAGAATGATGGGTGTTAGCTCTTCTCTGAATGTTTGATAGAAGTCACCTGTGAAGCCATTTGGTCCTGGACTTTTGTTTGTTGGAAGATTTTTAATCACAATTTCAATTTCATTACTTGTGATTGGTCTGTTCATATTTTCTGTTTCTTCCTGGTTCAATCTTGGAAGGTTATACCTTTCTAAGAATTTGTCCATTTTATTGGCAGAGTGTTGCTTGTAGTAGTCTCTTGTGATGCTTTGTATTTCTGCAGTGTCCATTGGAATTCTCCATTTTTAATTCTAATTTTATTGATTTGAGTCCTCCTCCTCTTTTTCTTGATGGGTCTGGCTAAACGTTTATTAATTTTGTTTATCTTCTCAAAGAACCAGCTTTTAGTTTTATTGCTCTTTGCTATTGTTTTCTTTGTTTCTGTTTCATTTATTTCTGCTCTGATCTTTGTGATTATTTTCCTTTTACTAACTGTGGGCTTTTTTTGTTGTTCTTCTTCTTTCTCTAGTTCCTTTAGATATAAGGTTAGATTGTTTATTTGAGATTTTTCTTGTTTCTTGAGGTAGGCTTGTATAGCTATAAACTTCCCTGTTAGAACTGCTTTTGCTGCATCCCATAGGTTTTGGATTGTCGTGTTTTCTTTGTCATTTGTCTCTAGGTATTTTTAAATTTTCTCTTTGATTTCTTCAGTGATCTCTTTGTTATTTAGTAGCGTATTGTTTAGCCTCCATATGTTTGTGTTTTTTACAGTTTTTTTCCTGTAATTGATTGCTAATCTCCTAGCATTGTTGTCAGAAAAGATGCTTGATACAATTTCAATTTTCTTAAATTTACCAAGGCTTGATTTGTGACCCAAGATGTGATCTATCCTGGAGAATGTTCCATGTGCACTTGAGAAGAAAGTGTAATTTGCTGTTTTCAGATGGAATGTCCTATAAATATCAATTAAATCTATCTGGTCTGTTGTGTCATTTAAAACTTGTGTTTCTTTATTGATTTTCTGTCTAGATGATCTGTCCATTGGCATAAGTGAGGTGTTAATGTCCCCTACTATTTTTGTGTTACTGTCAATTGCCCCTTTTATAGCTGTTAATATTTGCCTTATGTATTGAGGTGCTCCTGTGTTGGGTGCACATATATTTATAATTGTTATATCTTCTTCTTTGATTGATCCCTTGATCATTAATTAGTGTCCTTCCTTGTCTCTTGTAACATTCTTTATGTTAAAGTCTCTTTTATCGGATATGAGTATTGTTACTCCAGCTTTCTTTTGATTTCCATTTGCATGGAGTATCTTTTTCCATCTCCTCACTTTCAGTCTGTATGTGTCCCTAGGTCTGAAGTGGGTCTCTTGTAGACAACATATATACGGGTCTTGTTTTTGTAGCCATTCAGCCAGTCTGTGTCTTTTGGTTGCAGCATTTAATCCATTCACATTCAAGGTAATTAACCATATGTATGTTCCTGTTAACCATTTTCTTAATTGTTTTGGGTTTGTTTTTGTAGGTCTTTTTCTTCTCTTGTATTTCCCACTAGAGAAATTCCTTTAACATTTGTTGTAGAGCTGGTTTGGTGATGCTGAATCCTCTTAGCTTTTGCTTGTCTGTAAAACTTTTGATTTCTCCATCGAATCTGAATGAGATCCTTGCTGGGTAGAGTAATCTTGGTTGTAGGTTTTTCCCTTTCATCACTTTAAATATATCCTGCCACTCCCTTCTGGCCTGCAGAGTTTCTGCTGAAAAATCCACTGATAACCTTATGGGGATTCCCTTGTATACTATTTGTTGCTTCTCCCTTGCTCCTTTTAATATTTTTTCTTTGTTTTTAATTTTTGGTAGTTTGATTAATATGTGTCTTGGCGTGTTTCTTCTTGGGTTTATCTTGTATGGGACACCCTGCGCTTCCTGGACTTGATTGACTCTTTCCTTTCCCACGTTAGGGAAAGGAATCTCTTCAAATACTTTCTCAGACCCTTTCTCTTTCTCTTCATCTGCTGATACCCCTATAAGTGGAATGTTTATGTATTTAATGCTGTCCCAGTGGTCTCTGAGGCTACATCGGTTCTTTTCATTCTTTTTCTTTATTCTGCTCTGTGGCAGTTATTTCCAGCATCCTATCTCCCAGCTCACTTATCCATTCTTCTGCCTCAGTTATTCTGCTATTGATTTCTTCTAGTGTATTTTTAATTTCAGTTATTGTGTTGTTTATCTCTGTTTGTTTGCTCTTTAGTACTTCTAAGTCATTGTTAAACGTTTCTTGTATTTTCTCCATTCTATTTCCGAGATTTTGGATCATCTTTTCTGTCATTACTCTGAATTCTTTTTCGGGTAGACTGCCTGTTTCCTCTTCATTTGCTAGGTCTGGTGGGTTTTTACTTTGCTCCTTCATCTGCTGCATATTTCTCTGTCTTTTCATTTTGTTTAACTTACTGTGTTTGTTGTCTCCTTTCTGTGGGCTTCAGGGTTGTAGTTCCTCTTACTTCTCGTGTCTGCCCCCAGTGGGTGAGGTTGGTCCAGTGGCTTGTGTAGGCGTCCTGGTGGGGGGGACTGGTGCCTGTGTCTGGTGGTGTGTTTTGGGGTGTCTGGGAGCTCAGTATGACTTTAGGCAGCCTGTCTGCTAATGGGTGGGGTTGTGTTCCTATGTTGCTAGTTGTTTGGTGTGAGGCATCCAGCACTGCAGCTTTCTGGCTGTTTGGTGGGTCCAGGTCTTAGTGTTGAAATGGGGACTTTTGGGAGAACTCTCACCGATTCATATTCCATGCAGTTAGGAGTTCTCTGGTGGTCCAACATCCTGGACTCCGCTCTCGCACCTCAGAGGCTCAGGCCCGACGCCTGGCCAGAGCACCAAGACCCCACAAGGCTCACAGCATGGAGGAAAAGGAAGAAAAAAGAAAAAGAAAAAACAAACAGATAAACAAAACCTGAAGACAAATGGTAAAAGCAAAACTAAACAGACAAAAACACACAAAGAAACACACACACACACTCACAAAAAGGAAAATAAAAAAGAGAGAAAACAAAAAAGAAGAGAGCGACCAAAGCAATAAACAAACACAAAAATGAAAACTGACCCTAAAAAGTCCAAAGTCCGCAGTTGCCCCCAATATCCATAGCCTCATTGTGGGAACATTCCTTATCTATTCAGATATTCCACAGATGCAGTGTTTACCAAGCCAATTGCGGGGATTTAATCCACTGCTCCTGCAGCTGCACCAAGAGAATTCCCTTCCTCTTCTTTGGTCGCACTGCCCCTGGAGCTCAGCTTTGGTTTTGGCCCCGCCTCTGCATGTAAGCCACTCTCTGGAGTTTTTTCCCTGCCCAGACAAGAGGGGGCAAAAGCCAGGGATAGAGCCTTTCATGCAAGGATAAGTATAAAGACAAGACCAAAGATAAGAATAGAACTAAGGATGGCCCCAGGCTCATAACTTTGTCTACTATGTTCCAGTTCCCAAGGCCTGCTTGGTAGATTCATTCATTCCCACAATACATCTTGGGTTGCAAAACATGTACCATGTTGAACACACAGATGGGGCTTCTTTTTTTTTCAATTTTTATTTTATATTGGAGTATAGTTGATTTTCAATGTTGTGTTAGTTTCAGGTGTACAGCATAGTGATTCAGTTATATATATACATATACCTATTCTTTTTCTAATTCTTTTCCCATTTAGGTTATTATAGAATATTGAGCAAAGTTCCCTGTGCTATACAGTAGATCCTTGTTGGTTATCTATTTTAAATATAGTAGTGTATATATGTCAATCCCAAATTCCCCATTTACAGATGGGATTCTTAGATTTAACTGGACATAAGAAAACAATAGCACTGGTCTGCATTTGAAGAATGTCGACAGGCAGATTGCTTCTCTTGAATTATCTAGTTAATTTTCTTTTTCTTTAAATAAACTCTGACTAGAGAGTAAGGAGAGTAAAGCAAAAGCAATCTCATTTTAGTTCTCAGAGTTTACAGATAAGTATCTTAATTGAACACAAAGCTCAAACTCCCCATTTCTGCCTCGAGGGATTTCTTCCCCTTCCTCCAAAAATGAACGTGTGTCTGTCTCCTTAAGGATTTGTCTGGCCTGGTGGGTAAGCAGGCCACTGAAGGATGCAAGACATCACAGCTGCCTTTGCAAAGGCACTCAGCCTACTTCTTGAAGCT
Organism: Pseudorca crassidens; assembly: GCF_039906515.1. NCBI lineage: Eukaryota > Metazoa > Chordata > Mammalia > Artiodactyla > Delphinidae > Pseudorca > Pseudorca crassidens. The sequence goes on along the minus strand of NC_090296.1, from coordinate 62,992,726 downwards.
TCCTCAACTCTCAGACACCTGCGGCTCTGGATTCATTATACCTAGACATTCCAAGAAGATACACCAAGAAGAATTCTCCCTAGCTCTCTGAGAAGAGAAACCCCTTTAGGTGTTTGATTTGTCAAGACATCATTTTACAGATATGCTGTATTTACAGGCATCTGTGGAAATGTTTGTCATTATTATGAAAATTCCTTTCAGCAGGTGGGGAAGTGTGTGCAGTTTAAAGATGAACATCTCTCCTGTTTGAAACCCTTGACAGCACCTCTTTTTCCAGTAGGAATCTCTAGCTCTCTTTTTTCTACCTCACCTCCATAATTTTTGCTACCTTGACTATTCTTTCCTTTTCTTGCTTCAGATTTAATTTAGCCAGTTTTCCAACCAAGTTTAGGAAGTATCATGTTAGCTTTGGGCCATGCAATTTCCTTTCCTAGGTAGAAACAGGAACATTTGATCTCCATCTTCATTATACAGCCTTTTGGGGTTCTTCCTTTTATTCTATGCTTAAATCATCTTTGTTGCTCAATATTGAACCTCTACCCAGGTCCCCTTGACCCCCTTAAGATAGAGACTAGAAAGACATTACGCCTCCCTTGCCAGGGTCTGTTTTCCAACATTAAATATTAATATTGATTTTGGTTCAGAGTTTACCAGTCACAAGTCAATTAATATTCACCAAAATGGAAGCCATTTTTAAGGTACAGCCCAGCACCTCCTTCTCTTCCATCTCACCTACTTTAATTTCAACTTGCTGCCTATTGGTCATTAACCCTTTAAGAAAGAATAGAGTCAGTGCTTTCTTGTTCAATCATATTTGACTTTCAATGTAAAATGAACCATTTAGTGAACAAATGGGGAGGGAAACATTAAAAGCAAAAGCTATTAAAGAATTATAGACTTAAGAAGCCTCACAGTACCTGTGCATTTTGCTCTGTAGTTGGGGAACCTGTAAAATTGTACACACATGAGGAGAAAACTTTTCACCCAGCATGCCCTGATTTAACAGTGTAACTCACAGTAATTTAAAGTATGGACCTTGATTGTTAGGGCACGTTTTGTTGTTATCCTCTCTTTCTAAATAGGACAGGGTTTAAAAATATGCTACTGTGCATACACAATAGCTGCTTTTCACTTACACTTTTATCTCTGCAGAAATTATTCTCTCAGGCAAGAGATTAAAATAAATGCATAACAACTTTTTAGAATTGCTAATCCAGGCAAACTCCTCAGAGAAAATTCAGCCTTTAAAAAGTCATCTCAAACCTTGATGTAAACAATAAACACTAATAAAATTTATTTCTTCCTACAATGGACAATGGTGAAAATTAGGCATATGAATTTTTCCTTAAGGAGCCATGTTGGTACTGGGAAAAGCCAATGTATGCATTTCTGTTTTATATGGTACTAAGAAGGTTGAATTTATCTGTGTGCATTTTGTTTCTGTACAAAAACAGGGATCAGATACGGTTGATGTTTTGAGTCAAGTGGATAAAGGGAAGGAAGATAAGATGGGTGTAGGCTGGTGCTGTTGGAGAGGAGTTCTCTGAGTCCTGAGGCTGGCATTGGGTCCTGGTTCTGCCTATGGCTGTGGACAGGTCACTTTTTTTATAGGGTTGGTTGGGAAGCAGGGAAAGGGGATACTTTGTGCCAAGAACCATGCTAGAAACTTCAGCTCTGTCATCTCCTTTTGACCTTGACTTCCCATTTTTTGACAGGAAGAAACATGGGCTCAGGGAACATGTGACTTGTTCAGGGTTCCTCAGCAGGAAGCCATTTGCTTTGCTAGGACTGTAATAGTTAATACTTGATTTTTTGTGTTTTTTCCCTTAGCTCTGTTGCTCTTTCCACCTTCTGTTGGTGCCTTGATCTTTGCTTGAGGGCATCTTCACCCAGGCTTAGTCACTAGTGAGTTGAAGCTCTAGATGTAAAGCCTAGACTGGGATTCCTTCTGTCTGCAATTTCCTTTTTGTCTCTTCTTTGGGCCCTGCCCAGACTTGCCTAATATAATAACCCAGGTTATCCCTAGTCTTTCCTTTCCTAATACCACCTTGTCTTGTCTCCTAAAGATGTTCCTCTCTGAGAGTCATGGCTTCACACAAAAGTCATGGCTTCACACATGGCTTCACACAGTCCATGCCCTGATGTCCACATGATGCGCTCCATCCACTATTTAAAACCAACAAAATCTCAAGGGTAGAGGAAACCATCAGGGTAGTTTTAGGTCCATTTCAAAGAGTATCATAGGATGATAGAGTATTTCTAGAACTGGATGTGACCATGGAGAAGACGTAATTACTACTCATTTTATAAATGAAGAAACTGAGGTTCTGACTTGCCCAAGGTCATAAAATAACCAACCAAAAATGCTGAGACTTGAACCTCAGTCCTCTGTTCCCAATCTGGGCCTCTTTCTACCACACCAGACAGTAGTTAAAGCATTAAAGACAGCTTCTATTGTCCCTTAAAAATCCCAGTACCATCTCCTTTTACAAATTAAAAAAATGGAACTCCACGTTAACTTTTTTTTTTTTTTTTTTTGCGATACGCGGGCCTCTCACTGTTGTGGCCTCTCCCTTTGCGAAGCACAGGCTCTGGACGCGCAGGCTCAGCGGCCATGGCTCACGGGCCAGCCGCTCCGCCACATGTGGGATCCTCCCGGACCGGGGCATGAACCCGCGTCCCCTGCATCGGCAGGCGGACTCTCAACCACTGCGCCATCAGGGAAGCCCCACATTAACATTTTATTCTGAACTCTGTTCCCCTTTTTGCACTGCTACTGGCATTGGCTCTTGAATGTCAAAATCTTTTTTACTTTTGTGGTGAGAAGAATGTGCTGAACCCGAAGTCCACAGAGCTATATAATTTGCTGCATGTTATTCTTCTCTTTAAGATGACTTTCCGTGGGCCCATTTCCCTGATCATATAATCCAAGCTAAATTATTTCTCCCTGAGATACTGTACCAGGTGCACCTGTACAGTGCCACCCACCCCAATATCTTCTAGCCCAGTAGTTCTCAAACTTTGGTGTGCATAAGAATTACCTGGACGGCTTGTTAAAACACAGAGAGCTGGGCCACAACTAGCTTCTGATTCAGTGGATCTGCTGTGGGGCAGAGAATTTGCTTTTTTAACAAGTTCCCAGATGCCACAGCTGCTGGTCCAGGGCCACACTTTGAGAACCACTGTTCTACCTGAACAGACTCCCCACAAGCTCTCAGCTCAGAAGCAGTGGTAGACCTTCCTTTGGGAAGGAGTGGCCTCTGATTGATCCAGAGGTAGATATATAAGAGAGGGGATTAGCCAATGATTAGCAAGAGGAGAATAGGGTCTGGACACCAAGAGAAAGGTGAGAGAGAGAGAGTGATCAAGCACACCTGAGGGGCTTTCATGAAATGAAATGAACCCACCCTACCTAGAAATGATAATTATCGTTTTTCAGGTTAATGGTGTTAGTTCTCTGCACTGCGTATATTTGTTGCTATTGGAACCCACCCAGGGCTGGAGATGTGGGTTCTTTAAGGAATCTTTTTCACATCTCCTTTTTCACTCTTACTGTGAAAGGGGTAGAAGTGGTAACATGGGTTCCAAGAGCCCAGCTACAGAATTTGTATATAGGAAGGGCTTCAGGGTGACAGTCTGAATAGAACTGGGACAACAAGAGGGGTTTGCTATGAAGTATTTGGTTAGAAAGAGACTTTTTATTTCGATTGTTTGCCTAATAGGTGTGACTTAGAAGTGCTCATGGAAATTACAGGTGGATGGATAAAGAATAAGCCCCAGTTGACACCTGGGCACTGCCATTTGTTTCTAGCAGGGAAAACAGCTTCAAATATCTACCCTTGCCTTTTACCTCAGAAGTTACCGTTCCTGCAGAGCATCTGCTGCCATCCCACACTGGGGTCCTCCTACTCCAGAGGCCCTGCACAGGCTCTCTGTGATGTACCTCTCCTGAAGGCAAACAATATGAATAGCCCGTTACTATGGAGGACCTCATTTGTAATGGATCTTTAGGGATGGATATAATCTTATAAATCTCTTGGTCAGTCTAGGGATATTCTCAGTTTTTCTTATTAACACAGGGATGACCAGATTGTCATAAGGAGATTTCCACCACTGATGGTGATCTTGAAGATTTTAAAAAGAGACTCAACAGTCAATATTGGTAAAGGTGCAGAGAGACAGGGGCCGCTGTCACCTTCTGAAATGGTCCACGTTCTGTCTATGGAATGTGCATCTCTTTAAATAAACTCGCTTTCACTTAAAAAAAAATGGTATGGTGGGACAGGCACTTTCACATCTTGTATAGTGATAGGACTTTTCTGGAAATCCATTTGACAATATATATTATCAAGAGTCTAAAAAGTTTCTGTTCTTTGGCTTAGTAATTTCATTTCCAGGAATCTACCCTAAGGAGGCAAACTGTGATTCAGACATAGGTTGATGTCAAAGATGTTCCTCACCACCTTATTGACAAAAGTTGTGGTTGATGTGGTGGATTAAGGCTCAGCGTCCTTCCAAGCTTATTTTTGTTGGCCTCTCTGCTCTGCAGGGCCTGGAAAGCTAAAATCAACACAGCCTAGCATTCCTTACATATAGGATCCACATGCAAATCAGGTAGACACACTCACATGATATATAGAGAGTGAAAGTGAAGCAGAGTTCATTTTCCTGTTGACCCAGGGTTTTGTTGTTGTTGCTTGGTTTTTTGGTTTTTTGGTTTTGTTTTTGGCAAACATGGTGGTGGAAACACCAGGTTTTCCTGAAGAAGAACCCAGTGTCCATCACTCATTTGGGGAGTATCAAGAGAGGCTGTGGCAGTGGTGGCAATAGTCCTGCTTCCTGGATCACAGCCAGGGCAGTGTGAAGTCAGCAGTCCCAGCAGGGGGTCTCCTGCTTTCCCACATGCATTGGTGGTTCTAGGAATCATTCCTGGGATCCAGGCTAGAGTCCACTCTTTCAAATCTATGCAGTTTTACAGGCTCCTAATTCCCTGTATCAAGTGCCTTTTTGCCTAACAGAGGCTTCTGTCTCCTGACTCTTAAGATTAGGACTGACTAAAATCTCCAGTAATAATGAAAGGTTAAATATCTTGCAGTGCATGCCTCTGATAAAACATCTTGCAGATATTAAAAATAATGTTCTGAAAGGAAGTGTAATGATATGGATGTTTATACCATGGGAGAAATAGAGGAATGAGATTTTAAAAGGAAAAGAACACCTGCTGATGAAACATGATCTCAAAGACTGGGAGGAAATTGACTCCAAAATGCTAACAGTAGTTACCTCTGAGTAATAGGAATATGGGTGATTTTTATTTTATTTGTTATACTTTCTTCTATTCTCCAAGTTTAACAATAAGCCTTATTACTTATGTAGCCAGAAGGAAATAAAAATAATAAATGTCAGGGACTTTAAGATAAACTAGTTGCTAACTCATAATGATGTACATTTTTAAAGTGTCAGATATACTTGTTGGGCAAGCTTATTCAGAAGCCATTAGTTGGAACTTTTTGTACACTAGTTTTATGGCAACCATCATTTCTTTCCTATACTGATTTACTCCTTATGTTTCATAAAATGTGCTTATTAAGACCATGTTACAATAAATTTCATTTTTATTTGAAAATGGTATTTGGTTGACGTCCAAAAGGACTTCGCATCAATATATTTAAAAGCATTCTCCTTTGCTTTCTATCCTGTATAAAGAATAAAAATAGAGGTACTAGGTAGCAGGTAATAGAAGGTACTAGTGTTCAACTTAATAAAGATAGAATCAGTTGACACTCCCATTTATGTCAAAGCCATAACTGTGATATACAGACTGACTTCATTTGACAGGGAAGTAATTATGCTTTTATTCCTAATCTCAGCTTTAGAATTAATGTTGTGAGCATGATATGTTGAACTAGATATTAAAGTTCTGATTAGTCTGTCATCAGAGAATCATAGATTTTAATCTCAAAATTTTGTCATGCACATTGCTCTATTTAAACTGTTTCCAGCAGATGAAAACTCAGCCTGTTGAGCACCAACAATGAAGGTTGTTCTACCTTCTTGGGTAATTTATTTCTATTCCAGTTATGAAAATTACTTCTTTAATTTCTTATTCCACTGTTTCAACTTATTTCATTTTGACCTAGCTTTAATATTGGTGGAGAATAATGATCTACATGTACTTTTTTAATTTTTAAAATTTATGTTTCAATTACCCTTTGATCTTCCATACCCCAGGCTAGGAAACCTCAGTTTCTATCACTCTTTTTGTTACTGACACTCTCGCATCCAGTGAACTCCAACTGGGTCCTTCCCTTGCCTGGTGCTGTTAAGGTCAATTGAATAAGACCACGTTCAGCAAAGCAGAGGAGAAAGTTTATTCGTTGATCAAGGAATGGAGAAGGGAGAGCTTGTGCTCTAAAGACACCTTTTCCCCAAAGGGAGGAAAGTGGGGGACTCTTAAGGGGTAAGAGGCAGGTGCATCATCAGAAACTGGGGAAAGGTATGGAGATTTCCAAGAACAGCTGGGGCATGCGCAGTCCCTCAGGCTCCTTTGCACACGGTACTAATTGTGCCTAGCAAGGTGCAAGTCCCCACTTTGGGTGGAGATCTTAGCATGGTAATGAAGCAAAGGCAACTTTTGGACACTTCTAGGTTTCCTCTGCCAGGCACTGCTCTTGCAGTTAGGCTGGAACTGGTTCAGGGCGGTTGACTGTTGCATTTCCTTTGAGGTATAACTGAAAAACATCTTCAACAAACATCAAGTGTTTTGGAATAAGAATAGAAATAGGTTAAAGCAGAGATCTTACAGCTCCTTGGGGTACGTATGGGTGACATTTTCACATTTTTTTCCCCATTGTTTTCACAGTCCGTGGGGCATGCCCCTATTGTATCCCGTCCCCAACAGAAAAATACATGAAGGTATGAAGGACCAGGTTCCTTCTGTCAGTCAGTGCTCTGCCAGGACATGACAAAATACCCTTGAACTCTTTGTGGATCAGGAGAGGAGGAATAGGTGCTGGAGCCCTTTCTTTGTTTCCTCCTTGACGTGAAATAGGGGAGGGATATGATAAAGGAGAAAGTAAGATTTCCAAGTAGACCAGAAAAAGAGCTATCTTTGACAGGCTAGAAGAGAGGAAAAGAAACCAAGTCAGCTACGTAGATCCATAGCTAAACCCTGGTTATCGTGGGTTCAGAAATGTGTGCCATGTGAATACGCCCAGTACCACAGTCCTCTGTTCTCCGTAGTGGAGGCTTGACTCCTAGGATTTAAAATGATGGCATATTTTGAGGCAGTTTTGCTGAGAGTGGGGACCTCTCTGCTGCCATCTTTCTTCCTGGAATGATTCCTCACAGATTCTTTGATGTTGGTCTCCTGAAGGTCTTTACCAAGTCTGGGAACACTTTGCTAATAGGTGCCAATAAATCTGACTACAAAGGAGGGAGAAGGCATGTTGCTTGGGATAATCAAGGGAGGTTTCATGGAAAAGAAAGGTTTGAGTTGGGCTCCAAGCAAATGGGTATGTGATTTGACCGTTGAATACTGGGGAAGATGGTGACTTGCATGAGCACTGGCAATGATCAGCTAATGATCAGCTAATAATGATAGAGACAGACTGTAGGTCATGTCTTCCTAGACAGGTGAAGGAAGACCCCTTCTATGTGAAGATCCCACCAGTTTGTTGGTGAAGGATTTAATCATATCTTTAATAGGTTAATGAAATTGTCAACTTCTTTTATTTTTCAAATATAAATTTTAGAAGATCTCATTTTGTTAATACAAAGAGAATAACACTTTTAAAATGTGGAAATTCAATTCTATAATTTTATTGGCTTATCTCTAAAATCCTACTGTTCTCCTATACTCTTTTTGTAAAACAAGATAGTCTACTATGAATCATGATTTGACGAAATGCCTTAGTGTTGTTAATAAAGAAATGAGCAAACTGAGGTGGTGAAATGAAGGTGAAATCTATCCCTTAAAGAATAATGAGACAAGAGGAACAAATACAGCTGGAGCTGCCATGTGTCGAGCAGTGATTCTGTGACACACCACATGGTGATGAGAGTAAGAACTGGCTGCCAGTTTTTACAGAAGAAAGCATGAAGTGGATGTCAGATAAAGACTAATCTATGAATTTGGAAGGGGTAAAAAACCATGAGCTTAATTCAGAGCTCATGGTCTGGATTATAAATACCCCCCGACAGAATTATGTGGTAACAAAATACGGAGACTGGCTTTTCTTACATAATCTTTAACCCTCTTATTTCCAACAAGAGTTAGTGCAGCATACCCTTCTAGAATTTTCCTATGAATTCCAGAGCAAATTTGTCAGAAGAGTTCAGAAGTTGAGACAGGAGGGAAATGTCACCTCTCCAATGTGTTTTCTGAAATTCATGAACCTTAAGTTATCTGGACTGTGGTTTCTGTTTTTTATGGGCAGGCACATCAGTGTTTTGGACAACACTGGTGATTTGCAGTGACAGCTAAAAATACAGCTGAAAAAAGTAGATAGGAAAAGTACTTAATGTTTGTGGTAAATGGAATCTAAATCATCCTTTCGATGAAAGCACCACAGTTTCGTGTTTTTGAAGGAACAAAGACAATGCACTCTAAGCTTAGACAAATGAGTTTACCTAGGGAAAATCGCAAGCAAGCAGTCAAAGCCTGATATTGTTTGTTTCTTGTAGACTGAGCAAACTATTCTCTAAAAACAAGTTAAACTTGCCCTTAACAAGAACTTAGAGTACTTGGGGTCTATACCAGGTCAATATCAGGTGTCCCTCCAAACATCCCTTGGTGCCACTGTCAGAGTCAGAATTTGGGGCTGGATAGACTATTGTTTCTGACTAACAAGAATGGTCTCATGAGTCCTTGTTTGAATGAAGGAAATCCAGCAGGAGAATCTGGTCAAAATGTGGGAAGGACAGACATGATACACATCCCCGTTGGAGTTCTGTCCTCATTCCTGGCCGAGGATGCTAACAGCAGAATCCTACTATATCCTCTCTGAAGTTGCAGGTGTGTACCCTCCATGTAGCACCAGGTATCTCTGTTCTCTTTCTTTCACAGTTAAGGAGAAAGGACGAGAACCCATCAGAGAGTACATGTTATTACAACAAATCTGGATTTCAGTTCTGCAAATGCTTTCTTTTATAATATTCTATCTACTGTTCTACTCACCGCCTCCCTACGCCCCCAAACTTCTCATATAGAACTGAAGTTGCATTTACAAACGTGGTGACAGAAGGACTGGACCAAAAAATTTAGGAATCCACCATCTGTAAGACTAGTACCTCACATATAGGTGATGCTCAAGAAACACTTATTCAGTGAATGAATGAATGGATCCTATTTGCAAGATACATGAAATGTGCCCCCAAGGAGCCAGAGACCAGGCTTCTGGGTTTCCGTAGTTCACGTAGTTCTGTTACTTTCTGGTGGGGACTGGCAGTGTCACATTCCTTAGAGTAGCTTTGCTACTTTGCAGGCAGCACACAACTACTTTGAGGAAGAATTTCATTTGGGGCAGTAAACACCAACTGTTATTATAGCCTGGTGCAGAGCTCCACAGAAACAGATTCATCTGATTTTTTTTTAAGCAGTCTATCATCTAAATATTGGCCAGCCCCAGAGCACCATGTTTTAGGTTTGGGTTCACTACAGATATTCTTTGGCAAGGATGGTTTATTTACATTTTGTCTTCATATCATTATGCATTATGGTTTGTGAGGCAGTGAATTCAAATTATAAATGAGCAAAATAAGTGAAACATGTATAAGTGAATAACATTCTGGTTCTCCAACTCCTGAGTGAAATGTTAAATGCAGTGTCCAGGGCCCTATATCTCCTTGCCCCTGACCCAAGATTCTTATTCAGCCTTGGGTTAATGCCCAGGAATCTGCATTTTAATGAATGCAAGTGCTCGATGCAAAAGGTCCATTGATCTTACTTTAAGAAGCATTGGTTGCATGAGTCTTGTAAAACATGTGAAAAAGAAAATTTTAATTGTTAGTAAACTTTGCATAGTAATAGCTGACAGTTATTGAGCAGCTTCTGCCCCAGACTCACGATTTAGGTCACCTTATTACCCCACTTTCCAGATGAGGAAACTGAGACATGGAGAGATGAGTTGATAGCAGAGCCAGGACTCAGCACAAAGTGGTCTGATCCACTGTCCACTCTCTTGACCGTACGTTATCCTGCCTCTCCCATTTCTACTCAGCTTTCAGTAGATACTCACGAAGTGGTAACTTGATGCTTCCAGGAATTCTACCTAGCACTGTCGTCTCTGTTATTATTCAGGTTAAATACAGATGGAAAGTCCTCAAAGAATGTGAAATGGAGTTGTGGTGTTAGAGCCCTGTGGGGCACCAACAGGCAGGGCCGTAACATAGCACACACTTCTAGATTATAAGCTGACCCCCAGCAGGTGGAAACATGGGTATGAGCCAGTCTACTGCTTTTCCATTTTTTGATTTATACATTGATTAAAGTTTTAGCCAATTCAGGAGGAAAAAAGTCACTTGGCTGGGGTGTTATCGTTCAGATTGTTTGGAATTGAACTAGTTGGCTTTGAACATTAGTGCTGCTGAAACAAATATAGATGAAACTTTGGTTGATTGACGGAATTCCGACTACATTAATCAGACATTTGAGCATTATGAAAACAGTCATTTTCCTTTAACAGTTACTTATTGCCCTCCAAATGGATAAACTAATATGAAAGTAACAACTGAGACGTCACGAGAGGCTGCGATAGGTAACATAAATACATATGCTATTATGGTATAGACAAAAAGAATGACCGATTCACACATTAAAAAGGATTTTACCAATTTATTTACAGTTCACTTTTCAATCTTTAACTTTTTTAAAAATTAAAGCATGTGGATTACTTAAAAAAACTCTCAGACTTCTCCCTTATTTCCTGATGTGTTTTCTTTCCACTCTTTCTTTCTCCCTTCTCTCTTTTCTTTCTCTGTAACTGCTGGCACTTTAATGTAGAAAATACACTCATTCATCTTATCTTCTAACGAGCTTTGATTGTACAGTGTAAGAAAACCTGTAGTCTGGAGAGGAGTGTTAATGTTGGATTCTAAGAGCCCCAGCATTTGTACTTTTGACTCTATCATCTTTTATCATGTAACAAAAGACATAAAAACCAACAGAACGCACTATCTACAGAAAATACCTATAATTGTTTTTTTAACCCAAGAGTTGACCCCTTTACATGTAATTTCAGGCTTAAAATAAGATCAAAGGCCACAGTTTGGGTTGTGTCTGCACAGTGACCTCCCCCACCGTCTGAGCTCCCTAAGGAAAGCACCAGTTTTTTTCATTACCATCTCCTCATGCCCAGCAAGCTGCTGGCACAGCGTATCTGAGGATGAATTGTTTGTACTATGAGGAACTTGGGAGGTTTGGGCAGTAATGTCTTACATTGTTGAAATGGAACTTTTGCACCTGTGATGTGCTATCTTTTTAGAGTCAGTGTGGTTTGCTAAAAGGATACTGGATGGGGAGTCAGGAGATAGGAGTTCTTTCATTGCTTCTGGGATCTTAAGTTCTCCTCAGCACTTTAGGCTACAATTCCCTAATAGATAAAGTAAAATGCTTGGGCTAAATGGTTTTCTTCAGTCTCTTCAGGCTTTAAAATTTATGTTTTAAAATGTATCTGCCATTATTTCTTTTTTTACTTTTTTTATTTTGAAATAATTTAAAACTTACAGAAAAGTTGCAAGAATAGTACCAGATGACTCCTGTTTACCCTTCACTCAGATTCTCCAATTGTTAACATTTTGCCTCATTTGCTTCACCATTCATACATCTATCTATCTATATATATACATATATATGTGTGTATATATATATATATATATAAAATTGTTTTGAAACATTTGCATTCGTTGAGAATTTCCTTCAGAAATAGTTTCCAAGTACAATGATGTTTTCTTACATAACCACACTAGAGTTATCAAATTCAAGAGAGTTAGCTTTTATTCAATACTGTGATCTAATAAATAACCCATATTTAAATTTTGCCGATTGTCCAATAATATTTTCTATGTCAATTTTTCCCCTCCTCCAGGACCCAATCCAGGATCACAGATTGCACTTAGTTGTCATGTCCTTTAGTCTCTTTGAATCTAGAACAGTCCTTTCTTTGCCTTTTATGGCTTTGACATTTTCAAAAATTACAGGACAATTTTTTTTGTACAAAGTCTTTTAATCTATTTTTTCTGATGTTTCCTCCTGATTAGATTCAGGCTATGTCTCTTTGGGAGGAATACTACATTCAGTAATATTGTGTTCTTCTCAGTGCATCACATCAGGAGGTACATGATGCCATGAAGTTCAAAAAATTTTTAAGATGTAAATTTAATGGAGTGGAGTAGTTTTTCCATTCTCATTGGTTTTGGGATCTATCTACAAGACTATAAACAAATAGAAATATTTACTAAATTATCCAGATACTGGAATTCTCTAGATTAAATAAGTTGGTTGCCTATATATTTTAGTTTTCATCAAAATAATTTTATTTGCATGTTAGAGAGCCTTAAAATAACTATTTATATTCTCAAGTAAAGAAATCTCAGTAAGTTTGAAAAGTATTTGGAAAGTGTTTTGAAGATGATTCAGATGCCTTCATGCAGGAGCCCACATGATGTATTTATTTTCCTGAAGGAAAGGAGTCCTCAAGATCACCTTGCTAACATTATGCCAGGCAGGATTGTGAAGGCTAACCAGAAACTGAAGTCATACAATGGTAGAACAAGAAGAAGAACAAGAACTGAGCTCTCCTGACCTTTACTGTAATATTTTTTCACTACACTGTTATTCCCATTAATCACTATTTGGAAGCACATCTGGCTTTAAAAGAAGGAAAGAAAGAAAGAAAGTGGTTAGTCAATGACTATATAACATATTACATAGTGCACTCAGAATAGCACCACGGACCAGTTCCAATGATGATGTCCCTGATGAAAATTAAAATAACTACCTTGGATTCATTGGGTCACTTTGGGGCACTGTATTGTTACTGCCAAGCAGTAGATGGCACTGTTAATATACATTGATTTCATTATAAAATCTGGAAAAAGGAAGTAGTATTCCAGAGATGTACTATGTGGTTGTTCCAACTAAAGTTAGTGACACTTCACTTACTTGGTAAAGTTCCAGCAATTCTATGATCTCTCTCATGTTTATTTTATTCTTCTCTAACATGATCTAACTGTGAAGGTTTTGATGTTTTTTGTTTGTTTGTTTTGTTTTGTTTTGGCACCACAAATAATGTAATTTTTAAACTTTGCTCCAAGAGTTTAGTAATCCATTTGGCATTGGGGAGGCTTTTACTATTTACCTCACACTTGATACTGGCGACTTGGGAACATATATGATCTCTCTCATAACCTTTATATATTTCTTAGCTAAAGAAATATACTTTAGAGCATTTCATACCTTTGACCTGTTTATATGATGCTTACATAGAAAAAAAATTTAATGTATTCAATTTTCCTGATGTTTTATTTAGTTTAAATATTTGATTTTTAATTTAAGATAACTAGATAGTTGGTAGTTTTCATTTAGATAAAAATATCATGAAGATATGTGTTTTACATTTCATGACACCATTTTTTGTTTTATTTAGAGTGAGTGGGTAAGATAATTTATAAATCACACACCTAAGAAACCTCAAAAAAATCTGGAAATAGCATCATCTCCGTAATCCTTGATGAATTCAGGCCTTGATTATTTGCATTGAATGCAAACTTTACTGGCTCATCATAATACCTTTTAAACACCTCACTTAAATTATGCAGATAAAAATTATATTCTCTCCCTTTATTAAAAAGCCTGAAATAAACAATGAAAACTTTGTTTAACCAAATGTTTCAGGTGAGAAAAATCATAAATAGGAAATGGAATTCATCTTTGCTTCTTTTAAAAAATAAAATAATTTAGCTTTCCGTCTCGGGGCAGGAGAAGTTTATACCTTGTAGAACCATGACATCACATGAAAGGTTGACATCTGTTATCAACCTAATTAACTATTTGCTGTTCAAATTGTGGTGAAAGTACATTGAGACTTCTTTTGTACTCTTATCGCTTGTTTAATACCAAATTGCTTGGCATCTGTGTATCAGGGCTTTGATCTACTACTCTATCAGTTGTTGGCTCAGGCACAAGAGACTACAGAGTACACAAAGCTGTCGCTGCAGACTCCAGGGAAAAAAGAGGCTGTGGATATACAGCCCTGATTAGCTAAGTCAGTCAATATTTGCATGATGCAATGATAATGCCTTCTTTATGTTAGATTGTTATTTCACTGAAGCAAGTAGGAAACTTCCTTTTTAAGAACTTAGTGTAGTTTTTAGAAATTCTCCACTCCCCCCTTCAGGTACATATATGGCATATTTTCTTTCATCTCTCCATTTTTCCTTCCTGCCTTCAACATTTCACCATACACAAATGCAACATGATACATATTCTTGAGGAGTCCACATTATTTTTCAAGATTTATATGTAAAGGAATTTTGATGAAGTTGGGATCTTGCCTGCAATATGTCAAAATCTTAGAATCAGATTTATTTTTATACCTTAAATACAGAAGCTGCTTGTTTTATTCCTATTTTCTGTTCTCTAATCTTCAATTAGTTGATTTGTAAACTCAAAACACTGGTGTCTTGATTCTACTTTCTAGTATGGGCCTCAAGCTCATATATATTTTAACATTACTCAAAGGATATGAGAAATAAATCTTATAAAATTGATATTTGAATGAAGGCAAGAGAAAGTTATGTTGAGCTCCCAGCAAAAGTTGAAAATTTCTCTATCATCTCCTTTGTTTCACATTATTTTAGAATCCTTGGCCTTTGCAAGGAGGTTTTGATATTATAAGATTCTGTTTATACCTAGCAAATTTTTCCAGTCACATTCTACTGATTTCATCTAAGATGTTCTTTCTCTTTCCATCCCTCTTTCCATTTGTTTTTTTTATACATGAAAGGGAGTCAATGGTGATAAAACATCCAGACTGGTATTCCCTTTAAGTCATTCAATTAACAGTTATGGAATAGCCTGAGGGGCCAGGCACTGTGCCATTTGCTGGAAGGGACCAAAACAAGATGCTGTCCCTGCCCTCAGAGAATACACAGTTCAGAACATGAGTTGACCTGTAAACTCAAATAAGTAGCATGAAGGAGTATAGGGATTATGATAAAGTTCTGTATAATGGACTATGGGTGTTGAGGAAGAAGTGGTCATTTCTACCTGGGCTGGATGGTCTAATGGGCTTGGAGGCAAAGGGAACACAGGAAAGGCTTTGTGAAGAAGACCATCCAGGCAAAGAAAGCAGTATGAGCAAAGGTGAAGAAACAGAACAACAGGACATTAGGGACAACTTAAGTCTTAAAATTTTATCATGAGTTGGAGTTGGGATGTAAGGAGGAAAGAACATTGGTATACAAAAGGCTGCAGAAGTCAGCAGGAACCAGATCATGAAAGGTCTTGCAAATGAGTTTGTGTTTTATCTTAAAATGGTAAGATATTATAACACTTGTATAGCAGGGCCATGATTGGATTTATACACTGGAAAGACATTATGGAAGCAGGATGGAGGATAGGCCAGAAGGGTGAGACTAGGAGCAGGAAGAATAACTAGGAGATTATAACAGCAACTAGACTGAGCTCATTGTTCTTAACATTCCGGGGCCTGAGACCCCTTTTTAGAATCATATATGTATACACACACCTACACTTTACATATAACATCAGTGGCTCACAGATCTCTTGAAATCCATCCATGGATTCATGTGAGTCCGTGAATTCCATGTTAAGAACTTCTTGAATAGATAACGAGGGAATAAACTAATGCAGTAGCATGAAGATAGAGAGAAGCAAGTGGATGGGAGAGGTATGACTATGCATTTATAGAACTTGTTTGACAGATTGAATATGAGAGTAAGGGACAGCAAAGAGTCTCACATGACTCCCAGGATTCTAGCTATGGTGACTGGATGGACAGTAGAGCTTTTTTTTTTTTTTTTTTTTTTTTGACAGTAGAGCTTTGATGGAGACAAATAATATACAGCAGAGAGAGGAGTATGTTTTTGAGAGTATTGGAATACTTGTGGAATATCCTGGTGGAGATATTAGAAGGTGGGTATAAATAAGGAGCTAGAGTTTAGTAAGGGGTTTAGACTAAAGATACTGATTATTTTAGAGTCTCAGATCTGTAAATAGAAATTAAACCCATAAGTTGAGCTCACCCAAGGAGATCATGTAGCATAAGGAAGAGGAGGCCAGGTGATAATCCTTGGGGAACACCAACTTTGAAGGATCAGTCAAAGAAAGAGGAGTGAGCAAAGGAGATTGAGAGGTAGAATGAGAAGTGAAAGTGAAGAGTCTTAGAAGCCAAAGGAATAAATAATATAAGGAAAGAATGGTCCACATCATCAAATATTTCAAGGACAAAGAGGACAAGTATTTAAAAGATTTCATTGTAGATGACAATTAGGTATTTATGACTCCCGCCAGAAGAGTTGCAGTGGAACTGGGGGTGGGTGAAGGTAATAAGCCACACTACTGAAAGACAGAGTGGATGGGAAATGAGAAAGTGACTATGGACTGTTCCTCCAAGGACACTGACTGTGACGGTAAGATGAGTGATAGAGAATTTATGGTTTAGCTGGGTCAAAACGCATGTCTGTTTTTGGTATAGAGAGATATAGCTGATTGCCTCCCTCCAAAAGGTTGCCAGTGTTGGTTTAGCAGCTTGATGATAGCAGGGGATCTGTCTCTTTTGCATCTTGTGCCCTTATCTTCAAAAGATGCCCACTGCAGTGCTAGCCCCATGTCAGCATTCTGACAAGAAGGAGAAGGGAAAGTTGTGAAGTCTGTGTCAGGAATGCATAAGCTCCTCTAGAGACATGACTCAGCTCTCACTGGCCAGGTGTGTCACTCCACCACCTCCAGGTGGCAAGGGAGGCTATAGGGGCCAAGGGGGGTAAGAATGAGGGTTAGGTTGGCCAAACAACAGTGTCTCCACACCTGGCTTGTTCTATAGCTATTGATTTGTGTTTGTTGATCTTATATCAGCTGCTATACTAAACATTATTGTTAATTTTAAGAACATTTCAATTGACTCCCTTACATTGTCCAGGTAGAAGATTGTATGTCTACTGACAGTCTGTCTCTTCCTTTCAGGAGCTGTACCTCATTTTTAAAAATACTTTTCTTTTTTTTTTTGTATTAAAAAAATTTTTTTTATTGGAGTATAGTTGATTTACAACGTTGTGTTAAAAATATTTTTCTTGTTGCTCTTATTGTACTGGGTAGTATCCGATTTTCGTCTCATGGGTGCAATCGCCTTTTAAGTCTTTTTGAAGATTTTCATCAGAATGATTTTTTCTGTTTTCTTTCATTCCTTTAATTATCTTTAATCCTCAGGGAATCTCTTCATCATTGTTTCTGTTGTTAAATGCTATTAGTTTTCCTTCAGTATCTGGTAAATCTCAGTTGTTTATTTAACATAAATAATGATGGAAAGACTAGGTTCATTAATATAGGCAGCTAATACAGGTCTCCTCTGAAGAAGTATCCACCTGTTTCCCCTGCCTGGGGGGCTGACCAAGACTGGCAAGCTTTGTTTGAGGTGCACAGGCTTGGAGCAGCAGGCTATGGGCGGCCCCTTCAACCACTCCCCATGGCCAAAATGAGGAGGGCCAAGTTCTGATGCCGAGGCAAGCGATGCATTTACCTCCCCATTACACCTTCCCCTTCCCCGCCTGTTCTAAAGGTCTGGAGTTGCTTACATTCCACCTTCCTCCATTTTCAGGGCCTTGCACCCACACAGGAAGCCCACAGTCAGGATATTTCTTAAGAGAGATGTTCGGAGGGTTTAGCCAGGGGTTAAAAGCAGCTCCTGCCAACAGCTCTGCATAAACAAGGAGAAAAGGGACACCTGCCAACCTCTGCTGTTCCAAGGGCAGTTCTTTAGTGAACCCTCAAGTCCCCTCCAGGGCCTCCTCTTAAGAGTGAGACTTCTCTGAATTTGTACTTCTCTCCTACTCCTGGTTTGGGCTGTGGTTCTTCCCTCAGATCCTGTTCTTAGTCGATACCATCCATCTCCTTTGCTTTTCTATTTTCTAGGATTCTTCAGAATATCTTGTCTTCTGACAAAAATTTCTTTTATATTTTAGTATGCTAATGAATGTATTCTGTTAAAATATCTGTTTTTTAGATATTTCAGGGGTTGCAGCCAGGAGTAGATGCATGTGTTTGGTCTGCCATCTTGATCCACACTTCTCTGGAGAGATACTTAGGAAATCATTTACATGTGGCCAATTGGCTCTCCTTCACAAAGCAAACAAAATACAGCTGTGTGGTGATTAATTGTTAAGTAACCATTCTGTACTTTGTAAATCTTTCAGTAATAAAACAATGTCATTTGGGATTAACATATACACACTACTATATATAAAATAGATAATGAACAAGGACCTACTGTATAGCACAGGGAACTATACTTAATATTTTGTAATAACCTATAAGGGAAGAGAATCTGAAAAAATAGATATACATGAATGTATAACTGAATTGCTTTGCTGTACACCTGAAACTAACACAGCATTGTAAATGCACTTCAATTAAAAAAAATAATCTAACTTCATCTTCAGTATTCTATATCTAGATCTCACGCACCTCTAAAATTCAGCTTTTAGCCAATTTTCTTAAAAAAAAACACACAAAGAAACAAAAACAACCCCCAAACGACTGTCAGCTTGATGTATAATGATGCATTTTTAAGCTTTATTTCGAAGAAATAAATGTTGATACTTTAAAGCACCAATTCAATATTTCTCAGTGTTTTCCCCCACCCCAAATTGGTGTTTGTCTGCATTCTGTGTGTTTGTTCCCCCTTGGGGACAATTTCTTTAAAAAAAATTTTTTTTAAGTAGGCATTTTCTGACAATACAAAATTTCCTAAACGTGATGTTTAAATAACATTGATGCCCGGGAATCATCGAAAGAAGTTCAATTTACTATATTTTGTTGTTCTTTCTTTTCCTTTTCTTCGGATGGGGGTAGAAGAATTTTTTTGTTTTCTTCAGCAATGAAGTTGTCCGTTAAAGGAAGCTATTATATTATCATGGCAATATATTTTATTTTATGTTCAGCTTACTTCCAGAGGTGACTGCCTGTCCAGCAAGAAAGCCCTGGAAGCTCATCTAATCACTAGATTGATAAATTTCACTGCAAGATGAGGACTAACTTCCTTGTTGACTGTGGAATGTTGGATCAAGTTGTCATCACCATAAACTCATGGCAGAATGTGTAGAGTTATATTTGAAAATAAAAAGGGATGAAACATGCTTGTTTCAATGGTGGGCTCTGGTTTCTCATCCTCAAAAACTTGATGCTCATCATATTAAAATGCTAAAAACTTGTGCCACATGAAACAAGCATCCAAAGGTTCTAAACAAAACACCATGCCCTGAAATTAGTAAAGTTAAATGGCATCTATGATTCAAAGCTTTTCAAATATAGTATTGCCAAAGATTCCACAAATGAGAACACCTTCTTAATTCTCTCTACTTATTTTATTCATTTATTTTATTTGGAAGGGACAGTAGTATTATAACCTATGTTGCAGATGAGACTGAGAAAATAGTCAGGCTAGAAATGATTGAATAGCTCGGTACAACAGACTTAAAAATAATTGCAAATATCCCTTAGCTTAGTTGCAAATATTGCAAATATCCCTTAGTTCCAGGACCTATTCGTTTACTATTACTGACTTAAAAATATATTTCTAGCACTTTCCTCAGAGGAAAGGAAGTTATTAAATACATGAATATGACTCGGTCCACATTGGCCTAGCTTGTAAGATAGAGTTTGGAGGAAGAATAAGTTGAATTATTTGCTAAATGGGGTTTTAGGATTATGCTTGAGGAAATAACACTTTCACATATGGATTTCACTCTGGTTAGTTTTTGATTATGGTTTCTACATTTATTACCGAGTGTTCAGTATACTTAGAACTGGGCATCCCAATGACCAAGAGAAAATGTAAGAGTCTTTGGACAAAATCTTGTTGGGCCGGGAATGCTGTCAGAATTTCCTCAAAAAAGCGATCTGAATGTTTATCTTTATTCTAATTTAAATCACATGGTGATTTGCTAAGGCTTTAAAAATGCAGTTTAATCCTGTTCAGTTTCCAAAGAGGGGTGAACATACAATGAAATGAATTAACTAGGCCAGTCATAATCAAACACTGCAGAAAACCAGGCAGACTCACCATATGCCAAGGGTTTTGTAAACAGATCTCGTCCTGCCTGACACTGTGTGTGTGTGTGTGTGTGTGTGTGTGTGTGTGTGTGGTAACTGGGGGAGGTAAGATATCCCTTAAGGAAGGATCATTACTCCTTTCAGAAGATCTGTTCATATGACTTTCAACAAAGCATCACCAAAGTTGTCATCGTATTGTGTGAGTAGCTAAATTCTTCTAGGAGCTGAGGACAAAGTTTGAAGCCAAAATGAAGACAGCCTCTTCTCATCTCATACTTGACTAAAGGTGACACTCTTATTCTCTCTGAGGAGAATTTGTTCATCTGAAAAAATGGCCTTGTATCTTGAACAATCACTGAGTATTCTCTAAACTCAAGCTAAGAAATGCTGCTTTGAAGCGGGGCAGTAAGATAGCAACAAGAAGAGAAGATCCGGAGTCAGACAACGTAAGCCTAAAGGCTGGCTTTGCTACTGATTACCTGTGTGACCTTGGGCTTAAGTGAAGTTATGAGTGACTCAATTGCAATGAGCTTTGGTTTTTCTCATCTGTAAAATGGGGATAATAACCTCGTGATGTTGATGTTAGGATTAAGTGAGATCATATAAGTGCTTAGCACACTGCATGACACATTGTAAATGCTTGATGAACATTAACAATCATTAGTACTATTATTAGTAGTACTAATGATTAGTACTAATAATGATTATTATTAGTACTAATGTGAAACCTTACTAGAGACTGGGAATCAAGACTGCATCTCTGTTGGCCACAGATGTCAATTTCTGCTTCCTCATCTTACTTTAAAGCAACACTTTATGGTGCACCATCCACTTTTACAGATCAACCCATTGCCACATTAAAAAATGTTGAGACTCATGTATTTTAGTTACGCTTAATGAACAGCTACAGCAACAACAAATAAAGAAATTCAAGTACACTTCAACTGATTTGTCTCAAAACATGGGTAGTAAGTAGAGTTGCAATTGGGATTGTAGAAGAAAGAAAGGGGCCAGTATCACACGCCTCTGTGATGCTTTTGCACAGATTATGATTTTTATTTTTTGTTTCCCTCTGTGTTTTAAATCTGACACACGCTAAGATTTTCATGTCCGTAGCTACCACCTTATAAGGTGCGGGCTTGCGTCTGTATGAGCGTGGAATCCCCTTGACAGTTATGTTTGCTTACGCATCTCTAGCAAGTGGAGAAAGAATCACATCAGGCTCTAGGGTGTGAGCCGTGTCTCACTCATGCCCCCACCCCCCGCCCCGAGTGAGTGCACTTTGAGGTCCACCTTCCCGGAGAATGTGCTTTGGAGCACAGTAACTGTGGGCTGGGGACTTGTCTGGGCTTCCCATTAATCTCTGAAGATGGAAGGGTAATCCCTTCACAAATATGGGAATGGGGGCTGCTCTGAGACTGGCAAATAATAAACAATGAGGGTATTTTTTTTTTGTCCTGGATTCCTCCAGCCCTCCTCTCTGCAGTCCTCAGCAATAACTTAGCCCTTGTCTTCCTCTCTGAAGGATTTAAATGGAATGACCTTAATTCTCGCTTTGTTTGCACTCTATCTTTTAAGGAGCTGCAATGAAGACCAAGACAAACAGTAGATTAACAGTGGTACCTTTTATAAAGCTGATTAGTTCCTGAAATATGCTGAAAGGAAACAAAACCAAAAAGAAAAAAAAAAAAAAGAGTGGAATGGGGGCTGAGACAGAAGCCTTTGTCGGTGAGTTTGAAATAGCTCTGTTCCTCTCAGTGGTTGCAGATATTGACCTTCCAGTGAAATATTTCCTTTGTGTGTGAAGGCTCTGACAGGATAGCATTTATAGTATTAAGCAGGTGCCTGGTAAGTGTTTCTAAACAAATATTACTTCACTGCCTAATTCTGGTTTAAGGGGAGCGTTGTACTAGGGATGAATTCAGAAAACATTTGGTGATGGTTCATCTGCTGCTCCTTGTAGCGGGGCCTATCAAGTGGCTGACGATGTCAGCATCAGAATTCCAAAGATGCTGTTCATGTGGAGTCATTAAGAGGAGCACAGCCTCCTAAAGTCTCCTTTAGCTTCTCCGGATTTGAAGGAATTTGCAGAGAAACTTCCAGACACCTCAGCTATATCCAAATGAAAGCCAAAGCATTAGAGTGTGGCGCTGGAAGTGTGTCTCTGGAAAGAAAAAATATATAAAGCTACACAGAAAATATTTGGGGGCATCAGCTTCTGTTTCCTTTAAGGGATGGGAGAATGTTACTGAAATCATTCAATTTAATTTAAAGTTAAATAAAACTGTGAAAGGCTAGGGTGCATTAATAAGATGATCTGTCTGCTAATAATAATAGGATAATTCACATCTTCACTGTCAGCAGAAAGCCTCTGATAAGGTCAATCATTAAACTCAATATGCTTCATTCTTTGGTGCCGTCTCACTTAGATTCTCAGCACCACTTGTCTGCCCTTTTTTTCCAGTATGCACCTATATTGCAAATTTAGTTCCGTTTTGTACCATTATGAAGCCTGATTCCATCATTTTCAAAGTGCCAAGCCATTTAAATACAGTTCAGTCTTTGGTCATATTTAATCCAAACATTTACACACATCCAGCTCCTTCTTATCTTTTTAAATAGAATGCAGGGCTTATTTTTAAATTACATCCTCATTCATGCTCTATGAAAGCATCTAGAGAAACCATCCGTGGGATTTAAATTCTGGTCCACAGGTGCTGCTTCCAATTCCTGGCATGGCCATTAAATCCTGGCCCCAGCATAACTCTCGGCATGACTCTCTTGTGATGAGGCAGAAAAGATACAATAGAAACAGCTGTTTATTTTTTCTCTGCCAGAAATTATACTAAAGTATAATGTAGCTTTTGTTTTCTTCTGTATTTATACCTAATTTAAAGAGCGTTTTAAAATAAGAGTCCCCAGAAAAAGGATATCATTGGGAAGTTAGGATGCTTGAAATGGGGCAAGCGCTTACCCAAAACTGAAGTGTACCTGATTTCTTTCACCACGTGGGGTCAATGAGATGTGCGTCTATCTGCGGGAGGTTTCTGTTGTTACGGTGAGTCTTTCCATGACTTGGGTGCTGTGACTAATACCAGACTGTCTAACAGTCCTGAATCATCCAGGGTTCTCTTAAACCCTTGAGATTATCTTTTCCACCAATTTCTTCTCCTGTTGGTTTCCAGTATCCGCTATTCAGTTCAGGCCTGTAACCAATGCACAGATGCCCTGAAGGTCTAGACACTCTAGCTTTTTTCATCTATTTCTCTGCAGCTACTGGTTCAGTAGGAAATCTCTCTTGCCAATTTGGAAAACAGTTGGACCGAAAACTTTTTGCTTAAACAAACAAACAAATAACTTGGTCTCAGCCTACTCTCTCGTTCTGTACTTAAAAAAAAAAAAAAAAAAAAATCCTAACAGTGCAGTGAGACCCTGAAGTGATCAAAATGGTGTGGTTGTCCTGGGTGCATGTCTTGGATAGGCTGCCGTTTGTTCCCACTCACCTAGAGAGCTCCTGGATAGCCTGAGAGGTTGATGTGCGTGTGCGCGTTTTAACAAATTTTCAAAAACTGCCGTGGGGAGAGAATAGAAAGAAAGCCCTTCAAAAAGAAGAGGATTTTCACAGCATCATCACCAGGAAAACACCCCCACAATGGATATCTTTGAAGGTCAGTCGCCATCTGAACTAATTGGGGAGGAGACGGGGAGCACTTTGAGATTTGCTCACCTTTTATAGTGGGCCTCGGAGAAGTGACCAGTAGCCAAACGCTTCCTGCCATGAGTGGTTTGGGCACCTTCTAAGCAAAGGAAAAGGCCCCTCCAGTTTCTTCTTGTTCATGTCACTGAGAGAGGTCACCACCTTCCCTCTTTCACTTGCCACTTCTGATTATTGGGTAGATCCTTCTCCAAAAGTCATCTTTTGTTGGGAAGACATTAATCTTCTCCCCAGTGGTGAAATGCTCGGTAAGAAGGAGCGGTGGAAGCGGGAAATTGATCTCGAAAGCCTCAAGATCACAGCCAAAGAGCATTATTTATAGACCTTTACTGAAAATCAACTTCAGTCTGCTGTGTGAATGCACTACATTAAACCAATAACAGACGACAAGCTTGTGAATATTTGGCACGACGATGAAATCGGCTGCAGCCCTCGTGCTGCGGCGGGCAGCGAAGCACAGTCTGGGAAGGGCTGGTACTCCTCCTTGGAGTGTGTCTGTTGTGATTGCTAGCTGGTTTCCACAGATCCTTGCTGAATGTTATATCATTAAACAGTATGAAAGAAAATCAAAATATATGTTTACAGCGTACTAAATAGTAAGTACCCTTTCAAACGCTCTTTAATGGCTAGGCTTTAAAGTCGTCGTGGAGCACCCTTAGAAAGCAAGAGCGGCATGTTTTGCAGATTTCTGTGGCTGTAAACCACCATGAGGTGCTGAATGAAAGTGCGCCGAGATTTATGAACACCCCACACACTACAGAACGTGCTTTAAAGGCATATTCACAAAGGGAAAACAGCCCTCTGCCACATCTGTTCTTTTTTTAATTATTATTATTGAAATGTAGTTGATTTACAATGTTGTGTTAGTTTCAGGTGTACAGCCAAGTGATTCAGTTATACACACACATATTTTTTTCCAGATTCTTTTCCCTTATAGGTTATGATAAATAGTGAGTAGACTTCCCTGTGCTCTACAGTAGGTCCTTGTTGGTTGTCCATTCTATATACAGTAGTGTGTTTACCACGCATCTATTCTTGAATTTTAGTCTTTGTTGAAAAACTGATGATGTTTCAGCTGTATTTTCCCAGAACTTGAGTGACAATCAAAGTTTGGTGTAACATAGTAATGGATTTACTTCCTGGGGTAGTCAAGGAAAGAATTTATGTTTAGATAGTGAGTTTGAGCAGTTTCTAAATACAGAGATGCATTTTGCAGTGTAAAAATACAGATATAATTAAGAGCATTTACAGACTAAGTACAGTTCTTGTAGTATATTGTCGACTGTATATTTGTTATGTTAAATGTGCTAGGGCTCCGTGTATGAACAGACACATAGACCAAGGTAACAGAAAAGGAAGTCCAGAAATGAACCCAAAACCCAATATACTTAAACATCTGGTAAAGGAAGCATCTCAAATCAGTGTGTGTTGGCGGGAGGAGATTTATTGTTGATAACTGGATAGCCATCTGAAAATATCTAAAGTTGGATCTGTCCCTCATACTATGATCAAGGATAAAGTTAGGGTGAAGATTAAAAAAAAAAAAAGAAAAGAAAAGAAAAGAAAAAAGGAAAGAGACAAGTACTACAAAAATGCATGGGAGGGTTTCTTTACAGCCTTGACTTGGGGATGGGAGAGAAAAGACCAGCAGAAGCCGTAAAAGATTTGTATGACCACATATAAACCAGAACTTCTGAATGGAAGAAACACCATATGCAGAGTCAAAAGACAACAAGTTGGGGAAAATGTTTGTAACTCATAACACAATAGAGCATAAATTTCACAAAAATATAAAGAGCTCCTAGAAATCCATAAGAAAAATATCAACACCCTAATATAAATATGGGCAAAGTATCTCAAGAGAGGATTAACAGGAAAATAAATACAATTGGTTCTGAAACATACGAAAAGATATTTGACCTCACTAATAACAGATATTTAAATTAAAACTGTAGAGTGGCACTATTTTTTGCCTATCAGATTGGCAGAATTTCAAAAGTTTAACATTACCTTTTGTTGGGAAAGTATGAGTAAACAGGGACGTTTGTACAGTGTTGATGGGAGTGTACATTGGAACAACTCCTACAGAGGCAATTTGACAATATTCATCAAAGTTACAAATGGAACTATACTTTTTAACCTAGAAATTTCACTTCTGGGATTCTGTCTTTCACATAAATTTGCATACATAAAATGACAAATACACAAGGTTATTTATTATAAAAGCAAAATATTGAGAATACTGTAAATGTCCATCAATAGAGACTGATTAAATAAATTATAGAACACCCATACAATGGAATACTATGCTATTGTAAAAAGAAGAAGGGGGAAGATCTCTTATGTTCTGATACAGAAAGACAATCAGATATAGTGTTAAGTGAAAAGTGCAGAACAGTGTGAATAACAAGCTACCATTTGTGTATGCAAGAGGTAAAATAAGAATCTCCGTCAGTATTTTCTAATATTTGCATAAAGAAATTCTGGAAAACTACAAAAGAATCTAACAACAACAGCTGTGGAGGATTAAAAGAGAACTAGATAGATTTCAGGGGTGGGAGGGAGATTGGTCATACTAAACCTTTTAATCTTTTTTAAGTTATATTTTACAAAATATTACCTACTTAAAACTTTGTATCATTAAAAATGAAATGAGGGCTTCCCTGGTGGCGCAGTGGTTGAGAATCCGCCTGCCGATGCAGAGGGCACGGGTTCGTGCCCTTGTCCGGGAAGATCCCACATACCGCAGAGCGGCTGGGATCCTGAGCCATGGCCGCTGAGCCTGCGCGTCCGGAGCCTGTGCTCCGCAACGGGAGAGGCCACAACAGTGAGAGGCCCGCGTACTGCAAAAAAAAAAAAAATAAAATAAATGAAATGAAATAGTTAAATAAAAATTAAATTAGATCATTTCAAAATCAAATAAAACAAATGAAAAAGTTCACAGTGAAAAAAATTATACCAGTACTAATGAAAATAATTGCTGATTAGGGCAGATATATGTCTACCAACGCAATGATGAAAGAAGATTAAGAGCAGTTTTTTTATAGGAACTATTATTAATTTGGTCATTGTCTATGATATATCCTTTCACTTATCATATATCTATGCTATATTTCTCCATTTACTGGTTGAAAAATCTGGAAAATTAAAAATTAAATTGAGGAAGGTTTATATTCATTTTGGTTAATTTCAAAAACATTTTTTACCATTTGAATTAAAAGTTCTCCTTTGTAGTCAGCTCTAATCTTTAAAAAATTATTTCCACATTCCCAAAGTAGAAATTGACCCTAATGTTATCTTACCACCAAAAGAAAATTTGCCCAACTCTTCATTTGGCTTCAGTCCTAACTTCCAACATGCTATCTTTGGGTTAAACAGAACATAAGGTTAAAGTAGCAGAGGCTTGAGAATCAAAGAGTTGATGCTACAATTGTATAGTTAAAAACTATATTTACTCTAAATTGCAAAATGGTAAGTATTGTATGTGATGTTTAAGTTGCAGTGATTGTTCTAGTAATAAATGTAATATTCAGCAGCATTTTTCACAGATTACTCAGTTCATCATTAGTGCCATTTTGCCTCTTTATAATGATGTGCACTTTCCTTTAGAAGGAGCTTGGTTATTTCTTTGGTTGGGCCTATTTGCTCCTTTTTTATGTGAGATTTTTCAATACTATGAAATGATGCAGAGCAAAAAAGGTCCATCCACTTCACTTGTGTTGCCTCCTGTGTTACCTAAACCACAACAGAACAATGACAGACAACAGAGCCTTTCTCCTCGCTAACAATTCAGTCACCATGACAACCAGCAGAAGAACATTGGGCCAGAAAAAAGCATTGAGCTTGAGGGACTAGACTAATCAAAAAATGGAATAACATGGCAACAATTACACTGATGGGCAAGAGGGAAGCTACAGATGAATTCAGACACCTATGGCACTGCAGACTCAACACATTCAGCATTTTGTGTTCAGTGTCTTGTGTTTCTGAGAGCAGGTAAATAGACAAGATCGAATTGTGTAACAGAATGTCAGTGCTCTAGTTAAATAGAAAATTCCTTTCCTTTGGCTGTGCTACTTAAAGCACATTGAAGAGGGTTTAGGGCAGATGAGGTTTTGAAGTGAAATGTGTAATGGATACAATATGAGAGCCACAAGGCAATGTTATTTAGTTTTAAAAAAGTAAACTGGGCTATGTCCCCCGCCACCCCTTTTTTCAAATATGTAGGCACAAATAAAGGGAGAATGCTGCTGGGTTGGTGGTGACACTGCCTTAAACCCCGCTCTACGTCAGGAACATACATGGTTCACCTCCCCTAACGTGGTTCTGGGCTATATTGATTCCTATTGACAAAATCAAGCACCATGACTTTTAAAAATTGTTTTATTGAAGTATCATTGATTTACAATGTTGTGTTAATTTCTGCTGTACAGCAAAGTGATTCAGTTATACATACATTCTTTTTCAAGTTCTTTTCCATTATGGTTTATCACAGGAAATTGAATATAGTTCCCTGTGCTATATGGTAGACCCTTATTGTTTATCCATTCTATATATAATAGTTTGCACCTGCTAATCCCAAACTCCCAGTCCATCCCTCCCCCACACCTTCACAACCACAAGTCTCTTCTCCCTGTCTGTGAGTTCAAGCACCATGATTTTAGCTGTGTCAGTTCTAATGTCTGGTGGAAGTTAAGCTGAAAGGGGCAGGATGGTTCTGTAGGTTAGATAACAGGAGTAGAGGAGTGTATCCTACTCATCTACTGCCTCCAAAACTGCCTCAGTTTACCTACTTCAGAATTCCCCCCATCCCTGAGGAGGTTAGTATAATGTATATGTGTATTTCTTTTAAATGGCATTTACACTGGCAACACTTACGGATTGCAGATGCAGCCATTGGGTTGTAAATCGATTTTGCATATGCTGACCTCTGCCTTGATTTCTCTGATTAAACTTTTTCACACTGTTTGTACTTCTTTATGTGTTGAACTTAATTAATTTGGTGGATATTTTTAGTGAATCACATTATCTGGTTTTGATTTATCAAAAGCAAATTTTCTTCCCCTCCCCTAAGCAGAAAAGTTCTAATTAGGATTATTTTATTAAATCATAAACAAGAACAGATATCTTCCTCTCCGAAAAAATGTAAAAGATTTGAAATCTTGTCATTTTTATAGAGAAATCCCTATAGAGGAGGAATGAAACCTAACTTTGTAAGTCGCCCAGTTTAAATTATTTGTGTTGGGTGTGGTTGTAAGGCTCCAGGCTGCAGACTTTGAGCTAGTTTTGTCTCCACAGATTTCATAGACTATAGCATCTCCGGTTGTTACCTGTCCTATAACTTAGTATATTTTCTTAGTCTGATTATTTTCACTTCTGTGACTCGGTTTACCCATCTAAAATGGGCTGCTTTTTACTCTCCACTATTTTTTTAAGTGGCGGGGGCAGGGAAGGAGAGGAGGCAGCGTAATGAATTTGTTTTGAGCCTATAAATAAATGGGTATTAATGATGAGAACTTTTCTATTATCAATGAATGAGTTATCCTCTTTATTTTGGTCTTGATGAGGCCAAAATTTCTAGGTAGAAATCGCTCATTGGGAAGATGATTCTAAATTATTTTTCCTGGGTTACTTTTCCTGTTGCTCAGGTGAGAGGACCAGCATGATTAGAATGATGACAGCCTCTTTTAAAATGTTCATTTATTCATAGTTCATCTGCTTCTCGAAAAGAAATTGAGGCAAGTTACACTAGAAATGGAGTTCTAATAAAACAGAGGCTCATTAATAGAAGCTAGAAGACAACAAACAAACATGAAGTGGTAGTTGAAGAAAAATTTATATCAAGAAAACCTGGCCAAAACCAAATACAGTTTCCAGCTCTGAGCTTTCCAGCAGCCAAAGAGAGAAACCCTATGAAGTACACAGCCCTCCTTGGCTAATCATAAACATTGTTTTGGTTCTTTAAGAGAAATAACCTTTTTGTCCCTAAGTCCTCCAGGTGGAATTTGTCCTGGGGAGTGGCGTGTGGAAACAGCCAATGAATTGCCACAAGAAGTGGGCTTTCAGCAGAGTTGGGGACAGCCCCCCGGAGGAGGATTTGGCCTTCTGACTTTGATGCGCATTCTGAGTGAGGAGTAGAGGAGGGCCGTTCTTTTCCTCTATGTGATCAGGCAGGGATGAGGAAAGAGGAAGGAGAAAGGAACAAACTCTCCTGGGCATAAAGAAGAGATTCAGGTCCTCTGAAAGTGACTTAACAGCAGCTTACTTGGAAACCACCATGTAGAGGAGGACTTGAATTTGGCTACCGTGGTAGTTGTTTATACCAATGACCTTGTTTTAAAGGTAAAGCAGCCGGTGACTGGATATCAGAAGGGGCTCATAGGCCAGGGAGGGCCTCCGCCCTGAAGTCCAGTTGAGCTGCGGCCAGATTTCAGGCCAAATTCGAATGAAAAATGAGGGTTTTCTATGAGATGATTGTGAACAGGTGAGAAAACAACTAAATCAGCCTTGTAGGAGATAAACAGTGATATGTTGAGTAGACCACACTTCACAAAAGCCAGATCTTATTTTAGACAACATAAGTGTGCTCGTTCTTTCTATACTGTCTCTGATATTTTACTGAACTGCAAAGAAATCTGTTTATCAGTGGTAACACCCTTCTCTGAGTTGCCAGATAAAAGACCACAGCGATCAGGAGAAATTTATCTTTAAAATGTTTCTATTATGCTTGGTGAAAATGCGGTTTCCACTGAGGATTTCTCTAGCATGTATTTTTTTTCCTTTCCTATGGATGAAGCAAGAATCAGAAAGGTCTTTCTCTAGGTCATTTTCCCTAAAGCTCTGAAAATGCTTTAGGGAACTAGTGACACCATGCACGTGCATCAAAGCAAGAGTCTTTATAGTCTAGGAAATTCATCACAGTGTGATAATTTATGCCAGGCTCCCAAACGGAGTTTGTTCCTGTCTAGTTCTCTCTCTTTTACTTCTCTCAGTGGCTCACACATTCGGGAATATGTCTTAAGGGGAGGAATTCACTGAGGTTTCAGATTAAGGGGAGAAGCAGCCCACTGGTTCCGTTCACCCTCCCCCAAGCCAAGCCTTCATTGTAGGATAACCAGGCCGACACTTACAGGGTATTTACCCTGAGCAGGCGCCAGGTGAGTTCCTTCATTCGCATTAGGCACTCCTCACTGCAGCCCAATGAAAATAAGTATTCTTGTCCTGCCTGAGTTCCTGTGTTAATCTGGCATTCATTCAACACAGTTTTGGAGGACATAGTTTGGACACAGTTTGGAGGGCAGCTAACATAGTGCTAGATATTGAGGTCCCGTGATAAATAAGATATGGCTCTCTGCACAGAAATGGGAAAACTAATCCGCAAAGAGGCTAGGGGATCACCCCAAGGAAGGAGTAGAATCTGAATGTGAAGTCGTTTGTGTAATTCTGAAGCTCCTGCTGTTTCCTCCACACTGGTGCTGATTCTCTCGACTGGCTTCCAGCTTCACATTTGTGAGTTTCCTGAGGTTAAGAGCACTGATTTGGGACTCAAGGCAAAGTTTGCCACATCTTAGCTGGATGATCTTGGGAAAATTATTCAACCTCTCTAACCTCAACAATTTCATCTAAGCAAGAATTCTAATAACAACCCCATCCTTACCTTCTGAAGCTTAAATGAGATTTTGTGTCAAAAGCCTTTAGCACTGCACCCAGCACATAGTAAATGCTCAGTAGGTGTAAAATTTGATTATCATCTTCT
The DNA here is from genome assembly GCF_039906515.1 of Pseudorca crassidens. Taxonomy (NCBI): domain Eukaryota; kingdom Metazoa; phylum Chordata; class Mammalia; order Artiodactyla; family Delphinidae; genus Pseudorca; species Pseudorca crassidens. Next base: position 62,960,968 of record NC_090296.1, on the reverse strand, counting down.
CTAAGGCTTTCTTTTACCCTGAAGGACCTCTGGGGCTGTTTGCTTTCACCTAAAATTAAAGTCTCTTCCCCTCCTTCCCTGGCTGGCTTTGCCCCATGGCTCATCAGGGTTTTTGCTCTGACTTAAGGTAACATTTGTCATAATTTAGCTGTTCACGCTAGGGGTGTGCAGGAACAGAGATGGAGTAATGTCCTGTGCTCAGGAGCAATGTATGACCTTATAGAATGTTATCAGGAAAAGAGGCCCCTAGAAAAGGACTCTGAAGACTTGAGTTTTAGCATCTCTGATTCCTGAGACTCACATAGGAGTCCATCACCCTCTGTCTGTGTCCGTCTTTCTCTTTATTTTTTTAAAATTTATTTTATTTATTTATTTTGGGCTGCATTGGATCTTCGTTGCTGCATGAGGGCTTTCTCTAGTTGCGGCGAGCAGGGGCTGCTGTTCGTTGTGGCGCGTGGGCTTCTCATCGCGGTGGCTTCTCTTGTTGCAGAGCATGGGCTCTAGGCATGCGGGCTTCAGTGGTTGTGGCTCACGGGCTCTAGAGAGCAGGCTCAGTAGTTGTGGCGCATGGGCTTAGTTGCTCTGTGGCATGGGGGATCTTCCCGGACCAGGGCTCAAACCCGTGTCCCCTGCATTGGCAGGTGGATTCTTAACCACTGCACCACCAGGGAAGCCCCCATCTTTCTCTTTAGACTGGGGAATACATCAAGGAAATGACACGGTTTTACTCATCTTTGTCGTCTTAGTGTCTTTTATGGTTAGCATACAGTAAGTGCTCATTAAGCATCGTGGAATGAATGAAAGAATGAAAAGTGACCCCAAATTTCCATTTATTTGTGTGTTGCTTTGAAATGGATACATTTCTGCTTTTCAAAGGAGCAGAAAAACATCTGCCAAAATGTAATGTGGATCAATGGTTTTCTCTGGGTGCTGGGATTTGGAGGTGATATTTTTTTCTTTGTGCTTTTAGAATTTTGTGGATTAATAACATTAACAGGAATTAATGGAGGAGCTTGGTATTCCTTGACCAAAGAGTGACATGATGAGAGCAGGAGTCCCCGGAAGTTCAACACGATGGTGGAGTGCAGCATCGTCCCTGCCCTACACTCTCCAGGCACTGAGCAGATCACAGTTAATATGCCTTTGCAGTGCAAATTATGTCAGTCTTTCATGGAGCTCTCAGCTCATTGAAGCCATTATTGCATTCAGCCTTCCATGTAGGCGGATGGCATGACCAGTCCCATTGGACTGGGATCAAAAAGATTATGCTCTTAACCCACGTTTAAGGTCCCACACTCTGCTCTCCTGTAATCTAACCTTCTGTACCATCACTCAGAGTGGTGACTTATTTCCCTCACCCCCCAACCCTGGTGTAAATGCTTACTGATATGTGCAATCCACAGGAGCCAAGACACCTAATTATACTTAGTTTGCAAGCAATGTCATTCATAATGGCTTGAAAGTTTTATTCTTTCTCCTGTCCTCTGCGGCAACTAACTGTCCCATAACTGGTGTTTTCAGCAATGATCTGCATACTCTTATCTCTTCTTCACAATTAGATGGGGCATGGAGGTGTGTTTCGTAGACCTGAACTTTGTTGCTTCCAAACTGGGCTGTGATGTTACCGTAAAGGTTATGAGTCACTGAAGAACAAGTTCAGGCCAATTCTTCTCCCTCTGACCCCACAGGTTATTTTGAAAGCTGCCTGCTAAGTCATCATGCTGTCAGTTGGGTCTACACAGGATGACAGGTGTGCCCCAAGTGCAGGTTCAATGGCAGGCCAGTAGGTAATTTGGCTTCTCAGGGATCACAGGCATAGGCTCACCCTATGAGCCTATGCTCGTAATGGGGATCATAGGCTTACCCCTTCAGGCCACCACAAAGCTCTTTCTCTGGAAAAAACTAATTGTTGGGGAGACAGTACTGTAGGAAGAAGTGAGTGGGTCTCAAAGACATGAGAAATTTATAAATGGAGCTAGTCTTGACTAGATTTTACATCTCATTAAAAAATTATTAGTGGGCTTCCCTGGTGGCACAGTGGTTGAGAGTCCGCCTGCTGATGCAGGGGACACGGGTTCGTGCCCCGGTCTAGGAAGATCCCACATACCGTGGAGCGGCTGGGCCCGTGAGCCATGGCTGCTGAGCCTGCGCGTGCGGAGCCTGTGCTCCGCAACGGGAGAGGCTGCAGCAGTGAGAGGCCCACGTACTGCAAAAAAAAAAAAAAAAAAAAAAAATTATTAGTGATAGCATGAACTAGATTGTCCCAAATGTATAGTTTATTATTTGGTAGTAAGTTAACTGATTTGGGGAGATAAATTAATCAATTAAATTAGTCTCCACTAATGCATTAGCCAACTAAAGTATCATCTTTCACAAGCATGTATTTTTGCAGGCTTAGTTCGTCTGTGCCTGTGTCTAAGGAGACGCTTAAGGAGTGATGCTAATGTAATGGTGGGCTTCCAAGTCCCTGAAGATATCTTTGATCAGAAGGCCCCTTGGGAGGCACCAGATCCCACTCTTGAAGGGACTTCCTATGATAGCTCCTTACCTGACATCAGAAAATTATATTTTCAGGTAGGTCTTTCAGAAAGTCCAGAGTCAAGCTCCCTGTTACTTTAGATAATTTTTTTCTTTTCCATTATGGTTTATTACAGGATATTGAATATAGTTCCCTGTGCTATACAGTAGGACCTTGTTGTTTATCCATTCTATATATAATAGTTTGCATCTGCTAATCCCAAACTCCCAATCCATTCCTCCCCCACCTCCCTCCCCCTTGGCAGCCTCAAGTCTGTTCTCTATATCTATGAGTCTGTTTCTGTTTCGTAGATAAGTTCATTTGTGTCATATTTTAGATTCCACATATAAGTGATATCATATGGTATTTGTCTCTCTCTTTCTGACTTTCTTTACTTAGTATGATAACCTCTAGGTCCATCCATGTTGCTGCAAATGGCATTATTTCATTCTTTTTTAAGGGCTGAATAGTATTCTATTGTATATCTATACCACATCTTCTTTATCCATTCATCTGTTGTTGGACATATAGGTTGTTTCCATGTCTTGGTTATTGCAAACAGTACTTCTATGAACATAGGGGTGCATGTATCTTTTCAAGTTATAGTTTTGTCCAGATATGTGCCCAGGAGTGGGATTGCTGGATTATTACTCTAGATAATTTTAAACTACATTCTGGAAAGCCTGGTATTTTTCCTTCAATATGGGAATAACTGAGCTTGCTTACTTCATGGGCTCTTAGGAAGTTTTAGTGGTGTCGTGAGTTGAATGGTAAACCCTCCCCCGCAGAACCTCAGAATGTGACCTTACTTGGAATAAAGGTCTTCACAGATGGGATCTCCAGATGAGATCATCCTGGATTATCCGGGCGGGCCCTAAACCCAGTGACAAGTGACCTTATAAAAGACAGAAAAGAAGACACAGAGGAGAATGCCATGTGAAGACAGAGACAGAGATCAGAATTTTGCTGCCACAAGCCAAGGAACACCTGGGGCCACTAGAAGCTGGAAGAGGCAGGGAAGGATTCTCCCCTAGATCCTTCAGAGGAAGCTCAGTCCTGCCCATACTCATCAAGCCCAGTCCTTGATTTCAGACTTCTGGACTCCACAATTGTTGAGTAAATACATTTCTGTTGTATTAAGCCACACAGTGTGTGGTAATTGATTACAGCAGCCCTAGGAAACTAATGTAAGCACATTCTTGGAGGTTCATGACCACAGGTGCTCTAAAGGGTGGCATAATGATTTGGGAGCGTGTGTTACCTAGGGTTGCTTTCTGAGGCGTCTGGATTTAGTTGGTTTGTTAGGATTATATCATTCAGTTGGCATCTGATGAGGCAGCAGTATGTTTTAACCCAAAATCCAGTACGCAGCTGGTACTTTTTGGTAAAGAACCGATTAGGAATGCAGTGAGTTCTTTATGCATTTTTTGAATAAGTAAACAAATAGTCCCTGACATCTTTTCCACTGGGAGTTCACCTTTTGAAAAACCTGAGGCTAGGAGCACCAAAGCCATGGACAATAATTAACTCCTGATTGCGATGTACTGCCAAAAACTCCCGTTTTGTTATCGGTTCTCAAATCTCCAAGAGATTAAACATTTGATTAAACATATTTCAGCAACAGAAACTACTGAAATGGCTTTTGAACTAGTTTAGTCACGTAGCTGTATGTTTACCTTCTAAGAAATGAAACAGTATCCTGTACTCTGCTCATTTGTTTATGTGTTTGGAGGAACCGGGTTCATATATTCATTCCACCCTTTCTTGAACAGCAAGGTAATAATCCAATTCAGGAAATATTTGACCAGTGCCTGCTATGTGCCCTGGACACTATTAGAACTGGGTGGGTTACAACAAAAGTGAAAGACGAAGAGTACAAGTGCTTCCAGGTTAATCAAGTAGGGAGAATGGATAAGTAGTCTTCTTGGTTTATTTACCAGGTCTCTCCATCAGTTTATTAACTGGAGGAGTCCCTCCAGGTTTGAGTAGAGGCCCCTTTTCTTCTTCCTTTGTCTCTCTCCCTGGGCAAGAAAGTTCATATCCACTAATGCTTTAGTTACTAAGGAGATCCCTAATATATCTCTTCTGCCCAGATCTTTTCTCTGAGCTCTGAACTACTACATACAACCAATTGATATCTTTTTTACGTCTCAGACTCAACATACCCAAACAAAAATCATGATCTTTGACCCCAAATTTCAGATCTGACCATCTTTCAACGTTACCCATGCTCAAGAATGACCAACATAAAAACCAAAGAGTTATTTTTGCTACTTCCCTCTTCCATACCCTCCTCTCTAAAGCTTCACGTAGTCCTATCAGTTTTGCCTTCTGAATGTTTCTCAGTTTCATGTTTCTCTTTATTTTCACTGCTACCTCTCTAATATATGCTACAACTTAATCACAGGACTAACTTCCCATCACCTTTGCCATATTCTATTGGTTATAAGCGAGTCATAGGTTCTGCCCACACTGAAGGGGAGGAGTTTATGAAAGTACAACACCAGGGAGCCAAAGTCATGTATCCATCTTTGAATCCTGACTATCCTAGATCTCAACTCTAACTCACTTCCTCAGGAAAACCTTCCCCATCCCAAGAATTGGGACTAATCCCAACTGCAGGCTCTCATAATACCATACATCTCTTCTTCACAGAATTGATCACAGTTCTAATTTTAACCTAGTTATATGACTATTTGATTAATATCTCTCTCCCCCACTTGTCAGTCTCATGAGGGGCTGTTTTGTTCGCCACAGCACCAGGCCTGGAACATTGTAGAAGCTCGAAACTGTTTTCTGAATAAGTGGACCGAGAAGCCACAGAAGCTGTCTATACTTTGTTGCCTTGATCCCTCATGCAGAAACCAGGGTTGCCTTCGACCCTTCCTGCAGGAATGCTGTCCACAATGGACTAAAGGAAGTTTTATTGGAAAAAAAAAAAAGAGAGAAGCTAAGCTTTTATCCACCACCATGGAAACAGGCAAATCAAGGTTTCTCAAAGTCCTAACAATAATAAGCAACCTAAATTGACAATAGATGTTAGAGGAGGTCAAGGATAGAGTGGTGACCTGGAATCACCAGTGAAAGTCAGTGTAACTGATTTATTTTAATTTTGTTTTCTGGAATTTCGAATTAGCTTGTGTTCAGAGAACATGCTAAACCATCAACAGACAGAAGTTGATATGACTGTGTCTCATACAGAAGTTGTGGCCAGATTCATGTTTGAGTAATTTTAGAAAACAATCAAGCATTTGCTTGGTTACCTGTGAGGTGCCTGGATAAGTGTTCCCTTTTCCGAGAACAGTGTTCCCACTGGTGGCCCAGAGTCAAAGGACCTTCTTAACCTGCATCATGAAGGTAGTTACCCCTACCACCTCTGTGATCATCTCTGGCAATGATGGAGCACTGAATCTATGCCAAACCTGCACCAAACACTTTAGGTGTGTTACCGTGTTTACTTATTATAACCGCTATAAGTATGTAATGACTACCCTATCATAGTTGTTCTCAAATTTTCACTAGCAGCAGAATCACCTGGCGGGCTATTAAAATACACATTGCTGGACCCTGCCTGCAGAGGTTCTGATTCAGTAAATTTGGTGTGTGGCCTGAGAATCTGAATTTCTAACAAGTTCCCAGGTGTAGATACACTGCTGCTGGCCTGGGGACCACACCTGAAGAACTACCACCCCATTAGGTGAGCATTATTATTCTCCATTTTACTGACAAAGAAACTGAGGCTTAGAGAGGTGAGTAGGGTCACATGGCCAGTAGGTGGTGCAGCCAAGATTCAAGTCCAAGTTGGTTGACCCCAAACTACTAAGTAACACTGCCAGAATCAAACATTATTACAAGCCCATAATCAAAGATAACTTCAAACCTTTCTGATCACACTGGTTTGGTTTAAGTAACTACTCATACGGTCTTGTTCTAAATGGTTATTTCAGTAAGTTTCAGTATGTTAAAATCTAAAATTATCTGAGTTTATTAAATGCCAGTTTGAAAACCTTGATCAAGAAGCAGAAAGAAAAAACAGAAAAAGAAAGGATTCCAAAAAGAATGTGTATAGGTTGACTCCAAAAGGAAACTTCTCATGCAAGATGAAAGTGGATTGGTTAAAATCAGACACAAGTCTATGCAAGTCCTTTTCTTGACGGGTTGAGAAAGGTCTGGTAAGCAGAGAGAAAAACTCCACATCACTGTGTCTATTCTCCTGGAAGCTTCAAGTTTTACAGTGATAGAAACCGGAGGTCAGAGGTATTTTTCAGGTCTGGTTTAAATAAACCCCTATCTGTCTTCAGTGACTAGAAGCGGAACCTCCTTTCCATTCCCAGCTCCATTTCTTTGCTCTGGACCTCGCCCCTGCCACTCACCTTATCCCAGAGGCTGCCACCTGGTTTTCCACCCCTAAGCTTGCCTCCTTACTGATAACCAACACAATAGCAACTTTATCTTTCCTCAGACAATGTTGCCACAAGATTCTCCCCAACTTATGAGCTGTCAGAGGCATATTCAAGATTTTTCAAGACATACATCATTATTCTTTCTGTCACTCATCTTGTCACCCTCACTTTTCATTATTCCTTAATGAAATTTTTGCTCCAGTAAGCAAATATGTTCTTCCTAAACCTTTGAACATTTTACTCCTGCTTTCTTTTATTCCTCTCTTTCTGCTCCCAATTATTATAACTCTCCACCTTCAAACCCAACTCAAAATCCCCTTCCCCTAGACCGTCTTTCATGATGGACTTCATCTAACTCTGGTATTGCTCACTGGCCTTACTGGACCAAGTTGGTACTAAATTAGTTTATATGTGTTGGAAAGAAAGTTATTCTGTGTAAGTATTCTTCAGCCATTCAGTTAGTGTTTTCTATCTCCCCAAACAGACCATAAGCCCTTTGATAGCAGAGATTGTCTGTGTTTCTTTTTTACGTGCCCAGTGGATCTCATTTATTCATTCATTCATTCCTCATATTCTCATTGAGCTCTTCATCCATTCCAGGCAGTGAGCCCACCCTGCTGCTTTCAGTAGAAGCTTGGTTGCTTTCATAAGCCCTGCACTGCTCAGGAGCCTTCTAGAGCTCTGGACTTGGGTGTGGGGAGGTGTGAGTTCCTTCCGATGACTTGTCGGGAAGTCTGAAATAGAGGGCAGGAAAGGAGATAGGAGAAGGCTTGCTGGGAAGGCATGGTTTTTTTGCAGCGGGGACTGGGTTGGAGATGGTGAGCTGAGGCGAGCCTTGCTGAGCTCTGTGTAACATTTCCTATCATGGATCATTTTGGCAAATATCAAAGGAAAGGGTTCATTTTCAATGGTTGTGCCTCAGGCAGGGGCAGATCTATTGTATTTTCAATAGGCAGAGGTTGAGTAAGTAGTGGAAATCCAAGAGAGTGGGTTTCTGAATTTGTCTGGCTTGGGAGTTTCATGACTTCGAGTAACATCTCTGTTCCTGAGTCTCTCTCATCTTTGAAAAAGTAGAAATTAGAATTGGCACATGAATGAGCCTAAGCAATTTATAAATAAAGAATAAGTTCCTTGAAGAGTTATACCATTGTATATTCAGATGTTGACATTTTCTATGAGTGTCTGTATTCATGGTGTCGTCTATACAGAATGGTTACAAAGGCAAACAATTCAAAGCTCAGTTAGAAATTGCTTTTCTACATTAGAACTGGTATACGTGTTACAGCTAAGATATAGAAAATGGGAGTATAAGAGGATTCTATATTTTTGCTCATTCTAAGCAACTTTTCCTGCAACCATAAAGGCAAACCATTCCAGTATTAGAGTTCCAAGCACTGCTAGGAAGCTTCAACTCCTTTGTTTATCTGTCCTGCTCTGTGTCTCAGTCAGTCAGGTCACCTCATCTCCCTGAGGGTGGCAGGAGGAACCAGAGTTCCCGGCTTCAGTGGGTTTGTCCTGCACAAAGGGGACAAACACAGAGATCACTGGGAGGCATCTTAGGAGTCAGAGCCCAGCATTTAGCAGCCCTCAGGGCTGAACATCATCTACTGAAAGATAACTTTGTAAAGAGACAACTAGGAATTCTCGCCAAAGGTTTTCTCAGTGTTCATCTTTTTCTTTCCCTTTTCTTTTCTGCTCCTTTGCTGTGGCCACCTTCACCTTCCTCACCTTTGTTTCACCTGCCCCAAATCACGCCAAGGCACACACTCACCTCTCCTCCCCTCATTCCATTTCAGCTAGAGAAGCTTTCTTGATGTTAGCCCTTCCCTTTCCCAGAACCTTTCATATAACCCAACCGAGAGGCAATTCTCCTTGTGTTGTCCTCTCCTTCCCTTCCAAGAATGAGGGAAGAAGGCAAAAATCCTGGTGCTGACAGAGGTGCATGGGCCATCCCAAGGAAGAACGGGATAAGGGATATGATAGCTTCACTTTCCCCTCGTGGCCCCCAAGCAACGGGGAGGTAACTATGGGAGGCCCCCAAACAGCTACACCACAAAGATCCAGGGTCAATCTTTTTTTTTTGGCTGTGCTATGTGGCTTGTGGGATCTTAGATCCTGGACCAGGGATCAAACCAGGTCCTCAGCATTGAAAGCACGAAGTCCTAACTACTGGACCACCAGGGAATTCCCTCAATCATTTTTACAAATAAAGTCAATAGACATGGTGCAGTATGGGAACAGTATATTTTACTTGGGAGATAATCTTGCAAAGAAAATGACAGAAACCACTAAGCTAATCTTGTTCTTCCTTGACAAACACCACCAAAAATACCAAGTGAAACTTTAAAGTCTCTTACTTTAATAAATTCCAAGCAAGACCCATCATGTTTGATGTAAATATTTTAGGAACCTTATTATTAAGAGGAGAGGCATATATTGTTATTAAAATTACATTGAATTTCTTTTTAAACTTCATGTTGAAAACTAATCTTTAGGGATGCAGGCAGAGGTTAAGGAGGAAGGAACATGAGGGAACTTTCTGCAGGAAGGGTCAGTATTTTATATGTTGATAGGGGTTTGGGTTATGCACGTGTCTGCATTTGTCAAAATTCAGTGCATGTACATTTAAGATCTGTGCATTTGATCATGTATAAATTTTAATTCAAAAGAAAAAAACATAAATATTGAACTTCAGTTAATGATATGCATGCTGAAGTATTTAGAGGCAAGTGTACTAATGCCTGCAATTTACTTTGAAATGCTTCAAAAAAGTAAAATGGTTTGAGGAATGGGTAATAAATTGATACATGATAAGGAAAGTATAGAAATATGTTAATGGTAAAATCCAGATGGTGGGTAAATGGGTGTTCATTGTAAAAATGTTAAAACTTTGTTTTATGTTTGAAAATTTTAGTAATCAAATGTTGGAAAAATTATTGTTGAGATAAATTTACACTGTCTATCAGCCAACTGCTGTCATTTTGGAATATCCCACTTATTCTGGCTAATGAACAAAACCAACGTTATTATACAGCTCATTACTGGGTTTCTTTGTTTGGGTTTTTTTTGGTTTTTTTTTTTTTTTTTTGCGGTACGCGGGCCTCTCACTGTTGTGGCCTCTCCCGTTGCGGAGCACAGGCTCCGGACGCGCAGGCTCAGCGGCCATGGCACACGGGCCCAGCCGCTCCACGGCACGTGGGATCTTCCCGGACCGGGGCACCAACCCGTGTCCCCTGCATCGGCAGGCGGACTCTCAACCACTGCGCCACCAGGGAAGCCCCCATGACTGTTTTATTTAACAAACATCTTAAATGTTATATTTAAGAAACATCACCTGGCCCTGTAGCCGCTGGATAAAATAGTTCTTTATGGAAATAATGCCTTTCTTCCACTGTACATGCATTGATAGAGAACACTAGTTTTGAGGTGGGGTCGAGGGGGAAGCAACATTTAATCATCCACAGTACTAATTATTTTCCTATAATCACTGTGACATTAATCATATATTAATTTTATCCTTTTAAGATATTTCTGTAATCTTCTCCTGTGTAGTATGAAAAAATTGAAAGGAAGGGACATTTGAACTGAGTCCTAAAGGATGAATAGCAGTTCACCCAGTATCAAAAAGAAGGAAGGAGAATGGCCACTTTCATTTCTGTGTCTCTCATAATACCTGGCAGAGTAAACGCAAGACGAATGTTCAGTTCAAGTTGCAAAAGTTCAAAGGTCAAGTTCCTGAACAAATTAAAAAATGAACCAACCTGATTAGAAATAAACTTCCATTTTACTTGGTGATCAAATTTCAGTGTAAGGAATTCTGAGACAATGAAAAAACTGGGAGGTTTTTCCAAAATGTGTGACACTCCTTGGAGAAAAGAGACCCTCTACCAGGAAACCAAATATTGCGGTTTGCTTGATTTTCTTAAAATAAATATCCCAGACTTAACCCAGCCAAATGATTTAAAGCGGTATCCCTGGAGACCTAGGTACTGTAAATGTCGGCAAACTTTTGGAACCCCTTTCTTGGAATTGTATTCAAAGCCTGTAGCACTTCCTTTTGAATATCTTCAGAGAAATTAGAATTTTTTTATGAAATAAGAAATTCATGCAGAGGCCAGCTCAGTTGAGTAAGACTAGCTTTGAAAAGGGGTACAGCTGTAAACTGATCATGGTTTTCTTGATATAAATCTGTTCTCCAAAATTACCAAAGAGGAATTTCAAAAATATGCTTAGCATCATGAGAATACATGTATAATCTTCTGGAGTGACTACTTTGAAGGGCGAAGCTCAGATAAGAATATACAGACACACCTAGAAGCATAAAAAGCATAAGCACACCTTCCCACTGGCCAGCGTGGGCTCAGAGAGAAGCAGGGCAACTACACCTAGACCGCACTGGCCCCTGAGAAGCGGGCTTCTGAGGCAGTTTGCAGTGGGCTTCATGCCTTCCTCAGTGCTGGTTTCTACAAAGGCAGTTCCTGAAATATGTCTGCTTAACATTTTACCCTGTGGCAGAACACTGAGAGAAGGCAAGCTGAGCCCTGTGGGAACATTAGAAATGTCCCAGAACTGAGCAAGAAAGCGAAGCAATCATTCACGCCGTGGCCCTGGTATTCACCCCGAGCCAGCGGCTGCTAAGGAGCAGGCAGGCGAGGGTCCTCAGGTGGTGAAAGATAAACGTGGAAAATGGAAGCAGCCTGATTTATATGTGTTCAGCTGAAGCCTGAAAGAGTGCCAAGAGTGCATTGTGCAGGGAAGCTTGAGAGCAAAATGAGGTGTAGGATGAGTCCGGGCCAGTACATTGAAACTACAAGAGGGCGTGAGGGAGAGCGTGGGTGGGGAGAGGTGAAACTCATGTTCTGTGGGGAATAAGTAGGGCAACAAAAGGATAGGAAGAAACTGGGGCCTTGGGCCTTCCTGAATTCTCCTCTGCTATCTAAGACACTCCACTGTTACGAAATAACATTCTTCAAGGTCTAATCGCTTTGTGTTTGGACAGTTACCTTTATTCTAACTTTTGGTTTATCCAGGTTTATTCTTCTTTAGTGACTGTTCCCATCTGACTCCTAGACATAGCAATTTACTTAGTGCCTCATATTTAAGTGACATTTTATCGCCTTCTATTTTCCAGACAAATATCATAGAGTCCTAGATACCCTGAAACACCACCACCACCTTCGGCCACACTCTCTTGTAACCAAAAATTTGCAGGAAAAAAAAAAATAGTATTGTCAGCATTGCGGGAAGTGAGTTGGGGGAAGAAGGATGGCCTGTGTAAATGGGGGTGTGTGTGCACGTGCATGTGCACATAAATATAACCATTCCTCACATTACTACGATATTTGACATAAATTCTTTAATAATCAGTGCTCATTACATAGCTCTAAAGCATCCACATTTCATGTGGAATTGAATGCTTTTTCATTCATAAGTGTAATTGCAACTCATGGACAAGACGACGTCATAGACTGTTCTGTATAGGAAGTAGGGTGATTTGTAGTAGGGCCCCAAGTTATGGATAAGGAAACTCAGGCCTAGAAGAGTTTCATAGGCTCCCAAATCCACACAGGAGGCCAATGGCAAAGGAGAAACCAGTCTCCCAGGTTCCTGCATCCCAGTGCAGTCATCTTTGAGCAGCTCACCCCTTATGGGGGATTGTCACAGTGCTGACAGCGGGTCAAGGTCTTGGGATGAGCTCCAGGAAACAAACACCTTATGGATTATTTCCTTCCCACACGAGAGGCTTAGTGACTTAAAGGGCTGAGAAAAAAATTAATAGAGAGATAAAAAGACAATTATCAGAAATATGCCTTCTTTTAAATTGTAAATGGAGAACATTTGCCATGAGCAGTGTCTATAAAGACTACACATATATCTAAACTGTTAGGTGGAGTTTGCTTTGATTTTTAGATTAACTAATTAATTAATTCGGTATACTTTGGGGTTAATTAAGGCTTCCCTTTTACTTTTTTTAATTTTATTTTTTTAACATCTTTATTGGAGTATAATTGCTCTACACTGGTGTGTTAGTTTCTGCTTTATAACAAAGTGAATCAGCCATACATACACATATATCCCCATATCTCCTCCCTCTTGCATCTCCCTCCCACCATCCCTATCCCACCCCTCTAGGTGGTCACAAGGCACCGAGCTGATCTCCCTCTGCTATGCGGCTGCTTCCCACTAGCTATCTATTTTACGTTTGGTAGTGTATATATGTCTATGCCACTCTCTCACTTCGTCCCAGCTTACCCTTACCCCTCCCCATGTCCTCAAGTCCATTCTCTACGTCTGCGGTCTTTATTCCTGTCCTGCCCCTAGGTTCTTCAGAACCATTCCCTTTTAATATTAAATAATCTTGGGAAGTGTCCCTCAGTCGCTAGCTCACACAAGGAGCAAGAATGTGGATTTAATAAACATTGGAATTTGGTATATAACTTGCAAAGGAAAATAAGTTTTATAAAATATATTCATCAGCATGAAGAAAAAAAGCAATTGATTTTACAATTATGGGTTTCAAAGAATAACTTACTTCTAAAAACCTGCTGCTATTTTTAGGTGTAGTTACTTTTTAATAAGTTCTCTCATAGGTAAACAACATTATTTTCCTTTCTATTGCTGTCATAAAATATTATAGCTGACCAGTTGGTGGAGCAATTACATTTCCATAGCTCTTAATGGCTATTTTGCTTAGGTACTAGTCACTCAGTTAGAATCAAGAAAGAGACTATTAATATTCTCAGGACTAACTAAACTGATCGCAAACTTTCAGGAGAAATGACAGACAGATTCACTTTAACAACATCCGGCCCCTTGAAGACAACCTGTAATTCCACTCATGACAGCTGGAGAGTCCCCTCTTAACTCACCTTCAAGAGGCAGGCCCCCGTCCCTGCAAAGTCACAGTTACAGGTGGGTATGGGTAAAGAGTGGGAAACCGTCAGCCTTAGTGCTCCAACTCCCGGAAACATGAAGTTAATGCAATTATAATATTTAATGGCAAACCAGATACCCTTTTACAAGACCATCCAGTATGGATTTCAATGTAATTATTAGCGTCTTTGGCTTAAGCAGCTGTCCTAGAGAGACAGCTTCTGGGAAAACACTTTGCTCAATCCAGATTTCCTCCAAAAGAATGGTTAGCTGAATGTTTGCCAATCTAGTGTTTAAGTCCCTCAAAATTGTTGTAGTTACTTCACAGTACTTGGAAAATGTAACCTTCACCTGTGATATATTCAAGTGAAAAATGTAGACATTAGTTATAGGTATGATTACGTGAAAAAAAAATGCTTTGGGTAGATAAACGACTATAAGGAAATATAAAATGCTAACAATGGTTGTACTTGCATAGCGAGATTGAGTGATTTTTTTCTTATATTTTCTTTGATTTCCAAAATTTTCTAAAATAAATGTTTATTAGTTTGCCTTTTTAAAAATTTTAAGGTGTTATTTGAAAAGTAGGAAATTAGTGCCAGTGAACTTAAAAAATGATTATATGTATAGATGTATATAAATACAAGCAAAGTAGTATCTCTTCAAGCTATCTAAATACATCCTCATAACAGGGACCAGGCAGTACAAAGGCTGGGCACCTGCTTTTTGCTGAAATCAAAGACTAACCTGCACACATTAAATAAGTTATGTTGCCTGGCAAGCTGAAGAGAAAGGGGGCTGACTGACATGGGTTAGGGTGAGGTAGGAGGTGGTTTTATTTTCTAAAATCCAACTCTCTTACAGATATGTGCTTTGAAAGCCAGTTTTAGAACAGTTATTTATTAAGTACCTGTAATATTTACATGGGACTCTTCTAGACAGTAAAGCCAGAGCAGTAAACAAAATAGAGATCCTTGCTCTCTTGGAGCTTAAATTTTGGATTGGGGAGACTGAAAATAAACACAAAAATCTGTAGTATTTTAGATGGTGATAAGAACAACAAAGGAAAATAAAGAGGAGATGAAGGATGAAGAGCACCTGGAAAGGGAAGAAGAAGGTCACTTTCTCAAAAGATGGCCAGGGAAAGCCTCACTGATAAGTTAATATTAAGCTAAGATTGGAAGTAGCCATGATGGTATCCAGGGCACCATTTCCAGGCAGAGGAAACAGCAAGTTCAAGTCTGCCTGGGGTGTCCCGGGATCATCCAGGAGGTAGGTGTGGCTGGAGCAGAGTGTGAAAAGGGGGATTTGGGAAATGAGGTTAGCAGTGTAATGGAATACTAGACTATGTAGACCTTGCAGATCATTCAAAGAATTTTGGCCTTTACTGAGAAGGATGGAAAACCATTGAGAGGTTTGGGACAGAGGAGTGCCTTGATATGATTTTTAAAGGGTTGCTCTGGCTGTTTTATTGAGAATAGATTTTGGAGGGAGAAAGCATGGGCAGAGCCAGGGAGATTAGGTAGGAGGTTGATGAAATAGTCAAGATGAAAGATAGTGGTAGCCTGGACCAGGGAAATATCAATGGAGGTAGTGAAAACTGACAGGATTCTGAATAAATCCTGAAGGTCAGGGTCAACTGATAGTTCACATATTGACTATGATACAAGAGGAAGAGAGGAGCCGAGGATGATGTCAAATTTTTGGTCTGAGTAACTGGAAGAATAGAGTTGACATTCACTGAAATGGGGAAGCCTGGGTGAGAGGAGGGGAGAAGGGAGAGAGTTTGGTGTGAGTTGCTTATTAGTTACCCAGGTGGGCATGTCAAGTCAGCAGTTGGATATACAAATGTCAAATGGAGGGGAGGAATCTAGGCTGGAGATGTAAGTTGGGAAGTTGTCAGCATGGAGGTGATATGTGAAGCCATAAAAATCGATATCACTAACACAGTGAGTGTGGATAGAGAAATAGTCCAAGGACTGAGCCCTCCCACCCTGTGGTATATAGAGGTTGGAGAGATGAAAAATAATCACCAAAGGAGACAGGAGTGGGAAAGTAGAAGCAAAAACACAATAATGAACAACAATAACAACCCAGAAGAAATAAAGCAAAAGAAATAAAGCAAATAAATAAAGCAAAAGCTGGAGATTTGTTTTTTCCAGACCCTTAAGGAAATCTCTGTCCAGTCATTAGCTCGACCACTAAGCAACTGAGCAGAGACTTCAGTGGCCACACGTGGTGAAGAATACAGACTTTACAAAATTAGTTCAGAAAAATCACTAAAAGATGTTACATAAATGAGCTGAAGATGGTCTCTGTATATTGGCCCCTAGGTTGTTTATTTCAAAATTTTGACCTGTTAGCTCAAAAGCTTGCTGGCACCAAGCTCAGATTTTTACACATCCAGTTATTTTATTTTCTTTTATTTTTATTTTTTAATTGAAGTATAGTGGATGTACAGTAATATTATACAAGTTACAGGTGTACAGTACAGCAATTCATAACTTTTAAAGGTTACACACCATTTTTCTTATTACAAAATATTGGCCATACTCTCTGTGCTGTACAATACCTCCTTGTAGCTTATTTTATATGTAGTAGTTTGTACCTTTTAACTCCCCACTCCTATATTTCCCCTCCCTCCTTCCCTTTCCCCATTGGCAACCACTAGTCTGTTCTCTATATCTGTGACTCTGCTTCTTTTTTGTTATATTCACTAGTTTTTTGTATTTTTTAGATTCTCTATATAAGTGATAACATACAGTATTTGTCTTTCTCTGTCTGACTTATTTCATTTAGCATAATGCTCTCCAGTTATTTTAAAAATTGCCCAAACTAGCAAAAGTTAAACCATTTAGAACCTTCCTACATACCCTACAAAGCCTCACTTGACAGTTGTTACCCATTGATAAGATAAAGCCTTGCGTTATGGGCCCCAACCTGTTATGGCCCTTCAGAGCTCACTGACCCAGAGACTCCTCACCGTGCTGCCAAGCAATGTCTAGACCTGAATCATCCTTTTCGAAAAGTTTGCTTGAAAATGAACTACAACAAAATGTGAATCAAAAATAGCTTAAAAATAGGAGAAATTGTGCTATGAAATGACAGGTGGTAAACATGTGGACCATTTAAACAGTTAAGTTTAAATGATCAATGAAAATGTGATTTTTTTTTTGAAATGAACAAAATATAGAAAATATTTTAGGAAAGAAAAATATTTCAAAAAAATGATTTTTAATATAAATCTGGGCCTAAAGCCACAGAAAATATTAATAACTAAAGCATATATTGTACTGACAATATGACAAATATCTAATTTTAATTACATGCTGCTTAAAAGATATGTATGTAAAACAAAATAGGTGACCCTCCGTATGGATTCACATATCAATGTCAAATCAAAATTCGTGACTGAAATGCCAGCAAATCAAAGCCAGCAGTATGTTTAAGGATTGTTTAATCCGGTGCTGTTTATTTTGAGAATACATGAATGGTGTCACATTAGGAAACTGATCAGTGCTACTTGTCACATGCACAGGTTAAAGAAGAAAAGAGCATGATTGTGTCAAAAAAGAACCTGATAAAATCATCCATTCACAAAAGGAAAATATTAGAAATATAGGAATGGAAGATTTTGTGTTTAACATGATAGAGAATGTCTCTGTCAAACTACAGGACATGACAAAAATTCTAGAAGTACTTTTATAAAAGATAGGAGTCAGAAAGAATGCTTACTATTAACACTATCCACCACTTTTAATGGTCATAAATATGTCCATAAATTCTTTGAGACTCATCTTAGAAGCAGATTCTACAGTCCAGTCAAGCCTTCGGATGACTTGCAGCCCTAGCTGACATCCCAACTGCAAGCTCATGAGACACCCGGGGTCACAACTACCCAACTATCTGCTCCTGGATTCCTGACGCTCAGAAACTGAGATAATAAATGTTTGTTGCTTTAAGTTGCTAAGTTCTGGGGTAATTTGTTACACAGCAGTGCTTGACTAATATGCCATTGTTCAGATAGTTCTAGTCAATCAGTATCAAATCAATTAAATAATTCATAAAATGATCTGTGACTATGGAAATGGAGAAGACAAAAACAATAATTCTTGAAGATTGTATGAAGTGGGTTGGTGAATTAAAATTTTTTAAGAAACCAAAAACTAGAAGAAGATATAAGTGAATATTTCATTGATCTTGGAATTGGTAAAACAAACAAAACAAAATGCTAAAAACTACAAAAGCAACAGTAGAAATCATCATAAAGATATCTAACATTTATTAAGCACATACTGTATTCTAGATATTATGTCAAGCACTGTAATTCTATAACTCATTTTACCTTTACAACAATCCCATGAAGATGAGGAAATCCAGGTTCAGAGAAGTTATTTTGCTCAAGTCTCTAGCTAATTTATTGGGTTTAGACTTGTCTAAATGGAAAGCCTCTGCTCACAGCATTTTTAGAGTTCAAAACTCTAAAATTATGGAAATACAGTTGGCAAATGACGGGAAAAGACTTTTAACAACTGTGACAAAGAGTTCATGTTTGAAATCTATAAGGATGTACAAAAATGTTTATCATAATATTATTTAAAAACAAAATGGAAAAAAAATTTATACAACAGTAGAGAAATGGTGAAATGAATTATGCAAATTCATAGAATTGAATTTTTTGCAACTATTAAACAGTTGTGTTTTCAACTCCATTAAGAAAATGAAGTCAGACACCAGGAAAAAATATTCACAAAACATATGTCTGACAAAAGACTGCTAGCCAGGATATACAAAGAACTCCTACTAAACTCAACAATAAAAAGATAACTCAATTAAAAATGGGTAAAAGATTTCAGAAGATACTTCACAAAAAGAAAAATATGAACAGCCAATAAGCATATGAAAAAATGCTCATTATCATAAGTGATCAGAGAAATTAAAAGCATGAGGAAACACCTTAAATGCTGACAGGATGTAGAACAATTGGAACTCTCACACGTCGCTACTAGAAACATAAAATGGTACAACCAGATGGGACAAAGTTTGGCCGTTTCTTAAAAACTAAATATATCCCCACCTTAGATGGAGAACTTCCACTCTTAGGTATTTACTCCTGAGAAATAAAAACTTTTTGCAAAATGAGTTGTATAAGAATGTTTATAGCAGATTTATTCATAGTGGTCAAAAACTGGTCTCAGCCCAGGTGCCCCTCAATAGGAAAATGGATAAGTGGGTATATTTGTACAATGGAACAGTGACTAACAGTAAAAAGGTACAAACAACTGATTGTCTATTTGTGTGTGTATACTTGTAGCAAAATGGGTAAATTTCAAAAGCATTATGCTGAAAGAAATGAACCTTACACAGAAGAGCATACTGTATGATTCCAACGTTATGAAGTTCAAGACAAGGCAATAAGACTCAGCAAAACAGGGTCGCGGAGGGGGTGAGGGGAGGGGGTGATTGAAAGGAACATCAAAGAACTTTCTGGGGTATGGATGATGTTCTATACCTTGATAAGGGCTTGGGTTACACAGGTGTTGCTTTTGTCAAAACTCAATGCATGTGCACTTAAGGTTTGTGTATGTCGTTGTATGTAAGTTTTACCTTGAAATAAAGTATTAACTAATATTGAACTTTAGTTTAAAATATGAACGTTGAAGTATTTTGAAGGAAGTGTATTGATACCTGCAATGTTTGAAATGCATCAAAAAGATAAAATGGATTAATGGATGGTTAGAGGGGTGAGTAGGTGACTAAATATGTGATAAAGCAAACATAGTAAAGTGTTAATGGTGGGATCTTAGTGCTGGGTATATGGCTGTCCACCATAAAATTCTTTCAACTTTCAAATTTCCAGTGAAAATTTTTGTAGTAACATGGGAAAAAAATCATGTTTTCAAAGAAATTACTTAAGATACCTTGTCAAATTTTTTGAAAAGCAGGCCTGAACGTTGCATATGTGAGATGATGTCATTCAGAGAGGGTGTGAAAGAGAGCACTAAGACAGAGAAAAGAATAGTGGTTATCTTGGAGTGTTGGGATAATGAGTAGTTTTTATTTCCTTTTTTATATTTTCTCTACATTTTCTAAACTTTTAAGAAGTGTGAATGACTATTATCAGAAAAAATACATTTTATCACCTAACCTTTTTATTTTTTTATAAATTTTATTTATTTATATTTGGCTGCGTTAGTGCTTTTGCTGCGTGAGGGCTTCTCATTGTGGTGGCTTCTCTTGTTGCGGAGCACGGGCTCTAGGCACGCGGGCTTCAGTAATTGTGGCTCGCAGGCTCTAGAACGCAGGCTCAGTAGTTGTGGCGCACGGGCTTAGCTGCTCTGTGGCATGTGGGCTCTTCACGGACCAGGGCTCAAACCCATGTCCCCTGCATTGGCAGGCGGATTCTTAACCACTACGCCACCAGGGAAGCCCCACCTAACATTCTTAAAAATAGTTTCAAGGAGGCAGGTTTTAACTTAGAGCACAGAGGAACACTTTCTGACAGTCAGAACTACATTTAGATAGAATGGACCTCTCAGACGGTATGATTTCCCATCTTCCAAGGACCACTATCCAGGCTGGAAGACCACAACTAAAAATATTTTAGAAAGGGTGTAAACAAGGTTTGGGGAGTTATAGGGCATGCTCAAATTCTGAGACATATGTGAAACTGAAAGTACTAGAGAAATGAAAAGATTTCTTGAGTTTTCCTAATCTATTGCAAACTCAGTACTACTCCATGAAAATAAAAGTGCTAATTCAAGACTTCCTGTACCAGCACACATACATCTGGTTCAGTATATAACAGGAGGGCTTCCCTGGTGGCGCAGTGGTTGAGAGTCCGCCTGCCGATGCAGGGGACACAGGTTTGTGCCCTGGTCCGGGAAGAGCCCACATGCCGCAGAGCGGCTGGGCCCGTGAGCCATGGCCACTGAGCCTGTGCTCCGCAACGGGAGAGGCCACAACAGTGAGAGGCCCGTGTACAGGAAAAAAAAAAAAAAAAATATATATATATATATATATATATATATATATATATATAAAAAACAGGAAAGTCATTCTAGGCACCAAATCAGAGTTGTTTTATGATCTTAGCTGTGCTATAGGTATGGTGGAGTCATAACAATACTTCGTATTTGCAAAGTGAGAGTGAGCAGCCTGCTTCAGCATATGTTATTTCATCCAAGTCCATGATAACCCTGAGACATGTTGGGGGGAGATGGGCTTTCCAAAGCTGAAGGCAGCCAGATGGCTCAGGGGCACCTGGGCACGAACTCTGCTTTCTTCCCTCTTTTGTGGATGTGCTGCATTTGGTTTAAGAACTAAGAGATCCTGGTATTTCTAAACATTTCCTTAAAACGATACACCAAATTAGTTCAAGTATATTTTTCCAGTTAAGTAGTATAATCACAATGTGGTTTCTTCCTTAATCCCTTTGCATACTATGTGGAAGGAGTGTTGATGTCCGCTAAATGCCCCGGGAGGAATCCAGAAAAAGAGGAAAAGCTGAGCCGAGGTGCGCTGCCTTCACCCCTGTCTGGGTGAGTCTCTCCTTCGTGGCTGCATGAGAGCAGCTGGGCATGTTGGTGTGGAGAGGCTTTTCCTGTCGATTAGGAGTTTATCTTCAGTGATGCACATTATTACTATGGTCTCTGTTTTTCTGTCTTTATTGTTTTGTAGACAAAGAAACTGAAGTTCGGAGACATTAGGTAGAAGAATTAGAATGTGTGACACCAGTGTTGTTGGGGGAGCCTAGATGAGATCTCCATTTTCTGAGCATTACTCAAACGCCTTCCCACTCAAACCTATAAAAGCCTTTAGGTTTACCAGCATAAATAAAAAACCAAAAGATTACTAATTAGCACCTTGAATTTATTTAAAACTTAAAAATTTTCTGGAACTTCCCTGGTGGCACAGTGGTTAAGAATCTGCCTGCCAATGCAGGGGACACAGGTTTAAGCCCTGGTCTGGGAAGATCCCACATGCCATGGAGCAGCTAAGCCCATGCACCACAACTACTGAGCCTGTGCTCTACAGCCCGCGAGGCACAACTACTGAGCCTGCGCACCACAACTACTGAAGCCCACATGCCTAGAGCCCATGCTCTGCAACAAGAGACACCACCGTGATGAGAAGCCCACGCACTGCAACGAAGAGCAGCCCCCACTCGCCGCAACTAGAGAAAGCCTGCGTGCAGCAATGAAGACCCAACGCAGTCAAAAATAAATAAATTTATTTAAAAAAATTTTTTTCTGAATGCCGTAAATGCTGCCCTGAGCATTCTGAAAGCTTTTCCCCGTGAGGGCAAGACCACATGCGTCCAAGGTGATACATTAGGTGTTCTCTTTCTCCCAAATGACAGTGGAGGACTGGAAGAAGAGCTTTGGCTGTTGCACTTTTGATTGACACTGTGTTTAAACTGGGACTTTTTTGTCTGAGACACTCTGGCTACCTGTCCTGTTCATGAAGAGGGGCAATTGCATCGAAGATAGACCAAGCAAGAGAGTTTAGAGTGAGTGTGCAAATCCATTACCACAAATTGAATAACAATATAATAACCTATATAACATTTTTGGAAACATTTTCCCAATGAAGAACCAGAATGGGATGGAGGCAGCAACGTATTTCAGGAGTCTAAAATCTCTACTTTGAAAAGATATTCTACACCAAATCTTGGAGAACCTTCGACAAAATCTTTTAGAGCCAGGACTAGCAGACGTGACTTTTTCCAATTCATACCTTCCAAGTTGAAATGAGAAAAATGAATTGAAATGAGAAGAAGAAAGCATCTGAGAGCTCTTTCTTGTTACTACCAAGCCTGTATTTTCCATGAGGAAAGGACCGTGTTTGTTTCATTTACCTCTGTATGTTGAACATGAAGGATGATTTTCAAACTGTGTCACCGCTGGGATGGCACAGCAAGTCCCTGCCAGTCAGAGCCCATGATTGTCAGGACGCTGTACCAGTGGGTTCCAGCTGACGATCAGCCCTGCCCAAAGCCAAGAACAGTGCATGATGTAGGCTAAATGCTCTATCAGCAATTTTTGAATGAATAAACTAATGTATGTTTTTCATAAGCAAACAAAATGGTCCAATATAGAATACTTCTGGGCTTCCCTGGTGGCGCAGTGGTTAACAGTCTGCCTGCCAATGCAGGGGATGCAGGTTCGAGCCCTGGTCCAGGAAGATCCCACATGCTGCGGAGCAGCTGAACCCACGTGCCACAGCTACTGAAGCCCGTGTGCCACAGCTACTGAAGCCCGCGTGCCACAGCTACTGAAGCCCGTGCACCTAGACCCTGTGCTCCGCAGCAGGAGAGGCGACCACGGTGAGAGGCCTGCACACCACAGCGAGGAGTGGCCCCCGCTCGCCGCAACTAGAGAGGGCCCACGCACAGCAATGAAGACCCAATGCAGCCAAAAACAAATAAAATTTTAAAAAAAATTTTAGAATACTTCTGTGTTTGACTAAGTTCTATTAAGTGACGTAAATCCTGTCTTTACTGAGCCAACGGTCCCTTGTGTTTCAGCCTTGGAACTAAGAGGCCAAGCCCACTGCCTGTTCTGGTGTCAACAGTGATTTAAGTATTAAGTGCTTTTCCAACTTTTCAGGTTGCCTCAGCCTTCACCAAATACTGACAAGAAAAAACTCCAGAGGAGCGATGTCATCCCATTTTTCCAAATATTGAAGCCCATCAGGTCACCCCCAAATCTGCATTTCCAGATTATCTTGAAAACTCTGCATGCAACCCTTGGCCGACGTGAGGGAAAGCCTGACGGCTGAGGGCAGAGGGGACGGGGAGGAGGGTGCCCATTCCAGAATCTCAGGGCCCTCAGAAGCCACCCTGCCTCTTTGCATTCACTTGCCCTAAATACCTCTCCAACTCCAGGGTCGCCTGAAATCATTCAATTAGAGGTTTATTTCTTGAACTTGGCTTCTGTTAAAATGCAATACCCCTAGGGGAGTTAATAGCAACTTTCAACTCAGTGTGAAGATGTTTATCAGATTCCCTTATGAAGAAGCTTGTGATTGAGCAGAACAACCCTCGATGCCCCTCTGGGAAGGCTAGGAAGCAACAAGGAAGAAAAAACATTTCCCCAAGGGGAGGCTGGGAATATGCGCACCCTTAGATTACACCGTTTGCTCCAGCCAGCCTTGGTTTTAAGAGGTAAAATGCTCTCCATCCCTATCATGAAATCTTACCTACTTATCCGATAAAATATCCCAATCAAAAACCACATCAAATTTGTGTGTGCCCAATTTTTCTCTATCTTGACCAAATACAGGAAATGAATCACTTTGCAAAGCACATGGAGACCAGCCAAAGCAATCTGCAAATTGTGTAACTCTGTCCCAGCTCTTGGCACTATGTATTCAGCAAGAACTTCAAGAGAAACCTCATTCCTGTTCACCCTCTCAAATACACACGCCCAGATTTTTTGGGTGGACTTGCGGGCTTTGATTTTGCAACCCCCAGTTTGGGGAACAAGTAGAAAATAGTAACACTCCATCTGTTTTGTGCTTTTTCACAGTGTTTTGACCTCTACTGAGATACATTGGAATAGTATTTTAACTGGGAGAATATAAAGGGTACCTCCTTTCCTTGTGTACACACACACACGCACACACACACAGGCTTATAAAAGCCATGTGACCATGAATTGGTGGCCCATGTAACCCTATTTTTAGCGTAGGATGAAAAACCTTGAAGGACAGGAGACAGAACTAATTTTCCTGAATCACTCGGCCGAGCCGTTGGCAAAGCTTGGAACTAGACCCCGGTTTCAGAGATTCTGTTTTATTCTTGTTTACTGAGTTGTACTAACTGCAGAGACTCACCATACTTTCTATTTCTGAAGCTGTTTTAAAAGCCACCAAAGTAAGCAGGGATATTATCTTTGCTAAGAGATGGTGTGATGTTCTCTCTAACTATACTTATCGCTGAATTCAAGTGTAGGCTCTTTATAAAGTCTCTGTGCCGTTATTAAACTTTTAACTTCAAAAGCATATGAGGTAGACATGATAGTAAACTGTAAATGGAATTTAAAGGCAAATTCAATTTTCTTCTTAGAGCTGTCATGAACTTCAATTCTACCATATTTCATTTATCACAGGATCTGAAATGAGTACATATTGCGTGCAATTGCATAATATAGTTGTCCTAAACTTTAATACATTTACTTTTGAGTACCGTTTACAGATTGTTTCTCTAACACGCACAACCTGAGTTATTAAAGTTTAAAAGTGCACAAGGTCCTTATGAAGACCCTGCTTATAGTTCAAGTACAGAGCACAGGAATTCTGGCTAAATTACCTCTTTTTGCTGTCAGTCTGTTCTCCTTCATTTCAGACAGGATACAATATCCAGAGAACTGAATGTTCCTTTTCAATGAAAAGGAGATATTCTTAAAGTCTAGTATTTAGTGAATAAGTGGTGGTGAAAGACTTCATTTTTTTTTTTTTTTAAGACTTCATTTTTAAAGTGCCTTTCTTAGAATACATAGATACATAGATAATGTCATAGGTAACGTCAAGATCCAATGTAGGAAGACTAGGTATTGACAAAGGAAGATGAGTAAGAGCAATAAACCAGATAATTAGAAGGCTGACCATCCCTTAAATCAGCGGTTCCCAACTCTCAGGCCTCCAGGCCTGTTAGGAATCCGGCCACGCAGCAGGAGGTGAGTGGCAGGCAAGCAAGCGAAGCTTCATCTGTATTTACAGCCGCTCCCCATCGCTCCCATTACTGCCTGAACCTTCCCCTATCTCCCCACCCCCAGTCCATGAAAAAACTGTCTTCCACAAAACCAGTCCCTGGTGCCAAAAAAGTCAGAGACCGCTGCCATAGATGAATGCCATTCAGCAGCTACCAACTTAGATGTTTACCATTTCTTCAAGGTCCATGCAAGTGTTCATGTTTCCTGAACACTCCTAGTTCACAAGGATGCAGCCCTCCCTTCTCTGCATTCCTAAAGCATCTTTAAAGTGAGCTTGAAGTCAGTGAGACCTCAGAGTTCACTGGCCAGTTCATTGAAGATTTGGACCTAGAACCCATGACTGTTCTTTTTCCTCCAGATCCTGTCCTAGTCCTGGGGTAGGGGGTGGTCAAATTTGTAGCTTGGAGGAAAAAACAGATCTGGGGGGTGAAAAAGGAAGATTCAAAGATGTCTAAGGCTTTGAACCTGGGTTTCTTAGAAAATATGGGGAGCTCACTTTGAAGGAAAGGTAATGGGTTTCATTTTTAAACATGTTGAGTTTGAAATGATAGAACATCACATCAATTTGGTCTGCTTGGTTCAGGGTTCTTAAAATGATAAAGGCCAGAAGCTTTGTGTAAAGGCCAGGAACCTCTGTAGAATGATGGATAAAAGTTTTAACCTTGGTAATGAAGAGAGCATAAAGCTTAATTCAGTGGCCTAGGCAGGTTTGGATGACATTCCCAAGCCCTGTTAGAGTGATGGACAGGGCAGCTCCAATGACTGGTTCCTCAGTAGCAACTATGGCCTTTTCATTTGGAGCAAGTCTTTCATGGTCAGCCATGTTCTATTGGTCAGGTCAGAGGTCAACAAGCTACAGCCTGTGGGCCACTTTTGGCCCACTGCCTCTTTTTGTGTGGCCTGTTAGCTAAGAATGGTCCTTCTATCTTTAAACAGTTGAAAAAAATCAAAAGAGTAATATTTCGTGACAAGTGAAAATTATATGAAATTCAACTTTCAGCGTTCAGTGGAAGAGTCACACCATTCATTTACATATTGTCTATGGTTGCTTTCGTGCTATAGCAGCAGAGTTACATGGTTACAACAGAGACCATAGAGAATACAAAGCCTAAAATATTTACTATGTGATTCAGGAAATGTTTGCTAACCCCTGTCTTAAGTCTTTAAGAGTTCAGGCCTCTGAAGATGGCTTCTGATCCTTATCACTCCCATCCAACCATCCATCCATCCATCCATCCATCCATCCACCCATCCATCCATCCATCCATCCATATATCCAGCCAGTGAGCCAGACTGCCAGCCATCTAATATTTATCAAGTCTATACTATATGAAGTTCTGAAGAATCCCAAGACCTAATACTTGCCCTCAATACCAGTGTTATATAGCAGTGCCACTACCTGTTGAAGGACTTGGCTTTCACTTGGAACATTAAAGTACTTCACAGGGTAGTTGAGGTCTGAGTTTTCAGTATCCTTAGGTTCTTCCTTATTAGGGTCCTCTTCTCAGGGCCCAGCCCTTCCTGTGGCTGAAAGAGGAATTGGTATTTGAAATAGGAGTGGGACTGACCCTGCAGCTGTCAACTCAGGAAAGAGGAGGATTGCTGAGGTTGGGAGCTAGGCTGAGCCTGGGGAGCTGCAGCTTTTGCCTGGCTGACCAGGGCTTATTTCTCTAGCTTTACGATGACTGTCATGGGCTTTATACACTTGCACTTTTGTGAGTAGCTTTCTCCATTAAAAAAAGTAAAAATTAAAATTGTTATGACTCCATGGGTATAAATATGAACCAATTGGGTTTTTTTTTTTTTCTAATTTTAAAAGAAATTAGTATTTTTGCGGGTCCCTAAAGTACGGTGAGCCCAAGGCCCTACTGTGCTGCCTACTGTGCTGACTGGGTAAATCAGCCTTGGCTAGGAGCTATATACAATCTTCTGGCGGAAAGGGACCCCTGCCAACCAGGCGAGAGCTCAGAAGCATGGATCCAGCGTCTTGGGGCTCAGCCTAAACTCCTCCCATGAAGCTTTGATTTATAAAGAGAATTAGACTGAGCCTCCAAAGAACCAGCTCCAGTTCCTCCAGTGGCCCCCAGCACTGGTGAACTACAGTAATGTCTCTTGCTTTCAGGTATCATGTCTAGCTTGGTTCCTCAATAGACTTTTTTAAATTAGAATTTTATAATTTTATTGGTTTTTTAAAAAATCTGTTTGTTTGGTAGGAATCATGATAGAGTTCATATAGGAAGTTCTCATTGATAAGGATGATTCTAGGCATATATTATAAAGTATAATGCATGCTCATAGAATTTGGGATGTATTACTACTAGAGCAGCACTGCATTATACCACATCATAATCGCTATCAGTTTCACATATGAACAACTACTTGGTTCTCACTGAGTATAACCTAATTGGACCATAACCTTGTCCCCTCTCACTATGTATAATTTTGGCATTTACTTTGAAGAGCAGAAATCTGAGGTTGCTCTTATTTTTTCATCTCTGTAGAATATCCTGTCTTTTTTTAAATTTGAGGATGCACAGGCTGGGAAGAGTGTTTTGGATATCATTCAAAGTAGTGGCCCTATTTTGGCCATGATACACTTACATGGCATCTTCCACCACCCTGTAGCCTGATTTGCTGACGCTTCAAACCTGTGAAACCTGCGGAAATCTACACTCTGCAGCAAGTTCTGATACACCCACTTCCCCAGCTCCGCTGTAGCCTAACTGCTTATAGGTAGGGAGTTCCCTTACCAGGACCCTGTGTACCACTGCTCATCCTTTTCAAAACCCTCACTTTGTTTCTTTCTTATTGGTTTCTTGCAAAGGCACTTTCTAAATGTAAATAGTTGAGGAAATATGGGCTCAATGCGGGACAATATTTTGTCTTCTTCCAAATGCATTCTAGTTTCAGGGAAATGAATACTCTCTTATGCTGTTAGCAGGAGTACAAATTATTCCAGTGGTTTTGGAAGACCATTTCAAAATACACATTAAAAGCTTAAAAATGTAAATGGTCTTTTTTGACCCCAGTAATTCTACTTTCAGGAATGTACCTTAAGAAAATAATCTTGGACAAATAATTTTGTTTTGAGTTGATGATTGTTTCATAACAAAATTTGGAAATAGTCCACATGACTAATAGTAGGATGCTGATTAAATAAATGCTAATATCCCTAGATAGTAAAATATCATATAGCCATTAAAATAATGTAATAGGTAAATATTTAACTAAATAGGAATAATTAATTATATATAGAAAAGTAGAGAAAGATATCAAACCTACCTGTACATCATTATCCCAAATTTGTTTAAAAATTTAAAAGGATATATGTGTACTTATGCATAGAAAGGAACATATATTTATGTTTTTGTCCCAAGGAATACATATATAAGCAAATGTATATTTATAACATACATATATAATCAAATGTTAAAAGCTATTTTTTAATATCTGAAATTTCAAATGATAAAATAAATTTTGGTATCAGCATACAATGAAACTCTATACAGCCAAATATATATCCATGCAGACAGATGTTTATTAGCATGGAAATACATTCAACATATATTAAAAGAAAAAATACAATTGCATAGATTATATTCTAGTGATTCCATTTTGGAAAATAACCTGTGTACATATTTGTGTATGGTTTACAAACCTGTAAGTTCATAGAGGCAAGCTAGAAATATATACTTCTAATTTTTAACAATTAAAAAATAAATATATATACTAAAATATTAAAATAATTATATATTTTAAAAATTATAAATATTATTTTTAAAATAATATTATTTATAAAAATTAAAATATTATTTATCTCTAAGTGGTGAGATTTTAGATGATTTCATCTTTCCTTTGTGTATTTCTTGACTTTATGTATTTTCTACAATACACACTAATTACTTTTGTCATCAGAGAATAAAAATGATTTATTTTAAAATGCAGCACCTAGACAGTAGTGGAAAGCTGCCCAGTTATGTCTTTGTCCCAAGCCAGAGAGGAGAGAGCCATGATGAGACCATGTACTTCCTCACCATTTTGTGTTTGGTACTTGAGTTAGGAATGATTTCAGCTGCAAGTAACAGAAAATCTAACAGGTGAATAGACTATAACAACATGCATTTACCCATCATGTTCAGAGGTAGGCAGTTTCAGGATTGTCCTGGCAGTTCAACTGTTAACAACTTTCTGACTTTCTGCTCTGCCATCCTTTTTGAGTGTTGGCATTTTATCCACATGCATGTCCCCACATGGTCTTAAGATGGCAGCTCTCTCACCTACCCATTCAAGGCATGAGGCAGGAGGAGGAGTCTGCATTGGTGTGTCTGGAAAACAAGTCTTTCTGGGGCAAGGGAAAAGGAACTTGGAAATATAGCTGTCATACAAGCCAGTCAGAAATGTTGGCCATCGGTAGGAAGGGGCTGTTCTCTTTTTGAGAAATATCATATGCTGATTTTTTTAATTATTATTACAACTTTCTCAGTCTTCTAGTTAGTAAAAAATTTCTCCAAGATGCTGGCAATGAGTTGTTAGTTTTTCAGTCAAGTGTGAGTTTTTCTTTCTCTGTCTTTCAGGAGGTTGGGAGTGAATACATCAGAGTGTACTATGCAGAAGACAATTGAAATGGAGTCTCTTGAGTTTTCAAACACTCACATCCTTTATTTCATATAAGCATGGGAGGTAAGTATGTATGGTTAAAAAGTAAGTATGAAACTATTCTGAAAATTTTACATATGATGATATGTAAAGAGAGCTAGAGACGAAATGATAAAAAAGACAGTTGGTCCTAAGTGAGAACATATTTATGATGCTCAAGGATAACTAATGTTGAGTTAGACACAGCCCAGCAGCACCTTAGTCCAGGTAAAACAAATTCCTTTTTATTCAGTTTGATTCTCTATGTAGTCTAATGGTAAAAGAGCATTTCAGAAATAAGAGGCACATCATCCAGAACACATTTTGGGAATTGAAGAGTTTCTTTCATCTCATTGTGACTATAACCACCTGAACCCTCACCTTTCTTTTGAGTGAATATTGCTATGAGTTAAGTAATTGTATCATGTTCTCCTATCTGTAAAATGGAAATTATTTTATATAGAACCTGCCTTGCTAAATGTTAATTGAATTAATTTAACGTGCATAAAAGACTTTGTAAGGTGAAAAGTGCTGGGCATCAATATTAGTTCTTCTGATGCTATATTTAGTGCACGATGGTTAAATCTCAAAGACAAAAACAAAAACCAACCAAACAAAGAAAAAACCCAAAACCAATGAAATTAAAAAACCCTGATAGGGGCTTCCCTGGTGGCACAGTGGTTGGGAGTCTGCCTGCCGATGCAGGGGACGCGGGTTCGTGCCCCGGTCCGGGAGGATCCCACGTGCTGCGGAGCGGCTGGGCCCATGAGCCATGGCCGCTGGGCCTGCCTGTCCGGAGCCCGTGCTCTGCGACGAGAGAGGCCACAGCAGTGAGAGGCCCGCGTACTGCCAAAAAAACAAAACAAAAAAAAGAAACCCTGATAAAAGGTTGCAATTCTCTGTAATAGGTAGCACTTAGCTGATGATGTTGCTAGCTGAGTGGTTGTGAGTCTATTTTAGTATTCTCCTAAATGAAATGAATCCAGAAAATAAAAGTTAAATGAGTTTCACTTAGAAGTGAACTGAATTTAGTGATAGAGTTTAATTGATCTGCAGGCTTTGAATATTCAAGCAGCAAGATTTTGTGCTGTGTCAGTAACACTTTTGTCACACTATTTAATGCATTCTAGCTTCATACTCCTTGTTACTGTTTTCCCATTATTTCCTACAAATAACCATTACTGAATGAATGAATTGTACTCCATCATAGGTATTGCTTGAATTTTCAACTAAAATGCATCCTGAGCATTTATGAGCATCCTCTCTGCACAATATAAATTCGTTGTATTCTGCATTGAAAATTCCCCAGTGGTTTCATATATGTTTCCTCCCTAACTACAAGAACAGAAGTTATCACCTTCATTCTCTTTGGAAATCCTAGTGAAAATGTTATTAATATAACAAACTTAATATAACCCTTCATGTTTATGTTTATATAATACTACTTAATATCATTTTCAAGGCATTTTTCATATCTCTTGGTTCATTTGATCTTCATTGGTGTGTGTGTGTATTTTTTGTATTAAAAATATCTGCATTACACATATTTATATCACTTTTCCTTGCCAAATGAAAAAGAAATCCTAGAATCAATTCATGATTTATGAAGTCTTTAGAAAAACATAAAATTAATCTTTTTGTAATAGCATTCTTATTTTTCTCCATGCTCAAAACTTCAAGATAGGAATATTAGGAGAATTCAGGCCAGAGAGGTTAAAGGATATGCCCAAAGCTATTGGGTCAACGGCATGAGATGAGAACTTTGGGAAAATCATTCTGCATTGGTAGAAATGGTCTGAGGTGGACATTTTTCTTCAGTAGCAAAGAAGCCAGGAGGAGCTAGAAAATCACTTTTTTAAGTACAAGAGATCATTCTACCAGCACCTGTTGAGCGCCTCCCCAGTCAATCACTCTCTGTAAAAATAACCCAGGCCTACTCCCTACCCTTTAGCTCCCCCCCCCAAATCCATGGAGACTGTCCTTTGGGAAATCAGATCAAACCACATTTCACTGTGCCTGGCTCAGCCTGGAGGAAGGCAGGGGCTGGCGGAAAGCTGATGGTGGGAAGAAGTAAGGAACACTTTCTATTAGAGTGAACCCTTATCAGTGAATGGAAATTAAAAGATACAAATAACTTTACATAAAATGGATTAGCACTCATTTCACTGTCTCACAATAGTTTATTTGTGTGTTTATCAGTGCCACTAAACTTTGAGCTCCTCATTGCCAGAGACCATTTTGTGACAGAGGCTGCTCGTTGAACACTAAAATTCATTCTCCCCTTCTTTCTTAGCATCAGAATCCTGACTGCTAAAGAACAAGATTCAACTGAGTAAATTCTAAGGGTCTTAATGGCTTTATTCAGTGATTCATGAATTGGGCAGTGTGCACTCTAGCACATGGAAAGGAGCTTGGAGGAGCTGTACAAAATGAAAGGCTTTTATAGGCAGAAGGGAACAGGAACAGGGAAGTCATAGGAGGCAGAGACGATTGGTTATTGCAAGGTGGGCGCCTTACATGGAGCAAAGGGAAGTCTTGGAGCTGAGCCTGGTGACTTGTGCTGAGAGGTGAGCACTGATTAGTTGACCTGAGCCCTCCTTTTTTTGGGAGAGCTGAGCAAAGAAACTTAGTTAAGTTTTGGTTTGCTGACGTGGGTCTTAGCACGCGTGACTTCGTCTTGGGCCTCATCTGGTTACTTGAACATGAATTTTTGGCTGAACGAGTGACACCAGAATAAAGTCTGCATCTCCCAGCCTCCATGCAGTTAGCTATGTGACTAGACTCTGGCAAAAGATGCGAGGAGGATTGTTAAGTGGGGGTTCTGGGAAGACTTCTTAAGCGGAAGGAGTCTTTGCTTCCGTTTTTCATCCTGCTGCCTGGGATACAGATGTAGTAGCGAATGTTTCAGCAACTATCTTGGACCATGAGATGACCTTGAGGGTGAAGACCAAAATAGGAGAGAAAGAAAGATTCTGGGTCCCTGATGATTTTTTGGAGTTCCCGTTGTCTGGGCTGCCTAAATCCCACCGTATTTTACACAGGAGAATACATTGGAGTGCTGAGACACATAGTCAAGTTTCTGTTATTAACAGCTGAAATAAATCCTAACCAATACTCGTCATATTTCTGTATTCACAACAGAGAGTCTGGTGCCTAAATTGATAGGTGCTCAAGACATATGCACTTTAAATTGTATTTAATTACTTACACTTGCCTTATTCCAAAAACAAAGATGTGGTGCTAAATAAATGGCTGTAAAAGTTGGAAATTATACCAGTTTACCAAGGAATAGCATAACAGCCAAATCAGAAAGACAAATACAAGAAGGTAGAGTCAGTCCTCAAATAATAAAATCATAGAAGTTATCCAGAGAAATGTGAAGGCAGATGTCACTCCTTTGCCGGCAAGAAAAGCTGGCAACATAATTTGAAAATTATTTTAAAACACGGAGAATAGAATAAAAATTAGGAGTAAATAACTGGCTCTAAAGATGAGTTGATAATATATTAAAAGGCCAAAATCAAATTCAGAGTGATAGTGGAGATTTGATCCATATCAAAGTAGAGAAGGTTTGAATTGCATACCTGGTAAGGAGCATTTGAGACAATAAAATGGACAAGCAAAATTATGATAAAAATAAGCTTGGTCAGAGAACCATGTGCTAAAGTGCTGGTAACTGATTTATTTAACGATCACTAATCTATCAATTCTTCTGTGCCAGGCACTGTTCTAGTCACTTTACGATTATTAGTTCATTAAATCTACACAACAATTTTATGAGATAGTTATTGACTTATACCCACGTTTCAGATGGGGAAACTGAAACCCAAAGAATTCATGTGTCTTTCCCAAGATCACACGGTAAATGGAGGAGCAAGATTTTACCCAGAGACCAACATTTTTTTGTTTGTTTTTGTTTTTACGGTATGCGGGCCTCTCACCGCTGCGGCCTCTCTCGCTGCGGAGCACAGGCTCCGGACGCGCAGGCTCAGCGGCCATGGCCCACGGGCCCAGCCGCTCCGCGGCACTCGGGATCCTCCCGGACCGGGGCACGAACCCACGTCCCCCGCATTGGCAGGCGGACCCTCAACCACTGCGCCACCAGGGAAGCCCCCAGAGACCAACATTTTAAAGATGAAAAGTGGTAGACCTTATTACTAGTTCTTCTCAAGCATACTTTACTCTACAGTGTACTGATGGGCAGGGCAGCTCCTTGATGCCTTTAAAGCTAGTTCACATTTTGAAATTGTGGAAAAAGGGAGTCTGGAAAGGACTCAGAGAAGGGTTAAAAGGAAAAGTCATAGGATGAAAAACTGGAGCCCTGAGGAAGAGCCAAAGGGGTCAAGTGCATTTAGAGAAGAGAAGATACCAATGAATTTCCCAACCTCCACTGCGGGAGTATGGTCAGATGAAAGAAAAAAAGAACTAATAGGTTGTGATAGCTTTAAAGGATGGTGTTGGAATCTCTGATCCTGATGGTTCTTAACATGGGGAGAGCCAATGTAAAATATAAAGATTAATTATGAAGATTTTATAAGACATTTGTATCACTTCTTCTCTATATATTCTTCCAAACTAATCCTGACAATTCACAGAAGTATCCATAATTCTGAATGCCTTCCCTGCCTTTCATTTTCCCTCGTCTGCCTGGAAATTCTCCCTCATCCTCCAAGATTCTGCTCCAGTGTCACTCCCCGCTGAAGCTCCCAAACCCTCACTCTGCCCCTTCCTGAGCTCAGTTGACAGGAGAGAGTTTCAAAATTCTTAGCTCTTGTTGACCCTTCTATTCAAGCTCTTTTTCCAATGAGTTTGCAATTATTTGTTCACAAGCACACATCCCTCAGACAGGCAATGAGCTTTGTAGGTCAAGAACCATCTCTTATTTGTCTTTGGAACCTTGACACCCTGCACAGTAGTGGGTACATGCTTGGCACTGATAAAAACTTGAATGAAAAAATAAATGACCGATTGACAAACTGTATTATTCACTGGTATTCGTGTGAGGATTTCCGTCATCTAGAGAGAGCAATACGGTTTCACCAAGTGCTTCTCAAAATTTGCCAGTGATGTGAAGACGCAGATTCTGCTGTCCAGGAACAATATCCGAAATAGAAGGCAAAGCAAGGGGCCAAGAAAATAGTAGGTGGGGTGTTACTAATGTTTTTTTCTTTAGAGAAGTCACCTGCTGACCTTGCCATCTATGGCCAGGAGGCATCATTGATGATTCTTTGACCTTTGTCCTTCAAAAGGTAAACATCCCTAGCACAGAACTCAAAACAATAAGAAGACAAAAAGAAGGGGGAAATTTGACCCTGCCCTTCACAGTTGCCTTGAGAATTTTTAGTCATTCTGCTGTACCACCTTAGTACTTTGGCTACGACCTCTGTATACCCCAAGGTCAGGTCAGCTTTGCTCATAGCTTATGGATTAAACACTTCGAACCATCCTAGAGCCTGAGCTTTAGCTGCTCTCAAGGACATATAACCACACCTGCATATTCTTTGCTTCTTTTGCTTTTGCTTTACAGGGGATGGGGCTCCTTTTTAAATCTAAGGTTCAAAAGACAGTAGCTAGAATTTATGCTGAAGTGGAGTAACAGGCTTTGAAGCTGAGCAGTGTCCTAATACAGGTGAAAAGCATGTATTGATTACTTAAAGAAAGTTAAAATAAAAGCAATTTCTCTCCCCATTTCGGCACATTGCAGCTTTTGGCCTACCCACTCAGAGCTAAAAAAGCATTCTTTCCTGATAATCAGCCTTCAGCTGTCTGAATTTCAGGCCGAGCCTCTCCTCCTGAGCTCTGCTGAAGAGCTGCTTTAATTAACCATTATACCACAGATGTTATTGATTTTTTTTCAAATCTGGTTGAAACATCATTGTGCTGGATCATGGCCAAGACTAAGGCCTGAATCTGTGCGTGTGTGTGTGCGACTTTTACTCCTTCTGCATACCTTATTAGTCTCCGTGTCTGTTAAGTGCAATCCTTCGCATTAACTCAGAAAATATAGAATTGATTTTTAGCCTAGCAGCCGTGATCTAAGGGCTCCTAATCTGAAATCTGAAAACCTCAGATGCTGAGGAAGTCTTTCTGCTGTTACTCTATACTTCCTTGAAGTAAGCTTTTTATTCTTTCATTTGAATGAGAAATCTCCCCCTGCCTTTTACTCCTCTCTCTCTCTCTCTTTCACACACACAATTGGAGGTTTCAGAGGAACATGATCCATTCTTTGCATTTTGAACATGTTCATCATGAAAGGTCCCCAAAGGCTTATTCTTATCTGTCTAGAATGTGTGACCTGCAATGTGGACCACAGGAAAATTTGAAATTGATTGGTCTCCAGATTTTCCATATTTTGAGGGAAATGGGGAAGAACTTGAGCCACATTCACTTTGTGCAAATTGCAGGATATTAGAAACAATGGGGCATCTGCATTCCTTTTACAATCCGCCTTCCAGTAATGATAAAACTCAAGGACCAAACAATCACAGTGGGTTCCCAAATTCTGATAAGTTTTCTGTGAGTTTAGTGATACGTTCTTTAAACATAATTTGAAGCTTTTAAAATACTGTAATGGCATCTCTTGACCTTTAAAAAAAAATCACATGGAGCAAGAGGTGGTGAAAAATGTTTATTTACTCTGCATTAGTGGCTAAACTCCTGTTCCTTTCTAGAACCGGGAGTTCTTTTATACTTGGGAACTCACGCATGTCACCCCCATTCTTCCAACAAGAACCAGGCAGGCCCTCTTGAGCTGGAGAAACAATGGCCCGCAGTCGGTCCTATGCCTCAGTGAGAAACAACAATGCAGGCCTCTTGACAAATTCTGGCGTCAGGAGTGGAATCTTGCAGTTCAACATGTCTGCTGAACAGAAGTTGGAAAAAGAAAAGATCATCTTGTAAACAATTAATTAATGTTTGTCATGAATTATCATTTTTACTTCCTTCTCAAGAGGCTCAAAGGGAATCAAAAGGCATTTTTGCAGGTGGTGGCATTCGAAGTAAGGGCAATCAAAGGTTTGAGAGCCCAGGCACAGCACTCTGCGTCTCTAAGGGTGAATGGTGCTAGGATTAGAGCACAGCGGGGGGTTGAGGGCTTCAGGTGTGAAGCTTAATGTTTGTGATCAGCAAAAAAAGTCTTGAATTTATCTAAACTGCTCTTCTGCTAACAGTACTTCTAGCACATAAATGTTCTGAAACTGACAAGTGTTCTCACTGCTCTTCTAATGCAAACATGATCTGCATTTGAAAGATGCATCTCTTTTGCCTAATTTAGAATGTGCATCACAAAGAGCGTTAGATGATGACCCCACAAAGAGATAACACACACACACACACACACATTCCAGACGTGCACGCTGCACGCATATACACACATGCAAACCGCGTCTTTCTTGCCTGGATCTTCTATGGAGCTCCCAGCAAGGATCCTGCAGGACTGTTTTTCTCTAGATTACTAAACCAGAGGTCAAAAACTAGGAGACTCAATAGCCATCTGACCAGTGAGTCCCTCTGAATTCGCTACATGAGTAATTCCTTTTCATTTGGTTTGGATAACAGCCTAGAATGTATCATGCTGTATTTTAATTTGCAGTCCTTCTCCTGCCTCCCCCTACCCCTCTAGACATAGAAAGGTATCAACACATAAAAATTTAAAACATACACATATATACAACCAATGATATTAAAATTTACTGAAGAATTGTTAAGCGTTTGCAACCCCTAGAACCAAAGACCAAGGCAGGCATTGTTGATGGTGAGAAGGTTGCTAAAGTCCATACAAATGCATCTGATGGCTTAATGAATCCTCTCCATAATCTACTGCTGACCTCTAGATACTCATTTACTCACTACGTCATCGATACGCGTCACCTGCTAGAAGAGCTCTAAAAAGAAAGGCTAACTGAAAGTTTGGTAAGACAGGACAGGGTGAAAATCAGTCCTAGGCAAAATCTGGAAGGACTAAGATGAACCTAAGATTCTTGAGTTAATTTTAAATCTAACCTTCCAAAATTCTCCATTATCCCATGGAAACCACCCATTTTCTTTTATGCATTTGGAGCTTGTATTCCCTTTAGTACTCATTTAGCATCATCTAATAAACACAGGTTCTTGGGACATCAAGCCTCCTCTTTCCCGCTGGAGGCCGAGGGGCTGAGACGATAAAGGGAAATGAGGCTCACATTTGCCTTCTTTTACCTTGGCTCCCCTGGCCCTAACAAAGCTGAGCGCTGCTCTGAGCTTGGTGGTCACCAACCTTGACAGTGTCTAATGGAGTTTTCCCTTGAATACAAGTTTGGAACCCAAACCTGTGGGCTTAAACTTACGACCCCCAGAAACTAGCAAAGAGCTCGGGTAGAAAGGGCCAAATTGGAATATCACTGGATGAGGGGCATAAAAGGAGTTTCAGAAGGTTTAGAAGACAAAGGGACCCAGAAGGAAAGAAAACCAGCACAACCTCTGAGACGGAGTGGAGGTTAAGGAGCCCCTTTCCTGAACTTTCTGGGAACTCTGGTTTATGTTAACTTTGAAGAGTGGGTAAAATGGCTTACCAGGGAAAGTAAATTAATTTTTCATAATTATCAGAGTCCTTCAAACTCAGTATTTAGTTTGGTTCCCCACTCTTTGTAAAGATGTTAAAATCCCATTCAAAACCTAATGCCAACTGCTTTAGAATCACAGACGAAAACAGTGAAAAGAAAGTGGCAATGGTTGTGATTAAACTGAAAAGGAAGAGTTCCTGACACCCAGGACCCAGTACAGAAGGATATTTTAGACCAGTGTCAGGTACATTAGGGTTGCTTTTGGGTCCTAGGACCCTGGACCTTCGTCAGTCTGTGGCTCTTCCTGGTGGCTCTGCCTGGTGGCCTGCCCCATGTCCACACTGCCTTCTGAACCTACCTAATGTCCCCGCAGCACCTTGCTGAACCTTGTTCTCCACGTGGTGCTGTCTCCAGGACAGATCATTGGTCTGGGGGAAAGGAAGCCCGCGTTTGTTCCATGCCTGCCCCATACCAGGCTGGAAGCCATGTGCTGCCGTTTCTTCCCACTGCTTTGGGTGACTGAGATGTCACACGCTAGTGGGTGTGGAGGTGCGGCTGTGCTGAAAAGTCTCCAAAAGAGTAAAACATGGAAAGTCTGGGTGGCTTCTATTGGTATTGGTTCAACTGATCTCGCTCTAACTGGAAAATGTTTTACCGGAGGAGGAGTATTTGCAAAGTCAAGAGCATTTAGCTTCAAAATAAACAACATTGACTAATGCAACCGTTTAAAAAATGTACAAAAATGTATCAGCCTGATGTCTCTCCCTACCAGGAATGACATAGATTGAAAAATAGATGGCAGTGATTTTTTCATATTCTTTTTTTTCCAGTGTAAACAAATACGTTCCCCCAAGTATTTAGCTGCAAGTTGCATTAACCCAAAGTGACCAAGAATAGTTTAAGGAGCCTTACTAGGAATATACCTACTTCCTCCATAGCAGAAAACAGTGTTTTTGAAATAAAGTCTTCCCTATAAATTACTAATAAACGCCCCCTCCCCCCAAAACCACCCAAGAATGAGTTGATAATGAACAAAGTAAAAATTGTCACCACCTGAACGGTTCTCCTGGGTGGACCTGTCTTTCCCAAATGGATTGATTGACCTTTCTAGGACTTCTGTCTGCGTGAGAGGTCCCACCCACCCTGTTACTATTTTAAGGAGATCTGTAAAAGTCTCCTTCTTTGGCTTCCCTCCCCCCACCCCCATTATGCCAGCACTGTGTGCTAGTGCTTGAAATTAATCAAGGGCCCCTTCTGGGAAAGGGATTCCTCTTCGAGAGAAACGGACCTGGAAACTTCTCTGCCTTCCCACGTCCCCTTCCAGGACCTGCTCCCCAAATCTCCCCAGACAAAGCCCCAGGACTCTCGGGGAAGCTGCTAGAAGCCGCAGACCTGCCTTTGCCAGACAGCTGCTGTTTGAACCCAGCTCTGACCGTAAAATCAAAAGTGGGTCCGAGGGAAGCGGTAAACACTGTGCAATGAGCCTTTTG
The DNA here is from genome assembly GCF_039906515.1 of Pseudorca crassidens. Lineage (NCBI taxonomy): Eukaryota > Metazoa > Chordata > Mammalia > Artiodactyla > Delphinidae > Pseudorca > Pseudorca crassidens. The sequence goes on along the minus strand of NC_090296.1, from coordinate 62,920,792 downwards.
AAGGCAGCTGATGCCTCATTTGGGGTGACATGTTGTGGCTGATGCGCGTGGATGATGTGGGGTTTTCGATAAGTGCCTCATCAGTATCCTCATCATGCTCGTGTTGCTCCGCCGCGGCGTGCGCCCTGACTTGATTGTAATTGCCCGAATCTGCTCCCGCTGCTCAGGCGCTCACAGTAATATGCAATAAAACAGCAAGAAGTGAATGTTAACCATCTGAGTTCTGACACGGCGGCTCTGCAGTTCAAGATCTCCATTAAGGACCAAGAAAAAAAAAAAAAAAAAAAAAGCCTGTAAGAAAAGAAGGAATGATTCCCAGTGTCTGCTTCCCTTTTCAAAGGGAAAGCCCAGAAATGAAGGCGCTGTTTAGCCTTCCTAAGGTCCTCCCAGGTAGAGACGAACAGGTAGTTTGCTGGTATTTGTTTATTTATAATTTAATTTTGTTTCATCCCAGGTGTCCCGGCTTTTGCTCATTAGCTCTAACAGCAATGCTGCTGTTGCCTCTTCCCAGGTGTGGATGGTGGTCCAGTTTCGGCAGGGTAGGCGAGCCTCCAGTCTGTCCGTACCCTGGCTATGCAGCGGCTTGTTTCAGATACTGAATTTCTAAGATCCAATTTTTAGCAACTCAAAGAGGCAGCCACCTGAAGCAGGGCTTAAGCAAGTCACAGATGGCTGCCCTGCTTGGTTGTCAACTTCACTAACATGCAGAGTGACAGAAGTTGTCTCTTCTTTTTACCATCGCTACACACGTATGGAAGCCTCATTCAGTACTTTGAAATTAAACCTCATAGTATCCGGGACACCTGGAAACCGCCTTCCGGGGGCGAGATGGTTACCAGAACTGGGTACCATCTTCAGTTGTAAGGAAGCCTCTGGGTAAGGAGACCTCAGTCAAGTGTGCGTGGAGTGAGCGCTTTTCCTTTCTCAGGTGAAATATTCTGAACGGCGGGGGACGGGAGGGATTGTGGTTTATTTTTAAAGAATTTTCTTACGTTTGGACTTCGTACGAACGTATCATTTTCAGCCTGAATTTCAGTGTAGGTCTAGTGATAAATATGCACCCTTGAAAATCTAATTTCACGTTACAAACCTACTTTTCTTAGCGTTGCTCCCTTTTCTTCTACCCTGGAAGGAACCATAATTGCTTATCTTTTGGAGGTAGAAGCTACTGTCCAACCTATTGTCTTCCTGGTAGTATTTCTTAAAGCATCTCAAAGAAATACCATATTCTTTGCAGTTTCCTGTTAATTGAGTCCTTTAGGAGCCAGTGGCAATGGTAACTTCAGAATGAGGTTTTAATTACATATGGAAACCTTTACCATTGTTTTTCATTTTAAAGAAAGTAGGCTTTGCTGGAAAGCATTTATTCCTTTTTCTTCCTCCTCATTTCCAGTAGCAGTGTCTTTTCAGAACTTTACAAACGCTGTTTGTTTGGACTGTGGGTTTTCTCCTGGCTTTACAAAAAAAAAGAGAAAGCCTCACGTCTGAAACTAATGAATTCAGCCTGCACTCCCACTTGGAAGCCCCTATACAGATGGAGTTTCATTAACTGTTTGAATATCTGTATCAGTAACTGCTCAAGAGAAACAATTCCTGCCCACATGGATAATTAATAGAGCAGTTCGGGGGAGAAGACTATCTCTTACTGTAACTACCTGGCCCTTGCTTCGCAAACCTGTCAGGGTTCACTCTTCCTGCCTGTGCCAGTCCTTCCTGAAAGCAGCCAGAAGGCTTTTCTCCCTATGGGGTGACTGACCGCTTCCCCACAACTGCTGCAGCCCACGGGGTCTTGCCTATATTCCTGTAGGTTCAGCTTGGGTCTGCACAGATGAGAATGAAATTATCCTGTGCTTGGGACCCTCAGTAATGCTATAGGAGGAAGCCCTTCTCTCCAGCCCAAAGACATGCCCTAGCCTGGTGCTCGGCAGACCCTCTTTTTGATTATAATGACCTTATCCATCTTTTATTATGAGGCAAGATTTAACCCTGAGTTTGGACTCAAATTCCCATGAGGGGTCATTACACTTCAGCTTTTAAAATTCTCCCCCTCACCCCTGCAAATTCAGGTAGAAACTCTTTCCAGTTCTTGCCTGACTTAACCAGGTGTGCAATGTTAGCAAGGCTATGCTCTCTCACAGCTGTTGCTTTTTATCCAAGAAGTGGCTGAGGGCTTCCCTGGTGGCGCAGTGGTTGAGAGTCCGCCTGTCGATGCAGGCGACACGGGTTCGTGCCCCGGTCCGGGAAGATCCCACATGCCGCGGAGCGGCTAGGCCCGTGAGCCGTGGCCGCTGAGCCTGCGCGTCCGGAGCCTGTGCTCCGCAACGGGAGAGGCCACAACAGTGAGAGGCCTGCGGTGCAGTGGCTGAATTTCAGAGGTGGGTGATTCCAGGATGGAGTTCTGGCTCATCCCATTAACTGGCATTCTATTGCAGTTTATAAAAGATGTTTCCTTAACAGGTGATATACACATGAAGGAGTAATAGGAGTTCTAATCTCTTAAAGGCAGACACATTAAATGAATACGATTTTAAAGCGGGATTTTTAAAAAGCTAAAAGAATAATGATAATTGTATCAGAGAAGCAAAAATGGATAAACTGAGTAAATGCCCAGTTCCCGGTGGAAGTGAGAGTACCCTAAATCAGGAGAATACTCTGTGAAAGGGAAAGTTAAACCAGGAAATGGTATCACGCGTTACCTGGACGCTAGCAAACTTCTACGTAGAAACTGATGTTTGTGTCATTTCTTTTCAAAAACCGATTTTAAAGAATTTGCAAATGAGCAAATTATAAGCAATTTTTAAAATATATTGCTGCAAAAGAGGTTTTTAGGGTTCTGTCCTTAACTAATATCAATCCGGTTAGTATGATAGCTTAGAGAACTAGTAAGTTGAAGTTACGTAGAACTTTCTAGATGTAGAATATGTATGAGCTTTTAAATGCATATTCCTTCATGTATCACATGTACACACACACACACACACACACACGCTTACTATGTATGTGTGTGTTGACTTAAATTTAAAGTAAGGGTTTGCAAGAGAGTTTCCTCTCAAAAGTAGTTCTCTGCTATAGCAATTAAGAGAAAATGGTGAAAGGAGGAAAATGAATTCTGAAATGCAAAAGGCTTTTGTTAAATGGCAGGTTTTAGATAGTATGTCTTAGTGAACCTGACTGGACTCAGGCTGGTAAGTTCCGGCTGTGAATTCTGCACAAGTTGAAAGATGTGCAAAAACTGCAGCATCAACAGTTCATTTCAAAAAGGTTCCAGAAAAAAAAAACCCTGCAGTCACATTTCAGCATTAATAGATGGGGTTGCCATGGGCACCAGAGAGAAGCTGGGGATAAGGACTGCTGACTGAAGTTCCTTGTCGGGGATGGACAAAAGCGGGAGGCGAATATGTAGGGTTGGGCATCCGCAGCTGAAGGGGAGCGTCGTCATTCCATGGGGCCTCAACAAATGTCGCGTACTGTTGGTCAGTGGAAGAGAATGGGTCTGTATAATTGTGGCACGCCTGTTAAGTGAGAACTAACTGATACCCTGGAATTTATAGACAGAGAGACTGAAGTTTCTTGCCCAGGGAATGTGACTAGGGTTAGAGAAACAGTTGGTAACTTGATGCAGTTGCCCAGGTACTAGTCCTTGCTCCCGTGTGCTGTAGTTTAGGGAAGTGACTGGCCAGGTATCCTTCTGGATAACTGATTAGCTCAGGTCGGAATTAACCCCACGCTGCAAATACAGACAGAAGTTTGGTAAGCTTGTGTGGCCCTGGAACGAAACCAGCAGAAAGCGTCAGAAAAGGACTTAGTTCCTTCCAGTCAAATATAGAGTTTGTATTTATTCAGGGAGAAGTTTAGGGTAGTCCAAATAAGCCACCTCTCCTGATGGAGGTCCCAACCTCCTGCAGAAGCCTAGACAGACCCCAGAGGGCCAGAAATAAAATGTATCCTCAGCTGAGAACCACAATCCTGGAGTTGAAGAGTTCAACTTATTATATTCCATTCCATGAACATACAGAAGGAGCTTTATTGATTAATGGTAAATTCATAGTGTAGAGTCTGTTAGCATTAGCATTGTAAGGAGACCCTCTTAAAGAAAATGGAAACAGTAGCTGTTATGGTACAGGAGAGAAAATGAGCAGATACCCAAACATCGATGAATAACACATTCCCATCTTTCCTAAACTTGGGACAAAGAGGCTAGGCAGGGATCTGATTTTTATTCCCCTCTTTTAGCCAATAAGGAGAACTTTAAAAAAAAAAAAAAAGAAAAGAAATCCATGGAATAAACTAGAAATGTGGCTCAAGACAGACAAAGGGAATGCAAAATTAAATTCTTGATGTGAAAAGGAAGGCACAATGAAGGCTTCTAGATGAGATACCTTTGGAGAAAATTTCAATTTCACTGTTTCTTTTCTTGCTTGCTTGCTTTATTTTTTTTTTTCACAGATATGCTCTGTGGAATGCCTGAAAGCCTTTGTATTATTTCTTATTTTCTTTCTCTTTTTACTATGTGGTATACATTCATTATTTATTTTTTATCTTCCTTCCGAAGTGGTTCCCATTTTTCTAGTTTTGTTTCTGACACCTAGCTGTGCCCAACAATACCTTCCATTGAATCCTTTCTTTCATCTGCTCCGTTTCTCTTATTTCCTCATCTCTCCTGTCCCTTCACTTTCCCTTTACTTCTTATTAACCCTTGACATTCCAGGTATATTGTGACTCTCATAATGATACACTTCTCTTTTTTTTTCCCAAGCCTAACCTATTTGTCTACATAAGCTCTAGTTTCTAGCCATGATTCTGTCTAACTAGGTCCATGAACTCAGTCTTAGCAGACAAGGAACTCATATTAATTTATTATATGTTATATAATTTTACCTACTTTTTGAGGTATTTATAAGATGCTTTTCTCCTTAGGAGAATAAAGTATATTTTAGTCTGGATGTAGAACAGCTCCACAAACAGCTTTATATTGCATTAATTTGCTAAGTCACTGACTTCCTAGGGTCTCTGACACTAGATTTTGACATGTCTTAGACATGACATGATGTCTTCTGTCAGTTTTTCATATCATTTTTCTTATGAAAGGGTGGTGAGTATTCCACTGAATGACATTCATGTCAGGAAAACGGATCTTTAGGAAGCTAAACTTATAAGAGATCAACTAAAATTTTAAATTGCCATATTATTTCAGTATCTTGAGCTCTTCCAGACACATGAACGCCCATGACATTTGGGTGCATTCATAATTTTTCACCACGAAAATCCCAAATTTATGAATGAGAGTTATCTCATTACAGTACCGTCCCTATTCATGAATATTTGCATTTTGCTATATTCTTCCACATGTTTATTTTTTGATGTTATATTCCCCAATAAAATACTCTGAAACATACGGGAAAAAATAATATTTTCGGAAAACAGGGATTATGTTTGCTTGTGAGTGTGGAAGATGTGTAGGCTTTTCTTTAAATACCATCATCTAATATAAAGTCAGAAAGGTATAAAATCCAAATGTGCTTATTTATTAGACGTAAGTCTTCCTTTAAATATACTCAGAGAGGGATTTTTTTAAACTCACACTTTGATTAAATATTCTGAATTTACACCTCACAAGAGTCTCTGTAAGTTAAGGAACTTATTGGAAAATTGATTAATATGACAATATATTTTGCATAAATCAACAATGAAATTTTTACAAACTTAATCAACTTGGAATTTCTTTTTTCGTGGTCTTTTCTACTTTGGAAGTAAGGCTTAAGGAAAGTACTTTTACTTTTCTTCCTTTAGAAGGAAAAGTTCTTTTTTAATACAACATAGAAATAAATTTTCACTTTTTAAAACATTTTATAGAAGTCAAGCCTTGAGCAAATAGAAACTTTGAAAAACTTAGGGAAAGACTTTTTGGCTGTATCTCAATGATAAAGACGTGTTATTTTTGTGACAATACACTCGTACATTCCATGGAACTTACTCTAGGTCATTAAATAGAGCAAATTTAAAACAAATGAAACAAATCATCTCAAGGAAAAGACTATAATCAGAAATAACCTGAAATGTGAAATATTTAGGAAATCTTAGAAACTTTTTAAAGTAGTATTTTAAAAAAATTTTGTAAATACTATGCTTTCCAAATTCAGAAAATCCATGAACTCTAACAGGCTCCTGTACCATTAAAACTCATGGAACACAGAATTGCTCCTCACCACCCTATTCTAAAGTAGCCACAAAACTGAAAATAGAGTCATGCGTCCAAAATATTTGTTCACGTGACACAGATGTCTTTCAGTACAAGCAGTCATGTTCAATGGCAAAATGTGTATTTCAAAAAGGTTATTAGAAAGTTTGACAGGAAATGGTCTTTCTGTCTTAGGAAGAGGTTCTCTTTTCACTTTCGTATTCTCTTTCTGTATTTTCTTAGTTGTCACTTGCATCATAAACTTTCATTTTCATCAGTTGGACTTAGTAATATTTTTATTTCCACTGTGTTCTAGAAGGGATTTTTAGTAGAAGTGAATTGCAAAGCCAGTGAGCTTGGGGCATGGCTTTTCTTTTGTCTTTTATTTATCTATTATTAATTTTTATTGGGGTATAGTTGCTTTACAATGTTGTGTTAGTTTCTGCTGTACGGCAAAGTGAATCAGCTATACGTATACATACATGGTTTTTCTTTTATTCATGAATTCGGAGGTATTGTTCTAGTAAAATATGCTTTCAGTATTGCTCGGGATATCATATTCTTTTAATAGGCAACAGTAATTTTCTCCAACTACATTATGCCTCTCTGTGTCAGTCTAACAATTATATGCTATCAGTTTTGTGTCATTTCCTTGGGGATTCCCTGTCTGGCATCCACCACTTTTGAGTGTTTCACTTCATTCAACATACTCTCTAATTGCCATATCAAAGGTTTCCTTGTACTCATTTTTAAGGATAATGCATTTGACCATAAAATCAAGCATTTACGGTTGAGTATGCATTTATGTCAAACTTATAGCTTTAAATTTCACTTAGGGGAAAAGCCTCATATTTTAATGCAGGTTTTGAATGCAGATTTACTATAAAATAAGTGAATAATAATGCCGGGTTATTTTGGAAAGTGTTCTTTTATGCAATCGCTGCATTTAGTACAGTCACAAAATGGCAGCCCAACAGGTGGTCTTTTCAGAGTGTTAAGCCACAACAATCAGAACAAAAAGGACACCAGAATCTAATGTTCTTCAGAATTTAAAAAGCTGTTCACTTTCTTTTGTTAATTTTCAGATTTAGCCATGTTCATTATTGTTGAGTCCCAAATGCAGGACATTCTTTTTTGACATTTTGCCCTAAATAGACACTGACCGAGGCTGACTCTCCAACTAGCTGTTTTGTCACATGCAAGCGGAAACTAGTCGTGAACAATGAGTGGGCATTCTTGGTACTTAAATGGCTAAGGAAAGGACCAGTTTTGACATGCTGCAAATCTGGCAAAGTCTGGGTTAACAAAAGTGTGTTTGACAAAAGATGAAGTTTCTTTTCCTCTATTTTCCCCAAAAGTATTTAATTATGTCCTAACACATTTTCTTCTTCTTCGCCTGGAGGATTATATGCCCTAGTGACAGGCTTATTCACTCTCTGAGGTTATCGGGTAGAATTATGGACCGACCGTGCCATTCAAAAGCTTTCTGTAGGAAGAAACTATTCTTTAACTATTAATTATTCACTTAAGGGAGAAGGGTTACAAAAATATATAATTTCATTGTAGCATTATTGTTACACTGTGATAGTAGCATTTTATAAGGTAAAGTTGTTTGAGAAACTTCTCAGAAAATTGATAAATGTGGCAATATATCTTTCTAAGCAAAAGAACGGGCTACGTTAAATACAAGAAGGAAAACATTTCAAAGGATTTGAGTTTATAAATGTTCAAGTAAAGAAGATAACTTCTATACTTAAATGCAAGACGTAAAGTACACTTTAGAGTAAGCTGTTGAATATCTTACCCTTCATTGTAAAATCTGTAGCCTTTTAAATTGAGGCTTTAAATATTAATATATATAAAACATGGCATTATTTACATTTCCATAAAGCTAAATAATCCTCTACTTAGAGAAAGAGGCTAGTGATAGGTGCTTGTGAGAAGAACGTATAGATCTTATGATACGAATAAGTTAATGTATATGTAATAAATTACCATTCATTTGCAATGAATAAAAGGGAGGTTAAAATAATTGAAACTGTTTTGTCTGGATAGTGTCATAGAAAGAAGCAATAAAAACATCTTACATTTTAGGGTTTTATTTAAAAAATACAACCTAGGGAATACTGTGGGCTGTTCCAGGTTCAGCCAGGTCACCCTTACCTTCTGCGTCAACCATACTATTCAAAGAACACTGATGTTCAGAAGGGTGAAACTGAAGCATTTGGACTTCTGCCTTGTCTGCACCATCATCTTTCATTACATCTGGTAGAGTTTTTTAAAACCTCTTTGCATTATTGTATCTTAATTCTTGGCACTCAGTACTGTGTGTATTATAAGTGGGACTTTCAGTTTTAGAGACACAGAGTCTTTTAAAAATGGAGTTTATTGTGATGCCCATAGCTTTTGTGAGACTGGCCTAAACAGCTCTCATTCTTCAAGGATTCCAAGGCTTTCTGGTTTAGAGAATTTCAGCCTAAAATTCTATCTGATTTTTAAGGTAGACCTAAGTTTTTCCATGTAAATGTGGACTGACCTCAGAGAAGATCTGGCAAGAAGAGACCAGGTGGGTTAGGGCCAGGCCAGAAAATGGCTTACATCATGTCTTTGGCTTATATCACTCCCACCCACGTTCTGTTGGCCAGAATCGGTTGCATGATCCCTGTCTAACTGCAAAGGAGTCTGAGAAGTGTAGTGTTCCTTTACGTCCAGAGAAAGAAAATGGTATCGGTGAATCTCTAGTAGATCTCAGCCACATTGATCTTTACCCCGGGTTACAGATCATTTGCTTTTTCTCCCAGTCACTCAGGTATCCAGATTTCCCAAGCTTGGCCTTCTTGTGCACACATCTGAAGTGTCTTGACCTCTCTGGTCTGCACTGTAGACTGAGTTGATCATTAGCACTTAGGAGAAAAACTAAAACGCCCTTCCAGTCCTTCCAAAGCATTTTTAACTGATCTGGATTTTAGGGAAACAGCTTTAATTAGCTTCTGGTGGCATAAAGAAAAAAAGTGTTTTGGTATTTACCTACTAAACTCTGGCCCTTAAACTTGTTTAGGTTTATCCAAATGTCAAATCTAAATACAGAAAAAACTATATATATATATATATACACACATTTGCATAGTAAAGTTCTAGAAAAGAAAACTGAAAGGTTCTGAATAGACATTGTGGTATTTCAGTGGTACTAATTATAATTCAAAGCAAGACAATAAAGGTGTGAGGTTCAACATAGTATATTACTAAAGTGGAAAAAAATCTATTCATTGAAAAAAATTAGAATCAGTGCTGTCCATGAACTATTTGAGTGGACTATGGCACTCTGGGTTATCAAACGTATATCTATTTACTTATTTTTAACAGATGATTATAATTTTTTATCCTCTGACTCAAAGTGTGAGAAGTCTTCAGTGTGAAATTTATCATCAAGTAGCATTGAAGATGACTGTCCTTTTATTGTGCTCTTGGAGAGTGTGCAGTATATTGTGAAACTAGAACACTGTGCCGTTATTAATTTGGGTAGCTAGTCCAGCCACATGGACAGAAGCAATTCACTTGCACTTATGAAACTGATTGGTAGGCAGACTCTATTTTACTGCTGAGACCAAGTAGATTTTTCATGATATTGTTATGCTTAGTTGAACATCACACCTTTTATGTTCTCTGCATTTGGCCTTGAATAAACATCAGTACAATAATAATCTCAATGGTTCCCAAGTGGTCATGAGCAGTTGCCTATGTGCTTTGGACAGAATTATATAAATCAATTACATGGACATAAAAGCCAAACAAATGTGGGTGAATCAACAACAGAAATGAAATGGACGAACTCTTCAGTTTTGTTCATCATATATAACCCCTTTAGTAACCAAAGATGGGCAAATTACACTCATTGACCTTGAAAAATTAGATGATTTGTACATAATAGGTTTGAAACAATACTTTTCTACTCCCAGTTGTGATGAGTATTTTGTCCCACACAGGCATAGTTTAATTGGAGGTCTACAAAGGGGATTGTTTGGATATGGTTTGCTCCTTTCTAGAGAGATTATTCCATAAAATTAGCATGTATTTGTTTTTCACTCTCGAACTCAAACTAAAAAATCCAATTGCTCAGTTATGCTTAGGTAAAAGTGAACGTTGACTATCCTAGGAGCAAAGTAAGTATGTGTTTAGTTTAAAGGAATCAGTACTGAACCTGGGGTCAGGGACTTACCTTGAGAGAAGCCAAAGGAAACAGTGTTTAAGCTTTCTAATGGGTGTTTGTCAAGAGAGTCTTAAACTAGGCATCACTGCCATGAAAAACCTATCAATGAAGAAAACATGCATGTTGGGATAAAGTTAAGGCAATATCTGAAACATCTAGTTTTTCTGAGACTGTCCTTCTCCCATAAAAGGAAGACTCATTGAGATTACTTTTCCAGCCATGAGGCTGTCGGGGAGATCATTACTGGTAATCCCTGAGAGATGGGTTTTGGGTTCTGGTTCTGTTTCCTATAAGACACTTCAACATCACTGCATGTGGGTTGTCCCCTCCCCTGTCCGGGAAGCCTCCAATTTACAGGATCGGGGTTGAAAATCCCAGTGGCACCCTCTCAGAATGGCTTTGGAGAAAGCCATTGGCCATCAATTCTCCAAAACGAGAAAAGCCTATGCATGAATAAACAGGCTTATGTTACAGAAAGGGAGCATTATCTTGCCGTAGGAATGATTTGACGGCTTAATTAAAATGAAATGGGCTGTGTAAGTGGAGAGTTATAATATGATGGTTAATTTTATGTGTCAACTTGACGGGACTAAAGGTATCTGGGAAAACGTTATTTCTGGGTGTGTCTGTAAGGATGTTTCTGGAGGAGATTACCATTTGAATCAGTGGACTGAGTAAAGAAGTTTGCCTTCACCAGTGCACGTGGGCATCATTTGATCTGATGAGGACCTGAATAGAACAGAAAGCTGTAGGAAGGGCAAATTTGTGCTCTGTTGAACGGGAACATTCATCATCTCCTGCCCTTGGACATGAGACTCCTGGTTTTCAGTCCTTTGGGTTTGAACTGAAGCTATACCACCACATGTCCTAGGCCTCTAACTTGCAGATGGCAGATCACTGGACTTTGGTCTACATAATCATGTGAGCCAATCTCTCATATCTATCTGCCTGCCTCTTTGCTTGCCTATCTCTCTGTCTGTCCTATTGGCTCTGTTTCTCTGGAGAACGCTGACTAATACGTATACCTAAGAACCTCATCAGATGTTACCAGCCTGGACAAAAGATACCTTGAATCTCCTTTCTGTGCTGCAAAACTACTTAAAATGACTGCAGGAAAAATATTTTCTTTCCATCCCTATCTTTTGTCAATGTTTTTTATTTATTTCAGGCAACTTTTCTTTTTTTGAGGACGTACTCTGTGCTAGGCCCTCTGCTAAAAGCTCTGCATCTCTCATGTCCTTCATACCTCCCTCCTTCCCACAGCGTCTTCTGAAGCGTGATGTGATATAAATCTAACATATTGAAGCCATAAATTTTTAGCTTGTTCTGACAGTATGTCTGGGCTATCTTTCTAATTTCCATTTGCTATCTTTTGGCGTATTTTTTTTTTTTTTTTACCAGCACCTACACACATCTTGATTTCTTAATCACTCTGGGTTGTTGCTTACCATTGCTGTTTTCAAAGCTCTTCCTGCATCAGGATTAATCCAGAGGACTTAAGCTTGGCACTGGAGGAGTTAAAACACTTGAGGAGTAGTGTACATTCTTAATTAATACAGAAAGAAGAATCACTTATACTTTACTTAAAAAAAAAAATAATCCAATGCTGATCCAAATAACATTTTGGAGTAAATGGGTATGTAGTGAACAGTCTTCTATGGTTCCTCATTCACTGATTCTTCCTGCTGGTGTGAGGGCTGTTCAGAATAGCACTTCACTTTTTGGTTTATTTATTAAGATCCTGCACTCAACTATAAGAAATTAGCCTCCTAGAGGTGAATCACTTTCTACAGTGCAAAGAAGAAATCTGTTCCTATAGCAAAGAAGAAAACCCTGCACACATTCCTGAGGCAGACAATAAAGAAAAGATCAGATAGGTTTATTGCATAGCCTATTCCCTGTGTAAAATAGGGCAGGTGGATGTTTAAGTAATGTGGACTGTAGTGTCTGAAAGAGTGATTTCCTTACTACCCATTAGACAAGGGGGCGCCTGAGATGGGAACATGATGGGTTTGGGGGTGAACTTTTAAACTCAAAGCTCTTTAATAATTGAAAACTGGAATAGCTCGAAGAAAAGTGTTTCTCCCCACGTAGGATATTCTGAAAGCTAATAGCATAACTGCACAGGAAAAGACATTGAGAGAGCTCTAGTCAAGCCCCGTGCCAGGTACGTTCAAATCCCCCTGCTGTGAGTCACGGTCCTCGCTTTAATTATCCGCAAAACACTCTGACAGTTGGAATGTTTCTCTTCCCTCCTGTCCTCATCCAGTGTACTTGTGGCTGCTTTACTGCATCGGAATTTTCAAAGACTCCCCCACTTCCATTTCCAGGGAGAGAACGCCAGTTAGACTTTGTCTCAACAAAAACAAACTCCTCGATAAAGGCCACCTCCAGGCCACAGGTGTACTGATTTATGGTTGGCCTGCCTGCCTAAGTGATGCTGTCTGCAAGAGGCCAGATAGGGGTGAAGAGAATTACTAAATTTGGCCTTGCCTCTCTCCCCGCCCACTCCTTTTTTCATCTTTTTTCTTTGCTGCTTTACTAATAAGTAGAAAGGCACAAAAACATCCACCCATATTTAGAAAAGCTCACACATGGCTCACACTATGCCCCGTGGAAAGGGTGTACATATGTGTGTGTGTGTGTATATATATACTATATCAATATATACGAAGGATATATAAATATATAAATAATCACTTTGTTCAACTGAGCAGTTTTTAGCCTGTTCAGATATAGCCAGTGGAAAACTTGTTCAATAAGCATTAGTTTGGGGCCTGACTCCTAATCCCTACTTTTCATAACACCTCAACAATTCTTCAAGAAACACTGAGCAGTGACTGTGGTCACAAGAGTCCGTGGTCTGTTGGATATGCAGCCCTGTCCTCTTTACCTAAATGGACTCACTGCTCCCTGGAGAGCTGGCCTTCTCTTTGAGGCAGGTTACCCTGGGCCAGCATTTTCTCCTTGCACCCACCCCGTCGAAGTTCACCAAATCTGTGTTCCACTCCTTGGAGTTTTGGTAGCTGACTGGCCAGTTCATAAGGTGAGTGGGTCGTGATGCAACCATGCAGATTAACCAAGACCTCCACAAGGTAGTAGGGAGGCTGGTTTCACGAAGGAGACATTTCCTGTGCTCTTGGAATCTCAATATGTCTGTAACCATTGGTGGCCCCCTGGCCCTGGATTAGCCTGTGTCTTTGAAAAGGCATGAAGTGATTTTTTCAGAGTGACGGGATCTCCCTCCAAAGAGAGTCTGTATTCTAGAATTTTTGTCACAAGCCTGGATGAATGCTCCTTTTGGAGACGGGAGGCCCAGCATTCCTTGTAGCAAGGCATGTTACCTTGCCAGGTAGCCAAATACACTAAAGCAGCTGGCCTTCAGAGGATGCGGTGCTGATCAAACCTCTTTGGCCAATGACAAACAGTCTATGTGAGAGGGGTTGTGTTAAATGATTTAATAAGTGGATTTCTTCTCTGTAGCATTTTACCTTTAATATTAGTACCTCAGCAAGAAGACCGTCTCTTGAATTCTGTAATTCAATAGAAACTATACTTATGATTGTACTTGTCATATTCCCCAAAATTCAAAGTTGATACTCTCCATTATTCCATATCTCTTCATTTGAGAAGAAAATTTGCCTTTCTTTCTCTTATCAAAAGGATAATTCCTCATAGTTTATTTTTCCAATTAAATGTTTGCCTTTGCTTTAGCTGACCATTTTCCCCCTTTTATTCTGTTGTTATTCAAGGTTACCTCAGCCTTTCCCCAATCTATCTGCTGCCTAACTTAGCTGCATCATAAATGTATTTGCAGCTTTTTATAGAGAAAAAACATGGGCTTAGAGAGGGTGAGGGCCAGTTAGCCAACCCTGCCCCTTGCAGAGGGCCGTACTCACCTTTCTGAATCTCAGATCCATTATCTGCAAAGGGGGATAATGATAACAAGAACCTTTCAGCCGACTGTAAGGGTTAAACGAGATAATGCATGAGGTCTTCATCCTCTGTCTGGCTTGAGTAAATCCAATTGTTAGTTCATGTCAGGTCTTTCTTCCTTTTTCTCCATTTTAAACTCTTCTCCATTAGTCAGAATTCACAGACTCGAATACAATTGCAGATGTTTCCTATTTATATAATAACTTTAAAAACTACGTTTAGACAGACCGTAGTAAGATATTTAAAATAGACCTACTGTGGTTTCTTCAAAGGGGCCCTTTTCTGAAATTTTTACTTGAAGGCCCAGAGGTTTAAGGTTAAGACCCTGTTTATAATAATAACTTCTTAAGTGTAATGTAGGGAACAATAGTAATCTAATCCCCATGCTCTAGCCAGAAGCCAGAGTAATTTTTCTAAGGAGCAAGTCTGACAGGGCCATTCCCCTGCTCCTTCCATCGGCTCCTTAAGCTGATTTACTGGGCCCTTTGGACTTGGGTCCTTCTTCCCTCTCAAGGGTCTTTCTCCCACCCCCCCCATCCCCCCACCTGACACAGTGCTCTGCATACAGCAGCCGAACAACAGCTGTAAGTTGAATGAATAAGTATATGAAGGAATCAACAAAGAACAAGGTGGTCACATATTTTATAGCTTTTATTAAGCTATAGAATTCAACAGATGGCCGCCTAGCTGCAGAAAAAAAGTTCATTTATTAATTTAAAATATATATCTGTAATTGGTGGCTATCAAAGAAAGGCATAATTGGGAAATTCAATCACAGTGTTTGGATTTCTTTTTTAAGGTAATTTTCCCCCATGGGAATTTTCTATTTTGTCAGCTGTGTGTCTGGTGTATTTTTTGGAAGACAAACCTCTTTTCTCCAGTTTACAGCAGCCGGTTAGCTTTAAGTGGAAATCAATTATATTAACATACGTGCATATGTATTAAATTGTGCAAATAGCAAGGAGGGAGAGATAGCAGTGCCCGTGTTTTTCCAAGTGTTTTCATAAAAAAAAGCTTTCAACCCTTCAACACGGTGGAAAACAAATATGGTGAAAAACGAAATTCTTCGATCACAAATTAAATTTGCTTTTACACTGGAACAGCTCACATGGAGATGACTTTCCAGAAGAGGGAGCAGACAATAAATGTGATATTTAAGTAATTATGTAGCTTGTTAGAAGAAACTGTTGGGAGGAAAGGAACAAAAATAGGGCAGGTGAGAGGAATCTGGAATGTGAGGGTAGAGGGAAGGCAGGATGTACTTGGGTGGGGACAGAATCCACTGTAGGGTTGCCAGATTTAGAAGACAACAAAAACAAAAGGGCACCCAGTTAAATGTGAATTTCAGATAAACACTGGGTAATTTTTTTTTAGTGTCCATGTGTTCCATGCAGTTTTTGTGGGATGTAGGTGGCCGTTTATTGCTTATCTGAAATGAAAATTTAAATGGTGCCCGGTGTTTTTTTCTGGCGCGTCGATGTCATCGAGAGTGATGTTTGAGCAAAGGAGGTGCAGGGCATGTGGGACAATCTGAAGAAGGCATTCCCGGCCGAGAGGTGGGCATATGGTGAGCACACTGGGGCATCAAGGCAGCCAGTGTGTCTGAGGCCGAGGAGTGGAGAGGACACCGTCACAGAAGGACGGGGGCAGGCGGGTTCTGCAGGGCCCTGTAGACTTCTGGAAGCATTTTGTTTTCTCTCTTGGGTGAACTAAGGATCCATTGTAGCGCTCTCAGCAAAGAAGTGATGTGAACTGACTCCTGACTTTAAGGGATCACTCTGGCTGCTGGGTTGAAAACAGAGACGAAGGAGCCAGGGCAGAGGGAGGGAGACGCACAGGGGATTTCGCAGTTACCCAGGGGACTGGCGTGATGGTGGCTCAGACTGGGGTGGTAGCGGAGAAGTGAACAGAAATGGTTGTATCTTGAATATATTTTGAAGAGACAACAGAATTTTCTGACAGATTAAATGCGGGGGATAAAAGAAAGGTAAGGGTTAAAGGTGGGTTTTGATCTGAGGGCCTAGAAAGAAGGGAGTGGCCATCTCTGAGATGGGAAAGATGTGACGGGAAGGGGTCAGAGGAAAAGATCAGGAGTCCAGTTTCGGAAGTGCTGAGTTTGCTGGGACTCAGGACGGCTCAGGGGTGATCCGAGTGCGCCATGGGGAGAGGAGTCTGGTCTGAGCAGGAGATGTCAGTTTTGTGCTTTTTGTAATCTCCACGTAAATCAGCATTCCCAAGGAGAAACGATTTCTCACCATCCTCTTAAGGAAATTGTTGCTCCTTCCTTCTAGTTTTACTTAGAAAATATCTGTCTTTGAACCCGTTGCTGTGTTTAGTTTCCTGTCACCTATCCTTCACTTTTGAAAAAAAGAAGTGTGGCAGATTTAAAACATCTTCACTTTTAACCCTCCTGAAGTCCAGGAAAGTGGGAAGAGTCATTCTTCCTATACAATGATCCTTTTAGTGAGATGCTTCTCAAATTTGTCCTTGAGGATCCCATTCTAGGTAATCTGGTTCTTTTTTTAAATTTGACTTTTGGCTGTTTCTGAATCAAGATGTAAATAGGATTTAAATTCATACAAGTGTCTAGGCCAAGGCTTGCCACGTTCTGGGTTCATGTGGAATATGTCGCAGTTTCTAATAAGGGGAAGGTGATAGCAACATTTGAAACAAATATTTTGAATCTAATATATCTGAAGTTCCTAGATTTCAGGGACCTAAAAGCTGGGGCTACACTGGAAAGGATAAGGTCTAAAAGAAGACATTATATTTGAATTTATTCAGAAGAGAGATTCTGAATTATTTTTTTACTCTTTTAAAAGGTTTTAGAGGGTCAAATAATTTTAAGTTACATGAAACTTTGCTAAACTGATCCAAAAGCTTTGGGTTAGGAGAAGTAATTAGGTTTTAATCCTGATTCTGTAACTACTTAGCCATGAAGCCCTTGGGCAAGGCTTTTACCTTTCAACACATCCCAGTTCTCACATCTAAAAAAATGAGGAATCAATGCAGCAGGTTACCCCTTCCTAGAGTAAGAACGTGGTACAATTCAGATTACTGTATGAGAAGGTAACTTGAAAACATAAACCAAAGGGATTACTTTCCTATTGTCAGCAGTATTATTTAATACAAGAAGAATTCCTTCTACTCCGTCACTGACATAAAACATAAAATTTGACTTGTTGGCACAATATAAAACAGAGTCAGAGACATATTTTTATTTCTTGAGGGACGAAAATGTTCGTTCAGTAATGGTGTTTCATTGATGAAATGAACAAGAGTTTAAATATTGAGCGATGCCTAATTTCTATTATTTCCCACTTGAAGTTTCAGGTTTGTAATTATTTTTCTGAGACCAAGAAATTATGAGAAAGACTTAATGGGGAAATAGGCATCTCCCAACATTGACCTTCTTCCCCTGTTGCAAAACAGAGTCACATGGAAACATTAAAAGCAAATTAGTTGATCAATTTATTTAACACAGGGATTTTAATTTCCCATTTACATCACTGTCTGTATATCCCTGAGCTTTACACAATACCTGTCCTCTATTTGGTTTGTTCATTTACTTATTTTTTCAGTTAAAAGTAGAGGACATTTGGCATGTAGGTGTTCAATAATTTAAACTGAACTATATTAGTCTAAGCCAGTCATGGAAATGTAATTCCTCTGGACAGTCATTGGTTTGCGAAGGCACATGGGATGCAGTTCTGGCCAATGAGATGTAAAAAGAGGAAGTCTCATAAAAAAAGAGACACTTGAGAAGAAGTATCACAAGACAGCTTCTTCTGCTGTCCTACTTACATTGTTTTATCTGGATGTGATGCCTGGAAGTGTGGCAGCCATCTTGCCACCGTGAAGGCTTATAGGTGACAGAGCAGAAAGATGGGAAGAACCTGGGTCTTTAATGAAACTAGTGGATTAACCTATCTTGGACTTCTCTTTATGTGTAATAACAAACTTCTCATTGTTTAAGCCAGTTGAGTAAGAGTTTTCTGTAATTTGCATACAAAAGCAGCATAATATTACAGATAAACAAATCCTAATGGTGAGCTTTTCTGGTTATTTTCATTCATACATTCTCTTGGTCATGTTAGTTATGCTTCCTGGCATTTCCAGATCCCCCTAGTTTTCTTGAAAAGAAGTAACTAGGGCTGTTGTCAATGCTGTGGATAAGGACATATACTGCTTCAGGCTTCTGAGGGCAGCAATTGCATCTGTTTTGCGTATCATTGTATACCCAGCCCCTTTATTGTGCTTGTTATTTAATATAAGTTGAGTGAATAAATGAATTTTCCATAATGCCTTTTTTACCATAGTGTTACATTAGGATGATAGCCTTAGGCAGCAGACTAAGGTTAACAGAATGCCTTTTCAATTCCATTCTTTTTTTTCCCCAATTTTGTTTATAAAGGCAAATAAAGGTCAGAGGCCATGACTTTTCAAGCATCAGTCACATTTTTTCCTCCACATTTGTTAACTGGCATGAGAGGTCATCTATGCTTGTCTATCTATTGAGACAGAAAAATGAGATCACAGTTCCAAGAACAAGGGGGAATAAAGGGTGGTGAATAGCAGCTATTTAATAGGCTGCCACGTGAAGGCTGAAGTTCTTTAGCAACAGTGAATTTTAAAGCATACTTCCCATGCTATTAAGCCTTAAATGTTTAAATCAACTGAGATGATACAGGAAAGAAACAGAATTTTCACAGTTAAAAATTGAGCATACATTTTATGCTTGGTTAAGCTTTCCTATCTAACGTTTGAAATATCTGGTTCTATCTGTATTAAATGACTGGTTAATTTGCATCCCTGTTTTAAAATTACATTCCAGAAAATCTCTAGGGTAGCTTGTTTTCCAAGGTTGGAAGCTATGTGTTTTGGAAATCTACCCACTCCAGAGGCTACCACCTGTACTTCAGGGTACCAGCCAAGAAGTAAAAAGAGTGGAAATAACTTAGATGTCCCTCGTTGGGAAATGAACATAGAAACTCTAGTTTATTCATATATTTGAAATACTAAGTAACAGTTAAAATAGGTAAAGTAGATATACATAAGTCAATATGGTTAAAACTCAAAAACAATGTTCAGTGAAAAGTAGCAAGCTTTAAGTAGGATACAATTAAAATAACATGTTAAAAACAAAACAGTACTAAAAAAAGTGCATGAAAATGATGCATACCAACTTCAGGATTGTGGTTCCCTCTGAGAGAGGGAGATTGATTGATTTTCACTGTATCTCCACTTGGCCTATTTCTTTAAAAGTAAAAACTTGAAGTAAGAATGGCAAATGTTAACACCTGTTAATGCGGGATGATGGGAAATGATTGTTTGATATATTATTGTCTGTACTTTTCTGTATGTTTGAAATAGTTCATACTTTTTTAAAAAGGGGCTAATTTCACAGTTCTGGAATGGCAAAGATCTATTATTAACTCCTGTATGATAGTCTAAACTTATATTAATATTCAAACTTTTAATTTTAATAACTTGGAAAATTTTTCTATTTCCTAGTGATTTATAGCAGTGTAGATTAAGGTCATCCCAGGAAGGCCATTTAGACAAGAAAATAGTACTTATAATAAAATAAATTTCTCAGACAGTTCTGTGCTTACCAAGACTACAAGTTATAAAAAATGAGTAAAGAATATTTGAAGCATTTTGTCCTACAACGATGGGTTGTTTTTGAAAGTGTACCAACTTTTTACGTAGAGAAAGCAACTTAAATGTTTACTTTTTAAAAAAGCATAAGCATGTGAATATTTTGCAACCCAAGGATTTTCTCACAATTTTATTCATTCCTCTTGACTAAAGTTTCCTAGAGAAACTGCATGGGTAAGTGACTTCATGTCTTTAAATTTCTTGAAACCATTAAAAAAAAAATCTTGGAAAGTGATTTTATCTTGCCTAAATACATGATAATTTTTTTACTTTGTTACTATTATAAAAATTAATATTGGCATATGAATTTTATAAAGCTCTTCATATTTTAAAAATATATCTTAATTCTCAATATACCAGGAAAAATACCATTACCATCTGTGTCCATTAATCTTAAAATTTAAAACTATATATTTTAAGTCATATTATGAATAATTTACAGAAGTATAAAGGGATAGCCTAATTTAAAACTTTAAAAGGAATTTTAACACAGTAAACACAATTTTTATTTCATTTTTTTTTTTGGCTTTGAAGTTATATATACTTGAAATGAGTAATGTCAGTTGAAGGTAACTAACGGCTCATTACCTGCCATGCATGAACCTGGAATATATCCATCTTGTTAATTATGACTCCAGATTTCAAATACGTTTCTATTAGGTTCTGGCTTATCATTACTCTGGTTCTTCTTGCATGTGCATTACCAAAATGCAATACTTTAAAAAACTTTGACATAATTTTTTGAAGAAGGATGGCAATGATTGGAAAACATTTTAATTTTTTGATTTAAAATACAAATTAGAATAAGTCCAGTAATTTTTTCATTTCTACATCATTTATTTACTTTCAGTCACATTTGTGTACATACCTGTCTTCAGCATATTTCACTTAGGAACTATGTCAAGTAAATTTTGGTGGCTAAACATCATAAAAGGTGAAAGAATACTGCCAAACTATCTACTTAGCAAAATTAGATGGTCCAGGTCCTTGTCGTAAAATATTGCATGATGAAGCGCTTTCTGTTGAGTAAGTGGATGAGAATACCATATTTGCTTGTTGTCCTTAGAAATGTATGGTTCACTCATCCATTCGTGAGTTTGAGAAAACTCATTTAGAATATGCACCTGAAGACTCATGGTCTGAGGTTTTCCCTACATGATCAGTTTCATCACATCATTAGGATCTAGACTGTCCTCTCTTTGCATTCACCTTCTGATTCTCTTAATAATTGTGAAAATTCCTCCGTTAATGTTCTCCTACTTGCCATTATGGTCAAAATGAAAAATTCTAAACTCTCAACTGTACTACTCATTGAAAGCCTTTTAAAAAAAAAGAAAGACTCAAAAGCTGGTGTCTTTCCAGAATTTTATACCTTCTCAAAAGATGATGTTAATACTGGGGGCAATGCGATATGAAAACTAAGGATGAAGTAATAGTGATCATTTATTGTAAAATAATTACATGGGTATAATTAATTAGTAATGATTAAATAATTCCTGAGCTAATGAAATATCTCAAAAGATGTAGGAAAAATTGAATAAAATTAAGTCACTGAGATTCCATAATGTATCTTAGAGTTATAAAAGGGTCCAATGGACATGCATAGGGATTGAAAGATATAATGAATTTTATTATATTTTTAAAAAGTAGATTTTCTCGGGCTTCCCTGGTGGCGCAGTGGTTAAGAGTCTGCCTGCCGATGCAGGGGACATGGGTTCATGCCCCGGTCCGGGAAGATCCCACATGCTGCGGAGCGGCTGGGCCCGTGAGCCATGGCCACTGAGCCTGTGCATCCGGAGCCTGTGCTCCGCAACGGGAGAGGCCCCAACAGTGAGAGGCCCGCGTACCGCCAAAAAAAAAAAAAAAAAAAAGTAGACTTTCTCTTTATCCCTGGGAGAATATTAAGAAAAAGCAAAAGTCATGAAATCGATCCTTATAAATAGTTAGTTGCTCAAAACAAAACAAAAACTAAAATTTTGTCCAGTGGACCCAGATGGTGTCTCTAGGGTTAACAATCATAAAACGTTTTCAGTTAAAGTAACAGGTAAAAAGGTACTTCTTAAAGAACTAAAAACTTTATAAGGCGGCAGAGATCACAGGGGCAGAGTTCCCAGCCCATGATTTCTTTCCCCATTGGGCTGGGCAAGTGTGGCTATTTTTGTTCTTCTAGATCCTAACACTCAAGCCAAAGATAACTTGGCCCGAGTGTGGACAGCTGACCCAAGTTGAGAATATGAGTTCCTCTTTTTCCAGATTTTGAATCATATGAAACAAACACGGGACACCGGAACCAAAGGGCTACGTCTAAGCTAACAGCACCATGGAGCCCAAAGTCTCGAGCAAAATCAAACTGCAAAGAGGCAGGAAAGAAGACATCTTTCAGAGAAGCCAAGCTACAGAGTGAAGCAGGTATGCAGAATCCAGACAACATGCCCCAGTGCGGGCAAGAGGGTAACCAATCCTGGCTGAACTTCCTGCAATTTGAATTATTCACGTTCTTTATTACAACACCCCTTTACTTAAGTCAGAATTGGTTTTCTGTTTCTTGGAAACAAGAAATCCCTAAAACGGAAATCAGTGCCAGGAATAGGATTGTAATAGGCTCTGTGTAGAACTAGCTGTGGAGTCAAGGCAGAGGGATGGGGTGAAGGCAGGGGTGAGAGAGAGAATTCCCAATTCCATAGAAAACGGGTGGCATAGAGGTAAGAGGTGGCAAAATACCTAAACAACTGCCCCAAATCTCTTGGGCCCAAGCCACATGTCACTAAAGCCACAGCTTCAGATTTAAGTAATCAAATGTTGAAATGGAGGAATGTGTTAATTCCCTTTGGACATAATTTAAAAAGTCAGTGGCAACGAGTTTTCTGTACCAGGTTGTCGGGCTAAAAGTAAATAGGAAAAAGCAGGAAATTACATATCTATGTTTCATAAAGGGAATTCTTTTCTGCTGAGATTGTTGAAGGTAAGATCCGGATATTATTCATGAATTTAGAAAAGCTCAGGGCTCAGGAGCCTAGCAGTTGAAAGGAGGATAGCTACACTAGTTGGGGAAGCTCAGCCCTTTTCCACAGGATGAACCCCCAGCCCCCAATTTCCAAACCCTAGTAAAACACGTCCCTAGATTGGAATGTAACCTGTGGAGGGGAGGGATTTTTAAGGGCAGACTAGGGAAGAAGTGCTTCCTGTCCTACAATCCAATCCTCTTTCAAGTCACTTTTCCTCCTTTATTCTCTTGAGAACAGAGCCATTAAGAATAATGGGGTCTAAGAAGAGCTGAATAACAAAAAGTCCTGAAGGAATGGTCATTAGGTGGCCTGGTGATTAAGAGAGCAAGCTTACTCGCTCCCCAGTCCACCCCAGAAATTCTTGGCATCACCTTTTAGTCAGTGATGCACTCAAGAAAGACAACGATTGAAAGCCCACTGAAATACTGGGTAGTTATCACCAGAAGAACGGGTCTTAAACAAGCAACTACACCAACTCACGCCAACGGCCTCTTCTGGAGGCTCCGACTCAAGCAGAAAAGGATGCTGGCACCAGACATTACTTACTGTAGACAGGAGGACTCTCTAATGTCCTTCAGAAGAGTAAGTCTGAAGGATAACAGAAAAAGGAAATCCTTCTAATGGCCAGATCCTAGGACTGTCAGACATGACTTAGGAACATATTCTACTGCTAACAGCCAAGAAACAGATTTGTGGTATTTATTTAGGGGCAGACTAGTGACCAGTATATGATCCTGTTTTCTAGGTTTCTTCCCCACCTCTAAGTCATCCTCCTTTTCTAATCGATAATTTTTGTTGAGGTTTTTCCTACTGTATTGCTGATGTGATCGTAGTACCATGTGCCAATAAACCCAGAGGTCATTCTGTCAGGATGGTGGTTACAAGCACTGGATAGAGACTGAAGGGCAGACATTTGTTGCTGTACCTATAATACTGGATGACATTAGGCAAGATTATCTTGAAGGATAAGTTTGTTCTGCCGAGAAGAAATATAGTGGTAAGACATTAGTGGAAACAACTTGTCCACATGCAGTTCTTGGGAATGATTTTAAAGTCCCATTTTTTTTTTTTTTACCAGGTGACCCCATTTTCAAGGATTCCACAAACATGGTACAAGACTGTGTGTACAGTGCATATTCCTATGAAGAGGTCCTGCCCCATCATCCTGGCCACAACTGACTGAGACCCCTGATGACATTGAGATTCAGTTTCTGAAGGACCTGAACTAAGATACAAAGACAGGTAAGCAGGCAAGGGTCAATGGAGTTGCGAGGCTCTATAGAGCTGGGCTCAGAGTGTGCACCATGGAAGTTCAAAGGCATGAACAAGCCAAGGTGATGGAGACAGGGCTAACATGTCACCCATGTGAGGAAGCAGAAATGAAGAGGCCTTCAGAGAAACCAGTTCACAGAGAGAGAATAAAGCAGATGCATAGATGCTTATGTGTAAGAGAAAAAGAATGAGGAAGACAGAGGGAAAGAGACACAGAGGGAGAGGGAGAGCAGAAAAAAAGGAGGGTAGGGGACAGAGACAGAAGCAGAGCCAGAGGCAGCTAGAGACACAGAGAAAGAGATGAACCAAACCACTGGTAACCTTCTGGATGCCACACTGTCAAGCTATACTTCCTGCAATTAAATTCCAGATTTCTGATGCTTTTTAACAATTCTGCTTTACAAGCTATTTTAGGTAGATTTCTGATTCTTGCAACCAATTATTGAGCTAAACATCTGCTCCTTGATTATACCTGCTTTAAAAAAAACTTTTTTTTACTGCAGTATAGTGGATTTATAATATTGTGTTCCAGGTGTACAGAAGTGATTATTTTTGCAGATTATATTCCAATATAGATTATTACAAGATAATGGGTATAATTCCCTGTGCTATACAGTAAATCCTTGTTGCTTATCTATTTTACACATAGTTTCTGTTAATGCCATACCCCTAATTTGTCCCTCCTCACTTCCCCCTCACCTTTGATGACGGCAGGTTTGTTTTCTAGGTCTGTCTGTTTGTGTTTTGCATATTACATTCATTTGTAATTTTTTAGATTCCACATGTAAGTGATGTCATAAGTATTTGTCTTTCTCTGTTGGACTTCACTAAGCATGATATTCTCTAGGTCCACCCGTGTTGTTCCAAATGGCAGTTATTTCATTTTTATGGCCAGGTAATATTCCACTGTGTGTATCTACCACATCTTCTTAAGCCAATCATCTGTTGATGGGCACTTAGGTTGGTTCCATTTCTTGGCTATTGTAAATAGTGCTGCTATAAACATTAGGATGCATGAATCTTTTTAAATTAGTGTTTTTGTTTCCTCTGGATATATACCCAGGAGAGGAATTACTGGATCATATGGCAGTTCTATTTTTAGTTTTTTAAGGAACCTCCCCAGTGCTGCACCAATTTACATCCCAACCAACAGTGTATGAGGGTTCCCTTTTCTCCACACCCTCTCCATCATTTATTGTTTGTAGATTTTTTGATGCTGGCCATTCTGACTGGTGTAAAGTGATACCTCACTGTAGTTTTGATTTGCATTTCTCTGGTAGTTAGTTGTTGAGAAATGATGTTGAGTATCTTTTCATGTGCCTGTTACCCATCTCTGCCTTCAGAAAAATGTCTATTCAAGTCTTCTGCCCATTTTTTGATTGGATTGGGTTTTTTTGATAGAGTTCTATGAGCTGTTTAAATAGTCTGAATATTAACCCCTTGTCGTCAGTCGCATCGTTTGCAAGTATCTTCTCCCATTCTGTATGTTGTCTTTTTGTTGATGGCTTTCTTTGCTACGCAAAACTTACAAGTTTAATTAGGTCCCATGTGTTTATTTTCGCTTTTATTTCTTCTGTATTGGGAGACTGATCCAAGAAAATATTGCTACAATTTATGTCAAAGACTGTTTCACCTATGTTCTCAGAGTTTTATGGTTTCATGTCTTATATTTAGGCCTTTTAACCATTTTGAGTTTACTTTTGTATATTGTGTGAGGGAATGTTCTAATTTCATTCTTTTCCATGTAGCTGTCCAGTTTTCCCAGCACCACTTGTTGAAGAGACTGTGTTTTCTCTGTTGTATATTCTTGCCTCCTATGTCATAGATTAATTGATCATAAGTGTGTGAGTAGTAGCTGCATCTTTTAAATGTTTAGTTTGCAACTATGGAAATATATGTGCTGCCTAATATAAAACTGGGGCACTCCAAAAAGGTGAGGCTCTCAAGGGAGAGGAACTATATAAGTTGTAACATCTTAACTACTTTCCAAAGACACACTTGGTTTTAGTCAATAGTAATAATAGCTAACATTTACTAAGCACTTCTTTTAGGCCAGTTTCAAAAGCTGTACATGTATGATTTCAACTACTGTTCATAACAAATGTAGGATATATTATCCTACATTTTACAGCTAAGGAAATAGATTAAGGTCACACAGTCTAAAGGGATAAAAGGTATGGTCTACTATTTAGATTAAATTGACACTTGGAAAAGAATATATGCATTCATTTAAAACTCACTTCAAATTTTTATTGAATGCCTATTATGTACAAAGTACTGGTTTAAACTAAAACTGGTTAGTATCAATGTTACAAATATAAAGTCTTCTTAAATATCACTATTCAAAATAAATCTTCCTTTCTGTGGTAAACACACACATACACATGAAGATGTACTTTCAAATTAAGTTTTTCAATTTCCAAAATACCTCCTTTAAAACAGAAGGGAATAAATTCCAACATTGCTATTTTCAATGCATTAACTATTTTAAAGTACACTGGAATATTTGAAGATTGCTTGCTGCAAAGTGGACTCACATGAAAATAAACCTTGCTTTCAGAGGGACGTCTACATTAATACACGGCAATTAATTAAATGGCTATGTAAGTAAGTAAGTTATACACACATATCTAAAAAAGTAAAATGACAACAGAGGAGTTTTTCATGGAAGGTGATGCGTCACCATAGATTCTGCTTCTCTTGATTTTCTGAGCAGAGCTTGCTTGAGGGCACTAAT
This sequence comes from Pseudorca crassidens, assembly GCF_039906515.1. Lineage (NCBI taxonomy): Eukaryota > Metazoa > Chordata > Mammalia > Artiodactyla > Delphinidae > Pseudorca > Pseudorca crassidens. The sequence continues at coordinate 62,893,796 of NC_090296.1, read as the reverse complement.
TTTCTCATCAAGTTCAGCCAGTGAATAGTTCTGCTGTAAACAATAACAAATTGCTGAAGTATCTTAATGCAGATAAAGTTCTAAATGTACTATAAATATATAAAAATCCAAAAGCATGGTAAATACCTTTTTCTCATGAGAATTTAAAAACTGAACTATATATTAATGTTGACTATACTATAAATTTAAAGGCATAAAATAACAAGGCTTAAATATTTCTTACTTTTGCTTTTCTAATGACTAAGCTCTCCTGGAACTTTTATACTTTTTGAAAGGATTGTAAAAACATTTTTTCAACTGACTGACTATTCTCATAATCAATAGTAAAAAAAAAAAAAGTATTTAGGACTAGTTTAACTGCTTAAAATAACTAGAAATTCTCTTTTGATAGATTAACTGCAATCAACTACCTCTCCTGGAAAAAATGGATACTCTCAAATATACTCAAAATTTTACAATCAAAAAAATAAGGAGAGGGGGATCAAGATGGCAGATGAGGAGGATGTGGAGCTCACCTCCCCACACAAACACATCAAAAATACATCTACATGTGGAACAGTTCTCATGGAAAACTAACTGGAACCTGGCAGAAGAACTGTACAACCACAGCTGCAAGGAAGATCTCTGCAAAACCAGGTACGACAGAAAATAAAACACATCAGGTCAGGACGGGTACCCCTGGGAGGAATATGTAAGGAAGAGAAGGTTTGCATGGGTGGACCCTGGCATTGGGGAGCAAGCAGGTTAGGCCACAATCCTGAATTCCAGTCCTGGGGTCCTGCACAGGGGTGAGAAGTGCCCTTGCCTGCTGGGAAATCCACTGGGACAGAGAGAAGGGCTGGAGAAACCTAGACTCTACCCAGGAGGAGTACATGTGCTGGCTTCCCAATAATCAAGGTGGAGAGAGCCTTGCACTGGTGGATGCTGCCTCATTACACCTCCCAATCCGAAGGGGTGTACACCCCCGGCCCTGTTCACTCCACACCACAGACTGAGAGGTCTGGGCCAACTGAACACTGGGAAAAAGATGGTCTAGTGATGCAGGGACAGAACAGGGTGCCTAGAGTATGATCCGGGTGGGGCAGCGGCAGCCATTGTCAGAGCACTCAGGAACACAGTGGTTCATCTCCTAGCGAGAGTGCCCTGGAATGTCCAGTCCACACTGCAGCTTAGTGCTAGATTCTAAGAGAAGACTGCCACGGAGGCAGCCCAGATCTCAGGCAGCAGTGCAGCCACCTCAATTCCTGCAGTCACAACACTCCTCCATGCCATACCTTTGCACTAGATCCCAGACGAATACAGTAGAGGAAAACACGTAGCCTTGGGCTGCTTCTAAGCAGAACCACGAACACCTACACAGGCAGTGCATAGGTTCTCTCTGACTGCACTGGGCCTCACTTGCTTCAGCAATCACCTTCTTGGGGCAGGGCACACACTCAAGGTTAAAGAAGCCTGATCTAACCCAACCCTCTGGGCTTCTACAACAACTGTGAAATAGACCCCACCCTTGACAGGGCGGTGACAGCAACAGCAGAGAGAAAGCCCTGCCTCACACCCTGCACAGGCTTTAGATACTCCAACACCAACCACATCCCCTATTAAGGGGATAATGGCCAGCACACCCAGAGGAAAGACATGGCTGTCATCCATACTAAAACCATCCCTTGCACCAAAGACACTGGATACAGTTTACACAGAAATGTCCCCACGCAGAAACAATCCTTCAAGAAGACCACAGTAGATAACTTTCTGCCTCTATGAATTTAGAAGAAAGTTAAGTAAAATACATAAAACAAATACTAACAGACATAAAAGGAGAAGTTGACTATAATGCTAGGAGACTTTAACAGCCCACTGACATCAAAGGACAGCTCATCCAGACCGGAAATCAGTAAGGCAACAGAGGTACTAAATGACACAATATACCAGTTGGACTTAATTGATTTGTACAGGATGCTACATCCAAAAAACCCAGAATACACATTCTTTTCAAGCACGCATGGAATGTTCTCTAGGATAGACCGACCATAAGGTCACAAAACAAGCCACAACAAATTTAAGAGGACAGAAATTATTTCAAGTATCTTTTTTACTGAAAATGGTATGAAACTAGAAATCAACCACAGAGACAAAAACAGGAAAAGGAGAATAAAAAACATGCACTAAAAAACCAGTGGATGAATGATGAAATCAAAGAAGAAATCAAAAAATACCATGACAAACAGAAATGAAAAACACAACTTTACAAGATCTATGGGATGCAACAAAAGCAGTTCTAAGAGGGAAGTTCATAGGGATATAGGCCTTCCTCAAGAAAGAAAAATCCTAAACAACCTAACCTACCAGCTAAAATAATTAGGAAAAGAACAAACAAAAATACAAAATATCAATAAAACCAAGAGGTGGTTTTTTTAAAAGACGAACAAAATCAACAAACCTCAAGCCAGGTTCCCCAAGAAAAAGAGGACCCAAACAAAATACGAAATGAAGAGCTATAACAACTGATACCAAATACTACGAACAGTTATATGCCAACAAATTGGACAAACTAGAAGAAATGGACAAGGTTCTAGAAACACAGCTGCCAAAACTGAGTCAAGAGGAAACAGATAATTTGAACAGACCAATCACTAAAAGTGAAATAGAATCTCTAATTTAAAAAAAACCCCACAAAACTCCCTGCAAACAGAAGTCCAGGACCAAACGGATTCACCGGGGAATTCTACCAAACATAGAAAGAAGAACTCATACCTATCCCTCTCAAAGAGGAGGGAAGTCTCCCAAATTCATTCTATGAGGCCACCATCACCCTGATACCAAAACCAGAAAAAGACACTATAAAATAAGAAAATTACTGGCCAATATTTCTAACAAATATAGATGCAAAAGCCTCAACAAAATATTAGCAAACCGAATCCAACAATACCTTCAAAGGATCATGCACCATGATCAAGTGGGATTCATACCACAGTCACAAGGATGGTTCAACATATGCAAATCAATGTGATACACCATATTAACAAAAGGAAAGACAACACATGATCATCTCAATAGATGCAGAAAAAGCATTTGAAAAAATTCAACATCTATTCATGATAAAAACTCACAAAGTGAAAATATCTCACCATAATAAAGGGCATTTATGACAAACCCACAGCCAACAGAATATTCAAGGGTGAAAAGCTCAAAGCCTTCCAGCTAAATTCAGGAACGAGCCACTGATGCCTACTCTTACCACTTCCATTTAACATACTATTAGAAGTCCTACCACAGCAATCAGACAAGAAAAAGAAATAAAAGGTATCCAGATTGGAAGTGAAGAATTAGAACTGTCACTATTTGCAGATGACATGGTACTCTACGTAGAGAACCCTGAAGTCTCCACACAAAAACTATTAGAACTGATAATGAATTCAGTAAGGTAGCAGGATATGAGATTAATATAAAGAAATCTATTGCATGTCTTTACACTAATAATGAAATATCAGAAAAAAATTTTAAAAGGCCCATATAAAACCATGTCGAAAACAAAAAACCAAAACAAAAAAAACCTAGGAATAACTTAACCAAGGAGGTGAAAGACCTATATGCTGATAAAATGGCCATACTTCCCAAGCAATCTACAGATTTAATGCAATCTCCATCAAAATACCTATGACACTTTTCACAGACCTAACACATAAACCTAAAAGTTACATGGAAACACAAAAGATCCAGAATTGCCAAAGCTCTCCTGAAGGAAAAGAACAAAGCTGGAGGTATAATACTTCCAGACTTCAAACTATACTAAAAAGCTACAATAACCAACACAGCTCTGTATTGGCAAAAAAACAGACAAATAGGTCAATGGAACAGAACAGAGAACTCAGAAATAAACCAATGCACCTATGGTCAATTGATCTACAGACCAGGGAGGTAAGAATACACAATGGAAAAAAGACAGGTTTTTTTTGGTGGGGAAAATGACAGACTCCAGGAAGGCTAAAGCCAAGGACTACTTCCCAGTACTTCTGCTGCCAGTGTCCGTGTCCCTGTGGTGAGCAACAACTGCCCCCCACCCATGCAGGAGACCCTCCAAAACTAGCAGCCATGAGGCTGACACAGTCTTGGTGCTCTGAGCAGGTGTCAGGCCTGTGCCTCTAAGGTGGGAGAGCCGAGTTCAAGACATTGGTCCGTCAGAGACACCCTGGTCCCACATAATATAAATCAGCGAGAGCTCTCCCAGAGATCTCCATCTCAACACTAAGACCCAGCTCCACTCAACAACCAGCAAGCTCCAGTGCTGGACAACCCATGCCAAACAACTAGCAAGACAGGAAAACAACACCACCCATTAGCAGAGAGGCTGCCTAAAATCATAATAAGCTCACAGACACCCCAAAACACATCACCAGATGTACTTCTGCCCACCAGAAAGACAAGATCCAGCCTCATCCAACAGAACACAGGCACCAGTCCCCTCCACCAGGAAGCTTACACAACCCACTGAACCAAACTTACCGAAGGGGGATAGAGACCAAAAACAACAGAAACTACAAAAAGGAGACCCCCAAACACAGTAAATTGAGCAAAATGAGAAGACAGAGAAACACAGAGCAGATGAAGGAGCAAGGTAAAAACCCACCAAACCAAACAAACGAAGAGGAAATCTACCTGAAAAAGAATTCAGCATAATGATAGCAAAGATGATTCAAAATCTTGGAAACAGAATGGAGAAAATACAAGAAACGTTTAACAAGGAACTAGAAGAACTAAAGAGCAAACAATGATGAACAGCAGAATAAATGAAATTTAAAATTCTCTAGAAGGAATCAATAGCAGGTTAACTGAGGCAAAACAGGTAAGTGACCTGGAAGATAAAAGAGTGGAAATAACTAGTGCAGAGCAGAATAAAGAAAAAAGAATGAAAAGAATTGAGGACAGTCTCAGAGACCTCTGGGACAACATTAAACACACCAACACTCGAATTATAGGGGTCCCAGAAGAAAAAGAGAAAAAGAAAGACACTGAGAAAATATTTGAAGAGATTATAGTTGTAAACTTCCCTAATATGGGAAAGGAAATAGCCAGTCAAGTCCAGGAAGCGCAGAGAGTCTCATACAGGATAAATCCAAGGAGAAAGATGCCAAGACACATATTAATCAAACTATCAAAAATTAACTACAAAGGAAAAATATTAAAAGCAGCAATGAAAAAATCAAGTAACATACAAGGGGATCCCCATAAGGTTAACAACTGATCTTTCAGGAGAAACTCTGCAAGCCGAAAGGGTGTGGCAGGACATATTTAAAGTGATGAAAGGGAAAAACCTACAACCAAGATTACTCTACCCAGCAAGGATCTCATTCAGATTTGAAGGGGAAATCGAAGGCTTTACAGACAAGCAAAAGTTAAGAGAATTCAGCACCACCAACCCATCTCTACAACAAATGCTAAAGGAACTTCTCTAGGCGGGAAAGACAAGAGAAGGAAAAGACCTACAATAATAAACTCAAAGCAATTAAGAAAATGGTCACAGGAACATACATATTGATAATAACCTTAAATGTAAATGAATTAAATACTCCAGCCAAAAGACATACACTGAGTAAATGGATACAAAAACAAGACCCGTACATATGCTGTCTACAAGAGACCCACTTCAGACCTAGGGACACATACAGACTGAAAGTGAGGGGATGGAAAAAGATATTCCATGCAAATGGAAAACAAACAGAGCTGGAGTAGCAATTCTCATATCAGACAAAATAGACTTTAAAATAAAGACTATTACAAGAGACAAAGAAGGGCACTACATAATGATCAAGGGATCGATCCAAGAAGAAGACATAACAATTGTACATATTTATGCACCCAACATAGGAGCACCTCAATACATAAGACAAATGCTAACAGCCAAAATGGGGAAATCGATGGTAACAAAATAATAGTAGGGGACTTTAACACCCAATTTTTACCAATGGACATCATCCAAAATAAAAATAAATAAGGAAACACAAGCTTTAAATGATACATTAAACAAGATGGACTTAATTGATATTTCTAGGACATTCCACCCAAAAACAACAGAATACACTTTCTTCTCAAGTGCTCATAGAACATTCTCCAGGATAGATCATATCTTGGGTCACAAATCAAGCCCTGGTAAATTTAAGAAAATTGAAATCATATCAACTATTGTTTCTGACCACCACGGTATAAAACTAGATATCAATTACAGGAAAAAATCTGTAAAAAATACAAACACATGGAGGCTAAACAATACACTACTAAATAACCAAGAAATCACTGAAGAAATCAAAGACAAAATCAAAAAATACCCAGAAACAATTGACAATGAAAACACGACACCCCAAAACCTATGGGATGCAGCAAAAGCAGTTCTAAGAGGGAAGTTTATAGCAATACAATCCTACCTCAAGAAACAAGAAACAACTCAAATAAACAACCTAACCTTACACCTAAAGCAACTAGAGAAAGAAGAACCAAAAAACCCCAAATTAGCAGAAGGAAAGAAATCATTGAGATCAGATCACAAATAAATGAAAAAGAAATGAAGGAAATGATAGCAAAGATCAATAAAACTAAAAGCTGGTTCTTTGAGAAGATAAACAAAATAGATAAACCATTAGCCAGGCTCATCAAGAAAAAAAGGGAGAAGACTCAAATCAATAGAATTAGAAATGAATAAGGAGAAGTAACAAATGACACTGCAGAAATACAAAAGATCATCAGAGATTACTACAAGCAACTATATGCCAATAAAATGGACAACCTGGAAGAAATGGACAAATTCTTAGAAGTTCACAACCTGCCAAGACTGAATCAGGAAGAAATAGAATATATGAACAGACCAATCACAACCACTGAAATTGAAACTGTGATTAAAAATCTTCCAACAAACAAAAGCCCAGGACCAGATGGCTTCACAGGCGAATTCTATCAAACATTTAGAGAAGAGCTAACACCTATCCTTCTCAAACTCTTCCAAAATATAGCAGAGGGAGGAACACTCCCAAATTCATTCTACGAGGCCACCATCACCTTGATACCAAAACCAGATAAGAATGTCACAAAGAAAGAAAACTACAGGCCAATATCACTGATGAACATAGATGCAAAAATCCTCAACAAAATACTAGCAAACAGAATCCAACAGCACATTAAAAGGATCATACACCATGATCAAGCGGGGTTTATTCCAGGAATGCAAGGATTCTTCAATGTACGCAAATCAATGTGATAAACCATATTAACAAATTGAAGGATAAAAACCATATGATCATCTCAATAGATGTAGAGAAAGCTTTTGACAAAATTCAACACCCATTTATGAGAAAAACCCTGCAGAAAGTAGGCATAGAGGGAACTTTTCTCAACATAATAAAGGCCATATATGACAAGCCCACAGCCAACATCATCCTCAATGGTGAAAAACTGAAAACATTTCCACTAACATCACGAACAAGACAAGGTTGCCCACTCTCACCACTATTATTCAATATAGTTTTGGAAGTTTTAGCCACAGCAATCAGAGAAGAAAAGAAATAAAAGGAATCCAAATCGGAAAAGAAGTAAAGCTGTCACTGTTTGCAGATGACAAGTAAAGCTGTCACTGTTTGCAGATGACATGATACTATACATAGAGAGTCCTAAAGATGCTACCAGAAAACTACTAGAGCTAATCAAGGAATTTGGTAAAGTTGCAGGATACAATATTAATGCACAGAAATCTCTTGCATTCCTATACACTAATGATGAAAAATCTGAAAGTGAAATCAAGAAAACACTCCCATTTACCATTGCAACAAAAAGAATAAAATATCTAGGAATAAACCTACCTAAGGAGACAAAAGACCTGTATGCAGAAAATTATAAGACACTGATGAAAGAAATTAAAGATGATACAAATAGACGGAGAGATATACCATGTTCTTGGATTGGAAGAATCAACATTGTGAAAATGACTCTACTACCCAAAGCAATCTACAGATTCAATGCAATCCCTACCAAACTACCACTGGAATTTTTCACAGAACTAGAACAAAAAATTTCACAATTTGTATGGAAACACAAAAGACCCTGAATAGCCATAGCAATCTTGAGAACGAAAAATGGAGCTGGAGGAATCAGGCTCCCTGACTTCAGACTATACTACAAATCTACAGTAATCAAGAGAGTATGGTACTGGCACAAAAACAGAAAGATAGATCAATGGAACAGGATAGAAAGCCCAGAGATAAACCCCCGCACATATGGTCACCTTATCTTTGATAAAGGAGGCAGGAATGTACAGTGGAGAAAGGACAGCCTCTTCAATAAGTGTTGCTGGGAAAACTGGACAGGTACATGTAAAAGTATGAGATTAGATCACTCCCTAACACCATACACAAAAATAAGCTCAAAATGGATTAAAGACCTAAATCTAAGGTCAGACACTATCAAACTCTTAGAGGAAAACATAGGCAGAACACTCTATGACATAAATCACAGCAAGATCCTTTTTGACCCACCTCCTCGAGAAATGGAAATAAAAACAAAAATAAACAAATGGCACCTAATGAAACTTAAAGCTTTTGCACAGCAAAGGAAACCATAAACAAGAGGAAAAGACAACTCTCAGAATGGGAGAAAATATTTGCAAATGAAGCAACTGACAAAGGATTAATCTCCAAAATTTACAAGCAGCTCATGCAGCTCAATATCAAAAGAACAAACAACCCAATCCAAAAATGGGCAGAAGACCTAAACAGACATTTCTCCAAAGAAGATATACAGATAGCCAACAAACACATGAAAGAATGCTCAACATCATTAATCATTAGGGAAATGCAAATGAAAACAACAATGAGGTATCACCTCACACCAGTCAGAATGGCCATCATCAAAAAATCTACAAACAATAAATGCTGGAGAGGGTGTGGAGAAAAGGGAACACTCTTGCACTGTTGGTGGGAAGTTTAACTGATACAGCTACTATGGAGAACAGTATGGAGGTTCCTTAGAAAACTAAAAATAGAACTACCCAGCAATCCCCCTACTGGGCATATACCCTGAGAAAACCATAATTCAAAAGGGGTCATGTACCACAATGTTTATGGGAGCTCTATTTACAATAGCCAGGACATGGAAGCAACCTAAGTGTTCATCGACAGATGAATGGATAAAGAAGATGTGGCACATATATACAATGGAATATTACTCAGCCATAAAAAGAAATGAAATTGAGTTATTTGTAGTGAGGTGGATGGACCTAGTCTGTCATACAAAGTGAAGTAAGTCAGACAAAAACAAATACCGTATGCTAACACATATATAAGGAATCTAAAGGAAAAAAAAATCATGATGAAGATCCTAGGGGCAGGACAGGAATAAAGATGCAGATGTAGAGAATGAACTAGAGGACACAGGGTGGGGAAGGTTAAGCTGATACGAAGTTAGAGAGTGGCATGGACTTATATACACTGCCAAATGTAAAATAGCTAGCTAGTGGGAAGCAGTCACATAGCATAGGGAGATCAGCTCAGTGCTTTGTGACCAGAGAGGTGGGATAGGGAGGGGGGGAGGGAGACGCAAGAGGGAGGAGATATGGGGATATATGTATGTGTATAGCTGATTCACTTTGTTATAAAGCAGAAACTAACACACCATAGTAAAGCACTTATACTCCAATAAAGATGTTAAAATAAAAGAAAAAGAAAAAAGACAGTCTCTTCAGCATGTGGTGCGGGAAAGCTGCACAGCTATATGTATATCAAGTCACTCCCCCACACCATATAGAAAAGTAAACCGAAAATAGTTTAAAGACGTCAATATAGGACATGACACCAATAAAACTCCTGGAAGAAAAACACAGGCAAAACATTTTTCAGCCATAAATCACAGCAATTTCTTAGATCAGTCTCTCAAAGCAAAAGAAGTAATAGTAAAAATAAACAAGACCTAATCAAACTTAAAAGCTTTTGCACAGCAAAGGAAATCATCAACAAATTATAAGACAACCAACATATACTGCAGAGAGAAGACCAGCCCAGAGCATTTGGCTTTGAAGCCCAGCAGGGATGGCTTTTGGGAATCCCACAGGGTTGGGGAAATAAAGACTTCACTCTTAAAGGGCACAAAATTTCACACACTCTAGGATCCAGAGCAGAATCAGAAATTTGACAGGAGCCTGGGTCAGACCAACTTTCTGATCTTGCAGAGTCATCCAGAGAGACAGAAATTAGTTGTAGCTCACCCTGGTTACACAGCCACTGGCTGGTGGGCCAGCCATTTTTAGAAGCCTGTTCTAACATGTGGACAACACTGGTGCTAGCAAGTGGCATTGTGGAATCCTCCCTCTAGATTATTAGCCGCAGGACCCAGCCCCGTTCTAGCTCAGCAGCCTGTAGGCACCAGTGCTGGGATGCCTCAGGCCAAAGCAACTAAATGGGCCGGGACACAGCCCCACTCACCAGCAGACAGGCTGCCTTAAGACCTCCTCAGCTAATGGCTACCTCTGGACACAGCCCTGGCAACCAGAGGATCCAGGACCCAGCTCCACCCACAAGTGGGCAGGCACCAGTCCCAGAAACCCCTGGGCCCCGGCCCTGCCCTGGAAGCCTGCTTTAACCTCTGAACCAGTCTCACCCACCAAGGGACAGACACCAACCACAAGAAAACCACAGCTCCACAGCCTGCATACCCAGACTGCCTACCAGTAGGCCACACTTTAAACTGGGACCAGCTTGGCCCTGCCCAGTAGCAGGCCAACACAAGCTTCAGGATGTCCTGGATGCCACACTCAACTGTGTCAGGAACCGGCCCCACCCACCAGTGATGCAACACTAGCTCTGGGTCACCTTGGCCATAGAATTAAGACTCCAGGACCTGGCTCTGCCTGCCAGTAGGTCAGCACTAGCTGCAGGACCTGGATTCACCCACCATGTGCAGGCAACAGCCCTGGAGTGTCCTGGAACTTGACTCCAGCCACTAGTGGGGCAAAATTAGCTCCAGGGCTACCTGGGGTTCTGCAGTCGGCCACCGTGTGACCCAGTCCCACCAACCTGTGGTTGGCAGCCTCCACACAAGGCAGGGCCTGGCAGCCAACCAGACTAGGGGCCAACCAAGCCTACTAGACCACCCACATAGCCAGCCGCAACAGAAGGACCCATGCAGCTCTCATAGGGGGAACCCCTAGAGCACACAGCTCAGGTAACAAAAGGCCAATTCTCCATTGTTGGGAAACATAACCAACCACCAGATACATAAAAGTAAAAACAGCAACTCAGGCAAAATGAGACAACAAAGGAACATGTTCCAGACAAAAGAACAAGATAAAATACGAGAAGAAGAACTAAGTGAAGTGGAGACAGGAAATCTACCTGAGAAAGAGTTCAGGTAGTGATTGTAAATATGACCAAAGAGCTCAGGAGATGAATGGATGCACAGAGAGAGAAGTTAGAAGTTATTAACAAAGAGTTAGAAAACATAAAGAACAACCAAACAGAGATGAAGAATACAGTATCTGAAATGAAAAATACACTAGAAGGAATCAACAGTAGACTAAATGAAAGAGAGGAATGGATCAGTGAGCTGGAATACAGAGTAGTGGAAATCATTGATGCTGAACAAACAAAAGAAAAATGAATGAAAAGAAATGAGGACAGCTCAGGAGACCTCTGGGACAACACTGAGCACACTAATGTTTGCATTATAGGGGTCCTAGAAGAAAAGAGAGAAAAGGGCCAAGAACATATCTGAAGACATAATAGCTGAAAACTTCCCTAATCTGGGAAAGGAAACATCCAAGTCTAGGAAGCACAGAGAATGCCACTCAGGATTAACCCAAAGAGGAACACACCAAAACACACTGTAATTAAAATGGCAAAAATTAAAGTTAAATGTAGCAAGGAAAAAGCAACAAGTTACATAAAAGGGAATTCCCTTACAGCTTTCAAGTGATTTTTCAGCAGAAAGTCTGTAGATCAGAAAGGAGTTGCATGATATATTTAAAGAGATAAAAGCGAAAAACCTACAACCAAGAATACTCTATGCAGCAACGCTCTTGTTCAGATTTGATGGAGAGATCAAAAGCTTTACAGACAAGCAAAAGCTAAGAGTTCAGCAGCACCAAATAAGCTTTATAAGATATGTTAAAGGAGTGTCTAGAAGCAGAAACAAAAGGCCACAAATAGAAATGTGAAAATTACAAAAGGAAAAGGCTCATCAATAAAGGGAAACATACAGTAAAGGTAGTAAATCATCCATGCACAAAGTAAGAAGGTTAAAAGACAAAAGTAGTAAAATCATCTAACATCCACAATAACAATTAAGGGATACACAAAAAAATCAGATGTAACAATATGACATCAAAAACAGTAATCATGAGGCAAAGAGAGGACAAAGGCAGGGTTGTTAAAATGCATTTGAAATAAGAGATCAACAACTTAAAACAATCATGTATATATATATGTGTGTGTGTGTGTGTGTGTATATATATATAGTCTGCTATATAAAAACCTCATGGTAACCACAAACCAAAAATCTGTAATAGATATATACACAGAGAAGAAAGATAAATCCAAATATAACACTAAAGACAGTCATCAAGTCACAAGAAAAAAAAAGCAAACAAAAATTACCTACAAAAAACAACCCCAAAACAATTAACAAAATGTCAACAAGTACATATCAATAATTACTTTAAATATAAATGGACTAAATGCCACAATCAAATGACAATGGCTAAATGGATAAAAAGCAAGACCTCTATATGTGCTGCCTACAAGAGACTCACTTCATATCTAAAGACTCACACAGACTGAAATTGAAAGGATGGGAAAAGGTAGTCCATGCACATGGAAATCAAAAGAAAGCTGGAGTAGCAATATTTATATCATACAAAATAGACTTTAAAATAAAGACTGTTCCAAGAGACAAAGAAGGACATTACATAATGATCAAGGGATCGATCCAAGAAAAAGATGTAACAATTGTAAATACATATGCACCCCAGCATAGGAGCACCTAAATACATAAAGCAAATATTAACAGACATAAAAGGAGAAATTGACAGTAACACGATAATAGTAGGGGACTTTAACACCCCACTTATATCAACAGACAGATCACCCACATAGAAAATCAATAAGGAATCACTGGCCTTAAATGACACATTGGACCAGAAGAACTTATTCATATACAGAGAACATTCCTTCTGAAAGCAGCAGAACACACATTCTTTTTAAGTGCACATGAACAGTCTCCAGGATAGATCACAGCTAAGCTACAAAACAAGCCTTGGTAAATTTAAGAAAATTGAAATCATATCAAGTATCTTTTCCAACCACAACACTATGAGACTAGAAATCAACAACCAAACAAACAAAAAAATCACCTGCAAAAGACACAAACACATGGAGGCTACTAAAAAAACAATATGCTACTAAATAACCAATGGATCACTGAAGAAATCAAAGAGGAAATAAAAAAAAATACCTGCCGACAAATGATAATGAAAATACAACATTCCAAAATCTGTGGAATGCAGCAAAATCAGTTCTAAGAGGGAAATCTACAGCAATACAAGGTTATCTCAGGAAACAACAAAAACCTCAAATAAACAACCTAAACCTTACATCTATAACAACTAGAAAAAGAACAAACAAAACTCAAAGTTAGTAGAAGGAAATAAATCATAAAGATCAGAGTAGAAATAAAAAAAATAGAAACAAACCAAAAAAATCAACAAAATAGGTAAACCTTTAGCTAGACTCATCAAGAGAAAAGAGGGCCCAATCAATAAAATCAGAAATGGAAAAGGAGAAGTTACAGCCAACACCACAGAAATACAAAGAATCATAAGAGACTACTATGAAAAACTATATGCCAAAATGGACAAATTCCTAGAAATGTACAATTTCCCAATACTGAACCCAGAAGAAATAGAAAATACCAATATCAACAGACCAATTACCAGTAATGAAATTGAATCAGTAATTTTAAAAATCCCCAACAACAAAAATCCAGGACAAGATGGCCTCAGAGGTGAATTTTACTAAACATTTAGAGAATTAACACCTATCCTTCTTAAACTACTCCAAATAACTGCAGAGCTTCCGAAGTCATTCTACAAGGCCATCATCACCCTGATACCAAAACCAGACAAAGATACTACAAAAAAAGAAAATTACAGGCTAATATCACTGATGAACACAGATACAAAAATCCTGAACAAAATACTGGCAAACCAAATTCAACAATATATTAAAAGGATCATATACCATGATCAAGTGGGATTTATCCTAGAGATGCAAGGATTTGTCAATATCTGCAAATCAATCAATGTGATACACATTAACAAACTTGAATAAAAACCATATGAACATCTTAATAGATGCAGAAAAACCTTTTGACAAAATTCAACATCTATTTATGATAAAAACTCTCCAGAAAGTGGGCATAAAGGGAACATACCTCAACATAATGAAGGTCATATATGACAAGACTGCAACTAACATCATACTCAATGGTGAAAAGCTGAAAGCATTTCCTCTAAGATAAAAGGATGTCCACTCTCACCACTTTTATTCAACATAGTATTGTAACTCCTAGTCACAGCAAAAAAAAAAAGAAAAAAGAAAGAAAGAAAGAAAAGGAATCCAAAGTGGAAAGGAAGAAGTAAAATTGTCACTGTTTGCAGATGACATGACACTATACACAGAAAATCCTATGGGTGCCACCAAAAAACTACTAGAGCTAATCAATGAATTTGGTAAAGTTGCAGGATACAAAACTAATATATATAAATCTGCTGAATTCTACATATTAACAATGAATTATTAGAAAGAAATTAAGGAAACAATTCCATCAAAAAGAAGAAAATACCTAGGAATAAACCTACCTAAGGAGGTAAAAGACTTGTACTTAAGAAAACTATAAGACACTGATGAAAGGAACTGAAAACAACATAGATGGAAAGATATACCATGTTCATGGATTGAAAGAATTAATATTGTTAAAAAAGACCATATTACAAGGCAATCTACAGATTCAATGCAATCCCTATCAAAATACCAATGGCATTTTTCACAGAACTAAAACGAATAATCTTAAAATTTGTATGAAACCACAAAAGACTGAACAGCCAAACAACAGAGCTGGAGAAATCAGGCTCTATGACTTCAGACTGTACTACAAAGCTACAGTAATCAAAACAGTATAGTACTGGCGCAAAAAACAGACACGTAGATCAGTGGAACAGAATAGAAAGCCCAGAAATAAACCCACACACCTATGGTCAATTAATCTACAACAAAGGAGGCAAGATTATACAATGGAGAAAAGACAGCCTCTTTGATAAGTAGTGCTGGGAAAATTGGACAGATACATGTAAAAGAATGAAATTAGGACATTCTCTAACAGCATATACAAAAATAAACTCCAAATGTATTAAAGACCTAAATGTAAGACTGGAAACCATACAACTTTTAGAGGAAAACATAGGTGGAACATTCTGATATAAATCATAGCAATAATTTTTTGGATCTGTCTCCTAAAACAAAGGAAATAAAAGCAAAAATAAACAAATAAGGCTCTATTAAACTTAAAAGCTTTTGCACAGGAAAGGAAACCATCAACTAAATAAAAAGACCTACTGAATGGGAGAAAATATTTGCAAATGATATGACTGATAAGGGATTAATATTCAAAATATATAAACGGCTCTCACAACTCAACAGCAAAAAACAAACATCCCAATCAAAAAATGGGGCAGAAGGGAAGGGATGAGATTTAAATTACTTGAGCATTTATTATTTTTCAGCATTTTGTAACTGATATTTTCTTCTACAATTAACATCTGGATAGATTTTAATACTTATTTGGCCCATCTGAGTCATTCCACACGCTTAAAATTACTTCTCTAATTCAACACATTAATTTATGTTGCTCTTTTTTTTTTTCAGTCCTTAAATCCACAAACAAGTCCACAACCACAGTAGAAACTTTTATTAATAAGAAAGGTATAAAACCAATCAAACTATTTCAGAAACAAAATAAAAATGTAGTAACTTACTTGAGGTGGTTGAACTTTTCTTCTTTTTCCAGAAAAGTTCTAGATTAAAAGTAAAAAAATAATAAGTAATCAATGCTTAGAAAATCTAAACAATTTTCCATTATAGAATAGTGAACAAAATAAGGAGAACCCTGGCAGAAATAAAGCCCACAAACTCACCTAGCACTATCTGTAACTAATATCTGCCTTTTTCAACTTTGGAAGTTACCCTCCAGAGATGGTATTAAAAGTATATAATAGTAACATCACAGCAACATGCTTGTCCCCGACTACACACACTTTCCCATTAATTCCCAGCTTCTAATGAGGCTGAGTGATTGTGGAAAGAGGTGCTCTGTGGATTTCCTACTTAGTTTCCTTTCTTTAACATTTCTATCCCAGGATATTGAACAAGTGAAGCAGCAATAGACAGAGGGAAACAGAATTTAGAATACCAGGCAAAGGGGTGAAAACACACACATACACACACACCCTTGATTGACTATAAGGGACACTGTGGTTGTCTAAGTGAGCAGCTGTCTACTGTTCCTCTATGTGACTCAGAGGAATACTGATTCCACCCCACTGGTCTTGTCAGTGACCAAAATGGGCATGGGCCCAATTCTGGCCAATAATTAAGGAGAGTCAGCTGGGGATTAGGGGGAGAAATTCTGGAAGAAACTTCCTCACTTCTAAGAGAAAGCCCTCAAAGGAGGCAGTTCTTCTGGACACTGCTGTTATCTGGTTAGGACACCAGAAAGCACTGTAGCTATCTTGCCATCTGCCTGGGGAAAGAGCCAACACCAAGCAGAGCTGAGAGGGGAAAGAGCTCAGTTCTTTGACAATCATGTTTTAGCCCAGTAAATCAATTTACCCTGAAGACTGCATTCTGCTGAACTTCACATTTTATAAGATTATTTCCATACTGTTAGAACCAGTTTGAGTATAAACTTCTATTACTTGAAGCTGATAACATTCTCACCAACACACTGCTGTGTGTTTTTTAAACCCTGACCTAATGAATTATTTCTAGACTTTGTTCTTAGTTTCACAGAACCACAAGCTCTTGAATGGCAAATTAGTATATTAGTACATCTGACAAAGAAACTGTCAACATAGGTGGCAAAATTTTCTCTTGAACATTTGTGACCACTGTGATTTACAAGAGAAAGTAAAAATCCTGATTTTCCTTTGTGTCAAAAGCTATTTTCAAAGAATACTGAAGTATGCCTCTTATCAGTAGTTTATAATAAGTGGGAAATCAGTTAAGTGTTGGAATTATTAAATATGGGGAAGAAAGTACCTATATAAACATGCTCCTTCCTGTGCCAAACTGAGCTGGATACCTGTGGTGGGGCCTATGGGCAGGTAAGGGCTTAATGTTTAATTTGGTCACTACTCAGTCGCCTACCTTCCCACAAGGTGGTTTTTTACACCCTGATGAAAATATACTTCCCCTTGTTTTCCTAACAGCTTAATCTGTAAAATATGGACAGTTTCCATGTCATTGAGCAATCAGATTATTAATATATCATGAAACCAAAGTGAAAAGTATCAGAACAAGGACATCAGTGGTTCAGTGACTTAAAAACAGTACAATGCGGCCTTTGGGGGCTTATTTTAGGTCTGAGCAGAATATTTCAACACGCTGAACACTTAGAAACATATCTGTTGTGGATACACTGGACCAGCTTTAACATTTATTGTTTGGGTACAAGGAAATCTCAATGTAAAAGGCAGAAATTTTAACAAGTCTTGGTACCTGAGAGAAAATATTTGAGAGCACAACACACTAAACAGCTGGACAGAGATAATTAAAAATTGTCTCTACTCTCCCACTATTTTAAGTTAGCAGGTAATTTATAGCTACATTTATAATGCCTGTGTCCCAAAGAGAAGGTGATTAAACACATACATGAGGTTCAGAAAACCCATGCTCTAAGAAAACTCAGTGGTAAGGAGGCCTTTTTCATGACCAACCCCCTTCCTTACTTCTAATCAGTTTTAAAGGGTAACCAATTGCTAAGGGTTACAGATGGAGTGCCTTAAATGTTTCTTCCCTTCTAGTCCCACTGCCCTGATTCAGACCTTCATTTCTCCCTGGTATGGACAATGACATGTTTCCTAAACTACTTTCTTTGACTCCGAACTCTCTCCAACTCACAACTTCACAATGTCACCAGACAGAAACCCATTCTAGGTTTCTTTCGCAAAGACTTAACTGTGCCCCAATGACACTGGAATTACAAACAGGTTAATGTGACCTTCAAGGCCCTCCAAAATGTGTTTGCAATTTAATTTTCCAGCCAGACCCACTTGTTCACCTCACGCTACCACCATGACCTTCACGTGTAAACGGCCTGCATGCATGAAGTTGACGTGGCCTTCAGGGCTCCTTCTTCCCACGCTTCCCTTTAGAACCGGGACTTAA
Organism: Pseudorca crassidens; assembly: GCF_039906515.1. Taxonomy (NCBI): domain Eukaryota; kingdom Metazoa; phylum Chordata; class Mammalia; order Artiodactyla; family Delphinidae; genus Pseudorca; species Pseudorca crassidens. The sequence goes on along the minus strand of NC_090296.1, from coordinate 62,875,329 downwards.
CCATTACAGACTAGAGTTAAGATTCCACCTAGTCAGTGCTTTCAAACAAAGTTAACATACTTTAAAAGTCCAATAATTAACTATCAGCCAGGTCCTATCCATTCATTCGCACATTTATTCCATGCCTACTACACTCTGTGTTCAAAGATGAACAAGACACAGTTCCTGCCCTTCAGAGGCTGAAAACATAGTGTGAAAAATAGACGTGTAAACATATAAGTCAGAAGTGCTATAAAATGAACAAAGTGCTGTGGAAATATACCTGTGAAGAACATTACACTTACTGTTTTCAAGGATCATAATTTAAAATCAGTAAGTAATTCTCTGGAAATACTCATAAAATTGTTATCTTTTAAATGGTATGTTAAGCAATGCCCTTAAAATTTTTAAAACATTACCACATTCAAATTTTTCCATGTTGAATGTGATGGGTAAAGATCTTAAAACGTGCAACAAATACTAACTTTGTTGTAATTCATGCTTTACATACATTAACTTTTTTTTGAATTTTATGTCTGTTTCATAAATGAAAAGAACTTTACATAATCTAGGTTTTTTTTAAGAACAAAATACAATTTATATCTTTTCTCTGTTAATGTTTCTCTTTTCATATGCTGTGCTTCAAGGTTACCCAAGATAATCTCTATCCAACTGTGTTTAGAATTCATCTACATGTGAACCTGGATTAGACATATTTCAGTTAAAAACTTTTCATAAATTCAATTTCTAACAAAAGTTCAATCCTTAGGAAATTTAATAGGCTCAATCTTCCCTTACTTTCTAACTTTAGAAGCTACATATCTAGTCTTTTCCGTAGACTTCTGAGGAATAGATACGTAAAACTATGCAATTGCCATTCGTGTACTCCCAGCAAGAGGAAGGTAAGAGCGGTGAATAATGTGCTATGTCGTCTGCAGGGTGTGTGTTCATCTCCTCTCACGCGCAAGGACAGTCCTAGAGCTGGCTCCATTCTGAGCGAGAAGCACAGCTCCTAGAGATGGCACATTCATCTGTTATGGAAGGGTGGGTATGAAATCTTTGCCTTTGGGTCTGAATATGTACCATACATATTCATAGGCCTTAAGGACAGAGTCAATCTGAATGTTTAAACCATTGTCAGTGTTTTGTGCTTGTTGCTCAGTATTAATTTGTGTATGTCATTTCCGATACTAATCCAGAAGTGATCCTTCTAATCAAATATAGATTGTTTAATATATTTGGAACTATTCTTTTAAAGCACTAGTTTTGTTACAGATATGCCAACCCAACACATCCATGCCAATCCTGTTTACATTTATCACACTTCCTGCCCCTGAAGTTAGTTTCAGACCTTAGGCCTCTGAAAGTCTCAGTGTTCTTACCAATTCTATGTTCTCACCTCTACACTGTCTCTCCCAACTATCTCAAGTTTAAGTCCTACATTTTGAAAAGCTTACCCGATATTTCTATCTGCATAGCCTGCTATGACTCTAAGTTCACATTTCACCCAAAAATCTCTCTCTCCAGATTTTATTTCTACCAATGATGGTATCATTTTTCCAACCAGAAACTGGACTCATTCTTGCTCCCTGTCTCTTTCCATATTCAATCAATTATCAATATTTGCCAACCTTTCTTTCCTACTGTCTATGGCACTAATCCTTTCTATTCTCACTCTCATGTCCTTGTTTCAGGATCTCAGTTCACATCTAAACTAGTATAATACTGTCTCCTTATTTTCAGTCTCTCCCTTTTCATATATTTCCCAGAACAGTAATAGATAAATCTTCTAGATATCACTTGCACAAGTCCCTTCCCTGCTCAAATGATTTCAATAGCATTTAAACTTTAAACTTCTGGGGACAGCATTTAAGGTCCTCTACAATCTACTTCTACCTCCTTAATCAAACATTCTAAACATTCTATCCTGTGTAAAAAGGATCCCCCAAAATAAGATTATGATTTAAAGGGCTTGTTCTTTTGTTAACTAAATTTAGTAATAGGTGTATGTTAAGCTTTTAAAATCAGAATCAGAGAGAAAAGATAAATGATGGGGCAAGATCTCACTTGAGGCATCTAATACTACGATACTCTCTTGTAAGATCAGTTCTACTGTTAACAAGAATTATATTAACAAGGTATGAAATTGAACGAGAAAAAATAACCTGCCTAGGGATTTCTTAATGAAGGCAGCTTGAATGGGAAAAACTTACGGTATATTGTTGTAGGAAAAGGCATACAATCTCTATGAAGTTTTCTAGGAAGATACTATGAATAATTCTAAAAGTGGAAAGACCTTTGTAATTATGTAAAACAACCAACAAGTCTTCTAAAATTAAAGATATATTGTAATTGTATGACTTATCCATGTTTATACAGCTACTTCATAGATGGTTTCTAAAATTAAATATATGCCAATATTTACTGAGGTTTTATCATGTGCTAGACAGCAGCCTAGGTGCTTGACTGGTATTATCTCATTTAATCCTTGCTTCAGCCCTCAGTACTTTAATAGACATCATTTTATATTTGAGGGCAGTAAATCACTAAACGTCTCTAAATTATTGAGCTTTAAGATTCACTACTCACTTTGGTTACTCAACTTGCCTTCTTCATCTGGAAATATTCCTACCTTTGTACCTTACTCTAATACCAATTTGAAACTGGAAAGATTGCTGTTATTCCTAAAATAATTCTAAGCGCACTTACACCAGTGACTTATAATGATCCATGCTAACTGAGCTATCTTACATAATATTTCAGAAACAGGAGTTTCAGTAAATTTTATTAAAAATTTAGTAAATTTAAAAATTTTGTTCACTTTTACTTTAGTTCTTTCTAATATGGCATTGCTTTAAAACAAACAAACAAACACTAAGCCCCAGAAAAGGCAGTTGTTATGTACAATCACCCCAGAAGACTGAGGAAATTAACACAAGGAGCTCAGAATGGCTGGTCTGAAACATGCTGATATGACAAAGAAGATGCTTATCAGCACAAATTGTTTTCTACTGTCCTTGGTAAAAGGGATAAGAATGAATGAATAAATAAATGCTAGAATTGAGAAATTAAACAAATATAGACTAGTCTTTCAGAAAGTCTAGTGGTTAGGGTAAAGAAAAAGGTAGGGTGGCAGATTGAGGTGTGTGTTTGTTTCGTATGGGGGAGAAATGTAAACGTGTATGAGCTGAGGGAAGGAGTCTGTAGAGAGTGAGAGATTAGAGAGACAGAAGGGACAACAGAGAACAAGGTTTCAGAGGGAGTCTTTGTTTTACAAGATAGAAAGTTCAGAGTGACAGGACTCACCACTATTCAGGCTGATTTATTATGCCACAAAAATGGCTTAAGTTTGAGAATTTGGGTAATGTACCATAAAAGTAACCCTTTAAAAAAAATTGAGTCTATAATACAATATTCAAAATCACAATCTTTAAAGAACGAGGTAACTCTTTACTCAGAACTACGTTCATTCATCACTGAACTATTAAAACAGTGTTTTGCACACAGCAGATCGATGAGTGAATTATGTGATAATGAATCCTAAAATAACATTTATTTCTTACAGACACTTATACTTACTACAGATTGAAAATATTCAGGAGAAATGCCTTCCAATTCAAGGATTCTGTCCTCAAGTTTTTTAATTCTCTGATAAATGTCTCTTGGCACCGGACCACCTAAATACATTTAAAAAAATTCTGAGATACTATGGATAATTCTTTCTTCTTACAATTTTTATTCTTAAAATACCATTCAAAGACACTTATGCAAAAGAATGGGAATTATTTAAACTTAAGAAAATAAGTTAACAAGAGTAAGACAGAATGAAATCTTTAGCAAACATTTTCATAATATACTCTATGGGATATATTATTATACTACACTTCTCCCCAAGCCCCATTTATGCTTCCTATGTTGCTAGGCATTTTGTTTTATGTTAAATTCATTTTACAAGACATTGAATAGTTCCTGTATAGAACAACTTGTATCTCTGACAGACTCTGACAGTTGTTTAGGAGGAGGAAAATGCATAGTGACAACTGACAATTCAATTCAGTGGCTGTAATATGTCATATCATTTTCTTCAATTTATACTTCTCCTTACATGCCATATTTTCTCCTTTAACCCAGAAGACCATTTAAAAGGAGCTTTACCATAATTTTTTTTAACATCTTTATTGGAGTATAACTGCTTTAAAATGTTTTGTTAGTTTCTGCTGTATAACAAAATGAATCACCTATACGTATACATATATCCCCATATCTCCTCCCTCTTGCGTCTCCCTCCCACCCTCCCTATCCCACCCCTCCAGGTGGACACAAAGCACCGAGCTCATCTCCCTGCGCTCTGTGGCTGCTTCCCACTAGCTATCCATTTCACATTTGGTAGTGTATATAAGTCCATGCCACTCTCTCACTTCCTCCCAGCTTACCCTTCCCCCTCTCCGTGTCCTCAAGTCCATTCTCTATGTCTGCGTCTTTATTCCTGTCCTGCCCCTAGGTTCATCAGAACCATTTTTTTTTTTTTAGATTCCGTATATATGTGTTAGCATACAGTATTTGTATTTCTCTTTCTGACTTACTTCACTCTGTATGACAGACTCTAGGTCCATCTACCTCACTACAAATAACTCAATTTCATTTCTTTTTATGGCTAATATTCCATTGTATATATGTGCCACATTTTCTTTATCCATTCATCTGTCGATGAACACTTAGGTTGCTTCCATGTCCTGGCTATTGTAAATAGTGCTGCCATGAACATTGTGGTACATGTCTCTTTTTGAATTATGGTTTTCTCAGGGTTTATGCCCAGTAGTGGGATTGCTGGGTCATATGGTAGAAAGGATGCTCAACATCACTAATCTTTAGAGAAATGCAAATCAAAACTGCAATGAGGTATCACCTCACACCAGTCAGAATGGCCATCATCAAAAAATCTACAAACAATAAATGCTGGAGAGGGTGTGGAGAAAAGGGAACCCTCTTGCACTGTTGGTGGGAATGTAAATTGATACAGCCACTATGGAGAACAGTACGGAGGTTCCTTTAAAATACCATAATTCTTAACTAACAAACTTTCTAGGCAGGGGTATGGTAAAATTAAGGTTACTCAAATTTCAAGATTATGATTATATCCCAAATCCTTCCATTTCTTAGCACCTCCAATGTAAACATTCTGGTCTAGACCACCATCACCTCTCCCTGGATTATCACAACCTCCAAACTGGTCTTCTTGTTTCTGCCTTGCACACATAAAGTCTGTTCGCAACACAGCTGCCAGCAACCCTTCTAAAATGCAATTCATATAGTGTTAGTTCTCTGCTCAAAACCTTCCAACACCTTCACATTTCACTCAGATTAAAAACCAAAGCCTTTACAATAGTCTACAAGATCCTATACAATTTGGACATTCTCCCCACATTCATACCATTTCAGCCCTTTTTCTGTTATTCAACTAGGCCAAGTACTCTTACAACTTTAGCACTTGTGATTCTCTCTACCTCTGTATTCACAAGGCTTGCACTTGCTAACTTCAGGTCTTGGCTCAAAAGTTACCATATCGGTAAGGCCTTCTCTGACCACACTTTAAAAAATACCAGTACTACCACTTCCCCCTACCTAGCACTCCCTCCCTATCTTTTTTCCCTTATTTTTCTCCAAACCATTACTACCCCAACATTCTGTGTATTTTGCTTATTTATGGCCTGTTTCTCCACTCTAATGTAAGCTCTTAGAGGGCAGAACTTTATGTTTTGTTCATTGGGTATGGCTGTGCAGGTTGTACACTACACAAACCTAGGAAGCATCAGTGCATAGACTGAACAGGTGCTCAATATTTACTGAATGAACAAATACATGATTAAACAATCGTTACGCAATTAAAGAATATGGATAAATTTTCATATCAAAAGTATCAACTTGTTAAATATAAAAACTCTAGAAATATGGGGGGATTTTTTTGAGAATTTTTAAAGTTTAGGATCTTGGTTGTTCTTGCTTTCGAATAAAGTAAAATGAATAACTTACTCACCTGACTTTGCTCTTGCTGCTCCCTTTACCTAGAACATCCTCTGCCTCACCTCCCTACCTTTCAAGAACCATTTCAAGCTTCCCTGGGTCAACAAAGCACTGCCTGAATCTCTTCACATGGAGGCTCCTTGTGCCCCACCATACCCTTCCCTCACAGCCCCTTTAACATCCCCCTTTGCTATTAATCTTTCTCCCAAACAGATTATAAAGTCCTTGACGCCAGAAACTGTGACTACATCTCAGTGTCCCTCCTGTCTAAAACAGTGCTTGGTGTATAGTAGGCATTCAACAGATACTTTTCAAAATTAACTACTTGACACTATTAGATTTAAAAAACCAGTCAATCCTGTTATACAGTTTGTACTGTAAATGCATCTAGTTCTGAGAAAGGGAGTTAATTTTAATGCTAATCTCTTACTATCCTCAAAGATTTACTCATTCTCTTATCATCTTCTCCCTTCATCCACAAATACACCAGATAGACTGGACTCAGAAATTCCCTGAACCATATTTTATGCCTCTGTGCTTTTTGCAGATATTTAGAAGATAAAATCAACAGGATCTGGTGACTAAATCGGGAGGGAGACTGAGGCTTTGCAGCCAGTTAAGATCTAAGTTTGATTTCTAGTTGCCACTTACCACCTTGGGCATGCTGCTCTGAAAACTTCAGTTCCTTTATCTGACAATGATTACAGCACCAACATCTCACAAGGGTGCTGTTAAATAGTGAGTTGATATATGTATAATACTTTCAGAGTGACTGGCACTTAGGATTTAGTCAGTCACTTAATAAATGTTAGTCCCCAATGGCACTTATTTATTTATATGCTTATCCTCACTGGAAGATCTTAAAGAGCTAGGGTTACACTTATTAATACTTTTTACCAGCACAGTGGGGGATACGAGTGAGAGATGGTCATGGTTATGAAGTTAATGGCAGGAAAAAAACTACATTAGTTTTCAGCTATGACTTTAATAAACTGAGAGAGTCAGGATATTGTTGAGAAGTGTAAGAGGAGGAAGAAGGGCGTAAACACATGAACTGTAAATTTCTTGAAAGCAGGGACTAGGCTTTCTTCATTTTTGTACCAATCAGAACAATGTTTTTCGTACATGACAGCTGCTCAATGAAAACCTGGCGACTAAGTGAATCGGAATTTCTTTAACCACTTGCAAAGATACATTACAGGACACTGCCCAGCACTCTGCTTACCTGTCTGCAATCGCAAGTGAGCCTCAATGTTTTGTAGTCGTTCTTCTACAGCCTGATTACCACAATCGCGGAGCATGCTGTTAGGTTTATGACCTGACCCTTGAATTCCTTCAGGTCTAGTCTGTGGTCCATATGTATTCACAACTCTAGAAACTAAATTAAGAAACTTTTGAGCCTATTAAATTTACATTTCAAAAATCAGAAAGTCTCTCTTCTTAACAGTATTTGATGTTCTTTTCATAACCACAAACCCAAGTACAAAGAAAGGCAAGAGTTTTTGATTTGTTTTAAAATAAATAAAATTTAGATAGGAAAGTGATTTCTATTCCATTTTGCTTATAATCTAGAATAAGTTTCTGACAGTGATGAAGATATTATATAATGGATACTTACCTTTTACATGACTTTTAAACCCAGGGTAAGGAGTAAAAACGGCATCGGTTCTCGCACAACTATTTTCTAAGGAGAATTCAGATGAGTATAAGTTTAAATATATTCTTAACTTCAAATGTATGATATTTTGATAACCCTTCAGTAATACATATTAACATATTACTCATAATCAGAGAATATCATTTTAAATAACAGTAATTAAATTACTATCATGCACAAGATAAAATTTAGTTATCTTTACTCTCTAAAACTTATATCTAATGTTACCTATTTCCAGATTTATATATAGAAAAGTCCTCAACATTTGGTGGCATAATTCAATTTTTAATGAATACCAATATCCCTAAAAACCATCTGGGCCTTTGGAGAAAATAATTTATATATTATAGAGAGTTAAAATTTCTAAGCTAAAGAGACATAGAAATAAACAAAACTCAGTATTTTTACTAAAATATCTTTTTAAAAAATACAGCATTTTTGATATTACTGATCATATTAGTGAACATGTGATATAAAGTATTATGCCTTTAACATATTTTTATTTCAGAACGCCACACAAAAAAGACCTTGAAACCTACAACACATACTTTTATACTTTTCCTAGATTTCCAGTGCTCATCTAAAAAAAATCCCTAATCACAAAAGCTATCTCTTTCCAGACTGCCCCTTTCAAAAAACGCAATTTTAAAAATAATACCATGTGAAATTTTGTTCCAAATTTTTTCTAAGCTGAAAAGTATAGTTTCTTTCAAGTTATATATCAACAAATAAATCATAAACCAAGGGAGAAAGTTGGAATGATATTAACATAATATATAAACAATTCAAATATTATAAAATAATCTTTAAAATGACATTAAGTAAAACCATGCATTGCAGTAAATTTCCTAAAAGACTCCCCTTAATTATTTTGTAATAAAAATGGATGGTAAAAGATAATGAAGGAAAATTCTTTTTTTCCCTAGGGAATTTGATTTTTTAAAAAACCCATTGTTTATATTTTGGTCAATTGAGAGGTATTAAAAGGAACTCACTAACACGTTACAATACATCTGATTTTTTTCAGTCTGTTTCCTTAAGATAGTTCTGCTGACACATCGAACTGTGAATAAAATTCCAAACCCACCTATCTTTTATATATAGATACTAGAGTCATTTTTTCTTTTCTTTTTGAAACACCTGAAAATATGTTTAAATGGCCATCACCTCTCCATTCTCTTTCTACCATTTCATGGGGCTAAGGGTTAAAAAAAGAAGCTATCATCCATTCCAGAACTATATTCCAAATATATAGATTAACTGACCCATTAGAGAAGAATTCAGCATGGTGTGAAGATAGTGAATGTATAAGTGCTAGTCACTCTCCACAGCAATTCTTCCCAACACTGTTTGGAGCCAGCAAGGGATTGAATGGGCTAAGGAATCCTGCTGAGCATTTCAATTCTTGTCAATTTCTATCCCCTGGTGGTTTATAATAATAGAGTTAGCAGGGAGAACAGAGGAATAACATTAGTGATACATGTGCTTGCTCCTTCAACAAACGCTTTCTCATGGGTAGCTTGCAGTTGGATTGTAGTACCTGAGATTTTGCCACTGCTGAACCTGTTCTGAAAAGCTAACAGTAAAATATACCAAATCTAGACATACGTATGTATAATGTTAATAGTAGAAAAGGCTGCATTTAGGACCCACCTTGAGCCTGTATTATTTCATTATTAAGAGAATCAGTGTACCAATGTGATACGAGTCAATTCTAGGTTCATCTGAAAATTGTGTTCATAATAATTAGCCACAAGATATGAGAGGCAACAAGAAAAATGTTCATTCCAATTAGGAACTCTTCTCCATAATTTTTTCTAAGAACTACTTGTTCTGATTATTACTATGATGCCTGACTATGATCTATGCTAGTGCTTTGCAATTTTGTATTCTGCAGCATACCTGCAGATCTGTAAATATACTATAAAATCATGTGGAGAGGAAAGGAGAATCTGATGAAAAACAGTAAATGTATGCACTATGAGAGAAAGGAAAAAAGCATAAGACACCATAGTCTTGTTGACAAATTGGTTTTATCATGACATAAAACATTTCAAACAGCTAAGGAGTAGTGAGAAAACTGCTCCCTCTTGAGGAGTATTAACTTTACTAAGTTCACTTCATGTATTAGTATCATAATTTCATAAATACCTTTAGAGACTTGAAATTTATATAGCTTAGACCTTCTTACTAATGAGACTGAGACACCCTACCACCCACACTTTATCTTCATTTCCTGAAGGAACTTTAAAACAATCTTTACACCTGTGGTAAACATTTGCCTTTTTACGTTAGCATTTATTTGATTTTTGGATAACCAAGATGAAAACCATTTTGTATTATTAAACAGAAGGAAATACTGCTGTCTTAGTTTCCAAATAAACCTGTGAAATAATTAAAAACTGTGTTCTTAATGTTATTCATTTTAAAAAACAAATGAAAGATCATTAAAATCCTACAAAAATTAACTTCTTCTAGGTAGTTACCTTGATTACAATCAATAACATTGCAAAATTCCCTGACGTTGTTTTCATTGATTTCAGCTTGCTTTCTTTCAATAAATGCAGATATTCGTCTGTCAATCTACAAACAATAAGCATGTGTGTCTTAATTCAAACACAGTAAGATTAAAAAAAATACTCCACCCACCCCCCAAAACCCAACTTCTTACTTCTGCTTTTCCAGCCTTTATTTGAACTACTTCTGGATCAAAATGGATCTGTGTCTTTTTCACATCTCCCAAATCACAATCTTTGTGCTTTTCTTCCTCCTGTAGGTCGCCAATGGGAAATTTGGCATTTACTTCATTCTTGTTCCCTGTTTCTGTTTTTCCTATTTCTTCAACAACAGTTGTATTCTCCTCTTTAATCAGAGGCTGAAGTTTTGCTAAAAAAGGCTGAGAACACAATTCCATCTGCTGAGGTTCAAACTGATCAAAATTAATCACATATTTACCATATTTATATAAATTTCTGCTAAGTAGAGGCAATATTCAATATCAATTAACTAAATTTAAAAGGCTGGCACATCATACATAGATCTGAGCACATGTAAGTGTTTGTGCTGTCCTCTGCTATTGTGACCAATATCATTTGCTATAAATCTGTTTAAAAAAAAAAAGGAAAGGAAAGAAGAAAAAGAAAACCTGAGGAAATTTAAAATTTTCTTTGAGGGAATCATTCTGTCACTCATCTTTTATTTTGTGCCAAATCAAAGCCTCAGCCTCTGGCACCAATGCCACTTAATTAACATGTCATTCAAATGCCTCCTCAGAATACTAAGGCTTAGTATTTTTCCTCCTTAACACGAGAGCCAGTGCTCTCACTCAGCAAAGCCCTGTATTATCACTATATCACTGGAGATTCTCCACTTGAAACTGCAGTTGGCCGAAGTAAATGAGAGAGCATAGACATGAAATATATAGGTGTTATGCTGAGTGAACACTCAAGCTTCTCCTGACATGGCAAGATATCTTCTTGGGTCATGAAATTAAATTTTTAAAAAGAAAACGAACAAGAGCCATAGCTGAAAAGAGGTAGATGCCTATCACCATACTAGAGGGGGAAAAAACCCTGTTGTATAATGTAAATTATACTACCCATTCCCCCCGCCCAGACCCATCCACAATTAGGCCTCAATTGAGTCCTATAGCTCATTGCTTCCGCCCTTTAAAACTAGGGTTAACTATTACTTTTAACATGAAACAGAGTTAAAATTTCCCATAAAGTCACTGAATAGAGGACTGAAAATTAAATGTCTACTCCATTAATCAAAACACACCAACACTTGTCAGTGTTCCAATTATTTCATACCTACAATTTTGCTTCCATTATTTGCTATACCAAATACTCTTCTGAATCCTTGTAACATCTTAATAGAAGTAAACTTTTCGACACTTCATATTTTATACTTTGATTAGAGATAAACTGCAAACTTGCATCAATTGTAACTGCAAAGATGTTCAATTGGAAACTAGCAAGGTCATAATACTGTTCAGTTATTGAACTGAAATACTAAAAAATATAACAATACTATTATAAATTAACAATTCAGTGTTGACTTAATATAAAGGATGAATTATTTCAAACTCAAGAAAAAGACGATAAAATAGTGACTGGCTACTTACTAATATGAGACATTAATGTCACAGAAATTACTTTCTTTTTAAAAACTATGCTGAAACTGTTTAATTGCAATAGACACTCCAGGATGTGTCATGCTGGGATAATGCCACTTCTTGAACCACTGAAAGCACTCCATGAGCCTCCAAACTCACCCAAGGCATGGAATCATTATCATAGCATGACACACACCTGCCGTGTCTTATTGCTTAATTATAACCTACCATAGATGCAACTGTATTGAATTTTCAGTGCAAGTCTAGAATTGAATAGAACTGCATTTTCAATCTTCACATCCACATCAGCCTATTGGGCTATATTCCTGTAATTGTCTGATCACTATGTAAATTAACAGATTTGGATCCAATCTGGCCAAAGTAACCTTTTATTAATACCACTATTAATACAGTGTTAAGATAGAGCTAACAAATACTACAGCTTACAATTTAACTACAATTAATTTCTAGTCTCAATATCGAGTTAACATTTTTAACACGAAATTTACCTGTAAATATAAAACGTGTTGTTCAAGTGCACTAAAGAGCAAAGCAGGCTGGAATGCCGAGAGGCTCTGGAGCTTGTTCCAATCGATTGTAATTTTCACCACATCATCTCTGATGTTAAGCTTCAAAGGGGCAAACCAGCAACATCACAAAAAATTACAAGATTAAGCTGTACACATGGGATTGTCCAAAAATAAGATTTCTATAGAATAACACACCATTTAGCTCAAAGTTCTCAAGTTTTCAATCATACATAAAAATGCTCTACACCTAGTTACCACTTTAAAAAGCCAAAAAACGTGAAATTTTCATAAAAAAATAGAATGACACCTCACTCTAATTCTATTCTTGGGTCTGTGTAACGGGACCATCTTTTTCGATAATTCATTATCTAAAAAACTTTGGATAGGGGTGAAAATAGTCTTGTCCTACTCAGAATCCTACTGCTTCTAGCTCAGAGCATTAAACAGAGGGGGCAGGTACCTTTATGAAAGTTCTGATATATACATTTCTTTTTGTTAAATATGCACATAAATACATAACAAACATATCATTCCTCTGATGTCTTCTGAATCACATTTTTATTGTTTTCAATTTTAACGAATTTTAAAAATAATTTAAAAATCAATTCATACATTTATATTCATACATATTATAAAGTCTAGTGATACATGGCAATGTGTTTATCTACTTCAAATAAAAATTAAACTATTATTTAGCTGCGGAAATCTGAAATTGAAAAACAAATAGTTTTCCATAGTAGTGAAATAAATGGCCAGAGACTGGATGGAAAGGCCAGACTTACTGCTAAACAGTATTTTCTAGTAAAGTATGAGGGCTCATTGTATGAAAATTTCTTATAAATTGGCTATCCGTGACCTATTACAATAATAGTGTATATAGAAAACTACCAAGAACCTGAATATAAAATTAATATCAAAATGAGTGAAGATTTTAGAGGGAAAGCCTCCATCTCTAGTCTTTTGAGTGAATAAAAGTGAATCACCGTAAACTTTTCTAGGGACATGTGTTTATAAGGATATACTACATCGCAGAATCAAGTTAACTATTATTTTTTCAAAAATCATTTATTTAAAATTAGTCATGTTTTCTACAAAATAAAGACAACTGTTACATTAGTTCAAATACAGATCTTATAAATTGTGATTGTAATAAAACAAAAATATAAACCAATGTACACAGAACCGAAAAGATCCAAAGTTCCCAAAAAAGGCACTATATGAATGAACGCTACATGACAGAAGTTTACCACCTTTTGACCAGAAATATTTAAAGTCCATATTAGACAAGTGTAAAGAAATAAGTTTTGTGTAGGCTGCACTGGCAAAAATTAGTTTACATTATTTTAACTAAGGTTTTATATTAAGATAACCACATTAATCTTAATTTACATTATTTAATGCCTATAAAGATTTCCTTAGACAACAACTTATGCATGGAAGTAAACTATTACTATACTTTTACAGTTCTCAAGGGATCTATAGTTTACTATAACAAATTTATGAATACAGTTTGGGGATAATGCAGGCAAATCCTCAACCAAAGCAAAGCATCAAATTTTCTAGAGAAAATAATAACTTATAGAAATTAAATTTAATGTTTGGATCATATTCTCATTTCAATTCAGCAAAATTATGTAAGCTTTCAAGTGCAGTTAAAGATATTTGGTCTTTTAAGAAAATCACATAATAATGTCACAAATTAACTTTAAAACTATCCCAATACATCCAACTATTATTCAACAAATTCCCTGTTACTAATATGAATTCTATGCATTTTTACACTGTAGAACTTGTAAACCATTCAGTCAAAAATGTATTAGTCTGCCATTAATATGGCCTATTTAAAATATGTATTTCAGTAAAAACTTTATTAAATTAATATGAAAATCCAAGCTAACAATAAATATTTCTTCAGCTTGGTAAAATGGACCAACCAGAGGTAAGCAATAAAGTTAAAATTAGAAAATTGGAAATCTGAGATAAAAAATACTTTTTAAACATTCAACTTTGTTTCCTATTGAGGAGAGCTAATAACACGATACTATACAGAATAAAGTAGGCATTTTACAACATACATTTTAAAAAATTCCTTAAACTGGTTTTGAAAGGAAATAGTGATTTCCACCAAGGGCAATTTTATAAGTATAGTACTCGGGCTTTAATTCTTTAAACAATACATCTCGAAATACAGAGAGTATTACCAAGTTGGCTAGCATTTAATTGATGAGATGATCTTATTTTCTGACACTTGTATAAATGGTCCTTTCACTCTGTCATGAAAACTCACCAAATATTCACTCTAAACATTTTTGACAGGTGACATAAGTAAATTTTAATCACATCTCTACTTTTACCTACAGAATATCTGAATGTTTAAAATTTTTTAATGAGTTTTAAAAATTCAGTATACAAACTATTTCAAAAGAAATGTTTTATTTCTTAATGTTATTTTTAAAAAGTATCTCATCAGTGGGGGGAAAAAAACTTGCGTAAACTATAGGTGAGTATAAACTTTTTTCATCCTGATATTAGGATATTAAAAAAAAAACCTTAAAGTTCCAATGTCCACGCCATAGAAAGTTCTCAAACTTTTAAACCATTTACAGGTCTTGAGTCTTGAGACTGAAATAATGTGTCCCCAAGTCTTAAAAAAAAAAAGTTTAAGTCCTTGACAAACAAGTGAGTTTAAAACTTTTAGCCGACTCTATTAATAATCGTTCTATTAAACCAAACTGAATGTTTAACTTAGAGTAATGCTCTTTTTAAGTTAGAACAAATATTAGGATTTTAAAAAATATTTAAATAACGTTTTAAGAGACTGATTCTCCATTCACCCAAGGCTTTTAAAAATAATTTTCACAAATCAAACGCTCTATTTTCATAAAGGAAGTTACCATTATCTTCAACATAAATGCCTAATTCCGCCTTAAGATTAAAAACATCTGTTTTTTAAAAGCAAACAAACATATTTTCAAGTTGTTTCTCATTTAAAATTTGCTTTGCACTTTACATCATGAAACGAAATAGTGACTTGAGTGTAAGGAGTACCTTTATTTAAACCCGATTTTATTATGACATTTCTACAAAAGCTATTTATCAGCCAGTTAAACTAGTTAATAGCTAAATTACTAAACAACAGTTGTGATACAAGCAGTATCGACCACGGATAACTCAGCCAACTTTACGCTATGAGTAGTTCAGATTAATTCCTTTTCTCTTCCTCCTCGTTTTAAAGGGGAAGAGATGCAAGCAACGGCCAGAAGGAAAAAAGAAATAAACAAAAGCAAGTGACTCATAAGAGGAAATCACCCAAAAAAGGCGAAGAGACAGCTTTTCCAGAAATCGCAGGCCGTACTAACCTATCAATTTCTATAATGAATGAACTGGAAGTAAAAGGAGCCTGAGCGCCAGACGCCTCCCAAACCCTCAGAGAAGCTTCTCCGCATCCATTCTCTCCAAGCCTGTTCATCTCCGAGCCGGGTTTTCACTTACACTAGCCTCACTCACTCTTGGGGAGAAGAGTTGCAAGGAAATCTAGCCTGCAACCGGCCGTGAACTAACCCGCGCGGCCATCCTCACTCAGACCACAGACGGCTGGGCCCGAGCTCCTCCCCCGGCCTCGGCTACTCGCGCCGGGTCCCACACCCCGCAGGCCTCCGCTGCCCCCTGCCTCCGCTCGAGGAAAAAAGGGGGGAGGGGCTAGACGGTTCCCAGACCCCTTCTCCCACAGACCACCACTCACTTGTCCAGCCAGGGTATGCAAGGAGCGAAAGACTTCGCAGACCACCTCTTGGGAGAGGTTGGGGCTGCAGCTCCGCTCTAGGCTCCTGTCACCGATGGTCGGGCGACTAAGCTCAGCGGCAGTAGCCATGACACTTTCGTAGGCCGCCCCCGCCAGCACCGAAAAGCCCTCACAACCCACCCCACCCTCCCCTGCTTTGGTCGCTGCGCGATGATGTAAAAGCACTGCGTCTCTTTTAGAGCGGGGCTTTGAGCACCCGCCCCCTCTATGTGACTGACAAGCACGTGCACCAATCAGGTGCAGCTACAAGGTTCCGCAGAGGACCCTGAGCGGATGACTGCGAACCTGCGTGAGGCTAGCTACAGTATTTCAGATAATGATTGGAGTCGTTATCTAATGAGGGTTAGCTTCTTGAACCCTCATTAGTTAGTTAACATCGCTAATTTAACATAAATTAGTTATCATAACTAATTTTTCATGCGAGGAAGAGGATATAAAACAAGAAAAAACTTTTATGCCTCATTTACCATCAAGGGAATGATATTAATTACTTTAAATCTGCAAAATAATTCTGTCAAGTTTAAAAACTCGTAAATCAGTTGCTATTCCCTGCGTACTACGGTAGAGACGCTCATCCTAAAACTGTTTCAAAGAAGGGAAACACTGTCAATATGATTCTAACAGGAATTTAACTAAGTAAGCAATCGCATGCAACACAATCTTTGAAATTAGAGATCAATCCGAATTGAAATTTGACAAAGTATTACTTATCAGATAACTTTGGTAAAAGATATTTGAAAGACTTTGTAGTATTACAGAGTCTAACATTAAAAATTTTGTTGTGCAATTGAAAAGTTTAGAAAGTTTTTAGTGTTAAACTTTATTCCAAAACACTTGAAAAAAATAAATATCATCAGTTTAGAGATGAGGGATTTAAAATTCTTAATTCCAGTCGTCTAATGCTCTTACAGTAAAAGAAGCAGAGGTGGAAACTTGCACAATGTGTATTCAGTTTTAGAGTACGCTGAATGAAAGGGGGAGGAATAAGGCATCAAGGAACTGGGATTAAGGGCAGTAGGGATAAAAGAACGCCTTTGACCTGCCTCTAGGGAGCCTGTTAATTAGGCTTTCATTTCCAAAGATCACCAGGCGACAGGATCTTGAGTAATCTTGTCTGCTCCCTTGTTCACAGCAGGATATACAGTTTATAATCCAGCCTATGTCTAGAGATGTCCATAGAAAGATTTCACAATATCTAATCCCAAATTGAGCAACCTTCTCCTTCAAGCCACTCCTCCCCATATTTAACCTAAATTAATGATTCTTTGCAATGTTAGCAATTTTCTTTGCCTCTGGTTCTCTTGTTAGAGAATAATTCTAATGGGGTAACTAAAAGTTTTTGTTTTGTAACATATTAGCAACTAGTTTCAGATTATTTGTTTTCACCTAGGTGTGAGGTTTGTTTTTGTTTTTTTTTTTTCAAATATTCAGGCCAGTGGTATGAGACACATTTGGGAACTTGCTTTGTATATTATAAGAATACCATCTTTAATAAGGTACTGCTCATTCTTTCCTTTGCCATCACTGATTTTGAAATTTCAAGTTTTACTTGTTCCCTTGAACATCTAATATAGAATTAATTGATGGCCATTTGATCTCTATATAAATTCTCTATGAGATTCTGTTTCAATATGCAGACTTCCACTTATAGTATTGCTTACTTAGCTAATACTTGCAATTTAACTCTTTTGTGCATTATTTCTTCTTTCCAGGGACTTTTCTTACTCCTTCCTGATGCCTATTACCTTCATTTTGGAACTTATTTAAATAGAAGAGTTTGTAGGCTGAAAAGATGTGGATTTCCTTGGGCTAACTTTATATAGAAACATATAGAAAATAATGTGTAAGAAAAATATGATGAAAGCTCTGAAATTTAGAGAGTAAAGGAAATAATTTACCCTTTATAGAAAACTAATTACAGTTTATAAAGTGGGTTGCTGAAAAATCTTCTGCCTGGTGGAAATAATTCAAACTGTTGGTCTTGGCATTAGCAACAGAATTAGAAAAACTGTCCTGAAAATTCATCCTAAGAATCACTTGGGAGGATAAATGAAATCTAGGCTATCTACCTTATCAACAAAAATGTCCTTTATGAAGAGCTTTAAAGGTACAGCCCTATTAAATAAACCAGTGCCCAGCAAAGTGCCTGAGATATACGTGCTCAATAGATGGTATAATACACCTTTTTTCTAATGTAGAAAAGGAAAAGTTTAATTCGCCTTCTCTGGCTCCCCATCACCTGATGGATAAGCCCAAGTTCCTTAGAATGGCATCTAAGGCTCTTCTCATGATCTGGCCTTTGCCTAAATTTCCAGCCTCATTTTCTGCCACAAACCATCTGGTGCTTAATGCTCTCAAAACTGCTTTTACTTCTTGAAAGCTTTACTATTTTTTTGCCTCCATGTTTTTATTTGTGCCCCTGCCTCCTATCCGATTGGAAAACTCCTATTCCTCCTTCAAAAACTCCAGTTCAGAAATCTCTGGGAAGTTTTTCCTCATACTCCTTGTCATAAAGACCTTATCTTCTCCGCTAAACAACTCCTACAACTCATATATGCTTCCATTATTGTACTTATCACATTGATACTGAAATTTACTTGACTACGAATCTGTCTCCCCACTGAGCTATGAGAATTTATATGTATCATGTTTGTATACTTAAGGCTTAGCATAGTTTCTGGCACAGAGTAATTGCTCAGTATATGCTTGTGGAGCTGAATTTATTTGCCTAAGTCGAACAGATTTGTAAAATGGAAAATAAAAAAGAAGTTCCTACACTTGAGGGGAAATTGTAACATGTAGTAAGAATGCTACAAACAATTCATTTCAAATAATGAAGCATGTCCGTTTATTCTCCTCTGGAACAGCAAATTCAAAGTGCTCAAATTTTTCTTAATGAATAAATACAGCTAGTCTCCATAACCTTCTCACGAATGATATCCATACAAATTAATTGTACCTACTATATGCCAGACACTCTGACCATGTTGAAGGTACAAAGATGAATCAGGCAAGGATATTTCTCAAAAAGCTCCAGTTCTCATGGGTGAGGCATATATGTAAACAAACATCTATGATATAATGTGACAATGATCATATTAGAGATATGTATAAAGCAATACAACCTATTAGTTCCTTTGGGGAGGTGTTTGGATTCAGTGTCAGGAAAAGCTCTAAACACTTGATGTAAAACATTGATTTTGAGGCTCAAATGATGAGTACAAATTCTTAATTAAGATAAAACAGGAGCAGGAACTTGAACATGCAGTGATGTGTTTAGGGAGGATCATTGGATAGAGAAGTATGGTGAAGCCAGCATTTCCCAAAGTTTGCTCTGCTGAATACCAGTTCTGTAAGATGCTTCTTCCAACAGAAGTTTCCACAATCAAAGAAGTTGGAGTAAAACTGACTAATTGTGTTGCCATGTCGTGCAACGGATCACAACATTCCACTTTCTATTAGCAAGGAGCTCAGTACTACAATCAAGTCCAAGGACACAATAAACCAGTTTCAAAATCCCAGCTTTGAGGATTGGTTTATTGGGACTTCCCATACTGATTTGTGATTCATTCAAGGTTTAGAAAACATACCTGTTACTTGAACAGAGAAAAATTTAAAATAAATTATTACTTATGATAAGTTGTTAATTAACTGAAGAGATAACAAGAAAACAATAATCTATCACAGTGTTAGCAAATTCAGGAAGCAGCTAACCCCTCTAGGGCTGCGGGAACAAAGGGAAGAGTTTGGAATTATTAAAATTCAGGAGCTTAGAGGAACATGGAGTCCCTTAGAGAAGGGGCTGCTGCTCAGATTGGATTGGTGACTTAAGGCGGGGGGCATGATGAGGCTGATTTTGCAAGTTTTTAAAACTGAAAATAAAGCATCCAACCACTGTAGAACAATATAATGTAGTCTAATATACATATAATTGGAACCTCTAAAGGAGAATAGAGAAAGATTGGGGCAGAAGAAACATTTCAAAAGATGATGACTGAGAAATTTCCAAATATAGTGAAAGCATCAAACCACAGATCCAGGAAACCCAGAGAACTCCAATATTATATACTGCTGTGTAACAAACTACCCTGAAATTTAGTGGCTTAAAGCAACAAATATTTCTTATCACCAAGTTTCTGTGGGTGAGAAATTCAGGAGTGACTTTGCATGGTAGTTTTGTCACCCACTGTGGAGAAAAGCAGTGAGAGAGAAGACACAGGGCCTTTTAGGACTAGTCTCTCAAGTCACACGTTGTCATTTCCATCTGATTCTACTTGTTAGTAGCAAGTTACTATGTCTGGCCCACACCCAAGAGGTGGGAAATTAGGTTCTATATCTCCATTTCAAATATGAAGGAGAAATAAAGATTTTTTTAAAGGTAAACAAAACGAAGATTATTCATTACCAGCAGACCTGCACTATAAGAAATCTTAAAGGAAGTTTTTCAGGCAAAAGGACTGACATCAGAAAGAAATTGGTATCTACACAACAAAATGAAGATCTTACAAAATGATTAAAATAAAGTGATATATGAGACATTTTTTCTTATTTTTATTTGTTCTAAAGATAATTAACTGTCTAAAATAGAAATAGTGGCAAATTATTGTGGGTTTATAGCACATGTAAAGGAATGTGTGACAAAAATAGCACAAAAATTGTGAGGGAGGAATTGTAAGTATTCAGTTGTAAGGTTTTTACATGCACATGAAGCAGTGTAATATTTGAAGGTAGACTGTGATAAGTTAAAGATGTAAATTATAAGCTCTAGGGTAACTACTAAAATAGTTTTTTAAGTATTAATAATAAGCTAATAATGGAGATATGAAGGAATCATAAAAATATTTAATTCAAAGTCAGGAAAATAAGAAACAAAAAAGAGATGGGGCAAAGAGAAAATAACAAGGTAATAGATTTTAATCCAACCATATCAATAATTAAATTAAATGCGAATGATCTAAACACAGATTTAAAGATTGATTAAAAATTAATATCTAACTATGTGCTGACTAAAGGAAACCCACTTTAAATATAAAGCTTAAAAGTTAAAAGATGGAAAAAATATATACTATGCAAGTACCAATAAAAATAAAGCCAGAATGACTATTTTAATATCAGACACTGAATATCACAGGAGCAGTATGTAATGTTAAAAGGGACAGTTCACCAAAAAGACTTAACAGCATTGTTTGTGCACCAAAAGCAGATCTTGAAAATATTTGAGGCAAAAACTGATAGAACTTAAAGGAAAAAGAAACAAAACCACAATTATGTTTGGAGACTTCAACACCGTTCTCAGTAATTGGTAGAAAAAGTAGAAAAACAGTACCTAAATTGCT
Organism: Pseudorca crassidens; assembly: GCF_039906515.1. Taxonomy (NCBI): domain Eukaryota; kingdom Metazoa; phylum Chordata; class Mammalia; order Artiodactyla; family Delphinidae; genus Pseudorca; species Pseudorca crassidens. The sequence goes on along the minus strand of NC_090296.1, from coordinate 62,853,887 downwards.
AATTTTAGTAGAAAATAGACCAACTACAAGGAAAATGGCTCATTCAAGGGTACAAAGGCATGTTTTACATTTCTTCTCCCATTTTATTATAGTTGTTAATCACCTCATTTATTTTTATAAATGCTCACCTTATATTAAAAATATTTTTCTTTGGAAAATCATGTAAATCAAGCTTTACAGTATCAACCCCACTCTTCCCCTTTGATTTGTATTTTAATTTCAGAGGTAGTTAGTCTACATTTCTAATTCATTTTCACAAGTCAGTAGCTCCTAATATTTAAGATTTAGGTTTCCTAATAGATGTACAAAATCTATCTAAAGAAAACTATAAGAGGACTTCCCTGGTGGTACAGTGGTTAAGAATCTGCCTGCCAATGCAGAGGACACGGGATCGAGCCCTGGTCCGGGAAGATCCCACATGCCGTGGAGCAACTAAGCTTGTGTGCCACAACTACTAAGCCTGCACTCTAGAGCCTGTAAGCCACAACTACTGAGCCCATGTGCCACAACTACTGAAGTCCGAGTGCCGTGCTCCGCAACAAGAGAAGCCACCGCAGTGAGAAGCCTACACGCTGCAATGAAGAGTAGTCTCCGCTCAATGCAACTAGAGAAAGCCCATGCGCAGCAGTGAAGACCGAACACAACCAAAAATAAATAAATGTATAAAAAACAAAACTACAAGACACTTCTGAGAAACACAAAGTAGACCTGAACAAATTGAAAGACCTCCCACATTCTTGGCTAAGAATTAAATATCATAAAGTTGATAGTTCTCCCCATATTAATGTATAAGGTTAATATAATTTGAATAAAAATATCAAAAAATATGTTTTTCTGGAGCTGTAAAGTTTATTTTAAAGTTAATATGGAAAAATAAACAAACAAGAATAGTCAGGAAAATCTACATATGTTATATCTTCCCACAAATAATGATTATTATTTAGCCTTGAACCATCCATTATGTTTAAAACCAAAAAAATGAAAAAATGTATTTTATATTAACCCATATATTCATCATTTCTGGTGCCCTTCATTCCTTTGGGTAGATCCAAATTTCCATCTGGTCTCATTTCCCCTTTGCTTGAAGAGCTTCATTTAACTCTTTTTGTAGTGAAGATCTGTTGGTAATGACTTCTCTTAGTTTTTACTTTTCTGAAAAATTATTTTGGTTTCAATTTTTAATATATTTGCTGGGTAAAGAAATCTGCTCTCTTTCTTTCAGTACTTTAAGGATGAGTCTCCATTATCTTTTGGCTTGCATAGTTTGAGAAGTCTGCTGTAATTCCTAGCCTTGTTCCTCTGTATATATATATGTGTGTATGTGTTAACTCTGGCTGCTTTTAACATTTTTCTCTTTATTGTTGGTTTTCAGCAATTTTGATTATACTGTGCCTTGGCATAGTTTTCTTTATTTTTATTCCACTTGGGATTCATTGAGCTTCCTGGAACTGTGGTTTTGCCGTTTTCATCAATTTTGGAAAATTTAAACTTTTACTTCTTCAAATATTTTTCTAGCACCTCCTCTCTCTCTCTTTTCCTCTTGGGACTCCAATTGTACATATGGTAGGCCACTTGATATCCCAGACGGCTATTCATTTCTTTCTAGTCTTTTTCTCATGGTGCTTTCTTTTGGATAGTTTCTATTGCTATGTCTTCAAGTTCATTGGTATTATCTTCTAAACTGTTTAATCTGTTCTAAATCCCATCCAGTGCATTTTTCATTTCTTATATTATACTCCTCTACTTTAGAAGTTCCATTTGACACTTCATTATATCTTCCATATATCTCCTCATCATGGTCCTGTTTCCTCATATTTTCTGGAGCACAAAGAGAATATTTGTATTTGGTATTATGAAAATGAATAAAGGAAAACCTTATTCAAAGGGAGTTGGGAAGTCGTGAAGGGGAAATTCTCACACACCACTTGTCACAGCTTACTTGACATACCCTAGCAGAAAGAAGGAAGATTTTCTCCTTTCCCAGCAGCAACGCAGCCAATGAGAGGCTGCCACAACCCCAAACTCTCACTTCCCTCCAATGAGCTTTTGTTCAAAACAGCCCCTTCCAAATTCCTCTTCCTCTATAAAGAATGCTCCTCTCCTTTGTTCTCTATACTTGCGTATGGTTCACCATGGTTTTCATGTTCCAAATTGCAATTCCTCCGTTTTTCACTAACAAACTCGATTTTGCTGGATAAACCACTTACCTTTTTTGTTTAAAAGGTTGATGTTACTTGGTGTCAGAAGTGGGATCTGTAGGCAATGAATCCCTAAGGAACTAACAACATAGCAATAGAAACTATCCAGAATCATGTGGATTACCCACTTGAGCCCTTTGCACTCTTCATTTCATTGAGTCTTTTTTTTTTCCTTTTGGTTCAGTAAGTAAGTTTCCTCTAATATTTGAGCTACCTCCTTTTGTTTAAGTGCTCCAACTTTAATTCAGTACCTGTTTTTGTTTTTGTTAAGGCATCATCCTTTTGGTGAGTCCACATTTGTTTTCTGAACCTCAGGTTCTAAAGTATGGGATCCCAATTCTCTAAATTCTCCCAGGAGGATCCTCCTTCTGGGATCCCAGCTAGTTTTATGTTCAAAAACTATAGTCCCTCTTCATGTACATTTTTAGCTAAATGGGCCAACTTAACCAAAAGTAATTTACAACTCCAGTGGCCATTATGGGGAACTTTCAACATCCCAAAACTTGTTTTTCTCAGAACTAAATTAGAAGACTGCAGCTCTAAAATTAAACAGATGGGAATAAAGACACAGACCTACTAGAGAATGGACTTGAGGATACAGGGAGGGGGAAGGGTAAGCTGTGACAAAGTGAGAGAGTGGCATGGACATATATACACTATCAAATGTAAAATAGATAGCTAGTGGGAAGCAGCCGCATAGCACAGGGAGATCAGCTCGGTGCTTTGTGACCACCTAGAGGGGTGGGATAGGGAGGGTGGGAGGGAGGGAGACGTAAGAGGGAAGAGATATGGGAACATATATATATGTATAACTGATTCACGTTGTTATAAAGTAGAAACTAACACACCATTGTAAAGCAATTATACTCCAATAAAGATGCTAAATAAATTAAATTAAATTGAATTAAACAGACCGAATGGGATCCCTATTTTAATCGGAAACTGGAGGCTTCCAAATGCATTCAAAAATAGAATCTCCTCTTTACAAAATACCATTTCTAAATTAACCAATGAAAGCAAACTATTGAAAGAAAACAAGAAAGCTTCTGAGGCTTCTTTTCCCTCTCCCCCACCCTCTTTGTCTCTGGTGCCATCTTCCTCTTTCCATTCTGTGCCATCCTCACCTCCTCTATACCCTCTGCTTCCTCATTCTAAATGTCTCATTGAACTTCCATTTTTCTTCAAAGATCTCCCCACTTCCTCCTCCCCTAAATCTATTAAAACCTGTCCCTTTGAAATCAGACTCTCTAAGAATCCAAATGCTAAACCCCTAATTTCTTATGTTCCCTGAACTAAAACTATGAGCCACAGTCAAAATTTTTCCTAAAGTATCTAAGGTTCCCCACAGATTTGCTGAGGAATTTAATATAGTCATTCATACATATCAACTTGGTTTCTCTGACTTATATCAGCTAGTTCGTATGCTTGTCAGTGAAGGCCAGGCCCAACACTGAATGAAAACTGCTAATTGGGATGATCTCAAGAAGTCTTTAAAATTACAATCTGGAGAAAAATCACCATTGCTTTATTATATGATCAGGATCAGGGAATTGCCAGGTAACTCCATTTGGCAATTGCTAGGGCTTTCTCAAACCCCGCTGATAGAAACAAAATTCAGGCTTGTCCCCAGAAGCCCAATGAGCTGTGCATGATTATTATGGCCAACTCCAAATTGTCTTTGAAAAATTCTGGTCTTCCTTTGAATGTTGAATCCACTTGGGTAGCCTTTAATTCTATGTTAATTAATGAGCTGAACCAGGATCTTTCTCTTCTAGTTAAAAGGATCAGGACAGAATGGGAAACTACACCCTCTCCAGATTTAGTTAATTTAGCCAACCAGCTCACCCACATCCTGGATGATTCAACTAAAGTAAGACCACGAAAATCCTAAATTTTCAACTCTAGCAAATGGAGGCCCCTAAACAAAATTAAAACCCTCTTGGTCTCTGCCATTATTGCAAAAAGCCAGGACATTAGAAGAAAGCCTATTACAAGGTTAAGTGCCCCAGGTGTCTTCTGTCCTCTAGTCAGTCTTTCCAATGCCCTCCTAACCCCCAATGACAGGACTCTGAGGAACTACAGAGGTTTTCCCAAGCCTTCCCCTTAGTCAACTTGGAGAAACCACTCTCCAGATTGGGAATGTATCTCTCTGTGCTGTTATTGACCCTGGAGCTACACTCTTGGTTCTCAACCCCACTGTTATTAAACAGCTCCTACTTTGGTTATCAAAATTGTCCAAATAGTGGGGGTCTCAAATATCTGTCAACAGGTTCCTGTTTCTAAACCTATCTCCTTTTACTTAGGCCCTCTAAGAGACACCCACTATTTTCTCCTTAGTTCTCCTTCTCCTATGCATTTACTGGGCCAAGATTTCTTAGAAAAATATCATGCTGGAATTTCTTTCTCCAAAAACGGGGAAATAATTCTAGAATTTGATTGCAGCAAGCAAAATGGACAACTAGGCAAAACAAATGATCCTTCAACATCTTTTATTTGTTCCATCTCTTATGGCACTAGAGCTAATTCTAAAGAAACTAGTTATTTGTCTCTACTGATCAGCTACCACCTTCCTTAAGGGCAACATCCTTAAGTGACACTGGCACAATCCACAGTGCACCTTCTATTAAGACCCAAAGAGATTCCTCAAAGCCTTTCCCCAGAATTAATAAATACCCTATAAATATGGAGGCCCTCCAGGCCATTAAGTTAATAACAGAATACTAGAAGGTCCTGGGCCTCATTTTCCCCCGCACTAGTCCTGGCAACACCCCTATTTTACCTGTCAAGGAACCCAATGGTTGGGGATGGAGATCTGTCCAAGACTTCTGAGCCATACACAATATTGTTACCCCTCATCACCTTGTTGTTCTCAATCCCTATACATTACTAGACTCCATCCCCACTGAAAGCTAATTTTTCACTGTGATTCATTTATGTAGTGCCTTCTTTAGCATCCCAGTGGATAAAGAAAGTCAATATCTCTTTGCCTGTATTTGGGAATGACAACAATACACCTGGACGGTAATGCCCAGGGTTTTACCAAAAGTCCTTATTTCTCACAAACCTTAAATGCTGATTTAGATGATATAAAATTTCCTGGAGATTCTTACTTTATTACAATGTGTAGACAATTTGCTTCTCTACCCTGCTTTCCATGTCTCCTTATAGGAAGACAGCATTCACCTGTTAAAACTTTTAGCCTCAAAGGAACATAAAATTTCTAAGGAGAAACTGCAGTTTTTTCAGACCCAAGTTTGTTTTTTGGGGCCTGCTCTCAGAACAAGGGCTGAACCTAGATCCAGATAGGCTTCATGGGATCCTGAACTTCCCCAAACCCCAAATCAAACCCCAACTACAAGTTTTCTCAGATTGGCTGGCTACTGGCAGAACCGAATTCTGAACTTTTCTCTCATGGCCCAGTCTTTATATGCATTACTAAAGAACACCAAACCTGACCCTATTGCTTGAAAAGATCAGGATGACCTAGGCTTTAATACCAGAAAGGAAAGCTTGATAAATTCCCCTGCCCTTGGTCACCTTAATTATCAACTTCCCTTTTTCCTCTTCATATATGAGGATGGAAGCACTCTTGGAGTACTTACCCAAAAACATGGGGATCACTATTGCCCCATAGAGTACTACAGTCAGCAGTTAAGTACTGCTGTTAAGTACATTGTTAAGTACTACGGTTTAGCATTGGTTCAAGGATACCCCCCTCACTTCAGAGCCATTCCTGCCACTGTCCTTTTAGTTAAGGCTGCTGGAGAAATAGCCATGGGATCCCCTCTAACCATCTTTGTACACCATGCAGAAGCCCTCCTGAATTCTCAGCACACTCAACACCTTTCAGCCAGTTGTCTCACCTCTTGCTAACTGCTCCTTATATGGCTCTTTCTCACTGTAATAACCTTAGCTCTGCCATCCTTCTTCCCTCCTATAAAAATGATATTCCTCATGACTGTTAGACTCTGGAAGATCACTTTTTGACCACTCACAATGATTTACAGGAAACTTGGCTAACCAATGCTGAGTTCTCATGGTTTACCAATGCTTCTTATTTAAAGCATGAAAATGGTAAACTTTGTCCTGGATATGCAGTGCAACTCCTTTTGAAGTCATGGAGGCAGTATCTTTACCTTTGGCTACCTCGGCCCAACAGGCTGAATTATATGCTCTTACTTGAGCTTGTACTCTAGCCCAGGGCAAAGCCACATTTATACCAGTAGTCAGTATGCCTCTGGAGTAGACATGACTTCAGAATGTTATGGAAACAAAGACGTTTCCTTATCTCTAATGGAGATAAAATGAAAAAATGCACTTATGTCCAAAATATATTAGATGCCATACTCCTACTATTATTAAGATCTCTGGGTATTCCAAACTTGACTCCCCAGAAGTGAAAGGAAACCACCTCACCTTAGTATTTCCACCAAGAATACTGCTCTCAAAGGAACCAACAACCAAATTCTGTTATGGTCCAAAGGGATGTTTCTAGATAATCTAGAAAATTTGACTAGATATGCCCAAAAATCAGCCAGGAAAGGAATAACAATATTGGAAATCTAATAAAAAGAGAACCCTGGTTTGAGGCAAATACTAATCCAGTCCTTCCAGAGACTCTAAAATTCCCATTACCGACCACTGCACATGCATTAAACCATTCTGTGGACAAAGTGATAACGTTTATGAATCAATACTGGTGGGGAAACATTAATAAGGCTGAAAGAAGTGCCTACTTTGCTAGCCCTACCTGCCCAAAATATAATCCAGGGAAACCAGTCTCCACTGCTCCTGGACACTTTAAATTGCCAAATGGACCATTTGAAGTTTGGCAAATGGATTTTATTCAGCTTCTTTGTCTCAGGGATGTAAATATTTGTTTTAGCCATGGTTTGTTTTGTTTTTCCACTGGGTCTAAACCTTTCCATGTAGATAAGCTGCTGCCACTTCAGTGGCTAAAATACTATTATAAAAGGTTATCCCTACCTGGGGAACCCCTCTTGAGCTCCACAGTGACTGGGGAACCCATTTTACTAGTCGAAGGGTAAGCCGGGACGAAGTGAGAGAGTGGCATTGACATATATGCACTACCAAACGTAAAACAGATAGCTAGTGGGAAGCAGCCGCATAGCACAGGGAGATCAGCTCGGTGCTTTGTGACCACCTAGAGGGGTGGGCTAGGGAGGGTGGGGGGGAAACACAAGAGGGAGGAGATATGGGGATATATGTATACATAGAGCTGATTCACTTTGTTATACAGCAGAAACTAACACAACATTGTAAAGTAGTTATACTCCAATAAAGATGTTAAAAAAAATAAAAAAGTCTGCACTGTTTGGCCAGTCTTATAGCATTTTCACTGTGCTTATCATCATCCTCAAATTAATCTTTAGGACTAGTTGAAAGAACTAACGATGTCATCAAAACCCAACTGGCAAAATTTGTGGAAACCCTCCAAATACCTTGGCCAAAGGCATTGCTATTGGTCCTTCTAAATCTCAAATCCACCCCCTTTGTAACTCATAAACTACCACCCTTTGAGATAATTGCTGGGTGCCCCATGTGTCTAGCTCCTGTCTCTTTTGGTCCACAAATAATAAAAAGAGATATACTTCAATATTGCAAAGGTCTAATTACATCCAGTGAAAATAACCATGCTTTAGTATTACAATCCTTTCACAGCATGCTCCCAAGAGATGAAGACCTCAAACACCAAACTTTGCAGCCTAGAGATTTCATCTATTGGAAAAGATATCTCCAGAAAGACTCTCTTCAACCCCATTGAAAAGACCCCTATCAGGTACTGTTAACCAATCCCTGTGCTGCCACACTCCTAGGAGTAGACTCTTGGATTCATGTGTCACATCTAAAGAAAGCACCAAACCCTGACTGAGCCTGTACACCAACTGCTGACCTGAAAATAAAGATTTCCAGAAATTAAAGCAGACAACAGCTGAAGGAGATGGCTTTTCCAAGATGACTGGACGAGACCTGTATACCTTTTTCTCACTGTTGCTTCTTAGCTTATTTTCTCCCGTTCTTTCTTGGAAAGGCAATGCTCTTATCCGCATTTCCCAATCTACTGCAAAAGGGGGAAAACTTTCTGAATGTTAGACCTGTCACCAGAAACTCCAATCTGTTCACTATGTCATAGACTGCTTGGTCTTACCTGTAGCCAATTTTTCTTTAGTCCCAAATGCCACTGCTGTGAGCCTATGAATGTTAGCTATTGGGTTAGACTGTTATGACCATACCTTGTTTCAATCTTTCCCCAGTCAAAACCGTACTAGTTCAACTAAGTACCTCCATCCTCATTAATTATATGACCATCACTCCCCCACATTCTTTTCCTTATCTAAACATGATATGTCCCCTGCATCCAAGGGAAATACAAACAGGCTAACTCCTATTTGCAAGGCTTTCAGAAAGGACCCTTTTAGGATGGAATGACACGTTACAGAATGTCATCACAATTCCTCTGATCTTTGGCTTAAAAAGGTCAATCAGGAAATTCCAGCTAATGGATCTATCAATAACTAGATCTCAGCTAGAGTTCTCTGCACTCCACCTGCTTTCATTTTTGTCTTCAGTGAACAGCATTTCCCATGGGGATATGAATGTTTAGATAGCTGGCGAATTGGAAGTCAATGCTTATTGGGACATTTAATTGTTCCTGTTAACATACATAACAAACCAGAAGTCTCCCATTGGCCCGCCCCATTAAGCTTCTGTGGCTGCCTTAAATGGAAACTTCTAGGAGGCATACATGACTCCAGGTTTGCCTCCATAGGGAGAGCATTTCTCCCTTGGGTTGGAGTATGTGCCAGTGAATACATTATCAGAAATCTTTCCCTACCATTAGGAGGGCTATCCAATTCCCCAGCCAAGGCAGTAGTGACCCAACAAAAATTACTTGACTTGTTGGCGAAAGTATTTTTGGACAGTCACACAGCTCTGGATTACCTGCTTTGTGAACAAGGACACATTCGTTGCACATGTATAGATGCCCCTGGAGAGGCAGAAACTCAATTATGTAAGATCAGGGAACAGTGCACTGGTTAACACAAATATAACCCGACTCTCCATGGTCCTTTGATTTTTTCAATTGGCTACCTTCAAGTCTAGAGTCCTGGTTTAGAACCATCATACAATCTGGATTTGTCATACAACTTTAAATTTTGCTTTGCATAATTATTTTTAAGTTTTGTACCTATTGCCTGTCAAACTAGTTGCCTTGCCTCCCCAAACTCTTGATCACTGTCTCTTCAACACAGTGAGACAAACAGACTTTATTCGCATTCCACCTCCCTGAGCTGCTAGTAAACTGGCACAATTGTAGGGCTCAACTTGTTTGCTTCCTTTCAGGGATCACAGTCTTATGATTCCTATTGTCCAACGTCTGAAAGCATTTGCTTATTTTATCTGGTTTTTATTTTATTTTTTCTAGTTGTTTACTTGGCAGGATACATCTGAATCCTGTTACTCCATCTTGGTCAGAAGTAGAGATCTATCACTGCTTTTATTGACCTTTTGGTTCTCTTAGGGGTCATGCAGTAGTTGTGACACTCTCCAAAGTAACATTCTCCAGAACTGAGAAAGCTAAATTCCTGCTAAGCCAATAGTACCAGCCAGGCTACATTTTCACAAGGGCAGGAAGAGGGTGTTGGGCAAAGCACAGATGTCCCAGACAACGACTCTACCTCTAATTTTCTACTGTTCTGAAAAGTTCATTCCCTGACTTTGAAGCAAGTTTGCTTCAAGAACTACAATTGCAAATCCACTTCTCCAAATATCTTAAAGCAAGGATCTGTGGGTATTAAAGTTTCTATGTTCTTATGTATCTGAAAATGTGTTTGTCATCACTCTTCACTGATAGTTTGACTTGTTAGCTTTTTTCTTAGACCCTTGTCAGGTTCTAAGGTTGTTTTTTGGTTTTTTTCCCACAGTACTTTGAAAGTATTTTTCTGACTTTTTTTCTAGAACTATTGTTACTGATGAGAAATCTAATGACAATATTTTCTCATTCCTTACAGTGTTCTGTGTCTTCTTTATAGAAGCTTAATGATTTATTTTATTTTTCACAAGTTTCATCATGGGTTTAGACATGAGTTTTAAAAAATTAATGTTGATTAGCATTTGATAAGCTTTTAAAATCTGAAGACATGGGTCTTTAAAATTTTTTTTCTGCCAAATTGTTAGTCACTTTCTCTTAAGATATTGCCCATCCACCATTCTCTCTTATTTTTTCCTCCTGAAAATATGTATCCCAAGTGTCTCTTAAAATTTCTTTTATATTTTGTGTCTTTTAATAGCTTGGTTCTGGGAGTTTTCCTCAGTTCCATCTTCCTGTTCATTAATTTGCTTTTCATCTGTATTTTGTCTGCTATTTAGCCCATCAGCTGAGGTTTTTAAATTTCAAATATAGTCTTTATTTCTAAGATGTCTAATTGGTTACTTTTCTTAACTACTAGGTTAATGTGTGTGTCTCATCACCTATTTTAGTTTTTGTTGATTTTCTCCTTTTTCTCTTTGAAAATATTAAATGTATTTATTTAATATTTCTAACCCAGACTTCTATACTCTGTCAAGCATTTGCTGGTCAGTTTCTCCCTTAGATTGTGTGGGGATAATTTCACCCACTTTATAGAGTTGCGAGCATAAAATTAGGTAATATAAAAATTTTCTCAGATCAGTGGCTAGCACATACAATCAGGTTACTATGTTCTTTTAAACACTTTTCTCAAGTTATTTGACTATATTCCTTTGATTCTCACTGGTATTCCCATCCTAACCCTTCTATTTTTCAGCCATCTATTACTTTATAAAGAAATGAAAAGTACACATGCCACTCATTCCTTCTCCCAATTGTTTTCCTCTCCCATTTTTAATGGCCTCTGAGAGATTCTACAACATTCCTCAAGACGAGGAAGTGTCTATTGTTATATCTACTGGTTGACTAGTAGCAGGTTTTCTTATATTCTACATTTATTTAAGGGAAATCTAAACCTACTTCCTGTGTTGATAAATTGGCCCACCACGCCTAGTTGTTGAGGTGAATTACTCTTCACCTTCTTTCTCAATCATGCAATTATCTTTATTGAGTTAATGCATGTAAAATGCTAGAACATGGTGCCATGCACATCGTGAGTTCTCAGTAAAGTTGGCTGCTCTCATTATTAACATCTTTATCTTTTTAAAGAGAATGATCATTAAAATTAACAATATTCTTTAAATATCTTATTCTACTAAGATAACAACTAGATGCTTTCTTTCTTCGCCAGAGAACATAATGAGAAGAGTGATTTGAGGGTTTCTGTCTCTAACACTTAAGAGAGATGCAAAGAAAAATTTCTACAGATTTTTAAGGATTATAAAAATAAATAGAATTGTTCTCAAAGGCAATAAGATTAACTACGTAAAATCAAATCCCTTCTGATCCTATGGCTGCTTCTAGTATTCGGTAAATATAATCTTGTAATCTACCCTAAGAAAGTATTCTGAAACACAAAAAATGTTCTGAGCATAAAGATATCCAAAATATATTTCTATTTATACATGTTTAAAAATTAGAATTATCTTATGCAGTTATTCAAATGATACTTAAAGACTCAAACAAAATGGGAAAATGCCTGTTATAATGTCAAAAGAAAAAGATGGTGTAATAAACTATATAGAGTGTTAGCTTAAATACTGGAATAGTACATAGAAAAAAAGACTGAAAGGAAATTCACCAAAATATTGACTGTGATTTGTTTAGAGTGATCTTTTTCTATATATTTTCCTGTATTTAAATTCTCTACAATGACTATGAATTGCTTGAATAATCAAGGAAATAGAAAAAAATCAATGGGCTAGTACTAGCTGCATGACTTAAGTCGCTCAAATCAGTTGAAATAGAGTATGTGAAAGTATGTTGTAAACTAAATACTAAAGTAGTAAGGTAAATTATTGTTATTATCAATAACTGAAGGGTAATATAATTCATCTTTTGAACTCTCATATGGAGAGCTCTCTTTTCAGTCAATTTCATCTAATTTATTTTTATCAACACAAATTGGGTTCCAAAACACTTGGAAAATCTCCCTGAGGATAATAAAAATGGTATTACCTGTTTAGTTATTGCTTTAAACTATTACAGTGATGATAATAAACAAAACCCTTTAACCTGGTTTTACCTCCTGTTCTTACACTCAGGCAGCAGCATTATCCCCCTAAAAAGAAAAGCTAAAACTATTAAGATTTAAAATATAATTTTACAACAGCTTTCTCTGAAATATGAGTTAGTTAAATCATGGGCAAAGAAAATACCAAAATTTACACGAAGAAATATATGCCTATTAAGCAACACATTAACCGCAAGTGATTTCATATGTAGATTACCTATAATTTGAATGCAATTTTCTAAATTTTTTTAATGTGAGTAGTTCCAGAAGTTCTTTGGTGTTTAATAACATGTGCTATTATTAAGACAGTTGTTAAAGTGCAGATGTTTTGTTCACTGCCTGATCCATTAAGATACTGCCTAAGAGAATGTTATTACTTAACATTGAAGGTAACTATTTCTGGATCTCCTGGCTTCCTTCCTTCTCAACACCAATTATATGTCAGATACTTTGGTAGGTAATGGAGATGCAGCTGTGAACAAGCCAGATACAGACCCATCCTTGGGTTGCATGGAGCCTAGTCACACAATATTTGAGTGCCTGGTATGAATCCAGTCCTATCCTGAGAATTTGAGGGTTCCCAATGGAAGGATACTCCATATACCTGAAGAGTTCTTGAGTTCTTATCCTCTTGAATGTTATGTTCTTGACCACTGCTTAACAGTTTATATTGACCACCTACCTGGCTTTCTAAGGAGAGGAACTGAGAACAACCAGAGTCAGTCAGCTTCTTTCCATCTAAGACTAGGAACCCATCTAAACTGAGGAAAATCCAGGTGTCAGAAAATTGGTTTAAAATACAAGATACTAATTCTGCCATGGAGTTTAGAACAGTGATGTATTCAATCATATCAGTTTTGAATAAGCTAATGCTATTCTGTCATATTTTCTTATAGTCGTTTCAAATATGCAGACACATGGGATATGTAAATTTGACTAGACGACAAGCAGCATAAATGAACATGATAGTAGCTAAATCAGTAGAGGCTGTTCTTTAATTTGTGCAGATTTAATGTCCTCTGAAAGGGTCTCCTATTTATTCAAAAAAAGATTTTACAGGATTTATAGTATGGGATTTCCAAAATCTCACAATGGAAAAGTAAATATTTAATATTAATTTTATAACATCTTGCATTCAACATTTGTAAAGTTTTATGAAACTTTAAGATAGGAGTCTATCATAAGAGGACACTTCTGTGGACATTCTGATACAAATAAAACAATTCTAAAACACGTTTATTGATGGTATAACTACTTCAGAAGTCATGTTGGAATGCAATTTTAGAATAGTCAGTTTAGAATAAAGTAATTAATTTTTATGGGTTAAGAACATAAGGGAAATACCAACTCAACACCAAATCAAGTTGTTTGGGGGACAGAGGGCTTGCCTTTAGCGAAATGAGAAACTCTACTTTGTGTTCATTAAACCTCTATCTCTCTGCCTCACCAATCCTCACCTTCAGTCACCACCCTACCTCTATGTGTTTCCCTGATCCTTTTCCTGTACTATAGAGAATTTTGTTAAAATAGTATTCTTGGAGAAAGTCATACCACTACGTGTACCCCTGGCCCACTGCAAAATCAATCTGTCCTACTCCAACTGGGTTCTCATTGCTGCTTGACAGTCTTTATATTGATCTCCCATTTATTCCCCAGCACACTTCCCTTATAGCAGGTGCTTCAGATCTCTCTGCTCACACATCTAATTCACTACTTACCCTTTCCATTATCACCAGATAATAACCATCCTACTTTACAGAGAAATTCACAGATAACTGGTTGTGCCTTCTCATTTTTCCTTATTTCTACCTTAAAGCAGGAAAATTTTATTGAGTATCAACCATGTGCCAGGCACAGTGCTTGGGCAATGGTATGCCAAAAATGATGTAGCTGGCGGATCTTTGTATGCACCATGCCCAGCACAGTTCCTGGCACACAGTAGGTGCTCAATAAATGTTGAAATGAATGTATGCACTGATGAAAAGATAGGTCTAAAGGCTAAGATACTTTAGAAGGTATTTCCTAAAGAAAATACCATTCAAGAAGAGGGGGAAAGTACGGAATAGATATTATGACCTTAGATATTCTTTCTTAGTAAAGAAGGATGATTCCTATCTCAAAGGAAGAGGTGTTTTTTATTTCCAAGTCTAAATTCCTCACACCATTGCTTTCTGCTTCCTCTGTGAACTTGATTCGACTCTCTCAGAGGAAGACAACTTCACTATACCTAAACACACCTCTCCCTGCCGAAACCTTCATCACCATCATTAACAAAGACTAAATTCTGACTCTGCTGACTACAAACATCCTATTTTCATACTTAATGAAGTGGTCTGAAATTACTACAGTATACTCATTTCCTTGCCACCCATATTGCTCTCTTGCATTCATTTTGTCTGTTTTACTACTTTTATCTATACCAACTGAAATCTCACCTACTTTTCAAGACTCAGCTTAAGACTCACCTCTCCCATCAAACCTTCTCTGGCCCCTGTAACTGGTAGCTTCTTTGAGCAAGCCAGCATTGTCTGTGCTGATCCTATGACATATATCCTAACCTGCCCCCCATTTCTGTGCAATGCCATGGGTTTCATTTCCCTAACACAGTCTGGGTTCAATAAATATTGGTTGAATGAGCATTGATAAATAGAATACCTTAAAAGGGAGATGGCAAAAGAAAAAAAATGGTTAAAGTTGTCTTTTTACAGAAGAAACTTTTTCTATAATCATTTTAATAAACAATTCATTTCAAATGCTGTTTCTATTCATGTCTTGCTACTCAAGTGAATGAAATGATCAGCAATTTGGCTAGCTTCAATATTTAGCTAGCAGGATATTGTTAGAAATGGTGATGGTGATATAGCCTTAGATCCCTTCCTCTACTATGGGAGGAAAGTAATGCCTTAATATCATATGTGTTACTAAAGTCTCGATTTCTCCAATGAAACATCAAAGGAATTGCAAACCACCTCTGAAAGACTGGTTTCTAAGCCAATTCCAAGGCAGATAACTTAGACTACAAATGGGGATTTCTGGTTTGCTTTTAAATGGTTCTGATATTTTTCATTTTGCATGTTTTTCAGCTGGTACTGGTTATCACTGTACTTTATCAAATAGCATCCCCATTTCAACTGAGAATGAAGAAGTTTTTAGATAAAGAATTTGTAAAAGTCAGGTATATAATAAAGTCATGGATGGTTCTTGGAACGGGCTAAAATGAAATGCTGCATCTAAGTGCAACATCTTAGCCATATAAGATCATTATCATAAAGTAATCATCATGATTAAAAAAAACTCTAATTGAATCATTCTTTCCAAAAGATCGGAATTCTAAGAATACTTCTCAGAGGCTCTCAAACTTAATATGGAGCAGGAAATATTGCAATGAGTCCTCGAGAGTGAGAAATAAAACACAGTTGTGCTCTTCTTTCATTATACTTTTTAATCATTTCATTATTCATAACTATACAGTCCTTATGTGTGGTGAAGAATGTATCATAGGGGAATGTATCTGTCAGCATACTGGTATATAAAAAAGAATAAAAGTGAAAACAAAATAAGCAGACTTGGGCTTCCCTGGTGGCGCAGTGCTTGAGAGTCCACCTGCCAATGCAGGGGACACGGGTTCGAGCCCTGGTCTGGGAAGGTCCCACATGCCGCGGAGCAACTAGGCCCGTGTGTCACGTCTACTGAGCCTGTGCTCTAGAGCCCGCGTGCCCCAACTACTGAAGCCCACGCACCTGGAGCCTGTGCTCCGCAGCAAGAGAAGCCACCGCAATGATAAGCCCGCACACTGCAACAAAGAGTAGCCCCCACTCATCGCAACTAAAGAAAGACCACACGCAGCAATTAGGACCCAACACAACCAAAAATAAATAAATAAATAAATAAAATTAAAAAAAAAATAATAAGCAGACTTAGTAGGTTCTCATATTTCATATTTGAAACTTTATATATTTCCTTTTTGAAACAAATATAAGAAAACAATAAATATTTTAAAATGTGTATTTATGCCATAACTAGGTGAAAGCAACTCTTAAGTAGATTAGTAAAGCCAGATCTGTGATTTCTTATTTTGACTCCCTGGACAGGACCAACAGCAAAATAATGCCAAAATATGCATATCATTTTGCAGCTGGACCTACAAGGACACAAATGATATTTTAATATTCAATCAGAAATATTACATACATAAACATTATAGAAATCTACCACTAAACTTTGTGGTGATTAAAATTTTAGTGGAGTCTGTGATCGCTACAAAATTTCAAACAATGTGCAGAGTTTGAAGGTGAAATGGATGCCAAAGAGGAGAAAGGAAAGAAACTGTAAACATCTCAACAACAAGATGTTTGAAGGATCTATTGAGCTTGATTCTTCACCCATCAGTTTAAGACATGAAATAACTAATCTTACATACTTCTGGTTCCTATTTGAAGATGCTTTAATTTAGCCACTCATTCTGTTCTTTCAGTCTTCTTCTTATAACTTGACATTCTGAGCCCCATCTTGATCTTAGTAAGCTATTATACCAGGCAGCATAGGATAGGCTATGCTGCAGTAATAAAACTTAGTTGGTTAAAACAAGTGTGTTTATGTCTCTTGTTACATGTACAGCATGAGCTCGCTGGGGACTCTGCTGTATATTATCCTCATTTAGGGACCTTGGCTGAGCAAAGGGCTCCACCTCCATTCTTCCACAATTACTGCAGAAAAGAAAAAGTAAAATGGCAAATAGCACAAACTATTAAAGCTTCTCCTTAGAAGTGATATTTGTCACTTCTGATCACATTTGTTGACTAAAGCAAATCATATGGTCATGCTAACCTCAAATGGGGTCATGGGTAATCCTCTCACGTGCCCAGTAGGAGAAAAGCCAAAAATATTTAGTGCACAGCTACTGAGAAAAGATTGGAGATGGTAACTCTTCTAACTCATTCTCTGTTCAAGCCAGATTGGAGTGTGGATTCCTTTTCTAGTTGTAGAAGTAGAAAGATATCAATGGATGATAACTCTTCCAGGACCAAATGTGAGAGAATATTATATGGAGCATTAGGATAAACTGTTTTACTCTTCATTCATTTGTCTATGGATTCATGGTCTTCTTTTGCCCCCAAGGAGGCTATCATTTGGTAGAAAAAGGAAAAAATTATAGGTTTAGGCTCCATGAAACAACTCGAGGATGAGGCAAACTATCATATCATTCAAGTGAATGGTGATAGTCCACATAATAAATTAATAGGGGCAGATGAAATTAACTTAAAAATCAGTGTTGAGTGCAGTGAGTTAAGAAAATTTCTTTGGAGAATGTCTAACATTAGATGGACATACAATGTTAGGTTTAGATTGACAGAAAGAAGGAAAGAGGGTATGTCTAGTAAGAAACAGAGCAACTAAGAGGCCAGATATGGGAATGAGCAAGGAAGAAGGAGAGGTGAGATTTGCTCAGCTGGAGTGAAGGGTGAGATTAGGGGTTGAAGAAGCAGTTAGGATCAGTCTTCTATGAACTTGAACACCAAGCTAAAACATTTATATTTGACCTGATGGGCAGCAGTGAGAAACTGTGGCTTCAACCGAAGAATAAAAGAGTGCTTTATGTTGTTGGAATTTTTAGGATACAGCTAAAGAAGAAATTCCTAAGAGGTTATGTTTTGTCACAAAGAAATCTTGAGAAAGCTGATAATCGACAGAGTTCCTCTTAGACCTTAAGGAATTTCCATCTGGTTGGGGAGATAGACTGTGCCTATGCGGTAAAAGTAGTCTTTGGTTAAATTTTTCAAGTATAAATTTGGTCACTGATGGAAACTCTTTCCCTAAGTAATACAATAAATAAAACTCTAATTCAACTATCCAAAAAACTTTTGGTGTTTCTACCTGGAGACAAGAGGTTGATTTAACTTACATTACAATGATTAAACACATACATACATATATAATAAAATAAAAATATGTATATATACTACCGAATAAAAGAGAATATTGTGTTTTCAAATCATGAATAAATAAAAATGTATTGTGTTCTATTAGTTAAAAACATGAATCAGGGTTTCATAGGAAAAGCATGGTCTTTAGAAAGAGACAGATTTGTGTTCAAATTCAAGCTCTACAACTTTTAGAGAAGTACAGAAGGTAAACTATTGTATTTGCAGCCTCAGTTTCCTCACCTGTAAAATGGTGAAGATTATTGTAGAGAGAGTTGTTATGAAAATTAAACAATAATAAAACATATATAATGCCCCTAGCACATTATAGGCATGATAGCAATAATGGCAATGATTACATATAAGCAATTACTAAATACTGAACTGAATTAAATTTAAGGAAAGTTTCCTGTCTTTACATTGTAAGGATTATAAAATTAATAAATCAATACATTAACTATTAACTAAAGTCAACCTCATAATTTTATTTTTATTCTAGAAATAAAAAGAAGAAATAAAGAAGAAAATAAATTTTAATTCAGAGAATGCAGTGTTATATTTCTAAAGTGTTCATTATCCTTGGTTGGTTTTATTCCACTTAGCAGATGTTCTCTCTTCCTACCTTAAGGGCAGAAACTTTCAACAATGACTACTTCCCTAAACTAGGGTGAGCAATGCACTCTATTTTACAGATGAGGAAGCTATACAAAATGAAGTAGCACTCAAGAAGTTAGTTGAAAAATTAGTACTTTAACTCAAGGCATTTTCTTTATAGATCCTGTTGTTTCCCAGTAGTTTTATAGTACCTGGCCTTTTGGCTGAAAAGTTATGGCTATGAGTGTGTCAATCTTCAAATTGTATCCCAAGGACCTTATTTAGTCAATCTTAGGTCCCTGAGGATTTAATTACTTTGCCAAATTGTGTTCCTGGTTCTTTCCTCATATCTGCTCCATACTTTGAGTATAGGAGATCTGAGAGTATGAAAATAAGTAAAATGAAATGAGAAAATAAAATAGAAATTCATAGTTAACAACTTTAATGTAGTAATCATAAAATTTTAATTTGAAAATGTCTTACTAAATTTTAACTTAATTTTTAAATGTCCTATATATATGTTAATGGGGCTATTGGAACACTGAGGTCTGATACTTCCTCTGACTGGGTAGATCAGCAGAGTGTGAAATTAATGTTCTTAGTCTAAGCAATTATGAAGAAATGAACAATGGTAATCATTCTCCTGAAGTATTTATCTTAGTGGTTTCTCAGGAGATGGTCTAGAGTTTCTGCTTTACTGGAGAATCATCACCCAATAACAATTTTCACATTATTGATCACAAATCTTGAAATGGAATGTGTGTGTGTGTGTGTGTGTGTGTGTGTGTGTGTGTAGAAAAAATCTGCTTACAGTGACAAAGTAAATTCTTTGTGACTCGGTTGTACCAGGTAAGTATTTCAATGTTAAAGTGTGAAGGGGTTTTCGCACAAATATATATGATAAGCCACTGATGCAAAAAGACCTTTGTAATTAGACATGAGTGCTGCTATGCCATACAAACAAAAAAATCTACTTCTCCCCCGAAAAACAAATCAAGAGGAAAGGAAAGGGAACAAACACCACAGCTTAAATGACAGGTTTTGTAAATGTTCTGCTGTTTTATATTTTTCAGTTGAAACTACAGTTTCCTTTTTCTTCTTTCTACTTTTATTACACAGCCCAGAAGATGGACATTTGGCAAGCCATAATAGACTGCTCCTTTCCCAGGTATCTCCTGCTTGTTTCCTTTATCTATGAATAGGAAATGGCTTAAAGGCACCTGTGTGATGAAGGTCCCAGGGGCAGCTGCCTGACTAGTGAATGCCTGATTCTGTGTTAACATGCTTTGTCAGATATTGGCAGAATCTGTTCTCTTCTTTTGCCTTTTCAGCCAGGGTACCATTGACAGCCTGGCTACCCATTTATAGAAATGTTGTCCATCAAACTGTGAGGAAGGACAATAGTGTTTTTCTGTGGCCAGTGACTGTGGGAAACTTTTCTTTGGCTATTCAGGCAATTTTTGTCGCTTGCTCTGAAGAGGAGAGACTGATGAGTGCAAAAAGTACAATTAAGCAAAGCCAGACTTCAATTGAAGGCTCTAGTGTAGTCTGCTGTTCTCGTTTTTTTCTTTTTCTTTTTTTTTTTTTTTTAGAGGGGGAGAAAACCCTATGGGTTTTCACGTTGCTGTGTGGCATTCAGCAGGGGGCTATTACAATCCTAAATTTTTTTTTCTAGACCACCTAATTCTAAGTTAAAATTAAATGTAATGAGAGCCACTTGGAGTTCTGAATATTTTAAAGCATAATTCCCACAGAAGGGATTCGACCTAAACTGCAGTGAGCATCAGTTGGCTAATTATAGCTGCATTTTATATTACAGCAGGTGTCAGATGCAGTCATCTCAATAAAGTCCACATAATACTCTGGGAAAGAACAAAGACTTTTCTTTGAATGTGGGTACTAATTTCTGCTAGGTGTCATATGAGCCTTGATACTTCTTGGCATTAATAAGAGCACTGCAGCACTCAGAAATGCTCTTTGCTTGGGATGAATTGATATTGTAAAGCACTTACCAGTCAGACTTGGCAGATGTCAGTAGTTAATACTTATGTTGCAGAGGTCGGAATATAATGCAAAGAGTCTTATGTAAATACTCTCAGATGATGGGCTGGTTTTGAGAAAGCGCCAGAGCACCGCACCAACTCACTTAATGAAAGTTAAATAGATAGCAGTGGGGTATCTGCATTTACTTTGGCTCCTGCTTTATTGCAAGTCCTCCAGAAGTGAAGGGCAGATGGTAAGGCAGTAAACTAGGTGAACAAAATACACTGGGCTTGGATAAGGACTTGTTATGTTCACAGTACTTTCCTTGAATTCATGTGGGTGATTCAAATTACTGAAGTGATAGAGAGGGCAAGAGCATGCCTGAGGATAAGGACTCCTGTACATATCCAACAGATAAAAAATAATTTTAATTTAGAAAATATGTCCACCTTTGAAATATAATTGGACAATAGGATAGGCCAAAGGGATGTCACTTTAAAATCATGACAATTGTCCTGCACTTTTCCATTCTTCTAGGAGATTTAGAGTTCATCCAACCTTTTGTTGTCATATTGGATCAGAGCAAATGAGATCAAAATGGAGGACCTATTAAAATCTTATTATGAAATACCAAGTAGAATATGACAAATGTGAACTCTTTACATGCATTCCACTCCGGAATCGACAGTGTTTACTTTAAATCTAATTCAGAGCTAACAAAGCAAAAGCAGTGTCCTTAATTATAATCCCCCAAATCAGCTCTGGGTTCTCATTTTGGCATGTTACGGTTTATGTACATCTCATAGCAAACCCTGTAGGGTGCTGTCGGCAATTAGGCAGGACTTCAGGGAGTTTAACATTCATTCAACATTGATTCAATCAAAAATTGAGCACTGGTGTGAGCAAAGCACTGTTAAGCCCAGCATTGAAATCTACAATGGGAAAGAGGACACAGAGTCTGTCCCCAGAGTGTTGACCATCTACTCACAGAAACAACATCTCTCCAGGCTCTTTTGAAGATTTCTGCTAATTTCTGTTTAGATCAGATATGTCCATGGATTTTGATACAGTCCAGGACAAAATTGTGAAGTAGTGTGAAAAGTCACACAGAAATCACTAAAAGGAACACAAGTAATCTGCTAATGACAATTGTTTTCTTATAGTACTCAATAAAGTCTCAATTAATTTCTTTTTTTTCTTACAATAAATGTAGTGGTTTTTTATTACAGAAAATTTAGGAAACACATATAAGATACAAAAAAGAAAAGAATCCACAATTCCACTGCCTCCTAGACAACATTATTAATATTTTGGTGTGTATAAAGTTTATTCTTCATTCTTCATTTATATACATGTAAAATGTATATGTCCATTTTAAATTACGGGATTATACTATTTGGTAGATATCTTTTAAAGCAAACCTTATGATATATTTAGAATATCTTTTTGTATTATAATATATTCTTCCAAAACATAATTTTTACTGATTATATAATAGTCTAGTACATGGATATGCCATACTTTATTTTTAAATTTTCTATTATTGTACCTTTAGCTTATTTCCAATTTTTTGCTGGTATAAACCATGCTCTAATGAACACTCTTATAGCCGGATTTTTTTTCTAAATCCATGATAATTTGCTTACTCCTGGTAGTGGAAATGCTGGATCAAGTGCAGCTTTAATTAAAGATATAGATTTTAAGACACTTGTCATAAAAATGAAAAATATATTTCATAGGAAATTCTTTATTGCTTTCCATCTAGGTATGAGATTTTAATTGAGAGAATTTAAAGTAAAAAAAAAGCAAGAGCTTAGTTTAAAACACTAAACTGTGAATAAAACAAGATATTTCCACCTAACTAGGAAATTGATCAGCTATTATCTGATTAAGAAACAGGTAGCCATGGGTAGCTTCTGTAAGCCATGAGATTTTCAGTATACACAGGATCTATGCAATGAACTACAAATACGCAGCGCCTGGCAGCACAGTGTGAATAGCCAAGGTACTGGGGCCATTACTTAAACTTTTATGTGGAAAGAGGTCTGCTATATATTTAAACATTATATATACATAGAAAGTGAGTTTTGGTGCACACTGAAATATTATGTATATATACATTAATTGGTAGTGTGGCTATGATATCATGAATTTAAATAAGGAGTTAAAAGGCCATTACTCTTGCACTGCTTCCAATTTAAGCCATCCAATTTTAATTGGCCTTCACAGTGGCTTAGAAATCTTTTGGTACATCAATGTTTACCATGCTTCACATAATGATTATTCCAAGCCTTCATTCTCCCCCAGGCTAATCCAAGAAAACTCAGAAGAACCAGAGAAAGACTAAAGGCACTAAATTGTATGTTTTGCATTGATAGCAAAATAATGTATATTTTACTTTAATAGAAAATTAGGGACAGTTAGTGATCTTGGAAACACTGTTAGGCTTTAACTGTTTTCCAAGTAGAGTACTGTAACTGTAATCATTGAACCTAAAGAAGTGAGAGAAGTTAGACGATCATATTAATCCTTCATCTAATCCTCACTGAGAGCTGAGAGTATTCCTGCTTTGGAATATTTTGTTAAGTGTCTATGTCCTACCTTAGTGGTGCATTCCGTAATTTAATAGTCTCTTAAGTCCCTTAAGTGTTTTCACATGGTAGACACAATTGGTATAGTTGCCTAATATTTGGCATTGCTACAGCAGTCTGTCTGGGCTACCTGTCCACCTGCTTTGGGGGGACCAGTTCTCTTCCACTCCTAGACATTAGTGGATTTTAATAGCTGGGTGTAGTCATGGAAAGAGTAACTGTGGGCATACCCTGAGATACGCTCCCTAAGGAGTAGCATCAGAGGCTTCACACTGTCAGGGAATATAAAGTTTACTAAAATAATCCAGCCAGTCCAAATAAACAAGCAAATAACAATAACAGACTCCAGAGAGGGAGACCATTACCTGTATTATGTAATCCTCCTTCCCAGACATCATGATTGATTCAGGGGAAAATACCCAAGCAGGACCCCAGAAAGCCATCCCTTGTATGTTTTATAATGGGAGATATTGGATAAGATTTCTCTCCTCTCTGTGAAGATTTGAAGATGTGACCTTAGGCTGCTGGCAGCCATGCCCCCTATCCTACACAGAAACTGCCTGCAATGGGAGAGAACAAAGCCAACATGGAAGAGAGAAAGAGAACAAGAGGCAAAGAGTAAGGGGTAAGATCAAGAGAGAGAATGCATATGAGAAACAGCTGGGCAGACAGACTGACTCACCTGATTCTAGGTATTCTGAAGGCCAGCTTTAGTGCCTCTCCTCTTGTGGTATAGTTATATAAGCACTTAACGTCTCCTTTTTTTTTCTTTTACATGAACTAGTTAGAATTGGGGTTCTATTACTTTTGTAACAGAGCAGGACCCTATGGGGCCTTCCCAGGGCAGAAACACCCTCCCCATGTCCTCTGCCTGCCTCCTGTCTGTAGAAAAACTTTAGCTAAAGAATAAATTTAATCAGAGAAGTGAGAAAATGCAGAAGCAAAGAAAAGCAGTCAAACAAGACAAAATAATAATAGTTTAGCCATTAAACAAAATCAAGGACCTTTAGTTCCTCCTCAGGGGTATTCTGAGGCATATCTGTTGAGCAGTTTTGCAGATACTGAAACCCTCACAAGGTGGAAGAGTTTAACTACATGATGACCAGATTGTAGCTATGACCTAAGCTGCTCCATCTTACACAATTCCAAGAACTGTCCTCAAAGACATAGGAACACACCAAGCCTGGAAATGAAGATTAATTGTACTAAAAAAAATCAAGATGACACTGATCAGACCACTGCATGACCAATTTCAAGATGACTGTCAGAGCTGACTGTGCCATTCTACATGTGGCCCCCTCCATCTGCCTATATGTCCCTAAAAGCTCTGGTCTGCTGGCCGGCAGTGGGGAGTTGGCTTTTGGACATGAGTCTGCCTTCTCCCCAGGTTCCCGGCCTCCTGAATAAAACCACCTTTCCTTTCCTACCAACACTTCTCTCTTGAGTATCGGCTTTCCAGCGGCAAGCAGCTTAACCTAAGTCCATAACACTTTGATACCGAGTCCTCGCTAATACACATTCTAAATTTGTTTCTTACTTGTGTACCCTCAGTAAAATCTCTAGAGTTTACAATGAAAAATTAGAAGTGGATTCCTCTCCCCAGAACTCTTAGTAAGGAACTGAAGAGAAATATTGACAAAAAGTTTACACTTGACAGTCCACAAAACCTTCTAGTTTTTGTTTTAGTCACTATGTAGTCCTCATTTAAATTTTAGTTCTCAGATTAATTCATCCTGTTATTCATTCTATAATCATTTATTGATGTTTTTCTATGTGCACAAGGTAGTCATAAGTACTGTAGCTCCCCTACCTTGAAGAAGCTTCCAACTTGGTAATAATCATGATAGCAAATACTTACATAACTGGGAATTGTTCTAAGGGGTTGACACATTTAATCCATACCATAACCCTATGAAACAGAAGTTATTATTGCCTCGGTTTTATGGATAAGGAGGCTGAATCACAGAGGCTATGAGTAGCTTGTCCACTGTCTCACAGCTACTAAGTGATAGAGCTGGGGTTTGAACCTGAGCTGTGCAGCCTGAGCCCAAGCTCTTAATCTCTACTCTGCCACCTCTTCTAGTAGTAAAGACTAAAACTTTATAACAAGAAGTCTTTACATAAGAAAGTAAGGTCGAGTCATCCAGTCATATTCTTTATATAGTAAGTTTCAGCTGCAGCAGATCTTAATTGTGCTGGTATAAAATGAATGTATAAGTTAAAGTGTTTACATATGCAGAAACATCCATAACATGTAGATAAACAGCTTTATTTACATGTTTAGCAATTAAAGCTTCTCCTTATGAACACAAGCTTCTCTAGTGTTTTCTAACATTTAACCACTTTTCTTCTGATTCCAAAAAGGATGCATTTATTTTAAATATATAGAAAATACAGAAAATCTTAAAAATCACCCAGAATTTCACCACCAATATATACCCAATGATAACATTTATTATTTAGTTCATGGTATAATCTTATAATTTTTATTTCTGTTAGGTAGGACAGTAATACTAGTGAGTGCTATTTCCCTATTTCACCAAGTATGAGAATGTTGGTTCTAATACAGATCATGAAGTTTCTATTCCAAGTTGGCTTTAAAGGGATGCTTTTCAGTATACGTTTTTTTGATAATTTGCATTGAGATTGGTTGATGTAACACCCAGCTGCATTAACATAATTCCTAGAAATTAAGAGTGTGCACTAACTGTACATTTCACAGCTATTATACCTCATTTAATTCAGTGCATGTTGCCCATAAGCAAGGCAAAGAGGCCACTCCTTATTTGAGAAGCACCAAATTTCTTTGAGAAATAATTCCCTCTACCTCTTGTTAGAAATATTACTTTTTTAAAAGCCTGAAGGCATTTGATTTTTAAGATTTCATTATTAAAATGTGAGTGTTACAGAATCTTAATAATCCTAACTAGTGTCAACAAATGTCTTTTTAACATGTTAACTGGAATTAGTTGAGTTAGTGCTCTGGAAAGGAAACCAGTATTTGGCAGTGAGAAGAATGGAAATTTAATCTAACAGTCAAGTGGCTTGGGTTCAAATTCAGCCTCTACTATCCTGATTGCATTCAACTTCTCTACCTAGTTTCCATGTCTAGAGAGTAGGAAGCATTGTTACTAGTTAGTAATTATTATTACTATTTTTGATCATAGATCTACATTAGATGATTTAACACAGGTAAGGTGCCAAGAATATTATTTTAACAAAATTTTTTAGTGCAGGACACTTAAGGTGCTGAGGATTCAGCAGTGAACAAAGATTTTTTTTTAAAGTCGCTGATCAAAAAAATAATGCAAAAGGTGGATAAGTTTGGGGGTGGAGAAGTCAGTGTTAAATAGGGTGTGAAAGAAAGCCTTGCTAAAAAGATGATTCTTGAGCAATCATCTGAATGAGGAGAGGGAGTAAACCATGCAAATATCTGGGGAAAGGGAGTTCTTTCTAGGCAGAGGGAACAGATAGTACAAAGGTCCTGGGAAAAGTTGCAATTATGGATAATGTAAAAGAACTCTGATATGTAGAAACTCAGAAATGTATATGGGCTATGGGTCATGCTTATACAAAAACAATGCAGCTAAGCAGTTAAGAAGTTAAAATTTTAGTTTAAAATTTTGTGAGATTAATTTCTGGCGTGACAACATGAGAAGCTCTGTTGACTTGCTCCCCAGTAAAATGGTCAACACTGGTCAAAATTATTATTTAAAACTGGTCAAAATTACAAACAACAAAGAAACAAACAAAAATAGACCATTCAAAGCCTCTGGAAATGGTCTTAAGGGCAAATGGCAAATGAAGAAATCATCTATTCAAGAAAATCTAGGTTAAAAAAAATTAGATAAGAAAGACAAGTCTGCAGTATTTGAAGGAGACCACACCCTTCCTCTCTCCTCCCAAATCAGTGAGGCAAAGACTCCACTCCAGCCCAGAGGACAGGGCTTCCTCTCCCCCCAGCTCCCAGATGGAGGACTTTCTTCCTGGGACTAGCAGGACTTCAGCATTTTTCACTCTGCCCCTAACTGCCTGTTGCTGAGGCTAAGTCCTGAGTCTGTGCAGTCAAGAGGTGAGGGATCCCTTCTGCCCAAACCGCAGCTGTGGAACACAGACTCTACCTTCAGAGTGGCACGCTGGAAATACTAGGGTCCTCATAACTCTTCCCCCAGTTCCTGAGGTGATGGTTCCATACCAGAAGAAGCAAGTTAAGAGGACCTCATTGTCCCTATGCCCAGGTCCAGAGCCCTGGCTCAGAGAGTTTGCCTCAGGGGGTGGAGGGGGAAAGGCAGGCCATGAAGCAGATAGCTCCTAATCTCTTCCCAAAGGAACAGAATTCATTTGCCACAGAAAGTGGAAAAGTTAAGCCTAAGGGTGCTCTTAGGAATAGTAGAGGGGTAATGGAAGGCAATTGCGAGGAGATCTGATTTATGAATCTAATGAAGATACAGCCAAGACTGAGGCTGGCTAGTGTGCAGGGGAGAAAGGAGAATAAAACAGCTGGAAGGAGCCCTCCTGGAGTCAGAACAAATATCAAACACTGACATCAGAAACTACTCCTTCAAAGGAGCCACAATTTGATTGTATTCATTTGTACAGGAATTAATTCCCCAGGGCATTGTTGAAAACAATAGAGTAATCAGCCAGCAATTAGTGAAGTATAACAGCTGGGTGTACTCAGAGAAAGAGGGGCTGTGAGCATCCCCAAAGTTGTACTTCCTTGAGAAGCAACATCAGCAGCTTAACACCGTGGGATAAAAACAGATTTCACTAAAATAATCAGCCTACCAATAAACAAAGAAATAAGCAAATAACAAGCCCACTGGGTGGGGGAAGGGGGACGAACAGTACCCAGAGTTGCTGCAATATGTTATCTAAAATTTACAGTTTCCAACAAAAAATTGTGAGGCAGGCAGAGATACAGGAAAATATAACTCATACACCAGGAAAAAGAAGCAGGAGCCATAAACCATGTGTAAAAGTGACTAGATATCAGACTTAATAGAAAAATATTTCAAAGTAGCCATTACATATACGTTCACAGAACTAAAGGAAAGAATGACTAAAGAAGTAAAGGAAGGTATGATGACAGTGCTTATTGCTATTTCATATTTGATACCAAATATTTCATATTTGATACCAATATGGTATCAAATATGAAATAGCAATAAGCGAAATTATAAAAGAACCAAATGGAAATTCTGAAGTTGAAAACTAAAATAAATGAAATAAAATATTCACTAAAGGGGCTGTAAAGAATTGAATTGGCAGAAGTAAGAATTAGTGACCTTGAGGATAGACTGATAGAGATTATGGAAGCTGAAGAACAGAGAGAAAAATGCATGAAGAGAAATGAATAGAACCTCCAAGATGTGGGACACCATTAGATGTGCCAACATACAAGTAATGGGATTATCAGAACGAGAGGAGAGAAAAGAGAAGAAAAAAATTCAAAAAATAATGACCGAAAACTTCCCAAATTTATTGGAAAACAATAACCTACACATCCAGGAAGCTCAACAAACTCCAAGTAGGATAAACTCAAAGAGACCCACAGATACAGTACAGTAAAAATGCTTAAAGTCAAAGACAAGGAGAAAAATCTTGAAAGCAGCAAGATAAAAGAGACGAGTCAGTTATAAGGGAACATCAATAATATTATTCCTAACTTCTCAGCAGAAACAAAGGAGGCCAGAAGCAAGTGAGATAAATAGGTAAAGTACTAAAAGATTAAAAATATATATATATATTAACCAAGATGCCTATATCTAGCAATGCTACCTTTCAAAAATGAAGGTAAAATAAAGACTTTCTCAAATAAAAACTGAGAGAATTTGCTGCCAGCAGACCCACCTTACAAGAAATACTAAAGGAAGTTCTTCAGGTTGAGAGCAAGTGACCCCAGACAGTTATTTGAATCCACACAGAGAGCATTGGTAAAGGACTCCTTGGAGTAATGGCTGATTTCAGCATTTGTGCCAAAGAAAGTACATGAGTCTTGATATCTTATTGTGTCAGAAAGGAAGAAAGTGCTCAAAGAATGATGGAGACATATTAAAAGAACACACAAGCCAACTTGAAGGAACTTCCACTGGATAAATCTGGGGCAATTTGAGTACCAGAACAAATAATTTTAGTAATTATTTATAACATATTGAATTAAATAGTAAACCATGAGTCCATAGTGATTAAATAACTAAATTATTAAATTTAGTTATTAAATAAGTTGATTGAAAGTGAGATGAGGAATGGGATATTTACATAGTTTTAAAGCATCTCTCTACAAAACACTTATTAATTCCACAACGGAAAAGAGTAACTTTACAGTGAAGAAGCCCTGGCAGATATTACTTAATTCAAGTGATCAATGTGAATATCAATAATAGGGCAAACAGAAATCATGAGACACCAAGCAATGTGAAGAGTTCAACATCTCTATTATTCTGGAAGAAGATTCCTTACCTGATCATGATTGAATCATAAGGGAACATAGGACAAATCCAAACTGAGGAATATTTTATAAAAACCCAACCTGAGGAATATTCCATAAAGTAATTTTCAAAAGTGTCAAGGTCATTGTCATGGACACAACCTAAGGTGACCCCCCCCTCCATGATCCCCCTCCTTTGGTGTTCACACTTTTGTGTAATCTCCTCCCTTTCAGTTTGAAAGGGCTATGACTTGCTTTTAACCAATAGGATATGGCAAAGGTAATGGATGTCACTCCACAATTACATATGATGTATATAAGATTCCATCTTATTAGCAGAGGTGCTGGAGACATTTCCTCTTATTGTCCCTGAAGTAAGTTGCTGTGAAGCAAGTGGCCATGTTGGAGAAGCTCACATGTCTGGAACTGTGGACAGCCTCTAGGAGCTAAGAGTGGCTTCCAGAAAGAAACTAAAGCCTCAATCCTGAAGCAGCAAGGAAACGAATTCTGCTAACAACCTGAGGGAGCTTGGAAGCAGATATTTCTCTGATCGGACCATAGCACTGGCTGACACATAGAATCCAGCCTGGTGAGACCCTTAAGCATAGAACTCAGTTAAACTGGACGGGATCCACATAACTTTGAAATTTTAAATGTGTAGAGTTTCAAGCTGCTAAGTTTGTGGCAATTGCTACACAGTGTAGAAAACTAATATAGTTATGAAAGTCAATTAAAGACTGAGAAACTGTTCCAGATTAAGGGGGACTAAGGTAATAGACAACTAAAAGCATTGCATGATTCTGACCTGGACTCTTCAGACAATTGGGAAAACTTTAAAGGCAACTGAGAATTAGACAGTAGTGGTATATCAATGTTATTTTCCTGATTTTGATGGCTATTTTGCAGTTAAGTAGGAGGAAACATGGTAGGAAATAAACATTAAAGTACTGAAGTGTGAAAAAAATTAGTTAATGAAGGTGTTTTTTCTTCACTTTGCCTAACAAGATTGACCATTTTTTCTCCTTAATTAAAGAAAGGAAGGATTGTGTCCTTCTACCTTTCTCCCAATGGTTAGGGAAGGGGATAAAATAGAGGGAATTAATATTTGGTGATCAATTACTAGGTACCACAAGGGTAATATTCACTTCACACAAATTCTCTAATTTAATCCTTATGACATTAAATATCAGTAAATATCATTATCCCTACTTTATATAACAGGTAGATTGGATTATCATTCTTAATTCTTCACTGCCTCCCTCTGCCATGTGACTTTTCAAGACCTCCCACAAAAGTAGGCAGGGTATATTTCCTCACCCCATTCACATGAAGATTAGTTGATGCAACTTACTTTGACCAAGGATATGCGGGCAGAAGTGAACCAAGGATTACATGTGCTTTGTGTGAGTTGGTTTCTTTCTTGTGCTTCTGCTATTCACCATGAAAAGAACCTGCTACTATTACAAGGAAAATAAGGAGAAACTAAAGTAGACCTGAACCTAACTTGAAGTCTGAAGCCAAACCAAGCCAATCCTGGTTGAGCCCAGTAGAATCATAATCTGTCCAAAGACTTTGTGAACAAGAAATATATGTGTAAACCATTGAAATTTGGGGGCTATTTGTTACATAACACTATTGCAGCAATAGCTGACTGACACACCGGCTCAAATTCAAACTCTCAGTTAATGGGTTTGTCTGATTCTAAAACCTATCCTCTTTATTACTTACTATATTACTACAACTCAACTAATAATATATTTGTGGGGGAAAAAAAACAACCTACTAGTGTTAATTGAAATCTTTTCAAAGTGTCTTCATAAACTTATTTTTGCTTCCTACATTACAAATGTATACTTTTTAACCATCATCTTTTAATAGTGTCCATGGGTATTTGTCACAAAGTCGAATAAACTTGATATATCTAAAGTGATAACTTTAGGACTGAGCTATCTTGGTATAGACTATATTGGTCACAATTCTTAAATGGGAAGTTTTTAAATGATTAGAATCTATACTGTTGAAAGTATATTATGATTAGGATATATATTTAGATTAGTTAAGATATTTTAGGATAGTGCCAAAGAGTTATGACTCAAAGAATTAAATCTTCAGGTGGTCTGTGGGGATTTAAAAATTCTTCAGGTAAATTTCAATAGGTAGAAGAGAAGCCTCTGGTGCCCTGTGTTGCATACCCTCAGCCTACCTCTGGTTATAACCATGGCTATGGCGGACAATAGATGCAAGTTCAGACTCATATTTCTCATTTCAGCATGCACTGTGTTTCATCTTTCTGCCCCATTGTCTTCTCCAAAAATACAGGAGGTTCCTGGACTGATCTGCAAAGGTAGTCCAGAAGTGGGGGGAGCTAATTCCTCCAGGGCACTCTCAACCAATGGGGGCAAGGAGAGTGGATAAATGCTCTAGCCTTCTGTCTTTGGGATGGAAAATTCTGGAAAGCATTCTGTATATTTCTCAAGTATCCAGGTGTAATGGATCTACCTTTGCCCAGCAACCATCTTGATAACACACCTTTTACTACCATCTTCTCCTCAGTCCCACTCTCACCATTCCTTTACTCTTTCCTAGAATCATCTCCCAAGTAAACTACCTGCACCAAAATTCTTGTCTTATCTGAGGGGAACCCAAACTAAAACAAAGGCATTTCCCAGAAACTAAGGATCAAATACTCCTCCCCCAAACCAGTATGAGTTTGCATATGGCAGGGGAGATTAGAAGGGCAAGATTAGAGCTCAGTGGGTGCGACTCCCCTATTTTGTTACTTGGGTCACGTTACCAGATGGCCAGTTGGCACCGAGAATTCACTAATTTCACACACTGATCTTGAAAAGCTCCCTGGCTACATTTCCACTTATTGGCACCTACTTGCCTCTGTTTTTATTGTGTGGACACACGGCTATGACCCCTTACAGTACTAAGGAGGAATGACCTCTAGTGCTCAAATCCTCAGTCTGTGACTCACTAGATAACTTTGGACCTGCCACGAAGCCTCAGTTTCCACATCTGGCAAGAGAGGATAATAATTCCAACCTCATTAATTTATTTAAAGACAAGATGAACGTCATGTAAGTAAAAGTGCTTTATAGATTGTAAAAGACTTAAAAAAAAAGAAAACACTGAAGCTGGCATAGTATATTCATTAAGAGTAATAGGAGTAAAACTACCTGAGTCCAACTTACTAGTTGTGTAAGTTTGTGCAAATGACTCTTTGCGCCTCAGATTACTCATCTCTTAATGGGGATAATAACAATACCTACTCCAGAGGGTTCTTGAGAAGATAAAATGAGGTGACGCAATGTAAAGAATTAAAGCAGCACCTGAATCACAGTAGTTAATAAATGTTAAATATTAGTATTGTTATTACTAGATACTTGTATAATTAAACGAGTTACTAAGTGTCTAAAATAAGCAAAGCTCTGCACAGGAAACAATATTGTGTTACTGTATTATATTATAAGCAGCTAATGTTACATATCCTGATGAATACAGCCATGTACTCAGATATGCACGATACCAAACAGTATGTATAGAATGTTGGTGGAGGGCTAGAGTTGAACTGGGCGGGCATTGAGGGGTGGTTACTATCTTGGTATATGAGATGGGGGGCTGAGTGTTTTAGTCAGTGAGAGGTATATAAGCAAAGCCACAGATGTGGGAGTGTCGTGGGATTTAAGGCTAGACTAACGTGTTGGGTTCAGGTTGTGAAGAGTCCAGGATGGCAGGCCCTAGGGTCTGGATTCTCTCTGGAGAGAGCCACTGAAGGACTTCTGAGAAAAGTGATGTGAACAGAGCACCATGTTAGGGAAATTAATTTGGTGGTGGTTTGTGTAAAAGAACAACAGTGAGCAGGCTTAGATACCAAGACATCATTGGGAAGAAAAGTGCGGTACTCCAGTAGTGAAGTGGTAAGGGCCTGAATCAAAGCAGAGCAGTGGAACCAGAAAAGTCAAGACAGATGTGAGAGGCACTTCGTGGAACAAGAGGGTTAGGTGTCCTTTACCTTTTACTCGTAGGAAAGAGCTTACCTACCTGAATCACCTCAACACATAGCAACCAATATACAAATAACCAGAGATTTGTACTACAGCTATGCAGTACATTTATCCCTATGGTACACTTTTGTGGGGTTTGCAAAAGGTCACCTTTCCACTACAAGGCTGATCCTTTATCATTCTGAAGTGCTTTGAAAGGTGACCCAGAAACATAAACAGTGAGTTAATAATAGATAGTGGCACGTGTACACATTCCTTGAGAAGTAACTACTACTTCTGAACTATCCATGAAGTTAGATTGACCCTGTAACCATTACTGCAGAGTTGCCTGTGAGAAGTATTATTATCCCTGTTTCACAGACGAGAACGTAAAGGCACAAAATGAGAATTTTACGAATCCTGTCCATCCTTCCAGTCTTAGCTTGAATGTCCTCTCTCCCTGAGGACTTTTCAGAGCTGAGAAGCAATCTGAACTCCAAAACACTTGTTTAGAGTCTTTCATGATATTTAGAGTTTGTATTAGATTCATTTGTGTACATGTTTGATCTCATTTTTTGGATCATAAGTTTCTTTAAGATAGAGGCTATTGTCTTCATCTCTGTATTCCCCGTAGAGCATAGTCCTAGTGTCTGACACATAGTAGGATGCTCAATAAATGTTTGTTGAATTGATTTAAGTATGAACACTAATCAGGCCTTGTCTGCTATGGGTATGTTTATTTGAATGTGTAATTGGTAGCTTCCCCATGGATCCCTTCAAGAGCATGTTGATACCTAGCAGCTCTTTGAAGTTCTGGTGCATTTAATTAAATGTGTAATATTTTTAGAGTCCTTATACCAAGAAGATAGATTGTATATTATAATGTATTCACTGTTCATTCCAAAAAAGACCCGTGCATTTATTTAAGTATTCAGTTAACAAAGACAATAAAGATGAGAAATAACTGAGCTTCAAAGTATTAACCAATTCCAGTCTCCCTAAAATTAGATATTTTAAGATCTTCTCTGATCTATTTCATATTCCCTTTTTCCCCCCTTTTGGTCAGAAAGGATCCCTTCCTAGGTAATTCCACATGATTCTATTTTTTTTGTTGCTTATATTTTGTGTAAGAATTTTTTTTTAATGCTTGGGTCTGATTCTCTGGACCATGGTTTATCGAGAAGATCTGTTTTAAGCCAAGGAGAGTTTATTTATGTGGGATGGAGCCAGGAGGGGGAGTGTGTCTTGCAGACAATAGTGCAGCTGCAGCCTCATGGACTGATGTTGCTGTTCGGGCTCTAGGCTCCCAGCCCTCTTTAAGGGTAGATCTTCTGTACCTTCCATCATACGGCCTTCCAGCTGCCAGAATTTTCTAGGCTTTGGGATACAGTAAAACTGGTTTCCTAAAAGGCATTGTGGTGTTAGGGCACTGTTTCTCAAACAAGGCTGATCAGAAGACTGACTTAAGAGTGCTTGTAAAAAATTGCATTCTCAGGCTCCATCCTCCAATCTACTTCCTAGAAGCTTCAGAGGAGGAGCCTGGAATATCTGTTTTTTAACCAAATACCTCAGATTTAATCTTGTGATCAAGCAAATTGGGACACTTTCATGTAGTGACTGAAAATAACTGGCTCTAGTAGCTTTCACTTACTGGCTATGTGACTCTTAAGGAAGATACTCTTCCTCTCTGATTTGGTTTCCTCAACTGTAAAATGGGGATAATTATAGTATCTACCTATTATTAGAGAGGATTAAAATAAATGATAATGTATGTTAAAGGCTTAGCATAGTATCTGGGACATAGTAAGTACCCAATAAATGTCAGCTATGTAGTAAACCTTTCTCCCCTTTTATTATAGGCAATCTTTTTTTTTCATTTTTCCAGTTTTATTGACATATGACTGACATACAACACTGTACAAGTTTATGGTGTACAGCATAATGACTTAAGTATATTGTGAAATAATTACCAAAATAACTTTAGTTTACACCCATCATCTCATATAGACACACACAAATTTTTTTTAAATTTTTTTCCTTATGATGAGAACTGTTAGGATCTACTCTCAACAATTTTCAAATATTTCATACAGCAGTGCTAATTATATTTCATCATGTTGTACATGAAATCTCTAGTACTTATCTATCTTATAACTGGAAGATACCTTTTGACCATATTCATGCAATTTCCCCTCCCCCTCATTCCCTGCCTATTGTAACCACAAATCTTATTACTTTTCCTATGAATTTTGTTTGTTTTTTAGTTTTCACATATAAATGAGATTGTACAGTATTGTCTTTCTCTACGTGATTTATTTCACTTAGCATAATGTCCTCGAGGTTCACTCATGTTGTTGCAAATAGCTGGATTTCCTTCTTTTCATGGTTTAATAATATTCCATTCTTATTATAGGCAATCTTGCTTTCGAGAGGATGTTGTACAACCCTAGGTCACTTTATCCAGGAAATCTTTCCTGTCTAATTAGAAGATACTCTGTCAAGTTCCATCCTTACTAAACCTGCAGTGTCTCTCCTAGGAGACCATGGTATTTTAGAATTGGAAAGGACTTAGAGATGTACTATCTTATACCCTAATATCATTTGCTTATTTCTCATCCATTCCTTAATCATTTTCAGTGAACTGCCTATTTATGTGTTGCTGTAAATTACCCTCCTAGGGACATCTCCCGCCTACCTTCCACTTAGACTGGGAGACCTGGGTGACCTCCACACCCAGAAAATGTCTCGATCTGCTTGTTCCTTTTATGGTTATAGGGTTTGCCCCTCCACTAACATCTTTTCATGGTAGCTTTGCCTCCCCTGCCCAAAAAGACACGTGTCCTGAACTTTAAACCAACACATTTTCCTCATTACTCGTAATGTGAGAGTCAACGTCAATAAACTTTTGTTATATGTTTGCCTAGTTTTCTGTCTATTCGTCTAAATCAATGTTGTCTCTATTAGACTGTATATTCCTGGAAGTCAGGGATTTTCATTTTTTCACATTGTCTTATGGAAAAATGCCACACAGCTGCATATTAAATGCACAAAAAATATGATCTGATGTTGGAGACATGGAGTTGGAGTTGACTTAGACTATGATATTGTCTTTGTCTCAGTAAATTCTCTTGATCCTAAAGTATATTTGCCAGATTCCTTTTCACTTTAAAAACAATTTAATGCACAATCTTTGTCTCTGCATTTCTCCAATTTTAAGAACTTTGTGTGTGCTAATTTGTCAAGCAAAACTGTAACAAACGTCTCCTGGAAATTTAGAACACAATTTTGAGGCATTCATTTGCTTTTCTTGGCATTTACTTCCTTAAAGAAGTCAAGAAATTATTGAAGCATGACTTTTTCATTCCAGAGACTCTATTGGCTATCCTTAATCAAGCTGTGCTTTTCTCAGTGTTCCCCATTTAATCTCCTAAAATACTTCCTAAGACTTTGTCCCCTACAATGGAATCAAAACTAAATGGTCTGTAATTTCCTCAAGTGTTCCCAGATCCTGTTGTAAATAATGACATTGTGCTGGCCACTTTCCAGTCTGAATGAAGTGACCTTGTGAAAATGTCTGCTCACTCTTCTAAAATGTCTTTTTCTACTTTCTGTAGGGCTCTTGGATACAGCTTGGCAAACAATACCTATTCCAAGAAACACCATTCTTCACCTCAGTCATGTTATTTCCTTCACATAGACAGTACTGTATCCAGAGCTAAAGGACTTATGTTTAAAAGTTAATTAATATTTTAAAATAGGAATTATAGGTGTACTGTGGCAGAAGGCCAGATCAGACAACCTATGAATATCTGAATTAACAGAAAGAAAATCTATTGTTGTTTTGTAAACTCGAAGACGATGTGAACTTCCATCCAGTCAGATAGTTTTTATTGTAATCATGTTCAATACCACTTTTTTTTTTTTAAGGAAAGAAACCATTTCCTACTTTATAATACAAAAACATTTTAAATTACTTATTTCAGGCTGACAGAAAAGGAGTATTTCACCTTATTGGTAAAGATAGATCTTTCTGAGGAATTACATTGCATTCAAATGAGAAATACGTGATGTTCTGGATGTCCCGATGCTTGCCCTCTGCACCCCGCCACAGGTCAAAAAAAAAAAAAAAAAGAATTAGGACATCTGGCAAAGCCCAAGGAAAAGCAGCTAAACTCACTGAAGGGACAGGGTACTTCTCACATGCAGACAGACTAAAAATACAAAAACCTATTAGTGTGAAATAACAAAAGCTGAAAGGAGAGAAGTAACTGGGACCTCTGCTGAATTCCCAGCTATGCGGGACCACCGGCTTGATGAGCTAATTAAAATTAGAAACCCCATTTTTGTTTATGGCCTACGTGTGTATACAAGTTTTATAAGTTAGATACAAGTGCTGCAACTAAGAGTCATTTAATAGATGGAGATTTGGGAGTTTTCAACCAGATGGCAGTGATTTTATTATTTTCTTTAAGAAAAACCAAGGGGTAATAAACTTGGGAGAATGTTTTGAACTTCAGAAATCAAATCAAAATTTAATGACATTTTGGGGGGAGTTTGTAAAACTAGCTAACAAGCTGGCAAAGTTTTTTCCTCATAAAATAGGAGGAAAATAACAATTTTAAAAGAAATTTGGTTGTTTGTTTCCGATTTTGAGGAAAGCAATTGCTTCTGCTTGTGCTTTCATAACTATAAACATCACATGCATTAGTGGGGGGTCAGCGTGTACTCATCTACCTTCCCTTGGCATTGTTCAGCTTTAGCAAACACCTACCACACAGTATGCTCCACTGTAGGAGATTGGCAGCAAGGTCCTATTTAATTAACTAATTAAATGACTACACCTAAATTAGCATTATTGGGTCTTTTATAATGATTGTCGAAGCACTGTAAATTAATTTTCTTACTGGCTATGACCATCATTTGCTGCTATCACAGTATTAAGAGATAATGCCATGCACAGTAGGAAATCTCTATCGGCAGAAAATGAACATGGTCATCCTTGGATCACCAATTAGGAAACCTATTGTGTAGCAAAAACATCATGTCTAGGCTGTAATATGATCAAATAACCATTAATTACCTTCACTAGTGAGAATTACCTTCTTTGTTGAAGAAGTATTGCATTCCATATTATAGTTCAAAAATGTCGGGAGAAACCAGCAACAAAAACATCAATTTCTTAAAATGGTACATGTAATCCAAATCATATTAACCTAACACGCTCCACGTCAGGTTAAATTAACATAAGCTTTGTTACTGAGCCTGAATAATGTAACTTACCTCTTAGCCTTCAGATGTATTGATTAAATGGGTCATCCTCACCTGCCTACAGATACAAATATAATCCAACTGTACTGTTCTCTAGGGAACCGAATGGTAAAAATCCCTGATAAATATCCAATCCAGATTCATGATAACTGAGAGCCTGTTTCCTTGACTAATACAGAGATGACAGAATGAAGATAAGCAAGTCCCTGGATCCCATGTACGTGTGCGTGTGTGTGTGTATCCATGTGTGTGAATATGCATGCTTCCTATGACCAGGGTCCAGGTACTTTCATGAGATTCTCAGGCCATCTGCGACAGAACCCCCTCCCCCTCCCCCTCCAAAGGGCACGGCGTTGGAAGGCTCACGTGCAGTCACTGTGGAGCAGAGGAGTTGTGCACGACTGCACTGTTTAGCAGCCATGAATGAACCTGAGTGCCGACGTGGGGCCTCAGCCTTGATCAGCATGGCCGTTACACAGTGTAGTTCCGCTGGGCAGGGGTATGGTGTAATGGTCAGGAGAGGGGGCCCTGGATTAGGTTGCCAGGGTTTGGTCCCAAGTCCTACCCTTTACAAGCTGTATCCCCTTAGATAAAGTACCCGAACTTCTCTGTGGCTCAATTTTGCTCATCTTCAAAATATTACTCACCTCAAAAGTTTGCTGCGATTATATATATTCTCAGGGAGTTTCTGGTGATCTACACAACAGAAGCCATAAAATGAAAGACTAATAAATTTGCCTATGCAAACATTAAAGTCACTGCAGGACTAAATTATCAAAACCAAAAATAACATAAAATGACATATTTATTTAAAAATAATCCATCAAGGGGCTTCCCTGGTGGCACAGGGGTTGAGAATCCGCCTGCCAATGCAGGGGACAGGGGTTCGAGCCCTGGTCTGGGAAGATCCCACATGCCGTGGAGCAACTGGGCCGATGAGCCACAATTACTGAGCCTGCGCGTCTGGAGCCTGTGCTCCGCAACAAGAGAGGCCGCGACAGTGAGAGGCCCGCGCACGGCGATGAAGAGTGGCCCCCGCTCGCCGCAACTAGAGAAAGCCCTCGCACAGAAACGAAGACCCAACACAGCCAAAAATAAATAAATAAATAAATTTAAAAATAATAATCCAGCAGGGCACAGGGATAGAAGTAATGCAGGGAGGGGTGATAGTAAATGAATTGTTTGTCTATATATTGATAATGCTGGGTATTTGACCCATAAAAATTTGTTAATCTATTCTATTTTTGTATATGTTTGAAATTTTCTGAGATAAAACATTAAAAAAATAAAAACATAAAAATACCATATCAGAAAAATGATGATGAATTAAGGGAAAAATGTTTGTAAGACATATAATACTAAGGGGCTAATTCCCCTAATATATAAAGAGGTCAAACAAATTGATTTAAAAAGTCAAGAAAAACCAACATAGAAATAGAACCAGAACAGCAAATAAGCACAATTATAGAAAAAAGGAAAACTATATATAATAATAATATATAAAATATATTATTTTATCTTTATAAAATATTTTATATTATTTATTTTAAACTATATTTAAATTTTAACTAATTTAAATATTATACATTTTATTTATATTTTATGAAATAAAATTTGATTATATTTAAAATATATCAAGTAATGCTCATTTTACTCATAATAGGAGAATTATAAATTAAAACAACAGTGAAAATCCACTTTTGACCTATCAAATTGGCAAAGGTCAGAAAGTTTGATAATACATTGTGGGTAAAAATATAAAGTAGAATAACTTCTTTGGAGAGCAATTTTACAAAATCTGTGAAAAGTTAAAATGCACATTCCATTTAATCCATCAATTCTACTTCTAGAAATTAGCTTACAGATACATTCACACATGAGTTGAAAGCAAACATGTAAGGATATTAAATATAGGTGACTGTAATGGCAAAAGATTTACAACACCCTAAATGTCTATTGGGAAGGAACTGGTTAAATAGATTATAGCACATCCATATAATGGAATACTAAGAAGCAGTTTAAAAGAATGAGGCAGCTCCAGAATATGAGTTGGTCTCTAACACATTGAAAATGGAAAAAAAAATCCAGGAGTAGAACAGTATATTAGTACATGACCATTGGTGTAAAATAAGTATATATAACATATATATATATATATATACTTCCATATACATAGAATAGGACTCTCTAGAAGGATACACAAAAAACCAGTAGCAATGGTTGCTTCAGGAGAGGGAAACGAGGTAGAGGAAAATACAGGCAGGGGAAGGAGTCCTACTCTTCACTGTATACCCTTCTGTTTCTTTAAACTTTGTTACCATGGGCATGTACTAGCTATTTATAGATGTATTTTTCACATTTAAGTGTTTAGAACTGTGTTGGCATGTACTGAATGCTCAATAAATGTTATCTACTCTTATTATTGTTACTTCACTGTTACTCCAGCCTCCATTTCAGGCCTTCCACTACACCATGGCACGTACCTTTTTACAATACCAAAGTCGACAATAACCAACCCCCAAATATGCCCCATGCTTTGCTATTTCCATACTTAAATTCATGTGCTTACCTCCTCTTTGAAGTTCCCTTGTGCACTTGTTGAAATTCTACTTACCCTTCAAGGCCCAATTCAAATACTGCCTCCTCCTGAATTATATAATAGCTGTATAATCTTGAGAAATTTATGTAACTGCTTAAGCCTCGGTTTTCACATCTGTTAAATGGAAGGTAACCACAGAAACTGTAAGGATTAAATGTGATAAGACAAGTAAATCTACTCATGCATTCATCCAACATCTAGTTCTTGATCACCTATTTTGTGCAGGTGCTGTGATATGCTTTAGGGTTAGAACCAGGAAAAAACTGACAATACCTCTGCCCTCGTGAAGCTCACAGTCTAGAAGGGAAATTTCCACTCTTGATAGATGCTATGGCACAGGGTGTGAAAGTACAGAGGAGGGGTACCTATCCAAGAAAGACAAATCCTCGGGAAAGAAAGAGTTGAGTTGGAAGGAAAGTCGGAAACAAAATCTTCTTTTAACTTTGAGCGACCCAAAAGAAGTTATAAGCAGGGAGGAGCAGAGAATTTAGAAAGATTAGTCTTGGCACCGCTCATGTCTGTGACCGTCTTGGGTCATTGGTCTCTATGCTTTTGGTAATCAAAAACAATCCACAGACTGGAGACAGTGTTCCTCTCTGCCCTTAGCCCTGAACTCTCAAGTAAATAGTCCTCCTGCTGCCCCAAGCCTACCAGCCTCCACGAAACCAAGCCCTCCAGACCACAATACAGAAAAATTAAGTCCTTAACTGAAGAATCAGGCAGTTCTCCAAATGGTGCCGCAGGAAGAAATAAAAGCTTAATTTAGAGCTTCCCTTGTCACCACCAAGGGACACTGCCTTCCAGAATTAAGAGTGCCAAAGGGTAGTGCCTCCCACCCTTCCCAGTGGCCGCCCCTGCCAGAGGTGCGCTCCCCACCTGAGTTCTCTCTCCCCACTCTGGTTACCCCACCACAACCCCATCTCCAACCTCTCTTCAAGTCTTTCAGCTGCGTGATCCCCACTGCTTCCTCTGGGGCCAATCCTCCCTTACCTTTCAGGAAGAAGCTTCTTCCTCTGGCTCCTTACGGCACTTGAAACTCATCAAGCAAGGCCTCAGGCGTGACCCAGGTGTGAGCTGAAGTTCACCACTCAGTCCGTAGCATTTAGAGGAGTATTTTTGTTCCCTGAAGAAAACGGAATGACAGTGTAGTCTCCCCACTGGTGCGAGATGTGTCATCGATGAAGTCAGGTGCAGCTTGTAATAACAATCACTCACTTTCTTAGGCTAATTCTCCATAAAGGAAATAATATTTCTCCTATCAGCCAGGTTTTGGCTTTGATCTTCAAGGACCACCACTACAGTCAACCCCGGCTATCATTATGCTGAGAAACATATTCTTACAACTGAGGCCTGACAGCTGTACGAAAGCCACCACTTGAACTAGTTGGAAGTATGGATGCTAGTTCCAATAAAAGCCAATAAGATCCTTTTGACTCTAGATATCTTTCTGATGGAGGTAAAGAGAAAGGTTTGCCAGTTCACACAGCCACAAGTTGAATAATATCTCTTTCAAGAATTTAATTTTGGTTTGCCTTTGCTTTTTTTTTTCCTTTGAGGGAAAGTCAAACACACACACACCAAAGATAAAAAGTAAACAAATAAACAAAAAAACCCACCTCTGAGCCAAAAATGAAACTGTGACTCTCCAGGGAATCCTAGAGTAAGCTCAGGGGTCTCCGCCTGACGTCTATAACCATGCCCAGCTGAAACAAGAGAGACTGTCACTCGTTTTGATCAAGTAATACAAACTGGAGATATGATCAGTTTTCACAGCACACAGAATCATGTGTTGTCACAGTGATACCTGCCTGGGTAGGTGGGGAGAGCCACACCCAGAAGCCCCAGTCTGTCTTTAGAGGTGGGGGAAACCCAAAGCCTCTCTGAGCATGTGCAAGGCAACAGATTTATGCTGCCCTCTGCTGGTGAGCAGCTCTACTGCAAAGCTTTTACAGGGGAACAGGGCCTGGGTAGGCTGACTACTGCCCC
Organism: Pseudorca crassidens; assembly: GCF_039906515.1. Taxonomy (NCBI): domain Eukaryota; kingdom Metazoa; phylum Chordata; class Mammalia; order Artiodactyla; family Delphinidae; genus Pseudorca; species Pseudorca crassidens. Next base: position 62,810,165 of record NC_090296.1, on the reverse strand, counting down.
ATTCCCAGCCCCATTTCCCAGCAGCCTCCAAGAGAAATAACCTGCTAACCTTAGAAGATGAGGAGGGCGGGACTGAGGTGAGAGTGGAGTGGGGGATGATATAGGCCAGGAGAAGCAGAAAGACCACACACCAGGGATATGTCACTATTAGAATCCAATATCGCCCACAGGGTTATCTTTGCTTTGTATTTGCTTTGTGGAGAGAAATTTTCATTCGGGCTCTCTTGTGACATTTGAGTTACTTAGTACTGAATGCATTCTGTGATGTACTCAGAGAATGCTTTTCACTAATGCTTCCCTAATTCATGGGGGCTGCTGTTTTACCAGTCACCATGATCCTTAATCAGTGGAGTTGTATGGCATGTAGATAGTTTTTAAAAGTGCTTAATAAAAATCATTTAATTCTAAATGACATGAGTGCACTTAACCCTAAAGATATTAAAACTGATTGTTTCATGTATTGCCATGAGTAAGTAGAAATTCAAAAATAAAAGCTTCCTGCACTTAAATCAAAGAGCACCAAGCTCATAGCCACTCGCTACAAGCACATGCATCAGTGTCATGAAGCTGGGCTATGATAACTTAACCCATTTCAAGCTTTTAAACTGTAAATATGAAGTACTTGAATTTGATCAGTGATGAGATACATAAGTGAGTTTTTCCAAGCAAAGTACTGTGTGTGACCTGATAGCCTGTTGGAACCCTGTGGAGATCACCTGTTGCTTATTTGCAGATTCGGTGAGGGCAGCGGTAGGGCCAGCCACTGGTGTTTGGCAGGGCCAGTATGAGATGCTTGTCCAGACTCTAGCCTAGAGGCAGGTCTGGTCTGAGCCAATAGGAAGGCAGGTATTTTCATTGACTGCACTTTTCCCCTTCGGATTTCACCGTAACTACATTCACACTTGCTTGACGCCTTTAGTATAACCCTCAGCACAAGACCATGTCTGTAAGGAAACTTAATTATGGGCTTGATTACAGATCGAAATAAATTTTGGAGGGATATGCCTGTCAAATTTGCGTTTGTCTTAACTAATCCTCCAACAATTTGCTAATTTTTTCTCAAATTGCCTGGTTAATATGAGGCCATCAATACAGTGAATCCCTATGATGTTCTGTGGAATATCCTCATTTCCTAGGTACCTTCGGATTATATTATGACAGAGGGTGGGAGAGTTAGCATAAGTCTTGGCCAAGAAGGTAAATGTATGCCATTATCTGTCCCACGCAAATGCACACCACTTTGATCCCACTCGCCAGATCACTGGCTTCATACCATGTACAAGGCTGTGCTAATTTCCCCTAGCAAGGATACTACACCAGACAGAGCAGCTGCAGTTGATACTACTATTTGATTGAGTTTGCCATAGTCATACTCTAGAATTCACCTACTTTTTGTATTGAGCCAGACTTGGGAATTAAATGGAGAAATGATGAGGGCCACTGCCCCTGCATCCTTTACATCTCTAAGGGTGACATTAATCTCTGCCATTCACCCCAGGATGTGATAATGCTGTTGATTAATAGCTTGGTAAGGGAGGAAGCAGGTTCAGAGGCTTCCACTTGGCCTTTCCAACTATGATATATCTTATTCCACAGAAGAATGAACCAAAAAGAAGGTTCTTCCAACTCCCAGAGATGTTCATTACAAATAAACATTCAGTGACTAGCAAAATGACCACTGGTTAGATCTCAGTTCCTGCTCAGGACCCCATTCTTCGTCTGGTTTTTACACATTCCCCACTAATAAGAGGATTATTCAAACACTTCAGGTCGCCAGGTATTGGTATCAATTGAAACCCCGTGTCCAACTGTCATCAAAATGTCTGGGTGTCCTGCATTATCCACACTACATTTACTTTCATAAATGGCCACAGGTCCCACTGGGGAAGGCCTAGGGGGATCATTACTCTATACACTAGCCATGATGATACAGGGTCATCACCTCGAATTCAGTGAATGGATTCAGGATCTGAGAACCGGCTCAGGTCCAGAAAATAGGCAGAGAACCACTGTCTTTTGTTTTTTTTATTGGGGTGGCTGCTCTTACCATCTTGATTATTTATGCTTGATTTCTTTTGAGTGTATAAATTAAGAAGTATCTTTGTCAGCTGTCCAGCCAGCCAGCCCCTGGGACCACCACGTTCTATGAACCACCTCTATCACTCTCTGAATGTCAGACCATGCTGGCTGCCACTCCAACCTGCCTGCTCATTACAAGAACTGTGTTCATCTTGCTTCTGACAGTTAAGTGCCAACATCTTGCCTCTACGTTGGCAGGATACTATCAGCTGCATTCTACTATGACCAGTTTTGTAAGAAATTTTCTACTGTGAGCTGTGGCCTACAGAGGACGGTCATCCCTGAGCTTCTCAGTAATGCTAATGGCCTCCCCACCAGCACATTCCTTATCATTTTGGTAAATAGAGTGTCCTCCAGACCCTATCCATCAGTGCTTATTTCCAGTCTTACAGAGCATATCTGTTCTGGAATGCCCATTTCTCTGTGTGTTTTGTTTCCACCTGTCCTGGACTTCTCATTTAAATGTGGGCTCTTGCTTTTTCCAAGCTTCCTAGAGCCCACTAACACTGTCTCCTGGGGTCCTTGCCAGGAAGAAAATAATCTGTGCCCCAGGCAAGTGTTCTTCTACTGAGAAACTCTTCTTTATCCAACTTTACATTCCACCCCCATTTTATCCAGAATCTTTAGGCTCCAGTCTCATAATACCATACTGGCTTCTGTCAATACATTTTGGCTAGGTCCCAAAGATCCTTCTGCATCTAATTCCTTTCCTCCCTTATAGGCCCAGCACTTACTTCCCCAGCTGGGTTATGTTCGTGACTTGATCCTAGTGATTGGTCTGATGGCCAGGAGGGAAGGTGAGCATAGATCCTGAGCAGGACCTGTGTGATCTACTGAGCAGAGACCTCTGAGTCATCTTTGGGGGGTGGGAAGGGACACTAGCCTTTAGCAGGGAGGAGTGGCTCTCTTATGCAGGTCTAAAGGGTTCAGATTTGTGTTTTGAAAGTTCTTGAGTGCAGTGACCCAGGTGTCCCCATCTCAAGTCCCAGGATCCCTCTCCTTCTCAATCAGGGCCCTGATCTTGGTGTAGGAGACTTGCTGGGGTTGAGAGGTCAGCCTTCATCTTTTACACTTAAAATTAACTGTAAAAGGAACAGGATTGAAAGCCCAGAGATAAACCCACACACCTATGGTCACCTAATCTATGACAAAGGAGGCAAGAATATACAGTGGAGAAAAACAGTCTTTTCAATAAGTGGTGCTGGGAAAACTGGACAGCTACATGTAAAAGAATGAAATCAGAACACTCCCTAACACCATACACAAAAGTAAACTCAAAATGGATTAAAGACCTAAGTGTAAGGCCAGATACTATAAAACTCTTAGAGAAAGACATAGGGAAAACACTCTGACATAAATCACAGCAATATCTTTTTTTTTTAACCCTCAGCACTGTCTGCCCTGCAGCTGTAGGAACAGCCAAGGAGGCCCTCCGACGTTCACATTTCGCCCTTAACTGGTGATTAATTATCCCTCTACCTTTCATTGTCTTTCTCAAAAATATTGATAACAGCCAGCAATAGTCAACAGATTCCACAGTCCTTAAAGGAGTACTTTTCCTGTTCCTCGCAAACACCTGAGAGTTTGTACCTGTCAGTACATTCCCTTCTACTGGCACCTTCTCCAGTTCACTTCCGGTAAAAGTTCGAACAATTGCACTGATATAGCATGCCAGGCTTATCAGTCCTTCACTTAGCACCAGTCATGGGGTCCTAATTACCAGCTGGACACTGCATAAACCAGCCTCAAAATCCTATTGGACAGTTTCCTGGACCATTCCTGGTACCAACTGTCTTAGGTTCCTAAGAAATAAACCCTGAGATAGAGATTTGCTTGCAGGATGTTTATTGGGGAATTTATTGAAACAACACCTGTAAGAAAGTGAGGGAAGTAGGATTGGGCAGAAGAAAAATTGAACTGCAATGCAGGTGCCACAGAGACTTCAGTCCACAGTTATCCCAAAGTGAGGCAAAGGGGCCAGGGTTTTGTAGCACTGCACTGGATGTGGACTGGCACTGGGCAGGGGGTATAACATTAGGCAAGACAGCTTCCCTTGGCTAGGTCAGGATTTCTCCATAGTGGCACTATTGTCATTTTGGACCAGATAATTTCTTGTTGGGGCAAAGAGCTGTCCTGTGCATTATAGGATGGTTAGCAAGATCTCTGGCCTCCACTTACTAAATGCCAGTAGCACTCCCCTCCTCACCACCAGCTAATCAAAATGCCTCCAGATATTGCCAGTGGCTCCTGGGAGTATAACTGCCCCCAGTTGAGAGCCACTGAGCTGAGGGCATTTCACACAAGGAATGCAGCTGTGAGCCATTAGCAGTCAACAGCCCCGGAAGCCGGAGGAACAGTGCCTGCATCCTGGCATCCACTACATGCCCCAAGCTAAGTCAATCAATCAATAAATGTAAGAGGAAAATATATATTTCAAATAATGTAAGGTTTCAATACTTTAATACTTAAATTTTTAATCCTTTTGGAATTTATTTTAGGTGTGATGTGAGGTAGGACACTAATTTCATTTTTATCAAAAATTACAATTCATTGTGTAATATTTTTAATTAAATATTGTTTCCTTGATAGTATGAAATGCCTCTCATCATACTGTAATTTCCAATATACACATGGGTCTGTTTTTGGACTTCTCATTCAGTTCTGAAGATCCATGTATCTATTTGGATACCAATACCCTGCTATTCTGAAATTTTGAAGTTATTTTTCTTTTCAATGTATTTTTCTTCCTCAGGATTTCCTGACTGTTATCACCCATTTACTCTTACAGATAAAACTTAACATTAACTAATAAATCCCCTAATCTCCAAAAACAATGATTTGGATGTTTATTAAAATTATGTTACATTTACAGACTATTTCAGAGAGTGTTGATATATTCACAATATGAAGTTTTTCCTTCTAGGAACCTGGTATTTCTCTCCAATTATTCAATTTTTATTTTATGTACTTTAGTAAAGTTCTGTAGTTGTTTCTTCAGTACAGATTCTGAAGTCCATTTTTGCACGTGTATGGGGGCTATTGTGTGTGAGTTTTTCTCTCATGTACAATAGCCCCCCATGTATTTTTGGACATTTTGACATTTTTGATGTTTTACCAGAAAATGATTGATTTTTATGCTTTTATTGTTTTCTCCTCTTACTGAATTTATTAGTTTAATTACTTTTAGATGATTCTTTTAGACTAAATAAAAATATCATCCTTCCCTTTGCAAACTTTATGCATCTTTAAAAATTTTTTTTCTTGTGTGTTGCCTGGACTCTCCGGAAGAGCGCCACCTTCCTGACTTTAAAAGGAAGGCCTCTCATGTTTTCTATCGTTAAGTTTGATGTTTGTAGTCCCTTTCTGATAAATACGCTGCATCATTTGATCAACATTTTCTTCTCTTTCTAGTTTATTAGGGGTTTTAATTAAAATGCATGTTAAATTTGATCAATTGCCATTGGGATATGAATAAATTCATTATTGACCTAGAAGGTGGCTGGCAGAGTGCCACTCATCTGGGGGAAGAAGTATACTGAGCATTGCATTGGGAAAGGAATTATCTCTGTCTTTCTCAAATGCCTACCAGATATAAACCCCCAAATATGAAAGGACATGTACTCCAACTTGAATGCTAGTGGGAACAAACTTTTAAGGAACACACTTGGGAAGGTTGGAGAAAATCCACTGTGCAACCACAGCCCTGTCTGAGGGCAAAGGAACCCCAAGAGGTACAGGCAACAATGGCAGCAGCCCAAGATGAAGAAAAAGGGCCAAGTTGCAAGAATATTCTTTTGTAAGTACACTGGGTGCCTGGCCAGAGAAAGGGCTCTGGGACTAGTGGGGAGAGAATCTGCGTGCATTTATCATGGTATTAGATGTAACCATGGCAGCAACATACAGAGCAAGTCCCCAAATAACTGGTAAGTTTCAAAACTTCAGTTCCCCTCCTTAGTCTCAGAGTCCACTGCCTGGAAAAAACAAACTTAGAAACTGAAATCAAAGACACCCCTCCCAAGGAAATAGCATTTAGAAAGTGAACTTTCAAGAAAACAAAGTAAATAAAATATATGTGGGCATGATTAAAGTATTCTTGGTTGAAGTCCATTTGAAACTCAGGTCTTTATTATCTTGCTAACATTTCCATTTACTGTTTATATCATGTGTCAGTACTTAATAAGTTTGTATCCTTCTATGACTAGGCTATGCAGTCATATGAATTTCCACTAAATAAATAAATAAAAGCTGTTATGTGTGCAGAGTGAGCAAGTAACTTTATTCCCTCTTCTATTAAATATATAAGCCCTATACTACCCAAAGCAGTCTACAGATTCAGTGCAATCCCCATTAAATTACCAGTGGCATTTTTCACAACATTAGAACAAAAAGTTACAATTCGTATGCAAACACAAAAGACCCTGAATAGCCAAAGTAATCTTGAGAAAGAAAACCAGAGTTGGAGGAATCAAGCTCCCTGACTTCAGATTATACTACAAAGCTACAGTAATCAAAATGATAGGATACTGGTACAGAAACAAAATGTAGATCAATGGAACAGGATTGAAAGCCCAGAGATAAACCCACACCTATGGTCACCTAATCTATGACAAAGGAGGCGAGAATATACAGTGGAGAATAAAAGTATCTTCAATAAGTGGTGCTGGGAAAACTGGACAGCTACATGTAAAAGAATGAAATTAGAACACTCCCTAACACCATACACAAAAGTAAACTCAAAATGGATTAAAGACCTAAGTGTAAGGCCAGATACTATAAAACTCTTAGAGAAAAACATAGGGAAAACACTCTGACATAAATCACAGCAATATCTTTTCTTTTTAAGCAGTCATGTTACTTTTTCTTTTATTTATTTTTTTATGTGGCAGGTTCTAATTAGTCATCAATTTTATACACATCAGTGTATACATATCAATCTCAATCTCCCAATTCATCACACGACCACCCCCACCACCCCACCGCTTTCCCCCCTTGGTGTCCATACATTTGTTCTCTACATCTGTGTCTCAATTTCTGCCCTGCAAACTGGTTCATCTGTACCATTTTTCTAGGTTCCACATATATGCGTTAATATACGATATTTGTTTTTCTCTTTCTGACTTACTTCACTCTGTATGACAGTCTCTAGATCCATCCAAGTCTCTACAAATGACCCAATTTCGTTCCTTTTTATAGCTGAGTAATATTCCACTGCATATATCTTCTTTATCCACATCATCTTTATCCATTTGTCTGTCGACGGGCATTTAGGTTGCTTCCATGACCTGGCTATTGTAAATAGTGCTGCAATGAACATTGGAGTGCATGTGTCTTTTTGAATTATGGTTTTCTCTGGGTATATGCCCAGCGGTGGGTTGGCTGGGCCATATGGCAATTCTATTTTTAGTTTCTTAAGGAACCTCCATACTGTTCTCCATAGTGGCTCTATCAATTTACATTCCCACCAACAATGCAAGAGGGTTCCCTTTTCTCCACACCCTCGCCAGCATTTGTTGTCTGTAGATTTTCTGATGATGCCCATTCTGACTGGTGTGAGGTGATACCTCATTGTATTTTGATTTGCATTTCTCTGATAATTAGTGATGCTGAACAGCTTTTCATGTGCTTCTTGGCCATCTGTATGTCTTCTTTGGAGAAAAGCCTATTTAGGTCTTCCCATTTTTGGATTGGGTTGTTTCTTTTTTTTAATATTGAGCTGTTTATATATTTTGGACATTAATTCTTTGTCCGTTGATTTGTTTGCAAATATTTTCTCAATTCTAAAGGTTGTCTTTTCACCTTGTTTATGGTTTCCTTTGCTGTGCAAAAGCTTTTAAGTTTCATTAGGTCCCATTTGTTTATTTTTGTTTTTATTTCCATTACTCTAGGAAGTGGATCAAAAAAGACCTTGCTGGGCTTCCCTGGTGGCGCAGTGGTTGAGAGTCTGCCTGCCGATGCAGGGGACACAGGTTTGTGCCCTGGTCCAGGAAGATCCCACATGCCACGGAGCGACTGGGCCCGTAAGCCATGGCTGCAGAGCCTGTGCATCTGGAGCCTGTGCTCTGCAACGGGAGAGGCCACAACAGTGAGAGGCCCACGTACCACAAAAAGAAAAAAGACCTTCCTGTGATTTATGTCAGAATGTTCTTCCTATGTTTTCCTCTAAGAGTTTTATAGTGTCCAGTCTTACATTTAGGTCTCTAATCCATTTTGAGTTTATTTTCCTGTATGGTGTTAGGGAATGTTCTAATTTTATTCTTCTACATGTAGCTATCCAGTTTTCCCAGCACCACTTATTGAAGAGACTGTCTTTTCTCCATTGTATATCCTTGCCTCCTTTGTCATAGATTAGTTGACCATAGGTGCGTGGGTTTATCTCTGCTTTCTATCTTGTTTTTGTGCCAGTACCATATTGTCTTGATTACTGTAGTTTTGAAGTATAGTCTGAAGTCAGGGAGTCTGACTCCTCCAGCTCCGTGTTTTTCCCTCAAGACTGCTTTGGCTATTCAGGGTCTTTTTTTTCTCCATACAAATTTTAAGATTTTTTGTTCTAGGTCTGTAAAAAATGCCATTGGTAATTTGATAGGGATTGCACTGAATCTGTAGATTGCTTTGGGTAGTATAGTCATTTTCACAATATTGATTCTTCCAATCCAAGAACATGGTATATCTCTCTGTCTCTTTGTATCATCTTTAATTTCTTTCATCAGTGTCTTATAGTTTTCTACATAGAGATCTTTTTTCTCCCTAGGTAGGTTTATTCCTAGGTATTTTATTCTTTTTGTTGCAATGGTAAGTGGGAGTGTTTCCTTAATTTCTCTTTCAGATTTTTCATCATTAGTGTATAGGAATGCAAGAGATTTCTGTGCATTAATTGTGTATCCTGCAACTTTACCGAATTCATTGATTAGCTCTAATAGTTTTCTGGTGGCATCTTTAGGATTCTCTACGTATAGTATCATATCATCTGCAAACAGTGACGGTTTTACTTCTTCTTTTCCAATTTGTATTCCTTTTATTTGTTTTTCTTCTCTGATTGCTGTGGCTAAAACTTCCAATACTATGTAGAATAATAGTGGTGAGAGTGGACAATCTTGTCTTGTTCCTGATCTTAGAGGAAATGCTTTCAGGTTTTCACAATTGACAATGATATTTGCTGCGGGTTTGTCATATATGGCCTTTATTATGTTGAGGTAGTTTCCCTTTATGCCCACTTTCTGTAGAGTTTTTATCATAAATAGGTGTTGAATTTTGTCAAAAGCTTTTCCTGCATCTATTGAGATGATCATATGGTTTTTCTTCTTCAATTTGTTAATATAGTATATCACATTGATTGATTCACGTATACTGAAGAATCCTTGCATCCCTGGGATAAATCCCACTTGATCATGCTGTATGATCCTCTTAATGTGTTGCTGGATTCTGTTTGCTAGCATTTTGGTGAGGATTTTTGCATCTATATTCATCAGTGATACTGGTCTATAATATTCGTGTTTTGTAGTATCTTTGTCTGGTTTTGGTATCAGGGTGATGGTGGCCTCATAGAATGAGTTGGGGAGTGTTCCCTCCTCTGCAATTTTTTGGAAGCATTTGAGAAGGATGGGTGTTAGCTCTTCTCTAAATGTTTGATAGAATTCACCTGTGAAGCCATCTGGTCCTGGACTTTTGTTTGTTGGAAGGTTTTTAATGACAGTTTCAATTTCATTACTTGTGATTGGTCTGTTCATATTTTCTATTTCTTCCTGGTTCAGTCTTGGAAGGTTATACCGCTCTACAAATTTGTCCATTTCTTCCAGGTTGTCCATTTTATTGGCATAGAGTTGCCTGTAGTAGTCTCTTAGGATGCTTTGTATTTCTGCAGTGTCTGTTGTAACTTCTCCTTTTTCATTTCTAATTTTATTGATTTGACTCCTCTCCCTCTTTTTCTTGGTGAGTCTGGCTAATGGTTTATCAATTTGTTTATCTTCTCAAAGAACCAGCTTTTAGTTTTATTGATCTTTGCTATTGTTTTCTTTGTTTCTATTTCATTTATTTCTGCTCTGATCTTTACGATTTCTCTCCTTCTGTTAACTTTGGGTTTTGTTTGTTCTTCTTTCTCTAGTTCCTTTAGGTGTAAGGTTAGATTGTTTATTTGAGATTTTTCTTGTTTCTTGAGGTAGGTTTGTATAGCTATAAGCTTCGCTCTTAGAACTGCTTTGGCTGCATCCCATAGGTTCTGGATCATCGTGTTTTCCTTGTCATTTGTCTCTAGGTATTTTTTGCTTTCCTCTTTGATTTCTTCAGTGATCTCTTGGTTATTTAGTAACGTATTGTTTACCCTCCATGTGTTTCTGTTTTTTACACTTTTTCCTTGTAATTCATTTCTAATCTCATAGCATTGTGGTCAGAAAAGATGCTTGATATGATTTCAATTTTCTTAAATTTACTGAGGCTTGATTTGTGACCCAAGATGTGATCTATCCTGGAGAATGATCCATGCGCACTTGAGAAGAAAGTGTAATCTGCTCTTTTTGGATGGAATGTCCTACAAATATCAATTAAGTCTATCTGGTCTATTGTGTCATTTAAAGCTTGTGTTTCCTTATTAATTTTCTGTTTGGATGATCTGTCCGTTGGTGTAAGTGAGGTGTTAAAGTCCCCCACTATTATTGTGTTACTGTCAATTTCCTCTTTTATAGCTGTTAGCAGTTGCCTTATGTATAGACATGCTCCTATGTTGGGTGCATATATATTTATAATTGTTATATCTCTTTTTGGATTGATCCCTTGATCATTATGTAGTGTCCTTCCTTGTCCCTTGTAACATTCTTTATTTTAAAGTCTTTTATCTGATATGAGTATTGCTACTCCAGCTTTCTTTTGATTTCCATTTGCATGGAATATCTTTTTCCATCCCCTCACTTTCATTCTGTATGTATCCCTAGGTCTTAAGTGGGTCTCTTGTAGACAGCATATATATGGGTCTAGTTTTTGTATCCATTCAGCAAGCCTGTGTCTTTTGGTTGGAGCATTCAATCCCTTCACGTTTAAGGGAATTATCGATATGTATGTTCCTATTACCATTAATTGTTTTGGGTCTGGTTTTGTAGGTCTTTTTCTTCTCTTGTGTTTCCCACTTAGAGAAGTTCCTTTAGCATTTGTTGTAGAGCTGATTTGGTGGTGCTGAATTCTCTTAGGTTTTGCTTGGCTGTAGAGCTATTGATTTCTCCATCGAATCTGAATGACATCCTTGCTGGATAGAGTAATCTTGGTTGTAGGTTCTTTCCTTTCATCACTTTAAGTATATCATGCCACTCCCTTCTGGCTTGTAGAGATTCTGCTGAAAAATCAGCTGTTAACCTATGGGAGTTCCCTTGTATGTTATTTGTCATTTTTCCCTTACTGCTTTCAATAATTTTTCTTTGTCTTTAATTTTTGCCAATTTGATTACTATGTGTCTCAGCATGTTTCTCCTTGGGTTTATCCTGTATGGGACTCTCTTCGCTTCCTGGACTTGGGTGGCTCTTTCCTTTCCCATGTTAGGGAAGTTTTCAACTATAATCTCTTCAATATTTTCTCAGGTCCTTTCTCTCTCTCTTCTCCTTCTGGGACCCCTATAGTGCGAATGTTGTTGCATTTAATGTTGTCCCAGAGGTCTCTTAGGCTGTCTTCATTTCTTTTCATTCTTTTTTCTTTATTCTGTTCTGCAGCAGTGAATTCCACCATTCTGTCTTCCAGGTCACTTATCCGTTCTTCTGCCTCAGTTATTCTGCTACTGATTCCTTCTAGTGTAGTTTTCATTTCAGTTATTGTATTGTTCATCTCTGTTTGTTTGTTCTTTAATTCTTCTAGCTCTTTATTAAACATTTCTTGCATCTTCTCGACCTTTGCCTCCATTCTTTTCCGAGGTCCTGGATCATCTTCACTATCATTATTCTGAATTCTTTTTCTGGAAGGTTGCCTATCTCCACTTCATTTAGTTGTTTTTCTGGGGTTTTATCTTGTTCCTTCATCTGGTACATAGCCCTCTGCCTTTTCATCTTGTCTTTCTGTGAATGTGGTTTTTGTTCCACAGGCTGCAGGGCTGTATTTCTTCTTGCTTCTGCTGTCTGCCCTCTGGTGGATGAGGCTATATAAGAGGCTTGTGCAAGTTTCCTGATGGGAGGGACTGGTGGTGGGTAGAGCTGGATGTTGCTCTGGTGGGCAGGCCTCAGTAAAACTTTAATCCACTTGTCTGCTGATGGGTGGGGCTGGGTTCCCTCTCTGTTGGTTGTTTGGCCTGAGGTGACCCAACACTGGAGCCTACCTGGGCTCTTTTGTGGGGCTAATGATGGACTCTGGGAGGGCTCGGGCCAAGGAGTACTTCCCAGAACTTCTGCTGCCAGTGTCCCTGTCTTCACGGTGAGACAGAGCCACCCCCACCTCTGCAGGAGACCCTCCGACACTAGCAGGTAGGTCAGGTTCAGTCTCCTATGGGGTCACTGCTCCTTCCCCTAGGTCCCAGTGTGCTCACTACTTTGTGTGTGCCCACCAGGAGTGGAGTCTCTGTTTTCCCCAGTCCTGTCGAAGTCCTGCAGTCAAATCCTGCTAGCCTCCAAAGTCTGATTCTCTAGGAATTCCTCCTCTCTTTGCCGGATCCCCAGGTTGGGAAGCCTAACATGGGGCTCAGAAACTTCACTCCAGTGGGTGGACTTCTGTGGTATAAGTGTTCTACAGTTTGTGAGTCACCCATTCAGCAGTTACAGGATTTGATTTTTTTGTGATTGCGCCCATCCTACCATCTCATTGTGGCTTCTCCTTTGTCTTTGGATATGGGGTATCTTTTTTGGTGAATTCCAGTGTCTTCCTGTCGATGAATGTTCAGCAGTTAGTTGTGATTCTGGTGTTCTCACAAGAGGGAGTGAGAGCACGTCCTTCTACTCCGCCATCTTGAACCAATCTCAGCAATATCTTTTTTGATCTACCTCTTAGAGTAATGAAAATAAAAACAAACCAAAAAATGGGACCTAATTAAACTTAAAAGCTTTGGCACAGCAAAGGAAACCATAAACAAGATGAAAAGACAACCCACAGAATGGGAGAAAACATTTGCAAACAAAGTGACCAACAGGGATTAATCTCCAAAATATACAAATAGCTCATGCAGCTCAATATCAAAAAAAAAAACAACCCAATTAAAAAATTGGTGAAAGATCTAAATAGACATTTCTCCAAAGAAGACATACAGATAGCCAATAGGCATGTGAAAAGATGCTCAACATCACTAATCATTAGAGAAATGCAAATCAAAACTACAATGAGGTATCCCCTCACACCAGTCAGAGTGACCATCATCAAAAAAATCTACAAATAATAAATGCTGGCGAGGGTGTGGAGAAAAAGGAACACTCCTACTCTGTTGATGGGAATGTAAATTGGTACAACCATTATGGAGAACAGTATGGAAGTTCCTTAAAAAACTAAAAATAGAACTACCATGTGACCCAGCAATCCCACTCCTGGGCATATATCCAGAGAAAACCATAATTCGAAAAGATGCATGCACTCAATGTTCATTGCAGCACTATTTACAATAGCCAAAACATGGAAGCAACCTAAATGTCCATCAACAGAGGAATGGATAAAGAAGATGTGGTACATATATACAATGGACTATTACTCAGCCATAAAAAAGAACAAAATAATGTCATCTGCAGCAACATGGATGGACCTAAAGATTACCATACTAAGTGAAGTAAGTCAGAAAGACAAATATCATATGATACCACTTATATGAGGAATCTAAAAAAAAATAGTACAAACGAAGTTATTTACAAAATAGAAATCAAGTCACAGATGTAGAAAACAAACTCATGGTTACCAAAGGCGAGGGGGTGTGAGGGATAAATTAGGAGACTGGTATTAACATATACACACTACTATGTATAAAATAGATAACTAATAAGAACCTACTGTATAGCACAAGGAACTCTACTCAATATTCTGTAATAACCCGTATGGGAAAAGAATCTAAAAAAGAATGGATATATGTATACAGTAAGTCCCCTACATAAGAACGAGTTCCATTCTGAGAGCACATTCGTAAGTCCAATTTGTTCTTAAGTCCAACAAAATTAGCCTAGGTACCCAACTAACAATCGGCTACACAGTACTGTACTATAATAGGTTTATAATACTTTTCACATAAATAATACATAAAAAACAAACACAAAAAATAAACATTTTAAACCTTACAGTACAGTACCTTGAAAAGTACAGTAGTACAGTACAGCAGCTGGCATACAGGGGCTGGCATCGAGTGAACAGGCAAGAAGAGTTACTGACCGGAGGAAGGAGAGGAGGTGGGAGATGGTAGAGCTGAAGGATGGTCAGCAATAGGAGACGGAGGGCAAGCTGCAATCTCACTCACGCCTGATGGTGATGGCACAGGTTCTGGCTCCTTGCTGGATTCAATTCTATCTACCCTCTTGAAAAAACGATCCAGGGATGTCTGGGTTGTAGCTCTTTTTTTCTTGTCATAGATGACACAGAAGCACTGGATTGCATTCTGAAAGGCTGCTGCAACCTTCCTGTACAGTTCTACACTCGGGTCCTGTGCCTCAAAAACTCACAGTGCCTTCTCAAATAAAGAAAATCCCCTTGCCATTTCCTGCATCGTGAATCTCTTCAGTTCTTTAGTTACTTCTTCTTCCCCTTGTCTCTCTTCATCCTTTCTCTGGGCCTCCAATTCCTGCCGCTTCTTAGCAGTACCAGCTACGTCACTGCTGCTTTTACGCTTGCTTCCGCATATCCTGGGCTTGAAATAAAGATACTGTACTACTGTACTCTATACAGTACTGTACAGTAAAGTGCACAAAAGCACAACCACTTGTAGAGGATGCACGCATGTAACAATGTACACCAGATACGTGAACTAACTTACTTGATTGGACATGTGAACGCACACTTGCATCTTTAAAAGTTCGCAACTTGAAGGTTCATATGTAGGGGACTTACTGTATGTATAACTGATTCATTTTGCTGTACACCTAAAACACAACATTGTAAATCAACTATACTCCAATTTTAAAAAAAATGTAAGCCAGCCTGGTCTTTTCTTCCCTTGGTGAGGCGTCAAGGCAGCCAGGAAGCTCTGGGAAGGCTGGGACACCTCCACTTAGTTCTGTCCATTTTATGCAGCTGTGGTCAGGAGTACAAGAGGGAACTTAGAAAAGGTGTTAGAGGTAGGTATGCTTTAGATCCCCTAAAAATGCCTTTGTGATAGGAAACTGAAGCCTCTCAGAAACTGAACCCTCTATCAACTCCTTTTTGGAAGTTCTCACTAAGAAGACTTTTGTGTTCTAAAGTGAGGGATAATAAGCAAACAACAAAACCAGTGCTCAGATGTGATACTGGTGCAAGAAACAAGGGCACATGGAAGGACCAAGTCAGTCAGCAAGGCCTGATAGTTTGACTCTCTAAATATCTCTGGCAATCATCTCCGCTTCCCATTTGAATTTCCACCCTCTACTTCAGACCCTCCTCACTTCTCACCTTAATAGTTGAACAGCCAATACTCTACAGGCTTAGGAGAACTCTCCCTGTCCACCTGCCTTGTGTTCTCTGAGTATCTTCCTTCAATGAAGGCATGATCACATCACCGCTTAACAAACACCTCCCCACTTACCTGCAGTAGCATTTTCCAGAGTGGGGTCTGCATTAGTCATCAGGGGGTGCTGATTTTTAAATGCTGATTCCAAGGTCTAACCCAGCAGAATCAAAGTCTCTGTGTGTGTGAAATTTTCAAAACTCCCCAAGTAATTCTTCAGCGCATCACGATGAGAGAATTCCTGAGCCACGGTCTAAGTGTAGACTTCTCAGGGCAGGAGAGACCTATCAGAACCTGACGGCTTGGCCTGTCTTCACAGCTTCCTCTCCTCCACTCACCCATTTTTTGTTACAGCTACACACAACTGAATCTTATGTGTTGTGTTGAAACAGGGCAGGCATGCCCCCCATCTGTGCCTCTTCACATCACTGCCTTCTTTTCCTCTGATTGCTAAAAGCCCTGTGTATCCCACTCCCTCCTCCGTGAAGCCTTCCCTGATGATGCTCTCCACCTGGGTGTCTTTCTTTCCTTGGGGTTCCCACAGCACTGTGCATACTCTCCTCTTCCAGCACTCACCCCAGGCTATAACTCTATAAATACCTGCCTCTCCCCTAGACTGGGAGTGTCTGAGAGCAGAGTCTGGGTCTTATCTATTTCAGCACGTTAGCTGCTCACGGAGTAGGATGGTACTCACTCCAGACCAGTGCTGTCCAATCGAAATATACGTGTGGGCATGTATATAATTTTTAATTTCCTAGTAACCATAGTAAAAAAAAGATTTAAAAGAAGCAAGTGAAATTAATTCTAATGATATTTTCATTTAACTCAATCTGTTTAAAAGATTACCATGTTAACATGTAATCCATATAAAGAAACTATTGAGATAGTTTACACTTTTTTCTCATACTGCGTCTTTGAAACGTCAGTGTGTATTTTACACTTACACGTCTCAAACCAGTCTAGCCACATTTCAAGCATTCCACAGCACATGTGGCCAGCGGTTACCATATCGGGTAGCACGGTTCTAGACTAGAGAGGATGCTTATCCAGGTCTACATGGGAACCTTTGCACATAAAGAAAGCTACAGTCTAGTCCAGGGTTCATCCTTCATGGTTACATGGCCCTGGAATGGCTTTTACCAAGACCTTGTTACCCTTGGTCTCCCTGTGCTCTGCACAGAGCTGTGAGGCCAGGTCTGGCTGTGAGGGTCCTGCCTGTGAGCTGTGCCCGTCCAGCAAGGAGGCTTCAAGACTGTCGGCAGCTAACCTTCGCTACCAGGCGTTTGGAGCTGAAATGCACAGATGTGCTGCCACCTCTCTAGGGAACATTACAGGTCTTAAGTGAGAATGCTGCATTCTTTGGCATGCAAAGCCACGCCTTCCATGCCATCATCATGGAGGCTCCGGTCACCAAAAGAAAAAGCCACAGAAGAGTAAATACAGCTCATTTGTAGACGCTTTGGTAAAGGTAAGTTCCAGATATCCACACCCTCTAGGGACATCATTCCATCTGAGGGAGGAGATATTTTAAAAATGCCTTAAGCAGGAAACTTAGAACACTTCCAAGACATGAGCTGTTTGTCTTGCTTAGGCCTGTCTGCTGGCTTCCTCTAACTCAGACAGCAGTGAGTGTTTGCTGGGCCCAACCTCTACTCTCTTGGGTCAGAAATAAGAAAAGAAAACGAGTCTCTTTCTCCTGGCCCCGTACTCTGGTGACCTCAGTTGAGCAGCCTGGCGCCAGCTGGCACCGAGTACAGGGTGAAGCCAAGTCGACTTGGCACCCTCAGCCTGGCACCCTCTTAGCGGGCAGTAACCCAAAGCAGTCTTTCCCTCAGCTCCCCCTCCCCTAGGCCCCATTTTCAATTAAAACAGTCAGGTACGCAAATTAGCATCAGAACCAAAATGGTTTCCTGGGAAACTAATGACAAAAATCCCAGTTTTAAAACACTTTCTTTGCAACCTAGAGAGCAAAGCCATGCCTTTCACGAGGACAAAAGCCCTGAGCCAAAGAACTCCATCTCCTATAAAGAAGTGTCATTGACCAAAGACTCTGGAATAGATGAAAAGTGCTATTTGAGGCTGTCAGGACATGCTTTATGTATTTTCCTATACCTTGCTCCCATATAATCTTTGCCTACCATTCACTCATGCCTGTTTTCACTGAACTGAAACATTTCCTTGTTAATTTCTTTTCCCAGCAGTCCTCCTTGCAAGAAGTTGAACTCTTTAGAATGCAAGCGGATAGAGGATGGGTCAGACATTTTTGCCACTGTCAGGGAGAGAAGACCCGATATCATACCCGCACCCATTAAAATATACCCCTCAAGTGGATGGACCTAGAGTCTGTCATACAGAGTGAAGTAAGTCAGAAAGAGAAAAACAAATACCGTATGCTAACACATATATATGGACTCTAAAAAAAAAAAGGTTCTGATGAACCTAGGGGCTGGACAGGAATAAAGACGCAGACATAAGAGAATGGACTTGAGGACACGGGGAGGGGGAAGGGTAAGCTGGGACAAAGTGAGAGAGTGGCATGGACATATATACACTACCAAATGTAAAATAGATAGCTAGTGGGAAGCAGCTGCATAGCACAGGGAGATCAGCTCCGTGCTTTGTGACCGCCTAGAGGGGTGGGACAGGGAGGGTGGGAGGGAGATGCAAGAGGGAGGAGATATGGGGATATATGTATACATACAGCTGATTCACTTTGTTATACAGCAGAAACTAACACACCATTGTAAAGCAATTATACTCCAATAAAGATGTTAAAATAAATAAATAAAAGGGCATGTATTATGAAAATGTTAGAACGACAAGAGGAACCTAATAAAAATCATTTACGTTTGCTTGTTTAAAATATATATATATATATATATACACCCCTCGAAAATTATCTGAGAAAAATAATTTGCCAGTAACAATAATCATGTGCATTTGTGTAGTAATTAATAGTTTACAAAATGCCTTTACATATATTTCCTCAATTCAACTTCACAATAGTTGCAGTAGAAACAACAGGTTCAGCCTTTATGTGATGTCTTTCCTAGGAGCGTTCATTCAACTGATGAACACACTGAGACCCCTCTGTGTGCAGCATTGTGGAATGCACTGGGGAACAGAGCTGTCAATACATGGTTCCTTCTAGGAGGAGCTGAATCTTTGAGGCAAATAGGAAATAGACAATTAAAATCAATATAAACCATCTGACACAGGTATACAGCATGCTGTGGGAACACATAAGAAGGGTCCTTAGTGCAGAATTTTAATATCAGATAATCCCTTAATCAGAAGAAATTAAACCACTTAATAATGGAATTTCTGGCATCCTAACAAGGCATTAAGGGAGGTATTGGCAGAGAGGCCTACCCAAGGACCCCCGAATCGCACAGCACTGGCTCTCTTACCTAGAAGGTATAACTACAGTACACGTGTAATACGTATCGTATATGTAGTGATAGTATGAAACTAGAGTAGTGTAGTAGTCATAACATTAGGTATGGATTGATGTGGGCAGGCTTGATTCTTTCACGATATACCAGGATCCATGTGCTCTCCAAACGAGCATTAGACCCCCAAAGGCAAGCAGTAACTTCTGAATGTTGCCATTGCTTAAAATCTTTTATAATTCCCTTTTACTGGCCTTTTCTTCAGAATCTGGAGGTAATATCCCCCTCACCCCTCTTTTTCTCTTATTTTCTAATTACAAAAGTAATACCTGTACATACTCATGGTAAACAATTCAATATTACACAAATATGCAATTAAAAATTGAAAGTCTCCCACAACCACCAACCCCCAAATACTGCTACTTTGAGGCATATCCTTCCAAGGTTTTTAAAATATATGTGTTTACATACATATTTTCACAGGAATGGGACCCTATTATACACAGTATTCAACAACTTGCTTGAGAAATAGCTCTCTTAGATATCTTTCCATGTTGGCATAGACTTAGCGTTCATCTATGACTGCATAGCCATTCACTGTATAGACGCACCGTAATTTATTTAAGCTACCTTCTACTGACAAACATTGGGTTGTTTTTATAATTTTTCAGTCTTATGAGCAATGCATAATTGATATCCTTATAAATATTAATTTGTACATTGTTTGAGTATTTCTAGAAAGTGGAATTGATAGCATATTCTTTACAGATCCTCAAAAAGGCAAAGATTTAACATTTAAGAATAATAAATAAGTCGCCTGAAAATATTTTTGGTCAGAATAAAACCTTAACAATAAGTGAGGAGGAGAAGGAAGATTTATTGAGCAGCTGCCAACCATGTGCCAATCACAGTGATAAAAACTTGCATTATCTCATTACTCCTAGAAATTCTGAATATTTTGACATTATTATTCCCATTTTAGAGATGAGAAAGGTGCAGTAGAGAGGCTAAACTTTTCCAAGGTTACACACTTAGCAAATGGCAGAGCCAGGATTGGAACTTGGGTCTTTCTGATTCTTTCTACTATACCACTGCCTCTAAGTAGTATAAAATCACATTGCTGGTTTCTTGGTTTAAACTCCAACGGACTCTAAAGAAAATCTCAAAAACATTTTGAGCAGTTTCAGAAATGCTAAAATAAATATATACCTTCTCAAACTTATGTATCAAAGACACTATTCATCTGAAATATACAAATTTTACTATGTTAATTATAAAATGTCTCATTAATTTAGTCTCCTCCCTTTTCTTACTGAATAACAGAGCTCTGTATAAAAAGAATGCATCCAAAATACATACATTTCTTCGTTCATAAATACTTCTGCTCTGGGTTTATGCAAATTCTATTGTTTAAAATAATAGTAAGGAAGCAAGCTCATTATGAAGCCTATTTGTCTACAGGCCTCATTGTACTCTAAAGAGTCTATTCCTAGCTTAATCAATTAACCACCTCTTTCCTTTTAACCTGCTTTTGAAAACCCACCAATTCTATACTATTTTAAAGGCTTTTTTGCTGGGCCAGTTTCCTCTGGAAACAAAATACAGAAACCATGAGACAAGATGTGTGGGGAAAAAAGTGAAACCAGGAGGCCAAAAGAATAATATTCAGGTACTTCTACCTCTTCCCTGAATGGTTGTGTCTCAGTTGCTTCTTTTTGGATGGTCAACTCACCATAAGGCAATACTTATGTTTTCCAACCCCAATGTTTTACTCATAAATGATTTGCTCATCAGCAAATGAGTTTGACTTTTGTCCTAGAGTCTTTTCTGGCACCATTCTTCTGTACTCCCACACACATTCTGCATACTCCCATCACATCACTTGTCACATTGTTTCTTATCCTTCTTCCTGATTAGACTGAGAGTTTTTTGATAACAAAGACCACATTTCTGTTAACACTGTGCATAGCACCCAGCACATGTAAGTGCTCAGTAAATATCTGTTGCTTGAATGAATAGCCTCAAGGGCATTGCTTCCCCTAAACCTTCTACCTGATGCACCTTCAGTCAAAGAAGCAGATTCTCAAGGTGGCCTGATTTAAGGCATGGATGTACAGTCACAACAGAGAATCTCAGGAAACTCAAAGGCAGGTTCCCCAGATGCAGTCTCCGTTTTCACCTTTCACCAATATTAACAAAGAGCTCAGCACTTTACATTCCCCCTAGAGATTCATTCACAACACAGGCATTAGTGGGCAATGTTAATTTCCACAAAGATTTTGTAGCAATATTAGGGAAGGGCAGACTACTTAGCATTCCTGATCAGATACATTTATTCCCTGAGATTCTTTCTTCCCCAGTGTGCTTCAACCTCACAAGCTTCTTCCCTATATCACACAGAACAATTTAGCCATTCCCCGGCTTATTTCTCCAAACATCCATGCTCACACCTATCAGGGCCCATAGTGGACACAAGCCTTTCAAAGATGGTGGGTGAGTGTGTGTGTTAAAAATAACATTTTCCTCTTACATCAGCGTTTGCAGTTGTTAGTATTTAAATTTGATTTTCAAACAGTTTTAAGCAATCTAACATAAGCAAAAATCATGCCTCTTCCAAACAAACCATTTTTAAAGTTGTCCTCTACCTCGCCATCCCAAGGAACTCGTTTCTTGTTGCTGACTTCCATCTCATGGTTCAAGTAAGGTCCTTCCTGCTTGGCCCTCAGGCTGTACTCACCCCATCACCTCTTGGTGCTTCACGGTTCCTAGTCCTTGGAGAAGGGGCTTCCTCACCCAAGGCCCTGAGGTCATCACTCCAGCTGAGGCAGAAACTTTTCTCACCTGACAGCTGGTGTCTCCCCACTCTGTGGTCTCTAGGAAACCTTCTCCCTTACTAACCTTAATGATTATAATGCAACTGCAAATTTATTGATCCACTACTATGTGCCAGGAGCTGTGGGAAGCACTTTTTTGCCTGTTACCTCATTTAATCTCTAGGACCACCCTATAAGTGGTTATTATAGTATTTTCATTTCACAGATAAGAAAACTTAGGTTAAGGGAAATTAAGTCATTTGTCTAAAGGTGCTGAACTCACATGGGGTTTGAATGCAACTCTGATTCTAAAGTCTATACATCAGCTTTGTTCCCACGCTCTCTAATTATGGATCCAGGGCTTTCCTGGTGGCGCAGTGGTTGGGAGTCCGCCTGCCGATGCAGGGGACGCGGGTTCGTGCCCCCGTCCGGGAAGATCCCACATGCCGCGGAGCGGCTGGGCCCCTGAGTCGTGGCCGCTGGGCCTGCGCGTCCGAAGCCTGTGCTCCGCGGTGGGAGAGGCCACAACAGTGAGAGGCCCGCGTACCACAAAAAAAAAAAAAAAAAAAAGATAATCTAATTACGGATCCAGCGTTACCTCCTTGTGATTGGGGCAATCTGAACATCCCCTTCTCCCTTGCTCTCTTGTGTTGACCTCAGGTTACTCAGAGGCCTTAACCTTACTCTTGCCCTACAGACCACTACGCCCCGGTCGACTGCCTTGCTCTTAACTCAGGCTGTCCACATTCCTAACCCTAGTCTTGGAGAACAGATAACCTGCCCCAACCCAGCCCCACAGAGCTCCCAACACAAGTGACTTGAGGAAGCTAGGACCAGTTCTCAGGGAATCTGAGAACTTTGCTAGCTTTGTCACCTTAAGCACATCCTAGGGTAGAATAAATCCCCAAGGGCATCCCTAGAAGTGGCCTGCCTTCTCAGTTGTCTTTGGCTTGGAGATGACCAAGGGTTGACACTCCCTGTCCCCCACCCTGAGATCAGAATGGATTGGACATGACTTCAGGCCTTCTAGGCATTCAGATCCATTTACTTGGCATCCTGGGAGCTGGGTAAATGGCAGCTCTTATAGCAGATGGGATTTCATCTAGATAATATTTTAAGCCTGATTTTAGAAATCTTAAAGTGGCTAAAAATGATAAGAGCAATGTGAAACTTAACTTTCAGCTTTCGCCAGTTCTAAGAGCTGTAGACAAAGTCCAGTGGATTCGCTGAGTCCCAAGTTATTCCAGACGGATCACATGGCAGCTGCCAATGGATAGCTAGGCCCTTTCATTCCAGGAGCCTGAATCTGAGCTAGTCATTATAATGTCTGTTCGGTAATCTGAATTTGTATGTTTTTCTTTTAAGACAGACTTTAAACATTAAAAAAAAAAAATCTTCTAAATCCACCTTAGGTTGCATGCAGGTAGTTTATCTGGAGAATGATCAGTAAGAAAACCTGTAAGGGAGTGACGGAGACCGGATAGGGCAGGAGAGCTTGAACTTAATTCAGTCACCACAGACTTCAGCTGATCCCCTGGGGAGCTTTGAACCTGGAGTGGCTATTCCAAGCATTCCAGAACTGAGATAGAGGGTGGGCCTTCTATCCCTGCACAGACCAATCACTGGATAAGGACCACCAGAGGGAAGGGCTGTGACCTGTCTGAGGTACCTTCCTTAGGCTGAAGGCAACTCCTGGGGAGGGACTCAGCTACAGACCTTCAGCAGGGAACAGTCCTGGCAGCTGAGAGAATAACTACCTCGGACCTCAAGGGGGACCTGGGCAGTGCACAGTAGCACCTACTACATAATCAAACACCAAAATTAATACCAAACAAATACATCACAGCTCTGAAAGTAGCATGCAGTGAGCCCAGGGAATAGGGTACTATAAAATTTGACGGAGCCGTGTCCCGGCTGAATTCGTTAGGAAAGTTCTTGAAGCCATAACTGTCTGTGTATGATTACCTTCTGACTCTGAAATTGCCAGTTTAGTAAGCAAAAGGAGGCTGATTAAAAGTCATACGCTTTCTAAAACCCTCAGAGGCAGGGCCTCTCAGGGCCAATTCAAACGGAGAATTCTTACTACAGATTCTTCCACATTTTTTCCATTTCTGTGTATTCCCTGAGCAGGTGGCCACTACCTGCAGCTGATAATTATAGGCTTTATGTATGCTGCACTATGAAAGGAACTTGTCTGTGGTGCCAGGGCTGACGGGGAAGTATGCAGCATAGGTTTGACCCTGTAAAAGGGGGAAAATATCCTTTTGTTATGGGCTGCAGGGTTTTCAAGGCTGCTATCCATGGCAAATGTTCACCATGCTTAAAGGCTAAGGGCTAAGCATACAACCTTTCAAGAGCTTGTTAGCGGAAGGTCCATTCATTGAAAGCCTTGGCTGTCCTACGCAGTTGGCAGGGAATCAGAGCCATATTGTGTCCCTCCCTTTGTAAAAAGGTGAAAGTTCTATCGCTTCCACCGCTGAAAACATTTGATATTGCACCTTTAATTTTCAATAATAATAATATTAATAATAATAATAGAGAAAATGTTGCCGTGGACTTTGTAGATAAAAATTGGTATTTTGATCTTTGGTGAAACATTTTCTCTTCTGGGATGGAGCACGGCAGCCCTTTTGGCAATACCTACGAAAATGACAGCACAGCTCTGGGCAGGAATATTGCAAAAGCTCCACAGAAATTACAAAAACAACTGAGACAAGGGATTGGCCCCAACCTGGGTGATTATGCCCTCCCCTCTCTCTCCACTCCCAATTCACATCCACTGACAGCTGCCACACAGATGTTGATTTGATGATTATGGGTATTGAACCATACTGCATCATTATATTACTATTATTAGAATTTTTATTCACTATTAATAGTCACTCAGATAATTTATAACAAGATGCTCATAATCTAAATTAAGTCACAAACTGATAATAAAAGTGGAGTGAATGTTTTCCATTACAATAGCAATAATTTTGATCTTTCTGATTTCAAAAATAATTACTTGAGAATACGCTAAAAAATCACATATTATTTGTTCAATCATATGAATATTTTGGTATTAGAGACAAAACTGTAGAATTAGAGGTTACCCCTGAGGTTAATGGGTACAAGTCTAACTTTTACAAATGAGGAAAGAGGCCCAGAGAGACAGAATTGCCCAGGGTCTTACCTTCGGAACAAAGATCCAGGTCTCCTGAATCTCTGGCAGTCTTCTTTCCACTAGAAGAAATATATGCTCTGGTTACTATTACATGTATTTGTTAGTGGCAAATTTTTATTGACTAAAAGAAAAGGAAGGCCTAGATGTCTTTTGACTAGACCAGATTCAGGATTGTTTCCTATGTCCCGGAGAAAACTAGATTTGATACTGTGAACCCCAACTTGATTTGAGCTGATTACTTAACAGCTTATGAAGCTTGTTGGCATATAATCACCCAGGCTGGGAGTTTCAGCATTTTGAGCTTTAATATCACTGTGCCCAGAACACGTGCAGACCTTAGAGGGTGGTATGACAGCAGTACCCAGTGAGATTTCTAAAACCCCTAATAGATACTGATACACCTGTGGATTCCAGTGTCCCATTTTGTTCAGATTCCCACATAATGGCACACATTCACAAATCGATGGCTTGGAGACATTCTCCTACAAAGAAGAGCTGAATCACTGTGTTCTGCCAAGACTAACCCTACATGTCTGGCCCTACATACTCCAAGGTCTTAGAAGAGTGGAAAAAGCAGCTACAGAGGTCAGAAGGCAAGTCACTTGTGTGAAAAAGCTCCAATCTTTATAATGTAGCCTTGCAAGTGGTATAGAGATTTTCAAAATAAAGCACCAACCTTTCTTACTTTTATTTCACCAGGCTTTTCCATGACTGCTAATTCCTGGGGATGGGAATCTATTTCCCAATTCTCTACATGTCTTGAAAATTTCAGTTTGGGCGATGGAGGTGTGCATGAAGGTCAGATCTCTCCTCTAGAATGACACACAGCCCATCCTAACTAGTCCAATGCAGGATATTGATATGTGCTGACCTGTAAGCAACGTGTTTATTTCTTCAAATGAGAGTGGTGCAGATCTGTGTTGCTGGAGACAGATGCCAGGACCTACCAGCTGATGGCTGGCACAATACCAGTTGAATTCATGTTAAGTCTGAAAATACTGCCTTCACGTGCACCTCCTTTCTGAAAGGCTGTAGACCC
This sequence comes from Pseudorca crassidens, assembly GCF_039906515.1. Lineage (NCBI taxonomy): Eukaryota > Metazoa > Chordata > Mammalia > Artiodactyla > Delphinidae > Pseudorca > Pseudorca crassidens. The sequence continues at coordinate 62,784,112 of NC_090296.1, read as the reverse complement.
TCACAAATATCCTTTCTTTTCCCTTCCCTTCTTGCTTAGAGATATTCTTCATGATGGGTCTCCATCATGGAAAAGAGGGGTCCCTGAGAGAGTTTTATGACTTGGAAGTGTGATTCACAGCCCCAGACCTTTCAGCCATTCCTAAGTTGGGGACGGAGTCGGGATCTTGGCATTAGGCTTTGTATTAGTTATCTATGCCTATTGTGACAAAGTACCACATGCTAGGTGGCTTAAACAACAGAAATTAATTGTTTCACAGTTCTTGTCGGCAGGATTGGTTCCGTCTGAGGGATGTGAGGGAGAAACTGTTCCATGGTTCTCTCCCAGCTTCTGCTGGGTGGCTGGCCATCTTTGGCTTTCCCTGGTTTGTAGGTACATCACCCCAATCTCTGCTTTCATCTTCGTGTGGAGTTCTCTTTGTATGTGTCTGTCTCTGGGTCTAAATTTCCCCTTTGTAAATCACAAAGTCATACTGGATTGGGGCTTACTCTAATGACCTCATTCTTACTTGATTATATGCAAAGACCCTATTTTCAAATAAGGTCACATTCACAGGTACTGAGGACCAGGACTTTAACATCTTTGGGGAGAGATACAATTCCACTCACGATAGGGCTTCTAATGTAGATCCCAGCATTGTATTGGGCAGATATAGCACTAATCTCTCCCCTGCTTTCCTACCCCACTGGGTGCTTCTTCATTCTCCAGCCCTGCCTAACCCTCCCCTGGCTGGGCTTTCTTTTGGAAAGCCTAGCCCTATTGGTCTAGGATGGAGAGGAGATTTCCTCTGTCTGCTGAGGTCTTGGGCCTGTTACTCAGATTCTAGGTCTGGATTTCAGTGCTTCTAATACCCAGAATCTGCTTGGGCTTCCGATCCCTAGGAGCATAGACAAATCGTCTGTGCTCCTGGTCCTTTTCATCTAAATTAGTAGATGAGGCAATATTATATAAGGGTTAAGAACACAGACTCTGAAGCCAGACTCTCAGCTCTGAAACTTAGATGTGTCTCCTGGACAAGCTGCTTAAACTGTGTGTGCCTGTTTCCTTATCTATAAACCCATCACTCAAAGAGCTGTTAAGATGATAACATGAAATAATTCATGTAAAGCACTTAGAACAGTGCGTGGCACATAGTAAACGTTCACAAAAGTTAGCTGCCATTATTATTAGCATTTCCCTGGCACAATGAGCTAGTCCTGATTCTTGGAGAGTCAGGCAAGGCAAGCGTGATGGGTGAACTGACAGACTGGGAACTGGGCTCCAGGGACAAGCAATGGAGGAAACAAGCCCCTGAAGGGAAAACATCTACAGTGGGGATGGGAGGAAGCCAGGATTCATCAATAAAGGGGGAGATGAGAGGGCACCAAGGGGTCAGGAATTATCTGGGAAGCACACCCGTAGAGGCAGTCAAGCAAAGGATCTGGAGAAATATTTCAGGGCCTTTTGTCTGCATCCTCCCTGGAAGCAGAATGATTTCAGAATGTGGGCAAGCTTGAGCCTCAGCAGGCACACAGGGAGGTAGACCAGTAGTACAGGTGTAGCGGGTGGGTGGGTGGGTGGGTGGGTGGGTGGGTGGGTGGGTGTGTGTGTGTAGAAGTCACCAGGAAGTTCTTGGCTCCACTGCACTATTCCCTAAACTACTGCACTATATTCTAAACATACAGTCTAAGAAGACTTTGGGGACCATCCTCGCCCTCACCCTTCAAGCTTCCCCTCTGGTTTCTCAGTGTCAAGTCCATGTCTTTCATCCAGAACAGCGGCCACCCTGGGCTGCTGCTGCCAGCAGAGGTGCTCTGCTTGCAAAATTCTCTGTTTGGTTGTCACTGTTTGGCTATTACCCCACTGCAAAGGAACAACTCAACAAATGAGTTTAAACTATTCACTTTTCAAATATTAGGTTAAGGCTATCTGAAGTTTGATCAAGATATGGTAGATAAAAAATCACTGCCCCTCCTAAAAATTTAGGTTATGATTCAAGTGCTGTTTCAAGAAGTCTTTCAGAATGTTGACTGTATGCATTATCCCAGTGCCCAGCAACCGTGGCATAACTACATTTCGTCAGTCTTTAGTGATGAAAGATGTATATGGGTGAAGCGTTTGGTCATTCAAAACAGCAACAACCTTCTCCTGACCCTGCTATTCCTTTAAGGAACCACCCTACCTCTTGCTTTCCGTCTACTCCCCAAATTGTTAAGAAGCTAGCCCATACTTGTTTCTACTGCTTCACCACCCAAATCACATTGGATTGTATAATACTTAGCTCTTTGCCTCCTCACCACTCAGTTAAAATTGCTCTTTGGAGGTTGTCATTGCCTTTCACATCACCAAATCCAATGGCTGCATAACAACTTTTAACCTTCCTGGATTCTCTGTAGCATTGGATACATTTAAGAATTTTCTCCTCCCAAGGCTTCCATGACCCTGAGCCACTCTGGGCTTCCTGTCTCTGTGATGGCTACTCCTCTGGATCCTTCTTTAATCTTCCTTCTTCCCCCTAAATGCAGGTATGTCCAAAATGTGTGTCTTCTTCTCCCTCCTTTACCCTCTCTTTGGCTATGTCTAGTTCATTGGATATGGAAGGGCCTCCAGACAGTGGGTTGTTGGAAACAGAATATCCAAGGCTAGGTATGTTTAGCGATGAGACTTTGCAGAATCTCCCACCAGGGAATGAGAGCAGGCATTAGCCCAAGCACCAAAACAGGAGGGACCAGCTTAGCAATGAAGCACTAGGGTTCCACACTTGCATGCAAGGTAGGATAGGGGATGGGCACCAAGGTGTTTGACCACAGGATAAAGGAAGGGTTCAAAGCAGTTTGTAGGCCAGCATGCTTGAAGAAGCTTATTTCTGATGGTTGTATATAGTATCTTTAACGGTGTTTCTGATCTCTCCACGGGGGTTAGATATCCCTCTTATACTTCCCATCAAGTCCTTATCACATTGGATATGGTGTGTTGTATATTTACTAGTCTATATCCACCCGTAGCCTGTAAGATCTCAAGAGCAAAGACCATAGATATCATTTTTACCATTGTATTTCTAACTCAAGAGCAAAGACCATAGATATCATTTTTACCATTGTATTTCTAACACCAAGACCAGGGCTTGTCCCATAAAAGGGGCTAAATAAATATTTGTTGAAAAAGTGAATGAACTGAATTTTTCAATTTGGAAATCAAGTAAGTGGAAATTATGGGGAAGAAATCATATGTAAACCAAGATAAAATCTGTACAAGGTACATACCATATAGTCATGTAGCATTGTTCGAGGTGGGCTGCAAATTTCACTCTGAACTTCCTAGCAGTCAAAGCAAAGGAAAAAACTCAGTTACAAAATTGATAGTGCCTATAGGATTTAAAAAGAAAAGTTGCTCAGATGAAGCACAACCATCCCTGTGTTGACTTAAAAGAAATGTCTCTATGAAGTCTCACAAAGAGTTCTTGGCTGGGCTACAGACAATATGTTCCAGGATTTCCCTGTAATAGATATAACAGTAGATTCTGTAGGTCTATTTTTTATAATGTCCTTCAATATAGGCTAATCACATACAGTAAATTTAAAGTAATTCTGTGACAGGGAGACCAGAATAAGTTAGCCAAGTACCCAGAATTCTGATGAACTGGTTGGATCCAAGGATAAAATTTAGAATATCTAGAATAAGGTGTGTTCTGAGGAACATGATTACTCCTGTGATATGATCTAAAACAAAGATCTCTGTGGTCAACATTTGGGAAATATTGCATACTCATATTAGACCTATCTTTTTTGGCCATTTATATATACATTAACATATACTAAGTGCTCTAAGAAGTCCTTCAGTAAAGAACTTGTAACCCAGAATTTTACCAAAATAATAATTTGATCTTTTCATCATATAATAACTGTTTACATTTAAGGGAAATTTAAAGATGACACTTTGGGAAACAATCATCTAGGGAAACTATGTACTGTATATCTTCAGGCAACTCTATATGAATATTGTTTTTCATTAAAAATTTTTTTAAATTTATTTTATTGAAGTATAGTTGATTTACAATGTTAATTTCTTCCGTACAGCAAAAGGATTCAGTTATACATATACATATGTATTCTTTTCCATTATGGTTTATCACAGGATATTGAATATAGTTCCCTGTGCTATATAGTAGGACCTTGTTGTTTATCCATTCTATATATACTAGTTTGCATCTGCTAATCCCAAACTCCCAAGCCATCCCTCTCCCAAGCCCCCTCACCCTCGGCAACCACGACTTTCTCTATGTCTGTGAGTCTGTTTCATAGATAAGTTCATTTGCGTCGTATTTTAGATTCCACATGTAAGTGATATCATATGGTATTTGTCTTTCCCTTTCTGACTTACTTCACTTAGTATGAAAATCTCTAGGTTGATCCATGTTGCTGCAAATGACATTATTTCATTGTTTTTTGTGGCTGAGTAGTATTCCATTTTGTATATATACCACATCTTCTTTACCCATTCATCTGTCGATGGACATTTAGGTTGTTTCCATGTCTTGGCTATTGTGAATAGTGCTGTTGTGAATATAGGGGTGTGTGTATCTTTTTGAATTAGAGTTTTCTCTGGATATATGCCCAGGAGTGGGATTGCTGGGTCGTATGGTAGTTCTACTTTTAGTTTTTTAAGGAACCTCCATACTGTTCTCCATAGTGGCTGTATCAATTTACACTTCCACCAATAGCTAGGAGGGTTCCCTTTTTTTCCACACCCCCTCCAGCATTTGTTATTTGTAGATATTTAATGATGGCAATTCTGACTTGTGTGAGGTGATACCTCACTGTAGTTTTTATTTGCATTTCTCTAATAATTAGTGATGCTGAGCATCTTTTCATGTTCCCGTTGGCCATCTGTATGTCTTTTTTTGGAGAAATGTCTACTTAGGTCTTCTGCCCATTTTCGATTGTGTTGTTTGTTTTTTTTGTTATGAACATTGTTTTCACAAACAATAAAGTTTAAGTTCTTAATAAGAATCTGTCCACTGAGTGTTCCAATTTACTTCCTTTAGCAAGAACTTGGAGTAAAGATATTCCATTCTGTCAAATACAAATACACCTTTTGCTTTGACAGTGAACTGAATGGCAGGGCAGGTCATCTCATTAAAAGCTCCTAATCAATCTCTGTGCCCACACCCTCCCCAGGGAGGACACAGAGGCAGGACAAATATTGTCCTTGGAAACAGTCATGACTTCAGTCTATTTGAACCCAGTGATACAATCTGAATCAACTTAGTGTAAAGCAATCTGAAAAATCAAAGTTAGTGTGAACTGTAGTAATGGGATTCTTCCCAAGAACTTCTAGGTGATTGTAGAAGTGGTGAGGAACAGAATGCTATTGTTATTGAAAATAACATCTATAGATTATCTTCCCAATGACGCTACTCTCTATAGGTTAACATGCCAATAATTCTGGCTGCTTGATTTTCTCCACTGAAATTTAAGATTTAAATCACCAGATAATAAAAAAATCATACAATGCACATTCTATCTGGGTAGGCATGCTTCAGCCTAACAATAGTGGGTAAATGTAATTTCTGTGCCAAGAGGGAGCATAAAAGAAGTTTGTGTCCTGGTATATTCCTTCTAACCAAATGAAGACTTCCCTTTGTAGTATGTCAGAAAAATATTAACTACATGAGGGACTAGAGACACTCAGAGTCCAAATCACCCAGGCTAACTGAGAGAGAGTCCTAAGAAGGAAGAAGAAGACATAACTTTTGTTTCTTTTTCTGTTACTAAAAAAGAAATCCCTAAAATATTTCCCACCCTAACTTACCAGGTTTTGTAGAATCAAGAAAGATAAAGCATCATATAAACCTATCAGATAAGTGAGCTAATATCAATTTCACACTTCATTCTGGAGTTCATTTTATTTTTGGCAGCAAGTTTTTCTTCCTAATTATATTTTACTTAGGTTGAAATTAATTTTAAACGGCATTCTCTGTGAACACACTGAATAGGAAGCAGGAAAATCTTCCTGAGATTAAAAATTGACCTTGAACAATCCAAAATTCACACTCACCAGGGATGACCTCATTCATGCCATGAATTTACATGTCTCTGATGCTTTGAGGGCTTCCAAGTCAACATCTCCCCTCCAACCTCGCTATGCACTGAATCCCACTGTCTCCTGAGCAACACAGGTCTGTGACATGTGCAACATGAGTTCCTCTTCTTTCCTACCATCTGTCACCTCTGCTCCCTCCTCCCCATCATCCCAACGTCAGTGATTGGAACTACGTTCCACCCAACTGTCCAACCCAAAATCTGGAAGCCACTCCAGACTCCTTATTCTCATCACCATCTTTCTTGGGACTAAAATCCAGATTCCTTGGCATGACTTTGAAGGGCCTTCACGGTCTAGCCTAGTGTTTCTCAGTGAAGGCCCTATTGGCATTGGGACAAAACATTTTTCTTCTTTGTGCACAATGTCCTTCTTATTCCTAGTCCCACTTACTAAATGCCAGTAACAATCCCTAATAACCATTAAAAACAAAAAAGATTTCCTAATGCTCCCTGTGGGATAACACTGCCTTGAGCCGAGAATCACAAATCTCACCCTCCCTAACTTTCCAGCCTCATCTCTCACTATGCTTCTCCACAGACCTGGCATTTCAGCCACACAGGACGATTTGCTCTTCCCCAGAATGCTGTGCTTTCTCAAGCCAAGTCTCTGTGCCTTCGCATGCACTGTTTCCTCTGTCTATAACACCCCCCTTTCAGCCTTCTCCTTCCTAGGCCTGCTAATATCTATACTTCAAGACCCAATCCAGGGAATTCCCTGGTGGCGCAGTGGTTAAGAATCCGCCTGCCAACGCAGGGGACACGGGCTCCAGCCCTGTTCCCAGAAGGTCCCACATGCCGTGGAGCAACGAAGCCCATGCACCACAACTACTGAGTCTGCACTCTAGAGCCTGCGAGCCACAACTACTGAGCCCATGTGCCACAACTACTGAAGCCTGCACACCTAGAGCCCGTGCTCCACAACAAGAGAAGCCACCACAATGAGAACAAAGAGTAGCCCCCACTTGCCGCAACTAGAGAAAGCCCGTGTGCAGCAACAAAGACCCAACACAACCGAAACTTTAAAAAAGATCCAATCCAAACTCCTTTGTCCTTGTGAAGTCTCCCAGCCCCACTTCAACCAGAATGACCCCTCATCCCTGTAAGCTTAGTGGTAATTACTATAAGTCTCTCTCCTTTGGACAGGTCTAGACAGACCACATCTCAAAATACCTGCCATACCTACATCCCACTTTGAGACAAGCTGCCCTCCCCATAGCCCTGCCCTAGGGAGATTGGCTCTTCATAGATCCTATGATTATCTCACAACTGATGGACCAGCAGTGGCACCTGGTCCAAGGCAGCGCACTCATACCAATAATCCATGATATGTTGCCGTTAAAAAAAGACAAACTACATAGCAGCACTATTTACAACAGGCAAGACATGGTCCAACCTAAGTGTCCATCGACAGCTGAATGAATACAGGAGATGTATACACACACACACACAGACACACACACACACACACACAGGAATATTACTCAGCCATAAAAAAGAATGAAGTAATGTCACTTGCAGCAACATGGATGGACCTAGAGATTATCATACTAAGTGAAGTAAGTCAGACAGAGAAAGACAAATATCATATATCATTTACATGTGGAATCTTTAAAAAATTATACAAATGAACTTATTTACATAGAGAAATAGACTCACAGACATAGAAAACAAACATGGTTACCAAAGGGGAAAGATTTGTGGGGGGGCAATAAATTAGGTGTTTGGGATTAGCAGATACATGCTACTAGGTATAAAATAGATCACCAAGGTCCTACTGTACAGCACAGGGAACTATATTCGATATCTTATAATAAACTATAATAGAAAAGAATATGAAAAATATATATATGTATAACTGAATCACTTTGCTGTATAGCAGAAGTTAACACAACATTGTATTGATAAGTCAACTATACTTCAATAAAAAAAGATGAACTAGGCTCATTAGATTCTCTTTCACTCTCTCTCAAACTTATAGTAAGAAATACAAATAGAATGAGCTGTTTTGTATTGTCAGGAGCTGATATCACTGAAAAGGCACAGGGGAGAGATGACCTGAGGAAAAGGTCAGAGTAAAGTCTGTGTGGACCATGAGAGGGATGGTGAGAACAGCAGAGTCACAGAGGTGGCATGTGGCCTGGGCTCCTCTCCACCATCAACCCACCAGTCCTGGCAGCACAGGCAATAGCACTGGGGAACCTCAAGAAGAAGCACAGAGAGAAAGCAGGGCACCAGGAGAGCTGAGCAACAAAGTGAGCCCTACGGCAGAGGCAATGCGTGTCGCTGATCTGCCTCCAAAGAGCCTCACAAACCCAAATGTGACAGGTCTTTTTTTTTTTTTTTTTTTTGGCACCACACTGACCAAAAGGGAAAAGCAGCCCAAAGGGAAAGGCTGTTTCTTAGATCTGCCTCCACTGATCACAATCCCCACGGCCTCGGGCAAGTGCTTCTGGAGCACTTTTTCTCATCTGTATGATGGATATTTTAGTATCTGCCCTGCCTGAAATCCTGCTCAATGCTTAATTAACTGTATGACCTTGGGCAAGTCGTTCGGCCTCTCCGAGCCCAGTTCTCCCAATTTTAAAACAAAGTCAATAAAACCTATTTCACAGGGCTTCCCTGGTGGCGCAGTGGTTAAGAATCCGCCTGCCAATGCAGGGGACACAGGTTCGATGCCTTGTCCAGGAAGATCCCACATGCCGCACAGCAACAAGCCCATGCACCACAACTACTGAGCCTGTGCTCTAGAGCCAGTGAGCCACAACTACTGAAGCCCATGAACCTAGAGCCCGTGCACTGCAACAAGAGAAGCCGCTGCAATAAGAAGCCCGTGCACTGCAACGAAGAGTAGCACCCGCTCGCCACAACTAGAGAAAACCTGCGCACAGCAACGAAGACCTAACGCAGCCAATAAATAAATAAATAAAAGAAATTTAAAAAAATAATAATAATAAAATAAAATAAAACCTATTTCACAAAGAGGACACGATAATCAAAGTAGATAATAAATGCAGAAAGTATCTTGTAAACTGATAACTGCCACTTATATATGGTTATTATTATTATTTCCTTTTTCCAAGCCTTGCAAGTATCACAGAAGACATTTTATTGGTATTTATAATTATACATATAGATATAACATATTCATTGGCATTATTCTAAAATCTTACTCAATTCTACTCACTTAAATCTTAAACCCCCTTTTACACTATTTTGTAACTGAAGCTTACTTAAGTTCAGTAATCTCAATCAAATAAGGGATTGCTGTCCTTCTAAAAACCATTTATCACTTGCCTTCTATCACCACACCTTTTTTTCTGTTCTCTAGGAACTTAGTCAGAATTTGAGTACAGCAAGCATTAGGGGAACTACAAAATCTGCTGGACACGTTTTGTAAACCATTTCAGAATAAAGTATATCACCACGCTTTGGATTTAGATTCCTTGAGACCCAACCATAAAATAATAACAAATGTTACGGTTCTGAGCAGAAATGCCATGAAGTGATATGAATGCAAATTAATGATTTATTGTCAACAAGTACGTCACACCTGACACTTTGCTGTATAGTGTATAAAGAAAGACACAAGAGCACGATACAGCAGCTGTCTTAGGTTACTCACATGATCTGAGAAGTCTGCTTGCCTTCACTCTGGTAGGAAACCACTTCAGTGGTAAATTCCAGAGGTGTACTGTAAGAGACATTCCTACTGAAACGTCAAGTTTCTCACATTAGTTCTAAAGTCATCGGCAGCATTAGCCCTGTTTAAGTACACCTTACTTGTTCTAAGAAATAATTTGAGGTGACAGACATATGTATGCCACAAGATCAAAAGTAAAATAAATAAGGAAGTAGAAGCAAAAGGATAACAGGGTAGAAAAATAAGATGAAGCTGCGAGTGAGCGATTACGTTGTTTCCAATGTCTTCAGTTTCACTGCTGTTGGGCAGAATGCAATTTTTATATGTGTATTAGGGAGACTTGTTATTATGTCTACACTATGCATACCCTCATTTAAAAAAAAATAACTCTAGGGCTTCCCTGGTGGCGCAGTGGTTGAGAGTCCGCCTGCCAATACAGGGGACACGGGTTCATGCCCCGGTCCGGGAAGATCCCACATGCCGCGGAGCGGCTGGGCCCGTGAACCATGGCCGCTGAGCCTGCGTGTCCGGAGCCTGTGCTCTGCCACAGGAGAGGCCACAACAGTGAGAGGCCCGCATACCACAAAAAAAAAAAAAAAAAACTCTAGAATGTATCCATATTTTTTCCCTAATTTTCTTTCTAAGGTCCTAAAAGTGGACCCTAGCTGATTCTACTGTCAGTATCTGGGTCATTAGGAGTAGATATTCTTTTAAATTCTTCTATATTTAATAAATACACTGATAATAGTCTCAGTCACCTGAATGACATTCCCTGGTAAGGGTAGAAAAAAATGTGACCCTGTCAGCCAAACAGAGTGATTCTCCCGACAGAACTCCACAGCTCACAAATCCTGCCATGTGGGTATGGCCCGCTGCGGAGCAAACGCCTCTGTGCTGCCCACAGTGTAGCTTCCCAGGCTAACTTTCCTAACCCACCATGGCTCAAAATTGTGGCCAGGTTTAAGGCACCGTAATGGCAATATCCTAGGAAGCCACTAGGTGGAAGGGATTTTTTTTTTTCTTATTTCACAAAACCTTTGTTTTCTCAATCAAAACTATACCCCAGGTGGACAAGCATTTTAAATTATTTGTCTTCATTTTTTGTCTCTGCATCTTCCAGGTAAGTTTGTTGTTGTTTTCTCTTACAAAGAGACTTATTTTAAAGGGCACATCGTCACATTCTCCCCAGTTACCTGAAAGTGCAAACGTTATATTTGAAATGAGAAGGGGTAATTATTCAGATCTGTTTCTCACGTGTTGGAGCTGTGGTCAGGAGGGTCTGTTGGGTTAAAGACAAGCAAGCAGGTGTGTATGTGTGACCTGGAGAAGGTGGCATCCTCATGGTCATGGAACCAGGAAGCAGTATCCTAGAAACAGTGGAAAATTGCTTCAGAGTATTTATTACCAGTGTGTTCAAGAACACTGACGTGAATAGTATTAAATAGCAATATGAGGACAAAGCAAGAGCAAGTAACAGAAGTAGTTATTCTTCAGGGCAGGAAAGGAGAAAAGAAAGCTGTTGCCCATCCCTCGTGCGCCCTTCCCCACCAACGTTAAGAACCCTGAGGCAGCAGCTAGGCTTTAGGGTAACTGTCTTGCATTGCATCATTTGGTTCAGTGTTTAACCCCCAGTCTAAGGAAGCTTCACCTAACTGGTTCAGAATACAGGCCTTTTCCCCAAAGTCCTGCTCTACATCCTTACTTTTTACATTAACGGTGGTCAACCTACCGCTTTAAAAAAAAAGGGGGATGAGGGGCTTCCCTGGTGGCGCAGTGGTTGAGAGTCTGCCTGCCGATGCAGGGGACACGGGTTCGTGCCCCGGTCCAGGAGGATCCCACATGCCACGGAGCGGCTGGGCCCGTGAGCCATGGCTGCTGGGCCTGCGCGTCCGGTGCCTGTGCTCCGCAGCGGGAGAGGCCACAGCAGTGAGAGGCCTGCGTATCACCAAAAAAAAAAAAAAAAAATTCACAGCCTCTCAGTTTACCTGACTGAATCAGAAATGACTGGGTAGTGGACTTCTGTTATTCTTTTTTAAATTATTTATTTATTAACATCTTTATTAGAGTATAATTGCTTTAGAATGGTGTGTTAGTTTCTGCTTTACATCAAAGTGAATCAGCTATACATATATATATATCCCCATATCTCCTCCCTCTTGCGTCTCCCTCCCTCCCACCCTCCCTATCCCACCCCTCTAGGTGGTCACAAAGCACCGAGCTGATCTCCCTGTGCTATGCGGCTGCTTCCCACTAGCTATCTATTTTACATTTGGTAGTGTATATAAGTCCATGTTAAGTCACGTCATAAAAATAGAGAACACACTCTTCTTTTTAACATTTGACAAGCTGAGTGCATCTAGCAGGGTACTTGAAGATCAGTTTGAGATGATTTCATAGAATAATTTAGTTTTAAAAATTAAGACAAGGTATGAGAGACAAAGGGCGTATTATTATTCCCCTCTATGACCCCAACAAGTGTCCTGACAACAACTCCCTGCCTCCCTTCCATTTCTGTAAAATAAGGGAACCATGTGCCTACCTTACACAGTACTGTGAAGTTTTATTGGCTTTGGAACACTAGTAAGTAGCAGCCTGAGCTGGTTCCTTGGAGAAAGGTGGTGTTATCATTACTAAGACCCCAAAGTCCTGAAAGACCAACATGAAGGGCTGGGGTAGGAAGAAGTCCACTTCTTTCTCCAGGGAAGGCAGTAGAGAGGATTAAAATTGTGGCCGGTGTGAACAGAGCACCCTAGCCAACCAGACAGACCGGGGGCTGAGGCTTATCCAAAAGTCTGATACTACGTAGAAAGCTGCCCCAAAGCCCTTACTGGATCAGAGGATCCTGAGTCCCGTCGAACTCAGGGCTGTGACAAACCAAATGAGCTCAGACACCAAGTCTGATGAGGCTCGCTTTGTATGAATGTCCTGTGGATAGCAGAAAACGATCTCCTTTCTTTCTCCTTCTCCTTCCAAGTATGGGAAGTGGATTTGGCTAAGAAACAGGAAGGAAGTGGAGGAGGGGGGAGAGTGGATGGCAGCCTCCCCTGCAGTGAGGCCTGTGCAGGGAACAGCTCAAACTGTGCTGCTGCTGCAGGCTTTCCCACCACTACCTGCCTCTGGCTGGTGTGCTCTGTCTTTCTCCGCTTCACCTCGGAGGGGTACAGGGCTCCTATGTTCTCACAGGCCGGGGGAAGCGGGGGGCATCCAAAAGCTAACCGAAAGCACCCAAGAGCTCACTCTAGTCAGGGCCTGCAGGCCACTGTCCTCACGAGAGCATCAGCTTACGTTCACCAAACTTTAGAGGGATACAGAGGTAGCCTAAGGCAAAATGCTGGCTCTGTAGGAGTTACAATCCAGCTAGTGATGCAGAGGATGGCAGAGACCACAGTGTAGGACCCTGTAAAGTTAGTGCGAACAGTGCAGGCAGGCTAGTCCATACATGCAAACATGACATGAAGTCAATCACAGGAAAGTTTCTTTGAAGGTGTGAGTCTGAGCTATGCTTTGGAGGAGGACTTAGATGGGAGCAGGGAACTTCTTGGGGCCCAAATGGACATTGCCAGCATGAAATAGAGGAAAGGTGATGGTGGGGGGCGGGGGTTCATCCTGCCATGGCACAGAGCAACTGTTTCTGGGGTAGAGTCAAAATGGACCCTAGAAACAAAGCTCCAGCCCTGTTGACCACAGCCGTGCAAGTTCAAGGCAGAAGTGGGAAGGGTACCGCAGTCTAGGCAGAGTGAGTAGCGTCCTGCATTAAGCATAAATAAGAGTGCTTGGCCTGGTGAGGAAGGAGAGACGTCTATGTCAAGGAGCAAAAAAAAAATGGTGGTCACCGTGAGGGTTAGAAGGCAGGCCTGGCTAGATGAATTTAGATTTAAAATGATTGACAGGGCTTCCCTGGTGGCGCAGTGGTTGAGAGTCCGCCTACCCATGCAGGGGACACAGGTTCGTGCCCCGGTCCAGGAAGATCCCACATGCCGCGGAGCGGCTGGGCCCGTGAGCCATGGCCGCTGAGCCTGCGCGTCCGGAGCCTGTGCTCCGCAACGGGAGAGGCCACAGCAGTGAGAGGCCCAGGTACCGCAAAAAAAACAAAAACAAACAAACAAAAAACAAATAAAATGATTGACAGCAGGAGGCCCCTGGAAGTTCCTGAGAGAGAAGTGACATGATGCAAAGGGGTTCAAAGAAGCCAATTCTGAAGACTGTCCGGTGAATTGAAGAGGAGAGACTATGTGCGTGTGGGACTGGGCAACGGGGACACCAGTAGCTACCAACTGGGCTGTGTCTGTGTGATGCTAAAGCAAGTTGGCTGATGTGGGACTAAACCACAGGCTTAATCTTCCTGGTCTATTATAGTAGGCATCAACTTTTCAAGTTTAAAAAAAAAATTGATGCAGTCTATTAAGCTCTTGTCTCAAGAAATAGTTCACGATCAAACAACAAAAATCACTGAAATTGTGGCCTCTCAGTGTTACCCATTATGTCAAATGAAATGTTTTTATAGGGCCCGAGCTATCCAGAGGGGATAAACGACCTCACAAAGAGATTAAATGCATTAAGACAGAGTTCTACCTTTGCTGGTGTTAGCAGTATTTTGGTCAAAAGTAGCACTATTTTAGGAATAAACTCTGAGCAGAGAATTTACAGACCCAAGAAAGTGAGGAGTAGACTCTATATATGCATGAACCTGTCGGACACCTTGTCACTACAGTGCGGCATGCAGCTGACTGACACTCAGCAGGGCACAAAAACCACAAAAGCCAAAGATATTATGATGAGGGCCTCCAGTGCCTGTTTTTGCTTAGAATAGTGATTCTCAGCCTCGCTGGGCATTCTAATCTCCTGGGGAGCTTTTCAAAGAGGAAGGATGCAAGGCTCTCACCAGAATCTGAATCTCAAAGGATGGAGCCTACATTTATTTGTATCTATATCACTTTTTTCTTAGGTTCCCTGGATAGTCCAGATACTTCTCAGATACTCCAGTTGTGAGCCACTGGTTTAGATCTTGAAGCTGAAATGGTCTCACACAAAACACACACACACACACACACACACACACACACACACACACTTCTGTGATAGTCAAGCTTGCCCATTTTTTCTTTCAGACAGAGGTATAAGAATATTTACAGATATTCTGGGCTTATTGGGGTCTCAGAATCTCTAAATTCTTCCATCAGTCTCCAGGGTTTTCTTAAATCTGGTACTATTGCATTGTAGTACTTTCCCAACTACCATGGCATTCTTAAAAAGCAGTTTTCCTAAGTGGAGATGAGCCCTCACTCACCACCCTGTGGGACAGCTGGAAACTCTTTCCCTTGCAGTCCTCATTTTAAAGCCAACCCCTTCATTTGTGTTCCGTCCTCCGCCCAGCAGTATTCACTGAGATCCACATTCCTCATTGATCCCTCTTCCAAGAAATAAGAAGGGGGGAAGGGAATCATTTCTGGAACCCATGGGGAAGAATTAGCCTCCCAGGAACAAAGTCACAGAAGAGCCCCTGAATTCCCTGAGGTAATCTCCATTGAATCAAAACACAAAGAGGGAGGCTAATTCAATTAGCAAGTGATGCCTTGTCCTAGAATAAACTTCTTGGACTAGAAAGGGCGGGGGGACCCTTAAGGACTGGTGCCCAGACTGCCAACAGCGAAAATATTGGCAATGCTTGGAGCCTGCCACCCAAGGGACAATGGCTGTTCACTTGAGAATTACTTATTGAAAAAGTAACAAAGTGTTAGGCTCTTTAGGACACAGAGTTGTGTTCACAAGATAAAGTACACTGATAAAACATGGAGAAAGGGAAGAGATAAAAATATTCTTCAGGGAAATGGGGGTCTAAAGTACAAAAGAGCTTCGGGGGAACATTTCACGTTCTGACTTTTAAGTGAATTGAAAACACAGTTCTTGAAAGAAATGCATCTTGAGAGCGCACTCAGCGTAGAACAGGGAGTTCGTCTAAGACAATTTGGGGGGGAAGGGGAGGTTATGTATTCAATCTCCAATGTGGTGTCTTGCATGTAATAGCACCAGAGAAATGTTTACTGGATAGAACATTATTTTAGTATAGATTGGGGTCATATTTTCACTCTCTCGAATTTAAAAAAGATACTCAGAATATTAGAGCTGATGTCTTGATCTTGATATTGTCAAACATCTTATCCAGAGTCCCAGTATTACTCTATTTAGATGGGATGAGCAGCTCACGGAGAGTCTGGGTTCTGTTGCTAGGCCCTTCCTCTGTAGTGGCCCCTGAGCAATCTTGAAGAAACCCAAGGGCTCGGGGTGCACGGTTTGGAAGCCTCCAGTCTAGCACCTCTGTTTTTACAGGTGAGGAAACTCAAAGTGTGTGGGAGTCAGAGCCCAGTGCTCTTTCCACCACACCGAGGTGAGGTCCTACTAAGAGGTGTTCCTGTCCATTTCTTTTCCATGCCTGTGAATGTTTTGTTCCGGGCCCGTGATGTACAGTGAAAGAGCGTGGGACTGGACGTCAGACAGACCTGGGTCTGAACGCTGGCTTTACACTTATTTGCCTTGTATTCTTGGCAGACTACTTAATTTCACTGAGCTTCCGCTTCCCTTACCAAGTGGGGATAAAATGCACATTTTAGATCTTGGCAATGTACGGAAAGTGCCTGGTATGTGTCTTGGGCTCAGTATATGTTAGTGCCCTCTTTCAGGCAAGCAATCGAATATTTGAATACAGAGACAAGAGAGGTAGAGGGCACTATCAGAATAATAATAATAATAATGGTGCCTAGCACTTACTATTTGCCACATTCCGTACTTGGCACATCACATAGGTTAACTCATTTAATCCTCAGAATAACCCCATGCAGGAGGGGCTGTGTTTTATCCCCATTTTACAGGGAAGGAATCGAAGGCACAGATGGGTGAAATAAGCTGTTCAAGGTCGCAAAGCTAACAAGTAGGGAAGTTGGGGTGTAAATCCCGATGACATGATTCAGAATCATGCTCTTAATCAACATACCATTACTGCACAGGATAGGAGGCAAGGGAGGGCTAGAGTGGAGGGATATGGGAGGGGTTGGTTGGTTTGGGTAAGAGGACCATGAAGATCTGGCATTATGGGGTGTGTTTACATGGACAGAGATATCTAGGAGAAGGTATCTCAAGGTGCTAGAGCAAGAAACTGAGGTCTCTCTCCCTCTTTATATATAAAGAGGGAAAGAGGGAGAGAGATCTCTATATATACATATATATATGTAAAGTTTGGGCTATTGCATACATACACACACACACACACACACACACACACACACACACACACACACACACACACTTTCATGCATTACCTTATTTAATCTCCACAATAACATCCTATGAGACAGGGCTGTTATCCAGAAGGTAAAATAACTTGCTCACAGCCATACGCTTTTTAAATCATGGTGCTAGTAAGTGAAACAGCTGGTGTGCCTTTACTGCTGCATGGGTCCCCAAGCATTTTTTCCTACACCAATTATAAAACTACTTTTCATAACCCTTCCCTACCTTCAAAGGATTTTTACCCACCAGCACTGAAGTCATCTATAGATGTCAATGGTTATGTAATTCTTCACTTGTGGCCTTTCAGGCCTCTTTTCTAAGTTCACAAACGACATCTTAGTATTTTCCTCTGCAGGGAGAACCTCTCCTAGGGAGCCACAGCGACAGCCCTCTTTAAACATATGACCTCTGCCCTGTCGTCACTCTTTCGTATAGCACCACAGCGGTTCAAATCCTCTCGGCTGTCCATAAACAACTGCACTCGTGAGGCAGAAATGACTACTAAAAAGAGTAGTAGAGACCCCCTGTTGAGAGCTCTAATAGGCTCAGCCAGGGACGAGGGAACATTCCTATCCCATCCATATGTGTCCTCTTACGGGGTCAGCTGCATGGTAACAGGCACAATAACAGCTTCAGACAAAAGCCGGGGATGATATTGAACTCACTTTCCCAGGAGAAGCCTTTCTCAGAAGGCCACCACATTCTTGATTACGGACAGCAAGCCTAAGGGGAGGAATAGATTTGAGATTTTTTTTCCATTTTTAAAACTAGTGAAAATAATTTGTATACACTCCCCCGGGGCTCTTGTTTTGTTTGGTTAAACTGGGCCTTTAATTTGGAGACGCAAAGTGAGGGGATCATCATTACGTACACAGCCTGTTCCTTTCACCGCAAAGAATATAGCAGAAAGTGTTCTTGCTCTGTATTGTCTAAACGAGGCAGGCAAGCTAAAAGCCCTGTGTTTTTGACTTGAGTGATCAGATCCCAGGTTTCCAAAAAGTTTTTGAAAGATAAAGCAGATTTCAAATTTTTTGCACCCTGGTTAAAAAAAGAGTATTTGTTTTACGCTTAGGATGTTAATGGTGGTGACAAATAGACACCCTGGCGGCATCTCCATTTCTATGGAACACTTGAAGCAATTCCACAAGGGCATTTTCTCCGTGGATCCAGTTTTCTCTTCTGTTGCCAATGAGTGTAATTTTAGTGGTAGTGTGTCAAAGTTTATACTCTTGCTTTAAAGCATCTCTTCAACTTGAACGGCATAAGTGAAATCACCCAAGTGTATGGCCTCACTGGTAATATGGCTTTTAAAATATAAGCCCTTCTCCTTTATACCCCTTGTCATTAACTGGTAAATTACTAATTTATTTCCTATTAGAATTTATATAGTTTTCAGCAATTAAGAAGAAAGGCATAATTGCTGACAAACCCAGGGCACTATTTAAATCACTTCCTTGTTGACAACATATTTCTCTTTCCTCAAACTGAATGTCACTGAAATCTGATTTGTGCAGAACCCTTGTGGACGAGCACGCTGCACCTGTCACCTGGGCGCTAGCATTCTGCTGAGGATCAATTTACATAACCTCATTTAATGGTTCATAAATCATACCCATTAAGCCCAGCTAACAGGAACCGAGGGTTCTAATTTATGCTGCCTTTCATAGCAGAAAATTGGGAGGCTGGAGCCTGTGGATAAAGAACCCAGGTCTTGCCTTTGATTGTTGATTGTGATGGTAAATGTATGGATGATGAGAACAGATTTTCACTTTATTGATTTCCTGCCAAAGCACAGCATGCTTTATTGTGAAAAGGCGCCTTTTGGCAGCAATGCTAGAAGTGGCAGTTGTTTAGGAGCCCTTTGCCAAGATGAGGTCTAAGACAATACAGAGTGGTAAATACTAAAATAATATCAAGCTGAAATGTTATTCTTTGAAAGAAAAAAAAAGATTCTCTAACCTTTTGGAAATCAGTGACCTCTTCTCCTCAGGAGCACCTCCTCCGATCACCACCCCCCCCACCCCAAAGCAAGTGAAGCCAAGAATCGGGACAAGATGTTTTTAAGAAATGAGAAAAAACAATGCTTTTTCCTCCCCGCTCTACGTCACTTGCTGATGGAGGCTCATGCAAAATAATGCAGATGTCTAGAATCCTTCAGATAATGACATTTCAGCCAGCGCGCTCTACTGGGCCAAGTTTGCAGCCTCTGCACTCTCTCTTCTGCCATGGACTGACTGCTTTTTGGTTGAAAACCCGGAAATACCATTTTTCTCTCTATTTCATTTTTCCCCCTGTAGGTCAAGATATTGTATCAAACAATATATAGTTCTCTGCAAAATGCAATATACAAAAGGTCATCTTCTCACAAGTGCTTGGGCTGGATTTCAAAATAGCAAAAGTGGTCCTAAGATCATTTTCCAGATGAAAAACATCTCTTAAGTATTGCTGAGGCATATTGATTCCCTTCTCTCATCTCAGTTCTGCCCTATAATGGACATTGTATATTCTCATTTTACCTTGTTCTCAAAATCTTTGTTAAACACGATGATTTTTTTCCCAATAAAATGTAGTCTCTCCCCACTCCGCAGCCCCTACCCCCGACTCTCTCCTCAAGGCAGGGCTTTCTGAAACACCACTTTTATTTCAGGTTGTGGGTGTTGCTGTGGAGGCTTATTTAACATGCACTACAGACACCGTGGACCCTTCCCACCCCCATCTTTAAATTCTAAAACTGACATGTGGAAAGCCAGTTGGAGCTAGGCAAGAGAATCAAAAAGTTTGGCAATCATTCTGTCTGCTTTTCCATCCGACATGACATGTCTTCTCATTTGTTACTGATCCTTCTTCATAAGGGAAAAATCAATGGTATCTGTGCCTTTTCTACTACCTGGGAGGGTTTGTCCACAGTCAGGTACACAGTGCTACTAACAGAACGTAATTGGACATGTCGGGTATAAGCCTATCTGGAACACATTACCTCTGTTCTCCTGGTAACAGAACTCTCCTTTCCCAGGGGAACCCATCCCATATGATGATGGGGTTAACCCTGCTCCCAACTCTATCCAAAGGGATAGGCCCACAATGTGGGATAACCGTGTCCCTTGTCCAGCAATCGGTTCAGGAATGGTCACTGGACACAACCCCAGGAGTTGTCTGGAATTGCTGTCAGAAGAGACTATCTCTGTTCTCTGGAGATATTAACCTGGTAGTGGATACAGTGTCCAAGAAATGGAGAGAGAGTGACAGAGCTTCAAAGATGTCATTTGAGCCCCTGGATCCAGCCATGTCTGAAATTAGATGTATCCCTGGGCTCGTACCACATGATTGTGTTGTCCCAATATTGTGATGTACCAGAATACTGGCCATATTTTTCAATCTATTATAGGTAGGGTGGCCAGAGAAGGCCCCATTGAAAAGATGATCTTTATGTAAAGACCTGAGGGCCTGAGGGAACAAGTCATGTATGTATCTGGGCGAAGAACATTCCAAACAGAGGGAATAAGGGTAAAGACCCTGAGGTGGCAGAAGGAGGAAACTCAGGGAGCAGAAGGAAGGGGCCCTTGTGGCTGAAGTGGAATGAGCGTGTGGAGAGCAGGAGCCGGTGAGCTCAAAGCCATCATGGGCAGCTGGGCCTTGGAGAGGGTTTTAAGGCCTCTGGCTTTTACCCCCGAGTCAAAGGAGGGGCCACTGGGGGGTGGGGCAGCTTGAGCAGAGGAGTGACATAATTTCACTGACAGACTAGATCAGGATCACGCTAATTGCTGAGTTTTGAAAAGACTAAAGGGTCAAGAGTAGAAGGGAGGTGAGTAAGAAATGAGCTCAGAAGATAGTCTGTGAAAGACCTAGAATGCCAAACAGTGGGTTGGGGTAGCAGTGGGTTCCTCCAGATGGGTACCCAGGATTTCTTATCATCCACAGAGAAAGTAAAGGAGGAAAGGAAATGGGGACTAGTTTCAGCCTGTGAACTATATTCACTGTTCCAGAAAGTTTAACTAAAACATTAAGCTTCTTTGCTTTTGTTTAGAAGCACATACCCTCTTCCTTAGGGAAACCTTGGTTAGACCATACTGATAAGAAACTTGGCTTGACTGTCGCTGGTATCATAGGCATTTCTGGGATGTGGTTAGGATACCTGGCTCTGTTTTCAGACCTATAGTCCAGGCAGGCACTGCACGGACACCATTTCGCAAAGACATGTGATTGTGTGGCAACCACAATTATGGGATACCTACGAACAAACAGTACACTTAACTATACTTTCTTAACTTCATTCCTTTTTCACACTGTAAATTATTGATCTTGAAATATTATTGTGCAACCTTTATAACCATTGATTACTGATGAAAACTCAATATTGAAGTGGAAATTATGCTAACACTTACAAAATGCTATTTGTTTGGTACATAGGTGCTTTCAAAACATGCTTTCCATAGGCAGGGTGTATGTTGATTGCTTTCAGTTTAAAAGTACTAATGAAAGATATAGGCCTTTTATTGTAATTCTTTTTGGACATGGATTGGGCGCAAGTTATAAATAATAATGTCCTATATTTTGATTTTTTTTTAGTTGATATGTAGTTTTGGTATCACAGGGGAAAAAAAAGGGAGAAAAAAGTTTTCCTGATTTTTAATTTTGAACTTTGCTATGACCTATTTCTTAGAGTCATTAATCTGGAATTATTTTTCAAGCAACTGAAATTTTCAAAGGTCATAAATATTCAACAGAGATTAGTTGATATATTATGGAACATCTGTAAAGGGAATATTATATAGCCATTAAAAATGATATTATAAAACATTTATTGAGTGAACAAATTTAAACTGTAAAACTATGGACACGACATGATTACATTTTTAAAAATATGTGTGTGTGTGTGTGTGTGTATATACACATATGTGCTTAGTAAAAAACAAGAACACAGACAAAATCTTTTAAGTTATTTCAGTGTGGTGAAACATAGGGTCTGTATTCTAAAAGTGCATCTATATTTTATATAATTAGTATGCAATTGTTTGCATGACTTTTACTGCTTTATACAAGAATTAAAGGATACATAAATATGGCAAAGTTGGGCTTCTCTGGTGGCGCAGTGGTTGAGAGTCCGCCTGCTGATGCAGGGGATGCGGGTTCATGCCCCGGTCTGGGAGGATCCCATGTGCCGCGGAGCGGCTGGGCCCGTGGGCCATGGCCGCTAAGCCTGCACGTCCGGAGCCTGTACTCCGCAATGGGAGAGGCCACAGCAGTGAGAGGCCCATGTACCGCAAAAAAAAAAAAAAAAAAAAGGCAAAGTTACTTTTTATACCAGACATACTAACTTTGGCTCATCAGACAAGATGGGTTTTTGCAAAAGGCAGTCTGAGACCCATCCAAGAGTTTCCTTGAATAACTCTTTCTGTTGGGTGTTTGAGGGATATCTTTTGGTCATACTGGGTCTCACATTGAACCCTTTTTCATGGAACACCAGTTAACATCATCAAGGACTGAGGTTCCAAGAAATCCAATTTGTGAAACCTGATCTAGACGTTTTCAAAATTATAAATCACGGCCATCATTAAGAGCCTTCTAGAAAGTGTCTTTTTCACAATGACTAATTCAAAACATTGGAGTGGGCAGGGAAGGACTGACAGAGGTGAAGGAGATGAGGAATTGTTAATGGAAATTATAAATGAGCAACTTGAGAAATAGAAACCCTTTTCTTTTTTGTGTCTGATCTTATATCTTGTAAACCAATGAAACAACATGTCAATAAAAAGATTTGGTTGCATCTGTTAGATTGAACTCTTCAAAACTTTTATTTGGGAGGACTTTTAATAATAAGAATTCACTTATATCCCATGCTTTTGGATTGGAAGAATTAATATAGTTAAAATGGCCATACTACCCAAAGCAATCTACAGACTTAATGCAATCTCTATTAAATTACCCATGACATTTTTCACAGAACTAAAACAAATAATCCTAAAAGTTATATGGAACCACAAAAGACCCAGAATTTCCAAAGCAATCCTGAGGAAAAAGAACAAAGCTGGAGGCATAACCCTCCCAGACTTCAGAAAATACTACAAAGCTACAGTAATCAAAACAGCGTGGTATTGGCACAAACCCAGACATATAGATCAGTTGAACAGGATAAAGTACCAGAAATAAAC
Source organism: Pseudorca crassidens (assembly GCF_039906515.1). Taxonomy (NCBI): domain Eukaryota; kingdom Metazoa; phylum Chordata; class Mammalia; order Artiodactyla; family Delphinidae; genus Pseudorca; species Pseudorca crassidens. The sequence goes on along the minus strand of NC_090296.1, from coordinate 62,760,959 downwards.
CCACACACCTATGCTCAATTAATCTTTGACAAAGGAGGCAAGAATATATAATGGAGAAAAGACAGTCTCTTCAGCAAGTGGTGTTGGGAAAGCTGGACAGCTGCATGTAAACCAATGAAGTTAGAACACTCCTTCACACCATATACCAAAATAAACTCAAAATGGCTTAAAGACTTAAATATAAGACATGACACTATAAAACTCCTAGAAGAGATCATAGGCAAAACAGTCTCTGACATAAATTGTACCAGTGTTTTCTTAAGTCAGTCTCCCAAGTCAATAGAAATAAAAGCAAAAATAAACAAATGGGACCTAATCAAACTTATAAGTTTTTGCGCAGCAAAGGAAATCATCTACAAAACTAAAAAGATAACTTCTGGACTGGGAGAAAATATTTGCAAACGATGTGACCAACAAGGGATTAATTTCCAAAACACAAAAACAGCCCCTACAACTCTATAACAAAACACCAAACAACCCAATCAAAAACTGGGCAGAAGACCTAAATAGACATTTCTCCAGAGAAGACATCCAGATGGCCAATAGGCACATGAAAAGATGCTCAACATCACTTTATTAGAGAAATGTAAATCAAAACTACAATGAGGTACCAGCTCACACCGGTCAGAGTGGCTATCATTAAAAAGTCTACAAATAATAAATGCTGGAGAGAGTGCGGAGAAAAGGGAACACTTCTACACTGTTGGTGGGAATGTAAATTGGTACAGCCACTATGGAGAACAGTACGGAGATTCCTTTAAAAACTTAAAATAGAGTTACCATATGATCCAGCAATCCCACTCCTGGGCATATATCTGGAGAAAACTCTAATTCTAAAAGATACATGAACACCAATGTTCACAGCAGCACTATTTACAATAGCCAAGATGTGGAAGCAACATAAGTGTCCAAAAGGAATGGATAAAGATGTGGCATGTATATACACATACATACACACACACACACACACACACACACACACACACACACACAATGGAATATTACTCAGCCATAAAAAATAATGAAATAATGCTATTTGCAGCAACATGGATGGACCTAGAGATTACCATACTAAGTGAAGTAAGTCAGACAAAGAAAGACAGATATGTGATATCACTTATACGTAGAATCTAAAAAAATAGTACAAATGAACTTATTTACAAAACAGAAACAAACTCACAGACACAGAAAACAAACTTACAGTTACCAAAGGGGAAGGGTGGGAGGGATAAATTAGAAGTATGGGATTAACAGATACACACTACCTTATATACAAAAGATAAACAACAAGGATTTACTGTATAGCACAGGGAACTATAGTCAGTATCTTGTAATAACCTATAATTGAAAAGAATTTTAAAAGAATATATATATGTATAACTGAATCACTGCTGTACACCTGAAACTAACACGATATTGTAAATCAACTATACTTCAATAAAAATAAAATAAGAATTTACTTCTGGGACTTCCCTGGTGGTCCAGTGGGTAAGACTCCGCACTCCCAATGCAGGGGATGCAGGTTCGATCCCTGGTCAGGGACCTAGATCCCACATGCATGCTGCAGCTAAAGATCCGGTGCAGCCAAAATAAATAAATAAATGTGTGGGGTTTTAAAAAAAAAAAAGAATTTACTTCTCTCTCCCTTTACAATAGAATCACACTCTTAGATTTAGACTTACTGACGACCCTCTTTATTCATGACCCTGTTCTCTTGCTATCTGCCAAATCTGGAGAGCATAGTTATGGGTTCCTCTGAGTCAAGAGGCTGAAGAAGCTCCTGTAGGCCTGAGGAGTTGAGTTGCATTTCAGGAACAATGCAGAAATAAGTTTCATATGCTTCATCCTTACTCTCGTGGCTTTCACTTAGAGCATTAGCACTATTTCTGATACTATCAAATAAATAACATTCTATATCGGTACAGATGTTATTTCATTAATGTCAATTTTCTTTGATCATGGAAAATGCATTCTTTCTCTTTAGGGAAGGATTTTTGGTCAGCTGATCTCGTGAGAATGTAGAGATTTGAGAACACTGAGTTGTCTGTGTTTCTTCTTTTAAATAAAAGTAGCCCTGATATCATTTAGCAGTTGGATTATATGAAAAATCCCAACACAGCATAGCTCTTCTATTGAAATTGGATTGATTTCTTTAGAGAGCATCTGATCTCAAAAGCAGTCTGTAAAAAACCCTCTGGACCTTGAAAGAAACTAAAATCAATGGACTTTTAAAAAATCTAAGCTCTCAGTTTTTTGAGCATGAAGATTCCTTCTCCCAGTAATTTGCATCTAAAAACAAAAATGAAATTGTGTGTGTCTGTACATATAAAAAAACCTAGTACTCCATTCTTGTGAACTTTTTGATTTCTCTATTTACTAAAGAGAATTACCATATTTTCAAACATGCTAAAATTTTCTGTGAACTATCTCACCAACCCATAAACCCAAAGTTCTCCAGACTGCATACACTGTTTTAAAATGTGCATAGTTTTTAAAAAAGGAATTGTAATGTGCTTCCCATGTTTATGAGCAGAAACTCATTAGCTCTCTCTCCAATACTGTGTTACGCTTCTCAACTGGAATACATATGTCTTTCTCTTGAAGCAACTTGAAGCCAAAACATGAAATTTTGAGATCTTTACAGTAAAGAATAATTATATTATGGCGATGATTCAAGTTATGAAAAGATTCATTTTAGGGTTTTTTAAATTAGTGACTTTCTCTAAACGTTTTAAAGCAATTTATTTTGAAAACATTTTGTACTTTTTAGAAATACATATATTGTATGGAGCAACATTTCCCAAATCTTGGTCTTTTGTGTACCACATTTTTTGCCTTATCTGCACATCAAATGTTCATTATTTACTTTATGGTTCTCTTTAAAAGGACGTTAAATTAAATTACATTAGTTATTGTTTTTTATCTTAAGACTCATCCTAAGAAACAATATTCATGTTTAATATATTGATCATTAATTTTTCTGATACAAAATAAAGTTATAGCCATTGAAATAAATATCTTTATGCACATACCCTCAAAGACCAGTGGAAACATATCCTAGTTTGGGGATATTGGCATCAAGAAGTTATTACAACCTCTCTTTGATAGTTGATTGTATATGTCAACTTGACTGGGCTAAGGGATGCCCATATTACTAGTAAAACACTATTTCTGAGTATATCTGTGAGAGTGTTTAGGCAAAGTAAAGAAGATCTCGCTTACCAAGGCAGGTAGGCGTCATCCAATCCACTGGGGACCCAAATAGAACAAAAAGATGGAGGAAAGGTAAATTCTCTTTCTTTTCTTGAGCTGGGACAACCGTCTTCTCCTGCTCTCAGATGTTAGACATCAGAGCTCCCAGTTCTAGGCTTTCAGACTAGGACTTATACTAGCAGCCCCCTGCTTCTCAGGTTTTTGGCCTCAGACTGAGTTATACCACCAGCTTTCCTGCTTCTCCAGGGTGGACAGAGATGAAGCTATGAGCAAGTCCTCTCAAGGAATATATTTTTATATAATTTTGATTTTTGAACTATATGACTATACTGTCTACTCAAAATCACCAGCCAGAGATTAAGAGAAAAATAAGAAGATTGTCTCTTTGAGGGGGATGGGGGACAGGAGGCAGGAGGACTTGCAGGTGGCGCAGTATCAGTCATTTCATCACAAGGTGAGGGAATTATCAGACAGCTAATTTGATGGACAGGATGTGGTCACTTAGGGTCTGGAGGTCAACCTCAAAATTTGATGAGAACCTATTTGGTATCTTACCAGATGCTGACCCTTGTTCCCAGCCAGGCATTTGAGACTAGAGAAGACATTTAGCACCTGGGATACAGTCTACTGATCTGCAGCTCTGGGATGCATAGAACCTGGGGCCTGGCTAAAGCAGAGCATCTGTAGCTGGGCCCAGAGAACAGTTCTATATTAAGTGGCCATGACCTGTGGCTTTCCCTGCTAATTCAACAGCCCCTGGGGGACCTGCTACTACTAATGTGTCTTATGTACTAATGCATTTATAGGCATAACGGGATTGGAAAATATGACTCATATATCTGTAGGTATATGGGTTATGGATACACTCAATTCTTGATTATCCACAAGTGGAACTGTCCAGCTGGCAAGGACGGGCTCAGGCAGAAGGCTGGGGCTGGGTACAGAAAATTTGGATATGTGCACACAAAGGACAAAAAGTGAGTATACAGAGAAAGGAGAGAGGAAGAGTGCCAAAAACAATAGGAAGTGTTCTGCCTCTCTTTTCAGTAACCTGGATATGGAGAGGTCAATCAGAGGCCATGAAATTTTAGGGCTCAGAATGACATTAGAAACAAGTTTGTGGAACTGCTTCAATTTACAAACAAGAAAACTGAATATAAAGCCTCTGGGTGGTAGGTGGAGGGAGGTGCATATACTCACACAGACATAACATGCATGTGTTATCTACACACACAAAGATACACCTTGGAATTCTTTTGTACTTCTCGGGCTTAATTTAATTCAGTTTCCTTTAAAATATTATTATTAGCTCATTCTCACTGCTAAAATGAGTCATGAACATCAGGCATCTATGTCCATTTATTATTTTGAAGCAACCACTGTGAAAATGATTTCATTTACCTCCAGAATTTGCCCGAAAAAAAAAAAAAATCCAATGATGACTGAAACCAGTAATGACTATTTTCTGTTTTCTTTTCCCTAAGTAATTGACCATTAATTATAATATCAATAGGCAGTGGGTAAGGAAAGCAGACCCACGTTAGGGCTATATTTCATTTGTAACTGTTTTGTATATATCATAAATCTCTAATATTGGGCTATTGTCACCCATGATGAATTATTGTAAGCATGTCAGCACATGGTGGAAGTCAAGTACATTCAAATACTACTCAGTCAGAATTGAATTTGGCATGATAGTCTCATAAAAGGGGGCTCAATTGAGAGTTTCCACTTGCCTGCTCTAAACTTGTCACTTGTAGGTGCTAAAGAGCTTGTTGTGTTGGTTTAATTAGTCAACAAATCGGTCCTTACTTGATTGCGTGGTCGTATCACATATGTTAACACTTCAGTGTTTGATGGAGATATTAACAAGTGACAAGAGTCTCTTGGTCTGTGGACTTTAAAGAAGAGAAGCTCTTCTATATTATTTCATTTGGCCCTGCCAATATTTATTAGATCATGCAGCCCGCAGGCTGCCAGTTAAAGAAAGACAACACAAACATTTTTCAGGGTTATGCTCATCTGTATCCCAAAGAAGGGTCACTGAACAATCGATGGGAGAAGAGCATAAGTAAGATAAGTGTTTTCTTCCACCGCTTAGAAATTCATTATTTGATACAGTTTGCTGCAGACCTCCTTTGAGCTTTTTTCACTTAAAGGTAATTTATGACAAGAACAGAGAGGTTCTTGAAAATGCTATAGCAACTGAAGCTGAATGATACCATGCTGGTGCAAGACGCGGAGTCACCAGAGGCGGGTAAAAAGGATGTTTGCATTTGTATGAAAAACTGTATTAGTAAACATTCATCCATGGTGGATAAAATTCTCATATTAATGGTCAATAAGACATTCAAGGAAAAAGATTCAATAACCAAAATGATTATTCCAAGGAGTGGGGGAAGGAGATAAAAATTTGGTACCCTGAAAGTTTGCAAAAGACCCGTCTATTCACTTTTTCTATAGCAGAACAAACAAAGGGCCGTACTTGCTTTGAAGGACAGGCTTCATTTGTTCTGTCACCATTCCGTTATGGCTTTTATCTGTGCACTAGCAAGAATCAGGTCTCCATGCCATGTTTAGGAATGATGTAAAGCCTATGAACCAGAGCCATCAGATAGTTCATTTTGGTTGGACATTGCTTTGAAAAAACATTTAAATAACTGGTAACAATTCAAAAATTCCCAGCAGTGACTTAGCCAGTGGATATGGCAGGATGTAAAATTATGAGTGAAGGGTTTTCTGTCAAGACTCTCTAGTGGGGACTTCTATATCTAACTGATTTTTATCTTTCTTAGGAAACTGAAAACCCCCAAAATCCTTGTCTCTTTGCCTAACAAAGGATAAAAGTTGCCATTTCTCTTCTTAGAAGAGCTCACATTGATTTATTCAGTATCTAATTATGTGGTGGTCACCATCTTGTTGGTCAGAGACCAACCCTTGTCTCTTCCTTAGCTGCCACTGCCAGCTGAAGCCCTGTGGGCCTGGCCTAAGTATTCACCTACCGGCCAGCTGACAATGGTCTTGAAGTTACGGCAAAGCAAGCAGGGGGCGGTGCACATGAAGAGTTGCAAATTCCGAGAGCATAAATAGCCATGGGTTAAGGAAGATTTAATCTAAATAATTAAAAATACTCTTCAGGTAGTTATAACATCTTCCTTCCCGAGGCCACTCCAGTTTTAGCCAAGCCCTGGGACTGAAGCAGCTGCCGTGTCCATCACAAAGCCTTTGCCACTCTAAGGTCAGCGGAGAGAGCTGAAGAGGAGGAACTACTCTTTCTTGTTTACTTTCACCTCAGCTTTTGCTTAGCCTAAGCACCAAACGAAATCACCTTTGGAAGATGATCCAACCTCATAACTTCCTCATCCCATCCCCCACCATCATAAATGCTTTTCATGAGAGTTACAAATCAACTCCCAGAACCAGCCAATCAGGTTTGGCTGGGAAGCAGGCCTTCAATGAATGCTCGTTGATTAATTGATTGACTGACTAGAGTAAATTATGAGTGTTAGTCTACCCAACAGAAACAAAAAATAATTTGACTGAATGACAGTGTTAATAGTGCAAGGTTAAAGGGGGCAAGATGGGGTGTCCTGTGGGGTAGCACAAATTTACCTTCAGAATGTGAAAGCTTTGACAGGCTATTTTCTTTTGAGGAGTAGGAGATGGGAAATGGGTTGGTTGGCTTGCAAAAGATATGGGTGCTCTCAGGGCAAGAATTTTCCTGCCTGAACTCTGAAGAAGAAAAAAAGAAGAAAGCCAAAGGATGCAGAGAATGAAAAGCCATTCGATGTGAGGCGAAGAGGGAGGATAGGAGGAGGGGAGGCGGGTAAAAGCTGTTATAAGGGAAGCAAAGGAAGGATGAAGGGAAGCAGGAACATGTGTGACTTAATTTAAGGCTCAAACTCCCAGAGCTTTCAAGTTTTCGCTACTACCACAATGCTATAAAGAACATCCTTTGGAAAATTATTGGGAGGAACGGAAATACAAGGACCTTCCTTCCTACTTTTTTTACTTCTGTAATGTTGGAATTTCATGTAATCAAAATGGATTGATTTTATAGTCAGAAAAAAATAATTCAGAAACATAAAATGAAAAAACAATTCTTGGAGCTGTGACTATTTTCAAAGAGAAGAAAAGATCAGCCTATGAGGTTTAGTGATTTAATAACAAGTTATGACTCTTAAGTTTTTTTCAGTTCATTTAAGAATATTTACCTCAGCTTCCAGAAATGGTTTGATCTCCTTAAGCATATCTACTTTCCAAAAAGTTGTCATCTTATTTTTCAGTTCTCAGAGATTGTTACTTGCAGTCCCAGTCGTATAAAACCATTTTTTCCTGTACTTGCAGTCCCAGTCGTATAAAACCATTTTTTCCTGTACTTATTTCAATGATTTTTCCAGTCCCGTACTTCTACAGGACGGGAAACTTTTTAAAAGTGAAATGGGCTGACAGAATGCAGATCCATGTTGCCTGGGGCCAGGGATGAAGAGCGGGGACCTCCTGCAAAAGGGAACCTGGGAACTTATTGGGGTGATAGAAATGCTCTATATCTTTTTTTGGAGGGGGACCTTCGTTGCGGTGCGCGGGCTTCTCACTGCGGTGGCTCCTCTTGTTGCGGAGCACGGGCTCTAGGTGCGCGGGCTTCAGTAGTTGCGGCGCGTGGACTCAGTAGTTGTGGCTCGCGGGCTCTAGAGCACAGGCTCAGTAGTTGTGGCGCATGGGCTTAGTTGCTCCACAGCATGTGGGATCGAACTCGTGTCCCCTGCATTGGCAGGAGGATTCTTAACCATTGCACCACCAGGGAAGTCCCGAAATGTTCTATATCTTGATTGAGGTGGTGGTTACACGATTGTATACATTTGTCAAAAGTCATCAAATGTACATTTTAAATGGGTGAATTTTATTGTATGTAAGACATACCTCAATAAAGCTATTTTTAAAACAGCTTTACAAATAAAGTGAACTAGTACTTTTTTATGTGATCATTTACAAGAATATTCCAAATTCCTGGAAGGTTTCAGGAGGTTTCTCTTTTCAAAAGTCCTAGAACTAGTATCAAGTTTTAAGTTGAAAAGCTAAAAAGACTTTACATATTTAAATGTCATTTTTATCTACTTTAGGCTAGCATAAAAAGAAGAAATACATTTTGTAACCACAAATTCTTATTCAGTAATTCTTGTAGTTCTTTTCTCTTTTAATTTCCCTTGGGGGGAGGTATTGTCATTTTGGTATTGATATTTTGATTAAGACACCACCCATTCATTAAAAGTTTCTGTCATATAAAGGAATTCAATTTTTTTTTTTGATTGGTGCTAGACTCACAGACAGACAGAAATAAACTGCCCTTCTTCCATTTGATAGCCAGACGCTGCCAGTTGTAGCCAGGGCAGTCATGCTGTTAAATTAGGTCTAATGAAGGAGTAATTGCTTTAGATATAGTGAACCATTTCAAAGAAAACAAGGATTCTAATTGATTTGCAATTTGTTTGGCACATTGCATTGTCTGCCGCTATTGATTAGTCTTCTGGATTTCACACTGCATGTGTTTCCCTTTATTAAGGGAATAACAGGTTGCTGATTACTTTCTTTCTGGGTTTAATGTAGCGGTTAATGTCTACTTTGTTCTTGTGTCATGTCACAGGCTAGGAAGGAATAATAGGCAAGTGGGTGGCCCTTTGCTAAGCAACTTCCCTGCTGCGCTGAGCTGTGTGCTCCGAGACAGGCTGAAAAGCAGATCAAGAGAAAGGGTTAGAATAGCAGGACTCACAAGTTAGGGCCTGAGTCAGGCTAGACCCAGCTCGAAACTTGGCTTTCCCCTTCCAGTCAAAGCATAGCATGGGACGAAGCAGCTGGTGGTAGATTTGTTCTTGTATCATTCGATTATCTGTAGACAGGAGATGAATCTATGCCCATCGTTTTCTTTAATAGGTATGTATACTAAATGGACGCAGAAGAAGAAGATTTGAGGTTGAGACCTTTGAGTCCATTTAACCCTTTGCAGAGTGACATTTAGTTGGCACCTGGGAAGCAACTTGTTGCCGAAGTGTCGATATGATCATCAAAATGGCTCTTATGTTTATACCAACTGCAGGGGAGGGAGAAAAAGTTCTCAGGGCTGCAGTCATTTCATTGCCCTCAAAGCACAGCGGGAATTATTAGCTTACCCTGGCGTGCCCCTTTGTTTTCCTAGGGCTTTGCTCCTCCAGCAGATACTCATTTAAGGCGAATCCACTGCTTTCTGAAACGTGTTTAGCAGTGGTGCACAGAACAGGCTCTCACTTAGCGGATCTAATCCTTTCACAGCTCAGCTTGTTAATGTAGCAAACTGCTGAAAATGGGAAATGGATTCTTTAATGAGACTGGTTCCTTCGTGGCTTTATTCTCCCAGTTCAACCCTCAGGCATTCATTCGTGTCCCCCCACCCCGCCCCGCTGCCCCTCCAAGCCACGATCAGGCACCCCCGCTTCCCACCCAGCAAGCCACCCATTTTCCAGCACGCACTCCCCCATCTCTAGGCCCCTCGCCTCCTCCAGAGCCCTCGGACGGAAGCTCACAAATAACAAAGAGGTGTGGGCAGCAAAGGCTCCCTTTTCTCTGCATTGGTTCCCTCTTTCCTAAGCCGGAGCCCTTCTTTTCCTGAGCTCGCAAGCTCACCAACAAGGAGGTAGAGAGGAGTTGTATTCAAGGGAGCAAATGCCCAGGGATTGCATCTAAATGTAACAAATAAATGCAATTTTGCTCTCCTACCCAACATATTTCTATATTTAATATTTTTATGGACTATAGTTTTTGTGCCATATTGGCTTTTATAGTGATCCTAATTACAACGCGCTTGAAAATGGAGCCAAGAGGTGAAGGCAAACTTAGGCTCTGATCTTAATTCTTTTTCTTTTACCATTTACAATCCCCTGGAAGACTTGGTACTTCTCCTACAGAAATCACACTCCCTTGAAAACATTCTAAGCAGGTAAAATTCAGGTTAAGAGGAATATTAAAAGCAACTTGGAATTCATAACAGGGCGGTCTTCAGTTGGTAGTATGCACTTGGAAGAGAAAATGAGGAGAGTTTGGCCCATTTTGCTTTGGAGACAATGGATTTGGGAAAGTAAATTATATCTACATGAGCTCAGATCTTCCTTTAGTCCAAATTCATAACTTTTTCTTTTGTGTGTGCCCTCTGGCAGTCTGATGAAGTCTGTGGACCTCTTCTCAGAATGTCTTTATTTTTTTGTTGTTGTTTTTTTTTTTTGGTTTTGTTTTTGTTTTTTGCGGTACGCGGGCCTCTCACTGTTGTGGCCTCTCCCGTTGTGGAGCACAGGCCCCGGACGCGCAGGCTCAGCGGCCATGGCTCACGGGCCCAGCCACTCCGCAGCATGTGGGATCCTCCCGGACCGGGGCACGAACCCGTGTCCCCTGCATCGGCAGGCGGACTCTCAACCACTGCGCCACCAGGGAAGCCCTCAGAATGTCTTTAAATGCATAAAAGAAAATACTCAGGATGACAAAGAAAACCAACTATACTGAAATAAAGTTATTAAAACATTTAAAAAGCAAATTTATATATATGCAATTTTATGATGATTTATTGTTAGTGAATTTAATACTTTAAATAATAAGATCTATGGACAAATCTGGCAGCTCCTGCAGTTTTGAAGTCTTACAGAGTAATTAAATTTTGACTATCCGTAATAACCTTAATGTGTTATTAAAGACAAAGAACCCTGTGATCTTCCTTGGCGGCACAATCCCAGGTACTGACAGTCATTGTTTTGATTGCCTGCAGCCCTGAAAGGGGTTATAAACATAAAGATGTATTTTTTCCCATCCAAATTCATGGACCCCTATAGGACCCCTGCTTCCTGCAGTAGTGGCCTCCCCAGTGCCCCATCAGGTGCCCAGCAGCCTGGCACTGCAGCCCTAAGCAGGGGAAAGAGAGGAGGAATGGGCCCAGTTGGTGGTGCCCGGATCTGACCCCACCACACATAGGACCACACTGAATTTCGTGGAGCACAGATGTCCTCCATGCCTTCCTCAATTCTGGCTCCTCCCCATGGCCCATCTACAAAACTCATGTCTGTATCGGTCAAGGCCATACACCTGGGACACATGGAAAGCGGAGAGCCTGGCAAAAGCAAAGCAGAACAAGCATGCAAATGCTCTTTGCGTTATACGAGGCTGATTATAGACAGATACGTTTATGAGACGTACTATTCAAGAAATAAAATCTGGGGATTGGTAAACTGTGAAAGCTACAAAGTCAAGATATTATCGAGGAGAACGTAGCTCACAGTTAGTTAACTAGGGTTGCCAGATTTAGCAAACGAAAATACAAATATTACGTAGAACGAATTTAGACTAAAAACTTATTTCTTGTTTATCTGAAATTCAGATTTAGCTGGTTCTGTATTTTAGCTGGAAATCCTGAATCAAGGTCTTGTCTAAGGCAAATAAATCCAAATGTAGATTATAATTAAGTCATGGGAAAGAACTTCTGCTTTGACTGGCCAAGTAATTTGAACTAAACTCAGATGTGGCAAGTTTGGGGTGATTTGTTTTCAAATCAAAGAGGATTTTCAGGATTGAAAGGGGAGTAAAGAGAAGAGAAGGAAGGAATTCCGTGGCGGTCCAGTGGTTAGGACTTAACCCTTTCACTGCCGGGGCCTGGGTGGGGGAACTAAGATCTCTCGAGCTGAGCGGTGCAGCCAAAAATAATTTAAAAAAAAAATAAAAGAGAAGAGAAGAAGTTAAGAGGTGACAGGGAGGAGTGAGATGAGTAGAAGGCAGGAGGCAGTGCAGAGTTATCCTGGCTGAGAATCCAGGGCCAGTGGGCTTCTGGCAGGACCTTACTCAGGGACTTCTTCCCCTCTCTGTTCTGACTCCTTTGAAATGGATGAAGCCAACACTGCTTGGGCTCGGGCCTCATCCTCATAAGGCATAAACGAACCAAAGCTCAGGGAGGTTAAGCAGCTTGCTGACAGCTGTGGCTCAAATCCAGGGCTGACACACCAAAGACCTCATGCTTGCCACCAGAGCCCACCACCTCTAGCCATTAATACCCCAGGATTTGCTTCTCCCTGCTCCTTCCATCGCCACCTCTCCTGTTTCCTACAGAGGACTGAAACTGTCAGGGCCAGTAGGTTTGTGTTGTATGTCAAAAACCATGAAAGCCCCACTCTCTGGGGGCCTTTCCATTGTCCAAGCAAGAACAGTTAAATGAACCAGCTAGAAAGCGCACTTCCTGAGAAGGAAAAGACAAGCTCAGTCTAGTTCCTTATTAACAACAGCAATGGCAGCAACAACAAGCAGAGCCCCAGCATGACAGCATATCCCAGCTTTTCCTTTCCTCCCCGGTCATGGGAATTTAGACTTGGAGTTTTTAAATTGAGGAGGGCACATTCAGACCCCAATAGCTGCCTGGGGACCCAAGTGCTCTGAAATGACTCATCTCTCCCAGGCCGGTCCTACATCCCGGAAATGTCTGGGGTGCCACATTCTAGAGGGCCGAGATAAAGAGCCTTTAAACGACAAGGTGTAACTTTATTAATTCTTTTTATGCTGCAGAGCGCAAGGGCAAAGGCAGCCACAGGCAAACTTCAGACACTCTCTTTGGAAGTCCAGACTTGCTATAAATCACCTGAGATGGGGATGCCATGTCAGCCCAGCCAGGGCCCTGCCACTCTCTCCAGGCAGCATGACTGTGTTTAAAGCTGCTCCGCTTCCCTAAGTCTCAACCATCACCCCCTTGAAACCCAGGATCCCACTATCCCATGTCGATATTCAGATATCCCCCCCTTTCGTAAAGGCGTTTTCTCGTGCTTTATCAAAGTGGTATCAATAGATCATTTATATTTTGAACTCTGCTAAAAAGAGGATTATACCAGGACATTTGATTTTAGTTAAGAAAATATAGAAATGACTCCCATGTATGAAAAGCAGTGCTTTCAAATGAAAGAAAATAGTTCACTTCTCTCTGTCACAGCAGTAGCACTGCTAAGTACTTCTAAATTGCTCCACTTTGCTATTGTCTGAGGTCCTTGATAAACATTCTGCATTTTAAGCTTTATCTATTTCTCATCATTAAAAAGCTCATTAGTTAGTCAGCGTACTGGTATTTTCTTTACAGTTCATAAATTCAGATTATAACCTTGTGGCCTATAAATGGTGCCACTCATTAGATCATCCAAAACACCAGTGTGGAGACATTTAATGGGTAAAATTTTAAATTAGATTTCAACATTTAGAAGTCGCAATAAAATACCCAGACTGCCTAAAGTTTTTAATGAGAAACATAAAATTAATAGCATTTTATTGTATGACAGGACTCTGCTTCTCACTGAGCTATTGCAGTGATTAGGTTAGATAGCCTGCAATCAACGCTGCCCATATAGTACTTAAATTAGGACATATGGACTTAGTGCACCCAAGCGTCCATTTTTGATGCCAAGTTCTTCTTTTCCTGATCTAACATAAGTACCATTTCCTGTTTCCACAGTGGTAAAGTTTTGCAGGGATGTCCCTTCTGATATGGCTTTATTGTGAAGTGAATGTATCTTCCTTTGAACCCGGGATCCTGAACACTATTTGGACAGTCTATACACTAGAAACAGCCCACTAGTCACAGACTGACAAGTCACGGGTCAGATAAGAAACCAATGACCTCCACGCCCTGGTAACCTCAAGATGTGGAGAGCCTTCCTAAGGATACGGCACAATGCTGGATATCTTGATCTGAGAGCAGTAATTGGGAGGAAGAGAAGAAAGTGCCAAAGTGTGTTGGAAAAGTGGAATCCATACACAAGACATTGTTCTGTCATCCCGGCTTCAACAAAGGAGCAAATGCAATCTTACCAAACTCTGTTCTAAACGGAAGCACAGGAAACTAAGCGCCAATAAAAACTGGGAACGACACCAAATGAAAAAGAACCAAGAGCAAGCATTTCCGAGGGTCCCTAGAAAACACAGACACACCTCACTACAGCCTCTTCTGCGTTATTATTCTTTCCACTTGATATTTTGCCCTGGACTGAATACCGTTGATCTGAATAGACCCATTATACATTCATACTGCCATCTTTCCCCAAGGTGACCTACCCAGCTTCCAAGGCCTCTCTGGGTGTTGTAATAGTGAACTATCTCCTGGTGCAGAGGGTGCGAGAATGAGACTGAAGGGTGATAGCAGAGCAGTTTGGAGGTGGGGGGCAAAGGTGGGGTTAGTTCTCGTTGCATATCTGTGAGGCGTGGCATTACCCAGTTAAATGCTCTAGGCTGGGTCTGAAGTCTCTTATGCTGGAGAACTTTAGGAATTATGCTTCCTGTCCTGTGCTGCACTTGACGAGTAGGCACGTTAAGTAAGTTTAGCAAAAACACGCTGGACTCTTTGCTCCACTTACAAAAACTATCTAGATTGAGGAGAGTGGTCTCATTCCTGGCTACTCAGCCCCCTGCTCCTCCATTTTCTTTGTAGTGGCTTTTTACAGTTTCCCTTTCCTCAGCCATCCCTGACCACAACGTAGCATCTGGTTCAGTCATTTTTATTCACTGAAGCCTGTCTTTGAGAATCTTCCGTGATGCCCAACACCTGAGGTTGCATGGGCCTTTGCCCCTGAAGAAGCATATATGACTCATAGTTTTCTCAATATCAGCCTCACCCTCTCCCTCGCCGCTCCTGCCTGCCCACCCCCGCACCTTCCATGTCCACACACCCCTACCTTCCGCACTCCACTCTCTCGCCCACACTGTGCACACACAGCCCCAAAACAACAGCATCAACAGCACGATTCAGGGATTCTAGGTTCTATTCCCAACTCTACCAGCCCTGCCTCTAGGAACTTAAACTATTTTCTAACACCGTGTGTCTTGGCATCTGTAAATCAAAAAGATAATGACCTAAATACTAAATACTGTTTTGGGAAGCCAGAAGTGAAGAAAAAGTACAGGCCATAGACAAAGAAGGCGGTACTCATGCTCTAAGCCAGCATACTTCCTCCATGGAACCTACAGCTGTTCTTACATGAGATAAAGACAATCCTCTGGTGAGGTGCCTCCTTCTTAGAACACATTTCCCCTTAAACATATTGCCATCATTCTGATGACCTTGCCGCACCACTGAAAACGTCATCCCTATATCTTGACCGGCCTCTTGAGTTGAGGCAAACACCTTGAATTTTTTAGCAAAGCATTTTTATGCTTTGGCTCCAAATTTCCCCTGGTCCACTGTTTTGCAAGAGCCTTAGCTTGTGTGCTTGGCTCACTTTATACAACAGATATACCGTTGGGGGTGGACAGTACATTTTTTTGTGGCTAGGATCCTGTTTTAGATACATGCGAGGAGCTCACTATATCAACAAACCAATTGGATGAATTATTTTGTAAAGCAAAAAATCCAACGCATTTCTATTTGAAGAGCAGAGTTTCTTAAGACAAGGCACACCTCAATACGCCCATCTCTTCCGCTGCCTGACCAGGAACACCTGCGACTATGTGAGGTCTCACCTTAGTTCAACTTGGTAGCAATTTGTTCTCTGGATGTTTGACTCCTGCCTGCTCAACTCTTCTGGGCAGGCTCTGCTCATTCCAGTTTCCTCCCACTTAAACAAACAATACGTTGCAACGTTTTACCACCGCCAAGTCTGGCCCCGGCCTCTGCCATGGCTCACCTCCCTGACCTCTCCTTCTAAGCCAGGCCCTCCTCAGCCTCTGCAGCCCACAGCCTGTCCGAAGGCCCAGTTCCCCAGGCTTATCCTCATGTCTGCAGAAGCCTTTCTGAGCCCTGACAATCACCTCGCACCCTACACAGACAAGGTCTCAGCACCTCTCAGGAATCTAGCTGCCGGGCTGCACCCCTCAGGCCTACAAGGCCCGTACTTGCCCAGCTCCAAGACCAAAGAAAGCACATAGAGTCAGCGACAGGGACATCTGGGGTTTAACGGGCAGCAGGGGCTTACATGTCAGAAGCAGGTCCTGGAGCAACACCCCACTATGCGCATCAGGCGGCAGGCAGGACATGGCGGCCGTGCTTGCTCCCAGGGCAGGGGGAGGTTACCAGGTAGGGGATTGATATCAGGTTGGCTCATCGGTTACCAGGGAAACCAGCAGAGTGGCATGCCCCTCACCACCCCTTGATAAACATAATGGAGAGCTCTGATCTGAAGCTAGAACAATCACCAGCTGGGGCAGGGGCAAGCAGGTAGGAAGGTCAGTCAGGTGAGTAGGGTGTAGGTGAAGCAGCCGCTGGTTAAGCCGGGGGGTGGGGGGATGTACAGAGAGCAAGGGAACAGCCATCTTGGGTGGCCTGACCATACACCAGCACTTTGCCTCTCCCATCACTGCATTTTATAATTCAGGGCTACAGTGGGTGGTGTTTCTTGATGTAATTCAGAGTTTCTGTGGACAGCAATCTGTTTCACTCATTCACACAGTAAACCAGCATGCTACAGCTCAACGCCATAATAAAGCACAGGACACGTGATGATAGCTCTTAGCCAGGCCAAGCCTGTACTCTAAGAGGCAGCCCTCTTACTAAGAGGCTGAAAAGGCCCTCCAAACTCAGGAGCCTGGGAGGGAGGGACAGGACGAAGCCTGGCCTACACGGGCTCTGTGCATTAGTTAAGACACCTAGCATGGAAGGGCCAATACAGAGTTACTGTCTATGGAAGCCACAGACATCCACTGCCTCCGGCCCCCAATCTCCACCAGTCCTCAATAGTCCAATTCCCTGACACTAAATGTGTGATGACTCACAACTGTAGAGAAACACAAATTTACCATATGTACATATGTCGTTGGTGTGTGTGATAGGCAGAATAACGGCCCTCCAAAGATGTCCGTGTCCTAACCCCTGGAACCTGTGGATATGTTACCTTACACGGCAAAAGAGATGTGATTAAGTCAAGGATTTGCGATGGGGAGAGTAGCCTGGATTATCCAGGTGGGCCCAATGGCATCGCATAGGTCCTTAAAATTGGAGAATCTCTCCCAGCTGTGGTCAAAGGGAGACATGACTAAGGCTGGACAGTGAGAGGAGGAAATATTGCTGGCTCTGAAGGGCCACAAGCCAAGGAGTGTGGGCAGACTCTAGAAGCTGGAAAAGGTAAGGAAAGGAACGCAGCCCTAGTGACACCTTGATTTTAGCCCAGTGAGACCCATTTCAGATTTCTGACCTCCAGAACTGTATGAAAATAAAATTGTACCGTTTATATCCCTATGTCTGTGGCGATTTGTTGGCCAGCACAGGAAATGAATACAATCTGGAATAGCAGTTTGCTAAAGTTGTTGCCACAGTTTATCTTACTTAAATGCTTTAAGAGCTTTCATCACATCTCTCCCTCCCAGAGGTTTTCCGGAAACAAATTACTCCCTTGCCATTTAATTTTTCTTTTTCTTTTTTCTTTCACACATAGGCTGAGGCTTCACCAGGCTTATTCCACTGGAAGGCTCTAGCGATATTATCCCAGCGTAGAGTCCCTGACCAGAACAGTCCACACAGTACGCTGCATTTTCTCCCTCAGTAAGGGGGGGGGGGGTGTGGAGGGTATTGTGTGAGGACAGTGAATGCATTAACCAAAGACACACTCCAGGGAAGAAGAATGAAAAGAAGATGTTTTGACCGGCTGACTGTGTTCAGCCCTGGAGTGTTCCCTCGAGTCTAAATTGCCGCTGACTGGGCAGTTTTCCCTGTAAAAGCTTCGGGATGACCAAGTGAAGGCCCGAGGGGAGAAGACAATAGCCGTGAAAGACTCAGAGATCTTATCCCTATAACCATCCCCTCCCCAACCATGAAAAGTTAAGATCAACCACCAAATGTGGCCTCAGAAAAATGCCTAGTCAAGCAGTTGTTTCGCCCCTGCCTGTTGAACATTTGGGTCGCCCGATGCAAATGTTAAAGCTGTGTTCAAACCAGAAAAAATAAAAATAATAAGCTGTCAGAATAATTACTAAGAACATGCAAGGATTATACAAAGTAAACTGCAGCCTGCAAAAAAGAGAATTGCATGTTAGCTAATTGTTAATTTTAGCAATCGCTGTGGCTAATTACCACGGCTCACATTGACTATTAGCTTGATGCCCCAGCACCTGCTTTCTCCAATGAACAGATTTCTTCATCGCTAGCACAGGAGCAAAATGTGTAATTATTGGCCATCATTGGGGCGATTTTTCAGTGATTCTTTTGTGCGATGTGAATAAAGCATAATGACATATTTTATTAGAGGGCAAATAGCTGTTTGTTAATGGAAATGATTTGAAATCCAAAAAACTAGAAGCTAGGAGCATGTTTTCGGTATCAGCGTGAATTCAAATGTATTTTTCTTTTAACTCTTTATAAAAGGAGCATAGAAATCAAATCTAAACTGAGTATAATATATTTAATGATATGTACAAACACAGCATTGATTAATTACCTCAAATGCTTTCACTGGTACACCATTTATTTTGTTTCAGTCATGTGTTAAATTTTAGTATTTCATATTTAAATTCTTATTTCTTGGTCCGAGAGTCTTGGTGAAGCTGGCCTGCGTCACACCTCATTTCCTGCAGATCTCTCTTTTTATTGGTATACGTGGCACTTTCGGAGAGCGCTCTGAAAATCCAGGCTCATTGCTTTGAGAGCTGGGCACACCAGCGTTCACTGAAGAGACAGGCATGAATTAGGTTATCAACACCCAACTGTCTGTCAGTCACGGGGTGGATTGTACATTGTAAAGAAGGTGCCCTGAGGACAAGACTGGAGCTCTTTCAGGCTTGGAAATGACCTTCTTTTCTCTTTCATGACAAAATTGATAGATCTACTACGGAAACCTATCAAAGAATCAAAGTCATGTCCATCTTCATCTAACGGATAGAAATGATCATATATGTGTGTGTGCGCGTGTATATGTGCATGTGTGTGTGTGTTTCTCTACTGGAAAACAGTACTTCCATTGGCAATGATGCAACATAGCAAATAGGGTCTTTTCTTTCAACTTTGTCCCTGACAAGGTTCTCAAACCTCTGTCTATAGCCTCCATTTTCTTCTCCCACCCCGCCCCCGCCCAGTCTTTGTATTCTTATAATGGGATAATAGTTCTAAATATGGTGCTGTGGAGTTGGAGTGTAAAATCCTCTGGAACTCTCAAATGCAAAAAAAATCCATTTAAGAGTGGATTAATGAAGAATTAATACTAACATGATCAACATATCTCTGTTGTTTTGATCCAGCTCAGGGGTAAAAAGCTGGTTTGAAGACAGTGTTTAATTCCACCACATATTTATACCTTACTTGTGCGTCTAACTCTGAACACTCTGTGCTGAAGTCTTCCTAAACCATGACACAAGAAAAGGCACCTCTTGTTCTCCACAGCAAAGATTAAAGGGCTGTGCTTGAGATGTGTGTTTGCTGAGCTTTCGTCACTCCATTCCACTCAGGTTGGGTTATGAAAGTTGTGTATTTTCAAAGGTCACTGGAAGGCAAGCCCCTTCTGTCTTCTGAGTGTGGAGAACTGGCTCCTAATTGCCAGGCTTATTGTTTTATTACTGCTGTTTACAAACAGGGAGAAACTCCCTTTCTTCCCACAAGCCTCCCCACTAGTTTAAGATGTAGATAAGTTCAGTATTCAGGTTCACTGTTTGACCCATTAAACTGGTATTGAGGTATAATTTGTGTGTTTTCCCAGTACCGTTGCACATAGAATGGGGTTCATTTCCACACGTTTGAATAAATTTATCCAGTTCAGTGAACCTGTTGTGAAGCTCAGCAAAACTCAGTAGGTGGCTTTAAAGTCCTGTAATTAGCCCATTACAGAAAATCTGTACTTTGGATTTTTGCACGTTGGTTAATAAGCATAACATGTTTCATATATAAATAACATTACATTAAATGATGCAATATAAAGGAATTAAAGGCCAATGGAGTTAAACAAAATACTTGAAAGAGACCTCAAATTAGCATGTTTAATTCCAACTCACTGCACAGGAAAAGCCTCTGGCTCTTACTGTACCAGTTCCCCAAGAGCTCAGGATACCGCGGGCAGTGCGCAAGGGGCCGGGCTCTCCGTTTGCACGTCCTACCTGTCATCTGTCGACTTTGTGAAGCTTGGGATGGGTTTACATTTACCTCATTTCCCTTCGTTTCTGATCATGGACAAGGAGACGAGTTGAAGGGGTAGAAGAAAAAAAGAAAAGAAAAAAAGACTTCAGCCCAGCTGTGACTTCCTGGGATGGGATTTGTGTGAGCACTTCCTCCATGATGAATGGGGGGTGCGGGGTGGGGGGAAGAGGACTGGCTGGCTCTTCCTTCCTCTCTGCTTGCTTTTCTCTCCCTCTCTCTCTCTCTCTTGCATCTGTTTGACAATCACTTCAGAATGAAGTGTTGTGCGAATGTCACGTAGACGGAATTTACCTTTAGAGTTTCAATCATTTTATCAGAAATTTTACTGCCAAACAAGCCTGTGTAATATTGCCTCACTCTGGCCTATTTGAAAAAGTTTTCCACCTTTCTATGGAATGAAGTTCTATTTCCATTTAAATACCAAATGTAGTGTAACGGTACAGTAAACCTGCTCCTATGAATCAAGAACCAGCACAACACGAAGATGAAGTCGCTCTACGGTTATATAAAGATTGTAACCGAAAGGAGTTGAACTACCACTCAGTGGAGAATGTAAGCTTCACGAAGCCGAGAACCCTGACGGTCTTATTTGCCTTTATATTCCCCTGCCCCAGCACAGTTCATCCATTCATTTATTCATCCACTGTTTATCAAGCATCTTCTGCATACCAGGCACTGCAACAGGTTTTGGAGATGGTAAATAAAAGAAACTCTGAAGAAAGAAACTGGCTAATTGGCCAAAAATCAACCCTGCAAAATGAATGCATCAAATGGTCGATTACTGAATCACTAATTTGTCAGATTTACCAAATGTAACTATCTATCAAAAACAAGTTTAACTATACAATTTACAATTTTTATAGGATGGTCTTAGTTTTTATTTGCTTTTTATAGCAGCATTTTGAAGAACTGTAATTTGTCAAAAGCTATGGATAGTTTACTCTTCTTACGGATAAAGAGTAAGTTACCCAAAATTTTAGTTATTTTTCTTAGAAATATACAGTCTGAAACAGATTTCTTTTTTTAAGTCATTTACAGTTTTGTCAACTCTTTAGCACTTCAAGGATTATTTTTGCCATTTTTCTAAGAGGAATAATGGCCTCAGTATATGATGTTGTTGCTTCATCATTTCCTATTGTTGTATTTCCTTATAATAATTATTACATTTCCTTCATTTTTTATTTTACCTATCTTTTTAGCATTTTTAGAATTTTTAACTAATCTTTTAAATTCTTTTTTGTAAACTTTAGTTTTATGGTAATATGTAAGTCAAATTTAAACTTTTGTCATTCATTTAATCATGCCAACCCCTCATGAGCCTCCTTACTTCCTTTATGTATCATTGAACACATTTGCCCTTTTATTTCAAAATTTTTGGTGCACTATAATCATGTAAAAGTACCTCAATTTCTCCCTGCTAGAAAATAAAAATGGAATCTTCGGCTACTTCTAATTTCTGTAACTGTCTAATATTTTCAAATTATAACTATGATTAATTAATATTCTTTTTACAATTGCTTGGTGGCATGGTGGACTTAACTTTTGTTTCTGGCAATTAAATTTTTAAATTACAGCATTATACATGGAATGAGATTGTTTCAACTGACTTAGTTTCCCCATCTTTCTGAACGCCACTTTGGATTTCTCTTTAAGCATTTTTACATTCTTTCACCAATGCCTCAAATGGCATATCAGCCTTGATTTTATATGACTAGCAGTTAGTGTCTAAAATCCCTGTTTCATGTTAATTTAGTTACTCTGAATCCCTCTTTAGCAATTTCATACTTAAGGGAATGAATGTCAGAATTAGGGTATTGGGCTTCCCTGGTGGCACAGTGGTTGAGAATCTGCCTGCCAATGCAGGGGGACACGGGTTCGAGCCCTGGTCTGGGAGGATCCCGCATGCCGCGGAGCAGCTAGGCCCATGAGCCACAACTACTGAGCCTGCGCGTCTGGAGCCTGTGCTCCGCAGCAAGAGAGGCCGCGATAGTGAGAGGCCCGCGCACTGCAATGAAGAGTGGCCCCCGCTCGCCGCAACTAGAGAAAGCCCTCGCACAGAAACGAAGACCCAACACAGCTATAAATAAATAAATTTATATATATAAAAAAAAGAATTAGGGTACTAATCTTTAAGTTTTGGTTACTGGTTACTAAATACCCTTTCCTGAATATTTAATATATACTCTAAAAGGCTAAACCATTCTATGATCCTTAGCTGTTAACAATCAAACTTTCCTTAAAATGCTTTATGAAGACAAAATTAAAACCAATGAACTTCACAGAAATCATCAAAAGCTGTTAAAACATTCTAATACAATTTGCTGTATAATTTATAACAGAAAAATAATCCACTCTGTTAAACTGGTACATTGCTAAATGCAGCAGTCACTCTGAAAACTGGGTTTCGGCAAATTATTTTTGCTGAAATCCAGTGACTCAGAGATAAAAATATTAAAACATAAAATAACATGGCCCCTGCCCTCATGGAGCTTACAAATGAGAGAGACAGGCATGAATCAAGGAATCCCATTTCCCAGGTTAATGATAACATGAGGGCATATCCTGGGGAACTGGCCTCATTAGGCAGGCCAGGTCTGGAAGGAGAAAATTAACTAGGCGAAGCTGGGGGATATCGGCCTTCCCGGAAGAGAGAAAAGCACGTGCAAGGCCCAGGCCTACCGCGTGGATACATAAGAGGCCCCTACAACTGTCGAATGAATGAAAGATCTGTTGTTCGGGACTTCAGATTCGCTGAGCCCTCCCTCAGAAAAGATCCTCCTTGAAGCCTAGGGGTCCCTTGACCTGCCTCCTGCAGAGTGCCTGGGAGGCCTGCCCAGCTAAGACCAGCAGAGGGACAGGTGCTTCCTCTCACCCACACAGGGACAGCTCCTCTGCCCCTGTCCCACCCTCGGTCCTGTCTCAAAGTTTTCCTAGAACAAGTTTTCCTTGTTGAAGGAGAACAGGAAACTTTCTGGCAGTAGCTGAAGGCATTGTCAGCCGTCACCAGCTCTCCGAAGACAGCATTCCTGGAGAATGTTATTAATAAGCTTCATCCTAAATAAGCCCACAGAACGTCAGCTCTCAGAGCACTTGCCTACATTTCAGACTTGTTTTCTTAGAATTTACTTCTCTGATGAGGAACACGAGAATCTCTTTGGATGTGGTCTAAAATTCAGAGCCCAGGAACTCACCCTAAACCCACAGAATCAGAATTTTAGGGGAAAGGATCTGGGCCTATTCATTTTAACACCACCTCCCACCCACCCAGGTAATTTTACATCCTAAAATTTGCGAACCACTAGTATAAATGCTGAATAAATAAAACTTGAAGAAAATATTGTGGCAGGGTTTATCAGATGGGTTTTTACCTTTTTCTTTGAGTAAATGTTCGGTTTTTCTCTCACCTTTGTGTTGGAAATTTTGTATTGGATGAAGGGCATCGCTGTTCTTTCTACCCTAATGCCAAGCAGAAGGTTTCTCCAGGAGCTCTGTGATCGCTCCATGTATCAGCATGGATTTGCCTTGCAAACACTGGGGCTTGGGGTATCTGGGCCTTGGTGTATCCCAGGCTGACAGCCACAGCTCCCGGGGGGGCTAGGGGATCATCTCTTTCACACCTAAGCCCACCTCCCTGGTGTAAACCCATTTCCATGCTCAGCTGTGTGACAGCACCTTCCCTACAAGTGGAGAGAAACGTTTGTGTCTTTACTCGGCCTCCTTTCATTTCCTAACTGCGCCCCAAACCGCCCATACCATATAGAATTAGGTAGAAATGGGATTTTCAGTAAATTATTTTCGGTTGAAGATGGGTGTTTTTGCTGGACACACAGAGCATCATTGTCTAGAGTCCCCAGAGTAAGGTTTGCTCTGGGTAACCAGTTCCCACAAAAGTGTACAAATATCCCCTGAGTTCAACTGTTCCATGGGAAGTTCACTGAGGAGAGGGGGTGAAGAAAACTGTGAAGCTGGAAAAAAGGAAGGAGAAGGATTAAGACCTCAGATTATGGATGTAAACAGACCTGAGTCCTGCTTCTGCTCTTTCCCAGAATCGTAGTATAACTGGGAAAGACATCTAACCGCTCAGCGCAGTTCCCTCCCAGTGATGTGTGGGTAATAATTGCTTCTCCCTCATGTCTGGTTGTGAGGCTCAAATGAGACAACATTTATAAAATCCTCAGTACATCTCCTGGCATACAACCCTCAAAAAATGTCAGCTTTTATAATTTTTTAAAATAAACTATTTCTGCTTGATAACCTGAACGGCAAATAGGCATCTAGGAAAGAGGCCAGGGTTGATTAGAGTTTATCTTTAACCAGACAAGGGGACAAAGTGAGAAATCCCATGATGTCACCCACACTGCACACAACTTTTTTGCCATAGGAGGAGGGGGACTGTTGGAATCTGGTCATTTCTCAAGGAATGAGGCACTGCAGAAGCACAATGGACTTTCTGTGTGTGTTCCTGAAAGGTTTTGGACTCTACGTTTGGAACTCTTTGCCATCATAATGATGGATCAACGACCAGGATCCTCTTGGTAAAAGTTATTCACTCGAGATATTTATTGAATACTCACAACGCGTAAGGCACTAGAATTGGTTCAGACTGGATCCTACTCCCAAGATGCCTACAGTTAAGCAGGGGTGATGAAATGTATATAAACAACTGAGAGGTAGAAAGACAAATTGCTTTCATAGTTCAGTAGAGGGAGAGATTCCTTCTCAGTAGGACAGCAGAGAAAGCTTCATGGAGGAGAGAGCATTCGACCTAGGCCTTCAACGAGGAAAAGGAATTGGACAACCAGATTCGGGAGTGAGGAGATCCCCAAAGAGAAGGCCCACCCCCAGTAAAAGCGGGATGTAGGAGAACAGATATGGAAAACGGGGAGTCATCTAGTTTGAGTGAACTACAATGAGGCCCTCTTTGTTGAAGTTTCCCAAGGAAACTAGGAGTTTCCTTGGGAAACAGGAAAAGAAACTTTCTTTCTTAATGTAGACACTTAAAACAGGAAGCATCCCCTACATAGGTATTCTACTCAATTTTTGAAAGAGAAAGGTCATTTCTTGGTAAATATTCCAGGTGAAAATATTGTCATTAGATTTTTATGGCAATGATATAAAACCTCCAATGATGCAGAGACTAACAGTTCAACATACAACAGATTTTCACTATTTGTGCCATCCTTTTTTTTTCTTTCTTTTTTAAATTAACTATAAAGACCCCTGTTTACCTCTCAGGATGTGGTGAAGATTTGTTAGTTGATCACAATGACAGGAAATAGCTTATGAAAAGAATTATCCAGCAGTGCGCTCAGCGGTCCCCCAGATCTGGCTCTTGCTTTAACAGTGTTTGGACAAAACAGACCTAGGTGTGCCCCTTGCTCCAGACTCTGACCACCCTCCAATCTTTTTTCCAGTTGCAACCTTCAGAATCAGCCATCAGCTATCCTAGGCCACCGGGACCAGACAACACTGTTTTTTGAGTTTAGCTCCTTATTACTGATCAACCATAAGCTCCCAGATCATCAGAATTATCCCACCGATGTGGAGGCGAAAATCAACCACCCGGTTAACATGCACCTGTGGGGCCTCCCACACCTACCTCTCTCTGGGCATCTATTTCCACCTCGACGATGTGGCCCTGGAGGGCGTGGGCCATTGTTTCCACAAATTGTTTCCACAAATTGTTTCCACAAATTGGCCAAGGAGAAGGGCAAGGGCGCCAAGCGTCTCTTGAAAATGCAAAACCAGGGCTGCGGAGGTGCAGAAGCCACCTCAAGAAGAATGGGGTAAAACCCAGGACGCTGTGGAAGCCGGCATTCTCAGGGAGAAGAACCTGAACCCGCCCCTTTTGGATCTGCATGCCCTGGGTTCTGTCCACGCAGAGCCCCAACTCTATGACTTCCTGGAGAGCCGCTTCCTAGAAGAGCAGGTGAAACTCATCAAGAAGATGAGCGACCACGTGATCAACCTCCGCAGGCTGGCTGGTGCCCAGGCGGGGCTGGGAGAGTATCTCTTCGAAAGGCTCACCCTCAAGCACGACTAGGAGTCTGCGAAGCCTAGCCGCCTTTGAGGAGCCCCTCTGGTGTCAGGGCTTCTGCCTGAAGCCCCGCTCCTCAGCCACCAGGCAGCTTTTTAACCGCCCTGGGGCCCTCTCCCAAGTCTTGGAGCAAATGGAAACAATTAAGCTTTTTGCAGAAAAAAAAGAAAAATTATCCAGGTGATCCCCATGACCAGAGCATTTTTAATAACAGTTAATATGAAAACGCAGTTGACATTTCGCTCTCTCTGTTCTAACATACCAATATCTTTACTTATACAGTTATTTATATAACACTTGCCTGTACCACACAAAGATAGGAATGAAATCTTACCCTTAGTCTACGGCATTCTCCTTCTTTGGAAAGTCTCAGGAGGAACATTTCAGGAAGGAATAATTAGAAAAATGTTATAACTCACATTCTTGGGTTTACTATGAATCATTTCAAATGGTAAAACTCTAATTGTGACTTCTTATTTGTTCCATCGGTTAAAAAAAATCATGAGCTAAAATAGGACAGAAATCATGTACAATTCTTTCTGGGCAGTGGCTATGCAGTTTGTTAAAGTTCTTAGGCATGAGCATTGGGCAAAGGCAGTAATACAATGACCCGGCACCCTCCCTGGGGCTTGTTGTGGGGGAGTGTAGCAAACAAGCCTTGTTTGTAGAGTGACAGAGGACTGCTATCTGCTTGCTATGCGAGAACATCATTTACCCAGATTAGACTAACAGTAACGAATTGGGGCTGTTTCCAACTCTGCAGTGTCACAGGCTGGATTTAACAGATGAGCTGTGTCATTTGCTAATGAGTTGCCTTCATTAGAGCGTTTGGCAGAGGAATTTTGGGTGTCACTCGATGGTCTGAATAAAAAGTTGCATGCGCTTAGGTCTTAGGTAAAAAAATAATTAGGATAGACTGTTCTTTCATTTCGCTAAAAAATAATCCTAAAACATAATTTTAAAGCCTAAAAAAAGTTCTTGAGCTAGAAAAGTTGCCTAGGAAAAAATAAAATGCTTGAAACAAGATATTATGTAGAATACGTATAATTAGAGTATGCCAGTAAAATGTGTGAAGGACGGTAATGAGAAGAAAGGACTTAAAAGTGTGGGAAGAGAACATGTAAGAGACCTGCTAAAGTAGTTACCTCTGGTCAGAGAACTTTGTATGGTGGTCAGTGGGTGAAAGGAAATTTCTTTTTTGACTGTTTGAATAGTTAGCCTTTAAACGACTATATAGTACCTTAAAATATTTTAAAAAATAACTTTCAACATGTTAATCAAGCGTTCTTAGTATCTGTAGTGTTTGCTTTATTATTATTATTATTATTCACTCTGAGCTTACCGCAAATCAATTTTTTCACGTTGTTGGATTACAAATAAGCGAAAAAAATAAATACATAAAACCCCATGCGAAAGCAGTTGGGATGGGGAGTGCTGAGGGAGATTAAAACAAAGCACTTCATTGCTCTGACTTTTACTCATTCCTTTCTTATATTCTACATTCTAAACCTCATAGAATCTCTCTGCAGACTTCATAATTTCAGTTTTACCCAACTCATCCACCTTATAATTATGAATATATGGACATAATTAACTGAATCACTTTGAGAGAAGAAAAAAAATACCCTAGTTAAGGCTAATTGGATGAATCATGAATGCCTGGAAGAATGCATTTCAATAAGGTGAAAAACTTTGGATAAAAATTTAATGAAGTTTCCGATTGCATTTGACCACAGAGAACATTGATAAACATTCATTCCATGCAGATTATTAAATTGTATTGATTTAGAAACTCAAAGTCGCAAAAACGCCATTGCCTCCAGAGGAGACCTGATTGCACTTATATGTCACATTCATAAAAAACATGATGCACTAATTGGGAGTCTCCCGCCATCTGCACACTGCTTCCAGGCGCACATGAAATGATCAATGGGAAAGCAGGGTCAGTCCAGGCAGACTGTGAGTGAAATTAAAATAATAAAATGTCTAAACATTTAACTGCAAATAGGAAATCTTTATACCCACCCACACCCTATTCTGTAGCATAAAGCTAAGGCACAATTATTCATATACCTCAAGTAATTTGCAGGCTCCATACAAAATCTCATTTAAAATAAGAAATTGCTATTTCTGCACATTTATTCTACCAAATGCCAGCTAATTGCTGCAATGGCCATTATAAAGAATAATTTTCGCTTAGTGAAAAAAAAAAAGGAATGAAGAGAACATTTTCTGGTTTTGTTCCACTGCGAAGGCTCTATTCAGTGAATACTGAATGCACAGCGTTTCACTGCTACATTTATTATGCTGAGAGGTCAAGTATTACACAGCATCTTGTATTACGCTTTGCATGCTAAGTATTTCACTTCACAAATTGACCCTCCGGTGTACTTACTACATAATGCTTTAAAAACCCAGCTAAAACGCAGGACAATTAGCAATACTTTCACTCCCGGTTAACAATGGGAACACCAATGTAGGTGATTGCATTTACAGTGTAGCTTTCTTCACAAAACATTTTTGACACATTAAGGTACTTTGGAATTGTGCAGTACCAGTCCTCTCTTGTGAATGGCTTTCCAGCATTTGCAGAGAGAAACAGTTACTGTATGTTAACGCTTAATTGAAAAGAATTCAGCCACGGCCTATGAAGCACCAATTAGGGTGATATTATATCATAAAAAGCTGTAATATCCATTTTCAGACTTGTGCATCAGCCAATACAAAGTAGGACACAATTAAAAAGGTATACAGTTTAAACTCTTGAAACTGTTAAATTTAATTAGGAGTTCAGTATGGGGGGAAAAAAGTGGGGGCATGGTACAGAGAAAAGGAAGTTTGATGCAGAGCTGGAGGACCCGAACACGCTAGACACACAGGAGGACCACGGAAGATGGTCTTTCCTATTTAAAACACCTTTCGTTTGTAAGTAGAAGGTCTTTGCTTTGCCCCAGCGACCAGTTTCTGAGGTCCGATGAATATTCATGCTGGTCATCAGGAAGTGCTGCTTTCCAGTAATTCTGGTGTCTTGCCGATGCCTGCGAGGGAGAGAGGCAAAACCCGCTCTGGGCCAGGGAAGTGGAAACACGGTATTGATGGTCTCTTGCCCACACAGATCAAACACAATTAAAAGGGAGTTAACCGCATTGCTTTTCACGAAGAAAGTCACAGATAATTGTGAAATAAAACGGACATGGCCAGATTGGTATAAGTGTCTTGGCAGGCTTGGCTCCAAATGTAATGTTTAAATACAGGAACCTGCATGAAATCCCACTTTGAGGTGACAGCCGGCAGGTAATTATCAGTAAAACAACATTATCAAAGTTCTCGTGCATAGCATGTTTGACTGACTGGAGTGCTTCTCCTTACAAATCCCACTAATATCCATTTCAATCTGCTTTAATATGTTCACAAGCTGGGGCTTATTCTGAATTCCACTGGGTAAATGAGGACAGCACACTGAACTTGCATCCTATACATATTTCTTTCATTTATAGTGGGTTCCAGAGTAATTTTTAAAGGGAACTGCTAACATCCGGAATCCAAAAAAATTCCTCCCCTGTAACTAGAATGAAAATAGAAAGCAGCTCACTTATCTATTTATTCCATTTGAAGCTATACAACAGGTCTCTGAAAATGGTCTTTATTATGTCTGAAAAAGAAAAAAGTTATTTTAATAATTTATCAGTGATAATGCAATTTTCTAAGGTTTCAAGGTGTTGAAATGAAAAGTTAATTTATTATTTTTTTAAGTTTGCGTTTGAAAAATACAAGTGAAAAAGTCCTCATCTCTGATTTGAGAGGGTCTCTCTTCAATCCACGAAGTTACTCCAGGCCTTTTTGAAGTTCCACCTCTTTCCCGTCCAACAAATAAGCAGACCTGAAGTGACATTTTATTGATGAGATAAGTTTGGGATGATCTAAAACTAGATATTCCATGTTCTCTTCTTTCTCAACCAGCTCTTCATGACCTTTAAAAAATCAGCAAACAGAAAAGAGATGTCTCATTAGAAATCCAAGGATACCTCCCCCTCCCAAACCCACTGTCAGTCCCAGATAATTCAGAAGACACAGTAGTGGATACTGGAGCAATATCTGATACTCACCTTGGTTTCTAATGCTTTGAATTAAATTAAGACATTAATAAAATAGTGATAGGTGTTGTGGAAGTCTGCAGTAAGGTGACATTAAATTGTACTAGCTAGTTTTGCTTTATTGGTTGTACATGTAACAAGAGACATATTTTTACTAGAAGATACTGCCTTTGAAAGCTGGGTCAGTCAGCAGATTCTAAGGTAGTACTGGTATGAAGATGTTTTCTCTTTTAATGAAAATGGAACCAAAATGATGAATGTGATTAACATAAGAGGAGTTTTAAGGGATATGATAATGCTCAAGCAATTGCATAGCAATTATACACTGAACAATCTAGATTCTAGACCTTTCTATCCAGCCCATCTTCTGTGTTAGATCCCCCTTCCTAAGTGAACAAGACTGGGAGGTTCAGTTTGTATGTTTTACTGACAATTCAGTAGTTTGTTGTATTAAGATTCTTCTGAGATGACAAGAGATTTTACAAACGTTTTCCTAAGTTCATTTCTGACTAATGGTATTTCTGAAATTCTCACCTTCTGAGGGGGCTGAAAGAATTAATCATCCCATGTGGTCTGGAACTGATTTGATGATGAAGATTGCTGCTGAGGTACTGAAGATCTATTTTTATTTTTTTCTTCAGGAAGAGAAATGTCTCTTCCTCCACTAATCAGTTCTATCAAAAAGATACCAAATGGTTTAGGCATCTGTACCTCACTTTTCCTTTCATTGTAGTGTTTTATCTTCTTTGTACCCAGAGTTCACTCCGCCCTACTGCTCAAGAAATAATCAAATTTTCATTCACTATAAATACCCATCGATACTATAGAAGTAGTAGAAGAAGTAGAACTATACCAGTTAACTTGGAGACATCTTCCTGAGGCATTTCCCAGTGAAAGGGGTATATAATATGATCTATTTTTCAAAAAACATGGCCCCCAAAACCCATTCATGGGAATTTATATATATTATTGTGTACATATATATGCTTACACAGGATTATATGAACATAGATTAAAAATATGCAAAGATAGAAGCTAGTTTGATAACAAGGATTGTGGTACAGGTGGGGGTAGAAGGAAAAGAGATGAGGAGGGAGGAAGTTTGCAAAAGGAGACTCAAGGAAGCTGCTGAACCTGGTTGCAGCCTAGAAATTTTAGTAATAATACAGGAATCTTGCTGTAGCTACTAAGTGACTGCTTTTCTTTAATTGCAGACTTTGTTACCTCTGCAGACCATTTTCAGCCTCTTGTCAACCATATTGGAAACAGAGATACCTTAAAACAGTTATTTTTAAAAATTGTTAAAAAACTATTTTCAAAAATTTGAAGCTTCCATTCTTAAGTGCAGATATTTAGGTGTCTCTCAAGGTTGCCCAACATTTCAAAGTAGTGTAGATGCCAGAAAAGGAACTCAGAGATTTCTGATTTCCATCACTTAGCCCTTACTATTGGCCTAAACTTCCACAGCCCAAGTGGTGAGATGGAGGGAACACATGACTGAGACTAGTGTCAGCTCCTCAAGCATAGCTTAGTGACCTGAGGCCACTTTCTCTCCCTACAGCCTGGTGTTCTCATGTATTCTCTAATATATGACCTCAGAAAAGCATATTCTTGTACTTAATAGCACTTCTAAAAATTTGTAGTTATATTCTTACATGTTTGATTATTTGTTTAATTGACTGTGTCCTCCACTAAAACAATCTCTATACAGATAGGACAATATATATTACCCCAACACCCAGCATAGTAGCTGACACATTTCATAAAAATTTACTGATTTAATTGTTGAGTGAACACATAAAATGAGGAAAGTGATCTCAAGGTATCTCCCCAACTTTTATAGTGTATGATCCTCTAAATGCAAGAGACTTTGATTTTTAAAATTAGGCCATAACTCTGTCATTCTGTCCAAACATCACCTAGTAGATTAAGTGCCTAAGTGAGCTTGGCTCTGTCCTGCACAGTTGCTCTGAAAAAAAAGAAAAAATTAGACCTATTCACCATAGACCGAATCTCTGTCGGGGTCTGCAAGATGCAATTTTATCCACAGCTTTGCATCTTAGCAGAACTACAATTCATACAAGATAGATATTTGTTGTGTGTCCTAAAAAATCTTCAGCCTCCCTTGCTATTTTGTTTCTGGATCTTAAAATCCTAACAGTAATCAAAGAATTACTAGAAGGAAGGAATTCATAGAAGGAAGAGGACTTAGAATTGTCTAGTTTGGTGATTTTCAAACTACATTTTAGCAGTGAGACCCTATTTTTCAAAAAGAAATTGTCTACAGAAACTCAGTATTTCTATGTGTTAATTTATATCTATGTAAATAGATATGCATTTTGGAATGAAGGAAGAGAGAGAGAGAGAAAGAAAGAGAGAGAGAGAAAGGAAGGAAGGAAAAGAGGAAGGAAGGGAAAAAAATGCTCTGTCCAGGTTGAAGTGAGAGAGGGAACTGCAGAGCCCTCCCCTGCAGCTTTGCCTCCACCTTCACGTTTGGGCTGCTGTTCCACGACCCTCTCTGCCCTCTCCACCTGCCCTGCTGGTCCATAGTGACCCTTAGGTACCATTAAGACCAGACGTTACAAATAGTTTGAAAGTCACCAGTTTGAATGAACATCTCCTTTTAACAAATAAGGAAACTAAGACTTGATGACCAAGTCACATTCCTCTTTAGTGTTCCAGATCCTTCCTTCTAAAAGTAAACCCATTTTTTTGTTTGTTAGTAGGTTACTCTGTATAGTTTTCTCCAAGATAATTTTAAATGACTCGAGATCATCATTGCTCAGCATATTCTTCCTTTACTTAAACCACCATAATTTAATTTTACTCATATAATTTTTAGTTCAATGAAACAATTTTTGAAAATATAAAAACCTCATACACACTGCTTTCCTGTTACAAAAATATAAAATTTGTTTTAAAATAAAAAATAATATTGACCATTATAATCACAAGTCTAAATTTGTCTCATGTTTATTATGAAGATACAGAGAATGAAAAGAATTAACATTGTCAAATGAAACAAAGATCCCCTTATCCAAATGGAGAGGATGTAGATATGGTTCCTTAACATAAAGCAAAAGCAATGTCTACCAAAGCACAGACGTGAAGTTATTGATCTGGAATTGGCACAATGACAAACTACTCTCAAATATTCTCCTTCCCAATTAAGGTGTCTCTCTTGAACTGATTGAAAGCTGTTTGATAAGTATACTTTTTTCAAGATGGTGTGCTCAGTTGGGGGTCTTTTTATTAAACTGAAATTCCATCATTAGCTTCGACTAGCACCAGCTGCTGTATAAATTCTGTATTGATGTAGACCTCCACTGGTATTCCAAATATTGCAGGTGAATCTGACTCCAAAATCCTCAGTCATGCAGTATGAATAATTAACATCTGATAAATGCGGAATAGAAAGAGCTCTCATTAGAAGACACAGTAGTCGGTTCATAATCCCATCTCAGCTCCTCCGAACACTGAACCAAACAGGACTTTAGGTGTGGCATTTCAACATCTCTCCACTTCCTAATATTTCCCTATGCCTGATCAGAAATTAGGACACAAGATGATATGTTTTAATTTTGCAGCAAAGTTAAAGACAGAATCCAAGATTTAGAACGGTCCAACTAATGTTTACTTGAGCATTCTAATTGCAGACAAATTCCCAAGGATTTGGGGCTCATACCAGCCATAATTGTTCACCCTTCTAAATAGTTTATAATTCATCATTACTTTAACACAAAAGAGAAACTTTTGTATTCATGAATCTAATATTATATCTATGAGATATATGGTAATTATGCAGCACAAAAGAGTTTTAGGAAAGTTCCTTGTAATGTTGAATTTTTTAAAATATCTACTTTATATACCAGGTGTGCCTAGTAAGACTTTTCCTAAAAATAGTTGGTATGTTCAGGAGATAAGTTTTAGATCATGATAAACTTGAATCCATGAAATAATAAAATATATTAAAATGAAACATGCCATCACAGTACAGTGGCTGAGAGCAGAATGTTCTGGAGTTCAATTTCTGAGCCTCAGTTTCCTCATCAATAAAATGGGAATAATATTAATATCAGCCTCATGGGGTTACTTCAAGCACTGAGAGAGTACATGCATGGTAGTTAGCGTCACAGTATATTCATGATTATGTGATTCATGCACAGGAAACATAATTAGTAAAATAAAGTTGAAAAAAGTTTAGATCTAATATGGATGGACAGAGGACTTACAAACCAAATAATTTTAAGTACCAATCCATAATTTGTGGGGTTTTTTGATGTCTAATTTCTTTTTTCTTTTTACTGAAATATACTTCATTTACAATATTAGTTTCAGATGTACTGCATAGTGATTCAGTATTTTTATAGATTATACTCTATTAAAAGTTATTACAAGATAATGGCTATAATTCCCTGCGCTGTACAATATATCCTTGTTGCTATAATTTGTGTCTTACTAGCTGATCATTCTGAGAGTAAACAGTAAAATAAATTGCATTACTATTATTCACCGAACACCTGCCATAACTTGTAACTCCCCCTCAGCGGATGAATATTTGGTGATAATTACCTCTTAGTTACTCAGTGGTAAGGATGACTGCATACCCAGATAATCAAAAAACTTATTTCCAGACCATAAGTTCATATTAGCATGAAGCCAACATGGCGGGGGGAAAGCTTTTTAAAGTTCTTTCTAATTTACTTCTACTATACTCGTAGCTGAAACACAATAAAAACAGATTAGACTCAGGAAGAACAAGAAAACTAGGTAAAGGGATCAGTTGCTTCACAGGAAGAGCATCTGCCCAAGAATGAAGTCAGTGCCTTTCTTTTAGTGAATCTTCTTCCTAACAGCACCTTGGCTTCTGACGACCTCCTTCGTTGGGACTAGTCACTGGAAGCAGCAGGCAAGCACCATTCCTGGACTTGGCACAGAAGCAGCGGACAGGTAGGGATTTTGTCCACATGTGTCACCAGATCTCTTCAGGAGTAACTCATATCATGTCTCTTGTCATGGCCAGGAATGGAAGGACCAACACAATTAAAGGAATAATAATAAGCACTCACTAAATGTTTTTTGTTGCTACTAGTGTTATTTTTATCTTCGCTGGGAATGAGGCAGACAAGGGAGGATTTGTTCCTAGAATCTAGAATGGGCTCTCTCATGTCAGGGAGGGCGGCACTCATAGGACACCTGCAGCAGCGGGTGGTAAGAGGAGGCCCAGACCCATGAGCACAGTACCTGAAGCTGATGATGACAGACAGGCAGCAGATGGTGTCTGGGAGGGCTGACAGCCACGGTCGGGGCCTGTGCTTTCCAAACACAACTCCAGGCTGACAGGAGAACCGGTAAGCTCTTCAAACCAGTGCCACCGGTCACCCCCGTTATAAAGGGCAGGAGTAGTCTGGGACCTGAGGCTGGGAGACAGAAAGGTGACATGGGAAAGGTAGGTCACGAGAGAAAGGGGAGAGGAAGTTAAAGGTCAAGCAGGTGGTGGTTACAGTACATTTCTGACAGCAGCCACTTGGTATTATGCACTGGAAGAGAGAAGTAGGTTACAACAGAGACTTTTAGAGGGAATGAGCAGGCTACACATGTGGTCCAGGTGAGCGCTGGGTGTCCCAGCCAGTCCCCACTGATCTCTTCCCCCTAAGTCTATGTAATAAATGTCCTTTGGTCCTGATCCTTTAAATGTGATTGCCCTAGACACACTTGGAGGTCCATCCATGATGTAGTTTTAACAGTTTCTGTCTGATTCTGGTGAATCTTAAGAATGCCTGCCTGCATGGGTATTTCTCGCTTAGACTGTAAACTTTTAGAATGTAGGGATCAAATCTATACAATCCCCTCTGAACAGTGTGTAACACTATAGACAAATAGATGATTAATATTTTTAAGATGAAAGAAGATGATGCTACTAACAAAATATAAAAGA
This sequence comes from Pseudorca crassidens, assembly GCF_039906515.1. Lineage (NCBI taxonomy): Eukaryota > Metazoa > Chordata > Mammalia > Artiodactyla > Delphinidae > Pseudorca > Pseudorca crassidens. Next base: position 62,724,594 of record NC_090296.1, on the reverse strand, counting down.
TAAATGAGATTCATAAAGCCCCCTTTTTCTGGTGATAATATCAACAGGACTTGAAAAGATAGTACTTTTCAAGTACTAAAAAGATAGTCCCGTGAGAAAACAGCAGTATCACTTCCAATCCTTAATATGAAACTAGTTTCTATTCCCCTTAAAATGTTCACTGTTGTAATCTCACTTCTAGAAACCTAGTGTAGAGAAACAGTCAGCAATATGAACAAAGATTTGTTTGTAAACACATGAGCACCTAGATGCTAACTATAGAAAAATGGCCAAGTGAAGCTTGGTACATCTGTAAGATGGGAATATCTAGCAGTCATCAAAAATCATAGTTAGTAATAATAACAGAAAAATGCTCACATTAAAATAGCAAGTGAAAAGAGTACATACAGTATGTTTTCAACTGTGTTTTTCTAAAGCATAGAAATATTGGAGAGAAATACACCAAAATGCTAAAAAAAAAAAAAAAGAAAAGAAAAAGTAGAGAATTCCCTGGCAGTCCAGTAGTTAGGACATGGCACGTTCACTGCCGGGACCTGGCTTCAATCTCTGGTTGGGGGACTAAGATCCCACAAGCCACCTGGCGCAGCCAAAAAAAAAAAGTAGGAGACTGAGAGGAAAGGAGGTGACAGCAGAGGAATGCCTTGAAGGCAAGCAGTGAGGAAACAGATACTAGGTAAAGGGAAACTGAATTTTTTAACACCTACTCTGTGCTGATCCAGCTTTAGAGTCACATGTCTTGCCACTCAATGGACATCCCACAGCTTCTTTGAACCTCAAATTCAATATGTTCAAAGACGTACTCATCTTCCCCCCAAACTACTCTAGTTTCATGTGCTCTATGTTGGTAAACGGCACCACCACCAAAGCCAGAAACATCTGAACCAGGTCTTTCCTCTCTCCCTCACCCCCAAAGCACTCTCCCTTGCCCCCTATAGCACTACATTCAGTTGAGATGCTACCATCGCTCACCTCTATCCCCATCCCTCTGCTGCCCCACCACCATCTCTAACCTATCCTTTGGAATGCAGTCCAAGGAATCTTTCCAATATGCAAGTCTAGTTATGTCAGTCCTCCTTAAGACTTGTCCATGGATTTCTACTGTCCCTAAAATAAGGTCTAAACTTCTTAATGTGGCTTGTAAGATCCTCTTCAAGCTTCACTTTCAACACGTCCCCTTCTGCACACCACAGCCTAGCCATACTTCCTGCTCTTCCTCTACTGTAGGTGCTCTCTTTTCTCTCTGGGTGTTTGCAGTGCTTGAAACACCATCTCCTAGCTTTCTGGTTAGATCATTCCAAACCTTTAGATCTCATCTTATAATCACTTCCCCAAGTTCAGGTTAACATCCTTCTTACGGGCATCCATGTATTGTAAATGCTCTCAGAACTGACCTCCACGTAACCAACTCACTTGATACACATCATTTCCCCTGTAAAACATAGTGCCTATAGCCCTGGCCTCACCACTGATGCAACATGGTAAACTACTCTCTAGTACACCCATCTAACTCTGCTGCCACTAGTTGAATTGAATTGTATGCCTAACAAGAGCCAGATGTGTTTGTTCCAAACTTATATCTGTTTTATTTGTTGTTATATTATTCAACAAAATATTATGTAAATTCATAAAATATGAGTACAGAAGGAAAGTTGTTTTTCTATGAAAAATAATGTAGAAAGACACAAATGTGAGATGCTAAAAACTGCTGTCACTTTATATGTGCATGTAAAAGCTGGAAATGAGAAAAATCATAAATCTAAACAGACTCTCAGATAGATTTTCAGATATTTAAGTTCTTTTTTTATTTTTATTTTATATTGGAGTATAGTTGGTTAACAATGTTGTCAGGTATTTAAGTTCTTGTCCCAATTTAAAGAAACTAAAACTGGAAATCAAAATATATATGTTATGGGAGTAGTTTATGCCAGGAAGATGAGCTGGGACTTCAGTTATTGGACATATACCTAAAGAAAAGTCCTTAGCCCTATTTCAAAAGGTTGGCAAAAATAAGGTACATTTACGTGCTTTTTTAAAATTGAGGTGAAATCCACATAATGTATGATTAACCATTTTAAAGTGTGCAATTCAGTGACAGTGCATTCACAATGCTGTACAACTACCACCTCTCTCTCGTTTCAAAACTTTCTCATCACCCCAGAAAAACCCTGTACCCTTTCAGTAATCACTCCCTGATCCCCCTCTCCTGTCCCCTGGCAACCTCTAATCTGCTTAAGTTGAAATAGAACATTTAATGCACGTAGATAATATTTTTTATAATTCTCTACTTTCCTGATTTGTTGGATTCATCTATTAACTATTGATCCAACTCAAGGTGGACAAATGTGCTTTCCTTACAGTTCCGTATTAGTATTTACTGTCCCCACTCCCCAGGCACTGAGTGCTTGGCAGGCGGTATCCACGTTTGAGCTGTTCTCCATGGGTCTGCAGCACCTGACACAATGTCTGGCACAATACGTACTCCAGATGTGTGGGGCTAATTCACATTACCAAGAAGTTACTTAATTTGTCCAAGAACATATAGCTGGTACATGGTGAGTCACAATTTAAGCCTAAGTCTCTCACAGAGCACCAAGCAGAAAACGGGGCCTGTTTGGGAGGTGAATTTAGACAGCAATCATGCTAGAGCTGATACTGAGGAGGGCTTACCATGTGCCCAGTGTTGTTCTAAACCCTTTCCAGGTATTACATTGTCTAATTCTCCAACAACCCTACAAGATAAATAGTACCATTAGCCCAGAAATTCTGGAGTGGGAGACAGAGAGGCCTAAGCCCAATCCAAGAATCACAGAAAACTAGAGGACGCTTGTGAGTACAGGAGTAGTTTAGTCAAATGCTAGGAAACGACCATCATTTTATCACTTTAGTAACAAGTTTTAGGACTGGTTTTAGGGAAGAAGAAGTTAGGTGAGATGGAGCCTTCTCTAGAGTTTGCCCTCACACACACATATACACTCACACACACACACACATACATGCACAGGTCTTGGGTTGTGTCTCACATGTGCTTGGTTAAATAACTCTTGTGGAAGATGCCACTTTTATGCTTTTTGCTCTGTTGGGCACCACTGCATCTTGCAGGTACAGTCACATCTACTGTACACTGGAGGATAGAATTAGGGATGATTGTCTCCTTTTTGCTTATCCATATTCTCTAGTTTTCTGTAACACATATATATTGGTCATGTAGTTAAAAATGAAGTAAAATTAAGCAAGGATAAATATTCTTCAATCAGAGTTGGTACCCAGTGCCCTGATGGCTCAGTCCTCCTGAAATGGTCACCCTTCTTGAGCATAGGATGGAAGTGCTAAAAGGGAACCAGGAGACCTCTGGTCCCATCTGTTCTTTTGCTCTCCCTGCTTTATCTCTCAGCAGATGGATACACTCAACACCTCATGAAAGATTCCTCTGTGCATCAAAGACTCCAACCTGTAATGTTAAATAGTAATAACAATAACAACAGCAACAACAACAATAATAATGCGTCTGAGGCTTGTACAAAATAAATAGGTTGGTTGTTGAATGAGTATTGACACAAAATAGAAGGCTTTAAACAAAATGTTTCCATTATCCATTTTTCAATGTGATGCCACATAAATAAATTATACTCTAAAAACCCCACTTGTCACCATATACAAAAATAAACTAAAAATGGATTAAATACCTAAATGTAAGACCTGAAACCATAAAGCTCCTAGAAGAGAACATAAGTGGAACACTCTTTGACATAAATCGTAGTAATATTTTTTTGGCTGTGTCTCCTCAGTCAAGGGACAGAAAAGCAAAAATAAACAAATGGGACCTAATTAAACCTAAAAGCTTTTGCACAGCAAAGGGAATCATTGACAGAACAAAAAGACAGCCTACAGAATGGGAGAAAACATTTGTAAATGATATGACTAACAAGGGGTTAATATACAAAATACATAAACGGCTCATAGAACTCAGTGTTAAAAAAATTTTTTTAAATGGGCAGAAGACCTGAATAAACATTTTTCAGGTTTTTTCATTTTTTGAAACATTTTTCATTTTTCTTGAAATATTTTTCAAGAAGACATACAGATGGCCAATAGGCACATGAAAAGATGCTCAACATTGCTAATTATTAGAGAAATGCAAATCAGAACAAAAATATCACCTAACACCTGTAAGAATGGCTATCATCAAAAAATCTACAGATAACAAATGTCAAAGAGGATGTGAAGAAAAGGGAACCCTCCTACACTGTTGGTGGGGATATAAATTGGCACAGCCACTATGGAGAACAGTATGGAGGTTCCTCAAAACACAAAAAAGAGCTACCATATGATCCAGCAATTCTACTCCTGGGTATATATCTGGAAAAAATGAAAACTCTAATTTGAAAAGATACATGCACCCCAATATTCATAGCAGCACTATTTACAATAGCCAAGATATAGAAGCAACCCAAATTCTCATCAACAGATGAATGGATAAAGAAGATGTGGTATATGTACTTGCAATAGACTATTACTCTGCCATAAAAAGAATGAAATTCTGCCATTTGCAACAACATGGAGGGACCTAGAGAATATTATGCTTAGTGAAATAAGTTAGATAGAGAAAAACAAATACTGTTTGATATCACATATATGTGGAATCTAAAAAATAATACAAATGAATGTATATGCAAAACAGAAACAGACACACAGATATAGAAAACAAGCTAATGTTTACCAAAGAGGAGAGGGAAGGGGGAGGGATAAATTAGAGGTATGGGATTAAGATATACAAACTAGTATGTATAAAATAGATAAGCAACAAGGATATATTGTATAGCACAGGGGATTACACCTATTATCTTGTAATAACTTTTAATGGAGTATAATTTTAAAATACTGAATCACTATGCTATACATCTGAAACTAACATATTTTAAATCAACTATACTTCAATTTTTTAAAATCCCATTTTTAGACACAAAAGATTTTAGTAAGCTTTCTTCTAAAAGCACATGGAGTTGGGTTTGTTTTTTTTTTTCTTTCCCAAACCATATAAGAACAATACTCTTGTGCATATAAATCCTGTGAACCGAGTAGGTATTAACATTTTTAGGGTCTGAATTAAAATATCTCTTTAATAAATGACTTCCTGTAATGTCTCTTTATGTCTTGGCCGTCATCTTCATCATCATCGCTACAAACATCTAGACTGGACTTGAAGTTTACAAATCATTGCTATACACAGTATCTCTCTCCATAGTTCACCATCTCTCCTTCCATTCATCGGTTTATTTAATTGCTCCCCCGCCCCCGGCCCCGACCCATATCATTTAATCTCTCAGTTGGTCTCAGATCAGTCCTGTGGTAAAGGATCTGAAAAATCCTGGTGGCTTGGGAACAATGATTATGGTCACTTCATCTCTCCACTATCCTCATTTTTATCGAGAAGGAAACTGAGGTTCATGGAGGCTGAAGGACTTGCTTAGGATCTCACAGCTGGCTCAGGTACAGAGCCAGGCCTCAATCTCAAATCTGACAGCTCTACATCCGTTGTTCTTTATTCTACCACACTGCTGTTCATCTCCTTAGTTGCTGGATTTTAATAGTGGTGGAATTTGGCTTGACCTAGAAATTTTAAAATTAAGCCTTTGAGTAGCTACCTTTACCACAACCCCTGGAAACCAACCCAGGTGTACAAACTTAGTCTGAAAGGCACCCTCCTATCTTATTCCATATCTGCCCACCCTTTTAAATCTAGCACTAAACCTTAAGGACTTGCCTTTGAAAAATCAAAATTGGCAGAGAGAGAGAGAAAAGAAAGTAGGTTTTAGTGTTCTCTCTGTATTACAGTTGGTGGGAAGGCAACGATGTCTCTCTCCAATCACTAATGTTTAAAAAATTCTTTGAAAATATGCAGTATGAACAAAATGTTCTATAAGGAAGATGCAAGGTTAGGCAATAGAGGGTGAGGGCAGTACACAATAAGAGAACCAAGACTATGGTGCTAGACTGAAGTTCTGGATTTGGGGGTTTCAAACCTGTGGGGCATCTTGCCTCAGAGAGTAAGCACATCAGAACTACAGCATATGTCTGCCTAAGTATGTTGCGTGCAATGTTTGGGACATATTTATACTAAAAATTATTCATTGTTTACCTGAAATTAAATGTAACTGGGCATCTCGTATTTATCTAGCCACCCTACCCAGGCGCTGGTCCCTAGGGCAGCCTTGGGCCAGGTGCAGAGAATGCTTGTTTGGAGACATTCCTGATACGCCAAGAGCTAGAGCTGATCTGATACGAGACATCTGAATTAAGTCCTTGGTTGTATATATACATCTATTTTGTGTGTTTCATCATCCTCTTGGGCCCTTTGTCTTTGATTGGAAGTCTCTGCAAACTGTGCCTGAATACCGTGGCGTTAATCACAAACCTCCTGAAGTACTTTCATATTGTGTGTAATAAATGCCCATATACTTAGGATTTCAAGTAAGAAACACTCACCACAATATTTAGTGAAAATTACAAAGGGAGTACAAATTAAGCATCGTTTTGTTAAAATGTATATTGTAAGTCTTATTTAATTTCCCCATGTTCTTACATGTGTGTTTGTATAACTGTCGTGTCAAGACTTTCACTGATAAAGTATTTCAATTAGCTGCTAAAAGAAATACATTTGCGGAGTTACAACTGATGTACATTTGGGCTAAATACCTATAATCAAAGTTGTTTCTCACCTGAGTCCCTCTTACTGATGCCAAGTAGCCCTGATTGCTGGCAATAGCTGCTTCACGTGTTCCCATTTGTGTGGGAATGCATAAAAATGGTGAGTCACGAGTACTTTGAAAAAGTACCTGATACTAGGTTTAGGCTGAATACGTTATAATGGTCACCTTATCATATCTGGAAGCCTTGTTCCCAAGTCACCAGGATTATTCAGATCCTTTACCACAGGACTGATTTGAGACCAGCTGAGAGACTAAATGATATGGGTCGGGGCAGGGGGCGGGGGAGCGATTAAATAAACTGGTGAATGGAAGTTGCTGAGTCACCTACCTTCATGCTCACGTGCCTCCATGTTTCCAGCCTTGCCACTAGCTCCCTGGGTAACCAGGGCTTATCACTTGGGTGTAGTCTTATGGACAAAAATGGCTAAAATGAGCCGAAAATGTAGGAGCACAGCAGCAGTAGCAGCTGTAGTAGTAGTAGAAGTAATAGTGAGGAGATTCGGTGCAGAAACGTACAAGTGAAATCCCCTCACCCACCAGCAGTCTTTTCTGTCCCTGTGTGGTTTGTGTGATGCTTATATCACTCTTCAACAATCTCCTAACACTATCTTTTATTATTATGAAATTATCATCAACTTTTTTTTCTCACAAGCTATTTATTCTCTACCTCCCTTTTTCATAACCTCATAATCTCAGTTCATGGAAGTGACCAAAGAATTCTCAAGATCTAATTCTATCCTATTATTTTTTCCCCAAATCACCTTCATGTGGTGTTCTGGGAAATTTAGGGAACACATCCTTGTCAAAGAAAAGTAGCATTTCTGCATAAGACCTTTATTTAAAAGTTAAAGAAGAACATTTCCACATTGCTCAATTTCATGACTTAAGCAGGTCAACTCAAGATATGGGCAAATCATGCCTTTCCTACAAAGCCATCACGGGAAACCTGAGGTGGCCACTCTGAACCGCCTGGTCTACAGGATGTTTAAAGAATGAAATCTACTCCATGTCTTACATATGTCCTGTTTATAAGAAATTTCATCTCTGAGAACTTTGCAGAGATCCTTCCTCCTAGCTCTGCTGAAAATAATTTCAGTAAGATAGCGGGTCTAAGAATATGGTATGAAAAACTCCGTGGTCTCTAAAAAGGCTTCTTTCTCTTGTTCAGTCTCCTTGTCCAATCCCATGTAATGATCTTTATCCCAAATCAATGCAGCTAAGCACTCCCAAATACCTCAGAGAATACAGAGCTTTGAGAAGGGGGAGTTTTATCTTACAGTGTAAATTTACTTAATATAATTTTTGAATAGACAATACATTCACATTGTTCAAAAACTAAAATGACATAAAAAGGCATGCATTGAGAAGCTGTGCTTCACCCCCTTTTCCCAGCCACCCCACTAATCCCTGATGCCCCCTAGAGGTGAGCACTTGCATTCGTTTCTCTTGGGGTCTTACAATGTTTTCATGCATATACAAGCAAACATTAATTTCCCTATGTTTCCTATCTCATTTTCCTATATTTCATATACAAAAGGCAACATATGCTATACATGTTCTGCAGCTTGCCTCTTTCATAGAGAAATATATCCTGGAGATCACTTCCTATCAATACATAGAGAGCGTTTATTAAAACCACGTAAAGTGTCCTTGTCGACAGACACTCAAAATGTTCCTTAACATCACAAACAACACTGCAGTGAACAATTGGTCTACGTGTCCTTTTGTACATATACAGATATATCTGTAGGATACATTTCCAGAAGTGGGACTTCATAGAACTTTTATTAAATACCTCAGTCTTAACACTTATCAAAGAGTAGCCTGTACTTTAGTTTGTGCTGTCTCTTCACTATTTTATGAGCTTCTGGAAGGCATGAACTCTGTTTCATTCATCTTTGCATCCACAGCCCCTACATAGCACCTAGCATGTTAATGCTGAATACAAACTAAACTTCCTTGTGTGACTATAACCTTGAGAAGATTAAAGTAACCCTCAACTTAAAAGGCTGAAATCTAGGGTGGAAATTAAGAGGCACTTCCAAGTTTCTATTTAAGGTTAAAAATGGGACTCATAAGATACCAGGCCAAATGAAAATATTGAATAAGGAGTAGAAGTTTCAAGGATGAGGATATCTCTTCAAATCCGGTGACTGGGACATGTCATGTAAATATTCTGGGTTTTTTGAACACAGAGAAGCTGAATAGTAAAATGGAGAGGAAGTCTGGAGGACTCCTACCTGATGAAGACCAGCCGCGAGTGACTGAGAACAGCACTTCCTTAGAAGCCTGGCCCAAGTTGGGAAAAAAAGGTTAACCACACACCTGGATAAGAATCTAAGCAGATAGGGCTTCCCTGGTGGCGCAGTGGTTGAGAGTCCGCCTGCCCATGCAGGGAACACGGGTTCGTGCCCCGGTCCGGGAAGATCCCACATGCCGTGGAGCGGCTGGGCCCGTGAGCCATGGCAGCTGAGCCTGCGCGTCCGGAGCCTGTGCTCCGCAAAGGGAGGGGCCACAGCAGTGAGAGGCCCGCGTACCACAAAAAAATAATAATAATAATTTAAAAAATAAAATAAAATAAAATATATGAGTGGAGTTCCCTAGTGGTCCAGTGGTTAGGAATCAGCGCTTTCACTCCTGGGGCCGGGTTCAATCCCTGGCCGCGGAATTAAGATCCCACAAGATGCCAGCTTGGCCAAAAAAAATGTATATATATATATATATATATATATATATGTATATGGGATTGAGGGGGCTAGGGGAAAAGAAAAGAAGTTTTTTTTAACTTTATATCCTGTTTGTATTGCTTTTATAATTAAAAAGTTCACTCACAGCCAATCTATTATTTCTTAGGTTTCTATGGTGTATAGATTATATGGGGTTTAGTGATTATTTTTGACATTTTGGTTATAGTGAATAACCACCCCTTTAAAGATCCTCCAGAAGAGTTCGTTATGGCTGAGGGAAGAGCTATGATTGATCTCGTGGATCACAAACCCTACTGCAACTTTATGGACATACACTCAAAACCCACCTCATGCAGAGAGGTTAACAAAGTTTCCTGTGATTACAAAAATCAGTGTGTTGAGCCTTCAGACTGTTGATGAGGTTATCGATCATTTTAATATCACCCTTGACCACCCCCAAACTTACACTTGACACTTACCTGCACACATCTTTCAAGGAATGCATTTTAGTTTTTATACTGTATTTGCAGCAAGATATCCCATGAAGTAGACTTTAAAAATTATGAAAAAAATTTTATCACATTTTACAAGATCAGGGAGAAGTGAAGAAGAAAAGATGCTCCCATATTACCCAAGTGTCCTGTTGCTAAAGAATAGATTGCTCAGGGCAGACTTAAACTAAGTGGTAGATTCTGATTTTAGGTTTTCGAATCCTGATCAGCAGAGCCACTCAGTTACTGTGTCTGATCCTGAAGAAGGAAAACTTGAGACAAGAAGCAAGAAAAAGAGAAAATGTCAAAGCAAGAAAAAAAAAATTGGCAATACAATTGGCAGTAGACCCAAGTACAGGTTCCCTTGAGGCAAGGCTTTAATCAAGAAGTTTGAAAGTAGCAAAATTTCATTTGGAACATCAATTTCAGAGTCACCTACCTTTTCCGAGATTTCCTGTTGCTAAAATGATGATATCTTTGGTTACTAATCTAACCAAGTTTTCCAGTGTCAAAAGTTTTAGCAATGCCTTTGTCTCTGCAACACAGAAAAAAAAAAGTTGTGGGGTGTACAACATTAATTTTAATGCCTTATATGATTCCTCTTCTCTCTGGAATACTATTTTGTGTTTGCAAATGTAGAGAAACCTACATTCTCTTGGTACTAAGATGGTAGGTCTATACTAGAAGCTAATAGACAAACATACCAAGCAAATAGACAATTCATCTTGCTGTAATTATAACCGGGTCTTGTTTATGGAAGTAATCCAAGCCTGAAATTCATAAACAATCTTAAGAGATCTTCAGAACCAAAGCATACTTTTGAGGTTAGCCCCCAAACTTTCGAGAACTTCCATTTTACGACTGAATGCTAAAGCACAATAACCGTTGAGATAAGGAAAAGAGAGGTTAAAAGATCAGCAATTGAGGAAGAAATAACAGAAATTAAGAGAAAAATAAAGAAAGCAGTAAATGTATGAATAATCGTACCTTTATTTGCCTAATTCACTTATTACCAAGCAATTAATCCTCAATTACAAAAATGAGTGTAACTGTTTAAGAAATGTTTGCTTCCACAAAGTAAATAGGTTCTAAGCATGTTTGGTAATTTTAAATATATGTTGTTGTATTTTGTGGTTTTAAGGCACTGGCCTCCAATATTTAGACCCAGGAATCTAGAAATGAATTATCTTGTCAACTAATATTAAGTCCAAATGCACATTGCCCCAGTTTTTGAAATGATATGGGTAAAAGTATATTTTTGAGCTCAGTTAGCCAGATAACTTCCACATAAATATCCAACCAAGGTCCACAGAGATGGGAATACCTCTCCAAATTCGTTTTGGTATACAGTGTTTTCTCCTTTGAACCACTAATCACGTTTATTATGTGCAGTTTCTATAATACAAGTCTATTTGCCCCAAAGTCTTAGCATCATAGAGCCCTCTCATCAGAATATTGGTTAGATTCCCTAGTGTGAATCACTTATCCAGTTGCTTGCCTGATTATTCCTATGTTTTTGAGATTTGTGAAATGTGGCAGATAAACAGGTTTATGCTGTGTGCAGCTTGGAGGGCAGCCAATGTCTGTCTGACTATACAGTGTGTTGACTCTCCTGTCTCAAATCTCTCTCCCACACAGAGAAGCTGTATTTTAAGACTAAAATCAATGTAAAATGCAATCCAGTAATGTCACTGCAGAAAACAGCAGGTGCTCATCCACTCATTTGTGGTGATTCTTGCAGTGAAGAAAGTTAATCAATGATTCACCCAATGGACAAAGAAACGTCACAGCGAATATTTGAAAGAGTCAAATGCGGGAAAGGAATATTCTCATCTAAAAATGTGCTCTTATTTTCGAAAGGAAAACCTTCCACAAGAAAATCAGGAATTTTGTTGAAGTGCTCTGATTGTACCTGCAGTAAGCAATAGCATGTTCCCTTCTCCCTGCTTTTCCTGTTTTATTGCTTTTGTGTTGTACTTCTAAAATAAATATCAATAAATCATTGCAGTTAGATACTCTAATATAGAGAGAAATGTACTTGACACCCTACAGTCATTACAATTGGAGGGGACTCTGATTAGGATGCTTTACTTAATTAAGTGATATCGTCTAAAGAGAGTTCTTCCCTCCATTTTCTGTTTAACAGTCTTATAAAACACCAACACAGGAAATTCATTCTGTTGTTTGCTTTCCTTATTGTAAATGGTTTCTTCTCATTCATAGTTTACAGAAGATGTGTTAATGAAATGGCTAATAAGCCAAAGACTGTGGTTCAGCTATACACAGAGGCTTGTTCAAATCAGCCCAAACCACACTAGACTTGAGAACATTTTCTCTCTCAGCCCTAGAAATGTATTTTAAAATTTATTTTTACAACATCTGTAACCTAAAATTAAGATGATCCAAAGGAAATTTTTTTTCTGAGAAATCGTGCTTCATCTAGTTTATGTATGGTTCAGCAGAGACCTTAAAAATCTGTTTCTTTGGAAAAATAGAGAAAAATGGGCAAAGAATAAGCAATCCTTATGCATAAGATGCTATTTGTGAGGCACTTTAATTTTACTGAAAGAAGTCATTAAATTTGGATTGCCAATACAAATATGATTATATATGTTTTCTAAATAAAATGTTATTATGTTGCAACTGAACTCATCCATTTATTGTTTGTTTACCTAATGCTCAAACACATGTTTTATTCATAGATGTCTGGGAGAAAAAAATTTTGCTTGATAATCACACCAAGCATATTTAACAAAAGCGATTCTCCTTTTATTAGTGAACAAGTTTAAGCAGAATGATTTCATTTTTTTTCCCATTTGGTTAATTCAGACTTGCAGAATCCTCGGTATACAGCTTTTGTTTCTCCCCCTGCTGCCTTTTATGCCTTTAATGTATGCATGCCTATCCACTGATGGGAAAATATCATTTCCTGCAAGTCTTCCTTTTTCCTTCTTGACTACCCTCTCAGTTGATCTCTGGTTTTGGTTAGTTAGTTTTCACTAGTTAGTTCTGTCAAATCATGTACATGACAGACAAACTGAAGCCAAGTAAACAGTTCACTATCCTGTTGGAGATTTTAAACTCTCTTTCATTAAAGTGAATTTGAACTCTAAATATATTTACTCATTCCTTTGAAGATAAATAATTTTATTTTAAAATAAATTAAAAATTGATAGAAAGTCAAGAAAGGGAAGATTTATTCATATCTATGGAATTGTTTTCATTAACAAATAAAACATTTTAACAAATGTTTTTACATTTAGCAACTTTCCATTAAAAAGCAACATAAGTGCAAACATTCTCTTAAATGAACTCAATCAGTTTACAATAGATTTTTTTTGCCTTAACACAACATGCAGCTAAAATCATTTAATGATCTTAAATTTTTAAATTCATTTGAGTCTCAAAATATAAATAGGAATATTAATGAAGCATATGTAAGGGGCTTTTCATTAACTGCTAACGTATCAAAAGAACTTTAAACCATTGCTAGGAACGTGAAATTCCTGGCTTGTATAGCTTGGTCATTTTTCAAGCAAAATAATAATAGCAGTAATAATAATCCATAATTGATAAATGAGTTAATTAATGTTATATGACTCTAAGGTTTTTTTTTTTGTTAATTGCATAAAACTAGTCCTTCATAAAACCAGTCCAGCATAAAACGACTACCTGAAAACATTCTGAAGTTACATAGGTTTTCTTAACTCCCAAATTAAATCAGCTCTACCATAGAAAACCATAGAAGAACAGTAAATGTGCCCCCTGGACATGTTACCCAAAATGAACTCCAGAAGTTGCTTGTAATTGCTTTTATTTTTTTTAAGAATGTTCTCTATTAAAGATTAACTTTATATTAGTTCTAAAGTTCATTAGATGTTAGTTATTTTCTAATCTGTAACGTAGATAATTTTTATAACCAAAAGCTTAGTTAGCCTACTTTCTATTAAATGAACTTCTTTATAGATTTTCTTTAAGCTCTTCGTTTAAAAAGGTGTCTTTGTCCTGAAACTAAACATATGACATTCCTGTCCCCTAGGAAAATGTTTAAAGAATTGAATAACAGCAAGTAAAGAGATTTTATTCTATTCTCCTGCATTTGTTTACTTCTTTAAAAATAATTTTTAAAAATAAAGAACGTGGCTTTTTTCTTAAGACTTCAAGATGAATGAGAATTGCATCTAATGAAGTACCAGTGAAGTTAGAGTAGCTGCTGAATCATTATCTGGCAGAAGAATGTGAGTCCCATTTTACGCGAACCAATTATTTTTATCAAATGACTTTTCTATTTAAATTGTTTGCTTTAAAAAATAGTGATGTTAGAGATACACAGAGTTATTTTAATATGAATTTTAGAGCATTATTACTCTAATTCCTATAAACCAAACTAACTGCAACACAGCCCATTTCAGGCTGTTATTTATTGAAACTGCTTTTCATGGAGCAGTGAACATTTGTAGCAACTGCTCCAATCCTGACAGGCAAATGGATCAGACTCTTTAAATGTTACAAATATTATTATGCATTTAACAGGCTCTATAGTCAGAAAAAAAGTTTACATCCTAACATAGTCTTTTCTGTACTTGTAAGATGAGCGTTCTAAAGTATTTGCCATCAAAGCTATTTGTCTCCGTAAAGCAATAGAAAGAGTAAATTTACTAGAGAGAACCCAGCTAAGAGACACCCTCCTGCAATGAAGTAGATCAAATCTGTGACAAGAAGAGTACAAAGAAAAAAGTTTGGTTCTGAAGAGAAGATAGTTCTTTGAAACTATGATTTTTTTCTTTCTACAGAAATATACAATGAGTGCTCAACAAAGAAAATATTCAGCAGAAACCTCCTTTTGGGAGCGGAGAGAGAAAAAAACATCTTGTGTGACGCGATAGGAGAAAACATAGAGATTAAAACAAAACAAACAAACAAAACCCAAAAATGGTCAAAAGCGGGCTGTATTTGTTTTCTTCTAAAGCACGTCTCCTTTCTGCAAGAGGTGACTGCAGTCTGAAGAGTAAATTACTGCCGTCAGCGAGTTGTACTTTATAAATATAGGAGACCGGATCATCTACTCGTTTGGAAGACAATTCTCTTATTAATAGCACCAGTTTCAGAGCTATTTTTGCCTCTAAAAAAGGCACCTGCTAGACATTCACAAATTAACTTTTATAAGGGAGAAAAACTTATAAGTTATTGTCGAGATGTATATATTTCTGATTCAAGTTAAACATTTTTAACAAGCCGTCTTATGAATCTGTTTTGAAGCACCTCAGTGGCCCAGAGGGAGCTCTACCTTTAATGTGAGAAGACAACAAAGCATCTGTCACACACACACACACACACACACACACACACACACTAAAATTATAAAATAAAATAAAATATAGGATGCAGGGGGCAAAGAAAAGGAAAACAAATGCTGTTTATAATGAACAAACTATGAACTTCATGAAAATATGGCAAAAGCCATATTTTTATCCTCGTAGAACAATTCCTGATGTATAATAAAGGAAACTAAAGTAAAACTTCTGAGTAGAACCAAGCATTGAATAAACTGTAGAAATATAATAGTGTTAAGTATTGTGTATTCTTTTAAGACATATATGATATAAATGTTAACGCAATTAACTTAGTTCAGTATCCTGTTAATGATGTAGTACTTCATTATTTGTAATTAATCACTCAAAATATAATGGCTCAACAGTCCAGGAAAAGCCCGGTTATCTTTCAAAAGTACAGTAATCATACATAAATCATATAAAAACTCAAATTCATGCTTTAAGTTTTATTTTCAAAATTTGATATTTTTTTCTCATGTTCAAACACGTATAAAATTAAAACCAAAAAAATGTAACTAAGATTATCCCCCTAAAACACATATAGAAAAACATGTGGGGATTTTCAAAATCTTATTTTCATAACAATGACCTAAAAATAACTATTGAAAAAAGCAATTGAAATACATCATATATTTTAATGACTCAAATATTTATTTCTAGTCCTTTTTGCATCAAGGCTGTGGGAAATTTGTATTATGAAGATCAGATGGTGCACTGATGTGAGAAATGTTGCAAAGCATCCTGTTGATTGGTTCTAATTAACTGCAATGCTCTTGTGTTCTCAGTTTTAGCCAGCACACACTACACAATGCCTTTTATTTTGCTTTGAATGGATTTTTACTTAAAAACAGCTGATCTCAATATCAAAAGCATTTTGGATTTTTTTTATCTCTTAAAATTTTCTTGCAATATTTTCTTTTCAATTTTAAAAGATAAATTTGAAAATATTTCTAAAGCATAAAGTATAATCAGTTAAATTAACAGCACTCGTGTGGTCTTTCACATGTATTTTGCATGTTCTATAGTACGTGATTACATTCTCAAACCACATTTCAATTCCTCTTTAAAAGTTATACATCTGAGTGATGGTTTAAGCAGGAAATTCTGAAAACCAATTTAGAGCATGCTGCTAATTTTTAATTTTTTTTTTATTTTCGTAATCAGTCTACTAAATAGAACAGAACTAAAACGTGGAATCACAAGGAATGGGAACGATTCCAGAATTAAAAGTATTAAATAAAATTCTTTACACTCACCTTTCTCTGATGACTTAAGCTCAAGCAGCCCTGACAGAGAGAAGTCATGAATTTTCATCAACTTCACACATGTCATACATTTAAAAACATTTTGATTTGCCCTGGGACCCCTGCACGTCTCTGAAGCACAGAAACAGTGCTGTGCTGTTTTGTAGGTACAAACCCTATGAACTCCCAGAGCTCTGGAAGATGTATTACTAATGTAAACAGGCCCTTAAGTGAAAAGAAAGAGCATTAAATAACAGAAAGTTTCCAAGGAAATGAGGAATTTAAAATAAGGAAAGTATTATTAGAAGCAGTACATTTTCTATAATTTTCAGGGCCACGATTTTATCCGTATGTTAGCTTTCTGAGAATGAATATACAATTATCTGACCCGAGAAACAAATCATTTTGGAAAGGAAAATCCACAACCTAAAAATCAGAGCTAAATTATCAACTTAACCTAGTAGACTTTGAAAGTGATTAAACAGTCATCTTTTTGTTCATATGAGGATAAAAAGTGACTCATTTGAGCAGAAAGGCCACAGTTTCAAAACGGCTACCAATATCCTGCTACTTCCAGGAGGAAGGCTAATTGTGTTAAAAGTAGTGCAATAAAAACAGAATTTTGCGGCTTCCCTGGTGGCGCGGTGGTTGAGAGTCCGCCTGCCGATGCAGGGGACATGGGTTCGTGCCCCGGTCCAGGAGGATCCCACATGCCGCGGAGCGGCTGGGCCCGTGAGCCATGGTCGCTGAGCCTGTGCTCCGCAACAGGAGAGGCCACAACAGTGAGAGGCCCGCGTACGGCAAAAAAAAACCCAAAAAACAGAATTTTGCCCTAAATAACACATCTGGAATTATCTTCCAAACATTTCTGTCCCTCTTAAAATTGTGAAAAATCATTCAGATGAAGTAAGAAATAAACATTAGGAGAGGTTAGTAAGTGCAAACAGAGTCACAAGTCATAGAACAATATAAATACAGTGGCATTACAAACAACTTATGCTGTGCCCCTCACTTTATGACTAAGAAAACTGAAGCCCAAAGAGGTAATGTGACACCCCCAAGGTCTTACAAAGACTAGGAGGTAAAGCTAAACTAGAGACACAATTGGTAGCACAATTTCTACAACCCCACCCTGTCTTCCAACACAGTAACAGAAACGGCAGCTCAGGTGAATGCCAATCATACAATTAAGTAAAACAATGAGCAACGTATCCTTGACCCTAAAAGGTATACACAGGGCATACAAAATTAACCAACGACCTTTACCCAGTGTCAATAGTCATTTTTCTTTAAAAGATGCCTCTTTGGAAGCTATCTTTATGCCTTTACTCTTGCCAGGGTTTGAGGATTTGTATCTATTTAGTGAAAGGTAGTTCTCTTTAGCACTCTTATACCAAGCAGGCAGGTAAAAACAACCACCATATAGTCTCACTGTCGCTAATTTGTCCCCACTTCCAATCCATTGCCCAGTCTGCTGACAACATGGTCTTTCTAAAATGCACATCTGATTATGTTTGAATTTCTTCTACGGCTTTCCATGTGCTACAAGATAAATCTACAGTTCTTAGTCTGGCCTTCAAGGGTCTTCAAAACATTTCGCCAGTACCACCCCTTCAGTTTTACTCCTAACCCTCTCTTCACACTTTCTGCTTCGAGAATACAAACTGAGTATGACTCCCTCAACACAGTATGCTCCTCCTCGCCTCCAGACCTTTGCACATGCTGTTTCCTCCACCTGGAATGCGTGACAAGCTCTGCTCTTCCTTCAGAAGTCAGCGCATTACCTTTTCTCCTCCTGCCAAATATACATGCTTCTTCCCATGGAATACTGCTGCATTTTGCACAGAGCTCACCTTACTCCACTCATTGCATTGAACTCTGCCTATATACATGACTGTTTCCCCAAACACATTGTTTTTGAGGTCAGAGGCACCGCTCTTTCTCCATGCCTAGTACTTTGCCTGGTGTAAGCACTCAGTGAATGTTTACTGACTGAATGAAAAAAATCAATAAATAGGCCACCATATTCTTTTTCTTATCACAAAATCTTTAAGTCTTAGGGTGATATCCCCTAGTTCTTCTATATAATGTCTAAACTGGATGTACACTGACAACAGGATATTTGTGTCAACCTCTGTTTTTGGTTTCTATCAACTGTTTGCTCTAAGCACAATTTTATAATCACCCTCTCACCGTAGAAAGTTGACTTTGGTATGAAGGTGGTGACGAAATTCCAACTCCTATCTAACTGGGAATCAAGAGGAGAATTCTTGGGTCAAGAGTGGGTCACCATTATTCCAGACATGGCATAGAACAGTTGGTAAAGAACGGTTCCTTTTGTGACTCCATTTCTCATTAGAAACACAAGTTGAAGGATAACCTGTAACCCACTAAAAATGTAAATGCTTGTTTGGATATAAACTGGAAGTAATATCAGTATCTTCGTGCCAAGTGAGTGCTTTAAAAGATTTTTAGTCTGAAACAAATGGAATTTAGATTTAAGGGTCAGCTTATTTGGGGTTCTATTATGGTTTAACTCCTTCCAGTTTTCCTCATCTTGCTGAGAAAATGCTGCCGACATGCAAATGTCTTCTAGGACAGCTCAGCTGAAGCGGGGCATGTCCTTGGTACATAAACACACGTTTTCCTCTTGAAATAATACCCTCACAGTCATTGATGAAGGGCTCCATATTCAAAATAGAGAAGAATTTGCCAGTACAGTGTTCCCTTAACATGTATATCATCTTGAGCAGGCCCCAAATCAATGAAGAGAAGCTCTAGTAGCTGTTCGGGCCAATAAAAGTCACAGGGCCTCCCAACTCTGAAGCTACTTCCAATCTTTTGATTATCCCTCCCCCAATGACATCACTCCAAGGTTCCATTTTGCCCCAAAGCTACAGTCCCTACACAAATGTGAGGGGTGCTCACTAAAGAAAGAAGTGGGGAATACAGCAAGAGTAGCCATTGCACCTGCATCATGGATTCCCCTTGGCCATCAGCGACCTTCCATAGAGCAGCCCTCTGCGGCATTATTATTAACAATCAACACGATTCCTAGTAGGTGAGACCACGCTGGCAATTTCCTATCCCCATCCTTTAACGAATGATAGGATTTGTGACCTCCTGGTCCCCTCACCACTTCAGAAGATGGCTACCCTTTAGAATTTTAAAGGTCTTGAATGGTGGGTGTGTCATAGAAAGTTTAAATCTGGAACGTAAAAAAGAGATGAACTCTGTGGATTTTCCAAGTCATTAATTTTTAGGGTTCATTTTGTGCTACATCTAAGCTTTGGGGGTTTTTTGTTTGTTTTAAACATTACAGCATTACCTAAAACAGTTTTCATTTGAATAGGCAGAGAAATGTGAGTCAGAGATTCCTCTCTTGCTAACTGACATAGAATGGGGACACTCTTCTGTCATTCTGAGTCAAACCCACATAGAATCTTAACGATATTTTGTTCACATTTTTAAAAAGAGAAGAAACACGTTAATAATACTCCTTTATCTTTACATTTTCATATATCAGAAAAAGATTACAGTCAGGGAAATAGTGAGTTTCATAAATGTATTCATTCAGCAAACTTACTAAACAACTATTATGTGCCAGTCAGTACCCAGGTATTGACTAACAGCAGATATACAAAAGGAAAAAAACCAATATGGTTGTTTACAGCTCTAAATTTAAGAATGTGAAATGTGACCACTATCAAATCACAGAGGCTTGAAATCTCCTCTTGTCCACTTGATATCTGTTTTCTTGAGAGAAGAACTTCTCTGGCAGCAAGTGTTAGTCAAGATGGAAAATGTTCATCAGCATAAATTCCAACTTTTAACTTAAAAAGCAAGAAAAAAATATACCTACGTCTTCAACTTGGGTGGGGCCAGTTGAAAGTTCCTCATAAACTTATAAAAAGACATAGTCTTTGGTTTTCTTGAGGGTCTGAAATGAATCCATTACATTAAAATGGCTCTTAGTAGCGAGAGCAAGTAATGATTTGCATTATAAGCTAATAAAATGGGGGATTAGGCATATCGGTACAATAAGATCTTTTTTATTCACTTTTATAGAGATTCTCTCCCTATTCCTGCTTAAATGAACTTGGAAGATTGTTCACCATTCAGTATTGTTTAAATTATAAGGCTGGTCTGTCATCTGGTTTTTAAATATTTTTCCCCTTTGGTAATGTAGATGAGTAATGTCTATCTCCATTCTTTAAGAATACGCTAATGTAATGATAGTCTAATTTTGAAAAAAATTAGTTTTTTAAATATCTTACATCTAGAGACCACCTGACATATTAGAAATATAATATTCTTCCAAAAATACACTTTTCTAGCCATCCTGAACACTCATACTTCAGTGAATTGTACTTTTCTTTCCTGTTCAAAAAGTGCTATAAGTCCTCTCCCACAAACAAATCCCCTGGAGAAGACTTCATCAATGAAGTCAGTTTACTTCTCATGGTACCCACTGGCAAAAGTGATGGCTTTATCGTCAGTCATGATAGTTCATTCTAGATCCCAGAGCCACTTCCAATGTAAGAGTATGAGAAAAGGGCCTATCCTGCTGACAAAGGGAACTTCGAAAGTCTTGTTTCACGTTTATGATTCTTTCATGTTATATACTCCTAGATTTTACATCTCCAAGGAAAGAATGCTAATACTAGCGAGAGATGTATTTTGCTTTTGCAATGTCTTGTATGCCAAATACCTGCTTGTTTCAGTTTAAGATAGGAAAAACTTATTTTTATATATTTCAATCCCACATTTCCCTGAAAGTTGAGTACCTAAATCTTAACAAATTAGCACCAATCTCTCTATTAAAGCAAATGTGAAAGGCCAGAGGTTTGTTCTATGGACAGGAAGTGATCATCCTCCAAATTTCATTAAAAGCTCTTAATTTTTCCCTACTCCTATCTGATAAGGGACATTTTTCCTGATTGTTGCTCCCTGTTAGCAATGAAAGTCGTATTTCTGTTTGTGGCAGTTTTCAAAACTGGAGCTGTCAAGTAATGCACTTACAACTTACTATCCAAAGAAACGGCTTGAGAGTTCCCCTACCTAAGTCACTTCTTATCATTCCCCTCCCTGACCTTCCTATGAGTGAATTCCCCAGAGTAATGTATTACATATATGAAGTGAAGAATTTAGAAACAGGGCTGATAGGTGGATCCGCCTGCTGCCACTAAAGTTTTCCTGGTACCTTCTAGCTACTGCAGGCTTACAGGACTGATTCACCCCTCTCCTTGTCTCCTGGCAGCTAAATGGGAATATTGGAGAGCTGCCAGAAGGGTAGGTAGCCAACCTGCTTGCCCTTGATTGAGCCTGCCAGCTTTTTAATAACAGAAGTAGGGTCAAGTAAGTGAAATCACAAACCGAGGAGCGTATTCTGAGAGTGCAAAGGCAGTTAACGTCCTTCCTAAGCCTCAGATGGCGGGCAACCCTTGGCAGAGTAATCTATGATTTGTGGCACCTGACCCTTCCACTGTGACTGTTATCTGTGTAGTCACTAGAAACATATTTACAGAATCTCTCCATTAGCAAAGATGCCTTGTGTGTGATTACCCAATTGTCATGGTTGCACTAGGATTTTGATACAGTCCCTATTCACAAATGAAAAACTGCACTAAACTGCACACAGGACTCATTTAGAGCAGCGATCCTCAATCAATAGATCAAGACTTCTGGTAGATCTCAAAGAGATTATCAGTGTTGCCCCCCTTCCTCCCCACCCCCAAGACCACATTCCCACCTCCCCCCATCCAAGACAGAACCTCCTTTATTCCTTTGAACCCTTAAGAATTCTTAATAAAGTTAAGAATAATGAGCTATAAGAATTATCCAAAGAGATGAGCCTCTTTAAAATAGACTCCACCGCAGAAAATACTGGAAGAGAACACCACTTGCTTAAAGCAGCTAGCACTGCTCACATTTATATAAGTAGTGTCAGCAAAGTACTTTCTCTTCATTTAAAATGTTTTAGTTACAAAGGCAGAATTAGGTTGTAGGCTGGCTTTCCTTCCTTGCTGTGGAATCAAGTACAAAGAACATTTTAATTTTTTTTTTTCTGAGACAAGTGACAACGAGAGCACTTGCTATTAAAAAGTTTATTGGGAAGTTTCAAAAGTGGTATCTCCCTCTTCCCCCCCGCAAATATATGGCATTGAGGTCCTCCAGGCTAGAAAATTTTTGTTTACATCGTTGGCTCGCTCGATAGTGCTAAGAAAGGTGAAGCAGTCAGGGAACCGAATCAGACTCACTGGGAGCAAATAAGTGGTTGTGAATCAAAGTAGAAAAATCCCGATAACCCGGAGTCATTGTCATGTGTCTCCCAAATGAGATGTTCTGAGGAAATAAAGTGACAACGTCGCATTGGATAAATAAACGAAGGCGATAAAGTCACCACAGATCAAGAAATGCTACGAAGGTGACCTGATTTGACAGTCAGTAACAGCAGGTGACCCTTTGGGAACCGCGGCGGGGTGAAATGCCCTGAGAATCGCTGAGAGCCTGACGGCCCGGCAGGGGGATGCCCGGAGCCCCGCGCTCTGGGCCGGGGCCCGGCGAGGAGAGGCTGGAGGCCGCCCCGGGCGCTTCGGGCCTAGACGTTGGCCGCAGCCAGGCCGCGAGGCCCCACGCCCGCCGGGCCGGTAGAGGCGCGGAGGAGACCACCCTCCCTCCCCCCACGTCCTGGCGCCGAGGGGCCGCAGTGGGTCCCGGGGGCAGCTCCGGACTGCGGCGGTCGCAGTACGCGCGCCGCCTCGCAGTCGCCGTGCGGCCGAGTGGGCGCCGGGCGCCTTAGAAGCGTCTGCTCAGCCGCGCGAAGCCGGACCCCCGACCCGACCAGCGCCCGCTGCACGGAGCTCACTCGGGGACTAGCCCGCCAGCCAGCGAGGGTGGGCAAGCTCCGCGCTCCAGCGGGACGGCGGAGCCCAGTCGGGGACTTGGGGACGCCGGAGTTTGGGCGCCCCTGGAAGCAGAGAGTCATCTCCAAGCGTTTCTTCCCAGGAGACCTGAATTCAGCCCCTGAGAAGATACTCCGGGCATGAGCGTGGGCACAGGGGAAGAAAGAAGAGTTATTTAAATGGGGGAGGGGCGGGCGGGAAGACTGGGAGGAAACCGTACCGAAAAGAAATCCCCATCTCCACCAAAACCGTTTCTAAGAAGTCCTGAGGTTTTACGCCTGGAGATTTCACTTTAAAAGCTGGAGAAAAAAATATATATATATATATATTCCACTACTTTTAACTGAAGTAAACAATGTGCAACAAATCCTAACTCAAATATGATTGCAGTGAGATTAGGGTCTAATTGCTTAGAGTTCAGGTGGAATCTGCGGGCTAAATCCTACAGGGCCAATCTGAATTTCACAATCATTCTGTCAAAAGGAGAGCGATGAGAGCCCACACGCTTCCTAACAAGTCATTTTTAACAGTTACAAGCTTCGCACAAAGACCACACAGGGCGTCTAAGAGATGCAAATCTAATCCCTGGTCATTCTACAGGCCTTCAACAAAGATGTGCTAAACCCTAATAGAAAAGAAATCAGTTCTCTGTCACCAGCCCCTGGTAAAAATCTATTAGAGAATGGATAGAGCCGCATCTACAGCAGTTGCTGCAAAGGTTAAGGACAAGTACAAATAAGAGGGACCCAGTTTTGTTTTCCGTGTGAAATATCGGGAGAAGCTAACCCCAAATGAGTGACGGGATTCGATCCGTGGCTTCGCATTCATCTGAATGCTAGAAAAAAACTAAACACGTACATTAAGACTTTTGAAGACTCCGTTTCTGAATTTAGGAGAGATGAAACGAATTCCCCCCAAACTTGGACATCTTTGCCTCCGAAATTAATGAAGAACATTAACGGGGGAGGGAGGCCGAGCGCGCGGGTCCAGGAGGGAGGACCTGGGAGTCTGGAGCCGGCTTGCCTGCCTTCGCTCTGCGGTGCCTCATCCTTTCCGGAAAAAGCCCCGACGGCG
This sequence comes from Pseudorca crassidens, assembly GCF_039906515.1. Classification (NCBI taxonomy): domain Eukaryota; kingdom Metazoa; phylum Chordata; class Mammalia; order Artiodactyla; family Delphinidae; genus Pseudorca; species Pseudorca crassidens. Next base: position 62,700,153 of record NC_090296.1, on the reverse strand, counting down.
GAGTCGCCGAGGGGACAGAGATGCGGGACGCCTCTGGCCGCTGGGGCCGAGCGGTGGGTGCCGACGGCGGGAAGGCTGGGCGGCCGCCCTCCGCCCCGACGGGCCGCCGCTCGGCCTGGGTCCCTCTCCCCGGCCTCACGGGTGGGGAGGGGAGCCTATGCCTCAATGGCGGGGAAGAGTCTCAAATGTGCCCTTCCGCGGTCACCAACCACATGAGGTCCTCACTAACAGTGTCATGCTAGGGTATTAAAAGGGTTAATATGTTGCAGCTAAAATATATCACAGTGTGCGCGAGACCCTTCAAAAAGGAAGGGCCCCGAGGATTCAGACCCCTGGGAGAAGGCTGCAAGCAGGCTGGGTGAGGGTAGGAGGGGATGACTGGTCGGTCGTTGAAAGTTGGGGGGTGGGGATTTCCTCCCCCTCCTCCCAGGGGCAGAGACCCCGGCGGCGGGGCAAGCCCTGGCCTCCTCCCGGGCCGCGGCTCAGAGGCTGCGGGCACCCCGCAGAGCCGGGCGGGCCCGGGGAGGGCGTGGGGAGCGCGCCCGGCTCTGCGAAGGGATCTCCAGCACCGACGCGGTTCTGTCCGCAGCGCGTCCTCCAGGGTCGCGGGGAACCGGTCGCCCCCTGGGGACCCGCCTTCCACCAGAGGAAGCGGCTCAGGACCCGAAGGTGAGGGCTGCGGGGCGGGCTCGGCTCCGAGTCGCAGCGGAATCGCCCTGCCTTTTTCCCAGGCGGCTGGGACTCCCTCCACGTGGCGCCTCCTTCGAGGCCGCGCCGACAGGGACGAAAGGGGGCGCTGTCCAACAGTCAGGGTCGGCAAAGACCAATTTTTCTAAAGTCCCTTCTCCAACTGCAGAGAGGAGGGTTGGGGCACTTGTGTGAAGGAACGGGTTTTTGTATGTTTCCACGGAAGTTTCCAGAAACCACTATTTCCTCACCGGGTGGTTCCGCCCTCTACCACCGTCCTCCCCCCCGCCGCCATCAGGTTCCCAGGAATTCGCTCCTCCCCGGGGTAAAGAGCCCGGAGCTGGCCAGGCTGGAATTTGGGAGGCGAACTCCAGTCCCTGGTCCCTCAGCTTCATAGCCCTTTAATTGGCTCTAGCATAAAGTCCCTTTTCTTAAGGTCTGGCAGGAGGGAAGGAAGGGGTGGCTAGATTCGCCCCTCAGCTCAAAGACGGACCAGCACACACAGACATGTTTCCTCTTCAGCCCATTCTCTGCCTGCCCAGGCCAGGCGTACGCCTTAGGTCGGCGCTGTATTCCTTCCTTCCCATCTACTGACATTAATTGAATTTCTCTGCGCTGCTGCCTCTCTTTGCTTTCCTCATTTTTCTCACTAGTCCTCTGATAGGCTGACCTTGGCGGTTCTCTGGTCTTCTTACCCCCCAACTGGCCTCGCATATGGGCCTTGCTGGCTTTCATTCTCTATGGCTTAGCGCATCCACTTTATCTGCTTTTCCTTTTAGTTCTGACATTAGGAAAATGATACCGAATTGCCTACGAAGTAATACTGCAGCTATGAGGCTGGAATTGGACAAGTAAGCAAGTAAAATGTAGGCATTGAAATGAAAAACTAGAAAACGAGGAGGATGAGGAAACAAATGAAAAGTAGATAGTGAAGTCACTTTGGGCTATAAATACAAGAATATGATGCTTCTGCAGGTGATCTTTGGGTCCTAATGAGGGTCTCCCACATCAGCCTTGGGAGTCAGGGACAGAACTTCCTGAGTAAGGCAGGTTGAAGTTTCTTCCTCCAGACTAGGATTGCTGCTGAAGGCGGGCCAGCAATCCTAAGCCTGTGTATGCTTGGTCCCCAGGGAGGTCCACGAGGGTGGGAAGGAATCAACACAATTCAACCGGCACTCCTAGAAATGGTTATGTAGTCACCATATCGCTATGGGGCTGTTAGGTGGCTGAAACTTCCTTCCCGGGGAGCCTGCTCTGGCTCTCTGATTCTTTGCGGGACACATTCCTGTGCACCCCCTCTGACCACCCAGACGAGCCTAGCCTGGGGCCCTGCCCTCAGGTGGACGAGCTAGCTCCCCTACACCCTAGCAGATTGGGTCCTACTGGTCCAGCCTCACCCTCACCTCCTGTCAGTTGTTGGAGTTCTGTCCTCCCGCTTTGCAGAAATAGGGAGTGTGGAGGCTCCCCGTTGTAGGAGGCCTGACCTGCTCCCACCCCTTGGCTGAAGGTGGACCTGTGCCTCAGGACCACTCTAGCTTATCCACAAAATGGGTCCTAGAGAGGAAAACAAACAAACAAACTAGAGAGGTTACAGCTGGTGTGTGTATGTGTGAAGGATGTCTTTAGATCTTTGTGGTCCCTGTAATTTGACATCTGTTAAAAAGAACACCAGGGCTTTTAGGATGAGTTTTGCAGAAAACTGAGTAAGCCAGCAGGACCTGTGCAGAATCTCCCCACTTGCCCCCGCTCCGTCTATTGGTTCTCCTGAGATCTTCCCAGAGATGAAAATGCTTTGCAAGGACGTCTAAAACCACAACACCTGCCTAAGAGGCACCCCAACTTGAGGAGGTTCATAAATTATCTCCTTTCGAAATAAAAATGGAATCGACATTACGCACGTGCTATTATTAGATTGAGTTTCAGCCTACTAGAAAGTTCGTTAGATGTTGGTATCTGGGCAGAGACGGAATCTCTCTTTTCCTTAGGAACACCCATCAGGGAAAACAGCGGCAGTTCGCTGGCTTTGTTTGATTTTATTTGTTCAAAGAAAGGTGGTGTTTTAAGATCGTTTAAAAAATCCCTTCAGATTAGGGTTTGGATCATCGTCGTGACCCGGTGAACTAATATATTCACTATATAATCTGGGGTCAAAATTCAGGGGAAATTTCTACTCAGCCACACACCAGACTTCTTGGGGAGGTTTCCAGAAGGGGCTGGGGGCCGGGTGGGCAGGCAGCGCGGAGCGGAGGTTGCTCCTCTCCCCAGCTAGGAACCGGGTGGAGAGTCACCGCTGGTTTGGGGGTGGTGGGGGACGAGGCTGGGTGGGAGGAGAAACTGAGGCCTCGGGCTGGGCGCTGGGGGATGGGGGGGCCGCAGGTGGGCGGGGGGAGGCCTCGGACCCGGGTTGGAGGGGAGGCCAAGGGGGTGGGGAGAGCTGAGGCCGCCGGCGGGAATGGGGAGGTCGCGGACAGTAGCTTCTCTTGATCCTGGAAACCAAAACTTTCTACGAGAGACCTTAAAATAGATCGAGATTTTAAGTGCCCACACGTCTAGCTGAGACCCCTGGCAGCCAATATGAAACCGCGAGGCCGGGAGAGGGTCTCAGGCCTCTGGCGGTGAGGCTGGAGGCCGCAGAGCAGCCCCCTGGGCTTCGGTGGCAGCTCACCGCCCCCGCCCCGCAGACGCCCCGCTGGCCCCCGCCGCACCCGCGCAGGGCTTCGCGGCTCTAACCCTCGAATTTTAGCCCCAGACAACCTCTTCTGGCAGCCCTAACTTTAAAAACAAGCTTGAATTTTTCATCAAATCTTTTATCCGTGTACTCTTCACTAAATAACTGTTAACCAGCACCTGGGAAAAGAACTAACACGGTTTCTCTCACCTTTCTTGCCGGCTTTTTCCCCCTCCAATCATTGAGTCTCGATTTTCTAAGCAATTAAGTTATATATTCAACGGGAATATTCGATTTAAAATACATCGGGACTGAAGGCTGATGCGTAAGGTCTGAGGCTAGAAGAAAATATTTAGTGCTTGCCTGCCGATTCTGTCACCCATCATCTGCTCGGAAAGCGCTCTGGATCTTTCAGCGTGTCCAGCTCTTATGATTGCAAATGGCCCTGTTTTCAAATGGAAATAAGACTTGCAAACTGATTATGTGTATTGAATCGGAATCACTTGCTAGATCCTCTTGTTTAAAATGTATTGAAAAAAGGATGATGGCTGCAGACCTCTGTAACCAGCTCCCTCTCTTCTCAGGGAGGTCATCTATTTTGCAACTTTTTACCATTTGAGCATGTTTAAGCTAGATAATTACGTTGCCACTGTGTTACTGGCCCAACGAAAAGACATGGTACACACGCTTCCTCCCATTCTGCCCCCCCCAGCCCTCCTTACTAGCATCACCCCTAAACACCAGACACCATACACTCACTCATCCGCCCGGCCCCAACGCTTCGACCTAAAGACCAGCTAGCTCTAACCGGGGAGACTCAGCTGTCACAAACAACAACAGAACCTCACACACTTCCACTGGGCACAGTTGTTCCTCTCCCCTCCCCTCTCCTCTTTTCCACTCTCCTCTCTTTTCCTCTCTTGTCTTACCAGTGAACGGAACCACAAACACACAAACCCCCAGCTTCCACAGACACCCAACCAACAGAATCTAAGTATTTAGCCATGTCGAGAATTTTCAACAACTAATTTTGGGTTGGCGTGGCATTGTAGTTGCTAGAAAACAGTTCACACCGGAAGGTCAATGTCAGCTCTTACGGATGCATATGATGGTCCTTGTATGGCACCATCTTTGTCCAAGATTTGCTCTTTACCCCCCATCATGTGCTACATTATGGCTGTGGGTGAGTTGGCTTTTGTTAAATATTTCCATCGGCTCTCCCATTTGATTTCAACATGAAGCCAGAGTGACATGCAGACAGCTATCTGAGTTTTACCAACTGCGTGAGTTGTAGGTATGATACACTGCAGCACTTCCAAAATTTACAACACTCTGGCGCCAGCCTCAGCAGTCCTGCCAGGGAGCAGTAACCAACATTTCGGTGACTATTGCAGGTTGGCGAGTAGTAATGAACTGCCTACAACTTCTGTTTGCCCTGGCCAGAGGCAGGGATGTGTGCTCTGGGCACACCCGTGGTGCAAGAGTTGCAATTCTATCTGAAGCACACTCACAAGGGAAGGAAGACGCCATCACTGGCCAGAACCACCGAACCCCTTAGACTCCACCCAGAAAACAGTGCCTTGCAGACCTCAAGGCACCATTGAGTGGCCAGGAGGGGAGAGAGAGGTTTAATCCTCTAGGCTTCAGAGTCTCCTCCGAAAAAGCCTGTCTGAAAAAGTCTGTTTAGAAACCTGGTGCTCTGCGGGCACCTGAAGGGACCCTAACTTGCGGTGTTCCCTCTATACACATAGCCAGATTTGTTAAACCGTTGACCTGGTCTCCTAGGTTAGAGGAGCCAGCTCTTAGTCGTCTTCGCGTCATTAAGGTAATTCCCAGGTTTACATCTGTGAGGCCCGCACTCAGCCTTGTGTGTGCCTGAGAGATCAGGTAAATCGGTCACACTCAGACCAAATAAACCCTTGTTTTCCTAGAGCTTTGGACACCTTCACAGAGCAACATTGGGAGGGAGAATGCTAGGTAAGGTGGAGGCCAGGCCGTTCTGGGTGATTTTCCACAGAATTGCTCCAGGGTATAGCAACTGGAAAAGGGTATCCAAGTACACTTTTCAGGCCCCGACATCTTTTGTAGAAATGACATTGTCAACAATCACCAGAAACCCTAGAAATGCAATGTTTAACACTCCACCAACAGCCTGGCGTTACTGACAATTTCATGTAGCAATCAAAGACAGGATTCCGGGAAATGTACAAAATGGGGGGAAGGAAGAGGGAAAGTTTGTCTTTTTCTTCTTGTCAGACTACACTCAGACCTGCCCTTTTATTTCCACTACTCTGTGAAGGCCAGAAGAGGGGGGACACTTGCTACAAACAAGGGGCAGCAACACTTCCGTTTGTTTTTGTTAGCTGGAAACGGTGTTCATACTAACGAGTTCTACTAGTGGGTAATGTAGGTGCAGCACATGACCACAATTTTTGTTGTAGATTGCTTCAAGAAGTCTCATGTACAGCTGTGTGTCTCAGGCAACAAGTTCATTTTCTTTAAGGACAAATTTTAATATTTTCCCCAAACATAATCAGTTCTCTAGAGTTTCATATGAAAATAAATTAATATTCCAATTTAAAGTGGGAAAAACTAAAGGTTTTCGTTTACTTGATTTTCTTAAGGAAAACTCAGTTTCATGTGACAGCTTACTTGAGGTAGTAACTGCATTCAACTTTCTTGCATCTAACAGGTTCTGTAAGATCCCCTACTAAGAGAATCCTATATTCATTTTTTCTTTTTGAATATCTTAATGAAATAGATATATTAGATACATATGTGCATATATTTCTATAATACACACACAGACAGGTGTCTGTATGCAACCTCTTACACCTACATACAGAGTGGGCAGAATCAGATGTGAATATTGTATTGGAAAAAAGAGCCCTCTATAACAAAGCCTGTTATTGCCTGTGATTTTTTTTATGTTGGTTCTCATTTCAAGCAGAACATTAACGGTGACTAATTTACCCTGCAGTGTCCTGCAAATAACTAAAAAAGAAATAAAACGGGAAAGTCAATTTAAATCTCACCCTTTCCGATACTTTGTTACAACTCAACTAATAACAAACACCATACATGTTGAGGAAGCGGAGACAAAATGGGAAACATTATCAAATGAGGATCCTGGGGCTGTGCCTAGATGCCCTCCAAGTAGGGCATTAGGTCACTATCAGAGAGAAGTACAGCCTGCCACTTCAGCTGTGGCTTCAGATGAGGCAGAAGCTGTGCTCTCGAGATGCTGAGCCTCTTCCTCCTCCGTTTCTTTGAGAAGCATCAAGGTAAGTTTAGAAATACAACTACGTGGAGGGGAGGTGACATTCAGACCTTGGCTCTCCCCTTCAATAAAAAATTCTTTCCTCTACTCCCAACAACACCCAATTCCTTCAGCCACTTGGATGGACAAGCTTACCGCAGAGGGTGATTGGGGGATAGGACGCTTTTTCCTGAAGTTACTGGCCAAAGAGGCACCAGGAAACTTTCTGTGCTCCAAGTTGAGGCATAAGCCCAAATTGGGCCCCACAGAGGGTGGCCTGAAGCCACAGAACACAACTGCACAATCACAAGCACACCAGTCAGGAAGGCAGGGAGGGCCAGAGGAAGGTGGTACCCAGCATCTCCTAATAGGGAACCGATCAAGGAACACATTCAGCTCATCCCTCCCAATACTCAAGTCTGTTGCTTTCCATCCATTCTAAAAGACAGCAGCATTTGAAACAAACAAGCCAGCAAACCATGCCTAAGAGCCATAGCATCTTAGATTCACATTTCCCAACCGGCTTTCTAGTTCTCCGCAAACAATATCCTCGATCACCTGGCTCCCCACTCCACACACACACCAATAATTGGGGGGGGGGAGGGAAAGCGATGTCTAGAGAGACTGGGGACGTTAGATCAGAAGTCAAGGCAGCTTCTCACAGCTCTCTTGTTTAAAGAAAATGAATGTCTGCCTGGCTTGCTTTTAGTTCAGGAAAGGGGTCAGTCTTTATCAGCATGGTTCACACAGATCCTGGATTTTTCCCCCCCCCTTATCTTAAATTGACCCGCTTTTAAGATAAAGCCATAATAGAGAAAGCATTGACCTTACCTGGTCCCTAATGAGTTGGAAGTCAGAAAACCCCGCTCTCCTTTCCTCTTATCCCGGGTCGCCTGAGAAGAGACTCGCGTGCACTCGCGCCAGGAGAAAGCCCCTCACCGGCGCCCAAACGCCCGCGAGCGCGCTCGGAGAGTGTGCGGCCTCTGAAGTATGAGAATTCTTCCCTGAGGTCTCAAAATCGGGGACCTCAAGCCCAGACCTAGGCCTACCCCTGCCCCAGGACGATTAAAACCCCCTGGAAGGCTCCCGAGACAGTCTTGCCCTTAGAAAGGCCAAGCCCTAAGCCGTGGGAAGAAGAGCTGCCTCCTGCGAGGCCCTTGGACTGGAGCGCGCGGGGACGCCCCCGACTCCAGGAGTAAGTGCCCTGAGCGCTTCTCGCCGAGCCGGCTCCGGCCTGCCTCTGATTTCGCTCGTGGGCCCCGAGCTACTTCCCACCGTGCCGGCCCAGTCCCAGAGCCGGTGCCCTGGCTGGTGACGCATCCCCTGCCCCCACCCACCTCCTGGGCTTGAGGACTCCAGCTGTACCCGCTTCTGTTCCTGCTGGGGGCGGCGGCGGCCCGGGCTCCCTTCTTTCCGGCTCGGAGCATCTCTTTCCCTATCTTGTCGCCTCCCCTAAGCCCGGCCCAGTCCCTGGCCCGGCCAGCTGAGAGGGCAGCTTTCCTGCCTCTCCGACCCACAGCTCCGAGTTCCCAGGTTGGGGCGGGGGTGGGGAGCCGCTTTGGGATGCTAAACATCAAACAAGCCAAGCCTGGGGTTTCAGGCCCTGAAGCCACTAGAGCCGCTCTCCAAGGCTCTCGAGAAAGTCCTCGTGTTTACATGGCGGGGTTGGAGGTGGGGAAGAGGAGGAAGGGGGGGGATGCTGTCTGCAAAATCTCCCCCACTTCCCGAAGCCATCGGGGCCTAGGGATGGATGGGGTGCTTAGGTGGTGGCGTTCAGCTGCTCCTGGACCTCGGGGCGAACTGCGCTGCCCCCGCGCGTGGAGAAGCTTCTGGCTCTTCCAGGCACTTAAGCGTCAGACACATCACCAGAAGTCATTCTCCATCAGAGGAGACCAGAACCTCCCTGGGCCAGAGATGCTGGAGACTTAGGGGAGGTCCACTGCTGGAGAAGACAAAGATCGCAGAGGCTGACCGGAATGTGGGGATGAAGTGTGTCTCCGTCTTTGGTCTTTCGCTGCACCCAGCACGCACCCTTTTCCCTACCAGGACGCTTCAGATTGCCTTCCAGGGCCGCTTCCTGCAGCTACAGCGATGTGCGGCCAGGGACCGGAGCTGGTGGACCCCGTGTGATGGATGGAGAGAAGGGGCCAAGGCCCTGTTTGTCTCGGTTCCATCTGCAGACCCGGCTGAATTCACCTCTTCTCGGGACCAGTAAACAGACTTCAAAATTAAGCCAACTCTAGACGGCAGGGAGAAGAATGTATTTGGTAGAAACTCCAACCAGTGCAAAGACTGAGGGTACCACAGCTCACTAAAATTGTTACTCTCCGGGGCCGGGGCGCTCTGGGCGAGATGGGTTGGGGGGACAGCCCCCCTTGTGTTGGGCATGGGGGCAGGTGGAGCGGTAGCTCCCACCCCACAGAATTCAGACCTTAGCATTAACATCTCCCTGCCAAGCCGGGCCTGAGCTGGGTGACTCAACTACCTACACACACTGTCCCAGGACCACTGCTGCCCATTCCAATACAAGTGTTCAGACTTCCCGGGTTTTTTCTTGTTTTCCAAAACGTGAGGCCTGCTGAGACTTCCCCCAGCTAGGACACACTCTAGATCTAACCAACTGCCCTCTCGAAATCTCCGAGTCTCTTTTAGATACTGAAAACAGTATCTCAGCAGCCAAACCCGAGGAAGGAAGTCCGTCCTAGTCCCCAGTCAGGGCGCCACAGAGAAGAGCCCCCAGGAAGTCAACAGAGAGGACCGCTGGTGCCAGCACACCCCCCCTCCGCACCCCCCCTCATTTTCCTTACACATTTCTGGGGGGTGAGGGTGGGGGTCTGGGAAGAGAGAGATGGAGTCAGAATGAGCTGCAAAGAGAGGAAGAAAAGGTGGTGACAGGCAAGAAGGGAAAAAAGAAAGTTGAAATTCCCGGCGATAAATGAGCACATGCCAAATATGAATCAATCCTCCACAATCAAACACTTTCAGGCCTAGAGAAAAGTGCTGGGAGGGGCATCTGTCCACAGCCCACCCAGCCACTTTTCCTGTAGGTTTGTCAGAGGTGACACGCAAGGGGCAACAGCCCATCAAGGGACGACAATTTCTCTCTGTCCACAACCACTGCTTCTTCCTCGCCTCCCCGGGGCAATTAAGACTTCCCCAACAGCTATATCTGGGTACCAAAGAGATCAAGAAATTAAAGGTAGCGAGAGAGGTCAAAGTTTTTTGTTTGTTTGTTTGTTTTGTTTTCTGTTTTTGCTGGGATGGGGGCGGGGGAGCGCGGGGAGAGGTGGAGAGTTGGAGACAGGAGAAAGATTCCTTACTACAAAGATTTAGGAGACCAGGAGCCCAGAGATGGAAACCTTGGAACAAAGAGCAGAAAGGCCAGCTCCCAAAGTCCTGCCAGGGGTGTCCCCAAGGCCAGCAGCCCAGTCGGACACCTCCCAAGGCCGGAGAGGCCACGAGAAGCCGTCGGCCAGCCTGTGCGGGGATAACTGTTTTAGAGCGGAAACGAAACCCCTAACAACTTCCTCGCTTTCGAAAACAGCCTCCCACCGAATTCTAGTCCCAAGGAGGCTCCGCCGAGGATTCAAAATAAAGAATTAATGTTGAAATCTACAGGCATAATCCGTCTAGTAAAAATAATCGTTCATTCAGGGTTATTGAAAACGAACATCCGAGGCCGGCTGCTTTAAAACACTGGCTCAGCTGCATAAGATCACGGTAGATACTTCTGAGGTTTTAAGACACAGAAGCCTGGCTTTGAAAACTAGTCCTTTGGTCTCTTTTCTCCCTTTTCCTCCTGGTGGAAGGAGTCTAGCTTTTCTACTCTCTATTGCCAAGTCCCAGGACTGCTCAAGGTTTGGTTCTACTTAATTCAGAGGCAGAACAAAACTCCCTCTTCCCGTGGGGCAAAGACTCTGCGCCCGGCCTCCTTAGCTGGTTCAGGATCCTTTGAGCCCCCAAACAATTCGAATCTCATCAGGCCCATGTTGAGCCACACCCCCTACCCCCAAAAAAGCCAAATCAAAGCCAAACAAAAGATGGGGTTTTTAATCAGAAAAAGAATCTTTTTAATTTGTATAATTTATTAGAAGCTTCTTAGGAACTATACTTAAGCCAGATATCTACATAAGTTACAACAGAAAAAGACTGACGCTGCAAATACCAAACTGGCAAATAATATACACAGATTTGTCGAGGCCCATAAAAAATATGATGGGCTGGGGACGGGGACTGGTTTTTTGTTTTTGTTTTTTACAACAAAATGTACAGATTACTAAAACTAAGCATTTAGTCCAACTTTTGACAGCGTTTTACAGCTACAAGTTCACATCAAACATAAAACAATTTTAACCAGGGCCGGTCTCAGCTGAGCCTGGGTGGCCAGAGGGGGCCAGGAGGGGGCATTTCCTTTGTGTCAGTGGCAAGCGGGATCTGTCGAGGAGTCTTTTCCTCTCCCCAGCCCCCCCCCCCCCGTCGCCCCTTCAAAGAAATCCTGGTATTTACAGGCAAGTCCACTTTGCTGGCACAGTGTACCCAGAGTGAAGTTTTCCATCTTTAGAGTCCGGAGGCATGTCAGCGTAGAGCCCTCTCCAAACTGCGCCCCACCCGAGCGTGGGAAACCCATCGGAATCACCCAACAGACACCCCCAAAGCGGTTCTTGTTATGTCCTTCTCTGTTTAAGACTCCTTAAAGAACTGGATCGCTTGGTTGTTTTATTTTCTTTTTTTAAAAAAAAATCCTGCAAATTTTAGAAAAAGAAAAGAAAAGAAAAGAAATACGTCCAGCAGTTTGGTCGTTGTGTTTTTCCCCTTGGTCTTATCGGGACAGGTTCTTTAGAAAAGTCGAAGCGCACGGTGTAGTGGGTGGTTGGTGGTGTGTGGCGGGCAGTAGGGGAAGCGATGAGGCAGAGCGCTGGGCTAGGCCCGGCCCGGCGTCCTCTCACCAGGTCCGACCATATAGCAAGGTGGAGCAGGACATGGTGCCGTAGTCCGAGCCCGAGGAGTTCAGGTGGGACAGGCTGGAGACCTGGCCCTGCAGCGCCGCGGGGCTGGTGGCGTGGTGCGCCAGGTCCGGAGACTGGCCCGCGCTGCCCGGCTGGTGGCCCGGGTGCGCGCCGAGGCCGGGGCCGCCGCTGCCCACTGAGATAGCTGCTGCCGCCGCCTGAGCGGCCTGCGCCTGCTGCTGCGCCTGCTGCTGCGCGTGGCCTTGCAGGCTGGCGGCGCCCGGCGCAGGGGCGCCCGCCTGGCAGGGTTTGCCGTCTTTCACCAGGACCGGCACAGCCACGCGGCGCGGTGACTGCTGCTGCGCTTGCTGCTGCTGGCACCCGGCGCTCCCGCCGCCGCTATCCTGCTGCAGTTGCTGCTGTGCCGCCTTGTCCTTGGCTTGGCGCTTCATCTTGTAGCGGTGGTTCTGGAACCAGATCTTGACCTGCGTGGGCGTCAGGTGGATCATGCTGGCCAGGTGCTCGCGCTCGGGCGCGGACAGGTACTTCTGTTGTTTGAAGCGTCGCTCCAGCTCGTACACCTGCGCCTGGGAGAAGAGCACCCGGCGCTTCCGGCGCGGTGCGCTTGGGAGTGGGGCCATGTTCTTGCTCACGTCCCCCAGAGAGCCCAGGCCGCCCATGCCGCTCATGTTCATGCCGCTCGCCGGGCCCATGAAGCGGGAGACTGTAAGCGACAAACGCACAGCGTCGGCAGGGGCCGGGCCGGGCCAAACCACCTCTGCCTTCTGCGCGTTTGGCCGGCCCGGCCCCTGCCCCGACGGCGCACTCCTCACCTAGGTCGCCTCCACCCTAAGAGGCCCAGCCGCGGGATCGCCAGCGCCTGCCCCAGGCCGTGCCGTCGAGGAGTTTACTGCAGAGCTCCCCGCCTCAACCCCGGCTACCTCCCTCAGTCTCGGTGCTTCACCCAAAAAGCAGAGTGGAGAAAGACTGTTCCTCCTGTTCCTTTCGTGCCCAGCCCACCAGATTCGTGCGGTTAGTGGGCCACGGGCAGCAAACTGGGCCCAGGCCAGGAACTGGGGTCTAGCTGTAGGCTCCAGCTTTGGGAGCTTAGGAGAGGGAGGTGTTCGCTTTCGAAAAGCTAGAGACCCCGAGACCCCAGACTCTTTGCCTCTTGGCCGCTCTCTCCGGTCAGCCCCAATGAGGGCATTTGTTCGGCCCATTTAGAACCCCCTCTGGAGCCACAAGCCCTCCCTCAAGCCTAGACTGGAGAGTGGGCCAGGCCAGGGGCCTGAGCGCATCATCCCAGCAGGGTAACCTCCCTCCCGGCCAGGCCGCGCCTCTCCGAGCCCTGCTCGTCTCGGCTCTCTTAGTTAGGGGGCCACCTCCCTCCGCATTCCGAGGTCTCCCGCGCGGAGCAGAGCGGCCACTTGGCCGCATCTGGCAGACGCCAAATACCAGCTCCTGCCCTCAGGACCCCAGAGCTACCAAGTGCCTCTTCTTGGACCCCTCAGCTCAACAAGGGAAGACTCCCGAGATCCTGCGCCCGACTCGTTGGCGCCACTGCCCGGCCGCCCACCCTGATGATGCCCAGCACGCAGCCGGCAGGCGCCGCGCCTTCCCGGCGGCTCTCCCCGCGCCTCCGGCGCTCAACCCGCGGCCCTGCAGTGGGGCGGCCTCACTTACTGGCGGGGAAGCGCGGGTCCGGGTTGGCGCCGTACCATCCGGGGCCCGAGGTGCTGTTCCGCATGGTGTCCTGGTACGGCGGCAGCTCGCTCATGTTGCCCAGGTTGCCGTTGCAGTAGCCCCCCACGGCGGAGTGCGAGAGCTGGGGCACCCCCGCAGCCGTCATGTGGTAGGCGGCGGTGACGGCACCGTGGTGCCCCACGGCGTGCTGCTGCATGGCGGCGGCCGGCGGTGCCGCCTGGCCCTGCCTGTAAGCCGCCAGCGGAGCCCCGAGGCCGCCGCCCTCCATGCCCACTTTCTTGTAGCTTTCCTCCAGGGGACTCAAGATGTCAGACACTGAGAACGGAGTCGTGTGCTTTGGACTCATCGACATGATTCGGCGGCGGCTGGAGGAGGAAGGAAGAGGAGGAAAAAAAAGGGAGAGGGGGAAGGCGAAGCCTAGCTGCTTTTTTTTTTCTCCCTTTGCCAAATATTCTGGTGTTACCTTAACGCCGATCTTGTTGGATGTACACGTAACCGAGTGGACCGAGTCCGCCTTAATTGGCTTGAGTGGAGGCTCGGGGGCTGCCTCGCGTTTGTTTTAGCCCGGCGCCAGGTTTTAGGCAGCCACCAGAGGCGGGGCGTAAGCGCTAAAGCAACAAGACAATAGAAGCCTACATCTTGCCCGAGATAATTAGCTTACATGCTGATGACAAGGTAAACACCTTTAAGTTTCACTTGTCAGGATTTTTAGGTCTCAAAGAGAGAGAGAGAGACAAGAGAGAGAGACAGAGAGAGAGAGAGGCAGAGACGCGACCCAAAGCATTTCTTTCCCCCTCCCCCGGAACCCCTACCCCCATTTTTGTGGGGTGCGGTGGCGCGCAGGAGGGGGGGAGGCGGGGGGGGAGGGAAAGGAGGAGGGAACCGAGAGAGGGGAGGGCAAGAGGTGGGATGGGGAGTAGCCGAGGAGGAGGGATGTTGGGGAGGAAGGAAGGTGAACGCCGCTTTGCAACCAACTTGCGGAGTTACAAAGTGAACCACTTTCCAGTTGGGTCGGGGTTCCCCGGGCGGGGACGGGGAGTGGGCCAGGGGCGGGTGGGTTTTCACCTGAGCCTGCCGGGGCTGGTCCTCCCTCCCGCCGCGGCCTCCCAGCCCCGCGCCTTCCCACCGCCTCCGGACCACATCTGGCTTCGCAGCGCCGAGCCCCAGTCGCCACCAAAGGAGCTCGGGAGTCAGGGGACGAACCCTGGGGCTCCACTGTTGGTCTGCGTGTCTGTCAGTCTGTCTGCCTCTTCTGCCGCCGTCAGAAGGACACCTCTGCTCCCCGCCCCCTTTCCCCCTACCCGAGAGAGAATCCCAGCGGGCGGAGGAGGCGCCGAGCAGGGGATCGGCTGCCGCCGAGAGGCTGTCCCAGATCCCCGCGCCGCCCTTCCCCCAGCTCAGGGTCTTCCCAGAGGGCTAGGGCCCCCTGCTTCACGCCTCCTCCAACCCACACTCGGCTACCCTTCCCCACCCCCATCCCCTGCTAAGGCAAGGACACCACTGGCCGCCCGAGCTGAGAAGCTGGGGGGATTAACGCGAAGGGCCATCGCTGAAGTTGCTCCACCTCGAACAAACCTGGTGTCCCCGACCCTCGCCCATCGCCCGGACACGCGGGGTTCTGGGACTGGAGCTGACTTTCCGAGGACATCACAGCCCCAGCACCCGAGCCCAGGGTCACGCTGTTTTCCCCCCTGATGCTTCAGAGAGGGCTCGGGCAGGGAGCGTCGTGAGTGCCCGCCCGCCTGTTGCCGGGTGGAACTGAGCCTGAACCCCGGCGGGACGAGCTGGCCGGGAGGGGGCGAGTCCCCGGGCGTGAGCAGCTGAGCGGGCGGGAGGCTGGATTGAGGCTTGCCTCCACCCGGAGCTCAGCCATGCAAAAGCGCACTTGCTCCCCCGGCAGTAACCAAATATCTTTGTTCAAAGCGCCGGCATAAATGGCCAGTCGCTTTGTGGCCACTCTGGATATTAGTAGATGAGGATCATTCTGCTTCAGTTGGGCGCCTCTCATCCGGGTAGCAAGAAACTGCTTAGGAGGAAGTGGGTTTCCTGTCTGCGCGTTCTCAGGCTTCAAGTGTGCGCCCCGCGCCTTGAGGGTCCTTGGGCGCCTGGAGAGGAGAAACTGTGGGCTGCGCTCCCCAGCCCGGCCGGGGGCATCCGCCGCGCCGCTCTGGCCAGGCCCGGGCCTCCAAGCAGAGTGGACTACGGAGCCGAACCCTGTGCGGTGCAGATCCGGAGACCCACTCCGACTTTTCCCCTTGGATATTAAACGTTTTGTTGTTGTTTTGTTTTCTCTTTAGCTGTTTTAGCCTCCTCTCCGCGCCGGGGTCTGGGAGGGTGGAGTGCTCTCAGGTCGGGCAGGGGCCTCCAAGACACTGCGGGGGCCGGTTAAGGAGGCTTCTCGATTTGGGTTTTGTTTTCACATTTTCTTTCCCCTCCTTGTAGAGGAGCTCCCGAAGATGAACAGGCTCTTTTGAACGATTTAATTCAGCAGGTTAGACGCCTTTTCCATTAATAGCAATCGTTGTAGGGAAAGTTGTTTTGTTTATTGGCTTTTTATTTCAAGATTTCAATCCTCCCCTTGAGAAGTGCTCTGCGCTCCCTCAATACAAAGCCAACTTACATACTACATTCAGTTTCCTCACCACCTATGCCCCTTAAGAGGGGAGAGAACGCTCAGGGCACGCCCATCTCCTGCGTACCGCACGGGCCCATGTTTCTGGGCCCGCTTGTTGGCTTTGGGGCAGGCAAACCTGTGTGTGAGTGCCGAGGTGCACTCGTCGGTCGTGCTTCGAAAGACGGGCGCCAGGTCGCTCATTGCCCTTCCTTCCAAGGGACTTCTCTGGGGGGCGCTCTCAGGAAGGACTCAGACCCCCATCAACTGCGCCTTGGTCAATGCGATGCCTAAGTCCTGGGAGCGAGGAGGGAAGAGGACGACACTGGGCTCAAGTGAACGGACAAAGGACAAAACTGAGGAGAGCGGACAAAACTGAATACAGATCTTGTTTGCAATTGGGCCCCCAGCCCTGGGCCTGCGTCTCATCTGGGGTCTTAATGCCAAGGCGGGATGGGTCTCCCAATCTCCCGTCTTCTTTCTCTCTCTCCCTCTCCATTATTTTATATTATTAGTAAACGTAAGAAACAGTGTAGAACGTTGTACGTCTCTCCCAGTCTCAGTGCCATTTAGAAATAGCGGTAATTCTTCACACGGTTTTTGTAAGATTCAAATAAAATCGGGCACATGAAAGTGCTTTGAAAGCTCTGGAAATACTTAAAGTTCGGTGCCAGCGCTCGAGATTTCTGTATTGTTATTATTAGCATACCCCTCTTCCTCGCGTTAAAGCCCTGAATCTGAGTGAACGGAAGAGTTGGGTGAATCTTCCGCAGTCCTTGAGCCATGCCTCCTCGGCCTTGGTCCCTCGGAAGCTTTCAGCTCCGAAGCAGGCACGTGGCTGGCAGCTCCCCGCCCCCAGCCCAGGCTCGCGGACGGGACGAGGACCCGGAGCCACGCAGGCAGCTGGCAGGCGTTGGGTTGGGGCCCTGAGCAGCAGCGGGAGCTCAAAGTAGGGGGGTGGAGGGCAAGGGCTCCTGCTGCACGCCCCCTCCCCTCCGCAACCGAGATTGTGCTCCATGCTCCCCCAGCACGGCACGCGCCAGCACCTGCTCTCCTCTGGACCTCGTCTGGGCCACTGCTGCACCTTGAGGCACCTGCCCCTGCGCCTCTTCTGCTTCTGCCCCTTTACACACGCGCCGCTCCGCAACTTTTCCTAGATGGGCTGCACTGCCAAGAATAAGCCCGAAGACCAAGGCGCCTTGTGGGGAAAAGGTGGCTACCCGTATCTCCGGGCTGGTCCAAGCAAAGGCTTTGAGAGTCCCTCTCCTGAGCCCTACACCTCTTCCGGACCAGAGTGTCCTTTCCTCTAGCCCCTCTCCCCACCCACCGACTCGTCTTAAATGGGGTGGACCCCAGTTAAACCGGTAGTTTCTCCATGATTGCAGGGGATACTTGGGAAGCCCGAGTCCACCCTATGGGGCCCGCGCATCTTCCCTTAGCCTTCAGCCAGCTCGCTCCCGGGCGAGGTGGCGCGGTGGGGTGGCCGCAGAGCGAGGCCCAGCTAAGGCCTCTCAAGGAGTTTTCCCAGGCGCGGTCTCCCACACCGCCTCAATCTCGGCCACGCTCTGCTTGGCTGGCTGCGGCTTGGCACGGAATCTAGGAGCCCAGGAGGTGCAGGCCCAGGCCAGGTCCGAGACACATGGAGCTGCCATCAGCCTTCGCTCACCACCCTCCTGGCCAGAGGGAAATGACCTTCTTTCCCTTCTGGACCTCTTCTTTGAGAACTTAGAAGGCTCATACAGAAGGCTAATTCGGGGCTATAGCGCGGACCAGGTGGGGGATGATGAGATGGCAAAGCCTATCTTCTCCCCTCCCCCCATTTTTCTAATTCCCTTTATGGTCCTTCACACTCCCTAGGGAAGGGAGCGACCTGTTTCCTGGTGGTGTTATCTTGCTCTGAGTTATTGCAATTTGTGATTCATTCAACAAATATTAAGTGTGGGATCTGTGCCAGGCGCCGAGCTAGGTTTGAAAATTCAGCCTTAAATAAGCTAGATGAGGCTCCTACCTACATGGAGCTTACAAATTAACAACAAATCTTTCAGATAATATGTAGCTTGTGAGAAATGTTAACTTCAGGCTTCAACCGAGATAGAGAGAGTCGTAATGAAGGTTTGTGTGTGTGTGTGTTTATGCACCATTTCCTGATCTTCAAAAGGTCAGGGGTTGTGGGCAAGGCTCTTGAATGTAAGTCAGAACTCCCGGTTCCAGCCCCAGCTTTGCCACTTTTCAGCCATGTGGTATAGCTCTTGTGGACGCCTGTCACAGTCTGGAGCCACTACCCTTACGGCCAGAGTAAACTAGGGTGCTATTTTCAGCCCCCCCCCTCCAAGAGCTAGTCCTTGCTTTATTTATCCTCGAATCCTCCATTGCCTCAAGAAATGTTGAATTAAGGAAACAAAGTCTCTTAGCACCTGTTTCCTGGGCTGCAAAAATGATCCTAACCTGTCCGGTGTACCTCCCAGGTTGTGCTAGGGATGTACATGAGTTTGTAAATCATAAAATTCGCTAGCACATGGAAGGGGTTATTACTTCTGGCTCTGTATCTTGGGTGTATAGAAACTGTGAATCCAGGCCTCTTACTCTGCATGAAGCTCTCTGCCCCCTCGCTGCTCCCGTGCCCAGGCCAGAGGAAGGCAAGTCTTCCTCAGCCAGGCACAGACTCCAGAGCCAGGCTGGGCTGGGTTTCCGGGTGCCTTCGAGGCAACCCCGCCCAGGGAGCAGAAAGCAGGAACGCAGCTGGGCTCTGGGGGTCGCTGGTCTCCAACCCCGAGATGCAAGGAACTGAGAGAGTATCCGGAGCCCCCTCTGGAGGGCGTCTTCCTCTCCCTGAAGGATCTCACAGGACCCCTCTGTGCCCTTTTCCCAGGCACCAAAATTGAGAACCTCTCGAGAAGCGAAGCCCCAGGGAGTACAGTCCGGCAGCTTTCCGGAGGATTTCGCAGACGCGGGGCGAAGAAGAGATTTGGAGATTCCTCTAACTGCTCTCCGTCTCACCTTGACCATCTAGGGTCTTTGAGGGTGGCCTTTCTTTGGGGGATGCTCTCCTCAAATCGTGGCCTCTGGGCAGGCCCTGAGAGCAGGACCGAGGAGGGGGATGACACTAGGACATCCCAGCGCGGCTCCTGTGCAGCCCTCTACCTGCACTCCACTCGGGACTCTGGGGTTGGAATAAGAGGCGAGATTGCGCATGTGAAGGCCAGCATCCTCCAGGAAAAGAGGAGACTCCCACCCTCAGCTCTCTGGTGTCAAAGAAACGTGTCCTGTCAGGTCAAGCCCTCCAGAAGTCGATACCTGTGGTCTTGAAACCCTCCTATTTTCATGTCACACAGTTCAAGCCTAGATTCAACTCATCCTAAGTTATAGTCAGAGCCCTTACCCTCTCCACTAACTCCAGAGGCGCCCCCTGGCAGGAAGGGGCTTAGGGTAAGGAGAGAATTTGGGGACTGGGTTACAAAGCAGAGAGGAGGGGGACTCAGCGCTAGCAGCACCCTTTGAAATGGGGAAAACCGAGATTTCGTGGGTGGGAAGCGGGGGACGCGGGCCTGCAGCTGCTCGGAGACTCAGCAAGGCCGATGTGGGGCGACGCAGGAGACAGATGCAGGATCCGAGCCTGAGCTTCACAGCGAATCGGCTTCTGTTTCTTCCCAGTTCTTCATTACTGTTAAAATTAAGAGCCTCTAAACAGGCGAGAGAGTGGATAGTGGTGATTCCACCATGCTCAGGACAGATACGGGAAGCCCCCATGCTAAGGAGTAGGGGCACCCGTGCAGGCGCCCTGGGGCGCGGGCAGCTCGCAGGAAAGTTTTGTAGCTGCTGCTGAGTCCTGAGGCCTAAAAGACAGATTCGGTAAGGATCCTTGTGGCGGCACCGCTGTTTCGCCCCAGGGTCCGTACGCGGCCGCATTCAGCTTTAGACCGCCGAAACCCGCAGCTCTTTCTAACTTCTCTCTCTCAGCAAACCACAGCCCCAGCAGTGTGCTCCCATGGGTTTTCAGCATTCGCGTTTCCCGCGGAGTCATCAACAGCGCTGGGCTTTCTTCCTCTGCTCCTCTCTCCTCTCCAACCTCCCACCATTCCCCCGCCCCCAACACTTGGCCCGGGCAGTCTCAGGTAGCCGCAGTACCAACCCCAGGAGCTCTCTGGGAGACGTCTGCAGCTCTGGGGTTTCCGGGACGTGACCACGGCTAGCTTCCCCTTCGCGGCCCAGGACTCTGTCGCTGACAGCTGCAGAGCGAGACTATCCGCAGCGCCCTCTCCCGGCCATCAGGAGAACTGCACCCTCAGGGCGGTCCTGGAGAAGCTTTAATTAGTTCTCCGGGCGACTGGTCCTGTCCGTAGTGGTTCGTCCGCCATGAATTTGTTCATCTAACTATTCACCGTATTATCCATCCGGCCACATATCTACTTGCCAAACCCACTGCAATATAGGTTATAATGGACTCTTGGGATCACCCAGCCTCACACACACACTCTTTGAAAGGGCCACGGAAGGTGCTGTGATACCTAAAGCCCTCTTCTAATCATGCTTTGCGTTGGAATCTCGTTATGAAAGTTCTCCCTCCATGCGTGACGGCAATTGTACACGTATTTGGTAGCCAGTGAAGCAGCTTGTACTTTCTGCATATCCGAAACCTGCAGAAAGCAGTGGCCCTACTTGCTCGACATGAGAAGGCTCTACTCGCTGTTGCAGCTGTAGGTGCTTAGTGCCTAGAAAATACTGGAGCAAGAATACTTCTGAGACTAGCTATACTAGGGTGGGCACCCCACAGTCTTCTCATCTCTGGCACCAACTCACCCATCCAGGCTTTCTCCCCAATTATTCTCCCCTCCTTGGATTCCTGTCAAGGCTGGATCCTCTCCATCTCGTCCCATATTACCTAAATTACTCTGCTTTTGTTCTTTTCCACTTCACCAGAATATCATTATTTGCATCCCCGTAATTCAGTCACACCCTTCTTTTTAAAAAGCCCAAGTGGAATATTACTCAGCCATAAAAAGAAACGAAATTGAGTTATTTGTAGTGAGGTGGATGGACCTAGAGTCTGTCATACAGAGTGAAGTAAGTCAGAAGGAGAAAGACAAATACCGTATGCTAACACATATATAAGGAATCTAAGAAAAAAAATGTCATGAAGAACCTAGGGGTAAGACAGGAATAAAGACACAGACCTACTAGAGAATGGACTTGAGGATATGGGGAGGGGGAAGGGTAAGCTGTGACAAAGTGAGAGAGTGGCATGGACACATATACACTACCAAACGTAAAATAGATAGCTAGTGGGAAGCAGCCGCATAGCACAGGGAGATCAGCTCGGTGCTTTGTGTCCACCTAGAGGGGTGGGATAGGGAGGGTGGGAGGGAGGGAGACGCAAGAGGGAAGAGATATGGGAACATATGTATATGTATAACTGATTCACTTTGTTATAAAGCAGAAAATAACACACCATTGTAAAGCAATTACACTCCAAAAAAGATGTTAAAAAAATAAAAATAAAAAGCCCAAGTGCCTCATCCAGCAACTAAACATCAGACACACAGTAGGAGCTCAACACATTTGTAGAATGAATGGACAAATCTTTATTGCACTTCTCTGTCACACTAATAAGACAATTTACCCTAGCTGCATGATTTCCTGATTGTTTCATATGCATTTGTATTCTCTTTTCAGCTAGACTGTAGGGTCCTTGATGCCAAACACTTAACATGTCCCTAGAAACATGTCCCCGTGTGCTGCACCATTTGATACTGTTAATCAACTCTTTTCAAAATTCTCTCATTGGCTTCAGAATCACCACTCAGTAATGGTTCTTATCCTCTGTCTCTGGCCATTTCTGCTCCATTGCTGGACTTTCCCCCCCAACTGTATACCCATCTACATGGTTTCAACTGCCACTGATTGCTGACGGTTCCCAAATATGTGCCTCCAGCTAATGTCTCTCCAGAGCTTCAGACCTGTTTCCAATGTTTATGTCCTCATGTGAATGTCCACCAAACGTAACATATCCTAGTCTGAACTCAAAGCACTGCTGCAACTTGCTTCACCTGTGTTCTTGATCTAGGTGAGCGGCATGAACATATCCACACCCCCCCAACCAAGCTACCCCGCAAAAGCTTGTGTTAGTCTTCTTAGGCTGCCATAACAAATACCATAGACTGAGTGGCTTAAACAACAGAAATTAATTTTCTCACAGTTCTGGAAGCTGGAAAGTCCAAGATCAAGGTCCTGCAGGGTTCAGTTTCAGGAGAAGACGCTTTCTGGCTTGCACACAGTTCCTCCTCACCGTGTCTTCACATGATAAAGAAAGATTTCTATTTCTTCCTCATCTCATAAGGCTACAGTCCTATTGGGTTAGGGCCCACCTGTACAACCTCATTAACATACTTAACATCAATTACCTCCTAAATACCCTATCTCCAGATACAGTCACATTGAAGGTTAGGGGTTCTACATATGAATTTGGGGGAGCAAAATTCAGTCTAAAGCAGCTTCCTAGCCAGATATCTGAGTATCTGATAAGACCAACTGGTCATAAAGCCATATCAATTCCACATCTTAGATGTCTCCCAGATCCAGCCCCACTTCTTCATAACCAGTTCTTCTCTCCTTTCACTGCCTTCGTCAATGCGGTATATCATCTATTGCCTAATCACTTCGTTCTTGTTTCTACCATTAGGCTTTCTCTAGTCTAGTCCATGATCCTGCCCACAGGACAGATTCCCACCTATCTCTTCAAACTAATTTCTCCCTGCCTTCCTACCTACCCCTTTACACTCTAGCCTCCCTAAACTTCTCACAATTTTATTCATTTTATATAGATTTATTGAAGTATAACTGACATCCAATAAACTGTACATGTATTCAGCATTAAATTAAATGTTCTGATGCATGTATACACCCATGAAACCATAATCACAATCGAGATAATAAACATGTATAACACCCCAAAAGTTTCTCATGACGCTTAGAGTAAGCCCTCTCTCTTATTCCTCTCTGGACCCATCCTGATTACTAGGCAATCAGACTAGTGGCTTTCAGTCCCTATAGATTAGTTATCATTCTCTAGAATTACACATAAATGGAATCAAACAGTATGCACTCTATTTTATCTGGCTTTTTGTACTTAGCATAATTATTTTGAGATTCATCAATGTTGTCACATGCATCTATAGGTTGGTTTATTATTACTGTTGTTGTTATCATTGCTGAATAGTACTCAATCATATGGATATACCAAATGTGCTTTATCCATTCACCTGTGGATGAACACTTGGCTTATTTTCAGTTTGGGGCTATTACAAATAAAGATGCTATAAACATTTGTTTATGCTATGAACAAATGCTTTCATTTGTCTTGGGTAAATACCTAGGAGCAGAATAGCTGGGTAAGATGTTACATGTATGGCTATGAAAGCATTCAATCTTTTGTCTTAATCATGACGTTAGCCATAGGCTTTATGTAGATGGCCATTTAACAGTTTGAAGGAGTTCCCTTCTATTCCTCTTTACTGGAGAGTTTATGTCAGGAATGGATGTTGGATTTTGTCCAGTGCTTTTACTGCATCTCTTGAGATATGACCACTTGATTTTTCAGTTTTGGTCTGTTAATTTGTTGAATTACATTAATTGATTTTTAAAAATTTATTTATTTTATTTATTATTTATTTTTGGCTGTGTTGGGTCTTCGCTGTTGCACTCAGGCTTTTCTCTAGTTGCGGCGAGCGGGGTCTACTCTTCGTTGCGGTGCACAGGCTTCTCACTGCGGTGGCTTCTCTTGTTGCAGAGCACGGGCTCTAGGCACGTGGGCTTCAGTAGTTGTGGCATACGGGCTCAGTAGTTGTGGCTCGCGGGATCTAGAGGATAGGCTCAGTTGTTGTGGCACACGGGCTTAGTTGCTCCGTGGCATGTAGGATCTTCCCGGACCAGGGCTCGAACCCATGTCTCCTGCATTGGCAGGCGGATTCGCAACCACTGTGCCACCAGGGAAGCCCACATTAATTGATTTTTGAATGTTAATTCAAAAATTAACATTTAAAAAGGCCAATCTGGCCTTTCTGAGATAAACTCTACTTGGTCATCATTTGTTACTCATTTTATACATTGTTGTATTTAATTTGTTAAAGGTTACTTAAGAACTTTTGCATCTATGTTCATGAGCACGTTAATCTGTAATTTTCTTTTCTTGTAATGGCTTTGTCTAATTCTGGTATCAGAGGCTGGCTATACAGAATGAGTTGAGAAATATTCCTACCTCTTCAGTTTTCTGGAAGAGTTTGTGAAAAATTTGTATGTCTTCGGCAAATGCTTGAATGTCTGGTAGACTTTGCCAGTGAAGCCATCTGGCCTGGAGTTTCCTTTGTGGGAAAATTATATATGTATATTATGAAAATAGATACTCAGACTATCTATTTCTTCCTGAGTGAGCTTTGGTAGTTTGTGTCTTTCAATGAATTTGTCCATTTCATCTAAGTTGTTGAAATAAAATTATTCATATAAGCTATTTCCTTATTATCCTTTTAATACCTGTAGGGTCTAGAGTTATGTCATCACCTCTTCTATTGTTGATATCAGTAACTTGTATCTTCCCTCTGTCTCTCTTTTTTGAGAAGTCTAGCTAGAGATTTATCAATTTTATTGATCTCTTCAAAGACTCCACTTTTGGTTTCATTGATTTTCTTGTATTGATTTTATGTTTTCCACTTCAATGATTTCTGTTCCCATCTTTATTATTTCTTTTATTCTGCTAACAGTGTGTGCTTAATTTGCACTTTTTCTAGTTTTTTTTTTTCTTTTTCTAGTTTTTTAACATGGAAAATGAGGTCACTGATTTGAGACTGTATGAGTTTCCTGTGATTGCTGTAACAAAGCACCACAAACTTGGAGGCTTAACACAGAAATTTATACTCTCACGGTTCTGGAGGCCCGAAGTCAGAAATCAAGGTGTCAGCAGGTTTGCATTCTTTCCGGGTCTCTAGGGGAGATTCCCTTCCTTGCCTCTTCCAGCTTCTGATGGCTGTTGGCATTCCTTGGCTTGTGAATACATTACTCCAATCTCTGTCTCCGTTTCACATGGTCTTTCCTTCTGTGTGTGTTTCTCTTTGCCACTCTCTTATAAAGATGCTTGTGATGGCATGTACGGCTTACCTGGATAATGACGATCTCCTCATCTCAAGATTCTTAATTATAACTGCAAAGACTCTTTTTCCAAATAAGGTAACATTCACATGGTCTCGGGGCTAGGATGTGGACATATCTTTCTGGAAGTCACAATTCAGCCCACTATAGAGAGCTTCTTTTCTAAATAGGCATTTAGTGCTACAAATTTCCCTTATAAGCACTGCTTTAGCTGTATCCTGTACATTTTGATAGGTTGTGTTTTCACTTTCATTTGCAAATCAGTTAAAATATTTTCTAATTTGTTTTGAATTCTTCTCTGACTCTTGGGTTACATAGATTTAGGTTTTTTAATTTCCAAAAGTTTGGGGATTTCCCAGACATCTTGCTGCTATTGATTTCTCTTGTGATGTATTGTGATTCTGTTGTACTCTTGATTCTACCGTGATCAGAGTACTTACTGTACTTACTTTGTGTGACTCAAATATTTTTATTGAGACTTGTTTAATAGCTCAGAATATGGTTTCTCTTTGTAAATCTATGAGTACATTTGCAAAGAATTTTTACTCTGCTAAAGCTGAGTGGAGTGTTCTATGAATGTCAATTAGGGCAACTTTCTTCATAGTGTTATTCAAGTCTTCTGTGCTCTTATTGTTATCCTGTCTACTTGTTCTATCAATTGTTAAGAGAGAGATACTGAAATCTTCAACTATAATTGTAGGTTTCTCTATTTCTTCTTACAGGTATATCAGCTCTTGCTTCATGTATTTTGAAGCTCTGTTACTAGGTTCATAAACATTTTGGATTGTTATGTCCTCTTGAATTCAACACTTTACCCTTATGAAATGACTCCTTTTATTTCTGGTATTATTCCATGTTCTGATCTCTTCTTTTTCTGATATTAATATGGCTTTACTTTGATTAGTATTAGCATCATATATCTATTTTCTTTCTTTTATTTTTAGCCTATTTGTGTCTTTAGAGTTAATGTGGTTTCTTGTAAGCAGCATATAGTTGGGTCTTGCTTTTAGTCCAACTCTGTATTTTTGCCTTTAATTGGGATATTTAGAGCAGTTGCATTTAATGTGATTATTGCTGTTGTTGGGGCTAAATTGACCACCTTACTATCTGCATTCTATTTGAGGCTGTTCCGTTGTTCCCCTTTCCCTCTTTTTTGGTCTTCTTTTGTATTCAATGAGTATTCTCTATGATTCCATTTTATCTCCTTCCTTTGGCTTATTAGCTATATTTTTTGCTGTGTTTTTTCAGTAGCTGCTTTAAGATTTAATTTAACTTATTGCAGTTTACCTTCAAATGATGTACCCTTTATATGTAGTATAAGAACCTCACAAATGACTACTTCCAACTCTTTGCCTTCTGTCCTTTGTGCTACTGTTGTCATACATTTTATTTCTAAATATATTATAACCTCCACAGTAAATGTTTATTACCTTTGTTTTACACAGTCAGTTATCTTTTAATGAGATTTAAATACTAAGGGAAAAAGACTTTTCTATTTCACACATAGTTACTATTTCCACTGCTCCTCAGTAGCTCCATATTTCCACCTGGTATTACTTTCCTTCTGCCTGAAGAATTTCTTTTAAATATTTTTTGTAGTGCAGATCTGATGGTGATAAATTCTTTCAGCTTTTGCATATCTGAAAGTGTCTTTATTTTAATCTCCATTTTCCAAAGATAGTTTCATTGGGTACAGAATTATAGGTGTTCAGTATTTTTTTTTCTTGCAATATTTTAAAGATGTTCCACTGTCTTCTGGCTTACATTGTTTCCAGGGACAGCACAAAGTGAGAAGCATTGAGAGGGCTTCACTTCTTCCCCAACAAACTCTAAAAATTCCCTCCAGCCTCTGATATGGAAAGTTTATTTTTATTACCTTGTGTAAGTACAGTTTCATGGCCCTGCCTACCATCTGCCTGAAGGCACACAAGATTGTCACCTCTCACCGTATCCTATATGAAAATTATAGAACTACCACTGATTGCTCCCAGAACAGCAGGCAGTATATTTATAAATGGAGATATCAGAGTTAGACATTCTATAATCATTAGAGTAAGCCCTTTCTGGGATGTAATCGTCATTATCATGGTTATTCTTCTCTTGACTAAGCCTCTTATAAATTATCCATCAAGTTGCATTCTTTTGAGAAAATGAGCAGGAAACTATAAGTTTTCAAAAGGTTCATTTGTGTGTAAGTTGAAGTTGTTCATTGAAGCCTTGCCCCCTTTAAAAACAAGGTATTGGGCTTCCCTGGTGGCGCAGTGATTGAGAGTCCGCCTGCCGATGCAGAGGACACGGGTTCGTGCCCCGGTCCGGGAGGATCCCACATGCCGCAGAGCGGCTGGGCCCGTGAGCCGTGGCTGCTAAGCCTGTGCGTCTGGAGGCCGTGCTCCGCAATGGGAGAGGCCACAACAGAGCCCATGTACCGCAAAACAAAAAACAAACAAACAAACAAAAACAAACAAGGTATTGGGAGCAGATAGATTGAATCCAAACCAATCATCAGAAATGAATTTGCCTGGGTCTTTTGAGAACAAAGCTTGGGGAAATGACCAAAATGTTGGAATTAGCAGAAAAGTACATTTAAAGTGGTAAATATATATAATAATATATATGTATATATTCAAAGACAAATTAAAATATTATATTGATAATAGCTAAACAAAATGGGGAACTTTAGGGAAATAAATGCTATTTTATAAATCAAATGGAAATTCTGAAACTAAAGAGCTACAACATATGAAATGGGAAAAACAGTCACTGGATGAGCTAAAGAGAAGATTGGAGACAGAAGAAGAAAGGGACAAAGAACTTGAACACAGATCGATAAAAATTATCCAATCTGAAAAGCAGAGGGAAAAAAGATTTTTTTAAAAAGCAGAGCTTCAGTGACCTGTAAGACAATATCAAGTGATAAAAAAACATAAAGCACAGATTCATTTTCATGCTCTATTAGATCATTAAACAAGCAGAGGTCAAGTTTCCATTTTAAAAGTATTCTATCATTCAGTGAAGATTATTATTGCTATGGGCATGATCATCAAATTTTTTACTCTTGAATAAAGATATTTCTTACCATTAGATTGGTTGTAGCATTCAAGAGGTCCAATAACTCTGCCAACAGTATGGCAAGCACCTCACCAGCATAATCAGTCCATTAATTTATGGATGCCTTGATTAAGCTTCAACAAAACAACACACTTCTGGACAAAGTGTCTCAACAGAGTTTCTTCTACCTGTCTCACCAGCTAACCAAACACAGGTCATTATTGCTTGGCTTGACTTCTCCCTCCAGCAAAATATTTATCAGAGCCTTTGTTAAATAGCTGTATGTTCCTCTTTTTTCCAGGGGATTGGAGAGAGTGTTGTAAAAGAAAACCATATCGTCTTTTTTTTTCAACTTCCTTTAGTTGAATCTCATATTTTTGAAATTAATGAAATACTTCTTTTACTAGTTTGTCTAGATCTACTTTTTGTCTTGAAAGTCTGGCTGAAGATTTCTTTCGAGTACGATGGGTACAGCCATTAATAACTCCACGATGATCTCTCTGTTCTTTGGCTAGTTGCTCTTTTCCAATACGTCTTCAAGAAGGAGAAAGAAATTCCTCTCATACATGATCATGTCTGACAGATTGGTTGCAATGGTAAATGCCTCTTAGGTGCAATGATACCATTCAGTGTCTTTTGCAGGGTCTGCAATGCTTGGTCAGAGAACCCAGTTGAAGTTCTATTCAAAGACTCATTGATCTGATGCCTGCTTAGTCAACGTCTTCCACGCTGTTGAGGCTGCAAAACATCCAACAGAAGTTGCTTAACTCCACTAGGCATGGGCTGAGTCTTGTTTAAACTGCTGAACTTTATCATCATGGTGCATGTAGCAGTAGAAAATACCTCTCATACATTTTATAGCCAAGCTCATAGATCTTTCTTTTGTCACAATCAGTGTGACTACATGTAAGGGTTAAAGGCCCAAGCTTTAGAAGCATAGTTTGGCTATACCAGATCTTGGTATTCTAGTCATCATTACACCTTTTGGTGAAAAAGAGACCCATTGTTGGACCTTGAAACAGCAGCAACGTTAACTTGACAATTCTGTAATAATGCTTTGATTTATCCCACAGGGTTTAATTATCAGATCTTAGAATATTAATACTTTTAAGAGGTTCATAAACTGAGAGGAACCTTAAGAAATTGGATGAAGAGGACAGGACTACATCAGGTGAACTTGCAATTGCAAATTATTGATTCTAATTATAAGCATCACAAGCCAAACTTAATATTTGGCCTGGACTTTCTCTGCTCTAGCACTTTCCAGCTCACTTTGTCCATGAGCCCACAACCTTACCATGTGCTCAAGATGCTGCCTTGTCTTATGGCTCTTATTTATAGTTTCTATTTGTTCATTTATTACAAGCATATTCATTTATTACAAGCATATGTCCTTGAGCATAGCTATAATAGTTGCTTTAAAATCCTTGCCTGCTAATTTCAACATTTGGGTCATCCTAGGGTTGGTATCCACTGATTATTTTTTTTTTTTTTTTTTTTTTTTGCGGTACACGGGCCTCTCACTGCTGTGGCCTCTCCCATTGCGGAGCACAGGCTCCAGACGCGCAGGCTCAGCAGCCATGGCTCACGGGCCCAGCCACTCCGCGGCATGTGGGATCCTCCCAGACCGGGGCACGAACCCGTATCCCCTGCCTCAGCAGGCGGACTCTCAACCACTGCGCCACCAGGGAAGCCCCCACTGATTATCTTTTGTGTATAAGTCTCATTTTCTTTTTTCTTCATAGTAATGTTGGATTTCGTCCACTGCGAATGATTCATTGTAGAGGCTCCGTGGGCTTGTAACGAGTTTTATTTTCCACTGTGGCCTCTCTCTAAGAAAAAAGCCATAAAAGGCTGAAACTCCTCCAACGATGTCCTCTTCATCCAAATGTTGACTCCCTTCTAGATTCTGCCTGCTTTTGTTACTCTCTGGGACTTTTAGGTAGTTGTTTTTATATTTTATCTAGAATTTATAGTTATCTGTTGAACATTCGGTTAAATAGAAGCTACGTTGCCATTACAAGAAGCAGAGCCCCATTATTTTTACTTTTGATCTATTTGTGACTTTATATAACTCTTTTTCTTGTAGACAGCATGTAGTTGGATCTTGCTTTTTTATCCAGACTGATGATTTCTGCCTTTTTTTTTTTGTGGTACGCAGGCCTCTCACTGTTGTGGCCTCTCCCATTGCGGAGCACAGGCTCCGGACGCGCAGACTCAGCGGCCATGGCTCACGGGCCTAGCCGCTCTGCGGCATGTGGGATCTTCCCGGACTGGGGCACGAACCCGTGTCCCCAGCATTGGCAGGCGGACTCTCAACCACTGCGCCACCAGGGAAGCCCTGATTTCTGCCTTTTTATTGGGATGTTTAGACCACATCTAGCTGAAGTAATTTTTAATATGTTTGGTTTAATTTTACCATACTGCTATTAGTCTAATACTTGTTCTCTCTATTCTTTGTTCTTTTGCCCCCCTCTTTTTTCAGCCTTCTTTTGGTAGTTGAGCATGTTTTAGTATTTCATTTTAAAATCACAATTGTTTTATCTATTTTAATTCTTTAAAAAATTGTTTCCCTAGAGTTCATAACTTATAAATAAGTTATAATGCATCTTTAATTTACCAGTTTACTTTCAAATATTACAACACGTCATACATAGTGTAAAGAACTTACAGCAACATAATTCAATTTTTTCTTTATGTTATTTCTGCTATTGTCATACATTTTACTTCCATATATTGTAAACAGTGTATTATTTAAAATATAAAATTTAAAACCAGGGAAATTATCTTTTACATATACTCATATGATTACCATTTCTGGAACTCTCTATTCTTTTGTGTAGGTCCTATTTTCCATCTAGTATTATTTTCCTTCAATGTGAAGAACTTCCTTTAACATTTTTTTGTAGTGTTAAGTCTGCTGGCAATGAGTCTGTCATTTTTTTATTGGTCTGAAAATGTTTTATTTTGCTTTCTTTTTTGAAGAATTTTTTGATATGGAATTATATGTTGATAATCTCTTTTTAAAACATTTTATTGAGTTATAATTGTCATTACAAAAAACTGTACATATTTCATGTATACCATTTAATGAAACAATTTCTTTCCTTTCAGCATTTAAAAGATGTTATTCCATTGTCTTTTGCCTTGCATTAATTTTAATGAGAAGTCTCCTACTTGAGTGAGTTTATCAGATACATAGTCTTTTTTTTTCCTTTGTTTAAAAAAGGTGACCACAATTCCATCAGCACACCTAATAAGACTAATACCTCCTTAGTACATCTAATATTCAGACCATATTCAGATTTCCTCAATTGTCTCAACAATTATTTCTTCAAGTACTTGTCTTATCTAATCAGAAACCAAACCAGATCCACACATTGCCTTTAAGTAATATGTCCATAATGAACTGAACCAACCCCAAAGGAAACCAAATTAGTAATATGGAGAAAATATTTGAGAAGCTTGCTAAAATTACAAAGAAAAGGATTTAGAGATGAAAATGACAAGCAAGAAGTAGTAATAGTGGAAGACAGAGCAGAGAGAGCCTACATATGGATGGTGCACTTGGAATGGAGGCAATAAAGCTATAACAATGAAAAATAATTTTAATAAGCTAAATAAAGAACTGTATCTGCAGATGGAGAGGGTAAACTGAAAGTTAATGAAAATATACCAATACTCAAGCCAGGGATTCTTAACTTGACGTTCTCCATGGATGAGTTTCTGGTTGTTAATGAAATTTTTAAATTAGAGAAAAAAAATGTGTGATCATATTTAATCTACCACATCTTTTTTTTTTTTTTTTTTTGCGGTACATGGGCCTCTCACTGTTGTGGCCTCTCCCGTTGTGGAGCACAGGCTCCGGACGCTCAGGCTCAGCGGCCATGGCTCACAGGCCCAGCCGCTCCGCAGCATGTGGGATCTTCCCTGACCGGGACAAGAACCCGCGTCCCCTGCATTGGTAGGCGGACTCTCAACCACTGCGCCACCAGGGAAGCCCTAATCTACCACATCTTGACACTAAAAATTTTATTGGGATATATTAAGATCAGGGGTTCTTAATCTTTTTTGTAGGCCTTATAAGGATTTAATTAAAATTATTCATTCTCTCCCAAGGAAACTGTACATATATTTACTATTTACCAAATGCCATATGATTTTGTTACAACAGCACCCCACTTCCAGGTATCAATTTTTCTTTTAGTTAAATATCACTGTATAAGAACTGAACAAAATTTTTTAAGATTTATATGGAAACACAAAAGGCCCTGAACAGCCAAAACAATCTTGAGAAAGAAGAATGGAGCTGGAGGAATCATGTTCCCCGATCTCAGACTATACTACAAAGCTACAGTAATTAAAACAGAATGGTACTGGCACAAAAACAGACACATAGATCAATGGAACAGGATAGAAAGTCCAGAAATAAACCCGTGCACTTATGGTCAATTAAACTACAACAAAGGAGGCAAGAGTATACAATGGAGAAAAGATAGTCTCTTCAATAAGTGGTACTGGGAAAACTGGACAGCTACATGTAAACGAATGAAATTAGAACATTCTCTAACACCATATACAAAAATAAATTCAAAATGGATTAAAGACCTAAATAGTAAGACTGGATATTATAAAACTCCTAGAGGAAAACTTAGGCAAAACACTCTTTGACGTAAATCATAGCAATATTTTCTTGGATCCGACTCCTAAAGTAATGCGAACAAAAGCAAAAATAAACAAATGGGACCTAATTAAACTTAAAAGCTTTTGCACAGCAAAGGAAACCATAAACAAAACAAAAAGACAACCTACAGAATGGGAGAAAATATTTGCAAACGATGTGACCTACCAGGGATTAATTTCCCAAAATATACAAACAGCTTATACAGCTCAATATCAAAAAACCAAACAACCCAACCAAAAAATGGGCAGAAGACCTAAATAGACATTTCTCCAAGGAAGACATCCAGATGGCCAAAAGGCACATGAAAAGATGCTCAACACTGTGAATTATTAGAGAAATGGAAACCAAAACTACAAGGAGGTATCACTTCATACCAACCAGAATGGCCATCATCAAAAAGTCTAGTCTACAAATAACAAATGCTGGAGAGGAGGTGGAGAAAAAGGAACCCTCTTACCCTGTTGGTGGGAATGTAAATTGGTGCAGCCACTATGGAGACAGTATGGAGGTTACTTAAAAAACTAAAAATAGAACTACCATATGACCCAGCAATCCCACTCCTGGCCATATATCCAGAAGAGACAAAAACTATAATTCAAAAGGATACATGTACCCCAATATTCATAGCAGCACTATTTACAATAGCCAAGATATGGAAGCAACCCAAATGCCCATCAACATATGAAAAAAGAAGATATGATATATATATATATATATATATGAATATTACTCAGCCATAAAAAAGAATGAAATAATGCCATTTGCAGCAACATGAATGGACCTAGAGATTATCATACTACGTGAAGTAAGTCAGACAGAGAAAGAAAAATATCATATGATATCATTTATATGTGGAATCTAAAAAAATGATACAAAGGAACTTATTTACAAAACAGAAATAGACTCACAGACATAGAAAACAAACTTATAGTTACCAAAGGGCAAAGGAGGGGGAGGGATAAATTAGGGATTTGGAATTAACAGATACACACTATTATATATGAAATAGATAAACAACAAGGACCTACTGTAGATCACAGGGAACAATATTTAATACCTTGTAATACCTATAATGGAAAAGAATCTGAAAAAGTATATATATATATATATATATTCCAGATTTATTGGAATGTAAAAAATATATATTACTGTGTAATGAAATGCCCAAAACTTAATGGATTAAAAAACAGCAATTAATTATTTATCATGATTTTGTGGGTTGGCTGGGAAGTTCCTCGCTGGTGGCTGGCCGGACTGAAAGGGCACAAATCATCTCACTCTTATGTCAGACAGTTGGTTTAGACTGTTGGCTAGGGTACCCCAGTTTTCCTCTGTGGGGCCTCTCATCCTCTAATTCAGGGGTGGGCAAACTGTGACCCATGGGCTAAAGCCATTCCATAGCCTGTCTTTGTAAATACCACACTTATTGGAACACAGCCACACTCATCATATACATGTTATCTATGGCTACTTTTACACTACAACGACAGAACTGAATAGTTACAACAGAGGCTAAATGGCCCACAAAGCCAAAAATATTTACTAAGGGGATCTTTACAGAAATCGTTTTTGGATTTCTGTTTTAGTTCACTAATCTTTAGATCATGGGTCACCATATGGGAGGAACCTTATTCATATCTGAACTAGATGCAGATAATGAAATATTGCATCTGATGCTATAGTTCTATCAAATTTTTGGAGGTCTTAGGAGGAGATAAGTGTCTTATGCATGGGGGAGGAATGTAAATAATTATGTGGCTAGAGGGTAAATATAGCCACAAATTCTTGGAAGCATCTTCCATCAAGAAGTGTAGTCTATTTCCCTACTCCTTCAATCTGGGTGTGTCTTACAATGATCAATAGAACATGATGGAAGTGATGCTCTGTGAGTTCTGGAGCCTAGGCCTTAAGAGGGAACCCAGCCATGAAAAGAATCCAGTCTAATCTAATGGGGGAATGAGAGGCCACATGGAGGAAAACTGAGACTCCACAACTGACAGCCAGGACCAACTGCCAGACACAGGAGTAACGTCATTGTGCATCTTTTAGTCCAGCTGCCCATCCAGATGAATGCAGTTGTACAACAGTGCCACATGAAACCAGCAGAGAAACTGCCTAGCTCCCCTTGTAGAATCATGACAAATAATAGTTGGTTGCATCTTTAAGCTACTATATTTAACCAATAATAATTGGTTGCATCTTTAAGCTAAATATAAAATATTTGCTAAATATAAAACATAAACAAAAATTCTAGAAGTATCTAGATAGAATAATTAAGTTGTCTTTAAAGAAATAAAAATCATGTTATTCCCAGATATAAAATATCAGAGTGATAGCTCCACAGTTTAGTGGAAAATAGTAAATGTTAAAATATAAAATATAAAAAATTTTAAGAATGTATCTTAGAATCAATGAAATACAGCAAGTCTGTGAAAAGCAGGATCCACTCAGCTCTGAGAATATAAGAAGTAAATGTTTAAGGACTTTGTCCCTGGGGTCTTGTAATTTGAATATCAGGATATTCTTGTTGTCTAAGAGAAACATACAATACCCCTGTTAACTTAGGGACATATAAGATAAAAAATAAAAATGTATTCTTTAAGGATGATGAACTGCTTCAAAGCAGTATTGTGCATGCTGGCAAGATTTAAAGTTAAAGAAAATAAAAAAGGAAGTTTCATTGTGAATATATTCTTCCTACATGCTCTATACAGTATACAATATTCTAAAAGCTAGTGATATTTTTAAAAGATGGCAACGAAATCTAACAGTTCTAATGGTTTTAATATTTTGCTTTTCTTTTTTGGACATTTAAGAATGTTTCTGTTTTCATTTTTTAAATGCCTCCAACACATCAAACAGATTATAAGTGATAAAGTAATAGTTAATATCAAGATTAATAAAGTTAAGAAAACTTGTTTTACTCAATATGAAAGGCTTATTTGTAAACCCACTGAGTTTTTCTTAAAGGAACATTGTATTAGAGACATATAATAAAAGCTTAATTAACCTGATGGTTTTGAGATAAACAATTAATTTTATTATCTTCCTACTTTAATAGTATTTTATTAAGGTAATTCTTGACAGTTTATTTTTAGACAGTCTCAAACACGGTGCCCTATTTTTGTTTTGAGAAATTTTATATCATACTGGTACACAGCTCTGTGAGAACATTCCTTGTTTGAACCAGAAATATAGCCCATCAATTATTAATTCTTAGCCGGCAAAAGTATCAAAAACTGAAAACATTATACAAAACCATAAAGGTATTGTATCAGTCAAAATACATTATGCAGTGGCAACAAGCAACCCCCATATCTCAGGGGCTTAAAACAGCATCCCCCTCATGGTCAGCAGGGGGCTCTGCTCATTGTAATCACTCAGGGATCCAGGCTATGAGCAGCCATGACATAGCCCATCCCCATGCCAGAGGACAATTAAGTACTGGGCTGAGAAGTACCACAATTCATTTCAGCTCACATTTCACAGGCCAGAACTAGACACACGACCACACCAAACCAGAAAGGGGCCAGGATGGACATTCCTAACATACTTCAAGAAATGTGGAAATATTTGATGAACAGCATTAACGAGTACAACAGACATTCTTTCCTGTAGGCTTGGGATAGAACTTCAACTTAAAAACACAGCTCTTATTTCATTCAGGCCCAGTTCTACTCCATCAGGGGCAGATGAATAGTAGAGACTGCGGAACCCCAACAGAGTTGCCTGGAAGAATGTAGCCAAAAGCAACTCAGATCTGTACATGGCAGACAAAACATTCAGTCACAAAGCTTACTCATCACTTTGACTCCTACTTTTCTCCTGGAATAAAAATGGGGATAAAACTTAAGGCTATAGAGGATGAGCTTTAAAGACTTTGGCCTGGATGTTAATTCACCAGATTGATTAACCAGAGACCTAGCTTTTCGATGGTAAGCAGACTCTGAAAGCTTAACATAATGAATGCAGGAGACAAAGCAATGAGAGTTTCCTGATGGTTCATTGTTTTATTTCATTGCCCTTATCCGTCTCACTTCCTTAAGTTTTTTATCCTTTGCTTCTGCCATCCTGCCTCCCCAGACTCCAGAGAATTTCTCCTTCTCCCCGATATACCAGCTAAAACTCTCATCCGTGAAGCCAGAAGGAAAGTAGGCTACAGGGGATGAGGGTGGTCTGTAGAGAGAGGCACCAGGACCATTTACATGGGAGGGCAGTCAGGGCCAATAAAAGACTCCAGGTCCATTATTTGCCTGTATAGCACTTTTGTACAAATTGGAAAAAGACACTTACTTCCTCCTTCTTCCAGAATAGATGTAGCTTCATATTCAAGGTACAGAAAATTCTTGTGACTCTGCAATGGGAAAGAAAGGGTTAATAACAAGTCTATGAGTCAACTCTCTGTGTTCAAATAAGGTGGAATACAGTTAAGCACAGAGTTGTCTGAGTTCATTCTCAGTGGATTACTTAATCACTTTGAGCCTCAGTTTCCATATGTGTAAAATGGGAATAATAATATCTTGGTTTGGAAAGCTGCTGTGATGATAAAATGAGATAATATGTGTGAAACTTCTTAACTTCATATCCTTCAGGCACCATGATAAGAATTCAATAAAATGTTAGTTTTTCCTTTCTTCTTTTCCCAGAGGAGAAAAGAAGAAATGTTAGTTTTTCCTTTCTTCTTTTCCCTAATGCTAACGCTACAGCAGCTGGACCCATTGTCTTTAGGAATGCAAGAGATCCTTGCATTCCTAAGGATGCAAGAGGGAGGAGACACCACTTAAATGACCTCCAAACCGATTCCTCCAGGCACTCTAAACCCCTTAAAGTGGTTGTTTTTCAGGGTCATCCTTGTGGGAACCATGACTCGACAGAATGTATCCAGGTGGTTTGCTATTGCCTGAAATATCTTTAACAAGAGATATCTGTTTTACCACTAGCAGGGTGAAGGTAGAAAGATGTAGAGATAGAACTACTCAATATTGGAAACAATGCCAGACTAGTCTAATGACCTTGAGCAAGTCACTTATTCTTTTATGTAGAGTAAAACCCACTCTTTTTGGCACACAGTTCTATAAGTTTTGACAAAGTATGTATAGTCATGTAACCACCAAGATGTGGTACAGTTTTGTTGTCTCAAAGACTCCCTTGTGCTGCTCTTCTGCAGTCAACCCTTGTCACCCCTGGCCTCTGGCAACAAAGGATCTGTTTTCTGTCCCTATAACTTTACCTTTTCCAGAATTCCATATAAATGGAATCATATAATATATAGCCTTATTTTTTTTTTTTTTTGCGGTACGCTGGCCTCTCACTGCTGTGGCCCCTCCCACCGTGGAGCACAGGCTCCGGATGCGCAGGCTCAGCGGCCACGGCTCACGGGCCCAGCCGCTCCGCGACATGTGGGATCTTCCTGGACCGCAGCACGAATCCGCATCCCCTGCATCGGCAGGAGGACTCTCAACCAATGCGCCACCAGGGAAGCCCATACATAGCCTTTTGAGCGTGGCTTCATTTACTCAGCATAGTGTGTTTGAAATTTATCAAGTTCGTTGCATGTATCAGTAGTTCCTTTCTATTGTTGAGGAGCAGTCCACTGTATGCATGCACCATGATTTGTTTATTCATTCACCAGTTGAAAAGCATGTTGTTCCATGTCTGGGGGCTTTTGTTTTTGTTTTTGCAATTAGGAATAAAGCTACTAAATGCATGCAAATAGATTTTTTGTGTATGAACATGTGTTCATTTCTCTTAGGTAAATCTCTAGGTGTGGGATTGCATGCTGAATCATGATAGGTTTATGTTTAACTCCATAAGAAATTGCCAAGTTGTTTTCCACAGCGCCTGTACCATCTTGGATTCCCACCATCAGCATGTGAGAGTTCCATTTGCTCTGTAACCTTGCCAGCAACTCTCCAAACCTCAGTTTCTAATCTTTGCAATGGGAAGAATAAATAAAAGAATATAGTGACAATAAAAGTGAAGAGTAGTGGGACTTCCCTGGTGGCACAGTGGTTAAGAATCCATCTGCCAATACAGGGCACAAGGGTTCGAGCCCTAGTCCAGGAAGTTTCCACATGCCACGGAGCAACTAAGCCTGTGCCCCACAACTACTGAGCTTGCGCTCTAGAGCCTGTGAGACACAACTACTGAGCCCGTGTGCCACTACTGAAGCCCACACGCCTAGAGCCTGTGATCTGCAACAAGAGAAGCCACCACAGTGAGAAGCCTGCACACCGCAACAAACAGTAGCCCCTGCTCGCCACAACTAGAGAAAGCCCACGTGCAGCAATGAAGACCCAACGCAGCCAAAAATAAATAAATAAATTTATTTTTTAAAAAGTGAAGAGTAGTGGTAAAATGTTTTGAAACTTATAAAAGCACTATATATGTGGAATCTAGAAAAATGGTACAGATGAACTGGTTTGCAAGGCAGAAATAGAGACACAGATGTAGAGAACAAACGTATGGACACCAAGGGAAAAGGGGGGCGAGTGTGGGATGAATTGAGAGATTGGGATTCATATATATACACTAATATTTATAAAATAGATAACTAATAAGAACCTGATGTATAACACAGAGAACTCTACTTTGCTGTACAGTAGAAACTAACACAACACTGTAAAACAACAATACCCCAATTTTTAAAAAAGCACTATATAAATATGTATAGATGTATGGTGATATTTTTAAGGTAAGTAATTGGATGAATATATACATATATGAATCAATTCCTACATAATTTTTTAATTTTAATAATTACAATCCAAAAAAAGGTTAAAAGTAGTCAGTAGAAGATAAAAATCATCTATAATTCCATCACTCAAATTCAATTATTGATAGCACTTGAGAGTAAATTTCTTAGTCTTTTATTCTTATAAATATTTTTACTTGATAGTAACTATAATTGACAAAGAATTTTATGTCTTTATCTTTCCAATTTACATTAAATCATAAGCATTTCACAATGTTATTTCATGACATTAAAAACAATTACTGGGACTTCCCTGGTGGCACAGTGGTTAAGAATCTGACTGTCAATGCTGGGGACACAGGTTCGAGCCCTGGTCCAGGAAGAACCCACAAGCCGTGGAGCAACTAAGCCCGTGCGCCACAACTACTGAGCCTGTGCTCTAGAGCCCACGCACCAGAACTACTGAACCCCGTGCACCTAGAGCCCGTGCTCCGCAACAAGAGAAGCCGCCGCAATGAGAAGCCCTCACACCGCAATGAAGAGTAGCCCCCGCTCGCCACAACTTGAGAAAGCCTGTGCGCAGCAACAATGACCCAATGCAGCATAAAATTAATTAATTAAAAAAAATAAATAAAAACAATGACTGTATAATATTCCGTAAAGGAAATAAACCTCTATTTAACCACTCCTTTCTGGATATTATTTTCCCATTCCCCTCAATTTTTTACTATTATAAAAAGTGTTGTAGTAATCACATCCATGCCTACAGATTTTGGGTTTTGTTTTTTATAATATTTTTTCCTTAGGATAGATTCTTAGAGGCAGGACTACTGGCTTTAAAGGATTTTTAATATTTTAGTGGATTCTAATGCATATTTATAGATTGCTTTCCAAAATGTATCAATTTACATTTGCTCCCAATAAAGCGTGCTTCATCATACCTTGGCAATTGCTGGATGTTATAATTTTAAAACTTAAATAATATAAACAATTTAAATGATACTTTGTTATTTCAATTTGTGTTTCTTTGATTATTAGTGAGGTTGGATATTGTGGTAGGCAGCCTGTAAGGTGGTCCCCAATGATCTCCACCTTCTGATAGTACTCATTCCCTTGTATAAGCTCCTCCTCATGAGTGTTGGCTGGACTTACTGACTTACTTAGTCTAATGAGAGAATATGGCAGATACGATGAGGTAGATATCTACCATAGAACAGGCTTCTTTCAGCTCAGGAAAATTAGAATCAGCCCTTTTGTATCAAAAAATATATAAATTAAATTTTTTACCAAATTTTCTTAGATAAAACTGAGTTTTTTAAAAGTCTGACCGCAGAACCTGCCTACCTTTGGTGGATTGCTCCCTTGACAAGCTGGAGAATTATTTGCTTGTGTTCTAAGTAAAAATTTAAAATAGACTAACTCATAATTCAAATTACTGGAGGCCTGGTTTTAGCCATGGAAGCCTGACTACACTGTATTCGTCAGACCACAAAGTTTGGTTCAGGTTTAAGGATGGGCAAGAACAGTAACTTAGACTTGGTTCAGGTTTGCTTCTACTTTAATTTACTCCTAAAGCAGTCGATAAGCATACGAAGTTTATGCACATGATAGAGATGCAAGTAGATAGATGTGGCTTCCCACTGTCTCCCTCACATCTCAGCGGGGGGCGCTCAAGCGTAATGCATCTTGTCAGCCTGCCCAGAGACAGGTATTCCACCCACCACACCCCCGCTGGAGAAGCGAGGACCTTTACACCTCTGGCCACACCAGCACACTGTTTTCCACCACACAGAGTGATAGCTCAGCTGCATCCTCCATGCCTCATGTCTAAGTTCCAGGCCTTGAAGTTCTTTTTACGAGGACACTGGGGGCAATCCCATTATTAATGCTTGTTCTTCTGTCCATCAAGTCTGTTGGGCAAATCTAGCCCTAGGCCACCCCATTCACCCTGTCCCACCCTGTCTCTCTCCCCCAGCTGACAGTGAGCAGCTTAAAATGACCACAGATGAAGTCTTTTTCTGGACTCTCTTGGGATACTTCTACCTATTTAATGTATATGAGAGTGCTTTTTAATTAAAAAAAAAATTCAGCAAGCACATAGTGCTGTTTTTGTTGTTATACATAGTTATTTTAATTAATCCTAGTTCTGATACTGATTTGGATAAATCTCTTCTTTGTACCTCAGCCTCTGCTGAAGGACTGGGAAAATCCAACTAGATTTTAATATTATGTGTAATTCTTCATCATTTGGAAAATAAATTGAAACCAGTCTATGAACATTACTTGTTTTGAATTTCCTGTACATGAAGGATTATTGCAGTCGTTTCCTTTACAATCCAGTCCAATGGCACAGATTTTAATGGCCTCATCACATCCTAGATTCAGCAGAGTTAAGTGTTACTGAGTTTATTTTTGCAGCCAAAAACCCTGTTAGTTTGAATGACAGTCTTTCCTCAAATCATATCCCTAAGTTCAGAAGCTCATTTCATTCACTGATCTTTTTATTTTTTTGTAACATTATTTAAATTTAACAAATTGCTGCATGTGATTTATTTTGAATTTAATTACAGAGCCAGACTGCCACATATAATTATGGATATAAGTAGCAGTCAATTCTTTACCCTGATGGCTTGAGAAAGGCTGAAAAGTGTAGCATAGTCTTTCTACATAATCTCCTGTGAGGCTTCTCTCCCTGCCATTGAATCAGTGCTGACAAATAAAGTATCAGAATAGCAACTAATAAGAGGTCATGCTTTTGTGCTGAGCCCACCCCTCACTCCTCATTCATGATGATGCTAATGGGATGCTATTTAACACAGCTCAGGAAAATTCATAAAATCAGACTGCTTGGGAAGAACCTTTGATCCAACA
The DNA here is from genome assembly GCF_039906515.1 of Pseudorca crassidens. NCBI lineage: Eukaryota > Metazoa > Chordata > Mammalia > Artiodactyla > Delphinidae > Pseudorca > Pseudorca crassidens. The sequence continues at coordinate 62,657,846 of NC_090296.1, read as the reverse complement.
TGGACACATCGCAGCACTCCAGGGGTTAGTTTAAACTAAGTTGTAATATGACACACTTCCCTTTGTTATGGGTTAAACCTCTAACGTGCATTTTTATACTTTGGGGAAGAGACTCAGCAATTTAGAACAGAACAGGCAAATATGAAGAAAACAACTACCTCATTGATGATAAAACCAGTCTCAATTCTATACCATACAACTAGTGGCTTCCAAAATGGACAAGTAATTTTCTGGGGTTCTTTACTCCATGAAAGGTCTGATATCTTCTTAACATTACGTATATGGTGATTAGTTTATAGCTCTGAGACCTTGGGCAGGTTATTTAACTTCTCTGAGTCTCAGTTTCTCTATTTGTACTTTAGAAATAGGATTGTTGTGTGGATTAATTGAATGGGTGTAAAGCACTTAGCACAGTGCCTGGTGCATAGTGATGGCCAATAACGGCAGTTGTTATTATTAATTTACATTTGGCTTTCCTCTACTGCTTCTTTCACTTCAGATCCTGCAGGCAGACAAATAATATATGTTTAGGGACTGCTTATGTAGCCAAAATTTTGATATTGGCAGCAACTTTGTCCCAGTGGCTGTGAACCTTGGGGAACTCTGGCTCTGCTGACCCTAGTAGCACTCCCACTCAGCAGCTGTCTGAGTTCAGGCTGCTATAACCAATAAACCATAGGCTGGGTGGCTTAAACAACAAGTATTCGTTTCTCAGCCTCAGTTCTGGAGGCTGCAGTGTCCAACATCAAAGTGCTGACAGATCTGGTGTCCAGTGAGGTCTGCTTCCTGGTCTGCAGATAGTCATCTTAGCATCATATCCTCACATGGCAGAGAGAGAGGAAGCAAGCTCTCTTGTGACTCATCTATAAGGGCACTAATCCCATTCATGAATGCTCCACCCTCATGACCTAATTACCTCCCAAAGGCCCCACCCCCTAATACTATCACGTTAGGGATTAGGATTCAACATATAAATTTAGGGAGGACACATTCAGTCCACAACAGCAGCCCTATTTTGGGACAGCTCCTTCTCTCACCCTGCCTAGGTATTTTCCATAAAACAAGTAAACTTTCATACGAGCTTAAATAAACATTTCATACATATAGGCATATTTAAAATGTATTAGGCAAATTTGCCAATTTAAAGAAACTAGGGAAGATTTCATAAAACAAATCAAAATTTTATACTTTAATAATTGTCTCTGCTCAGATTTTTAAATGTATTTAATGTATTTCTTTTAAAAGAAAATTTGAGATGTTCTTGGTTCTAAAGTAACAGGATATGTTTTAGAAGGCTACTCTAGAATGAATAAAAATAGAAAGTGAGTTATAAAAAAATAAAATTAAAAAAATAGAAAGTGACAAAAAGAGATGTGAAAAGACAGAAAACTGGAATTAGATGTATATTTTCAACAAAGGATCATATCCGTTTATTTTATTTTGTAAAACCACTTGAGATATAATTTTCATACCGTAAATTTCTCATTGTAAATTATAACTCAATAATTTTAGAATATTTACAGAGTTGTACAGCCATCACAACAATGCAATTTAGAACATTTTCATCAGCTCAGAAAGAAACCTCCTGTCCCTTAGTAGTAACACCCCACTCATCCTCATCAATCATTAATCTACTTTCTGTCTCTATAGATTTGTCTATTCTGGACATTTCATATGAATTGAACCATACAATATGTGATCTTTTGTATCTAGCTTCTTTCATTTATCATAATGTTATTGACCTTTGTCCATGTTGGAACATGTATCATTGATTTTTTAAAAGAACAGTTTATAATTTTATTTTATTTTCAGGTGAAACTTCTGATTTTAGTCTCTGCTGAGAAATGTAAGACATAAGATAGTTACTTATAAAAGAATAACTTATAAAATCTGCACACTAGTGCATTTCAATCAAGCCCTAGTGACTTGCATAAAAAGGAGAAATAGTTTCAAACTGACAGTAGAATTGACCATTAAAGGGTAAATAGGGTTGTTTGGCACTAACATTAGTTGAGAAAAAATACCCTGGAGAGAGGAATCAGAAAAGGTAGAGGACAGAGAATCTTTCATTGGACAGTTAAAACAGAGCTTAGGGAAACGAAGTCCTCCTTGTGGGTGCTACATAGTGAAATCAATGCTGAGAGTTTCCAAGGACTCTTGAAAGAAATACGATGCATCAACAACTAATATAAGATGTAGCTACAATCTACCCAAGGAAGAATGATGGGCAAATTTGTCAAGGGGACAACCCCATGTTCCTTTAAAAAAAAATAAACTTTACCTTTTAGAGCAGTTTTAGATTCACAGAAAAATTGAGGGGAAGATCCAGAGATTTCCCATACATACCCTGCCTCTACACTTAGTGCTTAGCCTTCCCCATTATCAACATCCCCCATATGAGTGGTACATTTGTTAGAACTCATAAACCTACACTGACACATCATTAGCACCCAGAGTCCATAGCTTATATTAGGGTTCACAGTTTGTGCCCACCCATTCTATGTGTTTGAACAAATTTATTATGACATATATCTACCATTATTCTATCATACACAGTAGTTTTATTGCGCCCAAATTCATCTATACTCTGCCTATTCATCCTTTCCACCCCCCAACATCTGGCAACCACTAATCTTTTTAGTATCTCCAGAGTTTTACCTTTTCCAGAAGGTCATAGAGTTGGAACCATACTGTAGGTAGCCTTTTCAGATCGGCTTCTTTCACTTTGTAATATGCATTTAATTTTTCTCCATATCTTTTCATGGCTTGATAGCTCATTTCTTTTTAACACTGAATTTTATTCCATTGTCTGGGCGTACCACAGTTTATCCACTGACCTACTGAAGGACAGACATCTTGATGGCTTCCCAGTTTGGGCAATTATGAATAAAGCTGCTATCAACATCTACATGCAGGTTTTGTGTGAACATAAGTTTTCAGCTCCTTTGGGTAAACACCAAGAAGCTTGATTGCTGAATCATACGGTAAAACGATTTAATTTTGTCATATTTTACATTTAGTACCTTTAGTGGCACTGTTTTCCTGCCTTTGGAATGAAGTGTCCAGCATTTTCGCACTGGGCCCTGCAAATTACGTAGCTGCCCTGCCAGGAACTCACTTAAGGGGCAAGGAACTGGGCTGGTGGCTAGGAGCCATATCTTGGTTGGAAGGGAACAAAAAGCTAAATAAAGGCCAGGCTTGGAGGTCATGATGCCTAAATGATGCATGTAGGAAGCAAAACTTGTGGGAGGTGAGCTGATGTGTGGACATGAACTTACAGGAGGGTTAATATTCCTGGGAACACAGCATCACATGGGTGGGGAGTCCTTTCTTTACTTTGAGGGTGTATTTTATTTCACTTTACTTTTTGCAACTAAAAGATAAAGAAAAAACTATTCCCATTTTACAGATGAGGAAACTGAAAGTCACAGTTATTAAGTATGTATTTCAAGGTCAAGGTTAGAAAGTGACAAGTTTGGTCTTAATCCAAATATTGATGCCTGATTCAGTGGTATTTCTAACTGCCTCTTAGCACCATCCATTTTGTTTGCCACTGTTAATCATGACGTGTAACATTATTAGTTCCTGATAATCTTCCACTTGCCAGGTGGTTTGCCTACGATGTCATTTGACTCTCAGGCAATTCGTTCAGATGGTTGGTTTTATACACATTTTATAAAGGAAGAAACTAGAATCAGAAAAGCTAAATAATTTACCCAAGATCACACAACCAGTGACTCTGTCTGACTTCAAAGTGCAAACTCTTTTTACTCCACCACAGCTGGGCTTCAATTTGATGATTCAAAGGGAGAAGGAATCTGTTTTAAAGTCTATGATCATGTATATGAATTTTTCAGATTTTTAAGAACAAATCTTCTCATAATTTTTTACTTACATGAATACTATTTAATATAAGTTATCAAAAATTAAGTAGATAAAAACAGTAGAGACAGAAAATGGAATTTTTTTTAAACTCAAGGTAAAGATTTGGCATAGATTGATCTATCACTCAACTAGCTAGTTAGCTAGTTAGCTTCTAGCTAGTTGACAGCTAATGTGCACAGAGATGGGAAAATCAATGAACAAATATACTAAACTTGGTTATTGATCAGGTAATTATCATTTGTTTTATATCTTCGCCTGTCACATATCCCTGTCAGTTAAGATGGCAATTTCATGCATATACTTTACTGATTTTTCTCTACAGGGACCCAGACTCAATATTTCACACAGTGCTGCCTATAATTAAAAGTATTAGAAATTCCTCAAGATGATAATGCTTCTTCACATTAAAGGCCTCTTCAAAGTTATGGCTCAATAATTTTACCTTTTTTTTTTTTTACTATTACTGCTATAGTTTGTGATAGCTTATAAAAGAGAAGATCTTTTGCAGGATGACCAACTGTCCCGTTGCCCAGGACTAAGGGTTTCCCTGACATTCAGGACTTTCAGTGCTAAAAACAGGCAGGAGGAAATTTTAAAACAATAAAGTGTTGCATAATTGAGTACTGAATTTTTAAACTCTGGAGCTCTAAACTCATTTTTGTCCCCAATTATCCATGTTAGTTAGAATAAAGTAATTTAACAGTTCACCTAAAAAATGAGAATATTAGTGTCTATCTTTTATATCTTTTTTTATAAGATATAAATATATATTTTTAAGAGAAAGAGAGGTTTCAACTAGCAACCTTATACAGAAGATTCTCCTAGCCCTGACCTCTCTTGATACAATCTATACATTAAAAAGCGAAACACTGAAATTGATGATTTCCAGTGATTACTGAGAATTAGTAAAAATAACCCTAGACAAATTTGAAAAATTTTTGCAGGGTGTGTGATAAAGACCTAACTTCATTTTCTTTTACGTGGGAGATGATTTTTGCTGGGACCATATATTAGACTACTCTTTTCTCACTGCATTGAAATGACACATTTATCATATGAACTTAGATCCATGGTTAACTTTCTAATGAGTTCTTTGCCTATTCTAGCTATGCGTCATTATTATACTGTTTTTATTCAAGAAAGCAGGAGTCTTAGGATTGAAGCCAAGCAAAGATGGAATGTGGGAAGAGGTAAGAATGGCCAGAAAAAGGAAAGGGAGCCCTCAATTCCCTGCAGAGTGAACAGATAAGGACTGTGGTTTGGGTAATTATGGCTTTTGATGGCTAAAGAGGAAAACAAGCAGTATAAGGGCAGTGGGATCAGAAAGGAACCAAATATAACAGTAAACTCCATTTTAGGGAGTACGATCTAAGAGAGGTTAAAAAGGCCAACATCTCTCCTTTTTAATCTAATATAAGGATGCCAGGTTACCTAAACTTTATGGAGTCAGCTGTGTGTGGTTGTGTGTCAGCAAAGGGGTGGAGGGAGAATCAGCATTTCTCTTCTAGTCAAGAAAAGACTTGTCTTGACTTCAGTGCAGATTTCGGCCAATCTGTTTCATCTCTTAATTGATATAATACAACTTGAGACCATCATCCTTCCTGAAGAATGCTTTCTGGCCTGCCTAGGGACCTAGGATATTCCGTTACTCATGTCAGACAACAAAAGTGTAGTGCTTTAAGCCACTTTCACCGTCCTGTCAGTGTCCTGCTAAATAACATAAAACACTTGATATCGGTGAACTGTGAACATCAATCAATATAATAATTAGTCCCTGAATTCTACATTATTCCATCCTGTAACACCTAGAGAATTTTCATGTTACTTTAAGTGGTCGTGTTAGCATCAAAGTATGTGTAGAATCCTGAAATAGCTACACCATAGGGGGAAAAAAAAAAGCACCCACCTTACTAATAAGTTGTGCTCTGTGTCCTGCACATGACAGCCCCCTCCACCAGGGGTCTCTAGCTCACTGACATTACCTGAATCTAACTCTTCTTCGGGATGTACAATACTACAATACTAAACCCGTGCTGTCCAATACTATAGCCAAGAATAAATAATGAATAAATAAAATATTAACTTTAAAATTCAGCTCCTCAGTTGCACTAACGACATTTTTAGTGCTCAATGTGCACACGTGGCTAGTGATTTCCATATGGGACAATACAGATAGCTAACACTGCAGAAAGTTCTAGTGGACAGTACTGTACGTAATCCTGTACGTATAATTCATCAATGTAGAAATACAAGTTCAGGATCACACTGTTAAAAGGACAAAGAGGCCGCACCTCTCCTGACCGCCCCAGCTAAGTCTTCAGTATGGTGTTTGAATCGTCCCTTTATCCAAGTGGGGTCCTGGGTGGGATGATGAAAACATTCTTCATGATCACACTCAACTTACTCTCCCTGCACAGACAGCATATTCTATCTCTTTAATAATTCATAGATATCACTCCACTTTTTTCTCTTACGGAGAATATCAGGGCCAGCAAATTGCAAGAAACAGTTGTGGTTAAAAAAAAAAAGAAAAAAAAAAAGAAGAGTCCCCACCTCTGCCCTTAACAGCTAAACAGAGTTGCTGAACTTCTCTGGGCCTGCATACGCTCCTGCATAAAATGAGTGGGGCGACCAGATGTTCTCTAAGACCTAAGACACTCAAGTGCAGCAGGATTATAATGTGTAAAACTAATCTCTGGCCCATACAAGAGATTCCAATATGCTTAGACTGTGTGAGCAGCTTCTGCCACATGTCACAGATGAGTTTTAAAGTCACAGAATGGTGTGGCTTCAGAACCGTTTTGGTAAATAGCATTGGCTAAATGTTTAGACCATAGAAGGATAACTATTACTTTTAGTACAAATATCATTTTTCCTTTTATTTAAGATGAGATTGTGACTTTAAGATAACTGTGACCTCAAGAGATAACGCTTATTCCATTCTTTATTGTGAATGTATCACGAGTACATCGCTAGTCAGTGAGAATACAGTATTTCAAAATAATCATGTACTTTATTCCAAGGATCTCAATGACAGACTTAATCTAATGTTGTGGTCATTAAAGAAATAATCCTTCCTAGGTAGCTCCCTGAATTATTCCTCTCTGTAAGATGCCACTCTTTTAATAGATAAAGAGGTATCACTCTTTTAATAGAAACATATACATGGGCTCTATTCTTTGTTCTATACACTTTTTGAACAAGCGGTTTAAAAAATTTTTTATTTTAAAGAAAAACATGAGCTTCTTTTCAGGTTTAATGTTGCCACTTCTCTCAAACTCAAGATGAAAATATGTTCGTCCCTGGAGTTTCTCTTGCAGGTAGCATTCAGCCTTCAGTGCGTGGGCCAAACCCTCACCCGTTTGTATGTAGTTCATTGCTTATCATGTCTATAATTCATAGTGGGTTGAATATGGGGAAAATCAGTGATAAAATGGAGTTTAAGGAGAGAAAATTGTGGGCAGGAGGAAGCAGTGATTAAAATGGAAATGGTGGTCAGGAGCGTCAGTTGTTTTCTCCAGGTGCTTTGTTGCCAGAAATTAAAAAAAAAAAACTTTTCTATCAAACTCCACCTGAATTCTTTTAACTACAATGATGCAAAGAAAATACACGCTAATTATGAGCAGGAACATTATCTATTAATATGTTAATGAAGCAGGTTTGCTAATGGTGAAAGACCTGAATTTTAATAAAATTTTAAGAGCTTCTTGATTACGTGTTTGTTAGTCGATATGATCATTTAAAATTATCTCTAGGTGGCTTTACATGGAATAAAACCTACATTAGAACTGTATTCTAAACAGGCCTTAATGAAGCAGGTGAGGATACCATCTGTGACATAAACACTGTCAGCCAGAAATTCACTTCAAAAGAAATGTAAACTAGTTAACAAGAAACATGTTATCATACCTGCCAGTAACAGCTTTCAATGTAGGTACTTTATTTATGCATTTACTTGCTAATTTTTTCAAACATATTTGCTTATGAAAATAATGGTCGATTGAATTAATGGATACTGCCTTTTAATACTGGAAGGGTTATTTTTAATTAAAAAAAAACCAACAATTCTAGTGTCCTGTTTTGACAACATCCCATACATAGATGAAAACTGTTTTATCCACCCAAAACCAGACATTGAGAAATAAACGGGAAGAGTCACCCAAAATCCAAAGTCTAACCAGAATCAGTATAGAAACCTCACTGATGTGTCTTTATGAATAGGAGAAATTGCGTTACCTGTTCTCCAAGATGATTTTGGCATCAAAGTGGCGGCTAATCCCCATCTGCCTCTCCAGAATGCAGGTGAAGGTGCTTGGCATCAATCTCCACTCTGCACATTGGAAGCCTGAGGACCCTTATTAGAGGATGGGCCTGGATTACAAACCAGGGCTTCTGAAGAGGGCGCGCCCGAGGAGGCCGCGTGGAGCCCAAGATGCACAGCCCCAGTTCGATTAGCCGGGGCGGAGCCGCCGGGAGTCTGAAGGGTGTGGGCCGTGGGCCTGGTTGTATCGCTGGGGGGTTGTGGTCTGGGTGTGGGCGGGGCCTGCGTCTTCCCACTGTGTCTGAGGCAGGGATGAAGCTATCAGTGAGGGAAGGCGAAAGTTAATCCTAGAATCCTCGGAAGGGCGGCTAAGAACCGCGTCTCAAGTGCTTGAAGCGCCCTTAACGCTGCAGGGGCCAAGAATGAAGGAAAGCAAAGAGGCTAGGTGGGTGGGATGAGGGAGGGCAGAGACCCCTTACTCTTCCCTTGTCCCTCTGAGACACTTTGAAGAGAGAAGGCAGCGGAGAGGTTATTACAGGAAATCACTTCCTAAGAAGCAACCCCGTCTTAGAAACGGGAGGTGCTTCCTCCCGAGCAGAGTTCCTTCAGTAAATGTGGCGGGGATTCAACCACATTTCTTAATTTCCCAGGGTCTGTATTGTGATGGTGTCAATGGATCATGTTTCTGTGGTAGTTATTGGAAACTGATAATATTCTCCTAAGTTCTTGATAGGGTTTCTAATGAGATTTTCAAGGGTCTCTTTTAAGGTTGATAAGAAACAATTCAAGAAGGCAATTGGCCATTTCCAGGGCTTCTAATTGGGCCCTGGGTGAGTTTCTTTGAGTGCATGCTGCCCTCTAGGGGTTGAAGCACTTGGCATAGAGGAGGGTTTCAGAGTTTTAAGAGCCTTATTTGTTTGAGGGAATGAAGTGCTTTCCTAGAGTTTTGATAAAAATGATTCACCCTTTTCATCCAATTGTATTTAATCTCTAGAAATATTTTATTTCACAGAAAGTATCACCTATTCTAAAGGCTCTTCTAAATAAAGCAGTATTAGATTCAATATAGTACTTTCTCTTTTTTCAAGAGTCGGTATTTGCCATGATGTGGGGTACGTGGGGACAAAGAGAAAATGTATAGGCATTTTAAAACCATCATACTCCAATTCCTGATTATTCAGTGCAAGAGTCTCTTAGCCTTTATAGGTGGCTCCTCTCAGTAGGGCCTTCCACGTGCAGCCACATTAAACGCAGACTTCAATTTTACTGAGTCGTTAATGGCCAGAAGTCAAGACAGCAGAAACGCTATTTGAACCCAAGTTTTCTTATTCCAAAATCAGTGCATTTCTCATTTTGCCACCAGAAAAAAATATAACTGGCCATTGCTTAACTTTTAAACTATTTGTAATTTGACACTTTTCTCTTTATGCTTCTCTGATCTTGTACAATAATCATGGCTTTTGTTTTAAATGAAAGGATTTACAGATAGGTGAGTAAATACGTGACAACCATACATTTTATCATTTGGCAATACATTCATCCAAAACCTCAGTGTTGCTAACATAGCCTAGACAGAAAACCAAATATGAAAATTAGTATTGTGATATAGGCCAGGGGCCAGAGAGAAAGGCAGGTCCTAAACACTTAGGGAGTGGGCCAGAAAAACTTAAAATAACAATAGAAAACAAAACTAGAGGCACAGGGTAAATGATAAGAAAAATGGCATAAAATAGTTGAACAGTAGAATTCTGACCTCCTATAGCTGGGGTGCTTCATACATCACAGGAGGACCACTCAGAGAATCCCAGGCCTTTCCAGGTGGGATATGCACCCCCTCTCTGGGGGTTGCTCCCAACTGGACACTTCTCTCCCTTTCCCCTGCCTCACCACCCCTCCCACACTAAACACCACCACCAACAAAAAGGTCAGGGCAGGCTGTAAAACCATTCTTGCTGCTACAGATTCTGTGTTAGCGGAGGGTGAGTTTGTGGAGTGGAAAGCCACAGCACGGAGAAGGGTAATTCTCAGAGTTATAAACAGCTGCAGATGGTACTTTACACACAGTATGCCCTGTACACACACACACACACACACACACACGAATAAATAATAGCATCACATCATAAATTTGAAAAGGACTTTACCAATTGGTTTTCTAACCCAATTACCTAAAATGCACAAATCCTCATCTGAGCTTCCCTACTAATCCTCTAAGTTTTAGCAGGTCCTTTTAAATTACATTCATTTAAATCTGCCTTCATCTTGAAATCCACTAGTCCTAGCTCTGTTGGTGCTGGTGAATTTGATAGCAAATATTTACAGTCAGTTACATCTTTCCAAAATTCTGGCTCAGTATACATAATAGCAAGGAAGAACCCCACCCCACTCCCACCCTTGGTGACCACACCCTGCCCCATTCCCACTCTCTATTCCTAATATATTGTACAGAGTGCATACATACCAGCGTGGTTGCTTTTCTAATGATGGTGTTGATGTTATCAGTGATTTTCACTCTTTTTTTCATAACTTCTGAAAATGACTCCTTGAAGTGGAAGAAAACAACGCTGACAAGGCTCTAAACAAAAGAAATCAAACTGTGTACGGTCCTCTTCTTTCACAAAAGGAACTACTACAGAGGGAGGGGAAAAAAGTGTGTTGTTTAATGCTTGAAGTTGCCTTAGAAAGCAGTCTGCCATAACCTTTTCTTTTTTAAAAGGAGCTTCTTTAAGCAAACTAGGTATAAATTGATCTGCGTGTGTGTGTGTGTGTGTGTGTGTGTGTGTGTGTGTGTGTGTGTAGAGAAAGAGACAGACTCAATTGCTCACTTTCCCTGCTGTCTAACTTAATGTATCCTGCTACAATTGCAGCCAGTTCCTCTAGTCCAGACCTCAATCAAATGGACCACAGCTACTCAACACCTCCCCACCCTCCTTCTCATCTCTTTTTCCTTGGTAGGCATTTGAGTAACTTCTTTTTCTATAGAAAGGTTTCTTTAGCCTTTGGGGATTTCTTTCTCAAACGTTTTATGAGCTTAATTATCATTCTCTGGAAAACGTGGCTTAAGTTATAGGTTCAGAAAAATAGAGATGTAATATTCATCACCTCTCTCTAATGCTGAAATTAAAGAGGACTTTCACAAAGTTTACACTTTTTATTGTTTCTTAACAATAATGGGTTGCTCATGACTCACCTTCTTCTGTCAAGTATAGTCATTCCTGTCCTCATTTTAAACCAGCTTAAGATCACAGCACTCACTGTTACTGATGGATGGATTAACTTGTTTGGGCAAAAAGAACTAAGTGACCCAGAGTGAACTTACTGAGAAGAAATTTCCCAAGAAAATGCTGTACTTCCTCTTTCTTCTTCTCCTGGAGACCAGTTTGGTGCCAATTCAGGGTCAGGAATGAAGGTTTCCAATCTCCCCAAACGGTCATCTCAGCAGAAAAAGTGTTAGAAAGCCTGGGGGCACTTCTCAAACCAATGTCTCAGCTCAGACACCTCAACTGAGGAGGACCTCAATACTTAGAGCTCCTCCTTGCCCCACCCAGGCCTGGTCCTAGAGCGCTGCTGATTCGTTCATCCATATACATTTACATGGATTTCCTGAAAGACCATCATGTACCAAGCACCATACTAAGTGCTGGTACTACAGAGGTGAACACAATTTATATGGTCCCCGTCTTCATGCCAAGTGAAGAAGTAAATAGGCAGTTATAGAAGTGTGGCTAGGGCTGTGATGGGGAAGCAGAGAGTGCCACGTGAAGACGGAGCAGGTCCCCGAAGCTGACCTATATTGGAGGACAGATAGGAAAAAGCTCTCTGAGGAGGGTACGCTTGAATCAAAGTTGGAAGGGTCCTCTGATGACAGAACAAGAAGGAATAAGTGTGAAGAACAAGAAAGAAGAGCTTGATGTCTTTAAAGAACTGGATGAATTAAGTATAATTGCCTACACTGTGTGTGGCGTGAGGTGAGGTGGGAGGATTTGGTGAGTGAGTACAGGGCACTAGAAGGCAGGAGTGGTTCACAGCAAGAAATGAGACTTAATAATAGCTATATCCCATGTTAAGAAGTTCAGGCTTGATTCCACAAGTAGTGGGTAGCCACTGCAGGGTGTTAAGCAGATGAGCAAACATGATCACACATGCATCACATAAACATCACTGTGAATACAGTGTGGAGGAAAAAAAAAGTAAAGCAAGATGCAAGGAGGAGACTGCAAGAACTCAGGTGAGAGAAGATGGTGGTCCATACATTTCAGTGGCTCTGCTGCCTGGCCCCTGGACCCAGGACTGGACCAGAGTCTCCATGAATCACTATATCTCCCCTTTCACATTCCCTGATGAAGAAAAATCACTGTGAGGCAGGTTGGTTTGTTACTGTTGTGTATTAATAACATCTTTTATGATTTGTATTTTATGATGCTTTGATATCTTGGGGCCTTGTAGACAGAGGAAGGACAGTCCCTCCCAGGGTTGGCGAATTCCTGGAGATAGCAAGCAACTTGCCTATGAGCATGCCTTCCATATGCAAACTAACCAATCCGGTGCCCATACTCCAAGCCGCCTTCCCTATCTGACTTTTACACTCTAGGAGGTAATATTCCTCTGCTCTAATCACCCCACAGCCAGGTACTGGATGACTAGGGACCACCCCTATAGCCCAGAGCCCACTGAAATTATTCAAACTATGCAGCCCTATGATCAGCTGCCTACCCTACCTTGCTCATTTCTTCCCACAAAAAATAAAAGTAAAAAATAAAGGCGGGCTTCCCTGGTGGCGCAGTGGTTGAGAGTCCGCCTGCCGATGCAGGGGACATGGGTTCGTGCCCCGGTCCGGGAAGATCCCACATGCCGCAGAGTGGCTGGGCCCGTGGGCCATGGCCGCTGAGTCTGCGCATCCGGAGCCTGTGCTCCGCAACGGGAGAGGCCACAACAGTGAGAGGCCCGTGTACCGCAAAAAAAATAAATAAATAATAAATAAAGGCCTTTGCTCATGCTTTCCCCTCACTCCTTCTGCCTCCTGACTAACCCTGGTGATTCCCCATGTGACCCTGTGTGGTGTGGCATGCCCCGCCTCCTTGGAAACAGTAATTAACAAACTATATTTTCAATAGCAATTGTCTCCTGTTCTGTTGTCCTCATCAAACCTGAATAAAAACAAAATCTCAGGTACATTTTAAAACAAGTTGCACTTCACCTAGGTGAGCCCCTTGCTAAGAAAGTCTTAAGAATCTATGACTAATTTTCTTTAGACCTAAAGTGCTATACTTAGTTTTACTTAGTGTTCTTAAATGTCACCCTACTTACGTCATCTACGGTAGTTTCGTAAGTTCTGGAGGAGAGTTAACAGTCTTTTGTGAATCTTAAATACAAGTAAATATTAGATTTAGCAACCTGGAAACCATTGGAGGCCTTAATGCAAAGAGTTTCGGCAGAATGGTGCAGCAAAAGCTTATTAGATTAAGTTTACAGGAAACTGGGGGATTTCTCTCCTTTGGCCATGAAGAATTAGCGGCAATAGGAATTACCTTTCAACTGTAAACACCTATAAACTTGATAAAATAGATGAAACAATAGTTTTCAGACATTGGACAGTAGGCAGCGTAGGACTGTGTTCACTGAGAGAAGGGAAACAAATGAGATGAGCTTTAGGATTTCCTAGCTTACCGTTTAGAGCCAGTGTCAGGCCACACTGCAGGGGAGGGGAGCCCAAAGAACCTAACACTCCTACTGAACTGAAGAGAATAAAATCAAAGTTTGAGGATACCAAGATGGCTAGAATTTATAAGGCAAAGTACTGAAAAGAAGAGTGCTTCACAGAGAAAAAGCTCTGAAGATCATTAGAGGAGTCCTCTTGAGTCTTTGGCTGAGTACTGATTTGCACATAAATGAGAGAAAATTCCCCAAGGCTGGGAAGAGTAGCCAGAACAATTCCCAGAGATGACACAATGCTAGAAAGAGTTCTTGTCCTGAACCAAAATGGAGAGATCCCATAACACACTGCTTAGAGTTCTCAGAAGGATCATGCCTTAGTGATGGAACTAAATTAGTTCCCTCCACCAAAAAAAGGCTGTTCTGGACTCAACCTAACAAAGCTTAAAATCAAGCCTCAAAAGGATCAAAATGATCTACAAGTACCTTAACTGGATGGCAGGAAAAAAATCAATAATCTTTAAAGGAATATAACAAAATCCAGTAGCAAATAAAACAAATTCACAATTCTGAATCCAATTAAAAATTACCAGGACTTCAAAGAAGCAAATCAATATGACCCATAAGCAGAATAAAAAGCAATTAATAGAGATGGAACCAAAAATGACAGAGATCATGGAATTCATAAACAAGGACCTTAAAACAAGTATTACAAATCTCAAAAATATGCTCAAGGATTTCAAGAGAAGTATAAACTTGATGAGGAAAGAAGGAAGATATATATATATATATATGTTTTAAAGACCCAAATAAAACTTCTAGAGATTAAAAAATATAATAGTAGGAAAGATAAGTGAATTTGAAGACACTGCAAAAGAAACAAACCAACATGAAGCACAGAGAGAAAAAAAAAAAAGAACATTGAAAAAAAGAGAAACACAATCTTAATGAGCTGTGGGACTAATCAAAGTATCTAATATATCTGTAACTGGAGTCCCAGGAGAGGAGACTTAGCGAAGAGAAGGGGACATAAAATATAATTGAAGAAATAAGAACCAAAAAAATCCAAATTTGTTAAAAATTATAAACCCATATAACCAAAAAAGATCAAGAAACCCCCAAAAGAATAAACCTGTTTAAACCACTGTAGGCACATCATAATCAAATTGTTGAAATCCAGTGATAAGGAGAAAAATCTTTAAAGCAGCCAAGGGAGAGAGGCATTACATAAAGAGGAATAAAGACAAAGAATGACAGCAGACTTATTATCAGAAACCACATAGGCCAGAAGACAACATAACAACATCTTTAAAGTGCTGAAAGAAAAAAACCTTCAACCCAGAACCCTATATCCAGTGACAATATCTTCCAAACAAAAAGGTGATCTATAAATTCAAAGTAATCCCAACCAAAATCCTAGCAGGCTTTTAAAAAAAAATACAAGTTGATAAGGTGATTCTAAAATGTACTTGAAAATGCAAATTACCTAGAATAGCCAAAACAATTTTGAGCAAACAAAAAAAGCAAAGTTTTAGGATTCACACTACCAGACTTCATGACTTACTATAAAACTACAGTAATCAAAAGAGTGTGGTATTGATCTAATATAGATATAAATCAACTGATGTTTAACAAAGGTATCAAAGTAATTCAGAAGGAAAGGATAGTTTTTAACAATGGTGCTGGGACCATTCATCTATGGTAACAGTTGGGAATACAGAGTATAAGGAAACACTTATACTGATAAAGCAACTAAACATCTAGATGAAAAAAAATCAACCTCAACTCTTACCTCTCAACAAAAATTAACTTTAAATGAATCACAGACTTACACTTAAGAGCTAAAAGTATGAAGCTTCTAGAAGAAAAGCTTCTAGAAAAAAAACTTCATGACCTTGGGTTAATAAAGATTTCTTAGAGCAAATAAGCTTGAATCAAAAAAAAGAATCAATAGATTGGACTTCATCAAGTCTAAACTTTCATTCTTCAAAAAATATCATTAAAAAATAAAAGTGCAAGTCACTGACCAAAAGAAAACATTTGCAAAACCCATATCTGATAGAATACAGACTTCTGTCCAGAATACATAAAGAACTCTTATAACACAACAAGAATACAAACAACCTGGTTTATTTTTTTAAGTGGGCAAAGGATCTGAAGAGGCACTTCACCAAAGAAGATATTTATGATGGCAAATAAGCACATGAAAAGATGTTCAACACCACGAGTCATTAAGTGAATGCAAATAAAAGCATCATGAGATACCTCCACAGCACACTAGAATGACTAAAATGTAAAAAGACTGACAAACCCGGTGCTGTTGAACATGTGGAGCAATTAGAACCCTCATTCTATTTGTTACTGAGAATGCAAAGTGCTACAGCCCGTTTGGAAAATAGTTTGGCAGTTTCTTTTATGGTTCAATATATACTTTTATATGACTCAACAACTGAATTTGTAAGTATTTTCCCAAGGGAAATGAAGACTTGTAAATGTAAAATCAAAGACTTGTTCCTGAACAACAAGGTCCTACTGTGTAGCACAGGGAACTATATTCAATATCCTGTGATAAACCATAACGGAAAAGAATATGAAAGAGAATACATATATGTATAACTGAATCACTTCGCTGTACAGCAGAAATTAACATAACATTGTAAATCAACTATACTTCAATAAAATATATTTTTAAAAAGCCATTTTTTAAATAAATAGAGCCTTAAAAGGACTTGTTCATGAATGGTCATAACAGTTTTATTTGTAATAGTAAAAAATTGGTGGCGAATCGTGTGCCCATCAACTGGTAAATTGGTAAACAAATAGTGTGATATATCAATATAGTGGAATAATACTCAGCAATTAAAAGAAAAAAAATACATAGATCAATCACAAAGTATTATGCTAATTGAATGAAGTCTTAAAAAAAGGCTGCATACTTTAGGATTACGTTTATATAAAATTATAGAAAAGCAAAATAATCGTTACAGAAAGCTGATCAGTGGTTCCCAGAGGCTGGAGGTGAGGGTGGGGAACTGACTACAAAGAGGCAGTGAGAACACTTTTGGAGCGATGGAAATGTTCTCTATCTTAATTGTGGTGGTTGTTACATGATTGCTTACATCTGTCAAAACTTGATGTCAAATAGATAAATGTTATTGTATGCAAATTCTATCTCAATGATGATTATAACAAGAGAGAATGGAAGGAGAGAAACTGAAGATTGTGAGTCTAGGCAAGTATCCTAAGAGTTTTGCTAAAACGGATAATAGTTGGCAAGGGAAGGAGGGTCAAGAGAAAATAATTTCATTGTTAACGTCGAGGAGATACCAGCATGTTTGTATGCTGATGGGAATGATGCAGGAGAGAGAAAAAAATTGATAATGTAGAAGCAAGAGAGCAAAATCACTGGCGTGATATTCTTGAGAAGATCAAAGCAGGGGCCGCTCATCTATGGTAACAGTAGGGAAGACAAAGCGTAAGAGAGCACTTGCTTTCAAGGCAATGATGTGGTGGCAGACGTCTGTGGATGATCTCTCTTCAGGTTACTTCAGTTTTCACAGTGAAGCAGGAACCTGAGCGTAAGGACGAGGGAGGAGGTGGGAAGTTGAAGAGAAACAAAATGGTATGAAACAGTCAAGGAGGATAATGGGAGGATGAATGGTCTAGAGACATCTAGCATGATGGCCTGGCAGCATTAAGGGCTCATTTGAGGTTAATGGTCATAAATTTAAAGTCAGACCAGTCAATGTGGTTGTGTGTTTTTCTACAGCCATGCTACGCTGCCTGGGTACAGGTGCAGACCAGAAGGAGAGTTAGATTTAACAAGAGTTATAGTTTTGCCTTGTGTACAATGAAATGGGAGAAGGTCAAGGGGTTGAGGGTATGTTCAAAGGAATGATTATAATGATTGTTCATGGTAGGGTAAGGAGGGAAGGGAGGACATCAAGGAACTGGGCGATAGGGAAGGGTGGTAGGACCAATGGCTTGGAATAAAAAGCCTTAAAGATGTGCATACCACTTCGGTAAGTGATCCGTACCAGGAATTTACTCTTGAGAAATACTGAGGGAGATGCACAATGCCTGAAAGAATGTTCCTTTCAGTATTTTACATAACAGTAAAAATTATACTATGTATAATACAATTATATAAATATTGAGAATTGGTTAAATAAATTATGGTCCTAAGTTAAAAACAGGTTTTGTGTGATGGTGTGTTTACCTGTCAGGTAATATGTGAGGCTATGCTGTGGATTTATCTGGAAGTTGGACTGAGAAAGTTATAATCTGACACTTCAAATAACTGTTGTTTGTCCTTCCATTATTCTGATATCCAAATAAGTGGACTTCCTGGAATAATCAGTAATAAGGTAAATGAAAATGCAATTGGTCCTTGCAGAGGTTTTTTATCACCTACAGATGAGTCACAGCAGAAGAGTCTCCATAGGAATAACCTCACACTAAGCAGCTAAACACTGTGCCCTGATGATCACTGCTTATGGCGTCTTCAGATGCCCTCCTACCTTCCTGTAAATTTGGATGTTGACCATTCTCCCAAATGTCACCAAGAGCATGTGGCACGGGTACTGTTCAAAGTAATGGGAACAGGCATAGTTCTTACTCTTCTGAAGACTATGGTATAAAATATACTTTATGGTATCAAATATCACATTGTGATATTTCTTCTGAAAGTTTAAAGGAATAATTAACATTGTAAGCATGTATAATATGTGGTCATAAATTAAACATTTAAGAAGGACACAAATGTAGTAGATTGTATTATTATTCAAAATATCCACCTTCCTTCCTGCCCAGTTGGTATTAAGCTTGATCATGTGACTTTGCTTTAGCCAATTAAATGCAAGAAGTGATATAGATCTTTTTCAATCAGAAGTTTTAACAGCCATGGTGTGTTCTCTTTCTCCTCTGAAATGTCCTATATAGGGGATTGTTCCTTCTGCCTAGGACTCAGGATGAAAATGAAATGGTGCAGGCTGCAGGGACATGGCACATAAATAAGAAACAAACCTTTGTAGCTTAGACACTGAGATGTTGGGCTTGTGTGTTTTGTAAACAAAACTTAGTCCTAGCTGACTGCTATGATTAACTAAAACAAAGTGAACATAACATTGGATGCATGTCTGTAGAATGGAGTAGGGACTACGTTTATGCACTGCCAACTAGCAGGTGTTATTCATGCATTTAACACTCATATTAATCAAGTGTGGTAGGTGGTATTAGCTCTAGATGATGGTCTAAGGGACTGAGGTGAAAAATAATTTTACACAATCAATGTGACAACCAACATTCAGTTCTCTCTTTCCACATCAAGGATTGCTCAATTCTCAAGTCCATGTTCTTTCCACTCTATCCTACTGCACTCAGAATGAAGGAGTCCTGAGTTTGTTGCAGCTGTACATAGGATGGACTCAGGTGACTTATGTTCCAATCAGTTAGGGAAAGCTTTACAGACAAGGAAGGAGTTCTGCAACTGTAACCATGTGCAGAAAGAAAAAGAGGTAGTGACTTATAGACTAGGGCATTTCTGAGCAAAACATTAGTCTAAAAAAAGTTCTAAGGCAGGAGGACGACGGCTGGATGATGAAGCACAGTGGACTTCCCTGAGACAATAAGAGGGCTCAAAGCCTTAGTGTGCAAAGAGACGTGGGAAGCGAGGAGGTCTTGCTGAAGACCTCCTAGAAAGAGGATGAAGGAAAGTCTTCAATAAGTCATGAGGTTATGGGAAAGAAGAGCCTTGTTAAAGCAGCCATAGATACCTATGTTCATAGGGGTAAGGGTCAATTTAAAGAGAACTAATTTGGACTTTTGGTAGATATTTTGGCTTTTGTCTTCTTTATATGCAATGATGTGCTGTTACCACATCTGTGCAGAATTGGGCCCCAGAGTCCCCATGGAGTCCTTTAGTTGTTAAGAAGTTAGAGTTCTCACCATCCTGGGAATCCCTACACCTAGATGGCTAAGATTAGACAAGTTTCGCAGCCTCCCTCTGTTGTCTGAAAATTAGCTGGCTGAGGCATCATATAGTGGCAATGGAGGAAGAAAGTTCATGTTAAACTGCAAAAGTGCCTTTTCAGAGGGATTGGAGGCAACTAAAAATTCTAAAATCAATTGATAATTCCTCTACCTTCTAAGGCTTCACAGACATGGGTTTTGGGTAGTGGAGTTTTCGGAAGTCCACGATTTACCAGAAGCTGGTGAATTACATCTCCCCTGGAAACCGTATTGCCCTGTTTGAACTCATATCAAGTAAGAAACAGCCAGCTCCTCCTGTCTATGTCCTTTTGAATCACTTCACAGTCTGGTTTTTACCTTGTTAAAGGCAGAAATGGTATGATTCCCAGTGCATGACTCTTGGTGCAGGAGACAATCTGAGGCTGCAAAGAAGAGGAAACTAAAGGATAGAGGAAGATTGTTCTTTCCAAGCCAATATGATCTGGGTTCTCTTTGTGGTTGTAATTTACAGTGATACAAATGAGATGTATCCCTGCACTTTCAATAGCTCACCTCAATCTCCTATTCATCGCATCACTACTATAATCATGAGAAACCAAATGTCATATGAAAATAAGTATCCTTAAGACCATAGCTTATTTATACATTCCTGTATTTTCCAAATTATTTTACAAAGAAAATATTTTTAGATTGAGAATAACGAACTATCCATCCTACCTGGGTCTGACAAGTAAGACTATAAATTAGAGGTTCTCTTTCTCATTAAAAGAACTGAACATTTCCAAAATCTGCTTCCATCCCACTTATATGTGTATTATATGCATGTATAGAATATTTACATATTTAAAGTTAAAGGGACTGTTGTGGAATCAGGTCGCTCAACTGTTAAGCATACCTGAAGAAATCTGAGCACATGTTCACTTTCCTCTCAATCAGTGACAAGTTAGGTGAAGAAGATTCTTGTAACGTTTTCTGGAAAACAAAATCCTGGGAGCTCCATTTCATTCTATTGGTTGCCTCTGCTCCCACACACCCCCAAACTGATAAAATGATTAACCTTATCTAAGATAATATTTCATCCCCAAATATGGAAAATAAGAAAATCCTACTCTATCTCTACGTTTTGACTTGAGTTAAATACAAAACGTTCCCTACAGTGAATTAGGAGCGCCGTTGAACACTTGGCCAGATGGATGACTGAATCCATCAGTGTGATTAGGCAGGAAAAACAGTTTCTCAGAAAAGCAGTCACTTTCTCAGAAAAGCAGAAACTAAACCAGGTTTCTTTTGTCTTTTCCTGGTGTTTTGTGTCTCTTGCTCTGAATTTCAGTTTTGTGGTTAAAAAAACCAATGTTTCCTGTCATTTCACTGATACTTGTTTGACTGTCAGACCCTGATACGTTACAATGACTCAGGGTTGCCTCTGGTTGAAATTTACCCCCCCAAGAGGTAATTTAAACCTAAACAGATAACTTCTTTAGGAGGAAGCACTGCTTGAAACACTAGCCTTGAACAAAGCTGGAGAAGAAGGGTATAACAGACATCTCAGGTGAGAGATTCAAGGGCCCTTTGAATGGATTGTTGGGCACTTTAGTCTCTGGTTTAATTTGCAAGCAGCTTCCACTCCTCTTCCTAGTGCATTCTGCCAAGTGTCCTGTCCAGCCCCTAGGAAAGGAGAAGGAGGGGGTAGATGGTACTGCAAGAAGAGAAGAGAGACAGTCCAATTCAGAGCTTGTAGCTGGGGAAATGCATTTGCAAACCTGCTGACTCATAAAGGACCACCCAGTCAGAATGCAAGGGGACATGAAGCATGACCAAGGTCCCCTTGACATGTTCTTTCCATAACACCCTACTCACAGAAACTATACTGAAACTATGGCAGCTTTTGAAATTACATGACCAAAATAAAGACCTAGGGATTTTAATTGGTCCATAGGGCAGGGTATTGAAGAGAATATGATCTTCTGCCTCTAAATCTGATGTTACTTTTCTGGATAAACAACAGGAACTCTCTGCTGGACATACTCGGGAAAACTAAGAACCCCTATGCTTAAAATTTGGGGGAGGATGTGTGACTGTTTAATAGCCTAACTGATTCTTCCTGGTTAAAACACCGCTCTGTGGATCAGCATTGAAGGGAATACTGTTCACATCTTCAGTGAGCTTAGAGACTGAGTAACACGAATGGTGGGAATACAGGAGAAAGGGGAATGTCACATACCTTTGGTTATTAGTCTGGGCACGGGCATTGGAGGGGAGTTAGGGGCAGAATTGGACTTCTGAAAATAAATCCACTCCCAGAAATGATGATGAGTGACCTGGAGGGATACAATTTCTCATGCAAATTTTGAATACTAAGTGATACAATCATATCCATAGAAATGATCATGCCCTGTGGTAAGGACAGTACTTCCTTAGCCTTCCAAAAGCTCTTCTGACTGTCTGTTATTCATTGAACAGATAACCTGCCTAGACTGGTTAACTGAAACTCCCAGAACAGGTAAACACGGTTAACAAACAATTTAACCATGCCGAGTCCATAGTTATCCTGCCTGGGCATTCTATTCCTAAGTCTAAAATGTTTTAAAGGTAGTGAAGTGCATGTGGGTTGAAGAGGCAACAATTAATTGTGTTAATGCAAGAGAATAATAAACAACTAAACACCATTGTTAGAAGGGAAGGTATAGGTTAAGCTGAGCTCAAGTAACTTCCAACCCATCAGTAGCACATTATCTAAGATTCTAAAGTGCTAAATTGGTCAGATAAGAGATGTGTTAAGATGTAAGATCCTCTGAACAATGAGGAAAGAAAATTGAAGTGAAAATTGCTATCTCCAACCACAAGAGACTTAAGTGAGATGAAGTAAAAATGTTTACAAGAGAAGAGAGAGAAAATATGAAGAGGATGATATTTAATAATAAAGATAACACTAGAGACATAGGAAGGAAAAAGATGACTGGGGAAAGGGCTAGGGAAGCCAAAGTCATAAAGTTCCCCAGGGATCTGGGCTTTTCCCCAGGGATCTGGGCCTGGGGGTTGGGAAAGCTTAGAGGAGCTTATCAGAGTCAGCAGCAACCAAACGCTCAGTGGACAATTGGTGTCAACGAAGTGGCAGCAGATGCTTTTCTGGAAGAAGAATGGTGGAATGATAGTCACAGGAAAATATTGTGACCTGCAGAAGTGTGTTTCATTGAGAGCTGAACAAGAATGCACACAAACAGACATAGGGGAAACACAGAGGCTGTGTCCAAAAGCTGGAGGTATGGTAGGTAGATGGAGAAGGAGGGAGGGAGGAGAGAAGGGTAGAGACAGACCGAGAGACACAAAGATGCTAAAAACATGTCTCTCTGCCAACAAACACATGAAAAGATGCTCAACATCACTAATCATTAGAGAAATGCAAATCAAAACTACAACGAGATATCATCTCACACCAGTCAGAATGGCCATCATCAAAAAATCTAGAAACAATAAATGCTGGAGAGGGTGTGGAGAAAAGGGAACACTCTTGCACTGCTGGTGGGAATGTAAATTGATACAGCCACTATGGAGAACACTATGGAGGTTCCTTAAAAAACTAAGAAGAGAACTACCGTATGACCCAACAATCCCACTACTGGGCATATACCCTGAGAAAACCATAACTCAAAAAGAGTCATGTACCACAATGTTCATTGCAGCACTATTTACAATAGCCAGGACATGAAAGCAACCTAAAGCAACCTGTCCATCAACAGGTGAATGGATAAAGATGTGGCACATATATACAATGGAATATTAGCCATAAAAAGGAACGAAATTGAGTTATTTGTAATGAGGTGGATGGACCTAGACTCTGCCATACAGAGTGAAGTAAGTCAGAAAAAGAAAAACAAATACCGTATGCTAACACACATATATGGAATCTACAAAAACAATACTGATGAACCTAGTGGCAGGGCAGGAATAAAGACATAGACGTAGACAATGGACTTGAGGACACAGCGGGGGAAGGGGAAGCTGGGACAAAGTGAGAGAGTACCATTGACATATATACATTACCAAATGTAAAATGGATGGCTAGTGGGAAGCTGCTGCATAGCACAAGGAGATCAGCTCGATGCTTTGTGACAGAGGGGTGGGATAGGGAGGGAGGCTCAAGAGGGAGGAGATATGGGGATATATGCATACATATAGCTGATTCACTTTGTTTGTTGTACAGCAGAAACTAACACAACATTGTAAAGCAATTATACTCCAGTAAAGATATATATAAAAAAAAGAAAGCTGGAGTATCTATCTATACCACTATGAACATAAAGTTAGGAAGGATTCCTAGAAATAAAGGGAAATATTTCATAAGAATAAAGGGTCAATTTATCCAGAAGATATTCTTTTAAGATGTTTTTTTGATGTGGACCATTTTTAAAGTTTTTATTGAATTTGTTACAATATTGCTTCTGTTTTCTGTTTTGGTTTTTTGGCCCCAAGGCATGTGGGATCTTAGCTCCCCGACCAGGGATTGAACCTGCACCCCCTGCATTGGAAGGTAAAGTTTTAACCACTGGATCGCCAGGGACGTCCCCAGAAGATATTTTTAAAAATCTAAATTTATATAATCCTTTAATAACACTGCTCAAAAACAAAACAACAAACATGTCTCTTACAGAAGTGTCTATAAGGTAACCAAGACTGTCAACTGGGAGAAATAAAACAAAAAATGGGAAATAATTCCCACCATGTGGTTAAAGGCATGAGATCTAGAGCTAGACTGCTTGGGTTCAGATCTCCTCTGTCACTTACTAGCTGTGTGATCCTGGACAAGCTACTTATAACCTCTCTGGCCTTCAGTTTCCTCATCTGTAAAGTGGTAACAGTAGTACCATCTTATGGGGTTGTTGTGAAGATCGAATGAGTTAATATAATTAAAAAATTTAGAATATTGCCTCATACACAGGAACATCAATAATGTTAGCAACTACTGTGATATCCCGTTTCTGTGAGTGGCCTTAAGCCATGTACGGTACTTTTAGCATGCTTTCCCATCCTTCCAGACCATCCACAAGACAAGTTTATGATGGCTGGGTAGTACATGCTGTCGCCACATCAAGATTCCAATTGCCCGCTTTAATGGCAGTTTACAGGGTGGCTTAAATGTGGGCAGCCGAGGACAACGATAACATTCTGTGAGGTTTACAACTGCTTTGCACAAGTCACTCCTACACATTGAGCCTCAGTTTCTTATCTGCAAAATGGGTGTGTTATATATGCCATGCATAAGGTTTCTGCGAGATCAGCTGTGAAAGTGCCTAGGACAATGCCTGGAACACAGTATGTTTCAATAAAAGTTTGCCGAGTGTGAATCTGCCTTGTGATATTGGTGATGGGTGACAGGTATGAAATAGTCTCATCTGGGGAGGGAGATTCTCACAGTTCTCACAGCTGCTGGGAGAGGCCTTGGGTTTAGCTGCTCTCATCAGAGCCCTGGAGGAACTGATCTTTTACATCAGAAAGGAAATTGACATTTATTATTTCCAGCTTATCACAGGTGTGAACAGAAGATAAAGGACAGCCTGAGTCTCAAAAACGGGTGGGTGGTGATGGCAGTACATTAATAACTCTCCCCTATGGCTTTTCCTCTCTAAAGGAAGGGGCTTAAAGGAAAAGGAGCAGAAGGAAGTGGGTAACAGTGTAGACATGAGGGATCCTGATGCTAATGCCATAAGAAATGTCTGCCCTTCTCCTGCCCAGGACACAGGCTGGATTGCCATGGCTGTGACCACCTCTCTGGAAAGCAAAAAAATGGTCTTTCATATTGGTTAGACCTCTGGGTGAATCTGGTTGAGGACATGCTCTCCCAAAGAGCCTCCTGGGAAGAGTCTCTCCATAGTCCAGATCCCTTAGTCCTATGGGCCTCATGTTTAATAGACTCTCCCTGCTTTGCATACCCCAAGTCCTACTTTCTCTGGAGCTCCGGGAAAGAAAAGGCCAGAAACTGAACAGGTGGTGATTTTGCACTTTCTCTCCAATAATATTCAGGTCTTTGTCACCACCAATAGCAGAAAACGAGCTACAAATCTTTACCTTCATTCTTGGAGAAACACCCCTTCAGGAGGGAGAGCAAGGAAGAGGCAAGCACCCAGCCAGCTAACGGCAGGGACACATGCTGAGCCTGGCCTTCTTCAGAAATCTTTCCCTCCTTTTCTTTCCCATCTGTTCTGCCAGGGCTAACTGGGAAGTCCCCAGGGCAGTTTCCAATATATGTCTTACAACCTCCAGGCTCCCACACCAGCAATCATTTATTAGAAAGAGGTTTTATGATACAAATTTGATAATCTCCCAGGCACACTGGCACTGTTCTAATTGAAGTTGTAAGCCCATGAAATTCAAGCCCTTTGTCTTCCTGAAGGCCACAAGGTTTAAAAAGATACTATTGTCCACCCTAACACCCACTACATTGTCACCAGGGACTGATTAAACAGAGTCCTGAATCGGAACAGTGCGGATTTTGTCTAGGTCCTTTTCAGGCCTGACAATGCCCTTTTCAGTTCCCAAGACAAAAGGAGGTTTAAGGATCGAGATTCTTCTAAGATAACCGCATCCATATGGAAGGCAAGGTGGCCAGCAGCTGAGAGCCAAACACCCCTCTCCCTTCCCCCTCTGCCCTCCTTTCTCTCTCCACCCCCCCAAAATCCCAGGTGATAACACTGCCTCAGCTACCCACCCCCTACCTCCTCCTCCATTTCCTCCTGGGACCAGAAAGCTAAAGCCCAAAAAAAGACCCAATGCCTACTCCTCATAGACCTCATCGAGCCCTTACTCTCTCCCCTGGATCTGATACCCAAGACTGCTCTTTTCACTCGACTCTCCCTTCAGTGGCTGGCAGAGAGGAAGGTCCTCACTTCTCTGAGAGAGTGACCACTGCACTGCATGGGAGGCCCTGCGGCTACTGATACCGAGGGGATACCCAAGCGAAGAGCAGTTACAAGCCCGAAGAGTAGAACACTAGGTCCCCCACCCGGGTGTACACTGGGACCCTGGGTGAAATGAGCCCGACCAGCGGATCTCACACCTATGTCAGGCCCCCAGGGCTGTCCTCCCTCCGCTGGCAGCCCCTGAACTGGGTCATTCCCCGCCACCTTTTAATTTCTTCACCGCGTCATCCACTCCCCATCCCACCCTGGCCGGGTGTTACACCAAGAAGAGGCAGAAAATCACAGCTGCCAGCCAAGTGAGGCACGCGCAGGCTCAGCTGGGGGTTACAAGATGCCCGCATACTCCTCGGATCCCTGAGACCTCACTGCCACACTCCGGAAACGAGTGGCTAGCAGTCAGGCCTGGGCTGCTCCCCGGCGCCGCACGCTCAGCCCGGGCCCCGCTGGCACTTCTCCGGACAATCCTAAGGGAGAAGCTCATTACGCCCTCTCGTCGTTATGCCCTGTCGTGGCCGACTCGGTTGACCTTTGGTGTTAGAAGCTCCAGCAGCTCCGGGAGCCCAGAGGGGCCTCCGTCTCGCTTCGGGGGCACAGCCACCTCCCGCTAATAGGTACCCCAGGGGTGCCTCTGCTTTCCCTTCCCCCCTTCCCCCCGTATCTTCCTAAAGCCGTGTGGGGACTGCCATCTGCCCTTCGGCCCAGCTCGGGGTGGGCCTTAACTTGGCCGGTCAAGGAGTGGGCCGGCGCCCCGAACTCTGGTCGGGAGAGCACAGCTCCCACCTTCGTTCCCGGCAGGCACACAGGGGGACCCAACCCTACACATTTTATTCTCGCACCACAAAGAGGAAAAATACTCTATTTCTTTTAAAATACGTCGCTCCCCATACAAATAGCTATTTTAAAATGTACAAATAAGGTTCAAGCAATAAAATCTAGCTCTGGGTCTGGCGGTCGAGGGAAGAGGAGAGGGGGTATCTTGGCGAGAGTTCCGGGTGCGCTGTTTGATGAGGGCGGGGCAGGGGACCCCCGCGTCGAAGGAGGAGGGGCCCAGGACGCGCTCCAGGTCTCCGGCTCTATCCCTGCTCCGGCCGCAGAGCGCACCCCAAGTCCGGCGTAGCCCCAGGTGCCCGCGCCCCGCGGCTGCCTCACCAGTTCCAGGAGACCAGGGCGGGGGGCGCTAAGTGCTGGTAGGCGGGGAAGAGGCCGAACGCCGAGCCGGGACCGAAGGCCGTGTAGCCTGGCAGAGGGCAGGCGGCTGCCGGGGTCGCGCCGCTCTTGTCCCGGGCGGCGGCCGTGCCCACCTCGCCACTGCCGCCGCACGGTTGCCCGTCGCGCACCAGCACGGGCACCACCACGCGGCGCAGCAGGCCGGGCGCGGCGCGAACCTCGGCTGCCGCTGCCAAGTCGGGCGCCTCCGCGGCTCCCGGCGCGCGCGCGCGCTTCAGCTTGTAGCGATGGTTCTGGAACCAGATTTTGACCTGCGTGGGCGTGAGGCGCAGCAGGCGCGCCAGCTGCTCGCGCTCTGGCGCTGACAGGTAGCGCTGCTGCCGGAAGCGCCGCTCCAACTCCAGCGTCTGCGCCTTGGAGAACAGCACCCGCCGCTTCTTCCTCTTCTCGGCGTCCGAGCCCGGAGACGCAGGCCGAGCGGACGGCCGCTGCGACGAGTCCCGCGGGCTGGCCTCTGGGCTGCTCTCGTCCGAGGCTAGGGACGCAAAGGAGACACGGCCTGGTGAGACGCCGGCCCCTCTGCGGGCCGGCCGCCTCTCGCGTGCGGGCGCCGACCCACTCGCCCGCGGCTTTTGGGATGAGGCCGTTTCCTTCCCTGGGCCCATATCTGAACACCCACCTCTCCGAATACGATAACCTTTTACACCACAACCTGGGATCGCGCCCCCAAAGAAACCCACCCCGCGTTAAAACAAGTCGGCCCTGGTCGCTGCGCTGGCAGACGAATTCACTGCAAGCTGCCTCACCAAAACGGGCCACTTCCAGGTCGACTGCACTGCGGTTTGCCGAGGTTTACAAAGCCCTGAATCCAGGCTCGCCAGTACTGCCCATCCCAAACCGAGGCCGGGAGAACGTGGCCACTGTTTCAGGCACTTAAGGGCGGTGTCTTAAATATTTAAATATTCTGACCCCTAGAAACAGAAACCCAAATCCCGGGCGTTAGTGTCAGGCGCAGGGATCTTATCTCAAGATGTGCCAACTGGCATAGGGGTTTGAAGAGGACAGAGCCTCTGGGACCGACCGACACTGAGGAAACCCAGACCCTGGGCTGGGGTTTCCGCTTCCCAGCCCTGCGAGGGCCGGGGGCTTGGCTCTGCGCTCCCCACTTCCCTCGCCTCCACCCCTGCCGCCGTCCACCGCTCACTCACAGGGGTAGTGGCCGCGCTCCGATTCCAGCCAGGTGGCGTAGGGGCCGGGGGCGCGTAGCTCGGGCTCCCGCCTCCGTAGGTGCTGCGCGTCCTGCTCCGGTAAGTCCAGGAGACTGCGCACGGTGAAGCCGAGGCGTCCAGAGGTAGCCATGGCCGAGGAGGGGAAGGAGGCGGGGGCAGGGCAGGCTGGGAACCGAGGGGCGGCCGGGGACGCCGCTCCTATGGGTGGGCGTGAGAGGCGCACGCCATGCACTGGCTGCCGAGATATTAGGGCATCTACCGTGGAATCCCTGTTTATATAAACAGCTCTTCCCACCCGGGCGAGGTCCGGGACTCCCGAGTGTCAAGTACCTGAATGCGTGCGGGACCAAAGCCCCGGCGAGCCCGGAAGGTGCCACCTCCGCCCCCCGCCCCGCCCCGTCCCCCGCCCCTCGGGCGCCCCGTTACCTCCCAGAGGCGGCAGGAAGCAGCCCTCCGCATTAGCGATTCTGTCTGATTAGCCCAAAGTGGGGACAGATAATGGGGATTGTTGCCAAAGAATAACATCTTGGGTGGCGAGCAGTGGCCACCGACCGCCGGTCCCAGCTTCCTCCTCCTCCAGGGCTGACGTCGGGCCTGGCCCCGCGGGGGCGCTGGGAAGGGTGGGGGCGGCATGGGTGGGTTTATGAGCACCCAGGAATTTATTCCCTGTTTGCTTTATTCCTCGCGCTTGTTTGCTGGAGCGTTCGTTTCCCGCAATTATCCGGAAAGTGATTTACAAGACGGCGTTAAACTCTGGCGGGCTCTCTTTTTCTTTTTGGTGGGGCCCGTCTGAGGATTCAGAGGCGAGAAGTTTCAGGCGGGCACAGAGGAGTGGCTTGGCCCCGCCGGCGTCTGTGCCGAGGGTTTTGAAGGCCGCTAGGAACCTCCCACACCCCAAACGTCTCCCACAACTTCAGGGGTGGTGGGGAAGGGCTGGCAGCATCCGGGGGGCCCCAGCTCGGCGCCGGTTGCTCCAGACCAGCAAAATGGAGGCGGAATTAGGCCAGACTGTTCTCTCCCCAAGTGCTAGCCTCGTTTTCCTCCTCCCGCCAGGTGGCTGGCTTTTGCGGGGCCAGGCCCCCCCTCTAGGCCCCATGGGCGACGGCGTTTCCAAGGGCGGCCTACGAGGGCGTCGCTGCCTCCTTGGCGTCGCCAGGTCCCCTGGCGCCCCTTGTGCGCCTGGGTTCCGTAGCCTCAGCGTTAGGCTGGGGGCTGGAGATACAGGCCTCGGGTGACTTGGGCTCTCTGCTCCGCCAAAGCTGCCCGGCCTGGTCTGGTAAGGGACCGATTGTGGGAATTAGGACTGCGCCCGCCGGGCAGAAAAGACTGCCTGCCCGGGGTTTCCCATCTTATAGTTCCCCACCCGAAGAAATGATCCGGGTAGAAGGTGCCAGGAGCCTGTCAGGGCATGGATACGTTTTGTTGGCCCGTGGCTTCGTGGTGGCCACGCCTCAGACGAGGGCTGAGAGAGCGCGCTTCCAGAGGCCTCTCCTCCTGCAGCCAGTGGTTCGGGTAGTAGGTTGTTGAATTTCGGTGAGGGCCGCGTCACTTGGGTGGCCGCCCCTGCAATCCTGGCTCCACCTGAGCTGAACTCGGACCTGGCTCCCGTGCAGTTGCTGCTGCCCCGCCCGACCCGGCGCACCTCCCCAGCAGCCTCCCTGTCAAGCGTGCCCGAGGCGCCCGGGGCTGTGCTGCGCGCTGGGTGGTCGGGCGGAGGCAACCCCAATACGGGCCAACTGCTAGGCCGCGGACAAAGGGGAAATGGAGCTCGACGTCCCGGACCTGTTGGAAGCATTTGTTCCAGTCAAGATTTTGCATTTGTTCAGTGCGAAATAATGCGTGATTGACGCCTGCTCACAATGCGCTTTAGCGCTCCGGAATAAATCGGAGCTTGTCCTGTGTTGTCATGGTTTTCAATGGGGTTCAATGGGATTGGGAGCACGATCGACTCTGCTGGCCGTCTCTCCGCGGTCTCGGGAATAGATTTATTAGTTATGTCTTTTTAAAGAAGATTAAATTGAAATGACTTGGTTGTCCTCTCTGATATGGGGCGGAGGAGGGAGCAGGGGGTAGATGGGGGACGGCAGAAGCCAGAAGCCCGGTGCCCACAGTGCCCAGCACCCAAGCTCCAGCGTCCTAGAGGTTGGGCAGGTCACAGACCGGCGCAGGGCCTCGTGGACTTCTCTCTGGATGGTGCCCGATGCCTGGCAACCTCTGCCAGCCCGTCTCCTGAGAGAGGTGGAAGGAAGGCACCGACAGAGACTGTCCTAGGCGAGTATTAGGACAGACTCCCAAATTCGGGACTGAACTTCGAGGCTGGCTCAGGTTAGAAGGAGCTCTGGCCTGGGAGTCACTTGGCATCCCCGCTCGGTCCCTAACTAGCTCTAATCACCTCATCACTCTGGGGCTCTTTTTTTCATCTGAAACAGAAGAGAATAGATTTACTAACTTCTAAGGACCCTACCAGTTTTATGATTACATCTCTCTGGAATTTTTCTAAAACCATCTTCATTGTATTAACCAGCAGAGTTTGGTCTCCCTCTCCTCCCCTTCTAGACCTCTCATCCCCAGGAATCTGGCTCCACACTCTCCAGAATGTTCTAGAAGAGGATGTGACTGACATCTTTTGAGTTTCCGAAGGACCCTCCACAAGATTGGTGAGGGGTAGATAATTTTGGAAAGAGAACCAAGTCAGGAGAAGCAAAAGAAGTGTCTTTCCTGGAATGACTGACCTCTCTTAGCCTTTTAATCTATTTAACATCCTAAGCCCACACTGATGTGTAGAAGTAAGTAAATGGCACTCTTCAGTTCTTCAGCATCAAATATTTGCAGAGCTCTTCAGCATCAAATATTTGCTTTTACTCTTAGTATTTGGCTACCAAAGAGGAGATACATCCCCCATCTAGCAGTTGTGCTCTAAGAAGGACCTGTGTCTGGGATTAGCTCCAAATATTACTTCTGGCCTCACCTTCCCCAATCTGGGAACAGTGTTCCTGGGCCCCAGTCTGTGTTTTGAATGTCCCAGGGAAACTCTGTACCTTCTGGTTCTGGAAAGCACTGCAACTTCCCTGCTTCATCGTGGACTCTACACTCGTCCAGTCGTCCTCTCAACTCTGCTCTGGGACTGTACCTAAATTATCTCCAAGAGCCAGAGCCTGGGGACTCCAGGAGCTAGTTCCATTTAAACCATGCCTTCTGAAGAAATGCAGGAAAGAAGGGGGGAGAGCCAGAATTATTAGACAAAGGTGCTTTTTTTAAAAATTGCTTCTTCACATTGAATAAGCTCAAAGACATAGGAGGAGAAAATTATTTTGATATTGAGTCAATAGAAAAAAGGTAGTCAAGATGTTAAGTTTTATGCACATTAGAAATATGCCTATGAATTGCCTCCAAATCACAGGTAAACATCTGACTGGATATTCTTTCCAGGTTTTAAAATATTGTTTGGTGCTCTGGACACTTGAACTTATTTTGAAACATAGCTTGTGAATATTATTATTTAATTAGATAAGTATTTGTTTCCCTGTAATTGGATGTAGTGCATCTCAATCCCAGTAAGAGTTTTTAATCTTAAGGCATCTGTGCCATAGTGAATATATTTAAGCAGTCTGCACTAATCACCCTTTCAAAAGTATTATCCAAGATAATCATCACTGCTGCGTGCTTGAGAATTTAAGACTAGAAAATTCTGAAATAAAACTAAAGTATCTTGATTTTTAAAAAATGATTGCATCTGTATCTTGCATTCTGCTTTTAAATCCTTCCATTTTGGTTAAGTGTTTCACAAAATCCTGCAAATCTATACAGTCTTGAAGAGAGGAAACATTGCAAATTCCCCTTGATAGATGGAGGGCCCTCAACTGCCAGGACATTTTTCTTTGCCTCACAGCAACTGCTCTCCCCTTTTTATCAGTATTCTGGTTAAAATAGCAAAAGGAAAATAAAAATGTGCTTTTGACATTTCCAAGAAGAAGTGAATGATCTTCATTGGCCTTAGGATGGAAAGAAAAGGCAGCATTTAAAATCAGACCTCTTTGCCTTTCCTCCTGAAAACTACTTGCCGTGAATAAGTAAACATTTCCCTTTTAATGGTTAATAATCAATTGCTTGGCGGTGGTCCAGGCCTGGCTGCAATTCTTTCTTAGTTGTACTGATGATATATATACATGGGACAGGGAACAGCAGTTACTTTCAGACTAGGAATTTAGTACATCTTTGAAATGGGCTTTAGATTTTATTGTTTAATGTCAAATGACAAGATTTGAAAGATCCCACCTTAAATTCCTTAAAATATTGACTTTACATGGACTTTTTTTTGTTGTGCTTGATCTCTAGGAGAAAAGTTTTTCTGTCCAAATGTTTATCTAGTTGTTTAGTTATATACATTAAAAAAAATGTAGGGGGTAAAATGGTTCAATGAATTAAAAAATAAATGTATTTAATTAAATATCTATAGTCGCCATTTCTTAAAGAGCTAGCAAATAACTTTTTTATTTTTCAGCTAGTTTATTAGGTTATTAAATATGTCTGGTCTTTCCCATGCCTTTCCATGGTATAAGAGTAGCATGGAGTGTAAATTGTCAGAATAAAAATAATAATACACTTTGGGGAGGGTGCCAAGTCTTTATTTGTCCAGAGCTGAACTTCTCATTTTTATCTACTCTTTTCTTTTTAAAAAGGTAACGACTTATACTCCTTTGCTTGACTGATATAGTTATAATTTATATAATACAGAACCCTTACTGTGTTTAAGGGTCCAGGCCCTAAGTCACATTCAATGTCATACCCAGACACTGACAAAGTAGACTAACCCCAGGAACATATTTTCTGATACTTGCCCCAGGACCTCACAGAGGCCTGCCTGCAGGGCATACTTATAACCAGCAGCACTTCAGTTCAAGCCAGTTATTATTTTTCCTTACATTATCCAAGCATTATAATGAGGTCTCTTTTTTAATATACCTTTACTTTGTCTGAGATTAGCTTTGGGATTTTAAAAGGGTTGCATTATTAAGATGAGATACTATTTGTTTTATGTGACAGCAGTTTGAACACTAAACCCATTATTATTCTGGAGGAGTATCTTAATATTTGCTGAAAACAAGGACCACAGTTTCTCAGAGGGCTAAAGAATCAAATACTCCATTTTCTTATCAGTGATAATGATAATTAGTAATAAAATATCACTTTATGTTTTATACATTTGAGAATGTTTACAGTGTGCACTCACCCTTGTTATCACATCCTGAGTCAGGACAGATTACCTAGAAGAAGCAAAGCTTAAGGAGAAACTTGAAGGCAGACAGACTGTGATATCCCTAGAATTGAAGAAATTAGAGAGGAGAATGAAGAGGGCCTAAAGAGCAAGAGAGTCTATTGTAATAGAAGGTGTTAGAAAAGAATGATTAAAAGGTGAAAGAGAAAGAGCCTGTGCTAGCTTAGAGCTACGGGTTCAATTTGATCTCATCAGCTCAAAGAGAAAAAAATGCCTGAACCAGAAAGTCCCAATCAATAGTGGCTTATATATTCTTCCCAAAAGTCTTTATATTTCTAAAAATTAATGACAATAGCTTCCAGTTTAAGATGAATGAATCCTGAGAATGTAATGTACAACGTGGAGACTACAGTTAACGGTACTGTTTTGTATATTTGAGAGTTGCTAAGAGAATAGCTCTTAAAAGTTCTTACCTCAAGAAAAAAAATCTGTAAGTGTGGTGATGGTTGTTAACTAAACTTATTCTGGTAGTCATTTTGCAATATATACATATATCAAATCATTATGTTATACACCTAAAACTAATACAATGTTATATGTCAATTATATATATTTTTAAATGACAATAGATAAATGTCAGCTTTTAAAGCATTTCAAGTTTTTCCAGATTCGATTTAGTTCACTCTGAAATGTTCCTCTGGAAAACATCTTTTTCCTCTTCTAAGAGGAGGCAAACGTGCACAACAGGAGCATGAAATGGCAACCTCACAGGAATTTCCTCATGAGAAAAGGAAAAGAGCTATATATGTTTACTGCAGTCTCTGGAAATCCCTTAGCTAGCAAAGGTGGCTGTCTTTGTATTCTTGATTAAATGGGTATTTGCACTGAAGTCACATACCACACAAAGGAAACAAAGCAAAATAAAAATGTCCTTCGTGTTCTGTTTTTCAATCATTTGTGTGAAGGAGGTTCCTGGCCTTTATCACTGTCAGTGAAAAGTTCTTCACTGGAAGGAGACATTCCACTCACCCTGCTTCTTGTACACAGGGAGCTTACCATGGAAACTACCTCTGGAGCCATCAGACAAATATACAAATGACAAAGCTCAACGCGGGGCATTTTAGGTTTGGCTTTATCTCAACAACAGGATATGAGGAAGGGTGCTTAGAATTTCTTGAGAAATTTATTGTTCGATTTGTCTTTCTCTGAATCTTAAAACCCATAAATTGGACTTATTCAAGTTAGGAAACAACGAAGAAATGACTTTATCTAAGGGATTCTGATACTAAAATATGTATGCTGTATATTTAACATAACTATGTATAGTAAAGCTGCACTTATTTAGATGATTATTTAATGACAGCTTGAGTATCCCCAAGATAGGAACTTCATCTTTAATATATGTTTATATTTTTTAATTGCTTATGACCTATAATTAACTGAAAGGAAAAAATTTCTTCTACTGAACAAGTTTTTTGTTTGGTTGTTTAACAAGATCTATCCTGAACTGTTGTTGATTGATCCCGAAAATATAACATTTTGCTTTGTAACGTGGACCTGAAGAAATTTTTTAAAACAGTGCTTCACAAAAATTGTATTGTATTTTTTAAAATTCCATCTGCTTGTCAAGTTCTCATTTAATTTAGAACCAATCCCAGGTCATTCCCTTAGAGTTTCCATCAAGTCTGTTTCCAGCTTCCCTCAGTCCATGGTCCACGTGAACCAATTGTAAAGACCATCTGTGGCTGACGGTGTGTTTCCATTGCTTGTTTTCTTTACCAGCTTTTCACATTAAATCAAGGCAGTTCACAAAAACTAGCTTGATATATATTCCTGGATGGCTGTGGCATCAGGAGCTGCACATTTCTTTGGATATGTAATTGGAATTCAGTTCTTGCCTTAGGCAATGGAGCAGGTGTGTGTTTGGGTGGTTTGTGGTGTGAGAAAGAAATGGATGTAGAGCACAGGGAACTCTGCTCAATACTCTGTAACAACCAAATTGGGAAAAGAATTTGAAAAAGAATAGATACGTGTATATGTATAACTGAAATAACGGAATCACTCTGTCGTACAACTGAAACTAACACAACACTGTTAATCAACTATACTCCAATATAAAATTAAAAGTTTAAAAAAATAAAGTTAACTTTGAG
The DNA here is from genome assembly GCF_039906515.1 of Pseudorca crassidens. Lineage (NCBI taxonomy): Eukaryota > Metazoa > Chordata > Mammalia > Artiodactyla > Delphinidae > Pseudorca > Pseudorca crassidens. The sequence goes on along the minus strand of NC_090296.1, from coordinate 62,621,400 downwards.
AAAAAAAAGACTGGATAGGACCACCGGAGGGAAAAAAAAGAAATGGATGGCTACACATTGGATTTTAGTTACTTCTTTGGCTTTGGCTACTTTTAAAAAAAGAAAGAAGGAAAAAAAAAAAACCTTTTTTCCTTAAGCAAAAGGATTGGGCTGTAAAACAAATTTAGAGGGAGGAAATCAGAGAAATAATATGTATGCCTAAAGTTAGACATTCTATTTCTTACATATTATTAAAATGACTATTAAAAGTGATGAACTTTGTGAAACCTCAGATGCCAGAGTGCAGGGGGTTATACAATACAATTGGCAGGTCACCTCTGCTGAATTTAGCCCTCTGGTTTCTTCTATAGTAAAAATAAAAGCCACCCAGGTTTCAGGAATTATCATCTTAATCATTTCTTTTATAGAACCACTAGGAAAAGTACATGAATATCTCTTTTTATCACGTACACTCATTTTTCCATTATTGACATTTTCTATTATGCAAATCCTGAAGAAGCCAAATCCTAGAGATTTTCTATTATTCCAGTCCTAGTAGGTTCCTGATTCCCCCATCAGCTGATTGGTCACAAGAACATTCCCAAAGGGCAGGCAGCATAGAGGAGAAACTGCTAGAGTCTAAAAGTGAATCGACATGTTTGCTGTGAATGGAGGTGGAAGCAGCTGGGCAAAGGGAGGAGAAAGTGAGAGTGAGTGCCTGTGTCAGCTTGGTGATCACCCATCTCCAACCAGCCCTGGCTTCTACCAGCTGGAGGTTGGTAAAGGGCAGGCCAGTGGGAGGGAGTGGGTTTTATCAACTCTGGAGCAGCACACGGGGACCTGTAGAAGAGAAAGGGTGGTTTTGTTCAGATGCCAATTAAGGGACCGAAAGGCCTGCAGCATTTCAAAAGTCCTTGTAGGGAACAGAGACTAATTTCTAGGAATCCTCTGTGATTTGTTTTTTAGCAGCATCTCAGTGACTAGCGGAGTGTGATTTCATCTTGTCTAAGTTGTAATTTGTTTCCAAACCGCTTAACCATGGTAACTGGGGGCACGGACACTCTTTGCAAGTTGCATTTTTTGAAAAAGATAACTCCACCCTAGCAAAGAACATAGATTGAAAACCAGTTGAAAGCCAGTGAGAACACATGGGTCTTAAATCGAGGATGGAACAAAGGGAAGGTGGGGACACATCCCCTAATGTCAACAGGGAGAAAGCTGCACGTGCATAATGGCCATGGGAGCGACCACCCAAGGGGATCCGAGTCACTTCCGGAGACAGACAGAGACCTGGAGCCAGAGGCCAGGCCAGCCACCCAGAGTCCTGCTCAGGAGGGAGCTGAGGTGTCCGGAATTGTCTTATTCCTGTTCCATGCCCCACGTTTACCCACAGCCAGTTTTCTTCCTCCAGATATAACCCAAAGGCAGGAGGTAGGCACTCCGGCAGCTGTGGTCAGCAGCCACGCTCCTGGTGGTCTAGAGGCCGTTAATTCAAGTGAGCACTAACTAGAGTCAGTTGAATCACACAAATATATAACCCCTCCCATTCCCTACCGAAAGGCTGCCCACGCAGTCAGCTTTATTAGCATGCAAGGCCCCCAGGAGGCAGAAATATTGTGAAAGTTGTAATCCACAAATATACAGTGGTCTATGTCATGAGCACCAGGCCCTGAGCTAGTGCTGAGGCTGATCTGGGCAAGCAGAAGGCCTAGTGCAGGAGAAGCAACCTGATTTTCCTTTCCAACATGGACCAGATTTGGGGGTTAGAGAGACGGGACCAGACCTGGGTTTGAAGTCTGGCTCTCCCAGTAAGACCTGAGTGACCCAGGTCAAGTAAAATTTCTTGGAACTTCCGTTTCCTCATCAGTAAAATGGAAGTGACAATTTCTCTGTGTGTTGTGATGACAAATACTTTGTGTGAAGCGCCCAGCACAGTGCTTACCCACAGTTAGTAGATGCTCAATTAATAGTGGCAGTCGTTGCTGTGATGATAATACATCTTGGGGAGGTGAGATACACGTGGAGAGGCTGGGTTTTAACCTCATATAGCCAATGGGAGCAGTCCTATAAGTTTAGGATCATCAGTCACAGAACTGAAGTGGACTTTATCTAGTTCACAGAAGAAGAAACTGAGGCACAGAGAGAGACTGAGTGACTTGCCCAGTGTCTCACAGAGTCTGGCTTGGAGCCCAGATTTTCCTCATCTAGGGTTCTTTCTACTTCAGCGCATCCTGCATTACTAGTCCCTGAAGTAGCTTTTCTTCCTAACAGTTAGGAAAAAACTACCTATAGAAGAGATTTCCTTAAGCTCCGCAGCATTACCCAGACCCTCCAGTTTCAGATTTTTGGCCTCAGGCCTACTTGCTGCTATGGCTTTCACATCTCCGCTGGAGCTGCAAAGGCTCTCATTGCACTTAATGGAAGGATAGAGGCTCAGCCTCCCAAGTCCTAATGTTGTCATTCCTGGGTTGTCAATGCTGAGGCATTCTATAGCTGCCTCAGGTGTTTTTCCCCCAGTCTCTTTGCTTCATTCTTCCCAGTGTGTGAATCCCTGAAGTAGCATTTGAGTCCTCTCAATTCAGCCAGAGCATCTTGTAGTAAAAGTTCACTCTCTCAGCACATGTGAAACACCATGTAAGAGAATCAGATGAATCAGAAACAAATGCATTTGCCGGGAGAGGACCAGAAACAGGGCAAATGTTGACTGCTTTAAGAAAGCAAAGGGAAATGCATTAAGATTTTTAAAAAGGGAGTGGGTGTAGAATTCTTCTCCTACTGGGAAAAACAGAGGAGAGAATGGTGCTTCACAACAAGGCTATGTCTCTCACATCAGGCCCTTGGATTTCCCTGTGGGCCTGTGAACAAACATGGTGGGAAGACAAAGTTGTGTGTTGGACTCTGCAGGTCCTGCCTTCCTCATCTCTGGCGGCCTTACAGAGGTGGGACAGTCCTCACTCTGCAGAGAGGAGTGAGCTAGCCCCCAAAGTCCTCAAAACCCAGGCCACCCCACCCCAAGCTGTATGTCCTCCTGCCTTCTTTTCTAAGCTCCTTTAGCTCTTACAGTCAACACCATCTGCTTTTCCTCTTAATTGCTTTCTGAACATTTCAGATGTGCTCATTTCATCTTCTTAATTTGATGGTCAGCCTCTTCAGGACAGGCACTGTACTCTGTAGTTCTTCTGTATTTTCAAAAGAAATACTTGATTTTTTTGATTGACGTAAGAATACATTGCTAACTATGAGACAACTGGACTTTTTAGGTTTAAAAACATTTCATTAGAAGGAACGTGTTTCTTCTTTGCCAAAGGTGTATCTAATCAGATAATAATCTGAGTCATGATTAACTTCCCACCCAACCAAAGCGATATAAAATCATTTCCTGCCTGAGGTATTGTGGAATGCCACAGGCCAGGGGTATGTCGAGAGAGGTCACCCTTATTTGAGAGAACTGGTAATGCTTCTGATCTCAGAACTGATTAAAAGGGATTTTACTGTTTGTATGAAAAGTTCTCTTTCCTTGGTCTGTATAAGACACAATAGATAACAGCTGATTCAAAACAGTTATACTCTAGTGTATAAATATGTAAACATGGGTAAGTATGTATTTAGACAATTTAAAAGTGTGTTTCATTTACCCAGTTATAAACAGCTGTCTGAGAGCAATTACGATTTATCATGTAAATGCTTATTTGCATAATTCAAAATATGAATATTATTTGCTCCATAAAGACTGTAAATAAAAGGCAACCTGAACTTTCTCATGCTTAGAGTTTTATGCTAAGTTTTTACCTTACAGGAGACAAAAGCATTTTGTTCAAAATGGTACTTAAGTTTGTTAATTCTAGCAGGTCCAGATAATAGCTAATTTAGTAAGAAAAGAGCAAGAGTTTTAAAGTAAAGGTGAGTGGCTGAGAAATAATGAGAGAAGTCACACTACTCTGCTATTTTTACTCCTGAAAATGTACTATGTAGGGATGATGAATTGCCTTACAACTGTTTTCACTGAACATGAATGTTTAATGGTGAATTCTTTCATGGTATTTAGCATATTATTTTATGTACTACAGTTTGATATACACATAATTTTTCAGGAATATATCATTATTTTTTTAAGTGTAGGATTATTTAATGAGTATGCTTCCAAGTGGACTAAGGTTCATTTCTCCTTAAAATATAACTTCTACTTTTATGAGTACAAGTAATAAAATGTGGACATCAGAACTTCTGCTCAGGTATTGCCTGATATATTAGTTTTCTAGAGCTGCCATAACCAATTACCACAAACTCAGCGGTTTATAACAACAAAATTTTTTGTCTCCCCACTACACTCAGAGAAAACTAATATGCAAAGTAATGTCTCTCAGCACTAAAGATCCTAATATTATCTGAATTATCCTTCCTTTAAGAGTGATTTGTATGTTGCATGGTTTTGACATTATAGACAGTATATTATGTGAAACACTGGGAAATCATATGTGACATATACTATATTATAATATAGTATATTCAAGGAATATTTATTGAGTTTCCATTATGTGAAGAACAATGTGGTGAGAACTCTCTTAACCAGATTACCCAGTTAACCAGAACACCGCATTCTTCCACTATTTTTGACAAGGAAAAGCTCATGATCTTTCCTTGATGTTAAGCTTCTTTTCAAGGACCTTATTGCTATTATTGTACCACTAATTGTGGACAAATCTCCCCAGATGGATTAAGTCTCTCTCTGCAACTCTCCTTCAAGTTGAGGGGTCAATCCCTGCCTCCTTTATGCAATTCTTTTCATGCTTCCAGGAAGGAAGTGTGCCAAGCATAGTGCTAAACGTTTTATAAAAGGCAGCTCATTCAGGTCTCATAGTCCTGGGAGTTATGTTTCATGACATCCCCATATTACAGATATCAATATTGATACTCTGATGGGGTCCAAGATCAAACAGCCGTTAAGTGACAGAACCAGGATGCAAATCTGAACATTACTGTCTCTAATGCTTGTACCTTTGCTGTAGATCTTTGGAGGATGTCACAGTGTGCCTGGCTGCACGCTGTCACTTGCTTGGCTCTCTCATACTCCCAGACCTGTCCAGGAATGCTTTTTGTGCTGCTTCAGCTCTGCTGGTGTTGCCATGTTTCTACAACTCTAATAAGTGACTTCTCATTCCTAGGAGGATGCATTGCCCAAGTGGCTGGGTTAAGAACTTGGAAACTGGGGACTTCCCTGGTAGTGCAGTGGTTAAGAATCTGCCTGCCAATGCAGGGGACACGAGTTCGATCCCTGGTCTGGGAAGATCCCACAAGCCATGAGGCAACTAAGCCTGTGCGCCACAACTACCAAGCCTGCACTCTACAGCCCACAAGCCACAACTACTGAGCCTGCACTATAGAGCCCACGAGCCACAACTACTGAGCCCGCGCACCACAACTACTGAAGCCCGCGCACCCTAGAGCCCATGCTCTGCAACAAGAGAAGCCACCGCAATGAGAAGCCCGTGCAATGCAACGAAGAGTAGCCCCCGCTCGCTGCAATTAGAGAAAGCCCGTGCACAGCAACGAAGACCCAACGCAGCCAAAATTAGATAAATAAATAAAGTGGACAATAAGGTTTCTTATTTTTTTTAAAAAAGAACTTGGAAACTTACATTGATCAGGAGAGGGAAGAATAGATCATCTCTTAAAAGACCCTTATCAATGGGCCCCCTGAGAAAATCAAAGCAAGAGAAATCAGGGCACCACAGCAGTTCAGGTGTGAGAAAACAAGCCCTAGAATCCAAGCACAGGCACAGAAGTTGGTTATAGACTTACTTGACCAAGACCAAAAATTTGAATGAGATAATCAGAGCTGAGATGAAGTGGCAGGCAAGGGGCCTGTCCTGGCCCAGGGGGTGTCTAATGATACTCATCCGGTAGGAAAGGACTACTGAAAATACCTCATGCTTAAATTTGCAACTATCATGTCCCCAAAGCATTACATCTTCTCTTGCTTGTTTGGGTAAGAGCAATGGAATGGTTGTCATCTCCACCTTATGTCACTACCTCTCTTCTTACATCTGTGTCCTGTCAGCCCAATTAGACAGCAAGCTTACTGAGGAAAGAGTCTTCCTCTCTTGCCATCCTTGTGTTACCAACAGTAACCTCATCCAATCTCCAGTTCTTGACATTCAGAGAGGAACATGTCTGATAAACATAAATAAATGGGAAATCGAGTCATTGACAAGCTGGCTGAGTTTTAATTCTTCCAAGTTAAAAATTTTGCTTCTAAAAGGAAAGGCATGCTTTTGCTCACGCCGAATATCCCATCACTCAATGAAAGATCCCGTAGCCTTTAAAATTTATGTGGTGGCTCAGCTGCCACAAAATGCTAGGTGACTTGTTCAGGACCAATTCCAGTGTTAGGAGAAATATGCAGAATCATTATTTAGTGCTATTTATTTGAGATTCCTGCCTTTTTGTCAGAATCTACTTCTTTTTTTCTTTTTAGTTCCGGTTACTGAAAATCAAACCTCATGACGGAAGTCGGACCTCTCTGCTTCCAAAATCATACATACACACACAGGCTGAAAACAAATTCACTTCAATGCTTTGTTTTCTAATCGTACTTTCTATTTCCAGTCAGAAAAAATGATCAATTCCCATTTCATGGTGCCTATTACTGGTGAAAAAGTTAGGTCATAAAAGTGCACCCAGGCAGAGGAATTTCCACACTGGCATAAACAATCAACTTCCTTGGGTCCTAAACTGCTCCGAAGTTAAACAAGAATCAAGAAATTCAGTTTGAATCACCAGCCTAGCTCAGTACTGTGTAAAAGTTATGACCTTTACCAGAAAACCAGGTATAGTAGGTCCTGCCTCTCTCTAATCACCGGTCAGTCCTGAAGTTACAGAAAGGGCCAGCTTGTACGGACCTGTTTCCTTGTGTCACCTTCAGCCACGCTTCAGTCTCATTTACCACTCACCCTAATATGTTTCAATTATTTATTTCCTTGCTAGTTCTCATACCAAGCCTGTGGGAGACGTTCGTTTTGCTATCTTATCTATAGATCACCTTCAAGGCAGGATTGTAAATCAGTTTTGATTGCTAAGTGTAGCACTCCAATTTTTTTTTAACATCTTTATTGGAGTATAATTGCTTTACAATGGTGTGTTAGTTTCTGCTTTATAACAAAGTGAATCAGCTATACATATACATATATCCCCATATCTCCTCCCTCTTGTGTCTCCCTCCCACCCTCCCTATCTCACCCTCCCTATCCCACCCCTCTAGTTGGTGTAGCATTCCAGTTTAAGGAGAATCGATCCTTTCCCCACTGAGGTTTGAGGTTTGCTAACGTATTACCACAGGTTTATTCATTCTGTTCCTTCAACTAACAAGCACTTAGAAATGCTGACTATGTGACAAAAGCTGTGTTAATTTCTAGAAAATTACACTTGCATAATGTTTTACAATTTCCAGAATGTAAAATCACGATTTCCTTTTATTTGTCTGCAGTTCTAGAAGTTAAGTAGTGTTATCTCCACTTTACAGATCATTAAAAAACTGAGGTTCAGATTCTAGGGCCTTTACAAGGGCAGGACAATCATCCGAGTTAAAAGTAGGGAGAGTACAGAAGACTATCAGATGCCTCTCCTGGGCACTGTGCTGGAGATTTCATAATAGAAAATGACCCAGTCCCTGGCTTTGAGAAGCTAAATGTTTAATATACATGTGACCATAGAATTTGCATATAATTTAGTATCCAAACAGGACATGTTTGAGAGGAAAAAGAGGCACTGTGATAATAATGACAGGACAACAGGTGCAAACTGGGAGCGGTGGTATTCCCTTTCTCGCAGCCTGTCTGTCCAAGGAGAAAACAGTGCATCTCTGGAGACATATTTGCCCTTACAGAAGCTGGCATAGCTGAGGAGTGTGAAGGAGGGACAGACAGGAGTGAGGTGGGCAGGGAACAGTATCTAGGCTGACTTCATGTTCCAACCAGGTAGTCAGAGATGAACCCAACTTGGGAGGCAGGGCTGCCGATGGGGCAGGCAGCTGGACCGTGGCTATCTCATTGCTGCTTTATTTTAAGCTGCAAGAGAAAAGAGGGAAAGTGAGCAGAGAGTCTCTATTCTCTGGACAAAATTAGTCCATCTTGTTTCACATTCCCTTCCGGTAAAGCCAAGCCACATAGTGGGTGAAAATTCGCAAGATCTTTTACAGAAAAAAAAAAAAAAATTGTCTGGGTTTTTTTTTTTTTAATACTCCCACTCCCAGGAATTTATTCTCTAACTAAATAGTTCGATGTTATTAAAAGAATTGTTCCCACTGGGTGGATGTTAATCATTAAAAGCCCCAAAAGGCTGGAAAGATACCTTCCTTTGGTTACTGACACATAGCTAAGTGGAAGGGGTTGTGTTATTTGAGACTGTGTGCCTAGGATTGAGACTGAATTTGTTGGTTCTCAGGTAGGAATCATGTCTCAGAGCTGGAAGGAACCCGAGGAGATTATCCATTCAGCCTCCTGCTTCCGGACAGTTAACTCCGAACACCTCCAAGGGAATTATGGCTGTCAGGGTAAAGTACGTCCTATTCAGAACGTTATAAAGGGCTTTCGTGCACTGACCCTTCTGCCAGTCCGACATTTCCCACCACTTCCTCATCTGGACTCAGTGCCTCTGCTGTGATGATGAGGGTGGTGATGATATCTGACATCTCTGGAGCTCTAACAATGCACTGAGCAGTTTTCTTAGCACTTTACCTGTGTTATCTCAGTTGTTCTTTGCAGCCCTTTGAAGCAGTTTCTATCAGCAGTATTTTTATAGATGAGGAATCTGAGGTACAGAGAAGTTAAGTAACTGTCCCAAGGCCACAAGTCTCCAAAGGTGACTCTACCACGTGCAGTTCGCTTCAGGATCTTTCCTCTGTGTAGACTGTTGACATCTCAGGTCTTCCGTCTGGCACCCTCTTCGCCCTTGAAGATACAGTTTAAGTGCCATGTCTTCTTAAAAGCTGCCTGTGTCTGCAGAGGCTGAGTTCCATGTGCCTGGGCTGGGCTGCACACAGCCTGTGCAGACATCTACTGCAGCAGCATCCAACACTCTGTCTCCCCTGTTGGCTTCCGTGACGGTCTCCCCCTCTACACGGAGAACAAATTGAGGCTAGAAACTCGGTCTTTTACCTCTGCTCTCGAGCACATGGTCCACTGTCTGTCACTTAGTAGACTTTCAAATACATTTAACACAGTAAAATATACAGAGTCGGGAAGCGGCTGACTTCCCTTTGCAGTGCCTGGGTGGGCATGTGGCTGACCCACATGGAGCACCAACAATCTAAAGAAACATAGTCACAGAGGGGCTGGGAGTCCAGTTTGCAATTTTAATTTAGAACTGGTGTTCGGCAGCAGCTACTTTAGACCATGGACTAGCCGAGACTGAACTGATGGAAAAAATGAGATACGTTTTTAGAAAAATACTCTAAAAAGTACTGTGAAGCCTGTTGGTAGGTGTGTCAGTTGGCATAACCTACCTGAAAAGCAATTGGATAAAATGTATCAAGGGCCTTAAAAATGTAAATAGGTTTTGATCCACTTCTAGCAATTTTTTCAAGGAAAGATCAGAAATATATATAGAAATATGTACGCATAGGTATTATTGCAACATTGCCTTAAAAAGTGGAAAGTTGGGATGGAACCTAGATGCCCAGGGTTAGGGGCATGGTTAAGAGCACCGTGTTACCATCAAAGGTGGGCCACAAGGAGCTGCTCATATCGTGTACAAAGAATTTGTAATGACAAGGTAAAGGCTTATGATATGTTAAACAAGCAAACAAGAAATCTTAGAATACAAAACTCTGTAAACAGCATGATTTCAACAATGTAAGAAGTATATGAAAGCTAGAAGGAAATATACTAAAACATTAGCAATGATTTATCTCCAATTGGTGAAATTGGGTAATTTTTTTTTTCTTTATAGGTTCCTTTACTTCCCAAGTTTTACACTTTGAGCATGTATTACTTTAATATTTAGGGGGGAAAATTAGGTTTTTTTTAAAACACTGTGTGAGATATAACATGTTTTATAAATAAAGTTGGGAGATAATATATAATTTCTCAATTAAATGACAAATATGCCTTTATCTCTAAAATTTAAAAAAATGTTTGGAACTAGACAAATATCATTAAAATGGAGTTGTAATAAGTAGAAGCTGAATGGTTTCATGGGGAGAAAAAGTACTTTGGATGTCAGAAGGTCTGGTTAATAGTATTTGTGTCAGAAATTGTATAACCCAGGAGAGTCATTTAACCTCTTAAGTTTCTTCATTTGTAAAAATGAATTGTTTGAATCAGATGATTTCCACGTTCCCTCCTGGCTCTAAAAAGCCTATGACCTTTATCCATTGATTGATCCACTGTTTATCTCATATGTACAAAAATCCACATTTATGGGTGATTTGACTGCACTAGATGAGGTGCTGAGTGCAAATCCACGGAAACCTCCCCTTGTCAGCAGAAAGTTGGTGACTAATTCCTGAGATTAGAGTCAGTGTGGTCGTAAGGACCAGGGAGTAAAAAGGAGGAAAACACGATACAGAAAGAATGGTGGGAAAGGCATGGAGGTGCTGGGAGAGGCCAGATGGGTTGAGGAGGAAGATTCCTGTTTTGACAGAGTCAGCGAGGGCTGCATGGTAGGCAGTCTGCCGTCTGGGTTGATTGATCAATGGTTGAGAGGCTGCCTGACAACTCACCAAAGGAAGAACAGGGGCTGGAGAAGGGGATGACCTTTCACCCTCAGTTTCCCAGCACAAATTCCCCGGGAGACCCAGTGTCTTATCACCCTGTGGAGTTAGAAGTGAATGACTGAAAACAAAGTTCCACCCAGGAGATGGACAGAGGGTAGGTTTTTGACTTGTGGTTAAAAACTAGTGAAAGACATGCTTTTAACCAGAAAGAAAGCAAGCATTGGCCCAAAATGTAAAAGAGGGGTAAAGAGAAAGGAGGACTACTGTGGAATTCAAAAGGCCTGTGTCCTAATCCTGGCTTTGCTGTGGTCTTGCTGGGTGGCCAGTGAGCCATTCACCCTTTCCTGCCTCACTTTCTCTCAGAAAATGGAGCCGGCAAGCCCTGTTCCCAGCATCATGGAGGATGTTAGGAGAATCACAGATGCCAAGAGTGATGGTGCTGTGTAAATACAGTGTCCAAAGTCCTGTTTTTCTTTCTCCTTGGACCAAGTGAATCTGTCAGGGAGTACAGGGGAAGAGACAGAGACAAAGAGACAGAGAGGAGAGGATCAGTCTCCTCTCAGCCTAAGGGAGCATCCCTCTAATTGCTGCTTAAAAAACAGCAGATGTTATATAATGGAAATCCTACAACCTAAATTGTGCCCCAAATTATCTAAGTTCTTCTCAGTCAAAGAGCATTGAAATTCTAGGAGAAACACCGAATACTTGGAATAGTCACATGACTTCTACGTGTGGCAAATAGTAATGCTATTTATTTCCTTCTAATGCTATTTTTATCTGCAACTGCTATTAGTCACTGTTGCATTTTGTTTTGCCTATAAAGCCTTCTAGTTTAGTGCTTTAAACGTTGTTGTACCGCAGTCATATTTGATTAACATGGCCTCAAGGGTAGAGGCTGTGTCGTCTGCTCCCCTTGTGTTTTTAGAAGGGCAAAACAGATATTCAAGTTCATGTTTCACCTGAAACCCAGTGCTTCCCTTCCCATGACCGTTACTCCCAGCATCTGCATTTAGCTGTGCCCCTTCCAGTGCAGCAAGCCCGTCTGTCACTCCGCATGACCCAGGAGTCGGCCAGGTGAAGGTGTTGGTGTATCATTTTAGGATTAATAATGGCAGCTCATTTCTATTTATGTATTTGATTGATACATAAAGCTTCTAATCCAGAGGCTCTGAAATCACATTGATGCTGTGCCAAGTACCTCCCATGAAGGAAGACCTCCGTCAGTCACCCAGCAGAGGAGATGAGTCCCCCAGTGTTTCTGATTTTAAGGAGCCCTCTAATCCAATCACTTTCAGAGAGCCTTACTTCCTCTGAGCCCTGCATGGATTAATTCTACAAGAGCACCTTTTCCATTAAAGAAACTGATTGCAAACTTCCCTTCTAATTGTGAAAATGCTCACCTGCTCCAAGTAAACAGTTCTGGAAAGGTACCTTCATTTTGCTTCAGTTAGTGGGCTGAGGAGAGTGGAGTTTCAACAGAAATTTAAGAAGTTAAAATTCAACACCCATCCTCACTCACCAAGCAATTTGTGCCTAAGGTGAGTGCAGAAACTACAAAATGACCTTGATCCCATCAGGCACTTTTCAAGGACCTCAATTATTTGGTTTTGACAACAACAAGAACAAAAATCCCTAAGGAAGGGAGCAGTGGGAATGATAAGTGTAAGCAGCCATTGAGATGATCATTAAAAAGGAACAATGATCAAAAATCGAAAACAACCTAAATAGCCAACAATTGGAGAACTATTAGTTTTAGTATATTTAATGCTGCAATGCTATGAAATGATTAAAATCATGTTTTCTGAAGAACGAATAATGAGACGGAAAAATATTTACCACCTATGTGAGATGGAAAAAGCAGTATGCAAAATTGTATGTACAATTTTTTGAGAATCCCTAGTCCTAGAGAAAAGACTATGCCCTGCAGCAGTTCAAAAGGACAAAATGGATCTAAATTTACTAATATGGAAAGATTCCTAAAATCTGACATCACATCATGAAAGCACATTTCAAAACAATGTAGAGCACAATCCTACTTGGGAGGGATTTTGAATTAGGAAGGTTAAAGGGGACTTTAATCTCATCCGTATCATTTGAATATCTGTAACGAGAGTACATTTATTTATTATGAAATTTAAAATCATATTTTTGAAATTTAAAGTGGGGGAAGAAAATGAGAAAAAGTACTGGAAGAAAATATTCCTTAAATATTAATAGTTGGCTATCTCCAAACGGTGTGATTGTAGCTAATTGATGAAACTGAAGCCCTTGCAGGATAAATCACTCAACAACTGATCCAAGATTCAATCTTGGTTCTCTGTGACTCCAAAGTTCATGTTCTTTTCATTCCACATCACCTTTCCAGTTATGTGTCCTTAGGTGCTACTGAGTCAGGTTACTCTTAGGGGAAAAGAAGGGATGAGCAGGCACTGGGAAGTGGGGGGCTACCTTTATTCTTGAACTTTAAGACTCCAAGTTCAGCAGTGAGAATCAGGCACCAGGCCAGTAAACCAGAGGCAGCAAAAGAGATGGAAATGGCGCCACCAGCTGATCACCAAACCCCACAAAAACCAAACAAACTACAGATTGCTTGCAGCTGTGGTTCACAGCACAGTCTACTTAGGAGCTAACAGACAAGTTCCAGGATCCATCCCCAGAAATTGTGACCTAGCAGGTCCCGAGTGTGGCCCAGGAATTCTGCATCTTCCCAAGTATCGAACGTGGTTCTTAGACCATTTCTTGAGAAACCCTACTCTAGAGATGTTATAGATCCAGAAAACAAATGCATGAAGTGCCACTCTGTCCATTCCCAACTTAGACCATCCTCTGAATCCTTTTTTCTTTCAGAACAGTCCCTTATGCCCATTTAAAGCTGATTCCACTGAGTTAAAATATTGGGTAGGGCACCAGGGTGAAGGGAGGGGGTAGGTGTGGCTGGGCTGAGGAGAATGGGGAGGGGGCAGTGGTTGCTTAGTGAAGAGGAGGGGCAGCAGGCACATGAATGCAATGAAGTTTACAAATCTATAAAATGCTCTAATCTCTAGATATGACCCTGCCGAATGCTATGAAGTTTACAAATCAATAAAATGCTCTAATCTCTAGATATGACCCTGCCAAACAGACAACATAATAGAGTATGACCTGTTAAATAACTCATTGTCAGAGGATTATAATGAAAGTAATTATAGCATCTAAGAAGTGAGCATCCGAGCCCCGATCATCAGCTTAGCCAAGAGAAAATGCCATTAGTCCACCAGGGTCAAGAAGGGCCACGATAATAAGGTTTCTTCCTCAAAGATTTGTCCTGATTGCTGCCGCTCCTGGAAAGCAAAACAAAAGTCCTATGTTGCCACCTAGAGTCCAAAGCCTAGAAGTATGGGCTGAGGAAATTTGAATTGATCTGGTTCTTCGGAGAAATCTCTCTGTCCATGTTTAATTACCACCAGCTTCAGACTTAGGAATGCCCATCAGTACTTTTTTTAACAGGACTTGAATATGTGTTTGAACTCAAGCCTCCAAATGACAAAAAAATTTCAGAATGGATTTCTAGAACCTTAATTAAATGTTAGAGAGAGCATGCTTGTGAGTGTGCGAGGGTGGGGGAACAGGCTTAACTGCCACAGTCTAACTAGACGGCCTGGGGAAAATCACTTTACCCCTCGGGGCCAAGTTCCTCTTAGGTAAAATAAGAGGACTGAACACACTTCACAATACTGCAAGCCTTTTAAGGCCTGAATTTCCATATTTCTTTAAAACTCTAGACTCGGGCTTCCCTGGTGGCGCAGTGGTTGAGAATCTGCCTGCTAATGCAGGGGACACGGGTTCAAGCCCTAGTCTGGGAAGATCCCACATACCGCGGAGCAACTGGGCCCGTGAGCCACAACTACTGAGCCTGCGCGTCTGGAGCCTGTGCTCCACAAAAAGAGAGGCCCCAATAGTGAGAGGCCCGCACACCGCGATGAAGAGTGGCCCCCGCTTGCCACAACTAGAGAAAGCCCTCGCACAGAAACAAAAACCCAACACAGCCCAAACTAAAAAAAAAAAAAAAAAAAAAAAGTCTAGACTGTATTTAAACCCAGACTTCAGTCAAACCAAAAATTACATCCTGCCACCCCCATCTCCTTTAGTAGCACTTCCGAATGCTTCAGAGACAAAGACTCCAGCAATCTGTCTGGGGACAGGCAGAGTTTTACTCATGTTGATCTCCTGGATTTAGCCAGCATTCTGCTCTAGAGATCAAAGAGAGCTTGGAGGTGTCTCTTAGTGTGCTGCATTGGAAGGGTCCATTGTTCTACCTGCCAGACTCATTCTCTCAGGATGAGTCCACACTTCTACCCATCCTAGACTTCATCCAGCCAGCCATCCCTGAGCTGGGTTGTTGTGTTGTGGATAAAGAGCCGTGGGGCTGGAACGGTCTTGGTGCTCCGGCCGGGTGTCAGGCCTGAGCCTCGGAGGTGGCAGAGCTGAGTTCAGGACACTGGACCACCAGAGACCTC
Organism: Pseudorca crassidens; assembly: GCF_039906515.1. Lineage (NCBI taxonomy): Eukaryota > Metazoa > Chordata > Mammalia > Artiodactyla > Delphinidae > Pseudorca > Pseudorca crassidens. The sequence goes on along the minus strand of NC_090296.1, from coordinate 62,606,214 downwards.
CTGGCTCCACATAATATCAGTCGGCGAGAGCTCTCCCAGAGATCTCCATCTCAACGCTAAGACCAAGCTCCACTCAACAACCAGCAAGTTTCAGTGCTGGACACTCCATGCTAAACAACTAGCAAGAAAGGACCTCAACCCCACCCATTAGCAGAGAGGCTGCCTAAAATCATACTAAGCTCACAGACACCCCAAAACACACCACTGGACACGGTCCTGCCCACCAGAAAGACAAGATACAACCTCATCCACCAGAACACAGGCACCAGTCCCCTCCACCAGGAAGCATACAAAACCAACTGAACCAACTTTACCCAATAGGGGCAGACACCAAAAACAACGGAAACTATGAACCTGCAACCTGTGAAAAGGAGACCTCAAACACAGTAAAGTTAAGCAAAATGAGGAGACAGAGAAATAGCAGCAGATGAAGGAGCAAGGTAAAAACCCACCAGACCAAACAAATGAAGAGGAAACAGTCAGTCTACCTGAAAAAGAATTCAGAGTAATGATAGTAAAGATGATCCAAAATCTTGGAAAAAGAATGGAGAAAATACAAGAAACGTTTAACAAGGACCTAGAAGAACTAAAGAGCAAACAAACAATGATGAACAACACAATAAATGAAATTAAAAATTCTCTAGAAGGAATCAATAGCAGAATAATGAAGGCAGAAGAACGGATAAGTGACCTGGAAGATAAAATACTGGAAATAATTACCACAGAGCAGAATAAAGAAAAAAGAATGAAAAGAATTGAGGACAGTCTCAGAGACCTCTGGGACAACATTAAATGCATGAACATTTGAATTATAGGGGTCCCACAAGAAGAAGAGAAAAAGAAAGGGACTGAGAAAATATTAGAAGAGATTATAGTTGAAAACTTCTCTAATATGGGAAAGGAAATAGTTAATCAAGTCCAGGAAACACAGAGAGTCCCATACAGGATAAATCCAAGGAGAAACATGCCAAGACACATATTAATCAAACTATCAAAAATTAAATACAAAGGAAAAACATTAAAAGCAGCAAGGGAAAAGCAACAAATAACATACAAGGGAATCTCCATAAGGTTAACAGCTGATCTTTCACCAGAAACTCTGCAAGCCAGAAGGGAGTGGCAGGACGTGTTTAAAGTGATGAAAGGGAAAAACCTACAACCAAGATTACTCTACCCAGCAAGGATCTCATTCAGATTTGATGGAGAAATTAAAACCTTTACAGACAAGCAGAAGCTAAGAAAATTCAGCACCACCAAACCAGTTTTACAACAAATGCTAAAGTAACTTCTCTATGCAGAAAACACAAGAGAAGGAAAAGACCTACAATAGCAAACCCAAAACAATTAAGAAAATGGTAATAGGAACATACATATCGATAATTACTTTAAATGTAAATGGATTAAATGCTCCAACCAAAAGACACAGAGTGGCTGAATGGATACAAAAACAAGACCCATACATATGCTGTCTACAAGAGACCCACTTAAGACCTAGGGACACATACTGACTGAAAGTGAGGGGATGGAAAAAGATATTCCATGCAAATGGAAATCAAAAGAAAGCTGGAGTAGCAATTCTCATATCAGACAAAATAGACTTTAAAATAAAGACTATTACAAGAGAGAAAGAAGGACACTATGTAATGATCAAGGTATCAATCCAAGAAGAATATATAACAATTGTAAATATTTATACACCCAACATAGGAACACCTCAAAATGTAAGGCAAATGCTAACAGCCATAAAAGGGGAAATCGACAGTAACACAATCATAGTAGGGGACTTTAACACCCCACTTTCACCAATGGACAGATCATCCAAAATGAAAATAAATAAGGAAACACAAGCTTTAAATGATACATTAACAAGATGGACTTAATTGATATATATAAGATATTCCATCCAAAAACAACAGAATACACTTTCTTCTCAAGTGCTCATGGAACATTCTCCAGGATAGATCATATCTTGGGTCATAAATTAAGCCTTGGTAAATTTTGGAAAATTGAAATTGTATCAAGTATCTTTTCTGACCACAATGCTATGAGACTAGATACCAATTACAGGAAAAAATCTGTAAAAAACACAAACATATTTAGGCCAAACAATACACTACTTTATAACCAAGAGATCACTGAAGAAATCAAATAGGAAATCAAAAAACACCTAGAAACAAATGACAATGAAAACACGACAACCCAAAACCTATGGGATGCAGCAAAAGCAGTTCTAAGAGGGAAGTTTATAGCAATACAATCCTACCTCAAGAAACAAGAAACATCTCAGATAAACAACCTAACATTACACCTAAAGCAATTAAAGAAAGAAGAACAAAAACCCCAAAGTTAGCAGAAGGAAAGAAATCATAAATATCAGATCAGAAATAAATTTAAAAGAAATGAAGGAAACGATAGCAAAGATAAGTAAAACTACAAGCTGGTTCTTTGAGAAGATAATCAAAACTGATAAACCATTAGCCAGACTCATCAAGAAAAAAACGGAGAAGAGTCAAATCAGTAGAATTAGGAACGAAAAAGGAGAAATAACAACTGACACTGCAGAAATGCAAAGGATCATGAGAGATTACTACAAGCAACTATATGCCAATAAAATGGACAACCTGGAAGAAATGGACACATTCTTAGAAAAGCACAACCTTCCGAGACTGAAGCAGGAAGAAATAGAAAATATAAACAGACCAATCACAAGCACTGAAATTGAGACTGTGATTTAAAAATCTTCCAACAAACGAAAGCCCAGGACCAGATGGATTCACAGGCGAATTCTATCAAACATTTAGAGAAGAGCTAACACCTATCCTTCTCAAACTCTTCCAAAATATAGCAGAGGGAGGGACACTCCCTCATTCTACAAGGCCACCATCACTCTGATACCAAAACCAGACAAAGACGTCACAAAAAAAGAAAACTACAGGCCAATATCACTGATGAACATAGATGTGAAAATCCTCAACAAAATACTAGCAAACAGAATCCAACAGCACATTAAAAGGATCATACACCATGATCAAGTGGGGTTTATCCAGGAATGCAAGGATTCATCAATGTCTGCAAATCAATCAATGTGATACACCATATTAACAAATTGAAGAATCAAAACCATATGATCATCTCAATAGATGCAGAAAAAGCTTTCAACAACGATTTATGATAAATTTAACAACGATTTATGATAAAAACCCTCCAGAGGTCTTCCCTGGTGGCGCAGTAGTTGAGAGTCCGCCTGCCGATGCAGCGAACACGGGTTCATTCCCCGGTCCGGGAAGATCCCACATGCCGTGAAGCAGCTGGGCCCGTGAGCCATGGCTGTTGAGCCTGCACGTCTGGAGCCTGTGCTCCGCAACGGGAGAGGCCACAACAGTGAGAGGCCCACATACTGCGGAAAAAAAAAAAAAACCTCCAGAAAGTAGGCATAGAGGGAACTTACCTCAACATAATAAAGGCTATAGATTGACAAACCCACAGCCAACATCGTTCTCAATGGTGAAAAACAAACCACTTCCACCAAGATCAGGAACAAGACAAGGTTGCCCACTCTCACCACTATTATTCAACATAGTTTTGGAAGTTTTAGCTACAGCAATCAGAGAAGAAAAAGAAATAAAAGGAATCCAAATCGGAAAAGAAGAAGTAAAACTGTCACTGTTTGCAGATGACATGACACTATACATAGAGAATCCCAAAGATGCTGCCAGAAAACTACTAGAGCTAATCAATGAATTTGGTAAAGTAGCAGGGTACAAAATTAATGCACAGAAATCTCTTGCATTGCTATACAATCATGATGAAAAATCTGAAAAGAAAAAGAATAAAATATATAGGAAGAAACCTACCTAAGGAGACAAAAGACCTGCATGCAGAAAACTATGATACTGTTGAAAGAAATTAAAGATGATACAAACAGGTGGAGAGATATAGCATGTTCTTGGATTGGAGGAATCAACATTGTGAAAATGACTATACTACCCAAAGCAATCTACAGATTCAATGCAACCCCTATCAAACTACCAGTGAGGGCTTCCCTGGTGGCACAGTGGTTGAGAATCTGCCTGCCAATGCAGGGGACATGGGTTCGAGCCCTGGTCTGGGAAGATCCCACATGCCGCGGAGCAACTAGGCCCATGAACCACAACTACTGAGCCTGTGCGTCTGGAGCCTGTGCTCCACAACAAGGGAGGCTGCGACAGTGAGAGGCCCATGCACCGCAATGAAGAGTGGCCCCCGCTCGCTGCAACTAGAGAAAACCCTTGCACAGAAACGAAGAGCCAACACAGCCAAAAATAAATAACTAAATAAATTTAAAAAAAAAATACCAGTGGCATTTTTCACAGAACTAGAACAAAAAATTTCACAATTTGTATGGAAACACAAAAGACCCCGAAGAGCCAAAGCAATTTTGAGAATGAAAAAAGGAACTGGAGGAATCAGGCTCCCTGACTTCAGACTATACTGCAAAGCTACAGTGATCAAGACAGTATGGTACTGGCACAAAAACAGAAATATAGATCAATGGAACAGGATAGAAAGCCCAGAGATAAACCCATGCACAACTGGCCACCTTATCTTTGATAGAAGAGGCAAGAATATACAATGGAGAAAAGAAAGCCTCTTCAATAAGTGGTGCTGGGAAAACTGGACAGCTACATGTAAAAGAATGAAATTAGAACACTCCCTAACACCATAAACAAAAATAAACTCAAAATGGATTAAAGATCTAAATGTAAGGCAATACACTATGAAACTCTTAGAGGAAAACATAGGCAGAACACTCTATGACATAAATCACAGCAAGGTCCTTTTTGACCTATAGAAATGGAAATAAAAACAAAAATGAACAAATGGGACCTAATGAAACTTAAAAGCTTTTGCACAGCAAAGGGAACCATAAACAAGACAAAAAGACAACCCTCGGAATGGGAGAAAATATTTGCAAATGAAGCAACTGACCAAGGATTAATCTCCAAAATATACAAGCAGGTCATGGAGCTCAATATCAAAAAACAAACAACTCAATCCAAAAATGGGCAGAAGACCTAAATAGACATTTCCCCAAAGAAGATATACAGATTGCTAAAATACACATGAAAGGATGCTCAACATCACTAATCATTAGAGAAATGCAAATCAAAACTACAATGAGATATCACCTCACACTGGTCAGAATGGCCATCATCAAAAGGTCTACAAACAATAAATGCTGGAGAGCGTGTGGAGAAAAGGGTACCCTCTTGCACTGTTGGTGGGAATGTAAATTGATACAGCTGCTATGGAGAACAGTATGGAGGTTCCTTAAAAAACGAAAACTAGAACTACCATATGACCCAGCAATCCCACTACTGGGCATATACCCTGAGAAAACCATAATTCAAAGAGTCATGTGCCCCAGTGTTCACTGCAGCACTATTTACAATAGCTAGGACATGGAAGCAACATAAGTGTCCATTGACAGATGAATGGATAAAGAAGATGTGGCACATATATACAATGGAATATTACTCAGCCATAAAAAGAAACGAAATTGAGTTATTTGTAGTGAGGTGGATGAACCTAGAGCCTGTCATACAGAGTGAAGTAAGTCAGAAAGAGAAAAACAAATACTGTATGCTAACACATATATATGGAATCTAAAAAAGGAAAATGGTTCTGAAGAACCTAGCGGCAGGACAGGAATAAAGACACACACATAGAGAACGGACTTGAGGACATGGGGAGAGGGAAGGATAAGCTGGCAAGAAGCGAGAGAGTGGCATTGACATATACACACTACCAAATGTAAAATAGATAGCTAGTGGGAAGCAGCCTCATTGCACAGGGAGATCAGCTCAGTGCTTTGTGACCACCTAGAGGGGTGGGATAGGGAAGGTGGGAGGGAGATGCAAGAGGGAGGGGATATGGGGATATATGTATACGTATAGCTGATTCATTTTGTTATACAGCAGAAACTAACACAGCAATGTAAAGCAATTATACTCCAATAAAGATGTTAAAAAAAAATTGGCCATCATATGCAAAAAACGTCGTACCCTCCATTTTTTTTTTTTTTTTTTTTTTTTTTTGCGGTACGCGGGCCTCTCACTGTTGTGGCCTCTCCCGTTGCGGAGCACAGGCTCCAGACGCGCAGGCTCAGCGGCTATGGTTCACGGGCCCAGCCGCTCCGCGGCATGTGGGATCTTCCCAGACCGGGGCACGAACCCGTGTCCCCTGCATCGGCAGGCGGACTCTCAACCACTGTGCCACCAGAGAAGCCCAGTACCCTCCATTTTTGAATGTGACCTTCTTCATCAAGGAAACTATACCTCTACTGTCCTCTACAGCTCTGCCTGAAATTTCCATGAATTTAATGCAAAAATCCCACCAAATGGGGGCAGGGCCTGCTTGAGATTTAGAACCTGGCAGATCCCTAGAGTCCCAAGCACTTTTTTTTCTCTTTTTTGCAACATATTATTCATTCTTTCCATTCTTGTTTCATACATCTTCTGACACAATTCAGTTCCATTCAACCGTTTATTCCAGAATTCTTTTCCAACTCTTCCTATTTATGGCTTTTGGCTGTTGGAAGTGAAACCCACATTATTTATTTGGAAGAAGGGGCCAATTTTTCGAAAGGATTCTCCGCTCCGTTAAGTGCGTCTCCTCTGAGTAGGTTGTACAGTGGCACCAGGGAGGATTATCTGTTCTAGTTTCTGGAGTCAGTGCTTCTAAAAATAATCTCAGGCTCTTTTCTTGTGTCACTTCCAAGAAACCTGTGCACCAAGACCTCCACTGAGCTGACAACATGAGAATCCTGCTACCAAACTGCCAAGGAAACACAGGGCTACTGAGTGGACAGTCTGCAGCCAAGTCAGCAGAGGACCCCCATTTTCAGTCTTGTTTGGAATTATAATTCAGTTCTGAATCTTTCCAGAACTACCGCCAATCTTTGATCCTTGCAATCTGCTAGTTGGTGGGCTGTGCATAAAGGACAGCTTAGAGAAAAGTGGAAACAATGCCTCTTACCAGCTGTATCTTAACATCGGCAAAATCTCCATTAAAGGCAAGAACATTCCAGTTCAGTTGAGATTTTTACCCTGAGTGGGACTCCCGCTGTTGATAGAACAGGAAAGATATATTTCAAAATTTATGCCAGAAGTTGAAGTGTTGATAGTGACCTATTATAAACTCAAATACTCCATGAAGCCAGTTCTAGGAACCTAGAGGTTATTCAATGGCCTTTTCAGGGTTACTGCTGCAGAGGAGACCCAAGACCCCTCCTCACTTGATCTACAGCCTGTTCAAAGTCTAATCCACTCCAGAGTCCAGACCTCTGCAGGGTGTGAAGTGAGGCACAGTAGGGACTCCACAAAGCTTTTTAGGCACTACTGTATCAGGAAGTGGATGAAGCATTGGAGAGAGATTTGCAGAGAGGCAAATGTTCTTCACTGTTCATAGTCGTAAAGGAATTCCCAGTGGTTAATCTTACGGGATTATTAGTATTTGTTATAACTCTAAAGGGACTGCCCATAAATTTGGCTTTTCTAGTTACCCATAAAGCAGCTACTGGGACAACCTAGCAACATAGCAGTTTCCATTGTTTAGCCAAGGCGCAGCATTCTTAAATTCCCAGGGAGCAGAGAATAGTAAATAACCTAGTCTGTTCAAAAGAACCCGCTCTCTGTTGCTGGCCATGTGTTCTGCTTTTAAGCTCCTGGAGCCCAGCCCCGCCCCCACCAAAGACCTGCCCCCTTTGCCCTGGCATGGTCCATGGGGCATCCTTCATTCTACCCACATAGACCATGATGACTGGGGAGGACCGAGTGGAGGAGTAATCAAACCACAGAGGCTCCAGAAGAGGTTCCATACACTCAGAAATAAAGGGTCAAATGAGAACCCTCTGTTTACTATATCTTCTCATTGTACACGACCTAAAAACTTGTCCTCCCAGGTGTCAGGAAGTGTAGGTTTGTAGCAGAATTGAGAAAGGAGGTAGAGATACCTTACGATGGGCGTTAATGCTGCTCACTCAGTTTTCTAAGCCCCTCTTCTTCCGCATGCTCAGGAGGACTGCCCCTTCTGACTCCCTCGAAGTAAGAGACCCTGTGACTTGCTTTGGCCAGTGAAATGTGAGAGGAAGTGAAGACTAGTATCACTTCCATGTGGAAACATTTGAGTCATGTGAAAATCCCCATGCCCCCCATCCCCTGCATGGAAGCACATGTCAATGTCACAATGCCACAAGACCAAAGTCACCTGGCATGTTGAACCAACACACAGAGAGCAGCTGCCTAGGGAATTGACTGAACCTACAAAGGACTTTACGTGAGTGAGAATTGAACCTTTGTTGTTTCAGCCACTGATTTTTTTGGCGTTGTTTGTTAGTGCAGCATATCCAGGCTCTCCTGCTGGTACATGCCTCTGTGCTACTGTAAATTCAGTCTTTTCAGTCTGCGTGTCATTCTCCTTAACGAGGGAGACAGACGCAATCAGCAGTTCATATTTCTCTCTGATCCCCATAAACATGACAACAACAAGCTATATATTTGGCCTACCCCGCCTTACTCTTTCTTGCTCTAAAACTAATTTCCTTACTCTAAACATTAATTTCCCTTTTAGCTACCTTTAGTACTTTTTGCAAGACTTGCCTCACTTGGGACATCAACTTTTCTAGCCCTGTCATTGCACATCTGTGCCACTCTTCTAAGTTGTTTGTACTTAATATTATGTCTCCCCCCTTACCCCGCCCACACACATACTTTCCATCATTGGTGCATGTTGTTTTTCAGTCTGGACGTAGTTGGGTTTCTTTGTGAACTTCCCTTTATCCTTCCACACCAGGATCATGTAAAACTGCATTTTTGAGAGTTCTCAGCAGTCTTAAGTGGACTTCCCCTCTAGAGCTTCTTGTGATGGAACTGTGTCTCTTTTGCCTTGTGCTTTAAAATCAGGTTTCCACAAGTCTAAGATCATGGTTCCCCACCTGTGTGCTGGGGTGCCCTGGACACTGCAGCAAACTTACAGGCTTGCTGCAAAACATTTTCAACTTCTGAGGAAAACACAAGGATACCCAACATCTATCAGACATCGTATGAACTACTAGCTCAAGATTGTTTATAATTTCACCATTATATTGCATCACATTCCTTTGTGGACATCATTTTTTTGCAAAGTTGGATTTTCAGTGGATACTGTAATCAAAAGGCAAGTACCATGAAAAAAAAAAAAAATCAATATAGAACAGGAAAGGAAGGTGGCAGTGTCCTATCTGATTCCAGAGTTTGAAAAGTTGTTCAGTGCCAAAGCATTTAGTAATTGTCGGTTATTTAAGAATGAAATAAAAATATTGTCTTTTCTTTCACTTGATGTGTAATATGTTTGCAAACAGCTACTAAGTTGTTAGAACAGAAATACTTCTGAAGGTTTTGGCCCTAACCATTTCTAATACATTAAACTGTTACATATTTCTTTTGGCCTAAGGGCACCATGAAAAAATTACTGAGACATCGAGGGCATGATGAACTGAGAAAATGTGGGAACCTCTGGCCTAGGAACACACACAACCATACTCAACATCTTGTTACAGCCTCGAAAAGACATGGTCCATTTTCTTCAACAAATGGTGCTGGGATAACTGGATATTCACATGAAAAAGAATGATGCTGGACCATTACCTCACAAACATTAACTCAAGATGGATCAAAGACCTAAAATTGAGAGCTAAAACTATAAAACTCTCTGAAGAAAATGTAATGGTAAATCTTCATGACCTTAGATTTAGAAATGGTTTGTTAGATATGACACCAAAAGCACAAGCAAAAAAAAAAAAAAAGATAAGTTGGACTTTGTCAAAATTTTGTGCATTAAAGGACACTATCAAGATAGTGAAAAGACAACCCACAGAATGAGAGAGAATATTTGCAAACCATATATCTGATAAGGGTCTGGTATCCAGAATATATAAAGAGTTCCTACTACTCAGCAACAAAAAGACAAACAACCCAATTTAAAAATGGTCAGAGGACTTAATCAGACATTTCCCCCAAAATATACAAGTAGCCCACAAGCACATGAAAAGATGCTCAATATCATTAGTCATTAGGAAAATTCAAATCAAAACCCAGTGAAATACCACTTCACACCCACAGGTTAGCCATAATGAAAAACAGAAAATAACAAGTTTTGGCAAAGATATGGAGAAATTGGAACCCTTGTTCATTGCTGGTAGGCATTTAAAATATGCAGCCATGATGGAAAACAGTTAAGCAGTCCCTCAACAAGTTAAACATAGAGTTACCAAGTGATCCAATAATTCTACTCCTAGATATATATGCAAAAGAAAATACGTATTCGAACAAATACTTGTACACAAATATTCATAGTAGTACTATTCACATAATATTCACAAAAGCCATAAACAATGCAAATGTCCATCAACTGATGAATGGATAAACAAATGTGGTATATCCACACAGTGGCATATTATTCAGACACAGAAAGGAATGAAGTACTGATACACGATACGATATATACGAATCTTGGAAACATCATGTTATATGAAATAAGCCAGACACAAAAGGTCACATATTGTATGATTCCATTTATAGGAAATATCCAGAACAGCTATATCTATAAAGACACAAAGCAGTCCAGTGGTTGCCAGGGGCTGAGGAAGAAGGACTAGGGAGTGACTGCTTTATGGATACAGGGTTTACTTCTGGGGTAATAAAAACTCCTTGTAACTAGATAGAGGTGATGGTTATACAATACCATGAGCGTATTAATTGCCACTGAATTGTACACTTTGAAATGGCTTATGGTTAATTTTATGTTACATGAATTTTACCTTATATGTCTCAATTACATACATATATGTATATGTGTATACATATATTTCAAAGCATGGTCTTATGCCAAGGTTTCTCTAACTTCTGCCCTGCTGGTGATTCCCACTTGCTGGTAGAATTAGTTAGGGTCATTTTATCTCAGTCATCCTTCTACCTTGTAGGACAGCGGTTCTTAACCTTTAGTTCACCTTCAGGGGGTCAAAGGACGCCTCAAAACTCTATATGAAATTTGGTGTCCACGTGTGAAGGGAGAAGGTGAACGGCAATGCAGTTGCCACAGAGGTCTCAGCCAGTCCCACTGGGAGTTGTGAAGCTGGGATGGTCTTCAGGTATACCACAGGGTCCAGGAGTGCTTAGAAAGGAAGTTGGGCCCAGGCTGCTTCCAGGGAGAGGACAAAATCTTCTGCCAAGAGCAATTTCAGGAGAAGGACTCAAATGTGAGCTGGGGAATGAGTGCCTTGGTCCTGAAAGAGGGATCTGAGAGTGCACACCCACATCCACAACAATTGTTACAGTTGCAATAGGACATTAGCACCAGCTGGGTGTGGGAGATTCCAAATGCTATTTGTTTCTCTTGCCTGGGGCTTCTTGATTCTTGATCATCACTGGGAATTTCCACTTGGGTGATACTTCCTCCAGCTAAAGTTGCCTGACAACTTTCCTTTCAGCTCCCAGTTTCAGGTGCGTGTCTCTGTTGGGGTCTCCTCAGCCCTCCAGGTAGCCTTCTTGGGCTGGGCCCCTCTCAAGTGACCCAGTCCAGCTCCCTTGCAGAGACTTTCCTAGCATATTCTAGAAGTGGTCTCAAAAAAATTTTTTTGATCTTGCTATCTAAATGTTACCAGAAGGAAAGATCAACTTTTCCAAACCAAATTCATTATCCTTGGCAGATGTGCTCTGTGTTTCGTGTGGCTTGTATCCAACAGTTCCCTACAACTGGTCAAATCATTTCACTATCTAAGAATATGATTTGCAACTAATTCATCTTGAAGTGTTTGACCAGAACCTACACTGCTTAAAATTAGAAATGCTACGTGTATTTTATTGAGATTTTTTTCAGTGCCCGTGGTGGGTGATTGCTAACATCTGCTTTGAAATTTTTCCAGACTAAAATCATTATGGCCTTACACTATAGCTTAGAACTTTGGATCTCGATTGCCTGTTCTCATTGCGTCAGAACAGGCTCCGGGACTGTTTCTTAGGAGTATTTTTTACCCTGCCCATAGTTTGTCCCTCATCCCACTGCCATGCAGAGGTGGATTTCGGTTAGACTCTTTAATTTTCAAAGGATCTTAACTCTACTCTTAGCCAGTGACTGTCTTTTCCTTTAATTAACAATTCAAAATATTCACCCTTCAAATTCTTGCCAGAAATTACAATTTTGAACTCTCTGCTCTCCAACACTTATCAAAAATTTCAAGAACTATTTATGGGGCCTGGCTTGAAAAGACACGCAAACATTCCTTTAGATAGTTAAAATTTTTACCTTAGGATTATAACCAACCATGTGAGTCTCATGCTTTTTGTAGAGGTGTAGATCTGTGCTTTGGCCTACACTGAGGGATTTTATAAGAAACTCACTTCTGAATTTATGGGGGCTGTGGTTGAGAAACCATGCACTTCATGACTGTGCTTCCTCTGTATGAGGTCTCTTGGGTGTAAGAAAAATATGTATTTCTCCTCATGACCTAGCTCGTTCGTAGCTAGTGGAAAGTCTGAATCTTGAAGCTAAGCATATCTTCCTTTTTACATTGAATTATCAAAAATTTCAAAGCCAAATTGTGTGACTCACCCATAGCAATTATCAAGATCTTCAGATATGCATTTCTTGGTATTGATATTACTATTTTTCTGACATTTCCTTGTCCTAGGCTCCTTCAATTATTTATTTTTATCCTTTTATTTGTATAAAATTTGCCTTAAATCCTTCATGGAACAAGGCTTGGTTATAAATAAAATGAAATAGCCATCTCAACTTCAGTTTGACCTCTTCCTTGCCCAACCACATATTTCATTTGATTTTTTTACAGCACTCTTTATCAAGCCTAATTAAATAATGATGATAACAACTGTTGGATGAGAAATTCTATATACTAGATTCTTGACATGTTAATAAAGGTCTCATTTAATGTTTACAGCCACCTCCCAAGGAGGGTTTTATGTCCCTATTTTACAGAAAAGGAAACCAAGACTCAGGAGGTTTAAAGTATTTGCTCAAAGCTAAGATCAGTAAGTGACAGATCCAGGACTGGAATACTCCGAAGCCGCTATTCTTTTCTCTGTGCTAGTCTGCCCACTCTGTGGGATGATGCTTTACTTTTCATGAGTCATCATACTTTGGGTTTGAGCTGATACAATGACAGGTACCGAAAAAACAAACAAACAAACAAATCAATGGTTCATTTCTCCAATGGGGATGGGAAAGTGAGGGTGGGTGTGATCTCTTAGCCATTTAACATTATTGTCCTGCCTAGCTAAGTCAGTGAGCAGAGCTCCACCATCATCTTCTCTACCCTTTGAAGGAAGTGGAGGCTAGAGCTTAGACCAGAGGTGGAGATGGAAGTGGAAGAAGGAAGAGACAAGAGCTAAAGAGAAATGTTTTACTGGATTTCCAACATGGACTAAAGAAGGAGAAAGGAACTGGGGGTTGTGTTTCCATTAGCTTGTTAGACTAGCCAATTTGGCTAGATTTTAGTTGAGTAACAAGCAGAAACCTGTATTTTATTATTTTTATAAAGTTAGGTTTATTGAGGAATAATTTATATACAATAAAATGTATGCTTTTAAGTGTATAGTTGGATGAGTTCTGATAAATGTGTACAGTCATGCAGCCACCATCATGATGAAGATGCAGAATATTTCCATCACCCCCCAAAATTTTCCTCCTGCTCCTTTGCAGTCAGTCTCTTCCTTATGACTCCTTAACTGCTGGCAACTACATAGTATTGCCTTTTCTGGAATATCATATAAATGGAATTTTTCATATGTAGTCTTTTGTATCATCTTCTTTTACTTAGCACAATGCTTTTGGAATTCATCTATGTTGTTGCATGTATCAATAGCTCATTCCTTCTTTTTGTTGAGTAGCATTCCATTGTGAATGGAAGTCACGTAAGTGGATGAGGTACCAAAACTCATTTACCCACTCACCAGTTTATGAACATTTGGTTTGTGGCTTTTATGAATAAAGCTGCTATGAACATTTGCCTGCAAGTGTTTGTGGGAAAATACCCAGGAATGGGATTATTGGATTGTATGGTAAGTAGAAGTTTGACTGTATAAGAAACTACCAAACTGTTTTTCAAAGTGGTTATACCATTTTGCATTTACACCAGCAATGGATGAGATTTTTAATTGTACCACATTCTGTGTACACTTGCTACTGTCAATCTTTTAAATTTTAGGCATTCTAGTGGGTATGAAGTAGTATCTTATTGTGATTTTAATTTGTTTCCCTAAACACTAGTGATGTTGAGCACCTCTTCATGTACTTATTTGCTATTCATATCTCTTCCTTTGGTAAAGTGTGTGTTAAAATCTTTCGCATTTTTATGGGTAGTTCATCTTTTAATTATTGACTTGTAAGTGCTCTATACTTTTGGGATACAAGTTCTTCAAAAGATAAGTTTTTGAAAATACTTCCTCCTAGTTTGTAGTTTTCCTTTTCTTTAGTGGTGTCTTTTAATGAAGTCATAATTTTTGCCCTTAAATTTAGGGCTATCATCCATTTCAAGTTGGTTTTTGTATATGCTACAAGGTAAGGGTTGAGATGCGTTTGTGTTTTTTACATGTGGATGCCCAATTGTTCCAGTTGTCCAGCATCATTTTCTAAAATGTCAGTCCTTTTTTCATTCAATTACCTTAGCACCTTTGTCAAAATTCAACTCACTACATATGTGTGGATCTATTTCTAACTCTCTATTGATGTGTATCCCTTCTTACACCAATACCATCCTGTCTTTATTACCATAACTTTATATTAAGTCTTGAACTCAAATATTATGAACCCCGCATCTTTGTTCCTCTTTTTCAAAATTATTCTGACTATTCTAGATCTTTTGCATTTCCATACAAACTTTAGAATCTGCTTTTCAATTTCTAAAAAACAGCAGCTTCCTGGGATATTCACTGGGATTTGTTCAATCTGTTGATCAATTTGGGGAAGAACTAATATCTCAACAATATTGAGAATTCCAATCCAAAAGCACAGTGTATAGGTCTATTTATATAGATCTTCTCTGATTTTTCTCAGCAAGGCACAGGTATTGTACATAGTTTTAAAATTTATCTCTGAACATTTCATTTTCGTGCTATCATAAATTGTATTTTTTACTTCAGCTTCCAATAACTCATTGATAATACAGAGAAATATAATTCATCTTTTATATTGACTTTGTGTCATCTCAACTCACTAAACTCACATAGCAGTTCAGTAATTGTTATGATTCCTTGAGATTTTTTATGTAGATAATCATATTACTTGCTAATAAAGACAGTTTTACTTTTTCCTTTCCAAGATATATGACTCATTTACTTTTCTTGCCTTATTACTGGCTAGGACCGCCAGGATGACTTTAACTAAAAGTGGTGAGATTAGACATCCCCACTGTGTCCCCAACCTTCAGGGTAAAGCATTCAGTCTTTCACCATTAAGTATCATGTTAACTGCAGGCTTTTGTTGATTCCCTTTTTCAGGTTTGGATCTTTCCTTCTATTGCTAGTTTATATAAAGTTTCTACTATGAATGGATTTTGGACTTTATAAAATGCTTTTTCCCCCTGCATTGTTTCAGGTGATAATATGATTTTTCTTTTGAGCTTATTGATATTGTGAATTACATTGAATGATTTTCAAATGTTGAAGCAATCTTGTACTTCTGTGATAAATCTCCCTTTATTGATGGTCCTGAATATTATTTTTATATATGACTGAATTTGATTTACCAGTATTTTGTTAAGGATTTTACATATACATTTATGAGGATTATTGTTCAGTAGTTTTCTTGTAATGTTCTTGTCTAGTTTAGGAATCAGGGTAATACTGGCTTAATAAAATGGGTTGGAAAGTATTTGTTCCTCTTCTATTTTCTGGAAGAGTGTGTGAAACCCGCTTTTTTTTTTTTTTTTTTTTTTGCGGTACGCGGGCCTCTCACTGTTGTGGCCTCTCCCGTTGCGGAGCACAGGCTCCGGACGCGCAGGCTCAGCGGCCATGGCTCACCGGCCCAGCCGCTCCGCGGTATGTGGGATCTTCCCGGACCGGGGCACGAACCCGTGTCCCCTGCATCGGCAGGCGGACTCTCAACCGCTGCGCCACCAGGGAAGCCGGAAACCTGCATTGTTAAACTCATCTGTTTCTATTCATTTTACCCCTGACCCTCTATCCTCACCTCAGGGTCTTTGTACATGATTATTTGAAGTACTTTAAAGCTGTCTTTATTGAACTAAGAAGACAAGGATTTTCTACACACAGGAGAGGTTCAAAGGCCCTGAAAAGGCCAAGTGTGTATGTGTTCCTACGCTTCTTCCCAAGAATTATTGTACAACATGAGAGAAAAATAGGGAAGAGTGTTTTAAACCTCGAGGAAACTAACATAAGGCCCATGTGTCACAGCCTCACATGGACAATGGCTACTAATCAGAGGGGAAGGACATTATATCAAAATCCACTCCTTCAAGCAAGCGAGGGTGAACAATGCCAAAGCAAAAACCTTCTCTCTAAGTGTGGTTCCCTCCACTCATATTACCCTCCAGAGCCTTCTGCCTTGAAATCCAAAACCTTCCAGTGAGCCCAAACCCTTCAGGCCTAGAACAAACCTACTTTTGAACATGGGTTAAACACACAGGCCAGTTCTTTGAGAATCCCTATGTTTTTGCTAATGTCTCATAATCTGCCAGAAGGTTGACAAGTGACAGAAAGCCATTGAAGAGGACGGAAGAAGAAAGGGCCTCATGCAAGCCTGTGATATTCCCTCTTTCATCTTCCAGCCTTTCTCGCCTGGTGGAGAGGGGACTCCTGGAGGGTCTGGGCCCATCCGTTCCCTCTGGCATGGTGAGTGGGGCTCCCCTCTGCACACAGCAGTCTAGGTCCCAATCCTGGCCGATTTCCTCACTGCTCCCCGGGAAAGGCAGCCCTGTTCTTGGAGCTCTGGTTAGGGAAGTATAGCCGTATCAGTCAAGGTTCTTGTGGGAAACAGCTGGCACCCTCAAATGAGGATAATTGAGAGTTTAATAAGCACACTCTTTGCAAAGGTGTGGGCAGTAATGGACTAGTAATGGCAGGGCTCCGTTATTGCTCCATGTCTGAAGGGAAGAGAGGAGAACCCGGTTGCCAGAAACTGAATGGAGCAAGCTGTATGAAGAGGGTCTCCTGAAAAGAGCTGCAACCCCAGGGGATGCAGGCCAGGGAATGATACCCTCACCTCAGTCTCCTACTGCTGTTCCACAAGGGAAAGCAGAGAGCCAGGGAGCAGGTTGCTGTGGTCCACACAGATGAGCCTCGTCGGGTCCAGAGCAGGGAGGAGGAGGGTAAAGAGTGAATCCACATGGACACGGAGACATCCAGGGAGTATCTGTGTACCTCAGAGCCTTTCCTGTATTCTCAGCCCCTTATCACGGGGCCGATGTACTTCTCCACGCCCCACTTGACGTCTCAGCCCTGGGAAGAAAAGCTTCACCGTCTTTGGAGTGGAACCAGGGGCCTAGCACTGGGATCTGGCTCTTGCCACTGGGCCACCAGGTGGGGCAGACTGGAAGGGGTGAGAGCCGTGCCCATTCCCTCCCCCAAAGAGAAGAATCAGGCCCCCAGAAAAGGCTAACTGGCTGTGAGCAAAGTTCAACGCTACTCATTCCTGTTATCCTCTGGCAGCCAGGGGCACTGAAAGGAGGCAGAAGTCAGGAAAATTCCAAGAAGCTTTTACTAAAAATAAAGTAAATAGCCGTTTCTTACAAGATGCCCAGCCACTAATTAGCCACAGTACTTCTGTATGAGGAGAGGCCCTTTGGCTACAGAATATGAATTTTAAAACTACACTTCATCCAAAGTGGCAATTAAGGGCTTTACCCAATCATAATAAACCTTGGTCTTCCTTTCCTAAGCAAGCTCTGCATCTTGCTGCCAGAGCAAACCCATAAGCTCATTCCTGGTTTCCTTCTTAAAACAGAGCAGAGCCATGACACTCCACAGAGCAAATGCTCTTGGACTGCTCTCTCCAGGCTCCCCGTGTCACCGGAGCAGATTCCAGGGCCCCTTCACAGTGTTGACATGGGTGCAGCCGACCCCAAGTGTCCTTCAGCCCCTGGCCTCAGCCCAGACCCGCAGGACACCTTCCACGAAGGCCGTGCTGCCTGGTGGTGAGGGACACAGGCTTTGCGATCACTGTCATGGTGTTGGCAGGAACTGAGCAAAAGAACCTACACTTTTCCTTCACGGCATTTATCAAAGTTTGTAATTTTACATATAACCCTGACAAACATTTTTGTCCTGTGTGTATTCTCTGCCTCTTTCTCTCCCTCCACTCTGCCTCCTAAAGAAAATCATGGCCTTGTCCACTTGGCATACTCCTTTCTCTTCCATCCTGGGATCAGTGCAGGGAGCTGGGCGTGAAGCTAGAACAGGAGACACAGAGTGAAACGCTGGCAGGGCAGGGATGCAGTGGGTGAGAGGGGCTGTGTAGAAGCAGCAGAATTGGGGCCTGTGAAGCAAAAGCAGGTGAGGCGCTGCCAGGTGCTGGCCAGCTGCTGCCAGGCCAGAAGGGAGCCCCCTTGTGGTCAGATCTAACCCTTTCTCAAGTCAAACCAAATTTGGATTTTTGTGTAAAATTTCTTGACTGTTGTAGAAGCCAAACAAGACAACCCACAGGCGGTGTGGCCCTACATGCCTGCCAGTGTGTGACTCCTGGACAAGAAGATGTCCATCAGAAAGGAGCAGGAATGAGGGGCAGGGGGTGGGGTAAAAAGCTGGTTTTAAAGGGTCCTAAATCAGGAGTTGAGAGGGAATTAGGAGGGGCAGCTGCCAGTAGTGAGGAGGAATTCGAGAGTGGCTGAAATTGAGAGAGGTGATTTCAAAGATGTTTTGCTAGGCATTAAGAATGGACTCCCACAGCCACTATGGAAAACAGTATGGAGGTTCCTCAAAAAAATGAAAAACTGAATTGACACATGATCCAGCAGTCCCACTACTGGGCATGTATCTGGAAAAAAACTACAACTCAAAAAGATACATGCACCCCTATGTTCACAGAAGGACTATTTACAATAGCTAAGACATGGAAACAACCATGTCATGTCCATTGACGGATGGATAAAGAAGATGTGGTACATAAATACGATGGAATATTACTCAGCCATGAAAAGAATGAAATAATGCCATTTGCTGCAATATGGATGGACCTAGAGATTATCATACTAAGTAAGCCAGAAAGAGAAAGACAAATAGCATATGATATCACTTATATGTGGAATTTAAAATATGGCACAAATGAACTTATCTACGAAACAGAAACAGACTCGCGGATATAGAGAACAGACTTGTGGTTGTCAAGGGAGAGGGATGGATTGGGAGTTTGGGATTAGCAGATGAAAACTATTATATATATGTATAACGGAATCACTTCGCTGTATGCCAGAAACTAAGACACACTATAAATCAACTATACTTCAGTAAATTTAAAATAAAACTGAAACCTTGGGCTAGTCATCTAGATGACCGTAAGTTGCCTATAAAATGGGACTCCTAATAATATCTGCTTTAAATACCTTGGAGTTGTGAATTTCAAATATGATAAAATTATTTGAATCCTTAAAAAAAAAAAAAAAGAATGGACTCCCCACTTGGATGTTACCTCGAGAGACTGAATAAAGATTTTAATTCTTCGAGGTTATTCTTTGGTTGGCAGACTGTGTTGTGTTGAGCTGACTCTACATCATGCAGGGTCACATGGCTGTAGGCCTTCCCTAAGGATAACTCACACCTGCGTATTTGGGGCTGTGACCGCCATCACACTGTGAGCCACCTGAGGGCAGGATGAGGGTCTGTTAAGCTTCTCACAGTTTGCTGAGTGAACTCCTCTCCAGGCCTTAGACCTGGTTCTTTTTTCAAGAGGTACAAATTTAGTTCAAACTCACTTTCACTTTCCCCTGGGCCAATCAGCATGATCAAATCCTGATATAATAAGCAGGCTGGGAGAAAGCTGAGCCATTCACCCATTAGCAAAGATAGAGTGGACTGCTCCTGAAGCTGCCTCCTGGCTCCAGCTGGGCTGGTGTTCCAGTGACAGGAAATGGCCTGAAGAAAACATTTTGTGCCCCACTCCTTGGACCAGTGTTCTCTGTCAGCTCTCCCAGAGGTTACTCACAGAGGGCAGGCTTTACTCTCCTCCCTTTACCCTTAGGAATTGTATTAGTTATCTGTGCTGTGTTAAAAAACTACCCCAAAGCTTAGTGATCTAAAGCTACAAACAGTTATTATCTGAGTTTCTAATTGTCAGGAATCCAGGAGCAGCTTAGCTGGGTACCTCTGACTTAAGTTCTCTCACAAGGCTGTAGTCAAGGTGTCAGCTGGGGCTGCAGCCGTCTCGATGCTCAACTTGGGGAGGATCCACTTCCAAGCTGGCCTTCTTGGCTGTTGGCCAGAAACATCACTTCCTGGCCAAGTGGGTCTCTCCATAGGGCAGCTCACAGCATGGCAGGAGGCTTCCTTCACAGCCAACCAGTGAGAGAACGAGTCTTTTGTGACCTAATCTCAGTAGTGACAGCCCATCAATTTTGCTCTATTCTATTTATTAGAAAAAATCACCAAGTTCATCCCACACTCAAGGGGAAGGGAATCCACAGGGCTTGAATGCCAGAAAGTAGGGATCCTTGGAAGTTTTAATCCAGCCTTGTTATTCAGGGTCCACAATGGGTACAAGCAGTGATGTAATGGTCATATCCCTCAGACATAACTCTGTTCATCTCTTTGAATAAGCTGGGAAATACACATAATTGTCTACATCAACCAATCTTCCTAAGAAAGTCAAGCACTGATGTAGTTATGCACATGCACCATGGACATAAGCCATATACAGAGCCTGGGGAGAGTTGTTATACTGTAGTTTGTTGAGGAGAGTGAGCCTGAAACATAAATACAGCATACTTTTTCCACATTCCCCTGTGACCCCTGGGTTTGAGTTCTGGTTCTACCTTTTACTAGCTGTGTGACTCTGGGCGAGAAACTTCCCTGAAGCTCCATTTCTTCATCCCTAAACTGAGGGGTAATAATAGAATTCATGCCACTGGGTTTGGGGTGGGATTAAATAAAAACAATTACATATATAAAGACCTAGCATTGTGCCTGGCACATTATAGGTACCAAAGAAATCATGAGGCTTATGATGCAGTAATGGAATTATTATTCCATTACTATTCTTTTATCTAATGTATTTTGTTTCAAACTTTCTGCTCTTAAAGCCTGGCTTGCCTCCCCTTAGGAGTGATAAAACTAGTCAATGCTAAAAACTCATGGACAGTTTTTTTGTTTGTTTGTTTTGCTGTAAGCGGGCCTCTCACTGTTGTGGCCTCTCCCGCTGCGGAGCACAGGTTCCGGACGCGCAGGCTCAGCGGCCATGGCTCACGAGCCCAGCCACTCCGCGGCATGTGGGATCTTCCCGGACTGGGGCATGAACCCGTGTCCCCTGCATCGGCAGGCAGACTCTCAACCACTGCGCCACCAGGGAAGCCCCACATGGACAGTTTTTTATGACAGCAATATGTGTAAGTTATAATCACAATCTTTGGATATCTGATGCTGGTAGTCGGCATCAAAATAAAGCATCTCAAAATTAGAACACGTTATTGCAGAAGTTTGCAGGAAACCAAACATTATAGATTGGGAGAAGCGGAGCTGAATCTTCACATTTCACCTCTTTGATCTCACATATTTTGAATGGGTGATTTCTGGGTGAACCTCCACAGAGAAGGGAACTATGGTCTCATATCTTGTGGCTGGGGTCGAAAGCCCCAAGTGTTTCAGAAGGAAGATGGCCCACAGGCACCCTGCTTACCGAAGTTATATTCTGGAGTTGAACACAGTAGACTGTCTTTTACTGCTTGCCTGAGGCAATGTCAGTTGCATTCCAAAAGTTTAGAAATACATGGGTAGACACATGATCTATGAAATAACTGTTGACTTTTCCATGTACTTTGGGGAGGGGCTAAGGAAGACAAAGGCACTTTTTTCCCTTTCTCTCTCAACTTTTTTTTTCTCTGAGAAGCCACAGAATTTTGACCCACTTCACATCTGCCTCCTGCCTCTGGTTTTGAAATCTGCAGCCTGATGGCTTGTTTGCTTGTTAGCATGAAAGGCTTACTCTGGGTCTGTGCTTGCTTGTTAGTAAAGAACCAACAAGCGTTGCAGTCCAAAGGTAATCACAGCCTGAAATCACTTCCAGATGCCAAACCCCACTCCTGATGGTGAAAGCAGACTTTACAATTGCATGGACCAGGTACTCAGTGGCTCTCACCCAATGCTGTTAGGGTTTTGAACATGCACATGTGTTCTCCTCCTCCTTTTCTTTCCCTCCCCTCGCTCCCTCTTTTCTCCTTCTCTACCATTCCTTGCTTTCCTCAACATGGATCAATTTTAATCTGAAGAGCAAAATCAAAGCCAGATATAACCCAGTCTCAATTCTGCCAAGAGCATCTGAACTGTTGTTACCCTGGGATCTGTTAGGTGATGATAGCTCCCTGTTAGAGCTGCAGCCACCAGAGAGATGAGTGGCTCTTTCCTCCAGCCCCGTCCTCGCAGGATTCTAGAAAGCCTATCCCAGGCAGGGCGCAAATATGGAGAATATTGTTCCTTGGGCAGTTGGTAAAGTTGGTACCAGAGGGATTATCCTACCTCCAGAAAAAAGATTACTGCCCATACGCAACTCAGAATTGGCACAGAAATGAGACTGGCTGACAGAGCTGGAACTCACACTAGTAGAATACGCAGGTTTCAGCAGTGACTTGGGAGACTGTGATTTCGATCCCGACATGCTGAGATATATGAAAGCTTCCCACAGAGAGTTTTAGAAAAGAAAAAAGGTAGAGAAGGAGAGAGGGAGAAAGCAAGGCTAAAGGAAGAAAAGGACTTAGTACTAACAGAACATTTTTAGAGTTACATAATTAAAGGACTGAAGTCTGAGAAAATAGAATGAAGAAGACTTTCAAAAGACGAACTCATCATAGACATACAGTAAGTCCCCTACATGTGAACGAATTTCATTCTGAGAGCACGTTCATAAGTCCAACTTGTTCCTAAGTCCAACAAAGTTCGCCTAGGTACCCAACTACCACAATCAGCTACTGTTCTACGTTCGGGTCCTGTGCCTCAAAAACTCACAGTGCCTCCTCAAATAAAGAAGATCCCCTTGCCATTTCCTACGTCGTGAATCTCTTCAGTTCTTCAGTTACTTCTTCTACCTCTTGTCTCTCTTCATCCTTTCTCTGGGCCTCCAATTCCATCAGGTCTTTATTAGTAACATGTTCTCATCTTTGAAAGTTCACAACTTGAAGGTTTGTATGTAGGGGACATATTGTATTGACTTTCTCCCCTCAAAAAGTGAGTATTATTGAATCCAATTTCAAGTTCCATCTCAGTCTACCCACTGAAAGGACTTAAGTGGCAGAATCTTACCTTCATTCACTAATCACTCTCATGCTCCAGGTAGACCTGGCCATTTATGCAAACAAGAATCTGTATGATTTGATTATATGCATGTAGATAAAACACAAATGAAACATTTGTATACAGCCAGTAGAAGAGGGTTTTTTTTTTTTCAGTCTCTTATTTTGGCTTATGTGTAGTTAGTATACTTAAGTTTTTACTTCCCTTATGAATAATTCATTAAATTTAAAATGTAACACAAATGTATCTCTTCCCAGGAAAAACAGTATATAGCTCGCACTCAACCACTTATTCCCAGATGTTTATACCAACAGGGTCCAAGAACTCCATAAAACTAGGATAATAGCACATTGAAAATATCTGACCACAACTCATAAAAGAACGTGCATAATAAAACTTCTCCCACCGCCCCCATCCTCCCTCCAATGCAAAATTTCCAAATGTTTCAAAGTAATTTTCCAAAGGTGTAGTGGAAGTGGACCCCCCAAATCCAATATTCTCATATAACTGAGACCTGAGTTCAAGATCAAATTGAATAAGTACATGTACTCAACCCCTTTAGAAAGAATCTCTTAAAAATGAACCCTGGGGCTTCCCTGGTGGCGCAGTGGTTGAGAGTCCGCCTGCCGATGCAGGGGACATGGGTTCGTGCCCCGGTCCGGGAAGATCCCACGTGCCGTGGAGCGGCTGGGCCCGTGAGCCATGGCCGCTGAGCCTGCGCGTCCGGAGCCTGTGCTCCGCAACGGGAGAGGCCACAACAGTGAGAGGCCCGCGAACCACCCCCCTCCAAAAAAAAGGTGTGTGTGTGTATAAGTGTATGCCCAAAGTGATGAATGTATTCTCCAAATGGCCAGGTTTTCAACATCTTGTTAACATCTATGCAACTGAAGGGTTAATTATATAACAAAAGAAAACCATTTGCTGATGCTATTTTTTCCTTTATTTTGTTTTGGAAATATTAATTACTTTGTACCAGTCTCTCAAGCATAATTTATGCCAGACAAATAGCAAAATACCCTAGTTCATTCATTTCTGGATTTTTGTTAGAAATAACGGGCATTCAAAAACTGACCAGTTAGATGTCTAGTTGGTTGACATCATCTGTTGGGCTTCATCTACTTAAGAGGATGGAACTAGGTACATAAAGGAAAAAACTCTGCTTCTCCATCAAGGGAGGTAATAGGCAATGACAGGAAACTGGTTAGAATGATATAAACGGGAGGAAGCTCTAATATATGAACAAGGCCATGACATACCATGGCCACTCAGAAAGGTATGAATAGTAATGTACTCAGGGAGGTAAGAAAGACGAAGCACTTGTGTCTGACAGTGGAACAAGGCAGTGGACAGACAGGAGGGGTGTAATCCGCCGTGAAGTAGAAACCAAACTGTATTTAATGTCAGAAAACCTGGGCTCGTTAGGCTTTTCCTCCCAGTAGTCATGTGGCTGAGGCTTAGTGTTCTCATCTATAATCTTGAGATAATTGCTCCTGCTTTGGATGGTTGCTGAAGAGACCAAGGGAGCTAAGAGGCTCTGCGAGTTGTAAAGTATCCTGCCTGTCAGCCTTACAGAGTGGGTGACGTTGTATAAAGAGGCAGCTGATGAAATAAACACACCCTGGACCTGAGTCTTACTTTTATTTATACCTAACATGTACCTAGCAAGATGCTGCCCATCTCACTGCTTTATCTGTTAATGGGGATTGCAATATTTGTCTTATGTGGTGGTTGCATGGTTAAATGAGAGCCGTTGGAGATCTGTAGAGGGTGAGGCGCTACTCAAACTCAAGGCTTTGTTGCATTTTGGTGAAACACAATACATTCTCATTCATTCATTCATTTATTCAACAGACATTCTTTCTTCTTTTTTTTTTGTGGTATGCGGGCCTCTCACTGCTGTGGCCTCTCCCGTTGCGGAGCACAGGCTCCGGACGCGCAGGCTCAGCGGCCATGGCTCACGGGCCCAGCCACTCCGCGGCATGTGGGATCTTCCCGGACCGGGGCACGAACCCGTGTCCCCCGCATTGGCAGGCGGACTCCCAACCACTGCACCACCAAGGAAGCCCTCTTTCTTCTTTTTTAACATCTTTATTGGAGTATAATTGCTTTACCATGGTCTGTTAGTTTCTGCGGTATAACAAAGTGAATCAGCTATACATATACATACATCCCCGTATCTCCTCCCTCTTGCATCTCCCTCCCACCCTCCCTACCCCACCCCTCTAAGTGGACACAAAGCACCGAGCTGATAACCCCGTGCTATGAAGCTGCTTCCCACTAGCTATCTATTTTCAATTGGTAGTGTATATATGTCCATGCCACTCTCTCACTTCATCCCAGCTTACCCTCGCCCCTCCCCGTGTCCTCAAGTCCATTTTCTACATCTGCATCTTTATTCCTGTCCTGCCCCTAGGTTCTTCAGAACCATTTTTTTTTTTTTAGATTCCATATATATGTGTTAGCATATTTGTTTTTCTCTTTCTGACTGACTTCACTCATGATAGTCTCTAGATCCATCCATGTCTCTACAAGTGACCCAATTTTGTTCCCTTTTATGGCTGAGTAATATTCCATTGTATATATGTACCACATCTTCTTTATTCATTCATCTGTCGATGGGCATTTAGGTTGCTTCCATGACCTGGCTATTGTAAATAGTGCTGCAGTGAACATTGGGGTGCATGTGTCTTTTTGAATTATGGTTTTCTCTGGGTATATGCCCAGCAGTGGGATTGCTGGGTCATATGGTAATTCTATTTTTAGTTTTTAAGGAACCTCCATACTGTCCTCCATAGTGAGTTGCTGTATCAATTTACATTCCCACCAACAGTGCAAGAGAGTTCCCTTTTCTCCACACCCTCTCCAGCATTTATTGTTTGTAGATTTTTTTTTTTTTTTTTTTTTTTGCGGTATGCGGGCCTCTCACTGTTGTGGCCTCTCCTGTTGCGGAGCACAGGCTCCGGACGCGCAGGCTCAGCAGCCATGGCTCACGGGCCCAGCTGCTCTGCGGCATATGGGATCTTCCCGGACCGGGGCACGAACCCATGTCCCCTGCATCAGCAGGCGGACTCTCAACCACTGCGCCACCAGGGAAGCCCCTAAGCCCACTTTTTGAAACCACAAATATTTACAATATTCCACCACACGTACCCTTAAACACAAAAACACAGAGTCAAGAATGTTTAGTAGAAAAATAACTAGACAAGAAATTAGGAGATGAGGATTTGGTTTCAGATCTTCAAAGGTACATCACTCAAAGTCTTTGCACCCCCGTTTTTCCATCAATAGTATTGGGCTAGTACAGGTTCTATGTGCTTCAAAGGCATTCTCTTAAGTGGGTAGGTGCCCTTATTCCAAATCTGATAGATTAAAAAACTATTGCAAGATAGACTACTGGACAATTTATCGAATTTCTTTACCAAGTCAGTGGCATGAAGAAAAAAGAGAAAGGGTATCAAAAGATACTTGAGAGATATAACAACCAACTAATGTGTAAATTTTAAACAGCCACCTGTAACAGATATTTTTGAAATAATTGTGAAAATGTGAACATTGCCTGAGTTTTGGATGATACAACAGAAATATCAGTGATTTTTGTTAGATATGATAACAGCAGTATGCGTTTATAAGAAATGTCCTATGATTTTTGGCATGTGTAAGAATGAAATGGCTTAATGCCTGGACTGCTATAAAATACTAAATACTCGAAAGGTTAATTATATAGCAAAAGAAAAGAAATTGAAGTCTTCCACAAACATGTGTGTATATAGGCACATCTTACAGCCATATCTTAAAGCCAGCATTACTCATTTTTTCCCCTCTCATCTGATACACAAAATATATTATAAAACTCACTGAGGTGGAAACATTTTCCTAATTATTTGAGTTAATTTTGGAGTGGGGAAAGAACATAGGAAGGAAAGTTTTCAAACTTATTTCTTTGCAATAAGATTTCATTAAATTCATGGATGCTAGACTTGAACTCAGTAACTGAGAAACTTGGGTGCTTCTAGCACTGCACCTGGCTTTGATATGGTTGCAAAGCTGTGGGAGGGGAGAATAAGTGGGTGGAGAGGGATAAAGGTAGTCAAATTCTTCCACAAATGTTCTTCTGACTCAGTAGATCTAAATCAGTAAGGCATTTTTTTTAGTTTGTTTATTTAAGCCAGGCGTTTGTATGTCTTGGTTTATCTAGGGCCAACTGGCTGCTGAAATAGAGTAATTTGCAATGTCTTAGACCTTCACTACTCAAAGTATAGTCCTCTCACCAGCAATATTGGCATCACCTGGGAGCTTGTTAGAACTGCAGTATGTCTGACTCCACCCCAGACTTATTGAATCAGAATCTACATTTTATATCAAAAAAAAACTCAATTAAAAAAATGGGCAGAAGAGCTGAATAGACTGTTTTCCAAAGAAGACATACAGATGGACAACAGGCACATGGAAAGATGCTCAACATCACTAATCATAGAGAAATGCAAATCAAAACCACAAGGAGATATCACCTCACACCCGTCAGAATGACTATCATCAAAAGACTACAAATAACAAATGTTGACAAGGATGTGGAGAAAATGGAACCCTCCTGCGCTGTTGGTGGGAATGTAAATTGGTGTAGCCACTGTGGAAAACAGTATGGAGATTCCTCAAAAAAACAAAACTTGGGGACTTCACTGGTGGCACAGTGGTTGAGAATCCACCTGCCAATGAAGGAGACACTGGTTTGGATCCCTGGTCTGGGAGGATCCCACATGCTGTGGAGCAACTAAGCCTGTAAGCCACAACTACTGAGCCTGCATGCCACAGCTACTGAAGCCCACGTACCTAGAGCCTGTGCTCCACAACAAGAGAAGCCACCGCAAGGAGAAGCCTGCGCACCACAATGAAGAGCAGCCCCCTGCTCTCCGCAACTAGAGAAAACCCACGTGCAGCACCAAAGACCCAACACAGCCAAAAAATAAATAAAACTTAAAAAAAAACTGAATTGACATATGATCCAGCAATCCCACTCCTGGGCATATATCTCAAGACAGCAAAAACACTAATTTGAAAAGATACATGCACCCCAACATTCATAGCAGCATTATTTACAGTAGCCAAGATATGGAAGCAACCTAAATGTCCACCAACAGATGAATGAGTAAAGAAGATGTGGTACATATACAATGGAATATTACTCAGCCATAAAAAAGAATGAAAATTTTGCCATTTGCAACATGGATGGATCTAGAGGGTACTATGCTTAGTGGAATAAGTCAGACAGAGAAAGACAAATAGTGTATGTTATCAGTTATATGTGGAACGTAAAAACTAAAACAAATGAATGAATATAACAAAACAGAAGCAGACTCACAGATACAGGGAACAAACTAGTGGTTACCAGTGGGGAGAGGGAAGTGGGCAGGGGCAAGATAGGGGTAGAAGATTAAAAGGTACAAACAACTATGTATAAAATAAATAAGTCACAAGGATATAGTATACAGCACAGGGAATATAGCCAATATTTTATAACTTTAAATGGAGTATAATCTTTAAAATTTTTGAATCACTATGTTGTATACCTGAAACTAATATAATGTTATAAATCAACCATACCTCAATTTTTTTTTTTTTTTTTTTTTTTTTGCGGTACGCGGGCCTCTCACTGTTGTGGCCTTTCCCGTTGCGGAGTACAGGCTCCGGACGCACAGGCTCAGCGGCCATGGCTCACGGGCCCAGCCGCTCCGCGGCATGTGGGATCTTCCCGGACCGGGGCACGAACCCACGTCCCCTGCATCGGCAGGTGGACTCTCAACCACTGCGCCACCAGGGAAGCCCATACCTCAATTTTTTAAAAAAAGAATCTACATTTCAACAAGATATCCAGTTGACTTATATGGTAATTAAAGTTTGAGAAGCTTTGTCTTAGAATCTAAGGCTTAGAAAATTATCAGAAAAAAGACAAAGGACCATGTCATTATTGTTATTTGTGTGAAAGTAAGGAGAAATGAAACAGCTTTCAACAGAATCATTTCAAAATAGCTTTTGGTTTTGAAACAGTGACATAGCGAAAGAGTTTACCGTATATGCAGTTTCATAAAATCATCCACCCATATTTATGGATGTAGCTGCTGTCTGTGGTCTCCCTGCCCGATGAATACCACACTACTTCAGCATTCATTACTTCCACCCCAGGTGTCTTTCTTTCTTTTTAATGTCTGAAATCACCGACTCCTCTGAGAATTTAAAGGCACGAGCACCCACAGTCTCTCAAAGCCTCATCTCTTTGTAAACTTAGAATTTCCCCCAGAAGTGTTCTTAAAATATCCTGATCTTGATTTATTCAACCTTTTCAGTGACTGAAGTTGTGTTCCTTATGGATTTTTTTCTGCACTATTGCATCCTGAGAGCCTGTGAGTGAGAAGCGGCTGCTATTGCCATGCGCTCAGCAATGATGCCTCCACCTCAACACCGTCGCCACTTTCTCCTTCACCCACCACCTCTGGGCATTTTGTATATTTCTCCCCTCCGCCTACAGCCCCTCCCTGACCTTCCAAAGGGTGTAGCTGTGACAATCCCCCAGACCTGATGCCCTGAAGGGAGGGTCCTCTCTGCACCACGCCAGCTTATCAGATCTCACGTACCCTGCTAAGCCCCAACGTGCAAGCTCTACATGTTATTCTTTGTCTGGTGACATTTATTAAGTGAACCATATAGCTACCAGCCCCCTACTCCACTTAAGGCCTTCTCCAGTTCTGTCTCTCCATATTAAAATGGGTGAAGCATACTATAAGTAGGCCTAATGCCAAGAGTTCAAAACTGACTGACAACAATGCAAACCTGATCATTCGTGTTATAGGGAAAAGCACACCCCCCTTTTAAAATACCACAAGCCTTTTGTTTTCTGTGGTCCTGGAAATCTGGAGGTTTGAATGGTGAGTATAACAGGAACATCCTAGGCGCCATAACAGCCCCATAAATATCTCCTCAGCAGAGCTGTGCATCTCCCGCTGGACTCCGAGAGCTTTCTTTGAAGTCACAGGGCAGAAGTTGTGCACGTGGAAGAGGTATGCAACTTATTATTATCATTATTCGCCATTGCTTTAGAAGCTTTTAAGTAATACTAGATTTATCACATTTTTCTTACAGCAAATTTTAGTTTCATCTAGTGTTTCTTCTGAAGCCTGAACCAATAAACTGGTTTGTCTTTGTAATTGATCTGCCACAGTAGTTCCCATATTCTTCTGCCAAGAAGTCCTTTTGGAATCCTATTAAATGGGTAACATGACATTTATGGTCTCAGAAATTAGAACACCTGGAAGGACGCCCGGAATTTACCCGGTCTCTTGGGGGATCCTCTAGTACAAAGCGGACTGGACCTTGTTGGATGGATCTAACTCGGAGCCGGCCTTTTGCTGCTGTCTTCTGAGGTCCACCCTCATCTGAAGCAGCCCCGTTAGGTTGCATTGCCTAGCATTGGACAAAGTGCGCAGTAAATAGCTCATATTCTTGATTTGATTTTGCTGAGGGGCTGACATAAAGTTAGTGTGCATGTAAATAGCTCGGACCACATTGCAGGGGAGGAGAAGGACACTTACACACCAGCTGAAAACCTCCATTCCTGTGTAGGTTTATACCCTTGCGCTCTATCTGTATGTGACAAAGCCATCACTTCCTTCTTCACACACACACACACACACACACACACACACACACACACACACACACACACCCCTTGTTTTCTTTATCATTACAAAAGTAAATCATGCTCACTGTTACAAAACTTAATACAAATAAATAAGCATTTTCCTATGACCGAACAACCATCGTTAAGTTTTAACCACACTATTGTTCCAATATTTCTCTGTATGTGTGTGCATATATGTACACACTCTTCTGTACTTTTTGGTCTACAATGTGTCTTGCATTTCTGTGCACATCTACCCATTCTATCCCTGAAGAACCCATTGAAATGGTAAAAAGGTTATTTTTAAAATTTAAACCATTACAGCAATGAAAAACAAGAAAACAAGACCAAGAGTCTTCAATTAGCCAGAAAGTTTGAAGGATTCTAATCAATAGAAAAGAAAAGGCAAATGGTAAGTGCAGGAGTTACAGTAGAGGCAATAAAAGCCCAAACTCCAGGGACAAAAGCTGACTTTTGCAGGGCAGTCCCTCAGGTGATTCTAGCTCCGAATTGACAGGTTAGTCTGGGATGTTAAAGAACTGCATTTGGGACAGCTGGGATGCATGGGGCTTGCTCTCTCTCCCCCTCTAAATAGAACGGCTAATGAGACTGCTTTTGCCTTCCAGAGGACTTGGGAATATGTCTGGAAGGGCTACTGGTGAACGAGTTGGGGGCTAAGAAGAGCAACACGATGTTGGAGATAAATCTGTACCCCCATAACAGCTCAGTAAAAGAGGCAGAGCCACCAAGGAGTAGATAACGCTGAAGACCTTCACCCTGGAGAAAAGCCCACCTGCCCTTTGGCAATTGTCAAGGAACCGCAGCCCAACAGCAGACTCGCGCTCGCCTCATGGAGCTCCGGACAGCTATGGAGCAGCGTCTCCAAAGTTCTCAGGGGAAACTATTTTGAACCTACTTTTCTACACTCAGCCAAATGTCAAGTGTGAAGGCTAAAGAAAGGCACTTGCAGGTACGTAAGGATTCAGTACATTTAGTAATCACACAGCCAGGAGGGAAAAAGTTACTTCTGAAGCAACCCAGCAAAATCTAAACATAAGCCAAGAAAGAAGAAGACATGAGATATAAGAAGCCACAGCTACCTGATATGATCCAAGAAGATTTATAGATGTGAAAAAGAAAATTAAAGGCAATCCTTTAGACAAGGGTGTGTAGAAGATTCTTGTTTGAGTGACAAAAATGTTCAAAACTGAGGATTACATTTTATTCTCTAGAGAGGTTTGTATTCGTGTACACATTTTACAAATGTTTCACATTGGTGTTTTTATATCTTTATTGGAATATAATTGCTTTACAATGTTGTGTTAGTTTCTGCTGTACAACAAAGTGAATCAGCTATATGTATACATATATCCCCATATCCCCTCCCTCTTGAGCCTCCCTCCCACCCTCCCTATCCCACCCCTTTGTGATAAGATCATCATAAAGCATCAAACTGATCTTCCTGTGTTATGCAGCAGCTTCCCACTAGCCATCCAGTTTACATTTGGTAGTGTATATATGTCAATGCTACTCTCTCACTTCATCCCGGCTTCCCCTTCCTGCCCTGTGTCCTCAAGTCCATTCTCTATGTCTGTGTCTTTATTCCTGCCCTGCAACTAGGTTCACCAGTACCATTTTTTTAGATTCCAAATATATGCATTAGCATACGGTATTTGTTTTTCTCTTTCTTACTTCACTCTGTATGGCAGACTCTAGGTCCATCCACCTCACTACAAATAACTCAGTTTCGTTCCTTTTTATGGCTGAGTAATATTCCATTGTATATATGTGTCACATCTTTATCCATTCATCTGTTGATGGACATTTAGGTTGCTTCCATGTCCTCGCTATTATAAATAGTGCTGCAGTGAACACTGTGGTACATGACTCTTTTTGAATTATGGTTTTCTCAGGGTGTATGTCCAGTAGTGGGATTGCTGTGTCGTATGGTAGTACTATTTTTAGTTTTTTAAGGAACCTCCATACTGTTCTCCATAGTGGCTGTATCAATTTACATTCCCACCAACAGTGCAAGAGGGTTCCCTTTTCTCCACACCCTCTCCAGCATTTATTGTTTCTAGAGTTTTTGATGATGGCCATTCTGACTGGTGTGAGGTGATACCTCATTGTAGTTTTGATTTGCATTTCTCTAATGATTAGTGATGTTGAGCATCCTTTCATGTGTTTGTTGGCAATCTGTATATCTTCTTTGGAGAAATGTCTATTTAGGTCTTCTGCCCATTTTTGGATTGAGTTGTTTGTTTTTTGTTATTGAGCTGCATGAGCTGCTTGTATATTTTGGAGATTAATCCTTTGTCAGTTGCTTTGTTTGCAAATACTTTCTCCCATTCTGAGGGTTGTCTTTTCATCTTGTTTATGGTTTCCTTTGTTGTGCAAAAGCTTTTAAGTTTCATGAGGTTCCATTTGTTTATTTTTGTTTTTATTTCCATTACTCTAGGAGGTGGGTCAAAAAGGATCTTGCTGTGGTTTATGTCATAGAGTGTTCTGCCTATGTTTTCCTCTAAGAGTTTTATAGTGTCTGGCCTTACACGTAGGTCTTTAATGCATTGAGTTTATTTTTTCACATTGGTTTTTAATTATTATAATCAACCTTTAGACAAAGGATAGAAGACTAAGTTATGGTTTAAGAATCTTGTAATCACTATAAATACTAATGCAATTTTAAAATAGGAGTTAAACAGAAGGAGAGATGAGAAGACATTCAAGTTCCAAATTCCTCACACTTTGTACCTAGAGGCCAGTGTATAATGCCTGAATTTGATAAAAATAAGAAATATAAGAATAATTATATATTTTAAAATTACAGTGATAACTGTTAGAAGCAGAAACAGACATTGTTAGCAGGATGGAAGGACACCGGGGATTAAGGAAAGGGAGATTTTACTTTTTATTTTAAATATGCCTATACGGCGTCATATTTTTAAAAACCATGTGGGGCTTCCCTGGTGGCAGAGTGGTTAAGAATCTGCCTAAAGCCACAGGTGGGAAGGAGATCAGCCAGGGAGGATGTCTAACATTAAAACAGGAACCTGGGGACTTCCCTGGTGGCGCAGTGGTTAAGAATCCACCTGCCAGTGCAGAAGCCACGGGTTTGAGCCCTGGTCTGGGAAGATCCCACATGCCACGTAGCAATTAAGCCCGTGCGCCACAACTACTGAGCCTGTGCTCTAGAGCCCGTGAGCCACAGCTACTGAAGCCCTCGCGCCTAGAGCCTGTGCTCCCCAACAAGAGAAGCCTCCACAATGAGAAGCCCGCGCACTGCAACAGAGTAGCCCCTGCTCTCAGCAACTAGAGAAAACCCACGTGCAACAGCAAAGACCCAATGCAGCCAAAAATTAAATAAATGAATAAATAAATTTTTAAAAAATAAAAATAGGGCTTCCCTGGTGGCGCAGTGGTTGAGAGTCCGCCTGCCGATGCAGGGGACACGGGTTTGCGCCCCGGTCCAGGAGGATCCCACATGCCGCGGAGCGGCTGGGCCCGTGAGCCATGGCCGCTGAGCCTGCGCGACCGGAGCCTGTGCTCCGCGGCGGGAGAGGTCTCAGCAGTGAGGGGCCCGCGTACCGCAGGGAAAATAAATAAATAAATAAATAAAAATAAAAATAAATAAAAAACCATGTGCATGCATTACCTTTATGGTTGTATATCTTGAAATCTTTCCAGGTGTAACCCAAATGTTACCAGCCTGTGGATATAACTGAGATCACATTTATATTTATGCTCAAATTGTAATGGTCCTAAGTCTCCATTTGCCCGTTTGGGAAGTTAGCTCCTACTTAGTATCTCCCTATTATTTCTGGGAACTTCCAAAAGGATACCTCTCACATGACCAGAGTAAAATCTTTCAGCTCCAGTCATCACAATCCCTTTATTGTGTGCTTTCTCTCCTGTTCTTGGCACTTGATATATCCTGGACATATTCTTAATGACAGTGTTTTCCTGATCTTCCCAAAATCTCAGGTATTTGTTGTCTCCCATTCCAAACCTTCAAATCAAAATCAAACTTCCAACTTAGAGGAGACATAGAGGTAGAGGAACAGGCTAAACAACTTCATGAGGAAACAGCCAAACACAACCAGTAAGTCCAACAGTTTGCAGGACCACTGGCTTAGCCTCTGTAATCAGTCTGTATTGTAGCTCTGCTGCATTCAAATTGAGGCTTAAGGGACACAGCCAGATGCTAGAGGGGTACTGGGGATACCTCCAGTAAAGAACGTTTGGAGGGCTTCCCTGGTGGCGCAGTGGTTGAGAGTCCGCCTGCCAATGCAGCGGACACGGGTTCGTGCCCCGGTCCGGGAGGATCCCACATGCCGCGAAGCGGCTGGGCCCGTGAGCCATGGCCGCTGAGCCTGCGCGTCCGGAGCCTGTGCTCGGCAACGGGAGAGGCCACAACAGTGAAAGGCCCGCGCACCGCAAAAAAAAAGAAAAAAAAAAAAAAAAAGCAAAAGAACATTTGGAGTCACTGGGAAATTTGAATTAGATCTAGTTATTTTATGAGAGGAAAACTGAAAACACCCTAACATGGAAAAGCAGAGATTATTGACTAAAACAGCAAGTACACTGTGATCTCATTTAACAAACACACACACTCACATACATATACAGAGAGAGATCTTGAAGAATATACACTGAAAATTAACAGTGGTTGTCTCTGGTTGGTAGGAATATGTTTTAGTATTTGTTAATTGAAATATAGTTGATTTACAATATTGTGTTACTTTCAAGTGTACAGCAAAGTGATTCAGTTATATATATATTTTTCAGATTATTTTCATCATAGGTTATTATTAGATATCGAATATAGTTCCCTGTGCTATACAGTAAATCGTTGTTGCTTACCTATTTTGGGTATAGTATTTTAATTTTTTAAATGTATGTTTGTTTTCATTTTCTAATTTGCTACCATATGTACCGCTTTTGTATTGTAATAATGAGACTTGATTTTAGAAACTCTAGTCTCTATTTCCTTTGCCTAGATCTTGGATCCCTTCTTTTTCTATCAACATCTAACCCTTGAACAACAGAATGGCTCCTCCCCTCCGTCAATATTTTCCCTTCTCTCCATTAACAATTTACTCTTGGAAATACAGAGGCGGTATAGGTAAGTAACCTGGGTAATTAAGGCTGGTGAGTCACACCACTGGGAGTCCCGAAATTCACCCTGGTCTGGGTAGACTCAGATGTGCACACCTTGTGTTTTTAATTTCTCAGCCTCACCATGGGAGATGAACAAATATCTGAGGGTCAAGACACAGCACATTCATCCCTCGGATTACAACAATGCACCCAGGTTAAGATGGACTTTAACATTTCTGTGGTATTGCTGACAAACAGCTGATCGAAACCTGAAGGCTTCCTCTTTAGGAGAAAGTAACACTAGTTCTGAATGGCACGTGAGACTTAGCAAGAGGTCCTTCTCATCTCACAGTGTGAGCTGCACATGTGCACCCACACTCGACTCTGACCCCTAAGCATTTCCAACACCAGCGATCTTAAGGGTACGCTTTTCTGAAACAGCTCTTTCCCAGGTATTCACAAAAGACAGAAAGAACAATGGTGTATTTATAACTCTTTGAAACCAATGAGAGTTCCACATGGGGAGAAAAAGGGGGGAAGTCACAGAATTAATCAGAAACCTTTTATATCATGCACACAAATGTTTGGTCTTCTGGGAATATGTGTAAGTGAACTCCCATAGCTGAAAGCAGCAACACAAAATAAATCCTGGAAGATGTGTGCTGGATGGTGGGGAGGCTGGGAGGGACAGAAAGGGTAAGAACGATGAAAGAATTTTAAGAAAATTTAGGTCTAAGTGAAAATAGGCATTCCATATGAGAAAAATAATAGTAAGAGAAAAACACTTAATAGACAGGTTTTCCGAATCCTCACACTTAAAGAACTCCTACAGCATAGCCCTCCTCTGCAAAGGGAATGTACAATTCCAAAGAATTAAGACCGAGCTGAAATACAGGTAACCATGGTTATAGCATCCCTTGTCTTACCATGATTCAGGCATATCCTGATTCAGGGTATTACAGCTAGAACCAAAAAAGATTTTTGATAGAACAGCTAAGCAATAGCATGGAGAGCATGATCTCCAACATCTCCAAATTTTCCTCCATTCTCAACATGAGTAGTTAAATCTAGGGAACTTACAGGATAAAAACGTCTCTCAATTTAAACCTTCCTTTTCCCACATCTTTCTCTCAAGATAATCTCACAGCATTGGAGCTTAGAGGATGCTTACGGATCATTTATTTAAGCCTCAGATTTTATAGATGATCCAGAGAGGGAAAATGGCTTCCCAAGGTAACTGGTAACAAAACCCAGACCTGTATCCAGATCTCTTAAATCCCAAGTCCAGAGCTATTTACAATGAACCCCACACACTTCATGACCACTTACAGATAGGACATCTTACACTGTGCTTAATTTAGTCCTCTTTTCAGTAAAGCAATGCAAAGCAAAACAAAAATGAACAAAAAAATCCCAAGAACCTCCCCTGCAAACCCTTCCCTTAAGAACAGCCCTAAGACTCTGCCACAATTATCTGTAACCAACAAATACTTAAACCTGAGAATATCCTTAGATTTATGTACAGATTCC
This sequence comes from Pseudorca crassidens, assembly GCF_039906515.1. Taxonomy (NCBI): domain Eukaryota; kingdom Metazoa; phylum Chordata; class Mammalia; order Artiodactyla; family Delphinidae; genus Pseudorca; species Pseudorca crassidens. The sequence continues at coordinate 62,568,438 of NC_090296.1, read as the reverse complement.
TTTTACTTTAGCCTGTCAGAATTAATCATGTCCTATACCCTCTCACATAAACATTTAGCATATTGCTTGTCTCTTCAAGATAATCACTGCATTCTGTATTATCCTAAAGGTTTGCACTCATCATTGCATTATTTCTAATTAGTTGTTTGCATGACTATTCTTTCCATCTGTTGTAAGACCTCGAATAACAGGCATCTCTCAAATTCATCTCTTTGCCCTCCTACACCCTGCACATAGGAGAAAGAGTGTACGAATTAGATCAATGAGTAAACTGGCACAGTCACATCTTTTGGGTGGCTCTTCTTTCCCTTTCAAGAAGACAATCTATTGTAGTCATCAAGACATTATGTTATACACAACTCTGATTTAGAACCTTAAGTTTTTGCCACTAAATATTTCTAAAATAGGTGAGATTTAGTAGAGATCTTGCTACTCCTGGCATTAAAAAATAGAGGATGTAATTACTTGTCAACTGCAAGTCCTTCCTATCTTGTGGATTGTAAAATGTTTTTTAAACCACCTGAATTTAACTTTTACTCTGCCTGGCTTCTAGCAAAGAGTAGGAGTTCAAAATGGGGAGGTAACACATTAGCTTTTTTTATAGCCAATAAGTAATCAAGCCATGATCCCAATCAGGTTGTCTGTTGCCAGAAACCACACTTGTAAAATATTTTTTCACTTCATCTTTCCTTAGGTTCCTCAGGTTCTGTGCTTATAGCATTGGGCCTAGAAGTCTATGCAGTGGTGTGCTGGTCAATGTTAACAACTGGCTGTCTGTGGGGGAAAGGCCTGTTTAGAGCAACTGCTGGTTTCTGCGGTGTCAATATTCCACTATAGCAAATTTAAAGCTACCAATGTGATGTCACTGAACACAGAACTGGAGAGAGATAAATAGTAGCACGCCATTACATTAATATAAGTTATTTTTATGGTATTTCTACCATATGCGCATAGGAGACACAGATAACTGCCCAAACAGTGATAACAGTAAAATGTAGAAATATGATTAGGAAGTAATGAATTTTAAATATTTATTACCTTGTTTTAAAACAATTTACTTAATTTTAAATTTATATAATTTGGTGGTAAATAATGGCTGAGTTTAACAACTGCCTCATTAGATTCCTAAAAATGTAATAACTGTCTCTCCTAAGCCTATAGCACACAATTAGCACATAATTAGGTCTACGCCCAAAGCCAAAATCTGTCGTGTGTGAACTTGGATAAGCTATTTGATCTTTCTTGCCTCTGTTTCTTCACTTGTAAAATGGGACTAATAATACCTACTTTGTAGGGGTTTTGTGAGGATTAAATACATAATGTGCTCAGAATTGTGCCTGGCATAAGGTAAGCACTGCATAAGTGCTATCTATTACTGCTATTATTCTTATCAGTAATAAGCCAAAGGTACAGCTTTTAGGATTCAGAAGACTAAGGGCAGTTTGGCTGTCTTAAGACCACTGACATTCTGTGATGATGGCCCAGACAGAAAAACAGAGACAAAATGTGATGCGCCTGGATATTACTTCACCACATCTAACACTTTCTGACCAGAATTACATAGTACGGAATTGTATCTTCTCGAGGGAGCTGGATCACCAAGAAGTCTGAGTAACTGGAACCAACTGAAATAAAATATGAACTCTACTATGCAAAAGTATCTTTTAACAACAATAAATTTTTAAATAAAATAATGGCTAAAAGCCAAGTTGCACTCCTTTGGTTGAATTATTAGTTCACCACATAACACCTATGTGACCTCAAACAAGTTACTTAGCTTTCCTGCATCTGAGTTTCCTCACCTGTAGAATGAGGGTCATAATAGCCTGTCCCTCATGGCTTTGTTTTGAGGATTTAAGAATAAATGTTATGTGCTTAGTACAATGCCTGGCACAGAGGACACCCTAATTATATTCGCTTTTATTACAATTATTACCTGTGTGTCTTCTCACTGAGATAGTTACGCGGCATTTAAGCAATTGTTCTGATAACTAATTCTGTGCATTGGGGGAGACGGGAAGGAGAGAATAACAAAATATTTCACTCTCGGCAAAGTGAGCTAATGATGTCTTTTCCTGCTCTCCCTCAATTCTAATGTTAATCCTCAAACATTTTAAGTTGCTCCATAAAAAGCAAATGTTAGTGCTTCAGGGGGCAGACAGTGGAGGAGCTGATGTCTGACACATTTCTTGACCCTGGTAGGATGGAGAAATTAAGTGAGCATTCTAAAGCCTGGGATTTGGCATCCCTTGACAAATGAGGAACATTCCTCATCACCTCTCCTCCGACTTCATGAGCGTTAAGTACTAGCAAGCCTCCAAGATATGCTGACCAACTGCAACATATCTAGTTTAAGGGAGATGCTATTTGCTAAAACTCTGAATAAAGACCAGTAGAGAGAAAGCAGCAACCTATAAGCTGATGAGTAAAAAAATCAGCATTTGGGGTTTGATAAGAGCTAGAAGTTCATTCCACCCAAACTGAACTTCCTTTCCAAACAGGTGAGTGCTGGTTGAAATTAAAAATCTGAATCATGCATCTGTACTCACATTGATGATCCTAATTAATAGCCAAATTAGTTGACTTCATTTGTCACCCAACTTTACACTTTGGCCCTTGAGTCTCAGCTGTGTCCTTTGGAGCCACATGGAATAATTCATTTATTTGTTCCTACAACAAAATTTCTTTGGCTGCCCTCTAGAGCAAGGGATTGGAGTTATCAAGTGAACAAGACAGGCATGGTCCCTATTCATGGAGTATCTACCAGGAAAGGTCTGTCAAGCTCATAGAGGACGGCTTGCTCCATCAACTTCTGGATTACCAACTGAGGAAACCCTGACTGCATTCCTTTGACAGAATAAGTTCAACATCTTTTCTGTATGAGGGTCTTTCTGGTATTTGAGGACAGCTATGCCGTCCTTCCTGAGTCTTCTGGTCTCTATCAACAATCCCAGTTCCACAAGCCATTGCTAGACTTGGCTTAGGGTCTTTCTCCATTCCAGTGGCATCCCCTACACATACACTCCCATCGTCAACCTCCCTCTTAAATGTGTGGAGCCCAGAACTGAGACATGTTCCAACCTCACTGGAGCTGAATGATCACCCTTATGCTGGATACTCTACTTCTTTAGCACAAACCAAGAACATTAACATTCTAGGCTCATGTCAAGCTTGCAACTAACAATTAATACAGGCCTTGAGTTTAACTATGCTGCCATCCATGACCATCCCTTCATACATTCATGCAATTATTTTGTATCTGAACCTAGAATTTTATACTTACCTTACATTTATTAGTCTTAGTTATGGTCAATTATTCCTATCTACATATGGTATTTTTGTATACTGATTGTGTCCCCTTTCAAATGTCTTATCCTTTATAAGTGTCATGATTTTCCACAAATATGACAGCAGGCCAACAGGCCTGAAGATCAGCTTTGGTGCCTTCTTGCATTCCCATAGCATTTTATGTCTAACTCCACTACAACATTATATTATTGCCTATTATATTTTGACATGTCTCTTTCCTCACTTAACTGTGAGCTCCCAAGGGACAGTGTCTTCTCTGTCTTTATATTTCCAGTACTGAGTCCAGCTCCTGACATATAGATCCAGCTCCTGACATACAGAATATGCTTAAAAGAAAAACTCTTGGTTTTGAAGGATGAATGAGTGAATGATACATTCAACCAATTACATCACCAAGGTCACATTTCTCTAACTTAGCCCCAGGGCTGCCATAAAGAACTTTGTCAAGTGCCTTATGGAAATACAAATCTATAGCCATACCAATTCTGCTACCTTCCATTTTGGATAAAAGTCACTGTGTTTCTCTGAGCCTCAGATTCCCCATGTGTAGACTATCAAAGCTTATCAAGATTAATAAATGAAATATTATGTGTAAAAGTGCTTTACAAAACTGCAAAATGTGCAAATGTCAGATGTAAGCATTCCCTCATTCTAGCAGCCTTATCAAAAAAGGAAATTATGTTTATTGACCTTGCAAGGGCTTGTGGCTTCCATTTAGGGGCAGGAAGTGAGGCCTCTTAAAAGACTGGCAGGGAAAGGTTCAAAGGATGAAGCCTGGAGTCAAATTCACCACAGCCCTCTGGTTCCCTGTGGAGGAGGGCTCTGAGAGAAAGCTGATGCCTCTTGTCCAAAGCCTTCCCTCTTGGCAGGTCTTAGGGGGTTGTCCAGATTCCATGTTGAAGGGTCCAGAGAAGGTCTCCTGCAGATCTTTGTTTGCGTGGGCCTGTGAAAAATCTTTAGTAAGCTATCAAAGTTTACACCATGTGAATGGGGGAATGGCCCTTTGCCCTAGCAAGGAAGGAAGGGAGAAAAGCTGGGAGATGAGCAGGGATGTGCTCCTGCTTTGCTGAGTGGATACCAGCACGTGCAGGTTTTTCTCTGTTACAACAGGATATCGTGAGGAAACAGCTGTGTGCCACTGTTTTGGGGTATCTCTTTTTCTGTCTGGGCATTTCACTGCCTTTGATATTATTGTCTTACCTAAGCTAGAAAAAAGACCACATCGTGTTGGGTGAATCATTCAAATAAGGGGTAGGTCCTCAGCCACCTGGGTTCTGGAATTTGGAAGCTAGGCTTCAGCTTGGCTGGAGAATCCACTTGTCTTGTGGCCTCCCTCTCCTTGACTTACAAAGAGGAAAATTGTATTTGAGGACACTTGAAGATGGAAAAAAAAATTGCCTTTGCCAGGAGAAAAGAGCCAGCCCTATGGAAAATCCCAAACTGAGAGCAGTGCTTTATCAGCCAAATGGTCCAGCTATGAGGCCTTGTCTTTCTTCTTTGTCATTGTACCCCTGGCACCTAGCACAGTGCCTGGCATATAGCAGCTGCTCAATAAATATGTGTTGAATATATGTGTGCCATTCTACATTAATGAGGATAGGTACCTGTGGCCCCTTGGCCAGAGCTTTAAAAGGACAGCAACACCTCCTCAGGCCAGTGTTAAGATGGCAAGATCATTACAGCAAGAACGTGACCCAGAGCAGTTCACCAGAGAGAACTCGGACAGGAGGATTCAGCTCCTGGATTCCGCCTTGAGATTCTCCCTTCACAGCCATCCTTGGTTAATTTTAATAAGGTGAGCTTACAGTAGCTAATTGCTAATGTGTAAAGAGAAATGACCACTGCTCTGCTGTAGTTCTGCTCAAGTGACCAGTGCTCACGGACAGAGAAGCCCACGTTTTTAAAATGAGGCAAGGATGCAGCCAGAGAAAGGAACTCAGGAATAGTGTGCCCCTGAAAGGCGAGGCCTGGCGAGGCGAGGCGAGGCGGGGCGAGGCGGGGAGGGGCGGGGCGGGGTGTAGGGAGGGGGGACTGTAATTGACGTCAGAAACGTAACTCTGAAAAATGTTTTCTGTATTTCTCAACGTTCTGTTCCCAACTTCTGACTTAATCTCTTTTTTAAAACGTTACTTTCAAAAATTTCTAACCGAGTTTGTAGAAAGGGAAGGGAAAGGCTTTCTTCCCGTGGTGGTGCAGGAGAGGCTGGGTACGTCTCCGGGGAGGGTGTGGAAGTGACCGCAGACAGGCTGGCTCTGCTCAAGTCCGCTGAGCAGAGCTGGATCCCTTCCAGATGGCTGGACCCCACTGCAACCTGGAGCCTGCCTTGCGGGGCCACAAACACCCCCAACCTCCAGTCATCTCCTCCTACTTCTTCTTGCTGGAGTCTTGAGGACCTGGCTCTCATGCAAGTGAGGAGGATCCTCTATCCCGTAGTAGCTGATACAAGGCCGTCGCATCCCGGGAGGGCTGCAGGCTTCTGTGCCTTCCCCAGGCAGGGGCATAGGAGCCGGGGCGCCTGCGTGGGAGTATTCAGATCATGCCCGGGAGCTAGGACCTTCCTTTCACCGCTTGCGGAGGACATCCACCGACGGCTTAGTAATTGTTTCCGCAGGCGTTTCTGGAGGCATTTCGGGCCGTTATTGGGGGAAATCTCGCGAACTGGGAGCCGGGGACACTCGCGCTACCGCCAGCAGCAGTGGCGCGGGCCACCCGGGGAGCCGCACTTCCTGCGACGTTTCCTCGGGAGGTGGCGCCACAGCCCGTCGCTGCGCCGCAGCAGCAAGCCTTTCCCCAGCGGAACTCTTGGCAGCGCAAACACCAGCTGGAGCGAGTCGGTGGCCCCAGCCTGAGCCGCGGCCGGACCCCAGCAGCGCGGCTTCTCCGGCTCTCTGAGCTTTGGCGCGTGGCGATCGGAACCCCACCCCGCGGCTCTCCAAGGCACAGAGGGCGCGCAGGGGCGCGGGACCTGGGAGCCCTCGACTTGGGCCAGCTCCGCCGTGATGACCCAGGAGCCATTTGTTAGGCCACGGCTGCTCTTGGTGCCTTAGTGGGAGCGCCCAGGGGAGGACCTCGGCTGGTGACGAGGAACCAATTCCCCCGCGACATCCCTCTGCCGTGGGGAGCCCCAAGTCCGCTCGCGGTGGCCACCGAACAACATAAAGAAACCCTTTTCTTTAGAGGTTCGGATTGGGCAGTTCTTAAGTCCTAAAATGTCTACGAAGTTTCCCGCTTGCGGCGCACTCAGCCGTCTGGCCCGGCCGCGACAGCGGTGCTCGAAAAGCAGAGCAGGGTTCGCGGCGCGTTGCACAGGAAGGAAAGTCGCGTGTGGCAGCGATCTCTCCGCGGCCAAGCTATGGGTTCCAGCAGGAGCTCGAGCCCTCTTAGCCTCGCAGATCTGGCTCAAGGCCCGGGTCCGGGATCCGAAGAGGACTCGCAGCCCGCGCGGTCGCATTGGGCTGGAGGTCCCCCGCCGCTGCGCCTGCGGGACGCCGAGCCTAAAGAGGAGCGGATTCAGCGCGCTGGAGAGAGTTTCCGGAGAGCCGGGAGAGGGCGATATTCACCAATCCCTTCCCCCCAGATCAACCGTGCAAAATGGGGATGGCTCGGGGTGGAGGATCTGCACATGTCGGTAACGAAAGTCAGGAGCCGAGGGCCTTCCCACCCGGGGGCCTGCTAGACACAGGTCCGGGAATGCGACTAGTGCGTGCGGCCACTTTTTTCCAGGTTTCGTATTGCCCCTCCTTCTCCTGTCACCATTCTGACAAAACTCCTGCCACTCTCTCCCAGGGTCACAACCCTCACCCTCGTCTAAAGGAGTATAGCTGTCTGAAGAGCGCATTACAGCAGAGGCTTCGTTTTGCTCAACTTCTCGTTACAGCTCTCTTCATCCAAATCGCAGGCCATTATTCTCGGCTTCCTTTCCACATAATAGTTGACAGCAGACAAGGAAGCACTGGTGTAGGTGAACTTGAACCTGAACCTGAGAGGTGACGCTGTTAATTAGACATTTGGAGTTCTTGGTTCGACCCTCAGGAGCGTTTCTGGGAATGTGTTTGGGGACGGTCCCGCAAGCAAGAGTCCCGGTTCAATCCTTTCCCTCCTTTGGCACAGTTCAGGGTAGGATGAAATGTGAGGTCTCCTAATCGCTAAGATTCTCTGGTCTGCTAGAAGAGTCTTAAGTCACTGGTTACTTTGTCTTTGAGAACGATTATCCATCCCTAATCACCTATTTAATGTCTGCTCTCTGGGGTATGCAGATATCCATAACCTAGCATTCAAAGACATGTTTCTGGAATAAACTATTGTCAGACACCCCCCCACACACACACACACCACTGTCATTTATTTTATCAAGTCTAGTTTAAAATCTAATTTTTAGAAGTCTTATTATATATTCTTGCAAGTTTAGTCCCATACATCATTTAATCATGAATAAATAATTTCCATGTAGTCCTTGAATTGCCAACTGATGGGGGAGAACAGACTTGAGGACTTTTCAACCTCTGATAAAAGGAGGACATTATATCTGGGGTGAAAAGGGGCTGGGGAGCTGAGCCAATGGGGCAGCCGGCCTTTACGGTGTGCAAAAAGCATTCAGACACATGGAGACCCTTTCACAATAAAACTTTATTGATGATCGTTTGAAAGTTATGGCAACTCCAAGGTTATAAAACTTGTCATAAAATACCAAGCAGTCATTAGTTTACCTGACCTCATTTCAATATAAACTTCCACAAAACATTTTATTTTGTTCCTTCCTATATGTGGGGAAAAGAAGTTGAGGCAAGATACAGTGGCGCGTTACTGAGGACCCAAGATCTGCAGTTTGACACTCTCTGACCTTCATCCGTGCAAATAGAGCAGTGAAATTCACATTCTGTTCTTTCCTGTAAATATTATTGTAGAAAAGATGATAATAGCAATGTTTTTGTTCAATCATCCATTTTTAGCACATATCCAGGTTCAAGTTAGAATGGAGTGTTGTTCCTCTTTGGAAGATCTTGTGAGATACCTTTAACAGTTGTTAAAGTGTATTTGCTCCCTACCCTATGCACAAGAAGACTAAGAAGGGCAGCCCTTATGGAAAACAATATGGAGGTCCTCAAAAACATTAAAAACAGAACTACCATACCTTCCAGCTATTCTATGTCTGGCTATTTTTCCCCAAGAAACCCAAAAACACCATTTGAAAAGATATATGGGCCACTGTGTTCATTGCAGCATTATTCACAACAGCCAACAGCCATATGGAAGCAACATAAATGCCCATTGATAGATTAAACAAGATGAGAGATATACATATCTCTCATCTTGTTTATCTAAAATATTCCATTATATATATGTATATATATAATGGCATATTACTCAGCCATAAAAAAGAAGGAAATCTTGCCATCTGCAACAACATGGACAGACCTAGAGGGTATTATGCTAAGTCAGACAGAGAAAGACAAATACTGTATGCTTTGACTCATATGTGGAACCAAAAAAATAAAAAACCCAAATGAACAAACAAAACATAGAAATAGACTCTTTGATACAGAAACAAATTGGTGGTTGCCAGAGGGTGGCCGGGCGGGGTGGGGGGATAGGCAAAACTGGTGAAGGAGATTAAGATGTGCAAAATTCCAGTCATAAAATCAATGTCACAGGGATGTAATGTGCAGCATGGGGAACACAGTCAATAAAATTGTAATAACTTTCTATGGTGACAGAAGGTAACTTTACTTATCATGGTGACGAATTGGTAATGTACAAAATATCGAATCACTATGTTGTATACCTAAAACTAATATAACATTGTAAGTTAGTTAAAATTCAATTAAAAAAAAAACAATTTGTGTTTTCCCCCAGATAGTTCCACACTGAGGGCACAGATCAGGCTGCTGTTGCTGTTTTACAAATAGCATTCTAGAGACACAAGGAGGAGTAGCTGAAGAAGACGAGGGAAGAGGAGGATGGGGGGGGGGCGCGGGAGGGAAGAGAAGCGGCAAAGAACCACACTTTATTTGGCATGTGACCTGAGGAGTGCATTGTGTGAAATAATCAATTTGTATTTAGAGTTATTGAGAGGCCAGGTGAATAATTAATCCCCCGCCACAAAATCATGAGCTTAAAAAAACGCAGCTGCCTTAATTGAGATCAGCACTTAGAATTGTGCTGCAGAAAAGAACCCAAACTGGTGTTGCAAGAAAGCTCCTGGAGATAACTAGCCCGAGCTCTGTCATCATTGTTTCTGGTACAACTGTATATGTGAACTTATAACCACTGATCAGAGAAAGAACCAGCCACAAAACAGTGATAATTCTGAATAGCTTCTCATCTGCCCAAACTCCACTTTGGATTGACTGAAGCCCATATTCTCTTAATGCTGTATAACTAAGGTCAATCTACCAGCTTTTAGGGCAAAGAGATTTGTGAGCAAGTACAGATGGCAAAGGTTGGCCTTGTGTTAGCTGTGTGCTAATTTTCCCCAAACATGTAAAAGTCTGGATATACTTTTCACGGATTGTTTAAAATATAAGCTTCAAGATAGATCCAGGCATACATGCATTTATGGTGGTTTAGGAATCCAATATGTAAAACGCTAAGTGCTTTATGACCTCACTGAAACTCATCTTGGTAATGTTATGCTTAGTTTCCTGGTGTGCCTTAAAATATTTCAGGGATTTCATGGAATTTTAACTAGAAAAGAACATTTTAAAAATCAAAATCTTATGTAAAATGCTGCTTTCTTCTAGAGAGTGTATCGGGGTGTGTGTGTGTGTGTGTGTGTGTGTGTGTGTGTGTTTGAGAGAGAGAAAAGTAGTATATCAGAGAAAGGGAAAGAGATTGAGCTCAGGGAAAGAGAAGTACAGGATACAGTACTAATTAAAGGACAAACTCTCCTGGTGTCCATAGCTTTCCTTAGTTGGTGAGTACGAGTTCCAGTAATTTGAGTTACCATTTCATACTCCCAGGCACAGTGATGCCATGCACCAAAACAAAGATTCTGTTTCCCCACTTTAGCACTGACTTCCAGGAAGGATAGGAGAAAATGGGCTGTGGATCTGCAAAGCGGCCGATAGGCTGAACACAATGTCTTTATTGGACTTTAGAAGCAAATAAGAGATCTAAATTCAGATCTTTGAGGTTAGGACATTTTCAAAAAGCTCATGCAGTTATAAGAGACAATTTATTCGGAGATAAGTTGGCAAATTGTTCTTATAATTGAGCTCATTAAATTTATTTGTTGAGATACACACACATACACAAATGTATTATCAATATGTGTTGTAGCAACAACAATAGCAATGACTTTAATCAATAATGTTTGTATCAATAACTCTCTGCTATTGTATTAATCCCATTATTCATTGTGTTTTTCCTAGAAACCTTAAAAGGGTGATATAAAGGAGAAAAGTATCTATTTTAATCAGCTATAAAAATATTTCACTCTTATTCTATCTTCCTTCTCAAAATAACTATTCTTCACCCAAGAAAAGGTCATTTAGACTTTCTATAGTGATGTTCACTATCTTCACATTCACACAAATGATCTCCACTCAGCTCTATTTAAGCATATTTACCAGGGGGGCTTGGTTACCAAGGAAGCATCCATTTGGATTCACCTTTCTCAGCTCTCCCTTATACCATATTCTGGGAAAGGCATGGGAATTACCCAAGTGGATTTTTAAATAGTTTTCATGTCAAAAAAATGTAAAAGGACAGCACATCATGCACACACTTCTTTTTCTTATATTCTCCTCTGTTTAGAGATGTGCAGGTCATTAGAAAATGTTCCCAAGACGCTATGTGCTCCTTCAAATTTCACCCACACTTGTTTTCCTAGGTGATCTGGTTTATTAAGGCTTAGCTACATAATGAGAAATATGTCTTCAATGGTGTGGGGGGTTTATAAATATATTTGTTTGAAGTTTTTTGGACAGCTGGGTGATAGGATTGTGAAATCCCAGATTACGCCTTGAGTTCTGTACAGATGACATGTACAGACTGCATAGCTTTGCCCTCATCACTTCTGTTGACACAAGAAACTTTCCTTCATGAGGAAAAATAAATGCAGCTTTTATGTAGCATCATCCAAATTTATGTTATTCATTCCTCTTATATAATTCAATATATACCTTTTACCCCAAGGGTATATTTTCCCCAATGAGACTAATTTGCTCTAATAGGAATAATAATGCCTCCAAGTACCTAATACCTTTATCCAAAAAAACCCTCATGTGACTTAGCAGTTCCATGATGAAACACATAGATCATGTGCACGTGTGGCCAGAAGCTGTGGTTCATCTTACACAGAACTGTACAAAGTTAACCCTCTAGTTTCTGTTTGCCTTTTTTTTGTCCTCTTTGACATAGGGAGCCCTTGAGAAAGAGAAAGTCTTTTTTGTTTCACGGCTAAAATACAAAAAAGTCTGATTCCAAAGGAAAACTCAGGCACACTTTTTGTTCACCCTTCACTGAAAGAGGACAATTTGGAGGAGACTCTGGAAGTCATAATTCATACATAACTTAGCAATGTCTGAAATTCCAGCACAGAACTTAAATAACACATCTTTCTACCGTATATTCTCTTGGGGAAAAATGTAGATGGATACACACATTTAGTTCTCAAATAAAAATTGAGGAAATGATGAGGAAGATACAACGTACTCACATCAGTTCCCATTTGAGGACTTCATTTTATGTCAGAGTTGGAGAAATGCAGGCTGGTTTTGAATGATAAAACTCTCTGGATTTAGTATCTGGGAGATCTGAGAGGTGTGTAAACATTTAAAGCCTGTCTCTCTCTTGTTTTGAGTTGGCTTTTTGTTACCTACAAGTTGATTTGCTTTCTTTAGTCTTTAAACCCATTTACCAATACATACAGTACAGTACTTCCACCTACCAAGTAACCACTGAAATCTACTGGCGTGAAACATTAAAACTGCAAAAGGAAAATCTACCCCAGTCAAGTACAGCACTCTCCCTTTAAACACAGCAGTGGCAGTGCCTGGTTGACCTTGCTGGGGAGGCTTGTAAGAGTACCCTGTGTTATACAGCCTGCGCAGCAAGGGTGATTTAATCTAACTAAAAGAATTTTAACTTTTCTATTTCCTGACTTTCAGGGGTTTAAATTTTTAGCCTTATACTGTCATTTTTGAAGGTTTTTTACACTGAGTAATGGGATCATTATTTCTCCCCCCACTGAAAGGGATGTATCCAAGAACAGAACCATGCGGCTGGGCAGAATGCAATCCCAAAGGGAACTGTACAGGAATCGCTCAGGCAATAAAAACTGCTAAGGGAATTTGTGCTGTCAGCTCACCAGAACGTCAGATTCACACCTCTGGTCCTGCAAGAAGGTGCTAGGGGGCTTTTTAAAGGTCCCCTCTTGCCGTGACCTTGGCTTTCCATCCTTCTAAGAAGTGGCTCCCAGGCCAGCCAGTGTCATAGGCTCCCATCTTGATCCTGCAGAAAATGGAACCAGCCTGTTCTCCCAATCCTCTACGCCCTGGGAGTACATCAAGAATGGCAGCTGCACTGTTGTAACCTCCACGTTATACACGAGACCCTGGTCCAGCATTTCTGGTGCTAATCTCTGGTTGGTGCAATCCTCTCCCCTGCCCCCCACCCCCTACAGACATTAAACCTAGACTCTGGATGTGATTTAGCAACAAAACCAAAATTGTAATGCCTTTATATGTAAGAACAGAAATAACACAAAATCATAGGAAGTGCGATAAAATACAATGGGTTGGTATTGTCTAAAAACCCTTTTTTATTTTCCTAAATTCTCTCCTCAAGAAGTTTCTTTCTCCTTTGTTTTTCCTATGCCCATCCTTACTAATCATAATGATTTTTGTTAAAAGCTCTACCAAAAAAATTGATTTTTTATTAACTGCACTAGCAAAATAAATCTACATAATTAAGATATGCACTTAAACATCTTTGCACACATTTTAAAATGTGTGAGTAGCTTTTAAATGTGCAAATTCCTTACAGCATAAAAAAAACCTTAAATTTTTTTCACATTTGCACAAAGGATATACGTGTACAATAGCATTTACTTGGCTTTTCCTGAAAAAAGAATTGGACTAATTTATATGAATTTTAAAACGTTTCATTTGAATGAAAAAGAAAGTCAGCCATATAAAGGCAGTGATTTTTCCCCCCTCCTTGTCTTCTTAGAAAAAAAAATTGAAATTCGTTTACTCTGCAAAGATGTACCATGTTTTATCTCTCTTGGCTTAGAAAAGAGATGCTTTTGAGAGGTTAGGTTTCTTTCTTTCTTACATTTCTCTTCCTTAGTCTCTATGTGCTCACTGAAAACCACATTGTTACGTCCCTCCTCGATTTCCCCAGAACTATTTTCCAGTCGTGTCTGCGAAGTGGTTACCCTCTGTGTTCCCACTGGCTCGGCACAAAACTTGTCTCAAATGCCACTGCAGAGGAGGTGGGAGGCCAGCTCTTTCGCTGGCCGCGGGGAGGGTAGAGTTTTTAGACTGACGGGACGCTATGCTGGCAGACGGAGGAAGAGAGAGCCGAGGAGTCTACCTGAGCCTATCCAGTGGGGAGGACGGGCACAGCCAGGAAGATTTGTGGCGTAGGACCTTCGCGCCCCACGCTGAAGATTCCTGGAATACCGGCTCTTGCTGCAAGAATAGAGTCAGGCTCCTTCTGGCCTGCAGGGCTCTGGTGACCCTAGCAAAGACAGATCCTACAGTTTCTTTCCAAAACCTGAAAGCACCAGCTTGGGATTTCAAAGTCCAGGTCCTTGACTGGGAGCCGTCCGCCTAGCACACCGCCCCCCAACCTCCTTTCCGCCGTGCCCAATCCCTACTCAGTGGACAAAGACGGAGCGAATTCTGTGTGGGCCACGGCTAGAGAGCATTTCCCCAAGCTAGTAAAAATGACCCCTGCCCATAACAACCTGGCAGCTTTCTCTTCTGGTTACCACCTCTCCCAGGGTGCGCTGAAATCCCTTTATCACTATGGTTTTTTAAATGAAATTATTGATTTCTCCGCTGTACCTAAGATGACGAAAACAGTTGAGCCGGACTTCAAGATGCACTCCAGAGTAAAGGAAACCTAATTGTAACCCAGACTCCGGCGAGAAAGCCAGTCTAGCTACCACCTGTATTTCCGACGCACTTGGGCCCAACTAGCTGCGATCATTACGAGTTCTAATTTTATTGCATCTCGGCTCCTCCCGGTTTGTCCCCACTATAGTGGTCTTAAAAAGAAACACCCACAGGCACACACCAGAATGAATTCCCAAGAAAGGCAAACGTGGATTTCTCTGCCTGTAGACTGATTTGAAAGTGCACGGGGAGCCAGATGGGCATGTCCTGGCAGCAGGGGAACAAATCTCAGCGAAGAGCAGCTTCCCATTCTTCCTGGTCCTCGCGGTGCCCCTCTCCCTGCGGTTCCGCCGCGGCGTTCCAGGGGGACGCTGCGGATCCCCACGGTCGCTGCAGCTCCCGCTTCCATACCCTGGGGTAGCCCGGGCCGGTGGGGGTGTGAAGAACAGTGCACGCAGCGGAGCCTGATCCAGGTCTCCCGCCCTCGCCCCGTCAGTCTCGACCTCCTCGGCGGGCGTGGAGTCTGTACCCACAGTGAGGAGACATCGCGTGCGGGTCCTCTTTGCCGCAGGCCCTCAGTGCGGCCTTAGGCGGGTTTGTCTCCTCTAGGTAGTGGAGGGGGGAAGGGGAATGTCCACTATACGCGCAGACACCTACGGTAAAGGGGCTTCTCCTGGGGCTTCAACGTGAGCTGTCCCTGTAGAATAGGGAAATTCGGAGAGCGACACTGGGGACACAGTTGGGTTCATACACAGTGTGATCTTACTTAATCTAAGTGTCTTGTGTGCTCTTATTTAATCTAAGTCTCTGATTTATCTGTTGTTTGAAACGGGAAAGACAATACCCTCCTTTGAAAGTTTGTTGTGAATGCTTGGACGTTGGGAGCCCTCAGCAAATGGTAGGATGAGCTGGTGAAGGGTGGGCCCATCACTCCCCTTCCAGGCGCGGAGCCTTTTGCAGTTTCAGGCTTTCCCCCCAGCACAGGAACCGTTCACAGCCCAGGGCTCTGAGTACCTCCTGGGGACCGCGAGAGGATCCAGCGCTGCATCCCTTGGAAGACGGACTTTTGGTGAATCATGAAAAGACTGCTCAGGTTCACCTTGGAGCATAGTGGAAAAGGTACGGAGGTTTGGAACCCAGTGGAGAGTTGAGGCTGGAGAAGGAATTGGAAGGGAGAACTAAAAATTTCGGGCTATAGAAGTTGTGCGGATTTTCAATCTTCCCCAACCTTGGCAAAAATTACTATGGGAGCGCGATCAAACCTGAACCTGTAGGTGGCGCTATGACGAGGTGACTGCCGGGAGAGAGGTAGCCAGGGACTCAAAGACCGCGGGAAAATTTCCGTGAATCCGACCCTAACTATCTGCTCCCAAACCCGGAGTCCTGTTTTCGGAGAGACAGCGGAGGACAGTGCATCACGAGTCTCCGTCCTTGGGGTCAGCGTGGGGCTGGTTGGTGGAATTAGGCCGGAGAAGGCGACAGGTTGGAAATCCTGCACCTCGATGGCAGCGCGCCAGCCGGTCCCACCACCATGTCCATTGCCCGGGTGCGAGGACTCACAGAGCTGCGCAGGACCCGAGGCGATTCGTGGGGACACTGTGCCAGCTGCAATCCGAGGGGACTGCGAAGTGAGCGAATCCCCGTTCTCGGCCTCACTGAAAACGAGGGGAACGCCGATGCTTAGCACCAAGACTCCAGCCCGCACGTTGATTCCAGCCCCTTGAAGCCTGCAGGCAACCCCAATCACGCTGTGTTCAACAGAACCTGGACCATGGTGGGGGACCCGAAGGGTTTGTGTTTGCTTGAGACCCGAAACCTAGTCTTACAGGCAAGACGTGGCTCTCGTTTCTCTTCTGGGAGCCTTTAGGCCAACTGGGTCTTCAGTAGGAAGCAGCCCCACTGCCCGCACATGGACCCTGAGGGCAGGATCTTTAAGAATCCCAAAGCCTGCTTTTCCCACATGCAGCAGCAATTCTCTTGAGCCACCGCAGCTCAGGGCTGTAAAGTGACCAAGGACAGTGTCCTCCTCTCGTCACCTAGCTATGTGCCTTCCACAAATGCTTCGAACTGGGCAGGTCGAAGTCCCCCCTCCCTTTGGCTGGACGCTCAGCCTGGCGTCCCTGCAGGGCTCCTCCCTGCCCGGGTCCTCCCTGCCCCTGCCCCCAGCCGGGATCCGATCCTTGATCTCACTTGCCGTTCTGCAGCCTAGAGTTTTGCCCCTTGCCCCCAAAATGTGGTCTCTTTCATTTGTGTCTTTAATAAACAAATATAACCATATCACATGGGGCACCATGCCGTCCTTCTGAAAGCAATTCCGCTGTTGAAAACTGAAAAATGGGTGTAATTTGCGTTCAGAAAGTGATGTTAGGGTCACAGCAATTTCCCGGGCCGTTATTTATTTTTACTTTAAAGTCTTTAGGGAAGATTTGCTTATATACTCGGGAACCTTCCACTGCGAGGGTACCAATAATCCCGCTTGCCTTCAAAGCGGGGGGGGGGGGGAGGGGGAGGGGTGGAGAACAATTACTGAGTGACGCTAATATGGGGAAACTGAAAAGAAATGTGGATTGTTTTTATTGTAACAGAAGGAGTGTGCAAACAGAAAAACCAACCCTGGGTGATCGGAAACAGGCAGGCGGAGAATTAAAAGCGGGTTTCAGGCGGCAACAAGCCCCTCCCCTGCCCTCGGAAGGAGACAGAGGGTGAGGAGCGCTCGCACCCCCAGGGCGGATCCCACGGCCAGCAGCGAGATTTCCGCGCTCTGGCAGGACCCCGCGAGCTTCTGCCTTCTGGGGAAAGGGTCTTGAATCGTGAGCACCACTAGCCGGAAGGCAGAGAGGACGCGGAGAGGCCTTAGAGGCTTTCGGAGAAATTTCCAGGCTCCTCTTGGGGGCCCCAGCGGCCTCTACTTGGGCTGGTGGGTCCCGCTGCGTCTGCAGCCCAGCGAAGTACAGGCTGGCAGGTCAGTGTCTGGACACTCCCTCCCCCCCATCACCCCCCCCCACGCCCCCCGTCCTGGCTGAGGCTGAGGGCCCGTGCGGGTTGTTTCTCCCACACCGCCTGGCTCTTCCCTGTAGCCGCCGCCTCCGACCTCGCCCGCGGCTCCACGCGCAGATGGAGTCCAGCCCGCAGCTCAGGGTGGACCTTCCCTGTCTTTAGGCACCGGGTGCGCCTCCGGCTGCCACGTGCTACAGCAGACGCTGGGAGGTCCAGTGGGCAGGGGGCTGCCGCTGACCCTACCGGGCCGGGACTTAGCATTGGGCCGATCCGGGTTGGAACCCGCGGCCCGGGCGTTGGCAGCGCGGTTTGGCGAGGACTGGAGAAGCCTGGCCTCTTTTTCCTTTCTACGCGGCGCGCAATCCTTCACTTACCCTGGAAGAGGCACTCCCGTGGGGGAACAGGATCGGAGGTCTTGCCTCTACTATATTCTCCCTCAGACGACTGGAAGAAGGAACTGTTCTCTGAAAACCCGTCCGGGAGCTCAGACTCTGGCTGCTTTCGATCCCCGGAACTCCCCGGGCAGAGCGAGAGGCGGCCGCCGTCGCCTGGGCCTCACCCTGGGTCCTGTCTTTTTCCGACAGAGGAGGCAAGCTGGAGGAATCTGCCCCTTAATATTCTCCTCGGCCAACTCTAGTCTTCCTAAAAGCGACTGGAAACAGCAGGACCCCTCTCCCGCGCATACACACGCCCCTCTCTCGCTATACCACCCCCCGCCCCCCGCCCCCCGTTCCGTCTGCAGTCGTAGCTGACCTGCAGGACGCGGGAAGCAGGCGCCCGGCGGAGCAGCCCAGGACATCGCTCAGCGCTGGAGGGCGGAGGCTCCCCACTCCCTGCACAGCCTGTTGCTCCCGGGTCCGACCTCGGCAGCCCCCGGGCGCCGTCTGCCGGGTCGCGCTGGGGCGGCCTCGGAAGGAGCTAGACTCCTGTTCCTTCTCCGCACCTCTCCTCAGACCCCGCTGCTGCCGAGAGGGGAGGGCGGGGGCGCAGGTGACCGCCCGCAGCACTGGGACCGCTGACAGATTTATGAAGACTTTACAGCATCTGGCCTGGGCCCGCAGGGGCAGGGAAGGAGTCCAGCCAAAGAGGCGCAAGGCAGGCTAAAGTTCCCCAGCCGAGACCCCGAACCCGGCCGCCTCTGGGGTCCCGGGCCCCGTGTCCCCTCGGACCGGTGTACACGTCTGTCCCCGCCAGTGTCGAGCGTACGGATTCTCTCCACCTCGTGTAGCCCCCTCCTTCACACCCTCCCACCCTGCCAGCTTCCAGTCTCCCACTGAGTAAATATTTACCCGGAGAACGGGTCGCTCCTCAGAGGAGGCCTAGACAGCGCCCTGGGAAGGGCTTTTGGCTTCTCCCCGGCCTGTGTCAGCTGCAGACCTTACTGGTTGTGTTTTGGTTTTGGTCTTAAATTTCTTTAGTCGAAATTCTTCCGATCTCTGTGTGATCTCCCGGGTTCAGAGCAGGCAGTAACCAGGGGGCGCTGACCTCAACTGACCCTTGCTTTTTCTCTGCATCCCTACGCCCATCGTCGGTCGAGGCTTACTGTCCCTTACTGTTTCTCTCTCTCTCCCTACCCCCCATCCCCCCCCCCCACCAATCCCTCTTCCCCCGCTACCAATCCCTCTTTCCCCCCCTACCAATCCCTCTTCCTCCTCTACCAATCCCTCTTCCTCCCCCTTCAGGTCACTTGTCTCTCATCGGGTTGCCAGCCGGGCTACCTGGCCACAGCACTCAGTGTGCATCCTGGGAGGGTTCTGCATCAGCCCCTTCCTCTAGGGTTGGGCGCCTCTGTCTGTCCCCTGAAGCTATGACTCCTTTTGCCCCTGGAGCCCGGGCCTCAGGTTGCTGCGGATACTCAGTGTCCCCAAACAAGATCCTTCGCCTGCTCTCGGGAATGCGCTGAGCTGAGAGTGCCAAACGTCCGCACTCGCCGGCGTAAAGAGGGCCTGCTGGGCCCTGAGGGGCGCGGAGCAGGGGATCCACTGCAGACAAGACCGCGTGCTACCACAGGTGGAAATAGAGAGGCATCAGCAAGCCTGTGCGGGGAGTATGAGGCAACTGAGGGAGTTGGGGGCGAACGAGAGGGAGGTGCGTGTTAGGTCCTCCTGGCCAGAGCTCCAAACAATATGAGTCTCTGGATCACTCCAGGCTGGTGGTGGTGCTAAAGCCCTCACAGAGCACATAGAAACACATCACGGCACTGGGTCTTGCCAGTCAGAAGGCGAAGAGCCTTTTATCAACTTCGCAGCCCTGCAGACTCCGAGAAGCGATCACTGGGCACCCAACAGCTGGGCACAGAGTCCGCGCAGGGGTCGCTACTCAGTGTGTGTCGGCGAGGGGGAAGAGGGGTCAGGGGGACTCTTGATCAAGATGCCCAGCATGTTCATTCCTTCGCACAAGCCTCAGGCAAAATCGTATACTCCCCTCGGATACCGCAGACTCAACTAAATTGCCCCAAGAAGGAGCTGTTGCTTTTAAAATCTGGGACCCACAAAGGACCTCCGAGTTCTAGAGCAGCAGGGGGTGCCACACAACAGGTACTGCGGGTCAGACCGGGGTGAAATCGCTGTCAAGTCAAACTTCGAGATTTTAAACAATTGAAACAGCAACAACAACCAAAAAGGCAGATAAGTTCAAGTATTTCTAGTTGTGGCACTTTCCACAAGAACCTGATTGTAAAGCATTAAGGATGTTTGACATCATAGTTCCTTTATCTTTCAAATCTTTCCTACCTGTAAATTTCAACTTAGAGGGCACCCCCGCCATAGAAACCTGAGGATCTGGAGATTACTGTTCGTTTCAAGAAGTGCAGCTGATCATGAGTTTTTCCTGGGCTCTTGTCACTTACTGGCCCGGATGGGGGCCCAGTCAGCTTCCCTATGTGTAAACCAGAGCCCATCCCTCGGGATTGTGGGACAATCAGCCCCGAAACCTGTGTGCACAAGAAAGAGCTAACGTATGACTGTCAAGTAGCAGTATCGGTATCCTCGACCAGAAGCAGTACAAACTCCCAGGTTCATTAAAAATGTTCCCCATCTTGCTTTTGATTTTGATTAGCATTCTCCATAACCGGTACTCAAACTGTGAATAACTTTGACTGCCAAAAAGAATACTGTACACTTTGGATTAGCCTTAGCGTGAATGAAAGTGAAAATTCAGAAGGCAGGCTGAACTGCAGGGCCTCTGGCAGCTAGTCAGAAGACGTGAGAGTCACATACATGTGCAGGCTCAGTGTTACCTTCTTGGAACCAAGTCTTTCTCATATTTAAACAAAAGCCCTTTGCAGTGGTTCACTGGTGGGGGAAAACTGGAGAACCTCGGCCGGCACCAAGGGCCAGTGGACCAGCAACACGGTTGAGCCCTGCGGCGCGCTGGCTTCCGCAGAGAGTGCCCCATGCGCTGGCAATTGGTCGACGTTGTGCGCTTGCTTTAGCCGCGTGTGGCTACTTTCCTGCTTGGAGTCTAGGCTAGGGTTTTACCCCGTGCTCCTGGATGAACTCCCTAGAGACTGTTGCGGGGCGTTAGTCATGAGGCCGGGGGAGAGGTCTCCACCTGGTGGAAACAAAGGCCTCCATTTCTGGCTTGGTCTCGCCTAATTCTCCTCGTCTCTCCGACGGGCCTACCTTCTCACACCTGGGCTCTGGCCACCTGGCGTAGGCTGGAGCGCGGTAGGACCCGCCGGTAACAGCCATCCTCTCCTGATATCCCCTCGAGGCTTACAGGACAGGCTATTCTAAGAACGCTCACCATCACCACCATCAAAGACGGTGGCGCTCACCTCCCACCTAGAGTTTGAAGTTAAATTCTGAGATGTCCGTCTTTCCCCCAAAGAAGTATTCTCAGCCCCTTCTCCCTTCGAGTCTTTCATATTCAGACCAAACGCTTTCATTTGCTTATTCAGCATTTTTAACAGCCTGACTTTGCGGTCTGTTTGCGCTGCCCCTGGGAAGGTGTCAAACACCTCTTTTCATTGTATTTAGTCACCCAGGTGCTGAGCAAGATTGAAAGAGACAGCGGAAGGACTTTCCCGGACTGTGCTGTCGCTCAACGGACCAAACCAATCAGCATGCAGCTTGCCTTCGGGCCCTCCTCTTTGGGGGCGTGTCCCTAGTGAGTGATAGACGGAGCCGCCCGGCCCCGCTCAGCCCAGCCCACGTTGCTGCTTAGATTGAAATGCAGAACTCAAGCCTCTTTCATCGGGGCACAGACTTCCTTTTACTCCTTCCTTTTGCACTCTCGCCGCCTCCTCCCGGGGAGAAGCGGAGGCACCAGCGGCCCGGGGGAGCGACACACCGGGCCACTGAGGCCACGCGAAAAGCTTCTTTCTGGGAGTGCGGAGCTGGGGCCCGGTTGGTGTACTGCTCGGAGCAATGGGTGAGTGGCGGCGGGGGACGCTGTCAGAACCGGGAAGGGAGGGAGGGAGCGAGCGAGCGAGGGAGGGAGGGAGGGCGCGCGAGGGCGCGCACCACTGAGCGCTTACACTCTCCTTATTGACTTTGCTCGTGTTCCTACAACTTGTAGGAACACGCTAAGGGTCAGCGACGCACAGCAGCTCAGTCTGAACGCGGGCTACTGGGTTGCTGCTGTTGATGCCATTTTCTGATTTCAAGAGTAGGGAGAGGTTGCATCAGCAAGCCCCGCGGTCCCAGTTGCGGACCAAATTTTGTTTCACATACACGCAGACACGGGGCGGGGGGTAAAAAACGCCAACCAGAAAAAAAGACTAGACTTTGTCTAATTGCGCAGGTCCCAAGGCGGGGCGCTGGGGATCAAGGGGGAGCGGCACAAGGACTTTAGCGCCGAGTAGGCGAGAAGGAGCCGCTTGCAGGCGTCGAGACCGATTTCCCCGCCTGCTTCGGAGACTTTTGAGCACTCGGAGAGGCCCTGCGTCTCACCACTACATTTGTCTATAGCGGCCTCAGGCACTGCCAGAATGAGGGAGGAGGGTCTGACTCGACCGCGGTGATTTGCAGCCGTTCCTCAAGGCTCGGGGACCTTACGGTTTGGTGAAAGCCCAGGTCCTTAGTCCGAGGCGGGTGTATCCGCCTTGTCCCATGACGCGCGCGGAGGCCGAGTGGCAAGCGCTTGTCCCAAACTGCGGATGCGCGTCCCCGCGCGCCATGTGTTCGTTTTGCAGAGCCAGCCTTCGGGGAGGTGAACCAGCTGGGAGGAGTATTCGTGAACGGGAGGCCGCTGCCCAACGCCATTCGGCTTCGCATAGTGGAGCTGGCCCAACTGGGCATCCGACCGTGTGACATCAGCCGCCAGCTACGGGTCTCGCACGGCTGCGTCAGCAAGATCCTGGCGCGCTACAATGAGACAGGCTCGATCTTGCCAGGGGCCATTGGGGGCAGCAAGCCTCGGGTCACCACCCCCACTGTGGTTAAGCACATCCGGACCTACAAGCAGAGGGACCCCGGCATCTTCGCCTGGGAGATACGGGACCGCCTACTGGCGGACGGCGTGTGTGACAAGTACAACGTGCCCTCGGTGAGCTCTATCAGCCGCATCCTGCGCAACAAGATCGGCAACTTGGCCCAACAGGGCCATTACGACTCATACAAGCAGCACCAACCGGCGCCGCAGCCGGCGCTGCCCTATAACCACATCTACTCGTACCCCAGCCCCATCACGGCGGCCGCGGCTAAGGTGCCCACGCCGCCCGGCGTGCCCGCCATCCCCGGCTCAGTGGCCATGCCGCGCACCTGGCCCTCCTCCCACTCCGTCACCGACATCCTGGGCATTCGCTCCATCACCGACCAAGGTAAGGGCTCGGGGACCGGATGTGTGTATGTGCAGAGCTTCCCGCCGCAGCCTCTCTGGGGTCTCTGTATCTGCGGCCTCCGGGGGGGCCCGCGTCTATCCCACCGCCTGAGGCTTCTTCCTTTGGGAACGTAAGGGGCCCTCCCATGGGGTGTCCTGATCTCATTAACGTGAAATTCATGCCCTTCGTTTCCTTGCCACACGCAGTCTACTGCCTCATCTCAAACGACCAGACCCACAGCATCCCCCCATCCCCGACACATGGTTCGCATTTTCCACCCTCCCCCGCCTCGCGCGCCGCCGCAGCCTCAGACCAGCTCGCTCACTTGGAGAGCGCCGCCGGGGCCGGACTTGGGGCGCAGCCGGAGAGGCCCGAGCAGGCGTGGGGCTGCCGGCTGCAGACACTGCTGCGGGCAGCTTGTTTGGGGATCAGATGCGGCCGCGAGGAGTAGGGCACCCTGTGGAAACTGCAGTGTTCTTCTTGCATTCTGGCAATCAGACCAAATTTGCTCAGGCAGGAAGTTCAAATGTCACCTAATTGGTTTCATTCTTATGCTTCACTTCATTTTCCTCGGAAACGGAGGTCCTGAAGTTACTACTAGTAACTTGCGTGTTACAGCATTGCTCATTCTGGGACTAATTTTCTGCTTTATTTCTCTCTTTGTCCTCCCCCTCCTCCCCCCCCCCCCGACACTTTTTACCTTAACAGATTTCACTACATATATGTCTTAGGAAGTGGCACCAACTACTGCTGTGACGAAGAGAAAATTCACGCGATTTCATGCTGTCCTCTTTTCTGTTCTTTCCCGTTTTTCCCGCGCCTGCCGCTTCCCTTTAGGGTCCCCCAGTCCCCGGGAATGTGAGTGGACATCTAGTCCCTGAACGTTTTCAGTGGTGCCTTTCCTTTCTCACCCTTGACCTTGCGTGTGGTGTGTCTTTTCTGCTCGCTAAGAACGATTCCTCGAGCCCCTGTGCTTAGTCGGGCTTCCGCAGGAGACCCGAGGTTGTTTTCTTTTACTGCGTTGTTAAAACGGGACAAAACAAAACAAAAACAGCGTTAACTTCTTCCTCGGTAGGGAGAAAAGAAAGTAAAAAATGCCCTAGACGCAGAATTTAAATAATGCAGAGATAAAGAGCCTACCTTCTTAATTTCTCAGCCAGAAGTTTAAAAAGAGCAGAGGAAAAATTAAATAGGAAAAGGGGAAATAGTCCCTTTAATTGTTTCCTGCCTTTCTCGGTTGCCACCACATTGGCACAATTATCTTTTTAAATAATTAAAGCATAGCCCTGATTTCTCATCTTCTTGCTTTCTGACTGTGACTTTACAAGATCCTTCTAAGAGCCTGGTTTTGTCTTGTTCGGAGCTGGTTGGAGCTTTATTTGAAGAGAGTTTGCCCTTGATTTATAGGATAAACTGACCTCACTGACACTTAAAGGAAGCCCCGGTTCATGGGAAAGTGTGAGATCAGCAGAAATGGGGGCGCGCAGGGGGATCTCAATTTCTTAAGATAACTTCAGGCTTGTGCCCACCGATTGCCTTTTGTCTGGGAAGGCAAGAAGAGACTGGCAGTTCTGGGCCAAAATACAGTTTCCTGGTGCAAATTGGAACACAATCTAATTCTTTGGAGAGGGGGAGGCATAGTGAAAAAAGACTGACAGAGTTGAAAAGAAAACTTTTCTTCCCTAGGGAGCCTACAATCAGACCAAATGTCAGTTGAAAAAGTATTAGATTATGGAGAGGAGCAACTCTTCATTCTACATGTTGTTGATTCTGGATACCAGCTTTAAACAACCTGTTTTCTGACAAGTCTGTGAATATAAAATGATTAGTTCTACCAATGATCGTTTCTACAAAATGATTGCCCCTTTGAAGCACTGTATCAGATGGAAGTATTTAAAATCAAGTTGTAGTAGTTTTGTCAAACTTCATTCAGTCCTCTACCCATGGGTCCCAAAGACCAACTGCTCATAGTTTTCAAATATCTTCTCTTTAAAATTCTACTTGCTCACTTAAAGATGCCAGTGATTCAATATGTACACCTCTAGGTATCGTGGTAATCAGTTTACGCCCGTATAATTTTCTTTGCATCTCTATTAAAAACATAAAGGATAGCTGACGGCTTTACTTCTTTTCCAAAATACTTATACTTTAATTATCCTAACCTTTTGTTTCATTGAAAAAGAAAACCTATAACCTTACCTCTGACACTGGTGGCATTTACAGTGGTAACTGTAGTATTTATTTTTTAAGTCATATGCACATAACCTCATGTATTTAACGTGTAGAGATAGAGCATCAAGGGTAGTCTCACACAAGGTAGGCACATACGGAAGGCAGAAACCTGTGCACCTATGTTTTGCATGTATATTGTGGGCATCCTTTAGTTATTTGTTTGCAAAGGACTTTGCAGGTTTTTTGTTCCATCTGTTGACAGAAGTACTAGATCTCCACAGCACAGTGAGCACTTTTCTGGATGTCTCTGAGAGCCAGCATAGGCGCGGTTAGGCCTGGGAGACCCTCTCTCCCTTTTCAGTTAGCACCAGTCTCAGATTTTTGTCGAACCCCAGTCGACCCCGGGTCAGGACTGGGACCGTGGCTTAGGAATGGGGAGAACGGCGCATCCAGTTTCACGGGTTCTTTCCCCGATTTGGGAAAACTGGGGGAAAATTCTCAGATTCCTTCCACTCGTTTCCCCGGGGGAGCGAGGACAGGAGGAGGTAATCAAAGGCCGGATGAAAAAGAAAAACGTATCTTCCCGCGGGCGTGGGGGAGAGGGCGGGGAGAGGCCTACTTCGAGGCAAATCACCTTGGCCGAGCCCTGGGCTCCCGGCCGGAGGGGCCATTCCCGCACCCCTGGGAGGCGGAGGGCAGGGGGACGGCAGAGGTCGCAGCCCTCGCGCTCGCGGGTCGCGGGTTCGCAGCCGGTCTCAGGAGGGGGCGCGCGGTTAGCCCTCCAGCCTGACGCCCTCTCCTCCTCCCCAGGAGTGAGCGACAGCTCCCCCTACCACAGCCCCAAGGTGGAGGAGTGGAGCAGCCTGGGCCGCAGCAACTTCCCCGCCGCCGCCCCGCACGCGGTGAACGGGCTGGAGAAGGGGGCCTTGGAGCAGGAAGCCAAGTACGCTCAGGTGAGGACGCGAGGGCCCCGCCGGGTGGGCCGCGGGGGTTCGGGCGACGGAGGCCCCGGGCCCCTCTCGGAACCTCGACCGAGGAGAGGCCCAGGTCCACTCCCCGTGGCGGCCACGAGCTCCAAGCCGGGGCAATGGGGGGGGGACAGAGGCCCGGACCCGCGAGGGCGTAGTGAGGCCTCGACCCCCGCGGCCCTGGAAGCGCCTCCGGGCCTGCTCGGCCGCTGGAGGCGCGGGGAGGTCGCGCCTGAAGCCTTTAACGCGGCTCGCGTCGGGGTACACTTACCCGGGAAGGCGCCTCCGAGGGGCCGGGAGAGCGGCCGTGGGTTCCCAGCTGCGCGCGGGACGAGCGGTCTGCACGCCCCAGGGCGCGCCGCTGCGGCTCCTCCCGCGCGGCGGTCCGCGGCTCCCAGAGAACGGGCGCGCGTGGCTGGTCCTGCGACGGCGAGGAGAGGGCAAACAGATAAACTGCGTAGTTACCATTTCCCGATTAAAGGTCACGTCGTAATCTCCCCAGGGAGGTTAGTGAGAAAACCTCAAATTATACGGACCGGCTGTGGACCGTTTAATTTTTCTTTCCCTCTCGCCCTCCCCTGACTCTCCATAAGAAAAATTAAAACACCCGTGTTTTTTTTCTTCCTTTGAGAAAAACTAAGCAACACCACAACAAAAGCCCAGGAGTTTTGAGTCTATATTCATCACCACGGTGGAGTCAGGAGTTCAAAGCTCTCAAAAAAGCAAACAACAACAAAAACAAACCTGGACCTTAAAGCAGCGTAAGGTTTATTTGAGCAGACCTGTGTAGGTTTGCAGATTTCTTCATTCCAAACTCCAATTCCAAAGCCTCAAAATACCCAGTTTTCATTTTATTATTTTGAAATCTTAAAACTTTTAATGTTTTCTTATCTGTTAAAATAAACTTTTTAAGCACAATAGGACTTGCAACGTTTATTCAATTGGGAAAAAAAATCCTAGTCTTTATTTTCCCTAACAAACCCCATTTTCAGTTCCTCTTCCCTCCCTTATTTTGTTAAAACAGAATCCCATATATATTAGTAGCTCTCCCATGACAAATATAACAGAAAATAGCAGCAAGGAAGGAGGGTCCCTATCCTGAATCTCCTTCTACCGTAAAGAATGCCAAAGAGAAATTGTAAGAAAGTTTGTCACTACCTTCCACAGAAGAGCAGGTAGTTCATAAAGAAGAGGCATTACGTACAATGGCACCATTGCCACTTACTCAAGTTATTAACCTTTTAGAGACTCCATTTTTTTCATCTATAAAACAGGGAAATAATAGGGTCAACCTCAAGAGATGTGAAATTTCAATGAGATAATGCAACTATAGGGCACATAGTAGGCATTCATTAAATATTACCCTGATAGAAATGGCGTTAGAGATTGCCTCAAAAAACAAGAAATTTTTTCTTTTGTCAGAATATACTTTGGTCAGCCAGCTCATAGTCAAAAAGTGTCAAGGTATTTTGTTACAAACAAAAGAGCATCTATAAAGCACCTAGTATACAGAGTAGTAAGCATTTAATTGGTGCTCAGTAATGTTTATTAGCTCTTCATTTCCTGGAATAACATTGTGAAGTACAGAGTTGAAAATAAAGGTCTCTAATTCCCACATGTAGTTGATGAACCCAGTTTATATATAAAGCAGCATCATAATCCAAAAATCTTTATGATTACTTTTATTTTTACTCCTTTGAATTATAGACCTAGTGTATTATCTTGTTTAGAAATGGTTAGTTAATACATGCACTTCAAAATGAAACTAATCAATTTAAAATAAAACACTGTGTCAAGTAATCTACCTGCATATTCTGAACATTAAAAATCCATTACATTTTATACAGTGAATATCAAGTCACTTAATTATCAGATTTATAAGAGTAAGTAACTTAAATAAGTGGCCAAATAAGTATTGCTCTAAATGCTTGAGGACAAGTCAAAATTTTTTTGCAGAAGAAAAAGACATTTGTATCAAACTTTCGTTTGGAAAGTTCTTAATGGCAATATGCTAATCTTCTGCATTGCCATGTAGCAAGATAATACAAATGATGTAAAATATCAAAACTTGAAAAATTTCTGTGCATAATTAAATCAGTAGCTACTCTATTATGATTATCAAAATAGTGCTTAATGCTGAAGGTGTGCTAAGTAGACACATACACTAGACTGTGTCATTTTGTGAGCAGTTTTGGAATTTAGATGTTGATTTCCTTGAGGGTAAAATTATACATTAAAACTTGCTCATAAACAAAGATGCAAATGTGTGTTGTGTGTGTGTATTCCATACATATATGCATTTCTCCTACAAATATTCAAAGGGTAGTTTTATTTTTTTTAAGTTATATTTCAAAATGTTATCAGCATATGTCCATTTCCACAACCCTAGTGTAAACTTAGGTAAAACTTTTCTCTATTTGTATTATAAACAAAAATTGAAAGTCTTTGGCAAAAAAAAAATTCTCAAAATTTTTGCACATAATACTTTTAGTGCATTTATGGTTGTTATTAAATAGTGTAGTATTATATAATCTCAGTTTCATTTTAGTATATAAAGGAGGAAATCAAGGGTTCAGGATTATAGGATTTAGAGCATAATCCTTTGTCAGAATATACCTGTAAAATTACCAGAGGGGCTGACTTGACAACTGATCATAGGTTCTATTGATTACTGTAATCTACAGTTTCTATTTTCAGCTTAAACTGCAAAGAAAGATGCCCGATTGCTAGTAATTAGAACCTTATGCACACATCTATCTTGTTTTTAAAACATTAGTTTAGAATATTCAAACTGTACACTTTAATATTACACTGCAATTGATATTTTATAGTGCCATTCTGAAGTCCTTATTGTCTATCTTTGAGGATAGGAGAAAAAGGATATTTATTTTGGCTTTTTTCACCCACATTTAATATTGGGCTAGAACTCTTTAATCTCATCTAACTCTGAATGACAATAATGTTCTCTGGTTCCTAATCGCTGGTCCTTTTCTGTGGAAACTGTAAAACCTCTCTTGAATGCAACTGCATGGCAAAACAAAACAAAAACAAAAACATACAGAGAAATATGAGGTTGGAATAGATCTACCCTTATACGTGGTACTTAGTGAATTAATGCCTCATTCTAACAGTTTATAAACAGTTGTATAGTTCTTGAAATTTTCTTTGTATAATTGGGCATGCTTTCTCAGAAAAAAATGAATATCTGGTACTCTAATTAAAGTCATCTGAATGGCAGATTTATAATCTTTGAGTATCTTCATTTTGGGGTAGTATACGTCAACTCAGACAGCAAGTTTAATATAAAATTAGCTACAAATTGAGATCTCAGGAATGGAGAATAGTCTATAAACACTTGAATTTATGAAAAAGTTCAGAGTTAAATGAGATGTGAAAAGAGTTTAATTTGGAGACAAATTAATCTGAAATTCTTATGAAACATTCATTTATACATTGTATTTGAAATAAAGATAGTATTTCAGCATACTGAATATAATTTTCTAGTGCATTATTTAACAGACTGGCTGTCCTTGCAGACACACTGTTCTTGTGAAAATATAAATGAAGTTGCCATGGATTTTTCTTCATATCAAACAAAGTTAACTTTGTGTTAAATAATTTATAATTTTGTAGAGAATGCAATTTTAGGCAAATGCCAATAGTCTTTGAAATTCATGTTATTTATTATGAAAAATATTCTTTGACCTGATTAACTTTTAACTATGTTTTAAAACAAAATTAATGATTATGTATCGCTAAAATGTGTCATATAAAATACAAAAAAAAGCAATTTAAATTTTTTTCAAGGCTACATCAATTTTAATAACATTTTGGAAAAATAAAGTTTAGAAAAACATTTTAAATAGCAGCTTTCCATTACCTAGAGACATTTAGATCTGCAATTACCCATAATTAAGATCCTTTTGGATGAATGTTGAAACCATATTTACAACCATCATTTCGTCAGATTTATTCTACTAGGTTATTGCATAACGAATTAAGAAGGGTAGAACAGCAGTCAGAAAAATGATTTTCACCAAAAAAGAGAGAGAATCTTGTTTATTTTCAGATCTGAAGCTTTTTCTTGCTTATGATATCGAGGTTGAAATTCTAGGTGAAGCACATCTCTATTTGTGGCTGAACCTACATTATTATAAGGCCAAGGTAAACTGATTTTGTCGTAAGGGAAGAACCAGGTAGAACTGATGAGTGGATGAAAGACTGTAGATAGAAGACTTGGCACTGCTATTTGCATTTTCTTCAGGAGAAAAAATGTTGAGTAGACAACTACCAGCATCTGAAGAATAGTCTATAACATCTAATTGCCAGATAGTTGTCATACCAGTTTTTCACGGTCACAAGTGTTTGGATACTAATGCATTTCCATTTTCTCTGGGGGTGGGGGTGGGGAATAAATGGAATGACCATAAATCAAATAATGAAATAGCTAGGTTACAACTTTTATTGACCTTTTCAACAGCTTTACTCATTTTGCTTTACTTAAAGTGTAATGCTTGTTCGGTGATAAAGGGTGCCCAGTTTTGGTTTTTTTTTCTGTTGTTTTTTAAAAGCAAGAGCAACACATCTTTTGCTTTCAAAAGGCTGCACTAACTTAAGTATACAAATGATTATGAAACGCCTATAATGTGTCCCATTTTGTGGGGATGTGAGATGATTAAAGACAAGTCCCTGTCCTCAAATTGTTTACAGTCTAGCTCTCTGCCACTATAGCTTCTCGACATATTCACTTAGGAATATTTTTGAAAACTGGCAAATCCGTATTTCTAACATTTTAGAACAAATGCAATGAAAACTCATACTTTCATTCTCTCTTGTGATGGCCTTAACTAGACTGCATTGCATCTTATGTATTTTTTCTGGACTCTTTCGTTTAATGTCAGTGGGATAAAAATACATCTTTTTCTAGAAACATTCAACAGAGCAAGGAACTTACTTTTTCCAGGGTATACAATTTGGTCTATTTTATTTTGTATTAATAAATCTCGTTCTCAACATTAGGTAGAAGATAGTTTGCCTTAGGGAGGACCCTTGTACAGTTCTTTAGAGGAAAGGATTCTCAGGGCTTTCATGGAAGATCCACATGAAAAAGGGGTTGATGGATTGAGGTTTTATTTATGGAATCTTTAGGTAAAGTCATTTTCAAAAATGAGATTTCCATTACATGCCCATTGCTGGGGTTTCATTTGGAAAATTTGTTTACTCTTCCCTGGGGATTCCATATGTTGGTCAATTTATAAATCATATTTACAATCCAATTAAATAGAGTAATTTAGCATGTTTGCTCCCACTATATTTATGGTGTATATTTGGTAGTCTCTACTCAGCCTAACTAGCTTTTCAGATTAATTACATGCCCTTCACTGAAAACATTAAACAGATTTGGGAACTTTAAGTCATGTACTCTTTTATTGGAAAGAATAAACAAACATCAATGCTACCTGTAGTTGTTTTCCTTTGTGGTGGAAAATTTTACTCTTTCAGTGATTGCATCATAAATAACAATTACTTTACCTGGTAGAGATTTATACCTTTTACTAATGTCATGTTTCAAAATTAATAGTGAGAAAATTGATGTGTTTATTGAGTTACTAGAATGAATGAATAGTGAAGGTGGCAGGTACGTTTCAGTTAAAGCATGCTTGTTCTCTTATCTTGCTCAAGCCATTTTTTAAAAATTTCTAAATCTGAACTTCAAAAGTAAAAAGGGAAATTATGACAAAACTTTTCCACCCCAAATCTAGGTCATAATTAAACCTGAGGGAAAGCTAAGAGCTATTTTTAAACTGTTTAAAGATTTCTTTTTTTCTTTTAAGCAAACACTTTATTAGCCTCCCCTTGCCTTTTTCTACAAGACGAGGATGTCAAACCTCTCTGAGCTTCCCTTCCCAACTTTCCTTTCTGCAGTACAGAGGGGCCCACATCACTAAAATGACTCTAAATATATTGCAGATTTTAGAGAACTTTGAAATATTTCATACTAATAGGACTAATAGCATGAAAAACAAGTTTGCCTTAATAGAAAATGGACAAATCTGGAAAGAACTCTTAGTGTTTTTTACACCTGACAAACAAATGTAGTTATGGAGTAAGTAAGGCATCTGAAGGTAACAGGGGCCTAAATCCAACATTTTCCCTCCCCCCAAATCCTAGGAGCATTACCTAAAATGAGAGTCTAGTCCAGCCTGGCTTCTCAGGGAGAACATCTCTGGGCAAAAAGAAGTGGACCCATGTAAGAGATTGTGGACATTACATCAGAATGGCTGAAGAGCCCCAAATAAAGGGGTCATGTCAGAGAGCAGTGGTTCCAAGGGCAAGGGTGTAAGGAAGGGAAAGGGACAATAACAAAGCAAGTATCTCAGAGAGAAATGTAATGTTGAATGATAGAAAAAATATAAAGAAAACAGAATGAGTAGGAAAAACTTAGCTGTGATGAAAAATAGAACTCACCAATACATTTTTTTCTGCTAATGTATTACTAAACAATATGCTGTTTCTGTATTATAGTGAATAATCTAACCTATGTACTTGGAAAGTGTTGAGCAAAGGTTTTCATTATTTTAAAAGTAATTTCAACCTTAACATTCTTATTTTATGATTCTTGGTGCACATTGGCACAAATAGTATAAAATATTAATTAATGCTAGAATGGAAGAGGCCAAATGTAGATGCAAACACCTTTCCATAACTGAAGTGGAACAATCCCTTTCCAAACTAATTTCTCTTAGGTTATTGGGAAAATTCTAGATAATAATGATCAGAAATAAAATCTCTATGCAATGCTAAATTTCTTCTGCAATTTGACAGTTGTCTATCTTCATACTCATCTGTTGAGAGTCTTAAAGTGTAGCTTTTTTGAGCCATTTTCTAATGAGCCATTTTCAGAAAGAAGGAAAAAGAGTTTCTTTTAGAAGTTAAGGAACAGAATTAGGATCTAAGAATGAGAATCAGGTTCTAGAAGAGGAAAGAATCTTTTACCAGAAAAGATGCTCTAGTTTGAAATTAAATTGTATCTATCTTTTAATTGTCTGGAAGAGTAGAATGATTTGCTACAGAGGGTCCTGCAGCAGACAGGGATGATAATTTCTTTTAACACATGGCCATGGACTTGCTGATTGGCCTATAGGGTAAATGGCTAAACTCCTTAATCTATATTCTTTTGTATAAAAAGAGGATAATATTTCATTTGTATTCAACATTGATGTGCAATGGCTTCTTTGTTAAAAAACAAAGCATCATCTTTTGTAACACATTTTAATTTCAATTGAACATCGCATTGTACTCATTATAAATTATCTTGTAATTATTATAAACTCAATAGGTTAAAATGAGATACAATTTGTCAGTTCCAATTATTCGATAAAATATGTTGGATATTTCTTAGTGCTTGGGACATAGGACAGATTCAGGAAACCTCAGTTTCCTTTCCTCTTCCCCATTTTTCAAAGAACAAGCACTCTGACAAAAAGAACATGAGGTGTGTCTTCTTATAGAACTACGCAAAGCTAACTCCTCTACTTTTATTCTTATTTTGTCAGAAATCCACAAGTAGTGTTAAATCACATTCATGTATATATTCTACTCCATGCATTACTCTAAATTGAGAAAATCATTTTTGAGACCTCACTGTTGCATTCTCATAGATGTGGAAGTGAAAATAATAACCAAATGAATTAAATTAGAAAACAATTTCTGTGTTGCAATTGAATTGGAAAAAGTATCCAACATATGTCCGCTTTTCTTACCTCTAAGGCTTAAATTGGTTTTATGAATAATATTTCTATTATTTACATATAGTTTCATTAGGAAATATGGTGATATGTTTATTTATTCACATCACTACCAGGAAACAGGATTTTTTTTATTTCTAAACAATGTAGAAATGTTTTTAAAAATTTAATTAATTAATTTTTGGCTGCATTGGGCCTTCGCTGCTGTGCGGGCTTTCTCTACTTGCGGCGAGCGGGGGACTACTCTTCCTTGTGGTGCGCGGGCTTCTCCTTGCGGTGGCTTCTCTTGTTGTGGAGCATGGACTCTAGGCACGTGGGCTTCAGTAGTTGTGGCACGTGGGCTCAGTAGTTGTGGCCCATGGGCTCTATAGCACAGGCTCAGTAGTTGTGGCGCATGGGCTTAGTTGCTTTGCCGGGTGTGGGATCTTCCCGGACCAGGGCTCAAACCTGTGTCCCCTGCATTGGCAGGCAGATTCTTAACCACTGCGTCACCAGGGAAGCCCCAACAATGTAGAAATTCAGGGGGAAAAATGAAGTTAGTTGAAGAAGGATGCCGAGTATTCATGCCAGAATGAGGATTAGAAATCAGGGTGTTCTTGGTGTTGTTAATAGTAACGATACCAACAATAATTTATTGGTTGCCAAGAGAACACCGGCTTCTAGGCAGACTTGCCTGCCAGCGTTGCTGCATTTTGTTTGCAAACTAACATTTTACATTTAAATTCATTTCAAGAGATTTATCCATGTGGCTTCTAAAAATTCAGATCACAGGGCCCTAAAACTTAGCAAGCAAATTTTCCAATTTCAAAACCATGCATATGCGATTCTTTTATATTCTGACAGTTTCCTTTTTGATAAAATAGCTCTGGAAAATATACTCCCAATTGTCATTAAAGAACCCTTCTAGACAAACTGCCTGATTTTGCATGCCCTTCGTCCAACAAGCATTTTCAACATGGTTTTAAAATATGGCCCACGTTTTATTTAACAAAGGTCATGCTCATTTTGAGTTTCTAAAGTGACAGCCCATACTCTGCCCTTCTTTAATGGAAATGAAAGCTATACCAACCAGGCCCTTCACAAATGCCTCAACAAAAGAGTCAAACAAAACTGAAGTATGGGGAGGGTTGACAAAGGCAGATAGAGAGCTGAATGGATTCTGAGAGTACTTAATCACAATTAATTCTTTTCTCACCCTGCATTTCCTTCCTGTAATTCCAAGTAGCAAAAGCAAATACTGTGAATTTTCTGGTTGTAGCCTCCTCAAAATCTTTGTGGAAAGAATATGTTTAAGTAGCAAGACTGTGAATGCATTTAGAATATAAAAAGAGTCAAGTCTAAACAACAACAACAAAAAATCAGAAAGTAGGGTCAGAATATTGTTACTACTCAGAACTGACATTCTGCTTCTTTCTAAGAACTCGTGAAATGTCAACCGCTCTAATGTGATTATTTTCACCTCTTCTCTTTTCCTACTCCTCTTAGGCACCAAATGGTCTCCCAGCTGTAAGCAGTTTTGTGTCAGCATCCAGCATGGCTCCTTATCCTACCCCAGCCCAAGTGTCGCCTTACATGACCTACAGCGCTGCTCCTTCTGGTTATGTTGCTGGACACGGGTGGCAACATGCCAGTGGCACCCCACTTTCCCCCCACAATTGTGACATTCCCGCGTCGCTGGCGTTCAAGGGAATGCAGGCAGCCCGAGAAGGTAGCCACTCTGTCACGGCTTCCGCACTCTGATGGGAGATTCCGTCTGCCGCAGCTTCACCCGAGTCCCGTCCCCCCCCCAGCACACCCTCCCCTTCTTCCCTGGTCTCGGATCCCACCCCTCTGCCCTCCAACCCTCCTGCCTCGAAAGCTGGCTTTACGGACTCACATCCTCTGTGCTGATGACACTTAAATATCTCTTACCATAACTTCTCTCTCACAGAACACCTGACATGACTGTAGGAGTTAAAAACAAAAGCAGTGTTAAGGACTGAACGAGACGTTTGTGTTGGCCACACACTGTTTTAACATAGTGAAGAAACCTGCACCCCTCAAAGGGCTTAAGGAACTTTTAAAACTAGTCTTTGGTAAAACCACATGTGTATATTTATTCTAAATCAACCTGAACTTCTGAAACGTGCAATTGTTGAGATTTTGCAAAATCAATAAAATAGGTATAGAAAAAGTTATGCTACACCCTCTAATCAAATAAGGTAACAAAATAATCCTTAATTCATCATTAGGAAACCAATCAATAATTGACTTGAGTGATCCGTTGTTTATTTTTAACAGATGGCATATTTTGTTGGAAAATATATGTATAACTTAAGCAATATCTGAATTTAGCTCCTCCTGGTGTTTTGACTTGGTTCCAAATACAATAATGTTTATACTTTCTATTAGTTTGTAAATATGGACTCTGGTGCATTTGTGTTTTCATTCCATGGGATAGGCCCCTCCCCTGCCCCCACCCCTCTCTATTTTTTTCCTTTCTTTTTGCAAAGGTGACTTTCCGGCAATGTCTTTGTCTCTGTTTGGTGGTGGGCTGCTCAGGCTCCTGGACCTGGACTTGCCCCAGATTTTGTGTGTGCAGTGAAGGCTTCGACATCTCATGAAGGACATTTTCTTTCTACAACAGAGGACTCAAAACACAGATAAAACAAGCCAGTCTCCCATTTTGTATCCCAATCAAACAACACACATGCCAAGCATATAAAGACAAGAGGGTGGAAAATATCTGAACAAGGCTCTACAGGAAGTCACTTAGAAACTTAAGTTTAATGTGAAATGCTTTGCAAAGACACTTAAAATGAACTTTATGTTAAGAAAACCACTGTGAAACTAAATTGTACTGTTATTGTTGGCTTACCTGTGTGTTCAGCAGTCTCAGCCCAAAATTACGTTGTAATTTAAAGACAATGGAAAATTCTGCTCTAATGAATGTAAAAATGGCTTGCTGTGAAGTTTACATTGTTGTACAGAAGCATGTTTCACATGTAGGTAAACTGGTGGTGGTATTAGAAATACAAATGCTATTTAATTTTTAAAAATTTCCTTTATTCATTTCTGGAGTTACAGGACACAGTTTAACTGATAGATCTTTCTAAACCAAGTTGTTTTTCACTTTAGTGTTAATCATAGAGCTGAGGGTGTGTGTGTGTGTGTGTGTGTGTGTGTGTGTGTGTGTGTGTGTGTGTGTGTGTGTGTGTGTGTGTGTGCGCGCGCGTGCGTGTGTGCATGTGATTATGTGTTGTATTTTAAAACAGTTGATTTTCTTGGGCAAAATTCTACAGTTTTAATTGCTTCTGTTTAGAAAGTTCTTCCTGCTTGGCAATATAGGCTTGAAAATACGTTTTTAAAACATTGGTACAATTCATCTATTGGAAAATTAATATATTGCGTGTTTTTTGGTATTAATTCTGTGCAATAACTAACAGGGCACATCACTAGATATGGATGTTAAAGATGCATTCGTTAGGTGATTTTGATTTCTTCTGGTCTGTGCTGTGCACAGCCCACATGGCAATCCAGTTCTGTCACATCGGTTTCATGGCCTCATCTAAAACTCAGATGGCTAGATTAGCTAGGTTTTCAAATCACCAGGATATAAACAGTAAGCAGATTTCTGACACACAAGCTATGTTCGAGGAACTGCTTTTTTCAAGCAGCAGATATCTCATAGAGAGCTTTGAACTGCATTTATTTCTAAAGCAACCGAAATTCAGTGCTGCAAACAGGATTATAACTTCAGGAGAAGAATAAGCAGAAGAAGCAGATGAACTCTCAGGGCCGTAGTCTTCCTTTGATCTTGTAAAGCTCCTATTGACATCTGGAGTTCCCAGTCTGGTGAGAAAATAGACTATAAACCGAATGGAACAAAATACCAGTCCAATATTTTGGTGGAGACTTTAAAACCACACTGTACAGGGACTCTCCTGCCATGCAGAAAAACTGACATAAGGTACAGAATTATTCCTTATCAGATGTTTTTAGGCGGCTATTAGGAGTCTTTAAAAAATATCAATTGTTTGTATGGAAACATAACTAAATGTTATTTTCTTTATCTAAATTAAGAAATCTCTTGTTATTATGCTATTTATATATTTTTCTGGTTCTTGTATCGTTAAAAATCTAATATTAATAGTATGAAAGTTTTCCTTTTCTTTTTTTCCCTAGGTTTTTTCTTAGCAACAGTGAATTCACATGGAGTAAATTGAAAAAGAGAAAGCCCAAATACAATTGGCTATTTAAAGCACATTATGATTTAAAGCTACTTTTAAAAACGAGAGAAGGAAAGTGGGATGGGATATGGGGTGGTTTGATTTTTAAAACATTATCGGTTACTGTTGACATATTTCCTCTGATTCTTAGGGGGTAAAAGTGTTGTTTTTAACCTGGCAAATGCACTCTTCAGAGATCCTTTTCCATCCCATCCACATGGAGAGGTTAAAGGTTCAATTTCATGGCCTCTATGCAGGCAGTGCTCTCTTTCACAGAAGGCAAGAGTATTACCTGAAGGATAGAATGCAGTTGGACAACAGACACATTCTTATTTCTCTTGTTTTGTCCTACTTTTAACGACCCTCATTAAATACTGGGCTGAAATATAAATTAAAAAAACACGTTGGAAAGGATGTACAACCGAAGGCTGTGTATGTATATACAGTATGTCAAAAAGCCTTTATTTTTATACTTTAAATGCTCTAAATTAATAAAGAGTAATAATTACTATGTTATCTTTCATTTTTTATTTTCAAAATGTTTTAGTGACACAGCTTCATGGTAGGAATATCTTGTAGTGGTTAAGAGCGGGTGCCATCTAGAACATGCAGATATTTTTGTTGACTCGAGCTACCGAAGCAGCATCGTTTCAGGATGCGTATATAAAATTAAGTTTGGTTATATCAATGCCAAGGAGATAATTTTTCGAGTGCATGTTAGTACAGGAATCTTTGGAAATGCTAAGAATGTACTTCTCCTTTGAAACATTTTCCCCTTCATAATACCTATTCTAACACTGCAGTTAGTCAACTTCACACCTGAAGCCGTCACTTAAAACTAATAATCTAGAAATTTAGTTTTATTCTCAACATCATTTTTAAGAATGGAATAGGTAAGAGTTCTGAACAAAGGTATTTGATGCAAATACAGATAGCACAAACGGGCCCAAGGAGTGGTTCGAATTTGTGATTTAGCATGAAAATATTTCAGCATTAAAACTTGTTTTCAAAGGGAAAGTAGTTTAATATAATTTCATGTTTTATATTTGTCATAAAAGACTTCAAATATCATGATTTCAAAATATTAACCAACAGTGAAAAATATAAAGTAGATTTAGGAAAATATAGCTGAGATGAGTATTATTACTAAAAGAAACCAACAAACTCACATTTTAACATAAAATTTTAAAAGGTCATTTTGATACACTTTAGAAATATCTTCCTTGTATATCATTAAATACCACTTATGGAAGAATTTAATTCCTTATAAAAACTGTTTACATTTTGGCTTAATTTTTTTTCCCTTTTAAGCACTTCTTAACCTTTTGGGAGAAAATAATCATCAACACAATGAATTTTCCTTGTGAAGCCTTGTAAGAGGAACATAGGTCACAAAATTTATATTGCTTTTATGAAATAGATCCGATTTCATGCTGTTTTTCTATATTCAGTTTATATACCTCATTGCTTCATAGTAGTAATTTTCTTCTCACAGTTTTATGGATTTGACCAAAACGACAGTTTCTAATTGTCTAGAGATAATTTCTGAAGTATCAAAATAGGTTTTGTTCTTGAACAAACTGTTTTGCCCTCTATAATTGTGTATAGTTGTATAATTATAATTTATCATTGTATCAGCTCAGCTGATCGATATTCTCTTCTTCTCATGGTGCTGTATAATGAATATCCATTATCACAAGGGGGAAAAAATACTCTGTAGGCAATCACCAGTTCTCCTGAAGCCATGAATAGGTGTATTCATAAACCAGCAGCATCACTGCACCACCTAGAAAAGAAAAGATCTGGTTTTTATCCCAAGTCCTGTGAAATCGTGCTGTCTTTCCCACTGGGTTTCTGAATCCCTGGAGTCCGATGCAGCCTATCAGGCAGAAGCCATTCAGAATCATCAGTTCTCAAGCTCCAACACACAGAAAACTACTGTGGAAAATTCTCAGAGCGAAATCAAGACCATCTTGAGTCTCTAACTACATTTTTTCCCCATGAGTTTCTGTAACTTTCATCATTTCTCATCAGATTCTTTTTCAGGCACTTTTAATTTTTAAAAGTAAGTAAATACAGACACATTTAGTCATGTAAGGGCATGTGGCTTTCCCGCAAACTGAAACCTTCAGATTTGTCATATGTAGGCAAAGGATTTACCTTTTTCAGTTTATAATTAGCATTGTCGTTGCATTCAAGAAGGAAATCTCTAAGATGGTGCTGGATAGAAGAGCCTGGTTTTCTCTTACAGCTTTCAGACTGGATTACAATGTGAAAAATAGCTTCTGAGTACGTTGAAAATCTGTATTTCAAAACTTAGCTAGCTTTCAACCTCCTTTTGTTGCCTCAGATTTTTGTTGCCTTCATTCCTTTCATCTGCCTCAGATATATACGGATTGCACTTGAAAATTTGGTAGTCGGGGTTGAGTGTCATAAGACCATCATTTATCTTGGAAGAGAAGAGTTATATAACTGGCTGCAAAAGGGCTTGCTATGTAATATGTCAATAGGACTATGATATGGAAAACAAGCACTGAGGCTGCTGAATACTTAGACGTCGGGAGAAGCATTTGCATGTGGATGATTCTGTGTTCTGTCTGATGCAGTAAATAGCACATATCCTGTGCCCTTTAAGATATTCTCAATCCTTTCATGTCTATGTGAACAATATTACAAAATCAAAGTGTGGACAAACGGCAGAAACTAACACAACATTGTAAAGCCCAATTTAAAAAAATGTGGACAGATATCCAGAGTACAACTTAGAGAAGACTTGGCTGCATGAACAGAAGACTGGCTTCTGACAGAAAGAAACAGAACTTGATTTTGATCTTATTTTGTACACACTACCATATATATATATTTTTTAATCTACAGGCCGCACTTGTTTGTGTAACCTTATACCAAAGATAATTATCTGCCTGTAATTTTCATTTTTAACCCCTGAAGATACTCTAATAGCCCCCTCTCAGCTGCTGTAGCCCTATTGGCTCTGGCAAACAAAAAGGGATGCACTACGGAGGGTTGTTAATATGTATGTAATTGCTCTGTTTACTCTTATTAACTGTTCACCATATAAGACAAGAACACGCAGAATCGGGTTTGCAGCCTAGTGATATTTGGAGTTTAAACCACAGACTTCAAGTTCTTCTTTCATGGGAGGTCCTGATCATTAGACACATAGAGCTGCTAAGGCTGTTATAAAAATAAGATGGGGGCTTCCCTGGTGGAGCAGTGGTTGAGAGTCCGCCTGCCGATGCAGGGGACGCGGGTTCGTGCCCCGGTCCGGGAAGATCCCACATGCCGCGGAGCAGCTGGGCCCGTGAGCCATGGCTGCTGAGCCTGCGTGTCTGGAGCCTGTGCTCTGCAACGGGAGAGGCCACAGCGGTGAGAGGCCCGCGTACCGCAAAAAAAAAAAAAAAAAAAAAAAAGAAGATGGGATGCTTCTCTAGAACGAAGGATGAAAATGCCAGGTTCACCCTTCTTTTCTTTTTTACTGTCTCTCGCTCTTCCTCTTTCTCTCTCTCGAAAAAATCTTATCCTTAACTCAAAAGTCTTACCTTTCTCTCTACACCTTTCTTTCCTTTGAGGTTGCTAGGACCTGTATGTTTGGGATGAGAGTGGAGGCCATGTCCTTGAATGAGATTTCCAGTTATTCACAATTTTGTTTAGCCTGGACAGCATGTTCACAAGAACACCTTTCATTGGATTTAACACCACAGCAACTCAGGACACCTCATGCAAAAAACACTTAAAAAGCCAACCAAACATTTGCAAGCCTCTAACAAAACCTGGGGTCATATTATTTAAGAGTTTTGGATTAAGGTTCCAGTCAATTACCGTTTTAGCTAAACTCTCCCTGATCGCTCTCCCTTTTCAGGCCCATCCCGTCCTGAGAAAGCTGGATTAGGGCCAGTCCTATGATTTTCTCTAATACTAGGTCTACTAGCAGGTTTATACTGTGTGGTGAAGGAAAAATACCACATTCTTGAAGAGAGAGTGGCACAAAATCAATATTCTTTGTCATTGGGGTCGTGTTGACACACGGGCCAATAATAGAAGGCAGGTCTGAATCTCAAATGTGAAGCAAAAATCCATGCTTAAATGCCTAGAAAGGCTGGGACAGATGGATTGGGAACTGTGGAAGTGTTTTCAAAATATACAAAAGTATGAACTGTTCACGAGCTTCAATTTACAGACTGCTGTTCTATATCTCACATTGGCAGAAATGCTCGTTCACTGGGCTGAGATTTAAAGGTAAATGTGCATGTGTGTGAGTGTGGCAGGGGAAGGGGACATCAGTGTTCAAAGGGAGGATTGGGAAAGGGAGAAAGGGGAGGAGTAGGGGCCAGTTCTGGGGAAGATTTCCAGGATGTCTAAGAAGGTGAGTGTAGCCTGGTAAAATAATACGTGTGGTCTAGTGCATACTTCTGTACTTATTCACAAGGTTGCTTATAATCCAAGACTATTTGCCCAGGTGGTTGAGTCTGCAGCAGTTGCTTTCTTATCTATTTACACAGAGGCAGCTGACTCTCCCTGTGGGAATGACAGCCGGCTTTTTGTGGGCTGGCATCCTGAGGTAAGGCCCCGAGCCAGGAGCCTCCACCATCATGCTGACAGGAGCTAGGA
The DNA here is from genome assembly GCF_039906515.1 of Pseudorca crassidens. NCBI lineage: Eukaryota > Metazoa > Chordata > Mammalia > Artiodactyla > Delphinidae > Pseudorca > Pseudorca crassidens. The sequence continues at coordinate 62,525,577 of NC_090296.1, read as the reverse complement.
AGGTGAGCGCCAGGCTGCAGCTTCTCCATTCTTGCTTCCCAGAGGCGACAGTGGGGAGAGTTGCACTGGCTGTTCATGGAGACTAGCTGTCCTCCTTTTCTCCTTCTGAAGTGAAGCTGAGGCAGGAGCAAGAATGAACTAGAAGCACAGGGAAAGTTTTATTGGGCTGGCCCCTCACTCAGTAAAAAATCCTCCCTTTCAGCCAGAAGCGACTCAAACTCCGACTGGCTGTGCATCCTTTCCGATTGACTTAAGGTGGGCTTTGGCTTCTATTAGCCTCCAGTAAGGCCACAAATAGTACCTTATAAACAAAAGCAGAACGTTTCTAATGGACGCCTTTAGTGTCTTGAATACTCCCAGACAACTTTTTATCCTTAAGGTTTCCTTCCATGTTTCACAGTGTGACAAACTTTAGTTGTGTTACAGATAGACAAAAATAAGATAAAAGGGATACTAGAGAAATAAGGAAGGAAGGATATAATTAATGAAAACATTATTACCTGGTCCAAGCCTCATAATCTTGGGAAGCAGGCCTTTATACAAAGCTAAAATGCTAGAACCGGAAGGGAAAGAGCAACATTCTTATTCTGAAAACAAAATGCAGTTGTACCTCAGCTTTACTGAGATGCTGACCCAGCATTTACCCAGAAAAGTCATTTGAGAAAAATTTTCAAATCCCAAAACAGACAGTATCGGGCTAAGTATTCTCTGCAGCAAATTGGATGAGAGGAAAGAATTAATCCTTTAATACCCAAGCTATGCTGATCTTGTCCCATCGCAAATAGGACTTTCATCAGTGAGATGGTTTTTGTTATCCAGACAGGCCTTACTTTCAAGACAGCTGTGTATATGGACAAAATGACTCTTGGAATTGAGTTTAAAAGACCATAAACGCAGTCCTCACAGAAGGAAATACGATGCAGTTTAGATCAAAATAATAAAATACTACTTGCTTACTTGAGAATAAGACCTGCTGAGGAGGGATGAAGAGACGAAAGTAAGACTTAAAAAAAAAAAAACAGTAGAAAAAGGCACATACTTTAAATTCTTAAAAGAAAACTACCTTCACAGAACTCTCATGTTTAATTCTCTCAGGAGAATATAATTAGGTGACATTTTGATTAGATGTATAGTCAGAAGACAATTACTCTCCTGCCCACGTGGGAACAGGGCATATTATATGCAATAGCATACTGTGCAAACCGACAAGCAAAGAGTTCACCTTGGGGAAAAAAAAAAAAGTTCACCTTGGCAATCTAGGACAAACATACAGTATATTGAATGATCGTGGCTTATGCTTCTTGATGGCGTAAGAAGGTTTTGCCAACATCTCATTACTGTGTTATCTCACAAAGTTTCTCATCTATTCCCTAGAGCTTCTCAGACACACACCCAATTCAGGAGGGCTTAATGGCTCTCATCAAAATGGAAGTACAATATGGTTTTAGCAATGCTTCAGTCTTGCACATTTATTAAAATAAGAATGTGTTACCCTTCTTCCTGATAGACCGTGGCCATTGTTTTAAAACAGGTTCTGTACTTGATCTCTCCAGGAACTGGCTGAGGCCCTTGAATCCTACTTTTGGCAACATCAAAAGGGATGTTAATGACTGAGGCTATTGTGCCCGAGAGAAGACCAACCCCAAATTTTCTCAGAAACTCCAAGGTTGGATCCTAAAAGAAAAGAAGAATAAAATAACAGAAAGGGAAGCGTAAGCCCCTAAGTCGGTTAAACACTATAAAGCAATATGTATTTAAGCAGAGCGTTGCACTCCCCGGCACCCTCCTGTTATTCCAGCGGAACACATTAGGATTTCCTAGGCTGGAACTTGTTTTCTTGACAATCCCATTGGCTATGTTTTTACACATGGTCTAAATTGCTGAAGTACACATTTCCTCACACAGGATTTATAAACACAGTTCATAAAGAAAGACTGGTATGGCATATGGGGATGATTTGTATAATTGGGCTTCACAATGTACTTAGTATTACTGTATCAAAACAGGAGAAATCCAAGCACACTATTAGCTAATTGGCCAGAATATTTTACAAATGACAGCAACTTCCACCATGAAGCCTACTAAAATGCTCATTTGTGTGTGGACCCCCAAATGTTAAATTAAATCAAGGCTACTCTCGGTCTGCTGCTATTCCCCTCCAGGTTTTTTGCATTTATTTTCACGTGTAGCTGATCCACTGTACTGAGAAGTGCTAGCTTCCTGTTATTAACAAACCAACTTGGGAAGGCTGCAAAACAGCCTGTGACATTCTGTGCGTTATAAACAGTAGTAAGTCACTGGACTATTGGCTGAAGAATTTTCAACCCATTGTTCCTGAATCTTATTCTTCCTTCAATGGCAAAGGAAGAAAAGGTGAGAGACAGAGACAGAAAAGAGACAGGGAGAGAGACATACACGCACACAGAAAGGGAGGAAGAAAGAGAGAGAAAAATATTTCTTCTTTCCATTTGAATTTGGGTCCTTCACTTTGGTCTGATTTGATTTTCCACCCCTCCCTGCTCTGCTCCTGACATCAAAGTATTTAATTAGGTCTTATGTGGAAGTCACTTTCTTTTTGCCTATTTTTGTGCCTAGTGAGCTCACATTATGCTTTGTTACAATGAATTTGCTGGAAAGTTCTCATTTTGCTGTCAGCCTCAGTTCTTGCCCTGAAGAGAGGTCATCTCACAAACTGTAAGTTGCTGACGGAGACCTCCCCTATCCTTCCCCTGGCCTCTCTTTTGGTCAATACTTCGGAGGGAATCTTCACAGAGGAACAATACAGGGTAGTGCCATGATGCTATTTTTATCCAGCAGGAGAAGTAAACGTGGGAACCATTCTCTGCTTAATAAAAAAAAAAAAATCAGGTCTGAGCATTGCATGCTTATAGCTTTGATGGAAGAAGAAAAATTCTGGAAGCTCTGAAATTTTCAACTGAAACAAGAGCCAGATACCATCACAGAAACTCCTATGTGGTTAAATATAAAAAGTGAGGGGTTCGGTAATAATTCTTGGATCTGGGCCATACAGGTGTCGGGTAGGTTTAAAGGGATTTAAAAACCAACAGGGTCTTTCAACAGGAAAAACAATGCAGTGATTGCAGTATGAGTGAGGTGTGTTTAAATAATTTCCCCTCCCCCCATTCTTTTCCCTTTTACAAGGAGAGAAAAATGCCTTTATGTTACCCTTCTCCATTCTGGCACAGAAGCAGAACTGGAGCTCGGGAGGATGGCGGATTCAGGGCCAGCTCTGGTTGTCTGACCTTGCACGAGTCACTGAATCCCATGGAGCCCAGTGTGTAGAAGGGATGTTTTTAACACCCACCTTAACTTTGTACTGCATGGTTTTTCTGAGAAATAAAAACAATAATAGTAGTAAAAGTGCTATGAATATTGTACAAGCCTGGCAGAAAATGGATAGTATTTTTATGTAACCTGTTTTCTAAAGTCTCAAAACACCTATGATGAGACCCTCTTGTGGTGCTCCTGCGACACAGCCAAGGACAAGGGTGAAAGTGATGACTTGTATATGCACAGTGACCTTTTGGGAAGTTCAAGGGACCCTGTCAATCACACAGCGTCTCCCACCTCCTGATGTGTTCGCTGAGGATTGGAGTTGGGGAGGGAGGAGAGGCTAAGACACTTAATGAAGGTCATTATGTTTAAGATGCTGTTGGGGACCAAATCCTAAGGTCTTCAAGCCATCATAGTGTTCACTAGCACAAGCGTACATTGAACCCATGTTTTCTATTAATTTCCCAGCTCAACAGTAAGATCCCACAGTAGTTCCCAAATCCAGTTGTGCATCAGAGTTACCTGGGAGCTTTACAACATACGGATACCCAGACCCACCTCAGACCCACCTTAGGTTCCCAGAATCACCTGGGAAAGTACCTAGAAGTTGCTTTAAAATAAGCCCATGCACATATGGTCACCTTATCTTTGATAAAGGAGGCAAGAATATACAGTGGAGAAAAGACAGCTTCTTCAATAAGTGGTGCTGGGAAAACTGGACAGCTACATGTAAAAGTATGAAATTAGAACACTCTCTAACACCATACAAAAAAATAAACTCAAAATGGATTAAAGACCTAAATGTAAGGCCAGACACTATCAAACTCTTAGAGGAAAACATAGGCAGAACACTCTATGACATAAATCACAGCAAGATCCTTTTTGACCCACCTCCTAGAGAAATCGAAATGAAAACAAAAATGAACAAATGTGACCTAATGAAACTTACTTTTGCACAGCAAAGGAAACCATAAACAAGATGAAAACACAACCCTCAGAATGGGAGAAGATATTTGCAAATGAAGCAACTGACAAAGGATTAATCTCCAAAATTTACAAGCAGCTCATGCAGCTCAATATCAAAAAAACAAACAACCCAATCCAAAAATGGGCAGAAGACCTATATAGACATTTCTCCAAAGAAGACATACAGATTGCCAACAAACACATGAAAGGATGCTCAACATCACTGGGAATGTAAATTGATACAGCCACTATGGAGAACAGTATGGAGTTTCCTTAAAAAACTAAAAATAGAACTACCATATGACCCAGCAATCCCACTACTGGGCATATACCCTGAGAAAACCATAATTCAAAAAGAGTCATGTACCAAAATGTTCATTGCAGCACTATTTACAATAGCCAGGACATGGAAGCAACGTTAGTGTCCATGAACAGATGAATCGATAAAGAAGATGTGGCACATATATACAATGGAATATTACTCAGCCATAAAAAGAAACGAAATGTTGTTATTTGTAGTGAGGTGGATGGACCTAGAGTCTGTCATACAGAGTGAAGTGAGTCAGAAGGAGAAAAACAAATACCGTATGCTAACACATATGTGTGGAATCTGAAAAAAAGAAAAAAAAAAGGTCATGAAGAAACTAGGGGCAAGATGGGAATAAAGACACAGACCTACTAGAGAATGGACTTGAGGACACAGGGAGGGGGAAGAGTAAGCTGTGACAAAGTGAGAGAGAGGCATGGACATAGGTACACTATGAAACGTAAAATAGATAGCTAGTGGGAAGCAGCCACATAGCACAGGGAGATCAGCTCGGTGCTTTGTGACCACCTAGAGGGGTGGGATAGGGAGGGTGGGGGGGAGGGAGACACAAGAGGGAAGAGATATGGGAACATATGTATATGTATAACTGATTCACTTTGTTATAAAGCAGAAACTGACGCACCATTGTAAAGCAATTATACTCCAATAAAGATGTTAAAAAAAAAAGAACTTCAGGACTTCTGACATTGCCAGGCTGAGGGCCCATGTCTGGGAATCACTGATTTTGATATTCCAGGCAGACAAAGCAGATGGTCAATTGCTACCCCTCTGGGCATTCTAGGGAGGAGAAAAGTCTTTTGGGGATGGCCAAGAGCTATCCCTCACCACCCGGCCTCTGGGCCCCTTTCCAGCCTCTTCCTCTGAGTCCATGGTCTGCTCTAGGCAGCAACCCAGACTGGGATCGGATGCGCCAAGGAGAGCCCTGCCAGCTCACCTCTGCTTTCTTTGCTGCATGTCATCAACCATCCTCGGAAGAACACAGTCCCTCAAATGCCCCTCCCCTTCATCCCCCTCCGGCTGCTCTTGCTACTTCTTTGGCTTTAGCTCAGGTTCCCATTACTTTCACCAAGTCTTGCTTTCTTCTTGCTTCTATCATCTGTTCTTCACAGTGGCACCAGGGATTTTTTTTTTTTTTTTTAATAAAAACGTATCTGCTTCTGATGCCTCCCTACTCAAAGACCCTCAACCCTTCCCCACAGCACAGAGAGTAAAGCCAAAGCTCCTCATTGGCCTTTGGTTTGTTTCCCATGATATGCCTTCAACCTACCTTTCTAGCCTCAAATTCTACACCTCTACCCCCAAGCCAAACTACACTCATGCTGGTTAAATCATAATCATGCCCATTTCTACCGAACACTTTTCTAAGTCCATGTTTTTCTTCAAACAACTCCCACAACCTAGAATGTCATTCTCCATCATATTCACAGATAGCAGCCCCACTTTTTATGGTCCAGCTTAAATCCCACCTTGCCCAAGAGACTTCCGTGGATCCCCATCAAAATTGATTTCTCCCTCTTGGGCACTCCTGAAACACTGCCTGATCCTCGATCGTCCTTGCTCTGGCTCTCTTTGTGTCTGGTTTATTTTTGTGTGTATCGATCTTCCCTGCTGGAATGTGAGCTGGCACAGAACAGGAGCATGTGTTATTCCTCTTTGTGTCACCTACTACAGTGTGCACAGTAAGTGCTAAATAAATGTCTGCGGATTAGCCTATCACTGTAGTTTATCTTTGTAGAAACAATGAGAATCAAGCTTTGACCTTAATCACTATTTCTCAAAACTCAGTATCTTCTACCCTGTAAATGAACCCCTATTAGAACTTTATGTTTCTGTCTTTCTGCCAGGAGGCGTTAACATGGGGACATGACAAGGCATAGGACATTTGCAAAGTGGAGTATTTCCAGGCAAATGAATTGAGACTCTCAGGTCATAGAGCCAGGCCTGGGCTTGCCAGACCCCATTACTCAGGGACTCACAGAAAAAAACATGATATGGCATCCTGTGACCAGATTTTAGCAAAAGAATGCAGTGGGCACAGAGTAAAGACTTGAAATATTACTCTTTGGGCTGGCTCTTCTTTCTTACACTTCCTGATCTTTCCCCTAGTAGGGAGAGGCATCCACTTGCCTGAAGAATGAGGATTGTTGTAGCAGGACTATAAAGAGAGAGCAAAAGGTAATATTTAGTGTTTCTGGTTTTCAAATTAGGCTCTTCAGTGTATTACATCAGTTAATCTTCACAGTCTTTGAGGTAAGAACTATTATTTTTATTTCTATTTTACAAATGAGTGAACTGAAAGCTTAGGTGTAAGAAGGGAATTTTTGTTACATCCAAGTGAACCCAAGACTTTGCCTTAGGGGATAGTTTTTCTACTGGTATGCCTAAGGGTTGGTGGGTGGGTTGTTGTGGGAGGTGCCTGAGAACCTCCTGAAATTATAAGCAATGGTTCTGGGTATGTGCAGATGGGCTTTTCAGGAGAAAATGTCTATAGATTTTATCAGGCTCACAGAAGCTTAAAAACATCTTCATCAAATCATTTCCCCTACCAATAAATTTATAAAGTAAAAAAAGGACAGTGCAGTGTTGAAAACATTGGGGCTGAAAACAGAAAGCCCTCATTTTCATGGGCGTTATCAGGCAATTCACCTTAGTGAAAAGATTTCTGCAAATATTTCCACTCTGGACTCAGGTTACTCATACCTCAACCATATCTATGAACTCAATGGTTCTCAAAGTGTGGTCCCTGAACCACCATCATCAGTATCATGTGAGAACTTAGTAGAAATGAAAATTGGGGTTTTACCCCAGGCCTACAGCACCCCAAACTCGGGATGGAGCACAACAATCTGTCTAAACAAGTCTTCCAAATTATCCTGATGGATGCTTGTCTGAGAACCACTGCTAAACTGAACCTTATGGTTCATCTTTTTGGATCCTTGGACTGGATAAATGATGCTCTAAAAGGGTCTGGATGTGCTGGGAAGCATTTTAAAGCCTTCTTTGGTGGAAGCAGAGCTTTGTTTTTTAAGGCTGCAGAACTGAACACAATGCTATTAACTCTGTTCACCTTTTCCTACCCCAGGTCCATCCAAAGCAAGAATGCACATCTGTGAGGTTGTTGGGTCTGAGTGAAACCTATCACACAGTTTGAATGGGTCATGCTGTACTGGCAATCAGTGAATCATGCCAGCATTTCTGTCAATAATCATAATGACAAATAACAATAAAAGTAAAGAGAAGTAATAAAATAATGTACATGGTATGATATTTGTGGTATTTTTCATAATTTTCATTAAGAAAGTTAATGGCACTGTTAATAATAGTTACTTATTGATAATTTTATATGCAAAAAACATTTACAAAACCTATATATCATATAAGAACCCTATGAATTAAGTACATAACACCATTTTACAGATAAGGACATGAAACTTAAAGAGTTAAGTCACTTGATCAAGATCACACTGCTTATAGGAGGTGGAGCTTGGATTTGAACTCAAGTTCTTTAGACTTCCAACCATTGTTATATTATATCCCATTCATTATGTTATATTCCTTCTCATTCACCACTCATTTGTTGTATATTCATCCAACATACATTTATTGTATGTCTACAAATGCCTGGTCCTACAGTGGGTGCTAGAATTGAGTGTGAAGGTAAATGGTCCAGAGAGGGGATAGGGTGGCTTTATAATGAAGTATCATAGTACAATGTGATGAGTACTGAAATGGGGGTGTGAACAAAATGCAGGGGTAAACATGCAGTAAAGAGAAGGGAGTTACTTCTGGACTTTCGCTATCAAAGTTCGATGAGACAGTACCTAACTTCTGCCTCTTAAAAACTTAGTCACTTGTTCGTCTTTATGAACTCAACGGAAGACATCTCATTATTACAAGTCACCATGCATTAGCTAAATGGTTAGCCTTCTGGCTTGATTATCATATTACTTGAAATGTCATTTTGCCCTTTCCATTAGTTTATTTTAAAAACTGGACAAAGATGATGATGATAAGACACGATGTGCTAGGCACTGTGTTAAGCACTTTCTGTATATTTAAGCCTCACAATATTGCTGAGCAGATGAGGTATCTGAAGCTTACAGAAATTGTCTACCTTACAAAGAAATATAATTTTATTTATTTATTTATTTAAAGTCTTATAAGTATAAAAGGTGTTTTTCAAATTTTATTTTATTTTTTTATACTGCAGGTTCTTATTAGTTATCTATTTTATACATATTAGTGCATATATGTCAACCTCAATCTCTCAATTCATCCCACCACCACCACCCCACCCCATGCTTCTCCCCTTGGTGTCCATACGTTTGTCCTCTACATCTTCGTCTCTATTTCTGCCTTGCAAACCGGTTCATCTGTGCCATTTTTCTAGATTCCACATATATGCGTTAATATACGATATTTGTTTTTCTCTTTCTGACTTACTTCACTCTGTATGACGGTCTCTAGATCCATCCACGTCTCTACAAATGACCCAATTTCACTCCTTTTTATGGCTGAGTAATATTCCATTTTATATATGTACCACATCTTCTTTATCCATTCATCTGTCGATGGGCATTTAGGATGCTTCCATGAACTGGCTATTGTAAATAGTGCTGCAATGAACATTGGTGTGCATGTGTCTTTTTGAACTATGGTTTTCTCTGGGTATATGCCCAGTAGTGGGGTCGCTGGGTCATATAGTAGTTCTTTTTTTTTTTTTTTAACATCTTTATTGGGGTATAATTGATCAGTCATACATAAACATATGTTCCCATATGTCTTCCCTCTTGCATCTCCCCCCCTCCCACCCTCCCTATCCCACCCCTCCAGGCTGTCACAAAGCACCGAGCCAATATCCCTGTGCCATGCGGCTGCTTCCCACTAGCTATCTACCTTACTACGTTTGTTAGTGTGTATATGCCCATGACTCTCTCTCGCCCTGTCACAGCTCACCCTTCCCCCTCCCCATAACCTCAAGTCCGTTCTCTAGGAGGTCTGCGTCTTTATTCCTGCTTTACCCCTAGGTTCTTCATGACTTTTTTTTTCTTAAATTCCATATATATGTGTTAGCATACGGTATTTGTCTTTTTCTTTCTGACTTACTTCACTCTGTATGACAGACTCTAGGTCTATCCACCTCATTACAAATAGCTCAATTTCGTTTCTTTTTATGGCTGAGTAATATTCCATTGTATATATGTGCCACATCTTCTTTATCCATTCATCCAATGATGGGCACTTAGGTTGTTTCCATCTCCGGGCTATTGTAAATAGAGCTGCAATGAACATTTTGGTACATGACTCTTTTTGAATTTTGGTTTTCTCAGGGTATATGCCCAGTAGTGGGATTGCTGGGTCATATGGTAGTTCTATTTTTAGTTTTTTAAGGAAACTCCATACTGTTCTCCATAGTGGCTGTATCAATTTACATTCAGATCAATACTGCAAGAGGGTTCCCTTTTCTCCACACCCCCTCCAGAATTTGTTGTTTGTAGATTTTCTGATGATGCCTATTCTAACCAGGATGAGGTAATATCTCACTGTAGTTGTGATTTGCATTTCTCTAATAATTAGTGATGTTGAGCAGCTTTTCATATGCCTCTTGGCCATCTGTGTGTCTTTGGAGAAATGTCTATTTAGGTCTTCTGCCCATTTTTTGATTGGGTTGTTTTCTTAATACTGAGCTGCATGAGTTGTTTGTATATTTTGGAGATTAATCCTTTGTCCATTGATTGGTTTGCAAATATCTCACATTCTGAGGGTTGTCTTATTGTTTTGTTTATAGTTTCCTTTGCTGTGCAAAAGTTTTTAAGTTTCATTAGGTCCCATTTGTTTATTTTTGTTTTTATTTCCATTACTCTAGGAGGTGGGTCAAAAAAGATCTTGGTGTGATTTATGTCAAAGAGTGTTCTTCCTATGTTTTCCTCTAAGAGTTTTATAATGTCTGGTCTTACATTTAGGTCTTTAATCCATTTTGAGTTTATTTTTGTGTATGGTGTTAGGAAGTATTCTGATTTCATTCTTTTACATTTAGCTGTCCAGTTTTCCCAGCACCACTTAAATGAAGAGGCTTTCTTTTCTCCATTGTATATCCCTGCCTCCTTTGTCATAGGTTGGTTGACTATAGGTGCATGGGTTTATCTCTGGGCTTTCTATCCTGTTCCATTGATCTATATTTCTGTTTTTGTGCCAGTACCATATTGTCTTGATTACTGTAGCTTTGTAATATAGTCTGAAGTCAGGGAGTCTGATACCTCCAGCTCCATTTTTCCCCCTCAAGATTGCTTTGTATATGTGGGGTCTTTTGTGTCTCCCTACAAATTTTAAGATTTTTTGTTCTAGTTCTGTAAAAAATGCCATTGGTAATTTGATAGGGGTTGCATTGAATCTGTAGATTGCTTTGGGTAGTATAGTCATTTTCACAATATTGATTCTTCCAATCCAAGAACATGGTTTTTCTCTCCAACTGTTTGTGTCATCTTTGATTTCTTTCATCAGTGTCTTATAGTTTTCTGAGTACAGGTCTTTAACCTCCTTAGGTAGGTTTATTCCTAGGTATTTTATTCTTCTTGTTACAGTGGTGAATGGGATTGTTTCCTTAATTTCTCTTTCTGATTTTTCATTGCTAGTGTATAGGAATGCAAGAGATTTCTGTGCATTAATTTTGTATCCTGCAACTTTACCAAATTCATTGATTAGCTCTAGGAGTTTTCTGGTGGCATCTTTAGGATTATTTATGTATAGTATCATGTCATCTGCAAACAGTGACAGTTTTACTTCTTCTTTTCCGATTTGGATTCCTTTTATTTCTTTTTCTTCTCTGATTGCAGTGGCTAGGACTTCCAAAACTATGTTGAATAACAGTGGTGAGAGTAGACATCCTTGTCTTGTTCCTGATCTGAGGAAATGCTTTGATTTTCACCACTGAGAATGATGTTTGCTGTGGTTTTGTCATACATGGCCTTTATTGTGTTGAGGTAAGTTCCCTCTATGCCCACTTTCTGGAGAGTTATTTTATCATAAATTGGTATTGAATTTTGCCAAAAGCTTTTTCTGCATCTATTGAGATGATCATATGGTTTTTGTTCTTCAATTTGTTAATATGGTGTATCAAATTGATTGATTTGTGTGCACTGAAGAATCCTGGCATCCCTGGGATAAATCCACTTGATCATGGTGTATGATCCTTTTAATGTGTTGTTGGATTCTGTTTGCTAGTATTTTGTTGAGGATTTTTGCATCTATATTCATCAGTGATATTGGTCTATAATATTCTTTTTTTGTAGTATCTTTGTCTGGTTTTGGTATCAGGGTGATGGTGGCCTCATAGAATGAGTTTGGGAGTGTTCCTTCCTCTGTAATTTTTTGGAAGAGTTTGAGAAAGATGGGTGTTAACTCTTCTCTAAATGTTTCATAGAATTCACCTGTGAAGCTATGTGGTCCTGGACTTTTGTTTGTTGGAAGATTTTTTTTTTTTTTTTTGCGGTACACGGGCCTCTCACTGTTGTGGCCTCTCCCGTTGCGGAGCACAGGCTCCGGATGCGCAGGCTCAGCGGCCATGGCTCACAGGCCCAACCTCTCCGCGGCATGTGGGATCTTCCTGGACTAGGGCACGAACCCGTGTCCCCTGCATCGGCAGGCGGACTCTCAACCACTGCGCCACCAGGGAAGCCCTGTTGGAAGATTTCTAATCACAATTTCAATTTCATTACTTGTGATTGGTCTGCTCATATTTTCTATTTCTTCATGGTTCAGTCTTGGAAGGTTATACCTTTCTAAGAATTTTTCCATTTCTTCCACGTTGTCCATTTTATTGGCATAACGCTGCTTGTAGTAGTCTCTTATGATGCTTTGTATTTCTGTGGTGTCCGTTGTAGCTTGTCATTTTTCATTTCTAATTTTATTGATTTGAGGCCTCTCCCTCTTTTTCTTTTTCTTTTTTTTTGCAATACGCGGGCCTCTCACTGTTGTGGCCTTTCCCGTTGCGGAGCACAGGCTCCGGACGTGCAGGCTCAGCGGCCATGGCTCACAGGCCTAGCTGCTCCACGTCATGTGGGATCTTCCTGGACCGGGGCATGAACCCGTGTCCCCTTCATCGGCAGGCGGACTTTCAACCACTGTGCCACCAGGGAAGCCCCCTTCTTTTTCTTAATGAGTCTGGCTAAATGTTTATCAATTTTATTTATCCTCTCAAAGAACCAGCTTTTAGTTTTTTTGATCTTTGCTATTGTTTTCTTTGTTTGTATTTCATTTATTTCTGCTCTGATCTTTATGATTTCTTTCCTTCTACTAATATTGGGTTTTGTTTGTTCTTCTTTCTCTAGTTTCTTTTCGTGTAAGGTTAGATTCTTTATTTGAGATTTTTCTTGTTTCTTGAGGTCGGATTTTATTGCTATAAAATTCCCTCTTAGAACTGCTTTTCTGCATCCTATAGGCTTTGGATCATCGTGTTTTCATTGTCAAGTGTTCCCTAGGTTTTTTTGATTTCCTCTTTCATTTTCTCAGTGATCTTTTGGTTATTTAGTAACGTATTGTTTAGCCTCCATGTGTTTCTGCTTTTTACATTTTTTTCCCTGTAATTGATTTCTAATCTCATTGTGGTCAGAAAAGATGCTTGATGCGATTTCAATTTTCTTAAATTTACTGAAGCTTGATTTGTGACCCAAGATATGATCTATCCTGAAAAATGTTCCATGTGCACTTGAGAAGAAAGTGTAATCTGCTGTTTTTGGATGGAATGTCCTATAAATATCAATTAAATCTATCTGGTCTATTGTGTTATTTAAAGCTTGTGTTGCCTTATTAATTTTCTCTCTGGATGATCTGTCCACTGGTGTAAGTGAGGTGTTAAATTCCCCCACTATTATTGTGTTACTGTCGATTTCCTCTTTTATAGCTGTTAGCAGTTGCCTTATGTATTGAGGTGCTCCTATGTTGGGTACATATATATTTCTAATGTTATATCTTCTTCTTGGATTGATCCCTTGATAATTATGTAGTGTCCTTCCTTGTCTCTTGTAATATTCTTTACATTAAAGTCCATTTTATCTGTTATGAGTATTGCTACTCCAGCTTTCTTTTGATTTCCATTTGCATGGAATTTCTTTTTCTATCCCCTCACTGTCAGTCTGTAAGTGTCCCTAGGTCTGAAGTGGGTCTCTTGTAGACAGCATATATATGGGTCTTGCTTTTGTATCCATTCAGTGAACCCGTGTCTTTTGGTTGGAGCATTTAATCCATTCACTTTTAAGGTAATTATCGGTATGTATGTTCCTATTAAGATTTTCTTAATTGTTTTGGGTTTGTTTTTGTAGGTCCTTTTCTCTTCTTGTTTCCCACTTAGAGAAGTTTCTTTAGTATTTGTTGTAGAGCTGGTTTGGTGGTGCTGAATTCCCTTAGCTTTTACTTGTCTGTAAAGCTTTTGATTTCTCCGTAGAATCTGAATGAGATCCTTGCTGGGTAGAGTAATCTTGGTTGTAAGTTCTTCCCTTTCATCACTTTAAATATATTGTGCCACTCCCTCCTGGATTGTAGAGTTTCTGCTGAGAAATCAGCTGTTAACCTTATGGGAGTTCCCTTGTATGTTATTTGTCATTTTTCCCTTGTTGGTTTTAATAATTTTTCTTTGTCTTTAATTTTTTGTCAATTTGATTACTATGTGTCTTGGTGTGTTTCTCTTGGGTTTATCCTGCCTGGGACTCTCTGCACTTCCTGGACTTGGGTGGCTATTTCCTTTCCCATGTTAGGGAAGTTTTTGACTATAATCTCTTCAAATATCTTCTTGACTCTTATCTCTCTCTTCTCCTTCTAGGACCTCTATAATGTGAATGTTGGTGTGTTTAATGTTGTCCCAGAGGTCTCCTAGGCTTCATTTGTTTTCATTCTTTGTTCTTTATTCTGTTCTGCAGCAGTGAATTCCACCATTCTGTCTTCCAGGTCACTTATGCATTCTCCTGCCTCAGTTATTCTGCTATAGATTCCTACTAGTGTATTTTTAATTTCAATTATTGTGTTGTTCATCTCTGTTTGTTCTTTAATTCTTCTAGGTATTTGTTCTTTAATTCTTCTAGGTCATTGTTAAACATTTCTTGCATCTTCTCGATCTTTGCCTCCATTTTCTTCCCAAGGTCCTGGCTCATCTTCACTATCATTATTCTGATTTCTTTTTCTGGAAGTTTGCCTATCTCCATTTCATTTAATTGTTTTTCTGGGGTTTTATCTTGTTCCTTCATCTGGTACATAGCCCTCTGCCTTTTCATCTTGTCTATCTTTCTGTGAATGTGGTTTTCGTTCCACAGGCTGCAGGACTATAGTTCTTCTTGCTTCTGCTGTCTGACCTCTGATGGATGAAGCTATCTAAGAGTCTTGTGCGAGCTTCCTGATGGGAGACACTGGTGGTGTGTAGAGCTGGGTGTTGCTCTGGTGGGCAGAGCTCAATAAAACTTTAATCTGCTTGTCTGCTGATGGGTGGGGCTGAGTTCCCTCCCTGTTGGTTGTTTGGCCTGAAATGACCCAACATTGGAGGCTACAGGCTCTTTGGTGGGTCTAATGGTGACTCCAGGAGAGCTCATGCCAAGGAATACTACCAAGAACTACTGCTGCCAGTGTCCTTGTCCCTATGGTGAGCCACAGCCACTCCCCACCTCTGCAAGAGACCCTCCAACACTAGAAGGTAGGTCTGGTTCAGTCTCCTGTGGGGTCACTGCTCCTTCCCCCGGGTCTTGATGTGCACACTATTTTGTGTGAGCCCTCTAAGAGTGGAGTCTCTGTTTTCCCCAGTCCTGTAGAAGTTCTACAGTCAAATTCTGCTAGGCTTCAAAGTCTGATTTTCTGGGAATCCCTCCTCCCATTGCTGGACCCCCAGGTTTGGAAACCTGACATGGGGCTCAGAACCTTCACTCCAGTGGGTGGACTTCTGTGGTATAATTGTTCTCCAGTTTGTAAGTCACCCAGCCAGTGGTTATGGGATTTGATTTTATGTGATTGCGCCCCTCCTACCGTCTCATCATGGCTTCTCCTTTGTCTTTGGATGTGGAGTATCTTTTTTCGTGAGTTCCAGTGTCTTCCTGTCGATGACTGTTCAGCAGTTAGTTGTGATTCTGGCGCTCTCGCAAGAGGAAGTGAGCGCACATCTTTCTACTTGCCACCTTGAACCAATCTCCCCATCTTGAACCAATCTACTATAATTTTAAATTAGCCAAAAGAGAGCCAAGATTCTATTATCTGGAAGTGAAGATGCCAAAATACTGAGAAGCTCTGAGACTGTCAGGTGTCAGCAGCAGAATTAGAGATATACACTTGCCTCTCAGGACTGTACTCCAATTCAACATTCAAGGAGATCACCTCTCAGTCCAAGCAAAGACTTAAATGGTAGAGAATGAAATCTTAGAATCACAAGACTGGAAGTGAACTCAGAATGTCCCCTAACCTAAAGAGTGACATCAGCAAGGTGGCAGAGTTGGAAGCCTTGGATCCTCCTTTCTCCCACAAATACAACAATTCATGGACAAATTCTCTGCATGAGAAACCTAGAAATTGGTTGAAAGTCTTCTGCACCCTGGGTGAACATTAACAGACTTACAGAATTCAGTGGGGAGATTCAGCACAACCTCCCACCAGAGTCCCTGCCCCGAGTGTTTCACCATATAATCAGGAAGACTCCCTAGCTTCCATCTTCTCCCAGGGTTGGGTGGAGGGAAGGAATTGGTTTGCATGTCCAACTTGTCTGGGACTGCCCAAGGAACTGGTATATTCCTTGCCAGTCTTGGATTTCTGATGGGTCCTGCAGAGTCTAGCCACCTGGGGGAGAACTGAGATGGAGGTATGGACTGGTAGAAGCCATATCTCTCCTCTTGCTCAGTACAGAGTGAGCAGAAAAAAATGACAGCTGCCTACTTTTCCCTGAGGAGGGAAAGAGTTGGTAGAGGTCCCCAGAATCTCTAGTCATACTGAATCATGGGCGTCTTCTCCTGCATAAGGCCAGTCCATGAAGACTGCCTTGTCTAATGTACAGACACCAACACAGAGAGTCAAGGAAAATGAAGAATCAGGCAAAGATGTTCCAAACAAAGGAACAAAATGCAGCTCCAGAAACTGACTATAATGAAAGAGAATTACATGATTTACCTGATACAGAATTCAAAATAACTCTCATAAAGATGCTCACTGAGGTCAAGGGAACAATGCATGAACAAAGTGAGAATTTCAATGAAGAGAATTTTAATGAAGAGATAGAAAATGTAAAAAATTACCAGACAGAAATCATGGAGCTGAAGAACACAATAATTGAACCAAAAAATTCACTAGAGGAATTCAGCAGCAGACTAGATCAAACAGAAGGGGTCAGCATACCCAAAGACAGATCATTGGAAATAATTCAGTCAGAGGAGCAAAAAGAAAAAGGAAGGAAAAAAAGTGAAGCTAGCCTACGAGATTATCAGATACTACAAAGCTCCAAATAAGCATTATGCGAGTCCCATAAGGAGAAGAGAGAGAGAAAGGACCAGAAAGCTTATTCAAAGAAATAATGGCCAATAACTTCCTAGATCTGGTGAAGAAAATGGACATCCAGATCCAAGAAGCCCAAGAGAAACAATGTAAGATGAACTCAAGGAAATCCACACTGAGACACATTACAATCAAATTGCCTAAAGTTAAGGAGAGGATTTTGAAAGCATCAAGAGAAAACTGACTGTCATACACATGGGAAATCCCGAAAACTATCAGCAACTTTTTCAGCAGAAATCTTGCAGGTTGGAAGGAAATGGAATAATATATTTAAAGTGCTGAAAGAAAAAAAAAAGTTAACCAATAATACTATCCCCAGCAAAATGTTCCTTCAAAAATGAAGGTGAGATAAAGGCTTCCGAGATAAACAAAAGCTGAGGGGGTTCGTCACCACTGGACCTGTGTTACAAGAAATGCTGAAAGGAGTTCTTCAACTTAAAAGGATGTTTGTTGACAGCAACATGATAGCATAAGAAAGTATGAAATTCACTGGTAAAGATAAACATATAGACAAATCAGAATACTGTATTACTGCAATGTGGTGGGTAAATCACTTTTAAATCTAGGATAAAAGTTAAAAAACAAAAATATTAAAAGTATAACTAAAAAAGAGGTTAAAAGATATACAATATGAATATATGTAAACTGTAACAACAATAACATTAAGTATGGGGGGAGAGAAGTTAATGTGTACACTTTTTGTATGCAATTAAACTTAAGTTTTTATCAGCTTAAAATAGACTGTTATAAGATATTTTATGTAAGCCTCCCTCCAACAAAAATACCTATAGAAGTTATACAAAAGAAAAAAATACAGGAATCAAAGTATATCAGTACAAAAAAAAAATCAACAAAATACAAAGGAAGATAGCAAGAGAGAAAAAAACAGAAAAAAAGACCTTCAGGCCTAACAAAGAACAATTAACAAAATGGCAATAGTAAATTCTTCCCTAATTAATTACTGTAAGTATAAATTGACTCAATTTGCCAATCAAAAGACATACAGTGGGGCTTCCCCGGTGGCGCAGTGGTTGAGAGTCCGCCTGCCGATGCAGGGGACATGGGTTCATGCCCCGGTCCGGGAAGATCCCACATGCCGTGGAGCGGCTGGGCCCGTGAGCCATGGCCGCTGAGCCTGTGCTCCACAACGGGAGAGGCCCATGTACGCAAAAAAAAAAAATAAAAAAAAAAAAAAAAAAAAAAAGACATACAGTGGCTGAACAAAAGAAAAAAAAAGACTCAACTATACATTGTCTACAAGAAACTCACATTAGATTTAAGGACATACGTAGGTTGAAAGTGAAGGGATGGAAAAAGATATTCCATGCAAATGGTAACCAAAAGACAGCAGAGACAGCTATACCTATTTCAGACAAAACAGACTTTAAGTCAAAAACTGTCACAAGGGACAAAGAAGGACATTATATAATGAT
The DNA here is from genome assembly GCF_039906515.1 of Pseudorca crassidens. NCBI lineage: Eukaryota > Metazoa > Chordata > Mammalia > Artiodactyla > Delphinidae > Pseudorca > Pseudorca crassidens. The sequence goes on along the minus strand of NC_090296.1, from coordinate 62,507,046 downwards.
AAAAGGGTCAATCAACCAAGGTAACAATTATATATGCTTTCAACATCAGAGCACCTAAATATACAATGCAAAGATTGACAGAACTAAAGGGAGCAATACAATCATAGGAGAATTTAATACCCTACTTTCAGTAATGGATAGAACAGCCAGACAGAGCCAACAGGGATAGAGAGGACCTGAACAACACTATAGACCAAATGAACCTAAAAGATATACAGAACAGTCCACCCCAAAGCATCAGATTACATATTCTTCTCAAGCACACATTGATTTTTCTCTGGGATAGATCACATTTAGGTCACAAAACAAGTCTTAAGTTTAAGATGACTGAATTCATTCCAAGTATCTTTCTAAACTACAATTGAATTAAACTAGAAATTAATAGCAGAAGGAAAATGGAAAAATTCACAAATATGTGGAAATTAAACAACACACTCTTGAATTACCATTGAGTCAAAGAAGAAATAAAAAAGGAAATTAGAAAATACCTCAACACATATACACTAATATGTATAAAATGGATAACTAATAAGGACCTGCTGTATAAAAAATAAATAAGTAAAAAAAAAAGAAAATAACTCAAGCGAAAGGAAAAGAAAACACAACATACCCAAACTTATGGGATGCAGCACAAGGAGTACTAAGAGGGAGGTTCATAGTGATAAACACCTATACTAAAAAGAAGAAAGATCTCAAATAAACAATTTAACTTTACAGCTCAAGGAGCTAGAAAAAGAAGAGCAAACTAAGCCCAAAGTTAGCAGGAGGAAGGAAATACTAAGATTAGAGCAGAAATAAATAAAACAGAGACGAGAAAAACAATGGAAAAAAAACGAAACTGAGTGGGGTTTTTAAAAAGATAAAACTGACAAACCCTTAGCAAGACTCATTAAGAAAAAAAAGAGAGAAGACTCAAAGTCAGAAATGAAAGAAGAGACATTATAACTGACATTATAACTGATGCCACTAAACTAAAAAGGATCATAAGGGGATATTATGAACAATTATGTACAAACACACTGGATAATCTAGAAGAAATGGATAAATTCCTAGAAATAACCTACCAAGACTAAATCCAAAGAAATAGAAAGTGTCAACAGACCTATAACTAGTATAGAGATTAAATCAAAAATCAAAAACCTCCCAACAAAGGAAAGCCCAGGACCAGATAGTTTCACTGGTGAATTCTACCAAATATTTAAAGAAGAATTAACACCAATGCTTCTTAAATTCTTACAAAAAATTGAAGACGAGAGAACACATCCAACTCGTTTTATGAGGCCAGCATTACCTTGATACCAAAGCCTGACAAAGACACCCCAGGAAAAGAAGACTACAGGAAAAGATCCCTGATGAATATGGATGTAAAATTTCTCAAAAAATTCTAGCAAATCAAATCCAACAGCACATTAAAAAGATCATAAATTATGACAAAGTGGGATTTATCCCTGGGATAAAAGGATGGTTCGACATATGACAATTAATGTGTTAGAGCACATTAAGAGAATGAAGGATAAAAAGAAAAATCACATGAATATCTCAATATTTGTAGAAAATGCATTTGACAAAATTCAACATGTTTTCATGATAAACACTCAGAAAGAAACTACCTCAACAAAATAAAGTCCATATAAGAAAACATACTCCACAGCTAACATACTCACTGGTGAAAAACTGAAAGCTTTTTCATGAATATCTAACAAACAAGTAACAAATAACTTGTCAAAGATGCCTACTCTCACCATAATAACATAGTAAGAGGAGTCCTAGTCAGAGCAATTATGCAAGAAAAAAAAATAAAAGGCAACAAAGTCAGAAGAAATAGCACCTCAATACATAAGGCAAATGCTAACAGCCATAAAAGGGGAAATCGACAGTAACACAATTATAGTAGGAGACTTTAACACCCCACTTTCACCAAAAGAAAGATCTTCCAAAATGAAAATAAATAGGGAAACACAAGTTTTAAATGATATATTAAACAAGATGGACTTAAGTGATATTTATAGGACATTCCACCCAAAAAAAACCAGAATACACTTTCTTCTCAAGTGCACATGGAACATTCTCCAGGATACATCATATCTTGGGTCACGGTAAATTTAAGAAAATTAAAATCATATCAAGTATCTTTTCCGAACACAATGCTATCAGAGTAGATGTCAATTACAGGAAAAAATCTGTAAAAAATGCTAACACATGGAGGCTAAATAATACACTACTTTATAACCAAGAAATCACTGAAGAAATCAAAGAAATAAAAAAATAACTAGGAACAAATGACAATGAAAACATGCTGAACCCAAACCTATGGGATGCAGCAAAGGCAGTTCTGAGAGGGAAGTTTATTATTGTTTACCTCACGAAACAAGAAACATCTCAAATAAACAACATAACCTTACACCTAAAACAATTAGAGAAAGGAGACAAAACCCCCCACAAAGTTAGCAGAAGGAAAGAAATAAAAAAGATCAGATCGGAAACAAGTGAAAAAGAAATGAAGAAAACAATAGCAAAGATGAATAAAACTAAAAGTTGGCTCTTTGAGAAGATAAACAAAATTGATAAACCATTAGCCAGACTCATCAAGAAAAACAGGGAGAAGACTCAAATTAATACAATTAGAAATGAAAAAGAAGAAATAACAACTGACACTGCAGAAATACAAAGGATCATGAGAGATTACTACAAGCAACTATATGCCAATAAAATGGACAACCTGGAAGAAATAGACAAATTCTTAGAAAAGCACAACCTTCCGAGACTGAAGCAGGAAGAAATAGAAAATATAAACAGACCAATCACAAGACCTGAAATTGAGACTGTGATTAAAAATCTTTCAACAAACAAAAGCCCAGGACCAGATGGCTTCACAGGCGAATTCTATCAAACATTCAGAGAAGAGCTAACACCTCTCCTTCTCAAACTCTTCCAAAATATAGCAGAGGGAGGAACACTCCCAAACTCATTCTACGAGGCCACCATCATCCTGATACCAAAACCAGACAAATATGTCACAAAGAAAGAAAACTACAGGCCAATATCACTGATGAACATAGATGTGAAAATCCTCAACAAAATACTAGCAAACAGAATCCAACAGCACATTAAAAGGATCATACACCATGATCAAGTGGGGTTTATTCCAGGAATGCAAGGATTCTTCAATATATGCAAATCAAGCAATGTGATACACCATATTAATAAACTGAAGAATAAAAACCATATGATCATCTCAATAGATGCAGAAAAAGCTTTCAACAAAATTCAACACCCATTTATGATAAAAACCCTCCAGAAAGAGGAATAGAGGGAACTTACCTCAACATAATAAAGGCCATATATGACAAACCCACAGCCAACATTGTCCTCAATGGTGAAAAATTGCAACCATTTCCACTAAGATCAGGAAAAAGACAAGGTTTTCCACTCTCACCACTATTATTCAACATACGAATGGAAGTTTTAGCCACAGCAATCAGAGAAGAAAAAGAAATAAAAGGAATCAAAATCAGTAAAGAAGATGTAAAGGTGTCACTGTTTGCAGATGACATGATACTATACATAGAGAATCCTAAAGATGCTACCAGAAAACTACTAGAGCTAGTTAATGAATTTGGTAAAGCAAGATACAAAATTAATGCACAGAGGTCTCTTGCATACCTATACACTAATGATGAAAAATCTGAAAGAGAAAGTAAGGAAACACACCCATTTACCACTGCAACAAAAAGAATAAAATACCTAGGAATAAACCTACCTAAGGATACAAAAGACCTCCATGCAGAAAGCTATAAGAAAATGATGAAAGAAATTAAAGATGATACCAACAGATGGAGAGCTATAACATGTTCTTGGACTGGAAGAATCAACATTGTGCAAATGACTATACTACCCAAAGCAATCTACAGATTCAATGCAATCCCTATCAAACTACCAATGGCATTTTTCACAGAACTAGAACAAAAAAATTCACAATTTGTATAGAAACACAAAACACCCCGAATAGCCAAAGCAATCTTAAGAAAGAAAGATGGAGCTGGAGGAATCAGGCTCCCTAACTTCAGACTATACTACAAAGCTACAGTAATGAAGACAGTATGGTAGTGGTACAAAAACAGAAATATAGATCAATGGAACAGGACAGAAAGCCCAGAGATAAACCCACACTCATATGGTTACCTTATTTTTGATAAAGGAGGCAAGAATATACAATGGAGAAAAGACAGCCTCTTCATTAAGTGATGCTGGACAGCTATATGTAAAGAATGAAATTAGAACACTCCCTAACACCATACACAAAAATAAACTCAAAATGGATTAAAGACCTCAATGTAAGGCTAGACACTATAAAACTCTTAGAGGAAAACATAGGCAGAACTCTCTATGACATAAATCACAGCAAAATCCTTTTTGACCCACCACCTACAGAAATGGAAATAAAAACAAAAATAAACAAATGGGACCTAATGAAACTTAAAAGCTTTTGCACAGCAAAGGAAACTTTAAATAAGATGAAGTCAGCCCTCAGAATGGGAGAAAATATTTGGAAATGAATCAACTGACAAAGGACTAATCTCCAAAATTTACAAGCAGCTCATGCAGCTCAATATCAAAAAAACAAACAACTCAATCCAAAAATGGGCAGACCACCTAAATAGACATTTCTCCAAAGAAGATATACAGATTGCCAACAAACACAGGAAAGAATGCTCAACATCATTAATCATTAGAGAAATGCAAATCAAAACTACAATGAGATATCATTTCACTCTGGTCAGAATGGCCATCATCAAAAAATTCTACAAACAATAAACGCTGGAGAGGGTGTGGAGAAAAGGGAAGCCTCTTGCACTGCTGGGGGAATGTAAATTGATACAGCCACTATGGAGAACAGTATGGAGTTTCCTTAAAAAACTAAAAATAGAACTACCATACGACCCATCAATCCCACTACTGGGCATATACCCTAAGAAAACCATAATTCAAAAAGAGTCACGTACCAAAATGTTCACTGCAGCACTATTTACAATAGTCAGGACATGGAAGCAACGTAAGTGTCCATCAACAGATGAATAGATAAAGAAGATGTGGCACATATATACAATGGAATATTAGCCATAAAAAGAAACGAAATGGAGTTATTTGTAGTGAGGTGGATGGACCTAGAGTCTGTCATACAGAGGGAAGTAAGTCAGAAAGAGAAAAACAAATACTGTATGCTAACACATATGTATGGAATCTGAAAAAAAGAAAAAAAAAAGGTCATGAAGAAACTAGGGGCAAGACAGGAATAAAGACACAGACCTACTATAGAATGTACTTGAGGATATTGGGAGGAGGAAGGGTAACCTGTGACAAAGTGAGAGAGTGGCATGGACATATATACACTACAAAACATAAAATAGATAGCTAGTGGGAAGCAGCCGCATAGCACAGGGAGATCAGCTCGGTGCTTTGTGAGCACCTAGTGGGTTCGGATAGGGAGGGTGTGAGGGAGATGCAAGAGAGAAGAGATATGGGAACATATGTATATGTATAACTGATTCACTTTGTTATAAAGCAGAAACTAACACACCATTGTAAAGCAATTATACTCCAATTAAGATGTTAAAAAATATTTTTAAAAAGGCTAAAAAAAAAAAACCCCCAAAACTACAATGAGGTATCACCTCACAGCAGTCAGAATGGTCATCATCAAAAAATCTACAAACAATAAATGCTGGGGTGGGTGTGGAGAAAAGAGAACCCTTTTGCACCATTCGTGGGAATGTAAATTGATACAGCCACTATGGAGAACAGTATGGAAGTTCCTCAAAAAACTAAAAATAGAACTACCATATGACCCAGCAATCCCACTACTGGGCATATACCCTGAGAAAAGCATAATTCAAAAATTCATGTACCACAAAGTTCATTACAGCTCTATTTATAATACCTAGGAAATGGAAGCAACCTAAGTGTCCATTGACAGATGAATGGATAAAGAATATGTAGCACATATATATAATGGAATATTACTCAGCCATAAAAAGAAATGAAATTGAGTTATTTGTAGTGATTGGATGGACCTAGCGACTGTCACAGAGAGTGAAATAAGTTAGAAAGAGAAATACAAATGCTGTATGCTAACACATATATATGGAATCTAAGAAAGAAAAAAAAATCGTTCTGAAGAACCTAGGGGCAGGACAAGAATAAAGACACAGACGTAGAGAATGGACTTGAGGACATGGGGAGGGGGAAGGGTAAGCTGGGACAAAGTGAGAGAGTGGCATGGACTTATATATACTACCAAATGTAAAATAGATAGCTAGTGGGAAGCAGCCTCATTGCACAGGGAGATCAGCTTGGTGCTTTGTGACCACCTAGAGGGGTGGGATAGGGAGGGTGGGAGGGAGATGCAAGAGGGAGGATATATGGGGATATATGGATAGCTGATTCACTTTGTTATAAAGCAGAAACTAACACACCAGTGTAAAGCAATGATACTCCAATAAATATATTTTTAAAAAAAGTCAGAAGAAATAAAATTGTCCCTGTTACATATGACATGGTCTTATATGTAGAAAAACCTAAAGACTCCATACCAAACCATTTAGAACTAATAAATTACTTTAGTAAAGCTGCTGGGTACAAAATCATCATATGAAAATCACTCGTGTTTCTACACAGTAACAGTGAACTATCTGAAAAGGAAATTAGGAGAACAATCCCATTTACAATAGCACCAACAAAAATAAAAATACTTAGTAATAAACTGAACTAAGGAGGTGAAAGACGTGTATACTGAAAACTCCAAAACACCAGTGAAAAAATTTTAAAAGAGAAGCAAACACAAAGACATCCCATGTTCATGTATTGGAAGACTTAGTATTGTTGAAATTTCCATACTACCCCAAATGATCTTCAGATTCAATGCAATCCTTGTAAAAATTTCAATAACATTTTTTATAGAAATTTAAAAAATATATAATTCATATGGAATCACAAAAGACCACAAGTAGCCAAATTAACCCTGAGAAAGATGAATAAAGTTGGAGGCATCACACTTCCTGATTTCAAAATATATTGCAAAATATATTACAAAGCTACAGTAATTAAAACAGTATGGTACTGACATAAAGCCAGACATACAGACCAATGGAACAGAATAGTAAGCCCAGAAATAAATCCAAGCATATATGGTCAACCAATCTTCAACAAAGGTACGAAAAACACACACTTGGGAAAGGACAGTCTTCAACAAATAGTGCTGGGAAAACTAGGTATCCACTTCCAAAGGAATGAAAATTAACCCTTATACCATACACAAAAATCAACTCAAAATGGATTTAAGACTTAAAATAAGACCTGAAACCATAAACCTCCTAGAAGAAAACATATGGGAAAAGTTTTATGTTATTGGTCTTAGCACTGATTTCATGGATATGACACCAAAAGCACAGGCAATAAAAATGAAAGTAAACATGTGGGACTATGTCAAAATAAAAACTTCTGAACAGCAAAGGAAACAAAAGTGTAAAAAGGAAACTTATGGAGTGGGAGAAAGTATTTGCAAGCCATATATCTGATGAGGAGTTAATATTAAAGTATATAAAGATCTCCTACAATTCAATACCAAGAAAACTAATAAACTGATTTAAAAATGGGCAAAGGACTTGAATAGACATTCTCCAAAGAAGACTTACAAACGGCCAACAGGTATATGAAAAAATGCTCAATGTCATTAATAACCTGGGATGTGTAAATCAAAACCACAGAGAAATATCACTTCGTATCTGTAAGGATGACTATTATTAAAAGAAACAAAAGACAAGTGTTGGCAAGGATGTGGAGAAATTGGAACCCTTGTACACTGTTGATAGGAACGCAAAATGGTGTAGACTTTATGGGAAATAGTATAGAGGTTTCTTAAAGATTAAAAATAGAACTATTATATAATCTAGCAATCCCACTTCTTAGTAGTTCTCCAAAAGCCATGAAACCAGAATCTCAAAGTGATATTAGCACTCCTACATTCATCACAGCACTATTCACAACAGCCAATATATGGAAACAACCTAAATGTACATTGACAGATGAATAGATAAGAAACGTGGTATATACATACAATGGAATACCATTCATCTTTACAAAGAAGGAAATTCTGCAATATGTAACAACATGGATGAACCTTGAGGACACATGTAAAGTGAAATAAGCCAGTCACAGAAGGATAAATACTGCATGATTCCACTTATATTGAGGTATATAAAATACTCAAATTCATAGAATCAAAGAGTGGAACAGTGGTTGCCAAGGGTTGGGGGAGGGGGAAATGAGTTACTAATCAACAGGCATAACGATTCAGCTAAGCAAGATGAATAAGCTCTAGAAATCTGATGTACAACACTGTACCTAAGGACAATAATGATGTATTGTGCACTTAAAAATTTGTTGTGTGTAGATCTCATGTTGTATGTTTTTACCACAATAAAATAAAAATTAAAAAAATTGATTGGTAAAAAAAAGGTCACCCAGCCTAAGTAAAATATTTTTGGTGGATCACACCTTAATTATGTAAATAGATATTAATGTTGATAAAAAATCTATTCTGTTATTAAACACTTCCAACTAACTTTCATAATTTGCTCCAACTGTCATCAATCAGGGAACTTCCTTTGTTCCTGACCCACATTCCTCATGCATATGCCTGAACTATTTTACTCCAGTTTTTTGCTCACTTGCAAGGGTAATCAACTGTCACCATTCATCATGATTTAAAAACCATTATTGCAATAATCTTTTCTTCCTCGTGCTTAAAAACCACAGTTCCTTTTAGATATTTATTTTGAGTAGTAGTGTGTATTATCTCCCTATCTACAGATGAGTTTTCTTCTTGTCCCCTAAATATTTTCTAATTTTTCTCATAAAATACGGGACTTTAAACTGGAGCTGAGTAGCTTTAAGTGTTAGAGGCTATTACATGAATTGACCTTATATTGCAATAGCAATTCGAAGTCCAACGTTCATAATTTTTAAAATTATTCAATTTTCCTGCAAACATTTTAAGGATGATGTTAGCATTTTCATTTCACAAATAAGAAAACTGAGACAGAGAGACAGGTATAATTTGTCAAAGAGACATGGCTAACTAGTAAGTATCAGAATTGAGATTTAACATCAGGTCTCTTACTAGAACTCTCTGGCTGTTTCTATCACACTGCAATCTTTGTGTGAGTGCAGAGCTAAAGAGATGTGTTTACCAGCCCTTCTTTGGGAAGATCAATGAATTTCCCTGACAGGACATATTGTTTATAGACTCTACAGCTTAACAAGAGACACTAATAAGTGATCCTAAAACACTGGCGGCAGTGATGTTCCACAACCTCTAAAAATTCAACAAAAGGCACCGAGTCCTCAGAAGTGGGAACATATGACTTAAAGTAGTTAACAATCAACACACTACATATTTGTAACTAATTTAAGCATCCAATCCAAACATTATACAGCAGCTAAAGACTGCACCAATAATTTAAAGCAATGGCACTTAAGGAGTTAATATGCAGAAAGGCAAAATATCTTCATCAAAAGAAGCATGTGCCTCCCTTTTTTACCTTCCCTGGCATGGACTTTGATGTCTTGGTTAGTGACTGGCCAGCTGGCTGCTAGCTTGATAAACAGAGAACCTTCGCCCATCGCACAGGCCTTTGTGATTAGGGTCTGGCATCTTTAAGAAGACATTCCACACAGAGGTATGCCAGAAGGAGGGGGCTAAGGAAGATGGGGAAAGCAGGATTTGTTAGCTAGTGAGAGGTAGGGGTGGTGAGGGAGACTGGCCAGGAAGCCTGCTGCTTCTCACAAGGTTAGGCTGAGCAAATTGCAGTGATGGGCTTCTCATTTAAGGGAGCTCAGCATGAATGTATAAAGTCTACTCTTAGAATCTTCCTACCTCATGTCAACCCAAATCACATTTCTTTTGCTGCAATTCACTCATCCTTTAATTCCTCTTGGTACCACACCAAATCTGAGATCCTCTCCGATTTTAGCTTTGAGTCATTTTAACAGAGTTCCTAATGACCCAACTTGAGGTCAGTATATCCTGCTTCCTCAGACAACATTAAAATGAGCACACTGAGATGACTGTTCAGGATTGTTCAATCTCTGTTCAGGATTGGCCTTGGATGATTCTAGAGTGGATTTCATGTTCCTTGTCAAAAATTGCTAAAATGGGGGGTTTCCCTGGTGGTACATTGGTTGAGAGTCCGCCTGCCGATGTGGGGGACACGGGTTCGTGCCCCGGTCCGGGAAGATCCCACATGCCGTGGAGCGGCTAGGCCCGTGAGCCATGGCCACTGAGCCTGCGCGTCCGGAGCCTATGCTCCGCAACGGGGGAGGCCACAACAGTGAGCGGCCCGCGTATCACACACACACAAAAAAAATTGCTAAAATGGGTTTGCCATTTGAAGAACTAAAATTATTGTTTAGAAGTGACTAAAAGAGACTGCCATAAAATGCTTCGGATAAGAAAATTAAAGACAATATGGTGGTCGTACAAGGAGTCACATGATTTTCAGGGTATTGCAAAGTATTTCTTTGCAGAACTCTTCTTTTCAGCTCCCTCCCCTGCCCAGCGGGTAAGTAAATTGTTTGATAATGAGAATGTTATGACCATAACAAGGGTGACTAAAAAAGAATCGAACATTTTAACAAATCAATTAATTAGTAGATATATAAACATGTGGTCAAACCAATTTTAATAGGATCTATCACAGTTATTTCCATAATTTTACAAATGGTCAGTTTGGGCTATTAGATGAAATTGCAGAAAACCCAGTCTAGTAATAAATGTCACTCCAAAGCCCAGAGCCTCTTAAAGGAAGGGGCTGCGCCATGTCACATTCATCTTTGTAGGTATACCGGTCCTGACACATCACAGGTGTTTAATAAATGCTGTATCTCTCCTTTATAAAGACATAATACATAAGGAACCAAGGTCTAAGAAGCAAATTGCAAAAGAGGTAAATACACACACTGGTTAAGCACCTGGTGGCAACCACAAGGCAAATAATGCAGCTTAGCATTGCCTTCCCCACAGCTGACCATGCTTGTCATGAAAATGATGTGGTGTGTTGAAATTATAGTTGCCTCCTGGTAACTGAACAAGGAGGCAGCTTGAGGTGAGAGTGAACTTTTTTTTTTAAAAGAAGAAATTTGCATTTTAGATATTGTTACTTTTAGTGGATCCAAGTCAACTAGGAGTAAATTCAGCTCTCAGTGTGCACCTTTCATTTTCTCTAATCTTGGCTCTCTTTTGTTGTTTTGATCATAAACTTGGACAAAAACATTTTTTCCCCTGACGTTATGGTATCATGCTGTCTTGTTCTCCAATGAAAATACCTACTATTGGAGCTTAATTAAATTGTTTCCACTTCACAGCTATCAGAAGAATCTATTACAGTGTTTGTTTTTTCTTCATGTGAGATAATTTGGGGAAATGCTAGCTCCTCACTCCACCGAAGGTCACTAACTAAAATGAGATGGTTTAGTTGATAAGCATTCTTTAAGGAATGTGGAGTGTTCCCAAGATCCTATCCTTGTAGGGCTCTGGGCTCTGGAATGAAATCAAAGTCTTGTTAAAAGCTCAGCATCTAAATGTAGCCATCAGAAAATAGGCATGAAAATTCCTTTCCCCTTCTAAGATATCTGTTCTTTAAAGGGTTGTGAAATATAAAATAATTTTAAAGGCCTTACCCACTTAGCTCAAATTATAAAATACATACAATGTCAAAATGGGCTAGGGTTTAAGCATAACAGTTATCACTTGATTATTTCATATATATATATATATATACACACACACACACACACACACCCCTCTCTATATCTATTATTTGTAAGTATCTCTCTACAAATAAATAAATAAATATAGATAGATAGGTAGATACTACCTTCTGAGAGTCACTTATATCACTGAGTGTTATCAGACAAGATGCAGGAAAGTATTAATATATTTTCTTGGGAACCCAGTAGGATTTTTCTGTTTTTGTGTACTCTATTCCTTGCCTTAATAAAGGCACTGACCCCAAGGAAAACTAACAAACCAGGATCCCAGAACAAAATCCTAAATGTTGAGAAGTCAGGACAAGGACACACTGAGGTGCTTTGATGTGGGGGTCGGCGGATGATCAAGAAGTCTTTGAACCATGTTTATTTCATGAGCCTCCACCTCTGGACTTCTATAAATGAAACTTTCCCATGCCCGTTTAGTTCCACTTATATGATAAGTTTGTTGGAGATGCCCCTCAGTTAAATCATTTAAGGGGAATCAACTGCCTTAAACATGGCTGAAACATTCTGGCCCAGCTACCCCCTGCAGCCTCCACTGCCTCCTGTCCCCACCCCCCACCCCTGTTCACCATACACCAGCTACCCTCGTTCTTTATCTTCTCCGAGGTTCCCCAAGCCCACTTCTGCTTCTGTGCACTCACACATCCTGTTCTCTCTGCTGTCTGCTCATCCTCTTCATCTTGGCCTGGCTAAGCCTCATCCTTGAGCTCCAGCCTAAACATCTTTTTTAAAGGAAAGCCTTTCCTATATCCCCACCATGCCCTGCTGTGAGTCTAATTAGGGTCTTTGGTTAAAACTTCCCACAGCTTCACAGTTTTCTTTCATGGCACTTATCACAATTGCCATGATTCAGTTCCCTGTGTAATGACTTGTTTATTGTCTGTCTCCTCCACTAGACTGTAAACCCCATTAAGGCAGGAGCAGTGCTGACACTTAGCGAGATGGTGCCCGACCTATGATAGATGTGCCATGAACACTTCTGGAATGAATAAATAGAAGGCACCCACTAAGAATCTAAAGCCACTTGCACCTCATTTCCATCCACTTGGGTGGTACCTGACTGGAAACTTTTGGCCTGAAGTTTATTTAAGAAAGTGCCTGAACCCCTGTCCCGCTTCCCTCTGCCCTCCCCCATGCCCTCCTCTCCTGAAACACACACACACACCCCAGGGAGTCTGTGAAAACTGCCAATGAAAGATACCACTTTTTTCCGCAGAATCTTGTCACACGTCCCGGAATTTTATAGATAATATATACTTGTTTTACCCCAGTGGTTACCAGAAAGGAGACTTGTTCTTAATGAAACTTTAATGCTCTTGCCCTTCCCATTACCGGATGATTGGTAAGACTAATGATCAAGTAAGAGAGAATCAGAAAAATAAATGGTCATAAATTAAATCCTACTATGATCTAATTCTACTGAGATTCTTCTTTTCAAAATATAAACAGCTCTGTCTAAGTTCTCCACTGGAACCCAAAGGTGCATTTTTCATTCAGCCCAGTGCACACCTTAGGGAAGGACAGAGCTCTAAATCATGAAACTAACATATTTCCACATTTCTTCTGATAAACTGAAGTGCATCTGGCACCACCCTCAGACTTTCTACAGAATTTACAAAACAAAGATAATATTAAAAATCAAAAGTAAAAGAAAAACATTTGTGTTTCTAAAAGGCAATCTCTTATGGATATTACCTTAGGAGACAATAAAACGTTTGACTTAATACCATCTGTAGTGAAATGACCACAGGGACAGGTCTAAATGGTTTATTAAGTAAGAAGGATTGAACCTATGAAAAATTGTTCTCTCCTAGAATATTTCTAACCCACACATGTGATTTATATCATGGCAGAATTCAACACAAAAGGTCTATTGTTTTTGGCAAAATAACCTGCAAACATGCTTAATTAGGATGCAAAGTGAAAGCACAGTTTAATACTGTTGACAGCCATGAACTTTAGACATCAATTTCTACTATTATTATTATTATTATTTTACTTATGGAAATATAGGAAAAGCAGTAAATATGGAACTAGAAGACAAAGTTATCAACGAGATGTAACAGTTAAATCTTACCATTCTCATTTGTGTGTCAACATCACAAATAAAATGCTCTGAACACCCTACCTTGGAATGGAAATGAAAGAAGTCAGTTTTGCAATCAAAGCTTACCTTCACTGATATTTGAAAAAGATGTCAGCATTTAAGTTAATATCTATTTCTAGAAGGCTTTACTTTAAGAAGTGATGGCCTCTTTCTGGGGAGAAGGGATAATTCTTTATACTGACATTCCATTCCATTTACTGCAAGATGAAAATGAATGCCACCATTAAATGAATTCCATGGTCAGTTAATATTCAAAGCAAACTTCTCTATTGTAACCACTTAGTCACCATTCTATAGGAATATTTAGATTCTAAAAATAAGTCTGCAAGAATATAACACAGCACCAGTTTCAAACTGGTAATGCCCAGCTCTTCCAGGGTCATGTCTCATAATTCTTTGTTTCTATGGATCAGAGACTAAGGATGTGAAAAGGGAAGACCAGGTTCCAGGTCTGAATGAGGCAAAAGCAGAATCTGGTTACACTGTCTGAATATTGTAGCCAGTTCACTTATTTAAATTTTAGTAATCATTTTAAAGTGACAATTTATGTGTGACAAAAGACAAGGTAAGATGTAGGGTTAAAGCATTACATGGTATAGCAGAAAGAGTTCTGGCCTCTGGTTCTTTCCTTCCCACTGCTGTATACCTTCAGATAAATTATGTCAGTAACTTTCAGTTCTGGGTCTTTACTTCCTGTTTTTCTTTCCTTATCTGAAAATGACAGTTATTCTGAGAAGGATCAGGCAAAATCATGAAGTCTACAAAAATGGTTTTAATAGTACAAAATGGCACAGAAGGTCAGGATATTTCTGTGAAGCTTGAAAAATGTATCTACCAGAGATCACCAATCTGAAGAGTTAAAATTAAAAACTTCAGGGTGGGTATCTGACCTGAGGTATCTGAACTTACTGTTTCAAGTTCTTATTTTACCTCTGTAGACAGTCTTAGAGTTGAGTAAAGTGTTAAAAAGTTAACTAGGTACTCTGTTTTATAAGATTCTATTAAAATTTTCATGGATTTATTTCCTATTATAAAATTAATACATGCTTCTTGTAGAAGCTTCCAACAGCTCAGAATTCTGTAAAGAAAAAGTACTTTCCCTCCACTGCTCCCTGCTTTTTCCTGCTCTCCCCACCGCTCCACACAAACACACACGCATAGGACTCTCCATTTCCACTCCTCAGACATGATCATTATGGACAGTTTCTTGTAAAATTAAATACTCTGAAAATGGAAAAAGTTGGTAGACAATTTATCAATTTAAAAAATGTTAAATTAAAGAAAAATCTAGAATTATCCCATACAAGTCAGAATTGGTGAAATCTCAAATTCCCTTGGGACAACAGAATGACCAATTGCTGGGTGAGGGAATTGAAACAATAACCCTGTAAACAAACTGTCTGGAGTGTATGGCTAGAGCCAGCCTAGAGCAAAGATGGAAAAAAGCCTTCAAGGAACACCACCTCCTCCTCGTGGTTAACAACTTGATGACGTTCTTCAACATGTTTTAATGATTATCGTATCTTCCTCTTCACAAAGGACTGATTTATTATGGTTTAAATTTAAAGAATACTGGTTTCCCAGTTTTGAATCAGGCTTAGATTACAGAACACATAAGATCAATGACTTTCTTCTAGGCAAAACACCCCTGAAAGCAAAACCCACAACTAACCCCACAGCGTTCATTTAAGTGCAGAAGGAACAGTCCTGGGGAAAAGTTCTTCACACAGTTCTAGACGTTAACTGCTTCCACCACCCTCCGTCTCTACTCCTCTTCCCATACCTGTCATCAGCACCTCCACACTTAACACTTCCACGGCACCTTAAATGCACAAACAACTTCATGTATTATTTATCTTAATCCTCAAAACCATTTTGTCAGGTAGAAAGGACAATCTTAGCTTTTCAATTTACAGATTAAAAACACTGAAGCTCAGAGCAGTAAAGTGATTGGCCCATGATCATTCCCCAGTAAAAGTATGTTCGCCCAGGTATACTACTGCTGTCTAGATGTCTATCTCCATTTCAGAGCTCTCCTCTCAAGATCCCACGTGCAATCACTGATCCAACATCTGCACTTCAGAGTCCAAATGTGGTTAAACTCAGTTTTCCAGGCTCAGCCCATAATATTCTCCCCCAAACTTGTTCATTCTCAACAAATGGCACCATTATCCTTTCAGTTGTTCAAGCCCCAAACCTAGGAACCATCCCTCCCCACTACCTCTTTTATCAACATGCACGTAGACTCGATCACCACATCCTATAGATTTTGCCTTCTAAACTTTTCTCAAATCTGTCCACTTCCCCTTGTCTTCACCATGAATACTGTAGTCCAAGACCCCAGCATTGCACATAACAATCATTTCCATGTTACACTCTGTCTTCTGCACACTACTCCCATTCCACCCATTCTCCACGCTGCAGCCAGAGTGATCAGGTAATTTCTCGGCTTAAAATCTTTTGTTGGCTTCCCAGTGCTCTTCAGATAAACAGAAGAATCCTTAGTGCGGCCTATAAGGGCTAATATAATCTGACCCTTGTAAGCTGGCAAGATAAGTGAGCTCTTTCCATAATTTCAGAATACTATGATGTCTTTTAAGTAATAAATAAATATTTAAGCTTCTGTTTTTTTCATAATGCATAACATTTAAAACTTAAGTGTATTGATTAATTGTAGAATGAAGTTTGCATTCGTGGATTTTTTTAAGCATTAGTAACACAATCATATATAAATCTTATTGATCCTTCTGAAATTCTTCTTTAAATATAACCAAGTTCATGTTATTGTAATAACATATGCATTAAAATACATGCACAAATATATATAATAAAATATATATTATTTATATAACATCTGTAAATTATATCATTCATTTCATTGTGTGTAATTTCTATCTGCTGCAAGCCTTTGGATAGCTGGAGAAATAGAGGCATGGACATTTCTCCCACGTTGTATGAATCACTCATCTCAGAGTTTAAAAAACATCAGCTTCATGGCTGTGTGACTTGTGCAGTTGCCCAGAGCCTGCACTTAGAGGAGCCCCATGCTTGGTTTATTGCTCTACAGTTGCTGTCTTGAAATTCTTAATTTTTGCACATTTTCATTTCACCCAGGGCTCCAAAGATTATTAATCTGTTCCTGCTAAAAACATTTTTTTAATGTATGTAGAGTTGAACTCTCTCATGTCATCCACGACCTAAGTGTTTATTGTACTCTACTTCTGTATTTCAAGAACTCAACAGGAGAAGAGCTCTGAGGACCACCAGAGTCAGAATTGTCAGTCAGTGGGGGGATCTATATATTCTGTGGCCATTCATAGATTTCAGACCAACAAAACATGAGGTTATACTCAAAAAATGAGGTTTCTAAATAGAGTGAAACCTGGTTAACAATTTTGGCGAATGAGGCAATGTCAACAGATAGTTAATGGGGAACATGCCTTGGATTTAGCTGTTACTTGAGATAAGTACTGGCCTAGATTACAGGGGATAGCTGGAAAAAGGCAACTGTAACCAACATTACCTTATAGAATCAGGTGATAGCCATATTAGAAATATTTTTATTCTTTATAAAGTTCTTCAATACTTTTTTTTTTTTTTTTTTGCGGTACGCGGGCCTCTCACTGTTGTGGCCTCTCCCGTTGCGGAGCACAGGCTCCGGACGCGCCAGCTTAGCGGCCATGGCTCACGGGCCCAGCATGTGGGATCTTCCTGGACCGGGGCTCGAACCCATGTCCCCTGCATTGGCAGGCGGACTCTAAACCACTGCACCACCAGGGAAGCCCCAAAGATGCTCATTTTAAAACACATCATGTGTTACTTTTATCTTATCAAAGTTGAAAGGCTGCTGACATTTGTAAGTTACCATTAAAAATTATTATTATTATTTTATATCAAAAGTGCATGATCCTAGAAGAGTTGATTTACTACTTACCCTAATTAACTTAGGTGAATTTAAAAATTACTATCTAGGTAAAATTTAAATTTTAGGTTGATAATTTTCCCTCATGAACTCAAAATTTATTTACACTATGAGAATTTCAACTTCCTTGAGCAAGTTATGCTTCTGAGATAAAAATTAAGTAATAACAGTTTCTAGAAATTCCTATTAGTGATAAATGTGAAGCATTCAGGTATAATGGTTTATTCTTCAAGAAGATGAGTTTTGGTGTCAGACTTGGGTTCAAGGCTCTGCCTTGCTCTTTATTACGTGACTCTGAGCAATTTACTTGATCTTTCTGAGCCTTTGTTTCTGAATTCAAAATAGGGATCACAACACTCAATAAACAAGGCTGATGTGGGGATCAACTTAGATAACAGACATAAGAGTTCAGCACAGTGACTTGGAAGGATAAATACTCTACAAATGCAGCTATCATCATTGATAGGATTTTTCCTCCAGGATTTTAATCTATTAAACAGTTACCTTATTGACAGGAATAATGTTCTTGACATTGTAGTAGAAGCCGAAATAAACCATGTTGAAAACTCCGTGACGTCCCAAAGTTGCTGTAAATCCTTTGTTGAGGCCCTGGAGTCCCAAGCCTTCCTTCTTAATGATGTGTCTTGCGTAACTCATGGTGGATGGTTGCTGCACGAGAGAGGAGAAAGGTCATCTTTGGGACTGTGAAACAGAATAAATTACAGTTTTAACTTCCCTTCAAGCCCAAAATTATTAGGGACTTATTTTTCCCCAAAGATGAATAATCATGCCTAGATTCATGCTTTTTAAAATTAGGAAACCCCAAAAGTAAACAAAATTGCATGCATAACAACAGGCCTTAAAGGGAAGATTGTTGACCAAGAAAAAATATCTTTGATGGAATTAGTGAAACTAATGTCATATAATAAACTAACATCATTTTCAACATGTCAATAGTTGCATCCAATTCTGGATCATCCACACTAATAGAGGGGATTAACCATATAGATAAACTAGTAATCCATACTGGTAATCCACAACTGTGCATAATCCAAAAGGAATGTATTTTTGGCTCCTGAATATTTACCTTTCTAATTACATTTTTCTAAAGCGAATGTTACAATTAGTCCTGATTCCATTCCCTCAATAGTTTAAACTGGCGTTAGGTTAGAAATCGGCTGTGGATAAATAGCAGTTGATTGTAGACTTCCTCAAGAAAGTGGGCAATCAGTGTGTGTAACACTTGCTGTGATAAATGATAAATCAATGGTGTTGAGAGTACTGGGTTACCTTTAATTTACTTCTTTCCAGCCCTTTGATTGATTACCTAAGGTTGAAATACCTTGACTGCTGGAACCCAGTCAGTGCTACTTTTGGAACTTGCTAAAGAAATCACTGTAGTTTGCCCTGAGTTTTATAATTCATTACAGTACAATTACAACAATTCATGTGGGTTTTTAAATAAGGTTGAGTGACTGTTTCCTTTTTGGAGGTACAGCACAAAGGATCTCTCTCCCTTTTAAATTTTGAATACCGAATAGTAAATAAGGGGAAACGTTCAGCATTTAATTTTTTTCCCATGAGGCAAGCACTGAGATGACGCGTATTTGAAATTTCACTGGAGCAGGTTGCTGGAGTGATCATGGCAGTCTGATGCACTCACTGACTAAAACTCACATGTTTTCTTATCATGTGCAATTAAGGCTGTGTCAGCAGAACAGAACAAATCCAATCAAGGCTTTTCATCCAACTTTGTAGCTATGTAATTAACCTGATACATTTAAATGAGTTTGTTTAGAGAGTAAACCCTATAGCTTTTACTGATAAATGTTTTAAAAACTCTAGCTACAATTCTACACTCAAATTCATCTTTTCATTTAAGAGGATTAATTACAATAAATTACATTAATCCCAAGAAAACCCTTTTTTTGTGACATGAGAAAAACACATGAGAACGTACCTTAAAACAATAAAAGACATTTCATATCGGAAAATCAAAAATTCTCAGAAGGTTAAAGTTCACTCTCTCTGCTACAAAATGGGATTTTTTTGTTTGTGTTATGGCACATTGACTATCAACCCCAGTTATTTATTTCGGTTTTCAAAAGAGACTTGAGGACAAGTTGAGCAGAAGTTCATTTCTGTTGGAAAGACTCTGAAAGTGCTGAGCAAACTCCCAGGCACTGCTCTCTTGTTGTGAGGAAGGCAGCCTAGAGGGCAAAGGCAAGGCAAGGAGGCAGCTCTCCTGGGGATGAAAGAAACTAGGCAGAAGTGAGGCTGCCTGGGTCCAGACTGACCAACACCAGTCCTCCCTGCTTCTAGCCCAAGCTTTCTCTCCATCCTCACCCACTCTGAAGCCCCGAGGGCAGGAGAGATGGGGAGGTCAGAGGCCATCTAGATTCTTCAGCAACAGAGGAACCAATGACTTTGAATGAAAGTGCAGATTAACATGGCTTTCCCTAAATAAAACAGGTATAAAGATGTGTCTATCATTTAAAAATCTAGTGTGCTAAATCATCAAAATTTAAAGAGAGGACTTCTATTAGATCTTTTTTTAAATTAATTTTTATTGGAGTACAGTTGATTTACAATGTCGTGTTAGTTGCTGCTGTACAGCAACGTGAATCAGTTATACATATACATATATCCCCTCTTTTTTAGCTTTTCCCATATAGGTCATTACAGAGTATTGAGTAGAGTTCCCTGTGCTATACAGTAGGTTCTTATTATTTATCTATTTTATATATAGTAGTGTGTATATGTCAATCCAAATAGCATTTACTGATGGTCCATTGCCTGATTTCTACCAGCTTGGATGTTAGGTAGGTACGAAGAAATGTAACACATGGATTTTGACTCAAGTGCCTTGTTGAGTTTGAACTCAGCTGTGAATAATTAAGCAAATCAGGGGGTAGTACAGTAGTTAGAAATAGGGGGTCAGAGCCAGACAGTCCCAAGCTTTGAATCCCAGAAATATCACTTGCTAGCTTAAGCAGGTATTTTATCCTTTGATTTATCCTCACTTCATTCATCTGTAAAATAAGGATAATAATAGAATCTTCCTCATAGGATTGTTGTTGTGATGATAAATAAGTCAATGAACTTTGCCCTATGTAAGCATTTACTATACATTAGCTGTTAATAATAATGGCAATTATGAAGATAATAAAACTAGTTATAATAGTAAAATAACAGGTAATTTCTTTGGTAGTTGAAGGCAATGACAACCAAAAGGTGGAGGCTGATTTGAGGGGGAGGAAGGACATGAATAACTAGCCTCTTCCTGCTCATTCCTTTTGGCTGTGGTTTCCTTTTCCCAGAGCCCTGGACCCTTGTGACATGATCCTTCCTACAGAAATGCATTCAGAGTGCAAGATCATAGGTCTGCTTTTTCTGGGAGCCACCCATATCCAGCTCCTGGGCTAGAGATCTCCTAGGTCATCACCCCAGGGCTTTCCTCTCAGGAGCAGCAGATCCTGTAAAATGGTCTCTTCCCTACTGCTTGGTAAACATCCTCGGTAAGAACTCTTCACTTGACAGGTCTATGCACTGTAGAAGCAAGGCCACCATGCGGGAGCAAAGGTTGGGAAAGGAAAAGCACACTAACCAGGCCTCCACCTGACACAGTTTATTTATACCTTAGAGAGCATATACATGCATGTTACCAGGTACCTGGAACACAGGAAGTGCTCATCAATGTTCGTCATTATCATAGATACTTGGTACTTTACATATATCATCTTACTTAATCCTCTGAACAAGTGTGTGGGATGGGTATTATCTTTATCCCCATTTGACAGGTGAGGAAACTAAAGTTAAGTTACTTGCTCAATATCACAGAGTTAGTGGAAGGTCCAGAGCTCCAACTGAGGCCCCTCAGGCTCCAAGTTCATACTTTTATACTCTGCATGGTTCTGCCATCCTATCATATACGATTGCCTCTCTCCACAACCTGTAATGTGGACAGCAGGTATATTATTCTCATTTTACAGGTGAGGAAACCAAGGATTAAGTAATATTCCTAAGGGGAAAGTACTGGAAAATGGCTTAAGCAGAATTCTACATCTCATCCAGTGGTGCTCTCATGCTTGTTGACTCATTCTTGTTATACACATGCTGTAAGATTTTCAGAGTTTGATAATCCAACTGATACAGGTAACAGATAAATACAAATATATTTTTCTGGCAGCTTGGGGCCTTGAGACCAAGAAAAACCTAAACTCTAATTCCCGTAAGAATTAGAGGTGTCCTTTTTGCTTCATTCAGAGACACTGTATCACACACATGTAAGCAAATATTTAATTAGAAAGGCAAAACATGACTTCCACTAGGAAAATACAGAATCATTTTGACTAGATCTCTGTAAACACAAGTTTTACTAAACTTATTTGATTACTGGGCTTCCATTTCAAAATGAAATGGTAACTGATTAGCATCATCAGGCAAATGATTCCAATCCTATCCAACCCAGCAGGTCACCCACAAATTCAGTTTCCTTTCAATATTTAGATTCACTCCAATTTTCATATTTAGTTACCAGCTGTGGGCCAAATTGCATTCTAACTTTCCTAGATATACCTTTCATTGACTGCACCAGAGCTGCAAGCATGGAAGAATAAGTGGGTCAGAACGGAGCTAATGTTGCAATATCACACTGCTCTCCACGTTGATTTAGAAAAATCTTCAGTTCACTGGTACCTGCCAGAAGTATTTCCATTGGAAGGAACTCAAAGTATACTTTAACTCTGATGTCAGCTATTGCCAATTGTTAATTCTGGGAACTCCATGTTCTTTTATGCATTAATTTATTCAACAAACACCTACTGAGCCCTACTAGGTGCCATGCACTGTGTTAACTATCTAGTACGGTACTTTGTTCATATTCGAGAAACATAAAAATATTTTTGCTTTGCTTTTTATTTGGAGAGATATACTGAAAAATTTTATATCTACCCATGAGAATATTCTATAATGATTATGAAACATGAAATCGAATTTCTGTAATTGATGAAGCCACTATGGAAAACAGTATGGACGTTCCTCAAAAAACTAAAAATAGAACTACCATATGACCCAGCAATTCTACTCCTGGGCATATATCCAAAAAACATGAAAAAAAAATTTAAAAGATACATGCACTCTAATGTTCATAGCAGCACTATTTATAATAGCCAAGATAGGGAGGCAATCCGTGTCCATCAACAGACTAATGGATAAAGAAGATGTGGTATACAATGAGAAATCACCTCACGTCTGTCAGGATGGCTAACATCAAAAAACCTCCACAAATAACAAATGTTGGAGAGGATGTGGAGAAAAAGGAACACTCATAAACTGTTGGTGGGAATATAAATTGGTGCAGCCACTATGGAAAACAATATGGATGTTTCTCAAAAAACTAAAAATTGAACTACCATATGACCTAGCAATTCCACAGCTGGGTATATATCTGAGAAAAACAAAAACACTAATTCGAACAGATATATGCACCCCATGTACTTAGCAGCATTACTTAGAATTGCCAAGATATGGAAGCAACCTAAGTGTCCATCAACAGATGAATGCATAAAGAAGATGTGGTGTATATACACAATGGAATAATACTCATCCATAAAAAAGAATGAAAACTGATATCACTTATATGTGAAATCTAAAAAATAAAGCAAAATAGTGAATATAGCAAAAAAGAAACAGACTTGTACAGAGAACAATCTAGTGGTTACCAGTGGGGAGAGGGAAGCGGGGAGGGGCAAGATAGAGGTAGGGGATTGAGAAGTACAAGCTATTATGTATAAAGTAAATAAGCTACAAGGATATACTGTACAACACAGGGAATATAGTCAACATTTTATGATAATTATAAATGGAGTATAACCTTTAAAAATTGTGAATCACTATGTTGTATACCTGTACTTTATATTGTACATCAACTATACCTCAATTAAAAAAAATTATGTGTTATATATACACAATGGAATATTACTCAGCCATAAAAAGAATGACATTCTGCTATTTGCAGCCATGTGGATGGACCTAGAAATTATCATGCTTAGTGAAATAAGTCAGACAGAGAAAGACAAATACTGTATGATATTACTTGTATGTGGAATTTAAAAAATAATACAAATCCATGTGTATAACAAAACAGAAACAGATTCACAGATATAGGGAACAAACAAGTGGGTACCAGTGGGGAGAGGGAAGGGGGAGGGGTGCGTTAGGAGTATGGGATTAAGAGATACAAACTACTGTGTATAAAATACATAAGCAGCAAGGATATATTGTACAGTACAGAGAATTATAGCCATTATCTTGTAATAACTCTTAATGGAATATAAACTGTAAAAATACTAAATCTCTATGCTGCTTACCTAAAACATAATATTATAAATCAACATACTTCAATAAACAATTCTTTTCAAAATTAAAAGTCCTTAAGAGGCGTAAATAAAAGAGAAGATCCATTGCCTACACAATGCTCCCAGGCACCACTCTGGGACACTGATTCCTTACTCTCTGAGAGCCCAGAATTACCAACAAATCACCGAGATGACTTATGGCAGCCTCAGCTGTTTTTTCTGGAGTTCTTCCATCCAACTACTGACCATAGCTGGCTCTGATAACCTTGTGAGATCATGGACAGAGGTTTTAGGCATTGTTCCTTGGGTAAATAGCTATCAGAGCATGGCCGGTAGGCACAAGCGTGGGGTGTGTGTCAGTGGATTTCCTCCCTCTCTAAAGTGAGAGAAGAGCTCTAGGCACATCATGTCCAAAGACAGCACGCTCCACATGCGTCCCTTTACTTGTTTCCCATGGCAAGGGGAACTCGGGTGCATTTTAGAGCCAATGGAATAAGGTGTTGCACTGGATTTCCTCACATGACTGGAAAGCAAACCGGATGAGACCTTTATACAGTGAAGTGAGTGTCCGTATCTGGGCCTTAAGAAAAATACTGCTTTTTAAAGAGGATATCCAGTTGCTACACTTAGGTGGGAAAATACCCTTGCTCATTAGGAGACAGATCACTTAAGCTCTCCATTCCTCGAAGTCTTGAAGCATTTTCATAAATTTGAAAAAAGAAGAAAACTCTTCCTTTTATTTGAGAACAAAATGTAAGTGAATGAAGAGGAATTGGGCTCAAAATTCCACAGTTACACATCTCTTTTAGCTTAGGTATTTCACTAATTTGTCGTTGCAGTTTATTTTACTAAGGCATGATTAGGGACAAAAAGACATCCAAAATATAATTATATTCTTTCTACAATTTACATTTGATGAGCAGGCCTATTTTTAAACAATCTGTGAGTGGAAAATAATTTGCTTTAAACAAACTCTTCCAGATGCTGAGCCACAAAGCTATGTCAACACCAAGTTGCTGTCCAATAACCGCCTGGAGGAACACGGGGCCTCGGGGTGACGGGACGAGACGCTGACCCTGTGCTTTGCCTGCTGGCAGAGCAGGAGGGAAGGTGACTGCGCTGTGGACACAGGGGTGACTACTCAGAGGGGACTGGCAACATGGAAGGAGCCTTTGCTTCTTCATGGTTCCAGAAACACAACGATTTTCCCTTAAGCGTCTTCATTACCCACTTTTCTTTATCCCAGTGAAAACAGTGTGGTTTCTAGAAAGAGACCTCTATGTTAATGCTCAGTTCCTTAGAGCTAATAACTGCATTAGGTTTTATTTCCCCTATCCGTAACATAGAGATAGAGCCACTGACCTTATAGGGATAATGGGAGGATTAGGTATCAGGTGCGTGTGAGCACTGTAAAAGGTGGAAGGAGACAGAGCAGTTACCAGAGCGATGCGATTGCAGGGCGGTAGTGGCAGCAATCACCAATTATTTTTTCTTTACATAGCCCTGTATTACCTGTTTTGTGAAAACAATTACTTTTGTAATTTACAAAAACGATACAACTTTAAAAAATCAAATAAAGGAAAAAACATGTAAGGCATCTTGCACAGTATCTGGCCTATAGTGGATGTTCTGTAAATGGTAGCTATTATCATTACTTCAAAGTCTCAATTCTGAAAGCAAAAATCTAGGGTTTCTGGCACAGCTGAGTGGAAGACTGAAGTCTATTTTCTGTAAATGATAATAGAGAGGCAACTTGGCTGCTGCCTTAGGCACTGTTGAAAGATAACTATAGGAATGGATTCATACACATAATTCACTTTTCTGCCTACAAGAATCATAGACTGGAAAGAAATAATTTAGGTACTGAACAGCTTCCAGGCAGGATTTCACATGGTAATGCAGGAAAAATTTGAACTTAACTCAATACGTCATCATGAATGTTGACATGCCCTTGAAGCTAGCTTCTCACGCGTTCTGAAAAAAGAGCCACACATTCACTCTCTATATAACTCAACTTCTCTCCTTCTGGAAAGAGAGGATTGCAAAGTACAGTCCTATTCACTTTGTGTTGTCTCTACATAATATGACTAAGTTTAAGCATTTGTTAATTGCCTATGGAGAAAATAATCACTAAGCTTTGTGATACTGTACGTGATCTAACTGGTCTCTATTAGATTATTAAGCTCCCAGGATAGAGTGTGTAGAGCTATATTTAGTGGTGTTATCCAAAACAAGAATCAAACCCTGAACTAATTTTTAAAAAATCCTTATCTTTAAAGATTCTACCATCGATGATACATTTGCTATCAGTTCATTGATCCTTAAGTTTTAATCATAGAGCATAGGTGGAAGACTATTCCCTTCTTAGGCTGAACATCTTTAAAGACTAAATAGAGATGAAACAGGCTTTTACAATTTCCTAAAGGTTTAGTTTCCTATTTGGGGGTGAGAATGATTATGTTCATATGTAACGCCGATAAAAATGACAGAGTAGAAGGATAACCTGTGCCCCATCCACACATCAGAGGTAAATCCTATAGACCTCAAGGGAAGGAAAACATAACCCGTTAGCCAAATAATAACTTTGAAGTAGATTTCAAAGTGGAGAGAAAAACTGGGAAACAATTCATACAAGATTTTGCTCCTGGAGAGAAATTCACATTTTCCAGGCTAGCAGAGAGCATGCCAGCAAAACACCACTTGGCTTAGCATAATTGATAGGGGACTTCTCATTCTTCTAAGTGTACAGGAAAAAACGATGCACCTAGTTAGGAGGGAGCAGGACAACAAGCTACAAAGTCACACTTTTGGCAAGACTGGGGATACACACCATCTCCAATGGAGAAATCCCTGGGCAAGCCTAGTCCTAAGCCAAAAAGACTACAGACCAGAACGACACTTTGCTTGGGTTTAGTTTGAAGGATGGGGGGAAATTTGGATCTATCCTGATTTTATCTGAACATGTTTTTATACCCACTGAACCAAACCAGAGCATGACAAAGCTGTGATTATTTTGCTCCCCACAGAAGGTCAAGCGTATTTAGAGACCGGTTTACTTTATTCACTGTGAATTTTAAGATGCTGGCCAAGATTCTGGTATTGGAATTGAAGGAAGTGTGGCAGGGATTACAGTCTTTGACTGATATGGTGGTAATTCTAAAAGTGGAGGCAAGACAAGTACACCTATTGAAATACTTTATACAGAAGCTGGAAGGATATAAGGGACGTATCAATAAGCAAATTAACCACAATTTCCTTTACATTTCTAGCATAGTTTAGGGCTTACTGGGAGGGACGGCATATTTTATGGATAACATACCTCTGACTGCCTAGAAAATCAGTCCTAGAGCACAGAGGGGTGAACACAGGCAGCTGGAGCCAGCGGCGTACCTGCCATTCCTGGGAAATCCTGTCAGGAATTTCACTGAGGGCCCCAAGAACACAGCACACACAGCCTCTGCTCTCAGCCAGTATTGCCCGTGGATCCCAGCTAGAGGGGCGCCTTTCCTGGACCCCATGGTTCAGAGGGCCCCATTCTGGCCCTTTGCCAACTATTCCCTCCCCACAGGGCCAAATGGACATCTACCTACATTCCACAACCTCCTTCTAGACCACGCTCTGTGCACCTGGGACCACGGCAGTCCTTTTGTTCCATCTTTATCACTCTACCATCGCCTCCAAGACTTTAAGTGTAATATTAAGAGTCATGTTGACTACTGTTACCCTAGGCTATCTTCCACTACAGAGAACTTCTTGGGAACTTTTCATGTTTAAAGGACCACGCAGACTCACCTCCTCAGGCTGACGAAATAGGAAAATCCACAATTACTGTGTACGAATCCATGGTGGTTCAAATCTAAGGCAGGAAGGTAGAAAGGCTGAGCCACAGACCTGTGGCCTGAGAAACTCATACTATTGGCGGAGCAGCAAGAGTTATCTCCCTGCAAAATAAGCCTCTGGGGAAACTGCTCTGCTTTTTGTAAAGGTGTTGTCAAGCCATCTGGCCATTCTCCATGCAGCCCATCTATTTAGTGTTTCACCACAGCTGGCAGCTGTAATTGACTGAAAAGGCTGAAAATGAGCTTAGTTCACAGCCTCCAGGTGAAGCGGCCGCGAAGGCTTGATCAAGAATCCACGTTCAATTTATATGACTATTCTTGAGGAAGAATATCTTGATTGTGGTAGAACTCTTTCCAAAGTGGCTTCAAATGTTTTTAGTTTCCTCTTGAACTTCTGCTGCTATATGCAAGTTATTTAGAGCAAACAGGTACCCAACTACTATTGTTTATGATAACAGACCTGCATCTAAGTTTAAAGACCTTGTCAATAGGCACTGTAACTAGGCTGCCAGCCCTTAAGCCCTGATAAAGAATTCAGGCTGAATGGATTGCATTGGCAGTTGGGAATGACCTAAGGTGAACCATTGTTCAGTAAGCTGTTTTTGAGCCCACAACTGGGAGTCAGGTGTGACTGTTCATTGCAGCAATATCTCAAGATAGATCTGTCTCTAGTCAACTTTAAGGATTTATAAGATCAATTTGCATCTAGAAATAGTTACCATTGGTTGAGTGCCTATCATGTCCCAGGCTCTGTGTTAAGACCTTTGGGTATACTATCACATTTAATTTCTCATAAAAAGCAGGTCGTAATAATAACTACTAACACTTATTAAACCACCACTACATGACAGACTGTACTGACAGCTTTATATACATGTCTCAACTAACCCTATTACACCATTTGATGTGGCCATTACTATTATTTTTCCCTAACAAAAGAGGAAACTGGGCTATGGTCAGAGTAGGAAGCAGGGGGCTGTCACAAAGTCAGTAACTTAGATGGCCCTGCGGGACTTGTGTTTCTATCTCCTTATAGAAATACCTTGTTGTAATGTAGTTGGACTGATCACCATCATTTTACCACAGAGGGAACTGCAAGTAACTTGTTCAAGGCCATACTGTTAGGAAATGGTAAACAGCTTGATGGGTACATCTCTCCGCAAACCCTTATGGCTTTTTGCTCCCCAAACCAATTGCCTTTCTGTTCTAGACAGCTTTGTTTATATATGTTCTTTGATAATTTGCACATAAGGTTTAAGCTCTTTAAGAAATTACAGAGCAGGAAAAATGGGGGTTCCTGCTACTATAAATGAAGTACTAGAACCAGAATTATGCAAGGTTGTGTCCTAAGATGGGTCAGCAAGTCATTCCCACCTGAATTAGCTGAAAAGATTCTCCCTGAGGTGGGTTTAACCCGGCAGAGCCATTAGAACATTTCTTTTGGATTACTTACTTTTCTTTATACGGTTCTGTATTTTCTAAATTTTTACAGTGAGCAAGTGTTACCTTCTAATGTAAATGTTTACAGATAATACTGGATACATTCTCATGTTAAACATTCAAACGCACCAAGCTCTTCCCTTAAAACTCTTATCTTCCTCTCTCCCCTTCCAGTCTCCTTTCCAGAGGCAGCCAAAGTGAGAAGTTTGTATGAATTCCTCCAGACCTGCACTGTCTTCTAAGGACATCACCATCCACATGAGGCTACTGAGTGCTTGAAATGTCCTAGTTTAAACTGGAACGTGCTTGTAAGCATAAAATACACACTAGATTTGAATATCCAGTATGAAAAAAGAGTGTAAAATATCTCATATAATTTGTTTATTGATTACATTTTGAAATGATAATATTTTGGATATACTGGGTTAAATAATATATAATTTAATTTCATCTGTTTCTTTTTACCTTTTTACATATAGGTGGCACATGTTATATTTCTATTTTTGGACAGCACTGCTTGAGAGTCTAGACCATTTTTAGTACATCTGTACACTTATATGTACATACAGAAATATGTAGTTTTTTTGGTGTCTCCTAACATAAATATGCATTATCTATACATAATTAAAACTTTATACCAGAATTAAAACTTTTTTTCTTAAAAAAGGAAGCATAATCTTTAAATGCTTTAGGCATTAAATTAATTCCTAAAAAAAAAAATTTAATTCCTTTCTTCCTCCCTTTCTCTTCCTCTTCCTCTCCCCGCCCACCCACCCCATAATTCTTGACAACCTACAAAGCCTGAGAATGAAGAAAGTATTAATTATTCTTTGCCATACAGATGCTGAAGTGAGCGCACCTAACATTGTTTTGGATTAATTCAACACAGGTACAGATTAACAAAAGGGTATCACTTGTTGGATAAAAGGGCGTGCTAGTCAATAGACGTAGGCTTTGGAGTTAATGAGTTCTCGACAAAAGACAGAGAAAACAGCTGCACTTGCCCCAAATGACTGGTAGGTATTTTTAAATGTCTAGATCTGAAATTTGCTATTCTTTTTTAAACATCTTTATTGGAGTATAATTGCTTTACAATGGTGTGTTAGTTTCTGCTTTATAACAAAGTGAATCAGCTATACATATACATATATCCCCATATCTCCTCCTTCTTGCATCTCCCTCCCACCCTCCCTATCCCACCCCTCTAGGTGGTCACAAAGCTGATCTCCCTGTGCTACGCAGATGCTTCCCACTAGCTATCTATTTTATGTTTGGTAGTGTATATATGTCCATGCCACTCTCTCACTTTGTCCCAGCTTACCCTTCCCCCTCCCCATGTCCTCAAGTCCATTCTCTATGTCTATGTCTTTATTCATGTCCTGCCCCTAGGTTCTTCAGAAACTTTTTTTTTTTTTTTAGATTCCATATATATGTGTTAGCATATGGTATTTGTTTTTCTCTTTCTGACTTAATTCACTCTGTATGGCAGTCTCTAGGTCCATCCACCTCACTACAAATAACTCAATTTCATTTCTTTTTATGGCTGAGTAATATTCCATTGTATATATGTGCCACATCTTTATCCATTCATCTGCTCATGGACACTTAGGTTGCTTCCATGTCCTGGCTATTGTAAATAGAGCTGCAATGAACATTGTGGCACATGACTCTTTTTGAATTATTTGTCAGGGTATTTTCAGGGTATACGTCCAGTAATGGGATTCCTGGGTCATATGGTAGTTCTAATTTTAGTTTTTTGAGGAACCTCCATACTGTTCTCCATAGTGGCTGCATCAATTTACATTCCCACCAACAGTGCAAGAGGGTTCCTTTTTCTCCACACCCTCTCCAGCATTTATTGTTTGTAGATTTTTTGATGATGACCATTCTGACTGGTGTGAGGTGATACCTCATTGTATATCTTCTCTGGAGAAATGTCTATTTAGGTCTTCTGCCCATTTTTGGATTGGGCTGTTTGTTTTTTTGATATTGAGCTGCATGAGCTGCTTGTATATTTTAGAGATTAATCCTTTGTCAGTTTGAAATTTGCTATTCTTATCACGTCATTCCTTTCACTCAGATTTTTTTTTGTAATAGGCATAGTCCCATGACCTTATGTTGGGTGACTGACTATGCACTAACTACTTTTCAATTTGATCAATATTGGCACCTTTGACCAATAAAGTGCCACCTCTGATCAGCTACTGAATCCTGACAGTTGCTGGAAACAAAATGCTGACATGTGTGACCTATGTGATCTCTGTTTTACCAAGTTCTGACTAGTTGAAGTAATACGACAAATATTTTATAGGGTACCTAATAGATTTTATTTTGTCTAAGTAAATACCT
The DNA here is from genome assembly GCF_039906515.1 of Pseudorca crassidens. NCBI lineage: Eukaryota > Metazoa > Chordata > Mammalia > Artiodactyla > Delphinidae > Pseudorca > Pseudorca crassidens. The sequence goes on along the minus strand of NC_090296.1, from coordinate 62,475,198 downwards.
GACAATGAATCCAGTTCAGTGGATTCTGCAAAAGAAACGACCTCAAACAAGTTCCCCATCCTCCCCCACTTAGAAAAATGGCTGTATATACATAAACTATTTACACAGACCACACTCGTGTCAATGAACTATAGGAGCATGTGCGCATGTAGCATTCTTGTGTTGGGCTGGAAGGGTGTTTACCATGTTCTAGCAAGGCCTCAGCATGTGCAAAACATTAGCAGCTCTTACATGGCCTCAGTGTAGAACCTTCCTGAGGGCAGAGGAGAGAAAAAGAACATTAGGCATGAGCAGGGGTGCTGTGATACTTCGTTATTTTCATTCCTGTGAGTGCTTCTTGGTGCTCTGTCCCATTTGTGTTCCTCTGCTTGCATGCTGTCTTGATAAAGGACTGCAGTTTGAAGGCCTGTGTATTTTTTTTTTTTTTTTTTGCGGTACGCAGGCCTCTCACTGTTGTGGCCTCTCCCGTTGCGGAGCACAGGCTCCAGACACACAGGCTCAGCGGCCATGGCTCACGGGCCCAGCCGCTCCGCGGCATGTGGGATCTTCCCGGACCGGGGCACGAACCCGTGTCCCCCGCATCGGCAGGCGGACTCTCAACCACTGCACCACCAGGGAAGCCCAGGCCTGTGTATTCTTTTGCTCACTCCTTGCTGCCCCAAGACAAGCTTCCAAATGGGTAAAAATGGGACACTGAATGGGGAGCCCCAAGTTTTCTTCTACCTGGTAATTCTCCCAGCCAAATTTTCCTTGAGCAGATTCCATGGGGGTTGTCTTTAATGCTCCATATTGACAGGACATTTAAAAGTGTTTCTTTTTATTTGTTCCTGGTCCTTGCCATCTTTTCCCATCATTAAAGGAAGAATAGAGAAAAAGCAAAACAGAAACAGAGACTAGGGCAATACAGGATTTTCCAACCTTTTCTGAAGTGCTATATATCTCTGCAATTAAGACAATCTTTTGAAACTTAAAACAAAATATCTTCCTTAATTAGGATTGACATCCTCTGAGTAGATACCATCTGCTGTAGCAGGCCAACCCTGTCCTCCGCAGCTCTTGGCAGTTACAGGTGAGTAGGGGCCCCCTCTCCGTTCACACACCCCTGCTCAAGAAGCTGCCAGGGAGCTCTCAGGCAGTAGCAGCAGGCAGGAAGTGGGGTGGGAGTGAGAGGGGGTCTCCACCCATTAGCAGATGCTTAAGTAGTAGGCAGGGGAACTTTTCTATGGAGAAATTCAGGTCAGCAGATACTCCAAACCAATTTATACCACGTGCTACCCAGTTGTGGAAGTAAATTCAAATGCTAAGAAAGGACCTGGACTGCCAATCCCCTTATTTTTTCCCTACCTTGGGCTTGGCACCCAAAAGAATAAAACAAGAACAGTTGGACTTGGTGGTTTAAAGGGAATTATTCGGCAACTTCGAGGAAGTGAAGGCAGCACAGACCAAGGCAAGCTGTCTTCATGGAACATCATGTACCAGTGACTAAATGTCAAGACCCATCATTTCCAAGTGGTAACGTCTACACAGGTTTAGTAGTATGCTCATTCAGATTTAACCAAAAGACAAGCTTGACAGATTATCAGAATCTTTGGGGGAGGGCAGTGTGTGGAGTCAGGAAAAGTGTGAGGTAATTTTACAAATGACTTCATAATTTTTTTTTTAAAAGCACAGCAATATTATCATCCTAGTGGTTTTTGCTATAGTCTATTCTAGTAAAATGTGAAATAGAAGTTCTGCCAAAAGTACAGAAAACATTTCCAAACAAGTCATTATAGATTACATTACAACTCTATAATAAAAATGTCTAAACATGTGTTTGTCCATTAGACTTTTTTTTAAAATTAATTTTTACTGGAGTATGGTTGCTTTATGGCGTCCATCAGAATTTAGTGCATTTTTGTTAATGCTTTCCTTGTGGAAGAAATTTGACTTTTTCTTATGCTACTTCCTTAACAATAAGTTACTATGGCTTTAACAAGTGGCTATGGGCTGGGTTCATAATTTGATGTTATATTCTGAAAAATAATTTTTACATTCCATCAACAACAGGAAAACATTAAATGATTACCTCTGTAAATTTGTTCCGATTGGCTTGCAAGCCAACTTTTACTACCTCAAAAGGGTTGACCACAATGGCTTCTGTTAGTCCAGATCCCAATCCAGCAATGGCAAAGGTCTAGAAAAATTAAGTCAATCAATACTTTAAAACAAGTCATCATGTGTATGGGGTTAAACATCCTACTCATTACACTATGCAGCTGAATGTTATAATGAGAATGGAGAAACTCACATAAATGCACCATATACCATTACTAAACAGCTTTAGATCTTGATTAGATGCTGACAATTCATGAAGAAGAAATTACAGAAGCCACAAACCACATCCTAACAATTCAAAATAAAATGTCAAAGCCCCATCAACAATGACTTTGTCCTTTAATGAAAAGAAAGGTTGTTTTACTTATTTAAGGTGGATGCTAAAACATCTGCACATGTAACAACTAAAAGAGAGTTTGACTCAGAAAAGGAGAACTTCACTTTTAAACACCTACTTAAATACATTTATTGAGCATATAAGAAATTCAAGGAGGAGAACCACAAATAAAATGCTTATAAAAAGCTAAATTTCAGGTAACCAAACAGTATAGCCAAAAATATTTAAATGTATAGCCATATTCTTAGAGTCATTATTCTAGGAAATTAAGAAACAAAAGAAAACAGTTTAAAATTAATCCTTTATCTGACTTTTTAAACTGATAATTGCCCTATTCTTCTAGACCTAGAAGCTGAGGAATAAAAGTTGAGGTCAGAGATAAATAGGTTGTCTTGAAGGGCTCAGATAAAATCTAGAACATTTATCAAAAGGTGGCTGTGGGGCTTCCCTGGTGGCGCAGTGGTTGAGAGTCCACCTGCCGATGTGGGGGACATGGGTTCGTGCCCTGGTCCGGGAAGATCCCATGTGCCGCGGAGTGGCTAGGCCCGTGAGCCATGGCCGCTGAGCCTGCGCGTCCGGAGCCTGTGCTCCGCAACGGGAGAGGCCACAACAGTGAGAGGCCCGCGTATTGCAAAAAAAAAAAAAAAAAAAAAGGTGGCTGTGTATCAGGTTCTTATTTGTTATCTGTTAAGAACTTCTGCAGTAGGAAAGAACAACTTTCTAGAATTTTCCACTGAGTAGAATGCTTAAAGGATTTTCAGAAACTTTGTATCAAAAATAACCACAACTATTAAAACACACACACACACACACACACAAACACACACAGCAGGAAAACAAAATGAAACAAAGCCTCAAACCTTCAAAAGAGATGCTGAAAAAAATAATTCTTTGGTGCTGAAGCTCTAATTTCAGGGGAAGAGGTAATACTGTATACAACTAGGAGAAAAAAAAAAGTCAGTGAAGAGTAAAGAAGAGACGCTTGTATTCGGAGTCTCTAATTTCTTCAAAGTAGGAGACTAAAAGAGAAAAGGGAGAAAGGAATGTTCTATAACCTTAGAAGGGGAGGCAAGGTGGAACCAGGGCAGGATCCAGAGCCAGGAGGTCTGGGTTTAGGTTCTGGTTTTGCCACTTTATTGGCTGTGTGACCAGAGATGCCATGTACAGTAGTTTGGGCACAAAGTTACATGTGGAGGCTGAAATCAGCCTGCAGCCTACTTGCCAAGCCAGAAAGGCATCAGTCAGGAGAAAGGGGCACCTTTTCATAATCCACACAAAAACACCGTGTGTGTTAGCTGCAGATCTGTGTTTAAATCACTGAGTCTTTTAAAGAAGATGTGGTACATATATGCAATGGAATATTACTCAGACATTAAAAAGAATGAAATAATGTCATTTGTGGCAACATGGATGGACATGGAGATTATCATACTAAGTGAAGTAAGTCAGATAGAGAAAGACAAATATCACATGATATCACTTACACACAGAATCTTAAAAAAATGATACAAATGAACCTATTTACAAAACAGACTCACAGACTTAGAGAACGAATTTATGGTTATGGTCGGGGGGAAGGTTAGGGGAGGGGGATAGATTGGGAGTTTGGGATTGACATGTACACACTGCTATATTTAAAATAAAATGCCTTTCCATGAAAAAAAAAATCACTGAGTCTTTTATAAGCCACTGTTTTCTCATCTGTAAAATGGAGACAACAATATCTAATCTTTGATTTAATACGGTTATTCTGAGGGTCAAAATAATGTGTGAAGGCCTTTTGTAAAGTGCTGTACAAAACCACTGTTACTGTTGCATGACGAGGAAGAATGGGATTGTATACAGATTCTAGGAGAGAGGGGATAACTAATGTTTCCTTTCATGCCCCTTTATTACAATTTTAAACATATTTGTATAGGGTAACAGACAAAATATTTTATTCATTTACCTCAGACTTCCATCATGGAATCCAAAGGCAGAAAAAAAAAAATACTAGTCCCAAACTCTTCTGACTGAAAAAGCTAAAATCCAGATGTTCAAGTTTTTATTACTATACGCAATCTTCCAAGTAATTCACTTTTTTGTTCTTCTATAAAACTCAGCTACATTTGCTGTCAGAACTAGTGTTCAGCAGTCCCTCGTCAAAAGAATTGATCAGCTATCAGCGGATCATGTTACTCAGATTGTTCCAGAGACCAGGGGTAACTGTTGGGTTCCCAGCCTCCCAGGCTTTTCATGTAAGAGCACTAGGGGACATTTAATGGCTGTTTAAGTGTCTAGCTGTATCAAAAAGAAACTGTAATAAATGAGTTCAAGAAAAGAGAAAAACTGTATACAGTTTGCATGAATTCGGTGAGAGGAGCTGAGGTAGCCGAATGCTTTTCTGTTTGAATTCTCAAGACAGAAGTGCAGTCTCTCACACGGTACCAATGCTTGACACAGGATCAGCCATGGCCCTCTGGAAACTGCATTTTACTGTCCTTTGCTAGGAAGATTTTTTTTTTTTTTTTTAGAATTGGCTTCTTCTTCTTTTTTAAAATTTATTTATTTATTTATTTTTGGCTGTGTTGGGTCTCCGTTGCTACGCACGGGCTTTCTCTAGTTGCAGAGAGGGGCTACCCTTCACTGCTGTGCGTGGGCTTCTCATTGTGGTGGCTTCTCTTGTTGCAGAGCATGGGCTCTAGGCGCGCAGGCTTAAGTAGTTGTGGTTCGCAGGCTCTAGAGCACAGGCTCAGTAGTTATGGCGCACGTGCTTAGTTGCTCCGCAGCTTGTGGGATCTTCCAGGACCAGGGCTTGAACCCGTGTCCCCTGCATTGGCAGGCGGATTCTTAACCACTGCACCACCGGGGAAGCCCCGCTAGGGAGTTTTTAATCCTCTTTTTAACAAGATGTTTTCAAAGTAAAGGGAGACAGTCAGGGAAGACACTGAGGAATTAAAAAAAAATCTCAGCTTATTTCAGGACTCATGCTACCACTTCTCCTTCCATGAGAGGCCGCTTCACAGCCCCCTTGTTTAAGCAGGAGGCTGGACCAGAGGTTTCTTTGTCATAAAACAAAGTGACACTATTAGGTTTCTTAATTGGATTCTTCCTAGAAAGGGAGTATGTATGATTTTTTAAATAGCAGCTACTTCTTCTTAATGAATCTTTAGAAATAAAGTAATGAAAGAGTTGAAGCTCAGAACTCTGCCCCTCTGGCTGAGTTCTAAGGTGCATTCCAGCAGGTAAACTGGAGTATTTTCCTGGACGTTGGAAGACACATTGCCAATTGGAGGGCCAATGCAGATTTAGTTTAGTTTAGTTTAGTTTTGTTTTGCTTTGCAGGTTTGGGGGAGAAATTAGTGCATTGGCTCTCTCTGGGGCTCTCGCTGCATGCATATTGATAGAACCTATTTGGTCAATATTATTTAACTTGTTTTGTGAAAAGCAGCGAAATCACGAAGAAGGAAAGGAGTGGCATCGGCAAATGTTCAAATCACCAAATGACTTTCATGTAATAGTTGAGATGTGTCATTGTAAGATCACTGTTCTCCCCAACTATAAAAGGCCCCTCAGCCTCCATCTGACCACAGAGTGACCTGAAGTCCTATAGTTAATACAGCTTGAGCAAAAGCTGCAAAAGTGACCTGTTAGGAAATAATTTTAGGTACAGTGACTTTCACATAAATAGATATGTGCAGTATGTATGTGTAAACATACACATGTTTTGGCTTCAAAAGAGTCTTTGACAAATGTACTCTTTATATTCTTGACCATATCTCATATGGGCCTTTCCACACGTATCATTATTATCATAAATTCATCACTGGGAGCTATAAAATGGCCAAATTGTGAGTTATTAGGAAGATGGCTTTCAACAAGTAGCTGAACATTGAATAAGTCGAATTCATATTTTAGTAGCTGAGCTTGGGGAATCAAAAGGGTTTTTGTTTCCAGATTTTGCTGTATGAAATAACACACACACTTAAGTATAATAAATACTCTCACTTACCAATGCTGGTGACAGTGACACATATCCTAGCAATTTCTTGTACTGCTCAAAGGTGAAAAACTGTGAAACAAAACCAAACCCAGAGATTTATAACGATTTCCTGCAACAAACCTTTTAATTGACTCAAATTTCTTTAGTAAATCATTATATTCACCAGCATTCTAAAAAATGATAAACCATCAAACACAGTTTTTAATCCAGTCTTGGGTAGTTGCTATTGAATCTTACTTGAACATTCACATTTTCAAATGCAGCTATAATAGCCTACAGAAGAGCTGATGGAATCTTTTATAGCGGTAAATGAACCATACAGCTTCCATTTACCATGACCATTTTCAGTTTCCCCAGACATCAATAGACTCCTTTTTTATGGCAGTGATTCAAAATTATAGGCATAGAGACCTGAAATCTTTGGTCTCCTATGTTTTCTCTATGGCCTGCTTTCCCAGTGAATGCTCAATTTTCTAACCCATTTGTAAAAGACATCCACTTCTCAGCTTTAACTCGCATTTATACTGCTGTGTATCTCTACTGTTCCATGGGATTTCTAAACACTCAGTGATGACGAAGATGCCATGATAAACTAGGGAAGGACCCAACAAGGACATCTAGTCCATCCCCTGCCTGAAAGTAAGACTGTCCTCAACCTCAGTGAAGAAAGAGAGCTGCTTATTCCTTCCTTAAAAATCTGACGATGATGAAGATTTTGTTGGTTCCTTCAGTAGATGATGTTTAATATAATTTTCTCTGTAAATGGATTTCAATGGAGGCAAATCTAATCAATCACTTTGTATAATATGTTCCAAATAAAGTTCTCTCCTCTCTTTTTATATTATATATTTTGGACAACGATCTGCTTGAACATGATGGTTTGCTCCTGGGGTACTCTGTTAGGTAGCTGCCAACATCACTGATAAAACACACTCTTAGGTCCTGCTGGGGTCTGATTCTCAAGACCTCAGAAATGGCCTGGGTATTTTATGGTCTTAATATGTCTTCTACTCTATTACTTTATAACCCAGTACTATGGGGCAAGAAATAAATATAGATTTGAGAGCCAAATAATATTCTGTTGTTACAAAGAGGTAGTTCCATGTAAACATGGCTCTCATGTGTCTTTGGGCAGTTCCAGAGTCATTGCCATCACCAGATAGATGGATTCTCTTAAAGACTCAGTGACTATTTTTGTGCTATGTTCCTTTAAACCAACTCTGGATGTAGATTTCTGTAGAACAGGAATTCATTCATTCACTCATTCAACAAATATTTCTTGGTTCTACGCACTGGGGATGCAGCAGTAAACAAAGAGAAACCCCTGTCTTCTTGGTCTAACATTCCAGTGGATGGTGATAACCCTGAAACTATCCTAGTGTTCAAATAATACCACCAGGAGCCACAACAGGTTTGATGAGCGATGCACTAGAAACGATTAAAAGGAAAAGGGTTATGATCTTGGGTTTAAAAAATAATTTATTTTTTCTTCCTTTTCATGGTCATCATCGTAACTATTCTTTGATAACCACCCTGCGTGGATTTTGACATAAGCAGTCCTAGGTTTGAATCCGGAATTAGCTATGGAGGCATAGCTTGACCTTTCTAACCCTGAAGAACACAAAACTTCTAGAGTAGTCCTTAAATAAGAGAACTTGAGTAAGATTTCTTGACATTCCTGGCACATAGGAGACTTTCAGAAAATCTTAGTTTCCATTTCCTTTCTTCACTTTGGATACTAAAGGAACCATCGATCCCTTATGTACATGTATCATTCATGAGAGCTTGCTGTGGTCTAGGAAACATGCTAAGGCCTCTGGATGTGCTACTGCATTTAATCCATACAACATCACCAGGTAACAGGTTAGAGTACAACCAGGATTCCCACTTGTAGATACCTGTCCTGCAGCTAGTGAATGGAAGGATTGAGATTTCTCCCTAAGTCTAACTCCAAAGCCTGGGTATGCTCTTAACCACTACACTACACTGTACTGCTCACTGCTGAGCCATGATTTTTTAGTGGTTTGGAAAGAGGTTCTCTGCGATAGAGTTTTCTTTCTGCTGAGGTCTTCTTGCCTTCCCTGACCTTGGAAGCTGAGTCCCTTAAGGCAGAAGATTTCAAACTTTTTTGACCACAATCTACTATTTACCATATTTATCATAATCTATTTACCCAGCACAGGTGCACATGCACATGTAGTACACACTCATATTTATAACTGAAACAAAACATTGCTGTAAAACAATGTTTAGCTCTTCACTACGTGTAATGCATTGTTTCTACTCTATTTCATCAAAAAATTTTCTGGTGAACCACTACATCTAGTGACCCATCAAATTGATTTCAGGACTCACAGGTCATGACCCATACTTTGGAAACACTGCTCTAAGGGGTCTATGTGGGTTCGGGAAAGTTCTAGGAGATGATGGACCTCACAGAATGCCTCACTACCTTGCTCCCTTCCAGTGTGAGGATGCATTTTTTTTTCCTTCTGACTTTCTGTCATGACAAAGAATTAAGGAACAAACTGAGATCTCAAAGGAGAAGTGTGGGGACATAGACTTGACCTGTCACTCTAAGCAATTCTCACAGGCAATTCCAAGTCTACACTTTGGGGCAATTCTAGGCTTTTCATTTCCCCATCTCTAAAACTGTTTTTAAAAAACTACCACCAGCTGGTTGGTACTCATCAGCAGTCTGGCTGGAAGATTCTGGTGAATGGCTAGGATGAAGTGATTCAGGTTCCTACAAATAAAGAAGCCTCACAGATCAGAGATAAGTTGCTAATGTATTAAATTCAAAAGTAATGAACAGGGACTCCCCTGGTGGCGCAGTGGATAAGAATCTGCGCTCCCAATGCAGGGGGCCTGGGTTCGATCCCTGGTCTGGGAGCTAGATCCCACATGCATGCTACAACTAGGAGTTCGCATGCCACAACTGAGGAGCCCGTGAGGTGCAACTAAGGAGCCCGCCTGCTGAAACTAACACCCAGCGCAACCAAATAAATAAATAAATATTAAAGAAAAGTAGTGAACAATATATATTACATATTCTAATAAGCAAATAGTGCTTCAAACTAAAAATAAAAAACCTTGTTTTAATTTCTACCTTTGCAACCAAAGTCTAATTTACTGAATATAAAATAAAATATTATCTCAAGAAAGGAAATATTAAAATCTTTTAAAATGGATTTTCAATAATAGTAAATAACATAATGTCATAGTTTGAAACCAATATTAAATAAAAATATTCATTTATTCAACAAATATTTACTGGATGCCTCCCATGTGCAAAGCTTAGGAGACATTGTACTACAACTATATTCTTAAGAACTAGTAGATTAGTTGTTACTTTAATTCCTTTCTATAGAGCACTACTCTTTTACTTCCTTCATGATATTTCTTAATATTTCTCATCCACAACACTAGTTAGTGCAGAGATGTGATAAAGGTACCCTATCACATAAGACATGAGGTTACACTCTAAGGATGAAATTAGGAGGGTCAACGTGTAATAATGTCACCTACCCAGAGTCATGCAAATGTGTGACTTAAGAGGTTTGAAAACATTCGTAGTCAGTCAAGGCTTTGGGAACCTTGAATATAAAATCTTGAATCCAAATTAATATGTTATATATAACCTATAAAGTGGAACCTTGAAATTGGTAGTCTGGTTGGATTTATCCCAGGAAAGGGGCTGGACCTCGGGGACAGGCCGTGTGGTCCCTGGAGAAGTGTCAAGTTGTGCTTCGGCAGGGGAGGTGGGTACAGTTTGCCTGGGTGACCCAGCCCTCCGGACGGCACTTTCCCCTTTGCTTTCATCACGCTCACTAAGCAGTCTGATCACTAAGCTGACCTCCCAGATCGTCTATTCTGGGAGGCAGTTAAATTACGTGGAAACAGTTTGATCCATTTGGGTCTTACTTTTAACAAGTGGGACCTGAGCAGTGCTCAGACTAGGGTTAACTATTCCGCAATACAGAGGCAAACACCTTCTGGGTACACCTCTCAATACCCTGTGCATTTCTTTTCTTTTTTTTTTTTTTGCATTACAATTTTTTAAAATATCTTTATTGGAGTATAATTGCTTTACAACGGGGTGTTAGTTTCAGCTTTATAACAAAGTGAATCAGCTATACGTATATATATATATCCCCATATCCCCTCCCTCTTGCGTCTCCTTCCCACTCTCCCTATCCCATCCCTATAGGTGGTCACAAAGAACTGAGCTGATCTCCCTGTGCTATGTGGCTGCTTCCCACTAGCTATCTAGTTTACACTTGGTAGTATATATAAGTCCATGCAACTCTCTCACTTCATCCCAGCTTCCCCTTCCCCTTCCCCGTGTCCTCAAGTCCATTCTCTACGTCTGCATCTTTATCCCTGTCCTGCCCCTAGATTCTTCATAACCCTTTTTTTTCTTTGAGATTCCATATATATGTATTAGCAAACGGTATTTGTTTTTCTCTTTCTGACTTACTTCACTCTGTATGACAGACTCTAGATCCATCCATCTCACTAGAAATAACTCAATTTCGTTTCTTTTTATGGCTGAGTAATATTCCATTGTATATATGTGCCACATCTTCTTTATCCATTCATCTGTTGATGGACACTTGGTTGCTTCCATGTCCTGGCTATTGTAAATAGAGCTGCAATGAACATTCTGGTACATGACTCTTTTTGAATTATGGTTTTCTCAGGGTATATGCCCAGTAGTGGGATTGTTGGGTCATATGGTAGTCCTATTTTTAGTTTTTTAAGGATCCTCCATACTGTTCCCCATAATGGCTTTATTAATTTACATTCCCACCAAGAGTACAAGAGGGTTCCCTTTTCTCTACACCCTCTCCAGTATTTATTGTTTGTAGATTTTTTCATGATGGCCATTCTGACTGGTGTGAGGTGATACCTCATTGTAGTTTTGATTTGCATTTCTCTAATGATTAGTGATGTTGAGCATTCTTTCATGTGTTACTTGGCAAGCTGTATATCTTCTTTGGAGAAATGTGTATTTAGGTCTTCTGCCCATTTTTAGATTGGGTTGTTTGTATTTTTGATATTGAGGTGCATGAGCTGCTTGTAAATTTTGGAGATTAATCCTTTGTCAGTTGCTTCATTTGTAAATATTTTCTCCCATTCTGAGGAATGTCTTTTTGTCTTATTTATGGTTTCCTTTGCTGTGCAAAAGCTTTTAAGTTTCATTAGGTCCCATTTGTTTATTTTTCTTTTTATTTCCATTTCTATAGGTGGTGGGTCAAAAAGGATCTTGCTGTGATTTACGTCACAGAGAGTTCTGCCTATGTTTTCCTCTAAGAGTTTTATAGTGTCTAGCCTTACATTGAGGTCTTTAATCCATTTTGAGTTTATTTTTGTTTATGGTGTCAGGGAGTGTTCTAATTTCATTCTTTTACATGTAGCTGTCCAGTTTTCGCAGCATCACTTATTGAAGAGGCTGTCTTCTCTCCATTGTATATTCTTGCCTCCTTTATCAAAATTAAGGTGACCATATGTATGTGGGATTATCTCTGGGCTTTCTATCCTGTTCCATTGATATATATTTCTGTTTTTGTGCCAGTACCATATTGTCTTGATTACTGAAGCTTTGTAGTGTAGTCTGAAGTTAGGGAGCCTGATTCCTCCAGCTCCATTTTTCTTTCTCAAGATTGCTTTGGCTATTCGGGATCTTTTGTGTTTCCATACAAATTGTGAAATTTTTTGTTCTAGTTCTGTGAAAAATGCCATTGGTAGTTTGATAGGGATTGCACTGAATCTGTAGATTGCCTTGGATAGTACAGTCATTTGCACAATGTTGATTCTTCCAATCCAAGAACATGGTATATCTCTCCATCTGTTTGTATCACCTTTAATATCTTTCATCAGTGTCATAGTTTTCTGCATGCAAGTCTTTTGTCTCCTTAGGTAGGTTTATTCCCATATATTTTATGCTTTTTCTTGCAATGGTGAATGGGAGTGTTTCCTTAATTTCTCTTTCAAATTTTTCATCATTAGTGTATAGGAATGCAAGAGATCTCTGTGCATTAATTTTGTATCCTGCTACATTACCAAATTCATTGATTAGCTCTACAAATTTTCTGGCAGCATCTTTAGGATTCTCTATGTATAGTATCATGTCATCTGCAAACAGTGACAGCTTTACTTCCTCTTTTCCAATTAGGATTCCTTTTATTTCTTTTTCTTCTCTGATTGCTGTGGCTAAAACTTCCAAAACTACGTTGAATAATAATGGTGAGAGTGGGCAACCTTGTCTTGTTCCTGAACTTAGTGGAAATGGTTTCAGTTTTTCACCATTGAGAATGATGTTGGCTGTGGCTTTGTCATATATGGCCTTTATTTTGTTGAGGTAAGTTCCCTCTATGCCTACTTTCTGGAGGGTTTTTATCATAAATGGGTGTTGAATTTTGTCAAAAGCTTTCTCTGCATCTATTGAGATGATCATATGGTTTTTAATCCTTTAAGTTGTTAATATGGTTTATCACATTGCTTGATTTGCATATATTGAAGAATCCTTGCATTCCTGGGATAAATCCCACTTGATCGTGGTTATGTGATCCTTTTAATGTGCTGTTGGATTCTGTTTGCTAGTATTTTGTTGAGGATTTTCACATCTATGTTCATCAGTGATATTGGCCTGTAGTTTTCTTTCTTTGTGACATCTTCGTCTGGTTTTGGTATCAGGGTGACAGTGGCCTCGTAGAATGAGTTTGGGAGTGTTCCTCCCTCTGCTATATTTTGGAAGAGTTTGAGAAGGATAGGTGTTAGCTCTTCTCTGAATGTTTGATAGAATTCGCCTGTGAAGCCATGTGGTCCTGGGCTTTCGTTTGTTGGAAGATTTTTAAATCACAGTCTCAATTTCAGTGCTTGTGATTGGTCTGTTTATATTTTCTATTTCTTCCTGCTTCAGTCTCGGAAGGTTGTGCTTTTCTAAGAATGTGTCCATTTCTTCCAGGTTGTCCATTTTATTGGCATATAGTTGCTTGTAGTAATCTCTCATGATCCTTTGCATTTCTGCAGTGTCAGTTGTTATTTCTCCTTTTTCGTTCCTAATTCTACTGATTTGACTCTTCTCCGTTTTTTTCTTGATGAGTCTGGCTAATGGTTTATCAGTTTTGATTATTTTCTCAAAGAACCAGCTTTTAGTTTTACTGATCTTTGCTATTGTTTCCTTCATTTCTTTTTCATTTATTTCTGATCTGATATTTATGATTTCTTTCCTTCTGCTGACTTTGGGGGTTTTGTTCTTCTTTCTTTAATTGCTTTAGGTGTAATGTTAGGTTGTTTATCTGAGATGTTTCTTGAGGTAGGATTGTATTGCTATAAACTTCCCTCTTAGAACTGCTTTTGCTGCATCCCATAGGTTTTGGGTTGTCGTGTTTTATTGTCATTTGTTTCTAGGTATTTTTTGATTTCCTCTTTGATTTCTTCAGTGATCTCTTGGTTATAAAGTAGTGTATTGTTTAGCCTAAATGTGTTTTTATTTTTTACAGATTTTTTTCCTGTAATTGCTATCTAGTCTCATAGCACTGTGGTCAGAAAAGATACTTGATACAATTTCAATTTTCCAAAATTTACCAAGGCTTAATTTATGACCAAAGATATGATCTATCGTGAAGAATGTTCCATGAGCACTTGAGAAGAAAGTGTATTCTGTTGTTTTTGGATGGAATGTCTTATAAATATCAATTAAGTGCATCTTGTTAATGTATCATTTAAAGCTTGTGTTTCCTTATTTATTTTCATTTTGGATGATCTGTCCATTGGTGAAAGTGGGGTGTTGAAGTCCCCTACTATGATTGTGTTACTGTCGATTTCCCCTTTTATGGCTGTTAGCATTTGCCTTACATATTGAGGTGTTCCTATGTTGGGTGTATAAATATTTACAATTGTTATATCTTCTTCTTGGATTGATACCTTGATCATTATGTAGTGTCCTTCTTTCTCTCTTGTAATAGTCTTTATTTTAAAGTCTATTTTGTCTTATATGAGAATTGCTACTCCAGCTTTCTTTTGATTTCCATTTGCATGGAATATCTTTTTCCATCCCCTCACTTTCAGTCTGTATGTGTCCCTAGGTCTGAAGTCGGTCTCTGTAGACAACATATGTACGGGTCTTGTTTTTTTACCCATTCAGCCACCCTATGTCTTTTGGCTGGAGCATTTAATCCATTTACATTTAAAGTAATTATCAATATGTATGTTCCTATTACCATTTTCTTAATTGTTTTGGGTTTGCTATTGTAGGTCTTTTCCTTCTCTTGTGTTTCCTGCGTAGAGAAGTTACTTTAGCATTTGTTGTAAAGCTGGTTTGGTGGTGCTGAATTCTCTTAGCTTTTGCTTGTCTGTAAAGGTTTTAATTTCTCCATCAAATCTGAATGAGATCCTTGCTGGGTAGAGTAATCTTGGTTGTAGGTTTTTCCCTTTCATCACTTTAAACATGTCCTGCCACTCCCTTCTGGCTTGCAGAGTTTCTGGTGAAAGATCATCTGTTAACCTTATGGGGATTCCCTTGTATGTTATTTGTTGCTTTTCCCTTGCTGCTTTTAATATTTTTCCTTTGTATTTAATTTTTGATAGTTTGATTAATATGTGTATTGGCATGTTTCTCCTTGGATTTATCCTGTACGGGACTCTCTGCACTCCCTGGACTTGATTAACTATTTCCTTTCCCATATTAGGGAAATATCTTCAAATATTTTCTCAGTCCCTTTCTTTTTCTCTTATTCTTCTGGGACACCTATAATGCGAATGTTGGTGCATTTAATATTGTCCCAGAGGTCTCTGAGACTGTCCTCAATTATTTTCATTCTTTTTTCTTTATTTTGCTCTGTGGTAATTATTTCCACTATTTTATCTTCCAGGTCACTGACCCCTTCTTCTGACTCAGTTATTCTGCTATTGATTCCTTCTAGAGAATTTTTAATTTCATTTATTGTGTTGTTCATCACTGTTTGTTTGCTCTTTAGTTCTTCTAGGTCCTTGGTAAATGTTTCTTATACTTTCTCCATTCTATTTCCAAGATTTTGGATCATCTTTACCATGATTACTCTGAATTCTTTTTCAGGTATACTGCCCATTTCCTCTTCGTTTGTTTGGTCTGGTGGGTTTTTACCTTGCTCCTTCATCTGCTCTGTGTCTCTCTGTCTTCTCATTTTGCTTATCTTACTGTGTTTGGGGTCTCCTTTTCTGCAGGTTTGTAGTTCCCGTTGTTTTTGGTGTCTGTCCCCAGTGGCTTAGGTTGGTTCAGTGGGTTGTGTAGGCTTTCTGGTGGTGGGGACTAGTGCCTGTGTTCTGGTGGATGAGGCTGGATCTTGTCTTTCTGGTGGGCAGGACTGTGCCCAGTGGTGTGTTTTGGGATGCCTGTGACCTTATTATTATTTTAGGCAGCCTCTCTGCTAATTTGTGGGGTTGTGTTCCTGTGTTGCTAGTTGTTTGTCATATGGTGTCCTGCACTGTCGCTTGCTGGTCATTGAGTGGAGCTGGGTCTTAGCGCTGAGATGGAGATCTCTGGGAGAGCTTTCGCTGTTTGATACTATGTGGAGCCGGGTGGTCTCTGGTGAACCGATGTCCTGAACTCGGCTCCCCCACCTCAGAGGCACAGACCTGACACCCAGCTGGAGCATCAAGACCCTGTCAGCCACACGGCTCAGAAGAAAAGGGAGAAAAAAAGAAAGAAAGAAATAAAAAATAAAATAACGTTATTAAAATAAAAAATAATTATTAAAAATTAAAAAGCAATAAAAAAAGAAAAAAAAAGAAAGAAGAGAGCAACCAAACCAAAAACAAATCCACCAATGATAACAAGCACTAAAAACTTAGTAAAAAAAAAACAAAAACAAAAAAACACGGACAGACAGAACCGTAGGACAAATGGTAAAAGCAAAGCTATACAGACAAAACCACACAATGAAGCATACACATACACACTCACAAAAAGACAAAAAGGAAAAAAACATATATATCGTTGCTCCCAAAGTCCACTGCCTCAATTTTGGGATGATTCGTTGTCTATTCAGGTATTCCACAGATTCAGGGTACATCAAGTTGATTGTGGAGATTTAATCTGCTGTTCCTGAGGCTGCTGGGAGAGATTTCCCTTTCTCTTCTTTATTTGCACAGCTCCTGGGGTTCAGCTTTGCATTGGCCCCACCTCTGTGTGTAGGTCGCCTGAGGGCGTCTGTTCCTGCCTAGACAGGATGGGGTTAAGTAGCAGCTGATTAGGGGGATTTGGTCACTCAGGCTAGGGGGAGGGAGGGGTATGGAATGTGGGGCGAGCCTGCAGCGGTAGAGGCTGGCATGACGTTGCAGCAGCCTGAGGCGTGCCGTGTGTTCTCCTGGGGAAGTTGTCCCTGGATCACGGGACCCTGGCAGTGGAGGGCTACACAGGCTCCCGGGAGGGGAGGTGTGGACAGTGACCTGTGCTTGTACACAGGCTTCTTGGTGGCTGCAGCAGCAGCCTTAGCATCTCATGCCCGTCTCTGGGGTCCGCACTGATAGCCACAGCCCGCGCCCATCTCTGGAGCTCGTTTAGGCGGTGTTTTGAATCCCCTCTCCTTGCGCACCCTGAAACAATGGTCTCTTGCCTCTTAGGCAAGTCTAGACTTTTCCCAGACTCCCTCCTGGCTAGCTGTGGTGCACTAGTCCCCTTCACAATGTGCTCATGCAGCCAACCCCAGTCCTCTCCCTGGGATCCGACCTCCGAAGCCCGAGTCTGAGCTCCCAGCCCCCAGCCATCCTGGCGGTTGAGCAAACAAGCCTCTCGGGCTGGTGAGTGCTGGTTGGCACCAATCCTCTGTGCGGGAATCTCTCCGCTTTGCCCTCCGCACCCCTGTTGCTGCGATCTCCTCCGTGGCTCCGAAGCTTCCCCCTCGCCACTCCCTGTCTCTGCCAGCGAAGGGGCTTCCTAGTGTGTGGAAACCTTTCCTCCTTCACAGCTCCCTCCCACTGGTGCAGGTCCCGTCCCTATCCTTTTGTCTCTGTTTATTCTTTTTTCTTTTGCCCTACCAAGGTATGTGGGGAGTTTCTTGCCTTTTGGGAAGTCTGAGGTCTTCTGCCAGCGTTCAGTAGGTGTTCTGTAGGACTTGTTCCACGTGTAGATGTATTTCTGATGTATTTGTGGGGAGGAAGGTCAATTCCATGTCTTACTCTTCCGCCATCTTGAAGGTCTCTTCCACCCTGTGCATTTTGAGGCCTCCCAGTTTGGCTGGTGGGAACAGACACTGTTCCCAGCTCCGCATGACTGCCCAGCACTGATCCCTTGAATCCTTCGGACAGCTGTTTCCAGGCCTTGCTTGTTTCCTCATATGTGCTCAGGTCAGCTGAATACTTGAGACATCCCTCTGCAGACCTTAGGTGTCTCTCTCTGTGCAGCTCTCTCCTTCTCTGGTGCTATGGCCTGGGAGCTCTAGGTGCCTTGCCCTCCCTGGCCTCTCAGCTCCTTCTCAACCCAGGGAGTCCACTGGTTGAGGGAGTCAACTGGATTTCTCCTGTGTGTCCCTGGAAACTCTCTCAAGCCAGTGACCTGGGGCAATCCATAGGGCTCATCTCATTTGTTTTCCATCTCAGGTATGACTCTCCCTCCTTGTCTTATGTCCAGTGTCTTAAAAATTGTGGTTTCATATATGTTGTTCATTTTCTGTTCTTGCTGTTTCAGGCAGGAGAGAAAATCTGGTCCCTGTGACTTCATCTTGGCTGGAAATACAGTGGTGAACAAATAGACTTCACAGTATATCAGTATAATCTTTCATGAGTTTGGTTAGCATTAAGCAGTCCTTGAGAATCTGACCATGGAATAATGGTGTTTCTGGACCTGTGAAGCTCAAGACTAGATCCTGGAACCTGGCACGTTGTTCCTGCCATCCCTGAGTAAACAGCTGGTCTCTTTCTGAGGTCTTCATTTCTTTTTGCTAACTACAATACTAATTCTGTCTTCATTTGTGAAAAGGGAAGTTTCATTTATTTAGCATAAATGAATCTTATTATTTTAATGATGAATCTCATTTCAAAGAATAAAGTACAGAAAAAACAACATTATCTGTTTCTAGACATTGTCTGTTTATATACACACACACACATAATATTCAGAGAGCATATATACGTATGTATGTGTGTGTATATATCTATGGTCTCTGAATATTTTTTCAAAGTAAACTTTGATGACATACAATGAAGCAGTTTATGATGTATGAAACTGTTGCAATCAGATGATCATTTTCCTCACAAATACTAAGATAAAGTATCTATAAAATGAGTGTTTTCATAAATTGTGCTGAAAAACAAGTGCTATCCATCTGGCAAAGATACACTAAACTCGAAGTTATACTTAAAAAGCCAACGTACTTACCATATGTCTCAATAATTTTAAGGTAAAATCTACTTGAAACAACATGTCTGGGACACATACACCATATCCAGTTGCCCAGAAGTTCATCTGTTAACCATTGTTCTGGCAGGGAGCATTGCTTTTTTTAAGTAGAGACTAATTCAGTTTTGTAAAGCTCAAGTTTTTTTTTCTTCCGTAAAAGACTGTTCAACATTGATAAACCTTAATCTTCTTAAAGTTTAAATTGTCTCCAACATACAGTATTAAGAAAAAATATTCCATGAAAAACTAATTATAGTTTACTTTATTTATACACGTAAAACTCTGAACAAATGAATATATAATTCCATGGAGACAAAGTGACTTTCCTCTTGAACAGGAACTATGCTCTGTTTGTTTACTTGGGCAATCTTTTATCAAGTGAAGCCATTTCATAATTCAACTCAGCCCTCTTGTGTACTTTGGTGAACTTTTTCCAGATTCTCTATTGCGATTCAGATCCTTTTCTTTCTTTTTTTTTTTTTGATTCAGATCCTTATAATGAAATTTGTATTGAAGTAATAATATAAAATCACAAAAACTATGGCAACGAAGAGGATGAATTTACAGAGAAAGCATGTTTTAAAGCTTTGCTTTCTGAATTCTAGACCTGAATTAAATCCTATTAAATCACCATTTTCACAGGATGTAAAAGTCTGGTGTCTGTGTATATATGTTGGGTTTTTTTAATCATAATTTTTAACTCAGTCACCCTCTTAATTAACTGATATAAGTATATAAGCTGTTTTTCTTACCTTTCAGGAATGTTGGGAACACAAATTGAGTAATGTATGTGAAAAAAACTTTATGTCATTAGCTGGAAAGGAAGTCTTTCAGTCTAAGTTTATGTTATCCTTATTATGGAAAGACAAAGCCATATTTGGTGATGTCAGTGGTGTGGGGGGAGGGGCAATGCCAGTCAGAGCCACTGGGATCAGGACTTTTGTCTGAAAGAACTTATAAAAGCACGATCAGATTTAGTTCTTTCTCCCCAGAGGTCCTGCTAGATCTCCATGTTCTTATCCAGATACTGAACCAGCAGGTAGTACATAAATGTCCATAGTTATAAGATTATGCAGAAGCCGCATAGCACAGGGAGATCAGCTCGGTGACCACCTAGAGGGGCGGGATAGGGAGGGTAGGAGGGAGACGCAAGAGGGAGGAGATAATATGTGTACATATTGCTGAATCACTTTGTTATACAGCAGAAACTAACACACCATTGTAAAGCAATTATACTCCAATAAAGATGTTAAAAAAAAAAAAGAATGGAAATGAGTGTAGTGGAAGTAATGATTTTGTGAAAACCAGAATAGAGAATTTTAACAGAGGAGGCCAGGGGGAAAAATGAAGTTAGCACACCAAATAAATGTGCTATATGAGAATCATACACAAAGAAATATAATGTCTTAGTGTGCTCTGTTCATAAAATGAGAATGATTTAAGGAGAAAGGCTTTTCTACCTCGCCTCTCTCCTCTCCTCTCCCTCTCTCTTTCTTTAATAATTATTGCTCCAAAGGCAAAGTTATGAATTGCCTTGAGAAAAAGTCCAAGCTCTTTTGTGGCTGCTGTGGTTTGATTACATGAATTTCATTCACCACTGTGCTTTTTGTATAATTTCCCCATTAGAAGGGAATGCCTTTACCTGGAAAAAAATAATCCACAAATCAACATAGCAATATTTGAGAGACTGACCAAGTCTAATTATGATAAAAATTGTTACAATTTAAAAAATTTAAGATTTTTAAAAATTTTAGAAGTTTTAGTATTTTATGTTTAATTTCCATTAATGTCCCATCATTTATGGTGGGATGTGTTGATGCTGAAGCTCTTACTACAGTCTATTTTCAGTTGGTGGGAAGGCATACAATGTTTACCTTCACTGCTCTTTTTGGTGTTTCAGCCAAGATGGGTGGCAGAATTCCCTTGTAAAAACCGAACAACCTATTGGAGAAATAAAAAGATTTATATAAGTAAGGGAATTAGGAAACAGGTGATTGTGCTGTTGTTTATGGATGAAGCAACTAATCTTAAAGTATTCCCAATTTCAATGTAGCACATCAGTCGTGAAATCTTCCTTTGTTTTAATTCTAAAGTGAAGAGATTATGATATCTACTATGACATTCAGAAGAGGAATAAATGATACTGAGACTGGAACCCCTTAGGTAAGTTGCTAAACATAATCATGAGTTGTACCTTAAAGCTAAAGTCAGCCCTCCTTAATCTAAGGAATCTTGAATTTAGTTTTCCAGTTGTGTGGTTGGTAGTAGCCTCAAGCTGTCTACCGTCTTGCATTTCCTCCCTGTGATCACCAAATGAGGTTAGTGCTATCCCTAAGCCCACTAGACTGAAACTTCTGAGGCTAACCAGGAGATGAAAACCTCAATTTTAGGTTTACTAACACAGGGGAACTAACAAACTCTATGGCTGTGGAACTAGGGCTCCCAGCTCTGTCCTGAATTAGTCATAATTTTTTTAACTTCCTTGGTGGAGATGGAAGGAGGTCAGGGAGGGCTAATTACAGGGACATACGCTGCTGACAGAAGAAATGTCAAACTCCCCTGCTGATATGCAATCTCACAGGGCATGGGACAGCTATTGTTGCCAATATTGAGGGACTCATGGTTACATATTCAGACACTTTTAGGAAAAAAAAGAATGAGTGCCATATGCTTATGATAAGTTTTATAAAAAGTCACCACTTACTTCTCATTAAAATTTAAGATTCAAAATTTTATATTTGTCTGTCCTGGAATCTTTACATATATATATGCTATACCCTCATTTAAACCTGAAAATATTTCAACAGAAGAGAATATTCTGCATCATTTTCTGAGATAATCAGTTTCCCTGGTGAACCCATAAGTGGCTACAGATAAAGGCAGGACTCAACGTGTTCCTATTTTAGGATATACATTTAATATCCTAGAGAAAGCTGGAGCTTCTCTGATTGACCCATCAAACTTCACTCCATCTCCCTTATTTGGGTTCTGCTTCTAGCTGAGCTTCTGGAACAATAACGTTAAGAATTTATTCAGATTAACCCACTGTGCCACCCAATCCAACATGGTGACCTCTTTTTTTTTTTTTTTTTTTTTTTGCAGCACGCGGGCCTCCCACAGCTGTGGCCTCTCCCGTTGCGGAGCACAGGCTCCGGACGCGCAGGCTCAGCGGCCATGGCTCAAGGGCCCAGCCGCTCCGCAGCATGTGGGTGTGCACACATGTGTATGTAACCAGGACACAAATATTTGTTAAGATTATGGATTTTATGAAGAGGAAGAAAGGAATTAAATGATCCCCTGATGTGGTCTTATTTTGCCCACTATTTTCGACCTAATGAATAGTACTAGCATTTGTATATAGGAAGTAAAGCAGAATCTGCTTTGAAGAACTATGGGAATTCATGAATTCCCCCCCACCTCCTTTCCATTCCAACTACTGATGCCTGAAATTCACTTGTAAAACTTAAATACTCTTTGTCATTTAAATTTCATTATAAATTAATTATTATATAATTTTCAGCATGAGAGTGACTAAGCATAGGTTTGGTCTTCCTAAAAGATAAATGTGATTTTCCTGAATAGAAGTTCTATATTTATAATAAAAGACATTATTAGTTCTGTTTTTCTTGGGCTGATTTTTTCACATCTGGAAGAGTATGTCTGGGTATAGGGGGGAAACAAAGAAGAACATTTAAGT
Source organism: Pseudorca crassidens (assembly GCF_039906515.1). NCBI lineage: Eukaryota > Metazoa > Chordata > Mammalia > Artiodactyla > Delphinidae > Pseudorca > Pseudorca crassidens. The sequence continues at coordinate 62,452,703 of NC_090296.1, read as the reverse complement.
AAGTAAAGCTTTTAGGACACAGTGTCCTGATTAATAGAGGTACTTGAAATCCCATACAACGGAGAACAGATATAGGACGAACAGTTGCTCAGCCTGGAGAAGAAAGAGCTTAGGGACAAACATGAGGAACATGATGGATCTTTTGAAAAATGAGCATGTAGGAAAGAGATTAGACTTTTCTGTTTGTTTCCAGGTGGTAGAACTAGGACCAACAGGTTCAAGCAACAAGGAAAGACACATTTTTGGCTCAGTGGGAGCTTAATACGAGGAAGTACTTCTAATAATCTGAACTATCTGAAGATAGAATGGACTCTCTTGAAGAGTGTGAGTTCCTTTTGGTATGTGGTCAAGCGGTCTGGATGGCCACTCATCATGGATGCCAGAAATGGACGTACACGGCAATGGAAGGATTTGAGGGACCTCAAGCTTGGTTTACTCCAATCCTCAGATTTTGTTATTCTAAGAAAAAGAACAAGAAGACATGGGAAAGCACTTTTCTGAAGAGACAAACTCTGCATTACTTTGAACTTTTGCCTAACGTGGAGCACTGCTTCTCTGGAGGAGGACAAGAAGTCTTATAAGCAACACAGAAGGTCTTCATTTTAAAAATGATGAGAGAAAATATTAAAAAGAGGTGTAAGGCAGGAGGGAAGAAAGGCAGCTGGGAGAGCCATAAGGATTTAATCTGAAAAGAGCTGGGAGGTCCAGAGCCCTCTGCTTCATGTTGGCGATGCTTCCTTGATACGTCCTCTTTCTCCACTCTCTGCTCTGCTCCTTTCATGTGCAATCATCTTCCCCTCCCCCACCAGCTCCAGCCATCCCACCAACCTGAACTCTCTAATGAGGAATGAAGAGCTTTAAAGGGAGATTCTCAAGGACCATGGGCAGCATTTGCTGGCAAATGGGAAGCTAGAACTATGTACTTCCTTGCATTATTTTTACAGTATATCCATGCAATATCGGGCAACTATGGAATAGCCAGGCTGGCACCTCTTCTGCTGAGAATTGCCCCACCCAATTTTTTTTAAACCACTGGAACCAACGTATTAGTACAATATGATACTGCTTGTAGGCAGTGGTTGACTGGGCATCTCGCTACATGGATCCAAGTGGTTTTCTGCCTCTGTGCCCCAGCTAATCTGACCCAAGCAGTGCTTTTCTCCAGGATTTTGGAATTGGAATTGAAAAGGTCAGCCTCACTCTGTGTGGCTGAAGCTCTAAGATATAAAGCCAGAATATCAACAGCAGTCATGTTTTCTGTCAATCTGCAGTGATAAGAAAGAAGGAAGCCATCGTTCAGGGAAACAAAGAAGAAAGATAGAGAAGTTCTGGTACTGTGAGTGTGATCCCGCTGACAGGATTTCTTTAAGCCTAGTTACACCGTGACCCTTCTTAAATACTGACATTTCCCTTTGCTTTTGATCCTTTGAGATACCCAGTAACATTTATAATAAATTCCTTTATGTACTTACAACCCAAAGTCCCGGATCAGGAAATTGGTCCCTACAGCCAAAGTGGCTGCTGCTGTACCTCCGTACCACGCCCTCTCCCATGAAAAGCGTTCGGTCAGGTAAGAGTAGCACTTGGGCCAATCCAAAGAGTCACACCCAAAATGTGATCAAGAATGCAAATCTAAACTACAATGAGGTACCACCTCACACCAGTCAGAATGGACATAATTAAGAAGTCTACAAATAATAAGTGTTAGAGAGGGTGTGAAGAAAAGGGAACCCTCTTACACTGTTGGTGGGAATGTAAATTGGTGGAGTTATTATGGAAAACAGTATGGAGGTTCCTCAAACAACTAAAAATAGAGTTGCCGTATGATCCAGCAATCCCACTCCTGGGCATATGCCCAGACAAAGCTATAATTCGAAAAGATACATGCACCCCTATGTTCGTAGAAGCACTATTTATAATAGCCAAGGCATGGAAATAACCTAAATGTCCATCGACAGATGAATGGATAAAGAAGATGTGGTATATATGTACAATGGAGTACTACTCAGCTATAAAAAAGAATGAAATAATGCTGTTTGCAGCTACATGTATGGACCTAGAGATTATCATACTAAGCGAAGTAAGTCAGAAGGAGAAAGACAAATACCATATATCACTCATATGTGGAATCTAAAATATGACATGAACATATCTATGAAACAGAAACAGACTCATAGGCAGAGAATGGACTTGTGGTTGCCAAGGGGGAGAGGGGGTGAGGGAGAGAAGAACTGGGAGCTTGCGATTAGCAAACTACTATTTATAGGACGGATAAACAACAAGGGGCTACTGTATAGCAAAGGGAACTATATTCAATATCCTGTGATAAACCAGAAAGGAAAAGAATATGAAAACAAATATATATTGATATATGCATAACTGAATCGCTATGCTGTACGGCAGAAATTAATACAACATTGTAAATGTAAATCAACTATACTTCAACAAAATTTTTTTAAAAATGTGAGCAAGAGAACGTGGGTAAGGCCTCAAGCTGATGACATATTTTTCTGACTTGATTAGATAATTACTGGAAGCTTTCCTAATGTAAAGTATGATATACAGATTCTAAAAAACCAAAAGGACTTGTAATGTTTTATGAAGAAGATACTTTCTTTTTGGCTAAAGAACTGATGTTTGTACTCACGTGCACTGTTCATTCTGCCAATTTTTTCTGTGTTCATGTAATTTTGGCTTGAAATACAGAGCATATAGCTTACCAGGACAATAAGCAGGGAAGTTAAGAGATTTGTGACACCCATATCAACATGCTTTATCCCGCTTACTTCCCAGGACATTCAGTCGACTCCCTGAATGAATGGAAAGTGAGATTCTAATGTCTACTGGAAAGACAGTAAAACCACCACAGTGGTTTGTTTTTTCTTGTTTTTTGGGGTTTTTTTTTTTGCAGTACACGGGCCTCTCACTGCTGTGGCCTCTCCTGTTGCGGAGCACAGGCTCCGGACGCGCAGGCTCAGTGGCCATGGCTCACGCGCCCAGCTGCTTCGCGGCATGTGGGATCTTCCCGGACCGGGGCACGAACCCGTGTCCCCTGCATCGGCAGGCGGACTCCCAACCACTGCGCCACCAGGGAAGCCCCACCACAGTGGTTTTAAGTTTTGACCCACATCAAGCCAACTGGCGAACTCTTTGGAAGAGACACAAGAACCAACCGCAAGACCTCCCATAAAACTGTTGTATAACTGTATGGAAGCCCTCATATATCGTTTCTCAGAGTTGTTTCTTCTAAAAGTTGTGAGTTCGATTTTAACTATCCTGTGTAGGAAAATGTTAACTTGGATGTGTATAGACTTTTGTTGACATTGTTATAAGTAAAAATAGTCAAATTTGTTGAATGCTTAATATGGACTAGCCACTCTGTTAAGAATAAATATATGAAGGCATATGGACATATTTAATCTCATCCAACTCTCACAACAATCCTTTGAAGTAGCAATAATTATTTTCTTCATTTTGCAGGTGAAGCCTGTGAGCCTATCACTACCGAACAGGCGACTCAAATCAAGTTCCACTGTCCTCACAGTCTCTTTCCTTGACCACTGAGCTGTAAAGGTATTGTAGTTTTTCTTAAAATAAAATCATTTTTACAAACACCTTTGAAAAGTCAAGTTATTTCTGTTGCAAAAATATTTTGTCATTTCTTATTTTAAGAGGAAGAAGAAGCAGCAATTAAAACTCAGGTTTCTAGTCCATTTCCATTCAATTCTCTTTTAAAGTAATATACCACACTACCTGCACAACTGATAGATCTGGGCTGAGATGAACAGGATCATTTCCTGGGAAAACTTTTGGGTTGTTTATTAAATATTTTCTAGGTGGATCAGATGAGAAAAAAAAAGTAGGCCCTAGGATCAACTTTTTTTCCCCATAGGATAAAGTTTTTCCCTTAAGAGAGACACCAGGATAATTCTGTCAGTGTGGGGAAAAGTCAATGCATAGTTCAGTAATATAATAAAACACAGAAATATTAATAAAATAAAAACTGTTGTTATCCAAAAAGTCAGTGGGGAGCACCTTTGGCTGTTGACTTAACAGATACCCTCCTCACCCCTCCTTGTTCCTTGAGGTGCAGGTATTCACTGTCCCCTTCTCCAGTCCAGGGGGTGAAGCAGAGTTCTTCAAACCTATCATGGTGGTCCCAACCCCTTGAGTGGGTTGAGCATGGACATACGACCCAAGCCTAGCCCATTGTACCAGCAAAGAGGGAGGGATGCATGCTGCAAGTCTTGGATTTCTAGCCTAAGGAAAAGAGCACATAGGAAGAAAAGCCCCTCTTTTCCACTAGATGTTGTCCTCACTGCATGAGATCCCTGTGTACCATGGCCAAGTGAGATATCATTGCCCACAAGTTGAGCACGGCCATCAAAGGCAAATAGGACCTGGACCTTGATGACCTGGGCTGCTCAATGAACCAATCTTGGCATCCTACCTCCAGATTGCTGGTTATGTGAAATTAAAAATAAACCTTTTCTATTTGAGCTGCTTCCAGTTAGATCTTCTGCTAACCTACAGCTAAAAGCATTCTGATACAAACAGCTTTAACACCACCATTTCTGAAAAAGTCTTAAATTGTAATTCTTAAATCATAATCATAGTGAAGATAGTTGTTAAATGTTAAGCAAAGCACTTAGAAGGAGACTGTGAAAACCATTTTGAAAATGTTTTTAGATTATTTCTTTCAGGAGCCTATCACGCATTAAAACGCTATCCCATTAGGATGATTACTTGTGAAAGAGCCCCCACCCTGCAGATGGAATGTGGAGAAGTTCACAGGCAAAAATGAGGACGGAGCTCCAGGTCTCCAAAGCCATTCGATCACGATGGTTCCCATACTGATTGAGAGTTGTTATTCAGGAATATTGGTGACAAAGAGTATTACAATACTGGATCACATTTGTTTTTAATTGTATGATCAAAACAGGCCTTGTATTACTTATGTACATCTATAAAATGAAGATCAAAACTGCATTGCACGTGTTCTTCTCAAAGACGCAGCTCACACATAGCTTATTTGAAATACAGATTTATGCCAAACCCCGCAAAATAATTTTACCCCTCATTTCCCCCCCACCCCCCCTTTTTAAAGTGTGAAGCTATTTAACGTGTTGGGTGGCTCCAAGGTCATACACCAACTAGTAGAAAAATGTTGATTGTACAAAGCAAGGAGATGTGGAATTTTCTTTGCGTTCCAGTTGGTGGTTCATTTACAAACCCTGGAAGAAGCCTTCCTGTTGTCTCTCATTAGTAGGGACCAATTGTAGGTTACCTTGTCTAAGGTCCAAACTTTGGACCCCCTCAAGAAACCAGACAGATCCTTAATGAAATATCTTGTACCTGACAACATCTTTAGTCCATTTGGAAGGCTGAAAAAAAGTTACCTGCTTTAAGTCAGCTACTGAAATCTGAAGACTCTGTGGTAAATAGTGGGTAGAAAGGAGAGGGCTTAACATTCTCAAAATTGGACTCAGGTAAAGAAACCAAAAAGGAGTAGATAAATCCCATCTGCCCCTCTTTTTTCCCTGTGAGTCACCTCCTTGTCGGTTTTGCTGTTATTTTTCTAATTTAGTATGTAGAAAATGTTTGTTTGGAAGTCATTTGTACTGTAGCGTTGGACTGCTCCTACAGGTGCGCCGGGAAATTTCTGAAGTTGCTAGGCTGGTAAGCAAGGTTTTGGCCTTAGGAGCCACAACATGGAATCTATTCTTCTTTACAGCTCCCAAGGAGAAAGGGAAACAGTGCAGCTGCTTCACACGTGACCTTTAGGGGGAGTCATACCTGTTGTCCATCAGAAAGGTTATCATAAAACTCAACTGATAGATTCCTGAGAAATGAGTGTGAGGAAACTGTGAATAAATTATTTCCCTCTTAAGGGAGGAAAAGATCAATGTACACATCTGCTACCTGTGGAAACCAAGGTTTTCCCTGGTTGCTGGAGATGAAGGGTTCTGGGGCCCAAACTGCTGAGATTCATAACCTGGGTCCAGCAACCATCACACACCAGGATGGAGGTGCACATCATCCAAGCATAAAAAGGCCAATTAAAGAAATGATTTCCAAGTTGAAAAGCCATTTTCAAAGCCACCTGCAGCACACTCACGTGAGATGGATGTTTTCACCTGGATCCCACTTCTTTGCCAAAAACCTGGCATTCAGTAAAAGTCCAGAGCAGCAATAACTCTCATCACTGAAGCATGAAATAGGAGCAACAGGGAAAGTGACACCAGATCCCCAGTTGGGGAAATTGGAAAACATTAACATGTCTGTGTACCTAACAGAGCACAATTACTACATTTTATTTTGTTTCAACAGTCAGGACCTAAATGAACATCACCATTCAGTTCTGTTCTGGGCAATGATCCAAGCTCATCTTTGGTACAGTTGATTTTGAATCCTTATAGTCAATCATATCTTCACAATTTGTTCTTCTTTCAGGCTTCAGGCATCCTCCTGATTTCCATTTCTTGTTTGGAAGCCTTGAGTCATCTGTTCTGGCAACATGACCAACCCAAATCAGTCATTTTCTCCAAATTATATTGAAATAGGGATCTTGCTAGTTTGTTTTCTTCCTCCTTCTTTCTTTCACATAATTTTCCCTTTAAGGATCTCCTAATACAAAGCTGATTGAAGGCATACAATATCCTCTTTCTTCTGCCGTTGTCAAATCCAAGTTTCTTACCCACATGCTGTAGCTCTGTAATTAAAACAATGAGGGTGGCACTCAGCCCTGGGTTATGAGTGTATGGCTCCCATTGCTCGATGGGTCCTGTATCCCAGGGCAGAATTCTGGCCTTGACACTACAACTTTAGGGCATAATTCTGACATCATTTACACTCCACAAGTCTTAGCGGCTCACAGAATCCAAATGAAAGAGTGCAGTTCCATGGTTCTATTATTTGAATTACGTAGAATCTGCAATCTGAAGTTCTCAAAATTGCACACATCTTGGGGCCATTTTCATTTAGGCAAAGGAGAGAGGGAAAACTAGATATCCTTCAAAGGAGAGGAAAAACAGCTTACAGAGAGTAAGTGACACAGGTTCTTCTTTTAAAAGCAGCGACTGAACTTCAAGAAAGGGCAACATAAAGAAAATTTCAGCTAAGATTCTAACATAAAACTAACAAAAGTTCTCCCTGCTTCAACTCATATCAGGTCTCCAGGAACAAACAATACAGTTATTACTTTTCATTACAGAGAATTAATTGAATTGAGTTTCTGCATATGGACCTTGGATATATTTGTTACTCCAAACCCTACCACTTTCATTACATGCTGTACGGAGGAATTCTTTAAAGTTTTCCTCAACATACTTTTTAACTGAACTTTCAGTATGCTTTTACCACCACAATTAAACTTTGTTGATGTGTCTAAAATAAAATACAACTTTGATTTTCTAAGATACAAAAAATTAGTTTAGCTGTCAGTATCATTTAGGAGGTAGGTCCATGGCTCCATTCCCTGGAAAGTTGGCAGGATGCTCAACGCACCAAAGATGTTGCACAGCTCAGCCCAAAGAAGGCATTAGCATGATATAAGAACCAGAACCCTGACGGAAAACGCTAAGGAAAGAAAAAGCAAAAGAGATATTTGAGAAGCAACTCACATGGTAAATAACATGGGTAGAATGTGGTGTTAATTGCTCCATGAATCTATAAGTGAAGAGACACATTTAGAACTGACCATGCAAAAAGTGTAGTAATTTTCAGTTACAGCAGATTACCTTGCTTATAAAGATGAACATGTTTCCATTAGGGAATAAGAATCATGTAAGGGAAGTCTTTCACTCATGTGGATGGTAACTCTGAGGAAAAAGACTCAAAAAAAAAAAAAAAAAAAAAGCAACCAAAACAACTCTATTTCTTGGACTGGGACCGAAAACCAGGAAAAAAGGACCTGACTGTGGAGTCAGAAGGTCCTTTGCCAGCCAGCTCCCAGCTCTCTGCTAAATAAGTCCTGCTGAAGAAATTCCTTGCTCCATTCTAGTCACCCCCATCCTCTCACCAATCCCCTTTTTTGTATTTCCTCTGTTTCCAATTTCTGTCCTCCCCATTTGTGAAGTCATCATTCATTTATTCACTCACTTATTCTTTCAGTATATTTTGTTCCAAGCACTAAGCTAAACACCTTTTTCTAGGGTCAAATGTTGATAGAGTAGTTCTGTTGTCCCCCAAATCAACTAAGACCTTAATTTTCTCCAGGAAGCTTTCTCTGGGATGTAGACAAATATCTTGATATTGCTCCTGCTTGCAATATTTGACCAAGATGTTGCCTTTCATGTTACACTATGTGCTTGGCACTTGGTAACACTCAGATATTATATTGAATACACTGATAGTCAAATAAGAAATGTATATACTTATGCATATATGTCTATACATATGCATACGTATGTATATAGTCCATATACATAGATATGACTTGGTATCCATATTAACAGTCTGAATGACTTGTATATTTTTAACTGAGTAGAGTATGTATTATTCACGTGATTACCATATTTAATCCAGATTATAAATTGCTTTTTTTTTTAAATATGTATTTATTTGGCTGCGCTGGGTCTTAGTTGCAGCATGCGGGATGCGGGATCTAGTTCCCTGACCAGGGATTGAACCCGGGCCGCCTGTATTGGGAGCATGGAGTCTTAACCATTGGAGTCTTAACCACTGGACCACCAGGGAAGTCCCTATAAATTGCTTGACAATGGCCACTCCTGTTCTTTATCACCACCCTCTAGCATTTAATATTCATTTGATTCTACCTGTCAGTAAAGGCAATATGATGTAGTGGAATGTGCGCTCTGGAGCAACCCTCCTTGGGTTGGAATTCTAGCTCAATCATGTGTTAGCTGTTTACCTAGCATGAAAAACTGTTGGCACAAAAGGTGAGCAAATTAATTCCAAAAGATTACTGCCAGAATAGAGATGTTTTTTATGCCAGCCCTCTCTACAAGTGCTTATGGAAATGAGTTAGTACATTGCTGTAAGTTGCCTGATTTTATAGCTTGACCTAGCTGCAGGGCTGTATATGACCACAGCTGGCGCAGAAAGCCTCAGTATTCAGAGATGTCCTTTACAAATGGAACCTTACCTAAGTGTGTGACCCAGTGCCTTAGGAATTCACACCCCGTTGTGGAATTCTGCCACAACCAAGTCATACATGTTTGAGACCAAAGATGCTGTGCACTAAGTAGGCTACTCCCAAAGTATAAGTCACATTTGGAAATGTATTAACTCTTTATGACCACCAGTTGTTACAGTAGGCTCCAAATTAATTTCTTGAAGTGCCCCCTAGTGGTACCAGAGTTAAATGCAACTCAACAACTGTCGCAACCCTGCCAAAGAACAAAGCTTTGGACCAGGGCATTTTGTAGGTTACAGATTACAGTCTGATTTAGCAGACTTTCAATTCACTAAATTAGGCTCCAAAGGAACAGTATTATAACAGCTTGGACTTCTACTGGAATTGAGATTACTGAGAGAAAGTTTAGAAAGAAAACCATCAATCATTGTGCTTAATGCTTTACAACTATTATCTCATTCAACTTTTACATGAAATAGAGTATACTCTTTCCATTTCATAGACAAGGACAAGAGACTCCATGAAGTTAAGCAACTTTCCTACTGGTCAAACAGCTTGTAAGTGGTGTAGTTGTGATAAGAACGAAAGTCTACTTGACTCTACAACTTCTACCCTTGAACGCTGTGCTTGACTCCTGTGTCCTCAGGGAGAGAGAATCAGGTCACTGAGAAATGTCATTCCACCTCCTGGCTCTAGTGCTCCTTCTGTGCCTGTGTCTCCAGTGCTTGGGGCCCAGGTTCTGCCTGGTTTCTGGGAGGGGCTAAAATGCTGGGTTTTGAACGGAAGAACAGCTGAGCCAGGGTTTGTAGCCCCTCTTGTCATCCAAGTCCTCTGCACCAGTTTTTTAAGCACCTGAGTTCTTAGTTAATTGATTTAAACACAAGATAAACGGGTAGTCACCGAGCTTTCTGGATTTAATAAATCAAAGTCTATCTGTACTTTATAGATTTCTGGATGCGCACAGTCTTCCAGATCACTCTGAAAAATTGTTTCCTTCACACCACATTATTATCAATGAATAATTAAGGGTTAACTGTTTTCCTAACAAACTCTTTCAGTCAGTGTTCTAGAAAACTACAAGTTGGATAAACTACATAGAATTCAAGACATCTGAAAAACAATGCAGAAGCCAACCCTAGGGCTCAGTTTCTGGACCTCATCTATCTCTCCCTGGAGATTTCATCCAGTCATATGACTTTAATTATCATCCTTACGCTGTTAACTGTCATCCATCTCCAGTTCACCCAGTCATCTACTCAACACCTCCACTTGCATATTTAGGAGGCATCTCATAATTAGCATGTTCAAAAGAAACTCCTGATTCTTCCACCACAAACTTGCTCCACCCACAATATTCTCCAAACCTCTTAACGGTAAGTCCATCTTTCCAGGCACGCAGGCCAGAAACTTTGAAAGCATACTTGAGTTTTGTCTTTCTTGTATTCATCTCTATTACCCTGGCCCAAGCCCTAATCGTATTGCACTTGAACCTTTGTGCTAGTTTCCTAACTAGTTTCTCTATGCTCTATTCCCAAAGCAGTGACAGAATACTCCTGTTAAGATGAAAGGCAGATCAGATCGCTCCTTTGCTCCCAACCTGCCATCGTCCTCCCATCTCCCTCAGAACAAAACCAAAACCCCTTCAAAAGCCCCAGGCAATCTGCTTCCACACACTGCATCATACCTTCCCCCTCATCTCCTATGATGCCTTCCTTGGTTCACAGCCCTCCCGTCCACTGACCTTGTTCTCGTTCTTTGGAGCAGGGACGCTCCCACCCCAGGGCCTTGACACTTAAGGCATCTTGCCTGGGATCCTCTCTGCCACTTGTCCCCATTGTCTCACTCCTCACCTCCTTAAACTGCACAAACGTTACCTTCTCAGTGAGGCCTGACCTCACCTCTCTTCTACTTAAAATTGCAACATCCTCACCTGAGTACTACCTATCCTTTCTGCCTGCTTCATTTTTCTTTATAGAACTTATCCCCTTCAAACATGTTTGTAGTTTACCTGCTTGTTTTCTATTGCCTGTTGCCAGATCCATGAGGACAGGGCAGGAGTTCTTGTCCATTTTATTTACTGATGTATTCCCCTGGCTAAATATGGGAACTGACATATAATAGGTGTTTGCTAAATTCTTGTTGAATGAAAGAATAGATGCATTATATTCCCACTGATCCAGTGTGATGGTGTTGTGAATAGAAAGTTGTACCTAGCATTTTGAACTATTCCAAGATCAATCTCTTACACTTTCCTACCAAATGTCAATTCTTCCTGGTTTCTTTGGAATCACCTAGACGTCACCAAAATGGCTATCAAAGAGGAAAGTTTTGGGCATTTGATCTAGTGCACAGGAGTGGAATTCAAGAAATAGCAACTGAGGAAGCCTCGACTTTGTGTGAGTTATTATCCCCCATCAGCTGGCAAGCCACGATAGCAAACGGCATTTTTACCCACCAAACCCACTCATCCCTTCTCCCTGCTGGCAGAACCTAATTCTAGTGTTCACACCTTTGACGCCATGTGCTCTGGAAAGGGAACTCTCTCCAGCCCTGGCGTGATGGAGTAAATCATCTGGTCTTATTCTTCTGGCTCGTAATAGAATGAGACATGAGCATGCAACTTAATTCTAGCCAATAAAACTTGAGGGGGCTTTTGAGAGAGGACTTTTCCTCCTCCTAAAAAAATAGGATTCTTGTGCCTCACCTCTAGAAATTTGGATTTGGTAGGTCTGAGTGGAGGTTCAGGAATTTGCATTTTGAATACCACCCCCAATTCTGATGCGGAAAGTCCAGGAACTGCATATCGAAAAATAGAAAGAAAAAAAAAAAAAACAACTTCCCTATAAGGTTAGTGACCTGGGGCTGCTCTTACCCAGATGTCTATCTGTTAGGAAGCAGGCCAAATACTCAGTGCCATTATCAGGTAATTCCTCCAGGAAGGTCATGAAATTATTCTCACTTTCCTCCACTTTCTAGTCTAGAATGTACTCACCCTTTGAGCCAAAGACTGCTAATTGAAGGTGTGTTCCATCCTGGCCTCCAAGACCAGGAAGGTACAGGTATTCTTACCATCAGTCACTGCTAAATAGGGGACCAGATTGCATGCCCCCAAGACATGCTGGGTAGAGGTACTTTGTTCCTACCTCTTGGTTTCCTCTTTGCTTTATTTAGGAACAACACTGAGACATGCAAAAAACAGATTATTATCTTACCCACATCTTTTCAGAAGAGGTTAATATTTCATTCCACCTCCCACAAGAGTAGCAGAAATCCTGGTTGGCATGAAGCACATTTTCACTGTTTGAATATGAGAACAAAATTCAAATGAGGGTACTTTTCTTTCATTCCTAAATAGTCGTGCATTTTGCAGAACAGGTACAACAGGAAGTAGCCCCTGGTGTAAAGCAAGCAGGACCACACCTATGGCTGTCTGAGCTGAAGAATAGGAAAATGCTTTCCTTATGCTTTAGGGAGTGAACCAACAAAGAAGTCAGGCTTCTCTAGGGTTCTGCAGGGGAACGATTTTTAGAGAGGCGGTCTTGCATGGGGAGTGTGGCTACAGATTTAGCTTCTAAGATAATTACTTATTTGAAGAAAAATGACCTCTGAATTACCCACTAATCTTGATGCTTAGACTTCCCACCAAAGCCACTAAGTGTCTGGGGCTCTTTTGTTCCAAGGAGTTCCACATTTCTTACATACAGTCTGTATTTTTAGTTACCATTTGGTTACCGTTTTCAAGAACATTTACTTATTTATCAGCAAGTATTTCTTGAGCACCTACTATATACCTAGTACTAATTATCAACAGTACATTTAATTTGGTCATTGAAATAGCAAACATGCTATAATTTTGTCAAGTATCAAGTCCATGAGCTAGAGAGATCCAGCCACAGTATTCTATTAACCTGTGTAGTTTGTCCATGAGGCAGGAAAGGCACAAGTATATTTTTCTCCCATTTTTCAAGGAACACTGAGTCATGGAAAGGTTGTATTTACTTATCATCTCGGGCAAAAAGTTGAATGCTTGAAGATTAATCTGGATTCCATATATGGAGTTTGAATATTTCTCTCTAGTAAATCTATCTCTTCATTCATTCAACAAATAACTGAGTGTCTGTTACATTCCAGTCACGGCTCTCTGCGTTAGAGATAAGGCAGTGAACAGGTCAGGCACAATTCTCAGACTCACAGAGCCTGTGTCCTGTTGAGGGAGCCAGACAATGAACAGGCAAAAAACAGATGAATAAAATGATGTCCGATCAACACCACTAATCATTAGAGAAATGCAAATCAAAACCACAGTGAGATACCACTTCACACCCATTAGGATGGCTATTATGAAAAAGGCCGGAAAATAACAAGTGTTAGGGAGGATGCGTAGTAACTGGAACTTTTGTGCATTGCTGATGGGAATGTAAAACGGTGAAGCTGCAGAAAATGGTATGGTGGTTCTTCATAAAAGCTAACCATAGATTTGTCTTATGAGCCAGCAATTCCACTTGAACTGCAAGCAGAGGCGCAGCTATCTGTATACCAATGTTCACAGCGGCGTTATTTACAATGGCCCAAATATCCATCAGCAAATGAATGGATAAACGAAATGTAGTATATACACACAATGGAATACAATTCAACCTTATAAAGGAAGGAAATTCTGATACATGAGACAACATGGATGAATCTTGAAGACATTATTATGCTAAGCGAAGTAAGCCAGACACAAAAGGACAAGTATTGCTATGATTCCACTTAAATGAAGTACGTAGAATAGAAAAATTCATAAAGACAGAAAGACAAATTCACAGAGACAGAAAGTAGAGGGGTTGGGGGAAGGGGGGAATGGAGAGTTAGTATTTAATGGGCACAGAGTTTTAGTTTTGCAAGATAAAAAGAGTTCTGGAGATGGACGGTGGTGATGGTTGCCCAACAATGTGAATGTACTTAATGTCACCGAACTGTACACTTAAATATGGTTAAAATGGTAAACTTTATATTGTGGGTATTTTACCACAATAAAAAAAATAAAACAGGAGGATACCTGGTTGCTACATGGAAAGGAAGGAGGCTACAGATTCTGATCGGTTCTCCAGGGAAGGCCTCATTGAGAAGACACCTGCTGAGCTAAGAGGGTTTCTATTTAGCAGAGGTACAATCTACTGGAAGGGGAGAGAAATGTTTAGAAATGGAGAGCTTTGGGGAAAAAAATCACTATATCCTGGGAGAATCTAAGGCGGCAGTTTATAAGCTTTTGCTTTACTCTTCATGTAATCATGGAAGAAACCATGATTTCCAAGGTAGTCTCTTGGGATGTTCTAAAAACTAATTTTAAAAATAGTTCCTGCGCTTTAGATTCAGTCTTATCCCTATAGGGAACTTAACTCATTAGTCCTCTCTTCTGAAGTTTGAGTTCTCTCTACAATGTCCCTGCCAAGTTATCACCCAGCTTCTGATTAGGCACCTCTAGATACCAGGATCCTATATCCTTTCAGAGTGTCCATCTGATCCTGGGATGATTTTGTAGTTGGAAAGAGAGACCCTCCTGCTTTGGGCCCAGTTCTATTTTCAGGTGACCTTCAGCTGCTTCTACTCAGCAGGTGAGATGGTTAATTTTATGTGTAACTTGACTGGGCCAGGAATAGATTGAGTAAAGCGGATTGCCCTCCATTATATGGGCGGGCCTCATTCAATCAGTTGAAGGACTAAAGAGAACAAAAGGCTGACCCCTTCCCAAGTAAGAGAGAGTTCTTCTGCTTGATGGCCTTTCAACTGAGACATCAGCGCTTCCTGGTTCCAGCCTTTGGACTCAAAGTGGGACATCAGCTCTGCAGTTTTGGACTTTCCAGCCTCTATAATCTTGTGAGCCAATTCCTTATAATAAATCTATCTAACTATCTATCTGTCTATCCATCTGTCTATCCATCCATCCATCCATCCTACTGATTCTGTTTTTCTGGAGAACCCTGACTAACATACTAGGCCGCACAAAATAAGTTTAAGGCCAGTCCTCTTGAGAAACTGCAGAATATTTGAACGTGGTTATGGAGCATCCTGATGCCTCTCTTCCATAAGTAAAACACTTCAGCTCTTTATATAACAGGGTCCCTGACCTCTCATCAATCCACCTCGGATTCCCTGGACCAAAATCCACATTTAATGTGGGCTGACCTGGGCATAGGAGAGCGAGACCGTTACATCCTTGTTCTACATGTTATATTCATGCGACCAAAGACCAATTGAGCTTGATTTCATCCATGCCATTCTGTTGTGTATATGTGTAACACACACACACACACACACACACACACATGTACAACCTGCTGCTGTAAACTTACCCCTCTTCCACTTCCTTAAGGCCATGATAGAAAGAAAGGGGGATGAGTAAGGATAAATATGTTCTAAGTACATCAAAGGGGAGGGAAATAAGATTTAACAAGAGTTGCTTGACATACATAATCTTATTTTCTCTTTATTTACAGGTGCAGGAAAAAAAAGACTCTTAGAGCCTAAGTAACTTATCCACATCCTCATAGTTAGGAAGTAATTAAGATGGGATTGAAGTCCAGGGCTTTCTGATCCTGAAACCCATGGTCTGTCCACTGCCCCACACCATACATCATGCACACTGTGGGCACTTAAAATAATTTCCAGAGTAACATAAGGTGATGGTATGAAAATTTGAGAGAAAGACAGTGCCCAAAACAGGAAAAAGGAAGACAAGAAAAATGCAAGGAAAAATTAAATTTAATAGCAAAGGTATTATTAATCCATCTATTAGTTCTTTGTATACCTCCCTACAGAACTCAAGAATTTTCACAGAAAAATTCTTATCACCAGTAGCAGAATATGTGGCAAAGGAGGAATAATTATATGTTTTTCAGGTGAGCTAAGGGGTGAGGAAATGGAATTTAAAAATACGCACTCAATAATCATGACTGTTAACTTTAAAACTGGTATTTATGATGGAAACTATAAGCGCTGGCAGAACAACAGTGTAGGAAAATAAAAGTTTTAAATTAAAATAATACAAACTCCTATCTACATTTCTAAAATAAAGAGAAAAAAAGGAAATAAAATAGAGAATGTCATTTAGTCCTGACCCTTGAAAATTACACTCCAAAACATACCCCATTTATATTAAGTAATAATGAATGGGGACAAATCTGCTATCTGACTCCCTTTTAGGAAAATCTGACACTGAACAGTTTTCATCCAGCCATAGGCATGGAAGTTTCCTATTCGCTGAAGGAAGCAACAGTGTAATACCTGAGAAGAATTCAGTTACCACCCATCATGAAAAACCAAAACCGTATTCAGAAAGTGGGCATTTTGCACATAGAACAATACCATGAGTCACATGTGTGCACACACAGGCACACTCACATACGTGGGGGGCTTTTCTCTCCATCTCTATCAGTACCCTGTTGTGATGATCACTGAACGCTACGTGTCCCACTCCCACGTAGGCTGGCAACACATCTATGCTACAGAGTTACCAGTTGATGTTCCTGGTAACAGCCTCAGAGCTGTCCCTCTCTCCCTGGAGACCAAGTGGATTCCATCTAGAGGCCTGGCTTCTCTACCAGGACAGCAAATGAGAGCCTGGGACTCAGGGCTGAAAGTGGATTTCCTGCACAGCTGAGCCAAGAGCTTCCAACCGTCCAGCCAGATGTTTCTCTATATGGTCCTGGCAGCCATGGCTTGGGACAGAGCCAGAATTTGGCCTGATTTCTACACTGAAAAGCTTTTTGGAATGCTGGGGTGGTGCCATCCCATAATAAAAGGGGTGGTCCTTCAGATTGCCACACCATTCCCATTTGCTTTGGGAGTCTCTCCAAAAGGAAGAGGTGCTGGAAAAAAAGTGGGTGTGTCCACCCAATCCATGCCAGGGGCTGGGCAGAGGAGGGGAGGGCGGGGGCTGGGAAGGTGGATGAAGTAAAGTTCTGAGTGATTGGAAGTCGGTGCCAGATGGAGCTGGAAGATGGCTCTTTGCCGCCTTCCTCTGCACATGTGTGGCCACCAGGGGATTGCCTGGCTATGCACGCTGCTTCACATCTGTCAGCTAAATCAAAGATGCATAATTGAAGATGCAAATCGAGAAACATTACGTGGTTCACAAGGCTCCCCGGAGGATTTTGGATCTGTAATCCCGTGAGGAGATTTTAATGAGACATGAGCCTAGTGCTTTCATCTGTGAGAGAGGATCTCACTCCAGCTGTGTTCATAGATGTGGAAAACTTCTTTTGCAAAATACAGGCAGTCTGTCTTGATTGGTCACTGCCTGCCCATTTCTCCTGGAACCCTTTGGCCTTTCTGCCAAAGAAATGCTTCTTTTGAAGCTTGGGCAATTTCTGAACATAAGGAAGGCTCGAGAGATGCTATGATTGAGGCTTTAGGACAAATATGTCAAGGAAGGTTCTGCTAGATAAGACCATGGACCTGGTGTAATTTCTTAGACCCAAATTTAAACATTTCCAAATGTTTAATCATAAAAGTAATTCAAGGTTTGAATTTTTTCTCAAACGATACATAACTATGGAAAGTGTGAAGCAAAAGTGTAAGTAGGATTTCTTGCTCACATTCCTAGAACAGTGCTCCCCAGATGTTCTGAGGTAAGGAATAAATTTTCCTTATCTCCAATCCTCATGGACCAGTACTTTTGTAAAATACAATAAAAATGAATTACTAGAACAATTACAAAAAAGCACCCAAAGGCATACAAACCCATCCAAAAAAAGTTTAAGTTCAACAGATCACACACTTGGATGCAGTGAAAATATCAAATTGCTGTAACATTTCTAAACACTCCCAATTTCTGTACTTATTGTGGGCCATCCATTGACTACTGGTTTTCCACTGGAGATTTTTAAAAAATTTATACACATATCAAACATATGTACATACAGATACATTTTTTTAAACATAAGAGGAATCACAGTATACGTATTGGTCTATAACTTGCCTTTTGTACTTAATATATTCTTACATCTTTCACATTAGTTCTTAAAAATCCACCTCATTCTTTTCTTCTGGCTGCCAGGTATTCAACATTATGAATATACTACAATTATTTTTAGCTAGTCTCAATATTTATGGACATGCAGATGGTATCTAGATTTTGTTTATAGCCCAAATTTGATGGCATGACCTCTAGAAATGGAGTAGTATTAATTCCATACGCCTTGTGATGCCAAAGTCACCATAAGCACTTGTTAGAACTTAGACTTTGTGAGCAAAAGCAAAATGTCTTGCAGTCCAAAGGTTCTTTTCCTTCGAACCAGTTTGTTGAGCTCTCAGAGTCACAATGGTGGTGAAATGACTGGAATAAACATTTGTCACCACGCATGGCATAAGGCACCTCCTCCTTCAGAGGCTGCAAGACTGAAGGAGGCGGGGATGAATACTTTAATGGACAGGCTTTGCCTTTTCCATTGAGTAGCAGAAAAGTGAATACGCAACCGGAATGCAGGCTGCTCGGGGGTCCCGCACGCCACCGCCACTCAGCCAATGCTCAGCTCTTAACTTGGTGGCTCAGACTCTACCAGACAGCCTGCAGGAAGGGGAGGTCTGCCTGGTGACTAATCTCAGGCTAGCGCCCAGTTCCTCTCTGGCAGTCTTTTTGCTGAATTTGGGGCTCTACGTGATTACCTGCGTGAGTTTTCACATTACTGCTCAGGCTTCAAGTGGCCCATTGAGGGATCAGTCAGCTTTGTGTGGGTAAACCACACTCCCAGGCAGGCAGGTCTAGTCAAGATGAACCTGAGCATTTGGCTCCAATACTCTCACTCCAGGCACAGGGCACGACCCAGGGAGGGGTGTAGTGTTTCTTATGTTTATATTCTGGATGTCTCCAACACAGCCAATTATGTTAGGTCTCCAGGCACCTATGGAGATCCTGGAAAGGATTTTGTGTTGAAGGCAAAACTGCTCAGGCAGAAAGATGAGTTCTCCTTTCTCCTGGGTTAGCCAGGTCAAAAGGAAAAGGAGGTTCTAGGTTTGTACCATGAAGTTCATCAACTTGGGTTTGGTTAACCCAGATGGGGGAAATCCAGCAATAACTTCCCTCTGCATTTACAATCGAGAAGCAAAATAATTTTGGATACCCCGAAGGCTCACAAGACCTGAAATTCTCTTGCATGAGAACTAAACGCATACTGAGAGGCAGTGAGGGGAACTAATTCTTTGGTCTTGCTAAAACCTCAAGTGGTCCTGAAGAGAGCAGCCCTGAATGAAAGCGTCCAGGCTAACAACCAAGTTTAAGTTACATGGAGAATGGATGCGTTTCACCAAAGGCTGATTCAGCTTCACTTCTGGAGCGAGCATTACCCACGTCAAAGGAGGCTGAAGAGAGGTTTGGTAACAACCCAGAGATGAGGGAGCGTTTTCATTATGAATCTCCTGCTCAGTCTGGGCTCTGACATGGCACCCTGAGTCCCAGGCATTGCCTGCACTGGGAGAGGACTCAGGGCTTGGCATTTCATCAGTGACCTGCCAGCCCCTAATGCAGCTCCTGTAGGATTGTTTTAAAACCCTGCAAAGATCCCTTTGAATGGAAACCTGCCCCAGCAGGCCTGCTTTACACATCCCTTCAGAAATGTTTTCTTTTTCCTCTGAATATGCTCTTTTGAGTGGGCAGCCTTCCTGCTCTCAGCCTCTTTTATATGAAAGTGAGGTTGCCATCTAAATCCAGGGGAAGAATTTTTTAAATGTGTATCTAGTTTTCTTCTCAGAAAGCCAGAAGACACTTTCTCTGTAAACATCATCTCCATTTCAAAGTTCTAAGAGGGACATTTTGTTGTGCTGACATGGAAATGCTTATTCTTGTCTTCAAACTCCCTCATTGTCCAAAACTCTCCGCAGATAGGCTCTAAATGTTTTGCGTTGCTGACATAATCCCTTGGCTACAAGTGAGCCCTCATAGCCCTCATGTTCTCTCACTGCTGTTTGGCCTAAGATGACCTCGTTTATGTCTTACAGAGGAGAAAACCACGTCCCAAAGGGGGAAAGGCAAGGATCAAAGAGTAACTCGGTTAATATGGGTAGAAAAAGATCGCCCATCTCTCCCTCACAGCATATAGCTCTCATCTCCAGATAATAATGACTAAAGCAGTTACAAAAGTAAACTACTAAGTCCCTGGGCAATTTTTTCCTTACGTTATTTCAGTAAACAATTACTTGACATCTTCCCGGGCATGTGTTCAATCTGGATGAGTGAGGAGAGAACCTGGTTGTTCACTGGCAGCTTACGGAGGACTCATGCTCTGGGATGTACCCAAGAGATGTGGACACTATAATCCAGGGGCAGCAAGATCTGCCTCCCCTGTGATGGACACTTCGCAGTGCTTTGTTCTGCACCATCACAAGCCATGGCAGAGTCAGCCCAAGTCACATTTTACTAGGTGTGACTAAATAATTACTGTGACATTATTACCATGCTAGGGGGAAAAAAAGACCTTGTAGGTGATAATATCTGGAGAAGAAACTCTACAATTTTTTTTCTTGCATTGTCTTATGAAGGCAAGGAGAAGCTTGGTCCCAATGAAATCCTCTGAAATTTGCTGGGAGTGAAAAATTAAAATTAAACACAAAACTAAGCACATTCCCTGCCTGTCACAGGGAAGGAACTGTCAGCTCCACACCAGCACACCCACAGTTTGTCTAAGCACCCACGACTTTTCTGTGCTAAAGGGAACGGCTTAGCCAGAGATGTCTGAGAGCAAAAAGCTACTTCATTGATTTTTTTAACCGTCTGGGAAATTTACAGAATTTATAGATTAATTCTGGTACAGCTGATATCTTCCCAGAATTGTCTTTATTTATCTAAGTCGTCTTTAATTTCTCTTAATATCTTGTAGTTTTCAGTGTAGAAATCTTGCACGTCTTTCTTTAGTTTTTTTACTAGAAATTTAATGTTTTCTTTGATGTTATTATAAATGCCATAATTTTAAAGCTTAATTTTCTGATTATTGCTGTTACATAGAGATACAATTGAATTTTTTAAAATAAATTTATTTATTTTATTTTTGGCTGCATTGGGTCTTCCTTGCTGCGCACCGGCTTTCTCTAGTTGCGGCGAGTAGGGGCTACTCTTCGTTGCGGTGCGCGGGCTTTTCATTGCGGTGGCTTCTCTTGTGGAGCATGGGCTCTAGCGCGCAGGCTCAGTAGTTGTGGCACACGGACTTAGTTGCTCCGCGGCATGTGGGATCTTCCCAGACCAGGGCTCGAACTCGTGTCCCCTGTATTGGCAGGCGGATTCTTAACCACTGCACCACCAGGGAAGCCCTGAATTTTTAACATATCGACTTTATATCCAGCACTGATTTATTTCACGCTAAATTAACCTTTTATTAGGTTCATGATGTGTGATCTTATTTATAAGTCACTGGTTCAGTTGGCTAATATTTTATCTAAACCTTTTGCATCTAATTACACCAGTTATTTAGAATAGTGTTTTAAAATTGTTAAAATATCTATGTTTGTGGATTTATCTATTTCTCCTTTAAGGTCTGTCAATTTATGCTTTATGTATTTTGAAGCTATGTTACCAACCCACTTAAACCTTATTAATTTTTGAAAATGGTTTCACCTCCTCTAACTCCCTCACTGATTTCCATACCTACTAATGACATGGACTGCCAGAGTGTGTGTTGAGGAAAATATTCTGCAGGAGAATACTTGGCTCCTTCCCAAAGAGAGAGGGAAAGAGGAAGGGAGAAAAGATGATCACAAGATAAGAGAAAGAAGGAATAAGAAAAAAGAAGGAAAGAAGAGAATGGAAAGAAAGGAAAAGAAAGAAAAGGGTATCAAATGGTTTCTGCCTCATTATTTCTCACTGCTGCCAAAGTTGCTGGCAGATTCTTAGAGACTGCAGAGCTTGTTCCTTGAAAACCAACTGGATGTATAGACCAGGCTTAAAGGCACCTCTTTAATTACAGCCACAGACATGTTCCTCTTCCCTTTCATCTCAGGCCTTTCTGGGGCTCGGCTCTGGCCCTTGCCGTTATCTCCCAAAAGGTTATACGTGCCATGTCACCATTCAGCTTGTGTATCCAGATAGAAGACTTGAAGCATTTTTCTCTTGCTTAGGTTGGCACGGCCAGGCCGCGGGGTGTGACTTTGCTACTCTCCCTCGCCCTTTTTTCGTTCTCCTCTTGAGCACACATCACATTAGTGTCCTGCCCTGTGCCAGACATGTCCTCACGACAGCATTCACTTCAGACAGCTTCCTTGAGGGGCAGCAACCACGTGCCTCTCTCTTAAAAGATGCAGATCAGGAAAATATCTGCTACTATCTTTATAGAGTTGGCTCATTTTAAAACTGACCCAATCAAGTTGCAGAGCCTGCTAATGAGCATTTTAAAATGATTTGCAACAATTACTGAAAGTCATTTAATCTGCACAATTTTTCATAGAGGATCATAAGCCGTATTTTGTAAATAAAGTAACAAACCAATAATCTTAACTGACTTCTCAGAGGTCACACAGCCAGTTGGAAAAGAGCCGGCTTAAAAGCTCAGTGTGTGAATCACTCTTCCAGTCTACTGACATTAGGATATATCTGCATAGAAGCAACTTAAGAATTAAAATGGGGTTGATCTATAGCAACAAAAATTGATACATGAAAATGCGGACTATTATACAGCATTTAGTAGTTTGATCAGATTATCAAGTCAACCACAAAGATATGCAAATTGATACATAATAGATTGGGATTCAAGGACATGGTGAATTCTGGTTATTAGATGCTAATTATTCATCTTGTATAGATAATATCTGGGGTCCATTTTTAGTTTTTGTCCTTTGTATCTTTCCTGCTGCCAGATTTCTGTTTAAACTCTCACTTAAAAATGGGGTATAGACAAGAGAGGAGAAATTGTATAGCTCAACTCTGCTCACTTTTATTGTCGAAATCTTTCAAAATGTAGGTACCATAAGGGATTATAGGTAGATGTGAATAACACAAACTATATTTGCATGTGTAAGATGGTATCATGAGTGACACTTAGCAAAGGCAACACCACCAATGCTAGTTAGACCTCTTACAGAACAGAGGTGCTCTCTCCGCCAGTGATGGTTCAGAAGAAATCCGTTATGTATTCAGAAAACTTTGATCTCAACAGTAAAAATGATCATATCAATACCAATTCATGTTGGGGGGGCTGATTACCTATCAGGCACTGAGTTAGTTATTTTATACATATTATGTCATCTAATTCTCATGATAAGAGATTAGATTTTCTTTTTTTTTTTTTGCGGTACATGGGCCTCTCACTGTTGTGGCCTCTCCTGTTGCGGAGCACAGGCTCCGGACGCGCAGGCTCAGCGGCCATGGCTCACGGGCCCAGTCGCTCCGCGGCATGTGGGATCTTCCCGGACCGGGGCACGAACCCGTGTCCCCTGCATTGGCAGGTGGACTCTCAACCACTGCGCCACCAGGGAAGCCCTAGATTTTCTTAATTCCATTTTTTCCAGCTGAGGAAACTGAGCTAACAGTGCCAGCAGCGGGGGATGTGGGTGGGCGCAGGGGAGCCTGGGTCAGCATGCTGCCTTTCACTGCTCGCCTGGCCCCGCCCTCAATGGAAACTGTCTTCATTCTGGGAAGGGCAGCTCTGAGGCTTGTCCAGAGTCACATAGATAGCAAGAATGTGAAACTACGTGTGTCACACCAGAATCATGGGGTGTTTAGGAAGCTCAGACTTCCCTGAATGTTGCAAACATCTGAGTTTGAAAATGTAAACCATAATCAATTCTAGTGTAACATGTGGTTATCAAGCATTTAAAATCTGGAATTGGATCCTAGTTCAAATCCTAGCTCTGACACTTCGCAGCTGTGTAACCTTGACATGGACCTCTCTAAGCTTTAGTTTCTTCATCTGTAGAATGAGACATTATGCAGGTCTCTTTGAGTTGGTATGGTGATTGAGATAATGTCTGTAAAGAGCTTACACCTTTGCCTGGTGCATAGTAAGCCCTTAATAAATGTTAGTATTATTGTATCTCTGTAGCATAAAGTAGAGTTTAAGAATATGTCATTGAATTAATCCAACGTACTTAGACAATTTAGCCAAAATAAACCCATTACCTAAATTACACAGACCCTGGTAGTTATGTGAACGCATGAGCTTATAACTTACTGTAAGGTGAACATCATGTGATAATTATCTTCATCTAAGTTTAAAGAGCCGGCATTAAACCATGCAAAGCAAAGAGATTAGATCTTGAAATTTCAAAAAGTAACACTGTAATTTTACAAAACAAGTGAGACATGCTAATTAAATTATATTCCATGTAGGCTTCCAAACACCAAATAAAAAAATGGACATACTGATTCTAGGGTGGGATTGAATTAGTACTGCAGAGGCCCAGACCTGGGTTTTTCTCTGGAAGGATTTAGGACAGAAGAGACCATTCATTTGTTTTTTTTTTGCTCATTCATTCAGTCATTCTTTTGTTCACGTGACAAATATTTATTGAGTGTTACTAAGCTGTGCTTGGGTGGTGCTGGAAATACTGGGGTGAATCACAGGGGCTTTTCCCCTGTCCTTGCAGGGTTTGTAGTCCATTGGGAGGGAGAGGATATTCTCATTAACAAATAACTGATTTATTAGAAAGTTGATGAATGCTTTCAATGAGAACTATACGTCTCTTAGTCATTCCCCACTGAATGACCAGGAAGAAATTTGAGCTGCTTGTGCTGGATAAGAAATGCTTGCTAGACTACCTCAGGTATTTGGGTAGGAGTGGTGAGCTTGAAATAGCATATTTTCACTGTTGGGGTGTGGTGCCTGCTTGATTCAGAGTGGTACTCACACAGGCGTCAGACAGTGGAGCACATTGAGAAGATCAGAAAAAGAAGCCACATCAGGTTCACTACAAGAGACACTGCATAGCCTCTCAGGACTAAATGCATCCCAAGTGAGGAGCCATCTAGGAACCTTCACTTGATCCAATAACAATGCCCCAGCCCTGAGTCAGTGCTGTGTTTCACTGAGATTGCTCCGCAGGTCCAGCCCCCAGCAGGAACTAGGGCTGAGTCCTGGGGACTCCTATTAAAAACGGAAACAATGGAGAAAAAAGTTAGTCCAAGAAGAGTGTTTTTCATATACAATGTCCGTGAGACTTTAAAGCACACGCTGCATTGCTTGGAGACCAAGGTAATAGAACCAAAAGTGATTTTACATGCGGGTGTGTGTGCGCACGCACACACACTCTCCTGGCACAGGACCCAGCATGGCTTTGATGTATCTGAAGCTCCAATGGTTGATGCAGTGGCCCAACGTGAAGCACTCCACCAGCAGGGGAAGCAGTGACCGGAGCTGTCTCAGTAATTGGAGACAACACCGCTAAAGTGTTGTTTTGATGGCAGGCCCCCTAGCAGGGTCCGTGACAAGCCATTCCACGTGGCTTCACATGTTGCAGGAGCCCTTCTACACAGGGGACCTGAACCCAGAGGAAGAACACAATGGACCACAAGGGAACTGGCCAGCTTGCTCTTGAGCACATTTGAGACCCTTTATACAGACTTCAGGAACTAGTTGAGTAGGAGAATCTGCGTCCCTTCTATTTAAATCTGGGTGGGCTCTGTGACTACTTTGACCGATAGAGCATGGTAGAAGTGATGTTGGACCAATTCTGGAGCTCAGGCCTTATCCAGAAGCTTCCACTTCTTGTGTTTTTTGTTTTTTTTTTTTGTGGTAGGCGGGCCTCTCACTGTTGTGGCCGGACGCACAGGCCCAGCGGCTATGGCTCACGGTCCTAGCCGGTCCGCGGCATGTGGGATCTTCCCAGACCGGGGCACGAACCCGGGTCCCCTGCATCGGCAGGCGGACTCTCAACCACTGCGCCACCAGGGAAGCCCCACTTCTTGCGTTTTGAAATGGTTGCTCTTGGTGCCCTGAGCTGCCGCATCATAAGTCTGACTACCTTGAGGCTGCCATGCTCCAAGAAGAGGCCCTGGAGGATGAGATCCCACATGGAGAGAGCTAAATGCCAAGGAGCCTGAGGCACCAGACCTGTCAGTGAAGGTTTCTTCCACCTTGGAAGGGATCATTTTGCTCCCACGGCCCCAGCTGACCAAGTGGACCCTTCCCAAATTCCTGACTCACAAAAGGCTGAAGTAAATACTGTGGTTGTTTTAAGCCCCAGTGTTTTGGGGGTAGTTTGTTACACAGCAGAAGATGACTAGAACCTGAGGGCTGAAGGAAAAGTACAAATACCAATGATTTTGCTGTCAGATGTGAGAGAGTAGAAGCCAACTTTGTTCATCAATTTTTACTGTTTGGGGCCAGTCTGCTGTGGCCTGTCAAAACTCAAATTGTACTAGAAAAGATGAAAAATTAAAACAGGAAGAAGTTACCCACTGCAGTGTCTGGGTTTTCTTCCTGCGTTTTGGTTTTTCTGGCTCCTCCTGTGTATCCTTTTCCTCTACTATACTACACCCCAAACATATGTGTTCAAAAGGATCTGTCCTTGGACTTCTCCCTTCTCTCACTTGGATATTATTTACCCTCTTCAACTTCAACTACTCCTCTGTACAGATGGCCATACACAATACTCAGTACACACTACTCAATACAGAACACTCAGTACAGAATACTCTAGTCCCAAAGTCTCTTCTGGCCTACAGGTTCTTACTCAACTGCCTGCTTGATACCTCCTGGAACCTGAAACTGTCTTCTTGGAACCCGAAACTCAGCACATCCAAAATCAAACTCTCATCCCACACAAAGCCAGTTCCTCCATCCATCTTTCCAACTTCTGTTAATGGCCGTCAGCCTGGAGACTCTTGAACTGCCAAGTCATTCCCTTCTGAAATATCTTTTTTATGTGCCCCTCCCGTTTCCCTGGACCTAGCCTCCATTCCTGCCAGAATCTAGAATTGGTTTCCCCACCTCGTTCCATCTCTCCCAACTATGATCTAAACCACTGTTTTTCTTACTGTGGGTTGAAACCCGTGGCTGAGTTATGAAAATCAATTACAACTAGTACTATTAAAAAAAAACGAAACAGAAATAGAATATAATACAACAGAATAGAAAGTATCAGTATTTTGTATACAGTAGAAGTATCTTACACAATTTTTGTTTCAATTAAGAACATGTTTTAAATATGCATGCACTAGGTTGCAATGCAAAGTGTATTTCTTATCGTGGGTTGTGATCAAATAAAAGTGAGAAAACACTGGTCTGAACTGTATATTCCTTTCAGACTAATGTTCCTGAAGTACAGCTCTGGTCATATTGCTCTCCTGCTCAAACGCCTTTGATGGCTAACTATTGCTGACCAAAGGAAGTGCCACTCTCACTCTGGGTTCCACAACCTTCCCGACTTGGCCTAAGCCCCTTTGTAGCTTATCTCCTACTACTTGTCTTCATAAGTTCCATCCCAGAGTGGGCTGTGATCTGTTCCCTGAATATACTCCAGGCTTTCTGTCCTCTGAGTCTTTGCTTCTGCTGCTCCCTTTGCCTGCTCTGGTCTCTCCGACATCTCCACATGTTGACTACATTTCAGTGGGTCCACATTTCAGTGGTGTCTGGTGGAAAGGGACAGGCCTTGGAGTCACACCAACCAGAAGTTGATTCCAGGCTCTGTCACTTACTCTGTGGACAGGTTATATAATCTTGAGACCAGATTTCCTCATCTCTAAGAGGGACCTTGTAGGATTGGCATGAGGATTACATGAGATAAAGCACACAACGCATTCAGCACAGTGTGTAGCAGCTGGTAGGTATCTATGAATGTCTCCAACATGCCAATACTGTGTGATGATATTTATGCTTCTAATGAAATATAGCTACCACTTACATTGCTATACGTGTAAACAAATATAACAAAATATCAGGCATATTGGAGACACTCAACTATTAGTTCTTTTTTTGTTTGTTTGTTTCACTCCAAGCGTTCTTCCTAATTTTATTCTGTTTTAAATTCAGTGATTCTCGTGCTTGTTAATCCTTCAGTGGACTTAATACTCCTAGATTAGGGATTTAAAAAGAAACTATCTGCTGTATCTCATAGTGCTTAGTAAAATGGCTTTTATATAAGTAGTGTTAAAAAAAATGGAATGGAATTAGAAACAGAAAAGCTACCATGCTGTATTCTAGCCAGAGAAAAGTTCTACATCTGTGGGCCCTGTATAAACGAACCGAGAGTGAATCCTGACTCCTTATTCTGATTTTGTTCTGAACTCACAGGATGGTTGCATACATATAAAACTTAAAGTCTATATCTATGATGACCTCTTCTTAGAGTAAAGAATAGATTGTGGTATTACGTTTTGCCTTAGAGAGAGGCTATGATGATCAAGTCTATAAATTCTGTGTGGGACTTCGGGAAAGTCTGTATAAAAGTAAAAACTGTGAGAATCTGAAACTATTTTTTTAAGGAGAAAAAGGAGCCATCAAATCTTGAAAAGTTGGAGTGAGTCAAACACACCAAAGATCAAATGTGTAAATCCCAGGACTGCACTTACTCACTTCTTGTAGTGAATGCTCTTTTCCTCCTAATCCATTATGCTAATACATATGCCACATTTTATGAGGCCAAGGTGAAAACTAATCAGGCTCTATTGTAACTAAGCCTGTTTAGCTGACACATGACACCCAAAAGGATTTCTAGCCCAGCAAATCAAGCCCACTGGTATCTGCTGGGAGGTGATGAATAATGAGGTAATCACAAAGGATTGTCTCACCAGGGCACTTTGTGAGGAGGTGGCAAAACAGGCTTCAGATCTGAAGTTTTAACCCTTTTTTACTGGACATCTGGTGCTGCAAATACTGCTGTGACGAGGCTGCTGTAATCCTGACACACATCTGGGCCCACTCCGGCGGCACTGTTTCACTGAAATTTGCAGTGTGGAAAAACATGTAGCGGCCCACAGAGCTGCACTCTAAGAATTTTCAGGATTCCAACTGACTCTTCACATTTCTGTGGCCCTGGAATCACCCACTAGCAACAGCCTTTGTTTAATGGCTTCAGTGCATTTGGGATGGGCTTGGTATTGTAAGTATCAGAGAAGGAGGGGCCCAGTAAGTTACTGACCTAGAGAAGGTGGTGGAAGGGAGCCAGCTACAGTCTGAGAACCAGCCAGAGAGATGCACCTAACATCAGTGTCAGGGGCAAAATGATCAAGGAGAGAAGCAATTGTGTCACTTTCTATTAGTGCTGACAGCCTTAAAACACAGAGAGAAAACCCAAATCAGTAAACTGACAATGACTGGGGCTTAACTACCAATTAATTTATTTTTAATAAATTAATGGTTAAAATTATTTTAGTGTCCATCCCTTTTTTTTAAGAGTAGCACTGCATGTCTCTCTTATTCTGACACTGCTTCTGACTTACCCAGGCTTTCTAGTTGCGGCTATAGCATCCTTATGACATCCCTAATCCCTCTGGTTGAGGCAATAAGACACAAATTGCTTTCAGCTGACCAAAAGTTGCTTTCACACAGACCTGGGTTTAAATCTGTCCAGATTCTATGACAATGGGAAGGTTACTTAACTGCTCTAAATCTTAGCTTCCATGTCTGTAAAATGGGATAGTAGTAGAAGCCATATTTTAGGGTTGTTTAGAAGATAAAATAGTAATGCATGTTCAAGCCTAGCACCATGCCTGGGGACATACCCAATAAATAGTAGCTACTATTATAATTGCTGAAGGTGATAAAAATCCATGTGCTAGATATTCTTTATACTCCTTCACACAGCAATATGATATCACTTAATGCAATGTCACCTGGTATTGTTGCAGCCAAAGATAAGGGGAACATGATGATGGGTCATTACTAAATGTCTTTGGATAAAACAGATTTATCTGGAAGTGTAATAATGGGGCTCTTCTCAAGTTTCCTCTGTCTTTGTTTTCTATCTTGGTTCTAGTTAACATTTCTATCACACTTCCAACAATTACAAATTTTTCCTCTCTCTGGGAATTGTCAGGCAGGCATACATTCTCCCTCTCTCTTCAATATCCTCATGAATGGAAGAGCTTGTTTTTGAAGGAGTTTTCTTTTCTCATTTCTTTTTTTAAAACCCTTTATTGAGGTATGATTGACATACAGAAAGCTGTACATATTTGACGAGTTTGGAGATAAGTACACACCCATGAAACCATCTCTACTATCTATGCCATAAACATATCCATCACCTCCAAAAGTTTCCTCCTGCTCTCTTTGTTTATTATTATTTTTAAAGGAGTTTTCCATAGCCCTTCAAGTATTACTGTTTTTAGAAACTATATACATTTTGAAGGTCATTCATAATTTGGAAAGTTTTCGTCTATCAACATGGGAAGTGTATTTTAAAATAAAATACCAGTGATTACAAAACAGAGCTAAATTTCTAAAAATCCCAAGGAGAACTACTCTCATCACATTATTTCCATATTATCTAAATGCTTAACAAGGACGGCAATTTATCTTTGGATGACCCATGTTTACATATTTCTTCTCCCAAGGGTGTATTAAGATTTTTTAAACTTTCCTTAGTTGCTTAAAATTCTTTTTAAAATATGTAGACCCATGTTTTTCCTACAAAAATATTAATTCATAACAAAGAAACCGAACACATCTCTCAATAGGAAACCTCAAGTGGCACAGAACTACTTAAATTGCTGTGTCATCTCCATGTTTACATTTCTTTAATGGAGACTTCTTACTGGGGCCACCATTGTCTTCTACCTTATTTAGTATTGCATCCTCACAGGGCGTGGCATGGTGCCTTGTTTGAAGAATGAAGAATCCACATTTCCTGGCAGGTCGGAAACTGGCATCTTTGAACACAGCAGCTACATGTGTTCAGAGAGCTGTCTAGAATTCATCCTCATCCAAGTTAAGGGGCTCCAGTCTAGACAGAGCTTGTCTCTAAGACTGGAACCTGAAGGATTGCCCAGCTTGGTTTATATCTATTTCAGAAAGCATTACACTATGTACACATAGCATTTGTTGTTGATTATTTATGATTTCTGGTGATTTCTAGAAAACTTTAGACATCATGCTCTTGGTGAGGCATATAATCCCCTATTATAACAGTTTCTATGAGGAAATCAGATTTGACTTATGTCTTTTTTTACTTACGTTCCCTTTACTGGGAGTGTATGTAGATTTGGAGACTGCCTGTACTTCATTTTGCTGTATGTAATTACGTTATATATATAATCAGTCTTAAAAATTTGTTGGCTATATTCTATTTCTCTTGTAACCCTCTTGACTTTCTGCATATCTGTTTCACTTAGATGTTGTTTAACTTATGCTCTGCTGTCCACCTTACACTCAAGTCTAAATTTAAAGGCCCTTCCTGGGGATCAGGTCTAAGGTGCAGAATTCTGACTCCACAGAGCAGTAACTGATATGTCAACATTCCACTATGATAAACAACAGGTGAAGATGTAGGTCTTCAAGAATAATCTCTTGTTAGCTCGAGTTTTGTTATCTGACAGCCCATCTGGTCTTCAGTCTGCTGCTAAATTTAAATCTTTAATATGCTTTTTAAAAAATTACTGCCTAAAATTTTGCTTAATTTGTAAATCTCACCATTCCTCAAGTACTGTATGAAACAGTACTACAAAAACAGAAAAACTATAACCAAAAGAAAAAAAAAGATACAAAAATAAATCATTGATTCAATCTTATCTTTTGCAACTGTCATTTTTGGATGATAGCCAAGGATGGATTTTTTTTGATGCGGCTTATGAAGTCAAACTCTTTCCTTTGTTATCAGAACAAAGATCACTTACTTTGAATGGCTCAAGATATGTAAACACAGCTGGTCTAATAGCCTGAGTGGCAATGAAACACACTGCCACAGAAGAGCTGGGTTCAGGTGTGACCCGAGGACTCAGATGCTCTTGTGCAAAAAGCCCAGAGGCCATACATACTGTGTCTATTCCTGATTGAGAGGAAAAACCTGTGCTCTCTACAGAAGTTTCCTCCTTGCTAAACCTTAGGACCTTAGAACTAGATAGAGCTTTTTGGATTTCCCAGATAAGTAAAATTTCAAAAAACATTGGGGGACTTCCATAAAATTGCCAACTTTTAATCATGCTGAGTGAGAAACAGACGAAAAGCCCTACCATCTACCATCTCTATCATCTTATTAAAAAGGACATTTTAACATAAAAATAAAGAATGGCCTTTTAAAATTGAATACATTTAAGCTTTACCAGAAAAGCCTGTCTTCTTATTCTGCGAGGTGTGAGAGAACAGTTTTGTTACACACAGCATGGTATTTGGGCACAGTGGCCTCGCCCCTGTCTGATAAGTGCTGATTACTGATGCTCAGATGTCTGACTCCACAAGCACCATCAGGTGGGGCAGCACTTTCCTCAGGGCCAGGTGATGGGAGAGCTTGTCAACCTTAAGATTTCCAATTCCCAGAATGTGCCACCTCAAGGCCACACTTTGGCCACAAAGTACTGCTCTCATGCTGCCTGGGCTCCTTCAGGAGCAAGTCATACCACTGATAGCCTTTGTGGGCAGTGAAAAGAGAACTCTTGTAGCCTGGCACTAGGTACTCATATTTCAGCTTTACCAGAAGCAAAGCAAGGGAGATCTTTTATTATTTTAAAATCTCATCTAGATCCTCCAAGCTACATGTTTGGAAATCCTTGATATTTGCAAGGGATAAATCCTGAGACACACAAAAAATCTCCAAATCTGTGAATATGGAGATATTTGCACAGGCTCCTCATGCTTTAAAGAATTAGTTTGGGGTTTTTTTTTTGGAGACATATGTATTCCCAAAGCATATCATCTTCTGAAACCAGGCAAATGTTTTTGAAAGATTTACTCACCTTATCTTTCATAAGGTGACTATTTCTCTTTTTCACTGAAACCAAGTTTTTAATCACCCAAGAGTTACTGCCTAGGTCAGGAGTGGAGAAGAAAAAAGTCTGATTGGAGAGGACTGCTGAGTGGCTGAGACGAGGCTTACTTACTAGCTCCTCAATCACCCACAACACTAGCTTCAAAGTACATGTGATTCGAATTTGAACCTCAGCAAAACTGCCAATTAACACATCACAAACCTTCATGGTCCATTGCAAATATTCAAAACCTAGAGTGTTAAATCTGTGGATTCCAAGGGTCTCCTGCATAGTTCTCTGGCAGTTCAGTGTTATATAATTTGGGGTGAGAAACCCAGGCTGCTGTTGGAATGGTAACGATCACTAACGACATCATCTTTTGTTGCAATTCAAAGCACAATAGAATACAAGCAAAATATATTTTTAAAAACTAACACGCCAATTGCCGACATGAGCTTCTCTTGTTTTCACTATGCACTGGCATGGCGGTAAATGGGTATTATGAATTAAGAAACTGGGAGATAACATTGTTCAGGAGGAAAAGCTGGTTAAAGGTTTCTTTAGCGCCGAGGTACTATGTTAAAGAAAAAATATCTCACATTTACCAGCATTCTTGAGGATTTCATGTTCTTTCAAAATAAACTTAAAATACTTTGCCTGGTTGCATGCATGATGACAGATTCTGAGAAGAAAAAAAGTCACCTACCAGCCACTGGATGGCTAAACAACAGTGTGGTATGTTTATGTCTTTTCAGCTGTGAGTGATGAGTTAGTCCTCCCAGACACTCCTGTGATATAGGGCTCACCACCTAAGGCGCCCATGTCACCAAAGGCCATATCAATTCACGTTCATCTGGAAAGGCCCCTTATCGGCATATAAGTGATAAGTCAGAAATAGAATATGTGATGGAAAAAGACTCCCTGCTTGGCTCGTCCTCAGATTTCATCAGTCTCAGAGG
The DNA here is from genome assembly GCF_039906515.1 of Pseudorca crassidens. NCBI lineage: Eukaryota > Metazoa > Chordata > Mammalia > Artiodactyla > Delphinidae > Pseudorca > Pseudorca crassidens. Next base: position 62,418,847 of record NC_090296.1, on the reverse strand, counting down.
GATTATGTTCAAAAGTTTAAAAGTCCAAGCAACATACATCTATTAAGTATTTATTCAAAATCTAGAGCTGTTTTGAATAACTTATAAAAGAAGAAAAATTAACAGTCCCTGTCCTAAAGGAGCTCCAAATCTCATTGTGTTGATAAGAAACAGCATACTAAGAGCAAATATAATAGTGCCATTTACTGAACGCTTACCAGATGGCTGCTGCTGTGCAATTTCATTTCATTGTCATGATAGTCCTATGTGGAAAGTTCTAAGTTTGTCCACAGGATGTAGATGAGAAAACTGAGGCTTAGAGAAGTTAAATGATTTACCCAATCAGGTCTCTCTGACTCCAAAGCACATGCTTTTAACCATTACATGATTTGCACATGCATACATAGAATTGTTGTTACAAGGTGAAGAGTCAGTGGTATTCATTGATTGTTTGTGTAATGAATAAACATGAACTATATTAAATGTCCATCTGATGGACATTGGTAGATGTCTTGGATTAATATGCCTACCTCTGCTGAGCAGGTGAGGGGAACGCCTAAATACCAGCTTAAGTTCCTCCTTTCCTCTGTGGGAGACCTTCTAGGAGTCTTTGCTCATCCTCTCTTAATAATGCATGCCACTCTTTTGCCATTTACTGTAGTGATTTATGTATTTATTATAATTCTGTACTAGACTGTAAGCTCTTGAATAAAAAGGATTTGGTTGCCTTCTTAACAGGCAGCAAGTGTTTTATATATGGTAGGAACTTGACATTTGTAAATTCTAACAGTTTCATCAATTACTCAGCGGGTATAGGGAATAGTCACCTCTATATGCTCTCCATTGCTTATATTGTTAGTTTCTACAAAGTGCTTTAGCTTGCACGTTAGCAGATGTTATTCCAAGTGACACTGGAAAAATACTTTAAAAGAAAACAAAAATAAAATGTTTTTTCAGTATTTTTCTTTTCTTGAGATTACTTCAGGTAAAGCAGGTAAAAGGAAAAGAACTGATAGCTTGCTAGATAGATTTTGATAACAATATATTCTGGATTCCAAGTTCTAAGATGAACAGAAGGATCTATATCCATCTTACTAACAAAAGTTGAGTTTTTTAAAAGCCTAGTTTTAAATGGAAAATAAAAAGGTACAGTAAGAACTCACATTATCTGTTGGTCTTCGAGGACGTTGACTAACTCTAGAAACCTTTCTTTCCTTAATAGTATAAATTTCCTCAACTATCCTGTCATCTTGCAAATTGTTGCAAATTAAAGGGAAAAGCTGATGTTTCTATTTCAGAAATCACCACCACTTAAAATATTTTCATAAAAATTTAAATAATTTAAAATTGATCCCAATGGTACTGATGTGCACTATTATTTTAATCACCTTTGCTATACTAATAAATATAACCACAGTAATCACATACTTCATTCTAATCATTCATAAGATTTTACTCCCCTCACTCAAGAGTTGCCTATGGAGTATTCTGTAATTGCTCATTTCCAACTAACTGTTTGAGTAGAAATTAATTCCCATAGGACTTGTAAGAAGAAGTATGTCAGCTTTAGTGAAAGGTAAACGATTGCCATTGAGGAAATCATCAGCAGAAGAGGGGAAGAGTAGAAACTCAGTGCCACCTTTCAGTTTGGTTCCCAGAATACTTAGATAGATTTACTCTTAGAAGCTACACATAAGAATGATTGAAAGGAACCAGGGATGTGAAGTTTGTACAGAGCTCTGGAAAAGATCTATTCCCAGCTAATTTGTATAATTTTACAAATTGTCAAATATTTAAGGGCTTTGCAAGTCAAAAACAGTCAACTCTGGTTGTAGAAAAAGAAATATTGGTTTCAGTGTTGGGTTGCAGGGAGGGCAGAATATTTAGCTAAGCAAGGGGTTCTGCACTGCTGAAGTCGCAGCATAGACACTGAAAGCAAGGTTTGGAAGACTGGATGTGTATAAAACCCACTGAAAGAGAAAGAACCTTCTATACTCCATAATCAAGCAACCAATAAATAACTGTTTCTTGACTGTCCCCAAGCAGAGGGGTGCTCATTCTGCTTTCTCCCATTGTTGAGGGCTGGGAGTGACCTTTGTTCCAGGGGCCCACATTTAGTGAGGATTGAAGTTCTTTTCCTTTGCACTCATTGATACTAGCCATCGCATTGAACAGTTCCCTCACCCCTACCCAAACGCCCTAGCCTAATATTTCCTTGGCTTCCTCATTTCAAAATTTTTTTTTTTTACCACCACCTCATTCTAGCAACCTGTTCCCAAGGCCTGGAATGGAGATATCATTACATCACCTGGAATGGAGATATTCTGAGACACTAAGTGCCACCAGCCCGTTTTTCTATCCTTACCCTGCCCCTCTCACTGCCTTGGTTCAGTAATACCTGCCTTTCAACCTCATCCGGACTTGCTCCTTTCATCTCTCCCACTCATCCCAGTCTAATGGAACTTCTCTTGTGTTCTCCTCTTTCCTTATTCTTGGTATGTTCTTTTCCTTTTTTCAATCACACTCAATCTATCATTTCTTAAAAACTTCCACCAAGTGCTTTCTTTGCCCCTATCCTCAGGTTCTAGCATCACTGGAGAATATCACATGATCTGAAAATTGGTGCCACCCCAAATGTATGGTGCCCCAGGTCAACTGGGAACTCAATGGCTCAATTTTGCTATGAGTTCCTGGTCTTTTCTCTTTTCTATTCTCACAGGTGCTATTTCTAACCTTCACACCACTTTTCTCAAGTTCCCTCTTCACTATCAGCAGATAATCTTGCCTTCCATTTCACAGAGTAAATAGTGGTTATCAGGGAGGATATCTGTCAACATCCAGCTCCCCACCTTTAACTCTATTTACCTTCACACATCCTGTCTCGGAGAATTGGAGACAGCTCATCCTGTTAGAGTGTATTTCTCTACCAGCATCATCAACTCCTGCCTCCTTAGAGATTTAGATCTGGAAATTACCTCATTCTCGCATAAAACCTAGAATAAATCCCTCTCATCTTAAAATAATGACCTCTGTAGTGGATTGAATAGTGGTCCCAAGAGGTATGTCCAAATCTTAATTCCCAGTACCTGTGAATGTGACCTTATTTGGAAATAGGGTCTTTGCAGATACACTTAACTTAAGGATCTTGAGATGACATCATCCTGGGTTACAGTGGGTCCTAAATCCAATGATGGATGTTCTTAGAAAAGACAGAAGAGGAGAAGACGCACAGAGGAGAAAGCCATGTGAAGAGGAAGCAGAGAGTGGAGTTATGCAGCCACAAGCCAAGGACTGCCGGCAGCTGCCAGTAGCCACGGGAGCGGCACAGAATGGATTCTCCCACAGAGCCTCCAGAAGGAACCGACTCTGCAGATACCTTGATTTGGGCCTTCTGGCTCCCAGAGTGTGAGAGAATAAATGTCTGTTGTTTTAAGCCATGCAGGCAGCTTATGGTAATTTTTACAGCAGCCCTAGGAAACAAATATATCCTCCATTCTACAAGCCCTGCTAGTTATCAATGATTTCATTATCTTTATTCACTTCTAAGAGAAGAGTCTATACTTACTATACTCTGTCTCTTACCCTGCCTGTGACACAGGAAGCGTGCTCCCCAAAGGCATTATCTTCCACCACCCGCATCTAATGGGAACTCCCAGTCCTTCCCTCACTGAGCTCTCTGGTGCATCCCATACTGTTTGTGGTCCTCTCCTTCATTCTTCACAACTCACTTCTCCCAAGCCTTCCATGATACCTCCTACCCCTGGAGTACTTCCTACTTTTTGGTTGTTCCTTCAAGGTCCCTTCAGTGCACTTGTTTTTTGTCTTAGATTTCAGCTTCTTCCTTGGCCTTCTTCTCACTCTCCAGAGCATTCTGGCTCCATCTCCTACACATACTTCACATTTAATCTTTCTATGGTCAGAAGAGGATGGTGTGCAGAAAAATTCATATGCACAAATCTCTCTGAGCTTCAGTTTCCTCCTTTATATTATGATGAGGCCACCAACTTGTACAGCTGCACCCAAGACATGAAAAGTATGTAGTACAAGTGATTACTCAACATAGATTAGCTCCTTCCCCTGTCCATCTCCTTAGCTCAAGTTCATTCACTAATTCATTCACTCCAGAAATACTTACTGAGCACTACCATGAACAGGCCTGTTCTGTTACTAGACAGACAAGGTAACTTACATACTAGTGGAAGAAAAAGAAAATGAACAAATAAATGCAAAGGAACATTTCAGATAGTAATGACTTCTATGAAGGATAAAGAAAACCAGACTGATATATTAGAGAATGACCAGGAAGGGGGGTATTTTAGCTAGGGTGGTCAGGGAGTATCTCTCTGAAAGGCTACGTTTGAGCTGAATGCTGAGTGACGAGAGGCCAGCCTTGCAAAGAGCTGGGAGAAGGAACATTCTGGGTAGAAGGAACTTCAAGTACAAAGGAATAAGGTATGAATGAGCTTGGTGGGGTTGAGAAGAGGAAGGAGGCCACAGCGTCTGGAGAATAGTGAGTGGGGAAAGGCTACAGTCTCTCACCTGGATGATTGCAATCGCTTCTGAAAGGAGCTGTCCCTGTGAGTCTCTTCCCACTTTGAATCCTTCCTATTGTTGCCAGAGTGATCTTTTAAAAATAGTAATAATAGATAACCTTATGGAACATATCAAATATATCAGACACTGAGTGCCTTACACATAGCGAACAATTTAATCACATCACAGCAACCCTCTGAAGGTAGGTATTATTATTATCTATTTTCTCCATTTAACAGATGGGAAAATGAGACACAAAGAGATTAAGTAACTTTCGTGAGTCCCACAGATAGTGAGTGATGGAGCCAGGATTTGAATCCAAGAAGTAGGGTTTGAACATAAATCTGAATGTGTCACTCTCCTGCCTTAAATCCCTCAGCGGCTTCCCAGGACTTTCAGGATTAGAGTGTGAGCTATTTCATCATCTGCCCCTGCCTCCCTCCCCAGCCTTGGTTTCCTCTGCATACACCCTGTACTCTGGATACACCATATCACTTACTGTCCCGGAACATGCCATGTATTCTCATATGTCATGCCTTTGCACGTGGTCTTCTCTCTGCCTAGAACACTCTTTCTCCTCTTCTCACCTGGCTATTTCAACCATTTTGTCAAGACTCAGCTCAGGTGTAATCTACTCCTTCATAGTTCACCCAACTTTCCTGTGGACACAGCTATCATAACATACATCATTAAGATATGTATCATTTCCCTGATTAGACTGGGAAAGACTTAGAGGTGAACACTGTCAGATTTACATTTTTATCTCAGCACTTAACATAGTAGCAGACACATAGATGACTCTCATTAAAACACTGTTGAGCGGATGAATGGGGGCAGTGAGGGATGTACCATATTTTGAGCACTTTGTGCCAGGAACTGAGCTAAGCTTTTTATATACTGTTATGGACTGAATGTTTATGCCCCCACTCCCCTGCCCCATATCCATATGTTGAAGCTCTAGCCCCCAATGTGATGATATTTGAAGACAGGGCCTTTAGGTAAGTAATTAAGGTTAATGAAATCATAAGGGTGGGACCTAATCTGATGGGATTAGTGTCCTTTTAAGAGGAGGCAAGACCAGGGAGCTCTCTGTCTGCCTGTGCACAGAGGAAAGGCCATGTGAGCACACAGAGAGAAGGTAGCTGTCTGCAAACCTGGAAGAGAGCTCTCACAAGAAACCAATCATACTGGCACCTCGATCTTGGACTTCCAGATTCCAGAAATGCAAGGAAATTAACTTCAGTTGTTTTGTAATAGGGAAGAACATTTTGTATTCTATTACAAGTTAATCACTAAAGGGATGTTGCCTATAAGCTTAAATTATACATAATGGCCCATCTCTGGGAACCCTGCTTCCCAGGTAATGAGCATTAAGCTAAAATACCTTTGTTTAGGTCACAGGAAACATCCTGACCAGGGCCACCTGTGAATGACTGCAGGGAGGAAGAAATTAACACATCCCCTCCAGAGGCTGATGGGAACCAGGAAGTGTTTGACTTTACTCCCTCCCCTTTTAGTGTAAAAGGAGCCTGAATTCTAACTCAGGCAAGATGGTTCTTTAGGGCACGATCCCACCATTTTCCAGGTTAGCTGGCTTTCTGAATAAAGTCACTATTCCTGGCCCCAACAATCTGTCTCTCGATTATTGGCCTGTCGTGCAGCGAGCAGTAACAATTTCAGCCACCCAATCTGTGTATTTTGTTTGGCAACCCAAGCAGACAAACACACACATACTGTTCAATCTGATGTTTACAGTCACCTGATAAGATAGGTACCCCACCCTTCAGAGAGAGAAACAGAGCCTTAGAGAGAATAACATACTTTTGATCGCACACAGTCCTACAGCCATGATTTGGATTCCCTGAGCCCAACGCTAAGGAACAAGAAAAGTAAAAGAGTCTGTTCATCAAGACCTTAAAAAATTAGCTTTAGGGCATACCTAAACCACCTGAGCAAGACGATATGGGCAATGCCCAAATCTCTCCCTTAATTTCCTGTTCTGTGCTTCTCATGACCCAGAGGACATGTCCACTTTTAATGTCTCCTTTCCTCCCAGCTCAGTCTAACACTGCTCTCTCCCAAAAGTTTTCTTTGCTCTTTAATGACACCATATCTTTCTTTATTGCCCCAGTAGAGGCTGTTGGGATCACAAAGCTGATTCATTTCTGTCTTTTCTCACTTCACCCCTGTTAATTGTCCCCCTACAAGCCCCAGAATTTCTTCCTTCCTGATGTTCCTTCATCGGGTCCCTCTCCTCCACTCTCCCAGCACCCACATCCACTCGGCCCACATGACCTCTCTCCTGAGTCACTGCAAAAGCCTCCAAAATGTAGCTCTGCCTTTAGCTCCACCCAGTCAAGCACTAAATTATAACTCTATTTAACTGTTCCATGTGGGGTTATGTTTAGCTTTCATTAAGACTCCAACAGCACCGAGGGCAGTGGCTGCACCCGACCATTTCCTTCATACCTCCTAACAGCAGCAGTGCTTCTAACATTATTTTTTTTTCCATCCTATAAGGACTATTTTGAGATTCTTCCTTGAGAAATGAAGACAATGGACTCTCCCCAGAAAAACACGTGTACACACAAAAATTGGCTGACAGCATCACACCTGTTGAGGTCTATGAACCCTAGGTTAAAAAATCCCTGCTCAGTGAACATTGATCCCCAGGCTGGTCAGTCAGCACGTGTGCACTCCACTTCCCGCTCTCAACCCCGGTGAATGTAACTGAAAAGCTACTTTGTGTATGAAGGTTAGTGAGGGAAGAAGTCATTTGGCAAGGCTCAGTTAAGGTGGGGCTTGATCTAGATTTTCAGGTATGGTTAGGATTGAGTAAGCAGAGGGAAAAGGGTATTCAAGGCAGGGGGAAAGGCATGAATAAAGGCATGATGTGGAGGACATCAAGGTGACCCACTTGAGGAGATGTTAGAGCAAGCTTGAGCAGAGCAAAGGACGTAAGAGGATAAGGTAGCATCAAATCTGACTTGGCGCAGAGAAGGCAATGAGGAGCCTGTATAAATTTCCGATCAGAGGAAACGTGATGCTAGTGATGTTCAGAAAGTGGACACAGAAGAGAAGAGCGAGGGGGACAGGAAGCAGAAAGGCTGGCAAAAGTGGCTACAATGGTAGCAGTGGGAATGGAGAGGCAGAGAGGAATCATTTCAGAAGCACAGCCAGGATTTGGCAAGGGATGGATTAAGGAATCTAGAGTTGGAAAGAGACTGGAAGATGGGAGGACCAGTGGAGCAGGGGGCAAAACCATCGGTGATATCTTCCTCCCAGGAGAGTGTGGGTGCACCAAACTAAAACCAGCACAGTTGTTCCCTTTACCAACTTAAGAGTCTAAACCAGAATCCAATGTATGGATCCAACAGGCTTCCCAGAAAACTTGCAGTCAGTTCTACCAAATTTTATTAAGTGAAATAAATACATGGGTAATGTTTCCAGGATGTACATCAAAATGCCCACATTGAAAACATCTCAGAGAACCATCTCTTTTTAGCACATGGTCCTGTATGGAATGTGCTTTTAATGCAACAACATCTCATCATTAGTCATGTTTTCATTCTGCTCCCTAAAGCATTCTCAACAACAGCAGCATTAATAATGCCCACTGGCATTTCTATTGGCCTTGCAGAGCTCCGAGGGTTTCTGATCTTGGCATCATCTAAAGATGCTCTCACAGCAGACAGTCACTTGTCACAAGCCTTTGTATAGGCACAAAAGTGTGTTTAAGCAGTAGCACTGCTCATCTGTTTTCCCCACACACATCAAAACTGCTCTCCAGGGCCAAGCTGTGTGTGTGTGTGTGTGTGTGTGTGTGTGTGTGAGTGAGTGTGTGTGTGTGTGTGTGTGTGTGTGTGTGTGAGTGTGTGAGTGATTGATAACAGTTAAAAGTAGAAATTAAGTGATTAGGTAACTTTATTGACTCTAGGATGATGCAAACTATTTCAGTGTCTAAATCATTCTCCATTGTACTCAATCATTTTAAGTTAAATTGAGCATGAACTTAAATTGGGGGCAGGAGGTGGGTGGGGATATCAATTCACCATGGCTGTGAAATAATGAGTTCTAATTGTTCAGAGAAGACCAGATTCAATAAAGACGCATACAAAGCATGGTTGGAGGGGCGGGTGCAGCCTTACCATTAGAATGGAGGCTCAAGGGAGCACAGAACTAGTCCCAGACTGAGGGAGGAATTAACACAAAGCAGGAACTACCTCCTGGGTTCTGCTCTCCACCTCCCACCCCAAGAGCATTCACCCGTCAGTGAGGCACACTGCCCAAATCTGTATTGTGCTCCTGGGATGAGTAAATTAAAAAAAACTTTTTTAACTCAAAATATGAAAGAAAGTTTAAGGGCTCAGACCTTCTTTTCACTGTTTTTTGGTGGAAAGTCTCCCTGCACCACCCAAAATGATCACTCAGGTTGCCAGATATTTTGTTGATGAAAGTTACTAGTCCTTAGCAGAGGAGCCCAGGCACCACAGATGTGCTCTTAATGACAGATTTGAATGTTTAAGTCAAGCTGTGGGGCATTTTCCAGCACAGAATTCAGGAGACAGATTTGATCTCCAAAACTATTAGCACAAGAGATAGTGTTTTAAATTAGGCTTGTTATGCAAGGAAGTCAATAGTTCCCAATAGAAACGTATTACTTTCAGGCAGTCTGGACGATCCACATGCTACCAGAACATTGGCCCTGGTTTTTCCTATTGTCTGGGTTGGAGAGTTCTTAAGAGTTAGCTCATCGGTGGCAATAGTTCTATGTGAGAGAGGTCTGGGACCTCCCCTAAGAAGAAAGCTGTCTTTTCTAGAACTAACCTCACCCTCCCCAGTCAGCTTTAGGGCCAACCATAATCTCTTTCAGGGTTTGAGTGAGCTAGACTGGGTTAGTAACCTCAGGTGTCCCCAGATAGGAGCACATCCCTTCGTTTTGGAAACAGACCTATAAGCTAAGGCCAGCCAGACAACATCTGGAGACAAGAGCAAGAGTAGCAGAATAAGGGGCTGAACTGTATGAGTTCAGCTCTGTGTCTCTCTCCTGCACAAGAGCAGAAGAGAGGTGGGGATGGAAACATCACTGAGTACTTACAGGTGTCACTTGCTATCTTACCCTAAGAGCTGGCTATCTCCATTCCCATTTTACAGATAAGAAAACTGAGTTCCAGTATATAGAATACGCTTACTATGCTACCTATGTTTGGCAGTTTGCTTGTAAAAGATGTTTTATATTGGAAGCAAAGGGGTGTGACATTGGAATAGAAAGCTAAAATGAACTCTTGGATGTTTTGGAAGTGACCTCTAGCGTTACTATTCCTTGGCCTGAGCGGCTCTCAGAAAGGGTGGTAGCCAAGGAAAGATGGTCCAACACAGTGTCTCAATGAGTTTCTGTTCCCTCAAGGGAGGCAAAATTGACTCAAGAATATGTGGTCAGTCCTCTTACAGGAATGGATCAGGGAAAGTCATTTAAGACCTGACCATTCCTCTCTGGCATGAAGGTGGGTGCTCATGAATGGAGCAGAGCCAACCACATGCTCTTGGGCTGCATTGTTCTTGCCTGTGAAATTTATTCCATTTGCCCACCAAACCAAACCAAACCAAATCAACTTGCAAACAAACAAACAAACAAAAACATGTCTGTTGGATTCATCAACACGCAGTTAATAGTCCGACATGTCCCTCTGCCTGTCATCTAGAGAGTAACCTTGCTGTGTTAGACTTTCTCCATGTGGAAAGTGGAGATGTATACATTTTCCCTCATCCACCCCAGGGATGGTGAGAGGTTTACTGAGACAATAACCATAAAGCCATTTGAGCTTCTTACCAAAAGGTGCTACTGGAATACAAATTATTATTAGCATTACCATCGTTATGTGGTTTAAAACTACAATATGAAAAGCAATGTCTTTAGATCAGTGTGTCAGCATCCTGCATAATTTAAGTTCAATTTGAAGTTGGTTGTCTTTGCACGCTCAGGTCGCATATTAAAGCATTCTTTTGATGAAAGTACATTTAAGGGGCCAGATGTAGTCACCCTGCAAGATGAATAATGAAGATGCAAGAACAGACATGCACAGGTAACACCTGTGCAAAATGGATGTTTGAACTCTCATGTCTTTAATGCATGTTTATATTACAAAGTCCCACCGCAGTGAAATTGGGAGACTCTTACAAGTCTTTATTAAGTGCTTAATGTACAGATTATGTGACCTGAGAACAGCTGGAAACAGATACTGAAATTTTGCTTTGATAAGTGAAGAATTCTGATAGAAACTAAAGATGTGGTATCACAGAACATTCATCTTGGGGACAAATGTGAGTTTTCCAGTCATTTAAGACCCTGCCCATTGGTTTGATCCTTGGGAGGCACCCTGGTGTACAGGCAAGAGCATGGGCTCTGGAATCAGACGCGCCTGGATTTATTTATTAGCTGTGGGACCTCAGGCACCTTGGTTTCCACCTATAAAATGGGGACAATAAATCTACCTCAAAGATCACATATTGTAATGTGTATAAAGAACCCAGCACCACAGTAGACGCTCGTTAAAGATTATTCCTGTTCTCTGCTGTTTGGCACATTTCAAGCATCTATATTGCTCTTCAAATATAATCGATATACTGGTATGTAAAAAATACCTAGTTTTGAATACCTGAATCTAAATGCTGAGCAACCCAGAGGTGCTTTTCTTTTCTATAGATAACTCATTAAAAGAGATGTTCTGCAGTATTTCTGCAATTAGGACAGGCCCATTCAGAACAGGCTGATTAGAACAGACCCATTTGAAAAGTAATCAGGAGAACTGCCACTAAATGAATTCCAGGAGATTCCTAATTCGTGTCTAAATTGCCAGAGACATCCTTCTGCAGGCAGAGCCTAAATTCTTAGGCAGTTTAATCCCTCCAACAACGTCTGTGCAAAGTTCTTCCTCTGAGTCCTGAGATGACTCCAATTCTATTCTCTTGGACCACAGAGGTTCTGTACAATTTTTGCTCCCTTCATCCTACTAGATGGCCCTGCACTCTAAAATGCCTTTTAAGGGCCATCTAGAAAAGCAGGGAAAAAATGTCCTGAAAATGAGGGTAGGGTGGGGAAACCTTGAAAGAGTACGGCATATCGCCCTGGGCCATGCCGTGGGCGAGAGGCCCCCAGGCTCTCACAGCAATTACAGCTGTCGGAGGTGAGGCCCCTCACCTCTCTGACAATTATGAGCCTGTGGTAATAAAATAAACACACGCAGCCACTGTCCTCTATAAGTTTTCTTGCTCGAGGGTTGCAGAATCAACACGGAGAGTCTTGATAATGAAAGATGTCAGGGCTGGGGCTGGGGCGGTGTTCTTTAACATTTACTCAGTGGCCCTGATGAGAGGGATTCACACATAACTCCAGGCACCTTCTCTCAGTGAGGGGAAGGAGTTTTGCGTAAGTTGGAAAAAGCAGTGGGGAGGAGGGTGGCCATCAAAACAGAGTCAAGGAAATAGCCCTCCAAATACACTCTGCTGAGAATAGCCTGAGATGACATGAATACCATGGTGGGGTGGGAGAGAGTCATGGATTCTAATCCTGCCTGGGTCCTCATTTATTATAGCATTACCTCAGGACTGTCAGCAATAACGTTCCTTTTCTTTACAAAGTTGCCAATGGCATTTTCCAAAAACTTTACAGAAACGATAGATAAAAACACAAAGGTTTTTAAAGCATACTTAGCATGCCAGTTCTAGAATTTAATTTCTGGATATTTTCAAAAAGGACAAACTTTCTTGAAGAATCTCAAAAATTAATGGTGAAATTGACACTAATTTAGAAAAGATGAAAAGAGTGAAAACACAGCCCATTTCATACTAAACAGAAGTCACGTCATTCCAAATAACTGTATACATATATTAACAAGACAGATGGAAATGTTGTATACAAAATAATATTAAATACGAATATCATTTTCTAGAAAGTTTTTCTTCTTGAAATATATCAAGAAGGTTTAAAAAATTATTCTTTCTGTGATGCAGAAACATGTCTGCCTAACAGAGGAATAACTAAGACGGAGAACTGCTTTGGCCTCACGCTCTTTTTAACACCTAAGTTCCCTGTTTGGGATTTTTCATGCAGGAACAAATGGTTTCTTTGACTAGTTCTTTGCAAGCATGCCTGTTTTAATCAGAATGCTGTACAACGCATAAACTTAGCTGTATCAAATCAAGGTGAAACACCGTGCAGACACTCTGAGAGTAATTTGTTTGATGTGGACCCTAGGTAACTACAAACGCTAACTTAAAGTGCATTGCTCTCTGTACTTTGAAAGGAAAAGACTAGCAGTTCTGGGGTACTCAGCCTGTATTTCTCAAGAAATGGAAGAAATAGAGCAGCCATTTTTATAAGTTTGGACATATTTACAACATTGCTTTATTTTCTTAAAGCATAACAGCATCCATTCATCACTTGAGAGTAACAAAGCAGAAACCTGATATATGACAAATATTACGAGCTTAATGGCTGATGTCCATTACTGATGGGTCCCGCTCACTCTTTGCAGGAGATTGGCACTGAAGGATTACTGAGCAAACAGAACACCTGAAAAAACTTGCACTCCACAGTCTGTCATCAGGGGCCCGGATCGAGGGCATTACCTGAGAATAGCGGCTCTTATCTGAAGCTGCAAACTGCTGCCATTGCCAACAATTCTCAACAAAGAGTGGCGGTCATGGAAGGCTGAGCCACCGAGGCAGGGGCCCAGGGACACTGCCTCCCCATAGCCCACCCCCTTTATGGATCACTTGAGCCCAAGCACGGCATCACGCTTTAACTGTGGATGACCACAGCAATTGAGGACAGGCATCCCACATCTGTACGTGTTGAAAAACAAAAAGGCTCCAAACATTCTCTTGTAATACTATAAAATATTTAGTGTTTTAACTGCATCTTTAATTTCACAACCAACTAAGGAATGAGTCTGTGCATATGTTTAAAATTCTGATGGAAATCTTTGGATTCTATCAATATTGAAAGTATGTGCTTTGCTGTCATCTATCATTCTTCTCCTTTCCTAAGAGGACCTCATATTCCTTAGAACTAAACTTGTCTTACTGGTTTGGCCCTCAAGAAAAGTAAGTCACTGCTTTCTCTCTAGTTATTTTACTTACTTAGAAAAGATCAATTTTCCAACCATAAGGGTTTATGGTTTAATGGACTTGTCAAATTTATAAATTTCAGGTGAAAATAGGATTTTTGTAGATTTGATTTTACTCATTTTACTGCTCCTGCAACCAAACAAAATATCTACAGATTTCCCAGAAAAAGGTATTTACCTAATGTTTCTTTGTTGCTTTTGTACGTGTATTTTATTTCAATCATACATTAACATTTGACTTCTTCGGTTATTTTCAATAAATTTCATTTATGAGCTGATAAGTATAATACATGCAAACATTAACTTTATGATAGAAATAAAAAGTACTAACTTTATAAGAGAAGTTTTAAAAACTCTATAGGAAGTTGAATTATTTGGAGTTAAAACTGACATTGCATTACTATGATAATCTCTCAAAAATAATTAAATTCAGTGAAATGAGTAGAAGTCCTTTGAATTTCTGCTACCTGCAATCTATTTTCCTTAAAGTATTTTATATTTTTTGGGGGGGATGGTGGCGGGAGGAGAAGGAAGCAAGTTATCTTCAGGGAAGAAAGGACGAGTATTAGAGTGAAGAAAGAACCTGCCATTTTGTTTTGAGAAAACCACTGGGAGTTTGAAATACCTATGCTGCGCTTTTGTTTTACTAACACCTTTCCTTCCTGAAAAAATTTAATTCTTTCAATCTTCATCAAGGAAACCAGGCAACACTCACTGTACCCTGCGTCTGTCATTTGGCACAAACACATATGAGGCAGGATCAGAGAAAAGTACAACGTTTAAGAAAATATATAGAAAACTAAAATGTAAGCAGGAAAAAAAATGTTCATCTTGTTCATATAAGAATTCATCTTCTTACTAGAGTTAGGTTTATATACATATTTTTTCTAGTAGAGAAAAGCAGTCCACCTAAATTAATAATTGATAAGAAGAGAAAGATAGGTACAAAGTACTGTTTAGGAGCATTCAAGGTGAGATCCACGGCTTCATGGGGTGGCATTTAACATCCGTTGGCCCCAGGATCTAGAAGTGTTTTTGTTAAGGTTAATTTTTCTTTCTAAAGTGTGGCGGCATCTTAGGATAGAAATATATTTACAGTGATAATTCAAAGGTAATAAGTAGAATAATAATTATTAACTATCTCAAAGGAAATTTCCAATCTAAAATAAATCATCATCATCAAAGTTTCTGATCTGTGCAAAAATTTCAATTATTTCTAAACCTAATTTTTGAGGGTTGGTGCCATATCCTGTTTAAATCTATAAATTGTCTATATCTCTCCTCCTGCCTCTGAAGCTTTACCACATCTGTTCTTGCCAAGTACAGTGCTGAATTTATTCTACTTTAGCTCATTAAAAAAAAAGAACTATGTACTTAGTGTTGCAAATTCATAAAATTCTATTGTTGATGAACCTATATTGTATATTCAAGATGGTCTCTGCTCGGCTCATATTTAAAAAGATCACAAAATTATGGATTATTGAGAAATGCTGTTCTCTAAAAAAGCCTGCAACACTTTTGAGGGTGTAAAAATAAGTCCTGTGTTAGAAAAGCCACAAAATAATGGGATTTGGGATTTCTGGTTTGAGATGAAAGGTTAGTGAGCACACACAATTGCATGGTGATGACTGCCTTACGTTTTGAAAAATAAACTTTTGAAAGCAGGAATTTGGGAAGGTTGGGCTATTATAAAATTACACATATAGTGGCATCACAGTACTGGAAACAAGGGGATGTGTATAACCAAAATCTATATCACATCTTCCAAATAAAGTATTTCAGCAATAAAAGGAACATGCTATATATCAATTTGCATTTAATAATAGAGTTCAAAATTAAATGCAGCAAAAAAAAAAAAAAAAACCACCAAAAGATTTGTCCTTCCTTTTTGAAAATTTCAAAATAAATAGCAAGAAGTTAGTGAAAATAAGCAAATGACTACAGGCTTCAAAACTACTGTTTATGCTTATAGTAGAATGGTTAATGTAATTAAACTATAGTATATTTCTAAAAGGATCCTCTCAGAATTATTTATATCTAAAAAATTTTAAAGAGAAAATTATGCTAGAAGTTGCTAATTAATAAGTACGCATCTTTTTTCAAACTGAAGTATTCCTGTGAGGCAACATTTTATAAATGCATGCGTTATTTTGAATTTAACTTAAAACTACACCACTAAATCACCTTTCACGGGGAAACGTTCTGCCCTTTACAATAATATTCTTATTCATTAATTATTACTTCCTCCCTCTAAACAAAAACACTTTACCTGTCTTTTAAAGTCTAGAAATTTCTTTGACAAATCTCAGTGAAAACCTCTAGGTTTTAGCAACTAATGTCTATGGAGAAAAACCTGGCTTAATTATAGTTAGCTCCACGAGCAGCCATTTTAAGCAGAAACTGGTTTAGTTGTGTTGACAATCACATTTTAAACTGATTCTTTCCAGATGAAAAGATACTTTTTCAAACAATGTAATAAAAATGTAAACTCAGCTGTTTCACAGACATAAAAGTGATTTATATCACATGTACTGTGCTCATGGAGTTTTTCTCCTTACACAATGGGAGTTTTATTTTAAGGAAAAGTTAATAATTAACAGCTAGGAAAATCCCACAATGCAAAGAAGTCAGCTATAGGGGATTAACCACCCCCCTTTGCTCTCCCGCAAAAATCAGCCAATAAACCTGGTGAGAAAACGATGTGATATTTGAAAATTGAAGAGAGTCAACATCGGGATGGTCCTTACCTTTTGGGGGTGGGGTGCAACAGTGAACAGAGGGAGACACCCAGGAGGCTTCTGGGAGCTGAAAATATTCTGTTTTTTGATCTGAACGCTGGATACGTGGGTATCTAGCTTGTGAGAATTCACTGAAACCAGACACTTACATATACTTGCTGTATTACACTATACTTCAATGAAAAGTTTTAAAAAGAGATTGCATACTTTCTGTTTTAATGATAGTATGAAAAAAATTTAGTGTAACTAGATAAGTACTCTTTTTTTGTATTCTGAGGTATAGTTGGACCATCAACTCTTCCGCCACAAAACTGTGTTACTAGAACTAAAAATTATGCCAGTGGCTTATGTGATGTGTACCATGCTAGCCCTAAAGAAGCAGAGAATAGGGTAATATTTTACATTTTAGGAGAGAAAAATATGTGTGAGAGAGAAAGGGCGTGTATCAGAGGTCTCATATATGAAATCTCCACAAAAACATGATCTTTTTGAAAAAACTTTAACAGAGGCTTATAAAATTCATATTTCTAGCAGAATTTTTCTATGGTTGTGAATCTGTATTCTGTACATCCAGTTTCCAATTATTCTTGTTAATGGGAGGCAGACCACATGGGTAATTGAAAACCCACAGTCAAGGGCTGGAATATCCCCCTCCCCCATCCAACTAGGGGCCCAAGTATTACATAAATAGAAAAATTGGTCTGTGTTTGAGTTGCTAATAAACTGTGAAATGTCCAAAGTTTAGGCAACTGCAGGGCAAGTAAAGAACACCATCCAGCTGATGATCCCCTGAGAAACTCTAGAACTGGACACATTAAGTAGATACTTTCATGTAGCAAAAGCTTAATTTGCACATTTGCTCTATTGTGAATTTTGGTATTTAAGACTCTAAGGTTTAGTCCATCAGCATAAACATATTTACTACTTCCATTTTTTTCAACGTAATATTTCTTCTCTGATTAAAAAATGAAAAACAACGTGTAGGATTGATTTTTGGTATTGTGCATGCTGAAATAGTGCCCAGTTGCCCAACACAGCCAGGACTTCTCTGAAGGAGAAATATTTTTACCCCTATCAGAGAGCCTACTCCATCTTACACCCCACATCCTAAAGTCAGGCCTCTCTGGTTCTCTCTTCCTAAAACTCCTCTTTCATGTTTTTATTTGCTAATCCTTGTCTTCCTGTAGTGCTCTTACCCTCTGAAATGGGGTCTTATAACTGGCTTGACTTTTGCGTTTTTTTTCAAATCTGAGTAAAATAAAAATGTCGTCTTTAAGCATACCTGCATGTACACAAGATGTGGATGCAAATAGGTAATGTATAGGCAAAGATACTGTGGTCTGATTGCCTCTCTACACTGTGTGGGGAATGCAAAAAGAGAAATTCCTCATAATTTAAAACCTCCTAACAGCTATTTACTGAGAGAAAATAGAGGTAGGGTGGGAAGTGGGAATGGGGATAGAAGAGGTAGGTAGGCAAATTGTTTTTGATTCTGGCAAAGTTACTAATTGGAAAATCTGAACAAATCGAACAAGTGGGGAACCTCGGGTTCTTACTTCTAAGCAACAAGGAAGCTAATACATTATTCTGTACCTCTCAGTCATCCTGAAGGAGAAGCAGCCTCTTCCCACATTGCTTTACCCTCTGCTGCCTCCTCTGCCCCGAAAGACACACACAAAAATCCCCCAGCATGAATACCTTGATGGTCTCATCCACATCATGCTATAGGAGTTAAGGAGAAGGACAAGCATACGTATGCGACAAACCCAAAGTTCAGGGACCAATTGTTTTCAGAGTTACTCGTGTACCCCAGGGTCAAATTCAACCCTCAAAAGGCCACATGCAGTTTCCATAGAAATAAGTATAAACATCAAGCAGGGGAAAAGAGCCGCAGTCAGTCTCTTTCTCTGTATTGACATGTGGCCTTTATTCTCTTCTGGCTTTATCTTGTGAGTGGCAAGTTTTGGCTTGGTTTTATTTATACAATGGGACTTCATCAACTCACACACACCTTCAAGAGAACCAGAGTAAAATACTCATTGTGAAGTTCAGTAAAGAAGCAGAAAAAACTTGGCAAGAAGAAGCAAATCAAAGAAGTTCATGAAACACATTTATCTTATTGGGCTATGAAAAACATACAGACTTGGAAAGTGAATATGATAATAACCTCAAAGGCAAATAAATAGTTAATAGAGATGAAGGTGTCAATCAGCAAGCATCAAGCATCTAGGCAAATGCGTAAAAATAAAGGTCTTCAGCTAAGGCTAGTGGAGATAAAATACCACGCGGTAATGATCACGTACAACCAGGGGCAGGTGCGTGGAGTGTTAACAGCGGTGTAGGACAGAGTAAGAAGCGTTTCCTAGTTAGTGATGTTCACTTTTTAATTTCTCCACAAGAATGGTTTTATGTCCTCTAAAGAAGAAAACAATTAACCCTCACCTTTAATAAAATAATAAAATAAATTGCAATGACTCTTTTAACAGACACACAACGCCAGTATCTAATATGCTTGCTTCAGACTGAAACAGGGTTAGAAAATATGATTATGGAATGAATCAAAAATCTAACTGTAGACCTGTTTATGGATGATGTATTATAAACATACTAGTAAAATAAGAGTCTTGACCAAGTACTAAAAACTAAAGGTATGTTTATGTCAGTAGCTCAGTGCATAAAATTGACTCAAAAATCAACAATATAAAAATCTCATAAATTACAAATAATCTAAGTTTTACTTGCAGCATGAATTTATGCATTCACTATATTTGTTTTTACCATATACCATGCTTATATTATTGG
Source organism: Pseudorca crassidens (assembly GCF_039906515.1). Classification (NCBI taxonomy): domain Eukaryota; kingdom Metazoa; phylum Chordata; class Mammalia; order Artiodactyla; family Delphinidae; genus Pseudorca; species Pseudorca crassidens. Next base: position 62,399,667 of record NC_090296.1, on the reverse strand, counting down.
AGGCCACTAGACCATTATGGTGAAGACTTTATTTATTACAACTTTGTGAATCAAAGGGAAAAGAGGGAATTCCCAGGTCACCCTATATGACTATAACTTATTATAATAACCTTAAAGATACAATAACAAAATAATCCATTTAAATTGCCCTTTTTGTTACGGGGGCTTTTGGGGAAACTGCTTTTAAAAAAAACAAAACTAGAACATGATTTAAAAACGCTGCTCAGTGATATACAGCTTGGAAATGATTTTAACTTTGTTATTAAGTCCTAAGGATCATAAATAAAGTGGTCAGTTTGGTCAATTTGTTACAGGCAAACTGATCCATTCTGAGCGCAACTTTGTTCAGAGCAGGATTTTGTTGTGCTCCATGGTTCCTTAGGTTGATTTCTGAAGTCCAGCTTCTTGAGGTGAGAGTATAGCACACCTGGCACCACAATTCTGTTTGCCTGGAAGATTCTAACAAGGGTCCAGGTATCTTCAAGAAAGTGTAAAATAAAACGCAAATCACTTAGACGTAGCATGTTGCTAGAGGTTTTTGGTTTGGGTTTTAAAGGAAGAATGGATTTACAAGTGGTTATAGTAACCTCTAGGTCTCTAATCATAGAAGCCCAAGACTGAGGAAGAAGTTATTTCTAAAACTGGGGCTAGTGTGGATATAAGACTGAGTGTGGGTGTGTGAAGCATCTGTGCAGTGTGACTCACATGCCCTAATGAAGCCCATCAGTCCTTCTTGGGACGACACGTAGTAGCTGACTCTTTGCCAAGCTAAGATTCCTGTCACCAACCCAGAGGAGGAACCAAACTCACAGAATGGGTTAGAGAACCATGGCGGTACCATAAGCAGAGCCTGAAAAGTAATAGGCAGTTCATGCAGACTGATCCGGAGGGCGTGGGGAAGAGGAACAGAATTCAATACATGCAACATAGCATGTACATAACCTCCTCAGATCAAGCACAAGCTAAACACCAAGGAGTTGTTCCAGTGCATCAGAGTCATGGGAAATGTGACAAAGGACAACAGTGTGTCTGATCAAGGGAGGAGATGCCCTCCCTCATTTATTAAGAAAGTGAAATGTTGCACAGTGTAAATCAAAAGAAGTGCCCACAAGCTTCTACGCCTTATGTTGATGCTCTGGAAATGAAATGAAAATTCCATAGACACCATAACTAGCAACTTACAACTTCTACATGACAAGACATTATAATGCTTTAAAATGCAGGCAATCATCACCACCATGGAGATGAGGCAGAAAGGAATTAAGAATAAATTAAACCTATTGAGGAATAAATTATGTGTTCCACTTAGTAAATTTTATTTTTATTTATTTTTTTAAAAGATTTTTTCCACTTTTGTTTTTAATTTATTTATTTTATTTCTGGCTGCACTGGGTGTTCGTTGCTGCACGTGGGCTTTTCTCTACTTGCGGCGAACGGGGGCTACACTTTGTTGCAGTGGGCAGGCTTCTTACTGTGGTGTCTTCTCTTGCTGCGGAGCACGGGCCCTAGGCATGTGGGCTTCAGTAGTTGTGGCTCACGGGCTCAGAAGTTGTGGCTCACGGGCTTAGCTGTTCCACAGCATCTGGGAACTTCCCGGACCAGGGATCGAACCTGTGTCCCCTGAATTGGCAGGCAGATTCTTAACCACTGCGCCAACAGGGAAGTCCCCCACTTAGTAAATTTTTAAAAATAGTAGGTTATTTTCTTTTGTTTTTAAAAAAGGGCCAAATCTATCTTTAAACAGACCTAAAAATCTAATACGGTTTAGTTGAGTTAAACAAACATTGGTTGAACTCCATCTCTGATTCCGGTCCCAGGGACATCAAGATAGTTCGATACGATCCTGACCCTTGAACACCTCATACTGCCTAGAGGTGATATGCTAATTAGCTTTAGACGCATACTTGGTATAAGATTCCTTGAAAAAACTACGTCTCAACTGCTGGAAGATTCTGACATTCCCAGAATCTCTTTGGTCTATTCCCATGTATGACACACAGCACACTTGCCCCCAAACCTACCCATATCTGTGGGGACGTTTAGTTCCGGTGATAAAGTTGAAAACTGAGCTATTTGAATGCTCACATATCGGCCTTGTCAGGAGATAAGTAGATTTTTCAAAGGGAAAAAGCTGAAGCACTTTAATTACCCTGGGGCTCTGGACTCGGCTAGTAAACCTGGTTTCCATTTCTAGCTCTGCAGCCACTCCTTAGCAAGTGACCTTTAACAAGCTGCCTAATTTTTCTCTCCCTTTTATTTTCCTCAACGTAAAATGGGATCAGGAGAGGGTAAGGGTCGGGGAGCACAGTGAAGAGAGGAGTAGTAAGAGCCGACCTGAACACTGCTAGGGGAGTTAGATGAGTATAAAATTCTTCTTAATTTTCGAAGGAAAGATGTTAGGAAAAGAGATATTAATGGTAATTATAATTAACATCAAATTAAAAAAAACTAAAGCCAAGCATTGTTAATCTAATAATAGCTTGATGAACTACTTTAAATTAAATAAATTATTTCCAAATGGGTAATATTTCCACTAACAGAAAGAATAATTTATTTTTAAAACATTTCAAAAAGCTCATTTAAAATAAAGATAACAATCTAATGCTGCTGATACTCGGCTAAAGGCAAAACTGAAAACAAACAACTCCTTAACAGTTTAAAACCAGTTTTGAAACAGTTTAAAAGCTATTTCTGTTTCCCTTCCCCACCTACAAGTATTAAAAATAACAAAAACAGGGCTGCCCTGGTGGCGCAGTGGTTGAGAGTTCGCCTGCCGATGCAGGGGACGCGGGTTCGTGCCCCAGTCCGGGAAGATCCCACATGCCGCGGAGGGACTGGGCCCGTGAGCCATGGCCGCTGAGCCTGCGCATCCGGAGCCTGTGCTCCGCTGCGGGAGAGACCACAACAGTGAGAGGCCCGCGTACCGCAAAAAAAAAAAAAAAACCCAAAAAACAAAAACAAAAAAATGTAGGAACTCTTACTATAAGCTATAGGAAACAGTAGGAAAAGACAGTTTATATTATGAGCAATGTGGTTTAGATTTTGCTTTACTGCTATCTAGCAGGTTTGCATGGCTCATGTAAATCCTACAGCAAAGAATCTATGAACGGTAGCATCTTCTCTTTCAAAGTTTTACTCAATTCAAAACCCCTGTCGTAAAACATCATTTGAGGTAGCGAAGTGGAGGGGAGTGAGTAGCGGGACAAATTAAGGGAAGAGCATTAAAGAAATCAACACAAAAAGTTTTTATGTAGTTGATCCCAAACCTTATTTGAAAAGTCTGAATAGGATGAAAAGGTTTTCTCTATTCGGTAGTTTCACTTAATCCTCCGTCCAAACATTTGCCCCAATAAACATTAGATTATTTTTATGTTAGCTATAAAGCTGTCAGTCCTCAATAAACAGATACACTCCTGGTGGTTTTACCTTTGCTGTCAAAGAATTGTCAATATGCATACTGGCTCTTAAATTAAAACAAACACACAGGAAGAGAAATGTAAAACAGAATCACGCAGCAGAGTTTAACGGGAGGCTGTTGAAATCCTAAATAGTTGGTGGTGACTACAAGTTCAATATACTGTGATATAAAGTAGTCAATGCGTTGTTAGCGCCTTGCTGTCTCCTTAATGGAATGCTGTGACCTCTCCTATTCAGGTAAGCCACGTCTTACTTTAGTGTGTCTCAATTAAATTTTATGTCTGATGTGTCCATTTGTTGTAAGAAAAGAAACAAGTCCAATGAAAGGGACACTTTGAAGATTTTTATTTCCTATTGGGACAGTTTACTTCTGTCTGGAAAGTCCCTATGCAGTTTTCGTGTGTCTTTTCCCTGTGATTGAGAATGGTTTTGTAAGAGTGTTAAGAGATACGGAGGTATTGAAAATGCAAATCTATTTTCCAACTGGTCAAATCTCTACCTGTTGCTTTCGGAAAACTTTTATCACAAAGGTTAATAGTCATGTGACTGAAATAAGAATTTTTGCTCATTACAGTCACTGCATTGCAGAATTAAGCTTTTAGAAGGTCAAAGCTGTGTCTCTTTTACATACTCTGTGTGCTGCCTAACAGAGGGCTGTGTATACATGGGCAGCCACTAAATACTATTTGCTTGGTGGGTTACAAGTGTTCCTCTAAGCTGGCAAAGAAACAGCATAAATATAGAAAAGATGTAGATATCTGTTCTTAGCTTGCATAATGTTCATTGCCTATATAAAAAAGCTTTATAAACTTTAGGGAATTGGCCCTCACACCAGAGAGGAATAAGGGATACTTAACAATACGATTGTCTAATATCACAAAAAAGAGTTGTTTTAAAAATTTTATTTACTTTAATTCTGTCTGAAATGAGTAGTTCTTTTTTCAAGAAAGAAAGAAAGAAAGGAAGGAAGGAAGGAGGGAAGAGAGGAAGAAAGAAAGGGAGGAAAAAAGGAAAAAAGAAAGGGAGAGAGATAAAGAAAAGATCTGTTATATTGGAGGGTCCAAAAGAAGAGATCCAAATAGGATGCAGGACACTTAGAACTGTAACCCGGATGAACAAAGAGTTTGAAGAAAAGAGAGCTGAAGGCAAATATATCGGGAATCTTAAGGTCCTGATGAATACTCCCTTTGTTCTGTGTACTAAGTGTATGATCTTCCCTGCCAAGGCTGAAAGAAAATGGATTTCCCCAAGGAATGTCCCATCATTGGAGAAGACATCTGCCATCAAAAGCCAACATGCTCTGAGGTGGTACAGCCAAAAGATTAAACATTTAAGACAGATGATGGGGTAGAGAGAGGAGTGAAGACAGGGATGTAGAAAAGGTAAAATGTCAGCATCCTGCAAATGAGATCCACAAACATGAAAGGAGGAAACTGAGAGTGTCAACTTTAAACCCCCAGTTTGTATCTTATGGCCCTGAGCAATTTGGAGTTTCAGGAGAAAGAAGGGACATTCTGTTCATTATCGTGGTGTTTCTTATATGTCAAACATGCATAACAGAGCCCATGCCAAAATACATTAAGTAGTGCCCTGTTGTCCAGAAGGAACATCTGAAAAAATGTAAAGGTCATATTACAAAAAGAGTTTAGTACCCTAGCAGATGTCACTATGCAATTTGGTGTCTCAATTTTCCATTTATTTTCTAAAATTTGCACCTAGCTACTCAGCCAAAGCAGAACAATCTATGTTTCTTCAAAAAGAATTCTTTTTAAATAATGTAGATGTAAAGATCTGGATCCAGATCATGTGGGTTCAAATTTCTTCAACCTATGAAACATTAGACAAGTTACATAAACTTTTGGGCCTTGGTTGACTCATCGATAAAATGGGAAGAGTGATAGTTCCTCCCTATAGGTTGTGAGAACTAACCGAGTTAGTGCATGCTAAGTTAGTCACTTAGCAAAGTGACTGGCCTCTGGTAAATTTTAATTTTTTTTTTGGTTGCTTAAAATGAGTTTTTAAAAAATTTTGTGATTTCCCTCATCAAAAATATATGTATAATAATCATTATTATCATTATTTTTACTCCTGTACTTATTCAATCAAGTAATTGTAATAATGAGTACCTACCACGGCACACTGGTAAGATAAAACACAGTCCCTAATATTTAAGAACTTATAAAACAGTTAACAAGTTACATGCTGACAATATAACATATGGGTTGAAAACCCACCTATTGAATTCTTATTTTCTGTTACAATATTTTTCAACATTTCCATTTGTCTTTTTTTAAAAACAGATTTCAAATCTCTGGTGAAATTCTCCATCTTTTCTTTTACTTTTCTGAACATATTTATTACATCTTTAAAAGTCTCTATTAAACATAGAACTACCATATGATCCAGCAATTTCACTTCTGCATATATACCCAAAAGAACTGAAAGCAAGGATGTTGCTATGAACATGGGTATACAAATATTTCTTCAAATCTTTGACAATAGTCAAAAGGTGAAAACAACCCAGTGTCCACTGACATATGAATGGATAAATAAAATGGGATCTGTACATACAATGGGATATTATTCAGACATAGAAAGGAAGGAAATTCTGACACATGCTTCCATGGTCGAATCTTAAAGACTTCATGCTAAGTGAAATAAGCCAATCACACAAAAGGCAAATGTGATATGAATCAAATGTATGATTCCACTTATATGAAATACCTAGAGTAGTCACATTCATAGACACAGAGAATAAAATGGTGCTTGCCAGGGCCTGGGGGGAGGGAAAAAGGAGGAGTTATTGTTTAATGGTTACAGAGTTCAATTTGGGAAGATGAAAACATTCTAGATATGGATAGGGGCAATGGTTTCAACACCAATGTGAATGTACTGAACTGTATACTTAAACATGGTTAAAATGGCAATTTTTTTTCTTCTTTATTGGAGTATAATTGCTTTACAATGGTGTGTTAGTTTCTGCTTTATAACAAAGTGAAATCAGTTATTCATATGTTCCCATATCTCTTCCCTCTTGCGTCTCCCTCCCTCCCACCCTCCCTATCCCACCCCACTAGGTGGTCACAAAGCACAGAGCTGACCTCCCTGTGCTATGCGGCTGCTTCCCACTAGCTATCTATTTTATGTTTGGTAGTGTGTATATGTCCATGCCACTCTCTCGCTTTGTCACAGCTTACCCTTCCCCCTCCCCATATCCTCAAGTCCATTCTCTAGTAGGTCTGTGTCTTCATTCCTGTCTTACCCCTAGGTTCTTCATGACATTTTTTTTTCTTAAATTCCATATATATGTGTTAGCACACGGTGTTTGTCTTTCTCTTTCTGACTTACTTCACTCTGTATGACAGACTCTAGGTCCATCCACCTCATTAAAAATAGCTCAATTTCGTTTCTTTTTATGGCTGAGTAATATTTCATTGTACATATGTGCCACATCTTCTTTATCCATTCATCCGGTGATGGACATTTAGGTTGTTTCCATCTCCTGGCTATTGTAAATAGAGCTGCAATGAACATTTTGGTACATGACTCTTTTTGAATTATGGTTTTCTCAGGGTATATGCCCAGTAGTGGGATTGCTGGGTCATATGGTAGTTCTATTTGTAGTTTTTTAAGGAACCTCCGTACTGTTCTCGTACTGTAACCAATTCACATTCCCACCAGCAGTGCAAGAGTGTTCCCTTTTCTCCACACCCTCTCCAGCATTTATTGTTTGTAGATTTTTTGATGATGGCCATTCTGACTGGTGTGAGATGATATCTCATTGTAGTTTTGATTTGCATCTCTCTAATGATTAATGATGTTGAGCATTCTTTCATGTGTTTGTTGGCAGTCTGTATATCTTTCGTGGAGAAATGTCTACTTAGGTCTTCTGCCCATTTTTGGATTGGGTTGTTTGTTTTTTTGTTATTGAGCTGCATGAGCTGCTTATAAATTTTGGAGATTAATCCTTTGTCAGTTGCTTCATTTGCAAATATTTTCTCCCATTCTGAGGGTTGTCTTTTGGTCTTGTTTATGGTTTCCTTTGCTGTGCAAAAGCTTTGAAGTTTCATTAGGTCCCGTTTATTTTTGGTTTTATTTCCATTTCTCTAGGAGATGGGTCAAAAAGGATCTTGCTGTGATTTATGTCACAGAGTGTTCTGCCTATGTTTTCCTCTAAGAGTTTGATAGTTTCTGGCCTTACATTTAGGCCTTTAATCCATTTTGAGCTTATTTTTGTGTATGGTGTTAGGGAGTGATCTAATCTCATACTTTTACATGTACCTGTCCAGTTTTCCCAGCACCACTTATTGAAGAGGCTGTCCTTTCTCCACTGTACATTCCTGCCTCCTTTATCAAAGATAAGGTGACCATATGTGCATGGGTTTATCTCTGGGCTTTCTATCCTGTTCCACTGATCTATCTTTCTGTTTTTGTGCCAGTACCATCCTGTCTTGATTACTGTAGCTTTGTAGTATAGTCTGAAGTCAGGGAGCCTGATTCCTCCAGCTCTGTTTTTCATTCTCAAGATTGTTTTGGCTATTCGGGGTCTTTTGTGTTTCCATACAAATTGTGAATTTTTTTGTTCTAGTTCTGTGAAAAATGCCAGTGGTAGTTTGATAGGGATTGCATTGAATCTGTAGACTGCTTTGGGTAGTACAGTCATTTTCACAATGTTGATTCTTCCAATCCAAGAACATGGTATATCTCTCCATCTATTGGTATCATCTTTAATTTCTTTCATCAGTGTCTTATAATTTTCTGCATACAGGTCTTTTGTCTCCTTAGGTAGGTTTATTCCTAGATATTTTATTCTTTTTGTTGCAATGGTAAATGCGAGTGTTTTCTTGATTTCACTTTCAGATTTTTCATCATTAGTGTATAGGAATGCCAGAGATTTCTGTGCATTAATTGTGTATCCTGCTACTTTACCAAATTCATTGATTAGCTCTAGTAGTTTTCTGGTAGCATCTTTAGGATTCTCTACGTATAGTATCATGTCATCTGCAAACAGTGACAGCTTTACTTCTTCTTTTCCTATTTGGATCCCTTTTATTTCCTTTTCTTCTCTGATTGCTGTGGCTAAAACTTCCAAAACTATGTTGAATAAGAGTGGTGAGAGTGGGCAACCTTGTCTTGTTCCTGATCTTAGTGGAAATGCTTTCCGTTTTTCACCATTGAGGACGATGTTGGCTGTGGCTTTGTCATATATGGCCTTTATTATGTTGAGGAAAGTTCCCTCTATGCCTACTTTCTGCAGGGTTTTTATCATAAATCAGTGTCGAATTTTGTCGAAACCTTTCTCTGCATCTATTGAGATGATCATATGGTTTTTCTCCTTCAATTTGGTAATATGGTGTGTCACGTTGACTGATTTGCATATATTGAAGAATCCTTGCATTCCTGGAATAAACCCCACTTGATCATGGTGTATGATCCTTTTAATGTGCTGTTGGATTCTGTTTGCTAGTATTTTGTTGAGGATTTTCGCATCTATGTTCATCAGTGATATTGGCCTGTAGTTTTCTTTCTTTGTGACATCCTTGTCTGGTTTTGGTATCAGGGTGATGGTGGCCTCGTAGAATGAGTTTGGGAGTGTTCCTCCCTCTGCTGTATTTTGGAAGAGTTTGAGAAGGATAGATGTTAGCTCTTCTCTAAATGTTCGATAGAATTCACCTGTGAAGCCATCTGTTCCTGGGCTTTTGTTTGTTGGAAGATTTGTAATCACAGTTTCAATTTCAGTGTTTGTGATTTGTCTGTTCATATTTTCTATTTCCTCCTGATTCAGTCTTGGCAGGTTGTGCATGGCAAGTTTTATGTTATGTATATTTTACGACAGTAAAAATTAGATTAAATTTTAAAATTCCTGTCTGATAATTCCAAAATTTGAGTCACTTACTGTGGTTATTTGGTCTTTTTCCCCCTAAGATCCTGTAATTTTTTAATTGAATACAGGACAGTGTGCATAAAAAAAAAATCAAAGAGTCTCTGGATGGTGCTATCTCCGCCCAAAGAGGAATAATTTTCTCTTAGTAAACAGATGGAGTCTAGTAGATCACCTTCATCTTGCTGAGGCTGGATTTAGGCTTTATAGGGACAATGAGTTTGTGCTTTACTTCTAAGGCATAGCCCTTATCTGAGGAGTGGACATTCTGGGTCTCAACTGCAAACTCAGAGTGTTTACCAGAACTCTTCCACCTGGTTGGGCTTGAACGCCAAACCTTGTCTCCCCAGCATCACGGGGCTGCTTAAATCTCTGCTCATCTCTAAGCTTCTCAACTTCTGGGGTTTTTTTGTTGTTGTTGTTTTTGGGTTTTCTTTTTTGTTAGTCTGTTGTTGGTTTGTTATTGCTGGGTTTCTTGGAGTTTCTTGGAGTTTCTTCCTGTTCCCATGAAGCTTAGGAGTTCGGAAATTGCTTATAGATCTTTGGGTTCACTCCTCTGCAGTTTCTCTCTTCTCTGCGATTTTTGCTTCTTAGGTCTCAGCCGTTTGCCAGCCCTGAACGCCAGCCTCCAACTCATCTCTCTCCTCAACTAAGACTTGATCTCATCTTCCTCTCCCAACCTTTCCTGTAAGACTTAGCAAAGCCTTTACAGAAAAAGCCAGAGTGAATGTAGAGCTCACTGAGATGGGCTTCTTTCCCTCAGGTCTTGTAGCCCCTCACAAGTTCTGCCTGGTTTGGTGGCTCTCTATTGCCTTAAAAAAGTAGTTTGTATATTTTGTCCAATGTTTATAATTGTTTTCAGCAGGAGAGCTGCTCTGATGCAAGCTACTATGGTTGTTGGAACCGAAAGTCTGTTAATATTGTCTTTTAAAATTCTAACACTTGATTTGCCTCTCATTCTGTTTTAAACACTCTTTTGCTTTCATTTTAATTCATCTTTTTATTGACCTGAGTATTTGGTTTTTATTTGTACTGTTTTAGCTTCCTGGGCTTATTAAACTCCAGTCAGGCAGTGTCATAAGTTCAGTGGTGAAGATGGAACACGTTCCAAGCAATGGGAGTAAATTGTTTGTTCCTGACTTGGGTCATCAGCCCTTCCAATTTCCCTAACTAAATCCCCCAATACCACCCAGAAACACTTGTGAATGCTGAGTCCCCTGAATCTAAAACCCACATGCCAAAATCCAACCCCCTACCTTCAGCCACCACATGGCCATTAAAAATATTCTACTATCTTCCCAAGGCTGTTAAAAGAGGTTAATCTGGAGATAGATTATAATCTTTAGAATTATAATTATACAAATTATAATCTTTAGAATCTTGGTCTTAATGATATTACCAGAGCCATAAATTTTTCTTGGCATTTGCTTTGATTTGACCATATTTATTTTCTATATTAATGTGGCCAGAAGAGTATAAGGAAATAGCAATCATTCAATTAAATTCAGCAAACATAAGCTGGATGATGATTATATACAAAGAACTGTGTGGTATATTTTAGAAGCCCTAAAGATGATTTCATCAGAGTTCCACACATTTAAATAATTGTGAATAGTTACAAATAATTAGCTATAATATAAGGAACTAATAATGGAACTAGCTAACAATGATTGTGTGCATATTTATATACCTATACTTAGTGCTGGCAACATAGTAAAGTAGATGTTACTATCTCCATGTTACAAATAAAGAAATAGGAGTACAATGAGATTGTAATCTGCCTGAGGTCCCAAAACTTATATATAGGATTTGAATCCAGGCTTCTCTGACTCTGAAGGGAACTGTTACAGTAGAAAAAAACTGCCATAAGAGAACAGATGGAGAAAACTGTTACCATTTTGGATGATGAGAAAAAGAATCAAAGAGAAAGTAGCATATGAGCTGGGCATTTACGGATGAGCAGAATATCCATAGCCGGACAAAAGGCGAAATGCCATTCTGACTGATAAATGTGCATGAGCAAAACACAGAAAATCGTTTCAGCAGTTATATTTGGTCCACAGGGCTTGAAGATAAGATGCATGTGATGACACTAGATAAGATAAAGTCTGAAAGGAGGGCCCCAAATAAAAATCATATCAAGTGTTTTGGATTTGCTTTTGTGTATTGCGTTAACTTTTTCTGTGTAACAAATTTCTCCAGAACTTCATGGTAAAATTTATTATCACACACTTTCTGTGGGTCAGGAACATGTGCCTCTGACTCAAGGTCTCTTAAGGGGTTGCAGACACACTGTCAGCTGGGCTGGAGGTTTTATCTGAAGACTTCACTGGTGAGAGATTCATTTCCAAGCTCACTCATGTCCTTGGTAGGACTCAGTTCCTTCCAGGTTGTTGTTGAACTGAGGGCCTCAGTTCCTCACTGGCTATTGGCCAGAGATACCTTTAATTCCTTGACACATGGGCTCCTCCATAGGGCAGTGACCTCAAGGCAACAGAAAAGCAAGAAACCAAAAGAGCAGGAAGAATAAGAAAGGGCTACCATGATGGATGCCAGTTTTTTTGTATGCTAATCTCAAAGGTGACATCTCATCACTTCTGCCATATTCACTTCATTGAAAGAGAGTCAACAAGCCCAGTCCATGCTCAAAAGGAGGGTATTATACAAGGACATAAACACAAGGAGGCAGGGTCATTGGGGCCATCTTAGTGATGGCCTACCACATGGATCAACGGGAAATCATCAAAGATTTCTGAATGTGCCAATGACATAACTTGGCTATCACCAGTCATCCATGCTCAAAATTAGGAAGTCATTCAAAATTTCTCCTTCTCATTCAACACCCATATCCCTTGTCATATCACTCCAAGGAGTTTAATGGTCAGCATTTTTTCTTTCTAATGGTATGTAAAATAATAGCACATCTAACGATCATTAGTGTCTCAGATTCTCTGGAAGAGGATACGGGTCCCGTGGTGGCTTCTGAGAGAGCAGTTTGTAAACATGGGTGTAGACAGAAGCCAGATCATGAGGATTAAGGAGTGAACAAGTGGTTAAGAAACATTCTGTAATCTAACACATATTCTATTTTACACATGAAGCCAGAACTTTAGTAACTGATATGTCTTATTGCTTAGTGGATTACATTGCAATACACTTTTAATTTAGGTTCCTTTATAAATAGTGCCAACTTCTGGGAATTTTATTTGAATTTTGAAATTCATGTTGACCTGTTCACTGAAAACTTAAAGGATACAAAATGGTAATGACAGCAGAGCATGGCCTTATCTCTTACTGTGCTTCTTGATTCTTCTAATTTAGGAAAAGCTTTATGTAAGGAAATCAAAGAACTCATTCACTTAACACAAACTTACAAACTCTCTTTAACAGTTTCCAAAACTCATCCCACACTTTATCTCATTTTTTGTTACTACTGAGGCTGTGTGTACATTAGAATTCCTGGTACCTATGGCTTTGTTTTCCCATGAGTTCTCTGTGGCCAGCGAAGAATTATGAACATAGTGTTTATCAGCAGGAGAACTAGGCCACTGCATATGGCTGTCATCTGCTCGAGGTTTTGGTGACCACATATTTCCACATATATTGCAATCATATGATGATTTCCACCCCATCTGACAAGTCATCCGAGGAACTCTGGTTACGTGCCTTATCTCATGTTTCATGAGGTTTTCCTGGTTATTACCCAATATTCAAGTTGAGTTAGGTAAAGGCGTCAACAGGTCAAATAACTGAGTTAGTTCATGCAGTGAGCCTTAACCTTAAACTGCATCCTGTAACTTCCTTTTGGAGAGGGCTCTAAGGATCAAAAGCCTCTACCTTGGTTTCATGAGATGATGGTGCCACATTTTAGAATATATATTTTTTCTAATTTCATTTGCCTAAGATGCCATTAAAAAAATTAAACCTTTGTATTCTTTGCGTGCTGATCTTAGGATCCAATCTCTTATTCTGGCAATCTCAATAGATTACTTTCTGCTGAAATTTTCTGATTTGTAGAATGTAACCAACCATACCATCTCTTCTCTACCTCTCCCAGATGCTATTCAGCCAAGTGAGATGAGATCTGTGGCAATGCTTTGAACCCACAATGGGAACAGTGTAAATCTGAGATGTTGTTTCTATTATTACCAATACTACTATTAAGTTACTGACAGAATGGGGAGCATGATATAGGATGCAGAAGACCCTGGATGAATGCCTGCCCCAACAAACACCAGCTATGAGGTGTTGGGCAAGGCCTTTAACATCTCTTATCAGTTTACTGACCAGAAAACTAAAGATCATACTCCCCACCTTTCTACCTGCCAGGGTTCTTGTGAGCATCAAGTGAAGTAAGATACGTGGACACATTTCGCAAAAGGGCCAAAATGGCAAACATTGATTGGAACATAATCACTATTATAAAAACAGCATCTGAACCTTCTCCTTTCTTCCAGTTTCAAACCACTTGAAAGAGCTGGAGGAGAGGTAAAGCTAGAGTCATGAGACTAGACAAAAAATTCACGGGCTGCTGATGAGAGCATTGTAACTGGGTAACTAAACAGATTCCTAAGCAGGAACTGAGTAGAAGCTTATCATAATTCACACTCATGGATGCTCCAATGGCACTTGACTCATGGGATTTACAGAGAAAACGTAGCAATCTAAACCATAAGCAATTAAATTTAGTTTAAATGCATGTATGTGTGCATATGTATGTATGTATCTTGCCAATGCTTTTACTTCTTAACAGTGTTCAAGAATATTAAAAATCCATGTGACCTTTTTCTTTCTGAGGAAAATAAAACGAGATCAAATATGCATATGGCCAGGAATAGAAGACTTCCTACCAAAAAAGATAGTATATTGGAAGCCGTAATTCTACAAAGTCAGAGACAGTAGCTGAAATCAATGATGAAGATAAAATATTAACTCCTTTAACCTTGTAATGTCAAATCATCCCTAAGTTATTTTCTACAATAAGAGAATCAGACAAAGGTAGAAGAGTTTTTGGAGATTTTCTTTCTCATTCTCATCTGAAAATGTTCAGTTCAACAACCTAGAAAAAGGATTCTGGTTTTTGTAAACACATTTTTCCCCCCAAGATGACTATGCATCCAGCCCATCAGAAATCCAGAGTAAGTTAAAATAAAGGCCTGGAAATATTTTCAAATGGACATCTCCCACTGAGATGTGAAATCCCCTCACCCCCCACTAACAGTCTATAAAAACATGAAGAATATCTGCTCAGGCTCTGAATCGAGACACCAACCTTCCCAAAAGACAACTACTTCCACCCAAACAACTGGTCCTCCCTTCCTTCTTGTCAGCACTGCTCGCTGAGAGAGGCCGTGTTTGGTCTCTTAATCAGACCTTGCTGACGGGCTGACATCACTGCAAACGTTTTCACTTACTCTCTGGCAACACTTAAATCCTTGCCAAAGGCCAGTCAGTTAAGTCAGAAAGCATTGTTAGTGCGAGGCTGGGGGAGTGGGAGTGTGACGGTCAGCTAGCAATCTGTGGTGATGACAGGAGGGAAATCTAGGAGCTGAAACCATTTTAAAGGTCACTCTGTGGGCAGAACAAAAGACCTCTAATTTAGAAAAGGAAACAGAACTCTGGGACATGGAAGCACCAGGATGCTGCTATCTGAGCACTCTGAAAATTCATTATCCACTCCCTGACTGTAAAGACCACTTTACAACCCAATACAGCTTAAACCAACAACTATTTGCTTTAGCAGCAGTGTAAGATAATTTGGTAAAATAGAAATGCTAAGTAATGTACTAGTGGGTTCAACTGCCAGTTTTTTAAATTTATTTTTTATTGAGGTAACATTGATGTTAATGATAATTATGTAAGTGTCCTGGGTACATTATATTTCACTTCTGTATACACTATAGCATGCCCACCACCAAAAATTTATTTCCCATCCGTCACCATACAGCTGATCCCCTCTACCCATTTCATCTTCCCCCCATCCCTTCCCTTCTGGTAACCACTATTCTGTTGTCTGTGTCTACATGTTTGTTTTTGTTTGGATTGGTTTGTTCATTTATTTTCTCTGTTTTATTTTTATATTCCACATATGAGTGAGATCACACAGTATTTGTCTTTTTCTGTCTGACTTACTTCACTTAGCGTAATACCTTCAAGGTCCATCTGTGTTGTTGCAAATGGCAATAATTCATCTTTTTAAATGACTGAGTAGTATCCCATTGAATATATATATATATATATATATATATATATATATCTCACATCTTTATTTAAAAAAAATGTTCTTCTTTTTAGTACTTTTTTTCTCCTTACCCTTCATTTTTTAAAAATTTTCAACCTTGAATTGCTAAATAGAGTTTAAAATTCTTAGCATAGCTTTCCGTGAAAAGCCGTTACATATACTTTATGACTAAAATTCTAAGAGTATAATATACTAAAGTATTGATAAATGATTTTTAAAAGGAGCACAGATCATCAGAGAATAGCAATAGTAGACCCATGCCTGGATTGAGATCATCTCTTTTCTGTCTTTCTAAAACTGGAGAAAGCTTGGGAGAAGACTGGCTTCAGTCTATTGAACACCGTATTCTGGACCTGGCTCCATCACTTATAAGATTTGCCAGATGGATTTGCTATAGTTTCATTCTCCAAACTCTCACCTGCTATGTTTTTTTTTTTCTTGTTTTCCTTTTGTCCCAACTAAAGAGGACGTTTGTTCTACCATCGTTAAGAAGCCCAGGCAGGCCAGGGCTGAACTCCTCAGTGTGGGAGCAGGGATGTAATGTACAGCATGGCGACTACAGCTAACAAGACTGTACTGTACCCTTGAAAGTTGCTAGGAGAGTAGACCTTAACGTTCTCACGAAAGTGGTAATTACGTGAGGTGATGGGTGTGTTAACTAGCCCTACTGTGGTGATTATTTTGCAATAGATGCATGTATCACACCATCATGTTGTGCACTTTAAACTTACATAACGTTATATGCCAATTACACCTCAATAAAGCTGGAAACAAAAGAAAACAAAACAAGGGAGCACTCAAGGGAGGTCCAGTAGGTACCAGGAAGGGCCTCTTTGGAAAAATAAAAAGGAGAGGAGAGAAGGTACTCAAGGCACCAGGAAACTCATCACAGAAGGCACACTGCACATCTGGCACCCACCAAAGATCAAATTCATTTGGGTAAACCAAGCTTGCAAACCCAGTCAATCCCTAGTGATCTATACATAACTGATTTATACTGTGGATTATCTGCTTAGGGTTCTGGGGTACGGTCTGTAATTATGCATCTGAGTAAAAATTCTGCATTCGTTAAGTGGCAGTGAGTCCTCCACGGGATCTGTTGTCAGATAAGAGGGACCAGCCCGAGGATCCAGGGATCGGTGATGCCGAGAATCACCTGCTCCACTCCAACTTGCCAGTACTGGGTAGATGAGTGGGTTTCTGTTGGATGAGAAGTCGGGTCGAAAGCAGAGAGAAAAAGTAGCAGCAACTACTGGGCCTTGTGAAGTTGGAACTTGATTTAGGTGGTGAGGCTGCTGATTGCTCAAATAACAATTCCTGGTAGTGGGGAGAGTTATCTCCTCCACTGTCTCTTCAAATCCAATGCTTGCCCTCACTTCCATGTGAGAGTGAGAGAGTTTCCAGACACTGCTTTACTTAGGGGGGTTTTCTATAAGAGCAGGTCTTTCTATTTACAGAGGTTGCTTTAAAATTACCTGGCCCTGTTAGACTAGGTGAACCACTTTTTAAAAGGCAGACCCACCTAGACACCAAATTAAGCTAAAGATCTTGGAGTGAGTCCACCTGTAAAAAGAAAAATGTCCAAATCTTACCAAGTTGTTGATTTTCGAGTCGTAGATGCCCCACTTCATTTGTCTGTGTCACAAGCCACTCATTCCCCTTCTTAATGAAAACAAGAGGGAGTGATTATACCCCCTGGGGCTGTGCCATTTATGCCGTCTGAAAGGCACTTAAACGAGTGGCACATTATCTCACACATCTGGAGTTTACCAAATTAGCCAATTACGCTGGAGCTCATAAAACGAGGCCTTAAATGTCATTTAACTAGAAAATATTATAATCACCAAGTGGTCTGATTGTAAGATGATACTTGGGGCAGCATCAGTGGTTACAGAAAACAAATCGTGAAACAAAACACAGTTCGAATGCCCCCCAAATGCAACCACATATTTTCTACAGTAATACTTTCTGAAGAATACCATATTTCTGAAGGCACCAGCAATCAACATGTTTCTCATCTGAAACTAAGTTTAATCTGACCTCCTGTTTCCTAGTTATTTGCCTTGGGCAAACCAGTGCCCAAGAATTTTCCTCATAAGAAAACTAAGGAACAAGCAGGATCAGAGCAGACTGATGGAAAACCATGAATTCATCAGAGATATGGAGCTCTCTGCAAGAGATGGAACAATGGTTGGATTAAGAGTCTGGAGTTGTCAGAGGTTTGTGGTGCTGCCTCAGAATCGACAGGATTTGGTTGACTGACCATATACTGGTCTCCCATACTTTACTTGAAGGAAGAGATAAAAGCTGCTTTAAATTAGTATGTGATTTGAGGGTAGGAATACCAAAGGTTTTAGAATAGCTATTTAAAAATTAGAGGTTTACAGCCACTACTTCCACATTGTCTTCTTTTCACTTAATAAACAACAAAATTTGGTGTTTAATGAAAGGTGATACAGTGTAATGGAAAAACCATGGTATGTCACTAATACCTGTTTGACTTTGGGGAAGTTGTTTAACTTCTCTGATCATCTGTTACCTCACACAAAATACAGACATACATAATGATGCTGAGCTGTGTTGAGACTAGTGCTGTGCTGAAATGAAAAAGTCCCTGGCACAGTGCCTGGTACACTGAAGAAAATAAATATTAGTTTCATATCTTTCTTTACCTATGTCACCAGAATATCTTAAGTTCTGTTTAACTCTTTTTTTTCTCTTCATTTCAGAAAGAATGGCCACTAGATATTTTCAGAGAACGCAGAGTGAGGAGGTGGGCAGTCCTGGTTTTATTTTAGCATAACTTATAATACCCTCACCCATCTGTGAACATCTCAATCACTCTCTTTAAAGGAATGCTAAGTACAAAAATAGACTAGAAGAACTCTCATGAGATACTCTGAAGCAAAAGGAAATTAGGTGTGATGCAGGAACGCATGGTAAACAGAGATGCCAGCTGCTATTTGCCAGGGGAGTTTACAAAATGAAGCTTACTGGTTTTGAAGGCACCTAGTCAACTAGGCTAAATCTTCATGTCTTCTGGGCTCATGATTATACTAGACGGACCTGTTAGTGTATTCTGTCAAACCAGAGAAAGATGAAGAATCATGGTGACGATGGAGGTACTCTCAACAGTGACAAATTCCTTCCCTGTCAGTTTTCTGCAATGACGACCTTTTTGGTAAAAGCTAAGTAAATATGACAATTCCACATAACAGAAATCCTTACTCACAATTTGGAAGGCCTAGTTTTAAAAACTTAAGTTAATTTCACCTCTGTAAAGCTGGGTTGAAAAACTATGTCCTTAATAACAGCACAATGTATCTATGCTTCTAAGAAGAAAAAAAATCTTAGAAGCAGTAAAGGGATTCAGAACCATGTGACTGAGCTCTTGTCTCTTAGAAATGTGAATTCTGGGCTGAGAGGTGGGGAATTGCATCTCTAAGAATGGTGACAATACCACTTCACTTTCTTACAGTGGGGAAATGGGAGCTCCGTGCAGATTCTAAGTGTGTTAACAGACTTTAAAGTTTTTAAACAACAGAAAAGGACTAGCTTTCAAAACCTTTAACTTGAGGGGCTGGGGGAATTAGATAAGAAGAATCAGGAGATGGGCCGGGGGTACCCGGGCGCTCGCGGCCCTTGCGTTCTTCCTAAAACAAAAACAGAAACAAAAACAAACAAAAAAAAGAAGAACCAGAACAGATGAGCTCTCTTAATTGTTAATAGTCAAACTGACTAGCACTATCCTCCCTGCAGGCCACAGAGCAAACTGGCCTCTACGCACCTGAGTGAAAAACCATCTTTGAAAGCAGAGTATACTGTAAAAGCTAACTAAGAAAATCAAAAGGAACTGTTTTGCTAGGAAAAAAATTCAACACAGCATGTGTTAAAAGGATTTTTTTTTTCTTTTTTCTTCCTCTTTTTTTTTTTTTTAAACTTAAGGCTATGAAATGCTCTTGCTCTGTATCAAAAATAACAGGCAGCTTTCTCTTTGGTATTTTTACAAATATTTCCATCTTTAAGACTGGAGCTTTCTGACTTTTGCTAACAACATGTCCAGATCTAAAGGCATTACAGAAAGAATGTCAATTTGCTTTAGAAGCAATTAAACATACAGTCGAGGAAAAGGCCAATTTTACTATGCAGGGACCACACATACTGTATGTTTGTTACATTACTTGATATCAAAGCAGAAACATCAAATTCTTCCTAAAACACACTTGAAATGAAGAGTCTGGCTAAGGAACTCCCACATCCAATTCAGAGATATCTGTTACAGTTTACAGAACTTGGCAATGCTGACACTATTGTTTTACTGGAAAGAGATAATTTATTGACTATATAATAAACTATGGTTTCTTTAATTATATATATATGTACTGGATAAAATGAACATGATTTTGATCCCAACCGCCATAAATGCGGGCATATTATCAATGACACTTAGGTACCACATCACCAGAGGAATAGCAAGAATTTGCTGATTCTGTGTCACTAGATGACCTCAAAATATTTAATCAGCCTTCAGGATCATTATCATAGCTTCAGAGGGAGTGGTCTATAGCAAGAATTATCATCTTTCTTTTTCATTTTGCATCATCATGATGTTGGTGTGATGACTTTCATTCACTTGTTCAACATGCATTTACTGAGTATCTCTACTCAGTGCCAAACACACGGATAGGGAAAACAGAGGGAAATGAGACGTGCGCCTCAGGGAAATGTATTCTTGGGGTGGGAGAGGGGAGACAGACAGAAAACAAGCTCAATAAATCAGGGTGGTGCACGCTATATAACAGATCTGCGCACGAGGAATGAGCCTGGAAGAAGCAAGGGCTGTCCTAGGAAGGGCTCTGTACACCTGATAAGGAATTTAGACTTTACACTGCAGGCCATATTTTTACATATTCCTGAAACACTCAAAAGATAAAACAATTAAAACAGTATGATACTGGCATAGAGATAGATAAATTAATGAAACAGAATAGGAAATAGAGAAACAGAATAGAAAATTTAGCTGATATATATGTGGAAGTTTAATATACAAAAAAGCTAGCATTTCCAATTAGTGAGTAAGGAATGGATTTTTTCAGCAGTGGTGTTTGGACAACTGAATAACCATTTGAAAATAAAATTTAATTCCTATATGCCATACTGCACATTAAAAAAAGAAATCACAGATGGATTAAAGATTCAGACGTAGATGTTTGTAATCTTGGGGTTAGAGGATGTCCTTCTTTTTTAATGTGTCATCAAGGTCAGATATCACAAAGGAAAAGATAGATATAAGCACAAAATCACAATCTTCAAAACTCACAAACTTCTGAAAGGTGTAAGACACTATAGTTGTAAGACAACTGACAAGTTGGGGAAAATATTTGTAATTTATGTAATAGTTGAAGGATTAGTACCTATAATATATACAGAACTCCTACAAATTAATTAAAAAATATAACCTAAGAGAAATGGGCGAGAGACACAAAATAAGCAATTCATGAAAGAAAGAATACCTAATGATATAAAAGTATGCTCAACCCCAGTTACAATCAAAGGAATACTATTAAGACACTTTTATTTTTCACTTATTAGATTATAAACAGGAGATGCATATTAGTGACAGATATATCAAATAATGACTGATAATGTCCAGTGTTTGAGAGGGTGTGGAGAAGTGAGAACTCTCAAATACTAAGGATATAAAAGTCAGTACATACTTTTTGGAAGATAATTTGGCAACATCTATGATATAAAATGTGCATATCATTTGATCTTATAAGTCCATTGATAGCAATTTTTAAAAATAGAAATATATATATATATATATACACACACATACACACATAAATGCGAAAAAACAGTATGAGAATATATACTGTACTATTGTTTATAATAGTGAAAATATGGAAACAACCTAATGGGCCACCAAAGGGATTAATTTAATAAACTGCAGTATGTAGGTAAATAAATTACTATGCTGTTGTTAAAAAGAATCTATTGGCATGAGACGACATAAATGACATATGTTTAATTAGCAAAAGAGTAGCCCCAGTATAATCTGCTAAGAGAGGTAGTGAACTACAGAGTTAGGAGCATGGGCTTTGGGGTCAAGCTCACTGGATTTGAGTCCCAGCTTCAAGATTTACCAGATATGTGAAAATTACTAACTTTTCTGAGTCTTGGTTTCTTCATCTGTCCAACTGGAATGGCTCCTAACAGAACCTACTCTAAGAGTTATATGGAGAATTCCTAGTACATAGTAGAGGCTAAACATGTACTAGTTGTTATTATTACTGTTATCTTTTTGGTATAATGATTATTTTCAACCAATTCTCTTATGAAAACAACTTCAAAAAGCACATCTAATATCCTTTGGAAAATTATGCTCAATAGAGACTTTAACTGAATCTATACATCAAAGACAATTTTAGTTTATGTAACAAAAATATTCTATTTATCTGATCATCTAATAGATAGGATGATGAACCTGACACATCAATTTTTGATAAAGATATGTTTTGATTGAATATTCATAAACCAGAATGCAAACAAGGAACACATTTGGGCGCTATATTTAAGAATCAAAATAAAGAACTATCACATTTAGATATCCCCAGTTATAAGAACTTTAAAAAGCCTCAATAGCACAAAATAAAAATTGTCCTCTAGTCATCAAACTATTATTCATAAAGGATATTATTAACATCCTTTTTGTGGTAGTTTCTATCATATACATATTTAATTTTCAACCGTATTATCCAGAAAAACACATACAAAAATAGGAAGACACCCTTTTAAATATTTTTCCCTACTAAGACTAGGAAAAGAAATCATTCAAAATGAGAAAACACGTTGTGCAGTAATATATTAAAATGCCCACATCAACATAGAGACTATATATAAAGAACCATACATACCCTTCTGTGCGGAAAATCATTCGAAAGCTGTCTCCTAAGCTTTTGTAACTGTTTGGATCAGTTGCACATCTCTGAATCTGGAACCTAGAAACAAAATCAAACAAACAAAAAAAATCCAAGTTAAGGATTTTGCCAAATGGCTTTTCTCATTTTTCAAAGTCTTAGGAGACTCAGCCTTTTCAGATTAATCTAAAATATTCTGGGTTTTGCTACAGATTTTACTGATTTATTTGTCTTGTATAATCTTTACCTTATTTTTGTAGCCTTTAAAATTATGATATTTCTCTGTACTTTAATAGAACTGCAGAAAGAGTTGTTTTCATCTGTTTCTTAGCTAGGCAGATGCACCCTGAGGCATTTATGCTTTTTTCTTTTGCGAAAAGCACACACAGATGTCATAGATTGTTTTAATGCATAATTCAGAAATCTGAAGATGCATATGAAACAAATAAGTAGCTCTATTTCTTATCTTAATTAGTGCTCTTTGATGGTAATTTAATACAAAGTTTAAAAATACAGAGCAGCTAATATGGCCTAACTTTGATCCTGATTATGAATTTGGAATTCATTCTGGCAGACAGGAGCCTGCGTTTAGAGCAAGAATTCGGGTCATACCGTGATACAATTTATTATCAGTACTTCATGATAGAGCAGAGTGGTCACTAGGGGTAGTTCCGGTTACCTGGACCTTCACAGAAGCACAGTGCTCTGCATGTAGTTTGTGCGCAATAAAGATGTATCCCATTTTAGAAAGCCAAATTCTTTTTTTCGTCTTCGTTTTTGGTATGATCATGCATCTCAGAACTCTAGCCTTCAAAACGTGGAAGTTCCCGGTGTGAGGGTCTTACGTATTTTGTGTCTTTCCCTGGGGTCTGTTTCTAATGAGATTTATGACAAGTATTGTCATTTCCCTACACCCCAGTTCTCCAGTTTCGCTTTTCTTTAGGCTGCCTACTCCTTGTGTTTAACCTTCTTGTCCCAATTCTAAGTTAAGCCCCTTCTTCCTTCTGTACTTCCCTCCACGGTTTTAGCAAGCCTTTTAAAATAGAAATTCTCAGAAACACCCCTAATACTGTCTACTCTAAGATGCTTTTCTCAGATTGTTAGATTTATGACATGAACACAACTTCTAATTCTGAGAATGATTTATTTTATAGTTCTAGGCCCCAGGGAATTATGCTGCAAACTAACACATATATCACAGAGAAGTGTGAATATTTTGCTTTGACTGAAGTGATTGGGCATATGAACAGAATAAGTAGACGATAAGACTGGAAAGTGAGGCTGGATTACATTTGAGTTTGTGAAGTGGAGAGGTGCTGAACGTGATTGTGCGGAGAGTAGCCGTCCTGAGATGAAGGAGTTGATTCTTCCAGTAGAGTACTTGAAATATACAAATTCCTAATAAAATATTTATTGTCTGATTGGGTGGATTAGAATGGGAGTATGGAGGGCAGAATGATGATGAAGGCAATTATGATAGTCTGGGTGAAGATAATGATGCCAGAATATGAATGGAGGAAACAAATGTAATAAAAGAGGTGTGCTTGCTGGGTGATTGTTTTTTTCTTTAAATCAATGGGTTTTTTAAATGATACATTCAACATGATCCTCTCTTGATCCTCATCAACCCAGCAAGTAATATTCCACTGCCCTAGACTTACTATTGCCAAAGTTTAAAATGTCATAAATATTCGTAATGTTTTTGCTTGTCAAACTTACATCTCTATTAGTATGATCATTTTTAGGAGGTTAGTTTCTAGGCAAGAACTGTATCCCTAAAATTTAAATTGCATGGAGCTTATCAGAAGATCATGAAGCATTACGACTAACTCATTTAAACTGTTCTGGATCCAGAGGTGCATTTGGTGTGTGTATAACCACTGGCCTAGAAGACTCAGTAAGCGGTTCTGTCTAGAATCGAGAACATGATTTGATGGTCAGGTAGGTGGACCACGTTTGGTATTTCTGGACTACTGTATGTAGATGAGATAATCTGGGACTTGGGATACAAATGAATTAACTAATGCTAAACACAAAACAGTACAATGGAATAACTACAGGTAAGTTTATACAACAAATAATCTTGGAACATAGAGAGCGATTTCCAAAATACGACTTTGATCCTAATTCAGAAAAGAATCTCCATCTTTGCATTTGTATATTTGTAACCTACGTTCATTGTTGGGTATGAAAAATTTCTTATGTCTAACTTTCAAGAGAATAACTTAAAATAGTTTTATATATTATAAAAACATTACATGCTTATAGATTTTTCTCATAATATCTGTAATAATTTTCATTAAGTGCATTTCCCCCTGTCAAATTCCTTTCTGGATACTTTTCTCCCAAATTACCAAGTATTTTTTAAATATTTGCCATATGAAATAAGATGCTATAGGTTTTACGAAAACCCAGGGCATTATCCCCACTCTCAAGAAACCCAATAAATAAATGAGAAAAAAATTTTTACAATAAAAGGGAAAATATCCAAAATGTCAAGTAGCATCAGCACAAGTTGCCCAGGTGTTCATCAGAGGGAGCAATTACTGCTTTCTGCAGAGGATCAGGAAGGATCTCAGGAGGGAGAAGGGATTTAAGCTGGTCCTATAGGATTCAGAGAGGCAAAAAGAGTAAGCCAGGAGGAAGCATTTCAGGTGGGGAATTGAGAGAGGGAAAGATGTCCTTTTAATAGAAGTGAAAGAAAAGATCTCCCACCATGACAACCTCCAGTGTTTCGTTCAGGATGGATGTTACAGCATCCTGCTGGTGGCATTCAGCTGCTCAGGGTGGATGGAGACCTGAGCGGGTTAGAGGAGGGTGTTTATGAGATAAAGTCAATGACCAATATAGAGCGTTTGGCCTTTTCCTGCTCCTCAGCGGAGCATTTCAGATAACTCTGTGGCCATCTCACAGTCATGTGACCCGGTCCTAGAAGGAACTGTGAGTCACCAGAGGGACCAAAGCAAGTGAATCCTAATGGCAAGAAAATTGACCTTAGCTCCTCTTTTATTGATGGGGTTAGAGACATCAGCTTTGTCTATGATGTCTGCATGTACCAGTAATACCAAGGTGGGTCCTCTGTCAGCTTACACAAAAATGAATACGGAGTACAATTACTTCTTAATTAACTAGTTATCTAACTTGGCTATTGGAAGTCTAGGCACTTCACTCATTAGTTGCAATTTCTTTCTTTTTTCAGAATCCAACAGATGATAATATTTCCAATCCACTATTCTCAGTTAATGAGTTCTTGAATACTTACTATGTATTAGGTACTCCACTATTTGGGGCATTATGAAGAAATAAGAAATAATCCTGCCCTTTAGAAGTTTATAGTTATGTGAAGGAGATGTACAAATAGATGATTACCATATGCAAGGAATAATGTTTAGGAATAGTATTTCAGAGTATCAATGTCAGACAATTAGTTTTACTGGCACTGAATAAACACTAGTATTACTTTTACTGGAGATGATCTTATCTATGGCTGACAGAAAATAGTATCAATATTATGCAGTGACATTAGAGGGAAGAGGGAAAACGGGAAGGATATATTTGGGCTAAATATCTGTGATTAAACCTTACCCTTCCACTTTAAAACAGGCAGCAAGGACAGTCAGCGGAATCTTAGAGGAGTGTTCCATTTAGAAGCTGACTGTCTGATGAGTGATGCTGTGTTCATTACAAACAGGAGCGGCAACATCAAATAGCATCACACGAGGAGAGTCCACAAGCCGTGTTGCAGAGCAATGCAAAAGGATGGTCAGGCATGGTACATACTAATTCCTCTGTAAAGCCTCCCACCATTCCTTACTATCCTAAAGTAGCTAGAGGTCCCATTAAACAGGCAAAGGCAAGTACAGCTGTCACTTCTACTGCACATCTCACTTACGGCGTGTCTGCACTCTGCAGAGAAAGTCCATGCTGTATTTAGTTCCACTACACATGACTTATTCTGATCACAGAGTTATCAGTTCTTCTAAGGAATCTGTTTCAAGTTGATATAATTACAGTGCATTTTGGTCAATCATGTAAAACAGCAATTTCCTTCTTCGTCTCTTACATTTCAGCAACTTAAAAGGTTTCTCTCGAATTGAGGCTTTACATCAGCATTTTCCAAGCTGCGTTCTGTGCTAACAAATTCTCTCTATGCTCGAGGAGACAATTTCCCAGTTACGTAATAGAACTCTTTGTAAAATTACAAAGGCAAAGCCACACTACTCTAAATACAATCAAGATATCTAGAAGAAAAGATTGGACTTTCCCATTGTCCTAATAAAAGCAGTTTGGCCACATCTGGAATCTCCATCTGAGGAACTTCTTTTATTAGAATGAAAACTTGCTGCCAAATGGGCAAATTGGACAATGGAGTAATACTTAAGAAATATTCAGTGCCTAATATCAGGTCAGAAAGAAACACAGGCAAAGGAGTGCGGCTCAAACCCTACGCTCCATTGCCCAGCAGCCAGTGGTCCCATCTGCCATGGAGCCAGGGAGCCTGGTGCTACACACTCTCAAAACTGGGAGGGAACAGCCCTACCATCCACCACACCATAAATATGAAGCAAGTTATTGCGGTTACGACAGGGCAAGGAAGAGCTGCTCAATGTTCATGAGCAAATGTACAAGCATATTTTTAGAAGCAAAAGAATGTTCTCACTCACTGAAATATTTTTCTTTAAACTGGTCAAGAACCATTACTGCACTATTTCCTCCGACTTGATTGTGTGCTTAGTCAGTGATACCAAAGTCTGTTGTTGACTCTTAGCACTGTTAGAAATGTCACTTTAGGCATTCAGCTTGTCTGAGCACTTCCTAAGATATCATAAGAATGATACGTGTTGAGAAATACAATGACTTTATTACTGCCTTAAAAGCTGTAGAATGAGGTTGTTTGAAAATTCCTAAATCTCACATTTATGCAATGCCTTTATTTTCCAAAGTAAACTTTACATCTATCATCTTCATCTACTGTTGGCTGATGGAGTCTATACTGGGAAGTGGAGGCTTTAGGGCGCGTGCACACACACACACACACACACACACACACATGCACATATATATATATATGTATATATACATGTATATGTATATGTAATCTATATATTTACATGAAGGGCAGCAATTGAGTTGCAGAGTCCGATTGGGGTAGGTGATAAGATTTGTCCTGAAGCTATATTTGCATAGCACATGCTCTGCTTTTTAGTTAGATCATATGATTATTTGCGGTACTTTAGGGTTGGGAACTGATGGAGATTTGGGAATGGGGGCAAAAGCCATCCTAACCCATCCCTTTGGCATTGCCACCAATCCTAAGCAAAGCAGTGAGATAGGTGGGTTTTATTTCTAGCATCACCTCCAGATCATTTTCCAGTCCAAGAGTATTCTCATGCTCTCTCTTACCTTCCCCTATTCAACCCTGCTCTCAGAAAAGCATTCACACCAATCATTTATCCTTATCGTGGCTTTTAATTTGATATGCCGTCTTCCAGAACTTGTCCCTTGTTAAAGGGATTTCAGCTCTCAAGGAGGTGGCGCGAAGGTCTGGTTTTGTTTAGGGTGGGGATGCAGGGGTACCTTTACCACCAGAGATAGCCCTCAGTGGTTGTTTTTTTCCTGAGTGGAATTTTATGCTACCATAATGCACTGCTACATAAAAATTACACCTTTGTGTCAAAGGAGGTGAGGCACTTGGGAAACTGAGACATTGACTAGGAGCCACCAGTTTCAGCTCCAGTGCTGTCACCGATGAATAGTGTAAACTGGTGAGAACTGTAATTTAACTCCTCTTTGCCTTTCTCCTCAGTGGTAAAATGGCACCACAGACATTAGAGGACACTTTGATTTTGAAGGGACGGTGACACACTGACTTAATATTTGAGCTTGTTAGCCATAACAAATGTCTCTTCTCTCGAAGAGACATTTCATTGTGTTTTGTAAAGCTCCAAATTCCATATTTTATAAGGGTGGGAGACTGTTAATAAAAATTGTACACTGACAATAAGTGGTGATGAGCCTAATGAAACTCCCTGCAGAGATCTTTGTAAATGTGATATGAACAAAGATTATTAGTAATTACCAGAATGTTACATGTGCGCCTTAATAAACACTTAAGAAACCCACCAGTGAATCAGAGATTAACAGACTAAAGGTTTGCAATTACAGAACACATTAAAAGGATAACTGTAGGAAGATTAAATAAAGATTTTAATTCACTGTAATTAGCCTATCTTACTGAAATAAGATGTTGCTCCTAGAGTATTTTTGCATGCTTACTGGTTCGTTGCGCATGGGCAAAGTCACTGAACATGCAAAGACACGTTTGAGCCTTTGAAATTTAGGGGTACACGCCTATGTTACGAACTTTGGAAAAAGGCCCTAGAAAGCACATCTTTAGAAAAATTCCCATCATGTATATTTGTTTCTTGTACTCTGAAAAATCACCTTATACTGAGGCTGCCCCAAGAGAAGAAATACCCCCTTCCCATAAAAGGCTAACCACTGAACTGAAGGGGGAAGGAGGCTTTGCATTTGTCATCCTTGTAGAAAGAGCATCGGATGGTGGGGAGTTGACACTGCTGATTTGGGAGATGATTCTATCAGTTTTCTTCAGCAAGTGCTGGGGAGAAAGGTTTTCTCCTAACATTTCTCTATATCCATAGCTTTCCTGTTCTAATTTTAAGTCCCTGGTGATTGTGAGTGGTAATTAAAAAAAAAAAATCTTAAGCTATGGGTATTTTGTTTTACTCCAGATTAAACATAACAAAAATCCATATAACGTTGCCTTAGCCATGATAAGCACAAGAGTCCTTTAATCATGTTGGAAGGGTGTGGTTTACAGTTCTAGATGCAGATTTCTGTCTCAACATTTCCTGAGATACCCATCTGCACAAGGGGCAAGGTTAAGAGTTCTGGAGACCCAACAATGAACAGACCACGAATGGAACGAACAGGTGGGGGGCAGGGAAATGTTAGTAATTAATTATAAAATAAGGCAGAACACAAGTATTAAATAGAGATTCTAGGAATTTAGTTTATCTGCAATTTAAGCATTGCCTTTGCTTGTTGGGTTCACAGTCTAGGCCTGGCATCAATTAACACCCTAAAATAATGTTAACAAATCCACAAGGGTCATGAGTTTGGCTCTGCCTCAGCAGTGATCACTGACTGAAGTTCAGAAGCTGTACTCACATATTTGGCTACTCATCAAATTATTCTGAAAATTCATGGAAAAGAAATATACTTTTCCTGATTGTTGCTCAGTCATTTCCCTAGGAGAGAATCTCTTTATAAAAGAAATAGGTAACTTTACCTGGTAAAAATTAAGAAAAGAGGCCCTTTGTCTGTTTAAAAGTCTGAATGTCTTTACTAGGAGTAGGTGGGCTGGGCTATGCTTTGGCTTAGTGTTTATGATGTTGTAAAGAAGACCAATAAATTTCTCTATGTTATTATAGAACAGTTTATAATTTGAAGAAATATGTAACCTGGAGTGCTCAGTCAGCCAAGATAATTACTGCAGATAAGGTAATAACATCTTGGCAAGGCCACAAAAGCAAGGGAAATCTTCTGTGCCGTGTAATTTCGAACACATTTTTGAACAGAGCCTCAAAAATATTATCTCTCTGAACTATCAGATCAACCCAGATAGCCTGATTATACTTTTGGTAATTTCCTGTGATCCTAGACACATCTAATTGCAGTCTCATTTCACAAGCCAAGAAGATTTAAAACCTGATAGTCTGTGACTGTACATTTTACAGTTCACACTTTAACAGTACACTTAAATATCCTGTAAATGGTTCATCATTTTGCTAACCACAAATTTTGTTACAATAAACATTTACCTACTTGTCCAGAATAGTGTGATGAAATAGATCTAGTTTTGTACATCTTAACACAATTATAAGACATATAGTATTCCTAGAATTTAGAACCTGGGTAAAATTTGACATTGTAAAATGAATCATGATAAGAGAGTTTATGCTACCATCTGGCACAAGTTCTTCCAGTTGTTTATATTACTTAAGGGATAATAACTAAGTACACTGACAATATAATTCTACAATTTATTTTAATGACGATATGCTAGTTAACAAGTCAGAGACAAATGATCAGTAGATATAACAACCTAAATCTAATAATGTTAAACCACAAGCAATAAAACAGGTTAATTGACAGAGCTGTACGATTAAAATGTTCCAAGCATAAACTGGTCTCAATTAAACAAAAGCTTGACTAGCATGTCTTTCAGTCACTTTGCTTTGTAAAATACCAATCACGTTATAAAACTAAGCTTAATATCAGATTATAGTGCTGCCACTCTTTGAAAATACATATGTGTGTATATGTGCCTACATTTAATTAAAATTCACATTTAATGCCAACAAATGACCTCACACCCCGATACATCCATCTACATTTTCCCAAGTACATTAACCTAGGCTGGCCATTAGACTGGTTGATTAGCATGAATCCAACTCATACTTGGGAAATGAGGGAAGGATGGATCACAGATTGGAAATAAAACCCATTACCAAGGTGATGAAAATAGAGAGGGCTAAATCAACTTCAGCAATCAAATATTAAAATAACCACAGTCGGGCTCCCCTGGTGGCGCAGTGGTTGAGAGTCCGCCTACCGATGCAGGCGACGCGGGTTCGTGCCCTGGTCCGGGAAGATCCCACATGCCGCGGAGCGGCTGGGCCCGTGAGCCATGGCCGCTGAGCCTGCGCGTCCGGAGCCTGCGCGTCCGGAGCCTGCGCGTCCGGAGCCTGTGCTCCGCAGCGGAAGAGGCCACAACAGTGAGAGGCCCGCGTACCGCAAAAAGGAAAAAAAAACAAAAAACAAAAAAACCAGAGTCATGACAAGTATCATAGTTTTCCCATATTCCCAAAATAACGTCAGTTTTTCAAAATTTAACCCCCCTAAAAAAAAGTTAGCTATGTTCTTTCTCTCTCTGATTCTCCCTTTCCTGTCCCCACCAACTTGGGTTCACAACTTTCCCTAACGTTCACCAATAGCACCTACTATCTCATGGCAGAGGACCATATGGCATCATTCTTACCTGTTGAACCTCTGCTCATTGCTCTGGATGAGACTCAGATTCTTGGTTTCTTGTCTCCATAAAAGATTTCCAGAACAGGGGATTCAAAAGCAGTCAAATCTACCCGAATCTTACTTGCCCTGGGAACTGAGCCACTTGACAAAAATTAATTATGCACCAGAGACCATAAGCCTGGGTCCCAGTGAGGGGGAATGTCAGGCAAGACAGAGTCTCTGGAGACCTAATACACACAATCCATCTTATTTTAACTGATCAAATGTGCCTATTTTATAGTTTATTTAGTACTGATAAGAAAGGACGCTTTTCAATAATGTCAAAGAAAGAAAGATGAAAGAAGTGGGTGGTTTCTTTGTATTCATAAGCTTATTCTAGAAAGAAATTTGAAGAATGGAGATAATAAACTTGGCTATTAAGGAAGTAAACATGCTTATGCTTATCAGAGTTGAGGAAAATTTCAAGGGAAGTTTTTTTTTTATTCTAAGATTGACCTCATATGTTACCAAGATTTGGGTGAGTTATTGGATCGAAATGAGAACACAGTTTTCAAAAGCATTTCATAGGTGGACAGGACCTGAAAATGACCCCAAAATGGTAATAATCCTGCTGATTTGTAAATCACTTTTAACTTAGATTGCATTTTTACATTTTTCATCTCATCTCAGGGTACCCCTTAGTTTAACAGTTCCTTCTATTTGTAGGGTTAAAATCACTTAAAAAAGAAAAAGTAGCAGCCTGGAGCTAGAAAGGCAGCAGACTGGAGGGAGTAGGTTTCCCTGAAGTCTCCCAGTTGTACTAGAAATTCGTCTGTCGAGTTCAGTGAAGGACCAGTAAAATCACTATTCTGAAGCCAAGCTTTTTCATTTGTTAACAAGGGAATAATGTTACTTACACATCGCCAAATGAACGACAATTGTGTTCATTTAATTTGATCTCTCCCTGTCGGGGTATACACTATGGATGGAGAGAGATCTCTGCATGGGGAAGGTGGGCAGGACATGTTTGGTAGAAGAATTTAGATGCAATGTTTTTTGAAGAGCAAAAGACATCATGTGATTCCTTTCAGCCCTCTCATTGTAGACAGTTGGGTTGATACATTCTGGACCAAAAAACCACATTTCTATATTTACCTAGCATCTATTCTGTGGGATTTCTTTCCGAGAGTTTTTTTTTTTTCACATCTTTATTGGAGTATAAATGCTTTACAATGTTGTGTTACTTTCTGCTGTACAACAATGTGAATCAGCTATATGTATACATATATCCCTGTATCCCCTCCCTCTTGAGCCTCGCTCCCACCCTCCCTATCTCATCCCTTTAGGTCGTCACAAAGCACCCTGTGCTATGCAGCAGCTTCCCACCAGCCATCCATTGTACATTTGGTAGTGTATATATGTCAGTGTTACTCTCTCACTTCATCCCAGCTTCCCCTCCCTCCCGCCCCCAACCCCGTGCCCTCAAGTCCGTTCTCTACATCTGCGTTATTCCATATTTCAAGTGTTTTAAGTGCCTACTGTATGCCTGGGGAATATTGTCAAGGCCACCATCTAATAACTCTGTAAATTCTTTTGCTCGCTCTCTCTCAACTAAATACTTTTAATGATGACAATGTCATGAACCCACACTCGAGACAGCCTCAGTGGAAGGGTGTGGTTTCATTATTATCATCAAATAACATGCTAAAAATAATTTAAAATCACTTAGAACACTGGCAACAGAAAAGATGTGTGAATTATTCCCACCCAGGAGCAGGCCTAACTTGTCCACAGAACTTGTATAGGAATCTATGCTCCACTTATTAACCAAATGTTTAATAAAAGACAGTGTTTCGGGCTGAATTATAGATGGGTACTTTGGCAGGTAACAAAGCACTTCAAGACAGTTCAAGTCATTTAATTTTATAAAATGCTCATCTAATTCCAACTAGCAGCTTTCACATAAATGTACCTTTGCATTTTAAAACAATTAGTTTTTTAAATAATAGCTCTCTGTTCTACAATTTAAGATACAGAAAATCGGATATCTTGGTTAACCTAGGCTCCAAAAATCTTAAAGACTAAACATGACATTCATATAAAATGACACCCAAGCGAGAAACCTATAGTAAATACATGAGTTTAAAACCCCTCCTTCAGGGCTTCCCTGGTGGTGCAGTGGTTGAGGGTCCGCTTGCCGATGCAGGGGACAAGGGTTCGTGCCCCAGTCCAGGAAGATCCCACATGCCGCAGAGCGGCTCGGCCCATGAGCCATGGCCGCTGAGCCAGCGCGTCCGGAGCCTGTGCTCCGCAACGGAAGAGGCCACAACAGTGAGAGGTCCGCGTACCGCAAAAAAAAAAAACCCTCCTTCAAATTTCTGCTACGGTGAGTTCTGGTAGACTCCAATGAAACTCCAATCACTCTCATTCATTTAATCATCATGAATTCTAAGCGTGAAGATTAGACTTAAACATTTGGAGTTTTAGTCCCTCCCTTCACAAGTAATATGTTAACATTGAGTATAAAAGAGCTAAAGTGTTCTGAAATGGTGAAATTCACAGAGAATTCAAGCTAACTAGCATTTATGGAATGCCTACTCTGTATGGGGTACTTGGGTGTGAGACTGCTTAACTTAGACACTGACCCTCTTACAGAAGTTTGCATTCTAATAGGAGACAGACATGTAGCATTAAAACATTAATGACAGGCAAGTCTTCCCAAATTTGTGGTATTCTTGCTTGCTTCCTTGAACAGTACACAGGGAATGCGACACAGCATTTTTGAAGTGCCTGGGGTTGGTGGGGACCCTTTGACTAGGAACTACCCTCCTGTGCTGTTACACAGTGATCTCATTAGGCCTTGCAAGGCATGGGCAGGCCAGTCCCCGCCCTAATGTCCCCATAGTGCTTTTCTAGTTCTTGGTTTTCCCAACATGGTTTTGTTCGATCTTTTCTTGCTAGGCAATGAGCTATCATTTCTTGCCCATCAGCGTGTCTGCCCCTAAGCACTCTCCCTGCTTTTCTCTCCTTCTCCCATTTTTCTCTCCTGCGTTCCTCCCATGACCTTTAATTCATCACTTAACACCCAGCAGTGAACTAAGGACCAGATAACCCAGCTTGGTCGTGACCCTTAGTAGGGACTGGAGGGGCCAGACTATGAGTCAGGTCCATGAACATCAGAGCCTTCCCTGCACACCATGCAATTTGGCTGTCCAGAGACCATTTCTGCATGTGTTTTGTTTCTCAGCTCTGCGCTAGAGCTGAGCTTCTGAGATAAGTGGCCTCTGGCTGAGTTTGAACTTTCCTTGAAAATGGGTCGTCCTGAGAGGAGGAAGGGGCAGGTAGCCTCCAATGTCCTTTGGTATTCTCTCCCCTGGTACCGTGGTCACGGTGAGGTAGAGCACCTCAGGCAGGTACAGTCTCTCCTCCTGGTGGGAGGATGACCTCCCACCAGGCCCTGCTGCCATGTGCCTATCTCTCTGGGATTCCTTCACTTTGAGGGCTTAATAAGGAGTCCTATTGCTCCTGGAAGCCAAACAAGAACTAATATAACATGATGAGGATGATGAGGACACATAGCACAGCTGACCCCAGCCATAATGATCCCTTCTTCATTCTGTTCCCCTATTTATTTTGTGGATTTAGTTTCTGTTTGTTTCTTGAAATAAAATGCCCTTCTTGTTTTTTTGTGTTTGATTTCCACTTCTGCATTATGGACTAGTGATAAGTGTCTGTTATTTAGATTCTCATAGATGCATGTTTAGTTTGAAAACTTTGAGAAAATATGAAAATTTCTTTTGAAAAATGTATATATTTTCAGAAATCTGGCCAAATCACTGTGGCTTTCTGTTGGCTCTGGTGGTACTACACTAGCCCTTTTGGAGGAGGAAACAAAGAAAGGAAGGAAGGGAGGCAGGGAGGGAGGGAAGGGGGGAGGAAAGAAAGAAAGAAAGAAAGGGAAGAACCACTGTAAAACACTCTACTTCCCAGTACAAATACTTTTGGAACTCTTACTCATGTGTGTTAGGTCAAATTCTGGCAGAAATCGCAGGACAGCTGCAATTCCATACTTTGAAATGTCTATTAAAAGAAATCTTGATATAATTTATAGAAGAGTTGGAAGGTATTCCCTGTTTTTTTCATTCCCTTGAACATAGACAACTTTTGAAATAAAGGAAGGAGAGAAATGAGTATTTTCAATGATGAAGTGAGTAAATTCACAACTTTAAATATATGATGCCAAGAGAACTTTCTGCAATGAAGATTGGTTCAAATATATATATATATATATGTATATATTAATATTACTTGTGTCAGGTTGAGTTTCAGCTATCATGAGAATTAAAAAGCTGTACAATTTCTGAAAGTTTTATGTATACAGATAAACAAGTACACAATTCAAGATACCACACTTTTATATATAAATAAGATAAACAAAATTTTCTTTAAAATCCCAAGTTTAAACATTCTAGAAATTTGAAGGCATAAACAGATGCCTTTTTTTATGTTGGCTTCACCGAGGGCTTTGGTTGTTAGCACTGCCAAGTGACATGTGTCATATCGGAGGGGGGTTATTACAGAGACCATGTGTGACAAGTAGGTGTAATGAGGTCTCCTGGTCTCCCGGGAACTGGGACTGGGACATGGGAATCAACCAGGGACTGGTGCGGGAGTGATTCCTTGTGTAAAGTTGATGCTGGGAGATACCTACACAGCCAGATAGTAAGTGCATCCCCAGCCCCCTGTCCAGGTGTAGGTCATGTGACTAGTTCTTTTCCATGGAATCTAAGCAAAGTAATGTATGTTACTTCCAGACTAAGGTTGTTTTTCTTTGCTTTGTTTTTGTTTGTTTTTTATACATCTTTATTGGAGTATAATTGCTTTACAATGGTGTGTTAGTTTCTGCTGCATAACAAAGTGAATCAGCTATAAGTATACATATATCCCCATATCCCCTCCCTCTTGCATCTCCCTCCCACCCTCCCTCTAGGTGGTCACAAAGCACAGAGCTGATCTCCCTGTGCGATGCGGCTGCTTCCCACCAGCCATCTATTTTACATTTGGTAGTGTATATCAGTCTGAGGTTTTAAAGAAGTGAGTGGGGCTCCTCCATTCTCTCTCTTGTTGCTCCTGCGAGAGGTACTTTGCAAGATACCTTTATAGCAGAGACTAGCTACATCTTACATCAAATCTGTATCACCTGCAAGGAGAAAGCAGAGGACTCCAAAGCTCTAGCGGGTGCAGAGCCACTAGATGGAAGGAGCCCGGATCACTAAATCACACACTGAGGAGAACCTCCTACCACCTGGTAATACTCACATTGTACTATTATATGAGTATATTTGATTGGGGGTAAACCACTGAAATTTAGGGGTTTACCTGTTACTGCAGCTAGATTTGCCTTAACTGACCAAGGCTCAACACTGTACTGTGTCTCTGTCTCTCTCCATGTCCTCTCTGTACACCAGTTCATGCTTCCTGCTCCTCCATAGCACTGACCTTGACAGGGCAACCCCAGCCCTGGTGTAATATGACACAAAACCAGTGCTCACCACTTATTCCTTTCTGCCACTACATGTGCCAAATACCTTTCATTTGCTCCTGCAGATCCACTCTCTACTCTTCTCCACCCTGTTTGCTGCCCCGAGAGGCGATCTGAACTGATTACATCAAAAGACTGCTATGTTCTCTGCCTTCCAGTTGGATTTGGTCAATGAGAAGCCATGAGGTGACAAGAAGAAGGGAGGAAAATGCATTGGGGATATTTATCTGTCTGGTTCCTTCCCGTGAGGCTTCCTCAGGCTTGTCTCTATCAACAGAAGTTCACTGCTCCTCTCAAGGAGCCCTTTCTTTGTGACTTTCATCTTTCAAGTTTTGCTAACCTTGCCCTTCACACACACCTTTGAGCTTAGGCATAGGAGCAGCTTTACTTCCTTTTGCTGGTAGCCCCAGGATCCTGAGTTCTTCCTTGTAATTTCCTTACACCCTGCCCATACTCTTATAGTGAATCCATTTATAAACCCTCTTCAAATTATCCTAATTTGAGA
Organism: Pseudorca crassidens; assembly: GCF_039906515.1. Taxonomy (NCBI): domain Eukaryota; kingdom Metazoa; phylum Chordata; class Mammalia; order Artiodactyla; family Delphinidae; genus Pseudorca; species Pseudorca crassidens. The sequence continues at coordinate 62,362,125 of NC_090296.1, read as the reverse complement.
GTGCTTTCTGTCTCCTGTTGGTTTTCTCACTGCAAAATCACATCACAATTGAAATTCTCTAGGGAGTCAGCTATCTACCCCTGGCTCACTTAGCCACGTCCAGGGAATGGAGTTATTGTGCAAACATGGACGGAAAGCCAACCCTTTCAGCAAAGCCCTTGAGTGATGGCAACTTGCCGAGCAGGAACTTGCAGGTACCTCAAAACATGTCTACCAAATTCTTCCAGTAACAGCTTCCTTTCTTTTCACTCCTCTTCAGCTATACGATTACCATCACATATTGTTGCATTTTTCCCCCCTGTGGATTGCTTCACTGCTGAGAGGACACATTATTGCTTTTCATAGGATAGTGCACTGTGAACAGTGCATATTCCTAGTACACAATTTAGAATCTAAGTCTTCACATTTAAAAATGCAAATGTTCGTAAAAACTAAAAGGGAGAAACAAGTAGAAATCACCACAGAATCATGCATTGCCATGTTATTTCTTAGGGCAAAAAAAAAAAAATCTTTGTTAACAACCTGGATATGCTATGAATATGTCATACAGAATTTGCATCCGAGGAACGAATCACAATTTTCGCTTTCACATTCTTCTGGTATCATTCACATTCTTTTACTCCCATTAGTTCCCAGCAAAAGATGCTACACAAGCACCAAATCGAATGGGAAATTATTAATATTATTAAACCAAACGTCTCATCGCTTCCATTCACTGTGAAAAGTGCCTCACATGTGGGGCGGGGGGACAGGTAGTTTCAGTAAAGTATGTAACCTGAGGCATTATGAAAATTGTGTGAATATCCAGGCACAGAATCCATACATTCCCTTTTAAGGGCTTATTTTTCTCTAAATATTTTATCCTAGGATACTAGTAAGACTTTGGTGATAACAGTTGTATCCTTTTTCTTATTTCAGGACATAGGGAACTAGAAAGCACTCACATTCCTCCTCTGGGAGAAGACAAAATGGGAGAAAATATGTATTTTCACTCTACTTAGTTTTAAAGTAGCATGTCTTATATAAGGCGAGAAAAGGTTAATATTGCAAGATAGTTATTTTTCCAAGTTAATATATTCTTAAGGAATATTACCACTGCCCCTCACCATACATATGAAAACCCACACCATTCCCTCCTCAGTATCCTACGTCATCAATTTCATGACTTGGGATGTAAGTGAAAGCTTAGATTTACCAGAATTTCATGATGGGTTTCGAAGTGGGAGATGGTTATCTGATTTTAAAAGTCATGGATTGCTAACATGGCCACAATTTCTATCCCTCCATCCCCACAAACCTCCCAGTACACACGTGCCGTGTATAACTAAAATAATGGGAAATAAGTGTGCTTAGAAGTCAGTCCAGCACAAAAGAATTTTATTTACGCTGATTTCTAGTGGATCTATAGAAAGCAGGTTATCTTTGTTTTATCATGTTTCTTCTAAACAGTAACTACATACAAAAAGACCATTAAAATAGCACTAGAATTTTGGCTTAAAACTGCATTGTCCAATATGGTAGTCACTAGTCACATGTAGCTACTGAGCAGCTGAAATGTGGCTAGTGCAGCTCAGGAAATGAGTTTATTTTATTTTAATTAATTTAGATTCAAATTTAAGAGCTCAAGAAGTATTAAATATTTTCCCATTAATCATAACTTCATCATTTGCTAGGACTACACTTTAACCATTGGATCCCATAAGATATACTGTAGTAAGAATGTACTTTTTACTTTTTAAAATGTGGTTAATAGCAAATTTTGAATTATATGTATGGCTCACATTATATTTCTATTAGAAAGCTTTGGCTGAAAAGCTAAGATTTAAGGCTAAAATGCGAGTTTATCTTTTGCGCACAGCGGCACCCAAATATATGTAGCAGCATCAGAGTTCGTGGGGGAACATCTCTAGTACACACAGTAGGTATAAAATTAGGAAAAAATCCTGAATTTTAAATTCAACTCTCCTCTTATAAGCTTAGTATTACTTGTTGTATATAGCCCCTCCTTACTTCAGTTGTTTATCTAGGTTTAAAGTAAAATGAGTTTCCACCACAAGATAATTTTATTATGCCAGTTTTGAACTGATTAAAGATGCCTCTTTGGTATTTCTCGAACAACCTTTCATGAGATGCATCAACCCTTAGAATGAAGCCACGGTGCCCATAAGGCTGGCAAAAATGTTTTCTGAGAAATCCAAACTGGAATCTGCTGAATTAAATTCCAAACCAAATTAGAAACATTGAAAAGACTCTTAAATACACAATGTACTTTTCCTTCAAGCTATTTGAGTCCCAGCTAAAGATACCAGTGTAGTCTTTTCCAAGTATAAAATTTGAGAAAGATCAATACATAGATATGCTCAAGTAATTTTCATGCTGTGTCTTTGCTAGTTTGATAAAAAGACTCTTTTAAATTTAAGGGATTGTCAGTATAGTCTTAAACAAAACCAAATCCCTCACTCAAAAACAGAAATAGCCAGTTTCTCAGGACAGTGCTGGAGAGAAGCTGGAGCTATGGAGCTATTGAGCTATTTATGGAGAGACAGTGACTTGAAAATCACCAGAGTATAATGAAAATTAAAAGTGCTTTTTTCTTCCAAATCAACCGACTGACTCTATAAAATAATGCACTTATCTTCATTACGAGTCATAACAATGATTTGAGATCTTCCAAGTTAAATTTTATGCCTCTTTGTTTTTCCTCAGGCAGGACAAGAGACGAAAACTGGAAAGTTTGGGTCATATGGATCATGGCAGCACTGCTATGTCTGGAATTTTCTTATAAATATCCTATTGCTTTGAGGCTCACAGGCCTGGCTGAAACAGCAGGGACAATCTCATTTGCACTTTTATAGTTGTAGAGGGATTTTCAAGAGTTAAAACAATTTTCCATAATATTCTGTATTAACTTAACGGATATGAAGTGTGATTATTACAACTTTTCATGCTTTTCTGCAGGCTGACAGTTTGAAAGTAATTTTAGAAAAACAAACAAAGTTATAAACAAATGCCAACAGGAAGGCATTCTTGGGTACTCAAAAGAATCTATCTACAACAAATTTTTACTGCCTATTTTCAGCTTTATGCCTTTTTAAGTTTTTTTTTTTAATACTATAAATGACTGTTTCTACCCTTAAGAAAATCATCACTTCAAAGGAACATCTTGTGGTACTCTACAATGATGAAACAAATTTCAGAAAACAAAGCAGATGCCACCCTTTTTGTGTGATTAAACAACAAAGAACATTTTATCAGAATCTATAAACTTTACTAAATACTCATTTACCAGAGTTTGAATAATTTTGCTTTGCTTAAAATTAGAAAAAAATACTAATTTCACTAAAATGTAAAACTTCCATATAAGTCCATCAAAGTTAATTTTTCAGTCCATCTATAAAGTGTGTAGCAAACTATACCAGCCATAAGAACACAAAGGTGAGATGCAAGGAAGTTTGAAAATCAGAGTCAGTGAGAAGGGAATTTAAAGTAAATATACAGCACTATTAAAATAAATTTTATACACACACATAGAATATAAATAAACACTTAAAGGAGATAGGTTATACAAATTGAGTTGATGGATTGGAGAAAATATGGGGTTAAATGGAGAAAACTTATTTGAAGCAGTTAACTTGTGAAGCCAGGAAGGACAGTTCTGGGGCAGTGAGCACAGTGTTTTCCTGGGTAAATGGGAAGTTAAACCAGCACAGAAAAGAGCCTGGCAGAGAGTTTTAAAGGGAGGTATGGGTACATCGGAAAGGGCTCATAACTTTTTCCTAAGAACTAAGCTTATGATCTTTGAAAGCTTACAAGGAATGTTCTAGAAGTTTACAAAAAGGTACATTTAGAGTCAGAAAGAAGTACCTAAGCAATAAGCTGAAATGGGAGTAAATTAGTAAATCAAAGAGTTGATTTGTGTCTACTCAGGAAAGGGCATTGGCTTCCACTGAACTTGGCTCTATGAAGGGAAAATTGTGCCAGACCAATTTAATTTCCTTCCACAGCAGAGTGATAGGCAATGTCAACCGACAGGAAGCAACAGCAAAAAAGGATGTTAAAACAGGCCAGGCACGAGAGAACCAATATCTGGAACACTAATTTGATAAGGGTTTGGCAAAGTAAGGATACACACAGGGACAGCTGTAATTCTTTTAAAAGTCCACCTTCCCTATGTAAAAATCATTTAAAATTGTGGAGGTAGATAATGAAGCAACAGTAGATTTCTAATAAATGTGCATTTCCTGGATTAAAATAGCATGTCAGATGTAGTTCCTAATTTCAGGAGACCCTCGATTTCTTTGAAATATCTAGGAATAAAGAATTCTGTGAATTCTAGGGTACACTTATCCCACGCCCTTGAGCCTTTTGGGCATTTATCTCACAACCACCTTTTAAAGTGTTAGGAGTGAAGGTATGAACTTTATTTGTAATAATGCAGTATATGGAAGGTATGAACTTTATTTGTAATAATGCAGTATATGGAACTATGAGCAACCTATAAATATGGTAAAAATAAGTCATCATGTTGCATTAAAAGAAAACACAAATTAGCACAGAGGAACATTAATATTCTACACTGCAACTAGGTAAATTTCAAGGATCTCTTGCATTTTGGGGGGAAAAAGATTGAATTTCAATCAGGCAAGGTTTCATTGATTTTCCAAATCTTTGATCTTTTCATTGATTTTCCAAATCTTTGATCTTTTCATTGATTTTCCAAATCTTTGATCTTTTCTTAGGTTCTGTGATACAGTGGAAATAGAAAAGGCTTTGGAGTTGTACAGACCTGTATTCAAATTCTGACTATGTCACTTACCCACTACTGTACAAACCTCAGCAGGGAATTTAAAACTTTGTTTCTTTATCTGAAAAAGTGATACCTACTTTGCCATTTGCAGTGAGGATTAAGTAAGACAATGTGTGTAAAATGCTTGGTATGTATATTTCTCAGTAAATATTGGCTCCCTTCCACCACTTCTCAGTCCTAATCTTTCCTTCCTCTCTCTCCCTAACTGTACATACACCTTGGAAAGAAAGATACACGAAAAGGCTAAGAATAAAGCCCTGTCTTGTGAAACAGGAAAAGGGACACAGCCTTACTTCCTTTTACTCTTAAACACTTGTTAAAGGTTTCCTGACCCCACAAGGAACCATTCACACTTATTTGGCATTCTCCCGGTGTTTCCCAGTTTTTCCATGTCAAACGTCAATAAGCTGAACGAAAGTCTCCTTGTCAAGTGATTTTTATTTTTTTAATTCTTTATTCCTGTACATATTAGGGAAAACATAGAGCAAACGGAGTATGATCACCAACAAATGGTAACTCTATTAGTGCTTAAAATACAGCCATCCCACCATGTCAGGTTTACAACTGCAACCTTGAACTGGGAAATCAGTCTCCCTGTTCTTATAGATTTGTCCAGTTTTCTCAAGTAAACAAAAATCAACTTCCTAGCGTGCTCTATAACATCTTGATAACAATTTAGCACCTATGCAATAAAGAGAGAGTCAGGGATTATAAAATCACTTAGAATGCATTAGTCTTAGACTGAGCAGGCATTAAGTCTTTGAGGATTAATTTCATGCTGAGGGTTAAATTTCACTTTCACCATAGGCTAACCATTGCCCGGGGCTGCACAGATAACGAACCTGCCAAGGGATTAGTAAGGAAACACTTGTGTTATTATAAAGCGGTACACTTCCCTTTCTAACCAAGTTCATCCTACATGACATTAACAAATTACTCCCTCTCTCTGTCCACATTTCAATATAATGTGAGCCAGCAAGTGACCCTGAACCAATAGGACACAAGATAAGATCTTCTCAGTGCATGAATGGCTATTACACTTGCCTGAGAGAGCCAGACCTCCTGCAGGGAAACATAAGGCATTTTATCTCCATAGGGCCCCTGACTCCCTGCAGAAGCCTTTCTGTGGTCATAAAGCCTCTAAATGGACACAGTGTCATGAGGTAGGAGCCCACAAGAAAGGCACTCGCCAGAAAACACAAATGACACAATTCAATTCTGACAAACTCACAAGGACCTATTATCTTCTAAATACAAATTTAATAGGTTAGCATTTGTGAAAATACATGTTCAGAGAGATTTGATTTTTCAGATAAAAGCATCCTTTTCTCAACGGAGCCTTTCTTAAATAACAGGTATGGTTTGTTCATAGACATCAAATCTGTTGGCTTTTTCTCAGTCTTCATTCGCAGAGGACCATCTTCTCCTGCTGGGGGTTAGAGTGGGGCCCCCCTCCTTTGGAGTGGTCCCTGCCTCCTCTGAACAGCACTCACTATTATTGCCTCTCTTCAGTTGTGGTCTCCAGGTACTTGTCCTGTTTCTACTACTCGACTGTAAGCTCCCTGAGGGTGGGGAGTTCATCTTAATTTACCTTTGCATCCTCTCCCTCCAGAGTCTGACCAAATATCTTCACAGAGTAGACACTCAGCTTCTTTTGGCGAAATCGAATCTAACCAGTCTCTACATTTGACCATATCCCGATTCCATTGTACAATGTTTGGAGAAAAGAAAATATAATGGATCTGCAGAACATGTGGTTCCTGTTATCTATGAAGTTAAAATTTAGGAGTGTTTAGCATAAATTAAGAGTGCTTTTGTTAAGAAGCTGTTCTGTTATTTAATGGACCAACTTCTGCCAAAGTGAGACTGGCTACTTCTGTAACTTGCTAATAAACAGCAGGAGGAGAAAATGTGGAATGCTTAGGACATCCATCGGTATTTGCTACAACTCAACTTGGTTCAAACCATGAATCTTATGGGAAAGCACAATATAGTCTTCTTATGATGTATCAGTATGCCTCTGTTCACAATACTGTCTTGTGAACAGTAGATAATGTTTCTATACATTCACATTCTTATTTGCCAGTTTGAAGGCTTTAGAATTGGGCCCATAATGATCCTGTTGCATTTCATGTGTATTCTCAGACCAGTAGGGTAGGTACCTCTTAAACACAGGTGTGTTGAGGGCCAACACGGAAGCACTATATAATGGAGATGGAGGGATCTAAGCTTTGACCCTTGAGCTCTGCTGGAGTGAAACGCTACAAGAGCCACGTTTGAGAAGGCAGCTTCTGTAGAATGGTGGAGGTGGGCATCAGAGTAACTGAGTAAGGAAATGAGCAGGTGGCAGAGAAAAACAGATATAGACAATATTCTTCGTCACAAAGTTTGGTAACTTAGAAAAAGAGAGAGAGGATAACAGCAAAAGGAATCAATAGGAATTTTTTTTTAAAAGGATGGGGGAGATGAGCATATTTGTAGTTGGAGGGGAAAACTGAAGAAGCAAAAGAAAGAGGAATAAAGTAAATTCTAGAGGAGGAGTAGAATCAAGAGAAACTGATCTTAGAAAAGAGGCCAGATACTTCCTCTTTAGAAATAAGAATAAAGAGAAACAACCCAGGTGAAAGGCCAAGTAGAGGAATTTAGAAGGAAATCATGTCAGATGTTCCCAGTTTCCTCAGGAGAAAGGAAGGCAAGTTCATCTGCAGAGAGTGATGGGGAACGACTGGACGCTTGTGCAGTGGGAGGGGGCATGGAGAGGCTGCTGTGGGGATGAGATGGGGACTCAGAAAGAAACTAGTCAAAAGTGACTAGTGACTCCCCCATATAGCTAAAGCTTGCCAAGTTGCAGTAGGAACAGAAAACATGGAGCTGGGGTTACATCTGGCTGAAAAGGCCAGCTATGGGCATCCAGATTGACAGCCAAGTGAAGTCAGAAGGGAATGGAAGATACGGGGAAGAAGAAGGAGTTATGGGCATCCTGAACAGGATGAAGAGGAGGTGCAGCACACGCAGGAGAGGAGAGCAGTGGAAGAGCAAGAAGAGGGAATATTTCAGATTTGACATTAGGGAGGTGAGTTTTCTGTCACCACCTTGCATGGAGAGTAAGGCAAGGGCTGGTGCAGGAACTGTGAGGACTGAGGTTCAATGCTCGGCAGCACTGAAGTTGATGCTACCAGGGAACCGGCTCTGGAGTCCCGGACGGTTGTGGAGTCATGTCCAGGCATCTGGTAAATGACCAGGGAATCAAAGAGATGTTGAATGAGGGTCAAGAACAATGGCAGATGAGGAACATCCAGCCCCTTGTGTGAACTGAGGAGAGAAGGAGCCTCTTCTGGAGAGTTGGGAGGAGTATTAGAGAGAATCAGGCCAAGAGGTAGAAAGAGGGGGTAGGAAGCAGCAGCTAGAGGTGGAGCAAGTTCAGGGTGACCTAGGGCTGGCCTAGCCTGGGATCCAAGAGCATGAGGACGCCCTGGCTTCGCAGTTCCTTGGTTTTCTCAGCTCCAGTGCCCTCTGTCTCCTCATGTCACTCCCGTGACCGCCCCCCCCCCCCCGCCCACAACCATATAGCTAAAGCTTGACCTCATCACACTGGGAGACTTTCCACTACCAGGATCTCAGACATCGACTTGTTGCTGTCTTGTCCTTCCGATTTTTCTGGGGAATGAGCTCTTCATTCCCGGGACCCGGTGCCTGTTACTATCTCCCCCACCCCATCCCTGGGCAGCAGGGCCTGCACATGGGCTCCAGGTTTGCACCAGCAACGAGCACCAGGAACCAAGTCATCACCCCAGAGTCAATGAAGGGATTAGAGATCCAGGTGTGCCTCAGCTTTCCCCATGGAAGGCTGACATAGGCAAGCGGGTTTATGATCATGGTCCTCAAACTAAACTGGTACCACAAACACCAAGGTTACTCATGCAGGGAATTAAGTCAGAGTCAAGAGGCGGGACTGTGAAGAAACTGAGACGGCCAGAGATAGGCAAAGTGCTCATGGCTGCCAGGGCTCTCAATCAGCTTTCTCCTATGGGTGAGGATTTGGGCTTGCTGATGTGGAGTTCAGATGGAAAACAGAGGGGCCCAGATGACTGTAAAGACGTCCTACCTGCTTCAGAAAGAGTGAAATAAGTGCAAATTATAAGAGAGCTGTAGTACAGCATACTGGTACCTTCTCAAACACTGGTACTGGCAGCTGCACAGCCCCATTGAGGTCTTTGGGCAGCTACACTGGGACACGCTGCACCTGCTCTGGCTGGCTACCTAGCTTCTACCAGATCATGTAGCTTTTCTCAATAAATCAGGACTGTAATACAGACTCACAGAGCATGACTGCATGTCTCTTCCTGACAAGCTACAGCCTACTTGAGGTAATGCAGATGGGGTGTAAAGAACAGGACATGACATCAGAAACCTGACATCCCAGAAAGATGGCCTAGTCTTCAGAAAATCAATTTTAGAGACGGGAAAAAGTAAGTTTCAGGAGGGCTGGAAGATGGGGAAAGATCATTGTCAGAAGCATTTACATTACTTGGACTGATATTCTAGGCTAGTGTTAGGGAGATATTATTTGACACATTAGCCAGCGTTTTTGTTCATGGTAGCGTGAAACAATGTTGCTTACCTCTAGACTTGAGTGGGAAGCCTTATTCATTTGTGAGGAGTCAGTAGTTGCCAGAAGAAACACACCTTTCCCTTTTAATAAGCATTTTAATTGGCTAAGTACATTATACCCAGTACATCTACTAGTCTCTGAATGGAAACTTCAAGTTGTTACAAGGCTGGTACCTTCTTCAACATCTCACTTGCTAGGGAGTGTGCATCCTACAATCTGCCAAAAAGCATGAATGAGGTTCTTTAATCTACATAATTGCTACATAAAATATATTTGCTATATTTTTATTTGATGTTCCCTTTAAAGGAGTCACTGGAGTTTATCCAAGATCAAACTTGGATCCAAGATCAAACCAAAATTACTTATAGTAATTTTCCATTTTCTGAAGGTTATTAAACGTTAATTAAAATGCATTTACAGTCAACTGTGAGACTCTCAGGTCTGTCTTTTCCCCTCCTTCAAATTATATTGACAAATTTTACTATAAATCCCCATGGTCTTAACACATTAACCCATTTCTCAAACCAAATTCTAGAAACATATAGCATTTGCATTTGTATCTACTAAGGGAAATTTAATAAACTTTCATTGGGTATTTACTATGATGTGGGTGTTTTTCCCAGGGAACACAAAACTGGGAATGAAAACAACCAGTTTCGTTTAAATAGCAACTGGCAGGTAAATCATCCCCATTGCTTAAATGGAACTGACCAAAGGGAACTAAATTAACTTTCCTATAGCTCAGTTTAGTGAAAGGCCACAGTGTAAGTCTAAATTGCTCTGAAACATTAATGTGACATATCTGAAACAAAATTCCCTATCTGCTCAAATCCAGTCAAACGCTGCCAATTATAACTGGGACACAAAGCTCCTAAGCAAAAGAAAGCTCCTAAGCAAAAGAGATTTCGAGGATCTAGCTCACTTCTGGGAGATGGTCAAAAGCGGGTGAGAAATGGATTGTGACTTGAGGGGAAAGAGGTGACTCATGCCCTAACTGTCCTGCAGCACCACAGAGGTGAGCTTCCAGGAGGGAAACTGGGGTTCACAGAGCTAACTCCACAAGAGCATTCTTTGATAGGCTTCACTGCCACACGTCAGAGTAAAACTGAATTTACAGAGTCAAAACAAGAGTTTTTAAAGAAAAATTATTATCCAAGAAGTCACTGGGGAAAACTCAGGAGAGTCAATCCTCAGTGATTAGAGGTAAGAAACTTTTCTAATGGACAATGAAAGGAAGAGTTTATTTCAACCACAAATATATTTGTTTGTCTTTATCTTTTGAATTTCTCAAGCAAAAGAACTGTTATGCTATCCCTACTTAAAATTATCTTTTATCTACCAAATATTTCTGTGTTCTCAACAACATTAAAAAAATAAGGTCTCCAAATGAGTAACTTGAGCAAATTCCTTACCAGCCTCTCTAACAACAACAAAAGAATCCATTTGTTTTGGACAGATTTTACCCAGATAAACTTTCTTGAAATGTATTGTCTTTCAAATGGCTTGATAGCATTGATCTCCTTAGCTTAGGCTCTGAACAAATAAATGTTGCTATTTGAAAGTTCTTCCACTGAATATTATAAAATGAATTGTGTAACACATAACGTATTCACAATCTTTCTAAATTTTAATAAGCTGTGACTTCCAGAAATCGTAGATGAGTAATTTTTCAATAGATCTGCAATCTGATGCGCCAGAAAGAAGGAAGGAGTAACTAAGAAGACAAGCAGGACAGTATGGAAAAGAGTGAGTGGCAGCTTCGACATTAGTATTTTGGGGTTTGAATGCTAGTTCCACCACTTAGCTGTGCAACCGAGGACAGCACTGACCTGCTCTGAGTCTAAAAATAAGTGTGTTGGAGGTTGAAATGAAATTATGTCTGGCAAAGTATTAAATGTTAATTTATATTTTAGTTTATTATTATTATAGCACAAATTAATGAGATTTCCTTTTTGTGAAGAATTAACATAGTAAGCCTTGCATTTTTTGAAGCATATCCAAAGTGTCAACACAATCTTAGTTTGCCTACTATATGGAGTACATAAGGACTTCAAAAATGGTAGTGGTCTCTCTCATGAAGACTTTACCCTTAAAAAAAAAACACACACACACAAACTACTGGATATGTTCTAACTAGAAACACACATAGGTAAACACAAGAGCATAGTTCAGGTCTCAATTAACTCAACAGAAATACATTTGGGACTTTCAACTGTATAAGAATTACTTAATGACCTTTGTTATATCTCTTCTATCCACCCTTTACAGTTCTTCCTCAAATGTACAACTATCCCCTTTGGCCAAAGGCTCCACTAATCTCCCAGGCTAGGAATCTCAGAATCATCTTGTATTTTTTTCCTTTCCTCCATTCCTTGAGCATCATTCTACCTCAATTTTTCTTTCAAACATCTTGCAGGTTTGTCTCTTCCTCTCCATTTCCATTGATTTCTTCACACAAGGTCTATATTAAATCACAACTGTACTCATTTATTAACCCCAGCCTCTACCTACTTTTATTTGCAACTAGCAGTCTTCCTAAAAATACCACTTTCACTTCATTAATACCCTGCTCAAGAACCTACAATGGCTCCCTAGTGCCTAGTCCATCAGGGCCAAACACATGTCTTGGGTTCAATCACCTCCATAATCCATCCCCATTCCGCCTGTCATTTTAGTTTCTGCTTTTCTCCAAACCATCCCCTCCGTCCAGTAATGAGGCCAAGGCACTGAACTCCGACTAGTCTGACCATTTCTTCTTCTGTGCTTTGCTTCTGTGTTCTTGCTTTCCCTTGGAAATTCTCTTACCAAATCTCTCATCTAAATCTTATGCAAATTCAGAAACTTTGCCTGAAGACTTTGGCTCTCTTTTCTCTGAGTTCCATTTAGATTAGCACCAAATTTTCTTCTAATTTTTCCACACCTTTTGCCTCCTCTAATAACTGTAAGCTTCCAAGGGATTAGGTGGTATGGGAGATGTCTTCTATTTTTTATGCATCCCCCCTCAGCCCAAAGTCTATACTCAAACGTCTGACTCAATGAATGATACCCTAACAGATGCTGGAACACCAGGTTGCTAGCTGCCTAGCCAGTGTTCTTTCTCCTCTTCTTTCCAATAGATTTTCTGATTTTATTTGGGGCAGCAATGTGCCCAGGGGAAAGACTACATTTCTCAACCTTCTGTGCTACTTGGCAAAGTGCTGGCAGAAATTATTAGGTAAGACTCCCAGGAAACTACTTTGAACGGGGCTGACTCAGCTGGGAAGCATGTTCTTTTTGCCTGGAAGCTGGACATACAGGTGGAGTTCTGGCAGCTATTTTGTACTATGAAGTGACCTTGCAAAAAAGATGGAAGGTACAAAAAAGAGAGGAGCCATAGACAGAAGGAGCTTGGGTCCCAGATGATATTGTAGGACTACAGTCCTGATTTATTTGGGAAAGAGGGCTTCCTATTACTTACAGCTAAGTACAACTCCTAACTTATTTGGGGCCAATAAAGGAGAAAGAGGCTTGGGTGTAAGGTATTATAAAGTGAGGAGAAAATCACAATCCTTGGTATTAGCAGGAAAAGAATAAAGCAGAAAAGGTTTAAAAACTGGGTAGAAAGACATGGCGTATCAAGAGGTCCACCCACATGGCACTCCATTCCGATGCTACGGAAGTGGAGACCTGGGCTGAGGAAGGCAGCCAAAGGGGGCTAAGGGACCAATGCACCAGGGTCCATTATTCTAAGAGGGCTGACCCCGCGGTATTAAAAGGAAAGAAATTGCCAGGGGACATGTTTGGTACCATAAGGGTTGGAGCCTGGCTAATATTATAAAGAACCTTGGTTAAAAATTCATATGTCAAGTAAGACATTCACAATAGCTGTCAATCAGTCTGAGAATTCTAATCAGGTAGGATATTGCATGATAGAAACTCAACGGCTGACATAAGGAAGGTGAGGCTATCAAGACTTTACTGTTAACACCACTAGAAATAGCAGCAGAGACCACTCATCTTGCTAATCAGTGTGCTAATCACCTTGCTTACATAATTTTTATTTAATTATTAAAACAGTCCTATGAGGTAAATATTATATACCTCATTTGTAAAACTCATCTAGATTTATCCGTTTTCAACGTTTTGCCACACATTTTTTTCTCTCCCTCTCTCTCCATATGTGTGTGTATCAATAGATACAGGCTTATAACATGAATATTTTGCTGAATCACTTGATATTAAGCTGAAGATATCATGCCACTTCACCCCTAAATACTTCATAACGTATCTCCTAAGAACAAGGACATTCTCCAACGTAACCAAATGCTATCATTTCATTCACAAAATTTAGCATTGGTACAATATTATCTAATATTCAATCAACATTCAAATTTCCAAATTGTCCCAATAACATCACTTTTAGTTTGTTTGCCTGTTGCATCCAGTATCACAAATTATATTCAATTGTCATGTCTCTTTAATACTCCTTAATCAAAAAAGTTCCCTGACCTTTTATTCGGTCTTTCAAGACACAGACCTTTTAGAATATAGTCCAGCTATTTGTAAAATGTCCCATAATTTGAATTTGACCGACTGGTTCCTTACAGATTTTTAGGTTAAACATAATCATTTTTTTTTTAACATAATCATTTTTGATAAAAATACAAATTAGGTGATGTTCTGTCCTTTTCATATGTCACATAAGGAGGCACACAATACCGGTTTGTTCCATTAGAAGTGGGCAAAGCTACAGATTTTAATGCTGTACAATACTAAAGAAGTCAGCTATTTCAAAGGCATCAAACTTACTAGGATGCTAATCCAGCATTAACCAGGTTACTAACAATTTACTCAGCACTCATTTTCTCATCACACCTTAAGAACACGTCCTTCCTAATTTACAACCCCCCTTTCATTAGAGACAGGAGTGTTTTCCTATTTCTGACAAGCGCTCTGTCAAGGAGAATTGTGTCCTGCTCCTGTGCACACTGCGTCACTCACTGTTTCCCTTCCACGTACCCTTGCTAGTAGCTGCCGACAGACAGGTACCAGCAACGTCAGCAGCATACAGGGGGAGAGCCCAGCAAACCACATCACGTAAAACTGTGTCACCCAGAGAAGGTGTGAGGAAGAGACAAAGCCAAATCTGAAATACGATCCCTGAGTATTCATTTTCACTTTATTTTACCTAAAGAGGCAGGAGTTTAAATGCTGGCCTGATCAGAGTCAGATGGAAGCCTTAGAGGAGTGGGCTTCCCACTGCCCTCCTGTCCCGACACTCTTTGTTACCTCCAAGTGAGCTGAGACCAGGCTGTGAACCATGTAAATAGAAGGCTTCCAGGTTAATGAAAAGCTTCAGCACCATTCAAAACTCTGGACAGAGGGTCATGCCGTCTCCCAATCCAGAGAAACTTCATGCAGCTCAGCAATAAAGTTTAATGAACGCTGGTCATTTTGAATCATGAGCCTGAGAGACTGGCCAAAGGCTAATAGTTTCCTTATAGAATCTCTGCTTTAGATGGGATACAGCAAGTACTCAAAAAATGCATGGGAAGACAGAGTCGAACATGAAAGGTAATATTCCGTATGCCCAAGTCCAAGGGGAAGTTTCTGAAAAGGGCAGTAAACATTTCTCACAAGCTGATGTTTTTATTAGGTGATGGCATGCTTTGTGCTGCATTTCATTAATTATCTGCAAAAGGAACTTTCTTTCAACGCCATGTCAGATTTGACCTACTGCAATCATGCAGCATTGCAGAAAGCCAGCCTCCAAATTAGCTACTCCATCTTTCTAGGGGCATAAGCACATAAGGCAAACTAACAATTTCACTAAAACTGATCCTAGAAAAATTCACATCTCCCAGAGAATCAAGCATGGATTCGTTTTACATTATTTTTAAAATCTGTCTTAATTGCTTAGAATTGCAACATAGAAATGACTGGCTTTCTGAAAGAAAGCATGTATCATTTTCAGAGTGCAAGAAAAAGCCTTAGAGAAAAATGTAAAGATCAAATGCCACTTTCATGTGGATGGATGCAAACCTTATATCCTTTAGATTTATTTTAAAATATAATAGAACTTATATTCCAGTTACCTAGTACATGGACTTAGATATGCCATAAGTCAAATCATATTCTAAAAATGTTCTTGCTTACACACAGCAGAAGCCTAAAACGTGCCAAGCCATGTATGAGGCAGTGGGATTTTCAGGAATGCAGAGAACGTTTACACATTTTAAAGAGCCTCAAATTGAACTATTTCAAGTAAAACTTCCGTAGAAGTATATGATTCAATTGATGGCCAAATTATTGTATTTGCCTCAAACGCCTCTTTCAAGAAATAGGTCTTGCTATTAGTTTCCACCTATTCTTGAAAAACAATTAGCCAGGATTTTAGGCATTCTCTTGCCAGGCAAGTCTGGGAATTCAATGTAAATAATGAATTTGAAGATTTATGGGGTGGGATATTGTGATCGCACACCAGCGCTTCTCCAGTTTTCCAGAGATCATAATTCCTGCCTCTGTTTATTATTCAGTTTATGGTTGGAGCATAACAGATGATTCATTTTTAATGTGATAAACGTTTGGGGGTTTGTTTGAGGGAAATAAAAGTTTATAGTTCAGCACTGGACATGGATAGTAAACTGGAGAGTAGGGCAATATATTTCTAAAACATGGTGATTAGGATATTTATTTGCTTCTTTATACCCAGGGCTCCAGTGAAGAGTGACTGATAGTGTTTACTTTAAAACCCCTAAACCTCATTACTCTGCTTTGCAACTTAGTGAACTTTCTAGAAGGAATTTTAATTTTCTCAAAAAATCCAAACTACCACTTTCTAGTTGTGAAAGGAATTTATAATTCCTTATACGTAGGCAACACTAACTAAATCTATACAAAGCAACAGAGAACAAGATGTGATCAAAATGAAGTACCCTGACCCATAAGAACTCACAGTCCATGAAAAAATAATGCTTAGAAATACACAATAGTTTCCATTTTTTGGATTATATCTATATTAAGCTAGGCTTTTGTCTAATTCATATATTCATCTACTCATCCATTCATTCAACAAAAATTTACTGAGCACATACTAGACATGAGAAACAGTCCTAGAACTAGAGATACAGGAGTAAAAAAGACAAAGTCTGTGGCCCCAATGCGTTTATGATCCAGGGAAGGAGATGAACAATAAACAAATAGGCAAATTCGTAAACAGGTCCTAATCCCTTCCACTATTCCCAAATCCAAATGCTCAAAACATTTAAAAAAAACACGGTTTTCCCCTGAGTTTGTGGCAAACTCATTTAGCGGCAAAACCTCACCTGAAAAGAAGTGAGGCTATCTGTAGTTTTTCTGCCATTCGGTATGAACAGTTATA
Source organism: Pseudorca crassidens (assembly GCF_039906515.1). NCBI lineage: Eukaryota > Metazoa > Chordata > Mammalia > Artiodactyla > Delphinidae > Pseudorca > Pseudorca crassidens. Next base: position 62,345,346 of record NC_090296.1, on the reverse strand, counting down.
TGGTAAGCTGCAGAATTATTGTATTTGATTATGGAGTGCTGCCCCAGACCCTACCGGGGCATTTGTAGGACACATGATAAGTAAGTGCACCATATTACTTTTATAAAATACAAAAATTTTTGAGTTCCAAAACATATGTGTCCCCAAGAGTTTTTTTTTTTTTTTTTTTTTGCGGTACACAGGCCCCTCACTGCTGTGGCCTCTCCCGTTGCAGAGCACAGGCTCCGGACGCGCAGGCTCAGCGGCCATGGCTCACGGTCCCAGCCGCTCCGCGGCATGTGGGATCTTCCCGGACCGGGGCACGAACCCGTGTCCCCTTCATCGGCAGGCAGACGCTCAACCACTGCGCCACCAGGGAAGCCGCCCCAAGAGTTTTTTTAAAGACCGTTTTATTGAGGTATAATTGAGCTACAAAGAACTGCACATATTTAATGTATACAGCTTGATAAATTTGGACATATGTAAACCTGTGATATCATCAGCACAATCAAGGTAACAGATGTAGACAACACCTCTGAGAGTTTCCCTGGGTACCTTTGTTTTTGTGATATAAGAACACAACATGAGATCTACCCTCTTGAATTTTGAAATGCAAAATTGTTACCTACACGTAACAATTGTTGTTACCTACAGGTAACAACAATTGTGTTGTTAACTACAGGCATCATGTTGTACAGCAGATCTCTAGAATTTATTCATCTAACAAACTGAAGCTTTATTCTTATTGGACAACTCCACACTGCCCCCACCCCGTAACCCCTGGCAACCACTATTGTAGTCTTTGATCCTGCACTTGACTATTTTAGATACCTCATATAGATGGAATCATGCAGTATTTGTTCTTCTGTGACTGGCTTATTTCCCTTAGCATAATACCCTTCAGGTCCATCCATGTTTTTGCAAATGGCAGGATTTCCTTCTTTTTCAATGCTGGTAATAGTCCGCTGTATGTATATACCACATTTTCTTTAGCCATTCATCTGCTGGTAGACATCTGGGCTGTTTCTGTATCTTAGCTATTGTGAATACTGCTGCAAAGAACATGGGAGTGCCCGTATCTCATCAAGATCCTGATTTCAATTCTCTTGGATATTTACTCAGAAATGCGATTGGTGGATCATATGGTAGTTCTATTTTTAATTTTTGATGAGCCTCCATACTGTTTTCCATAGTGGCTCCACCATTTTACATTTCCACCAACAGTGTGCAAGAGTTTTGGTTAAGGAATTTGTTAAGAAATTTAGATCTGTATACCACAACGTCTGGAAGTGAATGAATAGATGCATGGAGGAATGGATGAATAAATAGATGTTTAGAATTATTTTTTTCAGGTGAATCTGATAATACAATTAAAATACTTAGGCATCAGCAGACTTATACATTTTGCAATGTCTACAACCTAAACCCAGGTTATTTGGTATTTACTGGCCCTAATTTTACTGGTTTAGTTATTACACCTACTTGGTTTGCTGAGGAGACTAAAATGAATGAGGCATAGTCTTTGTCTTTGTGAACTATAATCCAGTAAGGGAAATAGATATAAAAACAGAAGAATGTCACACACTGTGATAAATGCCACAATCACCTTATTTTGCCTGGGAGGACTGGACAGAGGAGGTGACATCTGAGGAGCGTTGAAAGATGAGTAGCTGTTTTCCAGGCAGAGGTGAGAGAGGACCCTCCAGGAGGTGGATTTCTATGTTCAAAGGCTCACAGAATTCGAGAAGGATAAGGCATGCTTGAGGAAAAGGTGAGAAGGTCACTGTGGTGGTAGCAGAGGGTGCACAGGGTAGACAGCTCCAAGGTGGAAAAGACTGGAGGAAGGCCTGTCTGGGGCTTTGCAAAGGGGCATAGATGTTTTTTTACAGGATATTTTACAGGCATGGAGGTAAGTAAAACGCTCAGCTTTTTGCTTTGTTTCATTTATTGTTTCAGGAAGATCACTCTGTGAGCAGTATGAAGGTTAGGTTTGATAGGGACCAATACTGGAAGGCAGGCCCTGGGGAAGAGGTGATAAAGGCTGAACCAAGACAAGGGCAGTGAGGGCAGGAGGGTAGATGTAAGAGACATTTCCAAGGCAGACCCAAAAGGGTGCGGTGACCAACAGATGTGTGCAGGGAGGGAGAGGGAAGAGTCAGGGTGTTTAACCTGGAACACTAGTGAGAAAAACAGCATAAATTAAGATGCTCTTAAGGGCTTGCTATGCATTATCCATCAACACCCAGATGTTGTCCTTTTTATCACCCTATCTTGAAAGGTCAATTATATTCTGTTTTACACCACTGTGGGTCCTATTCATAAGGCACAATAAGATGAAAATTTTTTTCTTGTACTTGGGGACTTTCTAGTGGGACAAGCAGAAGAATGAGACATTAAGTATATTCTCCATACTGTCAAGGCCCAGATTCATTTCCAGTGTCATAAATCATCATAATTAACAACCTTTCAACCGAATGGATCCCAAAGCACTTTCCAAATTATGCAACTCTGGAGGTGAATTGCCTCAGCTGCCCAACAGCTGTCAGCAGCACTCTGCCACGGGGACAGAACAAGAGAGAAAAGGCACAGTCTCCATGGGCCTCCCCGCAGCATTTAGGTTTGTGGAACGCAATTCCCCAAAATGGAACTTGGCCCAAACAGGGTCTCATCTACGCTTAGTAGAAGCACAGCAGAAATGCATTCTTATCCCCAAATGGTCAAACAGATTTCCTTTCTTACAAAAAAATACCTGTGAATGGAATCAACAGCAGTCCTTTGCCTAAGAAAATCAGTTATATTATATATTTCAAATTACATTTCTTATTTTGGAAATGACTTCCTTAATAGTTGATCAGGACATGGTGGGTTCAGGTGGAACCTCATTTCTTTTTCACACATCAAAGAGATCAATAAACAACTGTGGAATTGAACTGAATCAGGCTGTTTGGAATCTCACGTGCTCAAACCCACTGTTTTTTCATCTAAGTTTGGATTTTTTGAGGGGTCACTTTTGCAACCCAATCAAATCCTAGCTTTTCATCTCTCTTCCTGTTAGCTCAGGCCCAGCTGATCATAGTAAACCCCCTAAAATATTCTCATAATTCTGTGCTTTTCCAACTAAGGAAGGCAGGGGATTTGCAAAGTCATAAAATCAACATAGTGAATACGCTTGGAGCTTCTAATTTATTCTAAGATTTGGGATAAATACCAAAATTGATATACTGTGAAGTGCAATGTAACATTAAAATAAGTTATGCGGGCCTCTCACTGCTGTGGCCTCTCCCGTTGCGGAGCACAGGCTCCGGACGTGCAGGCCCAGCAGCCATGGCTCACGGGCCCAGCCGCTCCGCAGCATGTGGGATCCTCCCGGACCGGGGCACGAACCCGTGTCCCCTGCATCGGCAGGCGGACTCTCAACCACTGTGCCACCAGGGAAGCCCAACATTAAAATAAGTTTTAAAGATAAAATATGGGAATTTGAGTTTGCTGTGTACTACTCAGGTACATTCCTAGACAGTTCTCTTATTCCTCCTGTCCCTATCTGCCCATCTGTATCTCTTCCCCTTTCATTTGATATGGAGAGGAATTTGGGGAATAATTTTATGAGATACTGCCATAATAAGTACTTTTATTTTAAAGTATGGCTCTTTTGGATAACAGGAGGATAAATTACATTTTTGAAACGACTCCCCAGTTCAGCAAATCTGACGTTAAGGAAATAACGGTGATGTAAAGGGCTTATATGTTTCATAATAAGCAAAAACTATTACTACCAGTCTCAGAATAATTCAAAACAACCTAACTCCAGTTGACATAAATTATTTTACCAATACCATTCTAAGGGGAGAAGTAAGAAGGTGGTTCTTTTCATATCAATTCAATGAAATAAAAATTTCTGTATTGCCTATTGTGTACAAATAACTCTAAGTGATACAAAATGCAATAAACTGGAGATGGAATTTCTAAAGCTTTGGGCTATGCTAATATTTGGGAAAGTCTATCTCTGGTGGATCTTGAAAATCAGTTACCCAGAGCTTATTTCCTGCTAAAATTCATGCCAGAACTGTAATGGATTCATTAGGATCTGTTATCATGCTCAGTTAATTTTTCAGAATCAAAGGCTTAAGCTTTTTTTTTTAATATATAAATTTATTTATTTATTTATTTTTGGTAGTGTTGGGTCTTCACTGCTGTGCACGGGCTTTCGCTAGTTGCGGCGAGCGGGGGCTACCCTTCGCTGTGGTGTGCGGGCTTCTCCTGTTGCGGAGCATGGGCTCTAGGTGCACAGGCTTCAGTAGCTGCAGCACGCGGGCTCAGCAGTTGGGGCTCGTGGACTCTAGAGCGCAGGCTCAGTAGTTGTGGCGCACGGGCTTAGTTGCTCCGCGGCATGTGGGATCTTCCCGGACCAGGGCTCGAACCCGTGTCCCCTGCATTGGCAGGCAGATTCTTAACCACTGTGCCACCAAGGAAGTCCCAGACTTTTTAAAAGTTGCACTTATTTTACTTCGAATTATTTGTTAATTGACCGGTTAATTAATTAATTCATCTACTCATTATTTCAAACCTTGTTTGTTCTCCAGCAATGTGCCAATCTCTGGGGATCAGTTGATGATGTACAGCTCCCACAGCCACAGAACTTTCAGTCTCAGGTGGATACAGGTAAGTGACCAGGTAATTGGCAATACTTTGCATATGAAGTGTGGTGATGGGGGCGTGGGGATAGTAGCAGGTGGGTACCTGACCCTAACATGTCAGGGTGAGAAGGCCTTCAAGTGGAAGTGATGTGTAAACAGAGACCTAAAGGACGAGGCGTTTATCCAGGGGGAGGGGAAGGAATGCAGTGGTGGGAGAAGAGTGTTCGAGACAGAGGAACCAGCATCGGCAACGGGGGAGCGAAACAGGAGTGTGGTGTTCGGAGCAAAGAGTTCAGGATGGGAGAATGGCAGGAGAGGAAGAGGAAAAAGCCACAGGGGCTAGATTTGACAGCCCTGTAAGTAGGGCTGAGGAGTGTGGGCTTTATCTGAGGGTAAGGGGGATCAGAGCCCCAAAGATCAGAGAGGAGCCTGAACTTTATCTAAACAGAGTTATCCTGACTCCCTGCTTACAAAGCAAACAAGATATTCATGCAGGCTTCCAATCACATCGATCCGTGTTTGCAGAGAAGTAATGACTGCTACCAGTGACTGACTCTTTAGCAGAAATTGCACGTCATTTTACATACTTCATAGCATCTAATACAACCGTCTCATTAGATGGGTATCATGATTTCTATTTTGCAGATTAGAAAACTGGGGATCAGTTAAGTAATCGGCCAAGTCACACTGTTAGTAAGCTGTAGTCAGGATTCAAACCCAGGCCTGTCTTGCTCTAAAACTCAAATTCTTTCCATACCTTAGCTTGCCAGCTACAAAAAGCAGTAGAAGATGAAAAGGTCCCACTTGCAGTCTCTGTTAAGACAAAGGCTCATGATTACAGAAAGCTATTTAATCAGAACTCAGACCTGACTACCTTTTTTTTTTCAATCTCTCAAAAATGACGTTCACCAGAGTACTTTGTAACCACCTTGGAAAATTCGCTGATAGTTCATTGCTTTGTTATAATATATTACTTTCTCCGTATCACCTGTAATTTCCAGGCATCTAATAGAGCCGTAGCACAGGGCACAAAAGCCTACTAAAGACTCTGAATGGATTTCAGCACCATTCAGTGAAAAAGGAGAGTGGGGATTTAGCATCTATTTAGGAAGCAATATTTTGGTCTTGATTATGCTCCATGGGACTCCTTCATTCACTACTAGAAATTCAGATTTAATGCATAATACAGGCAGTTCACAGGGCAACCACAGCAGATGACAGAGAATCGTGTTTTCTACCTATTCCTTCCCTCTACTAAACATGTTAGTGGTAAAAATGGTGATTAAAGATTTTGACATTCTATAGTCCTCTTTAAATAAGAGATACAGTTTAAGATTTTAAAGGATAACGTATGTTCAGTACAGAGAATTGCCTGATATCTCTATTTAAAGGAAAATATTCTAATTATGAAAAAGCTCACAGACGCTGGAGTCATTATTAGTTTATTAAACGTACTCTTCACTATGCACAAAGTAAAGTGTGCGTGATAACCTGGGAGCCATATGCGTCACATGATTTGTTAGGGCCCAATCACACCTAATTTCAGTGGCTGAAGAAAAAGAGGTAAGCAATTAAGGGAGAGTTTGGTCAGCTTCTGTTCAACCAAGGACGGAAACCTGCACAGCTGGAGACAATTCTGAGCAAATTGATCAGAATTCCTTTACCTTAACTAGAGCCTGACTAACAAGTTGATACCCCTGAGTTTCTACAATCAAGCAGCAAGAATTTAAGAACCCAGAAAGGCAAGTCACCTCGGAATAGTCAATAGCTCTAAGCCATGTCACTTCAAGGAGCTGGGACACCTGTTAGCTTGGGATAAGGCAGACTATTTTTCATGAATAATAGTATTTTCTGGGTAACAACATGCTCACTCTCAGTGTCAGGAGAATTAATCAGTTGATCGTGGCTGATTATAAAATAAACTGGTGAACTAGACAAAAAATGGGGACTAGAAAAACAATGGAAATTATTACTCTCAATGGCATAATATCTGGGTATTCAAAATGCTGTGTCTCCTATTACAAAAAAGAGAGAGAGAGACTTACATTTTAATGTATGTTCTCCTGAGCAGCTAAGAGCCTTCTCTGAGTTGTTAATCCCCAGAACCTCACGAAGTGTTGTTTTATATATACTAACGTTTGCTTGCTCGCTTGTTCGCCAATATGATGACCACATCTAAAAACAAAGTCTTTTCCTGGGACAGATCAGCTACTTTAAGGAGGTTTCCCTAATTCCTAAATAATGAACATGGTATTCTGGAAGGATACCAAGGACGTTAAACATTTGGAAGAGTTAGCAAAAACAGTTACATATTTTTTTAATAATAAAATAGATTTACCTCCCCTCAACCTTATGATTATTTTTGCAGTTGCAGACTTTAACTCAAAGCCAAAAAGTACTGGAAACACACTTGTTGCTATCCAAATGAGCATGCTGTGGACCCTTTCCTCTACCGCATGGAGCGGGAAGAACCTACCAAGCAAAACCACCTACATCCAGAACAACAACAAAGATAAGGTCCAATCTGTTACCACTAGCCAGCAAAAGTGAACCTGGTTAGTTTGCTTTAGTGTTGAAATACTCTTCTTGGATTCTAATCTTTTCTTAAATATACAATTGCTATTTGGGAAAAAACAAAACAATTAGACACACCTGGTTAAGGTATCCTGTGCTCTGTTCACACTTCACAGTGTATCTTAAAGTGACAGCATATTAAAATGTCAATGCAATTCCTGCTGAAAGTACAGTTAGAGCTCCTAGCATTACGTAACTGAACTTGACCCTTTTGGAGTGCCAAAAATTCATATATTATGTGAAATATGTAATTTTCACAAAATTATAAAAACCTAGAGAAGTTGAAGTCTACCTTCACATAAATTTATAAATTCCTACTGGCTTTTTTGTTTGTGCATTTAGAGCATGGTAATAGCATTCTTTGGGAGTCTACCATCATGTGTTAGGCATAATACAGGAAATTCTGGATAAGAAAATTGTCATTCGAATATTTCCAAGACAAACACACAGCTAACCATATTCAGCTTTAAATACATATATTAAAAAACCATACAAGAAACACTACTAAAATCTTACATGGAAACCAAATATACCAAATTTGAATATAACGAATATCATAAACATGAAATAGGATCAAATTGCTTCCATGCACTGAAAAAGGAAAATTGTAAATCTGTTAGAACATATATCCCTGGTAATAAATTGTGACATTCCTATTGTGAAAACCAGGAGTGCAGCAAAGTACTTATACTGTATGATTGTTTCAGTAGCCAAAATAAAATAGAATATTACAAAGGAATTTGGCACAAAACAACAGTTGTTCAGGGGGAAACAGTATAATTAAATTGTTCTTTTGAAAATGGTAATGATAAGATATGAATCATATATTCGATATAAATGTTTTGGCAGGGCTGTGCTTCCATTAAAATCTCCCAAGGACAACTCCAAAACTGCAAAATCTGAGATCCAACCAAGTGAATGTTGTACTCAAGCAAAGCATTTCACAGCAGATTGTCTGAACACTTCTCAGCATAAACTCCATACTTCAATTTATTAATCTCTTATAAACAAACAGCCCTCTCTGGAGTGCGGTGTGGCTACGGCACACAGTTTTTTATATCTAAGCATTTATTTCTAACTTCTAGAAATCATTTCCTAATATGCCAGGCAGTGCCAGGACCAGCTTAATTCCTCACCTCCCAAGACTCCTGCTTGCAGCCCAAGTCATCAGCACCCAGTTCCTAGGCAGGGCCTGCCTGCTATCTCACTCCTCCGAAGCCCTTCCTTTGCCCATGTGGACATGCAAACTAGCACTTACTCCAATAAATAACTGGTTATAACGGGGAGACGTGCTTTGACGGCTGAAGTTGCTCCAGCTTGGCTACTCCTGGTTCTGCTGGACCAGTGACGAATGCCACAGCTTTTTATTTTATTTTTATTTTTTTACATCTTTATTGGAGTATAATTGCTTTTCAATGGTGTGTTAGTTTCTGCTTTATAACAAAGTGAATCAGTTATACATATACATATGTTCCCATATCTCTTCCCTCCTGCGTCTTCCACCCCCCCACCCTCCCTATCCCACCCCTCTAGGTGGTCACAAAGCACCGAGCTGATCTCCCTGTGCTATGCGGCTGCTTCCCACTAGCTATCTATTTTACGTTTGGTAGTGTATATATGTCCATGCCACTCTCTCACTTTGTCACAGCTTGCCACAGCTTTTTAATGGTCTGATCCCTGGGACTTTCATCAGCCAACACCCTATTTTTCAGAGGTCTTAGGTGTCCTCTGAGACCCTCCAACAAACACTGCTGCATTATGCATCCAGTGCTTTTGTTCCCCTTGGATTAGAGAGCACAGTTCATATATTGTCTTATTTTTTCCCTCTTTTATACAAGACTGCGTAGGGTGAAATCTTTTAAACTATAGAAACCAGAAGTATATGTTTCAGTCTTCACTTCAACTCATGTTTGACAACGGGTAGATTGATGTGGACTGTGTACATTGAAAGCAGTATTTAAAGTTGGGATATATCATTCCTTTACTTACTCATTCACTCCTTCAGTTAGCACATATATCATATCTATACGGTACCAGGCACAATGTTAGATGCTAGAACTACAAATATAAATGTGACATGATCTCATACTTTAACAGAGGGGACTACAAAAATCTATTAACGCTATGATATGAAACGTACATATTATATATAATGTAGACACACATGCACATGGCACACGTGCCCTCATACATACACATGCACACATACAGAGCTTTATTCAGTGTCAGAGAAAGGAACGGTTCATTCCATTTGGAGATGTAGAAGAGGATTCATGGAAGTAGTTATATTTGAGTCGAGTTTTGAAAGATGACAGAATTTGCCCAAGGAGAAGCTGGGTGAGAGTAATCATTGCAAATATAAATAGTGCGTATAGTGCTTAACACAGAAAATTAAAGATGAGAGAAAGAAGGCTTAAAACAGTACACTGTCCTCATCTTGTAGCTACCTCACCATTGGTAGGTAAAGTACCAGTCCAGAAAGGTCCAATGTATAGAGTCAGATTGCCTGGGTTCAAATCCTGACTCCCTTCTTTACTCATTTCTTGACCTAAGTTCCAGGTTCCTATCGGTAAAATGGGTATAATAATGCACAGGCTTGCTGGAAGGATTAAAATAGACAACATGGTAAAGAACGGTACATAGCACACAGGAAATGTTCAATAAGTAGCTGCTAATTATTTTTACTACTGTTCTCACTATTATGTGTAGTTACAGGCCATATTTGGGGAATAATAAATGATAGTCTGGTGCAGATAGTAGGTATATGGATCAGTCAGTGAATACAGTGGATTCTGAAAAAGGTAAGTTGGGTCTTCCACAAAAGGCCTCATATGTCATGCTAAGGAGTCTGGATTTGATCTCATCAACAAAGGGGAACAATGAATGGTCACAGAGTTCAGTAAAGCACCTGCTAAGAAACCTACAGCGTACAGAAACCTCTAGTGCAGGAAGAGTAATTGGTGTCTTTTATAGTTTTCTAGGGCATGAGGCTGGGGAGGTATTTTGCTGTCCTTGGAAACTACCAAGGGGAAGTGATGACAGCAGTCTGCCTGAGGTGCAGACAATAAGGAGGTGCACTGTCTGTACAGAATTTTGAAAAAACAATAAATTTTGGTTTGCTTTTTATTATCACCATGCCCTGGCAATTATGAACAACGTCAGCGATAAAATACGTTCTTCCCTGCTGGGCAAGCCACCTTCTTGGTATGCCATGGCTTGGTAGTTTGTTTTGTGAAATCTGAGGAGGATTAACAAGAACCCAGAAGTGTCCATCAGTACTTCCTGACATGTTAAGTATGGGTTAATTCAAGAGCAGGAAGTAGACCTGAGGAACAAACAGCCAAACTGAAAGTTCTAGCTAGCCAAGTAGTTGGGAAAAATTGGGGGCATCTTCCAACGAAAAATGGTCAAACGGGCAGGCACCATCAAGTAGACCCTGGGAGAAAGAAGTCATGTGATACCGGACGGTGGGCGACGAAGAGGAAGATACAGACACACAGAAGGCTGCAAACAATGTAGCTTCCTCGTCTGTAGCTACCTCACCGTTGATAGGTCAAGTGCCAATCCAGAAAGGTCCAGCCCCGTGGTCTTCAGGAGCACCAACATCAGCATCCTTGTCAGGAAGGTAAATTACTGGCTCCCACTCGGACCGGCTGAATCAGTAACGCTGGGGTGGGGTTAAGGCGTCTGTGTTTTCACCAGCCCTCCAGGTGACTCTGACACATACTGAAGTTTGAGAATCACTGCTCTTCCCGTCTGCCGAGCAACTCCCGAAGTACAGTACTGCATGTTCCGGGTTATAACATCGTACGTATTCTGATGCCTCACTGGTATTTGTCACATTTGTCACATATCGATATTTAAGCCTATCACGCATGAGACCAATGGACTCGATCCTTTGTTTAACCCAGTGGCTCTCAAAGGGGGTAGAGGGTGATTTTTGCCCCCCAAGGGGTATTTGGCAATGTCTGAAGACATTTTTGGTTTTCAGACTGGGAGGAAGGTGCTTCCTGCATCTAGTGAGTAGAGGCTGTGGATGCTACTAAAACATTCTACCAATGCCCAGGGCAGAGACCCCTACTACAAAGAATTAACCAGCCCACAGTGTCAGAAGAGCTGAGATTGAGAAACCCAGGTTAACCTTACAAAGAAAGAAGTTTATTTAGGATCCCTATTACGTTGGGGGAAGGGAAAAGCAAGGTGGGGAAGTCGGCGTCCAATCTGGTGTCTTTGAACACAAATCCCCACTCGTGTGTGAGGAATGTTTACTGATTGGTGACTGACTCTGTTTATTGTTGGTCTGTAAAGGAAGTAGGAGCTTTATGACCCTAACCAGGAACTGCCGGCTTTGTTTGCTCTCCCTCTCTTGAGCTTGTCCTTCTGTATATTGTTTCTACCCTGACTTCATTCTTTGATTCCAAAGCCGTCAGGCCAGTCCTGATCTGGATCTCAGCCTTGAGTCCTGGCTGCTCAGACATGGCTTGTAAAAAGAGAGGGGGGGATTCTGGAGACTGGCAGTTCCGGTAGTGGGTGCTGGGGGGGACAACCTCACTGAATTGCTGACGCCAAGACTCCCTCCCTTCTTAAGTCAGGAAAAGCCAGAGGAAAGGGGGTCACTAGCACCATTTTGGAGAGATCTGGAGCTGGCTAGGGCTGTGCCAGACACAGGGGGTGATCCATACGTGGAAGAAGCCCTGGGGTCCCCACACCTTGGCGCATGGCCGGTACAACAGAGGAGGGCACACAGGGTCACTTACTGAGTGAATCTGGCTAGAATCTGAACGAGGCAGGAATTGCGCTTAATTGTGGGACAGAGGGGCAGGAAGGAGACAGATCTGTGGAGACTGAAAGCTGGACACTGGAAGCATGTCCCACACAAAAAATGTGGAATCAGACGATCATCACAAATACTTGGCTTGGTTTTTCATGTAATCTGGGGGAGGCTTGTCTGCTGTGCGGTCCAAGGAAGCTTGCCCCTGGTGCAAAAGGCCATTAAATTCCTGTGAACAACTCTTGGCTTCTTTTTTCACAATGATTTTTACAGCCCTCACATTGCCACGGGGTCTTTTCACGTTTATTACTGTTTGACGACTCTATAATGCACTCCAGTAGCAAATGGGATACAGTTCTATTTTAATTTTAAAGGCAATTCTTTGTATTTAGAGTCTAAAGCGTGCTTTATCTTAGACCTGGGGTCTGAATCTGCCTGGGTTGGGTCTCCAGATTTCTTATCATCAACTGCAGTGCAGATGGGCAGTACGAAGACTCCTCGGGAGGCAGGACCCATACTGGAAGGCTCACTTCCTAAAAGACAGCTAGTGAGGCAGCGAGAGGCCCGAGGATGGAAACACCTTTCAGGCAGCTCTCTGGGAGTCTATTTAAACAGGTGACCTTGCGGAGAGAGGCTCCAGATCCCATTACCGACTTGCTGGCTGAGAGGCAGATTTGTTTTTATGAGCTCTCAAGGCACACACTGGGGGCCAGGAGTAAATATGGAGGAAACTTGCTGAGCTCTTGCTCCTTTTACACACAATGTAAAGAAAAGAAAATCATGCAAAGGCTTTTTTTGAGCACAACAGCCTACCAGTAAACGGCCAGCGAGCAAACTGGTCATCGTTCAATTAAAGTTTTAAATTTACGTTATGCAAGGGGGATTAAAGAAAAAAAAGAGTATCAGTTATTTCAGCCCTCCTGCTTCCTTCAGGGAATGGTGAAAAGGGGAAAACAGCTGCTTGTATATGAAGGAGTTTAAGGGTCAAATATTGTGCCCAGCGGTGCTGACATCTCTTAACTCTCCCCAGGAGAAGGGCACGGGCATCACTTGCTGAGCTGGCCGGCTGCAGGCCTGAAGATGGGCCGCTGCAGCTCCCATTTTGTTTCTCATTGAGCACCTGCAGGGTCAACAACTGCAAATGAATATTGCAATTAGATTCTAAAACTTTGTTTTTATTGGCTTTTGGGGACAAAAAAAATTTTTTTCACTATTTATGAAAACACAATGTAGCCAGTAAGTTACAACGTACATATGAGTTTCAAACTTTGCATAGTCATTAGGCTAATCATTAGTCATTTGTGGTTGACAAGGAGGGTTATAATTTGACACCTGGCAAAAATCAAGCAGATTTCAGAGAATTTGGAGCTGGGAAATGAGATGGAAACAACACCCTCTTTTTCCCTAGGAGGTCCCATGAAGTACGTTTGCAAACCTCTTTTCTCTCCATAGAAGTGAATTGCCCAGGATTCAGGGCTGTGATGTCTCTCCATCTCTGATTGTTGGACCCCCGCCCCGCCAAGAGCCTTGTAAGCACTGGCCAAAGAATCCGCCTCAGAAGGTTCCCAGAAGTGAACCTCTGGGAGTTACGAGAAAGAGATAAATAATTCCTCAACCTGATGCTTAAGCAACAGGAGACCACCAGAAAGTTTCAGTGTCAATTCTGAAAATATTTTTTGAAACATCATAGAGTCATGGGAGAAAGGAGTTTTAGAACGGCAGAGTCCTTAGTTCCTAACTTCTCCATAAAATTCCAGATTTTCTTCTGTCCACTATCTATGACCATTTTCTTTTGTGTAATGTGATCAAAATAGCAAACCCTGAGTTTGTCTTTTCTGACCCCCGACCTCTCACAGGTGTTCTGGCTCATTTCCTGAGAGTTATGTTTGATTTGGGAATGCTTCCCTCTTTTCTCCTGTTCCCTTGTTACAGTTTGAAACCTGGAACACCCGCATACAAGACCCTGACTATCTCCCTGTGCTCCCCCAAAACACTCTTAAGTGTTCTCTGAGAACTTGGCAAGCATCTGGACAAGGACAGTTTTCTCACACTCTGGGAAATCAAAATGTAAAACAATAGTTCTTTTCCAATTCTTCAACCTGAGGATAAATTTTGAGGTCATTTCTTTTTCTTTTTTTCCTATTTAACCTAAAAGTTTCTCTGTTTTTGTACTGAAAGGAAATCAAATAAATAATCTACTTAAGTTTTCAGTATGTAACAAGGAAACAGAAATGCTAATTTGAGATTCTTTAGGACCAAGCATAGCAAAAAGCCAAAAATTATTCCAAGATTATTACTTCACAAGCAACGATTAACATTTTCTTAATAAATCTCTCCCTCTCCCTCTCCCTCTTCCTCCACCCCCCATCCCCCGCCTCTGCCTCGCTCAGATTCCAGGAGAAGAGACTAGAAAATATTACTTTTGGAAGTCATGCATTATTTTTGTTTTGAAATGGAGCTAGAGCCCTGCTTGACACTACTACTCTATTAATCCTGGTTGCTTTGAAAAAGAAAAAGCTTAAGATCCCTAGCAAATCCTGATCAAAAAGAGATTTCTATACTTTTTAATTCAATAAGTGGTAAAGCCAATCTACTGAGCAGTGCAATAGTCTCTCGCTACTCCATCTGGCATTATTCATTAGAAATAAGCAAACAAGCAAACAAAAAAACTAGCCTCATAAGTTGTGCAAGTAAAAATAAGATAACTGTGTGCACTAAAAACACTTCCTTAAGGAGTGTCCAGGCTGGCCTCAGGAAGCCCACCGGTCCCTAGAATCATGCCCACCAGTCCTCGCATCACCCACAAGAGTGAGTCCTTCTCTTTCCACTGTAGTGGGTAGGGGTCGTCCCTGCACTGCACTGGAAAAAAGAGCCTTGAACCTTGGCAGAGAAGAATGGACAGGACTGAGAGAGACACAACTATCCTGCATCTAGATGAAAATTTCGCAGTGTCAGGAGTAGTAAAGGAGCGTCTGGTGCAGAGGTCCTGGAAAATTCACTGACACAGAGCGAATATATGAATATCATTTCTAATTCTCTGTGGTATAAAGTTATAAACCACAAGTTGAGCACTGAAGAAAATACAACATGTGCTGTATAAAATGCCCAGGCTATGAAGCCAAAAGAAATATGTGAATTGCATAAAGTATGTGAATTGCCCTTGTGTGAAGCTTGGCTCATGACTGGAGCAAAAGACAACCTTAGTGTTTTTGTTTGTTTTATTTTTCCAAATATATAATTTTAAAATATACATGCATCAATTTTTAAACTACCTTCATTCAATAAGTACTTATCGAGCACCTACTTTGTGCCAACACTCTTCTAGACACTACATACATACATCAGTGAACAAGAGAAAGAAGGTCCCAGCCTACATTCCAGGGGAGGTGGACAAACAGTTAATGAGTACACATGGAAATCAATGTGACGAGATCAGAAGACTAGAGCAAAAAGATCAACACGGTAATGAGAAAGAGAGAAACACAAGAGGCCACTTTGGATGAGGCGGCCAGGTAAGACTCTCAGAGGAGATGACAAGTGAGCTGAGGTCTGACGGTTGAGAAGGAGCCAGTCATTCCAGAAGAAGCGATACCAAGCACACAGGTTCTGAGACAGGAGAAAGCTTGGCATGTTCAACAGAGAAATCCCACTGCTGGACATGTACTAAGATCACGTTATTTTTGAGCAATGAAAACGTGGCTTTGGAAACATAGAATATCAAACTGGAAGAAGACTCTGAGATCATTTAGGAGAACAGCCTTCATTTCCAGGTGAAGAATCAAGTCCCAGAGCGTTCCATTGACTCCCATCACCGGAGCCGACAGCATTGAACCAGAATGCTGGGCTCCTGCGTTCATCTTCCTGCTTGATTAGATGTCTCTCGGAGTTAATGTGTTAATCACATTCTCGCTTGACACTTAAAGCCTGTCTACAAAGGGATCATTTCTGCTAACCTGTTCTTTTGGAAGGAAAACAGGTCAGAATTCTAACCAGTTCCCACTTGAGAACATCTGAAAAAAAAATTTTTTTTAAGTATACTGGTTACTGGTTACTTTTCAGAATTTAAAAGGACACAAACACAGAGATAATTTAAATTCTAAAGGCTTTTTTTTCTTGAGAATTTAACAGTACTCAATTAGATCTGATAGACATTTGCCATATGTTGTGTTTCTTCATAAAAAAGAGAAATGCATATCCCAGATAGAGTTTGATTACCAAAAATTGAGGATAGTCGGTTTAATTTTGGATTGTTTTTGCTATGAAAGTATGTAACCTATGCAGTACTTGCAAAAGTTTCACTGGAGAAAATATTATTCAATAAGCCCCAAATGGGAAAATTTTATTCTGTAGGAATTTGGCCCAGAGCACGTAGAGTTGCATCCAGAGAATATACAGCTCTATTTATCATCTTGCAAACTTCTTCATTATGTCAAAACTAAATCTCAGCTGTGCCCTGACTGCAAAGCAAAAGCAATACAGGCAATTTAAGCCATCTCAACAAGAATATTTTGAGAATTAATCGATTTTCCAGGAATGTTCAAACAACTTTTATCAATTTTGGTCAAGGTTCACAGTTATGGTATTACATTATCAGCCTTGGATTTATGTTTGTCTAAAGAAATTTATGATTTTTATTCTTGCTTCACAAAAAGGAAAAACAATCTTCTAGCATGCCCATGATAACCATAGTTTTCAGCTGTGCTACAATCCCAGCAATTCCGATTTCATTCGGCATCATTCCCACTATATGCTCAACTCAAAAGCAGCTCTCCCATGGGCAGGGCCCGAGGTTCCAAGGGTCAGCTCACAGTTGTGCTTTCTCTTCTCAAGCAGCTCCTTTCTCAACACTTTTGGTTCTCTGGTGATACAGGAAGCACCCAAGTAAGTAACCTAAAGCGTTTCCTGCATGGCACATGACTTTTGAGGAATATTCCAGCTCTCTGAGACAGGCTCTTTATACATGCAGGTGGGGAGCAAACACCTCTGATAAGACAATTTTATTTTCACTGGTGACACTGCTTAGAGTTTAACTAGAAATCATTTAAAATAAAATAAGCACTATAGCCAGATAAACAGCAAACATTTTGAACTTTTACTTTACTTCTTGAATTTAGAGCTAGAGCTTATCTCAAAATAGACATGGTTATTAGTTTCAGATTCTCTCTTTCCCCCAAAACCTGTACTTAAAATAGATGATTATCTGAGAAAAGTTTATAACTGCGTTAAAAAACACTTAAAAATATCCCATTTGTTTTTTAATTCAAAATAATCCCAAATCAGTTTATTTTATTCCTATATTTTATAGGCATATTCTATTCTAATAATCAAAAATTGGAATCTAAGCCATGGTTAAGGCAAAATATCTCATTATAGGGGAACCTGTGATGGGCATTCACTAAATGAAGTTGCTGCAATTTTTAAAGCAATTGGGATAAAACCCTGGATGGGGATGGGGTGGGGGGGGGGTGGGGGGCGGGGGGAACAGAGGAAGTAGTCTTCATGCTGACACTCACTTTAGAAGTAATTCACTTTCCCATGACAAAGATAAGAAAGCCATTTAAGAATTATTTACCTTTCAGCTTAAAAAAAAAAAAGGACGTCTGGAGAAGCCCACTGGCAGGCATGAAGAGTGGACAGATACTTTGCCTCATCCTCCAGGCTGGGCTCCTCTAGAAGAAGAAGCCTTTGCAGTTAAGCAGAAGGAAGACAGAAGTGTCAAAATAGAACACGCCTTACTTATTAGCTAAGGGAGAATCTTCTAAGCCCATTTCATTAGTTGAGGAATAATAGCTACTGTCCTTTAAACAAACACCAAATCTGTATTTTAAAAATTTAGACAAAAACACAAATTAAGGAGAGATGAAACATTTTACAAAGGTTCCATAATGTGAGTCATAAAAATAGTATGCTCCTCTCGGAAGTAATTTTAAAAAGAACTCCATTTACAAAAAAGCGAAAATAAAAGGAAGAAAGAAAGAAGGAAGGAAGGAAGGGAGGAAAGAGAAAGAAAGAAAGAAAGAAAGAAAGAAAGAAAGAAAGAAAGAAAGAAAGAAAGAAAGAAAGAAAGAAAGAAAGAAAGAAAGAGAAAAAGGAAGACAAAGAAAGAAAGATTAGAAATATTTCAAGATTATAAAGTGAATTACAGTTGATTTAACCTAATAGAACTATGTTATTTTATGTAGGGAGAACTGGCTGGATTTTTTTAAAAGAAAAGTTTTTTTTCCTTATTAAGAAATTTGAAAAATTATTTTAGTCTATGGTAGCAAGATTCTGCATAAGATCTTTGGGACCAATTTTTTCTCCAGTGCCTCAGAGCAACAGGTCCTTAGATGTCCTCTCTTTCTATCTCCTCCTCATTATTATTGGGCCACTGGAGAAATGATTAAAACTGTTCGGTAGCAGCAAAGGCCCACGTACATGGAGTGTTTCCTATGGATCAGGAAGCTTTTGCAACCAGCCCCACCAATGGCCTGGGTTTTATGTTCAGTGGGCTGTCTACTGTGGGCCCCTCTGAGTTTTCCACAGTGTAGATACAACCCTTGTTTCCCAAAGAGGCAGAACATTGTCAAAGTAAGAATCCCAGGAGTAATATTAATGAAATCTCTTCATGGGGTTATGGTCTCTCATCCCCAAACCTTCTGTCTTTCCCCAGAAAGTCACACGTATCTACGACGTCATGCAGCATTCTTAACAATGCACAAAATAGGATTATTTTATCTTGTTTTAGGGTCAAGCTTAGATTATATTAGTCTTTTTAATTAAATCACTATACAAATGTGGGACCTTTTAAAGTTTGCATGAACTCATTGGCAATGACGAATTTATAATTTGTAATAAAGAACTTAGGTGGGAGCAAATGGCATTTTAAAGCACACATTTATTCACTTAACACATATTCACTGCAGCCCTACAACATGCCAAGGAGAGCATAGTTAATTGTCACCTCTACCCCTTCCAAATATATTATCCATCCTGTGCACCATTTTTATTTGATTATGTTAATAAATAAAATCTTTAATGATGACTACATGGAAAGAATGACATACTCAATCAATGCAGAGCTGCAGTGTGCCCACCACCCAGGACTTCCTTGCTTTGGCTCAGTAAGTACAGAAAGACATTTCAATTAAATAAAACAAATCCTAGAGAAACCCAGATATGGTCATGCAACTTCAAAAGCAAAGTTGAAGTTACACCAACGTTTTTTGGGATTCTGTAACCATTTCATACTATTATGAGTTGCCACTGATTGATTTAGCTAAATGACAAAGACGCAACAAAAATATAGTTTATAAAAATGTGGTTCTACTCCTTGCTTGCTTTACTTCAGTCACATTCTCTCCATGGTTAGAAACAAGCCATGACAGTGGTCCAGCCCTGGATTTCTATGCACGGTGAGAAATCAGGCATAACCATGGTCTAACCCTGAATGTGATCTCAATGTTTTATACCACGGACAAATCGTTAACATATGGAAATAACCCTCTCAGCTGCTCTGTAATGTTTTTAATCCTATAGACTCTACTGCCTTGACTTTATACTCCATCCTGAACTTTTCCCACTGTTCTCTCCCCATTATAAAAGGATTTTTTTCCTTTTCTTTTCTTTTTAAAGGATCTACTGGGGGGAAAAAAAAAGTTTCGTTCCTTGTTTCCACCCTGCTGTTCTGTTGGCCCCAATGGCTGCTCAATGTCCCCTCTCCAACCTCTAAATTAAGTGTTCGTTTTCAAGTTCACTGCTGTGCTCCCCTCCCCCTGTAAAGGGAGCCTGTGGATGCTCCCCAGCCCCAGGTCCTCGCTCTCTGCTGGGCTCCCCACAAAGCAGCCTCTCACCATAACCTGTCCTCAGATTTCTCTCTTTTTAATAAAGTTTGTGGTGGGCTTATGCCTCTAAATCATTTTTACCCATCAGAGCCATTTACGTTCCCTCTGTAACAACCAACGCTCACTCCTCTCCCATCGCCTGGCACTGATTTTTTGCCCCTGTAACCTCACTCAGTATGACAGAATGTGTTTTCTCTGGCTGTAGATAATATATTCCCATATCACTCTCACAAACCACAGAATGACCTCCGCAGGGAAACCTCTGCCCTTCCACTTCCCATCACTGCTAACAAAGCGGTATACAGAAAAAAAAACCCAATGAGAACCACAGGTTAATGAGATGTTTAACACACACACACAAAAGAATTCTTTACATGAAGACGTTTTACAGAACTGCCCATGGGGTATTCAGCCATGGTTCCCAAAGGCTGACCCAGTGACCAGTCAGGCTTAAGATTCACCCAGGAGGTTGTTACACGTAAATATCCATAGGCCCCACCCCCAGAGTTTCAGATTCAGCAGGTCTGGGGTTTGGGAGCCACTGAGAGAGAGTGCGTAAATCAATCTCAACAGCTTCAGTAAAAGCCCGATAAGCACTTATATAATGACATGTGGATACCAACTCTTCAAACCATGTGAGTCTTTAGAATTCACACAGTAATTCACATGTTTGGAGAGAAGTATAATAAGACTTCTCAGTGCAAATTAAGTCCTAATGTGAGGAAGGATGAAAGCCAAGGTATGTATTGGCCTGTCCACTCACCAGCAGCCTATAATTGCATCTGTAAGGAGCTGTGAGGACACTCCACACCCCGACCTCTCCCCGCCTTCTCCAGCATCCACCAAAAAGAGTGCCCCACAGCTCTTTGACAGGACAGGCTTTTAGAAGTTCAGTCTTTACAGGATGGGTAACTTAGTTCATTTGTACCTGATTTATGCCCCATTCAAAAATGAAACGAAACAAAAATGATGGGGCTTCCCTGGTGGCGCAGTGGTTGAGAGTCCGCCTGCCGATGCAGGGGACACGGGTTCATGCCCCGGTCCGGAGGATCCCACATGCCGCAGAGCGGCTAGGCCCGTGAGCCATGGCCACTGAGCCTGCGCGTCCAGAGCCAGTGCTCCACAGCGGGAGAGGCCACAACAGTGAGAGGCCCGCATACCGCAAAAAAAAAAAAAAAAAAAAAAAAAAATATGAAAAATGACTCTGGGCCAAAGAGAATGAACACCTTAGTAATTTAGTAATTCCGTCTTCCTGAAGCACAATGAGCCATTTCCCTTCCTGGGAATAAGTGTGCAGGGGATGTAAGCTAAAACCCCCTTGGACTGTGACTTTCATAAATCTGTGGGGTTTTGAATACTACTCTCTACACACCAGTACAGACCATTAAATGCATATGTAGTAAAATTCCCTCCCACCTAGGACCTTGCTTATTTGCAACTGTCAACCCATTTTAAGCAAGAGTATTTTTCTTACTAAGGAACCACTGGACCACCTCTCTTTCCCCTTAAAGAAGTCCTTTCCCCATTGCACTCTAGGCTTGTGTTGTCTAATCTCATAACCACTAACCACATGTGGCTATTGAGCGTTTGAAATGTGACTATCAGTATATAGATGTGCTCTAAGTGTAAAATAGGCACCAGATTTCAAGGACTGAGTATGAAAAAAAAGAATGCAAAATATCTCAATAATTTTTATATTGATTAACATGTTGCTATGACAATGCTTTAGATAAATGAGCTCAAATAAGATATAGTCAAATGAGATATATTGTTAAAAGTAATTGTATAAAAAGTTTCTTTTTACTTTAAAAACTGTGGCTATTAGAAAACCTAAATTTATGTATGTGTCATGCATTGTATTTCAATTAGCCAGTGCTGTCCTAGATGAAGTCCAGCATTTTGCTTTTCATCTCAAAGCTTGTCACTCGTGCTGCCTCCGTACCTTCAATGCCATATGCAGGTTCGTTCCACCCAACTTTCATCTTGACACGCCTACTGGAAACCCTCTCATCTCACTCTTCCCCAGTCCAGTCTCCAAAACTCCACCAAAAGTTTGAAATGTTTTTGCCCACCATCCTATCAAGTCATTTCTCCCTTTTTATTTCAACAGATTCTCACTTCCCATCTCTTTCATGAAATCTTAAGTTTTTCAATGAAGACAACACAGCTGCATATTACTCATTTTCTAGACATTCCAATTTGGCCATAGAACTCATAGGGCTGTTATTTCTGATTGTTTCCCAATACTCATTTATTCATTTGTTCAACAGCATTCACTGGGCACCTCCTGGAGGCCAGACACTGTGCTTGCCACGGGGGTTACCTAAAAACGTCAGCACACAGCCCTAAAATGATGTGTGGAATGATGTCAACAGGAACACATAGATGAAACTGATGCTGTCCTGCCCTCAGAGCCAAAAGGACTCTCTAGTTGCAAACACCCTTCTGAGGAAGGATTTAAATGCAGTGCTCACATAACACAAGTCTTCCGGCTTGGAAAGTTGAAACCTTCTGACTCCACATTAAACACTTCCCCTTTCTCACACTTTGTATTTTCCCTCATGTTTCCCTGACTACCTTATAAACCCCATTTGTCTTTGTAGTTCCCATTTCCTTTGCTGACACAGTATTAAACACCATGCTTTCATATAAATATATATACATATATAGGTATGTATGTGTGTGTGTATATATATATATATAAAACTATATATATGTAACTATATATATATAACTATATACATATAACTATATATCTATGTATAGTTATTTATTTCCTACAATAATGTAGGTACCACATTATTCCCATTTGAAGATGAGATAAACGGAGGCACAGGGAAGTTAAGTAACTTCCCTGTAGCTGCTGTAACACGGATGATAAAGAAGCAGAATTTGAACCCAGGCAGCCTAACTCTAGAGCCAGGGTTCTTAAATACTAGGTAATCCTGTCTCAGAGAGAATACAAACACCAAGGACCATGTAAGCTTGAAGCTGCTAAGGCCACCTGCTGCCAAGTGAGAGAAGCCATGCCAAAAATGAAGCCCATGTAGGGAAAGGAAAGCTGAAGGGAAAGGGGGAGAGACGGAGAGACAGGGAAAGAGACAGAGACAATATGAGAGATGTATGAGATATTACTGATTATTTAATATGAATCTCTGGAGGATATAAAGTGAGAAACTAAACTACCTTTGGTCTTCGTAGTTATACAGGTGAATAGTCTTGTCATTTGTAGGTATGGGTTCTTAACTGGGGGTCCAACCGTAACTGTACACAAAGTTCTTGGTGTATAAACAGAACTATAAAACAGTGTATATGCATGTCTCTGGGGAGAATCTCAAAGGAGACCTTGATTCTACCTAACTACCATGTTTACGGCATCTTAGCCACATCTCCTCTGCAAAATCAGGTGGGGACATTTAGAACAAGGCTGTTGTCATGTGGTTAGCCTATGCTCACATTGGGTCTATCCCTAGAGCCACACTTAACATGGAGGAGAATAAGCTACTTCTTATCAGTTACAACTTCTAATCATCTTTTAAAATGCAAAGTGAGTTCCTGTTAAACATGCTGAATTGAAAATGCATGCTTGTAACCTAAGTGTCCATCAATGGATGATGAATAAATAGAGAAAATGTGATGTATCATATATATACAGTAGAATGCTATTCAGACATAAAAAGAAGGAAATTTGCAACAACATGGACGGAATTTGAGGGCATTAGGCTAAGTGACATGAATCAGGCAGAGATAGACAAATACCCGTATGATCTCACTTATATGTGGAATCTAAAAAAAAATCAAACTCATAGATGCTGAGTACAAATTGGTAGTTGCCAGGGGATGGGGATGGGGAAAATGGATGAAGATGGTCAAAAGGTACAAACTTCCAGTTATAAAATAAGTAAGTCCTGGGGATGTAATGTATGGTTAATAATACTATATTGTATATTTGAAAGATGCTAAGAGAGTAGATCTTAAAAGTTTTCATCACAAGAAAAAGAAAATTGTGGCTATGCGCTGTGATGGATGTTAACTAGACTTATTGTGGTGGTCATTTTGCAATATATACAAACATTGCATCATTATGTTGTATACCTGAAACTAATGTAATGTTATATGTCAATTATGTCTCAATTTAAAAAAAGAAAATGCATGTTTATGTCAGCTCTTTCTCCAAATCCCACTAAAATAACAGTGTGTCAGTTCTGTTTGTTTGTCTTCAGACCATTTCTCACTCTTCCCTTGTCCTGCTCTGTTCTGTTACGCAGAGGGACAGCCCTCTGCCAGGCTGGGCCTCCCAGTCTTCCTTGGGTTCAGCATATAGGAGCACTGATCGGTGACTAAAGGGTAGAGAGAAGAGAGAAACTAGAGGATTTCCCCTCTCCCTGTCTGCCTCAGGCAGGAAATCTGGTGGTGGCTGGGGTTCCTCTGAGACCAGCTACCACTCGACAGATCTATGGCAGTTCTGGCTTTCACCAGGTAGTCCTGGTGCCTGGGCTTAGGTAACACCACCACCTCTTCTCTCCCTCGAGCCAGGTGTAACAGAATCGGTAATTTAAAGAGTGCAAAAAAAATGATGAAAGAAAAATTCCTGTGAAGAAAGAATCTGGAAGTACACTTTTAGAATCTATTTTCTTTCCTTCCACAGAGAAAAGGATTAGGTACAAATAGAACCCCAAAAGACTAGACTGATTGATTTTGCCATACTCCAGCACATGAGATGTTGTGGGAAATAAGCCATTTCCATGCTCAGATTAATTCATTGGCCCATTCTTAAAGGAAAATATCCGAGAAGAGGCTAAAACAGCCCACAGAAAACTGAAGCAAGTGAGGTTTGGCCTGGTGTATCCCATGCCCCACTTTGACAATGCCTGCTACAATTTAGAATCCAAGGCCCTTGGATGTCATTAAGGAAAGTAACCTGCTAAAATCACTAATGCTACAGTGACCTGCTAAAAAAAGTAACCTGCTAAAATCACTAATGCTACAGCACTAATGCTACATGGTTTCATGAATTATCCTTTATGGTTTACAGTTTTTCTTATTTAGAAACGTGGTCATCTCCAGTACTATAATAGTGAAGATTTCGGCAATAATTTAGTCTGTCCTGTCCTCTCGCTACCACCTGTGTGTTAGTGCCCAGTGATAAATGCTACCAATCTTGCATATTCTACTTCTGATTCAGCCAACTGCAAAAGTTTGGGGCTTTCAGTTTATTCTATGATTGTGAGCCTTTATTCAACACAGTTTTTATTGTTATGCAGGTCAAATACCATCCACCATCCAGTTCCCTTCTCCTTCAGGGTCCCTGGAAGGATTGTACTTTTCCCTCTCCCTTGAAGTTAGGTAAGGGTGTGTGACTAATTCTAATCAATGAATGCCCTTTTCATAAAAATATCTATATAACAAAGAAGACATAAAGCCCCAGTAACCTGGCACATCCATTTCAAGAAATATCTGATTCATATCCAGTACCATGAAATGATATCGTTTTTGAAATTCATTGTGATGAGATTCCTATTAACTCATCAGATCGTGAGCTCTCTGAGGGCAGAGATAACCTAGAACCCACAAGCACTAGGTGCTCAATGCATGTTGCTAAATGAATGAATGAAGGATTGAGGGAATGAATGAGTAACCGTAATGTCAATATGGTCTTGTTTAAATCATTCTTATTTCTCCTTGCTCATTTGAACACTGCACTAATTTAGGAAATTACCATTAAATGAAAAAGACAATTTATTCCTCAGAGAGATTAACAATAATCTGGCTTTTCAAAGAAGGTTAATATGGAAACTAAGAAGGAAAGGCCAGTGAGTTTTGCTTTCTGTTTCTGAACTCTCTATAAAAGATGCTCCAGGAAGTACACCCACCTTACATTTGAATATAACTTTGGATTTCCTTCTTTCTCTGTTTGGGTTTGGCGACTTGAGGCTGCTATGGACTGAATGTTTGCGGCCCCCCAAATTCATATATTGAAGCTCTAACCCCCAATATGATGGCCTTTGGTGGCGGTGGGGTGATTAGGTTTAGATGAGGTCATGAGGGTAGAGCCCCATGACGGGATTAGTGTTCTTTATAAGAAGAAAGAGAGACAACAGAGCTTCCTCTCTCCATCACCACATGAGGATACAGCAAGAAGGTGACTGTCTACAAGTCAGGAAGAGGGCTCTCAACAAGAACCAAGTTGACTGGCACCTTGATCTTGGACTTCCCAGCCTCCAGAACTGTAATAAATGTCTGTTGCTTAAGCCACCCAGTCTATGAAATTTTATTATAGCTTCCCAAGCTAAGAAAGAAGCCAAATTCTCATCTTCTCTATCTCTATCAGAAATGTAATATTATTTGCATGTCACAGACACCTTCCCTTGCTTTCAGCAACCAGCCTAACTAAGATTCTGTTGCCTCTGTAGGTAAAGTAAGCAACATGTCCCTTCAACGACCAGCCTGACTCATCAAGTATTTCCTAATTGTGGCAGTAAGGGTTTGTTTTGACCATCACTGTTGCGTGGCACTTTTTGCTGTTCAGCTCCAGCCTAGGTATGCTGTTGGGTTTTACACAATGCAAATAAATGGAAACTTTCACTATACTTTCAGAGCTTTTAATATGAAAAAATAGAGTTCAGTAATTTAGCCATGGATTTAACTTTTAAAAAACTGCTCTAGATCATATTAAAACCCACAAGATGTTTTCTTCTCTTGGTAAACAGATTGAATACATTGCCCTGATTTTAAGGCATTTAAGAGCGAAGGCATTTTCCAGGAAATATGGCACTTTGTATTGGCAAACAGTTGTAGGAATAAATTCTTTAAGCACCATTTAAGAAGTTTACTTGAAATTTTGGAGTTTCACATCAAAATGCTCACTATTAAATAGCAATCTGTTATATGCTATATAACATATATGTTATATGCAATGCCAAATGAAAGTCGGCTGTCATAATTCACTAGATAGAGTTTAGTTTTTACATCATTTTGATAAATTTCCCTCGCTTACCAGTTTAGTCACAAATTATACCTTATGGTTGTCAGGTGAAGGCAGTAAAATATTATATACTTTAAGAGGACCCCTATCCAGAAATGCTTTTCACTGCTTACATTTTATCTGTCAAATCGTATTTTCTTTAAGAAGTAAATATAAATGCCAT
Source organism: Pseudorca crassidens (assembly GCF_039906515.1). Lineage (NCBI taxonomy): Eukaryota > Metazoa > Chordata > Mammalia > Artiodactyla > Delphinidae > Pseudorca > Pseudorca crassidens. Next base: position 62,318,417 of record NC_090296.1, on the reverse strand, counting down.
TTTTGGGAGAAGCTACTGGCCTAGGACAAGTTCTAGCATTTAGTGTTCTGACAGATCTTAATCTGGATATCAGCCAAAGTCAATAAAACTTGTTCAAGCAGAACCTTACCTGGTTTTCACCACATCGAGAGGGTGCATCAGGCAAATTTCTACAAGACCTGAAAGATGATAAAGAAAAGTCCAGTAAACACTCATGTAAACACTGGTTCTTATTTCCTTGACCCTATTGGTTTCTCAAGTATGAATCTTCAAATTAAAAACTCAGGACTTTGGACATGACAGGTGATAGAAGCTAGGAGCAAAAAACTAATGAATAACATGATTTTATTTCTATGGGAGCAAGACACATGAGTGATTACTTCTTTGTAAGTGCTCTGGCACAAACGGAGATTTTAAACAGAGGAGTGATATTCACTTCTATTAATATGTTCTCCCAACAATCTAATCATCTGTCCATTAACCCTCCCACTGCTCCCAGTCACATTTATTAACATGCAAACACATAAGCAGTGATGCTCCAACCCTCTCCCCTTTGGTAGATTCACCATCTCTCATCACAGCATGGATGTACCGGTGTCACAAGCACCTCTAAGTCTGAAAGAGTCAATGCCCAACTAGAAGAAGAGCACAAATACTATCATCCAAGGAGAACAGTTTCTTTTCAGTGTTCAATTCCCTGAGCTTTTCCTTCTCCTTGGAATGTTGTCCTCCTGGGAGGATACACACACATACACTTCTTCTGAGAATCCTACTTACCTTCAGATTTCAATTTGGGCAACTATTTTCCCAGAAATCCTGGGGCAGAGACTGTTAGTTGTCCCCTAGTATTCATCCTCTTTTCTTCCTGGTTGCTCAGAATAAATACTATATTTCCCAGCCTTCCTTGCTGCTAGGTCACATGTGACCAAGTTCTGGCCAACGGGAGGTAAGTGCAAGTGGTTTGAGCAATTTCTAGGAAGTCTTTTAAAGTTAAGGAGGCTGCTCTTCTCTTTCCTTCTGGTGGAATGCTGATCTAGGGCAGGAGAAGCCATTTTGCACAATGAAGTGATTTTGGGCACGGAGGTCACACGTAGCACAGCAACAAGACAGAAGTAGTCCGTGACATCATGGAGTTCTGGTCTACCTCCAGACATTCACGTTGAAGAAAATTTTCATTTCCTTTAAACTACTGCTATTTGGGTTTTCTGCCACTCGTACCTGAACCTAATTCTGATACAGGTACCCTTTGATGTGCTCCCACAGTACCCTGGACTTGTATTATTACATTGCACTGTAACTGTTTTCTTGTCTAAAAGCTCCACAAGGACAGAGATTCCACCTGCCTTATTCACCTTTATATCCCCATCACTTTGCACAATAGTTGGCAGTCAGCTCAATAAAAATTTGTGGAATAAATAAATTAATGCTGCTTAGGGTTACTGCACATGCCACTATGTCAGCTAATTCTCTAGATGAACTGAACTGGCAGCAATTTATTCTACATTTATTCATTAGTTTGAACATAACCCAAATAAGCAAGCAAGGATGGAGAAATACTGACCAATATGATATGAAATAAAGCACAGGAAGTACTTGAATGTAGAATTGCAATGTTGTTGATCACATATCCAGATGTTCAGCAGCTATGTAAATGTGAGAAAGTGACCAATGATTCAACACCTAATAGACTGACAAATGATTCTTGAGAAGGGTGTGCATGCAGGGTATTGTGCTCAGTGCTGGGACATAGCCTGATGCAGCATCAAGAGTGCCTGAAAGAATGAAGAATTTCAAAAGTGGGCACAGAAGTGACACACTGAGAACAACCTTACATGTAAAGGGAAAACAATGAACAGAGAACAGCAATATGCATAAAACTAAGTTTTAGGCCCAGTGATTTAGTGTTGCTATTTACAGTGTGAAATGTTGCTATTTATGTTCTGTTCCAATTCTAGTCTTGCATAACAGTTTACTTTTATTGTCAAATTGTCAACTGTCTTCAAGGAACTATGCCATGGTTCTCATAAAATGAATGACAGAAAATACAAATATTTACAATTTTTAAGTAAAATTTTAATTCAGCTGTGGCCTGGGTGTGCTTTATATTTGAGATTATTCATCCTAGGACACAAGGCTGATTTCTGTAAGGTAAAGACCTTGCAAAAAAATTTTGAGAGAGAGAGAGAGAGAGAGAGAGAATATATCTATTTCACCAGGAAGCATTTTCTACAATTTTTACCTACTTTGCCTATAACCACTGGTGGAGGACTCAAGGGTATCCTTAAAGCTGGGAATAGAAAGTCACAATAAAGGCATCACACTTCACAGAATGGGTGGTGGATGGGATGGTTGTTTTATCTCCATTGGAGATTTAGAATGCTTACAACGTAAAGCAGAAGACCCTTTTTTTCCAAACTAAGCCACAGAAAAGAGACAATGGAAGGTACAGGACCACACTGATGGACTGACCAAGGGACACCCCACCCCTGCTAACTCCTAACAGAATCCTCAAGTACAGAGACCTAGAATGCTGTTGTCATTCCTGTGCCTTCCTTCCTGGTCCACCTCTGCCTTCACCTATGAACAGTGCTGCAATGTCTTCAGTAACCTTTTTAGCAATAAAATGGGGGAATGCAGAAGACAAACTAGGTGCCCAAAGGTAGACTTGAATATAGATTATTAAAGGACAATGTCAAGTGATCCTTCAGTTCAGGTCTTTTTTTTTTTTTTTTTGCTATACGCGGGCCTCTCACCACTGTGGCCTCTCCCGTTGCGGAGCACAGGCTCCGGACACACAAGCCCAGTGGCCATGACTCACGGGCCCAGCCGCTCCGCGGCATGTGGGATCTTCCCAGACCGGGGCACGAACCCGTGTCCCCTGCATCGGCAGGCGGACTCTCAACCACCGCGCCACCAGGGAAGCCCCCAATTCAGGTCTTAATTTTGATTTTAACTATACACAATGCTATTATACATTATCTGTTCTAAGATAAATTACTTGAGAACAGCGTTTTCTAAATTTACTCTGACTTCTTATCACTGAGTCAATTCACATTTCCTCTCTCTACAATTCCATGACATATACCAGTTATATTACATTTTACATTACCAATATTATATTACAATTCCATTACATATATCAAGGATAGCATTTATCACACCATACTATGGCCAATAATATAGAGAAATATATAACTGTCTCTCCACACCATTCCCCCCATCCCCATACTGGCAAATGCAATATTCATCTCCAGACACTGTAGTCTATGTGAATGGCATCTCCTGCACTTGTGAAAATGTGTAGTCAAATACAAACCATGAGTTCTTAGAGAAGAGGGAGTATTTAACTTTATCGGCCCACTGAGTAAATAACGCTAAATACATGAAATTCACTCAGGAAGGTCTCTATCTACACTCACTCCCTTGGTGATCTCATTCCAACCCATGGTTTTAATTACCATCTATATGCCAACAACTTGCCAATTTACATTTCCAGTCCAGACTTCCCTTTCAAAGTCTAGACAAATATCTGATTGCCTATTTGACATCTCTGCTTGGATATCTAACAGCCATCTCAAAATTCACATGTTTGGGGCTTCCCTGGTGGTGCAGTGGTTGAGAGTCCGCCTGCCGATGCAGGGGACATGGGTTCGTGCCCCGGTCCGGGGAGATCCCACATGCCGGGGAACAGCTGGGCCCGTGAGCCATGGCCACTGAGCCTGCACGTCTGGAGCCTGTGCCCCACAACGGGAGAGGCCACAACAGTGAGAGGCCTGCGTAACGCCAAAAAAAAAAAAAATCCACATGTTCAAAATGGGACTCCTGAGTGCCTTAACCAACACCCCTACTCAAAAAACAAAAATAAACAAATGGGACCTAATGAAACTTCAAAGCTTTTGCACAGCAAAGGAAACCATAAACAAGACCAAAAGACAACCCTCAGAATGGGAGAAAATATTTGCAAATGAAGCAACTGACAAAGGATTAAGCTCCAAAATTTACAAGCAGCTCATGCAACTCAATAACAAAAAAACAAACAACCCAATCCAAAAATGGGCAGAAGACCTAAATAGACATTTCTCCAAAGAAGATATACAGACTGCCAACAAACACATGAAAGAATGCTCAACATCATTAATCATTAGAGAAATGCAATTCAAAACTACAATGAGATATCATCTCTCACACCAGTCAGAATGGCCATCATCAAAAAATCTAGAAACAATAAATGTTGGAGAGGGTGTGGAGAAAAGGGAACACTCTTGCACTGCTGGTGGGAATGTGAATTGGTACAGCCACTATGAAGAACAGTATGGAGGTTCCTTAAAAAACTACAAATAGGGCTTCCCTGGTGGCGCAGTGGTTGGGAGTCCACCTGCCGGTGCAGGGGACACGGGATCGTGCCCGGGTCCGGGCCCGTGAGCCATGGCCGCTGAGCCTGCGCATCCGGGGCCTGTGCTCTGCAACGGGAGAGGCCACAACAGTGAGAGGCCCGTGTACCGCAAAATAAATAAATAAATAAATAAAACTACAAATAGAACTACCATATGACCCAGCAATCCCACTACTGGGCATACCTTGAGAAAACCATAATTCAAAAAGAGTCATGTACCAAAATGTTCATTGCAGCTCTATTTACAATAGCCAGGTGATGGAAACAACCTAAGTGTCCATCATTGGATGAATGGATGAAGAAGATATGGCACATATATACAATGGAATATTACTCAGCCATAAAAAGAAATGAAATTGAGCTATTTGTAATGAGGTGGATAGACCTAGAGTCTGTCATACAGAGTGAAGTAAGTCAGAAAGAGAAAGACAAATACCGTATGCTAACACACATATATGGAATTTAAGAAGAAAAAATATCATGAAGAACCTAGCGGTAAGACAGGAATAAAGACACAGACCTATTAGAGAATGGACTTGAGGATATGGGGAGGGGGAAGGGTAGGCTGTGACAAAGCGAGAGAGAGGCATGGACACATACACACTACCAAACATAAGGTAGATAGCTAGTGGGAAGCAGTCGCATAGCACAGGGAGATCAGCTCGGTGCTTTGTGACCGCCTGGAGGGGTGGGATAGGGAGGGTGCAAACAAAAAAATCCAAAACAAAGGCCAACCTGTTCAACCTTAGAGTCAACCTAGACTCCTTTCTCTCAAAATCCTCTTCCAATCTATTGGCTCTACTTCAAAATATAACCAGACTTCTACCATCTCTGACTTCCTTTACTGCCTGTGCCTTCGCCCCCTTTCTGGTTAAGTCATGGTCACCGTTTCTCAGCTGATTAACTGCAGCACCTCAGTAACACGTCTCCCGTCATACACCTTTGACTCCTTCCATCTATTCTCACCCAACAACTCAAGTGATCCTGTTTAAGATGTAAGTTATTTCATGTCATTCCTCTGGTCAGTAATGACTCCCCATCTCACTCAGAGAAAAGCCATACATAATCCGGGCCTGCATTACTTCTCTCACCAATTAACTTTCTTACTATTCTCCCCCTCACTGATTCTACTCTGGCCACAGTGGCCTCTGCTGTCTCCCAAACATGCCAGGACTATCTCAGCTTTTGGCCTTAGTGCTAGCCATTTCCTCTGTCTGGAATGCCCCTGCCCCAGATTCTACTTGGCCAACTTCCTTCACATGGTCAACGAGTAATCTGACCAGTCTAACACAGAGGTCCGGTCCTCCCCACCCCAGCACCAAAAAAAATCCTCATGCTGCTCTGCTTTTTCCTTTTTCCATGGTACTTATCAACTTCTAACATACTACATTATTTACTTCTTTTCTATGTTTATTGTTTCCTGTCTCTCCCAGTAGAATATAAGCTTCACCACGGCAGAGATCTTTGTCTGTATTGTCCACTGATATGCACTAAGTACCCAGAATATTCCTGACACCTAATAGTTGCTCAATAAATATTTGTTGAAAAAAGAAATGGAATGATATAAAATAATGAACCTGACACAATAATGGGATTCCTTTACAGTGGTACGTATAAGATGAAGTTTTAAGAATTTAGTGTACACAAAGAGAATTCACCCAGTCATTCAAGGAATCCATGATAATGTCTAATATAGGGAGTAAGTCTACTGAAATGTTATGAGTTCGTTTGTAGAAAGAATGGATTATTCCAAAGATAATTTCATTAAGTAACATTTTACGAATCAGAGAACATCTTAACATCTCCGTGAAGACACAAAGGAATAGCAGTGCAGACAGAGAATTGAGGCATTCAAGCATCCCCAAGATATCAGCTACAAGTAAGACCTATGTTTTCCTTTTATCAAACCAAAAATTTTTGCATTGTACTATAGCCCCTTCCTTGGCATTTTCAAATTAAATCTAAGACTTCTCATTTGTTCTCTGAAATTCACACTATCCTATTACCTTAACTGATTTCGTGTGACGTGTTTAACTCTTTAAAACTATGACTCTTTACAATATAAAAGAATCTTTTTAGTTTTTAAAGAGAACCACAGAGGGAATAAATGGTTTCAAACTGTGTAAATCTGAAATTCAAAAATAGAACAGCTACAGACAGAACTGATATTTTTTCATCTACTCTACTAGTCAAGCAAATCATTACAACATCCTATTTGATAGCCTGCCCAGAAAATGTGGTAGCCCTACTGAATTACAAGCAATGTGAGACTCATAAATGGAAATCAAATATATTATACTTTCCCCTAATAATAAAGTGCACTACCTTTGCGGCACAGCAAATTAATATTATGCACACTGAATTGGCTAAATAGGCAATGTGATTTGGCAGGCTTGAAAGATGTTGTTAAATGTTATGCTTTTGGGCAAGCCACAGCCTTCCTTGAAAATTCTGAAGCAAATATTTTCATGGAAGTTTACCGTTAGCATGTATTTTTGTAAAGAAACTAACCCTAAGCCATGGCCGCTAGCATGAATCTAAAGGGAGTGCAGTAATTTTCCTGGTGCATACTTCTTGCTCTCATAGAGTTTATTATCTCATTGATTTAAGAATTTAGGAAAATACATTTCAGTTATAAACATATGCATACATTATGGTCCAGAAATCATGGTAGATAGAGCATGTACAAGGGAGGAAGAAAAGTTTAGGCAGAGTTTTAAAATCAGTGAGTTTTTAAAATCATACTTTGAATGCAGAAACAGAAAGTTTGAAAATTATTAAACTGATGAAAATCTCACTTGTAAGCAAAGTTTGCATATATTTTTTAAACTCAATTTCAGCTCAGTGTAATACACACACACATATTTTTTTTTTGGCCGTGCCATGTGGCATGCAGGATCTTAACTCCCTGACCAGGGATCGAACCCGTGCCCCCTGCATTGGGAGCACAGAATCTTAACCACTGGACTGCCAGGTAAGTCCCAATGCAATGTATTTTAAAACTGTTGTTTGCTATTTTAATTCAATGGAAGTTATCCTTTTAGTTTCCTTTTTTGTTATTAAACTTTATATTAGACCCCAAGTAAGCTCCAAGTGCACTTAGGTAAATGGTCCGATTTTCAGATATGTTGGTCTTTAATGGAAAGTTAACTGCTGTATATGGACCTTAACACAATCAGTAATGCAATGAGAAACACCAGGGGAAAAATAAGCTGTGGATTAGGTTGGCAGGTGGTAAAATACCTTTAGAAATGTATAAAATGCTTTAAAGAGAAGGAAATGTGAAGAGAAAGAGACTTATCACTTGTTTTACAGATTATATGTGTGTATAATATATATACATTCACAAAAAGTTTGCATTGCATTTTGTTTATCTTGAGTGAAAAAAATGTTCAAGCTGACCAGCATTTCAGCATTGGAAGTTTATCAAAATGCAGAAGGGCAGCTGAAGAAGGGATTAGGAATCTATGGTATATGTGCCAAGTACCAGGACCTCTCTTTCCAATTCAACAGAAGACTTGCCCAGTTCTGGGGACCTGTCTATCAACCAGAAAGGAAAAGACATTTGCTCTGCCTCAGGATTTTTTTTTTTTAATTGAAATATATTTGACATATAACATTATGTAAACTTAAGGTGTCAACATGATTTAATACATTTATGTATTGTAATATGATCTCCACTGTAGCAATAATTAGCACTTCTATCACATCACATAATTATCTGTTCTTTTTAGTGGTTGGAATAATTAAATTCCAGTCTCTTCAAAAGTTTGATAACTTTTCACAGGATTGGTCATCCTTTCTTCTTTTTTTGAATTGCCTGGAAAGAAGGATCCCTCTATTTGTCTCAAGACTCAGGAACAGAACCCAGTCCCTCCCTGCCCACCTCTCCAGCCCTGCGCAGAAGCTGGCTCTCACAGGCCAGACACTATGCTTCTCTTCCCAATGATGCATTCAGCAGCATCATGTTCGTAGCTTGAAATTGGCCACGCTGGGAGTATTTACACTAAGGAAAATGGCAAAGGCTACAAATCAGAGATTTTGTTTATTTGTTTGTTTTCCAGACAGCCAAATTAAACATTTACCAGCACAACGCTGCCCAAATCTAACCACAAATTCTGTTGCCTATTCTATTAGGTTCAAATAATTTTAAAAGTATAGTACATGGAGAGTTTTAAATTTCCAGTAGTTCTTTAACTCTGCTTGTCGCAAATTTCCAAAGGTGCTGTAAGTTAATCTTTAGCTTATATTCTCTGTTTACGACAATTTAACAATAAGAATTATGATCCTGGGCTTTTCTGGTGCTGCAGTGGTTGAGAGTCTGCCTGCCGATGCAGGGGACACGGGTTCGTGCCCCGGTCCGGGAAGATCCCATATGCCGCAGAGCGGCTGGGCCCGTGAGCCATGGCCGCTGAGCCTGCACATCCGGAGCCTGTGCTCTGCAACAGGAGAGGCCACAACAGTGAGAGGCCCGCGTACCACAAAAAAAAAAAAAAAAAGAATTATGATCCTACCCCAGAATTTTAAAGAGATCCTTAGGAACTGATACCCAAGAAAACCAACCTACCCACCAAACTACCGACCACACCTATGATTTGCTATACTGTTGTGCAGATGCTTCTATTCTCTAGACCACATAGAGATTTGGTAATGAGCGCAACAGTCTTCCACTTCTCAGGAAAACAGCTTCTTGCCCCTGCCCTCCTCCAAGAGCGTGAGCACCTTAAAAGAGAGGAGAGGAAATGTGGCTACGAAGCCAGCTTCGCCTTAGTCACCAGACGGAAGTCCAGAAACAGGAAGAAGGCCTTGGGCAAATAACACAGCATCGTGCTAAATGAAGAATTCAGGTTTTTAGGTCACAAGTAGCCAGTTCTTCCTTAGAAAATAAAGTCACTAGTACCAATTACCATCAAAGAAAAAGAAGGATGGAATTATAATGTTTTTCTCCCTATTCTAAATAGTACTACTTCTTGCAATCATATTGTTCATCTTGAAAGAGTTAAAAATTTAGAACTTTTAAAATATTTGCCACCATTGCCTTAATTAATATATAGCCAAGTTTTCTGCACTTAATCACACTGCTTTACTACTTGCCTTTAGGTGATACCTCTTAATTTTTTATTTGCCATGACCTAGAGCCATAGTTACACAAATTCTTATTTTTGAACTGTTATTCCACACCAGCCTCCGTACCATGCTCCCAGGAAATCCAGCTTACCGAGTCAAGTATTCTAGGTAAATCCCAATACACCATATGCTTTATCAAGGTCTGGCTTATGGGGAAAAAAAAGAAGAAAGCTGATTCATTTTCAGCCATACAGTTTAATCACGAAGAATTACTACTAAGTATGGATTAAGCTAATCTTTATTTCCACATGAAAAGCTTGCAAAAATGAAACTGCACTTCAAGTAAAATAAGTACCTGCTGAAAAACAATATTTGGATACTAAAGTGTGAGACATTACATAAACACAACGGCAGGTAGATTTCATAACACAAATATTTATGTGTAATAACACTGAATATATTATTACTCACGGAAACATTATCTAAATATTAATCAATGTTTGATTTCAGTTAATATTCTTAAATTACTAACTCACTAGAAACAATATTTGCCTCCATGGCTTCCATCCCAACGAGCACCGTGGTATGTGTCTTTGCTACTGTGTAACATTAAATGTACTTAATCTCAGTTTTCTAGGTGTTGAACAAGTACATGTCCAGAAGGGTTTTCATTCACCAAATTCTTTTGAGTGCCTACTGTGTACCTAGTTATTCCAGCATATTTCTAGATGTTGGTTCTCTTCTGCTTGCTTCTGTTTTCCATTTTCTCAGAAAGCAAGGTCATCAATTGAGAGTGATGATGAGGAAGAGGGTGTTACAGAGAGCAGAGAGAAAGTATGAAACAGCTGTCAGTAGGAGTGAGGGAGGCAATGGATCAGGGAAACGCAGTATGATTAGTAGGTGCACTGAGAGTCCACTTGAGGCCAGCAGTCATGAATATAGCATCATTTTCTGTAGCCACATTCAGCTGTGTGCGTGCATGCAGAGTAGGCAGGATAATATTTAACCAGGATGAGGTTTTGTCAAATGAATGTGAAGAAGTGACAGAAGGCAACGAAAAGAATGTGTTCCAGAAAGTGATTATAATGGTTGACTACGGAAGCTAGGAAGGAGGGAAGTGAGGACAAATGGGCATGAGGACATGGTGGTAAGAGCAGAGGCTTGCTGGTCCTGTTGGAGACAATATACTAGAGGAGAGAGCTGGAAAGCTAAGAGGTGGAGGTAACATTGAGATGACTATTAAGTTCCATTTTTATTAATACATAGTAATTAAAGCTTGTTTTTTTTTTCTCTTTATCTCCAGTATCTAGCACAAGGTATGGTACATCATCTATATACTGAATGAAAGTGTTGAATGAACAAAATGTTGATCCTATTATTGAGTAATACCAGGTATGTGAAGAACAAACACACTGATGGACATTCACCATTCCCTGAACTAGATTCAGCAGATATTCTCTTTGTTTTGTTTTGATCTTCAAGGTTTCTTTAAGTTTATGGTTTGACAAATATTTAACTAAGATCCTTATACTGACCAGAATGTGTACACCTTAAGCAGTTAATATGCTTAATAGCCAATGTACATCATACAGAAATGTAGAAAATTTGAAACATCAACTAAAATAATTATACAAATAAACATAGGCCTCTAAAGATGGGTCAAGAACCCAAACAAAACTACTTTAAGAGATTTTTTTTTTGCGGTACGTGGGCTGCTCACTGTTGTGGCCTCTCCCGCTGCAGAGCACAGACTCCGGACGCGCAGGCTCAGCGGCCATGGCTCACGGGCCCAGCCGCTCCGCAGCATGTGGGATCTTCCCGGACTGGGGCACGAACCCGTGTCCCCTGCAACAGCAGACGGACTCTCAACAACTGCGCCACCAGGGAAGCCCACTTTAAGAGATTTTGAATCTACAGGATTAAGTCCTCAAAAGTAAAAGGACGGGGACGAGGGGAACATGGCGGAAGAGTAAGACGCGGAGATCACCTTCCTCCCCACAGATACAACAGAAATACATCTACACGTGGAACAACTCCTACAGAACACCTACCGAACGCTGGCAGAAGACCTCAGACCTCCCACGAGGCAAGAAGCTCCCCACGTACCTGGAGGGGATTAAGAGCGCTGCTTAAAGGAACTCCAGAGACGGCTGCGAGCCGCGGCTAAAAGCGCGGACCCCAGAGACGGGCACGAGACGCTAAGGCTGCTGCTGCCGCCACCAAGAAGCCTGTGTGCGAGCACAGGTTACTATCCACACCCTCCTTCCGGGGAGCATGTCCAGCCCGCCACTGCCACGGTCCCAGAATACAGGGACAACTTCCCCGGGAGAACGCACGGCGCGCCTCAGGCTGGTGTAACGTCACGTCGGCCTCTGCCTCCGCAGGCCCGCCCCGCACTCCGTGCCCCTCCCCTCCCCCCCCCCCGCCCCCGCCCCCGCCCCGGCCTGAGTGAGCCAGAGCCCCCGAGTCAGGTGCTCCTTTAACCCCATCCTGTCTGAGCGAAGAACAGACGCCCTCTGGCGACCTACACGCAGAGGCGGGGCCAAATCCAAAGCTGAGCCCCTGGGAGCTGTGAGAACAGAGAAGAGAAAGGGAAATCTCTCCCAACAGCCGCAGGAGCAGCGGATTAAAGCTCCACAATCAACTTGATGTACCCTGCAGCTGTGGAATACATGAATAGGAAACGAATCATCCCAAATTGAGGAAGTGAACTTTGAGAGCAAGATTTATGACTTTTTCCCCTTTTCCTCTTTTTGTGAGTGTGTATGTGTATGCTCCTGTGTGAGATTTTGTCTGTATAGCCTTGCTTCCACCATTTGTCCTAGGGTTCTATCCGTCTGTTTTTGTTTTTAAATTTTTTTCATAATAATTATTTTTTATTTTAATAACTTTATTATATTTTATCTTACTTTATCTTCTTTCTTTCTTTTTTTCCTTCTTTCCCTCCTTCCTTCCTCCCTCCCTCCCTCCCTCCCTCCTTTCTGTCTTTCTTTCCTTCTTTCTTTCTACTTCTACTAATTCTTTCTTTCTACTTTTTCTCCCTTTTATTCTAAGCCGTGTGGATGAAAGGCTCTTGGTGCTGCAGCCAGGAGTCAGTGCTGTGCCTCTGAGGTGGGAGAGCCAACTTCAGGACACTGGTCCACAAGAGACATCCCAGCTCCACATAATATCAAACGGCGAAAATCTGCCAGAGATATCCATCTCAACACCAGCACGCAGCTTCACTCAATAACCAGCAAGCTACAGTGCTGGATACCCTATGCCAAACAACTAGCAACACAGGAACACAACACCACCCATTAGCAGAGAGGCTGCCTAAAATCATAATAAGTCCACAGACACCCCAAAACACACCACCAGACGTGGACCTGCCCACTAGAAAGACAAGATCCAGCCTCATCCACCAGAACACAGGCACTAGTCCCCTCTACCAGGAAGCCTACACAACCCACTGAACCCACCTTAGCCACTGGGGACAGACACTAAAAACAACGGGAACTACGAACCTGCAGCCTGCAAAAAGGAGACCCCAAACACAGTAAGATAAGCAAAATGAGAAGACAGAAAAACACACAGCAGATGAAGGAGCAAGATAAAAACCCACCAGACCTAACAAATGAAGAGGAAATGGCAGTCTACCTGAAAAAGAATTCAGAATAATGATAGTAAAGATGATCCAAAATCTTGGAAATAGAATAGACAAAATGCAAGAAACATTTAACAAGGACCTAGAAGAACTAAAGATGAAACAAACAATGATGAACAACACAATAAATGAAATTAAAAATACTCTAGATGGGATCAATAGCAGAATAACTGAGGCAGAAGAACGGATAAGTGACCTGGAAGATAAAATAGTGGAAATAACTACCACAGAGCAGAATAAAGAAAAAAGAATGAAAAGAACTGAGGATAGTCTCAGAGACCTCTGGGACATTAAACGCACCAACATTCGAATTATAGGGGTTCCAGAAGAAGAAGAGAAAAAGAAAGGGACTGTGAAAATATTTGAAGAGATTATAGTTGAAAACTTCCCTAATATGGGAAAGGAAATAGTTAATCAAGTCCAGGAAGCACAGAGAGTCCCATACAGGATAAATCCAAGGAGAAATATGCCAAGACACATATTAATCAAACTGTCAAAAATTAAATACAAAGAAAACACATTAAAAGCAGCAAGGGAAAAACAACAAATAACACACAAGGGAATCCTCATGAGGTTAAAACAGCTGATCTTTCAGCAGAAACTCTGCAAGCCAGAAGGGACTGGCAAGGCATATTTAAACTGATGAAGGAGAAAAACCTGCAACCAAGATTACTCTACCCAGCAAGGATCTCATTCAGATTTGATGGAGAAATTAAAACCTTTACAAACAAGCAAAAGCTGAGAGAGTTCACCACCACCAAACCAGGTTTACAACAAATGCTAAAGGAACTTCTCTGGCAAGAAACACAAGAGAAGGAAAAGACCGACAATAACAAACCAAAAACAATTAAGACAATGGGAATAGGAACATACATATCGATAATTACCTTAAATGTAAATAGACTAAATGCTCCCACCAAAAGACACAGATTGGCTGAATGGATACAAAAACAAGACCCATATATATGCTGTCTACAAGAGACACACTTCAGACCTAGAGACACATACAGACTGAAAGTAAGGGGATGGAAAAAGATATTCCATGCAAATAGAAATCAAAAGAAAGCTGGAGTAGCAATTCTCATATCAGACAAAATAGACTTTAAAATAAAGACTATTAGAAGAGACAAAGAAGGACACTACATAATGATCAAGGGATTGATCCAAGAAGAAGATATAACAATTGTAAATATTTATGCACCCAACATAGGAGAACCCCAATACATAAGGCAAATACCAACAACCATAAAAGGGGAAATCGACAGTAACACATTCATAGTAGGGAACTTTTACACCCACTTTCACCAATGGACAGATCATCCAATATGAAAATAAATAAGGAAACACAAGCTTTAAATGATACATTAAACAAGATGGACTTAATTGATATTTATAGGACAGTCCATCCAAAAACAACAGAACACATTTTTCTCAAGTGCTCATGGAACATTCTCCAAGATAGATCATATCTTGGGCCACAAATCAAGCCTTGGTAAATTTAAGAAAATTGAAATTGTATCAAGTATCTTTTCCGACCACAATGCTATGAGACTAGATATCAATAACAGGAAAATATCTGTAAAAAATACAAACACATGGAGGCTAAACAATACACTACTTAATAATGAAGTGATCACTCAAGAAATCAAAGAGGAAATCAAAAAATACCTAGAAACAAATGACAATGGAGACACGATGACCCAAAACCTATGGGATGCAGCAAAATCAGTTCTAAGAGGGAAGTTTATAGCAATACAATCCTACCTTAAGAAACAGGAAACATCTCAAGTAAACAACCTAAACTTGCACCTAAAGCAATTAGAGAAAGAAGAACAAAAAACCCCCAAAGTTAGCAGAAGGAAAGAAATCATAAAAATCAGATCAGAAATAAATGAAAAAGAAATGAAGGAAACGATAGCAAAGATCAATAAAACTAAAAGCTGGTTCTTTGAGAAGATAAACAAAATTGATAAACCATTAGCCAGACTCATCAAGAAAAAAAGGGAGAAGACGCAAATCAATAGAATTAGAAATGAAAAAGGAGAAGTAACAACTGACACTGCAGAAATACAAAAGATCATGAGACATTACTACAAGCAACTCTATGCCAATAAAATGGACAACCTGGAAGAAATGGACAAATTCTTAGAAATGCACAACCTGCCAAGACTGAATCAGGAAGAAATAGAAAATATGAACAGACCAATCACAAGCACTGAAATTGAAACTGTGATTACAAATCTTCCAACAAACAAAAGCCCAGGACCACATGGCTTCACAGGACAATTCTATCAAACATTTAGAGAAGAGCTAACACCTATCCTTCTCAAACTCTTCCAAAATATAGCAGAGGAAGGAACACTCCCAAACTCATTCTACAAGGCCACCATCACCCTGATACCAAAACCAGACAAGGATGTCACAAAGAAAGAAAACTACAGGCCAATATCACTGATGAACATAGATGCAAAAATCCTCAACAAAATACTAGCAAACAGAATCCAACAGCACATTAAAAGGATCATACACCATGATCAAGTGGGGTTTATTCCAGGAATGCAAGGATTCTTCAATATACACAAATCAATCAACGTGATACACCATATTAACAAATTGAAGGAGAAAAACCATATGATCATCTCAATAGTTGCAGAGAAAGCTTTCAACAAAATTCAACACCCATTTATGATAAAAACCCTGCAGAAAGTAGGCATAGAGGGAACTTTCCTCCACATAATAAAGGCCATATATGACAAGCCCACAGCCAACATCGTCCTCAATGGTGAAAAACGGAAAGCATTTCCACTAAGATCAGGAACAAGACAAGGTTGCCCACTCTCACCACTCTTATTCAACATAGTTTTGGAAGTTTTAGCCACAGCAATCAGAGAAGAAAAGGAAATAAAAGGAATCCAAATCAGAAAAGAAGTAAAGCTGTCACTGTTTGCAGACGACATGATACTATACGTAGAGAATCCTAAAGATGCTACCAGAAAACTACTAGAGCTAATCAATGAATTTGGTAAAGTAGCAGGATACACAATTAATGCACAGAAATCTCTGGCATTCCTATACACTAATGATGAAAAATCTGAAAGTGAAATCAAGAAAACACTCGCATTTACCATTGCAACAAAAAGAATAAAATATCTAGGAATAAACCTACCTAAGGAGACAAAAGACCTGTATGCAGAAAATTATAAGACACTGATGAAAGAAATTAAAGATGATACAAATAGATGGAGAGATATACCATGTTATTGGATTGGAAGAATCAACATTGTGAAAATGACTCTACTACCCAAAGCAATCTACAGATTCAATGCAATCCCTATCAAACTACCACTGGCATTTTTCACAGAACTAGAACAAAAAATTTCACAATTTGTATGGAAACACAGAAGACCCCGTATAGCCAAAGCAATCTTGAGAACGAAAATGGAGCTGGAGGAATCAGGCTCCCTGACTTCAGACTATACTACAACGCTACAGTAATCAAGACAGTATGGTACTGGCACAAAAACAGAAAGATAGATCAGTGGAACAGGATAGAAAGCCCAGAGATAAACCCACACACATTTGGTCACCTTATCTTTGATAAAGGAGGCAGGAATGTACAGTGGAGAAAGGACAGCCTCTTCAATAAGTGGTTCTGGGAAAACTGGACAGGTACATGTAAAAGTATGAGATTAGATCACTCCCTAACACCATGCACAAAAATTAGCTCAAAATGGATTAAAGACCTAAATGTAAGGCCAGAAACTATCAAACTCTTAGAGGAAAACATAGGCAGAACACTCTGTGACATAAATCACAGCAAGATGCTTTTTGACCCACCTCCTAGAGAAATGGAAATAAAACCAAAAATAAACAAATGGGACCTAATGAAACTTCAAAGCTTTTGCACAGCAAAGGAAACTATAAACAAGACCAAAAGATAACCCTCAGAATGGGAGAAAATATTTGCAAATGAAGCAACTGACAATGGATTAATCTCCAAAATTTATAAGCAGCTCATGCAGCTCAGTAACAAAAAAACAAACAACCCAATCCAAAAATGGGCAGAAGACCTAAACAGACATTTCTCCAAAGAAGATATACAGATTGCCAACAAACACATGAAAGAATGCTCAACATCATTAATCATTAGAGAAATGCAAATCAAAACTACAATTGGATATCATGTCACACCAGTCATAATGGCCATTATCAAAAATTGTAGAAACAATAAATGCTGGAGAGGGATTGGAGAAAAGGGAACACTCTTGCACTGCTGGTGGGAATGTGAATTGGTACAGCCACTATGGAGAACAGTATGGAGGTTCCTTAAAAAACTAAAAATAGCACTACCATATGACCCAGCAATCCCACTACTGGGCATATACCCTGAGAAAACCATAATTCAAAAAGAGTCATGTACCAAAATGTTCATTGCAGCTTTATTTACAGTAGCCCAGAGGTGGAAACAACCTAAGTGTCCATCATCGGATGAATGGATAAAGAAGATGTGGCACATATATACAATGGAATATTACTCAGCCATAAAAAGGAACGAAACTGAGTTATTTCTAATCAGGTGGATAGACCTAGAGTCTGTCATACAGAGTGAAGTAGGTTTGAAAGAGAAAGACAAATACCATATGCTAACATATATATGGAATTTAAGAAAAAAAAAATGTCATGAAGAACCTAGGGGTAAGACAGGAAAAAGACACAGACCTACTAGAGAACGGACCTGAGGATAGGGGGAGGGGGAAGGATAAGCTGTGACAAAGAGAGAGAGTGGCATGGGCATATACACACTACCAAACGTAAGGTAGATAGCTAGTGGGAAGCAGCCACATAGCACGGGAAGATCAGCTAGGTGCTTTGTGACCGCCTGGAGGGGTGGGATAGGGAGGGTGGGAGGGAGGGAGACGCAAGAGGGAAAAGATATGGGAACATATGTATATGTATAACTGATTCACTTTGTTACAAAGCAGAAACTAACACACCATTGTAAAGCAATTATACTCCAATAAAGATGTTAAAAATAAAAAAGTAAAAGGACACATTCATATTTATATTCTGAAGCAAGTTTAGATAGTAATAAATGAAACATTGTAAATGAATTAATCATCTTTTCTAGGGAAGGCAGCCCTAACTTTTTGTCAAGCAACTTAAAACGCATCCTCACTAGGAGAATCTCTTGATGGATAAATTTTAAAACTATGACAGTCTACCCTGGAAATCTACAGGTTGCCTACAAAGTCTGAAAATATAGACAAAGAAAATTTCTTCATGTGCTACTTTGATGCTCCAAGGACCAATGTCTTCATTTTTTTCCTATGCACTAAAGTAATATAGGGGACACGTGAAACAATGGCAGAAACGAAAAGGTACTATAATTCTGGAAGCAACACCAGAGCTCCACCAAAATCCATTTTCTGTTTCTTCCATGATCCAAGATATCTCAGAAGGATGGCATTTCCCAGCATATCTTGAGTGTGACCATGTGACTAAATTCTCACCCACAGAATGTGAGTGGCATAGAGCTTAAGACCATGAGTATGTCTCTTTACTACCCACTTTCCCCTTCCCACTAACTGGAACTTCAGCACGGTAGTAACTCAGGTTATGCCTTACAGATGACAAAACAGTGCCCTAGGGGATGGTGGAGCAACAACTGGAAGGGACCCATGTCCCAGAGTGACTATGAGGAGCAGAGATTTCGTGATGAACTGAACTATCACCATCAGAACTGTCACATGGGGACTTCCCTGCTGGCGCAGTGGTTAAGAATGTGCCTGCCAGTGCAGGGGACACGGGTTCAAGCCCTGGTCTGGGAGGATCCCACATGCCGCGTAGCAACAAAGCCCATGCGCCACAACTACTGAGCCTGCGCTCTAGAGCCTGCGAGCCACAACTACTGAGCCCACGTGTCACAACTACTGAAGCCCGCGCACCTAGAGCCCGTGCTCCACAACAAGAGAAGCCACCACAATGAGAAGCCCGTGCACCGCAACGAAGAGTAGACCCTGCTCCCCGCAACTAGAGGAAGCCCGTGCACAGCAACAAAGACCCAATGCAGCCAAAAATAAATAAATTTATATAAAAAAATTTTTTTTAAAGTAGTGTCACATGAAAGAAAAATAAACTTTTTTTCTTTAAGCCACTGTATGGTTGGGTCTCTTTGATACAGCAGTTACAAATGCCAAATCAATTAGCACCATCACACAGTTGCTAGCTGTATTATGAATTCATAAATGGCACCTTTTCTGAACTAAATTCAACTTACGACCATGGAGGAGAGAGGATTCCCCTGTCTCCCAAGAAGAAGAGTGACATTATGAAGTGTGCTGAGACCAGGGCTGTGAAATTACAGTGGGTTCACTCAAGCTGCACCTACGGCTTTCTCTTGCCTTGGAATGGGCTTTGGAGCACTAGTAATTGAAACTGAATTTAAGAACGTGAGATTTAAAGTTGATACGAAAGATATGGCTCAAGTTGGACCATAATACAATTATTAAAATGAGCAAAGAGTCTAACATGTCATTGTCTAAAAAATGAAACAATACTGTTTTTTCCATTGCAGAGTTTAATTTATTCAGTATTTGTTTCACACAGCTTGAAAGATATTCCTACAAGGAGCTGTTTGTATTTTAAAATGGTGTTTTCCAGAATGAACACATATTCCACGTTTTCTGTTTTACCTTACCAATGAAAAGCTGGAGGAGTTGGTATGAGAGAAACAATGCTTTCTTATTCATGCAGGTAGTCAATTCCAACAAAAATCATTTGTCAGGGCTCTTTTGGTTGTTTAACTCAAAATTCAACACAAATCAGCTTAAACACAAAAAGGGAATTTGTTGGCTCATAATTGAAATGATGGAATTGGCAGTGACGCTTGGCTCCAAGACCTTCTCTCCCCTTCCCTCATCTGCTTGTCTCTGCTTGTCTTTATTCACTCCTGCTACAGAGGTTTCCTAACACAGAGAGGTAAACTGCCTCTGAGAGCCCCTGATTCCCATCCTGTCATCTTTCAGGTGCAAGAGACAAGCAGGACTCTTCTCTGAGGGCTCCAACAGAAGAATCCTGGGAGGGCTTTGATAGATCTCACTTTGGTCACATGTGAATCCTTGGGCCAATCACTGTGGGAAGGAGGTTGTGGACATCTGATTGGTGGGGATTTGGTCACATGTGTACCCCTGGATGAAAGGCTATAGAAAATAAAATTTCAGAGTTTTAAAATCTCTTTGTAACATCTTTTTCTTTGTACTTTGGAAAATAAGACTGGGTTTGGAATACTTAAACAACACTCTAGCTGCTTCCTTATCTAAATAATTAAGTTTTCATCCTAATTAACTGACCTCTTTTCCACACTGCTAACCATCCAATGACAATGGTACTGGGATTAATTTATTGCACTTCATTTCAAAAAACACTTTTCTACTAAGAGCTCTAGTTTATGGTTTGGTTATTCTATATTCCTGTGAGATGAGCAAACTTGGAAAGAAAATGAAATGTCTCAGGTTTTAAATATACATATATTGCATAAGATGTTATGTTCACTTATGGATAAGGCCCGGCTCACCTAAACTTGTCATGTATAAAGTATTTATTGTATCAGGAAAGGTGTGCAGAAACAGGGAAGACATAATCGTTGCTTGAAAGGTGGCAATCCCTGCTTGCAACGGCTTCCATAATAACTCTGGAAGCCATTGCAATAGGGTATCATGGTTATTAAAACTGTACACTGCTTCCTGGAGGGGCAACAGAGGTAACTATGGCTGCATGTTACAATCCACAATTCAGTTTGGCATAGCATCTTGCACGAAAGTGTATCCCAAACCACTTTACAGAAGTGAAATTTCCATTCTCAAGCCAATATATGCTATATATTACAGAGCAGCTGTGTGCAAACATTGCCTCATGGAAAAAAAGAAAAAACCCAAGGCATTAGGTCATGAGATAGAAATCCAAAGAAAAACGTAGGAGGCATGGACCACTAGGGCAGGAAGGAGGGAGAAGAGGAAAGAATGATGAGGAAGGAAACAGGTTAATTTGCAAGTTTTAGAAATGGATCTGTAATAAGCTAAAGACACATCACACAATTTTTTCCCCAGAAAAAGTTGAGAGTGAGACAATATTTTATATGATCCAAAGGAGTAGTAGCAGAAGTTAAATAAACATAAAAAGTAAGAAGTGAGGGCTGACAAACTTTCAGAGTAGTGGTATAATTATACAAGATTAGTAATCTCAACTAATATGGGATAAAGGCAATACAATGACGTATTTTGAGCTAACTTGAATTACGGTAAACTATTATCTAGAAAGGTTAGGGGATGAGATGTACTGTGAAAACTAATTTCATAAGCATAAGCATCATACATAATTGTGCATTTAAAATAAATAGAGTTTTATAAAATATTACTAATACAATAATACTAAGACAAACCAAATAGAAAACATACTTTTAGAATCTCACCTGGTTTTAAGAAACCATAAAATATCCATTTTTATTTTATTTTTGAGTCCTAGAGTACCAGTTAATGGGGAATTGTATTTAACAACTGACAACAAAGAGTTTGCTTTACTTAAACTGGATTCCCAATATAAAATCTTGTTTTTAAACCTAAATAACTTTTTAAGTGGAAATTACTCCCAAGAATATAGAGCGACCAAAAAATTTGACTATTTACATTTCCCATCATATAAATAACAGTAAAATATTTTTTAAAATTCAAATTCTCCATTTTAGATGTTCAGTTGAAGCTTAAGTTTCTATTTTGAGTATTATCCACATAGCAAATTAATCTTCTATACACTGTGTGCATAACAAATATTATTCTAGTTCCATAAACTCCAAGATTATCCATTTATCAAGGGGTTTATAGAACTCATTAAAAGTTATGCACTTCTTTTAAGGGATATACTCTTGGGTACTAAAGTTTTCCACATAAAAATATGATTAATTCTGTATCTTGTGTTAGTTATTCATGTTTGGCATCTGCTCGTTTTAATTTGGCAAGTATCCCATTTTACATGACTCATATAACACTATACATGAAAAGTGAAGAAATTAAATCCATAATGTATTATTTCCCCAAATGTTTAGAAATACTGGATACTCAGTTGGGTTGTAAATGAATATGGTATCACTGGCCTTTAAGGGACACTGAAGATTACATAGATTATCACTGATTTTGTCAGCTTGACAAGGGTTTAGCAATGCCGGATATATATACATGAAAATTCCCACCAGACTAGGTACAATGAAAGTTTTTCCTTTACGTTCTTAAATGCACGGTATTTTTTTTTTAAACCCATGCTATCTGAAAAAAAAAATCACTGTGTCTTAAAGGGAAAAACAACTTTTCAGGAATTTTTGTACTATCATATATCTTAAGAATGATGACAGAATGAAGGACCTTCCCCTGCACCTTCCTCTCCCTCATATGCTCACTCTACAATGAAAAACAGTATAGCAGAGTGGTTATTGGTGTCAGATAGAGTCAGGATGATAATCTTGGTTTAGCAGTTTCTTCTCTGTGTGATGGAGGTAAAAACTGTACTGACTTTAGCACTCAGCACCATGCCTGGCATATTAAAAGCATGGGATAAATAGTGGCTACTTTTACTGATGCTACTACTATTTGTAACTCTGAGACTTCTTAGACAACCCTAAGAAGCTTTCCAGGGACTACAGTGATGAGGGTTCCAGCTGCACTGCTGATGTCATCCTCCCCAGTCCCAGCCTCATCGTGGAGTCCAGACATTCAGCGGTGGTGGCACTAGTGGGACTGCAAATGATTCTTCAGCCTGGGAAGGCTCTACTCTGGTGGCTGCTGTCTCAACTATACCCTTCTCTAAGGAGGGAAGAATCAGGTAGTAGAAAAAGACACACACACACACAAACACACACACACACAGGGCTTTGAAAACCTCAGTTTGAGTTCTGTATGAAGTTTCACAGATCACTTATTCCAAGGTTCTTAGCCTGTAGTTGGACTTTGGAACGAGGAAGGTGTCCACGAACTCCCAGAAATTATACGTTAAATTTTGATTTTAATGTCCAATTTTATGGCAAGAGTAGTCTGTGACTTTCAACAATTTCTCCACAGATTCTGCATCCTTAAAATGATCAAGAACTGCTCATTGAGCTTCAATTTCCTCCTCTGTAAAACAGGAATAAAATAATAGTCCTACTGGTCCCACAGACTTGTCCTTAGGACTCCTTTAAACAGAATATGAAAGCACACTGTAAGTCATCACCGTACAAGCGTTTGTTATTCCTAACTTTGCTGTCAGTATTTCTTTTATCAGTTTCTATGAACATTTCCGATTACTCAGTGTCACCCACAAGGACCTCAAAATCTTCCATCTACTTTTTGCAAGCATGTCATAGCTTGCCCAAGCAGTAAGCATTGAAAAGAAGATTGAGGCACTACCTCCAGAAAATAGTCTATAGATATGTTTTGTTCAGTTCACATAGCATTCTTTTTAAAATGAATTGGTTGTCAACATTTAGCAATCAGAAGTTTTCATATTAAAAAAACCAGATTTCCAGGTTATTTGAAAACTGAAATATCTGGCAGCCCTGAGTCATCTTCCTGCAGCCAGCGCTGAGTACAGGGACATGTGCCACCACCCCTCTCACCCCCCACAGTTGAATCTAGCTCTCCCGTTCCTCTCCTTTGACTAACTAGACACATAAGGGTCCCTATCCTAAAGATGTCAATTCTAATCTTACCTGAGTATAATCATTCTGCTTTGAAAATATATAAGGTGCCACCTCCCCCTTTTTTGTTCTTAGAAAGTTCTTTCAAGCTGCAAACATAGAATAGTCAGCATAGACATTTAGGCAATTGAGGACAAAGTGTCTATATTTTCCATGTACGTTGCTTTTTCTATTAGTGAATTCTTGTCCTTTGAAAGAACGTCCTCTAACAGGAATATTGAAGAGCAAGACCCATGATGTGATTAAAAGATCCAAAAAAGAGGCATGTGATGCGATTGAGGAAAAGCCATTTTAGCTTTAGGGGAAGTTCTGACCATGAGTCATAATTTGACCATGCACAAGTCAATAGGTACAGAGAAATAGGCAGACTGCTGACATATCATTTGGGAGAACTCAAAGTGAATTAGCAACTCAAAGGCCTCCTAGTTTTATCCTCAGCAAAAATGTTACTTTCAAGGATAAGAAAATTTTGAAATATAGGATGGTGTTCCTTTCTCTTAAATTTCATAGGTTACAAGAGATTGCATAAGACTGACTTTTCTCTGGAACTTAGGAGGAGGAAGAGCCACTATAAAAACTGAACATGCACAGTGAAAAATGAAGGGTTAGGAAGTACCCGATCTTCCTTTACTTTTTTTTTTTTTTTTTTTTTTTTGCGGTATGCGGGCCTCTCACTGTTGTGGCCTCTCCCGCTGCGGAGCACAGGTTCCGGACGCGCAGGCTCAGCGGCCATGGCTCACGGGCCCAGCCGCTCCACGGCATGTGGGATCTTCCCGGACCGGGGCACGAACCCGTGTCCCCTGCATTGGTAGGCGGACTCTCAACCACTGCACCACCAGGGAAGCCCCAGCTCTTCCTTTTCAAATCAAATGTTCTCTCACGTTATTAAGGGTCCCCAAATAATGATGCTATGGGTTATAATAAAGAAGAAAAAGTGACAACAGGAAACCCACTTAGATATGGTTAGAATGGACTCCTTTCCAAAACAGTTCTAAAGCTCTAGTTCAAGATTATTTGCTCTAAGAAACACTCTATGTTTTAAAAATTGGTGATACTGGCATTGGAATTTTAATTCAAATGAAGATTATATCAGTTAGCTTGACTTGTGAAAGATTTCAAGATTTATACAGTCATTACCAAAGTAAAATTTATGTTGGATCATGTACTACATAGTAGATGCTTCAGCAAAAGCGAGATGGTGTAAAACAGGCCATCCATTCCAGCAGTATAGACCACAGGAAGTTTTTTTAAACCTAATAGCAGGGGCCATTTGGGTTAGAGCAAGGTTGCACTGTAAATCTGCCATTCTTAGAGGGCCAACTTTCTCAATGCATATTGAACCAATATTCCTGCTATGAAACTGTGTAAGCTAGATTCTGTGCCACTGTAGTAAAATGCTCTTCAATAAACTTGTTTTCACAAGAAGTTTGCCCACTCATGCGTCCCAAAGCTGTTGTAATCTTCATTGTTGAGGCTGATCTAACAGCAGGAACATTATTCTATTTCTTGACATGTTTAAAATTCTCTGATGAATAAAGCTAACAGCTTATGGCTGCTTCAACTGTCACTTGATTACCCCAGAGGGATTTTCTTTTCTTTTTCTTTTTCTTCCTTTTTTTTTGTCTTTAAAATGGCCTCCTAGTTTGTTTTTAACTACCTTGTGCACAGAGGTCTGAAGGGGAAAGCAGATCAAAGATCAGCTTGCAACATAAAAAGCAGCTGTAGTTAATTAAGGGCAAATGAAGGACATCTGACCAGATTCTTTATGAGCCGCCTTGTCACACATTCAACAGTCTATAATCTCTGTGACCTTGTCCCTTGGTCCTGAACTGTCGCCAAACCTGAGAAATGGATACGTCTCAAATTATATACAAATGGAAAAAAGGGAGGAATGTTCAGGGTGTGGCTTAAGAAAGAGGAAGTGCAGTGGAAGAAGAATGCAAATGACACTGAAGTTAACTGGAATACGTAGAAGTCACCTGGAGTTTCCATTGGAAAGCAGTGAGTCTTTAGCCACATTAAAAATACAATGGTTTGTTATAAAGAGGTAGTGGTAGATAATCAGATTATAAAAGGTAACATTTGAGAGGTGATAGTTATTCCGCTATGATTTGAAAGAAAATGAACTAAGAATACTCTTATGTAGTATTTATATTTTTAAAAATTTACAATTGTTCTGATTTTTTTTATTGTTATTAAATCTAAATCTCTCAAGTGAAACAATAACTTCTTACAATTTTAAAAGCAATGCATACTCATTCTAAATACTTGAAAAATCCCAGAGACATGGAAGAAAGAAAATGAAATTCTCCCAAAACACAGCCTCTGGAAGAATCTCGTTAAGGTTTATATTTAAATCAAGAGAAAAAATTTGAGTACTACTAACACCCCAGTGAAATTGCACAGTACCTATGTTTGTAGATGGCCAAGATGGCTACAAAGCATGGATGATGGAGCCAAAAGTCTGGTTTTTGGCAAGTCTTTAACCTCTATCAACACCAGAAAAATGGCTGTCAGGGTCTGCACTGATCTCTCAAAAGTATATCTCCAGCATGGATAAAAGAAAAGCCACTGTATAATCCCCAAAGCGATTGGATAGCTCTTAGGTCTGCCTGTTAGCTTACTTGTTATAGGCCCAGAATGGCAAGCTCCATACCCTGACTTCCACTTTCTCTTGACTGGAGATTAAAGATCATAGGGAAAAAGCCTACTTCACAGGACTTTTGAAAGAAATAGGACATCGTATCTCTGGGAATGCTTTGGAAACTGCAAAGTATTAATTAATTAATTAACTATTATTAGCAGTAATTGAGGTGCTGTGGAAGACACTAAAAATGAATAAGAACTTACCTTCAAGAAGTTTTTATCATGTACTTACAGGTACAATATATAAACAAATAAAATATTAATTAAAATTTGAACATAGGTTCAAATTACAATGCAAGCAGTGTGCCAGATAACCATCAAATGAACTGTAAAAATTTGAGAAGGGATGGTAAAGTATAGGTTTTTATTTGTTCCTAAACGCACATATCAGAACTAACCAACAAAAATGAATGTCACCATTTTCGAAGTCATCACCTTCGCCATCCACAAGCATACTAAAAAAGTATTGCTGGGGATTCCCTGGTGGCGCAGTGGCTAAGAATCTGCCTGGCAATGCAGGGGACCTGGGTTCGAGCCCTGCTCCAGGAAGATCTCACATGCCGTGGAGCAACTAAGCCTGTGTGCCACAACTACTGAGCCTGCACCCTAGAGCCTGTGCTCTGCAACAAGAGAAGCCACCTCAATGAGAAGTCTGTGCACCACAACGATGAGTAGCACCTGCTCGCTGCAACTAGAGAAAGCCCTCGTGCAGCAATGAAGACTCAATGCAGCCAAAAATAAAATAAATTAAATAAATAAATTTATAAAGAAAAAAAGGTATTGCCATTTTTGAAATTTATGGGATTCCCTGAGCCTATGGTATATAGTTTTTAAAAACCTAAAGTGCTAATTTTGAAGATAGATTCAGTTTCTGAAAAGAACCAAGCATCAGATGGAACCAAGAGTGGTGAATGCAGAGCCTAATCGGACTGGATCATACTACCTTAGAGAGCAAAACCATGTGGCCACAGAATAATGAAATTCATCACTGTACATAAGACATATTATTTCTGAAGAGTATTCTCCAACAGTGGGTGTCTCAAAAATATTTTGATTAAGGCAGTGCCTTAAAATAAGCTATTGGTTAGAAGGACAATATTAAATGGAGTGAATAAATTCTGATTTCTTCTTCATTTAAAAAAGAACTGGTTACTTTATATTCATACTCTGTAATTACACAGGACTTTAGAGGAGGGAGATATGGGAAAGCTTTACAGTTTAATTTGGGTTTGATGTTACTGAAAGATAGACAAGATAGGGTTGGGAGAGCAGACAAAGAGTGGATTTCAGGGAGGTGGAATGGTGTGTAAAAATCAATGGTGGACTTTGTGTCCACCTAGAGAGGTGGGATAGGGAGGGTGGGAGGGAGACGCAAGAGGGAGGAGAAATGGGAATATATGTAGATGTATAGCTGATTCACTATGTTATACAGCAGAAACTAACACACCATTGTAAAGCAATTATACTCCAATAAAGGTGTTAAAAAAAAAATCAGTGGTGGAGCACAGAGGATTTTTGTGGCAGTGAAACTATTCCTTATAATACTTCAGTGATGGATACATGTCCTTATACATTTGTCAAAACCCACAGATGTATACCACCTAATATAAATATGGACTTTGGATGATGATAATGTATCAATATAGGTTCACCAATCATAACAAATACACCACCCTGGTGGGGGATATTGATAAGTGAGAGATGTTGTGTGTGTGCAGGGGCAGAAGGCCTATGGGAATCCTATGTACTTTCTCCTCATTTATACTCTAAAAAAAAGTCTACTTAAGAAAATGATGGTGGGAAAGCACAAGGCATTAATGGGGAATGTGAGGAAAGAAGAATTAGAAAGCATTCCAGGAAAAGGATAAAAGACTATAAATGAGAAAAGAAGGCAAAGTTCCAGGAAACAAAAGGATTTCAGTAGGCATAGTACTGTCCAACAGAACTTTCTGCAATGATGCAAATATTTTATAATCTGGGCAGTCGAATATGGTAGCCACTAGCCTCATGTAGCTACTGAGCACATGAAACGTGGCTAGTATGACTGAAGAAATGATATTTTGTTTTTATTTGTTTTTAATTAATTTAAATCTAAATAGCCATATGTGGGTAACAGATACCATATTGAATAGTGTAGGATAGAGCGTGGAGTGGTGGTCCTGTGACACAGGGATGGAGAATTATATGGAAGATATAGAGGAGAGTTATATAGGAGATATACAGGAATTATATAGGAGATTGCTAGATACCAGAGTATCTTCCAGCTATGTTAAGAAGGATTAAATTTATCCTAAGGAACATGAGAAGCCAATGCAAAGATTTAAGATGGGTGGCAACTAACATGATCAATTTATTTGCTTTTTGACCTCAAGCTACACTGAAAAGAATGGATTAGGGTTGGGATGATGGTTTACCTAGGAGGCAGGGGCACCAGGGAAAAGGCTATTGGATAATCTAAGCAAGAGATGTCATGACCCAAAAGGGTAGAAATAGAGGGACTTGAGGGACGTTTGGGAGGTGGAAGAAAGGATGGATTGGATGTTAGGAATGAGGGAGGTAGAGGAATGGACATACGAGGCTTAAGAATGGTAGATGGTGGTGCCATGGTTTGCAGACAAGTCCAGTTAGAGACACGTTGAGCGTAAGGGGCCTGCTAGGCATGCAAATGGGATGATACACATTTTGGAGGCATGTACGTGCAGATGGAAGCCACGGGAGGGAATACGACCATCCAAAGTGAGTCTGAAAGTGAGAAGAAGCAGGCCTAGGACAAAACCCCAAGAATACCAATACCCTGACATGATTCTTTTGCTTTTAAGTCAGTTGCGTATTCATTCCTACGTACTGTAGTGAACCCTATTAATCTGCACTTGTGAGTCTTTTAAATAAAAACCCCAAGCTCACAGTCTCAGCACCCCACAGCTCTCTCTCAACAGGTGGGTAGTTGAGATTCTCTCTCCCCACAACCCCCATGTTTATTCTAAATTCATTTTTTTTCATTCAGGACACAATTTCAGATAAAGTAAGCATTAATACAAAAAGAAAAAAAAATTACTGGTAACAGAGACTATATTCTTAATAGTTAAGTGTGCTGTAAAAGAAGTTAATAGCACAGTCATCAAAAATAAAATCCACAAAAAACTAGTGAAATATGAACAAAATCTGGAATTTAGTTAAGAGTGATGCACCAGCGTTGACTTCTTAGTTGTACTCTGGTAATGTAAGATGTTAACTTTATGGGCAATAGGTGAGGGGTATATGGGAACTCTCTGTACTATCTTTGAAAGTTTTCTGTAAACCTAAAATTATTCCAAAATTAAAATTTTATTTAAAAAACAAAAATAAGGAACTTCCCTCGTGGTGCAGTGGTTAAGACTCAGCGTTCCCAATGCAGGGGGCTGGGGTTCAACCCCTGGTCAGGGAACTAGATCCCACATGCATGCTGCAACTAAGAGTTCGCATGCCACAACTAAGGCGCCCGCATGCCACAACTAAGGAGCCGGTGAGCCACAACTAAGAAGCCAGAGAGGCGCAACTAAGGAGCCCACCTGCTCAACTAAGACCGGGCACAACCAAATAAA
The DNA here is from genome assembly GCF_039906515.1 of Pseudorca crassidens. NCBI lineage: Eukaryota > Metazoa > Chordata > Mammalia > Artiodactyla > Delphinidae > Pseudorca > Pseudorca crassidens. The sequence goes on along the minus strand of NC_090296.1, from coordinate 62,288,385 downwards.
TAAATAAATATTTTTTAAATTTAAAAAATAAAAAAAATTTAAATGAAACAAAATAATATCCACAACTGTTTCTCTCTCCTGTAAATTTATTATCAAACAAATGTCCAGTGCCCTTCCTACAACTGGCAAGCCATCAAATAAACCACCAATAACTAACTGCAAAACAAGGGAATATACTGGTTTTTAAAAGTGAAAGCATACCAAGCTGCAACTGGGGGTGTACGCAGGAGGAGACATGCACTGCAAAGGGACAGGTGGGACCCCACCACAGCAGCCTCATTCCTGGTGTGTTCACAGCAGTCAGGGCTCTGCCTATATGAACTCTGGGAGTGCACAAGCGCTGACAGGGTTGCCCACGTGCTGAGGTGGGGCTGAAATCTGAGCCGATGAGCCATCTTCCAGCAGCTGTGCTAGCCCCAGATTTACATGCCTCCTGTGGCTTTGTAAGCTCAGTGTCTGCCTGTGGGACATCTGAGCAGATTACTACTGGTGCTCCTGTGGCTGGGACGGGTCTGGCATTAGTGGCTTTGGGCTTTGCCACACTCAGAGGCAGGGCCGGGGTCCAGGTGCTCAGCTCTGGCTGTCCCAGTGCCTGACTTCAGCAGATCTGTACCAATGAATCTGTGCTGGTGGCACTGCAAGCACAGCACCCGAGGGACACCCAGGCTGATTGCTTGCATTCCTATGGTTGAAGAGGGGCTGGGGGCAGTGCCAACAACAGTGAGCCCACACAACGGGTGGCAGGTGACACCACAGAGTGCAACTCTGGATGGACAGTGCCTGTGGAGGAACATTCAGTGGCTCCTCTCCCAGCGGGAGCGCTCGAGTCCTGCCTCCCTTACACTGCAACTCAGAGACAGATCTGGGGGCTTCTACTCCAACAACCGGGGAGCAGACCCTGCCCCCAACAGGGCTGTGACAGCCACAGAGCAAAGAGGAGGCCCTGCTCAACCTCTAGTGCAGGCTCTGGTCACCGCAACACCAGTAACACCCCCTATCAAGGGGATGATGGCCAGCGCACACTGAGGAAAGACATGACAGGCATCCATACTAAAGACAGCCCTCACACCAAAAATATTAGACTCACACGTGCTACACAGGGATGTTCCCACATAAAAACAGTGCTTCACAACCACAGTAGATACCTATTTCTCCTAAACTCACAGAGTCAGAGAAATCTAAGTAAAATGAAGAAGCAGAGGAACCACTCCAAACTGAAAGATCAAGAGAATTCCCTTGAAAGAATAAGCAGTGAAACAGACCTCTCCAGTCTGCCAGATCCTGAGTTCAAAAAGGAGGTAATGATAACACTGATGGAATTAAGAAAGGCTATTGAGGGCTTCCCTGGCGGCACAGTGGTTAAGAATCCACCTGTCAATGCAGGGGACACAGGTTTGAGCCCTGGTCTGGGAAGATCCCACATGCCGTGGAGCAACTAAGTCCATGTGCCACAACTACTGAGCCTGCACTCTAGAGCCCGCGAGCCACAACTACTGAGCCCAGGTGCCATAACTACTGAAGCCCATGCACCTAGAGCCCAAGCTCCGCAACAAGAGAGGCCACCACAATGAGAAGGCCGTGCACCATAACGAAGAACAGCCCTGCTTATCGCAACTAGAGGAAGCCTGCACACAGCAATGACAACCCAACGCAGCCAAAAATAAATAAATAAATAAATTTATGGAAAAAAAAAAGGCTATTGGTAGAAATGCAGATTACTGTAAAAAGGAACTAGAAACTACAAAGGGGAGCCAATTAAAATTAGAAAACTCATTTGTCAAGATGAAAGCTGAGCTAAAGGCAATAGTTAGCAAACTGAAAAATGCAGAAGACTGAATAAGTGATCTGGAAGATAGAATAATGGAAATCACCCAAATAGAACAGCAGACAGAAAGACAAATGAAAAAAATGAAAACAATATATGAGACCAATGGGATAATATAAAGCACGCCAATCTACACATAATAGGGATCCCAGAAGGAGAAGAAAGAAAAGGGTATCAAAAATGTATTTAAAGAAATTATGGCTGAATACTTCCCAAACCTAAAGAAAGAAACAGATATCCAGGTACAGGAAGCACAGAGGGTCCCAAACAAGATGAACCCAAACAGACCTATACCAAGACATATTATAATTAAAATGGTAAAAGTTAAAGAGAGGATTCTAAAGGCAGCAAGACAAAAACAAAGAGTTAGTTACCAGGGAACCCCCATAAGGTTATCAGCTAATTGCTCTACAGAAACGTTGCAGGCCAGAAGTGAGTGGCAAGATATATTCAAAGGTAAAAGGTAAAAGGCTTTTACCTAAAAGGTAAAAGCCTGCAACCTAGGATACTCTACCCAGCAAGATGATCACTTAGAATACAAAGAGACATAAAGAATTTCTCAGACAAGGAAAAACCAAAAGAACACAACAATACTAAACCTATCCTAAAAGAAATATTGAAAGGTCTTCTCTAAATAGAAAAGAAGCAAGAATCTATAGCAAAGAGAAAAACCACAACTGGAAAGTAAATCACTTAAATAAGCCAGTACACAGATAATAGTAATATAAAAATTTCTTGTGAAAGTGATGATAACTACAATGAACAGCAAAAGGATAAACATGAAGATGTAAAAGAGGACATAAAAATCATAAAATGTCGGGGAGGAGAGTAAGAAAATGTAGATTTTTTTTTTTTAGAATGTGTTTATGCCTATATGACTACCAGTCTAAAGCAAGTAGATATAGTAATGGGTTAACATACTTGAAAAGTAGGGTAACCACAAATCAAAAACATACAATAGATTCACAAAAACCAAAAAGAAGAGAACACAAGCACAAGACAAAAGAAAATCATCAAACCACAAAAGAAAAAAACAATAAGAAAAAGTAAGGAACAAGGAAGAAATACAAAATCAACTGGAAAACAAGGTTTAAAATGGCAATAAATATCTATCAATAATCACCTTAAGTGTTAATGGATTAAATGCTCTAATCAAAAGACAGAGAGTGGTAGTTAGATAATAAAACAAGAGCCTACAATATGCTCCTACAAGAGATCCACTTCAGGGTGAAGGACACAGATTAAAAGTGAGGGGATGGAAAGAGATATTTCATGCAAATGGAAATGACAAAAAAGCGAGGGTAGCAATACTCATATCAGACAAAATATACTTTAAAACAAAACCCATAAAGATAAGAAGGCCACTATAAAAATGATAAAAGGATCAATATGAGATGAAAATATTATACCCATTAACATATATGCACCCAATATAGGAGCACCTAAATACATAAAACAAATACTAACAGACATAAAGGGAGAAATTGACAGGAATACAATATTAGTAGGAGACTTTAACACCCCACTGACACCAATGAAGGGATCTTCCAGACAGAAAATCAATAAGGCAACAGAGATCCTAAATGACACAATAGAACAGTTAGACTTAATTGATATTTTCAGGACAGTACATCCAAAAAAACCAGAGTGTACATTCTTTTCAAGTGGTTGCACAGCACTGTGAATATACTTAATGCCACTGAATTGTACACTTAATAGTTAAAATGATAACTTTTATGCTATGTATATTTACCACAATTTAAAAATAGCCCCCAAAATGTTTGATAGCTATAATGAGTATGTTAAAGCAGAAAGAAAAATTGACATGGCTAAAAATAAGTAAATAAAAGTAAAAAAAAGTAAAAGTAGAAGCATAATACAAACTCTCCTAAATAAATACAAACAACAATGATACCATTACAGACAACTATACTTTGCTTTGCCTTATCAACAGTTTTTATTATGCAGATAAGAGCCTTAAGAGAGGGTGCCACTTCTCCTACATAAAACTTGTAATCATGCAGGGTAGGGGACTTCCCTCATGGTCCAGTGGTTGGGACTTTGTTTTCCAGTGCAGGGCGTGCTGGTTCAATCCCTGGTCGGGGAGCTAGGATCCCACATGCCTCGAGGCCAAAACACCAAAACATAAAACAGAAGCAATATCGTAACAAATTCAATAAAGACTTTAAAAATGGTCCACATCAAAAAAAAAATCTTAAAAAAAAAATCATGCAGGGTAAAGGTATGTAAGTACTACTTTCAATTATGTAGGTGGATCAGACTGTCAAATGCTCTTATTTGGGGAAGCACAGCTAATGCATTAACTGAGACATTATTTATTGTACCTCAAATATTCATAAAAACTATCAAGCAATGCAAATATAAATCTAGGGACTATTAATGGGTCATTCTTATTTCAAGAACCCAACTGACACATAAATAGATCATGATAGACCCTATGTTGGGCTATTTCATTTCACAACCTCTTATTAAGCATTTACTAAGTATCAAATTATAGAGGATTTGAGCATTATGTTGAGCAGTTTGGACTTCATAGGTATGAGAAAAGAAGGCATCAGAGTGCTGGGAGATGAGACATAGTGTGGTAGTGACAGGATCTCATCTATGTCTTCAAAGAGAGAACACTGGGAGCAGAATTAGTGCAGAGACTGGCCTCATGAGCCTCCTAAATGGGGGCTTTTACGTTAACTTGGATGAGAAAAGATTAGTGCCTGAAATTGGAAAGCGGTAGTGGGGATGGAGAGAAAGGGATTAATTGGAAAGATATTTAGAAGTCAATTTGGAAATTGAGAAATAATTCCGAGGTTATTATCTGGGAGGATTGGGTAGACATTTTTGATCTCAGGAGGTGTCTCTAAAGATATTAATTATTTCTCAGCCTCTATTTGTGGTACTCCCCTAGAAATACCATGGAAGTGCTAAGCCCTCATTAGTGGCTTATTTTGGAATTTTAGCTATTTCTTCATTGAACAGCCCTGTCAAGAAGTTAATGATCTGTAAAACTCTTAACTGAACCGGGAAGAGGTCTTTAAATTAATTCTTTAAATCAAAGATCCTTTTATTGGATTTTCTATATTCTGATTTGCTTCTCTAAATGAATTGTACCTATCTTTCAGTGTGTGTTTTCTATTCCCTGAACTGTGAGGAAAATTTCATTAGTCTTTAATATTATCAAATGGAAACTCAACCTGTTGGTTTTCTAAGCATCAACATACCATAGACGTTTAAAGCTCTAGTAAAACTAAATCATCAGCTGTCATGAAGACTCTATTCTTGTATAGAAGTATAGAAGTATATACTATATAGTAGCATAGAAGATGATATTTCTTCTATACTACTATTACTGCTACTACTACTAATAATGCTACTATTACTCTTATCATAACTACTACTATCATCACCACCACTACTAAAACTGGCTTACTTTAACAGCTTTTATGTACCAGAAACTGTTCCATGTCTTTTCCATGTATTAATTCATTAGTAAGTCAGCTTAATTAGTAAGCTGACTTACTAATATTCACAACAGCACTCTGAGGAGAGTATCGCTATTTCCCCTATTTGATTAATAAGAAGATTGAGGCACAGGGTAGAGAAATAACTAGCCCAAGGTCACATAGTTATTAAGGGGCAACCCTGTTGGAGACTATTGCTTAGGTGGTCACCAATAAACCACACCTCCGGGGATTCCTGCCCTGGTGGAATGCCCTCTAGCACTGAGGCCAAGCTTGGTCACATGACTTGCTCTCAACAATGAGGCATTAGCATGTGTTAGCAAGCAAGGTCTTATAAGTTGCTTGCACATTGGTGTTTGCTCAGCTGGTACACTTCCTTTGGGGACCCAGCTGCCATGTGCTGAAAAACCCAGCCACTTGGAGGACGCTAGAGGCCCTCCAGTCCCAGCCAACAGCCTGAACCAACTGCCAGCCATGTGAGGGAGTCATCCCAGCCACTAGAGTCCCAGCCACCACAGTCCCAGCCACCATCTGACTGTAACTACAGGAAAGACTCCAATCAAGACCAGCAGAACTGCCCATGTGAGTCCAAGCAACCCACGGAATCGTGAGAGATAATAAAAATGGTTGTTGTTTTAAGCTACTAAATTTTAGGGTGACTTATTATACAGAAATAGAAAAACAAAACAAAACCCAATCAAGTTTGGCTCCAAATCTGTGCTCTTAACCACTCTGCTATCCTGAGCTGAAGTTACCTTCCTAAATAATCATTTAAAATATACAAATATATATAAATAATCACTTAAAATATATAAATATATATTTAAATATATATATAATACATATATATTATATGTAAATAACTTAATTAGTATTTATTTACTGTATACTTATCATAACTACTTATTTTAAATTTATATTTAAAAAATTTGTCTTTTCTGTGTGGTATACTATATTACTTATTATAAATTTCTACTGTAAATCCAAAATGTAACCTGGGAATTAAAACTAACAAACTTCCTATCCACTGCCAAGCACATTCAGTTTAACCACAAGAACCAATCTGCAGAAAGGATTACATCTCTTTCACTAACTCTGCTAAGAATTTATAACAATAATATTCATTCACTTACTCAATCATTCAACAAATAGTTAACATTTATTGCACAAATACTATCTGCTGGTAACCACGCTAAGCAGTCTACATACATTTGCTCCTCACAGCCACGAGGTTGTCCAAGAACTGGGGATGTACCAGGAACTATGCCTGAGGTCACAGCTGGTAAGTGGCAGAGCCTGGGTCAAGGCTCAAGTCCGTCTAACTTTAGAGTCCAAGCTTTTCCCTCACATGCTGCTGCACTCGATGCTGCCATAAAGGCATTGTAAATTATGACAGCTAAGAATCTGACTGAAAGCATCACTGAATACCTAGTCTCATTAAAAAGCATTCAGGACTTCTCTGGCAGTCCAACGGTTAAGACTCCATGCTTCCATTGCAGGGGGCTCACAGGTTCCATCCCTGGTTGGGGAAGATCCCGCATGCCACGCAGCATGGCCAAGGGGAAAAAAAAAAAAAAGCATTCCAAGTGCCTATTCCTAGTTTTCACTTAAACTGATATAGTCTACAATTTAAGATGTCTATAGATTATTTTCAAATTAATATACAAACACAAATTAGTGTTTGATGCATAAAACACTTTTTCATGGATAACAGTTTACCCACACGTTAATTTACAAAGATTTTAAGACTTTGCTTAGCTAAAGTCAGTGCTTAAATTATTAGCTCAATCTTCTACTCTTTAGGTAACTGACCAACCTGGACTACCCCAGTCTAGTTAGATGCAATCTTAACTGTCATGCAATGTATCACAGTGAATTCTAATGTTCTAGTCACCAATCTACTTCCTAATTCTCTCCCACTCATACTGGACTGAGAAGACTTTGAGAACAAGAAATATATGTTTTTAAATCTATGTTGTTGCAGCATCTTTGGCAAAAGAATAAATCCTAGGGTAGAAGGAGGCCTCCCTCCAACTTTTCTCCTTCCTCTCCCAGCAGCCACCCACTTGGGCTGCCCTTCCACTGGCCAGTGGCTGAGAAAAATCTGTTCACCCTACTGAGAAATAACAGTAATAACATAACTTTAAGTTATAATGAACAAAGTTTTCATTATTTTAAGTCATTTTTTTCTTTCCATTTCGAAAGACTTTTAACTTACATGGTATGGGTTTAAGACTCAGAAAATGATATAAAAAGAAAGGAAAATTCCTAACACAAGGGCTACTGTATGATCCTCTGTATTATTTAGATAATTAAAATCCAAAACATATCCTGGGAAGGAAAACATCTTAAGGTAGAGGTAGAAATAGTGATGTCTGAACTGAATTTTGAAGGACAAGAATGAGTTAATTGTATGAGTAGATGTTTACAAGTCCTTCCACCATTAATGGTAGAAGAACAAGGGTTAAGAAGTCTAAGTGAAGAGATTTCTTGTCTATGGCAAATCATATATTGTCAAAAGAACCTTTTAAGGATCATTTCATTGTCATCAGAGTAAACTAATCACAGCAAATGTTAAACATTAATTTTCTTAAATACCAAGTTAAATATTCAAACATAAATGGAAGGTGCCACATGAGTATGTCTTTGATAAACATGGAAATTTGGAATCAGGTAAATCAGAATACTCTGAATTATCACAATAAAGCAAGGCTTGAGGAGTCTTCTAAGAAGGATCAAAAGACTCCAAGAGGGGTTTCCCTGGTGGCACAGTGGTTGAGAGTCCGCCTGCCGATGCAGGGGACACGGGTTCGTGCCCCGATCCGGGAAGATCCCACATGCCGCGGAGCAGCTGGGTCCGTGAGCCATGGCCGCTGAGCCTGCACATCCGGAGCCTGTGCTCCGCAACGGGAGAGGCCACAGCAGTGAGAGGCCCGTGTACCGCAAAAAAAAAAAAAGACTCCGAGAAATATTAGGCTTTTACAACGTGATTATGCAGAATGTTACTAAGTTGTGTAATAACAAGTCATAATAATATGGTCCAATTGCAATTATATAAGGATTGCCCTTAACAAGCAACTTTTCCAAGGCAGATCTTCTACCTATAAGCTAAATACAAGGTGAACAAGAACAAATGAACATAAACATAAAAATCAGGAAGAGTTTAAGGAAATCATCCAACTTAGAATAAATATGCATTTAATTTGCTTCCAGATTCCCTTATACCTGAGTGGTTTTAATCACCACAATGAAAATTAATAAATGATTTGTCAGTGCTTTAGGAGACAGTATAGTCTCCATCTGGTATACCCAAGGCTTGTGAAAACATTTTCCAGCACTACCCAGTGACAGAAAACATTGGTAAGGTAAGCTCTTACAGCTGAAATGCAGCAGTTGATTGCCAGTGGAAGCTACAGGAAAGGATGATTAATATAAACAGGTTTTTGCCCATGCTTCACAGCAACATTACATAAAGCAGTGCTATTTCAGGAGACTTTTATATTTTAATTTCCAAGAGTCCATAGGGTAATGGATTTTTTTTCTTCATCTTGTTTGATCTTTGATATTTAAGACCAACTTCTGTGTTTTGTTTATTTTTTCTTTGCATTGGAAAAAGAACATAAAGTGAGTGACAACACATAATCAGGGCTAATTGGTACTTTTCAGAGAAAAAAAGAAGACACCTTTTATGATGAGCCAAATGCAAACATTTTACAAATAGGGTATCTTGCACCAAATAATCATGTCAGTAAAAAAAAGTGGTTATGTTGCATGCATGGAAGTATTTGTTAGTTTCAGATTTAATCACAGCAAGTGGTTTTAATTTATATTTCCCTAAAATTTGGCTATTATACAAAGCAAGAACTTTAAAGGACTAAATGATTGTCTTTTCCCTGAAGGAAAGAAACTGAAAGTTGATTTCAAACTGCAAGGAGTAATAGAGACAAAGCATTTTAAATAAAAATAAATAAAGGGGGGTAAGTAAACCATCCGATGGCCAGCTTGTTTCATACAAGATGATTTCGTTTCCTTTTTAAAAAAAATCTTACTATTTTTGCACTCGATAAAAAGATCAGGATGATGCAAGCTAAGTATTCCTCCTTAAAATATTATCAAATATGTAGGGGTCTTCTTGTTGCATTTTTGGTAAGATCTGTGTTGTCGAAACAGGTGATGACAGCAGTACTATTTTGTGTTATTTTAGCCGTCACTAGCCTTCCTAGTATTTTTCACCACTCCCACTCGCTGGCAGTATATCATGGCACAGTTTCAACAGAATTCTACTCTGAGCTGTAAGCTAACTGGGAAATGTCAACATGTAAAGCCATGTCTAGAATTAACCTGTCTTTAACAGGGGCAAACTCCCACATACTTTCTTCTCTCTCAAAACTTAATTACAGCAGAAGTACAGCAAAAAGGAGTGGAGAGAGTTGGATGAGGAGAGGCTAGAGACAACTCTACAACCAAAAGGTAAAATAATCATGCAAAATCCACCATGAACATTTAACTATGGAACTGGAAAACAATACTGTTTGTCTTGTCAGGGAACAAACTCTTCTAATTAAGAACCACATGGCCATCTGAGTGAGAGTCGCGATCCCTCCAAAGTGAAAGGATCATGCCCTTCAGCTTATTGTGATGCATGCCACGTCCCTTCCTCTGTGGAACATCTGACTCTAATTGAACAGCTATTGAGGTTCCTGCTGTGACATCCTAGAGGCATCATCACACTTTGAGGCATCAGCCTTGGCCGTGATCTGCCCCATGTCCCCTTTAATGACAAGAGGTCAACATTCTAACCTCAGCCAAGTTACGCACTATCTGATGGCTTCTCTTAGCACTGCTCCATGCCTGTTGACCTTGAAAAATGACCAGCAACCACAGGACAAATCGGCCAAGCCCCTGAAGGTCATGGCCCCCATGTAACCTAATCAGCATCTCTAAATAATTTGTCAGAGTCAAGTTGAGAGGCATACACTGGAGGGACATTGCTGCCCACATACCTGAAACCTTTCTCAGATAAGTGGATCCATAAGGATTTATGTGGAAAGACCATGGAAACAAAAAAGAAATGTTCAAAACTTTTGGTAAGATTTGAGAAAACAAAGAAGTAAAAGTTGATTTTCAGATTTAAAAAAAAATTGATTAAAGCATTTCTTGGATTCTCAACAATATGAGAAAATTTCACTGAGAAAAGAACAGAGATCTAAAGATCTGGACTGTCTTCAATACAAGTGGCCTCTGACCATGCTAATAGCATCCTGGGGATCATAAAATGACATGAAAAAGAGCTCAGATGTTGTCTGTTGAGGAGCTCACTTCTCATTTGGGCTATTTATCCTGTGTTCCCTCAAAAATTAATTTGTTTTATACCACACTGTCAAGGAGAATAAATATAAATATTTCTCATTCTCTCTTGCGCATATATAGTCCAGAGCTACTCATACTGTTCCAGCACAAAACAAAACAAAACACAATGTATTTCCAACCTAGTTTTGATTGAGGTTTCATTTAAATCCACTTTTTAACAACTGTGGATAATGTGAATATGCTGGTGGGGTCTACTGAAACGTCAAAAAAGATGCTATCTAATTGTAGGCCAAAGGGTGTAAATTGTTGATTTTGTTTCAATAGTACAGATTTAAAGTTAAATTAATTTAGAAAAAATGGACACGGTCCCTGACAGAATTATAGGAATTATTAAAGTAATTAGCTTATAACTACTGCCTTCGAACTGTTGACTTTCAGATCTGTATTATCTAGATTGGATCTCTCTAAGGCCCAGACCCGACTTTTGAATTGTTTCCTGGGCAGCTCCACCTAGATGTCTCAGGAGTCCCTGAATCTCCATGTGACCAGAACACATCTCTCAGCTCTCTTCCCAGCCCACCATCAACCTGCTCCTCCTTTGGCTTTTTCCACACACTCTACATGCAATAACTCAAATCAGAAACTGGACTTCATCCTAGATGCCTTTACCCCTCACTTCCAAGCAGTCTCTAAATCCTGGTATTTATAACGCCTTGACTTCTCTCAAATCTCTTCCCCTCTCTCCATTTCTACTATCCTTATCAAATGTCAGGCCTTCATTATTCCTTGACTGGACTTTTTTGTTTTTGTTTTTGTTTTTTTGGCTGCATTGGGTCTTCGTTGCTGCACGTGGGCTTTCTCTAGTTGCGGCGGGTGGGGGCTACACTTCGTTGAGGTGCGTGGGCTTCTCATTATGGTGGCTTCTCTTGTTGCAGTGTGCAGGCTCTAGGGCATGAGGGCTTCAGCAGTTGTGGCGTGTGGGCTCAGTAGTTGTGGTGCACAGGCTTAGTTGCTCTGTGGCATGTGGGATCTTCCTGGACCAGAGCTCAAACCCGTGTCCCCTGCATTGGCAGGCAGATTCTTAACCACTCTGCCACCAGGGAAGTCTCTTGACTGGACTTTAACAATATCCTCTACTATGGTTCTTTCTGCTTCAAGTTTCTCTTCACTCTTCATGCATCTCTAATATTACTACTCCATTACCTCAGTGGTTACCCACCACCCCCACAGGACAAAGACTCATCCAAACGCCATCTCTTCATCCAGGACTTCACCTATAACCTTCAATTCTCTCTCCTCGGTGGGCCTGCTGTTTTCTGGCCCTAGAAAAGTAACTGCAGGTCCTGTTTGACCCTGGCCCTCTGGACACCAGGGGTTGGAATGCCCTGAGTTCCTTGTCTGCCTTCTGAATGCCACTTGGGCACCTCCAAACAGAGTGAAGTCCCTTTTCCACCGTTCCATGTTTATACCTTGTTTCTTATAATTTTATACATACCTATTCCCTTTCCCACCAAACTGTAAGCTCCTCAAAAAACAGAATCCATGTGCTGTCCATATTTCTGTCTTAGCATCTATCACAATGCATGGTGCACAGGAGGAAACTTAATAATGTTGAGTAGATAAATAAATGAACCAGTCAAGCACTGAAAGATGCTTCAACTCTTAGATTCAAAGCTACATAAATAAGGCAGAAAATATAGAGACAAACTGATGGCATCTACAGTTTGAATAGTTCCTAATCAAACATTAGTGAAATATTATTTATAAGGAAGAAAGTTAAGTCCCTGAGAAACATAATGCTAATTATATAAAAATCCAGGAGGTGCCTTGCATTTGTATTATAACATTAGTAGAAAAGAGTAAAAACACTTACAGATAAAGGTGAAATTTCAGAAAATCTGAATTTTATTTTCAGTCAGTTACAACCTAAGGGCAAATTAAATGTTCTCATCTGAAAAACCAAAAATGACATCATAATCCTATTCCTTTTTACCAGTTCATGATTATACAGTGTTATCAGAGTCTGAGGTGTGTGGTTTAGCATCACTTTTTTTGTATGAATATCTACAGTGATCAAGGCACTAGACCTTGGGGAAGAGACAAAGACTTCTTAAGTGACTGTGATGCAGAAGTACACTCTCTAAAAAGGAATATTAAATGGAAAGCCCCATAAGTTCCTTAGCTCAGGCCAGCTTTCTTATTGCATAAGATTTACTATAAAGATTGAGCTGAAAAGTTGCAAAAAATCTTAACATCAGTATAGCAGATGTTAGACATACTTTGAGCTCCAGATGTCCACAAATAGCCTTGCTACACTGAGTCAGACCCATGGGTCACCCATCCCAGAATCACATGTCTTTATAGAGATCAAGGGATGATTGTGGGATGCCATGATTTTCCACCAAAATGCCAAACTCAACATGATAAGCAAGTATTTCTCAAACATCCTCAGTTTCCTAAATAACTTATTGAAAAGCTATCATCCTCAAGTTGATTTAAATCTTTCCTGAAAAACAAAATTTACTACAGACTCCGATCTGGACCTAGGGAATTGGCTGGACTTGAATCAGAACTGTTCTCAGAATTGCAGGATGAGAAAGTCCAACACAGAGGGCTTTAAAGGGATTTCACCAAGGGCAGGGAAATACTGTCCACAATAACTGTGTAAATCTAGAGCCATTTTTAGAAGTTGCCTTCAATTTAATGTAAACTTCATGTTTTCTCATTGTAAATGATCAGAAACCAACACAACTGTAAATGTAGAAAAAAATGCAGAAGCTATAACTTTGTCACACATCTTTATTACCTTTAAAAATAACTAATGAAAAACATTCACACACACACACACACACACAAAAATCAAATGGGGGGAAAAAAGAGAGAAGCTGTAAAAGGAAAAGCCCAAAAGATCCTTTTAAGTGTAAGGCACATAAATTTTTCTTTCTCTCTTTTTTTTAACAGCCCTCCTCTGTGGGAACAAAAAAAAAAAACGTTTTATGTGATCAGTCAGAACTTCTAGATAGTAACTAAAACAGAGAGAAACAGACACCCAAAAGAGTTAGGTCCAACCTTGGAGACCAAAACAGAGTTCATGTTCTTCCCATCACTCCTAGAAATATTCACCTCAAAAAGATAAATAAGATAAATTTATTCTTATAACCTCAGATGCTAAAGTCCTCTCTAAATCTTCTGAAACCAAAATTCTTTACCAAATCCACTTTAGCATCAGATATGATACTTTATTTTAAACTGCTTCACAATGAGATTTAAACAGCTATTTCCATGCTGGGAATTAGGAAATTGCTTATTAGGTTATATCTTCATTAGGTTTGTTTATCCATGTTTGAACATGATTTGTTTATGGAATCATCTTTTTGGGTAAAAACTCCTAATCCATCTTTAAAAGCACTGAATTATTTCTAAGTACAGTTTAATCTTTGTATGAATACTTGCTAAGAGGTATAGCAAATTGATGTTGGTATAACATATGACTCTAGAATTAGGACTTCATAATGGCATTTCCTATGTCCAAAGAAATTTCTCTATCTCCTGAAATGAAAAAGTTTCTCCTTGATATTCCTTTCATGGAATGGGAGAAATATGTGTGTGTATGTGTATGTATATATATCAGCCCAAAGACTTGAAATGTCCAAGGGCTGAATTTTTGGTAATTATTCAGGAGAACAGATAGTAGGAATTTTGATTGAATCAGAGATATACACTCACTTGATTTGCAATCAAAATGTTTCCTTAATAAAGACCGCAGACCACATTATTATATCACATACTTAAACACGAAGACAAATAATGGTGATGAATGAAAGTAAAGATCTTGCCAATGAATTTCATTCTCTGTAAGTGAAATTACACAACCATAAAAAGCTCTTATTCTGTATAGATGTCCTGAAGATATTTTGTTTTGTCAGTTCTCCAACCTTTTCTTTTCTGGTTACTAATTTCAACTCTGGAAATCAGTCAAATAAATAAAAACAAACACACAAAATGTAGCTGAAGAGGCAAGTTTTGAAGTTTTTCTGCATTGGGCAAGTAAACCAGTTAACCTTTCTTCTAGATACTGTGTTAATCTTAAGAACTTTTTCTCCTACTTACATTTATGGAAGGGCAAAATGTTCTTTAAACAATATATCTATCCTCTTACAGAGACACATGTGTGAAAAAACTATTGATTCAGGTAAAATAATTCTTGGTATTAATTACAGTTTTATTTCCATAGAAAATTTAGAATTATAAAACAGGCTCCTGTTAAAATTCTGTGTTCACACACAGGTGGTAGGAATGTAATATAATTTTTTAAAATATGGATTTAAGTCAGTTTAACTATGTTTATATTTACATCATTTTAAAATCATGGCAGGTTAAATATTCTTTATAATCAGGACAGCTACCCTAACAGAATCTCTAAACAAACTAATGTAAATATTATTTGAGAGGCTCCACATGCTGAGAAGGTATCATGCGTCTTAAAAAAAATTGGGCCATTCCCAAGTAGAGACTTTCCATCATACCTCCTTTAAGTGCCCCTGGAAGAAGTGTCACGAGAGAAAGAAGACAAACGTGTTTTATGTAGTAATGCTACACTGAATGAAAATTTTAATATTTTTACTTCCATTTTTGCAGTCTAGGTTTCACAGATAATTATAGTAGATTAAAGTTACAAAAACAGAAAAGGAAAAGCCCTAGCGATTCCATAGATCTCATGGGAAATGTTATGGCACTTAACCAAAAAGGAATTCTAAAATTAACCAAAGTTAATTCACTCATTTTTGTTCAATAAATATTGGTCACATACTACCTGTGTATTAGGAAAACAAATTACATTGATAATTACTGATTCATGATTTACAATCAATCATATGGGAAAGTGGATCTGTTTGCTTTCAACTGTTGCATAAAACAACTTTTAGATTTTTAGGTCTAATGCATTCTTAAAAATTGAGTCCTCCTTTAAGATTGTTTAGATACTAACAAACAAGCTAGAAATTTTAGCCCAGTAAACTTTGCCCTAGACTGACAGTGAATTGTCCTTGTTTCTATGTGAAATTCACCAAGTCATAACTGGTGAATTTGTACCATATCTGTACCATACTCAAAGGAGATAACAGTGGTACCAATGATTTTTCCATTAAAGAGGATGATATTTCATTTGTTCATTCAATGAACATACATTGAGCACTTTTTACATGCAAGGCATATACTGGGTTCTAAAGATACAAAAATGGAGTCCTTTACGCTCAGTGAAATGACAATATAATAGAAAAAATTACAGTATGCTTATGGAAATTGACAAGCTAATTCTTCTCATTAAAATGCAAAATTTACAAGGAAATGCAAAAGCTTAGTTAAGTCTATCGTGATAAGGCACAAAGTTAGAGGGCTTACACTACCACATATCAAGATGCATGATAAAGCTATAGTAAGATAATGTGATATTGGCATACAAAAAACAAATATATCAATGGAATAGAATTTTAAAATCCACACGTAAATCTATGCATATAGGATCACAGGATTTATAGCTAATGCACCACTGAAGAACTATAAGGAAAGGAAGGTCTTTTCAATAAATGGTACTAGCACAACTGGATATCCATATAGGAAAAAAAAGAAATCTTGACTCTTATACCACATTATATACAAAAATCAAGACCAGATGGATTGTACATCTAAACATCAAAAGTAAAACAATAAAACTTTAAAGAAAAAACATAGCATATAATTTTCAGATATTTGGGTTGGACAAAGATTTATTAAATAGGTTACAGAAAGTGCTATATAAAAGAAAAAATAAATTAGGTTACATTAATTAAAAATAAATTTTCACCAAAGAATAATTACAAGAGTGAAAAGGAAAGCCACAGGGTGGGGGAAGATATTTGCAATACGTATATCAACAAATGACTTTTATCCTGAACATGTAAATGACTCTCACAAATCAATAAGAGAAAAGGGGTACAAGTATTAAAGTCATTTCATATAAGTAAATATAAGAAAAAGTTCTCCAATGAATTAGCTATCATGAAAATGCAAATTAGACCCACAATGCAATATCACAGTACACCCATCAGAATGGCTGAAATGAACAAACACACACACACACACACACACACACACACACACATTACTAAGTGTCATTGAGAATGTGGAACAACTAAACTCCCATATATTGCTAGATTATAAAGTGATAAAATTAGTTTGGAAAACTTACAGGATCTCCTATAGTCCACTCTTGCCACTATTATTCAACATAGTTTTGGAAGTCCTAGCCACAGCAATCAAGGAAGAAAAATAAATAAAAGGAATCCAAATTGGAAAAGAAGTACAACTGCCAGTTTGCAGATGACATGATACTATACATAGAAAATCGATGCCACCAGAAAATGAGAACTCATCAATGAATTTGGTAAAGTTGTAGGATATAAAAGTAATACACAGAAACCTCTTGCATTCCTATACACTAACAAGGAAAGATCAGAAAGAGAAATTAAGGAAACAATCCCATTTACCACTGCAACAAAAAGACTAAAATACCTAGGAATAAACCTACCTAAGGAGGCAAAAGACCCATACTCAGAAAACTATAAGATACTGATGAAAGAAATCAAAGACAACAAACACAGATGGAGAGATATACCATGTCCTAGGACTACAAGAATCAATATTGTGAAAATGACTATACTACCCAAAGCAATCTACAGATTGAATGCAATCCCTATCAAACTACCAATGGCATTTTTCACAGAATTAGAACAAAAAATTTTACAATTTGTATGGAAACACAAAAGACCATAAATAGCCACAGCAATGTTAAGAAAGAAAAACGGAGCTGGAGGAATCGGGCTAGATGACTTCAGACTATACTACAAAGCTACAGTAATCAAGACAGTATGGTACTGGCACAAAAACAGAAATATAGATCAGTGGAACAGGATAGAAAGCCAGAGATAAACCTATGCTCATAAGGTCACCAAATCTATGACAAAGGAGGCAGGACTATACCATGGAGAAAAGACAGTCTATTCAATGTGTGGTGCTGGGAAAAGCGGACAGCTACATGTAAAAGAATGAAATTAGAACACTCCCTAACACCATACACAAGAATAAATTCAAAATGGACTAAAGACTTAAATTTAGGCCAGACACTATAAAACTCTCAGAGGAAAACATAGGCAGAACACTCTGACATAAATCACAGGAAGATCTTTTTTGACCCATCTCCTAGAATAATGAAAATAAAAACAAAAATAAACAAATGGGACCTAATTAAACTTAAAAGTTTTTGCACAACAAAGGAAACCAGAAACAAGATGAAAAGACAATCCTCAGAATGAGAGAAAATATTTACAAATGAAGCAACTGATGAAGGATTAATCTCCAAAATATACAAACAGCTCATGGAGCTCAATATTAAAAATTCAAACAACCCAATCAAAAAAATGGGTGGAAGACCTAAATAGACATTTCTCTAAAGAAGACATACAGATGGCCAAAAATCATATGAAAAGATGGTCAACATCACTAATTATTAGAGAAATGCAAATCAAAACTACAATGAGGTATCACCTCCTACCAGTCAGGATTCTCATCACCAAAAAAAATCTACAACCAATAAATGCTGGAGAGGGTGTGGAGAAAAGGGAACCCTACTGCACTGTTGGTGGGAATGTAAATTGGTACAGCCATACTGGAGAATGGTATGGAGGTTCCTTAAAAAACTAAAAATAGAACTGCCATATGACCCAGCAATCCCACTACTGGGCATATACCCTGAGAAAACCATAATTCAAAAAGATGCACCCCAATGTTCATTGCAGCACTATTTACAATAGCCAGGACATGGAAGCAACCTAAATGTCCATCAACAGAGGAATGGATAAAGAAGATGTGGTACATACATACAATGGAATATTACTCATCCATAAAAAGGAACGAAATAGTGCCATTTGCAGAGATGTGGATGGACCTAGAGACTATCAGAGTGAAGTAAGTCAGAAAGAGAAAAACAAATGTCATATAATATTGCTTATATGTGGAATCTAGAAAAATGGTATAGATGAACTTATTCACAAAGCAGAAATAGAGACACAGATGCAGAGAACAAACATATGGATATCAAAGTGGGAAAGCGGGGGTGGGATGAATTGGGATACTGGGATTGACATATATACACTACTATATATAAAATAGATAACTAATAAGAACCTACTGTATAGCACAGGGAACTGTACTCAGTGCTCTGTGGTGACCTAAATGGGAAGGAAATCCAAAAAAGAGGGGATATATGTATATGTATAGCTGATTCACTTTGCTGTACAGTAGAAACTAACACAATATTGTAAAGCAACTATACTCCAATAAAAATGAATAATAAAAAAAGAATGGCTAAAATGAATGAACACACACACACACACACACACTTATACACACACACAAACATTACCAAGTGTCATTGAGGATGTGGAACAACTGAAACTCCCATATATTACTGGACTATAAATTGGTAAAATTAGTTTGGAAAACTGACAGGATCTGCTATAGCCAAATATGCACATACCTTATGACACAACAGTTCCATTCTAGGAATATTTCCAACAGAAAGATATATATTCACCACAAGATATATATAAGAATGTTCATAAATATATCAATAGTATCTTCAAATTAGATCATTAGGAGTAAAACAAATAAATTATTTTACTGTAATACTATACTGCAGTTAAAGTGAATGAACTATAGCTACATAAAACAAAATGGATAAATCTTCTAAATATATTCAATTAAAGAATACAGACACACACATACTGTATGATTCCACTTCAGTAAAGTTCAAAAGAAGGCAAAACTAATCTAGGGTGGTATTTTTCGGGAATAGTGGTTACCCTTCCTTGGAAGAAAGTAATATCTTGAAGGGGAAAAAAGGGGACGTCTTGGGTGCTGATTATGTTCTGTGATGTTAGTTTAGATAGGTGTGCTCACTTTGTGAAAATTCTGTTAGGTTGAACATTTATTGATTTGTGCACTTTTTGTATGTATGCTATACTTTAAAAGTCACTTTAAAAATTGCAGTATGAAAACTTTCAATTCTGGCCGTGATTTTGTCTCCCACTGTAAACAAAGGAACTTGCTCTCCCACCAAAAAACAACAAGAAAACTGGACAAAATACGAAGCAGCTATTTTCAGAAAATGGATAAGCAGCAGTGCAGGGCTGTTTTCCCTAAAAGAAGGGAAACAAATGAAATTATCTCTGTGATCGCCTCTGCATTCCTCCTGGAAATAATTTCTAGACTGCAGTGCAGGAAAGGGCAGTCCAACCAAAGTACAGTGGTCTGTTCAATTAGGAGACAGATTAGAACTCAGGAAGGCCAAGGCACTCTAATTTGGAAGACAGAATACAGAGAAGAATCAGCTATGCAGAGAAGGAGCTCCAGAAATCTTCATGAGGGTGTCTTGGTTTTTTGCTAAATGTAGGATGCACATGTGTATAATAAAATTCTACAAGACCAAGTGAACAACTATGAGGGAATTGGAGCTAAAATATTCTCAGAGCTCACATAGGGCTGGAAGACATTCACACGTTTTAAACAGCCAGAGTAGAGAGATACCATTGAAAACATGGAACATTCAGTAGAGACTCCAGAACGGTCACAACTTTGTAGCAGGGCTAAAGTAGTGGTAAAATAAGAGATACTCTAGATCCATCCTAAATAACTTAAAAACAAGCTTTGAAAGAATCACCGTGATCCAAAAGTAACTTAACTACTTGAAAGAGAAACTAAAAACACTTTAAAGTGGAACAGTGAAATACAGACAT
This sequence comes from Pseudorca crassidens, assembly GCF_039906515.1. Taxonomy (NCBI): domain Eukaryota; kingdom Metazoa; phylum Chordata; class Mammalia; order Artiodactyla; family Delphinidae; genus Pseudorca; species Pseudorca crassidens. Next base: position 62,267,944 of record NC_090296.1, on the reverse strand, counting down.
TCAACAATGTAACATTTACAATGTCCAATGTCCCATCAAAAATAACAAAGATGCTGGAAAACATGACCCATATCCAGGAGAAAAATCAATCCACAGAAACAGACACAGAAATGACAGAGATAATGAAATTAGCAAAGATTTTAAAGCAGCTATAGCAAATATATCAAGAGTTTAAAGGAAAACTATAAATTGTATATTTAATAAGCACAAAAAATCTCAAGTAGAATAAAGAAAAAGAAAACCATTCAAAGCCAAATTATACTCAAATTGCTGTAAAGTAATGATAAAGAGAAAATCTTAATTTCAGCAACCATAAAAAGATATTATGTACAGAACAAAGATAAAAAATGACAGTGGAATTATTATCTGAAAATTATTAGACAAACATTTTTAAAGTAATGACAGAAGAAAATGGACTTCGGCAGGGAATCCTACTAGGCTCCCATATCAGGACCCGCACCTGCAAAAGCCCCCTCCAGCCCATGGATCCTGGGGGTGTAGGAGGGAGGCCTGTGGAGAGCAAGAGAGGCAGGCGGGAGGGGTCCTCCAGGACCAGGGGAGTGGGAGAGAAGCAGAGGGTGTTTTCCCCACCCACTTGGGCCCAGGAAGCCTGATGGGCTCCCAGGTGGGGTCCCCCACCCTGTGAGACCAGAGGCACAAGGCACAGCTGGGCCCCTTCTGTTCCTGTTGAGCCTAAGCCCAACCCTCCATGCCCCCCTCCCCCACCAGGGCCTTTTCCAGCCTTGTGGGTCCTAAGAATAGGCTCCGCCCTCCACAGCCAAGGCCTTTCCCATCTTTTTTTTTTTTTTCTTCTTCTTCTCTTTTGTACTACTGTGGTTCTCTTTTACCTTCCGGTTCTTGTTTCATCTATATTTTTACTTTTATACTTTTTCTAACATATCTGTTAGTTTCCTAATGTAATTTTATTTTTTACTCTTTGCTATTATTCTCCTTTTTTTTTTTTTTTTGGCTGCCCCACATGGCTTGCAGGATCTTGATTCATGAGTCAGGGGGTGGGCGGAAGCTCCTGCAATGGGAGCTCCAAGTCCGAACCACTGGACTAACAGAGAACCTCAGACCCCAAGGAATATTCATCAGAGTGAGGTCTCCCAGAGTTCTTCATTTTGGCACCAAGACCCAGCTCTACCCAACAGCCTACAAACTCCAGTGTTGGAAGCCTCAGGCCAAACAACCAGTAAGACAGGAACTCAATCCCACCCATCCAAAAAAAAAAAAAAATGAGATGGTAAAAAAATATGTCACAGATGAAAAAGCAAGGTAAAAACCTACAAGACCAAATAAATGAACAAGAAATAGGCAATCTACCTGAAAAAGAATTCAGAGTAATGATAGTAAAGATGATCCAGAATCTCGGAAATAGAATGGAGGCACAGATTGAGAAAATACAACAAATATTTAACAAAGATCTGGAAGAACTAAAGAACAAACAGAGATGAAGAACAGAATAACTGAAATGAAAAATACACTAGAAGGAATCAATAACAGAATAACTAAGGCAGAAGAACGAATAAATGAGCTGGAAGACAAACTGGTGGAAATAACTGCCAAGGAGCAGAATAAAGAAAAAAGAATGAAAAATTTGAAGACAATATCAGAGACCTCTGGGACAACACTAAACGCACCAATATTCAAATTATAGGGGTCCCAGAGGAAGAAGAGGAAAAGAATGGGTCTGAGAAAATATTTGAAGAGATTATAGTTGAAAACTTTCTAACATGGGAAAGGAAATAGTCACCCAAGTCAAGTAAATGCAGAGAGTGCTATACAGGATAAACCCTAGGAGAAAACCACTAAGACACATACAAATCAAACTAACAAAAACCAAATTCAAGGAAAAAATATTAAAAGCAGCAAGGGAAAAACAAAAAATAACATACAAAGGAATTCCCATAAGGTTATCAGCAGATTTTTCAGCAGAACCTTCAGGCCAGAAGGGAGTGGCAGGATATACTTAAAGTGATGAAAGAGAAAAACCTACAACCAAGATTACTCTACCCAGCATGGATCTCATTCAGATTGATTGGAAAAATCAAAAGCTTTACAGACAAGCAAAAGCTAAGAGAATTCAGCCAGCTTTAAAATAAATGTTAAAGAAACTTATCTAGGTGGGAAACACAAGAGAAGGAAAAGACCTACAAAAACAAACACAAAACAATTAAGAAAATGGTATTAGGAACATGCATGTTGATAATAACCTTGAATGTAAATGGATTAAATGCCCCAACCAAAAGACACAGACTGGCTGAATGGATACAAAAACAAGACCCATATATATTCTTTCTACAAACACCCACTTCAGACGCAGGGACATATACAGACTAAAAGTTAAGGGATGGAAAAAGATATTCATGCAGATGGAAATCAAAAGAAACCTGGAGTAGCAATACTCGTATCAGATGAAATAGACTTTGAAAAAAAGACTATTACAAGAGACAAAGAAGGACACTACATAATGATCAAGGGAGCAATCCAAGCAGAAAATATAACAATTATAAATGTCTGTGCAACCAACATAGGAGCACCACAATACATAATGCAAATGCTAACAACCATGATAGGGGAAATAGATAGTAACACAATAATAGTAGGGGACTTTAACATCCCACTTACATCAATGGACAGATCATCAAAACAGAAAATAAATAAGGAAACACAAGCTTTAAATGACACAATAGACCAGATAGATTTAATTGATATTTATAGAACATTCCACCCGAAAGTGGCAGCATACACTTTCTTCTCAAGTGCACATGGAATATTCTCCAGGATAGATCACATCTTGGTTCACAAATCAAGACGTGGCAAACTTAAGAAAATTGAAATCATATCAAACAATTTTCTGGTTTTTCCACAGAGCTGGAACTCCCAGCTCGGGGTCTCTTCCCTCCGCCAACATGGAACTGCCCACAAGCCTGAGGGAGGGCCACCTCACTGAGGCTGCCAGCTCTGGAGGGGCCATGGTGGCCAAAGCTGCGACAGTACTGGGGACCACGGGCTGGAGAGATATCAATAAATACTTTTTAAGAGGAGTTGAGGAAGATGGCAGAAGAGTAAGACTCAGAGATCACCTTCCTCCCCACAGATACATAAGAAATACATCTACATGTGGAACTGCTCCTATAGAACACCCACTGAATGCTGGCAGAAGACCTCAGACCTCCCAAAAGCTGTGTGGATGAAAGGCTCTTACTGCTCCAGCCAGGAGACAGTGCTGTGCCTCTGGGGTGGGAGAGCCCACTCCAGGACACTGGTCCACAGGAGACCTCCCAGCTCCACGTGATATCAAATGGTGAAAATCTCCCAGAGACCTCCATCTCAACACCAAGCCCCAGCTTCACTCAATGACCAGCAAGCTACAGTGCTGGACACCCTGTGCCAAACAACTAGCAACACAGGAACACAACACCACCCATTAGCAGAGAGGCTGCCTAAAATCATAATAAGGCCACAGACACCCCAAAACACACCACCAGACGAGGACCTGCCCATCAGAAAGACAAGATCCAGCCTCATCCACCAGAACACAGGCACTAGTCCCCTCCACCAGGAAGCCTACACAACCCACTGAACCAACTTTGGCCACTGGGGACAGACACCAAAAACAACGGGAACTACGAACCTGCAGCCTGCAAAAAGGAGATCCCAAACACAGTAAGATAAGCAAAATGGGAAGACAGAAAAACACACAGCAGATGAAGGAGCAAGGTAAAAACCCACCAGACCTAACAAATGAAGAGGAAATAGGCAGTCTACCTGAAAAAGAATTCAGAATAATGATAGTAAAGATGATCCAAAATCTTGGAAATAGAATAGACAAAATGCAAGAAACATTTAACAAGGACCTAGAAGAACTAAAGAGGAAGCAAGCAATGATGAACAACACAATAAATGAAATTAAAAATACTCTAGATGGGATCAATAGCAGAATAACTGAGGCAGAAGAATGGATAAGTGACCTGGAAGATAAAATAGTGGAAATAACTACCACAGAGCAGAATAAAGAAAAAAGAATGAAAAGAACTGAGGACAGTGTCAGAGACCTCTGGGACAACATTAAATGCACCAACATTCGAGTTATAGGGGTCACAGAAGAAGAAGAGAAAAAGAAAGGGACTGAGAAAATATTTGAAGAGATTATAGTTGAAAACTTCCCTAATATGGGAAAGGAAATAGTTAATCAAGTCCAGGAAGCACAGAGAGTCCCATACAGGATAAATCCAAGGAGAAACACACCAAGACACATATTAATCAAACTATCAAAAATTAAATACAAAGAAAACATATTAAAAGCAGCTAGGGAAAAACAACAAATAACACACAAGGGAATCCCCGTAAGGTTAACAGCTGATCTTTCACCAGAAACACTGCAAGCTAGAAGGGAGTGGCAGGACATATTTAAAGTAATGAAGGAGAAAAACCTACAACCAAGATTACTCTACCCAGCAAGGATCTCATTCAGATTTGATGGAGAAATTAAAATCTTTACAGACAAGCAAAAGCTGAGAGAGTTCAGCACCACCAAACCAGCTTTACAACAAATGCTAAAGGAACTTCTCTAGGCAAGAAACACAAGAGAAGGAAAAGACCTACAACAACAAACCTAAAACAGTTAAGAAAATGGGAATAGGAACATACATATTGATAATTACCTTAAATGTAAATGGATTAAATGCTCCCACCAAAAGACACAGACTGGCTGAATGGATACAAAAACAAGACCCATATATATGCTATCTACAAGAGACCCACTTCAGACCTAGGGACACATACAGACTGAAAGTGAGGGGATGGAAAAAGATATTCCATGCAAATAGAAATCAAAAGAAAGCTGGAGTAGCAATTTTCATATCAGACAAAACAGACTTTAAAATAAAGACTATTAGAAGAGACAAAGAAGGACACTACATAATGATCAAGGGATTGATCCAAGAAGAAGATATAACAATTGTAAATATTTATGCACCCAACATAGGAGAACCTCAATACATAAGGCAAATAACAGCCATAAATGGGGAAATCGACAGTAACACATTCATAGTAGGGGACTTTAACACTGCACTTTCACCAACGGACAGATCATAAAATGAAAATAAATAAGGAAACACAAGCTTTAAATGATACATTAAACAAGATGGACTTAATTGATATTTATAGGACATTCCATCCGAAAACAAAAGAATACACATTTTTCTCAAGTGCTCATGGAACATTCTCCAGGATAGATCATATCTTGGGCCACAAATCAAACCTTGGTAAATTTAAGAAAATTGAAATCGTATGAAGCATCTTTTCTGACCACAATGCTATGAGACTAGATATCAATTACAGGAAAAGATCTGTAAAAAATACAAACACATGGAGGCTAAACAATACACTACTTAATAATGAAGTGATCACTCAAGAAATCAAAGAGGAAATCAAAAAATACCTAGAAACAAATGACAATGGAGACACGATGACCCAAGACCTATGGGATGCAGCAAAATCAGTTCTAAGAGGGAAGTTTATAGCAATACAATCCTACCTTAAGAAACAGGAAACATCACGAATAAACAACCTAACCTTGCACCTAAAGCAATTAGAGAAAGAAGAACAAAAAAACGCCAAAGTTAGCAGAAGGAAAGAAATCATAAAAATCAGATCAGAAATAAATGAAAAACAAATGAAGGAAACGATAGCAAAGATCAATAAAACTAAAAGCTGGTTCCTTGAGAAGATAAACAAAATTGATAAACCATTAGCCAGACTCATCAAGAAAAAAAGGGAGAAGACTCAAATCAATAGAATTAGAAATGAAAAAGGGGAAGTCACAACTGACACTGCAGAAATACAAAGGATCATGAGAGATTACTACAAGCAACTCTATGCCAATAAAATGGACAACCTAGAAGAAATGGACAAATTCTTAGAAATGCACAACCTGCTAAGGCTGAACCAGGAATAAACAGAAAATATGAACAGACCAATCACAAGCACTGAAACTGAAACTGTGATTAAAAATCATCCAACAAACAAAAGTCCAGGACCAGATGGCTTCACAGGTGAATTCTATTAAACATTTAGAGAAGAGCTAACATCAATCCTTCTCAAACTATTCCAAAATATAGCAGAGGGAGGAACACTCCCAAATTCATTCTATGAAGCCACCATCACCCTGACATGAAAACCAGACAAAGATGTCACAAAGAAAGAAAACTACAGGCCAATATCACTGATGAACATAGATGCAAAAATCCTCAACAAAATATTAGCAAACAGAATCCAACAACATATTAAAGGGTCATACACGATGATCAAGTGGGATTTATCCCAGGGATGCAAGGATTCTTCAATATATGCAAATCAATCAATGTGATACAGCACATTAACAAATTAAGGAATAAAACCATATGACCGTCTCAATAGATGCAGAAAAGCTCTTGACAAAATTCAACACCCATTTATGACAAAAGCTCTCCAGAAAATGGGCATAGAGGCAACCTACCTCAAAACAATAAAGGCCATATATGACAAACCCACATCAAACATCATACTCAATGGTGAAAAACTGAAAGCATTTCCTCTAAGACCAGGAACAAGACAAGGATGTCCACTCCTGCCACTCCTATTCAACATAGTGTTGGAAATCCTAGCATGGCAATCAGAGAAGAAAAAGAAATAAAAGGAATCCAAATTGGAAAAGAAGTAAAACTGCCACTGTTTTCAGATGAGATGATACTATACATAGAAAATCCTAAAGTTGCCCACAGAAAACTCCTAGAACTAATCAATGAATTTGTTAAGGCTGCACGACAAAAAATTAATGCACAGAAATCTCTTTCATTCCTGTACACTAATGATGAAAAATCAGAAAGAGAAATTAAGGAAACAATCCCATTTACCATCACAACAAAAAGAATAAAATACCTAGGAATAAACCTACCTAAGGAGATGAAAGACTTGAACTCAGAAAACTATAAAACACTGATCAAAGAAATCAAAGATGACATAAACAGATGAAGATATATACCATGTTCTTGGGGTGGAAGAATCAATCTTGTGAAAATGACTATACTACCCAAAGCAATCTACAGATTCAATGCAATCCCTATCAAACTACGAATGGCATTCTTCACAGAATTAGAACAGAAACTTTTACAATTCGTATGGAAACAAAAAAGACCCCAAATAGCCAAAGCTACCTGGAGAAAGAAAAACGGAGCTGGAGGAATCAGGTTCCCGACCTCAAACTATACTACAAAGCTACAGTAATCAAGACAGTATTGTACTGAAAGAAAAACAGAAATATAGATCAATGGTACAGGATCGAAAGCCCAGAGATAAACCCACACACATATAGTCACCTAATTTATGAAAAAGGAGGCAAGAACATACAATGGAGAAAAGACAGCCTCTTCAATAAGTGGTGTTGGTAAAACTGGACAGCTACATATAAAAGACTGAAATTAGAACACTCCCTAACACCATATACAAAAATAAACTCCAAATGGATTAAAGACCTAAATGTAAGACCAGACACTATAAAACTCTTAGAGGAAAACATAGGAAAAACACTCTTTGACATAAACCACAGCAAGATATTTTTTGACCCACCTCCTAGAATAATGAAAATAAAAACAAAAGCAAACAAGTGGGACCTAGTGAAACTTAAAAGCTTTTGCACTGCAAAACATAAACATAAACAAAACATAAACAAGACGAAAAGACAACCCTCAGAATGGGAGAAAATATTTGCAAATGAAACAACGGACAAAGGATTAATCTCCAAAATATGCAAACAGCTCATGGAGCTCAATATCAAAAAAACAAATAACCTAATTAAAAACTGGGCAGAAGAGCTAAATAGACATTTCACCAAGGGAGACATACAGATGGCCATGAAAAGATGGTCAACATCACTAATTGTTAGAGAAATGCAAATCAAAACTACAATTAGCTATCACCTCACAGTGGTCAGAATGGCCATTATCAAAAAATCTAGAAACAATAAATGCTGCAAAGGGTATGGTGAAAAGGGAGCCCTTCTGCACAGCTGGTGGGAATGTAAATTGGTACAACCACTATGGAGAATGGTATGGAGGTTCCTCAAAAACCTAAAAATAGGGGCTTCCCTGGTGGTGCAGTGGTTGAGAGTCCGCCTGCCGATGCAGGGGACACAGGTTCGTGCCCCAGTCCGGGAGGATCCCTCGTGCCACAGAGCGGCTGGGTCTGTGAGCCATGGCTGCTGAGCCTGCATGTCCGGAGCCTGTGCTCCGCAATGGGAGAGGCTGCAGTAGTGAGAGGCCTGCGTACTGCAAAAAAACAAAAAACAAAAAACAAAAAAAACCCCTAAAAATAGAAGTACCATATAACCCAACAATCCCACTACTGGGCATACCCTGAGAAAACCATAATTCAAAAAGAGTCATGTACCACAATGTTCATTGCAGCACTATTTACAATAGCCAGGACATGGAAGCAACCTACATGTCCATCAACAGATGAATGGATAAAGAAGATGTGGCACATATATACAATGGAATATTACTCAGCCATAAAAAGAAATGAAATTGATTTATTTGTAGTGAGGTGGATGGACCTAGTGACTGTCATACACAGGGAAGTAAGTCAGAAAGAGAAAAGCAAATACTGTACGCTAACACATATATACGGAATTAAAAAAAAAAAAAAAGAATGGTCATGAAGAACCTAGGGGCAAGATGGGAATAAAGACACAGACCTACTAGAGAATGGACTTGAGGATACAGGGAGGGGGAAAGGTAAACTGGGACAAAGTGAGACAGTGGCATGGACATATATATACTACCAAATGTAAAATAGATAGCTAGTGGGAAGCAGCTGCATAGCTCAGGGAGATCAGCTCAGTGCTTTGCGATGACCTAGAGGGGTGGGATACGGAGGGTGGGAGAGAGTCTCAAGAGGGAGGGTATCGGGATATATGTATGCATATGGCTGATTCACTTTGTTGTACAACAGAAACTAACACAGTATTGTGAAGCAATTATACTCCAATATTAAAAAATTAAAATTTAAATATTAAAAAAAGAAAAAAATGACAATGTAGCTTTCTATATCCAGAAAAAAATATCTTTAAAAAGCAACAGTAAAATAAATATTTTTTTCCACACAAAATTTGAGAGCATTCATTGCCTGCACCTCCTTTTACTATAAGAAATATTAAAGGAAGTCCTATAGGCAGAAGGAAAATGATACCAGATGGAAATTTGGATTGACACAAGGAAACGAAGAACATCAGAAATGATAAATGCGTGAGTAAATGTAAAATAATTTTTCTTATTTTTAAATTTATTTAACCAACAGTAGATTGCTTAAAGCAAGAAAAGAGTAACAATGTATTGTGGGGTTTATAATATATGCAGAAGTAAGATGCATGACAGCAATAACACAAAGAACAGGATGCAAAAAGTGGAAACATTCTGTGATGAAGTTATTACATAATATGGAATGTGGTACAATATTAGTTTAAGGTAGACTAAATTAAAGTAAGAAAACGTATTGTAAACCCTTAAGCAAGCACTTATATATGTTATTATATGTTAATTTCTTTCATCAATGTATTGTAGTTTTCAGTGTGCAAGTCTTTCACCTTTTTTGTTAAGTTTATTCCTAAGTATTTTATTCTTTTTGATGCTATTGTAAATGGGATTGTTTTCTCAATTTCCTTTTCATATAGTTCATTATTAATGTATAGAAATGCAACTGATGTTTATATGTTGATTTTGTATCCTAAGCTTTGCTGAATTTGTTTATTAGTTCTAACAGTTTTTTGGTGGAGTCTTTAGAGTTTGCTTGTAAAAGATCATGTCAAGTGCAAACAGATGGTTTACTTCTATCTTTCAGATCTGGATGGCTTTTCTTTTTCTTGCCTAATTGCTCTGGCTATTACTGCCAGTACTATGTGTAATAAAAGGGACAAAAGTGAGCATCCTTTTTTGTTCCTGATTTAGAGAAAAATCCTTCAGTTTTTCACCATTTTAGCTGTAGGCTTGTCATATATTACCTTTATTATGTTGAGGGACATTCCTTCTATAGCTAATTTGTTCACCATTTTTATCAAGAAAGGTATTAAATTTTGTCAGATGCATCTTCTGCATCTATTGAAATAATTATATGATTTTTATCCTTCATTCTGTTAATGTGATATATCACACTTTTTGATTTGTGTATCTTAAACCATTCTAGCATCCCAGGACTAAAGCCTTCTTGATCATGATGTATGCTGCTTTTAATGTATTGTTGAATTTGGTTTGCTAATATTTTGGTGAGGATTTTTGCATCTGTGTTCATCAGGAATATTGGCTTGTAATTTTCTTTTTTTGTACTGTCCTTATCTAGCTTTGGATTGATGAAAGAAATTAAAGAAGACACAAATAAATGGAAAGACATCCGATGTTCATGAATTGGAAGACTTAATACTGTTAAAATGTCCATACTGCTTGAAACAATCTACAAATTCAGTGCTATTCCCATCAAAATCCCAATGACATTTTTTACAGAAATAGCCAAAAAAAAATCCTGAAATTCATATGGAACAACAAAAGACCCAGTGGTCTTTAGAAAGAAGACCAAAACTGGAAGCACCACACATCCTAATTTCAAACTATATTACAAAGTTATAGTCATTAAAAATTATGGTATTGGCATAAAGACAGATATACTGACCAATGGAACAGAACAGAGAGCTGAGAAATAAACTCATTCATACATGTCAACTAAACTTCAACAAAGATATCAAGAATACACAATGAGGAAAAGACAGTTTCTTCAACAAATAGTGTTGGAAAAACTGGATATCCAAATGCAAAAGGATGAAATGGAACAATTATCTTACACCATACACAAAAATCAACTAAAAATGGATTAAAGACTTAAATAAAAGACTTGAAATTGTAAAACTCCTAAAAGAAAACATAGTGGAAAATCTTTATCACATTGGTGTTGGCAATGATTTCATGTATATGACACAAAAAGCACAGCAACAAAAGGCAAAAATAGTCAAGTGGGACTATATCAAACTGAAAAGATTCTGCACAACCAAGAACCATCAACATAGTGTAAGACAACCTATAGAATGGGAGAAAGTATTTGTAAACCATTTATCTGATAAGGGGTTAATTTCCAAAATATATAAGGAACTCCTACAATTCATGAGCCAAAAAAACAAATAACCCAATTTAAAAATGAGCAAAGGAGGGGACTTCCCTGGTGGTCCAGTGGTAAAGAATCTGCCTTCCAATGCAGGGGATGCGGATACAATCCCTGGTCGAGGAACTACGATCCACATGCTGTGGGGCAACTAAGCCCGCACGCCACAACTAGAGAAAGAAAACCTATACACCACAACTAGAGAGAAGCCCACGTACCACAACTAGAGAGAAGCCCACGTGCTGGAACAAAGAGCCTGTGTGCTGCAACTAAGACCCGATGCAGGCAAAAATAATAAAATAAAAATGAGCAAAGGACTTTGAATAGACATTTCTCCAAAGAAGACATGCAAATGACCAATAGGTATATGAAAAGGTGCTCAAAATCACTAATCATGAGGGAATGCAAATCAAAACCATAATGAGATATCACTTCCCACCTGTTAGAATGGCTATTATCAAAAAAAACAAAAGATAACAAGTGTTGCCGAGGTTGTAGAGAAATTGGATCCTTTATACACTGTTGGTGAGAATGTAAAATGGTGCAGCAGCTATGGAAAATGGTATGGAGTTTCCTCAAAAAATTAAAAATAGCACTACCATATGATCCAGCAATCGCACTTCTGAGTACATATCCACAAGAACTGAAATCAGGACCTCAAAGAGATTACCTGCACTTGCATATTCATTCTACCATTATTCACAATAGCCAAGATATGCAAACAACACAAAGATCCATCAACAGACAAATGAATAAAGAAAATGCAGTATATACATACAATGGGATATTATTCTGCCTTCAAAAAGAAGAAAACCTACCATTTGTGAGAACATGCATGGAACTGGAAGACATTATGCTAAGTGAAACAGGTCAGTCACAGAAGGACAAATAATGCATGATCCACTAAAATATTCAAAGTATCTAAAATATCTAAAAAGTCTCTTTTCCTTATAGAAACAGAAAATAGATTAGTGGTTGCCAGGGAATGGGGGGAGGGGGAAGTGGGGAGTTGTTCAATGGGTATAAAGTTACAGTTATGGTAGATATAAGTTCTAGATATGTGCTGTATAACCTAGTGCCTATGGTTAACAATGTGGTATTGTGCACTTAGAAATTTGTTCATAGTGTAGATCTCATGTTAAGTGTTCCTACTACACACACACAAGGAAACTTTTGGAGGTGTTGGATATGTTTATTACCTTGACTGTGATGATGCTACCATGGGTGTATGTATATGTCCAAACGCATCAAATTGTATACATTAAATATGTGGTTTCTGTATATCAATTAAAACCAAATAAAGCTATAAAAAGTAAAAATGTAAAGCTAATGAGGCGATAAAGATGGTAAAATACAACAGTAAAAAATAATCCTGGGACTTCCCTGGTGGCACAGTGGTTAAGAATCCACCTACCAATGCAAGGGACATGGGTTTGATCCCTGGTCCCAGAAGATCCCACATGCCAAGGAGAGACTAAGCCCATGTGCCACAACTACTGAGCCTGTGCTCTAGAGCCTGTGAGCCACAACTACTGAAGCCCACATACCTAGAGCCCGTGCTCCTCAACAATTGAGAAGCCACTGCAATGAGAAAGCCCGTGCACCCCAACAAAGAGTAGTCCCTGCTCGTCACAACTAGAGAAAACCCATGTGCAGCAACAAAGACCCAATGCACCCAAAAATAAATAAACAAATTAATTAATTAAAAAAAATAATGATCCTAATGAAAGCAAGGATAGAGAGATAAGGGAACAAATTAAAGTGGAACAAAAAGAAAACAATGAGCAGAATAGTAATCTTCAACCCAGCTATATCAATAATTATATTAAATGTGAAAGGTTTAAACCATTACATGGCAGATTTTATCCAGTTAGATTAAATTAAAACATAAGTTCCAATTACATGCTATCTAGTAGATATCCACTTTAAATATAATAACACTGATAGGCTAAAAAAAACAAAAAAGATATATTGTGCAAACACTAATTATTAAAAAAACAGAAATGACTATGTTAATATTAGACAATGTAGACTTAAGAATAAGAATATTATCAGAATAAAGCAAGACATTTTATGATGATAAAACGGTTAACGTCATCAAAAAACCCCACAATAATCCTAAATATGCATTCACCTAATAACAGAGCTTCAAAATACATAAAGCAATGACAAACAAAACTGAAAAAAGAAATAGACAAATTCGCAAATGTAGTTATTAGCTGAAGACAGAACATCAGTTAGTATAAAGAAGAGGTGAATATCATCAACCAACTTGACCATACTGACATTTATAAACCCCTCCATTCAAGAACTGCAGGATATATAGTCTTTCAAGTGTATGAGAAACATTACCAAAACAGACTATATGCTGGGCCATAAAACTAGTTTCAATAAATGTCATGAAATTGAAATCAAAAAGAGTATATTTTCTGACCATGACTGAATTAAATTAAAAATCGATAATTGACAAATATCCAGAAAATCCCTAATTATTTGAAATTAAAGAACACAATTCAAAATAACTCATGTCACAAAGAAGAAATAACAGAAATTAGAAATATTTTTAGCTGAATGATAACAAAAACACAGTGTATCAAAACTTGCCCTTGGGGTAGGCAACAATTTTTTAGCAGGGCACAAAAAGCATTAATCATAAAAGAAAACAAAAGTAATAAATTTAAACAAAGACATTTGAGGGAGAACAGAAGAAGACCCTTGGAAGAGGGAGAAGAAAGATAAGTCAGTTGCAGTAGGGAACTTCTCAGAACTATGTAAGGATACAGGTGGAATGACATTTATCTTAAGATGCCAAATAACAAAACCAAGAAGTCAGGTAAAAGAAAGCAGAGAGGGCAACATAGGTAATGAAACACATTAGGATTAGTACATGAAAGAGCACCTGGGTGAGGATCAGCTCGGTGGATTTAGAAGAGATCATGGCTTAGAACACTGGCTCCTACAGTAGTCTGGATGTTTAACTACACTGGTACTCATATATTAAATATTTTGGAATACGTTCATAATGTTTGTATGGTGCCCCATCCACACACACAAAAAAAGAATTGTAAAGACTATCTGCTGTTTCCAACTAAATCTAAAGAGGGCATCGTGTACTAATTCCGTAACACTGAAAAGTTATAATAACCAAGCCCTTGTAGAATATGTCTCATTTCTTCATTTTGGCACATTAAAGAAATTTCTAGGTTGTACTGATGCCACTAATGACTTTTCCTTTAAAGCATGAAAAATTATTGAATTCATAAAATGATATTTTAGACATTTGAATAAATCAGAACGTTTTCAATACATCTTTAGGTAACTCAACCCAGAAATAGCCTGAACCTATTCTTTACCACTTATTCTCTCTTCCAAGAGTCATCTCTATGTTTGGAGTTCTAAAGATTGAAAGGTGAAGTGACAGAGGGGCTTCTTTCTATTTCATTTTCCTGGACAACGCTAAGGAAATTGACAGCTCTGCAGCAGGGCTAGGAATTTCCCATGGGAGTCTGTAGCAACACCATGCATTTGAAATGTTTGACTGTGTCCCTATTTTACTCGATATAGATTCTGATGCTACCTCTAGCTAGATGACCAGGAAATAAGCAACTCTAGTAGTATGGAGAACCAGCCCAGTATACAGTTTGTGTGGGGAAAAACTTTATCTTTTATAGCAAATTCATTATATCCACAGTGCCCTTGCCTTATCCAAGCATGGAAATAGCAACCCAAACTGACTTGAATCCAGCTTTGTACATGTCCCCCAAAATATGAATAATGAACTCTGTGGTGTCTGAAATCACAGATTCAACAGCTAATAGCCTCAGCAGTAGACTATAAGCAACTATTTGGGGGAAAAAGAAAATCTTCCTATTCCCTTTACTGTGTAGAAACCAGCCTTCATTAGGAATTTTTGGGACCTAGAATAAAACCTGAGGCAATGGAAGCTAGGGCCCTAAAACACTGACTCTTTTAATGATACCTCAGAGGCCCAGAAGCATTAATGCTGACTTCCTAAAGCATCTAATCTTTCCCAGGGAGTGGTTTTGCCTCCTGGTATAGTTTGCCTCATTATGACAACATGGAGTTGATACCCTTATCTTTAAAACAACTCAGAATAATTCATAAGTCCTGGCAATAGTCACAGCATAAGAATTTATAATAGTCACACGTGAAAAATAAACAGGTACTCCAAAGAGGACTAATTTACTTAAGGAATAATGCCAGAAACATTAAACGTGATAGTTTTGCTTTTAAATAAAATGTGGTTAATTTGATTACTATTTATTTTATTTTTTGCCGGATTTCAATCAATTTTTATGGTAGGATTAAGCTTCTAAGTAGAGTGCTGTGTTTTTAAAAAAATAATGGAAGCACTTTTCCAAACTTGACCATGGTTAACTAATGGGAGGTCAATGTTGTACATTACGGATCCATGTTAATCCTCTGACGTATTTACCCACAATGCATGCACATTTAGGTCTCGGTTAGAATGAGTAGGTATGTGTATTGCAGGCTCTCATTAATTCATAACAGCTTACATTGTGATTTTTATTTGGCATCCTACTGTGGAACCCAGTTGAGAATGCCGAACTACTCAGCTAAACATTTTCAAATCCGTGACTCTCCATCTGGTTATTCAATCAGAACAAAATCCCTGCAAAGAAAATCCTCTTCCTAAAATGTACCTCATTTTCCATTTTCCTGTCTAAGAATCATTCTGGAGAAATGTGAACAGTTTGCCCAGTTGTTCAAGGAGTTTATTTGCAGGAAAAACTAACACTATAAATATCAACAGCACGTAAATGGAAGTGAAGAAAGAACTCCCTCATCCTGCATAATGGCGGGCTTGTTAGAAATAACTATACAGAGAAAATGGAAATGGAATTTATTATTTTGGAGCATTTTTTGAAAACTTGAAGTCACTATAAAATAATCTCATATGACTCCATTGACATATAAGGAATAGCTACATTAATAGCATGATATTTTATAAAAAGTTCAAAGTAATGGTAACTTAGTACCTAACAGCATGTAAGGCCTCCATAAAAAATAAAATCTGCTCTAAACAAGCAAGCATATTCTTGTAAAACTAAACAACTCTAGCAAGCAAGATGCTTGGACACAGTCATCTATAATAAATATGTGTCAAATGAATACTGAAATATCTCACTCACAGTTCATGGGACTTTTGTTCTATCAAAATGGTAGAGAATTAGATTCCCATCTTAAGTAGTTTTTCACAGGGGCTTTTATAGAGATACTCTATTATGTTTTAAATGTGTTTTTCATTGCTTTAGTTCATTGACTATCCCTGTCTTGGAGAAGAATGGGAAAAGTAGACATTGCAATTATTTTTTTCTTCTTAAAAGATAAGTCTGTTTCCAATTAGAGACTGTTAGATAAGAGAAGATTTGGGGGGTATGACCAAGGAAAAGTGATAGGAATTGTATGGGTTAGAATTAGAAGGCTTGGCTGTAACGTTAAATAGAATAAACATCTTGTAAACATTGGATGTTGGAAAACATCTTGAGTTTCTAAATAAAAAGTGGTTCTGTAATTCTTTTACCATTAGGATAGAGAAAAAAGTATTTAAGGGGAAAGGATGAAAGTCACCTTGACTGACTTAAAAAGAATTATGACAAGAGGTTATAATATAGCTTTTCTCCAAGATGCCTACCATTAATTCTTTCCTTCCATGTATGTGCAATCATTCCTCCTTTGAAAGCTAGAATCTATTCTACGCTTGTGAATCTAGGCTGGTCTAGAACTACCATGATCAATAGAATATGACACCGTATAACTTCCCAGATTAGGTTATAAGAACACTTGTAGCTTCCACCTGGCTTCTTGGAACACTCACTTCTGGGGGAAGCAACCACTATGTAAGAAGTCCAACTACTCTAAGAGTACCATGTCTTGAGAAAACCCAAGACAGCCACATGCAGAGGCCTCTTGAGAGAGAAATGTCCAATCAGTCCTTATAGCCTGGAATGTGAGTTAAGAAACCTTCGGATGACTGTAGCCCTACCTGCATCTAGCTGCACTCCAAGTGAGAACCACCTTGCTGAGTTTATCAACCCCCCAAAACAAGAGACATATTAATAAATTGTTGCCTTAAGCCATTAAGTTTTGGCAAGCTAAAGAACACCACAAAAAACCACCATCAGTCAGGTTTTTCAGAATAACATTTAACATTATTCTATTGCTGAACATTAAAAAACAAAAGTGAGATTTTAGAATAATATAAAGTAGAAACCAAACTAATGTTCACCATTCTACAACTTGCTAAAATCAGAAGACTCAGAGTCATGATAAACTCTTCCCTTTCATTCAGTCCCCTCCTCTAATCACCAAGTTCTCCAGTTAACCTTGTTAATATCACTTGATTTTTCTGTACTCTTCCTCATCCGTATTGCCATTGCCTTGTATAACATTTGAACGTCTCGTTTAAATTACACAACTAATATTCCTTCCTTCAGACCATCTAAACCCTCTTCAAACTCCTGCTCTACCATTCATAACACAACCCCATATCTATCTATCCTTCACATTACTACCCTAATAATCTTTTCACAGCAAACTCCTCTCACCTTTCTACCTAAAATCCTTTAATGGCTCTCAATAACGGTTACAATGAGTTTTAAATTCCTCAATCTAACACATGAGGGCCTTCATGATCGGGCATCCCCCTGCCTCTCAAGTCTTGTCCCCTACCATCTCCTCCCCATACGCACATCCTACGATATCAAACTCCTTGTAGCCATCTGAGGGAGTTAGGTACCTCTGCAATGATTTACCCAAATGCTCTGCATTCTGCTGACGACACCCATCCCTCTGCTTTTTAATCTAACTCCTACTTGTTCAAAATTCAGCTCAAAAATCACCTCTTTTAGGAAGGTTTCCCTGAATTGATCTATCTAATTTTGACACCTCTCATTCAGACTCCCATGGACTCATTTGCTTCTCCACTTGTTAAATTCAGTGCACCCTAAGATAGTTTCCTGAGTCCCTTATTTAAAGTATGGGAGACTGCGATCATACCTGACACATATCAGGCCTCAATAAACATTCCTTGAGGGAATAAATGGACTATTGAAAGCCATGATATTTTCATTTACACAGTGAAAATCATAAATATTACTTCCAACTGTGAGTATAAAATCGTTTCTCTGAGGAGGGGCACACAATTCGAACTAGAGGTAAATGAGAAGCTTCTCGGAGGTCACTGTAGCAAGGATGAGGATAACTTGCCAGATAGAGTGGAGAGCAAAAGTGTCCTAGCAGAAGGAGAAGCCTTCACAAAAATGTAGAAGTAGATTAACAGAGTTCAGGAAGCATAAATAGATCAGTGTGGCGAATGCTTGTGAGGCTGGTATGATGGGCAGAAGCCAGAAGATGGGGGGGGGGTCGGGGGGGGGAGGTGCTCTTAGAAGGACATTGTACATTATTATGTTGGCAAGGGGGAGCCAGTACAAGATTTAAACCAGAAGAGAAACATTGGGGTTACAGGTTAGAAAGCTTAGTTGTGGAAAATTGATTCAAGGAGGGATATAGAGAGCAGAGAGGTGTGGTTAAGAGTCTAATTCAGTAATTCAGGTAAATTTAAAAGACATGGAATTAGAATTCACAAGATTTGTTAACTGTATATAAGGGAGGGGCAACTATAAGTCTTCTCAGAATTTTGCTCTGTGTCATTTTGTGGTTGGTGATGTCAAATTAAAATAAAGTTAATTTTCAAGGATTTTTGAGAATTTAATCATGTATTTTGAGCTAATTAGAGATGTTCTGTAATATGAAGCATGATGTTTTGAAAGGGCTGTTTCTGACACTAGTGCCCATTTGCTATGAAACAGTCATGAAATAGAATTCTTTGGGATTATGCCATGGATTCTCTGTGTGATCCCAAAGAGTCATGAAACTTTCCACACCTCAATCTTGCAAATTTTTCCATATAAGTAAGAAAAAATATATGCCTCCCAGATAATTCAATGAAACAATTTAAAAGGAAATTTGCCTGTGTGGTAATTTCTGTTTCCAAAAGGCAAAATGAAATACAATCTCAATTTCCTCCTCTATTAAAAAATTTTTTTTGAAGAGAAGGCTTAAATGATTTCAAATGGCCCCTTCAGCTCTAAGATCAATAACTCCATAAGTCAAAACACTTGGTTGGAGCTACATTCTACCCAGATCAGCGGCTGATCCTCAACAAGAACCAAGGGATTTATGGTGGAGGTAGGTTGTCCTATTTAAGCACTTCCTGCTGAGTGAAGTAGTACTTCCTTTTATTTGTCTTAATAGTCTAGCTCTTTGTCGTGCTACTTTTCAATGAGATGTTTTCATTTGTTTAACAAATATTTATTGAGTGCCTACTATGTGCCAGGCACCACATTAGTTGCTAGAGAAAACTAAATGAGACATGCTCCCTTTCGTTACATTTTTAAACTGTAAACCATGTTCAAGCCAAAATCCATCATCTTATAAAGTAATATTTATCATGTACATGATCCTGCTCTAGGAACCATGCCAGGCTACCCCATTAAACTTGATGGGCCTGAGAATAGTAAAACTATACACTGTATAATGTATTTATAGTATATAGCAAGGCAACAAGGTCCCCTGAGAAGGGAAGGCAGGAAAACTGAAAAATCATCATGAGTGCACTAGGAACTCATAGAACATTCGCAAACTCCCTTACTACTTTGTGACTCCATTTCTTTACCTATAAAATAGAGATAATAAGGCCTACTTCTAATATTCCTCACAGGATATTATAAGGATTAAATAAGTAAAAGCACATTAACTACTTCAAGCCTTAAGAAAAAACACTAAATAAATATTAGGTATTGTTATTTGGTAGCATTACATAAATTACATTAAAGTTAAAAGCCTACTGTAGTTATTCTAATGGAAGTTTATATCCCAAGATGAAAGCATGGTTAGTTGAATAACTAAAATCAGGACACACCCCAATCAGATCTAGTTAAAAACTAAAATTAAAACTGGAATTCACTGCATGACTAAAAGATGGTTCCTCACATAGGACAGAACTTACAAGATGTCTAGTTTGTGTCTATAAAGTTGGGAAGGCAAGCATGAGCCCCACCTGGGTTGACCACTCTTGGATTTTAAAAATGAATCTTCATCTGGTTGCAGCTTTCACAGAGAAGCTCAGTTGGTGGGGATCATGCCTCCATTGAATATTATGCTACCAGCTCTCCAGTGCCAAAACAGGGACACCTCCAAACCAGGGTATTTGATGTATGTCAACTTCAATAGCCGAATCATTTGTTAACCTTGAGAGGTTGACTGTAATAGAAATCAATGGTCTTTGCTCAAAAACTTTACTTAGGTTTTGTTCAAAAGTTCTATTATAAAATATCCAGGCTCCAGAAGAAGACAATTTCTCATGAAATTTTTCTGGCTAATATATCCAGAGCTAAGGCAGACACTAACACCAAACAGAGAAGATAAACTAATAAAACCTCCACCCACCTCCACATTAGACCTATCTCTAAGCTCAGTAAGAGTAATCATAAAGCTATTCAGTGCCCTCCTCAAGTCCATCCCGGGATGGAAAGCTTACTGATTAGGGAAACAACGGACTTAGCAGTATCATGGTATCTCTTTCTCTTTTTGCTTCTGTGCTGTAACTAGGAGGATAAAAAAGAACAGAGTGGGGTTTCTTTTTTTTTTTTTAATCTAACTCACAATTCTTCTTTTAGTTACCAAAAGAGGAAATGAATAGAAGAGATGGGCGATGAGACATTTGGAACCTAAGATTTTAGCAGCATAAAGTTCTCTGATGCTAAGCATGGCTGAAGGATTAAAGCAAATCTTCAGAAATGGCTTTTGACTACAAGCTAGCATTCAGGAAAAGTATTAAATAAAGGGAAAAGATTAGTTAGAAAAACACAAAACTTTAACTAGATTCTTTAAACTTCAAAATAGTGTTTTTAAAATTCATATTTGTTTAAACCCAAATTGTTTTAAAAAGAGGCTTATTTGGACAAGTGGAAATTACATTATTATTAATCTTTTAGGACATGAGTTAAGAACTACTGTCTAAATCTCAGGCAAAACTATGCCTTTTCTATTCATTATAATCCAGGGAACCTCACACACTTTTTCTGAAAGGTGAATAAATCCCTTACGAAAGGTGAATCTCTAATAATTAAAGTATCTAAGCAAAAGCAAGCCCACAAATTCTTGAGTTCCACAACTTTCTGAGCAACACATTCCAGAGTCTTAAAATTCTCAGACTCAAATTCTCCCTTACACCAAATCTGTATCTGTTTTATCTTGGGAGATAAAAAAATTAAAAATATAAAATCCCTTGGGAATTAACTCTTCATCTATATTAAAGCTATAAATCACCAGCCACCAACCACTGACTGAAATTAATGATACTAGTTCTTATGCCATTTCCACTTAACTTCTAATTCTCCAGGACTTACAGGGTGAAAAGAAGGTAATAGAACACTCTGCTTTTAGTTTACAAAATACAATTGTGAAAATTCTCACTCTTGGTCTCTAATTAGATTTTACACACACACACAGTAGAGGAGCTGAGATTTTGAAACTTTTTATATGCTTAGTGTCTTTTATTCCCAAAACTTTAAGATTTATTTATTAACATTTATTAAGCACCTACTATGTTTTCTAGGCACTATCTCCATCTTAGTAGCCTCACTTTTTCACTTTTATGAGTTTCACTCCACAAGATACTTCAAACAACCTACCCAGCACTACCCCTGACAAATGAATGAATTACTTAATGAATCAATATCCAGCAGCTAAAACCTCACGGTTCCTCCCCTTTCTCCTGAGGGCCATCACCAGGACTCTCAGTAATCTGTGAGCATATTTTAAATAGGGAAATCCAGTCTAAATTCCCTATTTTACCACTGACACCTACAAAGAACTCTTCAGGATCCTAAAGCCTTGAGCTAGTGTAGACTTTCTAGCTGCCTACACAGTATGCAGAATGCTGTTCTAGCTAAGTCCCTTAATGTTCCACAGGGATCTCCTAACAGGATAATTCAGAATCATAGTTAAATTTCTTCGTTCCACATCTTTCCATTTCAACTTGTCCTGGCATGGAGCAAGCTGTTGACAAACAGAGGGTTGACCCAGAGCTTGACTTAAGTGGTCCCCCTATTCCCCAGCCCCAACTCTAATACGGTTAACTGTTTTCAAGGTATTCTCTCACCTGGACTATGTGAAAGATGATGTCACTGTGCACATTATAATTCTCTTTCTGAGAACTAAATTATTTTGTAGAAGCAAACAGGATCATACGGGAGCCACCTAGCATCTACATTCATCACATCTTAGTAGAATAGACGCACATTATTTCATTATTGTCATTCTTTAACACTGATTAGATGATTTAACTCCAAGTTTTCCTCACTGCCATCTCCTTGAATATATCAGATTATAGTATATTTGATACAGAATAAAACACTGTTTGCAAAGCTAGCAAAGAAACCTGGAAGTGGGGGTGGGCACCCTTCAAGTACCATCAGGATAAATGTTGTTTGTATCTATTTTGAGATTCTGCCACCCACCTCCCCCAAAAAGGTGATAGATTTTTCATCTTCTCCATTTTAAATTTCAGTGTCTGTAAAATAACATTTTTAAGCTTTTCTTTTAAAAGACGAATATATCTGGATCCTCTATTTTTAAAAAGGCCACCTTAGAGAGTCCTAAGAGTTTAATGAGTAGAATTCTGCACGGTGTGGATGTCAAGAAAGAAACAGTTTGTCTCTAAATGATGGGATAGTTACTCTAGGGTAAATTATTCCACATTTCCTTCAGCTACTGGTACTGGGTTTTTATCTGTCAATACCATCAGTTTTGCAAACCTCAGGCCAACAGTCAACAGAAGTTGAGAGAACCCCATCAGGGGAAATCAATCCTAGTCAGGCTAAAGAAATCTTTAGCACCTACATTTCTTCCAAGCTGAATCACAAACAGTCCACACCCATCATGATCCCTCTTCAAATAATTTCTTCATTTACCTGTGTGGCACTTCCTGAAAGTAAGGAATGGGCTTGACTGGATGAGCTATTATCTCATTAGGATTTGTGAAGAACCCAAACAGACTGGAATGCTTTTCAGGAGCCCCCCTCCCACATCCCGTCTCCATTTCCCATACCCTGGCCACCGTTTGTCCTGTTTGCCTTTTCTCAGTTTCTGTGCTGCTCAAGGCAGACAGATAAGCCCTTTAAATGATTACTACCACCCTGCATTAGCTTTCAAAGCCTCTGACAATTTTTCCACGTTTGGTAACTGATTTGTGATAGAAGTGTTGACAATGTAAAGCGATAACTCAATCACACACCAGAACTTCTCAGAATAAATGGAAATCACCCAAAGGCTCTCTGGAAATCTTTTCCTAAGGATTTCACCCACAGATCTGTTCAAGGCACATGTGGAAGGCAAGATCTACTTTCATTGCTGTTTAATCGGCAGGAATAGTAATAAAGGTATACATACTGGGTTTTTTTTTGGTGGGGGTCAATATAACAGTTTTTAAATTGCTTTTATTTTTTCCACTTTCTCCTTTTAGATTATCCAGAAGAAAATCATACAATTTCTCAATCTGATACCCTAGAAGAACTACAAACTTTGATTTTCATTTAGAAACATAATAAATGCTTAAATGAAGGGAGATCAAAGCATAACGCTTCCCCTTCGCCCGAGGTTCAATAATAGTGTAACTCAGGGGTCCCCAACCCCCAGGTCACGGACTGGTACCGGTCCACAGCCTGTTAGGAACTGGGCCGCACAGCAGGAGGTGAGCGGTGGGCAAGCAAGCAAAGCTTCATCTGCGGCTCCGCATCACTCGCATTACCGCCTGAACCTCCCCCTGCCGCCCGTGGAAAATTTTCCTTCCACAAAACCGGTCCCTGATGCTAGAAAGGTTGGGGACCAATGGTGTAACTGGAGGTACAAGGACACAGCCAGAACTCTTTCTATGGTACGATGAGGACAGATAGATACTACATTTCAGCTTGAGAGACAAAAAAAAAAGGGCAGGAGAGTTTACTAAATATTTGCTTCCTTCTCAGAGCACTGCTAAGTATTTTTTTGCTAGTTGATTGAATGCCTGTCGCTGAACAAAAACCTGAAGTTGCATTGTAGAAACTGCTGTCTGACTAAACTGGAGCGATGCTGAAGGCATGTTGTCCCACATTGCCCCACATCGTCCCACAGTGTCTGGGGGCCCTAGGAAGAACAGGGCCACCGAACACCCCCCAGAAGTGGGATTCCCACTTGGGCTAATTTGGAGTGGACAGATGTGGAGAGTAGGAAAAAATAAAGGAAACCACGTCAACATAATTTTGGATCATGAAGGAAACAAACAAAAAAATGACAGGATAGAGTAATGGGGCAACGAGAGGACGGACTATTATAGATAAAATACTCTTATCAAATGGAAAAAGACTTAGCCATGCAATGAGCCAGAAGAGCAATCCAGGCACAGAATAAAGCAAATACAAAGTCCACGAGGTAAGAAAGAATAGAAAAAACTCATGGTACAGAGGAAAAAAGGTTTTTTTGTTGTTCTTTTGATGATTGAGTTTCTAATGGATAGCTAAGAAATAAACAAAAGTATATAATAAACAAGCATGGATTAACTAAATATGTTTACTTTTAAAATTAATCTATTATTTCAGACATTTTCTGGAGAGAACACTTTATTATTATTATTGTTGTTGTTGTTATTATTATTATTTTACTTATTTTTTTTCCAGGGACTAAATATGTTTGGCTTGTTTTTTCCTTTGAGAGCCCAGGAAGATACTGTGATAAGGCCTGAGCAATCTATATTTCTACTCTTGATTTAGATTATTTTCTCAAATACCCCTGAAAACATGTTGTTAAGCTGTAAATACAGGTCCCACTGTTGAATTTGTTTGTTTGTTTTTTTACTTTATCTTTCTCAGAGAAGCCTTCTCCTGGCAATACCTAGAAGTTTATTTAAACTGAATGATGGATGGCAACAAATCTGGTCCCCATGGCACAGGGTGGATGGTGCCCTGGGCTTTGACCAAGACTCCACAGGAGTCTACTGATGTAGGACTCTCATTAGTCAAGTTTACTCGATGCCTGATGACACAGCTCTTCACAAGGCCAAGACCACCTTGTTTGTACGTTGGGGCAAAGTACTGTTGGAGACTATCAGGCTCTGGACAGTGTCAGAGGAGCAGGAAGTTTGCGATCCTTGGCACCTCTGTGTCAGCCCCTTCTATTCTGCATCCCACTCGGCTTTTGTCTAAATGCAGGATCAAAAAGGCTTTCTTCTGCTCGATGGATTTTTATTTTTCAATACATAATAATAAACGATTGCCAAACAATCAATGGGATCATTGCACAGCCAATCCAGTTTTATCACCAAGATCACATCTGGTTATTTTACTCATTTTAATGACCAAATAGGATCAACCATGAAGAAATTTTGGCTGTTTAAGCAATCAGTTAATCTCATAAACTTCTAAACAAGAACCTGATGAAAAACAGTCAAGTTGGGATGTGTGTGTGTGTGTGTGTGTGTGTGTGTGTGTATGGCTTATGTGATGAGTAAAACATAAATTTATTTAAATAGTAAATTATTTATTTCATTGCGTCATGGAAATAGATTAACCTGTATTACATTCAGATTTAATGCTCTTGTGCTTAGATAATAACAGATTTGTTCACTTCTTTCAGCTTGCATTTCTGAAAAGTTTTATGTAAACCAAATTTTTGCAAATCTAATCATGCTTTAAATACATTAACAGAATTTACTACTTAAATTATGAATCTGTGTATAATCAATGAAGTTCCCTCAAACACGTCTCTTGTGTAGAGCTGGAATTTCATATGACAGATTTTGCTTACTAGTGAGTTTTGTTGCAAAATTCTGTGTTTCCCAGATAACTTGTAACAATTTTTAGTAAATCTAAATTTATGGTCAGACTCATTTATGGAAAAATACAAGAAAGTCATGTTTCTCTGTTTCAAAGAAGTGAGGGTGGGGATAGCTTGTTTTTTCCTAATCCAGTAAGTTGGAACCAGAGGGGGGAAATGTAAATATGAATTCTCTATCATGCATATTTCCTTCTGTGAGGGGTTTCACTGCAATGTGATTGAAAAGAATATATTCACATGCATTGCTTGTTAAGATAGCATTTTTGTTAAATGGTTCTGTCAGGTAAACATAACTTATGCCCCTGTTTCTCATACCCATAATCTTCTTGTTGTCCACCTAAACCTTCCTGACATACCATCTCCAGGTTACCTGAGTTTTCTCAAATCTCCCACAACCCAGTCTCTCTGCTTTCCCTCACTTTCACAATCATCTGCCTCCTGTTGTCCTATGCGAAGAAACCTTTTTAAGAAAATGTATTTTATATCAAATAGATCAATCGGTTCTTTGAGGGGAAAGTATTCAACACGTACATACACATGTAAATAAGTTGTATACGTACAGTTTTGCTTACATTTTATTAATCTTACAAAAGGGGAAAAACAGATTCAGAAGACACGGGGAAATTTAAAGGATCAGCACCATTAGCAACACTTGGCTAGAATCGTAAATGAATGAACAGAAAACATGGACACTTTTAGTGACTAAGAATGTGAACTGTAAGAAATAAGGAAATCTAGTTTCTGATTATTGTGCTTCTCTTTTTTATGCTCAGCGTTCTTTTTCACTTCAGACTTTCCTAAAGAGATCTGGGTCACCAATAGCTATCCGCAGGGTACAGAAGTAGACTTTAAAAATCACCTTAGCTCTCTCTGTACATACCTACTTTCCCACATGGTTTTATAGAAAGGGAATCTAAGAAGAAATTTTAAAATGTATACTCTAAAATGCTTATTGCAAAAGTTTCATAATTATACTTAAATTCAGCCAACTTTAAAAAACTAATATCGACAGTCTCTTGATTGAATATGTTAAAACGTATTTTCCCACACAACTAAGCTAGTTTGGAGTTGAAAAAGAACAAAAATGCATTCAAAACCACTGACAGTTTTTTCATTTGGTTTCTTCCAAATTTAAAATGATGAAACTACATAGATTTCAAGTTTTTAGTAAAATTTTCTCTCAGATTAAAAAAAGAAATATACTAATCTGAGTGTAGGTTTTTTGTTCGTTTGTTTAACGGTTGAGTTATGAACCCAAACTCCTAAAAACAGGAGTTTATGGTGGAAATGACAGCATTTTAACTATAAAGGCATGAGTGGTGTCCTTTTACAGACGCCTAAATCAAACACAGAAAAAAAGTGATGTGTTGCCAGGACATTCAGTGCACTTTCCTTTAATTGCCATATACAGTTAATAGCCTGACATTTTTTTTTTAAGAAAATAAATTGCAAAGATGGAAGCAACGCATAATATCTTCCCATGCAACGTATCAAAAACAATGAATTTAATCATTCTGTGGTCTGGGTTGAATCCAACACCGAAATCTTTTATTGAACTTCACAGCAACAAAGAATTTCAAACTTACAGATGACCATTTTGAAGTTGGAGAGAATGCTGACCATACTATGATGGCCTGATACTAAAAGTGGACAAAGTACAGAATACAGTATTCCAACCAGGATTTGGGCTGATCTAAGAAACTCAAGAAAAGTACTGTGAAAGAATTACAGATATAGAATGACTGGATAGGTCATTTGATCTTGCTTCTGAGACTGAACTTAAAAACCTCTGTTTCAGATTAAACAGTACTTCATTGCTTTCCTGTTTCTTTTTTTCTTAACACAAAATTACTTCTACAGATTAAAAGAAACAATCAGAATGGAGTAACAGAATTATGCAGGATGTATTATACCTACATAGGTCCAGAAGGTTCCTGAAATTTTAATAAGCCAAGCTTTACTCAAAATATTGACACTAAGTAGTATCAAACCAAACTCTGGGAGCACACAGTGGTCTTTTCTACAGTGTGTGTGATCAGTAACAGCAGCGACCCTATCCCATAATATACCATAAAACAAGGGAAAGAAATCGTCTCACATTTTTAGAAATGAAACTGCCCTATTAGCCTAAATATACAGTGTAGGCAGTCAACATTTTATGGCTTTCATCATTTTCAAACATTATGTTGCACAAAATTGTACAGAGAATGTTTTAACTATATATTTGACATTTAAAAAAAAATAGGAATGATGGCAACAATAGTACTGACTATAGCTTTAACTTACATTATTAAAATAACTACATCAAATAAATTTGAAATTCATATAATTTTGATATATATCTTGAATTTTACAGTTCCTACCATTTAAGTAAATATTTTTACCACATTAATTTGCGTTTTGTAGATAACCAACAAGGACCTACTGTATAGCACAAGGAACTGTACGCAATGTTTTGTAATAACCTATAAGGGAAAAGAATCTGAAAAAGAATACACATATTATGATATACATATATTTATCTACATATATAACTGAATCATTTTGCTGTACACCTAAAACTAACACAACATTGTAAGTTAACTATACTTCAATTTAAAAAAAGATAAAATTTTTTAAAATTTGCATTTTTGATCGTATTTTCTAGGTAGAAGATCTGCAGTATATACTTAGTTATGGCATGGACTTTTGTATTGTGCTTTCTTATATAGCTTAGGGCATACAAAATTAAATATACCTATGCTTTCATTCAGAGAATAATTTTACATGCTATTATTCATTTGTAGTCAAAATATTAACTTCTAATTATTGAAAAATTCAAGGTTTTTATTTTTTAAAAATTAGTTTAAAAATAATGAAACCTGTGAGAGTAGGTGAACAATGAAATGCTTAAATACATAATTTGAGAGCTTGTTACATACATAGAATACTATAACAAGTAAAAGACTGAGTGCAAATATGGTAGTGTTGTCTTCATTTTGAAATGTATAAGAATTCTTTCAAATAAATCTAAAACATGTAATTGAATGAAGCAAAACAAATGATACATCAAATTACATATACAACACTGAAAGAGGAATAATTATATCAAGTTGAAAAACTAATTCTTGAATAACAAAACTGGTAAACATCTAAAATTTTGTTCTTATTACTTTAGAAATACACCGCACCGCTTCAGAATTATTTATATTACACAATTGTTTAGTTTTCAATTATTTTGACTATTAGTTATTCTTTCACAATTAATACTGAGCTTGAAGGCAAGAGTTCAGACTAAAAAAAGATATTGCTGCTTGTATCGACCTACATTCATCATAGTTTGAATAGTTTTTGAAAATGAAATTCTTAGCGATTATAAAACCAATCTAATGAAACACCTTTTGGTTAAATTTAGCCAAAATTACCAAACCAAACCAACCTAACAAAAATACACCATACATGCAAAGTCCATGTTTTTAAGGAGTCTGAAATAACCATCTGCAGAAATGAACAAAAGCAGGGAGCAGTGCTGTGCTGGCACCTAGTGGACAAGGCAGTAGAAGAGTCATTACCTTGGGTCTCAGAGTCATGCTGGGAAAAGGACACATTTTAATTATGAAAAATCTATGCTTTCTATCACACACATCTGAAAAGAAGACAAATGAAAAGTATCTGGGGTAATTCACCTTAAGTATGCAACCAAATGTTATGATTTTAATTTTCTGTAAAGACAAAAAGAAAAATTGGAGGGGTGAGGGTGGTAGAGAGGAACATGACTAGCTATGGTGAAAAATAAAACATAGTAGAGACTGTCAGGGTGAAGTGAGTCAGAAAGAGAAAAACAAATATTGTATATTAACGCATATATGTGGAATCTAGAAAAATGGTACAGATGAACCGGTTTCCAAGGCAGAAATAGAGACACAGATGTAGAGAACAAACATACGGACACCAAGGGGGGAAAGCGGTGGGGTGGGGGCTGGTGGGATGAATTGGGAGATTGGGATTGACAATGTATACACTAATACATATAAAGTAGATAGCTAATAAGGACCTGCTATATTAAAAAAAAAATAAAATTCAAAAAAATAAATTATCTAATGTAAAAAAAAAAAAGAAAAAGAAAACATAGTAAAAGAAAAACTTGTGCAATTTTCTTTTCCCTTGATAAATTCTGCCAAACCTGGTCACACTAGTCTATTTTCCGTCAAGCAAAGAATTTTTATGAAATCAACTGACAGGCTGTTTGTGAAGATCTGTCTGTACTGGGGACATACGTCACCAAACGCTACTTAACACACACCTCTTAACATTAAATTTGGAATTTTCAAATGTCAGTATTACATGCAGAGGTATAGTTATTTTTCCTTCACAGCATTTTTAGAAGGACAAATTTTAAGTTGAGCCCTGCCTCCTCTGTCTTTTGGGACTGGGGACAGGTATGTTTCTGGTAGAGAGCTTCTGCCTCAGAAGGCAATGTAGTCCCCAATCCAACGAGAGCAAGTACAGGCAGAATTACTACAACTTGCCAGGGGGAATCATACAACTAAACTTGAATTTAGTTCCTCAAGTGCCTCTACAATCTCTTCCAATTGGGAGATTCTATGATTTCCAAAAGAAAACATTTACTTATATTTTTCTACACTAGGAAATATTTTAGTTCACTGTCCCTATTAGTGTCCCGAGGACTGCATCTATCTCCTTATTTCTTGTTATTCTTGGAATGGCTGGTAATTATTTTATGATGGAGACACAGAAGAATCAAATCATACTAAAGTCAAACCAAGACTGTCTTATGGTAGGTTAGGAGTCAAGTTTTCCATAACTGCCTAACTTAGGTTACTAAAATACAAGTACCCCATTATTGACTCCAAGTCTCCTTTGCTGTATCAAGCAGTTACATTGTTTTAGGAAGCTAGTTTAATTTTTAACTAATATATACATGATGGGAGAAGTTTCCATACACAGTCTTTCCTATTAATAACCTTTTCCTCATTTTTAATCATGGAGAGCAACCTGTTTTCATCCTGTTGTGTTAACCTGATATACCTAATCATGTGCCTAAGGCTTTATCCTATGTACGTTACTGATGCTTGACTTTAAAAACTGATATTTTAGCTAATATAATTGGTTTGTTTCAAGTAATGTTTTAGACATCTAGAAGTTCATTTCAGAGCACATGGATCACGGGTTCCCAACCCCCGCCAGTACCGGCCCGCAGCCTGTTAGGAACCGGGCCGCACAGCAGGAGGTGAGTGGCGGCGAGCGAGCGAAGCTTCATGTGCCGCTCCCCATCACTCGTATTACCGCCTGAACCTCCCCCTGCCGCCCACTGTTTGTGGAAAAACTGTCTTCCACGAAACCGGCCCCTGGTGCCAAAAAGGTTGGGGACCGCTGACGTGGAGGAACTACTCCGAGTACCACACCATTCCCAGGGCTGGTTCTGCCCTCGCGGCCACTGCTTTGCTGCAACATGAGACAACAAGATCAACTGTCCCTTGTGACTTTGGTTCTCCTGAAATTGCAGGGAACTGTCGGACAGCCCACATTCACAGCAGCGTAACTCCTTTGGCTCCATACAGCTGATATCGTACCTAACCTCAAAGCTCTGCCAGGTCAGGTCAGAATTATTTCTCAAAACTTAGAACAGGACTCATGTCCTAGGCCACCTGACTATGCCTTCCAGTTGGCAAGTATCCCTTGTCTGGCTAGGAAACCTCCTCGTGACAAGTATGAGTAACTGACTGAGAAAATATACAGCAACTGACTTTTTATATGAAGTTTGATATTATCACACTAAATTTATGAGAAAAAATAAGAAATTTATAAGAGAAAAGAATTTCTTTTGCAGGTAGACAAAAGTTTATCGGCAGAGCTGCAGCGGAGCCCTCCCTCTCTCTGGGATAGCCAAGGGCACAGCGCCAACAGAGTGACGGACAGACAGACCCCAAATGGACACATGGATGGTCCTAGTTCACTGGCAAGAGAAAGCTCCCTGCAAAGACACCCCAATTCCCCCTGAAACCCCAAATTCACACAAATATAACCTCTTCCCTAACCCCACTCCAATCACATCACAGAACAATGGTCTTCTGGCCATGTCTATTTTTTCAGATGACCTTGCCTAAGAGTGACCAGAGGCAAACAATTCTGTCCCCAGAAGGCCAGTTGTTAGGATCATGTCCTGAAGCCTGTCTGCGTTTGGGACCTTGACCCAGCTGTGGGACAAGGATAAGATGAAAGAGCTAGAGCCTGACATGAGTGGGAGGGAAGGACATGTGGCAGAAAAAAGCGATAGCCACAGTGGGCTCAGATAGACTGTTATGGGAATTCAGAGGAAGGGACCTGCCTGCAGCTCAGGGAGGGGATTTGGGGATGATGGGATCAAAGAAGATTTCCCAAAGGAGGTGGCTAAGACATGAGACACGGTTAGGACTTGGGAAACCATCACACTGTGTATGAGGATACACTGCAGATGGTGACAGGACCTCCTCTCCCCCTCAGCCAGACAACCTGAGGAGAAAGCCATCTGCTCCAGCGTCAGAAGGGTGGAGGTCCCAGCAGCCAGCCTGGGCATAGGCATGAACAAGTGACTACGACTGCCCTAGTTAGTCCACAAGAAAACCACTGCACATTTGTGGAGTATTTCTAAGCCCACTGAGTTTACCCATGGCCTCAACAGCAATGATAAATTCCACCTTTCTCTTTTCTCCCAGCCCATTCCATCTCCTGTCATTTTTTAAGTATAATGAGCATTACTTCAGAAACCACACCAACAAAACAAAGAACCAAGACTGAGTGCCCAAAATTAGGTCCACAGCCTGCAGCTGATTATCCCATCGTAGTTCATTTTTGTTGTGTGAATCAATTCTAATTTTTGAATTGAAATATATCCTGCTTTGTCATCATTTTGTCCTTTTCATAAAAGCCCTGGCATAGTTGCTAAGGACATGCCAAATCATGTTTCTTTCTCCAGGAGTGCCCTTACCAGCCAAAGTTCTCAGGACAACCAAACTCAAACCAAACAATAAACCTTCTTTCCTCTGATCCAGATTATTATTTTTAATTATTAAGGACTGACTACCTGTGAGTGTAAGAGGAGGTAATTATTCATTCTGCCTCTAAAATGTTCCCATAATGATCTCAAAACTATCGGGCAATGAGCAAAGTTATCTTCATTTAATGAAGAAAGTGAGACATTGAAGTTAAGAACATTGCTACAAACGGAAGTAGAAACCATGCACCCAAATGATATATCTCATTTTTAGCCTATTTAAAACAAATTTCAACCATATGACCCAGTTAATACACCTCTGGGCATTGGCCCAGAAAAACTGAAAGCAGGGAGTAGAAGAAATATTTGTACACCCATGTTCATAGCAGCACTATTCACAATAGCCAAAAGGTGGAAGCAACCCAAGTGTTCATTAACAGATGAATGGATAAACAAAATGTCATATATACATACAATGGCATATTATTCAGCCTTAAAGAGGAAGGAAATTCTGACACATGTTACAACATAGACGCACCTTGAGGACACTGTGCTAAATGAAACAAGCCAGGCACAAAAGGACAAATAATATATGATTCCACTTATATGAGGTACCTAGAGTAGTCATAGAGATAGAAAGTGAACGGTGGTTGCCCAGGGCTGGGAGGAGCGGAAATGAAGAATAATTGTTTAATGGGTACAGAGTTTCAGTTTTGCAAGATGAGAAGAATTCTAGAGATGAATGGTGGTGATGATTGCACAACAATGCAAATATACTTAATGCTGCTGAACTGTACACTTAAACACGGTTAAGAGGGTAAATTTTATGATATATGTATTTTATCAGAATAAAGAACATACTTAATATTATTCAGTAAAGAAAAAAGCTGGAAAAAAAATATCTCGCCGTTCAAACTCCAGGAGTTTGAACATATGGATGTAAGCAAGCTAGCAACATACTCTCTAATCCTATGATGCACCTATGATGTGAATGATGCTCATGCTTCTGTTAGTACAAGATAAAGGCATCCGATAAATTAGTGAATACCCTAAGAATGTTGTGAATATAAAAATAATATTAGATTCAGAACAAGAAACCAGCAGAATGATGATATCAATTATGAATAATACATGAAACGAGTTTGCAAGTGCCAATTTACTTCCTTGTTTTCATTGTACTAATATAGTAAAAGTTCATTATTAAAATACAATGTTAAAAGCTTTAAACAGGGTTTGGGATCTCACAAACTATAGGTGCATTCAAGGATTAAGTCCTCTTGCTTCTAAATAATTTCTGTATTTACTAGCCACTAGCCATTATCAAAGCAGGAGAAAGAAGTGTGTGTGGTTACTTTAAATGTAATTCATTGAGTTTAACCAAGCATATCATAAATAAACTCCTATTTTATCAGCTATTAATGCCAATAAATATATAACCCCATCGGTAAATAATAGCAATTCCAACAAAAGCTTAGTGTCTGTGTTTTTAAATCTTTCATTAAATGAACATGTGCCCCTTAAACTTCAATTTTATACTGTGTCTGCCTGCCTGATATAATCAGCATTAAGAAAAAGACCTGCTAAATACTGAGTAGGTGAAATTTTTCTTCCATAAATCATTACTTCAAAAGTGTTGTCACAATTCTCAAAAGTCCAATTAATTAAAATCCAAGTAACAGTTGGTTTTGCTCAACAACTGTCCAGCCTAGCAGTCCTATGAAAGATGGCCACCCCTATAATCTTACTAATACCTCCAGGCTGTCAGCCTGTCATGGCCTGAGCATGAAATCTAACTTGACAGATAATGGAAATGAGCTATTAACACAAACCAACCTGTGCTCAGACCACGTTTGAGTATTTTATATGTGTTTATTTGGCATAACATTACAACTTTTCTGTAGTCTATCTTATAGTCACCCCATTCTGGAAACGATTTCTCTTTTGTAACAATTTTTTTTTTAATGCTGAGAAATTTCTTAAATCTGTATCCTCCGACCCTTCTTGCCCCACCCCACATGCTCAGCAAAAGTTAAAAGTTATTTAGTTTCTTACTCTTAGGCTGTTTCAACTCTGGCCTTTTGAAACAGCCCGTAAGTGATAATGAAATGCATAAAGGAATGAGAAAGAGAATCCAATTACATCTACCTGCATAGCTCAGCTGCACACGAAGTAACAATAAACAGGCATTCTTAAGTCACAGCATTTCACTGGAAATGGGGCAGAACTTGTGTATTTTAACAACTTTTTACAACTAGTAACCACTACAGCATTTATTTTACTTTCTCAAAGAAAACCAGAGAAGGTTCATAGTTTAAACTAAAGGGTCTTTTCAGCCTCGAAGACAAAAAGCACTTCTGCTTAGCACCTGAGTAATAATGTGGGATGTGTACAGGTGAATTAAGAAGACTGGACTCAAAGATAGTTTGTCTTTGGCCAGTCTGAAACATATGACTCCTTTCCAGTCCTGCAATCATTTATTATCCAGCAAAGAAAGGCTGGGTTTTTGCTCCACAAACACAGTGGTGGTCCTCAGCTTATGATGATTTACCATGTCTGCTCTGAAATCCATGACACAGACTGTTCCAAAAAGGTCTCTCTCATATACAGACACACACATCTGATGATATTTCAGGTCTGATTTACTTTTATGCCACTAAAACCAGAGAGTTTTGGTCACCTGCACACATTTTCCCTCTCAAACGTGACACTCAAAACAAATTTTAGGGTGTACTTTATTTTAAACGATATATATCTGAACATATATAGCAAAAGCATCTCAGGTTTTATTGGGTTAGTAACCTGAGATTCATTTTTCCTCTTAGAAGGGACTATTTTTAAGACTTAGAAGTACTGCACCCAAAACACATTTTAGGCATTACTCTATTTTAAATGATGTGTATGTGGAAATAAATAGCAAAAGCTTCTCAGGGAATGTTGGATTAGTAACTAGATATTTATTTTTCTTCTAAGAAGGGACCATCATTACTCCAAAGTATGAATATTTTATAAGAACACAGAAAAATATATAGTATTAATAAGAAGTGGCTTTAGTGCTGATGGAAGTTTGGACACATCAGTTTAGAAATGCGTTCCTAAGTGTGCAACTGTGACTTTACATCTACATCATGCATACATTCAACTATAGACACAGCTATTAAGTACTGCCTTATGTATGACATACATAGGTATGCAGAATATGTAAGTCAAAGGCTCCAGTTTTTAAAAATTGCCACCCTAGTTAGCTGGTATAATAACACAAGTCAGAAAACGATACATTTTTAAAGTTAGCTGGTATATAGATTTACATACTTTCCTTAGATATACATGGAAGCATGAGTTCAGATGCTAAATTAGAATATGAATGGATTCAGTTAAGCTTGTTATCCTCAGCAGGGAAGAGTTAGAAATCCATCACAGTTTGGCATAAATGACAAGTCTGCACGCAAAGAA
The DNA here is from genome assembly GCF_039906515.1 of Pseudorca crassidens. NCBI lineage: Eukaryota > Metazoa > Chordata > Mammalia > Artiodactyla > Delphinidae > Pseudorca > Pseudorca crassidens. The sequence continues at coordinate 62,231,418 of NC_090296.1, read as the reverse complement.
AACTGTTCCATCGTGAAAAACGAAAAAGAGCCAGGAAAAAACTAATAAGGAATCATTTAACGAAAATCTGCTTGAAGATAATGGAAGTAACTAGACATCTAGTAGTATATAATAAAATAACCAACACTGAAAGGCAGAATAATGTTACTTTCTTTACCAAATACTGATGAAAAGTTTGTCTTTCTAATGCTCTGAGTCTAAAGCTGCACAGCCAAATACGAAAGCCACGAGGCCTAAGTGGCAACTGAGCACGTGATATATGGCTAGTCTGAACTGAGATGTGCTGTAGGTGTAAAATACACCTCGACTTCAAAGACTCAGTATTAAAAACAGAATGTAAAATCTCATTAACATATTTAATGGATTCCATGTTGATAGGTTAATATTTCAATTAATTATATTAAAATAATATAATCAATTTCACCAGTTTCTTTCTACTTTTTTTAAAATGTGGCTACGCAAAAATTTGAACTTACATGTGGGGTTTGCAACCCTTGATCTAAAGGATAAAGTTACAGAATGTGAAAACTGGCTGAGAACTTACAAATCATATTGTTCAACCCCCCCGCCCCCCGTTTTACAAACAAGAAAACCAAGGCTTAGATAAAGTGATGGGTTCTGGTTAAGCCCAGAATGAGCTATAGATTCTTTCAGAGGCCAGTGTCTATCAATCCACCTTTCTTTCTATGAGAGTATCGTGAAGGAGAGATAACGATTCATCTCTTGATCAAAGGTACTCTACTTTCAGGAAGTTTCAAAACCCTTCTCTCATCTTTTGAGCTGTAATGTAAGAAACTTTGATCTTGACTTGCAGTCATCTATGCAATTGTCTTCATTCTCTGCTTGCCTCTGGTGGTGGACACTTACCCCAAGATGTGTCTTTTATGTACCATTAACATTATTTGTATGTATTTCACTGAAGATTTTTAATTCATGTCATAAACTAAGATAAATTAATTAGAAGGTGAACAAGTTTGTAAACCAAACCAATTTAAAATAATTTAAAATATGCTTTCAACTTGTCTTTAAAGCACAAGAAAGGCTAAGTCACATGAGCTCCATTTTCTATCTAAGGAATTTTCCACCCTCTCCCCCTCTCTCTCTACCATCCCTCGCTCCCTCCATGCCCCACGCCCATACAAAGGGTTTCTCCTTTCCACAATTATTTCCATATCTAAGATATATTTTTTTAAGTTATTTATTTTTGGCTGCATCAGTTCTTAGTTGCAGCATGCGGGATCTTTCCTTGTGGCGCATGGGCTCTTTGCTGCGGCACAGAGGCTCCAGAGCATGTGGGCTCTGTAGTTGCAGCGCCCGGGCTTAGTCGCCCCACGGCAGGTGGGAATCTTAGTTCCCCAACCAGAGATCGAACCCACATCCCCTGCATTGGAAGGAGGATTCTCAATCACTGGACCAGTGGGGAAGTCCCGAGATAATTTTTTTTTTAATCTCAGTAAAACAACTTTTATTTTTATTGTTCTTGCCATGATACCAAATTTAAGTTTATATATTAATGTCCATTTCTAGATTCCAATTTCCTGAGAGTCTGGGGTTGAGGTGAAATGGTAAATAGAAAACAGGATGGACTAGAGATCTATCTCCATTTGCCTCTCCCCTCCCAACTCTGAGCCTAAGGATATTACCCTTCAGCATGGTTTGAAGCATTTTTCAAAGTGGGCAATAAATAGCAACAGGTTTCAAAAAAAAAATGGAGGGAAGGTTCTGTATCCAACATGTGGGAGGAAACCCTGGGCTAAATACAGTTAAACAGTTTCTTTTCTGAAGTATGCATCACACACTTTGCTATGCTAATGTGTCATCTGACTCTCCAAGAGAGGGATATAGCTACAGAGTTCTCCAAACGTATTTAAACCATGTAAATCCTATTTTCAGAGAGCATCTTGAGAGACTAGTATCCCATAGAACACATTTGGGGAAACCCTGGACCATGGAATTTGCTGCAAGATACTTTATAAAATTACATATCACCCTTAATCTTTGTATTATTGCTGAATAACTAACATTTATTTTATCAATTCATTTATCCAATAACCTTTTATTAGCTTGTTATGGATTGAATTACACACACACACACACACACACACACACACACACACACACACATACACACCTGCTCCCGCCCAAATTCATATGTTGAAGCCTAACCCCCAGTGTGATTGTATTTGGAGACAGGGCTTTTAAGGAGTAGTTAAGGTTAAACGAGGTCATAGGGGGGGTCCCTAATCTGATGCAACTATTGTCCTTATAAAAAGAATAAGAGATACCAGAGATCTTTCTCCTTCCAAAGGTCATGTGAGGACACAGCAAGGAGACAGCTGTCTACAAGGAGGGAAGAGACGTCCCACCAGAAACCAACTCTGCTGCACCTTGTTCAGGAACTTCTGGCCTCCAGAACTGTAGAAAATAAATTTCTATTGTTTAAGCCACCCAGTCTGTGGTATTTTGTTACTGCCACCTTAGCAGACTAATCATAGCTACTATCATGTTTTAGAGGAGGCACATGGTGAATAAACAGAAATAGTCCCTGGCCACTAGGAGTCTGCATTCTATTTCAAGGGCAGTGTGGGAAACATCGAGTGACCTTCTGGTGTTACACTAGTCAATTACTTGACTTGGGGTCAGCAACAACTTGCCCCACAGCTCAACCTCCAACTTACATTCTCATTTCAAGGGATAATCAAATGATTTGTTTTCTAAGTTCTTACTTGAAGGAGAAATGGGCCGATTGGACCTCTTGCCTCCCTCTCATTTTCAGGAAAAACCTGGAATCCCAAGAATCAAAGCCTGAGTCCCTTCACCCTTGTTTCAGAGTGTGGAAGGATATTCCAACCAGCCAGCAATATACATTCCATGTGCCCCACCCCACACCCCAACAGCTCTACAGGAGCCCAAACGCTAGGCTCCGTATCTTAACCCCAAGATTTCCTCTGCTATGGTGCTGAAACCACACTGTGGACACCCTCTGCCCTGAATCTACAAAAGAGAAAAGGCGGCAATCTGAAGCCAGCCCCATCCACCGTACCTTACAGATGCAGCCTCCTCTATGTGTCTCAGGGACAAGGTTTTGGTAACCAAGCCACACACCATGAACTATATGCCTCTCCTTTAAAATTACACAAAAAGAGCAATAATTTGACTTCTCTCTTGCCATTATATACAAAAACAAACAGAAAACAAACCTAGTTATTACCAAGACAAATACTCTATTTTTAAGCAATCAATAATTGTGTTCAGAAACATGGTGTAAACAATATAATAACTTAAAATAGTAATAACGTTTAAAAATAAATAACTTAGGGAATTTGGGGACTGCTGATTAGTTACATTATTTCTACTACTTCTTCCACTGTGCTGTCTCTGAATCATTGCAACTCTCTGTATCTCAAATGCCAAACTCCCTACTAAGCAATACACAGACCTTGTCAATTCCTCTAGCTATGTCACTGGAGCAAATAAAAGAAATGGGGCTTTCCTTAGCCACAGACCTGTCCATTAGACAGAGTTAATTATTTTGTCTAAATATTTGTTCAAGAAATAGGTTTTTTTCCAAAGAATTGTTTTGCAAAAGTATAAACAAACAATTAAAATGTAGTAACATTCAAACAATTCCAGTGGTATTAAGATGATCTAGTTTAGATCTGGCTATCCCATCTTGAAAAAGTCACTTACCCTCTCTGAACCTGCTTCCTCAAACTCAAAATGAAGGGAAAAGTTTATTTGATCTCTAAAATATCCCTAAATGCCATTATTGAATAAAAAATGATTCCTTGAAAAAAATTAACTGCAGAGCTATCTTTAAAACTCCATTCCTTTTATAATTTGCAATTCTAAATTTTAGTCAACTCATGATCCACTAAGAAAATAGGCTAGTTCTATTTAACTTTTCGCCATTGCAAAACTACAGTTGAGATGTGGTTTTTATTTAAATAGCAAGAAAAAGCAAAACAATGCCAACTGTGTGCTACTATTTTTTTGTCTAGAAATAGAGACAAGGCCAATCTCCTGGAAGGAATGAGTATGAGATTTGTACAAATTAATTACGTGTGTGCTTGTATAAAAACAGTTAGTATATTTTTGTGTATCATTGTACACACTCACATTGTTTTAAATACTCTGCCTTGTGATCGAGTAACAATTGGCAATTTAGTATCAATGCAGACAGAGTAAAACCATTCCCTTCAGGACATATTTATTGCTCTTAATCCCTGTTCTTTACTGGACATGCTCAGGATCCAGAGGAAGTGGGGCTCTGGGGCCTGGCCCTTCTGTTCGGGCATTTACTATCTGTACAAACCAGGGCTGTGGATGTGAGACTCGTAAGCATTTGGTTGTGTCTCCAGAGTTCTGCCAGGGGTGCAGATCACAGTGAGGAAAACTCTTTGACTTTTCAGATAAGTGGTAGATGTTAGGAAATCTCATTCAATTCAGTGGTTCCTTATCAATGAAGCAGATGAATTTGGAGTTTTTTATAATTATAGTGGAAGCACAAACATGTCCACTTATCACAGGACTATATCTCACTGAAGCAGACACTGGTGCATGCTACAGAATTTTCTGTCTCTGATGTTGAACCAGGGTCAATTTTGTGGTAACGCATAGCTGACCACCATGAGTTCACAAAGAGGACGAGAAAAGGAACGCATGCCAGAAGCTTATTCACTGATGACTTTGCCTCTTAAGAACTGTCCGTGAGGACACTTTATGCTCTTTAAAACTAATTATCTTTTCAGATTGTCTTACTCTTCAAAAAAATAATATTCCTGGATTTACGAGTTACTATTGTCAGGATTTGGAAAATTGGTAAACCTAAGCAAATGCTGACTTCAAATACTGTCTACATGGTTCTTAAATTACCAGATTTCACAGACCAGTAAAATTTCTTTTTAAAATCTTGAGTAATAACAGAGTTGCCAATTTTTATTTTGCCAAGTAATAAAATTTTTTAGATTACTATCATCTACTCTCACCATTGTTTCACAAAAAAAGGACATTTTAATAGCACAGAAGTAGAAAGAACAGAATCTTTAAAATGACAGTTCCTTAAATTGATTAAAATTAATTTTATGAAGATGTATTCTTTACTTTTCTTCTTTCACAAACCAGCGAAGACTCTATTATGAACAGGCATGAATTAGGGAACAATATTTGGGAATCACTGATTTATACTATAAAGCCTTTCCTTAATCCTACCCCATCAGGGTATTTTCTCTCTCCATTTCCCTTAAGAATCTGCTATATTAGTTCCATTATAGAAGTAATCACATTGTATCATATAGTTGTTCATTTGTGTGTGTCCCACTAGACGAGGTTAAGGATTATTTTATTCATCTTCTGACCTCAATGCCTAATCTAATAAATTCTGAATATCGTTTTATGAATGAATGAATGAATGAATGAGAGAATGAATAAGAGAATAAATCACTGAAAGAATAACCAAATGAATGAATGAAATCCAGGCACTCCAAAAACGCTTACTCAATTCCACTGGTTAGCCTGTTTTTCCCTACTGGGAAAATAGATGGCTGAGGGATCCTGACATTTCCTAAAGAAAGTGCATCGCTAAGAGATCAGTCTTGATCTGCCATCATGGATGTACAGTACAGTTCTATCCACATACATAAAATCAATTCAGAGCTTCTGATTACAAAGTTTTGCGTGTTATCTAGAGATTTCACCAGCTAAGACTCTGCATTCTGGAACCCCAAAGAATGATTCACTGGTTACACACACCCTAGGCAGGGGAGTCCTGAAATGGCTTCATTTTTGCTCATGCTTCAGGTACAATGAATGCAGGGTAAACTTGAACCAAAAGAAAGGGGATCACAGTGGAATGAACAATTTTCTTCCTTTCAGTTCTTGGCAGTACTGGTATTGAAGCAGGAAATAGAGTGTCAGTTCTTTTTGGTGGGGGGTGGTCTATTATATGATGTTCTTAAAGATTCCTATATTTACATATCTCTATGACTATTATTGTCTCTGTGGATACGTTTCTTAAAAAGTGGAACTCTTTTCTTAACTTTATTACTATATTATCACATGCCAATGTTCACTAAATAAATAGTTCACTGAATAAATGTTCACTAAATAAATACTCAGTACCAGAAGTGACATCAGGATTAGAAGCAAATCATAGACCAAAGAAGGCTAGACTCAAAAGGTCCCACCATTTTCCTGATATTTGGAGTTCAAACGGACAATTCTTGGGAATTCTGTGTTATAATAATTAAGGGTAAAAATAAAACAAAACAAAAAAACAGTGATGCCTTAACATTATAACAATAAATCCTAAAAAGACAAGTCCCCAAAGTATAATACAAATAAATCCCATTTTTATCCAGTCCACAAGACTATGGTCTTGGGCAAAAAGACTACACCTTCTAGAATTTGGGCTCAGTCTCCAAGTTGTCATGTTTCAGGTATTAAGAACGGGATATTCAAGAAGACTTCTCTCAAATGACTGGGTATTTACAGAACATTTAGATCTGGTTACTCATCTATCATCAAGCTGTGGCCACCCAGTGTTCTCTGAATCCTTCAGCGGTGTTGTGGAATTTGATTTTTATCATTCTGCTATTCTATCTCCACCTCTACTTATTTAGTTTTGAAGTATCAATTGCCTGCATTATGGTCCATGTCTAAACACTGCTTTCGGTTATAAGGGGTTGAATGTCAGAAAATATTTGGTTAATGATAACATGACATACTACATATAAACTATTACTAATCAGCAATGTGCTTGAACTTTAAGATGTTTCTTAATCATCAGCTTTTGAATTTAATGTAAATACAGTGGGATACTTTTGGGCTACTTTGTGTAAATGGCAGGCTGGGCTAAATAACAAAGATTGCATTAATATTTCTATTTTGTAACGCATAAGATTTACATTGTTCATAACATGAAAGTAGCATAAACAGCTGGAAAAATCAAATCAGAAATCTTAAAGCATATATAAAGTCAGGGATATGGAATACCAAGGAAAAATCAAAACAGAACAAAATAGGATATAAAAATTTATAAGTGGTTAGCTCCAAACTGAAAGATGTAAATCCATGCCTACTAAAATTAATATTCAATAGATGGCAAAACTGAAAGAGGTAAAAACTTTTGGATAATTTTCTTTATTTGTATTGCAAGCAAATGCCTGGAAGTGTCTTTTACTGGAAGAAACTAATATTGGCACCAAGTCTTTTGGCATAACATTTTTCTCAGCATAAGGCCACATATTTCAAATATTGTGATTTGTATTAACTGGGAAAAGAAGGCATAAATCTATCATTTTGTAAATTTTCACAATAAGAAAGAAAATTATTCAAAAATATTTATTTACTATTTATGCATTTTATGCATTTTAACCACTCTTATGGCTAAGAAATAAAACTTATTACATATTTAACACATGCTTAAGTGTATTCTACATACCAGGCACTGTGAAGAGAGAAAATAAATTGTGACTTGCCTGATTTTCCAGCTGTCTACTGGACATCTTCATATGAGGTAATTTGTTTGTCAAGTAACATTCCAACTTTATTCAGCATCCACACTTGGTTAGAAATTGGGAATTCAAAGATATATATGTATATAATATGATTCTGTAGAACCAGGCTATCATACTGGTGTCCAGAAATGAACTTGGCATTCCATCCCTTCTAAACCTGCCCCATTTTTACTGACTTTCCCAGTCACTCAGCTGAAACCTTGATGCATCAGCCCCCCAAACATGTCTCTGACCCTCTGATGTGACCTCTGCCTCATGTTTCCACTCCACTGCCTGCCTCTTTCTCTCCATATTCTTTTACAGGAATTCTCTCCCTCTCATCAAACTTGCCTCCTCACCTTTGGTCTCCTTATCCTCCACCCCATTCTAGAGAACACTTTCCTAAGCACAGTGCTAATCAAGTCTGTTTCTGCTAGACTTTCAGTTCTCCCTCCTGACCAGGGAAGAAGGCCTGAAATCCTTAGGTTCGCCTCTCAAGGTCCCTGGTGATCTGGCTCCATCTTCTGTTTCCATTATTCTTTGGTTAATCCATTTCTCCCTTCCTTCCCTTCCTCTGTGCCTTTATTCATTTTCCTTGTGCCTTCAATGGCTTTCCTCTACTTCATCCTGTTCTCTGGAGGTGCAAATTCTAGGCATCCTTTAAAGCCCACCTCAAATACTATCACTTCTAGGAAGTCTTTCCAGAGCCCTCCAGCAAGAACTAATGGTCATGCTGTGGAGGAACAAAGTCCATGCACCACAACTACTGAACCTGTGCTCTAGAGCCCACGAGCCACAACTACTAGCCCGTGGGCCACAACTACTGAGCCCACACACCACAACTACTGAAGCCCACGAGCTCTAGGGCCCGCATGCCACAACTACTGAGCCTGCATGCTGCAACTACTGAAGCCCACGTGCCTAGAGCCTGCGCTCCACGAGAAGCCACTGCAGTGAGAAGCCCGCACACCGCAACGAAGAGTAGCCCCCACTCGCCACAACTAGAGAAAGCCCGTGCGCAGCTATGAAGACCCAAGGCAGCCAAAAATAAAAATAAAAAAATAAATTTAATTAAAAAATCTAAAAAATTAAAGGAAAAGAACTAATGGTCATCCCTGCATCTTCACCTCCCAATGCTATCTGTAACTTTCTAAGGACATGTATCACATTCTACCTCATATTTGGGGCATTTCTGCACCTGTTTTATTTACTCTACTATTTATATATATATATATATATATAAATTTATTTATTTTATCTTATTTATTTTTGGCTGAGTTGTGTCTTTGTTACTGCGCGTGGGCTTTCTCTAGTTGCAGCGAGAGGGGTCTACTCTTTGTTGTGGTGCGCAGGCTTCTTATCGAGGTGTCTTCTCTTGTTGTGGAGCACGGGCCCTACGCTTGCAGGCTTCGTTAGTTGTGGCTCACGGGCTCTAGAGCACGTCCTCAGTAGTTGTGGCGCACGGGATTAGTTGCTCCGCCGCATGTGGGATCTTCCCGGACCAGGGCTCGAACCCGGTCCCCTGCATTGCGCCACCAGGGAAGCCCTACTCTACTACTTTTTAAACCACTGAAAGTTCCTTGTCTGAGGCATTTTTGCCTCCTCCTAAAAACCTGGCACAGTGTAGCCTTTAGAAATATTTATTGAATAAAATGAATAAGTGAAAGAATGAACAAATGAGCAAACAAACTAAAAGTGACTAAAGACGGTCATGGTAAACTTAACTTGAAAGGTGTAACCATCGAGAAAAAAGAAAGTACAGCATTGCTCAAGAGGTTATAATAACTAGGTATGATGGCTGACATTATGAAAGAAATAATTTATGCTAAGTACTTGGAAAATTTTCCCAAAGGAATTATTTTTGTATAGTGATAATTTCCTACTTAGTGGTGAAAGGAAATTATCACTTGGACTGATACGAAAAGTTTTTCCTATTTTTTATTCTAACTTTGTGTCCATCCACATGGGAAAGGGCACCATGGGGACAAGTCTATGCTGTCATTGAAATGGCTTGGTTGACTTGCCGGTCTCTTATATTTGTAGACTTCGTGATTTTATCTACAGGCATTCTCAGTAGCAATTCACCATTAACCATGGGAATTTTAACCAGAGACACATTAGAGATGACAAACCGAGATTCAAGATGTATGATAAATGTGTTAAAAACCTTCTGTGATTAATTTTTCATATTTACCCATCAAAAATTGCACCTTTGGTAATGAATACTTAGGCCTAAGATATATTTTTAAAAAGAGTAATCCATCTTGTGGAGTTATATCTGTGAAACAACTTAAGAGCTGTTGCCTGTGAGGGGGTGGGACACAGAAAACAGTTTCCACAAAAAGAAAAAAGTAGACACTGTTCAAATCCCAGCTTGGTCCTACCCTTTGGTGCTGGTCAATAAACCCGGTACCAGATATAAACAAAACATTCCATTCAACATTATGTCAACCTTCAGCAAAAAGGTCATCCATCACTGTACATTAATGTTCTGAGCACCTGTAAAATCCGATGTACATTCTTTCAGGCCATTTTTTTTCAACTTTGTGTCTGTCAGAGATACCCCCCACCATATACATATTATTTATGTTGGGAGTAGCTTTCTAAATGTCACCCAAATGAATTAGTATCACGCTGAGCCTTGGAGTTAAGAGAGTTGCCATGTGCATTTATGTGTTTTCTCTCCCTGAATACTGACACATTTATATCCTTTCCCCGTCTGCTCTGGCTTTGGCAGGGATGCATAGTACAAGCAGTTTATTTTACTATGACATGGTGACAAAATAGAACTTTATTTATGTGAAGCTGGTTAAAAATGCCCTGGCCAAAAAATATGACACCAGTTAAGGAAATCTAATAAAACCTTTTGTAGAAATGGTATAAAGTATAGAGTTTTATTTGGAACTTAATGAGGTTAGTAATGCATACTGTACCTTACTGTGTCTACTAAATAACATCAGTTGTCAAATGTTTTTTTTTTAAAGCAGCCCAATCTGTGTTAATTTAGCCAGCCACTTTTAGCTCCCTAGCATTCATTCATTCATTCTTTCAACAAAGAGAATATTTATCACATACCTACTTTATGTAGCTGGAGGGGAATTATGTTATTTTTTATATATATGGAACCTCAAACCATTTTTATCAATATTTATGTGTTCCCCTAAGGGTCTCAGCAGAAGTAACTCACTTATCACAGGGATATCCATCAAAGCTGAAAGGAAAAACCCTGAAATTTATAAAATTTCTGTGCTAAATGCCTTATCATCTAACAATTATTTTTAGAGTGACAAAAATAGACACCTTCATTTACATATGATGTCACATGGTTTGGTCATGGATGTAAGGAGAATGTACAAATAGTGCAAAAAAGTTCTTAGGTACTCCTAAGTTCATGTCTCTGCATGCATACAAACAGAAATGGAATCAGAGTTTTTCATCCAAATTTCTATTGTTTTTGAAAGGCACCACACTGAAAGGCTGGATGCATATTCAAATGATGCTATCGGCTGCTCAAAGCATTTTTGGCCCTTGTCTTGAATTTGGCCATCAGAGAGGCTTTGCGGTCACCAAAGAAAGTCTATCTTATTAATTTAGAAACCAGGACACTCTTCCATGGTCATCACCCCCTTTCTTCTTTTCTCCTCTTACTTCTTGCTTCCTCCTCATTCCTGGGCCTGGTGCTGCTGGTGGCAGAGATCCAGAGACTCAAAGAAGGGCAGCAACTTGGTGAGGCTAGGGAGTAAGAGGCGCCTTCCTCAGTGTTCACCAGGATGCCTATGGGAAGCATTCAAAGCCGATGCACCAGGCTGACCGTGGCTGGAACCCTGAGTTCCCGTCCTGGTCCACTCACCAACATGCTACTTTAATAAGGGAACCCAACTCAGTGGATTTTAATTTCCTCACTTACAAGATAAGGTGGTTGGGTGTGGGGATGGGGGTACCACAGGTAATCTCTATAGATCCTTCCTGCTTTTACAGTCTTATGACGCGCTCCCAGACAACCACCAAAGATCAGAAAGCATCTTGCAACAGCCACAACTAAAATGGCATAAATCTGAGAAACCAATCACATTGCCTGAACAAAATTTAACTTTGATTAGGATTGCAAATGCAGCTGCCAGTATAAATACCAACTGAAACAGCAATATTTCTATTGAGAAAAATGTGCCTGCTAAATTATTTCTCTTTCAATGTAATGCATTATGTCTACCTTAACAATCAGCGTTAGTGGAGACTTCTGGCCAGGTCAGGAAAATGGTTTTATTATACAGAACTTGTTCTTTAATGATACTCATTTATATTCAATTTTGCTTAGGTTTCATTGCTAATATATTTCTCTTTTCTGGGTAACTCCAGGTAAGAGTCTAATCTTTCCACAGGAAGTGATAAAATATAATGTTGACTAACTTGAACATATATAACATAGGGCATGACTGGGTTACATGTTAGCAGAGAATAAACGAAGAATGTCTTCAGAAATTACTCTTTAAGGGCTTCCCTGGTGGCGCAGTGGTCGAGAGTCCGCCTGCCGTTGCAGGGGACACGGGTTTGTGCCCCGGTCCGGGAAGGTCCCACACGTCGCGGAGCGGCTAGGCCCGTGAGCCATGGCCACTGAGCCTGCGCGTCCGGAGCCTGTGCTCTGCAACGGGAGAGGCCACAGCAGTGAGCGGCCCGCGTACCGCAAAAAACAAAACAAAACAAGAAATTACTCTTTAAGTCTCATTTTTTCACTCAGGCATTAGGCCATTATCATACACATAAACAGCTACTGAGGATAATACAACTAGGCATTTCCAGATGTGTTTGCCCAGAACAGCCTGTCAAAACGCCTCCATTGTCCTACTTTGCCTAACTGCCTGTGTGCCATAGGTACAAGCAAGTAACCACACCCACCTCCCTGGGCCCTCCTGCTTAAGACAGACAACTCTCAGAAGCACAGACAACTACAGCTCTGGCAACATTCAATTTTATATTTTGTCTCATTTAATCAGCGCACACATTTATTCCACATAATGAAATATAAAATGAGTCTGAACAAAGTTTCATAATTAAGAAACCATTCAACCTTTTAGGAATCTCCAAGATTAAACTCCTTTGAAGTCTTCCTGTAGGTATGTTTCATTATGGTCCTTTATGAAATGAACACCCAGCACTAGTTCAGAAGCAAGGTTCCTGACATCAGAGATATTGAGTTATTAACTGTGCCCTGTGGAAATTGGCCTTGTCACCAGGTATTAAGGTCTTACCCAGATATGGGAGACTGGCAGTCTCCGCCCACATAACACTGTCAAGCTCATACATGCATGTGCATGGACACATATGCACACACACGAGTGCAAAGCAGCCAGAGGGAAGAGGACACTGAGTGAAGCCACTTGGTTTTCAAGAGTTTACACGGGGCTGCCACACAAATGAATCAGAACGGAGTGGAAAGAGCGAAACTCACCAAAGGATGCCTCCAGAAACAAGACCATGCTCCAAATCTGTCTTCTGCAACCAGCTTCTTGGTAGATTTGACAATATACTGCTTCAGGCTTCTTTGTTTAAACTTTATTGCTAGATTGTGCATATTGACTCCACAAACACTTAGCCCTTTAGCTGCCCAGTAAATAAATGAATCTGCCATACACAACCATGGAGGGGTATGTCATGTACTTCTTGTTTTTTTTTTCATATCAACTCTTCTTTAGATTCTTTTCCCATATAGGTCATTACAGAGTATTGTGTAGAGTTCCCTGTGCTATACAGTAGGTCCTTATTAGTTATCTATTTTATATATAGTAGTGTATATATGTCAATCCCAATCTCCCAATTCATCCCACCCACCCTTCCCCCCATGGTATCCACAAGTTTGTTCTCTACATCTGTGTCTCTATTTCTGCTTTGCAAATAAGTTCATCTGTACCATTTTTCTAGATTCCACATATAAGCGATATTATACGATATTTGTTTTTCTCTTTCTGACTTCACTCAGTATGACAGCCTCTAGGTCCATCCACATCTCTGCAAATGGCACTGTTTCATTCCTTTTTATGGCTGAGTAATATTCCATTGTATGAATGTACCACATCTTCTTTATCCATTCCCCTGTCGATGGACATTTAGGTTGCTTCCATGTCCTGGCTATTGTAAATAGTCCAGTGCTGCAATGAACATTGGGGCGCATGACTCTTTTTGAATTATGGTTTTCTCAGGGTATATGCCCAGGAGTGGGATTGCTGGGTCATATGGTAGTTCTATTTTTAGTTTTTTAAGGAACCTCCATACTGTTCTCCATAGTGGCTATATCAATTTACATTCCCACCAACAGCGTAGGAGGGTTCTCTTTTCTACACAGCCTCTCTTTTTGGCCGTGCTATGTGGCATGTGGGATCTTAGTTCCCTGACCAGGGATCAAACCTGCACCCCCTTCAGTGGAGGCGAGGAACCTTAACCACTGGACTGCCAGGGAAGTCCTGTCATGTGCTTCTTGTGGTTGCTTTGACTATAAGTTGAAAATGTCTTATGAGGGTGTTCAGAGTGTGTGGCATGAATTCAAGGCTCAGTTCTGTTTTCAGTGGGTGTTGCTGCCACAACAAATGTGCCCCACTCTTCCAGGGCACACAGCCTGAGGGCAGCTGACTCACTGCTTCCTCCTCCAACTGCCCCACTCTCCTCCCTTTCTCCCCTCCATCAGGAATCCTATGATGGAGTGAGGGCAAGTGGAGCTGACTGGTTTGATTGCTAGATCCCAAGCCCTTTGTATCTGATCCTACTCACTCAAACCAGGACATTCTTCTCCCTACTGTCTCTAAAAGCAAACCCCAAGAAATGTCTTTAAATATTCTAATCCCCCATAATCCCCCACTGACTGCAGGTGGAGGAGGTGAGGCTTCACCTGCTTTTACAACCTGACAAATAAGGTCTCCAAACCCAAGCATGTCCAGTTTTGCCCATGTTTCTAAGGGCCCTTAGAAAGGGAGCTCTCCACAAAGCCAAAGAGTTGGAGAAGAAAGGGCTCAGGCCACCAACTGACCTGAGACACCCATAGAAAAAAATGAAAGTAAGGAAGGGCAACCCAAGTTTTGGCTCATTTCCACCTTCACATCTTTGTTTGAATTTCCTAAATCTAGACTGCACGATTTAGACCACAATTCCTCTGTCTGATCCCAGTAAACAGACCAACACATGATGGATGTTCCAGTACCTATTTAGTAATAATTTAATCAGTGACCAATAAGCAGTCTGAACATCTATCTTTTCCTGGAATATTAAGAGAAAAGGCAGCACACTGGAAAGATCATTGAACTCGGAGCCAAAAGAAATGGACTTGAGTCCTCCTTATGTTACTTGCTGATCATAAAATGTCCAACAGCTCACATAAGCTCTCTAGCTGTTAGGTTCTCCATCTGTCCAATTAGGGCAAGAATTTACTTCCTGTTTCTCCGCAGACTGTTCAGAGCATCAAATGAGATGAGGTGGGTGTGAAACCCACAAAAGCCTAATGTGCAGAGCTCCACAAGTGTCTTTTTTTTAATTTAGAAGGGAAAATGGGAATCCAATCATTTAATCCAAAATACACCAAAATACACCAAAGTGTTTATACAATCATAATCTATTTTCACTGGCCCATTTATGTCATCCCTATTTCTAGTCTTGTGAATCCTACTCCTATCTAATTCCACCTTTTTCATTTCAGTAGTTTGACCACTTAACCACACACAGACATATGTTTGTGACTGAGAAAGCTATGTGGAATTTCTAGGATAACAATAGTGAATAAGCCAGGGTTGAGAAAATTTGCTTTCACAAAACAGAACTAGATTTTCATGTTCGGATTTTCATGTGATGAGGATAGGTAAAGATAATATTAATCTACTATGTTTTTCAAATCATAAAAATATCAATAATTATTTCTATTCTCAAGAATGCCTTTTCCATGTAAATTTCCTACCTTACAATGCAGACTCTGTGCTGGTGTCATGCTCTTGCCATCTCTTTTCTTTTGTTCTTTTTTCCTCCTTGCCGCAACCTGCCACCTCAGTCCTTTCCTTCCCTCCCTTCTCTGATCCACTCTCCCTGAATATGGCCTCACCATTATTCTCTGGTTTCTTTGCTGGACTGTATCTTTCCAGCAAATCCCTCCTGAGTGAGAAATGTAAAGCTATGGGCTGTAGTTCTATGCACAGCCCTGCTCAGCAGCACCAAACACAGTTACAGCCAAAACAAGCAAGAAAGTTCGTGGGAACACCTATCTAAACAGCAGTGGTGATTCCGCTCTCCAAGCCACTCCAAGTAATGGAGCCACTCTCATTATATGTAACTCTTGCTTTTTGCCAATAATCAGAAAAAGGAAGGTTCACACAATATAGAACACAACAGCCTAACTGCTCAGATGGAATTCTGACAGCAATAACGCTGTCATCACTGTACTAGTTTTTAAACTAATCGCAATCTGTTAAGGTGAGGAGGTTTAAGACAATGGTTCTCAAACTTTCATGTGTGGAACTGAGTGAGCTTGTAAAAACCCACCCCCTGAGAGTCTGATTCTGCAGGTTTGGGGTTAAGACCTGGGAATCTATAGCTTTAGCAAGCCTTGCCCAGGCATTCTGATAAAGAACATCCAAGGGCCACACTTTGAGAAACATTGCTCTAAGGTTTTGCTGAGAAAGTGGCCACTGTTATACAAGGCCTGAAAATCTTCTAAGAGGGCATGGTCCCAAGAGGGTCACTTTGGCACCAGGCCTGGTGTTTACCCCTTACTATCCTTAGCCTCAGTCTTGACCCACAAGCCCAGGGGCCATTCCTCTTCCTGCCATCCCTGCTCCATTGCTGGTGAGAAGCAGAAGGCAGCTGGGCTCTCCAGTTGACTCCCAAAGCTACAGGCTATGCAGGGGAAGAGCAAAGGAAATACAGGCCCTTCCAGAGTGATGAAAAAGTGCCTTACAAATGCCCTTAGCACACAAATGTTGCATCAGAAGTAGAGAGGCACATCTCCTCTCTGGAGTTGGGGAGATAAGCAGTATTCCCTGAACCCCTACTCTAAACTCCTTGAGTCCACTAGATGCTGAAGCAGTTGTGAGAGCTCCCTCCAGGACAGACATGTTCCCTCTTTCCTGTATGTCTTAAGACATAATTTCCCGTACAAACAAGAAAGGAGGAGAATTAGAGCCCCAGGCCAGCCTATGAACAATGCCACCTCTTGGAAGTATTTCAACTGCAGCTCCACAGTCCCGGTGTGAGATCTCCTCATCTTTGTCTGGATAATCGCAGCTACCTTCAAGGTGGCTCACTGCCTCCACTCTCTTCTACCACTTGTCCTTTCTCTATTCTTCTACCGAAGTTATTTTTCTCACATAAATCGTTATTAGTGTTAATATTCTTGCCTCTGTCTGTTAGGCTCCATGCTATTCCTTGGTGTAATGTTTTTAAAACACAATCAAATAGCATCAAATTTAAGTAAATAGCTGAAATATCTGGAAAACAACTGCAAAGCGTATTAATAATGTATGTTTCATCCAGAAAGGAATCAAGAAATTTTTCAAAAGTTGAATTAAAGGTCATAGAATGCCATGTAACCATCCAGCCTTTCTTGCCTCTAAGGATAACAGTCTCATTTAGGGGTTAGACATATAAACACAATGAAATTCACTTCTAAAAATTTATAATTTTACTGCTTTCCTTGATTCTAGAATTTGAGGTGGAGGTAGTCGATATGTAGTTTTGGTTGAGCCAGAAATTTTCTTTTTGGTAGTGGGGTAGAACTATTAATATGAATAGCAGTAATTTTAGTTTTTGGCAGAAAAGTTATTGTGAGACCTGAGTTGGCAGCCTTCAAGCTTTTATTTTATTATTCCATATTTCTTTTGAGTCATTTAAGAGGTTGAAAGAAAGTCAAAATGTTCCAGAAATATTTTCCACTTTCTTTTGGTTACAAAATAGGCCCCCCTTTCTACCAAAGGTTAGTACATATCCCCCCATAGTATATTAAAGTGGTTAAAGGAAAGATAAGTGAAAAAGCCATTAAGCTTATTCTATTTTTAAAATTTCCCCCTTTTTCCTGTTTTATTCCCCAAAGCCATGCAAAAATGCTGCTTAGATCATGTGAACAGAGGATATAAAAATGGCCCTTCCCCAGATTATGGTGATCCTGAACAGCATGTTAGCAAAGAAGGTATTTATGGCTGACAGAGTAAAGGGAAAATTTATATTTGAAAATAATAGATTATTCATGCAGGGACCATAATAATAATAGCTCTATCCGCCTTCAGCACAGAGAGATACAAGACCATGCATGGGGTTGTGATCAAAATAAACAGTTGAATCAATGTGCATGACCAAGCAGGCTATTCTTGCTGGTATCCTGCACCCGCTTGTAGAAGCCATGTTTTGACTCTTCACCAATGGAAAATGGAGTTGCTACAACCTTTATCCCTGTCTGCAAAATGAGCTGCCAAAGGTACATGCACAGAAGTGCATCTACCCTCGTTCCAAGCCAGGCCAGTCTTGCTCCAACTTTGCAAGCCTGCTCAAAGAGTGCCAGGAGCACCTGGTGACCTCTCATTACATGGCAAAATCCAAAAGAATCACAGATAGAACATCACTGCTTTTTGTTTGTGAAGAAAGTTGTTAACTGAAGCGGAGGGACACTCAAAAGTCTCAGTGAAAAATCGCTTTTCCTGTCTACCAGGATTGCTACATTCACAATTCCACAATACTCTTCTCCATCTCTCCCTTGAAACCTCTTTTAGAAATTGCACTTTTGCTATATTTGCAAAGGCTATTTAGTGCTTTCATTTTCCAAGACTTCTTTTGTACATATACAATTTCCTAGTCTAAATCCATGAAAAGCCAAAATGAGTAAATATATTTTTAACTTAATATAGTTTTACTACCTTCTCATAAACACTAATTATCATGGACTCAAACCAAATACCAATAAAATGTTTCTAAGTATATGCATCTTAATTTATGAATCAATAGCTTGTTTATAATCAACATATTGAGTCTAAGTCAGTACAGATGAAATGCTTGGCAATCTTTCGATGCAGCAAGTTAACCATTTTTTCCCTGTATTTCTATTACTTTGTTTGCTCAGCAACCCTTTTCTGTATGGACTCTACAAAGTGGATCCCTCATGCATGTTCACAAATTCTTAATTTAATGGGGTCCACATGACCATTCTCTGGGTGAAAGCCATCACAGAATGCCTCCTTCAAGTGTTAATCTCGAGGGTGGAACAGTCAAGCTCTGGAATCAGGAGCGGCTTTGTAGCCACATTAGAGACTTGGTTTGCAGCCTTTGAACAAGTTACTTATATCCATGGGAAGCAGTTTCCTCAGTTATAAAACAGGAAGAATAATCCTGGGAATAACACACTAATGTGAGTAAAGCTCTTAAAGATCCTCTCATGAGAGGTGCAGTAAAAGGACAAAGTAACATTTTTGGTACCTTGTCAACACTCAAACAATACGCTTAGGTATTAAGCAAAAGTGAATATAAATGTAAGTAGAATCAGTGCCTGCAGTATAATCACACAATCCCACCCAGTGTGCTCACCCAGAACTATAATTTGATTATGCATTTCAAGAAGATAAACTATTTAACATGGACATATCTATTCTAATATCGGAATTACAGACTTGCTTGTGATGGGGAAGGTAACAATTTCCTTCTATCTGTCTTATCAGTTCAGTTCTGATTTGTGTGACTAGATGAGTTTGTTTTTTCTACCCATGTGGATGTTTCTAAGATTGAGAAAAGGCTTTTCTAAGTTAAGGGAATGGTTGTGGTTGGGATCTGACTTTGTCTTCCAATTACCTACTTCGTGTTCAGTCAGTTTTAAATGTTTGTGGTTCCTTTCGAAGGATAGGGATCAATTGGCTAGCAGATGTGCTAATTTGATTTTTTTTTTTAATATTTGCTAGCTTTGTTTCTCTTTTGGAATCCTCAGAATTGATCAAATTGAGGGTGAAAATGCTGCCTTTTGATTCTGACCTATGGAACAGATTTATGCTTTAATCAAATGACATCATTATTTCATATCACAATCATCGTGACTTTCCATATAAACATAATAAATTCACAATTCTACAGTTATTATCCATCTTTTCCATTCCACTAAATTTAAAATCTTAGGCTATATTCTTTTAAAAATGAATCTCCCCTCAACCAGGTCAGTGAATTTTGGTTATGATTTTTGATAATTTAAGATTCAAATGTTTATTATTTTTGAGGATTGTCAATAGACCTTTAAATTTCTTCATTTTTAACAAAGAACAAAGACCTCATGAGACAGTGAAATTTACAGAGAATTTTATAATCTCTAACATTCCAATGTTTGAATAATCTCACTTGGTTTTGGTATACAAATACACACACACTATATATAGACATACTTTCCAAGTAAGAACTATAGCATTCCTATTTATTCCTATCAAAAATAAAAGTAAAATATTCTGGAGCAAGTCCAATATTTTTTAGAGTACACTAGACCAGAAATATTTTCCTTCTGAGTTTATTCCCCACTCTCTTACGCTAACAGATTCTCATTAAATTATGACAAATAATTTTCATATTCTTATGAAATACTGTATTTTAATATAATATTTTCATTTAGTTTAATATAATTTATTTTAGTTAATATAACATTTTAATATGATACTTAAACATAAAAATAAATCATAGCCTCTAAGAGAGCCCTAACTGTCTGACAACAATTTGTAAACGTACGTTTGGTTTGGGATAGGAACTACATAGAACATAAGAAAGTGGATGGCTCAGAGGTGTCACAGTCATGAGAAACAGCTGAATCTCCATTTTCAAGGTGACTTCTCTCTTTCCTCTGCTCTTCTGCCTCATTTGCTATCTCTAAAGAAACATTTCAAGAAAGTATCCAAAAAAGGGAAGAGGGGGAGTTTCCCATCAGCACAGCGATCTATGACTTCCCAGACATTCCAACAACTCCCATTTCCACCATAGAGAATGAACCTCTAAGCAACACGAAGGCATGTTAGAGGAAATTCCTGAGTTGATCAAAGGAATTGCTCAAGAGTCTCTTTCTACTCAATTCAGATACCTCAAAGAAGAGCCCTTGTGTGTGCTGGAGTAGATTCAGCACAGCCTGACCTAAAGTCCTCACTGATCAGTGGATCAGTGTTACGATCTCATCAATTCCTTGCTTTTCTTATAGGACATGTGACTACGTCTCTCTTTGTCTACATATTATACTCACACCTCCCAGCTTACTAACATTCTTGTCCTCCAACATTCAAATTCACTGACTACTGTCATTTGCCCTGCGCAAGAATTCTTGAATTCTGCAGTTTAAACAAAAGTTAGCGAATCATGGCAGCAGAACTCTTTCTTCTAATGGGATTCTAAAATTCTAAAATGAAGGTTTCAGCACAAAGCCCTTCTGGTTGGAGGACTGGGGGGACCAGACCTTTATCCCTTGCGTTCCTCCTTTCCTGACCTCTTCTTTAGAAGCTCCTGCAGGGATTTCACAGGGAATGAAAAGCCTCTAAATCATACAGCAAGAGGAAACCTCTGTGTGAATTTTCATTTCCCTAAATACTTAACTCCTTAGCTCTGGCTAACTACAAATGTCAACAAAATGCACCTGCTGCCACCCCCAAAATCTTGTAAGGAATCTTGACTTCTTTTCCTTTTGAATATTGGGTTAATTTTAGAATGAAATCACAAGATTTATGGGTTGTAGGTCTATATAAATCACCACTAACCAAGGGTCAGTTACGTTTTTAGCTTTCTTGAGTCCACAGATCTGACCCTGTAGAAGGAGCAAGAATTAAACTTTCCTCTCCTTCATGTTTGTGATTCTCTCACATTCCCACAAGTGAACACTTTCGTCTCTGGTCTTTATCTGATGTTTCCTATTTAGATGATAAGCCTCAGGAGGGCAGGGATTTTATCTATGTTAGTCGTCTCCATACAACAGCAAAGGACTGTCCTAAACAATAAACAGCACTTGGTAACCGTTATTTGATAGGGTCAGTAAGAGAGAACTTTATTTTAAATATGTACCTCATACCATGAATGTTGTGTATCTGTTTATGCCTGTGGAAAGGATATAATGACAAGTTTCTGCTTTCCTAATGACAGAGAAATTATCTATATAATTTCACTGTATCCAGCCACAACAAACATGCATCGAGTAGTGGACAATGGAAGTAAAAATGATGCAGACTGGCAGCCACCATCCCTGTCCTTGAGGAACCTGAAGTTGGGGCAGGGAGGACAGGCATTGTGCAATGGTGTGGGGGGGGCGGGGGGGGGAGAGAGAGAGACAGACAGACAGACAGACACATAGTACTTAATAACATAGAGAGTGAGAAAGACATCCATTGAATGGTCACTGAAAATCTGCGGCCAAGGAAGGGACATTGTCCTATGGACATCTTGAGCTGGGAGCTCTGACCTAAGCAAGAAGTGGGTGGGGGGGTGATTCTCTCATAATCTGAGAATGGAAAGATGAGTAGCAGTTAAGAAAGCAAAGCAAGGAGGGAAAAGCATGCACAGTCAAGGGAACAGCCTGTACAAAATCTTTGTGGTAGGAGTAAGCTTGGCAAATACCAGGGCCTGAGAGAAGGCCAGGGAGGAATAATTTCTTTACATGAGGTAAAGTGAAAATGCTTCCGAAGGCAAAGGAGGTCAAGCAAATGCTGAAGCCACTTCTTCTTCTGTTATTTGACCATATGCAACCTGATTCTTTTCCCTCACAGAGCTTCTCCCCTGCACGGACAGCACAGCTAAGCCCCTTGTCTGAGAGTGGGAGGTCCTGTTGATTGACAAGCAGTCACTGGTGAGTCACAGTCAGTCATTCCTGACAAATCCAGGTTATTATTAAATGTAGTGGAGCAGTGAATTCAATGGTTAGAAACGGAACGGAGAGAGCCTGAGAAACACAGTGAGGCAGCCTTAGAGGAAAGCCACCTCTGTGGAACAGGAAGTCTTTTCTCTTTTCAGAGCATCATCCATCATGCTGGGGGAAACGGCAGGAACGTAACCTACTACTTCTTAATAGGCTTCTGCACAGAGAGTGGCTTTGAAGCAGCAGCTGCCCACAGTAAATTTCACTGACCCTTAGAGCCTTTCCCCAAGTTTTCCAACTGTTTTGTCTCCTGAGCTGCAGCTCAGTGTTGGGTCCAAGTTACAGCACCTGACAAAACTAAGGAGGCTCCGCTGAATGAGAATGGATAGCGTTCAGTGATGTTGTCCTTTCTGTGCTACCCCAGCAGTGAGACATGATGCCATTCCATCTGGCCATAAAGTGTATTCTTTCCCAGGGAGAAGAAGCCCAGCAAGGGATTTTATTTTAGGGTCTGGTATTTTACTGTACATATATCAAAGAAAATATAGTGAAATATATCCTGATCCCAAGATAATGCAACCACAGGGTCAAGTCTTCTCAGTAAAGCAGGATTAATAAATCTAATAAGAACAAAGGCCTTTAGAGTTCATTCAGCCTTGATTTTTTTAAATTACGAAGTTGCAGAGATGTAAAAATCAAAGGATGGCATCAGAAAAAGTATAAAAATTATGAAAGTATATTGGAAAATTTAGCTTTTTCCTCTTCTGAATAATCTCATAACAATCACAATTAAATTTTGGGAAACATGACTTATGTACAAAGCAGAAACTAATTAATTAAATAAATAAATATGTGGTCTTTCATGCCCAAGGTTGGTGTTCCAGGGTCCTGCTCTAGAGCTTGCGGGCTAAGCTGCTTTTCCAGGCACGGGAATAGGTTTGTTTAGCTTTTGCTATCTTGTCTCACAATCTGGTTTCCCCTGTGGGCTATGCAAGACCTTTGTGAAATGAGGGGCTGGACCACAGTGAATCTACTGGACACTTGGGGGCCTGAAATCATACTCTAGTTTTTATTACCACCAACCAAGCTCAGTATTAGAGTCCAAAGAAGCCCTAGACACTCACTTCTGTACTTCAAATCTTCTATCCCAAGCAGGCGACAGAGGCAGATGCAAGCAGGACCGTTTTGGTGGTACAGGTTTTGAGCCTTGCTCTCACAGGGGAAATACTTCTCAGGTGCTTTAGTGCCCAGCAGGGGAAGAGCAGAAAGAGGGAAGAGGCTCCAGATCCCATTGTCTCTGCACACCTTGAGCAAAGATCCAAATGAATTCCTATAAAGTTGTCACAATTGAGCATTTACTTAACGATGCCCCCTCTAGATTCTTCTCACTCTCCTTAGTCATGAAAATGTCAGAAGGAAAAAAAAAAGAATAAAATAATCTTTTTATTATGAAGAGTAATTCTTAAAATATAGCTAACTATCAGTTGGGTTTGTGACCACCATCACAATAACGATTATCACAGCGACTGTCAGTTGAGCAAAGATCGTAGGCCAGGCACTTTTCATACCATCTCTCCTTAAGGCCAGGAGCCCTATGTTGTTTGAGGTGGTATGCCCAGAGTAGGTGCTCAAGAAACACTTGCTGATGGAATCGTCAATGAATGGATGAGCTTAAGAGCATAATTCACCAACATGCATGAAAGTTACTGAGTCAGAGTCATGACATGGCATGTATATACCTTTAGGCCAACATCAAAGAAAAGGAAATACTCAATTAATTTTCTATTTTAATTACTGGTATAATAAAACCAACTAATTATGAACTAATATGAACCTATAACTGCAGGGAATTAAGCCAATAATTATCAGTAATGACTAACAAGTAGCATTACTAATTAGCATTTTGTCTCTATAGGCTGAGTCAAAAGTAAAATAACAAACCAGTTTAGGGAGAAGAAAGAACCAGATGTACACAGATCCAAAGTACAAACACTAGGTTCTAGAGATTCAAGACTGATCCCACTCCATGCCTCCATAGATTGAGCCATGTGAAATTGCTGTTTTTGTTAAAATGCTCAAACATCATCAGTTTCATATAGTTTAACCTAATATTTTCATGCAGGTATCGTTGTGCTGAACTAAAAGTAAAGGTAACAAATTACTACAGATTAGTCATATGACTAATCTCTTACTCTTCAAAGAGCTCTTAAAAGAAGTTATGTTAAAACGTCCAGCTTCCTTTACATTTATACAGTCTATATTTATACATTCATTTGTATATTCAACATTTACACATTGAATATATTCAATCAGTCCCTGCCTGTGGGGATTCAAAGACTTTTTGGCAGAGGAGATAAATATATAAGCAAATAAAGCTCTTCAAGATTTTTAAAGTTCAGGTAAATATGTAGGCTCACCAGGAAAGGCAAACTGAAATGAACTTTCTGAGTTCCTTTCTGAGCATTTCCTCATTAATCCAAATGTGATAATAACAGGCTTTTGAAGGATTCTTTCCCACTTTCTTGTGCAAAGTATAAGAACTGGTTGGGAAGGGGAGGTTCTGAGTCTTGGAGTGTTGCAAAAGTAAAGAAACACTAGGTGTGAGTATTATGTTAAAAAAAAGTAACAAATAAGTGAAGATATTGGAGATTATTATTTAATTATATACATATTATATATGTAAATATATATATATTATATATATATATTTTTCAACATATACATATTTATCAAGTACCAAGCATGTATTAGGCTTTATGCTGGGCACCATGAAGAATACAGGAATATTTAAGGCAATGGTTGTCACCTTCATGGATCTTAAATTCTAGCCAAAAAGAAAGCAAGCAATACAATAAGCTATAACAGGAGATAGAGGTTGATGGACTAAGAAAGAGGAACAAGTAAAGTCAGATAGCCAGCAGGCTTTGGAAGCAATATGGCAGAACCAAGGATGGCTTCCTGGAGCAGGTCTTGAAGAATGACCAGTGTCCTTGCAGGTAGTGATTGCGGAGGGAGGTAGTAGGCAGCAGAGAGGTACTGAAGGATTTGGGGCAGAAATAAACAACTATTAGAGCCACATTTTAGGGAGAAAAATCTGGTGGCTGTGTGTATCTTGGATTGGCGGTGGCAGGAGGCAGGGAAGCTGAGGATGGGACATGTGTGGGGTGGTGGTAATGGCAGGGGGATGAGTTGTAAGTCGGGAACAATGGAGGAGGATAAAAGTGGTGAGGGGTTGAATGAATTCAATGACATAAGCGTGGAACTGAGCACATCAGTGAGAGAAACACACCGGAAGCTGACTTACAGGATGTGGTGACCAGTTGAATGTGGAACAAGAAGAGGAAGCATAAGGGGGAGAAAACACCAAATCTGCTGGCTAGGATAACTGAGTGGTTCCATTACCAAACACGGGGACATGATGAGTTTATAGCATTGGAGGGATACCAATGTAACTGATGTTCAGTAGCAGATGAGGAAGGCAGATTCGAGTTCAGGAGAGAGGCAGGGCCAATTCTGGAGTTACCCTCGAGTGGAAAACTGACCAATTTACTGATTCAGGAAAGACTACATAACTAGGAAGAGGAACGGTTTTTACCGTGAGAATTAAACTGAAAGTACAATAAGTTATAACACGTTAATATTAATCAGTTAAATTGATCCAATTGGATTGCAAAATAGTTGTAAAGATTGAAGGAAACAAAGTAAATGGAGAAATGAACTGAAAGCTCTCAGGGGAAAGGGGAAAGGAAACAGCACAAGAGCATTCATTTAAAGGATAAAGATCAGGCCTAACTGGGGCAGGAGAAGGAAGTGTGGCAAATCGAATTT
This sequence comes from Pseudorca crassidens, assembly GCF_039906515.1. Taxonomy (NCBI): domain Eukaryota; kingdom Metazoa; phylum Chordata; class Mammalia; order Artiodactyla; family Delphinidae; genus Pseudorca; species Pseudorca crassidens. Next base: position 62,205,285 of record NC_090296.1, on the reverse strand, counting down.
TCAAATCAAAATTTTCAAGGACAAAGTCAAATGTGGTATTAAATTAAGAAAGAAGTTAGCTAAGAATGGGTAAACCTCTTTCGGGGACAGCCTTATTCCTAAGGCTACACATGAGGGGAAAAAAAGAGCAACATTTGAATAAGATTTGACAAATTCCAAAAGAGTTGAGTGGAAGTGAAATAAAAGAACACTAGGATGGGCTCACCAGAAATATTTGTTTGAAAGATAGAAGGAGATTTGTTTTTCCAGTGTTATGTAAACTAATCACCAGTATTTAAAGTTTACTGACTCTTGGTAATCCCAACTTCTAGAATGACTTAGACGTGCTCCTACATTGTTTCCACACAAAGTTGGTGACTGCCTTTTCTTGTTAGAATTATGACTCATACTTTCTCTTAAATATCCCCTCTACTCCTCCCTTTTTATTTGCTAATATAATTCTGAAAGAGTGGCATGTACCAAGACCCTCATTTTGACAACTCTTCTACATTTGAGAACTTGTCTTAAAAAACAGTAGGCGCACATATTATTTCTTTTTTCTAATCACTTCAGGCAGCTGTCAAATATTCTAAAAGTTTATATTTCCTAAGCCTCCAAATACTTTGCTATGAAAAATTACATACCCTAAAAACTGGGCCATTTTGAAGTCTGATTTGCAAGAATATAACAGACATTAGTAGCTGCATAAAACTTAAATTGAATGGAGCTACCATAGCCAGGCCACCTGATACACAAGAAGCAATCAACGTGTGTACATGCCTGCCATTTTTAAAAGAAATATGTATTTATTTATTTATTTTGGCTGTGCCTGGTCTTAGTTGCGGCACATGGGCTTCTTAGTTGCAGCATGCAGACTCTTAGTTGCAGCATGCATGTGGGATCTAGTTCCCCGACCAGGGTTCAAACCTCTGCATTAGGAGCACAGAGTCTTACCCACTGGACCACCAGGGAAGTCCCACGCCTGTCATTTTGAATCATCACAGGCTGTGCAGATCAGAAGGGCTGGAACTCTGAGGAGAGAGTAGCAAACTGAGAATACATGGAAAGGCATGGACTCTCTCTGCAGCATGTTTCAATGTATTTCAATCTCTCTGTGAGGGTTTAACTGTATGGCTGTAGTTTTTTTCTTTTGCTAAAAACCAAAGGCAAACATTAGAATAAATCTTTAAATGTGATAATTACTATATTATGTTAAAGTCACAAGTATGAACCTGGGGATTCTTGAACCAGAAAGCTATAATATTTATATCAAGTAAGACCAAAAACATTTCAAGAACTGTATCTGAGTATAGTTCTCTAGGGATATAAAAAAATTAATGCAGAGCTGGAATACATAAAACAAGAAATCAAGTGGTGTACTAAAAGGCAATCAAACTTGGACCTACAGTGAGAAAGAAGAAATAATAATAGTGCCCAACATTTCAGCAGGGAAATGATCAAGCTGTGTCTTCTGACTCCTTGACCTACTAATGATGGAATGATGATGAGGAATAAGATGATGATGACTGCCACTTTGAAAGCACTCCCTAGGCACACGTTATCTCATTTAATCCTCACAACAATTCTATAAGGAAAATAATTATCTCCATTTAACAGATGAGGAAATTGAAGCTTCCTAGAACTCTTGTCAGGATATATAAGACTAGGAAGAAGAAGTAAAGACATACATAAAGGTCTTGACTGATGACATCAAAGAAGAAACACCCCTACCAAAGAAAGTTGCTAGAGAATGAAGAAGCACAACAGATGACTAAAGGTTATATTACAATGAAATATCCATTGAAAATCCAATGTAACTAGGAAAAAATGTAAGATTTTTTTTCTTCCAACACACTAACACTCCAACTAGAAAACAAAGTGGAAGAAACTTCTTTGTATATTTGCAACGTTTGTAAAGATAACAGTTGTTCAATGGGTAATAGACTTAAAGGAACACAAACATTAAAGCTTTGCAAATCCAACTGTTAAAAAGGTAATTTTAAGATGGTCTTGTGAACTACTATATGACCCAGCAATCCCGCTACTGGGCATATACTCTGAGAAAACCATAATTCAAAAAGATACATGTACCACAATGTTCACTGCAGCACTATTTACAATACCCAGGAAACGGAAGCAACCTAAGTGTCCATCGACAGATGAATGGATAAAGATGTGGCACATATATACAATGAAATATTACTCAGCCATAAAAAGGAACGAAATTGAGTTATTTGTAGTGAGGTGGATGGACCTAGAGTCTGTCATACAGAGGGAAGTAAAACCGGTACTGATGAACCTAGTGGCAGGGCAGGAATAAAGATGCAGACGTAGAGAATGGACTTGAGGACACAGCGGGGGAAGGGGAAGCTGGGACGAAGTAAGAGAGTGGCATGGACATATATACACTACCAAATGTGAAATAGATAGCTAGTGGGAAGCAGCCACATAGCACAGGGAGATCAGCTCTGTGCTTTGTGACCACCTAGAGGGGTGGGATAGGGAGAGTGGGAGGGAGACGCAAGAGGGAGGGGATATATGTATACATATAGCTGATTCACTTTGTTATACAGCAGAAACTAACACGCCATTGTAAAACAATTATACCCCAATAAAGATGTTAAAAAAAAAAAAAAAAAGATGGTCTTGTTTGGCTTAACAAGCACCTAGAAAAGGCTTGGTGGTTCAGCTATTTCCCAGATAACCTTGTTTAGTCCATGGCACATACATATCCGGTGTCCAAATCCTGAGGTGACCCAGACTGACAGTTCTGTCTCCTCTTTGGCAACAGGAGTAGAACCCCAACAGGTGACAAATGGGAAGAAACCTGGGAACTATGACTGATATCAGTGAGGTGATCAGGCAACAATCACAGAAAGAAGAGTCAAAGTTCAAGACACCCTGCAGAAGTAGAGTCCCAGGAAGAAACAAACTAAAAATGAGAGTTGCAGAGAAAACATCTGTAAGCAGTGCTACTGTTGGGGGAAGCAGACCCTCAGGCAGTCCCTTACCAGGCAGCGTCAATGTAAACCAACACCTTAGCCATGGGAATTTTTGCTCCAGATCAAAAGGACAGCAGCAATGCCATCTGCTGTTTGCTTAGAAAAATGGTAAGAGCAGATGTTTCCATGTGCTGACCTGCCATCCCTTGACTAAGAGGCCACTTGAAAAATAATCATGAAATAGCACAGGAGAACATCTGCACAGTGTTCAGCAGACCACCAATCATGCAGCATAGGAGAGAAGGAACGTGCAAGGAGCCCATGAAATGATTGTAGGCAGGTCCCCAACAAGTGGTGTGGGCCCCCTTGTGTAAATGTCACACGAGAACATATAAACGTGAGATCAGTATTGGGCAAGGAGTGGTTGGAATGTCCCCCAGGGACCTGAGAAACTTCAGTGGGCAAACCTTAACCTATTTCGAGTATCTTCCCAAGGCTCAAACTACACAGTTACCTCTCAGACTTCTCTCTGTTGTTGCCTATAATATCATTTGATTTTGTTTAGCCCACATTTTAGGCATCACTGAAATTAAATGACTAGCGGTTCCTTAAGAACAAGCCATGGTCTGTAGATGAAAAAAACTCAAATGCGAAGTTCCTGTGAAAAGGGGGGTCAGGATATGGTGAGAGGATTTGCATCTCACCTCTCCTGCTATCCCAAGCTCCAGAAGGACCTCACCCTCCGGCTGAGGCTGATTCAAACCAGGGTTCTTGGAAATTGCCGAGTCGCTCACCAGGCAACAGGTGGGACAGCAGAGGGTCAGCTTCAGAAGGAACCAAGTTTCAATTAGGATTTGCACCTCAGGTGTGCTCTCCTTGCTTTGTTGCCACACCTGCTACCTATGCGAGTTAATCTTCTTTTTTTGAGAGCCTTGTGTGAAAAGCACTAGTCATCTCTTCCAGCCTCCCTGCTGGATGCAAGGAAGGCCTTGGGCCCCATTTCCCACCAGCTAATCATCACCACAGCCTCTCAAATCTTTTTCTCAGCCAGATCACATGTACTCCGGAGTAAATGTTATTCAGAATTTTTCAAAATCATTGTTTTCCCTTTGTGCACATGGAGGACAAAATGTTCACATGACCTGTATTTCCTCTTAAACATGTTACACTTCTCTATTTAGGACTTTGCTTTCAAGGCACTAATTTTTTTCTACCTTCATTTAATTATTTGTTCCATCCTCTTTCCTTATTTTTCTGACCTAGTAAAATCAATTGCCTAATCTGTCCTCAACAGTTTAGATTTGGGGTTTGTAATTTGGGGAGGAGGAGATTTAGCTCATTTTTAAATGAACACTTTCTCTCTTTTTCTTGATATAAATAAGGCATTTTGATTGATCAGAGAGGGAGGACTGTCTTATTTTCTTTGCTTTGCAGACCCACTGGCACATAGTAAATGGTGAGTGTTTTAATAAATAAAAAATTCTCCCAAATTCTTGAGAAAACAGAATGTTTGTTGATACTTCTCTCTTACAGCGAGACGGCCTTTGGAGGAAAATGTTACCACACAATTTTCTATATGTTCTAATGCAAGTGGGATCTTTTAATAAAGTTTGTTTTCTTAGATACTATCAATTATGTAGTATAATCTATGGCAGTATTATTTATACCACACATCATTCCCAAAGAGGGAAAGAAGATATTACTTAAAAGATAAAAGATATTACTTAATTTTCAAAACTGAAACAGGTTTTGTCTCCTTCAAAGTTGTGGTCTTGTTAAGGCAAATGCATATCAGGAACATTCTCTTTGCACAAGACACTTTAGGAATTCGTTTGGAAATGTCCTCAGAGATTTTCTCTCCTTCTCCTTTTTTAGTTTGCATGTTCCCCTCAGTGGTCATGAAGTTTTCTTTTCGGAATTAATTTGAATTTTGTAAATATCCAAATTTGGAGGCAACCATCGCAATAACATGATCAAGCTGGATACCATTTGGTTAAAATCAAGGTATGATTGTAAAGTACTATATGAGTGATTAGTTGTTTTTTTCCGCAATTCAACCCAGCTCTAAGACAAAAACTTTTGAGCAGTGGCAGAACTGCAGCAACAATTCTAAGATGACAATTTTGATGGATAATACTTATCTACGTATAAATAACTGTATATACATGTATATGAATAAATACATGTATCTGTATTTATGCACAACCTAAAAGTTGAGAATTATGTTTTATTCAGCGGACAAAACTGAGGACTTAAGCCTGGAAGACAGCTTCTCAGATGGCTCTGAGGGGCTGCTCTGAAGAGGTAAGGGGGGAGCCAGGATATATAGGGGCTTTGCAACAAAAGTCAGGTAGTCAGAACATCAAAAGATTACTATTAATTTAAGAAAACCAGACATCTCAAGTTCATGAATTTAGTGCTTTTCTCTGTATGGGAAGATGCAATAGTCTGGGCTCATCGAAATCATTCCTTTGATATGCACCTTAACTATCTAGGACCAGTATCCTGCATTTCTTCATACTGAATCCCCTCAGGGTACACAGTTGGGGGTGGCTACAGTGGCTGATGGCTTGACGGCCACAGCATCCTTTGTTTACTGATATGGCAGGAGGCTTTTTTCATCCACATAAATAAATAAATAAGTAAATTCTATTTCATGGTGATAACTCATGCCTCAAAGTAGAGTACAAAATCTAATGTAATATAAAAGTATAAAATATAATACCCACATACTTTCAGTATGCTCTAGAATACTACAATTTTTTGGCTTGGAAGATTGAGTTTTGCGTATTGTACATCATTTTCTATTTAGACTTAGTTATTCTCAACTAGATTGGAAGTGAATGTCCTTTCCGCAGAGAGTCAGATGATGTCAGTGCCTAAGCCATTCATCAACGTTGCTAGGATCATTGCTTTGTTAGCTAACTGACTGATCACTGCTATTAAGCACCTATTCTTAGTCTTTAAAAGACAGTTTCCCATAAGAGGACAATATGCTGTAACCGGTGAGAAACCATGATGCTGGTACTTTCAAACCCAAGTATTTGCCAAGTACCTGGTCCTTTGAGGTATTCGAACTAAGTAGAATATGGAGTCTTTTACCTTAGAGCTTATATTACTATTTTGGAAAACAAGTCAGCCAAAAATTTCAGTGAAAATTAATATAGAAGATTGTGAGGTAATCTAAACAACCAGCTGAGGTAGTATGTTTTAAAACTTGCTTATGCTGTCTAAAAATAATCTTTTCATTGGTTAAATAAATAACAGATCATAGAGAAAAGGCCAAGCTCTCAAAATCTAATTGAAAAGTTTTTGTGTGTAAATTAGATACAGTGCTAACATCTTCATTTTTGACTCTCTGTACAGAGAGAGGAGAATCTTGTGTAGGGCAAAGGATCTGCAGACCCATAATCCAGCAAGCTCTAAGGCCACAGAGATTCAAATAGAGAACAAAAATTCCTAACCTGTTGTCTGGAAGCTCTTTCTCCATTAAACAATGAGATTTCCTTTTCAAAAAGAGCCCCTATAAAATCCTGGAGAGCAGAGACAGTGTATCCTCTGATTATATTCCCCCCAGACCTAGTCCAATGCTTTAACTCAACAGCGTTATCTACAGGGCAACCTTAAGGTCACTGACATTTTTTTCTGGCTTGCAGGATGAGACCATCACAGAAGAAGGGGCTGTTCCTTACCTTTTATTTATTTCCTAAAGTCTAGGCTGGGTATATACGGTGACAACTACTTAAAAAAAAAAACAACCACTGTTTGCTTCACTTGATACCCAATAGGCTTGTTTATTAATTGAATTCACTCTTTGCACTTTTACTTAAGTGAATGATTGTTTTGGTGTCATGCAAACAATACTCTGAGTTTTCTATTGGCCATCCCTTATAATTTTATGTCTTTTGGTGTAATATAGTCAAATATTCTGGGAAGCGCTTGTAAAACATGGAGAATGTCTGTTACTGTCAACATTATGTGATCCTAGTGCTTATAGGCAGCACTTATAAGTGCTTATAACTTATAAGTTCAGCACCAACTGAATGTAGAACTGATTTTGGAATCTTCTAAACTCATTTTTAAAGAATGTATGTCATATAGGAAGATCTTTTAAAATACACCATTACAGGGACTTCCTCGGTGGTCCAGTGTTTGAGACTCCATGCTTCCAGTGCAGGGGGCACATGTTTGATCCCTGGTTGGGAACTAAGATGCCACATGCCACACAACATGGCCAAAAAAAAAAGAAAAAAGAAAGAAAAGAGAAAAGAAAATGTACCACCACAGAAAGTGTGACTCATTTAAGAATTTAAATTGTTCATTGTGTATTATTCATAGTATCATTCTTAGTGTGAACACTCCTTAATGAATAACCTTGTAGTGTCCCAAAATAGTAAAATATTATTCAAAAATCAAAACACAGTAACCTTATTTTCATTCTTTTGGGCTTGCACACACGAAACAAAGAGCAAAAATTAAATAAATAAATAAATAAAATAAGCACGGAGGGAAAAAAACTAACCACACATACAAAAAAAAAGCACAGGAATACATGAATAATAGCATTCTTAACCATCAAAGATTCTAGTGTATTTTTTAGGAGATTGATATTTTTAATTGGCTAATGTAGATATACTTTACTAAATAACATCCCCCTTATTTAAGGAAATATACTCATTTCCTTTTCTGAGCCTACATTAAAGACACTAATTTCTTTTGAATTTTCTTCAAAATAGGCCAAGTAGGCCATTTTGGGGTGCCTACTATATACCAGGCATTGGCATAGGTGCTAATATATAGCAGTAAACAAAACAGACAAATAACCCTATCCTCATAGGTTTATATTACCTCTGCCTTTCTTACCCCATGTATTTAAGGGTAATACATTCCAAGTAACCTCAGAATAGTGAGTGGCAAAATTAATTGGATTCTGTAGAATGTATTGTCTCTTCTTCATTTGCCCCATCAAGGCTATTTAAGGGACAATGTTGTAAACAAAGAACTGCAATTACTCTGGTATCATGTGAAACTGCTTATGATATTGTTTGAAAGAGACTAACGGAAGAGTATGAAATAATGTACCCCAAAAAGGAGGGTATTGTAACATTTTAGAATTTCCTTTCCTTTCTGGGTTCTCATTGGGGCTACCCAGACATTTTAACACCTACACCGACAAGTGATGAATATGGAGTTAACACATGGATGAATGTCCTTATATACTCAAAGAAGCCATGCTTGCCTGTACCCAATTGCAACTTGTCCAGTGGAAACGATCCCATTTACTTCCTCTACATTTAATAGTCAGCATTCTATTATAAAAAAGGAACTTTCTCTTATCTCCATGTATTTATTCATTCATTTATTTATATCAGTGAAGACTCTGGCTTCCTATTCTATTCAATGTGATAGAATTCATTAGTGTCATTATTTTAATGCTCAAATTGTCCCAGATTTGGCCAGTGAGAGCCCCTTCAAACTGTTTTATATGTCCTTTTCACATCCCCATCATTCTTTGAGTATGTCCTTACTTTCTGACATAAGACATTCTAATCTTATCTTATACTATCCCTGCCCCAGCCCTGAAATCCACCATTTCTCCAAAGAACCCTCTCCTTTTAGTGGAGAGTGGTGCTTAGAAACCAAGATTTAGGTATTAGGTGTGCTCTTTAATACTGAGATCTCTCAGACACTCTCAAATGGACAGAGCAACAAAATACATGCATGCACACACATACCTATATACACACATTTTTTAGATTTGTATTTATTTCTATGTCTACCAACATATATTGAAATTCATGAGTTCACACCAATACTTGCAATTCCAATTCAATATCACAAGGTTTTACTCTGTATTCTCCCTTTTCATATTAGTAACATCCATCTTCAAAAGTAAGAAATTTTATTCCCATTATTCTCAATCCATCCACTTGTGTGCTCATTCCCTCTTATGTAGCCAATGTCCTGACCCTGCTGGGCCTCCACCCCCACTTATCTGCTTGGTTGATCCTTATAATCTCATAGCTAACTGGACTTAGTCTGTGGGAATCCTAAAGGTCTACAGTGAGGTTGCTTTCCTACAAAGAGGATTTGGGTTTGCTTCTATCAGGAGGCTAAGGCACAATCAGTGTGAGATCACGTAAACTCCCCTACAGAGAATCCTAGCGAATTCAGAAGTTTTGGGTTAGCAATCTCATATTACAGCAAGCCTCAAAGTCTCCTTATCCCACCATTTACTGCTCTCCTTTCCAATTTCAGTTCTCTGAGTGTTTGGGGGAAGAATTTTTTTGGAGGGTAGGGTACTCTTTGTTGTTTTGTTTTGTTATTTTTTGTTTTGTTATTGTGTTATTTGTTTGTGTATTCTTTGTTTCTATTTTTTGTTTTTGCCCTTAAAGACTTCCACTGGCTTCTTGCAATCCCAGGAATGCTGTGAAAGTTAGCCTTCTAATTTATCCAGATTCAGTTGTACTAAGCAGTGGAGCCCTTCAGAGTTTCTAACCAGCCATAATTTGTCTTTATGTGTCTATATGCTTATCTGGATTGATCTTTCCTATGTCACAAAACTTGGTGCCCTTGAAACACCATGGGAATCTCTGCTACAGCCTGATTACTGTTTCAAGGCAGAAAAAAAAGTGAGACTAGAGAAATTATTGGGTAACACTTCTATTTTGTTCTTATCAGAAAATAGAGATTCTTTATAACAAGGTTGTGATAAGATAAAGTCTTTTTTAAATATTAAAGATCATTAACGTTACTTTGAGCCATTCTCCTAATTTGACACAAGGAGAAAATGTAGCCCAAATAGAGAGGAAGGATTTCTACCAAAATAAATGGCATTTTGGTGAGTTTGCTTAGATTTATTTGGAACTCAGGTCTCTGGTCTACTATCCTTAATTTATTTCTGTCCAATCTTTTTTTAACCAAACTCTATGATTATTTTTATAAGTATATTTTAATGTGTTTCCCAGTTATTAAAATAATACATGATCATTTTAGAAAATAATTAAATGCATAAAAAGTATTTAAAAATAAACCTTATTTATAATCCTACTACCTGGAGATAACTACTGTTAACATTTTGGGGTTTTAATGCTTACATCCTTTGTTTTCATAGCTGAGATCATACCATATAGTTTTGCATCTTTTTTTCACATAATATCATTAAAATTTCCTCACCTCATTAAAACCTCTTCATAAGCATTATTTTTGATGCTACATAATATTTCATCATATGGATGTACTTAAGTATAGTGAACTATTCACCTTCACTAAATATTTAGATTGTCCACTTTTTTCCTATTATACATAATGTTCTAAAGAACATTATTTTTATTCAATATTAGTTCACACCAATAATTATTCCCTAAAAACAGATTCCTAGAAGCAGACGTTCTAGGTCAAAGGATGTGAATGTAATTAAGATTCCTGATATATACTGCAAATTACTTTCCAAAAAGATAGTAACAATTTGTGCTACAAATTATGGGTTTATGAAAGCTGGTCTTGCCATGTCCTTACCATGGTTCTTCCATATGGGCTGGACCATTCTCAAGTATTCCTTTTCATTATTCTTCTAAAGTTCCAAGTTAAAGGACTCTTGAATTATGGACTGGAGCCTGAGGGATACCATGGATATCCCTCCAATTAGACATACCTGTGTAAGAATGATCATAGGAACACCTGTAAAGCCCTGTTTATGCAGAATGGACTTCTTCCCTTCTTAGCAGCAACATGGCCTTGTGGGAAGATCACAGCCTCTGGAGTTAGACATACCTGTCCCAGTCCTACCACCTATTACCTGTGTAATCTTGAGTAAGAGAGGTAAGACCTCACTGAGACTTATTTTCCTTATCTGTAGAATGAACTGCCGATGCCTATCTGATTACGAGGATTAAATGTAAAATTGCCTGATACTTCTTTATCCCCTAATTATGCCTCCCCATCAGATTTGAATATCTACCCTTAAGACAATTTCATGAGCTAGATAAAACAGAACGTGCTTCTTACACAGGTCACAGTTAGTATACACACATCAGTTAGTATATACACCATTCTACCATATACATGACAGGTGAGTTCATATATTGGATGCTTATATTTTGTAATGTGGCAGCATGAAAGCATGGGACTTTCAAAGGACTGGCCTAGGGGAAAGGGCATCTAGGATATAGAAGCCAAAATGAAAAGGATGCATAAGATATTTCATCATGTTTCAATTGATCAGATCGGGTTGCTCTATCTAGGAACACAGGAGGACCTGGCAAGGAGTTAACTATTTATTGCAATCTCACCCCTAGTTGTACATCTACTTTTTTGATGCTTTTAAAAGCTTCACCCAGTCGTACCAAATTGGAACTTCTGTGAGATGGGGCCCAGGTATCTGTATTTTTTAAAGCTCCCTAGCTGATTCTGATTCACTGCCAAATTTGAGGTTTAATGAATAATGTGGTTCATAGATTCTGGAATGAAAGAACTGGAAATGGTCACCTAAACCTTTAATTAAACACCTTTTATTTATAGATTAGGAAATAAAGCCTACAGAGGTTCAATTACTTGCTAAATATCACATAGTTTGGTAATAACAGGATGAAAACCTAGAATTCTAGCACACTGCCAGAATGTCTTAAAGAAACTTATTAGATAGAAGACAAACATCTCATAAACTGCAAAAATCAATCTTTTGAAAGCAATTACTGCCATTTGGCAAGGGGTCATTACTGCCCTCATTTTTAAATTATCATATTTCATATTGTATGTATTGTGCAGGATGAAGAAATTAGATCTCAGTTCTCACCTGGATGAAGAGCCCAAAAATGCTTGCTTTGCCATTTGCTCTCCCCCGGGGAAGTGAGCAACTGTTGCTGCAATGCAGAATCTTTGTTAGTTCTCCTCAGTACATTAAGTTCTCTTAACTCTTGGTTTTCAAAAACTGTTTAAAAGTGCAATGGTTGAGGTGTAGATGTTGTCAGAAAGGTTCTCCATGGGCTGCCATTCCCAAAACTCTTTTAAATTTCTAAAATGTAATTATTATTATTGCCATGAACATTTGTGAAGACCCCCTCTCTTAACATATACTGTTTCTTCTTTAGATATTGGGGAAGGGGTGAATGTTGAATGTTGCTTAGGTCAGCAATAGCAGAGGTATGATGATCTTAAGGACCTTCGGTGGTAAAAGGCCTTAAACAAACCAGTTTTTAACAGTTTAATTTTCACTCTGGACAGCCTGCTAATGAACTTTTAATCACGTCTTTTATGAAGTCTTAACTACAGCTTTGTTTTAACTTTAAACAGTTTCCAGAGCAAAATATCTAACCATACAAAAATGCCTTGCTAATTTTTATTCATCTGGGGCCATGTTGGGAAGAGCTGTGTCCTAAAATATCGCTTAAAGGCCCTGAGTTCACAGCTGACACGTTCTTAACATTTATAGTGATTCTAGAGACCCTTGGTATCTAGTGCTACAGTTCCTTCTCTCAGTGTTTTTCTTGGATTGGATTTACAGCCAACTGGTTGTAATTGACCCCCTACTGGGACAAGTTAGGATATGAGCATATGACTCTCCTTTAAAAAAAAAAAAGACCAAGAGAGAGTGACCAAGAAAAAAAAATCACCATTGATATTTATCTTAAACTTCCTTCATTTCCAGCTTCTCTGGCAGCAAGTCAAGCTGCTGTCATAAAATAGAACTCTCAGTGAAAGGGGTTCTTAAAGGACACAGTACTGAACACAGAACCACATAGGAGAAAGTATAATAGAAAAGACAAGCAGTTTCTGTCTGTTAGGGCACACACAGCCTCTGAGTCTTACCACAGAAGTGGTATCTGCTACCTGAGATTCCAGGCTGGCACTTCCCGACAGGAAAATTGTTCATAAACAGTCTAAGGACACTGAAAATCTCTATCAGCTCTTCAAGAGAAGCAAAGGCCTATCAACCTACACAAGCTGTCCCCAGCTCCAACTGCACTGTTCCCAGCTCTCTGCATGGAACTGCCCCAAGCCCCCTGCATGAAGCTGCCCCCAGCTCCCTCCATGGGACTGATCCCAGCTCCCTCCATGGAACTGCCCCCAGCTCCCTCCATGGAACTGCCCCCATCTCCCTCCATGGAACTGCCCTCAGCTCCCTCCATGGAATTGCCCCCAGCTCCCTTCATGGAACTGATCCCAGCTCTCTCCATGGAACTAATCTGTGGATCCTCTTCCACTTACTCATTTAGTAGGCCACCTTCCCAAAGAAAGAAAAACAAATTAAGGTCTTACACACTAAATGAGAGCCAGAAATTTTTTTTCTGTTTAACCTATCACAGTTGGTTTTGAGGAAAGAGAAAAAAAGAAATAGAAAGAATTCTGTATGTGGTGCATGATATACTTACAAATTCATCCCCCAAAGAAATCTTCCCTACCATGGCCAGTATACAAACTGCAAAGTACAGATTTGCAAGAATCTAATTCTAAGACTCTAAAATCAGCCATGTCCCAGGCAGTAGGATTGGAGTTCCTATCCCCATGTGCTGGGAAACAAATCAGTGCAAATTACTCTATTCAACAGCATACAGTTTTCCCTTCAAATGGACTCTTAAAAAGTTGACTCCATCTGAAGCCTGTTTTATGTAAAAGTCCTAATAATGTAAATAGTCAAATGGAGCATTTTTAGTCATTAGCACTGAAAGAACATCACACACCCTCCAGCTTTACCTGGGTATGAGCAAGGAGGGCTGCTTTCTGTACAGAGCAGTTGATCACAGTGGGAGATGGGTCATCTGTCAGACAGCTGAATAACACTGACCAGAAGTGGAAGGACTGTTAATGAGGACCACTTGACGCAATGCTTCAGCTCATCTTGGTCTGTCTCCTCAGCTTCACACCAGTCTTACACTCTGCCAGACTGAAGCAGGCAAGAGGTGGCCGTGATACAAGGCATTAAAACTTATGAATTTGGCTGCTGGTTTAGAGAAGGGTACGTGGAAGCAACCCCTTGGCAACACTGACTTCAAAAAGCGTTTAAGCACTATGCTCCATTATGAGAATTTTCACCCTCTAGTAATAAGAAGAGCCAAGAATTTTTGAGTACTTAATTGTGCCAAGGCCTTACCAGCATGACCTCATTAATTCCTCACAACACCCTAGGAGGGAGGTAATACTATTATTCCCGTTTTACAGAGGAAGAAACTAAGGTTTGAAAACGTTAAGTAACATGCCCAGGATCCCCCAGCCAGTAGGCCCAAATTTAAAACTGGGCCTACCTGATTCCAAAGTCCGTGTTCCTCACCACCACACAGTACAAGGAAATTAATGATCTCTTCAAGCTGTTGTCTCCTAACCTGGGCTCTTCCCTCATAGAGCAGAAACACTGAGGGAGAAGGATGCCCACTCAGGAGAGACAGAAAGGATCAACTGCTTTGGGGGTTGTTTCAGGGAACATCAGTACCTAGGATGTTAAGGCATCAGCATACCTTAAGTGGGACCTATGCTTGACTTGATAAGATCCTTAAGATCTGGGGAACATATCACATTTCTATAGAGGTAGCATAGTAGTTGGGTGTTCTATCAGTGGCTTCTCCATTTCTCATTTAGCAAGAGCTCAAGTGATTCTCTTTTTCACATAAAGCAATATGAAAACAACACTGATGATTTATTAAGTCTCTGTATGTGTGAGGCCTTAGGCTGGGGGCCATGAAATGGCATCAGTAATTACATGATCCCCACAAAATTAACCACGTGTGGGTGGAACCATTTGCCCTTCCCATGGATAAAACCCCTATGTTGATGGGCTGGAGAGGTCATATCACTACCTCAATTCCCAGGATATTAAGAATAGCTCTGTTCCTTGGTCACTTACTCTGAGAAAGGAGACTTTTTACATCTGGTTCAAGTCCTGAGTCAGCAACCGGCTACATAAGCTCAAGGTATGCTAAGGAGAAACAATTAACCATGCAAACAAGCCCCAAATGGCTTTTCTGATTATTTGCTAGCATGCAGGTGGCTTGGAGAAGAGGACTGCAATTCTAGAATGTTAGTTTTTGTGGTATGAGAAAATCATAACTTTTTTTTCCAGGAACTTGTTTTGCCACAGATTTAAGGCAGTAATTTGTTACAGGCAAGACATTTCTAGGGGCTGCGTTATCGAAGCTAGAATCATCAAGAAATTCTATCAGAAGACACAATGTTTAAGTATAGGTCTAATTACCGCAATCATTTCTTTTTTGTTTCCTTTGCAGAGATCCACTTAATCCCATCTCTTAGTGTGGGCACAAGCTGACAGTTGCATGACAAGGAATGTTTCCCTTTGTAAAAAACCCACTTCCTTTCTATGTAGTTTTAGCCTAATTGAAATGTTTCCTATTAAGCTCAATCAAGGCAGCAATTATCTAATTACTCACTTATGCTTTTCCAGCCAAAAATTTGCCTATGCTGGTATATCAGAATGAGGGAGAACATACTTATTATTGCTTTTACATTTTCTTGTTTGGCTTTAGACAACAATCAGAATCATTTACTTCTAGCTCACCAGAATATATCTAATTAATACTGCTATTTTCTATAAAATTGTATCACTGAAAGCTACAGCCCAGTGCCAAATGTGGCCCTGGCTATGAAATGTGCTTTAAAAGACTTGTGGTTACGCTACATGAATGGTGTCATTGGAGAAGGGTAATAAGGAAAGAGGCTAGTGAAAACAAATTACAAACATATATTCAAAGCCACGAGTTTTATGGCTTTACAAAATAAAAGTGAATCACTTAGATTCAATTGAGAAAATAATTTTTATAGCATCACTTTAAAGAAACATGTATCCTGCATGTCTGGATTTTCTCTTGATACAAATCCCTTAGGTCTCAAGATGATCACAACCAGTCAACAACACAGGTGGTCCACACTTTTTAGGTATAAATTAGAGATATATATCATTAAAACCAGAATTAATTTTAGAGTTAGTGACCCTCTGAGGTCATTCCTGATTAACTCCATTTTGATTGAGGTTATATCAAAGCACAATGGACAAACTGGGTATGAGAGATTGATATTTTCATTTCCAGACAATAAATTTTATCATTTTCATCATAAATATTAACTAATATGGGGCTAATACAGCTCTCTTCATGGAAAAAAATCCCTAGAAAACTTGTGTACCTTGGGGTGAATTTGTAAGGAAGGAATGGAACACTTCATCAATCCCCCAAATGTGGCCACTTGACAATCTTTCACCTAAGTTTACGGTAAACCCAGAAAATGACTACGTTCCATGAGAATAACAACAACAAAATAAGTCTACAAGGAAAGCGTTCCATTTACTGGAAGGAGATGAGAGTTTTTACATTGCACTGGGTAAAGAGAAGAGCTTCTTTTCACTTACACATAATGATGAATGAGCTATACACAATATTAGTAACCTCAGAGATAACAAGCTCTGTAAAAGGAGGCAATTAACTTTCTAATAACTGATTTCTCTCAGGTATAACCTGAGTGATGACTGATTAATAAATTAAACCTGAGTGGTCAGACAATGGGGGTGGGGGAGATGTTGTTGTCCAAACCACGGTATGTTACCTGCTTCTCAGGTTGGAAAGAAGTCTAGAAAACGAAAATGCATAATATCTTAAAGGTGGTCCCAAAGATTCTTACATCCTGTTCTGTTTACTTCCTTCAGGAGAGGAGGGAAGCACAAAAGGTACACAACAGGGGAGGAATCAATTTCTTTGGAGAAGAGGGAAAATAAAGTAATCAGATATTTCCCTTTCACTAATCCTTATTTAGGAACTTGGAACTTTGTGAAGTATTCAATAAAATGGCTGGAAAATGGATTTTGTTCCTTCATGTGAATGTTCTCTGAAGAGGACAAGTTTCCACATTCTGTCTGCAGTTGATTCAATCTCACTGTTCTCTGTCCAAGCAGCTTTACACACTCTACACAGGGGTGTAAATCCATTTTACAACAGGCAGAATGTGAGTCTGGGGTATAAGGTGAACCTAGCATCATCTGAGAACAAACACAAAGACCAGCACTATCGCCCATCTGTCTAGATCTGCCTGCAGCTGACCCTGAGCAGTACCAGGTCAGTGAAGGCAGGTACACTGAACCTACAGCACCTCTTCCATAAACAGGCCCATGGACCTCCTGCTTAGTGCCCAGTGATAAACAAAAGGAAACAAGCCATTAAACCAAGTGGTCCTTGTGTTCAACATTATTTAGCTCTTGAAAATTTCAAGTTGAGTCACCATTGCCTTTATTTCCCCTCTTACTTTGTACCAGTTCTCATATTTCTATCCTTCCTCCACTGCAATAATTCAATAGAACTAATTATGTCTTTAAAAATAGTTAAATAAGCAAATGACTGAAGTTCTCTTTCCGTTTTTCCTGATGCTGGGTCAAATGGCTACTCAAGTTTGTCTGAAATGATACCCTCGAAGGTCTGTCCTGAGTCTTCTGTTGGGATTTTTTTTTTTTTTTGATGTCTCATTATACTTCCCAAAGTGTGTTGAAGTGGTGCTGTTTTATTCAACTTAAAGTCATACTGGCTAGCAAATCTTAAGATCATAGAAATTTAACACCAACTTTTACTAAAAATTGAATATCCCACAATTTCTTAGTTGTAATTGTGGATTATGAATATGTTAATTCTAAGTTTTCCATTTGTCAATTATTTTTTTATTTGTGCAATTTAAATATCTAATTGTTCTGTTAGTTATTTTGCTTTTAAGGCCTATAATGTTAAGCTTTTCAGGTTTTTATAATACTAAAGGCTTTGGCAAAGAGAATATGAACAAAATCATTATTTACCCACTATTTTTCTAAAAATGCAAATTAATCATTGGTGCCTTTAAGACTTTGACTATAGGTCATGGGTTGCTGCTGATAAATGAAACTATAATGCTTTTCATCAGTTTATTAGGATCTTACAAATCAAAGTTTTTAAAGACAAAGAGCACCTACTACAGAAAAGTCTAATATTAAAAGCTTTTCACTTGTCATTGCCCAAGTTAAAATTAAGCCACACAGTTTAAGGCTTATAAAACATCACAACCCTGGCTACATGTTGGAATCACCTGGAAGCTTTTTAAAACCACTGATGGGTCCCAGCCCCAGCGATTCTGATTTAATTGGTATGTGCTGTGCCTGGGTATCAGTACTTGAAAACACGCTCCAGGTGATTCTAACGTCAAGTCCAAAGTTGAGAACCACTGCTTTAGAATGAAAGTGTACAAACACACACATGCATAGTTAATGAAGTTGTAATTTTTCTTTTAAGTGTCCTACCATTAGTTTGAAGTGAGAGAGAGCCTCCTCGTCATTGATTCACTCGTTTGACATCAATATCATTTACAGTGAACACTGTATAGACCACAAAATGCCACCTCTTTCATCACCTACCTGGTCACAAAAACAAACAAAACACCCTCTTGCAAAAAAAAAAAAAAGAGAGAGAAATTTAGGAAGAAAAGCTAGTTTGGAGGGAAAAATAGTACAGTAGGCAAAATAATGGCCCCCAAAGATGTGCCATCCTAACCCCTGAAGCCTAATATATTTCTTTACATGGCAAAAGGAACTAAATTAAGGACCTTGAGATGGAGACAGTAGCCTGGATTATCCAGGTGGGCCCAATCTAATCACAAGGATCCTTAAAATCAGCGAGAACGAGCTTCCCTGGTGGCGCAGTGGTTGAGAATCTGCCTGCTAATGCAGGGGACACAGGTTCGAGCCCTGGTCTGGGAGGATCCCACATGCTGCGGAGCAACTAAGCCCGTAAGCCACAACTACTGAGCCTGCGCGTCTGGAGCCTGTGCTCCGCAACAAGAGAGGCCGCGATAGTGAGAGGCCCGCACATTGCGATGAAGAGTGGCCCCCACTTGCCACAACTAGAGAAAGCCCTTGCACAGAAATGAAGACCCAACACGGCCAAAAATAAATTAATTAATTTAAAAAAATCAGAAAGAACATTTCCCAGCTGTGGTCAGAGGAAGTCCTGACTACTGAATAAAGGCACAGAGAGATGCAACATTGGTGCCTTTGAAGATGGGAGAACGAGGCTAAGAGCCAGGGAAGGCAGGGCTTATGAAAAAGGCAAGGAAACATATTCTTCCCCAGAGCTACCAGAAAGGGATACAACCCTGCTGACACCTTTAGTTTGGCCCAGTGACACCCATGCTGGACTTCTGACCTACAGAACTGTAAGGTAAACACTTGTGTTGTTTTAAACCACCATGTTGGTTGCAGTTTCTTACAAGAGCAATAGGAGACTAGCACAGGTACCGGTGCTGATTTTGAGTCATCAGTCAGAGGAAGGGGGACAGGGAATATTATGCGGAGTCAAGAGATGCACCTCACAGACCCTCCAACTCCCAGAAGCATAAACGACCTCGGGCCCCAGCTGCTGCTCTGCACTCCACCTTGGGTGTCTGTGCAGAGACCGTGTGTCCCACAGCTGCTCCCAGCTCAGGACTGAGCCAGCGGCCATGCTGAGACAGGCGGGTCCCAGGAGACACCAAGCTCTTCTGACTGCCTATCTCGAGGCCCCATTTCATGATAGCCTTGCGGAACATTCCTTAGACTGCACTGCAGGCTAGGACACTTCCAACCACCTTCCCTTCCTACCTCCACTCAGGGTCAGATCTCAAGAGAGGCCAGACAAAACTGCTCTGCCTCTCCTGCCTTCCCATTTCCTTTCACGGGAGTTTCCTCCACGACCAAACACATAATCTGAGTACAAAACTAAAATGTGGGGCCCTCTGTTCAAAAATCATTAAGAATTTTAAGACCAGGAGAGCAGAGCGTTAAACCAGTTGTTCTAAACGCAGGGCCTTGTGCAACTGCACAGGTAGCTCACCCCTAAGGCTGGCCCTGGTATCTTCCAGGAAAATCCTTGCATATATAATCCCAGTTTGGTGTCTGCTCAGAGGACGCTGACTAAGAGGACATTCTAGTGCAATTCCCCTAAAATTAGTTCCTTTGGGCATCAAACCTGGCTACGATCAAGTGAGTGGAAGTCACAGAGTTTCACCCTGCCCTTCCAAGCCTCTGATATGGTTTTTAAATTAATTATATGGGTTCAAGCTAGTTTTTTTTTCTTAGTGTTGAGGTTTCCCTTTTCTCCAAAAAATAACATATAATGTTTAAGAAGTAGTGTGGGGTTTTGAGCCAAGCTCATTGGGGAAAAAATATGTAGTGAGAATTATAGTTGTGATTGCAACATTTTACTTGAAATAAACACCACGGCAAAATGCAGGCAGTAAAAGTCAGAAACACATTCTTTCATTTCGTATTTAAAGAAAAGGAGCTGGAAACAACTAAAGGGCTACTTAGGGGAAAGGAATAAAACTCTCTCCTTCTCCCATCTGCAATTCCAACTGTTTTTTTGTGTTTTTTTTTTTTGAGAAAGTGTTTTCCAAACATTCAGCAATTTTAAATTTTATCAGGGCAAAGCTCTGTGGCCTTTAGCAACTTCTCTAGGCCTCACTGTACTAAGCAAAGTGAACTCAGATATTCTTTTCAGCAATAAAATCTTTGAATTTGTGAAAAACATCTGCTTTAGTTAAGTCTGTGAGTTTTTGTAACATTATATTTTTCCTCAGTATATATTCTACCTGGAAGTGTATGTCTTTTCAGGGTTTTTTTCAAAGAAATTGATTTGCTTAGTACTCCTGTCATTAGGACTTAAGGCATTATAAGAAAGATAAAGAAACTGAAATGAAAAAATGCAGTTGATGAAATGTTTAGATGATTAGCCCAAATGCCCAGTGTTGGTTAGGGATACGCTCTGGACTGGCACCTGAGTCTCTTGACTATTCATCCTATTTTCTTGTCTTTGTGAGACTTCCTTCTCATAATTTGTCATAATGAAGAGCCAAGCTGTTAGATTTTACATTTTTGCAATATCAATAGATGAACATTTTTCTGTTTAATATATTCCCTTAGATAGTGCACAGCTCTGACCAAGACACTGGATTCCCAAGGCAGGCTAATAATTTGGCTGCTTCGAGCTGATGTTATTTATTCACCTAACACTGTTGTGAACTAACTGTGAGGGAGTGAGGGGAGAGGAAGTGGGGGTGGGGGGGGGAGGACCACCATATCCCTATTTGTACACCAAGGCCCAGATAACAGGATCCACTGAACTTGGAAGCCATATGGCAACCGTCTGTCACTATTGTTGTATACCTTTTGTGGTCCCCCACCTAAGCAACTCATTCATAGAGGTGACCACATTACTACATACAGTAATGTGTTGATGCCCTGAATAACTAACTGCCCCTGCTCTTAATCCAGCTTTAACATTTTAAACAATTTTTCCTTCAAGTCCAGTTCATTTTTATAATTTGAGTCAAGAAGTAGGGATGAAATGATGGCTCCTACATCATAAGCCCACTGTGAAATTTGAAAACCTCTATTTCAGCTTTTACTCTTTATCCATGTAATTTGTTATCTCAGAGGTTTAGATATGGAGAGAACTCATACATCTCTGTGAGCAAAAAAATCTCAGGCCAAAGGCAAACCAGAGCCATATACAGTATTGAAAGACTTCTATTTATTGAGTTGAAGCCTACAGAAAGAATATGTCTTAAATATCAGATTTTGAGACTATTTGGTATTGCCTGGAACAAGAATACTAGCAGGAACACAGGACACTTCATTTTATGTAGGGTCCATGCCAGCCACTACAAACTGTGCCAAACCTCTTTCTTCCTCATCGGGAACTAAGATGCTTTATTTGCTTATGATCCTGTCCCAAACTTGCCAAGTATGTCAGAAAATTGTATAGAGACTCTAAACACTTGGAAGATTCTTTAAGAAAGCAATATATGCTATAGAGTCAACATGTTGTTCAGATCTTGGAACAGTCAACCACTGCATTTTGAGCATTATGGTAGGTAGGCCACCTACAAAGTCAGCTAAAACTGGCAAAGCCTGGTTTCCAACTTATGCCTCAAAAGTTCTTAACCTTTCTGCTGTACCATCTCACTGACTACTCGTTGTTTCTGTCATTGCCATAGCTGGCTTCCACTCTCCCTGCCCTCATAGTCTATCACATCCCTTGTGTCATCCCTTGGTTAATGTCTTCATTAACGTCAGAAATTTTTGTACCTAGCATTCTTGTTCAGCTAACTTCCACTTACTCGTCCACCAAATCTTCACCATCTTAGTTCTCTGTGCTTCACTTGATCATAATATCGAAGCCACACTAGCCAGCCTCAATCAGGTCCTCACAGATGCTCAGCATCAGATATTAATGACTTCCTACTGTATACGGTAATAGTATAATACAGTGGTTAAAAGAAGGCCCTCTGGGGCTTCCCTGGTGGCGCAGTGGTTGAGAATCTGCCTGCTAATGCAGGGGACACAGGTTCGAGCCCTGGTCTGGGAGGATCCCACATGCCGCGGTGCAACTAGGCCCATGAGCCACAACTACTGAGCCTGCGCGTCTGGAGCTTGTGCTCCGCAATGAGAGGCCGCGATAGTGAGAGGCCCGCGCACCACGATGAAGAGTGGCCCCCTGGGCTTCCCTGGTGGCGCAGTGGTTGAGAGTCTGCCTGCCAATGCAGGGGGCACGGGTTCGTGCCCTGGTCCGGGAAGATCCCACATGCCACGGAGCGGCTGGGCCCGTGAGCCATGGCCGCTGAGCCTGTGCGTCCGGAGCCTGTGCTCCACAGCAGGAGAGGCCACAACGGTGAGAGGCCCGCGTACAGCAAAAAAAAAAAAAGTGGCCCCCGCTTGCCACAACTAGAGAAAGCCCTCGCATAGAAACGAAGACCCAACACAGCAAAAATAAATTAACTAATTAATAAACTCCTACTCCCAACATCTAAAAAAAAAGAAGGGCCTCTGGAGCCAGATGTCCAGGTTTCAAAGCCTGGATTCTCTACTTTCTGGCTTGGGCAAGTTACTTAACCTTTTTGTGACTTCATCTGCTCATCATCCAAATGGGGATAATAATACATTGTTGTGAGCAGTGAATAGAAGTTGTTGATTCATCACATTGGCTATGTACATCCTATTCATTCTCCTTTATACTGTTTGAATGTTTGCTCTCCTCTCCTTAATTTCCCACAGTCTGCTGCCTGTATGAGGAAATGGCATAATAGAAAACTTAAAAGCAATAAAACCAAAACAATTAGGTGAAGAAATAAAGGAGAAAACAGTGGGATAAAGAGGGAGAATGATGTCAGAAATTACCCAGGAAGTCAACATTTTCTTAAGACTCAGGTGAAATGACAAAGCCATGGGCTCTGTCTCCTCCAAGTGTCTTCAAACAGAAACGTGGTGACCAATACAGAGTATATGAAATGCAGGCAAAATAAAGAGGTTCAAAATGAAGAGCTATTAATTCAAAAGAAAGAAGGAAGCCTTGGAGTTGTTCCTACTTCTACTGATTAGTGTTTGACTTCACTAAGGGAAAAGAAGGAATGAGAGAAGAAACAGCCCAAATCCTGGTAGGGAAGCAGGGAGTGCCCTGAACCACAGGACAATTTGTTCTCAGAACTAGAACCAAAGCAAAGTCAGTGAAGGATTATGTTGTGGGAATCCTGATGATAAACACACTCAAGATGAAGGAAAGAGAGCACCCCTCCCCCAATTTTGTGGGTACCATAATTGAAAACAGGATGATATAATTCTTAAAAATGGAGCAATCTAGGATTCAGCTCAATATTAATTGAACCCCTGCTCTGGGCCAGGTACTGAAGATATGGTCTGTGCCCTTGCAGAGATACATACCAGAGGAGAGGCAGACTTTCTCAATGAATGAACAAAGGAGTAAAGGGGAGAAATGAGAGGAGGCCGAATTGAGGATGACTTCGTGTAGGAGGAGACAGTTAACACTTAGCTGTGGGATCACAAATACAAATTAGACCGTTGGTAAAAGAAACTTAAGTTGGCAATAAAATTACTATGTAAGTTAAGAATAAATATTACTTCAGAATACGCATGAGATGGAAGTTAAATGCTTGAAGACACACAAAAAGTAAGATTTAAAACTGTTTTATTTAAACTTGTAGAAGGTGCTTTCATTCATGTTTTATACACTTAGAGCTACTGAGTGAAACCTAAAGCAAGCCTAGGAGAGCCTGTTATTATCACCATTTTACAAATGGGAAATCTAAGGAACAGAGAGGTTAACTGCCTGTCTAAGGTTACGCAAACAAAGCCAGCCTCAACACTGGAACACATTTCTCTGGATTTCTTGCCTGTGATGCTGTCGACCACTCAGCATTTTCCCAAAGTAGAGCTCTGAAACACTACTTCTATAGAATGTGAGCAAGTTTCTATTTTATAGTAAAGTAAGTGTCGGACATGCTGAGTGAACAGTTAAATAATTTCTTACTGTGAGACTTCTCAGAGCCTTAAAAATGATCATGTACAATGTGAGTTTCCAAATAGGTGATGTAGAATGTGGCTTTTATTAAAATTATTTGATCACGGAACACTTTTCTCATGGTCTATCTCTTGGACTTAGAGCAATATGGAACACACTGAAAAATGCTGCACCAATGTGGACTGACATGAGCAAGAAGCTAGACAGGTTTTGAGTGTGAGCAGAGAAATGTAAATTTGAT
Organism: Pseudorca crassidens; assembly: GCF_039906515.1. Lineage (NCBI taxonomy): Eukaryota > Metazoa > Chordata > Mammalia > Artiodactyla > Delphinidae > Pseudorca > Pseudorca crassidens. The sequence continues at coordinate 62,180,821 of NC_090296.1, read as the reverse complement.
GTAGAATAATTCTGACAAGATGATTCTGGAATACATTATCTACTTGGAACAACTTACCATTAAGCAGAAAGGAGCTGGTGTCCCTAAACTAGACCACCACACATCCATAAATATCTAGGCAATGCTAAGTCTGGATGAGTGTGCATGTGTGTATTTCATTATGGAGAATTCAGATATAAATAATGTTAGAGACAGCAATTGGTATGAATTGTGTGACCAAAAAAAGAACCTATTTATTGCATCTGAACAGGGATGAGGAGAAAAATCTGATGGGAAGAAAGCATCATCAGACACAACAGAAAAGGTTGTGGTCCAACACCTTTAGAAGCAAACTGAGAGCTCACCAGGGGACTGAGGTAGTAATGGCAAATTCACTTATGTATTATTTATAATACTTACATATTTATTATTATCTTCCCCTACTTGAATGAAAACTTCTAACGAGCAGAGTTTTTTTTTTTCACTTTTTTCCCACTGATCTACCCCAAGTGTCTAGAACAGTTCCTGACAATGGCACCCAGTCAGAGATCAATAACAGTGAATAAATAAATGAATAAAAGAAACTTACAGTCAAATCAGACTCTTTGATCTCTCCTCCACCCACTCCCAGCACCCAGAAGAAATCTTCCTCATCTTTTCCATCTTAGTTAATGACAACTCCAGTTGACCTAGTTCCTTGGTCCAAAAATCTTGGAATTTACTTTCATTCCTCTTTCCCTCTCACCCTCCTACAATCAAATAGCAAACCAAATCAAGTCTACATTTATCCGTATCCCAATTCTGATCTCTTCTTCCCATTTCCACTACTATCACCCTAGTCTAAGCCATCATCAACTCTTGTCTGGCCTATTTTAATAGCCTCCTAATTGTTCTCCCTGTTTCCTCTAATACCCTGCTAGCATCTCTTCTCCACATAGCAGCCAGAATTGTCCCTTGCAATTATAAATCAGGTTCCATTGCTCCCATGCCCAAGACCTTCCAAGGCCATGATCTAGCCCCATCTCCGTCTCACTCATTGCTGTTCGAGGCCCACTGGACCCCTTGCTGTCCCTGGTTACCTCCAGCACACACCACACTGCAAGGCCTTACACTCACTGCTTCTCCACCTGGGGATCTTCCCTCGTTCCTCCATTCCTGCTTCCTTCAGGTCTCTCTTGGAGGCCACCTCACCCGAGAAACCTGAAAGAGCAGCCTCACCACCATGATTCTCTCCATGCTTTTATCCTTATTTTTTTCGTAGCTTGCCACTCTCTGATTTTGTATGGCTATTTGTTCTCTGTCTCTGTACCCTACTAGAATGCAAGCTCCATAAAACTAGAGACTTTGTTTTGCTAAATTCTGTAGCTTCAGCACACAGAATAGTACCTGGCACATTGTAGCCCTGATAAAAATGTGCTAAATAAATTAATTGTTGATGTTTGTCAAGTGCTTATTATACACTAAGACCTTTAAATGTACTATTTCATGATCCTTAAGAGTCAGTTAGGGACTTCCCTGGTGGTCCAGTGGGTAAGACTCTGTGCTCCCAATGCAGGGTGCCTGGGTTCAATTCCTGGTCAGGGAACTAGATCCCACATGCATGCCGCAACTAACAGTTCACATGCCACAACTATGAGCCCGAATGCCTCAACTAAAAGATCCCACATGCCACAACGAAGATCTCGCATGCTGCAACTAAGACCTGGCGTAGCCTAAATAAATAAATAAAAAGAGTCAGTTAATATTATTAATTCACTTTACAGATGAAGCAGTTGATGCCCAGAGAAGTTAAGTAACTTGCTCAAGGGCATACATCTAGCCAGTAAAGAAGTCAAGATTTAAACCCAAGGAGGACAGCTCTGGCTCTGAACCTCTATGCTCTATATTCTGCTTACATTGCTATAGTGAACATGTATCAGTCATTCCAATATTCTTATTTTCATAACAGTTCCCAGATATGTATTTCCTCTCTTCCTTTCTTCCTCTTTTTCCTCCTTTTGTCCTATTGTTCTTTCTTTCTTTCTTTCATGTGCCCACATGTTAAGCACTGTGATTGGCTCTGGGGATACAAATTTAAATGAGACATGTTCCCCATTCACAAACAGCTGCCCTATCTAGAGGGAAGGCAGACATATAAACAAATAATTCCAAGATGTGTATTTATTTTCCCTCAGAAAACAGGAATCATTTTACGCAACATACTGTACACTTTGCATTAAACTGCAAGAAATTTTAGTCAGTCATTGCCTAAATGTCGTAATCTGCTTATCTCAATTGCCATAAAATATGTAAAGACCATGTTTTGTATTTTTTTCCCCTTGCAAGTTGTTTCTCGTTCTTTGGAAAGTAGATTCAGTATAAATAGGAAATGACATAAAATGTTAAGTACTTCATTGTTCCTTAAACAATTACTTATTGATACTTATCATCAAGGCACAGCATTAGGCACCCTGAGGGATTAAATATGACATGGCACCTGCTCCTCAGTGAGTTCACGGTCAGGCAGAGGGACACAGAAGAAATAACTGCAGTGCAAGACTCCAGCAGAAAGCATCACAAGGAAAGTGCAGGGTCCCATGTGTTTTCTGCAGAGAACTAGATTCTCTGGGCAGGCTTTTGAGGATTTAAATGCAGAGAGCTCAGTTCCAGGGCCTGTATTCTTAACCATGGCTTTCTACTGTGGTCACTGAGGTTGATATGGGTTTAGCACTGGTAAACATTATAAGGTAGACAATTTTCATCTCAGACATTTTAACATAAATTATCCAAACGCTTTGTCTTCTGTAGAATTATTAAGGGCTCTGCTGACCCTATAAGCTTTCTCTGCATATAGGTCTGGTCTTCAGAATTATACCTGCTCAGACTTTTAAAGATCTTGTTTTAAAAGATCTTACATGTAAAGAAGGAGCACACATTCTTCCCTACTTCCTACTATGTAACTTTGAGAAAGCTGCTTGTCTGTACCTCATCTGTAAAGTGAGATTAATAGGACTATCTACAACACAGTGCTGGTACAAACATGGTAAAAAGCAAGAAGAAAACTGAGAGCAGTTAGTTAGATAAAATGCAGTAATATTCAGGTAGAACTATTACAAACTGTACATAATAGCACTAGTAAGTATAGTGCATAAAGTGAATATAGTATATGTCTATGTACAAACATGTGTATGTATTAGAGATAAGGCTAGTCCATAATCTGCTGGTGCAGTCCTTCCATCAAGTCTACAGTTCAGAAACCATGGTGTAGCGAGAAAGCTTCAGTGATTATTTGCATTTTAAAATGGTAATAGATATGATGAAAAACTGGGAGTACCTACTAAACATTTCTATGATTCTTAGTAATACCCCCTCATCATTATATACCCAACAGAAATGCTCATATGTCCACCAAAACACATTTAGAAGCATATTCACAATGGCACCATTTATAGCCAGTAAAAACTGGAAACTACCCACATACTCATCAACATAAACTGTAGTATATTCATTCAACACTAGACAGCAGTTATAATGAACAAATCACAATGGAAGGCAACAACACGGATGAATTTCACAGATACAATGTTGAACAAAACAGCCAGACACAAAAGTAAACATGCTCTTTGAATCAAAATCAAGTTCAAAAACAGCAAAACTAATCTATGATATTAGAAGTTAGGACAATGGTTTCTTAGGAGTATAGCAACTGGAAGGAGTTACAAGGGGGGCTTTTAATGTTCTTGTAACATCTGTTTCTTGATCCTAGTCAGGTGGTCCTAGGGAGTTGGTAAGAATTCATCAAATGTACTTTTCTTAATGTATGTTATTTTTCAACAAAACACCCCCACAAAACGTTATCTTCCCCTCACTGTCCCAACGCCCAGGCCACGTGTTTCTTAGCTTTGTGTGTCACTCTACCAAAGGCGAGATGCTCTGAGAACCCACCCAATCTAAGCGTTAATAATCTTTCCCTCTGTAAGCATAATGGGAGTAGAGAGTATTCCTGCAAACCACTCTTAGAATCAATGTTTTCTTTGACTATGATTAGCTCACTGGTGCCACATGTTCTATGGGGCATTAAAACCTTTTTAAAATGGCAAAATAATGAAAGAGTCATTTGATGGTAAAGTAAGTAAATAGCTTGTCTTTATTTCCCCAAAACAACCTGCAGCCGCCCACCAAATTCTATTTCGAAATGTCATCAATGCCTGGAGAAAAAACTATCGACTGACAACTATTATTTACACAAGACCCTATAAAGGGTATTAAAGATGTCAAGAGTGTTTTATCTACTAACGTGAAACCTGACCGCAGAGTCAACACATGCATTTCATGTTAGTGCTGCATTTGAGGGCACCTGGGCCAAGGTTACGTGTTAAGTCAGTGAAAATGTGTAATTCACGGGGTAACTGAAAAAGCCACTAGACAGGAAGATGGATGGACTGAACGTTTTCTGTGCCACCAAATGGCTAATGATCAGGTAAACACCTCTGAGAAAAACAAGATCCAGAATTGTTCCAGCCATTCTCTGACCACCTCTTGCCTCGGCGTGAGCAGCCATCAGCCTGCTGAGGGCTCCTTCAGAAGAGGGACCAGCTGCTGAGCCCTGGGAGGTCACATCCTCCCTCCCTCCCTTCAGAGCCCAGTAAATAGCTCATTAGTCAGAGGCACCTGCTATGGAAAACTGGTGTGGGGCAGAGCCAGGGCTCACACCAAATCTGCTGCTTCCCAGGCCCAATTTCATAACTATTATGCTATACTGCTTCCTCATTTTAGAGCACCTCCTACCTCCTTTTGCCCTCATTCTAGCAAGTGGAATAAGAACAGAGGCCAGGCCAAGGAATAATTACGATCCATACCCACCCCTTCAGATCCCTGCTCTGGGTTTCAACCAGCCATTTGCTGGGAGGCAGTGCTCCATGTGACACATACTTATGTGGAATCACCAAATCCCCTAAGGATACTGCTCTCTGGAATACTACATTCCAAATTATTCCATCTAAGTAGCCATCCTTTATACATCTGCACCTCACGCACATGTGTGCGCATGTGCACAAACAGGTCATGACAAAAAGAGCTCTGGAGACAGCAGAGGTCAGAGAAGCAAGTCTTCACGTTCAATCTCATTTTGACTGACTTCCACAGGAAGCTCAGGAAGCTCTTCAAAAGTAACCTCTTGTTTTTGGTTCTCAGTTCCCATCTGTAGCCAACATGGTATCTTGTTTGGTTTCTCTTATTTGTACTCTAAGAACTATGTCAATATCCATCCATTATATTTTATTAAAGAGCCATGATTGGATAGTAGAATGATACACAAAAGTTAAAAAAAAACTTTGTTACAAACTATGAAACATAATACAGCATCTGTTAAAAATTGAGTTCAAAAAAAAAAAAAAGAATTGAGTTCACTTACCTAGTGATCATACATTTTAGTTTTTAAATACGGCACTTATGGATTAGATTTGTTTTATGTATATTTTGTAATTTACTTTCCCTTATAAATCAATATACTGTATACCTTTCATATATATATATATATATATCTGCATGTGATTCAAAAGTTAAGACTTTTCAAAGCTATACATACAAAATCAGTACATGTGGAATTAAAGCACATTACACACAAAATGAAAAGAACTATAGCATAAAACACGGATAGCACGTTCCTTGCCTATATAAAATAAAGTATATGGCCATTGTTTCCCTGGAGTACTTTTTCCTTTTTTTTTTTTTTTTCTTAAAAAATAAAGCCCAGGGGGCTTCCCTCGTGGCGCAGTGGTTGAGAGTCCGCCTGCCGATGCAGGGGACACGGGTTCGTGCCCCGGTCCGGGAAGATCCCACATGCCGCGGAGCGTCAGGGCCTGTGAGCCATGGCCACTGAGCCTGCGCATCCGGAGCCTGTGCTCCGCAACGGGTGAGGCCACAAGAGTGAGAGGCCCGCGTATCGCAAATAAATAAATAAATAAATAAATAAATAAATAAATAAATAAATAAATAAATATTAAAGCCCATTATCCACTTGTTGAGTAAATAACAATGCAGTTTTCTTTTTAAAAAATACTGCTAGGTAATGGTAAATGTACTGTGATCTTGACTTTAGCCCACCAATTATTCCAAAGGTATTTAATTTTTTAAAATACCATTATATGAAATACAATGTAAACTGTTTGGATTAACATGTTTATGTTTAAATAACTGAATAACATACATAGTATCACATTTGCAAAGTGTGAGCTTTTCCCATTGTTGTCTCACTAATGATAAAGAACAGTCATTGGCCTCCGTTTCTAAATTTTTGTAGTATTTTCAAATGTTCATGAAAAATTTCCTGTATTAGTTTTAGCATTTTATTTTGAAGTATAATATCTCTATTTTTCTCTCCTTACCGCAAATCATACCCCAATCTTAAAATATTATATATATGTAGAATGGCATGCATATTCATATATTTATTAAACAACTTGCTAAAATAAGATCCCTGTGAAAAGATTTACCAAAATTGTGCAAAAGCAGGATTGACAAGAAGGGAATCTCTAGCACAGCCTTTCAACAATTTGTTATATTGGCTGGAAAAAGAAGAGAGCCTGCAAAATTCCATACCGTCCAAGTTTATCAACAGTTAATTTCCTAAAACACTGTGCCAGAATCTCAGAGAAATCTTAGCCAACATTATTTCCTTAATTTCCTTAATTCCTATTTTTCCCTATATTTTAATGTTTCTAAAATTGGGATTATCTTACAAAGAACATATACATTTTATATTAGTTCTCCTTTTAAAAAAGAAAGAACTATACTAACTTGATGTCAGACATGATAAGAGAGAGAGATTCAGAATCACAGAAATATAGTAAATATAGTATTACTCACCAAAGGTAACTCTAAGTTAAGTACTTTTTAATTTGCCATTTCTTCCAGTAATACTTGCTAAAGTTACAACTCACCCTACCCAAAGTGGAGCCCTCACAATCTCCTGAAACAAAGAAATGGCATAATCCTGGAACCAATCAATTTTTTTTAACATATTTTTTTTCTACAATGGCAACTAACGCCAAGCCATTTTATCACTTACCAAAGTGAAGACACCAGAGAGTGATTTAGAGATTAGAAAAATAGATAATAGAGACCAAAACTTACTGAAAAATAATAAGGTTAGTTGCCAAATTGCCAGTATGAATTATCTGTTGTAGAGGGACTCTCTTATGAGATGACACGTTGTTATTCCAAGAACTAGGCCATTACACTAGCTTGGCCAGACTACATGCAGTACTTCCAAGAACTACTCATGCAAAAGCCTTGGCTAAAAATTACCTCTGATGGTCTGGAACTTATTTTGGTATTAAAAGGCCAGAATTTTCAGACCACTCACTATAACTTGCCCAAGAAATCTGTTTCTCTTGGTAAGAAAGAAAAAAAAAAAGCTCGTTCATCTATCTTGACTTTACTGGCACACTTTAAGGGAAAGATTAGCAATAGTTAATTCATTTGTACATTCATTCATCTTTTCAACCAAAGTATGATAGGCACATTTTAAAATATACCAAATTCCATTTAAAACCTCTACCATCTCAAAATTTCTGCATTTACTTCTGATTTTTTTTTTTTTTTTTTTTTTTTTTTTTTGCGGTACGCGGGCTTCTCACTGTTGTGGCCTCTCCCATTGCGGAGCACAGGCTCCGGACGCGCAGGCTCAGCAGCCATGACTCACGGCCCTAGCCGCTCCGCGGCATGTGGGATCTTCCCGGACCAGGGCACGAACCCATGTCCCCTGCATCGGCAGGCAGACTCTCAACCACTGCGCCACCAAGGAAGCCCTCTGATTATTTTAAAGAACGTGTCTATATGATTGCTACTCAAACTCCCAACATCATTTCTCATTCAGCACGTGCAAGTAAACCATTAGGCTGAAAGGATTGTACAGATTTTCAGACTGCCCAAAGCTGATTGCTGGAAGAGACTATCAAACCAACTGCCACGCTACTCATTGCTCCAAATATCATTGCATGTATTCTTTGCTCCAAAACAAGAGCTTATTCTGCTTAATGACTGAATAGAATTCTAGACACTTGCATCAACTATCTTTATCCATATTTGTGTGAAAATGTTACAGGTTAGATATATAGTTATGATGCTGCTCTGTCCTTATAGAACCTGATAAAGGAGGTTGGGATGGGGCGCAGTGGGGGAGTTTCAGCCATTGCAATACATGCGGTGCCCAAAAGCTCGCACAGTCTCCTGCAGCAACTGGAACCACATCAATATAAAGGCACCTCCTCTGTCACTGCTGTGTTTTTTTTTTTCATTTTATATAATTGAAAGATATTTGTATAGAAAGGTAACATTTGAAAAGGAGCAATCTGCTATAGTTTTACCCAAATTGGTGTTTCTAGTGTGTATAAATTAAAAATAGAAGAGCTGAAAGCAAAGCAATGGAAATCAAGCTTGAACCTTTTACATATAAACCTGATTTTTCTGTTCTGCCATTGAGTTTTAAACTATATTTTATGATAACTCGTCACATCCACCCACTCTACCTGCTAGAGCAGCACCCCATAATTTTAACTAGCTGGTGTAATGCAGAGATGGCCTGACAAAGAGGTACAGCTCATCACCAATTAGGAGATGATGCTGGAGAAGGAAGAGAGGCTTTCATTAAATGCTAATGTTTTATCCCTTCTTTAAAGTTTTTCCCTCAGAGTTTTATGTCTCAATTATTTTATGGTCAAGTTAAAGGACTGTTTACAACAAAAAACAATTTTATATCAAGAGGCTGCAAATATATTTTCCTGCTTCTAATACAACATCCGTGTAACCAAAGGAATACAGCAAACAAGTTCAAATGGAAGACAATCTTAGTCCGGGAGAATAATTCTTTATAGACAGAGGTGCATGGAGGTAAAATGTGTGGGAGGAACCCAGGGCCCAGGTGAAGGCATGAGTGCAGCAAGGCAAACATAAGCCTTCTCTTAGTTCTTTTCTCCCCTCCCATACCTGTTCTTCCTTCTCTCTTTCCTTTCTTAATCTCACTCCATCAGAGCCAATATATATTGATTTACCTCAATGACAGGCTTAGTGCTTTTCCTTGGAACTAAGGAATACTAGGGAAAAAAGAACTTAGTTTAGTTTTAAAAGGAAAATCTTAATTCAGAAAAATCTGGAGAGGAGAAGAAACAAAAGGAGGCTTCCATTTGTCCCTAAATGTTACCTTAGCATCACTGGTAACATCTCTGAATTAGTGTTGGTGTCTAAACATAATGAAAATCCTGACTCATTTGTCACCCTCTAAGCAACTTTTTCCCCCAATAAGAGCAACAACCTAGCTATAGAATGCTCAATGAAAGTTATGGATAGATTGATGTCTTGACATTATCCTCTCAGTGGTCCTACTAGTTCAGGTGTTAATGCTTACAAGACAGGATAGGACAGGCAAAATCAAGGATAAATTCACATCATAGATAGGAGGGAGAGGCAGGGCTCAGGAAATATATCATAACTTTGTAAACTTTAACAACTTAAGATATTTTGACATAGTGTGAAGAATATCTCTAGAGCTCAAATAATTGCCTAGTCTACGAGAATAAGAAGTAAAACTTGGTTTGAATAGAATGGTGGGGAGAAAACTCCACTTAGAGTCAGAACATCTGGTTCAAATTTTACTCTGCCATTTAGTACCTGTGACTTTAGAGACACCGCCTCTCTTAGCCTTAATTTACTTATCTGAAAATTGGGAAAATACAACTACATACAGGATAGGATTGTCAGGAGGATTTAACATGATGAAACATGAGAATCAATAGCATAGTACTTGAAATGCAGTAGATACTCAATAAACATTTTACAAAAACAACTTTCCTTCACCGCAGCTTGTGTGCTATCAATTCATAACTTAAAACCTTTTTCTGGGGGATAGGGAGAAACTTATATTATTCCTGATATGGTCACTGCCTGGCATCTGCATTGCTTGAAATACTAGGTCTCTCTTATCTCCTTTTGTCATATGTGAAATGATTTGATGTTCATTCATATATTTAGTGAGGACCTATTTTCTTCCTCAACAAGCTTGCAGTAAGAGAGAAATGCAAATTATTACAACCCAGGGTGTAACTGCCACAACAAGGCAGATGGTGGTTCACTGGCAGCATCGGGGGAAAAGAGGAGTCCAGGAGCCTGAGGGGAGCCTGGGAGGCTTCGGCAGGAAGCAGGACTTGGACTCAGGCTTAGGGATCAGGAAAGGAATCTGCCAAGCATCCGAGAGAGTGGGGAAGTCTTCCAGACAGAACCTAAAGAAAGATATCCAAACTCTAAAATATTTTTAAATGTTTAAAATGCTCCTTTTGGGGCTTCCCTGGTGGCGCAGTGGTTGAGAGTCCGCCTGCCCATGCAGGGGACACGGGTTTGTGCCCCGGTCCGGGAAGATCCCACATGCCGCGTAGCGGCTGGGCCCGTGAGCCATGGCCGCTGAGCCTGCGCGTCCAGAGCCTGTGCTCCGCAGCGGGAGAGGCCACAGCAGTGAGAGGCCCGCATACCGCAAAAAAAAAAAAAAAAAATGCTCCTTTTGAAGATGCCTAAATTCTAAATTTTCATGGGTTATGTGTCCATATTAAACCATTCATAATTGTACCCATTTTTCCCCAGTGACTCTAATTGAGATAATTTTAAAAGTAATATAGATAGTTATGTTTTTGAAATTCATGAGAACTTCTAAAGGAATAAACAGTGATGGGAATAAACTGATAAAACCACACCAAACATTCTACTTTTACATGCTTGTTATTAACTGGGAGATAACACAGCAGACCCTTGATATCTGATGTATGGAAATGCCTATAGAGGTCCTTGGTTTTCTCTCAAATCACAGTCTGATCCAGAATTACATCACCATCATAATAGCAGCTAATACTTGCATGGCTTCTAAGTGCTAAATACTGTCTCAAGTACTTGACAGATAGGAACCCATTTATTCCTGCAAATGGTGAGCATGTTATCATACCAAAAGTCAATGGCCTTTTCAATTTTGCTAAAAAATTCTTATTTGATGAGCAATTCTTACACTGGCTACAGCATTCCCAGAACAGATTTATAAATCATTTCTTATTTCTCTGTGGAGCATATAATAAGCTCAATTCATACACCTGAATCATGGTGAAATAAATAAACATCATTTTTCATAGGTTTTTACCTTCTCACTTCATATCATACTCACCACTTAGCTCTTAGCTTTTTTTCCTCTGGACTACTTTTCACAAATAAACCAAATCATTACTCTTCACAAGAACTACAATATAGCAATGACCAAATCGGAACAACTAAGTTGCTCTGAGAAGTTCTTGCAGAGTAGTCGGCCGGGCTTACTCTGTAACCACAATGATTTGCTCCTACCCAGTACAAGCAATTCAAGCCATGCTTCAGCAAGGTGACAAGTTAGTACCCTGTCAGGACTTTGGGACCATGCATGAAGAGTGAAATCAAGAATATTAAATCCAAAGGCCTATTATTGTGTATGATCGCTGAAGTTAGGAGACAGCATGATGTATAGACTACATAATGAGAACACAGCTGTAATATTTAGGAATAAAGTTTAAAAGCTGCTGCTATCAAATGTCTTTTTTATGTTATCTTGCTGTGTACTTTTTACATGTAATTCATATATTTCATCGCACTTGCAATTAACCTACTAAAAGAAAACTTTAGGGCTTCCCTGGTGGCGCAGTGGTTGAGAGTCCGCCTGCCAATGCAGGGGACACGGGTTCGTGCCCCGGTCCGGGAAGATCCCACATGCCGCGTAGCGGCTGGGCCCGTGAGCCATGGCCGCTGAACCTGCGCGTCCGGAGCCTGCTCACACAGCAGATGAAGGAGCAAGGTAAAAACCCACCAGCCCAAACAAATGAAGAGGAAGTAGGCAGTCTACCTGAAAAAGAATTCAGAGTAATGATAGTAAAGATGATCCAAAATCTTAGAAATAGAATGGAGAAAATACAAGAAACGTTTAACAAGGACCTAGAAGAACTAAAGAGCAAACAAAAAATGATGAACAGCACAATAAATGAAATGAAAGATTCTCTAGAAGGAATCAATAGCAGAAAAACTGAGGCAGAAGAACAGATAAGTGACCTGGAAGATAAAATAGTGGAAATAACTACCACAGAGCAGATTAAAGAAAAAAGAATGAAAAGAATTGAGGACAGACTCAGAGACCTCTGGGACAACATTAAATGCACCAACATTCAAATCATAGAGGTCTCAGAAGAAGAAGAGAGAAAGAAAGGGACTGAGAAAATATCTGAAGAGATTATAGTTGAAAAGTTCCCTAATATGGGAAAGGAAATAGTCAATCAAGTCCAGGAAACGCAGAGAGGCCCATACAGGATAAATCCGAGGAGAAACACACCAAGACACATATTAATCAAACTATCAAAAATTAAATACAAAGAAAAATATTGAAAACAGCAAGGGAGAGGCTTCCCTGGTGACGCAGTAGTTGAGAGTCCGCCTGCCAATGCAGGGGACACAGGTTTGTGTCCCGGTCTGGGAAGATCCCACGTGCTGCGGAGCTGCTGGGCCCGTGAGCCATGGCCACTGAGCCTACGCATCCGGAGCCTGTGCTCCGCAATGGGAGAGGCCACAACAGTGAGAGGCCCGCGTACCGCAAAAAAAAAAAAAAAAAAAAGCAACTTTAGTACTGTGACTTCTGCCTCTACCACCCTTAAAGTGAGATTAGGAAATTAGAAGCTAAAATTATATGTCTGAGTAATATTATGCCCACAAATAGTATAAACTGTACATGCAGAAAGTAGTAAATAACTCTCAATTGTCACTGAAAAGTTAACCTCAGTTTCAAGGCATTAACAGAAGTTTAATATTTTCTTTAGTTTTGATAAATATTAGTCAAATTCTGACTCATTTATTTCATGATTCCATCATTTAATACACTGTTTTTAGAACAATGTCTGCATGTGTGTGGTAGCCAAATTTCCCAATTTTAATAATAGTTATTTGGCTTAAAGGACTCAATTTTCGTAATAGACCAACCACTTAGGACATTCAGTGTAAAATAACTGCTCTTGAAGTTAGGGGTCACCACAAAAAATCCACAGTGCTGGACTATGTTTAACTTGTCATTCCTACTATTGAAATGACAAAACTGATTTGATCATAAATAGTCTCCAAAGAAGGCCAGTGTACTCTGGGGACATGCCAACTTGGTCCAACCACCATGAAACTGGAACTCTTGAGAGCACAGTATCAGACTTCTTGGGGAGATAGTGGTAGAATGTAGGGCTTAGAGTCTAGTTAAACAACAGTTAAATTGCTTTGTAATTAAAAATATATACTCCAAGAGCCCTAATAATTGGAGTAGTATTTGAAAATAATAGTTTAACAGATATGATTTTTAAAGACTTCTTGCCATTCAGAGCTGCTGTTCTATGGGTGTGAAATAAAACACCAGACTTTATCCCACTGAAATCTGAGAGGCAAGGAGCTCATTTTAACTATTTGTATGTGTGTGTTGGCTTTACAGATAAAGATCAATTCAATGGCATTTTAGAAAATTAGTTGTGTCTAATCCCCAGTGTCCTAGTCGACATTTCCTTTATTAATAGAACAGGATACACGTGGCTGTGGGCGACCTCTTGCTGGTTTTGCTATGACTGTTGTAGCAGCCTGCAAAGAACAGCTACTCTATGAAGTACACTTGGCTACTCCAAGGGAAAAAATACTTCACCAGGCTCCTTGTTAACTTTCTCTATTTTAACCATCAAAGTTTCTTGAGCATTTGCAGATTTGTTTTCAAGTCTCTTAATATATAGGTAACTAAAACAGACATTAAAACATTGATTTCTAAAATGCCTTCCAAAACCTACCTTTAATATTTTGTTAATGTACAACTTTTATACACAAAAGCATAACTGGTGATTTTTGTAAAGTATTTAACCCTCCCCCCACCAACCACTCTTAAAAATTCTCATAAGTCATCCAATAACAAACAAATAAGCAAATAGTAATTAGGTCTCCACTTCTTTCCTTTATGTTTTCCTATTACCTTCCTTCCTTCTTTTCTTCCTTCATTTTTTAACTTCTCATTTTCTTTCTCTTAAATATCTGAATTTTATTTTGCTTTTCCATTTCTAGAATCGTTTCATATTTTTACATAAAACCAAAAAATGGAATAGCTAATAAACATAACAAAAGATGTTCAGCAACATGGATCACAAGAAGGTAAAATAACACTGAGATTGCATTTTCCCCTTTCAGATTGTAAAGCATAATATAAATTGACAGAGTCCAAAGTTAGGGAAATTGGCACTCTAGTACATGGTTAATGGTGCCGTTCCTTTCAAGGGTGGCAGTTTCTATCTGGATTCAAAATGTGCACACCTTTTGATCCACAAATTCTACTTTTTGAAATCTATCCTATAGAAATACTTGTAAAATTATGTAATGATATACATAATAACGACCATATATGTAAATTTTGATTATAGTATAGCTATACTATCATGCAACTTTAAAAAATAGTAACATAATTCTATATTAGATATGGAAAAATTCCCATAATTTGGTTTTAATGAAAAAAACCAAACAGAATATTTATAGTATGATATTCCTTTAATTTATAAATACTTACATGTATATTACTTTCAGATCCCTATATCTAGCTGTCTACTTAAAAAATCTCTATTTAGGGGGCTTCCCTGGTGGCGCAGTGGTTGAGGGTCCGCCTGCCGATGCACGGGACGCGGGTTCGTGCCCTGGTACGGGAGGATCCCGCATGCCGCGGAGCGGCTGGGCCCGTGAGCCATGGCCACTGGGCATGCGCGTCTGGAGCCTGTGCTCCGCAACAGGAGAGACCACAACAGTGAGTGGCCTGCGAACCGCAAAAAGAAAAAAAAAAATCTCTATTTAGGCACACATGTCTCAAATTTAATGTCTCCAAAATTGGACTACTGATCTTTACCCCAACACTGTCCCCTATCTTACTAAATGATACCTCTAACCACTTGTTCATTCAAGAAACCAGGGACATCTTCCTCTTTCGTATTTCCCATCTCCAATCCAGTCTTAAACACTTCAAATCTGTCTACTCCCTGCTATCTCCGTTGCCATTACCCTATACCTCCATCATACTTCCCCGGATTTTTACAATAGCCTCTATCTTATTTGTTGTCTCCTACTTTTGCAATTTTCTAATCCACTTTTTATACCCTTTTAAAAATTTTGGAGCATGTCACTCCATGCCTAAAACATTCCATGGAGTCATTCTGCACTTAGAGAAAATCTACTCTCTTTTCCTTGGCCTACACCAACTGCATTATCTCAACACTGACTACTTCTCCAGCGAATGGCATTATTATTGCAAGAGCAATAATGATATTGTCAAATTCCTCACTTAGGTTTCAAAAGAACTTTTAAGAAATATATAGTTGACCCCTGAACAGTCAAAAATCCACGTATCTTTACATTCAGCCCTCCATATCCGTGGTTCTGCGTCCGCAAATTCAACCAACAGCAGATCATGTAGTAATGCAGTACATAATAACTGAAAATAATCCGAGTGTAAGTGGACCCACATAGCTGAAACCCATGTTGTTCAAGGGTCAACTGTAACTATCAGTAACTACTCTGAAGATAGCAGTGGGTTCATCTCAGGATCAACCTTTTGAAAGTTACCTCTTGCCCAGACCTGTGCAATTGTCTCCTTACTGGTTTCCCTGAGATGCTTGCTCCCCTCCAATCTATTCTACATACAGCATCAAAAGAGGTAATATATTCATGACATTCTTTAACACAGGGAGATCAGCTCGGTGCTTTGTGACTGCCTGGAGGGGTGGGATAGGGAGGATGGAAGGGAGGGAGACGCAAGAGGGAAGAGATATGGGAACATATGTATAACTGATTCACTTTGTTATAAAGCAGAAACTAACACACCATTGTAAAGCAATTATACTCCAGTAAAGATGTAAAAAAAAAAAAAGCCTCCAATGCTGTAGACCGACCTGATCTAGCCCCCATTTAGCTCTCCAATCTTATCCCATGCCATCATCCCCTTGATTACTACACTTGAGGCAAATGGCCTCGTCTCAGTTGCTCAAATAAACCAATCTCTTCATCTTGGAGTTTTGTATGTGCCTCTCTGCCTGAAACATTTTTCCTTCCACATTTTATACAGCTGGCTCCTTCTTACATTTTCAGTCTCAGCTTAAATATCACTTTTTCAGAGAGTCTTTCCTTGACCAGTAATTAGCCTACTCCTACTTTTATTTCTCATATTACCATATTCATTCCCTTTATATCACTTGACACAAACTGAAATTGTTTGTTCACTTGTCTGTCAGCTGTCTTCCCAACACTCTGGACGTTCTGTGCAACACAGCCATGATAGAGGCATTGGTAGGGGGGAGCTGTGAGTCATGGAAGACCTCTTAGAATATGACATTAAGTCCTGAACTTAAGGGAATGTGCTAAGAAAGGAAATGAGGAAGGTTATTCCAGGTCAAGGGGACAATTGGTGAAGCAGGGCAAAAGCATGTAAATTCCTAAAGACTATATTTGGGGCCTAAGGAGGAAAGTGAGGAATATGGCATTGAGGCTGAAAAGATAGGTGCAACCAGATGCTGAAGGACTAAGGAGACTCTTTTTGTCCTATACACACTGGGGAGCCACAGGAAGCTTAAAAGAAAGAGAGTGAAATATTAGATTTATGATTTAGGTGCAGTATAAGGATAAAAGACTAGAGACTATCCTCTAAAAAACAAATCTATAGGGCTTCCCTGGTGGCGCGGTGGTTGAGAGTCCACCTGCCGATGCAGGGGACACGGGTTCGTGCCCCAGTCTGGGAAGATCCCACATGCCGCGAGCGGCTGGGCCTGTGAGCCATGGCCGCTGGGCCTGCACGTCCAGAGCCTGTGCTCCGCAACGGGAGAGGCCACAACAGTGAGAGGTCCGCATACCACAAAAAAAAAAAAAAAAAAAGAAAAAAAAAAAGAAAAAAAAACCAAATCTATAGCCCCAACTCTCCTCATTAACAAAATTAAGATCTGTTACAAATCTAAAACATGAGAGATGAAATAAGTATAGTTTTAAATTAAAGTTGAATATATAAGAAAAATTAAATGTAAATTTTTGGTATAAATTCAAATATATTTTAAAAAGTTAACTTTTTAAAAGTAATGCAGTTTGGGGAAGGTCAGCTAATTTTCCAAAGGAGCCAGTGCCAAAACTGTGCTGGATAAAAGTCAGTCAATGTAGCTAGTTTATAAGAACAGGAGCAAAGTAATTTGCCCTAATTTAAAAAGAAAAAAATTTTTGAGGATTATAATCCATGTATCACTTTGGTAAACCTTATATGGTAAGGTTGCTGGACTTACAGAAAAACAATGTCAAATATTTGTACATAAACGAAAAGTCATTAAACTAAAAACAATTTAATTGGAAAATACATGAAACAGTAGTTTCCATTTAGAGATTCACCCAGTAATCTAGGGGGAAAAAACCTAGTAAATATGAAAAAAGTCAAATCACAGAGTTTAGCTATGACCTGATTTGACCCCAAATTCCACTGGACATTCTGCTACAAAGTAATTAGAAATACAAAATGTACTTGTTCGATTTGTTTGTACTATGTAAAATTGATTTTTTTCTTTAATACTAAAATTTGGTCCATCTGTTGGGAGGACAGAAAATGTTCTAAATATATACAAAGAGTGGAAACGCTTCATTCCACTGGCTGTATCCTGTGGTATATGCATTTTCATCAGTATGTTTGTTTTGCAGACAAAATGAATATCAGATGGTGGTTTTGAAAAAGGGCAGACCTAACATGAGGTGATTAGTTTCAAAAACAGATTTTTATTCTTGATAAATTATTACCAAATACAATCATCTGTTGATTGAGGATATAAAACAGATTGGTCATACTACAACCCACAGGTTAAATGAAAAACGGAAATAATAAGTTTATTTAACATGGTCTTGCATTAGGTTCCCAGCAGTGCAAATCTAAGGCAAATAATTAGATTTCCAATTTAAAGATATACATTTGTTAAGCCAGACATTTCCTGAGGTCATCTATTTCTCTGTTGGTTAGTGTCACTGCACTGGCAATGTGTTTAGGACATTTTCACTTAGAACTTTATATCGCTACACCTTCTACATTACCCTGATCAAACCCGTATTATAGTTTGATTCAGGGATAATGCAGAGAGGGCAAAGGGCTGATTGTGATGACTTCTGGCTGTAAATCAGATTCACATACACACAGTCACATAGACTTAAAGAAAATGAATGCCTTAAAAATAAATTCCAGGAGGAAAAAAAGAGAATTTACTAAGAGATCACTGGTAAACCAAACAAATCAAAACACCTTATACTAAGTAAATGGGACAACAAATACAGCACACTCAATTTCTTAAATATCCACTCTTCCTTTCCTCACGACAACCACTTAATTTTATGGTGAAAAAGAAAAAGTTAAAGACAACTGCTCTGATCAATAGTATAACCTATTTTTACTGAGCATACTCCTCCTCCCTCCCCTTCCTCCTCCTCTATTTCTTCAGTAATTTACAGCTCTGCTGTGTAATGTCTCTCCAGGGAGTAAAGAATCCCATTACAGATGATTCCTCTGTGCAGACTTCAGCTCTGTAAATCAAAGGCTGAGCTCTCTAACAGATTTTAAATCCCTGCTTGAGTTAGGCTGGGACAACTTGCAAATTGGTGGGGCCGGAAGTAGCGGGAGGAAGGAGAGTTTGGTACTAGAATAAGTTCCAGGAAAAGAGCTTATAACACAACTTGTACTTTTGTTAATTTCTCTGGTAACTATTGTGCATTTCTCTGGTAACTACTGTGCCTTGATATAGAACACAGGTGGTCCAGAAATACTAGGGATTGAAAAAGAATATCCAAAGGAGATTCTCTCCCCAGAACTTTCTCAGGGGATTCTTACAAGCCCAACAGAGTGTATCAGAAAGCATAACGTAAGCTGGACTAACGCCTCCTTGGAGTTAAGATTTCTAAATGGAATAGAGCACCTTAAAAAGATAGAGTGAAGTTGTATGACAAAGGTGATGGTGGAGGATTATTTCTAAAATAAACCTCTGAGAATTAGATAGCTCATAGGGAATTTATTTTCCTATAAGCCTTCAGTTGCCTTTATTACTCAAAAATCCTCTAGAAATCCACTGATGAGGTGGAAGACACTCGAGAGACTGCCATTATTTTTTGTATAGTGTAGGTCTCACTTAAAATAATGGTTAATAACTATAACAACTAGGGCGTAAAGCATAGCGAATTATATAAAAACTTACTTCATAATAAGAATATTTTACACATATTATACCAACAATGATCACATTAGGAAATAGACTCTAGGATATTTTCATTAAAAATCCAACATGATGTGGTTTTAAACGTTCCTATTAAAAAAAAAAAACACTACATTCAAGTTGAACCAAGTGTTTATTGAAATAGAACAACAGTGAGAATAGGGACAAGGAAGGCAGTTCAGTATTCCAAACCAAATTGTTTCTGAAGGTCAACGCCATACAAGACCCCATCACTTCAGTTTAACAGACTCTTTTATTGTTATCAACACATAAGATAGATCTCTCCCTCTCTGCCCCACTCTCTCTCTCTTCTCTCTCTCTTTCTCTCTCTCTCTCTTACTCTCTCATTTAATCTCTCAGCAAATCTTTTCCCAATTGGCCCTAACCAACACTTCTCCCCTTTTCTCCTCAAATTGTTTTCACTTTTTACCTTTTCCACTTGGCCATTTCTGTGACCAGCATTCCATCTCTACACCTTATTCCACTTACATTCCATTGTTACTTAATCTTGTCCGTCCTTCCTTTTGTATTTCTCGTATTTTGTTTTTTACTGTTTTTTCTACCACCATCATCCTAGTACCAGATCTCATCACCTCTACCCTAGATTACTACTATCTCATTCTCTCCAAACTTTTTTGCTTTGAGTTTTTATCAGATCTTCAGCTTCTGCACACATTTCCAATTAATCCTTCTAAAACGTTACTCTAATCATGAGTTAATAAAATCTGGAACCTGAGATACTTGCCTAACTTAGTTCTGTGGTGGCAGGCAACAACCTTTGATTATGCCCAATTATGCTGAAATTTAATGTCATCTCTAAAGGAATAAGAAAATAATTGGATTGGGACAAATCACTTCTAGACAAACTACTCCAAGCAAATGCCTTTGTTAGTCAACATTTCCCTCCTAGCATAAAAACTATAGCATATAATTACTAAAGCGGAAGAGGTTATTTTTTTAAGTTATTTTATTTTTATTTTTTATTTTTTGGCTGCACCACACGGCTTGTGGGATCTTAGTTCCCTAACCAGGGATTGAACCTGCACCCTCGGCAGTGAAAGTACGGAGTCCTAATCACTGGACCACCAGGGAATTCCCTGGAAGAGGTTTTAAAAGATAATGTAATGGAACCCTTGGTGCAGGCATGATTATCAACTTAAGGTAATTTCCTACAGGGTCCTTTTCCTTTTCCAGTATCACTTCTCCAGGTCACCATCCCAGCTCTCAAACACTGCCTCTGATTGCTGTGATCACCAACAGGCTGAACACACCTCCAGCATGGTTTTGCTCCTCCGGTGAAAACCTGAGTGACATTCTATAACAATCTTTGCTTCTGTTGGCTTTTTGGAAGGGATCTCTCTGTCAATCTTTATTCCAGAAGTGTTCCAAAAGTCAACCTTTCCCTTAACATGGATTATTATCTAGGGACTTTTCTGTGCTGCCAGGAAACTGCAGACTGAACTTTTAAATGGAAGTAAAAGCCTTAGGGCACACAGTTGGGCACCCATGTGCTGCTTTAAGAATGGTGTGTTTGTTTTAAATTGGTGCTCCATCTCTAAAGTTCAAGAGGGACCTTAAAAAATCTGTTTAAAACGAGCCAATTTCCCTGCACCTTTGGTCAAGAGTTCATAATTACTTCCTCTGTTAGAAGGAGCACTAACTTACCTTAACAATAGCAAAGAAATGGAAAACCAATGGATTCCCTTTTCTCCATCTATTGCTTGATCAGTAAATTAACTTTCTTCTAAAACTATCTTTGCCTTTGTGTGCAAGAACTTTAATTCTCTGCTTATTTGGCATTTACAATCTCAAATGTAAATAATAAGAATGTTCTTCCAAATACTCTGTACTCCTGCTTACACTTACTCCAAACAGTACTTCCTCGACTTGTGATTAACGATTCTCCTACGTGTGCTCTCACAGAAAAGTTTCTCCCCACCTGCATCACTAACACAGCACTTACTACATTATGTTACAATGGTGATGTGGGTTTCCTTCCTCCCTGCTAGCATAGTCTGTGAACTCCTGAGAGACAGGACCACGTTTTAGCCACCTCTGAATTTCAAAACACAGCATAGTAATTAACATATACTAGGTGCTCCATAAATTTATTTGCCGAATTGAACTGGATTGACAAATTGTAATTCAGGCCATGTTAATTACTGGTTAAGGCCAGGCTTCCACAAACAGAGGACAGCAGTGAAATGAAGTAATTATCCAGATCACTGAGGACAAAAAATGTGCTAATTTGGGCAAAGTAAGTAAGCAAGATTTTGCCTAACTGATCTAATCCATCATTTCATTCCAATGCTTAGCTTTGCTAATGGAAATCTGACCTCTGTGGGGCAGTCCGATTCTCTCCTGTGCTTTGTGTTATAACTGAGTCACCTGTTTTATATTGATGCTGAACATACCCTACACTTCTTGTGCACAGGACAAAAATAACATCCTAATCCCTGTCAATGTCTCATGGGAGTGTCATTGGTTCCAAGCAGGGTCAGTTGAGGGCAGAGTGTAGATAGTTCCGTGAAACCCACGACTGAACCCACACTTTAAAGGCCACATCCCACTAATATAATGAGTCACTGGTACCTACTTTATATATCAAAGTTAGCAAGTTATATAACTAATTCAACTTTTAGCACATGGATTCTCCAAATGAAGTCTGCATAATCCTCTAGACAAAAAGTAAGGTGGGTCTCTCAACACGTTTAACTTTGGGGATGAAGATAAATCTTTACTGGATTTGAAGGATTGTTAGAGGAAGAAAATAATGTAGCTTTTTAAACAGACCAACAGCTTTGTTACTTATACTGTATATATTTGTTGGCATCTTTCCTTTCCCAGATAGTTTGTATTTGATCTAAGCAGGAAAAGCAAAGTTACTCAAACAACTAAGCAACAGATTGAAACTGAAACACTTCATCTTTTGTCATTCTGTGCCTGTAATTAATTTCCTTATGTACACATGTCTAGCTTCAGAAATGGGGAAAAAGCTTTTATGTGTTTCATGAGGAAGCATAATTTTCAGAAAACACTTTGCATTGGTAAATGTAAATCTTTCAATTTATAAGCAGTTATTTACTTTGCAAATAGCTGAAAAAAACTACACTGAAAACATAACTATATTTGACATCAACACTGTCAAACTTACAGGACTATTTTTTTATACCCTAAAGATTTAAAAGCAGGATGAGTACTTTTTTAAATTAGTGGCAAACAAAATATTTAATGAAAACTACAATAAGACAGAACTACACTACTTTAGGCAGTATAGAGAAGTAGAAAGAACTGGATGTCAGAAAAATCCTAGTTTGAATCTCATTTTGCCAGTCATAAACTTCATGACATTGGGCAAGTCACCGAAACTTTCTGAACCTCACTTTATTCATTTCTAAAATAGAAATAATAGTTCCACCCTTATCTAATTCTTCAGGTTGTTTTGAGAACATAACATAAATGGAAGTAATTTTAAAACTATGGAAAGCTATACAATATAAAGACATCATTTTTATTATTTTGGCATGTGGCTATTGATGGTGGTGATGGTCGAAATAGCCTGACATTTGTCATCAGATGTATCGCTAATGCTCTGGTGTTAGTTATGTAATTATCATGACAGCAAATTAATTTTGTTCAGATTCAGCCATCTGCAAGGCTGAAATATCTGTTTCAACACCAAGTGAAAACAACTTATAATAGTTTAAATAGAGAGCAATAAACAAACACACATACTATATAGCTCTGTTAGAAAAAGACTATAGTTCATGTTTCTTCAAACTGAAGAGTCCTTTTCTTATGTGGCTTCCTCCTCACTCTTGTAGAACAAACTTGTTAGCACATATCAATCATATTTTATTAAATTGACTGTGAAAAGAGTAAACTTCAGATGGAGATTTGTAGCCCTCGGCTTCCTTAATTTGCTTGTTGCAAATGCAATTTCAGCAACTCCTGTACAAGCTTCTTTAAAAAAATAAAAAAGAAAAGAAAAAGGAGAAAGAAAGAAAAAGAGGGAAAAAAGAAATGAGATAAAGAGACTAGTGCATAAATTCAAACTGGTGTGGACAAAACTGGGTGGTAAATATCAGAACCTGCAGTGAAGGAAAGAAGCCCTAGCGAGCATGTGGTCGTTTACATTTCACCATGGGAGTCAGGAGCTATCCCAGACATAATCCTCTGTCTTAGATAACAGGAAAGCATCAGAGGATACCAGCCCTCTTCCTAAAGACTAGACTTCCTAAATAAAGAAGCAATCTTCAACTAGCTTTTCCTCTTTGTGAAGTACTAACATCTAAGATGCAATCCATGGCTCTTTGTAAAGATTCTGTTGCACCACAGGAAATAATCTTTGTTTTTCTACATATCATCAGTTCTCAATTATTTTCAATAAGACTCTTCCCCAACACTAACTATTATGACTTGGCTAGAAAAAGGTTGAGGCATCACTGTAGTTCTCTGGGTTTTGTCAAAATGATTACCCTTTAATAAAGGTACTTATGAAGAGCCTTGACCAAGCTAGTAATCTCCCAAGGGTCTTTCTTAGCTAGCAGCAGCAAGACCTCCAAATTATGTTGTTATTAAAAAAATAAGCACCAAAAAGAGCTCCTTGTCTCCACCAACTTTAAATTCCACATATTTTTGCATTTGAAGGAATAATTGTATTAGATAATATCTATATAGCATATGCCCCTTGGCAAACTAGTGTCCAAAGTAAAACTATTTTGTGGGATATTATGGTGTCATGTGAAAAAAAAAGTCTTTCATACTCAAGTAAGTTTGGGAAACACTGAATTAAACTAGGTTTAAAAGATTTTTTTCTCTGCTGGATTTCTCAGAGCTACAATATGCTATCATGTATTGTGATAGTCTAAGGAAGTGTTTACAAAATTTATTTGACCATGAAAGTCAGGGAACTCTAAAAATCTGGAATAGACATGGTTAAGAAATGCAGGTCTGTAATATGGCAGAAATATGTCAATGAGTTCATCACAACTATCAGATAGTTGTCTTTGTGTGGTTGACTCTATGCCAATCTGTGTAGCCACAGAGAATCTATTGTCTTGCCAGGTTCTGTTTATTTAAGAAGTAGATACAGATTTGCTTTGAGGAAAGGGAAAAACAGATTTAATCAGCACCAACAATTCCAAGGATTTTTTGTTCCCCCAAGTGACAGCAATCTTAAAAAATGGTTTAAGCTACCTTTTCCATGAAGTCACAAGGTCCCAATACTGTTTCACCTTATTTTCACTGGAGAGCGTGGGGACAACACATTTATGGAATTACAAACACCAAGATACAAACCACAAGATATTGGTGCATCCTCGTGTTTAGAAATTATAGGAAAACTGGTTTCACAATTTAAAGGAAGACATACTACAGCACATAAGAGATCAATTTAAGGGGTAATGACTTAATAACTAATACAACTGAATCTAGCTCTAAGTAATTCATTTGAATTCAAATATCTTATCTCTGTGTCTGGAACATTCCTTTCCCTAGTTTCCAAGACAGATGAGCTATGACACAGTTACTACAGGAACTCAAATCAGATATTCATTCCGAAAGGCTTCTCTTATAGTCAGAATAATGATGACCAGTTTTGTTTTGTTTCGTTTTTTTAAAGGGCAGCGGGAAGCACCTAGATGTTATCTCTTTTCGTGAAGCTCTTCTTTCCTCAGGCTGAAGTGCAGCCTCCCCACAGCACTACAGTAGCTCCGGAGCGTGTTCAGCGGCTGTGGCAGCTCAACCATGCAATTTTACAGCAGGCAGCAAACAAGGCAGAGAATTCAGGGTTAAAAACTCAAGGGAAGTTTTGTCTTCTACAGTAATGAAAGCTGACTAAGAGTAAATCAAATGGATCTCCTAACAAAATGAAAACAGCTGTTTGGCCTGGCTTGGTCTCTGATTTAGGTTAAGTAATTATTGCTCTAGTGTGGTTCAAGGTTGTTCTGTATTAGTGAAATAGGATATCACATGAAAATCATCCAACTTTTTAATTTACTGTAGCATCAGAAATTCCACTGTATAAAAAAATTCCAGAAACGTAATCTTCTAAAAACTTTACCTATAAACCTTTTCAAATACCAATTGATTAAATCTTCCAAGACATAATTACACAATACATAATTACATTACAGTAATAACTTTCAGTATCTATGCTGAGAAAATATTTTAATATTTTAACCTTAAAACACTAAGTCTTTCAAGTTTTACTGAAGTGATATATCCCCATTCTCAAATAACTGTAAAGATCATTTTTGTATAGAGATTTTTATGAAGAGTAACCAATGAATAGCTACTTCTTGAGCCCCCAAACAAGTCTATTTTAATAGTGTAAATCTTTCTATTTTTTTAATTCAACCTTGGCATACCAACAGTGGTTGGGAAGAAAAACAATTATAATGAAGAATCACAACAAAGGAAGATTCTTGAAGAAGAGGCTTTTGGGTTTAACATTATTCAGAGTAAGATAAATTACTCAAGTCATTTCAAATTCCGTTTCTTGCTTGTGGGTTTTTGCTTTTCCTTCATCTATCACCATCACCAATGCTATTCCTCTCTTATTTAAATGCTTTATTTCTGCTTCAGCTTGTCTATGATAACAAAGGACAAATCACTGGTAGGTTGTTGGTAGTTTTTTAAATGATGCTCCAGTAATTATTTTTAAATGGTTAAAAAATTTTTAAATAGTGTCTAACGCAAGACGTTAAGTTCTTGAAGAAAACAAGGACTGAAGTCTTGGCCGCTATTAATTTTTAAGTCAACCTCCATTATATCACTGAATGGATACTTAAATGTATGAATAAACAATAACATAAATATATTTTCTAATACTAGCAACTATTTAAATTATTTCTTCAATAAAGTGACATCTTTAGAGCACTGAAATTCATTTAGATACATTTAATTTGGTTGCCAACAAAAAAGACAGAGAGAGGGAAAGAGAAAAGATTGCATCAGAAAATTAATATTTTGAAGAAAATTACTTAAGTGGTGTAAAGCCCAGGGAAAAGTCTCAGATGTTCTTGTTATAATTATTATTGCTAGACTCAAAACATGACATGGGCTAGTTTTATAACTTTCCTAAGGCTAAACAGTATTTCTTGCTAGCCCTTGCCAATTATTCTAACTAGTGCTTGCCAGCACATCAGAACAACAGAAACAACAGAGTTACATGTGTTATTTCTCGAAAATGTTTCCACATTCTGATCCTTCTTTGGGGTCAATATTCCTTAAATAAGAGAATATATCATGTTTGGGGTTTCCATTCAGAAAATGTGCTGTGGAACTAGATCAACAGTGTACAATTTACCTAAGGATTAGAGAGGAACTCAGTGAAAAGCAATATTTAAAAGGAAGGTTAAATTTTTCCCTTTCAGACAGTTAATGTAAATTCTACTAACTGAGATCTTCAAAAATGATAGGGCACAAGAAGCCAGTCTACATTCTTAGCTGTCTGCAATCTGAGGAGGGTAACATGGAGGAATGGTCCCACCACTTTTCATAGTCAGTGTTTTCTTTTCAAGAAACACAAAGCCTGCTCTTGTTACTGAGTAAATCCTAGTGAATAGGCAAATGTCATTAACTCAAATTTATAAAGAAAATGGGGCATAGTCAGAGCTACTTAAACAGTATATCTTTAACTGCACTGCTAAGTCAAGTATAAGGTCAAACTCTATTCAGTTTTCCTTATACAGGTTTCCACAAGCAGTGTCAGAGCAGTACCTCCAGATAGAATCCTTATGCTGAAAAGAGAATCTCCCTCCCTGAAAATCACTTATCTTACGCGCAAATACTTCTTTTGAGTCCCTGATCTTTCCCTAGCTCTTAGTTACTCCTGATATTCTTTTCTACTTCCTTTGCTTCTTTGGTCACTCACATTTACTCTGAAGATGAGCAGGACACCACTGTTCAAAGGAAATGGATTTTGCAAAGATTGGCATTCTCTAAGCTCCTCCCTTTGCCTTCTTTTTCCTCAGGACTCTAACAAGAGCCTCTTCACAACAACCCAGAGCCTTCCAAGACAGCAAGCCTTTCTGGGCATGCTTGTTAAAAAAAACTACCCTAAAGAACATGCGCACTTGAATGGTGAACAGTATTTCTTACAATCACACAGCTTACACCCTTCCAGCCAACCATTTCAAAGCATGTTTCCCACAGATTCTTCCTTTTCCTCTTAGATTCCCTAATGAAAAAATTCCTCTTTTAAAAAATTCCTTGGTTCAAAGTAACCAAGTAGCCCCTTAGTTCAAATTATTTCATTATAGATTATTTTCATTTTAAGTTTTAAATATTTAGAATATAAAATGGGTATAGAATATAAAATACTATTTATCATATCAACTTCCATAAAACTTTCATAGATCTTACAAAGATGTTTTGGCAACTATTCCACACTAACTTACAGGTTACCTTGAATCACAGGTATTTTTTTCCACTTGATTTTTGGCTGAGATATGAGATGATACCCCAACTTACATAGCCTGTGAATAGTGGCAACCACATCAAAAGCTAGGGCCTTTACTAGAGTAAATTCAGCCATGAATTTAATCAACTGAAATATTCTGTAGTAAAATATTCACTCCTACTCTCAAATCATAGGATTCTTAAATTAGAAAAGACCTTAGGAACTATTCTTTCCAAAGCCATCGTTTTACATATTGAAGGTGTTAAGGTCCCTGAAAGATGAAGCAAATCACCCAAGGTCACATGGCTGGTGGGTGGATGAACCCAGACTAGCTCTTTCTTCTTCTCTGGGCAGGAATAGTAAAACAACACATTAAAAAAAAAAAAAAGATTTTAGCTCATATTATATTCAGAAGAAACAAAGATGTTCTTTTTAAAGAATTCCCAATTCCTAAAATTAAACATTTTAGTCCTCTACTCTTTAGCACTTCCAAAGCAGGACCAAATTCAGTCACGAGGGTTTGATCATTCCCATTCAACATTCTTATTCCTGTAATCACAGACTGTCCCCACAGTCTTTCCTATACAGCTATCTGAATTTTATATTTGAGAAATTAAGGTACAATACAAAAAATATTACATCTAAATCACAAATATTATTTTTATGTGACAAAATCTTAAACAATACACTCTGAGTTTCTGAAATAAGTGCCAAGTCTGTAAGTAAAAATTAATCTATTCATTGTTTCAAAATATTCCAGGGGAAAAAAAGGTGGAAAAATAGATGAAACAAGATCGGCAAAATCACAGTTGTAATTATAATTTAATTATAATTGTTGTAAAATTACCATTGGTAATAGATATATGTGGTTGATTATACTATTCTATTCAGTGAATATTTGAAATTTTTCATAATATATTATTTATTTTAAAAATTAATCCACATACTGCCCTTTGAGAGAACTTAAACAATTACCAAGTCCCAATGTATACCAGTGGACTGCTGTAATCAACAGTAAAAAGGGGGGCTTCCCTGGTGGCGCAGTGGTTAAGAATCTGCCTGCCAATGCAAGGGACACGGGTTCGAGCCCTGGCCTGGGAAGATCCCACATGCCGCAGAGCAACTAAGCCCGTGCGTCACAACTACTGAGCCTGAGCTCTAGAGCCCACAAGCCACAACTACTGAGCCCACGTGCCACAACTACTGAAGCATGTGCGCCTAGAGCCCGTGCTCCGCAACAAGAGAAGCCACGACAATGAGAAGACCTCTCACTGCAACAAAGAGTAGCCCCCGCTCGCCGCAACTAGAGAAATCCTGCGCACAGCAGCGAAGACCCAATACAGCCAAAAATAAATAAATTAATTAATTTAAAAAAAAACAGTAAAAAGGTAAAGGAGAATAAAACCAGTGTCTTCCTCTTTTCTTTTGTGTTTAAAAAATAATAATAACATGAAGTTAAACATCTTAACCATTTTTAAGTGACCTTTAATAGTGTTAAGTATATTGACATTGTTGAACAATGGATCTCCAGAACTTTTTCATCTTGCAAAACTGAACTCTATACCCACTAAACAGCAGCTCCCCATTTCCCCTTCCCTCAGCCCTTGAAAACCACTACTTTCTATTTCTATGAATTTGACTACTTTAGATATCTAGAGTAAGTGGAATCATACAGTATTTGTCTCTTTGTGACTGGCTTATTTCACTTAGCATAATGTCCTCAAGGTTCATCCATGTTATAGCATGTGACAGGATTTTCTTCCTCTTTAAAGCTGAATGATATTCCATTGTATGTATATGCTACATTTTATTTCTTGTCCATTCACCTGTCGATGGACATTTGGGTTACTTCCACCTCAAAGTCTTCATCTTAATATATTTTCTGAGGAAACTGAAATAAAATATGCTGTGAGAAAAACTCAACTAAGCAACAAGGAGAAAGAATGGATATTCAATTACTGGAACAAAGTCTAGCCACTTGATATTCATCGCTCCAGGGACTATAAGAAACTGGGCACACTTGATGGAAATTACTCAGTGGGTCTATAAGAAACTAAATTTATTATTTATCTACTTTTGTTTTCTACTCTCCTCTTAGTTTGGTATTCTTTCTTGATGGAACTATTCAGGGGATGCTGATGGATATAAATATATTTTTAGTCCCTTAGTCTAGGGATATAGCTGTAAGAGATGTAGCTCAACTGAGAAAAAAGTACCACAAATGGATGGATGAAGACTGGGAGAGTGCCAAATTTTTCAGATTAAAACTTCTTCTGATTAATAAAAATTACATTTAAATCCTGAATTTTTCAAAGAAAATTTGTGTTACAGGTATTCCATGGTTTATTTTGATGATGAATTTGATAAACCATTTGACGTCTAAAAGGCTGAGCACTGTGTTCCATTTAGCAACTTAGAAAAGTTTCCAGAATGACACTGTGGTATCATGGGGGGGATAATTATTTTATTATCTATTAGAAAAAATGAACCTACCATACAGGACATAGCTCTTCAGATGATTGTACTCCATCTGATTCCACAAGGATAAAGTCCATCCAAGATCACTTGAATTTCTGGGGCACTGAAAACCCACTGCCATCTTATGTGGAGCCACTTTTGTATTTTATATTTTGCCTCTAGTTCACTTTCTCAGTTCCCACTCCAAGGGGTCATGGATCCCTTGGGCTCAATAAATTTCTGGCTTGGATTATGTGGAGTGATTAATGGTGGTGGGCCTGATACATGTTGAGGTCAGGGTGCTGAGCATCCTGTATGTCAGCGACAAATACAGCAGTGTGCATCCACTAAGTCACTCTTCCCCTTTGCAGCTGTAATTTATTCATCCCAGAGTACACTAGACCATCTGCTATTTATTTTGTTTTCTTTAAGCATTATTCCCCTCGATTGGCTAAGCTAGGGCACAGGTGAAAAGTGGTAAGAAGCAAAGGGAAGTTGCTGTTGTTGGACACAGGAGGGGTGAATTGAGCTCCCCTGGAGGAAGAGAATTCAGCTCCACAGAAAAGGCCTAACTGTATTGTTGAATACTGAAATCCCTCTCCAATAAGAGCATCTGGGCCAGGCCCAATCATAACTAGCTAAGGCTAGACCCTTGGAGTGAGGAGTGTAAAGCTGGGGAATTTTAAGCATCCTTAATAGTAGCCTTGTAATAAACTGATGCACTGAATCTTTGCTAGAGTATATACAAGACAGGGCTATAAATTTTACATTTGGCTAAGTCACTCATAAAGAAACACCCACCTGATTTCAGACATGCATTTTTGGCAGTCAGGGCGCTGGCTAAATTAGCTATGGTTCTATTTTTAGCTGCTTTCTTTCTCTGCCTAAAATACAATGATTCTATCTGTACAGTTTTACAGCTATGCCCTCCTCTACTGCTTATTAAGACTGTCTCTTGGACTGGGAGATTGCTTCTTTTTTTAAATACCCAAAACATGGGAATAAATTTTAGTTTTTATTTGATCTATAAGCTTCTGGCCCTGTGAGCTGTTTTTTATGAGAGTAACTACAATAAATAATTTATCGAAATGCATTTCAGCTTACTTGAACTCTAACAATCTCTGTTATTACAGAGTGATAAAAACATAAAAACATTTTTTCTTCAGGAAGAGTTGAAGTGTCTCTTGTCTGGGGAGGTCCAGTGTTGACTTGAGGAACTTTGGTCAAGCTGGTATTTGACCTTTGGCAAGAGGCTGCCCTGGGTCTTATATTCTCAACAAACTGGGCCCAAGACAACAGTGTGCTTTATAGCCCAGAGACCGATCAGTGTGTTTCTCCAAGGAAGACCTCAAGCTGAAAAGCCAACATGCCTGACAAGCACCGTCAAGGTACCAAGGGCATAAGCACTAGACGTTGGAAAACAAATGGAAAAGCACACACAGCTACATCTGGAATCCTAATGGGCCGCCAATGGTTCCCAGCTAAAGGAAGAATTGCCCATGTTATTTTATCATCCCTTGCGCTAACTTCGCTGTTTATGTACAGCAATAAATGATTTTTTAAAAACATATTTGGGTCATTATGTCATATACCACCAGCAAGTAAGGTTGTTTTATTGTACTTGGAGTCAAAATACACTGCTGTACCCAGATGTACGGGAAGTTTAAAATCTCTTGTCTTTCTGTATTCATTCCTCCTGGACAAATGAGTTAAGTTTTTAAAAGGGAAATTGAGAATTTTTATGGCTTCTATTCCCACATCGCCAGTAAAATTTGCACCAGTATTTTTCTACCCAGCAAAGGTGCTTGGCCAATGATAACACTAAATAGTAATGCAGAAAGCCAAACAGCTTCCAACCAACAGGAAATGCCAGAGATTTTCTTTTTTTGGAACACTTTTAGCAAGTTGAATTCTTATGCCAAGGCTGTGCTATAATCAAAAAGTAACTGCAGATCAGGAACATGGAGTGAAATCCAGAGGCTTAAGCCGACTCTTCCCATGCAATATGTGAATTTCTACCTGCCTTTCTGTTTGCTGCAGGCAGTTTTAAAATACACCTGCTCTGTTATCATACATACCCAACATTTACCAACAAGATGAAATCTTTTCTTAGTTAAAAAAAAAATCCAAAATGCCTATCTCTTTATAATGTATTCTTTTGCATGCTCTTTAATCAATGGATCTGGTTGGTTTCTTTTTCTACCCCTTCCCAGACTTTCCAAAATTTTAAAGCTCAAGTCATCTAAATCTGCTTCCATTGCATTATTAATAAGGGGAACTTTTTTTTCACATGAGTAGAGAAAGTCAAAGACTTTCTACATCAAGGGAGGCAAAAGGAGAGGAAGGCTAAGAAAAGCAGATGTTCAGATATGACTAACCCACCTATCCAGAGAATCAGTCCTTGTGTGTGTTTGGTTTCTGAAGCAGAGGATGCTGGCTTTCCTGTTTACTTAGCTAGCCCTGTTACTGGTTTACAGGTGGCCTGGAAAGAAGATTTAGGAAATGTTTTCTCTTTCCATAAAGGAACATCAAATTATTTTACAATGTGCCCTGGTACATGCATCATGACAGGTTAGAAGCCAAAGATAATCTCAAAAGGGGAGGAAGAAGGGGGAAAGCGGGACGGGGAGCTGAGTGTTGGTTGTGGGGAAACTGTGAGGGGCTTGGCTTCGAAGTTCTTGGTGAAACAAAATTATTTAAAAATTGTCAAATGTTTTGCTAACAGATAAGTCATTTTGCTCTTTAACCTGGCACACCTTTCTTTCCTAGTCCCCTTCTTTGGCAGGATTTCTAAGTTCTAACCATTCTTGCAATGTAACAGACTTGGATTTTTCAGAAGATCCCCTTTAGTACACAGTACTGAGTTCCCTGAACCGTCACACCATGATCTTACTTTTGCTACTAATGATCAGTCTTTTTTTAAAATAAGCAGTTAACTTGATTTTGAATTTTATCTGAATCCTCTACACAAGGGAAGCCTAAAATTGCCAGCATTGCTTCCATATGGAAGAAGCCATTACCTGACAATTCATCAACTAAGGCTAGAGTTCCACCTCTTTTTTTCTCCCTTTTCAAGCTACTTCATCTTTTTCTTTTGCCCCATTACTTAACAATTTTTTTCACCAAACTTCAGAGGTGATTTTGGTGATTCCTTCCCTTCTTTCTTGCTTATGTTCAACCCTGTCCCCCTGACACATTTCTAGCTTACATTTTAACAGTATCTGATTCTCGTCATTTTTCACATTTCAAGAGAATTTTAGCCTCTTGCTCCTACCTCTACATTCCCCCAGCCCAAAAGTCTTCACAGATCATCTTTGCCAATGCACGTCCCTCCTCCTTCAGAATGCTGCCAGGAATCATCCCTTAAACTAACCTGGTAGGGCTCTGCTCAACCAATTCACTTCAACAATCCTGTCTGCACAATGACAGAAGTCGCTTAGAAAGGTGTTTCTATATTCTGCAGATGTTTATATTTTTCCTATGATTCTTCTGCTTCTGTTCTTTTGTTCTTTCATTTGCATATATCTTCTCATCCTTATTGAAACCTAAAGCTCCTTGTAAGTACGGAATGATCTTATAACCAAGTACTTTTTGTGTGTTTCTAAAGTTCTCCGCTCAGTGCTCACTGTATTATAATGGAGGAAAATCAAGAAATATGGTTACCTGACTGAACTGAAGTCTGAAAATGCTTTTCTGGCAGTCGTGCTTTTTGGTCTGTGATAGCGAAGCATATCTTAAATGACCATTCACTCACTGTCCTTTGTTATCATGTAGGCTTATTAATAACATCCTCTGGACTCAAGATTTCTGAGGTTACACAGCATATAGCCACCTTCTATTTGTCGGTACAAAATTGAAGAATAATAGAGCTGGCAAAGTAATAACATCTGAAAAATGTGTCTTTTGCCTCTAGTCTCCCCTTCAGTATCTTTGAGAGTCCTCTCTCCTTTACCAACCTCAGGTATTAAGTGCCTTCTTAATTTCTAACTTCTCCAAATAAAAACAGCAAGATGTAATATTTTTGATACCTTACCTATAATTGATTATCACAAATATATTCACTCTTTTAAGAATTTTCAATTTTAAGCCTCATTTCCTGTTATGCAATAAAAGTACCTCCTGAGAGAGGAGTTTAGAGAACATTCAGGAAGTGAGAAGAATGATATAGGGGGAGAAGGGTGTAGAACAGTCTTCTCCTTGGCCCTAAAATTTGTGCTGCATTTAATTCTAGGCTTAGTGAGAGACTAGCAGAGTATTTGCCTTTCCATTTTCCTTAATACACAGATTCCTGTGCCTTAAGATGTACAAATGCCGGCAGTCTTATGCCCTCAACCTGGCCTGGGTTTTCCAGCATCACTGCCATTCACACACCTCCCCCAGCCCATCACCACAGGGACAAGGGATATGCCTTTCCCCAGCCCCCGCTGTGCTTCTTCTAGAATATAATCCATAATCCCATGATCCAAAGCTTTAGTTACTTCCAATACCCCCAAACAATTGAGTATGACACTGCCTTAGAAGTAGGGAACATTTACTAAGCAGTCATCAGGTGAGGTGCAATGACAGTAAGGTGTGGGTGGGACCCAACCGCCCAAGCACACTGTGGGGTGCCACCGCCAGAGCACCATGCTTATCAGCAGACATGATCCTGCCTCTTTGTCAAGTCCCTGACTGCATATCCCAATAAAGTTTAAAGGCAGGCATTGACACGTTCATTCCTCTGTCTTGCTGGTGTTGCTTTTAACTAAGGTATAGTTGACATGCAATAAATTGTATATATTGAAAATGTACAATTTGATAATTTTTGACATTTGTATAAACTGTGAAACTATTACCATAATTCAAGATATTAATGAATATATTCATCACCCCCAAGAGTGTCTTCATGCCCCTTTGTTATCCCTCCCTCCCATTCCTGCCTCTCTAACCACTGATCTGTTTTGTCACTATAGATTAATTTGCATTTTCTAGAATTTTACTTAAGTGGAACCATATAGTATGTGCTCCTTTTTGTCTGGCTTCTTTCACTCAGCATGATTATTTGGCGATTCATCCATGTTGTCATATGTATCATTAGTATGTTTATTTTAATTGCTGAGTAGCCTTGCATTGTAAGGATATGCCTATCTGAAGGCATTTATTGAGCCTCTTCTTTGTGGCAGGTAGTGTGTTAGACACTGGAATATATAGTCACTAAAGGCTAGGTCTCAGCCTTTAAGGATCTAATTTGGTGTCTAATATAGAGACAGATAAAAAACTTTTGATCTATGCTGCAAGGGAGGTAAATACAGGGCTTTTGAAGCCTCAGCAAAGACCCTGTAAATTAGACTTGGGGAGGAGAGGTTCAGCAAAGCCTCCTGGAGGAACTAGTGTTTGAGGTGGGTTTTGGTGGATATGCAGAAATTTGTTACAGAGTGAGGTCAAAGAGTTACAAGTAGTTCTATATGCCTGGCATGATGGGGGCAGAGGAAGCTAGTTAGAAGGACCTTTTTATGCTGGGTAAGAAGCTTACATTAATATCGAGATTTATTAAAAACATTTAAATAGCAATTGAATGACATAATTAAATATACTTCTTACTGTGTAGAATGAACTGGAAGAAAACAAGACCAGAGATAGGAAGACCAATTAAGAGAGTATCAAAGTAGTCCCCAGATGAGAGGGGATAGAGGTGTAGGCTCATATGGTGGATGCAGAGACTGGAGGAAGTGGAAAGACCACAAAGAAACTGAAAGAGACAAAGGAAGTAGAAGTCTAAGTACTTGTTGATTGATTAAATGCATAGGGAAGAGTTAAGTAGATTCCCATATTTAAGGCTTGAGCAACTAGGTAAATAGACAAGGGATTAAGAAGTGAAAGTAGGGTTTGGGAGGATGATAAAATTCAAAGGGAGAAGTCCAAAACTTAGATGGATATAAATATGGGTTTAGACTGTGCAGGAGTTTGGAGATGGAGATACATTTCCTCATATTTACAGGCTTGAAGGAGGAAGGGGATAAAGAATGAAAGAGCAAAAGGCTTAAAATGCAGCTCTTGGAAACACCGTCTTTGTGGGGAAAAAGTAGCTCATGTATCTCATATATTTATTTTTGCTCCTTAATTAGTTTGGAAATTCCTAAAGGAACAGGCTTGGCCTTAAACTTTTCAGTAACTCAGTGCCTGTGACCAAGAAGGGGTTCAAAACTCACTCATTATTTGCATATTTGTAAATTGGAAATATGGTCAGTCTGGGTCTATAACTAGCTGTCTCTGAGAAATCAATCCATGTGGCATACTAAAATGCTAAAACAACCGTTTAATGGTGCCAGGGCAGGAGCTATCACCACCACATAGATGTAATCTATTTCTGTAGAGTAGGAACAGAAATTGTACTTACAGAATTTTCTGATATTTAACCAAATATGTAAAAGGATAAAGTGCTTCCAGGTTCAGATCTAGTCATGTGACTTTAGCCAAACCATGACAGTCAGGTCCAGCTGTGGGCTTACACATACAGCTAAAAAAAAATTCAGACAACACAATGAACATCGCTTTTGCCATGTTTTTCACATCATGCAGTACTTAGCAGGTGACAAGTTGGATATATTTTTGCATAAATGATTAAGAATACCAATTCTCTCAACAACACCCTCACCAAAACTGGGAAAGTCTTCCTAATCCAAATTAAATCTAAAGATTGTAAATATTATTGTACCTTTAAACTAGATCAACTCAAGGTTACACTCAATGAGTGTAAGGAGGTCAGGAAAACTTCAGCAAATCAGTCCTCATTTTTCTCACCACATCAAGTGGAGAAGCTGTGATTTAGGCAAATTCTGCTAGGGAAAGTGCTTCCCCTGTAACTTTTTTCCTCCATGATCTCTTCCCCATAATACAATAAGGAGTAACCTTTACTTGCCATAGAAAAACAGACATGTGAATTTGATACTCTGAGTTTGTTGACATGTTTTTAAAGCTGGCGAGCAAATAGAGTGCAGAATGTGAAATTTTTTTGCTTCAACTGCCACATGGCTAGCTGGAAGCCGAGTTCAGGACATTAGCAAAGTGTCTATTCTGATTTCCAAGAACAGCAAAAATATTACGTTGAGGGAGAAAAATTCTTATTCTTGATATTATCAAACTTACTTCCAAAATACCCTCCAATTTCTTCTAGGTGGAAAACTTTACAAATGAAATAAAAACAACAAACTTAATTTTACCATCTCCAAAAGATGTCTAACAATTTTCAAAGGAATTTCTCAGACTCTCATTTTTCTGAAGTTTCTTTTTTGAAAGTAGAAAACAACATTGGTTTGAGTTCTAGGTACATTTCCTAACTCTTTACAGAATGATTGTTTAGATATAACTTGATTTAAGAAAATTTATGAAGAAGATAAATTAGGAGGATATTAATTGTATTAAAAAGCATTCTTCACATTTCAAGATTTGTTAATATATTAATCTTTTCAGAGAACTTAAAAATTAATTTATAAAAGTTTTGTTCACACAGACTTTGGGGAAACACATTTATTGTGTAATCCAAGGCATGTGTGAATTTTTTTTATAACAATAGGTCTATGATACTCAGGCTATTATTCTCTTCTGTTTCCCTTTACGTATTCAATTTCCCCCTAACATGCCAGAATTTACCAACTCTGTACCACCAGGTTAACTACTTTTCCTGCACTCCAGACACATAGATTAAACTCCTTATGAGACATCTCCACTTGTTTAACCCATGCAAATCCAAATCCAATGCATTTAGGACTGACAGCATCTCTCCATCTTCCTGATTCCCTTCTAATTCCTTATTTCAGGTAACTGCTGAACCAGCCACCTGGAGGCCTAGCCAGGACCCCGCGGACATTCTCAAATCTTCCCCACATTTAATGACAGATTCAACTCAAGTCCATTGGTTTCCACCTTCTTAATATCACCTATATGCATTCATTTCTCTCCCTCTCCACTTTTCACCTTGGTTCAGACCAACTCCACTCCCCTTACACAAATGCACAGACAGCCGTCTAGTGGGACCCTACTCTAATCCATTCCTCATATCACAGTCAATTATCTTTTAAAACTACAAATCTAAGTAAATCACTCCTGCTTAAATAATTTCCCAAGATAAGGCCTAACTCCTTAGCATGGCATAAACGACCATTCAAGATATACCTCTTTCCATTCCTCCCCACGTTCTGGTCCGAACTCCAAACCTCCACAGCTACCTGCAGTCCCCTGTGTGCCCCCTCACTGGCACTTCATTTGTTCTGCCTAACGTGAGTTTGCAACCCTCTTAAACTCTTTCCGAATTGCCTTTGTTTACTTGCCTTTAACATCTCATTTCAGGATATTATCTTCCCAGGAAGCTTCCCCTGACCAGTCTCCACCCCTTAACATATAGAAGACAGTGCCCCTCCTATATGTTCTGGAAGTTCCCTGTACTTACCCAGACTTAAGCACTTATCACTCTTTATTGTAACTGCTTGTTCACTTGCCTGTCTTCTCTTCTAGACTGTAAGCGTCTTGAGGGCAGGGACTATGCCTTACTTTCCACCCCCGGTGCTAAAAACAAAGTCTAGCACATAGTGGACACTAAGCAGAGAGAGGAATGAATAAAAGTATGTAAAGAAACATAAGCTGAGGACTAAAAACATCGTTCCCATTTTGTAATTAATGATATTTTAACTCTTAATGTGTTTAGCTTTCCTTTTTTTTAACCATATGCTCTTAGTTTCACAATATATAAAAAATGAAAACAAAAATACAAAATTTTACTTTGTCTTATTTATTTAAATGCAAAGTTGAGCATGTTTCTTCTGAAAACAAATAGTAGACTATTATTTTAAATTAAAGGTACACTCGTCTATTCTACAGAAATTTCAATGCAAGTATACTCTGATATATAACATAAAGGAGATCTTGAAAGATTACCGGTAAACAAGTTTTAGAAATAGTATCAGTTTTGAATGTACCATTGGAACTTTTGCATTGTTATTACAGGAACACTGGCTTTGTGTAATGTGACGAATCATTCTCTTTAGTTTTAGAAACTTGAATTTCTATATACAGTATTGGGTTTTCTTAAGGTAAGGTACAGTTGTGAAGCACTAAACACCAAGAAAGACTTCAGGCTTGTGAAAAAAGGAAAAGTAAATCTTGAAATTACATAATGAATAATGCTCTCCTAACCTTGTCTTGACTTAAATTAAGGACTGACCTGCAATTTTTTTTTGCTGTTTTTAAATCTGTGGCAAAATCCTCAAACCTGAAGATTAAGGTATTTACTTGCCATTTGTTTCCTCCTGGGCAAAATGAGAAAACTGGTCTAGATCAATGTTTCCCAAACATGACTCCAACTGAGAAATCTTTTCTTTCTTTAAAATAAATATTATGGAGATGATCAATACATAAAACATTTACAAAATTTAGTTGGGGGAAATAAAAACATGAGACACTCGTGCTCCCTACCCCCTCTGCCCCATAGCGTGATGCTTCTAAAGTGCCAAGAGTTAAATGGAGCACAGCTTTAAAGCCACTGTCTGTGAGATCCCCAAAGACCCCTTTCAAATCTGAAGTCACATGATTCAAAAGTTTACAAGCATTTCTGTGTATGCAGTTATCTAGAGAAGAGAGACTAAATAATCAAATCTCTATACTGGGACTTTCTAGGGAATACGAAATATAGGTGTAACTTAAATTACTACAATTATGAAGGAAAGCTCTGTGGAAATCATTATCATAGAATTAATGAATTCTATAATGTTTCTGTAATTATTTTTTTAATCTAATACTTTCCATCATTTAAAGGAGTCTGTGAGGACATGTACACTTGAATGAAAAGACAAACTGCTGGAGAAAAAAAACTTCACTAATATTTCAAAATTGGAAAGTGAAAAGAGTGGGTTTCATCATCGGGAACCACAAAATAATGACAGGAACTCAGTTTGAAGAAACCCCAAGACATCCAGAGACTCAAAGTAATGAGTTTAATTCCCCAAAGTCGAAAGCAGTTTCACCCCAGGGTAACAAAAACAAGACCTCATGTTTGTTTGTTTTGGAGTCTCCATTTGGACCTGGAAGGTCAGGCTCTGAACAGAGGAGCCATTGTTCAATATCATTCATCCTGATCCTGGTCCAGCACCTGACTAGGAATTAGGAAACCTGGGTTCTCTATCTGATTCTGTGATTGACTCACCCCCAGGGTTTTTGAAGAGTCACAGTTTCTCCCCTCTAGAGTATCTGTGAAATAATCTTTCCCCTCTGGATGAAGGAGGAATGATAGAGATTATATTGTCTCCTAGCCCTTGGAAATATGCTAAACAAGGTTATGCTGATACTTTATTACCAATGTTTTTCATTTCAATACTAAAAACACCAGTTAGCACCTTTCTGAGGGATTATTCTGTGCCAGGACCTGTTCTAAATTCTTTACATAAATTAACTCACTTAATTCGCACAACAACCCTATTAGTTAGGTATACCATAATCCTCATTTTGCAAATGAGACAGCAAAATTATAAAGAACTTGAGTAACTTGCCTAAAGTCACACAGCTAGTAAGTGTCAGGGCCAGAGCTCTAATATAGGCAGGCTGGCTCTAGGGTCCTTGCTCTTCGCGCTGCACCACCTCTTCTCCAAAGAAGCTGCTGGGTTTTCCCAGACCTGTTGCTATGAACAGGAAGGCTAGAGCATATCTCATCTCTTAATTGCCTGTCTAATCAGATTAACTAGGTTTTCTCTCACACAATCATAGTCTATGACATACATTGGCCTTATACTGTTTTTTCCCTACAGAAGGATTTTATTGCTTTGCAGGATGCAGGCATTTGGGGGAGGGGGAGGGTTAAATAACTTCAAAATGGCATTTTAACTGAATTGGACTATCTCTCAATATGTATGTATTTAGAAAAAAGGATTTGAAAATTTTGTTAAATATTACTCCCTACAGTCACTTTAATAATAATGGCAAATCCTGAACTTTCTGTTAGAGACACTTTGCAATTAATATCAAAGTACAAACAAGATAACAGCTTGTAAAGTGAAGACTGTTACAGATCAAGTTTCCATGAAGCAGATGTTAGATGGACTTTGTAAAGTCTGTATACATTCATGATTGTGTTCTGCCTTTACTGCCTGCCCCCCACCATTAGAACTTCTATCATCAGATTGTACAGGATAGGGGATTCTTAGGTCCCAGCAGAAATGAGAAAACAACTGAAAGTGTATTGGGCTGATGAACACAGCTGCAAATGTTGAACTATTTCTGCCCCATGGAACGCCCCTGGTTCCTACTCCCCCAAGATTCCTTGGGTCTGTCTTCAGTAGAAGCCAAACAGGACAATGGTATCCGGAACATTTGGCCTTACTGTAGTTTGTTTTAAGACATTACAGTTCAAAAGCCTCTAAGTAACTACTGATTAGTAACTACTAATCACAAAGAAATCTCTCGTACAGGAACTATGAAATAATTTAACTAGAGTCTTCCTTCCAAGACTTCAATAACTTCTAAAAGTCACAATGAGTCAAAGGATTTGGAAAGGCATTGAGGCTAAGGAAACGCATACTGGTGGGGCTGTATTAACCCTAAACCAATCTGGAAATCGATTCATGTGAGACTAAGAAGAGCACACTGCAAGCTAAAGGAAATGAAGCCTGGGTGTCAAGTCCAGACCCTTGGAACATGTAACTAAGAAACTTTGTCTAGGTAACTGAGACATATTTTGAAGTGTACATTTTGTGCACTAACACAAGGATAACCAATACTAATCAACAGCTGTGAAACCAGAACAAAGTCAGAAGTATGGGATCAACAAGCAAAACATGACCTTAAGTGGCGATGTAGCAAAGAGCAGACCATGGTCCATTGCTGGAACTTCGCTAAGAGGCAAAAGCAGGAGGCTCTGGATCTCACCAAACCCAGATGGCAATGCAAAAACAAATGAATGAATGCTGAGTAATTATTTATAAAACAGCACGATCATTCTAGAAACACAGAAAATGTGTAACATAACAAGAACTATTAAATCAGTCCCAGCAGAGTTTTGAAATGGGGCAGTAAAGAAGTTCACATTGATTAAAAACCAAAATACAATCTTGTGCTTTTAACTTGCTTTGCTCTTAGAAAATAAAAGTGGTTTATTGATATCCATATGTGGTGACAGAAAGCAAAACCTTTCTTGAATTTCATGCAAAGTAGATGTGGTTTTCAATGTTTCACCCACTCCATGTCAGGCTTTCAATTACCTTTATCAGGCTTATCAGGAAAAACAATAAGCATATATTAATAGCACAGAATTGTAGGTGCTGGATTTCATACCACTCCTGAAAGAAATGTATATATATGTTCGTCCTTTCTTTGGGTAAAAAAAAAAGCAAATTTTAAAATTAATGTGGAACTGACCACAATCACTCAAAGAAGATGCCTTTTTTAGACAGAAAATTATTCTTTAAAAACTTCTTTCCAGGTCCATTCACAAAGTTCTTCCATTGTTTACAATGTTTGTGTACCTATTTAGGCTGATTTGAAAAATGACCACTACTTCCATTCCTTCCTCAACATAATATCTCAAAGGAAGCCAAGGAAAACCTGCAGGAAAAACTGCTGTCTCCTAAGAACTCATGAGAACAGTAACACATTCTGATTTTGAAAGATTAAGGTAGACCATAGGGAGGAGCTTCAAGATGGTGGAAGGGTTAAGACGTGGAGATCACCTTCCTCCCCACAAATACATCAGATATACATCTACACGTGGAACAACTCCTACAGAACACCTATTGAACGCTGGCAGAAGACCTTAGACCTTCCAAAAGGCAAGAAACTCCCCACGTACCTGGGTAGGGCAAAAGAAAAAAGAAAAAACAGTGACAAAAGAATAGGGACGGGACCTGCATCAGTGGGAG
This sequence comes from Pseudorca crassidens, assembly GCF_039906515.1. NCBI lineage: Eukaryota > Metazoa > Chordata > Mammalia > Artiodactyla > Delphinidae > Pseudorca > Pseudorca crassidens. The sequence goes on along the minus strand of NC_090296.1, from coordinate 62,137,802 downwards.
GGAGCTGTGAAGGAGGAAAGGTTTCCACACACTAGGAAGCCCCTTCGGTGGCGGAGACTGTGGGTGGCGGACGGGAGAAGCTTTGGAGCCGCGGAGGAGAGCGCGGCAACAGGGGTGCGGAGGGCAAAGTGGAGAGATTCCTGCACAGAGGATCGGTGCCAACCAGCACTCGTCAGCCCAAGAGGCTTGTCTGCTCACCTGCCGGGGCGGGCGGGGATTGGGAACTGAGGCTCGGGCTTCGGTCGGATCCCAGGGAGAGGACTGGGGTTGGCGCCGTGAACACAGCCTGAAGGGGGCTAGTGCGCCACGGTTAGCAGAGAGAGAGTACGGGAAAAGGTCTGGAACTGCCGAAGAGACAAGAGACTTTTTCTTCCCTCTTTGTTTCCTGGTACACGAGGAGAGAGGATTAAGAGCGCCACTTAAAGAAGCTCCAGAGACGGGCAAGAGCCGCGGCTATCAGCGCAGACCCCAGAGGCGGGCATGAGACACTAAGGCTGCTGCTGCAGCCACCAAGAAGCCAGTATGCGAGCACAGGTCACTGTCCACACGTCCCCTCCTGGGAGCCCGCCACTGCCAGGGTCCCGTGATCCACGGACAACTCCAGGAAAACGCACGGGCGCCTCAGGCTGGTGCAATGTCACGCTGGTCTCTGCCGCCGCAGGCTCGCCCAGCATCCGTACCCCTCCCTCCCCCCGGCCTGAGTGTGCCAGAGCCCTCAAATCAGCTGCTCCTTTAACCCTGTCCTGTCTGAGCAAAGAACAGACGCCCTCAGGCAACCTACACGCAGAGGCCGGACGAAATCCAAAGCTGAACCCCAGGAGCTGTGCAAACAAAGAAGAGAAAGGGAAATCTCTCCCAGCAGCCTCAGAAGCAGCAGATTAAATCTCTACAATCAACTTGATGTACCCTGCATCTGTGGAATACCTGAATAGACAACAAATCATGCCAAATGAGGAGGTGGACTTTGGGAGCAATGATATATGTATTTTTTTTTTCCTTTTTCTCTTTTTGAGTGTGTATGTGTATGCTTCTGTGTTATTTTGTATGTATAGTTTTGCTTTTACCATTTGTCCTAGGGTTCTTTCTGTCCTCCTTTTTTTCTTTTTTTTTAGTATGGTTTTCAGCGCTTGTTATCATTGGTAAATTTGTTTTTTGGTTTGGTTGTTCTCTTCTTTCTTTCTTTCTTTCTTTCTTTCTTTGGTGAATTTGTTTTTTGGTTTGGTTGTTCTCTTCTTTTTTTCTTTCTTTGATAATTACTTTAAAATTTTTTTTAATAATTATTTTTTGTTTTTTATTTTAATAACTTTTTTTTAATTTTTTTCTTACTATCCTTTCCTTCCTTCCTTCCTTCCTCCTTTCCTCCTTTTTTCTTTCTTTCTTTCTTTCTTTCTTTCTTTTCCTTTCTTTCCTTTCTTTCTTTTCTCCCTTTTATTCTGAGCCACGTGGATGACAGGCTCTTGAGGCTCCAGCCAGGTGTCAGGGCTGTGCCTCTGAGGTGGCATAGCCAACTTCAGGACACTGATCCATCAGAGACCTCCCAGGTCCACATAGTATCAAACGGCGAAAATCTGCCAGAGATCTCCATCTCAACGCCAGCACCCAGCTTCACTCAATGACCAGCAAGCTACAGTGCTGGACACCCCACGCCAAACAACTAGCAAGACAGGAACACAACCGCACCCATTAGCCAAGAGGCTGCCTAAAATCATAATAAGGTCACAGACACCCCAAAACACACCACCAGACGTGGACCTCCCCACCAGAAATACAAGATCCAGCCTCATTGACCAGAACACGGGCACTAGTCCCCTTCACCAGGAAGCCTACACAACCCACTGAACAAACCTTAGCCACTGGGGGCAGACACCAAAAACAACAGGAACTATGAACCCGCAGCCTGCAGAAAGGGGACCCCAAACACAGTAAGTTAAGCAAAATAAGAAGACACAGAAATACACAGCAGATGAAGGAGCAAGGTAAAAACCCACCAGACGTAACAAATGAAGAGGACACAGGCAGTATACCTGAAAAAGGATCCAGAATAATGATAGTAAAGATGATCCAAAATCTTGTAAATATAATGGAGGAAATACAAGAAACGTTTAACAAGGACCTAGAAGAAATAAAGAGCAAACAAACAATCATGAACAACACAATAAATAAAATTAAAAATTCTCTAGAAGGGATCAATAGCAGAATAACTGAGGCAGAAGAGCAGAAAAGTGACCTGGAAGATAAAATAGTGGAAATAACTACTGCAGAACAGAATAAAGAAAACACAATAAGAAGAATTGAGGACAGTCTCAGAGACCTCTGGGACAATATTAAACGCACTGACATTCGAATTATAGGGACCCAGAATAAGAAGAGAAAAAGAAAGGGACTGAGAAAATATTTGAAGAGATTATATCTGAAAACTTCCCTAATATGGGAAAGTAAACAGTTAACCAAGTCCAGGAAGCACAGAGAGTCCCATGCAGGATAAATCAGAGGAGAAACATGCCAAGACACATATTAATCAAACTATCAAAATTCAAAAATTAAATAAAGAAAAAATATTAAAAGCAGCAAGGGAAAAATAACATACAAGGGAATCCCCATGAGGTTAACAGCTGATCTTTCAGTAGAAACTCTGCAAGCCAGAAGGGAATAGCAGGACATCTTTAAAGTGATGAAAGGGAAAAACCTACAACCAAGATTACTCAATCTAGCAAGGATCTCATTCAGATTTGACGGAGAAATTAAAACCTTTACAGACAAGCAAAAGCTAAGAAAATTCAGCACAACCAAACCAGCTTTACAACAAATGCTAAAGGAACTTCTCTAGGCAGGAAACACAAGAGAAGGAAAAGACCTACAATAACAAACCCAAAACAATTAAGAAAATGGTAACAGGAACATACATATCGATAACTACCTTAAATGTAAATGGATTAAATGCTCCCACCAAAAGACATAGACTGGCTGAATGCATACAAAAACAAGACCCGTATATATGCTGTCAACAAGAGACTCACTTCAGACCTAGGGACACATACAGACTGAAAGTGAGGGGATGGAAAAAGATATTCCATGCAAATGCAAATCAACAGAAAGCTGGAGTAGCAATTCTCATATCAGACAAAATAGACTTTAAAACAAAGACTATTACAAGAGACAAGGAAGGATACTATATAATGATCAAAGGATCAATCCAATAAGAAGATATAACAATTGTAAATATTTATGCACCCAACATAGGAGCACCTGAATACATAAGGCAGATACTAACAGCCATAAAAGGGGAAATCGACAGTAACACAAACATAGTAGGGGACTTTAACACCCCACTTTCACCAATGGACTGATCAACCAAAATGAAAATAAATAAGGAAACACAAGCTTTAAATGACACAACAGACCAGATAGATTTAATTTATATTTACAGGACATTCCATCCAAATGCAACAGAATACACTTTCTTCTCAAGTGTTCATGGAACATCCTCCAGGATAGATCATATCTTGGGTCACAAATCAAGCCTTGGTAAATTTAAGAAAATTGAGATCGTATCTAGTATGTTTTCTAACCACAACACTATGAGACTAGATATCAATTACAGTAAAAAATACAAACACGTGGAGGCTAAACAATACACCACTTAATAACCAAGAGATCATTGAAGAAATCAAAGAGGAAATCAAAAAATACTTAGAGACAAATGACAATGAAAACACGACGACCCAAAAGCTATGGGATGCAGCAAAAACAGTTGTAAGAGTGAAGTTTATAACAATACATTCTTACCTTAAGAAACAAGAAACATCTCAAGTAAAGAACCTAAACTTACACCTAAAGCAATTAGAGAAAGAAGAACAAAAAAACCCCAAAGTTAGCAGAAGGAAAGAAATCATAAAGATCATATCAGAAAAAAATGAAAAAGAAATGAAGGAAACAATAGCAAAGATCAGTAAGACTAAAAGCTGTTTCTTTGAGAAGATAAACAAAATTGATAAACCGTTAGCCAGACTCATCAAGAAACAAAGGGAGAAGACTCAAATCAATAGAATTAGAAGTGAAAAAGGGGAAGTAACAACTGACACTGAAGAAATACAAAGGATTATGAGAGATTACTACAAGCAACTACATGCCAGTAAAATGGACAACCTGGAAGAAATGGACAAATTCTTAGAAAAGCACAACCTTCCGAGACTGAACCAGGAAGAAATAGAAAATATGAACAGACTGATCACAAGCACTGAAATTGAAACTGTGATTAAAAATTTTCCAAGAAACAAAAGCCCAGGACCACATGGCTTCACAGGCGAATTCTATCAAACATTTAGAGAAGAGCTAACATCTATCCTTCTCAAACTCTTCCAAAATATAGCAGAGGGAAGAACACTCCCAAACTCATTCTACGAGGCCACCATCACCCTAATACCAAGACCAGACAAAGATGTCACAAGAAAAGAAAACTACAGACCAATATCACTGATGAACATAGATGCAAAAATCCTCAACAAAATACTAGCAAACAGAATCCCACAGCACATTAAAAGGATCATAAACCATGATCAAGTGGGGTTTATCCCAGGAGTGCAACGATTCTTCAATATACACAAATCAATCAAGATGATACACCATATTAACAAATTGAAGGAGAAAAACCATATGATCATCTCAATAGATGCAGAGAAAGCTTTTGACAAAAGTCAACACCATTTATGATAAAAACCCTCCAGAAAGTAGGCAGAGTGGGAACTTACCTCAACATAATAAAGGCCATATATGACAAACCGACAGTCAACCTCGTCTTCAATGGTGAAAAACTGAAACCATTTCCACTAAGATCAGGAACAATACAAGGTTGCCCACTCTCACCTTTAATACTCAACATAGTTTTGGAAGTTTTAGCCACAGCAGTCAGAGAAGAAAAAGAAATAAAAGGAATCCAAATCAGAAAAGAAGTAAAGCTGTCACTGTTTGCATATGACATGATACTATACATAGAGAATCCTCAAGATGCTACCAAAAAATTACTAGAGCTAATCAATGAATTTGGTACAGTAACAAGATACAAAATTAATGCACAGAAATCTCTGGCATTCCTATACACTAAAGATGAAAAATCTGAAAGTGTAATTAAGAAAACACTCCCATTTACCACTGCAACAAAAACAATAAAATACCTAGGAATAAACCTACCTAAGGAGACAAAAGACCTGTATGCAGAAAATTATAAGACACTGATGAAAGAAATTAAAGATGATACAAATAGATGGAGAGAAATACCATGTTCTTGGATTGGAAAAATCAACATTGTGAAAATGACTATACTACCCAAAGCAATCTACATTTCAATGCAATCCCTATCAAACTACCACTGGCATTTTTCGCAGAACTAGGACAAAAACTGTCACAATTTGTATGGAAACACAAAAGACCCTGAATAGCCAAAGCAATCTTGAGAAAGAAAAACGGAGCTGGAGGAATCAGGCTACCCGACTTCAGACTATACTACAAAGCTACAGTAATCAAGACAGTATGGTACTGGCACAAAAACAGAAATATAGATCAATGGAACAGGATAGAAAGCCCAGAGATAAACCCACGCACATATGGTCACCTTATCTTTGATAAAGGAGGCAAGAATATACAGTGGAGAAAAGACAGCCTCTTCAATAAGTGGTGCTGGGAAAACTGGACAGGTACATGGAAAAGAATGATATTAGAACATTCCCTAACACCATACACAAAAATAAACGCGAAATGGATTAAAGACCTAAATGTAAGGCCAGACACTATCAAACTCTTAGAGAAAAACAGGCAGAACACTCTATGACATAAATCACAGCAAGATCCTTTTTAACCCACCTCCTAGAGAAATGGAAATAAAAACAAAAATAAACAAATGGGACCTAATGAAACCTAAAAGCTTTTGCACAGTAAAAGAAACCATAAACAAGACGAAAAGACAACCCTCAGAATGGGAGAAAATATTTGCAAATGAAGCAACTGACAAAGGATTAAACTCCAAAATTTACAAGCAGCTCATGCAGGTCAATATCAAAAAGAGAAATAACCCAATCCAAAAATGGGCAGAAGATCTAAATACACATTTTCCAAAGAAGATATACAGATTGCCAACAAACACATGAACGAATGCTCAACATCATTAATCACTAGAGAAATGCAAATCAAAACTATGAAGCGGTATCATCTCACACCAGTCAGAAAGGCCATCATCAAAAAATCTACAAACAATAAATGCTGGAGAGGGTGTGGAGAAAAGGGAACCCTCTTACACTGTTGGTGGGAATGTAAATTGATACAGCCACTATGGAGAACAGTATGGAGGTTCCTTAAAAAACTAAAAATAGAACTACCATATGACCCAGCAATCCCACTACTGGGCATATACCCTGAGAAAACCATAGTTCAAAAAGAGTCATGTACCACAATGTTCACTGCAGCACTATTTACAATAGCCAGGACTTGGAAGCAACCTAAGTGTCCATCAACAGATGAGTGGATAAAGAAGATGTGGCACATATATACAATGGAATATTACTCAGCCATAAAAAGAAACAAAATTGAGTTATTTGTAGTGAGGTGGATGGACCTAGAGTCTGTCATACAGAGTGAAGTAAGTCAGAAAGAGAAAAACAAATACCGTATGCTAACACATATATATGGAATCTTAAAAAAAAAAAAAAGTCATGAAGAACCTAGGGGCAAGATGGTAGTTAAGATGCAAACCTACTAGAGAATGGACTTGAGGACACGGGGAGGGGGAAGGGTAAGCTGGGACAAGGTGAGAGAGTGGTAGTGTATATATATGGATATATATACACTACCAAATTTAAAATAGATAGCTAGTGGGAAGCAGTCGCATAGCACAGGGAGATCAGCTCGGTGCTTTGTGACCAGCTAGAAGGGTGGGATAGGGAGGGTGGGAGGGAGGGAGACGTAAGGGGGAAGAGATATGGGGATATATGTATAAGTATAACTGATTCACTTTGTTATAAAGCAGAAACTAACATACCATTGTAAAGCAATTATACTCCAATAAAAATGTTAAAAAAAAAAAGCGTAGACCATACAAATTCTCCCAGTGGCCATGTCATTTTTCACATGCTAAACCACCACTTTCTAAGAACATACAGGTAGGAAACTACTGTCATCATAACCTGGGTCATATATCTCAAGCAACTACTACCTAAGGCAAGTTACGGGATAGGGAGAAGGGAAGAGGCAGAACTAAATTTCTGTATCTTCCTGGTTTTGCAGTAAGTAAAAAGTGTACCTCTGCATTTAAACAAGAAGGTGCCACAGCCTAAATAGATCTTCATTGTTCAACAGACTCAAAAATGCAAAGTTTGTCTGTAACCAGAGATGTCATTGACTACTTGCCTGTGACATCTGACAGGTGAGAGGCACCTACTATAAATCTCCATTGAAAAGTCTAAAACTTCACTCTGGAATTTGAATGAGAAAGTACTTGTCTAACCTCTCTGAGTCTCAGCTTCACATCTGTGAAACACAGGTTGGGCATATGTGCCTCACACTCAGAGTTCTTCAGAGGATCAAGGGAGCTAATGTATGGTGAGCACTCAAACCTTTACAGGCTTGAATCTCAGTGGGAACCTTGGGCTGAGCCACTCAGACATGTAAGTAGCGCAGCTACACCTTCCAGTTTTACCCTGGCAGCCTTGACTTCAAATACTGTATCTTGTCATAGCCTCATAAACTATTCTCAACTCTCACTCTAGGGGGGTTTGTTTTAATTTTTGTTTTTTAAAACATATGCTGCACCACTCCTCCTCCCACCCCCCAAAAAAACCTTATGAATCAGAAACTGCAGGGGTAGGGTTCAGGTAATCTTTATTTACTTGTTTTTAATCTCCATACAGGTTATAAAGCAAGCAGAGTTAAAAACCACTAACAACTGCCAAATGTTCTTGAATTTCCAAAGTTTCGACAATAGTAACTGAATAAATCGGTCACTAAGTCTTGCCAAAAAAAAAAAAAATCATGAATGGAAAAAAGATCGAGAGCCATCACATCTTTCAAAGAATCCACGAACTATTAAAATAAGAATTAAAAGGTACACACTTTAGACCAATGTTGTGCAATAGATAGGTAATGAGCCACGATTGTGAGTCATATGTGTACTTTCTAATTTTCTAGTAGCCGCATTGAAAATAAATGAAATTAATTCTAATCTCATATTTATTTAACACCATATACCCCAAATACTATCATTTCAGCAAGTAATCAACATAAAAATTATTAATAAAATATTTCATTTTTTGGTACAAAGTCTTTTTTAAAATTTTTTATACAGCAGGTTCTTATTAGTTATCTATTTCATACATATTAGTGTATATATGTCAATCCCAATCTCCCAATTCATCCCACCACCATCACTCCCCACCCCCATAAGGTCTTTCAAATCTTGTGTTTGCTTTACACTGAGAGCACAGCTTATTCAGATAAGCAACATTTCCAGTGCTCAAGAGCCACATGTGGCTAGTGGCTGCTGTACTGGACAACACAGCTCTAGACTAATACATACGTCTGTGACTGTAAACTGATATAATTCCTTTCACAACGCATAAAAACACTACACTAGTTTTCACACCTGTATGACAGCAATGTGGATCGGCTGTCATAGGAAGTAATAAAGTCGATGACTATTTCCAGTAGCTACTGGGCAGGATTGCTTTACCTATAGTGAGAAGTGTGTTCAAAATAATTTATAATATTAGTGAAAAAATATATAATAAGAAGGGTAAAACATAAAGTGTACCTCGAATGAAGTTTTTCAAAAATAATGTCCTTTAGAAGCATTGCTCCTCCTAGGAAATCAGACATCTTTCATGTATACTCATGGATATATGAAGTAACTCCATGTAATTATCCGGGGATGCAGCACATAGAGTTGAGCAGTTTCTACACTGCACAAAGATTCAAAACAAGGAGGGCAAGTAGAAATTGAAAGCCAGATCTCCCTCTGTTTACCAATGGCAGAGGTGCCTTGGATTCTACTTCATCAGCCTAGAGGCGCACACCTTTTTTCTAACAGCGAAACAGAACCATATATTCTAGTGGTTGTCCTAAGTCTTGGAAGCACCAGGAGCTTTATTAGAATTAATTCATTTGGGTAGAAGTAGATGACAAATCTGGCCCATCTTCTACACCTTCCAAGCCAAAGTCATCTCTTCCTTGCTAAAACTCAATAATGCAAAGCTGAAGTGGCAACCAAGTAGTAGCTCTGAGATCCAAGGTAGCTTCCTATGAAAATATTAACCTGCAGCCTGTACTAGTAAGAAGTTTGAATGGCCCACTCTCTGAGCATAAGGCAAATCAGGGTTTAAGGAAACGAACAATAGGTACTTCAGTACCCTGGGATAAATGAAACCATTCCCACCCCGGAACCTAAAAGGACTAGGGGGGCCAGACCCTGAGAAGATAGCTGCATGGAAAGGGCTATCCACAGCTGATAGGAGCTGCAGTCTCTGTCCTGGGGACACAGCCCAACCAGGTAGCGAGGGAGATAGTGGATAAATACTCTAACCTCATTCTCACTTTATCCTGCCTGGTCTCCCACGAGGGCCTCCCATTAGCTAAATTCAACAAGAAGCCAGAGGACAAGGGAGCCCACTGAGCGGTCCAGAGGCCAGCCCACCAGTTTTAGAGCATGTTGGAGAGGAGTGAAGAGTGGATGTGAAGGGTACCCAGGAGACCCTGTGAAATGCAACCTGAAAGGGAGATTTGTTCTACATCACTTCATGTATCACTATTAGGTTAAAACAATTATTTGGATTATTTAAACATAAAATTGTTGTCACTGCATCTAAAAAGTCAAGTTATATACTTAACATGTTTCCCTTAATATGATAAAAGTCTAATTAACAGCATTAAAGTATAGTTCTGTTAAAGCATTTAATGGAAGAACTAAAGAGATGTGTTTCTTTTTAAATTTTTTAATTTAATTTAATTTAGTTTTTTATACAGCAGGTTCTTATTAGTCATCCATTTTATACACATCAGTGTATACATGTCAATCCCCATCTCCCAATTCATCACACCACCAACAACCCCTGCTGCTTTCTCCCCTTGGTGTCCATACGTTTGTTCTCTACATCTGTGTCTCAATTTCTCCCCTGCAAACTGGTTCATCTGTACCATTTTCCTAGGTTCCACATACATGCGTTAATAAACGATATTGGTTCTTCTCTTTCTGAGTTACTCCACTCTGTATGACAGTCTCTAGATCCATCCACGCCTCTACAAATGACCCAATTTCGTTCCTTTTTACCACTGAGTAATATTTCATTGTATATATGTACCACATCTTCTTTATCCAGTCGTCTGTTGATATGGGCATTTAGGTTGCTTACATGACCTGGCTATTGTAAATAGTGCTGTGATGAACATTGGGTTGCATGTGTCTTTTTGAATTATGGTTTTCTCTGGGTATATGCCCAGTAGTGGGATTGCTGGGTCATATGGTAGTTCTATTTTTAGTTTTTTAAGGAAACTCCATACTGTTCTCCGTATTGGCTCTATCAATTTACATTCCCACCAACAGTGCAAGAGGGTTCCCTTTTCTCCACACCCTCTCCAGCATCTGTGGTTTGTATATTTTCTGATGATGCCCATTCTAACTGGTGTGAGGTAATACCTCATTGTAGTTTTGATTTGCATTTCTCTAATAATTAGTGATGTTGAGCAGCTTTTCATGTGCTTCTTGGTCATCTGTATGTCTTATTTGGAGAAATGTCTATGTAGGTCTTCTGCCCATTTTTGGATTGGGTTGTTTGTTTCTTTAATATTAGGCTGCATGAGCTGTTTATATTCTTTGGAGATTAATCCTTTGTCCGTTGATTCATTTGCAAATATTTTCTCCCATTCAGAGGATTGTCTTTTCGTCTTGTTTATGGTTTCCTTTGCTGTGCAAAAGCATTTATGTCTCATTAGGTTCCATTTGTTTATTTTTGTTTTTATTTCCATTACTCTAGGAGGTGGGTCAAAAAAGATCTTGCTGTGATTTATGTCAAAGACTGTTCTTCCTATGTTTTCCTCTAAGAGTTTGATAGTGTCTGGTCTTACATTTAGGTCTCTAATCCATTTTGAGTTTATTTTTATGTATAGTGTTAGGGAGTGTTCTAATTTCATTCTTTTACATGTAGCTGTCCAGTTTTGCCAGCACCACTTACTGAAGAGACTGTCTTTTCTCCATTGTATATCCTTGCCTCCTTTGTCATAGACTAGTTGACTATAGGTGCGTGGGTTTACGTCTGGGCTTTCTATCTTGTTCCATTGATCTATATTTCTGTTTTTGTGCCAGTACCATATTGTCTTGATGACTATAGCTTTGTAGTATAGTCTGAAGTCAGGGAGTCTGATTCCTCCAGCTCCGCTTTTTTCCCTCAAGACTACTTTGGCTATTTGGGGTCTTTACTGTCTCCATACAAATTTTAAGATTTTTAGCTCTAGTTCTGTAAAAAAGGCCATTGGTAATTTGATAGGGATTTCATTGAATCTGTAGATTGCTTTGGGTAGTATAGTCATTTTCACAATATTGAGTCTTCCAATCCAAGAACATGGTATATCTCTCCATCTGTTGGTATCATCGTTAATTTCTTTCATTAGTGTCTTACAGTTTTCTGCATACAGGTCTTTTGCTCCCTAGGTAGTTTTATTCTTGGGTATTTTATTCTTTTTGTTGCAATTGTAAATGGGAGTGTTTCCTTAATTTCCCTTTCAGATTTTCCATCATTAATATATAGGAATGCAAGTGATTTCTGTGCCTTAATTTTGTATCCTGCAACTTTACCAAATTCATTGATTAGCTCTAGTAGTTATCTAGTGGCATCTTTAGGATTCTCTATGTATAGTATGATGTCATCTTCAAAGAGTGACACTTTTACTTCTTCTTTTCCAATTTATATTCCTTTTATTTCTTTTTCTTTTCTGATTACCACGGCTAGGACTTCCAAAACTATGTTGAATAAGGTGGCGACAGTGGACATCCTTGTCTTGTTCCTGATCTTAGAGGAAATGCTTTCAGCTTTTCACCATTGGGAATGATGTTCGCTGGGGGGGGGGGTTGTCGTAAATGGCATTTATTATCTTGAGGTAGGTTCCCTCTATGTCCACTTTCTGGAGAGTTTTTATCATAAATCGGTGTTGAATTTTGACAAAAGCTTTTTCTGCATCTATTGAGATGATCATATGGTTGTTCTTCAATTTGTTAATATGGCGTGTCACATTGATTGATTTGCGTATATTGAAGAATCCTGGCATCCCTGGGATAATTCACACTTGATCATGGTGTATGATCCTTTTAATATGCTGTTGGATTCTGTTTGCTAGTATTTTGTTGAGGATTTTTGCATCTATATTCATCAGTGATATTGGTCTGTAATTTTCTTGTTTTGCAGTATCTTTGTCTGGTTTTGGTATCAGGGTGATGGTGGCCTCATAGAATGAGTTTGGAAGTGTTCCCTCCTCTGCAATTTTTTGGAAGAGTTTGAGAAGGATGGGTGTTAACTCTTCTCTAAATGTTTGATAGAATTCACCTTTGAAGCCATCTGGTCCTGGACTTTTGTTTGCTGGAAGATTTTTAATCACAGTTTCACTTTCATTACTTGTGATTGGTCTGTTCATATTTTCTATTTCTTCCTGATTCAGTCTGGGAAGGTTTTACCTTTCTAAGAATTTGTCCATTTCTTCCAGGTTGTCCATTTTATTGGCATAGAGTTGCTTGTAGTAGTCTCTTAGGATGCTTTGTACCTCTGCAGTGTCTGTTGTAACTTCTCCTTTTTAATTTCTAATTTTATTGATTTGAGCCCTTCCCTCTTTTTCTTGATAAATCTGGCTAATTTTTTTTATCAATTTTGCTTAACTCCTCAAAGAACCAGCTTTCAGTTTTATTGATATTTGCTATTGTTTTCTTTGTTTCTGTTTCATTCATTTCTGATCTGATCTTTATGATTTCTTTCCTTCTGCTATCTTTGGGTTTTGTTTGTTCTTTCTCTACTTCCTTCACGTGTAAGATTAGATTGTTTATTTGAGATTTTTCTTGTTTCTTGAGGTAGGCTTGTATAGTTATCAACTTCTGTCTTAGAACTGCTTTTGCTGCATCCCATGGGTTTTGGATCATCGTGTTTCCATTGTCATTTGTCTCTAAGTATTTTTTGATTTCCTCTTTGATTTCTTCAGTGATTTCTTGGTTATTTAGTAACGTATTGTTTAGCCTCCATGTGTTTGTGTCTTTTACGTTTTTTTCCCTGTAATTCATTTCTATTCTCATAGTGTTGTGGTCAGAAAAGATGCTTGATATGATTTCAATTTTCTTAAATTTACTGAGGCTTGATTTGTGACCCAAGATGTGATCTATCCTGGAAAATGTTCCATGCACACTTGAGAAGAAAGTGTAATCTGCTGTTTTTGGATGCAATGTCCTATAAATATCAATTAAATCTATCTGGTGTATTGTGTCATTTAAAGCTTCTGTTTCCTTATTTATTTTCATTTTGGATGATCTGTCCTTTGGTGTAAGTGAGGTGTTAAAGTCCCCCACTATTATTGTGTTACTGTCGATTTCCTCTTTTATAGCTATTAACAGTTACCTTATGTATTGAGGTGCTCCTCAATAGAACCATATGACCCAGCAATCCCACTGCTGGGCATATACCCTGAGAAAACCATAATTCAAAAAGAGTCATGTACCACAATGTTCACTGCAGCACTATTTACAACAGCCAGGACATGGAAGCAACCTAAGTGTCCATCGACAGATGAATGGATAAAGAAGATATGGCACATATATACAATGGAATATTACTCAGCCATAAAAAGAAACGAAATTGAGTTATTTGTAGTGAGGTGGATGGACCTAGAGTCTGTCATACAGAGTGAATGATCCATTTTTTAAGAAGTTAATCTTAGAATAGTAAGTGTGGTAGATTATGATGACCACAAATTCTTTGTTATTCTTCCCAGTTAGAAGTGAAATCTAATTCTCTTCCCTTGGTATGGGCTGGCTTTAGCAAGTTGCCTGTGAGACAGAATGCAGTGGAAATTACATTTTGGGACTTCAAAGCCTAGGTCAAGATAAGATTTGCAGAACATTAGAACATTCTCTTACAACATTCTCTGGGAGCCCTGAGTTGTCACTAATAAGACAGTTCTAGTTGACAGTCCTAGCTGAGCCTAGCCTCCCAGCCATCCTGACTATCATCAGACATGTACTCACATACACAGCACCTTGGATCTCTCAAACCATCTCATCTACAGCTGAATACCACCAAGTGACCTTAGTTGATGCCACATGGAGCAAAAGAATCACACAGCCAAAACCTGCTCAAATTCCTGACCTACAAAATCATGTGATATAATAAAATAGCTTGTTATGCATAACTGGAACATATTTTTACACCTGGAAAGTAGAGTTCTGCAGTAACAAAAACCTAAAATATGTAAAAACATTGGTTTTGGGATTAGGTGGTGGGAAGAAGCTGGAAGAGCTTCAAGGACACTAGCAGTGACAGCTAAAGGGTCTAGGGAGACTGTTGGTGAGGACTTAAAGGAGAGTGAGAAAATCGCTAATGGAGTTTGGAAAAGGGGGGACCCTTATATGATGGCAGAAAGTTTGACAATATTACAGCCTTCAGGAATTTGGAATATAGAAGAAAAAGGAACTAAAAGAAGAATTGTTTGGTTTTTAAGAAGAATTTAGAGGGGAAAAAAAGATCTAGGACTTTCTATGTTTAAATAAAACTGTTTCTCATCTCTAATCTCTCCCAGCAAAATATTCTCAAGTTAGAAATGGCTTCAGGGCAAAAATCAGATCTGGAGCCCTATAAGTAAAGCATGGCCTCAGAATAAAGATGTCAATTGTGGCTCCAAAATTCTTTGGTGAGACCTCCAAAACATTTAAGGGTATGCCTAGTAGAGTCTCTAGGAATCATACAGATATGCCTCTTAGACCCTCTCTGCTAGACAATCTGACCTCCAGGAATCTTAAGGGTGTGCCTCAAAGCACTTTTCAGCTAAATAATAGGCTTCTATTTTAAAGTCACTGTCCCACAGCACCCAGACATTCAGCTCAACATTGAGAAGGGCAAATTTTTGGAATAAAATGGGGTCATTTCTTTTGTCTAATTAAGTGGATTGTAATTTGATACACAGGAAGTCCACAAATTGCTTTAAGAAAGTGTATCAGCTTCAAATAAAAGGTGCAAAGACAATCCAAAAGAAAAAGAGGAATTTGATTCCCAAACTTCTACTAGCAGGAATCAGACTGGGAAGGTTGTTACTTTGCAAATAAAAAGGAAAAGAAAGAATGACTCAGTGTGAAAACAAAAGCCCAGAGGTCCATGCCAAGAACTACAGAGAATCATTTCTAGGGAAAAAGACTGGGCCCTGATCACTGAACTGGTGACATCTGCCCAGCTGGAATTCAGAATTGCCATAGACCTTCTTGGCTATGCACTTCCTGTTTTACCCCTTTGTGAATGGAAATGTATATTGTAGGTATCTTATACCTTTGCCATCATCATATGTTAGGTATAGGGGAGGGGTTAAGGGTGGGGGAAGGTTAGATAAACTTGTCTCTAATTCACAGAACTTCAGATCGAAAGGAACTATGCTACACCTGAGAAATCACATGCAAGTAACTTCATTAGCATCTGGATCTGATTTAGATAATGTCTTAGTTCAGGCTGTTATAGCAAATTACCATAGACTGGGTGGCTTAAACAACAAACATTTATTTCGTACAGTTCTGGAGGCTACAAAGTCTAAGATCAAGATGCTGGCAGATTTGGTTCTCATAAGAACCCACTTTCTGGTTTGTAGATGACCATCTTCTAGCTGTTTCATAACATGGCAGAGAGCAGAGAGAGAAAAAGCAAGCTCTCTAGTGACTCTTCTTATAAGGGCATGAATCCCATTCATGAGGGTTCCACCCTCATGACCTAATTACCCCCCAAAGGCCCACATCCTAATACCATCACATTGGGGGATAGGATTTCAACATAAGAATTTCAGAGGGAACACAAACATTCAGTCCATAACAGACAATGAGTATTAGGATTCAAAGAAGAGGCCATAATGAGATGAGAGTTTGGGGGAACTGGGAAGAAGATAGCTCTCTTTTGCACCTAGTAGAAATGTAGGAATGTAGCCTGAAGTAAATTATGTGTAGCCACAAACTCTTCACTGCCTCTCGCATTGAAAGGTGGCATCTCATGTCCTTCCTCGTGAATCTGGGCTCGCTTTAGTAGCTTGCTTGGTCAAAGAATGCAGTAAAATTGACTTCTTAGGATTTCTTATGACTTAGAAGCCTTAAGCCTTCCACCTGGCCCTTTTGAAACATTTTGCTGGTAGACCTGTCCTGTCATACATGGAAATCCAACTACTCTGAGATCTTTCTGCTAGAGAGGCAAAAGGTAGGCTCTCCAGATGACAGTCCTAGCTGAGCCTAGTCTTGCAACCATCCCCATCAATGCATCAGACACAGGAATGACTGTCCAGAGCTGTAGACTGGAGACAAAGATTCCTATCTCACTCTGTTCTTTAAAAGATTAGGTAACAGGCTAAGTGAAGACACTATGAAACTTTACAAGTACTATAAATTCTATAAAGTAGAATACCCAATCTGTACAACCATAAAGTGACAAACACACATCTCTGTAATCTACACATTCTCCAAGTCTATGAATAACTCGCACCCTTTTCCACCAAGTCCACACACGATGGACCTGCCACAGTTTTCTTCCTTACATTCTGGCCACCCTGCTGTGCACTGACCTCCAACTACAGACTTGGAGTCTATAGCCAAGTCAACACTGAAAGGTAATTTATTTTTACATACAAGGGGCAAGCATTCATCCACATCCATCACACCTTTGCAAACCATCAGGCTTTTCTTTCTCACATACGAACTTCCAAAAATCTTTACCTAGACATGGTATTGATTTTAACCTCAATCCATAAAGACTAGAAACACTTCAAAATCTTCTCATTCCCCTCCGTGGAAGCATTTAAATAAATTTCCACACACTAAGAGCTGGATTTTTTAACCATATCTCAAGAGAAAGTAAAAGACCATTTAAGACAGATTTCACAAATTCATTATTTTTTTAATTGAGATTTAATGTAAATACTCCTCTAAATTGTTACCATTATATCTAAAGTAACACAATACCATTTTCTTCCCTTTGGATTTAGAACTTTCAAATATGTATACGTGGCTACAATAACCTCTCTTTAGTCATGGGCTCCCTAACTATTTTTAGCTTTTTCAGTCTTGACATTCTTCAGCCCAGCTCATTTTTTAAAAAAAAATTTTGTTTCACTTTCATTTGTGATACAATGACAGTTGGAACCTAAAGCAGTATTCCAGGTGTGTCCTGAGTTAGTTGCCCTTTATAAAGTATTTTTTTTTTCTGGCCAGTCAATTTTATGGTAAATTTAAGTTAGGAAAGTTTCAGCAAGTTCAGCTAGAAAAAGGACAAACTGTTATAAATGGAGGATATTCATACAAACTGTGCAATTTCCTTTGATTTTTCTAGCTCCCTTTTCATATCCTCAGCCAAAAAGTTACTGGATCTGAAAATCTTGTTAAATTCTCCCAGTTAAATCAATAGACATTAGCAACGATAAGATAAAATATAATAATCCTTTAAAAATAAAAGGCTTACAGCATTGACTGATTCTACTGAATACTTACGGATAATTGGAAGTAAACCCAATCTTACTCTCCTTTTTTCTTTCTAATGATGATTACATTGTTGTCACTTTTTCTGTAAACTTGAGTTTTCATACAAGTAAAAGCTTTCCTTTGGTAAAATATTTTATTCCTGGATTTTTAGTTCTATCTTGTTGATGGATGCTTCCTTCAGTATTTTGAGTGCATTTTCCATTTTAACAACATATGCATATTAAGATCTAGAACATTGATATCTTAACAAATTAACATTGAGGACCCAGATACCCACACAGATTGCACAGATGAACCTTCAGCCTAACCGTCATAGTGCCTGGAATGGTTTCATTTTTATGTTTGGCATATGAACAGCTTTCTACCCACACAGCAATGATCATATCCATGCAATTTTGAATTTGGAATGTGTTCATGAGATCCTATAGCCAGAACTTTCCCATATTCAAAGCACAGTAGAACTACAGTCTATTCATATAAAACTTTCAAAATGTTATTAAATAATTTGAAAAATGATTAAAGCATATAAATGGCAAATTATTCTCCATACTTACTGTTCAATTAAATCTGTTAAAATCAATTCAGCAAGTAAGTATTAAATGCCAGAAATTTAATGATGAAAAACACAATCCTTAGTACCTAACGAAGCCCTTATATCTTTACCACCATTAGGGTGACCCCCACTCTTTCAGTAGACTTTCAATTGGTAAAGATATAACTCATTTGACCAACTTGTGTATGCAACTGTTAAAGCAGACCTTCAGTGGCAATCTTTGTTTTATATCACTTCTGTGAAATAATATGAAATAATAAAGGCATCTCAATATTTACTTTGGGTCCAGGCATGTCAGATATGGTAATCAATCATTTTATAAAAGTTACTTTTTCTTCATGGGTTTTAATATTCTCAGCTGTAAGATGAAGGGATTGGACCAGATGATGTCTAAGACCACTTCCAGTTTTAGGGTACTTGGATTCTGTTTGTCTGGTAAGAAGAAGCGTTACCTGGACTAGACAGACGCTCTGTGCATTGTAACAATATCTGAAATACTGATTGGATTTGGGGGACATTAGAGTTTAAAGGCCATAGCAAGATCTTTTGAGGGCCTGTCACATTTGTGGTCAAGTTTTGCTAAAGCTGATAGTTGATCTGGGAGACTGATCCTTTTCCACTCAGAGGAATGTACAGACTGGCACCAGTTGTCAGTCTGCTCCTGAGAGCCTTGTTTGGCCTTGCACTCTTGGATCAGACGAATGTACATGGTATCTGAACTGGTGGCAACTCCTTCCCTGTCCCTAAAATTCTTCTCTCAAGAAAGGTTAAATATCTCCATGAAGCCTTCCGTGACCTCTTCAGATAGGGGTCCCTCCCTCCCTGATCACTATTCTTTTTTTTTTTTTTTTCCGGTACACGGGCCCCTCACTGTTGTGGCCTCTCCCGTTACGGAGCACAGGCTCCGGACGCGCAGGCTCAGCGGCCACGGCTCACAGGCCCAGCCGCTCCGTGGTATGTGGGATCTTCCCAGACCGGGGCACAAACCCGTGTCCCCTGCATCGGCAGGCGGACTCTCAAGCACTGCACCACCAGGGAAGCCCCCTGATCACTATTCTAACTTCAATGTATCTGTGGTTACGTTCATACTGTATTACCATTATTTATTATCTTCTCATATATCAAACCATCAGCTTCTTCAGGGTAAGGATCATGTCTTATTTATCTTTGTATCTGACACAAGAGCCTATCACACAGGAGATGTTCAAATAACAGTAACAGCCAACATTTATAGAGTATTTATTAAGTGGCAGACATTTTATAAATAACAGCTTTTGACCTAGGACAGCAACCCTATGAAGTATATACTGTTACTATCATCACTACATTACAGATGAAGAAACTGAGTCAAAAGGTTAAGTAACTTGTCCACAGCTACACACAGCTAGACAGTGACAGATATGAATATGAATCCAAAGAGTCTGGCTCCAAAGTCTGTGCTATTAACTATTATGTAGTGGTTAATTATTACATGATAGTACCTTTCAGTATGTTACTGTGATATATATTATCACTCAAATTATTCTTCCCCTCCTTCTAAGACAAAGCTTATTGTTTCTAGGCTGGGCCTCCAGATGATATAGGCAGTTACATATAGAATTATATGAAGTAGAATTACATATTTTTTTTTCGGCTGCACTGCACAGCTTGTAGGATCTTAGTTCCCTGACCAGGGATTGAACCCGGGCCCTAGGCCCCTAGGCAGTGAAAGCAGAGAGTCCTAACCCCTGGACCACCAGGGAATTCCCAGAACTGTATTCTTAAAAATAGCTACAACTCCATTTGGGATAGGTTAACTGAAACAAACAAAACAGCAAAAAAGCAAAAAGATAAAGCACGAGGAATAGATTTTTTGGTGCTTGCCACTGGGAGAAAATGACCACAAAGGCAGAACCTGCAAGCATCATCTTCTATAATGGAAGTCTTCACAGAGTTGACAAACATAAACAGGGTCCTGTGTGGATGGAACCTGACATCTTCCAATACTGCCACCCCAAGGTATAGCCATTAACTAGTCTGGGATGTCCAGGTAAGGGCACTGGCAGAGTCCCAGTCAAAACTAGAGGAGCACCAAGCAACAGTTCTGGATCCAAACTTGGGGCCAACCCCTAGGAAGCTCCACTCCAGCAAGGCCTAAGGAGTGGTCACAAAGTCAATGCTTTTAAGGGGATCGGGAAGCTAACAAGATTGAAGGATATCTTGTTAGGAAAATATTTAAAAACACTGGGATAAAAGAAAATACTTCATTTCTCTCTTAACTCCACTACATTAAAAAAAATAAAAATAATAACCATGAGAAAAAGAGGAAACGGTGGGAACCATGGGGAACTAATGGGAGAAACATACACCGTTCCAGGCATTAGTTGCCAAATCTTTCAATTTTTCATGGGACAGCAGAAATCCAGATTTTAACATGAAAGCTTTCAATTTTGAAAATATTAGCAACTGATTCAAATAAAACACACACACGATGCCAGTAAACTCTAGATGTGGCAAACAAAACATAAAGGCAGGTCAGACTTGGCCCATGGCCCACCAGTTTGCAACCTTGGAATAGAGGCTCTGAGTTCCCCAACATTTAGAAAACAGGAAACAACTACATGGGCAAATATGGTTACTTGTGATCAGAAATAAAAACAGAGAATAGAATTCAGCAAGTTAGACAAGGTAAGGAGAAGCAAAGGAATCCTGGACATGAAAGAGGGAGAGAGCCCAGATGCTAGGAAGTTCAGTGGGTTAAGACAATGGTACCAGAAATCCAAACCACAAAGAGCAACCTGAGCCAGGGGATGTTTTGCCCAATAGAGAGCCTATTTCTTGCTGTAAGCTGAAGCTGGGAGAGGGTGGTTACCATCTCTGGGACCACAGTTCGCACAAGGAAGTGAATGCAGGCGGCTGGAAGAGAAGCCCTCTCCCTGCAGGTGTGCTCTGATGCTTCTGGAACAGGGACAGTCCGGTTGGGATTCCAGGAAGATTCTTCGGGTAAGGGTCCCTGAACTTTCCATTCTAAATAGGAAGCACACCTCAGAGACGAGAAGGTTAAGCCCTCCTGTATTTCAGAGTCTCCCTTGTCTGCCAGGGCTCCTTGAGTGTTCAACAAATAAAGCACATTTCGCTATGACACCAATGAACAGCGCTGGTCCCAAGCAACAACATTCAGGCCGATTCCTCAAATGTCAGTTTGCACAATCTGCCCTCTTTCTTGTAGACCACCCAGTCTTCTTATAATGATTCTACATTGTCTCATTTATTTTCTTCATGGCAGCAGAGATCCCAATTTCCTTAGTTAAATTTCATTCCCTCCCTTATGCAACTGCTGACTTATTTGTAATTCCCTGGCTCTCTATTAGTTCAGGACGATTTTTTAAATCTCTAATCATCTGAGAAATATAGTAGAAGTGATAAACTCTTACTTTTCTATTCAGAGAAAAGTGAGAAGCAAAAAAAAAAAAAAGAAAAGGGAGAGAAAAAATTAAGTACAAAGAGATTAGAAGGGAAAAGAAACAAAGAAGGGAGATGCTACATATAGGTAGTTCACAGTTCATAGTGTCCTTTTTGCTGAGTGTTTTGAAAGAAATGGACAAGAAAACAGTCTTAATGAATTTACCCTATCATTTGGTGCAGCCCATGTTATTGCATTATTGTAATGAAAAACACATCAGAATATGTCTAGACACATGACATACTCCTGGTAGAGAGTTCCCTGAACTTCAAAAAAATTGTGGTTCAATTTCCTTCTGGGAAACGCTCCAATGGCAACATTTCAGGTTCTTGAAAGGCTCTTCAGAATGACCGCCTAAGGGGAGGCCACCTCCACAAGAAGACTTAAAGCACCAGGGCACAATAAGGGCTGGAAGGGCCTTCCATGGGAAAACGGTCCAAACACCATGGCCCCCCTGTAGAAACCCCATGTACAATAATCCACTGATAGCTCTTGCCATGTACAGAGTAGCTGTGACAGTCTAAATAAAACACTGAAAAGAACCTGTAAACAGAACGGAAGTAATGAAATACTTTGTTTTGGTGATTCTTTAATTTTAACTACATATGGATTAAACAAATCCAATTGGTATAACTTTCACCAATGTGTTGATTTAAACCAAATTCTATAGACACTGAAAGTCAGGAAAGGAAAACAATACCACAGCCCCATGGCACACTACCTATTATAGGGTAAATGATGCTACGCCTGTGTTCTCACAGAAAATTCAGCAGAATAGGTCCTAAACGGCAGTCATCATGCTTAGACTATAATTCCAGCTGTGCCACTCCCAGACTTATATCTCTAAACGCCTGAAGCTGAGCAAACCACATAATCTACTCTCATATATTTGTAAAACAAAGATTATAAAACAAAACAAAAAGGACCCTCTATTCAATCCAACTCCTAGAATTTTCTGGGATGTTATCACATACAGGACAGCAGATTTGAGAGGTATGGGGATGCTCCCTGTCTATACTCAACAGGTCAAAAGGTATTTCTTGAGCAATGAATGGCCCACCAGGGTGAATACAATAGTCTTTAAGGAGTCAACAATCAAGATTGGGAAAGAGGAGTAACCCTTGTGAAATAGTTAAGAAGCATGACAAAATTGAATATAATTAAATGGAGAATGTTGAGGGTTCAGATAAGTTTAAAGGAGTCTGGTCAATGGGCTGGATAATAGAGAGGGTATCTAACCAGAGGTGGAATTTTAGTTGGGCCTTGAACCCTGAGTAGATACAAAGAGAGGCATACTGGAATGGGAAAATATTTGTGCAAAGGCACAAACTGGGGAATTTGTTATGGAGGGAGGGCTAGGAGCAGCAATTACTCCTAGGATTTGGGGACACTTCAGCTCTACTGGCACTTATTGGAAAGGTAACAGATGAATCAGGCTAGAAGGAGCCAAATTTTGAGGTCTTAAAAGCAGGCCTGGTGAAAGTAAAATCTTTCTCCAGAGAATTTAGTCCTCGATGCAATAGCTAACCCAAAAGAAGTTTGCCTTACCCTAACGAGCAGCCCATGTGTTGCTCAATACACACAACAGTCGCATACAACAATCAAGTCTCAAGACCAGAATGCAAGCCAAAGAAAACCTTTCCTGAAACCACCTCCACTTGTGCCATTAAGAGTCACCACCTAACTTTCTAGTACTGGAGTTGTTTGAACTATGACTTCTATCTGGATCTTCTTCCCTAGCCTGTATCTCTGAACAACTGTGAATTATAAATCCCCAAACATTCCAAATTTGCTTCTGTTTGGCTAGATAAACCAGATTGTATCCTTTCAGGACTCACAGTATTTCTACCACCATTGTTACCACCATCACCAACACCCCATTCTATGAATTAACCTGCTTGGGTCCCCTGGCCTAGTATACTAGTATACTGCACTGGTCATTCTGTCCCATAGCCTATCTCAATTCCAGGGTGACTAAAAAGTTCTGTCAACAAATAGTTATTAGACACCTACTATGTGACAGACACTATACTAAGCACTGGGAACACAAAGACAAATAAGACACACCAGTTCTCAAAGAGTACGGTTCAGAGGAAAGTTGGATCTGCTTTCATTCATTCATTTGACAAACATCTATTATAGGCCTATCATCTGCCAGTCACAATACTAGGTCCTGGGGATACAAAAATGAACAAGATATGGTACCTGCTCCCAAAGAACTCATAGTCTCTTTGGGAAAGACAGACAGGAAGGCAAACTGGAGTAAGAGAATAATCTATTGTACCTTGGGAGAGGGATTTGTTCAGGGAAGTCTTTATGAAGGAGGTGACACTTGAAATGATGAAGAAAAACACTCAATGTAGAGATTATAGCATGGGGGAATATTGCAGCTTAGGTTATTCAAACCAGTCTTCCCACTGAAAACAATATTAGATAATGCAGAAAAACATCTTAAACCCATTAAAAAGCTGATGAGTATACAATAACCAGGCTAAAATCTAAGTGAAGCAGGAACTCAGAGAGGTGAGCAGAGCTCTGGAGTTGCTTTTTCTCCAGGACATTTGTCAATTGGGTAACTTTGAGTTTTTATTTGTAGACCTCTTGGGGTGAGGAGAAATGAAGTCAAAGCTCAGGTCCTTTAAGGTGGGGAGACAAATCAAAGAAATGCCTACATTCTGCTGTTTCCCCAAATGGCTATATCCTCAAAGGAAAGGGTGAACTAGAAGTAAATGTACCCTATCCCATCCCCAACCCCAGAGGACTATAAAGAAACATGTCTTTGCTGAGCAGACTGGGGGAAAAGTCCTTGAGAAGTTGCAACCATAAGATGACCCTTGAGTAAATGTGAAGACCAAATTCACATCACTTAAAGAAAGGTACCATGAGCAAGAACCAGCAGAAACAGTAAAGTGCAGAAATAGATTTTCAAAGACTTTAGACAGCAAATCATTGGACATATATTATAAAACAGTTATTCCTACTAGTATATTGAAAGAAATAAGGAAAATGTAGAATAAAGTTTAAAAGGGAAAGGAAAATATCAAAATGTACCCTTAGAAAATTTGAAAAGAATAGATCTTTTGCAATTGAAAAATAAAATTAATTTAAAATGTTTTCGCAACAATTGCAGTAAAGATTAGATCAGGCAAGAATCATTAGTGATTGCTAAATCTAGGGGGAGATGTTGATAAAAAGCAATCTATTTGGGTTTGTTGTTTTAGTCTGTTTGTTTTTGCATGCACAGCTAACTTATTTACTTGATTTTATTATCTTCTCCAGACATAGGGTTTATTTTTTAATTGATGTTAGAACACTTAACATGAGATTTACCCTCTTAATTTTTAAGTCTACAATATGAAATAATTAGCTGTAGGCACAATGTTGTACAGCAGATCTCTAGAACTTATTAATCCTGCATAACTTAAATCTTATACCCACTGAACAGCAACTCCCCATTTTCCCCTCCCAGAGGGAGGATATTTGTATGATCTTCAAGTGTTACCCCACAAACTACTTATTAGTTGCAAGGGAGGGGAAAAAGAATTATACAGTGGAGAAATCAGATAAATTAACTGATTGATCAAAATTACTATCACCACCTACAGATATGATACCCTGAGAAAGACACAGCATCACAGATGTAGTATTCTTGCCAAGAATGCATAATCATGGGGGAACATCAGACAAACCCCAAGTTAGGAATACTCTATTTATAAAAGGTGGGCATGGGGCTATAGTCTTCCAAAATATAAATATCATAAAAGACAAAGAAAGGCTAAGGAAATGTTCCAGGTTAAAGGAGGCTTAACAGACATGACAAGTGAATACAATACCTGACTCTAGACTGAACACTAAAGTGGAGGGGAAAAAATGCTATAAAAAACACTCTAGAGTCAACTGAAAAATGGAATATAGCAGGAGATTAGACAAAAGCCCTGTACCAATACTTTCTAATTGTTGAATTTAAATTTACCATGTAAAAATTTATTGAAATTGATAACTTTACTATAGTTACATGAAAATACCCTTATTCTTCATAAATAAACAGTGAAGTAATTGGGGTAAAGGCCCATGACGAATGTAACTTACCCACAAATGCTTCAGAAAAAAATTATTTACATATATACACATATATATATATGTATATATGTATAACTGTATAAAAATTATTACCTATAATTTATATAATATATAAAATTATACATAAACAGAGCACAAATGATGAAACAAATGGAGTAAAATCTTGATAATAAGCCTATCTGGGCAAAGAGTTTACAGATGTTCTTTGTACTGTTTTTATTCTTTCAACTTATCCATATGTTTTAAATGTTTGAAGGTTATTTCTAAATAAAAAGGTTAAAAACGAATCTCAATGAATGGATACAACTGCAATCTAGACATAGATAAGGGGAAAATTAGTACACTAGAAAGTAGGGAAACGGAAATTTTTCAGAATGCATCATAGTGGGAAAAAATGGAACTATAAGAGAGGTTAGGATACATGGGCTAAGGAATAAGG
The DNA here is from genome assembly GCF_039906515.1 of Pseudorca crassidens. Taxonomy (NCBI): domain Eukaryota; kingdom Metazoa; phylum Chordata; class Mammalia; order Artiodactyla; family Delphinidae; genus Pseudorca; species Pseudorca crassidens. The sequence goes on along the minus strand of NC_090296.1, from coordinate 62,111,566 downwards.
GCAAACATATGTTTAACTGGAGTTCCAGAAAGGGAGGAGAAAAATAATGAGGCAGAAACAGGGGCAAAATTGAAGAAGTAATGACTAACATTTTTTTAGAAGTGATAAAAGCCACCAATCCAAATTCATGAATCACAATGAATAAAATAAAATAAAATACACCTAAAGGAACATCATAGTAAAACTGCATTACACCAAAAAAGTGAAAGTAGACAGAGGACAAGAACAGATTACTTTCCAAAAGAGCAGCAATTTGACAGCTGACTTCACAAAAACAAAACTGAAATCCAAAAGACAGTGGAATTACAATACAACTTCAATGTGCTAAGAGAAAACCCCCAACCTAGAATTCTATATACAGCAAAAGTATCTTTATTATAAAGATGTTTTCAGGCAAATGAAGAGATTTTTTCCTCCAGTAGACTGAAGATAAAGGAATTTTAAAAGAATATACTTCAAGGAAAGTAATCTTAGAGGGCATTTGTTTGCATATAACCTATGACTGATTTCATGCTACAACAATAGTTGTATAGCCCATGAAGTCTAAAACGTTTGCTACCTGGTGCTTTACAGAAAAAGTTTCCAAACCTTTGGCTTGAACATGGGCAGGCACAGGAGAGGCACAGGCTCATAAGTCACTACACTGTGGACAGAAACATACAGACAATGCAAAGTCTTCAAAGGATTTTAAGCAGGAGAAAGGTCACTCTAGCTGCCATGTGGTAAAAGGAATAGAGGAGATCAGACATTAGGAGATTTTTTTTGTGATGTTGATTAAAGTGCTTTCTCTGAGACCAGTTTCCTTGTCTATAAAGTGGGAGTGATAATTCACACGGAGTTCTTTGTGGGCCAAATAAAATAATGTGTAATAAAGTGTGTCTTAAACTGTAAAAGCACTATAACAAATTAAGATATGATGATTTTACCTGCAGTAGATTTTCATTAAATGAATGTGTCAGAAAGAGTTATATATGTTTTGCTCTTTCAGTTTTGGTTGCATTCTTTGATATTAATATATCTTGTATATTTGTATCACATAGCTACACTGAAATCATTTAGTACTATCAAATTTTAGATGTGATTTAACTGTGTTAATTGATTTAAACTCATTAGTCACTTGCCTGGAAAAATGCTTCCAGATGCTAATATCAGTGTAATTTATTTGCCTGTTCAGTTACAAATGATGGTCCTCAGTTGAAAAATATATTGGATAGGCATTGACTTCTTATTGACACCTAATAGGTATACCCCATGTAAAAGACATAAAAAGGCCATAACGAAATAGTACAGCAGAAAAAGAGCTATAAACATAGTCTTACATTTTCCTATAATTTTTGAGACTACCAAAACACTAGGAGCTAAATCAAGCAATTCAAGTCTTTAAAACAAAACTTAAGGTATTTCTCTTATAACTTTTTATAATACTTAACTGTATGATCATATTAGTTGATCATTTTTGAGACTCAAGGATATGGTTTTCAAGAGCATCTATATTTATCCATCATCTCATAAGATAAAGTGCTGAGAGCATAACTTGGTTGTGAGTATCAGTGGCAATAATAGATTATGCCCTCATAATTTTTATATGCCTTTGTCCCTCATGCGTCTACAAATATGTGCTTATGAACACATGTGGAGATGTTCTTTTAAAACATGCCAGCAAATTGGTGAAAGAAAAAATACATTATTATCATCACTGAAGATAGAAGGTGAGAAACAGTACCACATGCATCCTAATAGAACTGCAGGCTGTTTTAATTTCAATTTGTTTCAGCCTTCTTTGTTGAAAACAGAAGTAAATCATGTAAGGAACTAATTCATACTGGGAGAGACAACAAAGAAGGCCAATAAAATTTATTTGCAAAAAAATTACTACAAAAATATTTCTACCACATTTCCAGTTTTGTTTTAAATAAAAGAATAGAGGCCCCCTTCCAGGAACATTTTAAAAGGATATAGCTTAAAGGAAATTTTCATTTCTTTTTTTCTATATATGGCTGGGTCTCATTTATTATGCATTAATTGCAGACAAAACCTTGGTTCGCTGCAGAAAGAGGCTTGACACGAGCAACATGGTGGTCTATGAAACAGAAGGTTACATGATTCCTAATTCTGCCTGTGTCCAACATATGCACATTATTGTTCGCTCCTCTGATAACAAAGATCAGATGCTCCTAGTGTACAAAGTACACTCTTTCACAGAGGCTTTCCACCACTAATGCCCTAGAATTCACATGCAGTTATTTTATTTACGTGTCTTTGGAACCTGGATAATTTAATGAGTCCAGTTTTTCCCACGTTTTTGCAGTTGTCTTACCTGCCTAATCCAACTGTAATATATATCTTCCCCACAGCTCATTCAGCATGATATTCCTTCTCTGATGGGCATACCAAGGGACATATAATAGAAGAGTATGTCTGATCTCCTTCAAGAGTTGTGGACATACCCCAAAGTGTCATTGTTTCCCCAATCTGTTATTCATGAGCTTATCTAAACTTTTAATAAATCTGTTTATATTTTCAATCTGCACCACATCCTCAGATAATGCTTTCCACAAGTTTCTACTCATTGTAGACCTCTTTTAAGTTTCTGAGAGTGCTCTGAGTTCTAGTATACCAGAATTCAATAAATGAGAAAGCATAGCTTTCATAATTTTATAGATTTTAATCATATCCTCTATCTCAACCTTCTTCCTTTGTAAATAGAGCCCTCCTCCTTTTATGCTACATGCAGAAAAATATTTAGTGAATGAATTCACCAATTTAAGCTAATTAATCAATATAGAAGCCTACTCTTTCGCCCATGTTAGTTAACTTTCTCTGGACCCGCTCACTTTAATCATGTCTTCGTTGAGGGTTGCTGACCAGAACTGCACACCATGTTCCTGGTACAGTGCATAATGAGGTACAAAGAGAGATTGTTTATTCTGAAACAATTTATAAGCACGCCTGGAAATGATTAAGACACTTGTGGAATCACCGCCTACCACTACACTGGAATCAAGAAGGGATTTGGGTGAAATGGTGTTTGTCAGTGAAGATAGGGTGCAGAGGTGAGAAGCAAGTTGCCCTTGTCAGGTTCACCTCCTCTTAATTCTGGGCTGCCTTCCTCACTGGACAAGCTGTCACATCAATTTTTCCAGGACAAAGCCTCTTCATACAAGGCTCTGAAACAGCAAGAGTTTCCTTGAAAGCACAATTTTCAAATAATTTTATAAGACAAGCTAAAGTACAGTGACCATACAAAAGAGAAAGAAGAAAGATACTAGGATATTTGCCCATTTGTGCTCATATTAAGCCACATTCCAAAGTGATTACCCATTTATAAAACATCCAATAGATCTTCAAGGGCATAAATCCCCTGGAAAGCTAATTCAGAAGGTTTCTTGGCAAGTATAGAATAAAAGCAAAGATGTTTACATGGTCTTGATGAAAACGTAAAAGTATGCTAAATTAATACTACTGCAGAATATATCACTACCATTACAGTGATACAGACAACTTGTGTCCATCAGATACTATTTTTCAGAGACCTGGACAATGCCAAACAAACAGTTATAAGTTAGCAATTTCCAATTCCCTTTTAAATATAAACTCCAGGTAGACAATTCCTTTCCAATTACTTTATACGAAAGAAGATAAATGCCTGGCTCACATGCAGCCATCTTTCTATCTCCTACCCATTAAAGGCCTTATAAACGGAACAGACTCTGAGTCAGAACGCAGCTTCAGAATGTTTCTTAATTCAGTATTTTTGGTAATCATTGCAAAATTATTACTAGGTTACTAGTAATTAACTAGGTTTCTGTCTTTTTGGGTTATATTCTAGTGCCAGAGATACAGTCCAGTCACTCAAGATAGAGAAATACCCAAATTATTTTTACAAACATCCTTTCAAGGTTCAGTTTTTCAAAGACTCTAAGAGTCCATCAATCATCGAATGCACCATTGTTTTACGCAGCAGCAGGAAAACGCAATTATAAAATACACCCGGGTTTCAGAGATGTTAAAGTGTAGGGGGGAATGTATGTTGAAATCTGTGAAATATAGTATTTTCATTTTCAAATTTTTCTCAGACCAATCCCAAATTCTGAGAACACTCTTCATCCAGGCCCCATGCTCTGATTTCCACAGGCTGTCCTAAAGGCAGCTGTAAATTAGTGAATTTTGGGAAATTGCATCACTGTCAGCAGCCTCCCACACTCAGTCAGAAGTAGGGGACAAGCAGGGTTTTATTTGAGGTAAGGCTTCTGGTTGACTGCAAACCAAAGAGCAAGAGTCATAAGGAGAACAGTTTCTGGAAATATCACTTAAAATAAGAAGTCAGGAGACTGTCTAGCAGGCTTAAAAGAACCACTGCTTATGAAGTAGTCCTTTCAGTCACACAGGCATGTGTAGAAAGCACAGTCACCATCAGATATATTGTCTTTCAATACCAAAAATAATAACAATAATAATAAAAAACATATACATATGTGACAACTTGTCCTGGGACAAGGCATTACCCTTGAGCTTGGTTCCCAGGTTGATTCTGTACAGCCTGCCCCTGCTACCCAGGCTCTCTCCTGGCATTGTTCCTGAAGCCAACAGGATCTCTTAGTGTCCAGGTTAAATGCTCTGTTACTGTGCACTCTGGCATCAGTTCAAGATAAAGTGCTGACCTGTCTGATTTGAGCATAACCCAGGGTGGCCTCCCGGGAACACATCAGTCATTGGTTGACCATGGAACTTAACCATTTCTCTAGACTTATATACTCTTGAAAAACATCTGTAGTGTCCAAATCACCTCTTGCCTTTCTTCTACAGAAAAAAAAAAAAAAAAAAAAAACCTTTGTGGATCTGAGATACAAAATCCCCAGAAAGCTCTAGAAAGAGGCTCAGAAATCTACTCTTCAATTCTCTTGAGAACCAGTCTCCTTATCTCCCCAGTTCATCTCTGTCCAAATCAGTCAGGCAGCATCTTACTTTAGAAAATAAGAAAAGTTCACCTCTGTCCAAATCAGTCAGGCAGCATCTTACTTTAGAAACAAAGGAAAGAAGAAAGAAATATTACTCCAAAGACAACTTAATACTTAATGTATCAACCTTTAATATTTTCTGTAGCATTGCCAACAATAAAATATCTCAAACGCATCAAAAAGAAAAAGTGTTTTCTACAACAAAGACGGTTGTTTCTAATGACCTGGTACTCTTTTGTAGGATTGAAATCAATGTTTTCTATATTTCCTAACAGATACTTTATATCCATTATTGAATGAAATTGGACAGCTCTCCATTGTGGAATTAGAAATCAGGATCCTCAGTTATGCTAGATAGTTTTCATTTGCCCCTCTACATCCTCTCTTCTCCACCTTTTTCCCAGGAGGCTAATTTCTAAGGACTGCATCAACTGCACTCCCTTTTTGCCTTCTGGCATCCAGTTAAATTCGACTAAAGGGAGGTACCTACAAGAATTCAAAGGCAAGAGGGGAGAGAGCGTTGAATCTTTCTTTCCCCAGCTCTCTCCTCTCCAAACCTGGCTTAGAATTGTTTCTGTTGGTTAAGGCCACAGATCCTCTAAGGCAGCCTTCTCCTCCTGCTTCAGCCATGGCGAGGGCTGGTAATGGTTTCCCACTGTTGCCAGGCCCTGGTGCTGCACTCTCCCCTGTTGGTTCCTTAAATGTATCCAACTTTTTCAATAGTTCTTCTGTTAATCTCTCTTCAATTATGCCTTTTAAGTGTGCCATTTCCTGCTGAGACCTAATGGAGACATCAGAGTTTACAACAATACATGTTACCTAATGCCTCATGTGGCTCTGTCCTGCAGTCGAAAGCGAAGGATATCTCTTCCTCAGATACTTGCTAATAATCTCAATTTTGAAGAATTAAAAGAACTTTAACCATTCTGTTACTGTCAAATGCTGCCTGAAACATCTGGTAGTCAAGAGGATGGTATATGTTAACCACTCAAGCACCCAAGTGTTATCCTTATTTTAGGCCAGATCACAAGGAAGCTATACCTCAACCATGTCTCTCTGTACACATCCTGCAGCACTGTTTTGCCTGTAAAGGACTTTGACTCTCCCACTTCCTTGGTCTGCATTAGCAATTCTTCTTATGGGCTCTCACAGCATCCTGAACTTATCTATTTGATTATCTACATTGTAGCTGTTTTTTTTATTTTACTTATCTATGTGCCCCACTTGATTACAAGCTCTGTGAGAGCACAAACTGTCTTAAACAGTATTTACAGCTCCTAAAACTGTGCCACTAGGCACTCGATAATACTTGTTTAAAAAAAAAAGAATGCACTGAACATTATGCTTTTGAATTTAATGGGTGATGAGACAATAACAAAGAACAATCATAGGTGGAACACATATGCATTATAAATAAACTGCTAACAAGTACTGTGGTCACTCTCTCATTGCTTCATTCACTGCCTCATTCATTTATTGCTGTGTAAAATGTGTTCAGGGTCTGCTATTGGACAGCATGGTGCTAGGTCCTAGAAACACAAAGTTCTGTGAGGCATTGTCTCTACCTGAAAGCAGCATTGTTAATCACATAGACCCTGTGAGGATCATGTTTTGACCATAGATGGATTCCTATGCAAATTCTTCTCAAAGGAACTGGTTTCCTTTTGCATCCCGGTAAGAACTGGGAAGACCACTTTGAAACCTTGTGCAATGTTTTTTATCAAACAGTACAGCTTTCTACCACTCCAACTTCTTGACTTAACATTCCCCTCTTCTCTGAATATTTCTCCTTTCTTTCTCTAATTCACACTTTATGAATGGTTCTTGGTTGTATTTTCCTTTGCCCTAGTTTGTATTGTAAGCTGTTTCAAATGCTTCTTGAAAAAAGTTGAAGCATAAATAACAAAACAAAACAAAACAAAAATTGCTTTATTTTTCCCCCTTAAATTTTATCTACCTTTGAAGTTTTTTTATTGCTTGATCCAGCTAATTTCCCACTTAAATTAATTTTAAAAGGCCAAAATTGCATTAGTAAAGTATTAACAATAGAAAGTTCCATTAATGATTAAGTGGTTGATACATACCAACCTGTTAATAATACATGTCAAGTGATGGGGAGGAGGGGAGGCCACCACTGGAGATTTTAGCTTTTTATATTATATAATTTTCAAAATTTTACAGGCATTTTACTTATATATACAGAGAAAACACATTTAAAAGAAACAAAATAAAGAGAACAGCCTAAATTATTTTTGTTTTCCCATGTCCATATGTTGGTCAAATGAACGTACAGATTTAAGATATATAGGGTGGTAATTTGATTATTGAGTCATATGTGACCCAGCTGAATGGGTAATAACAGACAGATGACAGTTTATGTCGTTGATAGAAACTGATTTCCCTCGTTCCATATTTTAGCAGCCAGTCAGTTCCAGAATTGGCTTAGACCCTGAAAATATCCTCAGCAGGGATGCTGTTTTGAGCCTGGGACATTCTCTAACAGCTGGAAGACATTCAGTGACTCCAAATGATGAGGGCCAGCAGGAGTGTGTGAAGATGGGCACCTGTCCTGGAACTTCCCTGATCTGGCAAACACCTTGCTCTGGCAATGAGTTCTCCCCTGGGCTCTTTTAGGTATTAAGTTTTAGAAGCAAATCTGAAAAATGACAGTTCATTTGAAATGGCCTTCCTATCTAGAGACCACATTGTAAGACTTGTAAAAGTTGAATAAGAGTCTGCATTAGAGAATAGTAGAAGGGAGGATAGTGGCATAAATAGCCTTATTTTCAAATTCCTAGCCCACCTTCTTCAGAATAATTCCAAAGATTCATAGAGTAGGTTCTCTCTATTACAGAGTAAAATAAAGTCTCCATAAAATATAAAATTAAATGTAAATTGTATGAATAATGAAATATTGGGGTTCCATGTTTGTACTCTGATAGCAACATATCTGAGCTGTTTAACATTAAACCTCAAAGATCTAATCAACAATATATCTAAGCGACTCAGACATTGTAAGTAATTTCAGCATTGCAGCATTGTATTTGCCAGGAGATACAGTCAGTTCTTTCACCAACTGAGATATCATTTAGTCTATAACTTAAACAAGCATTGATAAAGTTTTTTACAAAAGATGCTATCAGCAAAACAAACAGAGGACTTTGTATTACTTCAAAGCTTATTTATAATGTGTTTAGAAAAAATTCAATGGAAACAGGAAAATAATGTCTTGATTTTCTAAACTTTACAACATCTGCTTTTACTTACTTTTCAGCATTGTAAAGGTCTGTGGATTTCAAGTGAATTACTTTGCTTTCCCTTTGTCTATTCCTTTACTTGACTATCTTCACACTACATTACACACCCAGGCACAACTATGAACCCGTGGAAATTTCTGTGGAATGAATAAAGGAATTTTAGAACATGTAACACAGTACATGGAAATATGCCTCAGAAGAAAGACCAGGTGTATAAGGAGCAGATCCCTCTATAAAAATACTCAAAACCTGGTATTATTCTTTCTCATACCATCCAACACTGGTTATTTACATGCCATTCATAATCTTTGCTGGACAGTATTAAAAATATTTCCTAAAGGAAAAGAAAGTACTTTTACATATGTGTGTATATTTGAGTATGTTTGTATGTTTTGCCCAAATCTAAATGAAAGTATTAACGTAATATTCAGTTAAATATACAGGTTTTGACCAAAAAAAAAAAGCCACTAAAATCTGCCGGGAACAACACCCTCAATGTTAATCTACTCCATCGGGCTTTGCTTTCCTTCTTCCCAAATTAAAAGAACTTAAATCCAAAGACATTTTAGAAATTTTTTCTAAATTTTTTAAAGAAAGATATTTCTCTGTACTCAGTGAGAGTTGCCCATAAAACACACTAATATCCAATTATTTTGGAGGGCGTGTTAAGTCTCTCACTCCTTGACCTTTCCCTGTCCAACTAAGCATTCATTTATTTCATTTAAAAGTAGTTACTTTAGAGAGATACAACCATTCCTTCTGCTACATTTCCTGATTTCTTAAAATTTGAGCTTTCAGAAAATTTTGCATCAACAGGAGACCATGGGTAAAAAAAAAAAAGAAAGCTGATACATTGCTCATCATACAAACACAATTTCATTCAAGACTTATTTGGAAACCTTGTTGAGATGGCTTAAACATTTATTGGTGGCTTCTTGTGAAGCTGATTTAAAGGCTATGGGTTATTTGTGGTTAATATACAAAAGGGAAAAAAGAAAAACAGGGAGAAATGGGCTTTATGGAGCACACTCCTGAGGTTTCACCGCTGGGTTAGCTGACATTCTTTCCTTCACTTCCCCAGTTGGGCTGACCTCAACATTCTTGGTGTCCAAGAGTTCTGAAAGAATGTAAACCACATTATCTTCCCCAGGGGGGGAAACAGAAACAAAGTTGGATGATATGTCAGGATAAGGAATAGGTCCACCATGTGTTTAAGAAGGAGGAAGAGTTCCACTACAATCTTACCAAAAATCAAAGTTTTGTGGACATGGGTTTGTCCACATAAAAAAAAGAGTGGCTTTGCCAATTACTCAAAGGTCCTTTACAAGCAGTTAAAGAGCAAGTTGGGAGCCATTATTCTTGGTTTCTGCCACACACCTGTGAGATCAAGATCGGAGAGAATACAAAGAGATCCAAATCTCTAAAGGATTTTAAAAATGGAAAGATACTGCATGTCAGCAGTGAAAAAAGGGGAAGGAAGCAAGGTCCTTCTTTGGCCCTCACTGAATATTGGCAACACTGCTTTTTATGGTTGCTTTGATTATGCGTTAAATTCAAAAGTTTTAGCCATGGATAATTTGATGCTTTGGTTTTCCTTTATTCCCCATTTTTTTCATTGCATGTTTTAAAATGGTTTGTGTTCAAGAATCAATTTAACCACAACAGAAGAGACTCTGATTTGGAATTTGTATGACTTCACTTGAGGTGCAAGTAAACGGGAAATCAGTTCTGAAAAAGAAAGGCAACTCTCAGGCTTGCAAGCCTTCCTCTTTTCTTTAAAAACATTTTTAAGATGTTTTCATCTAATATTATCTTTAAATCATCACTTTGAAAAAGATCCTTTCAATGTCAGTGTTTCTCTGAGGGCTCAGTTACAAGCCCTCTGTTGTTCTCATTCCAGGCACTTTGAGTAACTGAATTGACTTGCAGAGCCTCAGTTAGCATCCATGTACTGGTCACCCTCATATTTTGTCTCAGTCCAGATCTGCTGCTCTTTGGACCCGCTTATCTAACTGCCTAATGAACAACAGCCTACTTGGTATCTCATAAGCCCTCCAGTGCATCACGTTCAGAAGTGAACTGACTGCCCTTCTTTCTTCTCTAAGTTTTCCTCTGCATTCCTTGTCTTTAGTGTCTACCCAGGTAGCCCAAATAATTAATCCAAGGATCTCTTTGACTCTTCTGTCTCATCTAACTAATGATCACATCCCGTCAATCTGTCTCCCCAATATCACTTTAATATCCTTTATCTCCATCTCCACCGTCATCCTAAGTCATTGTTATCTCTGACGAATTTTCCTGAAACAGCATCCTAACTGGTCTCCTTCCCACTAATCTTACTCCTATCTGATTCATTTACCCTCCACACAGCCCTCAGAGTAATCCTTCTTGAAATGATCCTCATCAAACACAAATCTGGTCATGACACGCCAGATGTAAAATCCATCAATAATTTCTCATTAACCTTCCAGTCAAGTCTAAACATCTTAACTTGAAAGACTCTTACTGTCTAGCCTACGCCTACTTCTCCACTGATGAGGTTTCACTTCCCCTTCCAGTCACACTGGGCATCTTTTAGTCCCTAGAACCTGCCATGCTTTCAGTTGGAACATGCAGTTCTCACTGCCTATCCTTAACCCAAAGGTCAATTTCTTAGGGACACACTTCTTTGATCTAAAATAGATTAAGGTCCCAGCTGTGCTTGTAAAACACCCAAACTTCTAGTGCAATACTCATCACATACTATTTAATTGTGTGCGTGTCTCCTCCACATTACTGTGCTCTCCATGCGGACAGGGACCACGTTTGTCTTATTAATTACTACTACTCAGCACCTGGTACTTGGGAGGTATTTAATAAATACTCTTTGAACAAATGAATGTACTTATGTACATATTTCTTTCTTTACTGGCACAACAGGCCACATGACCTGCTATATACTTATCAGTGACTGGTTCATTCACCACAGAGGAAGTATGAGCCATCCCAGATAGAAATTAAGATTCAGGATGCTCCATAGTCAAGACATCTCATAGAATTTATAGGCATCACTTGCCCCACATTTTGCCTAGTTAACAGGATAGTAGCAGGGTCATCTAAGCTTAGCCAGACCCAAAGACATGCTTGCCTTTGGCTAATCCAAAAGTTGTGAGTAAAAATAAACAGATAAACTTGTTAAATGGTTATTTACTACCCCCATTTATTCTCCTTCATCCTATCACTTAGTTTAGAGAAAGGTGGGGGGTTATTCAAGATGCTATTAAGCTGGAGGAATATTTTACCCATCCCCAGAGTCTGACTGATAGTAACTACCAATGACACACTGAGACCCTGACCATGTTGCCAGTAAGGTGCTTTTGTGAACTTTTTCAACCTTGAGAACATGAGAAAAATCATGGGTTTATACAGGCATTACAATGATACCTAAATTAGAAGAGTTTTTTTAAGGGCCATTTTAACTCTCTCTAACCCTTGGGTATGCTTCCTCCTGATGTTAGATAAAACATCAGCTATAACCTCTTACGATAGTTTAACTGACAGAAGATGCAATGTTAGTGATACAGCGTGGAAAATGACACAATTGTGCCAAAGTTGGGTCAGAAGACATGATCCAAACAAAAGGCATGCCACCTGCAGTGGTCTTGCCTCACAACCAGCACTCAGTCCACTTATAATGTTCTGCTCCTTGCTGCTGTCTATCAATATGACCATCTCCAAATAAATGGTCCCTGTCTCCCAAGTGTTACATCAAACAGGAATTTCTTATTGTCTTATTTATTCTTAAGACTTACTGATAGAAGACTACATTATGAAGCCAAAATCATTACTGGCTTAACAGTTTTGTAACTATATTGCTTATGTGATGAAATATAGTAACAATTAAAAATTAAAACATTTTCAGTGGTCTCCTTAATTCTGAACTTCAACTACAGATGCTTCAAATCCCAGCATTGTAAATTATATAAAGTAAGATACTGTATAGAAAACTATGGAATGAATTAGATCAACTCTGGCTAAACATAAAGGGTTAGCAAGAATAATCCTATTCAATTACCATACTAGGATCTCTTCAGTATCTAAGGTTGTTAGTAACGAGCCAGGAAACTACGACAATGCAGCAACTTTTCTGGAAAACCACATAGCGACTTTCTATATAACTGCCCTTTCCAAAGGTAGTGGTAAAAAAGAGAATGGGTTTTATAGGGACACCTGGACAAGAAATCTGGCCCACTTATTTCTCTTTTTTGTCTTTTTAAAGCTTCAGTCCTCAGAAATGAAAAGAGATTGATGATACCTACCTCGCATGATGGTTCTGAGCCACGAATTAGTACATGCATATCTCCTAGCACATAAGTACCTAGCCCATAATAGGTATTCAAAAATTTTAGTTCCCTTCCTTCTTCCTTTCCCCACCCACACTCAAGTACTTACTTCGTTCTGTGGCAATCACACAGCCACTGGACAAAACAGAAACCATTCATATCTGATATAGTAGGTCCCGTTCTGTAGGCCTCCCTTTACAGTAATTTGGTCTATTATTTTTCCTATAGAAATTAGGGTTGTCATTTTTTGAAGTATCTCTTCCGTGGTAGTGAATAAAGTGCATTTTGTAACTCTGTGTTTAACTCAGCAATAATTCGGCACAACCACCTAAATAAAACTAATTTTAACCTATATAATTCTACAACTACCTCTATTTGAAGATAGTATAATAAGTTTAAAGTTCATTGTATATCCAAACACCAGGAAACTCCCAATGTAACTGTCTCATCGATTTCAAGTTTAAATCTATCCTAACTGGCTTAATACATCAAATTGTTTGCAGCTGTGAGGCAGGATTTTTCTTATGCTTATGTTTTCTTATTTTCTTATGCTTATGTTTCTTATTCTTACATTTATCAGCAGGTAAGGTAGGCTCCAAGGGTAAAAGAGGTGTAATAGGATGGAAATCATTCTTTCAGTCCACACAGTACTATTAAGTGGGTTCAAAATTCGCTTATTCAGTCAACACGTATTAAGAGCCTGCTACATGCCAGGCACTGATACACTGTTCTAGGGTATACAGTTGTAGGTATATACTTCTAGAACTGATTCACAATGCAGCACCTAAAACACGTTCATAGTTTTATCTAATGAGAATTATCTTCTTCCTAACTATAATAATAACATATGCTAAGTGCTTATCATACTGCTAGACACAATGCAAGTGCTTTATCCCATTAACTCTTCACAACACTCATATGAAGCAGGGATTATTATAATCCTTATTTTACCAGATGAAGAAAAGAGCTATGGAAAGAATATTTAACTTGTCAAGCTCACCCTGTTGGTAGCCAAGAAATCTGAAATTCAAACCAAGTCGAAAATCACATTAATTAACAGTAGTCATGATATAATTAACAGTGGCCTCTTTCACCCTCAGAAGTGCTACAGGTCGGACCACAAGTCACATGGTAGTCCCAGCAATAAGATACTACCTTCCCTGGCTGCCAGTCTCTCCAACCTCACATGCCCTACCACTCACCCCTCACTTCTATTCTTTAGCTACAATAATGGCCTTCTTTCATTTCCTTAAAGATCTCAAACTCATTCAAGGCCTTAACATTTCTGTTCCCCCTTCCAGGGCAGCTCTTCCTCTAGATCTCAGAATGATTTGCTCCCCCTCAGTAGCATCTCAAGTGTGGGCTGGTGGAGCACAGCATACAGGCAATTTTGAGAATTTTAAAACAACAGTAAAGCCAACTAAAAGTCAGTCTACTTTTTATTTATCACCATGCACCAGCGATTTTAAACAATGTTAGTGATAAAATACTGCTCCCACCCAAAATATTTTGTTACTTGTCCTTTAATAAACATTGTATTCTGTAGAGAAGTTAATAAGGAGAACTCTCAGGTATATAGGTGGCCCCCAACAGACACAAACACAGATATTCAGCTTGCACTCATCTGAAGTAAATTCCCAACAGTTTCAGAATAGTCATAGTTTATTTGGGATAAACTATGTGTTACTACACAACCCCTTTGTATGTTACTACATATTTGTAGTAACTACATATTTTTAATGTTTGTTACTACAAATGTTTGTTTGTGCTACATTTTTCTTAATTTAAACAGTAGATTTGAAATAAATTGTGGAAGTGACTGTAAAGATGAAGACATAGAACTTGACTTACTTCAATTCTGTCATCTTATTTGACTTCTTGGAATTTTGATTTGTAGTTAAGATTTTAAACATAGGGAAATTCAAGGGGGCCAGAGCAGCCAAAACAGTCTTCAAAAAGAAGAACAGTTGGAAGATCACATTTCTCAACTTAAAAACTCACTGCAAAGATACAGTAATCAAGGCAGTGTGGTACTGGCATAAAGACAGTCACATATGTCAGTGGAATACAATTGAGAGTCCAGAAATAACTGCTCACGTTTACAATCAATTAATTTTCAACAAAATTGCCAAAACAATTCAATGGGGGAAAAAGTCTTTTCAACACATGGTGTTAGGACAACTGGATATCCACATGCAAAAGAATAAAGTTGGACCCCCATCTCATATCAACTCAAAATGTACCAAAGACCCAAATGTAAGACCTGAAACTATAAGACTTTTAGAAAAAGAAATAGATGTAAATCTTTGTGATCTTGGATTAGGCCATAGTTTTTAGATAATACCAACAGCACAAACAACAAAAGAAAAATAGAAATTGGACTTTATCACAATTAAAAACTTTTGTGCTTCAAAGGAAACCATCAAGAAAATGAAAAGGTGGGACTTCCCTGCTGGTCCAGTAGTTAAGAATCCACCTTCCAATGCAGGGGACACAGATTCCATCCCTGGTCAGTGAACTAAAATACCACATGCTAGGGGGCAACTAAGCCCGCGTGCCACAACTACTGAGCCTGCATGCCACAACTAGAGAGCCCATGCGCCACAACTACTGAGCCCGCATACTCTGGAGCCCGTGCGCCACAACTAGAGAGCCCACACCCCACAACTACTGAGTCCATGCACTCTGGAACCCACGCACCACAACTAGAGAGAAGCCCATGTGCCACAACGAAAGATCCCACGTGCCACAACTAAGACCCAAAACAGCCAAAAAGAAAAAGAAAAAAAAGAAAAGAAAAAGATAACCCATAGCATGTGAGAAAATATTCACAAATCATAAATCTAATAAAGGACATATCTAGAATATATAAAGAATTCTTACAACTAAATAATAAAAAGACAAAGCAACTAAAAATGGGCAAAGAACTGTGGAAAACAGTTCTTCTTCTATGGAGGTTTCTCAAAAAACTAAAAATATAACTACCATATGACCCAGCAATTCCACTCCTGGGTATATATCCGAAAAAAGCAAAAAACACCAATTCAAAAAGATACATGCATCTCAAATGCTCATAGCAGCATTATTTACAATTGCCAAGATATGGAAGCAACCTAAGTGTCCATCAACAGATGAATGGATAAAGATGCAGTATACATATGCAATGGAATACTACTCAGCCATAAAAAGGAACAAAATTTAGCCATTCATAGCAACATGGATAGACTTGGAGGCTATTATGCTAAGTGAAATAAGTCAGACAGAGAAAAACAAATACTATATGATATCACTTATGTGTGGAATCTAAAAAATACAACAAACTAGTGAATATAATAAAAAAGAAGCAGACTCACAGATACAGAAAACAAACTAGTGGTTACCAGTGTGGGGAGGGGGCAATATAGGAGTGGGAAGTAAAAGGTACAAACTATTGGGTGTAAGATAGGCTCTAGGATGTGTTGCACAACATGGGGAATATAGCTAATATTCTGTAATAACTATAAATGGAAAGTAACCTTTAAAATTATATCAAAATTTTTAAAAATAAATTAAAAAAATTTTAATGGGCAAAGAAAACATACACATAGCCAATAAGAAAATGAAAAGATGTTTAGCATCATTAGCCATCAGGGAAATGCAAATCAAAATCACCATAAACTACCACCTCACACCCACAAAGATGGACAGAATCAAAATTTTAGATAATAACATGCATTGGCAAGGAGTGTTGTAGAAGTTAGACCCTTCATACATTACTGCTGGGGATGTAAAATGATGCAGCCACTTTGGAAAACAGTCTGAAGGTTCTTCAGAAGATTTAACATAAAATTGCCATATGACCTGGTAATTGCACTGCTAGGAATATACCCCCCAAAATATAAACATATGTTCAAATAAAATCTTGCACATAAGTGTTCATAACAGCATTATTCATAATAGAAAAACTGTAGAAACAACCCAAATGTCCACCAACTGATGAATAGATAAATAAAATATGGTATATCCATGCAATGGAATATTATTCAGCAATAAAGAAATGAAGTACTGATAAATGCTATGACACAGATGAACATTAAAAACATGATGCAAAATAAAAGAAACTGGGCATAAATGAGAACATATTTATGATTCCATTTATATGAAATGTCCAAAACAAGCAAATCTATAGACCCAGAAAGTGGATTCGTCATTTCCTAGCACTGGGGGGAAGGAGTGGTGGTATGGGGAAGCAAGAGGTGATTGATAAAGAGTATGGGGTTTTTCTTTTGGGGTGATGAAAATGTTCTAAAATTGATTGTGATGATAACTGCACAACTCTATATGTTTACTAAAAACCACTGAATTATACAATTTAAATAGGCAAATTTTACAGCATGTGTATCTCAATAAAGCTGTTCAAAAAAAAGATTTAAAATAGTGAAACAGTGCAAACCGCATATGATGTATGTTATTTTTCCCTTTTTATAAAAAAAATGATGATAAAAAGTGCTAATCCATTACTTCCACCCCCTTTTTTGTACAGTATGTTTATTCTATTTTTTAAAATAATTTTGTTACTGGTATGATAATACATGAAGTTCAGTAGCTTTTTTTCATTGTTGTTTTTTTCTGGCCATTATTATCATTCTTTCATTGCATGAATATTACTAAAAACAATTTTGTCTAAAGAGGAGAGAAATGTTAAATTATTTATCCCAGGTGACAAATATACTAGAAATGCCACTGTTGCTCTGTATTATTGTTTAGATTTTTGTTCAAAACGAATCTCAGGGAAGCCTTCCCTAACCACTCTGTTTAAAATAGAAACCACTCCATGTCCCCAAATGACATAACTTTCTTATCCCCTTATTCAGCTTTACATTCTTTATAACTCTTATGATTATCTGACATTATATTACTTGTTTATTCCTGTCTCCTTTGCTAGAACGTTAGTGCCCCTCTGTCTTGCTCACTCCTGTATACTCAATCCACAGAACACATTCAATCAGTTTGGGTGAATAAATAAACACTAAAAATTTTATCTACTGCTTAAATTTCTTTAATAAGTTTTATCTTTGTGCACACTTTCTGTTTTTTTACTTTGAGATGAAAACGTTGATTCTCACCCGTTTCCTCATCAGAGTATTTCCTATATGGACATTGTATTCTGCTAGATAATTCAGAGATGTCTGGACGATCAAAATCTCTTTGTCTAGGAGTTTGAAATCCCCCAAAAAATTATGTACTGCATTTTATACCTTTGAATTCTCTTCAACGAGGTTTATGAGCTGTAATTCACTCAACTTTGCAATGTCGCTTTCTTAAAGGTACAAAAAAAAAAAACCCATAATTTTTTAACACTTAATCAGCTTAGATTATCCCAGAATTCATTACTCCACTCTAGTGATAAAAACCAGCCTCCTTTATTGAACCTAAATATTGCTGGACTTTGTTAAACAGACTTCAAAACACTTACTTCTGAAAACTTGACAAATTTTTATAGAAACTACTTCTTGGAGCCTAGATTTTCTTTTTTTTTTTTTTTTTTTACTGTTGTTTCTTTATCTCCTTTTCAAAATAATGGTTGTGTTTTAAAACAATGCAGAACACTGTTATGATATGGCTCAATATTACAACTGCTTGGGTAGGCCACAGGTCAAATCCTGTCCCTCCCAAAATGTGGCCACCACACGTGGTATAAACTTGACCACACTGTTAAGCCTATAACCCTTTTGTTAGTCATGTGCCAGGATACGAAAGTTAAGAAAAAAGGATATTACTATGTGCATAGGTATATTAACATAATATTCCTTCTAGAAAAGGTTTCTAAATATAATGAAATATTCTTTGGAATACCATTCCAAAAGTCTTTTGAATAATAAATTTGGTGAATTTAGACGTTTATGTATAGATTTCAACTACTTAAACAAACTAAGGACTGCATTGCAGAGTGGTTAAGAGCCTTGAATCTGGAGTCAGGATGCCTCTGTTCAAATCCCCAATCTACCATTTACTAGCTGTGTGACACTGTCCAAGTTACTTATCCTCTCTATACCTCAGTTTAATAACCTTTAAAGTGAAGATAATAATAGCACCCAACTCAAGGGGGCTGTGACGACTAAATATTAACCATGTGGGGTACTTACAACTGGGCTTGTTACATAGGAACCATCAATAAGTGCTAGTTATTGTTTTTAGGCTGAAAGGAAAAAGCACTTAAAATTAAAGTCTTAGTTACCACTTATATATCAAGTAAAAGTTTAAAACATAATTTCACACATTTTAATATATAATTAGCAGGAAGACTTTACTTTAGCTTCAGGCTTTCCATGTAAAATTATATTTTATTTGTGCAGATAAAGTAATGGCTTTCTGAAGTGAAAATTTATGCAGAAGCCTAAAAGATGCAAGACTATTTCTTATACTGTTGCAGCCTCGTAGGAAAAGAATCCATGGCCCTCCTGCTAAGTTTAGACTAGACGCTTTTCTTAAACAGTCACATATTTCCTCATTAAACTGTTTTAAATGGTTCTTTTGATGACTGCCAGTTTCCTTCACAATAAAAGAAGTTTTGACCTGTGAATTCATTTTTTTAATCTAGTAATAACTGTGAATACACTAACTGAACATCGTGGACCAAAAAGGGAGCCAATTACTTGTATCTTCCATCATCTGAATGAAATACAAATGAATCAACTTCATCACTAAACTTAAAAGGCTGTCTTTATTGGCAAAGAAGTCTAACTATTTTCTGCTAACTCAAGTTCCTTGTAGAGAATAAGGAAAGTTGAATTATCTGTGACCTGAAAACAACCAAGTTTCATTTTCCCTCTCCCTCTGTGAACACCAGTCAAGTGACCTAGTACAGTTTTACAGTAGCACTCCCCATAAAATTACTTTAAGAGCCCATTACTTAGAGAGCTGCCTGTAAATTATGACCCAGCATGGTCTTCATTTTCATAAATAGATGCTGTTTATTTTTCCTTCCTCATTCATTCTTTATTTTCCTTTCTCACTCATCTAGATATTGGGACAACGTGATGAATGCATCTACTCATCAAGCCTCCATCTTTGGTAAACAGACCTCACAGATAATCACCTCATCAACTAGTTATAACAAGTCCGAAAAAAGACAACCATGAGTGAGTCTGAAATCCTAGTGCAAACATTCTCCAACCATGTTTGCTTTTCGTAAAAGCACATCCTTTCTCCTCAAGTGTTTAGTTTTTATAGTTATCAACTGAAAATATTTCAAAATGCACACACCAAACACCACATCACCATTCTGTGCCTCTCCAGATAGTGTGTGAGAGGGACATCAAGCCTAGAGGAAATACGGTTCGTCTCACCAACGCATATTGGAAAAGATCCTCGTTTTCAGCATTTTCATGTATACTTTCTTTGGAGTTTCAAAAGAGAAAGTGAAATATCAGTTTTAACTTTAAACGTGTCATCACAGCTTTGGGGATTTTCATATTGTAAAAGTTAAAACACAATTGGACGTATTGGTTATTCACAATCAAATGTTTAAATGCATGTATAATGCATTTTTTTTCTTGAAAATGTACCTTTAAATTCAGATGACCTTTTGTTTTCCTAATTATTTCCTAATTATTTGCTTACATTGTTGCTAAAATATCATAATACATACAAGCTCTAATTTTAAATACCCTGGTTTGAAAATATTTCTACAGCTGTTGCTTTTGTAGGACTCACTTATTTTTTAAGTAGAGGAATAATGCAGTTAACGAAATAAAGATAATTAATAAACCATTTTACGTTTAAAAGCAATTCATTAACTGCGCAGCGAACTAAAGAGAGTACAAAAACCTTACTTTTAATAGTCACGGGTTCTTATTTTGAATATTTGTTCTCTTGCATACTTTTCTGTCAGGCAAAGTCTCCGAGTTGGGAATGGGTCCCTGCCAAGTCTCTGAAAATCAATTGTTCAAAAAGCTTAATTATAAGAAAGTAAACAAAGAGCGGGTTGAAGCAGTGCAGAGTTCTAATGAGTTAATGTAACAAAACTCAGCAAAGTCAACTCTCTTCAAAGCCAGCAGGGTCGGCTCTGACAGTCATCCATCAAACTGAAGGCCTCCTTAATAAATGCCAATTACAGGGCATATATGCACAAACATGGCTAGCATAGCCCTAGGATCATTTCCTTCCAAGAAAACTAGTGACCAAGAAAACACCCAGGCAGTACAAGCAACTAGCCCACCGACAGTAAGGTTTGCTCCTGATCAGAATAATAACCAGCATTATTTCTCTCTCTTTTTTCAACTTTGTAAAGTTCAGAACCACACAGAATTTTGTTTGGGGTTATACAAATTCCTTCACAATTTGTATAGAAGTCTAACATAACTTTTTAAAAGCCATGACATGCCCATAATGTATACAGAGTCTCCGACTTCCGCCGTAAGCGAGGCTTTTTCCTAACTTAATCATACTCAAATTTCACCCCTCTTAAAGATCCTGATTCAAAAATGTTCACTCATTCTCCACAGTCCACAAATTTATACCATCTCTTCCTGTGGTATTTTATGTGCATAAATTAAAAAAGAATGGCCTCCAATGAGGATTAAAAGGTTGAAAAAAATCATAGGCTTTTCTAAATTTAGTTTCATTTTTTCTTATTTTAACTCTCAAAATGTGTGTTAACAAAACATATATATTTTCCTACACTCTTACAAAATAATCCATTTATGTTAACCTTATTACCCAGAGGAAATGCTGGATCGACTCAGATAGGAAGTTACATCATAGGCTTAGCATCATATCACTATGTAACCCAGCATACATGAGAAATAAATATATGAGAACTCTTGAGAAATAATGAAAATATTCCCCCACTTGTACATTAGCTCTTACTGGGGAATTCATACCATTATATGAATCCCAAGTTTCAAAAATGTTTCTCTGCTGCCTTTTTCATTATCTACCTGGCCAGGCACTGAGTCTACCATCAAACAGGTTTCTTAGAGGCATTTAATGACATCGCGGGGGGGGGGGGGGGGACTTTCTTAGCGAGATGGCCACAGATCTTTTGTCCAGAAGCCTGAGCACAAATTTTATACCACAGCACTACTTCTTTAATGGACATAGATGGATTTTCAAAAAGAAGGACTATATCCTCCTATGATGACAGAGATAATTAATGGAGTAAATGAAAACGTTCATGTTTGATATTTTTATGCAAATGGATTAGACTAGTCTGCATTAGCCCCAAGTTGATGTCTTATCTAATTGCCCTTTAAAGTGACATCTTCCATTACACATGCAGACCCGTGCTAAATTCATTTATTTCCATCTTGCCTGAAATTATGATGAATGGTCTGAGCTCCATTCAATTATTTAAAATGTGCAAAGAAACAGAAACAATGAAACTGGCAAAGCCCTCTACATTCTTAGGAACAATTTAGGCTAATTAGCATCAACTTCTCCCCCATTCATCATACCCCTTTAGAAATATAAACAAACTGTCAGCTCTAACCTAACAAACAGATCACTGAGCTACTTAACACAAATTATTCTTACATGAAAAGCTCCTTCTCAGGCAATATTCTCCTTTAGGGCATCTGGGAAGCTGAGCTATTAAAATTGAAGACATATGTTCTAGTCAAACTCAACTCCCAGATTGTAATGATCGCTGTTGTGACAGTTTTCAGTCAGCATACTTGCTGCTGGCAACACAGCCCCAAGCTTGAGCGAAACAAAAGTCAAATGGAATGATGCAAGCAGAGCCCTAGATGCAGAAGACACCTCCTCACCCTACCCATCACGATTTATTTAGTGGGTCTCAATTCATGATCTCCTGGGGCAGCTCAAAGTTTTGTGACATTTGTTTTTGGGGCATTAGGGAGAGGAAGATAATAAATGTGGTCTTTGACAAGACAGCAGATTTCATCATGTGTTATTGTTTATTACATCCTGTGAATGAGGCTGAAGCTATAGTCAGCTGAAGCCTGTAAGTCATGGCCTATCATTTCAGAGAAGGTAGAGAAGAGGTAGGTGGAAGAGTCCAGGTGGAGAGAAATGCAGATAGATTGGATATGTCTCCTCAAATGGACTATCTAGAAACTCTGAACTCTTTCCTTTTAGCTAACAGGAATTAAAAATAAAGCATTTATCCCTTTACATACTAGAATTCTGTGGTTGAATCCTTGCCCGGATATAGCACCAAGATATTTTCTTCATTTGTTTGAATGCAGTCACACGTATACAGTCGATTCTCATTACTTGCAGAAGTTATATTCTATAAAGTCACTGTGAACACCGAATTAGTGAATACCAAACCCATTGCTCCTAGGGAAATAAGAAGGCTGAGTTCCTGAGAGCCTCTGGTCACATCCTTTTCATCAACCAATCAGTACCTAACTTTATTTTATGTGTGTCTCAGTTTAAAGACACCTTATTTTAATACATAGTTGATTTATTAATATTGAACTCACAACCAACAGCATTATAGCTCAGTCCTGAACACAGCTTACCTAACAGATGTATTTTCTCATAAGGCACATCACAGCCTTCCTGCCTTTAGATACACCGGACAGCACTTCAACACTATGCTTGGGGCCATTTTAAACAGTGAAATCACCAACAAAAGGCACGAAAATGTGAAGAACGTGGCACTAAATAGACTGTGAAAGGGACACATGTTTATAGCATGAGAGCTGAAACAGGAAGGCAGAGCATCGTCTCATTTGACCCCAGCTGGGAACATGGGCTTCAGATGACTCAAATTTTTCACCACTCTGCACATGTCTGCAAATGACCATGAAAGCACCACGAGTACTGATTTTGAGGTTCCAAATAAATTTTAACAAGTAGACAAATTCACAAATACTAAATCTGCAAATAATGAGGATCAACTGTGTATACATTCATACATTTCTTTCTCCCTTCAGATTTCTCACTGAAGGTCTCAGAGTTTTTTCTCTCCATAA
This sequence comes from Pseudorca crassidens, assembly GCF_039906515.1. Taxonomy (NCBI): domain Eukaryota; kingdom Metazoa; phylum Chordata; class Mammalia; order Artiodactyla; family Delphinidae; genus Pseudorca; species Pseudorca crassidens. The sequence goes on along the minus strand of NC_090296.1, from coordinate 62,088,104 downwards.
ACAAGGGTCATAGCCTAAAAGTCAAGCAAAGCCTCCATGAGCTAACTGATAAAGTAGATGGCCACAGAATTCCTAATAACATGGTAAGCTACAAAGTCCTTCAAATATGCTCTGTTCTTTAGCATCCTAGGAACATGAACATTGATGACACCTATAACTACTGCAGTAATAGTGCCAACCAACACCCAGCTCACCTTACACAGTACTCTGTACTGTGCCCCTACCTTATTGCAGCACCTGAATTATTGTTATTTGCTGTAGTGGACAGTTTTTGTTACTAGCATCCATCTCCCTCCTCCCCCTACCTACTTAGGTCTCAGATTTTCCACTAATGCTGTTTAAATGGAGTTGTCTCTAGGACTAGGCTACTGGCCTTTAAGTCAATTAGTGCATCCATCCCCTTGGCCACACCGATTCATTTAGGAGCAAGTACATGACTCAGTCTGGGTTAATGACACACCAGGAGATATTTGCTCAGTTCATCTGGGAAAAACAGTTCCTCTCTGTAAGAGCCATGGTGGGAACCAGCCTCAGGGTGAAGCAGGCACTACGGAAAGCAGAGCAGAGAAATGCAAAGAATCTGGGTCCTTGGTGATAGTGTTGTGCTCCTGGAAAAAAGTCTCACATTTATCCCACTCTGTTTTTTAATATTTCAATTCAATAACTAATAAATACTAATATCCTTCATTGTTTAAGGCAACTTGGGTGAGATTCTGTTTTTCCTGTACCCAAGAGAATCCTGATATATTTACATGCTGGTTTTTACTCTCCTCCTCCTAACATACACACACACACACACACACACACACACACACACACACACACACACGGAGACATTAATTACCTGATTTATCTTTTGTTCATCTTTTTATATACTCTTTACTTCCTGGCATCATGACTGATAATAGCAGCCATTGATAAATATATACAATTTAATCAGCAGAATGGAGAATACCTTCTATGGATGTAATCATAACAGTAAACCAAGTTAACCACACAATGGTTAACCAAAATGGCTGCTATCACATTGCTGCTCACCCGTGAGAACACAGTTCTTGTTATACTTACCTTAAACATAAAGTGATTCATTTTACATTACATACATCTGTACGATAGAAGGCTAAAATCTTAATATAACTGATCAAGAATTATTTTTTTACTTTATCAAGTAAAATTACAAAGAAAACATGATCATATCTCCAGCCCACCCCTCCAAGTAAGACAACTCTGGAATACATTTTCTTCAGTATCCCTAATTTCAGTTTCTGTGGATTGGGATAAAATGAATAGGGCTGAATGTTACCCGAGCCTCGTTCATAAATGTAAAGCAATATGCTAACTTTTTAAATTTTCTGTCCACCTTTTCTTTCTCCATGGGTGGTTTTAACAGCTACGGTTATTTGTGGATGCAAAACTGTGCATATAATAAATTGCAACTGCAATTGACTAACTTCAGAATGACTGACAAGTGACTAATTACTCCCACAGGTGGCCAACTGCTTTGGCAATTAGCCCATTGTGGGCAAAATTCATTGCATGTAAGAAAGAGGCTTCCTTTTCAAAATATCCACACCTACTTTTTGGAAGATGAATGGAGGCGAGAGGACTTACAGTAAAAAACAGGGGGGTAGGGGATGAAGGAATAAGGGATAAATGGAAAAATTAATGGTTTCTTTAACAACAACAAAAACCCATTTAATCTGAATTTTTCTCCCAAGGTGTTGAAATTCTACCTAACCACCCCCACCAAAAGAACCTCAGTAATAATCTTAAAGAGAAATCAGGACACCTAGCTACACATTTAAAATAATTCTAAGGCCATCTGCCATGAACAAATATTTCTTCTTCAGTTTACTATATGTCTCAAAAATGTTTGTGTGATACTCTAGCAATTTTGGAGACTGTTACAGCCCATTCTTCATAAAATATAGCAGATAACATAAAAATTGGGGTCTAAATGTACATTTTTCTCAGTTATATATCTGTGATTATAACTATTTCATTAGCTTCCTACTAAAATGTCTCTAAGTCCTAGATAACATTCCTACATCACAGCATTGCAGTCAAGAATGGAATTTAGATTTTAAAGATTTCTTTCCTAACAGATTTCAATCTAGAATTAGCTGTTTAAAATGTTCATACTACCCAAAGCAATCTACAGATTCAATGCAATCCCTATCAAAATTCCAATATCATTCTTTACAAAACTAGAAAAATCAATCCTAAAATTCATATGGTACCACAAAAGACGATGACTAGCCAAGGTAACCTTGAGCAAGAACAAAGCTGGAGGCATTGTTCTTCTGCCTGATTTCAAACTATACTACAAAGGTATAGTAATCAAAACAGTATGCTACCAACATAAAAATAGATATGTACATCAGTGGAACAGAATAGAGAGCCTAGAAATAAATCTACACATTTATAATTACCTGATCTTTGACAAAAGTGCCAAGAACAGACAAAAGGAAAGGACAGTCTCTTCAATAAATGGTGTTGAGAAAACTGGATACCCACATGCAAAAGAATGAAATTGGACCCTGATCTCATATCATTTACAAAAATCATTTCAAAATGGATTAAAGATTTAAATGTGGGGCTTCCCTGGTGGCGCAGTGGTTGAGAGTCTGCCTGCTGATGCAGGGGACATGGGTTTGTGCCCCGGTCCGGGAGGATCCCACATGTCACGGAGCAGCTGGGCCCGTGAGCCATGCCGCTGAGCCTGCGCGTCCGGAGCCTGTGCTCTGCAATGGGAGAGGCCACAACAGTGAAAAGACCACATACCACAAAAAAAAAAAAAAAGATTTAAATGTAAAACCTGAAACCGTAAAACTACTAGAAGAAAATATAGGAAAAAGCTTCTTGACATAGCTCTGGACAATGATTTTTTGGATATGAACCCCTAAGCACAGGCAACAAAAGCAAAAATAAAAAATGGGACTGCATCAAACTAAAAGGCTTTGCATAGCACAGGAAACAATCAACAGAGTGAAAAAACAACCTCCAGAATGGAACAAAATATCTGCAAACTATCTGATAAGGGATTAATATCCAAAATATACTAGGACCTCAAGTAACTCAATAACAAGAAAACAACCCAATTTAAAAAATGCGCAGAGCAGAAACAAGAAGAACTACAATCCTGCAGCCTGTGGAACAAAAACCACATTCACAGAAAGACAGACAAAATGAAAAGGCAGAGGGCTATGTACCAGATGAAGAAACAAGATAAAACCCCAGAAAAACAACTAAATGAAGTGGAGATAGGCAACCTTCCAGAAAAAGAACTCAGAATAATGATAGTGAAGACGATCCAGGGCCTCGGAAAAAGAATGGAGGCAAAGATCGAGAAGATGCAGGAAATGTTTAACAAACACTGAGAAGAAATAAAGAACAAACAGAGATGAAGAATACATTAACTGAAATGAAAACTACACTACAAGGAATCAATAGCAGACTAACTGAGGCAGAAGAACTGATAAGTGACCTGGAAGACAGAATGCTGGAATTCACTGCTGCAGAACAGAATAAAGAAAAAAAAAGAAAAGAAATGAAGACAGACTAAGAGACCACTGGGACAACATTAAATGCAACAACATTCGCATTATAGGGGTCCCAGAAGGAGAAGAGAGAGAGAAAGGACCCGAGAAAATATTTGAAGAGATTATAGTCGAAAACTTCCCTAACATGGGAAAGGAAATAGCCACCCAAGTCCAGGAAGCGCAGCAAGTCCCACATAGGATAAACTCAAGGAGAAACACACTGAGAAACATAGTAATCAAACTGGCAAAAATTAAAGACAAAGAAAAATTATTGAAAACAACAAGGGAAAAACGACTAATAACATACAAGGGAACTCCCATAAGATTAACAGATGATTTCTCAACAGAAACTCTACAAGCCAGAAGGGAGTGGCATGATATACTTAAAGTGATGAAACGGAAGAATCTACAACCAAGATTATTCTACCCGGCAAGGATCTCATTCAGATTCGATGGAGAAATCAAAAGCTTTACAGACAAGCAAAAGCTAAGAGAACTCAGCACCACCATACTAGCTCTACAACAAACGTTAAAGGAACTTCTCTAAGTGGGGAACACAAGAGAAGAAAAGGACCTACAAAAACAAACCCAAAACAGTTAAGAAAATGGTCATAGGAACAAACATATCGATAATTACCTTAAACATGAATGGATTAAATGCTCCAACCAAAAGACACAGGCTTGCTGAATGGATACAAAAACAAGACCCATATATATGCTGTCTACAAGAGACCCACTTCAGACCTAGGGAAACATACAGACTGAAAGTGAGGGGATGGAAAAAGATATTCCATGCAAATGCAAATCAAAAGAAAGCTGGAGTAGCAATACTCATAATAGACTTCAAAATAAATAATGTTACAAGAGACAAGGAAGAACCCTACATAATGATCAAGGGATCAATCCAAGAAGAAGATATAACAATTATAAATATATATGCACCCAACAAAGGAGCACCTCAATACATAAGGCAACTGTCAACAGCTATAAAAGAGGAAATCGACAGTAACACAATAATAGTGGGGGACTTTAACACCTCACTTACACCAATGGACAGATCATCCAAAATGAAAATAAATAAGGAAACAGAAGCTTTAAATGACACAATACACCAGATAGATTTAATTGATATTTATAGGACAGTGCATCCAAAAACAGCAGATTAGACTTTCTTCTCAAGTGCGCACGGAGCATTCTCCAGGATAGATCACATCTTGAGACACAGATCAAGCCTCAGTAAATTTAAGAAAATTGAAATCATATCAAGCATCTTTTCTGACCACAGCACTATGAGATTAGAAATGAATTACAGGGGAAAAATGTAAAAAACACAAACACATGGAGGCTAAACAATACATTACTAAATAACCAAGAGATCACTGAAGAAATCAAAGAGGAAATCAAAAAATACTTAGAGACAAATGACAATGAAAACACGACAATCCAAAATCTGTGGGATGCAGCAAAAGCAGTTCTAAGAGGGAAGTTTATAGCTATACAAGCCTACCTCAAGAAACAAGAAAAATCTCAAATAAACAATGTAACCTTACACCTAAAAGAACTAGAGAAAGAAGAACAAACAAAACCCAAAGTTAGCAGAAGGAAAGAAATCATAAAGATCAGATCAGAAATAAATGAAACAGAAACAAAGAAAACAATAGCAAAGATCAATAAAACTAAAAGCTGGTACTTTGAAAAGATAAACAAAATTGATAAACCATTAGCCAGACTCATCAAGAAAAAGAGGGAGAGGACTCAAATCAATAAAATTAGAGATTAAAAAGGAGAAGGTACAACAGACACTGCAGAAATACAAAGCATCCTAAGAGACTACTACAAGCAGCTCTATGTCAATAAAATGGAAAACCTGGAAGAAATGGGCAAATTCTTAGAAAGGTATAACCTTTCAAGACTGAACCAGGAAGAAATAGAAAATATGAACAGACCAATCACAAGTAATGAAAGTGAAACTGTGATTAAAAATCTTCCAGCAAACAAAAGTCCAGGACCAGATGGCTTCACAGGTGAATTCTATCAAACATTTAGAGAAGAGCTAACACCAATTCTTCTTAAACTCTTCCAAAAAATTGCAGAAGAAGAAACACTCCCAAACTCATTCTATGAGGCCACCAACACCCTGATACAAAAACCAGACAAAGATACTACAGAAAAAGAAAATTACAGACCAATATCACTGATGTACAGATGCAACATTCCTCAACAAAATACTAGCAAACAGAAACCAACAGCATATTAAAAGGATTATACACCATGATCAAGTGAGATTTATCCCAGGGATACAAGGATTCTTCAATATACACAAGTCAATCAATGTGATACACCATATTAACAAACTGAAGAATAAAAACCATACAATCATCTCAATAGATGCAGAAAAAGCTTATGACAAAATTCAACACTAATTATGATAAAAACTCTCCAGAAAGTGGGCATAGAGGGAACCTACCTCAAGATAATAATGGCCATATATGACAAACCCACAGCAAACATCATTCTCAATGGTGAAAAACTGAAAGCATTTCCTCTAAGATCAGGAACAAGACAAGGATGTCCACTGTCGCCACCATTATTCAACCTAGTTTTGGAAGTCCTAGCCATGGCAATCAGAAAAGAAAAAGAAATAAAAGGAATATAAATTGGAAAAGAAGTAAAACTGTCACTGTTTGCAGATGACATGATACTACACATAGAGAATCCCAAAAATTCCACCAGAAAACTACTAGAGCTAATCAATGAATCTGGTAAAGTTGCAGGATACAAAATTAAGGCACAGAAATCTCTTGCATTCCTATACACTAATGATGAAAAATATGAAAGAGAAATTAAGGAAACACTCCCATTTACCACTGAAACAAAAAGAATAAAATATCCAAGAATAAAACTACCTAGGGAGACAAAAGACCTGTATGCAGAAAACTATAAGACACTGATGAAAGAAATTAAAGATGATACCAACAGATGGAGAGATATACCATGTGCTTGGATTGGAAGAATCAACATTGTGAAAATGACTATACTACCCAAAGCAATCTACATAGTCAATGCAATCCCTATCAAATTACCAATTGCATTTTTTACAGAACTAGAACAAAAAATCTTAAAATTTGTATGAAGACACAAAAGACCCCGAATAGCCAAAGCAGTCTTGAGGGAAAAAAACGGAGCTGGAGGAATCAGACTCCCTGACTTCAGACTATACTACAATGCTACAGTAATCAAGACAGTATGGTTCTGGCACAAAAACAGAAACATAGATCAATGGAACAAGATAGAAAGCCCAAGGATAAACCCACGCACCTATGGTCAACTAATCTATGACAAAGGAAGCAAGAATATACAATGGAGAAAAGACAGTCTCTTCAATAAGTGGTGCTGGGAAAACTGGACAGCTACATGTAAAAGATTGAAATTAGAACACTCCCTAACACCATACACAAAAATTAACTCAAAATGGTTTAGAGACCTAAATGTAAGACCGGACATTATAAAACTCTTAGAGGAAAACATAGGAAGAACACTCTTTCGCATAAATCACAGCAAGATGTTTTTTGATCCACCTCCTAGAGTAATGCAAATAAAAACAAAAGTAAACAAATGGGACCTAATGAAACTTCAAAGCTTTTGCACAGCAAAGGAAACCATAAACAAGACAAAAAGACAACCCTCTGAATGGGAGAAAATATTTGCAAACGAATCAACAGACAAAGGATTAATCTCTAAAATATATAAACAGCTCATGCAGCTCAATATTAAGGAAACAAACAACCCAATCTAAAAATGGGCAGAAGGCCTAAATAGACATTTCTCGAAAGAAGACATATAGATGGCCAAGAAGCACATGAAAAGCTGCTCAACATCACTAATTATTAGAGAAATGCAAATCAAAACTACAATGAGGTATCACCTCACACCAGTTAGAATGGGCATCATCGGAAAATCTACAAACAACAAATGCTGGAGAGGGTGTGGAGAAAAGGGAACCCTTTTGCATTGTTGGTGGGAATGTGAATTGATACAGCCACTATGGAGAACAGTATGGAGGTTCCTTAAAACACTAAAAATAGAATTACCATATGATCCAGCAATCCCACTACTGGGCATATACCCAGAGAAAATCATAATTCAAAAAGACACATGCACCCTAATGTTCATTGCAGCACTATTTACAATAGCCAGGTCATGTAAGCAACGTAAATCCCCATAGACAGACGACTGGATAAAGAAGATGTGGTACATATATACAATGGAATATTACTCAGCCATAAAAAGGAACGAAATTGGGTCACTTGTTGAGACATGGATGGATCTAGAGACTATCATACAGAGTGAAGTAAGTCAGCAAGAGAAAAACCAATATCGTATATTAACGCATGTATGTGCAACCTAGAAAAATGATACAGATGAACCGGTTTGCAGGGCAGAAGTTGAGACACAGATGTAGAGAACAAATGTATGGACACCAAGGGGGAAAAGCTGCGGGTGGGTGGGGGGTGGTGGTGTGATGAATTGGGCGATTGGGTTTGACATGTATACACTGATGTGTATTAAATTGATGACTAATAAGAACCTACTGTATAAAAAAGTAAATAAAGTAAAATTCAAAAACAAAAATGGGCAAAGGATCTGAATAGACATTTCTCAAAAGAAGATATACAGGTATATGAAAAGATGCTCAACATCACTAGTCATCAGAGGAGTGCAAATCAAAACCACAGTGAGATATCACTTCACACCTGTTAGAATGGCTATTATCAAAAAAACAAAAGGTAACAAGTGTTTGTAAGGTTATAGAGAAACTATAACCCTTGTACACTGTTGGTGGGAATGTAAAATGATGCTGCTATGGAAAACAGTATGGTGGTTCCTCAAAAAATTAAAAACAGAACTACCATATGGTCCAGCAATCCCACTACTGGGTATATATCCAAAGGAAAGGAAATCAGTATCTTGAAGAGATATCTGCAAACCCATGTTCACTGCAGCATCATTCAAACAGCCAAGAAAAGGAAACAATCTAAGCATCCATCAATGGATGAATGGATAAAGAAGATGTGATATATACATACATACATATATATATATATATATATATATATATATATATGGTTGGCCAAAAAGTTTCTTCAGTTTTTAAGTAAAAATAAAAGACACATTTTTCATGTTCACCAAAAACTTTATTGAACAACATATTCACTCTTTTGTTCCAATATCTTCTGCCATTTTTCAGGCAACTTCATAATTCCATCTTCCCAAAACTTTTTATCTTTTTGCGCAAAGAACTGTTCCAGGTGCCTTTTACAGTCTTCCAGGGAATTGAAATTTTTTTCATTAAGAAAATTTTGTAAGGACTGAAATAAATGGAAATACGAAGGTGCAATGTCTGATGAATACAGCAAATGAATCAGAACTTCCCAGCCAAGCTGTAACAGTTTTTTTGCCTGGTCATCAAAGAAACATGTGATCTTGCTTTATCCTGATGGAAGATTATGCATTTTCTGTTGACTAATTCCGGATGCTTTTCGTTGAGTGCTGCTTTCATGTGGTCTAACTGGGAGCAGTACTTGTTGGAATTAATCGTTTGGTTTTCCGGAAGAAGCTCATAATAGATGACGCCCTTCCAATCCCACCATATACACAACATCACCTTCTTTTGATGAAGACCGGCCTTTGGTGTGGTTGGTGGTGGTTCATTTCGCTTGCTCCACAATCTCTTCTGTTCCACATTATCACACAGTATCCACTTTTCATCGCCTATCACAATTTGTTTTAAAAATGGAAAGTTTTCGTTATGTTTAAGTAGAGAATCGCATGCGGAAATATGGTCAAGAAGTTTTTTTTCGCTTAACTTATGTGGAACCCAAATACCAAAGCAATTAACATAACCAAGCTGGTGCAAATGATTTTCAATGCTTGATTTGGACATTTTGAGTATGTTGGCTATCTCCCACGAGGTATAACGTTGATTGTTCTCAACTAATGTCTCGATCTGATCACTATCAACTTCAACTGGTCTACCCGACTGTGGAGCAACGTCCAGTGAGAAATCTCCAGCACGAAACTTTGCAAACCACTTTTGACACGTTCGATCAGTCACAGCACCTTCTCCATACACTGCACAAATCTTTTTTTGCGTTTCAGTTGTGTTTTTACCTTTCTTGAAATAATAAAGCACAGTATGCTGAAAATGTTGCTTTTTTTTTTTACATCTTCAATATTAAAATGGCTACACAAAAATTCACCGATTTTGATAAGTTTTTTTTTTTAAATGCACGCTGATATATGACAACTGTCACAATACAATCTAACAAAATTGTATCGAATGAAGTTAAAGACAACTAAGTGCTACTAGAGCCATCTTATGGAAAAAAACCAAACGAACCCTTCGGCCAACCCTGTGTGTGTGTGTGTGTGTGTGTGTGTGTGTGTGTGTGTGTATGTGTGTATATATATATATATACATACATATATACACAATGGAATAATATTCAGCCTTAAAAAAAGAAGAAATCTCGTCATTTGTGACAACATGTATGAACCTGGAGGACATTATACTAAGTGAAATAAGCCAGATTCAGAAAGACAAATACTGCATGTTCTCAATTATAGGTGGAATCTAAAAAAATCCAACTCTTAGAGTAGAATGGTGATTTCCAGGGAGTGCAGGATGGGGGAAATGGGGAAATGTTCAAAAAGTACAACGCTTCAGATATACAAGATAAAGAAGTTTGGGAGTTCTAATGTACAACATGGTGACTACAGTTAACAATATTGTACTGTATACTTGGAATGTGCTAAGAGAGTAGATCTCAATTGTTCTCACACACAAATAAGGAAACTATGTGAGGTGATGGATGTGGTCATTAGCTTGACTGGTAACCATTGACATACACCAAAACATTACATCGTATATCTTAAATACATACGATTTTTGTCAATTATACTTCAGTAAAGCTGGAAGAAGAAAATAATCAGGCATTTTTTCCTAAAGATATAAGTAGCCACCCTGTGATCAGTCTCTCCATTCACCAGAGGTGGGTCTTGGGGAGGACAAGACGAGTAGCACTGCAACAATCAAATAAAACCGGGCACTTTACATGCCAGACCTGGAAGAAGCTGGACTATCCAGCTAAAATGATCCCAGTTAGTATGGAAAAGATGAAAACCTTTGACAATGCCCAGTGAGGATTGGGAGAAATAAGCACTGTGCTGAGGACAAAATACACTGTACTGAAAACAAAAACTAGAGGGAAATGGTAGCATCTATCAGAATGTAAAAACCAAATTTGTTTGATTCATAAATTCTTTTTTAAGGGAATTATTCCACAGATAAACAAGTTTATACACACACATACATACTTGCTGAAACATTCACACATATCCACAAATACACACAAACATTCATACATACACACAGATATACATACCTACACACATGCATCTAGAGGAATATACCACATTGCAGGATGCTTATGGTAGCATGGCTGGTAACAGCAAAAAAAAAAAAAAAAGGTGGAAACAAGTTAAATGTCATCAGTGGTGACTGGCTGAGTAAACTATGGTACATAAATACAATAAAGTAGAAAACTAGTATCCAGTTTTTTAAAAACTGAAATAGCTCTATATATGGGAATACAAAATACATGTCCAAAATAACATGTAAGCTCTGTTAAGAGCAGGAATTTTGCCTGTTTTGACCTCTGCTATATCACCAGGGTCTAGAACAGTGTTTGGCACATATGCACTCCATAAATATTGTTGAATTGAAATAACTATATTATTCAGTAAAAACATATGGAAGAAAGGGCATGAATAAAAAAGATATCTATAAACAATACCTTAATTGGCATCACAAACGAGGCGCATATGAATATGTTTGCCTCTGATATCCTAAAAGAACACCATATCTCTTATATAGTATTCCACCCAAGAAGGTATAGCCAGTAACTAACCATGAAGAAACATCAGACAAACCCAAAATGAAAATCTATTAAATTCTTCAAAAATGTCAATGTTATAGATAAAAAAGAACAGCTGAAGAATTATTCCAGATTGACAGGGACTCATGAGATATAACAACTAAGTGCAATGCAAGATCCTAAACTAGACCTGATGGGGGAAAAACACTATAATATATATTGTTGGATCAATCTGATAGAAGTGTTATATCAATGACAAATTTATTGAAGTTGATGACTGCATTATGCTTATGAATATCCTAATTCTTAGGAAATACACAATGAAATATTTAGGGGTTACTACAGACTGAACGATTATGTCCCCCCAAAATTCATATGTTGAATCCTAATGCCTGATATGATGGTATTTAGAGATGGGCCTCTGGGAGATGATTAGGTCATGAGGATGGAGCTCTCATGAATGGGATTAGTGCCCTTACAAAAGAGACCAGAGGACTCCCTCACCCCTTCTGCTCTGTGAGGACAGAGCGAGAAGACAGACAGCCATTTGAGAATCAGGAATGAGGCCCTCACCAAGACATTGAGTCAGCAGATGCCTTGATTTTGGACTTCCCAGCTCCAGAGTTGTGAGAAATAAATTTCTGTTATCTATAAGCCATTCAGTGTACAGTATTCTGTTATAACAGCCCAATGGACTAAGACAGAAATTAAAGGGCCACAGTGTTAACTATTTACTCTCAACTGGTTCAGACAAAAATAATATCGATGTATGGATGGATGGATAGATAGATAGGTAGACAGATATACAGACAGAGAGGCAGCTATAGAGAATAAATGATAAAGCAACTGGGCCAAAATGTGAACAGCACTGAATCTGGATAAAAGTCTCTTTCTATCATTCTTGCAACTTTTTTGCAAGTTTGAGCTTTTCTCCAAATAAAAACTTTTTAAAAAGACACACACAGTTTCTGAAAGTAAATACTAAAAATTGTTTACAGTATTTACCTCTAGGAAATGAAAATAAAGGGCTTTGGTGGGGGGCAGAGGGGATAGGATCATTGAGAGGGAGGAGGACTCAGTTTTCATTTAATATCCTTCTCTACTGTCATAATGTAATATGAACATATGCTACCTTTGCCAAAAGGATGCCTCATTAATCTAAAGCAGCAGTGTGGAGGCGTAGAAAGTATGTGGCCTCTGGAGCTAGACAGATCTTGGTTGAAATTTCCTCAGTGCCCACTTTACCTAGGGTGTGGCCTTGATGAAGTCAAGTAATTTTCTTGAGTGTGAAATTCCTTCGATGACCTTGTTTCTTGTTGCAGCTCTGTCACTAACTCATTGGGGAGTGTTAGGCAGGTCATTTCACCTACTTGGGCCTCGAGTCTCTTGTTTATAAAAGGAGAGAACAACCATATTTCTTTTCAAGTCCATTTCTGCTACAAAGGAGGTTTGGTTTTCCAGGATTTTACAGTCAACCCACGCTTTTCAAAAGTTCTCTATATTTGTCTTCACTGTTATCAAAGACCTACTTTAGTACCTGTTTTCGCTAACTGAAAGAAATCCAAAGATTTTTGCTTTTAGGCAAAAAAGGTGAAAAGTGAAAACAGCGTTCATCATGTGTTTGCAGGGAGTGTAACAGCACTCCCGAGTGGCGAGAATGGCGGCAAGAATGTCACCGCCAAGCTCCTTCCCGGAAAACTACACTCAGCATCTCAGCATCAAGCCATCACAGCTTTGAACTGTTGTGTCTGTGAGCATCTGAGCCTTATCTCAATTTTTTTTGCGCATCCGTTAGCAAGATGTGTCCTAAGGTAACTGCTTCTTTCACTTCACACCACTTATGAAAGGTTTCATAGGAACTCTCTGCTTTTGGGTGTCTGGCGAATCCTCTATCTTCTTTTACAGGAAGAGTTCTGAATTTTACCATTCACATGAAGAAAAGATGATCTACCATTTTGTGGGCCGATGGCTATTACCTAAACTCCCAATAGGACTTAGAATGTTTTTCAAGCCTTTGGAGTTGAGGCCACACTGATTTGTAATCATCTGGACTTCACCAAAGTTGGGGCCGAGGGTATGATGTCCTTCCCTGCTCCTTCTCCTCCTGACCTTCCCCAGGGAGCATTTCTCAGCCTTTGCTCTGTGAGTCCACCTAAAACCCTCCTGAGGCAAACATCAGAGAGTTCCTAACCCAGGAGGGGCTCTGTTCTCGCATCTCTTTCTTGTTAACGTTGAAACCCGTGCATTGCTGAAAGGAAATTTAATCAATATGCTTCTGAGTAATTTACACTTAACACCTCAAAATATTCTGATGTAACAGTCATTTGTGTCCCAAGAATCCTCTCGAGTCTTTTTAAGGCCTTTTATTCTTAGCAGGCTCCATTTAGCAGTCATAAATGGAATTTGAACTCCAGAAGGACACTGTTTTATCCTTATTATTCTGCACTTATTTGGTAGACCTTGCCAGGCTTCTTCTTCCTCCCCTTAGGTAAGAAAGTCTTTGTTCTAAGATGCTTTTCACATTCTTTTAGTTACATAATTGAGGTGTTAATAATTAGTATTTGCTAGGCATCAGCAATGACAGGCTCTATACTAGGAACTCTATACCTTCTTTAACCTTCGTGTTGAGGTAAGCATATTTTTTCCTACTTTTCCAGATTCAGAATCCTAAACTCTGAAAGACTAATTTGCGTAAAACCATATAGTTGGTAAGAACCTAGGTGTGACTAACTCCAAATGCTGCATGGCACTCCTTCTTAATTAATTTAAAAACGAACAACAGGTGGTGCTCCAACTTCCATAGCTGGAGGCTCTGCTAGCAGACCCTCTCACCCCTGTCTCCCTGGCAATCTTTATTCCTCCCAGTTCAAATGTCACTTCCTCCCTGAAGGTTTCACTCTTCTTCGCTGTCTTATACATCCCTCTTTGTCATACCACACTGTAATCTAATCATATTTTTCATGTCCATTTTCCTTTTAGACTATGAGCTTCTTTAGTTCAGGATCATGTCTTATTCATCTTTGTCTTCCCAGGGCCCAACCCAGGGTAGATACTTAATAGATGTCCGTCAAATTCGATATATCTCTTACTTAAGACTGAGGTGGAAATGGCATCCATTGATTCATTATTCATTCTAGGCACTGGAGATATGGCCAGTTAAAACAAGCAGATGGGGCTTCCCTGGTGGCGCAGTGGTTGAGAGTTCGCCTGCAATGCAGGGGACGCGGGTTCACGTAACCCGGTCCGGGAAGATCCCACATGCCGCGGAGCGGCTGGGCCCGTGAGCCATGGCCGCTGAGGCTGCGCATCCGGAGCCTGTGCTCCGTAATGGGAGAGGCCACAACAGTGAAAGGCCCGCGTACCGCAAAAAAAAAAAAACAAAACAACAACAAAAAAAAACAAGCAGATGACCTCCTCCTCCCAACACCACTCAGGTTGGGAGCCTACTTCTCCACTCCCTATTGACTGTATCCAGATATACCCGGTGGCACACAATCAGTAGAGTAGAGCTGTACAATGGAGACAGTATAATACAGTGGTCAAGTGAATGGACTCTGGAGTCAGCACACCTGACTTTGGGCAATTTATGTAACTTCAGTTTCCACATTAATGAAATGAGGAAAATAACCTACCAGGTTGGGTGGCTGCAGAACACAATTTATATTGTAGACATTATATGTAAACTTAGAATACTGCCTAAAACATAGAGTTCAATAAATATTAGCTATTACTATCATTCCCTGGGTCATCCAGCTCATTTGTTCCTCTTTCACTGTTAGCCAACTTAATTAGCCATTAAAAATTAAGAAATTAAATAAAATGATCTAATATAATTATTTCACAAAGAAGCCTCGTGAAAGGCCTTTATCATGTATTGCAAAGTAATGTATTAATCTTATCTAAAAATGCCTACACCAAATAGCTGTGAGGATTTTTAAACAAAGCACAATTATTAACTGACCAGACATTCTCTCACTTGTACAATTTCTCCCAACACAGATATACCTCCTGTTTTCCACCTCTAAAACTTCCACTACTTAAACTCTACATTTCTATGTTTATTTTTCTTCTTTCTTACTTCCTCTAAGTCTGCTTGTCTGACCCTGTGTGAACACACAAATGCTCATGTGGTCAAGGTCATAAACTCACTCCTTTTGTAAATCAGATTGTTCCTTTTTTGATGGCTATAGAATCTACCCTGAATATTAGCCAATGTTACTGATGAAAATCATTTATCACAAGAGATGCCAGTGGGTTAGGATACCACCCTATGCTTTAAAAACCTCAACTATCTATTAAAATGTAATAACTAGGTACATGAAAACTACTCACATGCAAAGACATTCATTATAATGTTATCTTTTTTTTTTTTTTTTTTGCGGTATGCAGGTCTCTTACTATTGTGGCCTCTCCCGTTGCGGAGCACAGGCTCCGGACGCGCAGGCTCAGTGGCCATGGCCCACGGGCCTAGCCACTCTGCAGCATGTGGGATCTTCCCGGACAGGGGCACGAACCTGTGTCCCCTGCATCGGCAGGCAGACTCTCAACCACTGCGCCACCAGGGAAGCCTGTTATCATATTTTTAATTGTTAAAAATTTGAAAAAAGTAAATGTTCAATAATAGAAGAATGGTCTAACAAACTTTATAGTCATACAATGGATCTTAAATTATGATTTGCCAAGGGGATTCCCTGGTGGTCCAGTGGTTAGGACTTGGAGCTTTCACTGCTGTGGCCTGGGTTCAATTCCTGGTGGGGGAACTAAGATCCCTAAAGCTGTGTGGCGTGGCAAAAAAAGATTTGCCAAGATTTTTAAGTGACATTATAATATAAGAATAACTAAAAAGCAGAATACAGAAATTCAGTTAATTATGTTAAATTACACATTTAAATATGTTTGTACAAATACCCATATATGTATAGAAAAAGCAAAAGAAAGACAATGCACTAAAATGTTAACAGTGGTTTTATTTGGGTAATGAGATGAACTATGCGTGCTTTTATTTTCTTCTTTATCATTAATAATTCCAGTTTTGACTTTTATAGACTGTGTTATGTGAGTTCCCTCACATTTCAGTTTCTTCATCGGTAAGAAGAGGATAACGAGAATATCTGTTTCACAAATATTATAATGCAGCAGATGAGATAACAGACATAAAAATAATTGACAAATTTTAAAAGTAATGATTAAATATTAAATCATTGGAAAACAATATAACTTTATTATATGTATGAATTACAGCAGTTAGGACTGGAAATTTTACTTTCTTTAAAAAATGTTTTAAAAAATGTAATGTATGGGACTTCCCTAGCGGTCCAGTGGTTAAGACTCCATGCTTCCACTTCAGGGGGCATGGGTTAGATCCCTGGTCAGGAAACTAAGATCCTGCATGCTGTGCCACGCAGTCAAAAAAAAAAAAAAGTAATGTATGTGCAGCTCTTTTTTCTGGGACTTTGTCCAGCTACCTAGGATTTCCTGCTCCTTTACCTCCCCTAGCTATGGCATTGTTATCACTGGGAAGGCAGAAAAAATATTAAGAAGGGTGGTAGTTTAAGGGAGGAGATAGAAAAGGGATCAAATAAAAAATTCAGAACTGGATGCCACCATTCTTCCCAAATAATGGAGAATAAAGCCAAATTTTGAAGCACAGGAAAAAGTTAGATTTGGACTCACTCACGCACCAAATAAAACAGATAGTGAATATCTCAGTGTTGTGGACATCAAATCAGTGATGGCTTTAGTCAGAGGTGGTCTGACTGAAAAGGTGTAAGTCTAAAGGGTTAAAGGAAAATGAGGTGTCCAATCCTGAATCCAAATCAGAAGCCCACCAGGTCCTGGGGTGCTGGAGGTGTGGGTCTTTTTCCTCAGGGCCAAATCACCACAATGCAAAACTGCAGGGGAAATGCCTTTCTGTGCGTTTCCTATCTTAAACTGTGCTTTTTAATTTTATTTTCAATTTTAAGAAAGAAAGAGGAGAGTCAGTGTGGGGATAAATCAAGGCTATCCATTCCAAAAGGGAAAAAAAACAGATATCCTGAGTTAGTAAAATGAAGAAACCGAGTGATCTCAACTATAACAGATTACTTCGCTTAAAGAAAGACATAAAGGTTTATTAGTAGAATAGAATAGAATTCTACTAGCAAAATTCAAGAAATGGTAGATTATTATTAAATCTCATTTCATTACAAATCCAAAATGCTCCAAGATGAGAATTAGCTTGCTAATGCTGTCTTACCATGTACATGTTAATAGTGCTACATACTAACACGATAGTAAGATCATGTCCCTTGAAAGCCTTAGTATAGACATTAGTAATTTCAGGTATAGATATTCAAAGTACACCAAAAGTAGACAATATTCCAAGAATTTATTCAGAAAATGTGCTCTGGGATAAAAAATAATGCTCTTAGCTAAAGAGCTTCTAACTTTTCCTTTAAAAAATAGTTATCAGGGTCAATATTCAAATATTTATTTATCAAGTACATAGTGCTTACTAAGTGCTAGTCACTATGCCAAGAATTTTACTCATTCAAGCCGTATAACATCCCTATAATGTATTATTATTATTATCACCCCCATTTCATTGAGAAACTGAAGTAGAGAAAGGTTAAGGTGCTCGAGGTGTGCCCAGAGCCCACAGCTAATAAGTGAAGTTCAAACCCAGCCATTCCCTGTCATAATATATTATATTTATCTGTACATACTTAGCAAGAACAGAGGGGAAGTCTGAGAACCATTGAGATATGGAGATATGTAAGAATCAGTTGTGGATCCTAGTAAAAGTGACAATAGGTCTCAGTTTCCCTGAGACAGTCCAAAATCATAACTATTGTCCCAATAATTATTAATAGTAGCCCTTTCACTCTCAATACTGTCCAAGTTTGGTCAATAAATTACAGGGTCAACCTTTTAGGAAAGCCCTATTCTGCTACCATGGGCAAGGCTCTTAAGCTTTGCTACCCATAATTTCCCCATCTGCAAAATGGGAATGCTAATGTTTGTTCTCTTTCTACCTCCCAAGATGATATTATTGTGGCATTATAAAGAAGAATATAGGGCTTCCTTGGTGGCGCAGTGGTTGAGAGTCTGCCTGCCGATGCAGGGGACACGGGTTCATGCCCCGGTCCGGGAAGATCCCACATGCCGCAGAGCGGCTGGGCCCGTGAGCCATGGCCGTTGGGCCTGCGCGTCCGGAGCCTGTGCTCCGCAATGGGAGAGGCCACAAGAGTGAGAGGCCCACATACCGCAAAAAAAAAAAAAAAAAAAGAGTATAAATGTAAGATATTTTGCAATGTTACAAATGTCAGAGAGCTGCATAGGAAGCTTCTATAACTGCTGATCTCCCATCATGCACAATGCATGAAGGTGGATGCTTTACGTTTGTTAGCGGACTCATTGCCCTTGAGTATATAATGCCTTTTTTTTTTTTTTAATTTATCTATTTATTTTTGGCTGTGTTGGGTCTTCGTTTCCGTGCGAGGGCTTTCTCTACCTGCGGCAAGCGGGGGCCACTCTTCATCGTGGTGCGTGGGCCTCTCACTACCGCGGCTTCTCGCTGCGGAGCACAAGCTCCAGATGCGCAGGCTCAGTAGTTGTGGCTCACGGGCCTAGTTGCTCCACGGCATGTGGGATCTTCCCAGACCAGGGCTCGAACCCGTGTCCCCTGCATTGGCAGGCAGATTCTCAACCACAGGGAAGCCCCTGTAATGCCTTTTTTATTCTTACAAAACAAACATTTGTGATAGAAACCTTGGTGTCAGGATAGAGTACAAACAAATCATTAAGTCACTCTTAACCATTATTACTGAACCAGAAACTATGTCAAGAAACTTGAAAAGGAAGCTTTGCTAATTTCATTATATAATATCCACTTTATGGTTGGCTCATTATTTCCATACAGGCAAGAAAAATGAGCAGAATGAAAAGAATAAACTGTTTTGTTATTTAAAAATACAGTTTAAAAGGCTAGTACTGCTAAGTAATTCATCAGAAAGAAAAGCTATAGTTTTTTTAAAAAGAAAAAGTATAATGAGACCTTGCTGCTATAGAAATGAGTTGAAATTCAGGAAAATAACGTACATAATAGGAATTAAAAGGTGTGAGTTCTGTCATGCGGTGTAACTGTGTGTGTGTGTATGTGTGTGTGAGAGAGAAGAGAGAGAGAGAGGGACTATTCCTTTGTGTTCTGGCTTTTTGGTATGGAAATTCACAAATACAGAAAGAAGAAGATCATCTAAAATGGATAAAGGTATTATATCCTTTTTATCTTTTTGTATCTCTCCTCCACTTTCAAGTTTTTTTTCCCTGATTTCTATCCATTCACTTTGCCACACTCTACTTTCTGATATATTGGCCATTATATCACAGTCTATCACTTCCTTTGCTCCTCTTTGATTTACTATCTCACCAAATGCACTCATCTCTTTGAAAATAAGGGAAGAAATCTAAGTATATTCCTTGCATTTTTTTCTTACATTTTGTCCTTCTTTGCAAAAGCAGAGCTTAGGTTAAAGTTTCCTTCCCTATAAATTAAGAAGTTTCATTCAGTTGATCACCATGAAATTCACAGCTTTGTAGATCACAATATATTGTGTGAGTGGGGGGGAGCTTTTAATAAATGCTTCAAACTGAGACAAGGCTAGGAATTATGATGGTGTGAATTATTCTATCTTCCTTTGGGAAAAAAAATTGCCATAACAACTAACTCTGCTTCAATTAAGCAATAAATCTCTGGTCAAATAGAAGAAGAAAGGATCAAGGAAGGAAAAGTAGGAAAGAAGGAAAGGAGGAAGGAAGAGAGGATAGGAGAGAGGGAAGGAGGGAAGAAAAAAACCTTTTGGTACATAAAAACATGGGTCAAATTTGTGGCATTCCCTTAATTTTTTGCTCCAGTGAAATCTGATCTGTTAGTCATTAGAATGTAAAATACGAAGCCAAGATACATAAATGCAATTTTGGCTTTTTGAAAAATCGTTTTGTCTTTACCTGTCATAAAGAGTGGTTGTGAAAGTAAACGATATCATGCAGTCAGGAGACTCATATGCTAGCCTTAGCTCTACTTCTAACTAACTGCCCAAGAGCAAGCAAGTCACTTGGTTTTCATAGGCCTGGATTCTGTCATGGTTCCGGAGGCATTTCTCAGAATGGAAAATAATGGTAGGGATTATACCTTCAGTGCTTCACAACATTTTTCACATTGCAAAACTGCCATATAGTTGACTAATTCTTTTTTACAGATAATCTGAGGTCTTTATGAAAGAAAATAAAAACAGAAATTTAATAAATAATATTTTGCCAGTTAGATTTCTCACAGAGATGTGAAAATTATTAACACTGCATGTCTAAAACCAAAACAGCTTAAACATATATAATGAAACTAATACATATTATTAAAATATTTTATGAGTATTCTTTATAACATCATAGTATTCCAAGAACCAGCACTTCTGACTTTAAGTTGACCCATGCTTTCCATGAAGAACATTTTCATACTTGTGAAAAAAAATGTATAATTGCTATAAAACAATAGTTTATGAACACTACTTCAGACTTTCTAACCATGCTCTAGGGTATCCATAAGCTCATTCCGTCTGAACTTCTATTACTTTTGTTTTATGTTAAGAGTTTGTATTGGTTTGCAAAGGCATTTCTTAGCCAGAAAACTAGTCCCTAGAGAACTTGCTTCATTATTAAATGCAAAATAAGATAGTAAATAGCAGCATGAAGGCAACTTTCACATTTACCAAAATCACCTAATAGGCTTACAGAGGACAGGTGAGTATCATTCAGTTCTGAACTATTAAGAACATCCATTTGAAATATGGCATACACAGGCCCTTCTAAGCATGAAGGAATCTTCAACTTTTATTTCTCAGAACCAAAAACACAGGATGTACAGACTTAATTTTTTATGATAAAGATACAAGGAAGGTACCTGCTGCTTGGGTTGAAGAATGCAGAAGAGAAGGTGATGGGGTCACTTGTTTCTCTTCAGGCCAGTCTCTGTGCTGGGCCTGGATCATCCCCACCCACAAAAACCTCCCCAGCACCATGATTCAGTTATGTAAGGGACCCCACCATACTGCACTCAATAACTCTCAGTTAAAGCCATGGCAATGAAAATATTTCATTCCCAAACTATTTATCAATAATAATAATTGATAATATAATACTCACAATGGGGGAACAACCTGTTTGAATCAATACTTATCATACATGTTATTTGGTTTTTAAGAGACTATAAACTATTGGAAGAACTTGGTTTCCTATTTTATGCCAAACCTCACTAGACAATCCCTAAAAAGATAAGTACTCATTTTTTTAACAACAATGCTAAATCACTGATATGAGGATGCTTGGGAACCAGTGCATGCACAGTGTAGCGGGAAGATATCCAGCCCAGGGATACGGAGATACAAACTCTGGACCAGCCTCTGCCTTTGAAATCTTTGAAAAATTACATCTCTCTAGACCTCAGTGTTTTCAACTATAAATTAAGGAAGTTGAGTTCAATGGAAGGATTCTAAACTTTTGTTAGAATAAGAACCCCTTTTTTTTTCAACAAAATTTACTAATGAACCCAACCTGTTAAAATGATAAGAGTGAACCTGCTCTGGTTGAAAGGAGGGCAGGAAAACAGAGTTTCGCCAATCACGTTCCTGTCAAAGGAGAGCCAAATTATGTTTAAGGTATAGGTTGCCTCCTGTGCATTTGCTCTTTTACATAATAATTCCATGCCAACCATCCCTTAGAGAAACAACTAATTATAATGTTATTCAAAGATGAAATCCAAACTAAAAACAAAGTTAAGTCTGTTGGGTCTTCCCTGGTGGCGCAGTGGTTAAGAATCTGCCTGCCAATGCAAGGGACACAGGTTCGTGCCCTAGTCCAGGAAGATCCCACGTACCGCGGAGCAACTAAGCCCGTGCACCACGACTACAGAGCCTGCGCTCTAGAGCCCGCGAGCCACAACTACTGAGCCCTTGTGCCACAACAACTGAGGCCCGCATGCCTACAGCCCATGCTCTGCAACAAGAGAAGCTACTGCAATGAGAAGCCCATGCACTGCAATGAAGATCCAATGTAGCCAAAAATAAATAAATAAAACAAATAAAAACAAAACAAAACAAAAAAGTTAAGTCTGTTATTATGAGGCAGTTTAAGAATTTGTAGATAGCAAATTCCTACTACTTTGCACTCAGGAAAGATTTTTCTAATGGAGAACTAGTACATATGTTGGATGAGCTGAAAGTTTGAAACAAACTTGAAGACAAATAGTGAGATGGAAAAATAAATCTATTCATTCATTCATTTAACAAATATTATTTGGGTACCAACAATGAGCTGGGCAATATTCTAGATAGTGGAGATACAGCTGTGAACAAAACAGACAAAAATCCCTGCCTTCCTAAGGCTTATAGTCTTATTTCATTTCCTTCATTTTCTTTCTTCCTTTTTCTCTCGTTCTTTCTTTCCTTCCTTCTTTCTTTCTTTCTTTCTTCCTCTTTTCCTCTTTTCTCTCTCTCACTTTCGCTCTTTTGTTTCTTTCTTTTTCTATCTACTTCCTACACAGCACAGGCCACTGATGAACATTAGCTATTTACGCTGAATATTAGCATTGTCGTTACTACAGTATAAAATAAGGGAAAGGAAGCAATAAGCAAAGAAGAGTAAGAATAAAGAGGGAGAAAGGAGAGTAAAGGGAAGAGAAATAAAGAAAATCAAGAATTTGAATTAGAGAAGATCACAACTGTTAGAGACCATTCTGGCAGAGACCACTCCAATACTCATTCCACTCTTCTTTCCTTTTGGTAATAGAAAACCCCACCATTACCACTTACTTTTAGCTGAACACATAATTGCCTATTCCTAACTACACTTCCCAGAATCCTTTGCAGCTAGGAGTGGCCATATGACTAAGTTCCAGCCAATGGGATGTTAAAGAAAGTGATGTAAGCAATTTCAGGTCATATCTTTATTAAGGAAGTTGCTTCTCCTCCTTACTAATGACCACACCACCACCATTTCAGGCTGGGATGAAGACATAGTGCTGGTAATCCAGCTTTTACTATGCAGAAGGGGATCATACTCTAGGGAAATCAGGGAAAAATAGAAGTAACCTATATTCCTTGACCTTACGGAACAGAAACTCCTGTATGCCTTCTTCCTTTTTTCAGTCTCTGTATTTTAAGATCTCTTTATTACGGCATCTTAGATTATATTCTAAATAACATAAGTTCCTTCTACCTTACTATGATTAAAAAATGGAAACAAAAATATAGGGATAGATGCAGAGACAACACCCAATAAGCAGCTCTGCCTCGATGTTATGAGGGCTAAAATCACCAGGGAGTCTTAACTTAGCTCAGTTCCTACAGTGTCAAGTCACACTAAGAAAGCTTCATAAAGTGACTCTGAGGGTTTCCATAGACACTTCAGCTAGGTTCAGATTTCAACAGACCAAAAGAACTTTCAGCAGGAGGCTGAAATCATTCACCATGCTCCTATGTTCACTATGGCTGTCTACTAGTTTCCTATTACATGGAGCTTAAAAATACACCTTTTTTTTCCTATCACACAAACATCTCTACCTTTCCATTTTGTTTTGAGGGATGGATTTTGGGTGGAACTGACTAAATATTTCTAGTCTCTTAATTCGTTAATTTCATTCCTCGTGACAATAAAATAGAGAGTGATAGAGAGTGTACACAAACTGGGCAAATACAGACACAACACCCAGAATATATGCAGGCACAAAACCAATTATATGTTATTTTATCGCTGACATTGCCTTCTTTCCTCAGAGCCTTTTCTTTAATTACTTGGAGAATACCATATATAATTACTGAAACTTTTGCTTTGAAATAATAATGCTAAACTTCTCTCTTCCATTCAATATATTTTATACCTGCTTGAATATTTGCTACTAAGATATATGAAAGCTATTTTTGAGTCCAACATGAGAAGGTATTTATATATTTTTTAATAATCCAGGTAATTAAGCATTAAAAGTGGTAGAGAAAAATAGGTTGAACATGGTGATATAATAAAAATGTTTAGCATGTCTTGACATTCCATTTTTCCTCAGACTCTTTATTGTTTGCTTTTCCTCCTATGTACGATAATAAAACATAGAGTTACAATCAACGTGTGATGACAAATGGTCTCAGGATTGGGTTTGCATTCCTCTAAATATATTGGCATTTGTAAGCGGGAAAAGATAGATGTAATCAACCACCCTCAGACAAAAGTAGGATGACTGTTCTGGCAAAATGCTCAAACCACATTAAGCCCTAATTTGAAATGATGTTTAAAAGAAAGCAATGCAACTAGGACCAATTTATTTGTACAGCAACTAAAAACTGAACTCACTAGACATATTTAAGAGATGGAAACAATTAAATGTATTTGTTTTCTAAACAGACCAAGTATATTAGAAGGTTAAAAAAATCCAATTTTACTAGACACTATTATTTGTTGCTGCGCAATACTTAAATCATTTTCTTTAATGGCCCTCTGAGGTTGTTCTAATAAAACATGCTATTTTTAAGAGTGAGTAAACAATCTGTTTAATTTCACATTATCAATATATCGCAGAGCTTCATTCTAATTAGCAGCACATGGAAGGAAGTAGATGTGAGGAAGTGTGGGACAACTTAAACAGAATGTCATTTTATTGGGGCAAGGAGGGTATTGCTGGTTTCCACTTTTGTTTTTCAGAAAAGCTGAATCTTGATGCTTTCTCTTTTGTATTCAAATCAAGTTTCTATGGTATTCTGGTAAAATTATGTCAAGTGAGTTTTTTTGGGTACATATCTAGACACAATAGGCACTTCAGCTGAAGATAACAATTGTTCTGGCTCCAAAGAGATTGAAATAATGACGTTTCTATCCAGAATAATATCCTGCTCCAAATGCGGGATGGCCAGATACCAGCATATCATCAAGCCTTTGGCTAATATATGTGCCCTGACCACTCAATCAAGGAGTTTCTTTAAGAACAAGTATCCTAGACTCTCTGGCGTCTTCTCCCTTGGGCTATATCCTGACAAGCCTGGCTAAGAGAGGTGGCTCTTTACACACCATAATGAAGCACACGTCGGGGAGGGCAGCACTGCCAAGGCCCCACTGAAGTTTGCCAGGAATTGATGCTACAGAGTATTGAAAACAGGACAGGGCCATTTTTAGTTCTCCTCCTCTGTATCACTAGTTTATGGAAGAGTCTGATGAACATTTGAATGAATAAACATCAAGAGGATTTTTTTAATAAGGATCACACATCACTAGCAAAAGAATATAAGGCCTGCCCCTGCGTAGAAAACACAGGAAGGACTGGTGGGAAAGGGAGAACACGCACCAATTTCTTCACCGCATTACTACATAACTCCAAAGTACTGAAAGGCTCTCCTCAGGGCTTCTTCACTTTATGTAGAAACACTAACAATTCTAGTGCCCAGCATTTTCCTAACACTTGTTCCTCCTAGAAATCCATCTAGGGTTAGGAGAGTGTATTTAACTTTGACATTGCACCTATTCAGGTTGCTGGGAAAAGTTAAGGGAATTCTGCTGATAACAGCATTCAGCCTCAAAGATATCTAAAAGGTTAAAATACTGGTGAGACAACTAAAGCATGACTGAAACATCATGTCCAGTGAATTGCTTCATTCTATACCAGCATAAGATATCATATCTAGCAAGTGTAAAGCACATTCTAATTGAGGTAAAAACCAATGAATGCTTCAGATACTATGATTCTAACTATTCAGCACTTCAACTAAAATATTTAACTATTTCAAGTGTTTCTTCTACTTAACAACTACATTAAGAATGAAAATATAAAGGGAATTCCCTGGTGGTCCAGTAGTTAGGACTCCGTGCTCTCACTGCTGAGGGCCCAGGTTCAATCCCTGGTCACGGGAACTAAGGTCCCCCAAGCCATGCAGTGTGGCCAAAAAAATAAAATAAAATACAAAAATACATGTAGTAGAAATACATTTTAAAGAAATTCACATCATAGACTTATTTATTTAAAATAGAACTTGTCCAGAAAAACAATCCTACTCTAACACGAAGGCTAAGAAAGTTCAAAATGATTTTTTAAAGGATGAGCTGTTTTTTTAAAAACAGACTTGAAATTATTGAGCAAGGATAGTCAAAATATTTAAATCAGCCAGAATATATTAAGTGAACACATGTTATGCATAAGACACTGTGTTTCAAGCATCATGGCACACAATATACAATCTCTCACTTCTACCCACCTCACAGGATGGGCTTGGTACTGAATGTATATACCTTTGTCCCACCCAAAGTAATGAATCTGTAAGTAGGCTACTCCTTTTTTTTTTTTTTTTTGGCGGTACGTGGGCCTCTCACTGTTGTGGCCTCTCCCATTGTGGAGCACAGGCTCCGGACGCGCAGGCCCAGCGGCCATGGCTCATGGGCCTAGCCGCTCCACGGCATGTGGGATCTTCCCAGACCGGGGCACGAACCCGTGTCCGCTGCGTCGGTAGGCGGACTCTCAACCACTGCGCCACCAGGGAAGCCCAGTAGGCTACTCTTAATTGGAGTTCTGAGAGTGGTATAACCTTTCTTACCAGGCCTGTGCATTGGCCGTGTGTGCATCTTACAACACACAAGACACACTGGTACCAAAGGCATATGTTATATCCTCTAACTTCAGCATTACATTTTAAGTCCTTAGACATGCTATTGGAAGCCTTTACTAAGCAGACCTTTCCAAACTAACCAGAACATATCCTTTTAATAAAAAATAATAGCTATGTTCTCATTTTCAAAGTTTGCGATTAAAACCTACAGTGAAAGAATCCAGCTGAGAAGAAATTTCCTTTTGGTTCAAAAAAATAATAATGTCATTAAATTTATCGGAACAATATGAAATGAAGATGTTGTTGTTGGGTCCTTCACTTATAATGGAAACCAAATAGGCTTGCTGTCTTAGTTAAATCCATAAATTATTCGTCACGTAACATTTCAACAATAATTTTAAACATATAAAAATTAAGGCACAAAAGAAAATCCCACTATCAATGATAATCAAACTAAACAATTACACATCTTTTTGCATGTGGTTTAATTGCCCAGATTTCAAAGAAACCCACATAATCTCACGTGTTAAAATATTGCTTTTACATATTTTAAGCATGGTAGGACAGCTTTTCAAAATATAACTTGTAGTATTGGGTGCCATTCCAACGGCTGTTTCATATCGTTTGACATGGCAGCTTAGTTTGCTAATATTGGCTTACACTTTTAAAAACAACATATTACAACTTTACATGGTAGCATTCTATCTTTCTCAAAGTTTATAACCTAAAAATGCACTGTTAAATTGCTTTTGGTATTGACAAAGGGCACTGTTACTCATTTTATTTTTCAACAGAGAGCTAAAAGGTATATGAATCATCCTTTTGAAACTTGGAATGCAGGCAAAACAGTGGATGTGAATGGAGACTAAGTAAATAATTCCTCTCATCATCTAAACTTTTTTTCAGGGCATCAGCCCTGGAAAAAGTCATTTTCTTAGCAGTAGCCTACTGCCCTAAAGAAAAGAAAAATTTATTCGCAGAGAGCAGTTTATTTACCATAAGACATGGCTCAGCAAAGGTTTTGTGTTTTGGAAATGTAAAGTTAATTCTTCCTGTCAAAGCCTTAGGAAAACAGGCACATTGTAAACATATTTTTGCACTTAAGAGCTGGCCCTCATTTTATTTCGGAAGAGGGTTATTTCTATGTGTCCCATAAATCGGCGTTCTTAGATGTGCAGAAATGAGAATAAGTAATTTGATAGTATCTTTGTATGACAGATCTAATATAACATATATTAGAGCACTCTTTCATTCTCCATATGGAATTACAAAGCGGAGTGAGGGTAGAAAATGAAATCCCAAGAGATGAAACTGAATTTAGCTAAAGTGATACTTCTTATGAAGAATTTTAAACTCCTTCAGATAGTGTCAAGTGAGAGCCAAGGCTCAATACTGCCATCTCCTTCTTAAATGCTGAAATACAAGGAGCAATCTTAGGATAAAAATACAGGATAACAAAGCAAAAGGAAGTAGCTACTGGACACATAAAATTCACCAAACACGTAATTTTTATGTTTGTCATTTCGGAGGAAAGGTTCAATTACTAAATATAGTACATATGCTTTACTAAATTAACAAATATTTTTAACTACAAAATGACTAATTTTTTTGTGGATTCCCCCCTCCCAAAAAGGCAATATATACAATTAATTTATTCATCCTATTATTGATGACAATACAACTTATTTTTCTTATTTTGAAGATAAGGATTGAGACAACTACTAATGAGTCAATAAAGCCAGCCTCAAATTTAGGCAGAGTAATTCACTGAACTATATTTTAGGGCTTTTCTACTTATTCTTTGACTCTAATAGTCTCCTTACCTAGAAAATGATATCTGAAAATCCATCATTAGCATGCTTTTTTTTTTAACTTAAAGATTTGAGCTCTATTAAAATGCAAAGAGCTCACTGAGAGGTACGTTTGAAATGTATTATCAAGTACGTAGATCTTATTGTGCATGATCCCACAGGGTGACAGTAAGTTCCTGGACAGTGCCAGTTGATACCTCTTGTCCTAGAATAATTATTTAAAACTCTGATTTATCAATCTTGATAAATTATATGATTATCCTAGTCTTAGGTCCTTCTTGAGGGCAGGATTTATCAGAAGAGAGGAGGCCACTGTGGCAAATGGGGGGCCACTACCAAAGTGAGTGGGTGGAGAGTAAGTAGAATGGGAAGGTTCAGGGTAAGAGGGCTTCTGGGGGAATTATTTAGGTATTACATTTATAGGACTTAAGAGGCAAAATCCATGTACTATGAAATGCAACACATTCTTAATTAACAACAGTAAAGAATTATTTAGCTAAAATAAATGTTAAAGCACCAGTTTGTTTTATCACTAACTTCTTGAGCAATTTATCTTTTCCAAAAGAATAAAAATGCTAATTTAGAATCTCTCACTCCTAAACTGAATAGATTACTTATGACTGCAGCCATGTCTCAGATCCAAAGCAAAGAGGAATACAACAGAATCAGCCTGAGAGAATCAGCGGCTTGGAGGAGGCACAGTTCCATCACATGTACTCCTACCCTGTTTAGCGAAACACCTTTTTTCCCCCGGTATATTAGATCTATGAAAGATGTCTAGAAGGAACAAGGTAAATTTACCGTCTTGTTAGCTGTTAGACAGGCTACTCACTGACAAAACACCTCTGCTGCCCTGGCTGACACACCAAAAGTCCACATCCTTAAAGGTGGGGTTCAAGCTCAAGAAGGGCCATTGACCCAAGGGGGAAAAAGAAGATGTGCTCATTCTTACAGAAGTAGTCATAAAGGACCAGTGCTCTAACAACATGAGTGGTAGAAAGTGATTCAGTGTTCAGACTTTAGAAATAGAAAGTAGGAAATAAGGGGAATTCCCTGGCGGTCCAGTGGTTAGGACCCTGCACCTTCACTGCTGAGGGCGTGGGTCCAATCCCTGGTTGGGGAACTAAGATCCCGCAAGCTGCACGGTGTGGCCAAAAAAAAAGAAAATATTAGAAAGTAGAAAATAAGATAGAAACATTTTTGTGAATCTACCCAGTGAAGAACACACTTCGTATAAGCTATAAGAATTATATTAAAATTTAACTACAAAAATATAATAATAGACATTTTTACACCTTGTAAATTTAATAACTCAAAACTTCAAGAAAGTTGTTCTTTAAGTAAACTGACTATGAAATGAATCAGAATTAAGAGACTTTTCCCCTTCCTCTAATAACTTCGAAGTTTTATATAAAAGTTAGTGGAGCAAATTATCTCTTCATCCACCACCTCCAAGTTCAATCGATCTGTGTTTTAAACAATTGGGCTTTAGACTTTTTTTTTTTAAATTTGGTTGCACTGGGTCTTAGTTGCAGCAGGTGTGCTCCTTAGTTGCGGCTCACAGGCTCCTTAGTTGTGGCATATGAACTCTTAGTTGTGGCATGCATGTGGGATCTAGTTCCCTGACCAGGGATCGAACCCTGGCCCCCTGCTTTGGGAGCATGGAGTCTTAACCACTGTGCCACCAGGGAAGTCCCAGGCTTTAGACCTTTTGATAATAGGCATATATTTTACATGCATTTAATGAAAGAAAATGTCTTGAAAAGTTATTATAAAATGTGTTACAGAAAGTAAAAATCACAAATGTTTTTAAATGACCAAAAGGGATTTCATGTTCATCAATACTGCCTTCAGTTCTCTGAGAATGCAATGCCAATTTTAAGTCCTCTCTGACTTTCATCCAGAGTTAGAAACAAAGGCCACCAAGCATAGCTGCCAACTCTGTACTGCAGAGGACGTAGGTGAGGCCACTGATGCAGCACAAGGGAAACCATCACTGACCACTTCACCTTGGTCCATTGAAGAAAAAGATGCTGCACACTACAGTAGGTCTGCCATCCTTCAAGTTTCATTACCAGGCACGTTGGCTCAATTTGGGGGATAAAAAAAAATTGTCAAGGAAAAGACCTGGGATGTTTTTTTCTAAGGTCCTCTTCTTGGCGTTAATAAGTGGCAGCATTTCCAGCAGGCCCAGCAACGAGAGAACACTATGCAGAAGTTTTCCATATATTTTATGTAAGTAGAAAAAATATATTCGACACCTTGAGGAGTGAAAATGTCCTAATTGGTATACTCACTACCAGCCTCATCCTTTTATTATTTCCTCTTATAAGGGGAAAATTGAGAGAGCTGTGCTGGGTGTTACAGAGCTGAGGTCACTCATTAAAGGAGGTCAGGACAGTCTGAAGCTAATAAAAGGGCCAAATAAACATTTTTTTGCAAAAAGTATATGGCCAAGGTCTTTTAACCTTGGTGACTTCAGTAAACACCCCAAGGGCATAGCAGGTGGCCACGCACCCTTTAAAAGTAATTTTCAAACTTTTTCAGAACTCCAGACTACTTGTGCTGAGCAAAAAGTTTAATAACCCCACTTGCTCTTAGATAAAGCTAGAGAAAATTATTGAAGACTAATCTCGATTTTCACAATATCCTTACTGGAGTGATCATGTCTTCAGTTATTTGGTCCTTTGTTTTGGCTGATTACCTGATGAGGCGTGATTTTGACCTTGAGGTTAAGTTGTGTGAATGTGAGCTCAATTAATTCAATGTTCTTAATCTCACTGACATTTTGGGTGGGAATAAAATAGCATATAAATGCAAATGAGGGGAGGGAAGTGTAAAAAAGAGTGAGAGGCACATAATAATTTAGCAATATATGGATACAAGCACGCAATCTGTTTTAACTAAAAAGTGCTGACTTCATTAAACACCATGAGTGGGGAATTCATGCTGGAGAAGCTGACACCCTTCCTTATACCCCATCTCCTCTCATGCTCCAATCTTTCTCTCTTTCAAAAACCAGCTCGAAAGTCATGTCCTTCATCATGTTCCCTAATGCCCAGAGACAGCAGTAAACTCTTCTGATCTCTACTGACAATAGTCTCTCTATCCCCCTTATCATGCTCTATTATGTTACATTTTTCTTTCCTTTTTTCTCCCGTTTTATTGAGGTACAGTTGACAGGTAACACTGTATTAGTTTAAGGTGTACAACATAATGATTTGATATATGTATATATCATAAAATGATTGCCACAATAAGTTTAGTTAACAACCATCACCTCATAGTAAGCATTTTTTTTTCTCATGATGAGAACACTTTTTTCCTTGTGAGAACATTTTTCTTTCTTGAGGAACTTAACCATCTTCGTTATCTCCAGGACAACTAGGATGATGCCTTGCCCTAATAGGTCTTCAAACTCCTTCCTAGCGTTTCTGAGAATGTCTCTTGTGACAAGGAATAATTATTTTTTTCTTGTTGAATTCCTCTAATTGTTTACAAGCCCTTCCTTATGCTAAACCACTTTGTAACGCTTACTCATAAATCCAAATTATACATTCTAGAGTTATGCAGAAGCCTAATCTAACTTTAATAGTATAATCCTTCATTATGTTTTGTTTTCTGGACTAAACACTCCCCCCCAATAAGAAATGACTTCTAGACCCTTCATCACCTTCATCATCCATTTAAAAGTATTTTCCATTTCATCAATATCCTTAAAATCTTCCCATCAGAAATAAGCCAAAAAGATATATACGAGAAAATTAATATGAGGACAAATGTATGAAATAAAATACTATAGAAGCACAGTGGAAGAAACAATCATCTGAGAAGTCATCAATTAATAATCAGTAAAACAACTGAATAAGACCAAACCAAGGTCAGAGAATCCTATATCATCCCCTCAAACACCTATCTGTGAGTCACTGTTTTCCAAAGTGTATAGCAAATAGTAAACAAATAACAGTTAACATTACTTGAGCATATAGCATGTAGATGGCATTGTCCATGCACTTTTTATGTATTAGGTCATTTCATCTTCACAATAATCCTTTAAGGTAGATAAATGCACCCAGGCTGAGCGAGCCAGCTTTGGACAAATTGCCCTTCCAATTCCTCACTTTCAATCATCAACAACTAAATGAAAACAAGCACATATAACAAACAAGATGAGAATGTTCAGGTGTACAGAAAGTAAAGAATGTGATTTTCCTTGTTATGGAGCAATTTTTAAAAACTAAAAGAAAAACAGAACAAAACAAACTCTGCAAATCAACATTCCACTTAATTCTGTTGCCCCACCAGACACTCCCTCTGACTAGGCTTTTAAATTTTCCTATTTAATACAATGATGTGTTTTTTAAATAGTGAAAAACTGGAAAGAACATGTAGTCAACAACAGGGAATTGATTAAATAAATTGTGGAATACCTACATTAAAAAGTGGTGTTTACACTCACAAAATGACAGAAATATTCTTACAATGTAATTAAAAATATGAAACTTCATAAAATGAATCATGAGGATCCTATATATACGTTTATAAACACATAAAGACCAGAAAGAAATATATCAAAATAACCATGATTATCACCGGGTGGGAGAGTTATTAGTGATTTTCACTTTCTTCATTATGCTTTTCTATATTTTCCAAATTCCCCAAATTAAGTTGTGTTGGTTTTAAAAGAGAGAAAAAAGTAATATCCTCTTTAAGGTACTTCCTTCTTATTTTATTTTTCCTTCAGGGGCACTGATTTAGGACCTTGAATAATAACAGAATTTTCTATTTCTTATCACCTTTGCCCAAGGACATCTGTCAACAACCCTGTAAATAAAGTATCCAGTTTAAAGACTGCAGACCTGAGGTTAATACCTAGGGTTACATCATAGGGCATATACAACACTAAGCAGATTGTCCCAGTATATTATTGTTACCTGTAGCAAAGATAAAAATTGATTCCTGAGCATATGCCCATGTTATAATGATTCTTTTCTTAAGCTGCAGGGTTTGATTTCCAAGGCTACAATTATCAGTAAGACTTCTTTTGGTTATAGATGTCACTTATATGCAAATATAGGGTAAACTGTGAATGGGACCTGGACAGATGGCCACCCAACAGAAAGAGCTGTGCACTAGGTAAAAGTCAGGACACCAAGGTTCTTGTCCTGGTTATGCTACTAAAAAGCTGTGTGACCTTGGACAAATTACAACTTCTTTAAGTGTCAGTTTCCACATGTGTAAAATTGGGGAATTAGACAATTTACTTGTTCAAGGAAGGACCCTGCTAAAAAGAGGGCTTCAAATGCCTAAACACTGGAGAGTCACATACGGAATGGGGTGATACTTAGGTCAATGTAAACAGCTATGAGAAGATTCTCCAAGGGTCCAGAATCTATAATCTACAAGCCCCTGGTCTGCCACTAGTTAGCTGTATGATTTTCTGAAAATCATATGATCTCTTTAGGCCACTATAAAACAAAGGTGAGTGGACTAGATGATCTCTAAGTTCCATTCTACTTCTAAAATCTATCATTTGGATTTCAAATATGCACCTAGAGAGAACAAAGAGAAACAAGGTAAAAAAGGATTGAAAGTCTCTAACTTCCTTGTTTCTACACTGGCTTAGATTTTCTTTAATTCTGTTATTTGGTGAAAGGATAAGTGGGAGTAACATACATTCTAGTTGATGGTAAGAGAGCAATTATTTTAAAAAACAAAACATAACAATTATGATTAGATTAATAGGCAGAAAATCAGTTACCCAAATGCTAACTTATTACTTCACATATAATAATTAGCTTCAGAAGGCAGGACGATCTAGCACTTTTTAGCGACTAGAAAGTACTTTATAAATATCTACCTTATGAGTTACTATTGTTCTATTTCAGTGAAGATAGACTAGAAACAGGCAGTCTTCAATGGAGGATTTAGTGTTTAGAAATCCCTTTACTTTCTGTTTCAAAAGACTCCAAAGTCTTTGGACCCATTAAATATCCATTATGTGCTTATGGTCTAGCACAGTGAGAAGTCAACTGAGATATACAGTATTTCAGTTACTTTGAAGGCTGTCCAAATATTGCAGCAAGATCTCATTGTATCGAGTAAGTGTCAAAAGGAACGCAAGGTACCTAACAATTGAAAAGAAATATTCTTTTCGGCTTCCCTGGTGGCGCAGTGGTTGAGAGTCCACCTGCCGATGCAGGGGACGCAGGTTCGTGCCCTGGTCTGGGAAGATCCCACATGCCGTGGAGCGGCTGGGCCTGTGAGCCATGGCCACTGAGCCTGCACATCCGGAGCCTTTGCTCCGCAACGGGAGAGGCCACAACAGTGAGAGGCCCGCATACCGCAAAAACAAACAAACAAACAAAAAAGAAATATTCTTTCTTCATACAAATAAGGAGCAGTTACATTTTTCAACCTATAATGTGACACATGATATCATAATTTTCAACAAAATGGATAATATATAAAGATGTGGTCCTAAGTCTTTCATCGCATCTCTTTTTATCAAACACAACTTAGGTTAAAAATACTATCTATATTTTTATTTTAATCATAAGTCAGGGCATTGCTCCACTATGGACTGGCTGATGGCTTTCTTCCCCACACACCTGCTGTGTGTATACTACAGTCAGGAGTTATACAGCTTTGTCATCAGTAAGGACTGAACTGAGCACTAGTTGTGCTGACTGTCACAGAACTGTTAGTTCACTAACACTGGCTCAACAAGACACCATTACAAAACCATCAGCCAAAGTTTGGCAGCACTGGTGCTTTACTGGAACCACTGAAATGGAATTTGACCAATATCAATGCCCTTATCATTGTATATCTAAATTAAGGAAGGAAAACTCATTTGTAGAATTTATTTAATACTACCTATAGTATTTATCCTTCACTTCCCATTTGTGATGCCAGATTACTACTGTAAATGTACATTTCACATACAAGTTATTGAGACTACAAAAAAGAAGGTTTAGCAAGGAAGAATGTATATGTGTATAATTTTATGTTTTTGGCAAAATTATACGACACATGTAATGAAACATAAAAAAATAAGAGGCTATTTGTCACCACACTGATTTCCATAAACTCAACATGATAGTTCAATTACAGCAAAAAGTTTACATGAACATGTCCATCTGATTCAATTTAACAAGCATGTACAAAGTGGCTGCTAGATTCAGGGCACAAAGGGACATTCAAGATGTGTTCATCACCTCCCTACCTTCAAGGAGCTTACAAGGACATTTTAGTCTCCCTTATAAAGAAAGTCCTAGAAAATCAATGGTTCTTTTTCTTCTTTAATAGAGTTCCCAGGAAGAGGTTTTCATGGAAGTTAATGAATTATATTTTTGCTACAGGCCTGTGCTTGGGAAGATGCAACTGATATGACTTGAAAGAAAATAGCAAGGTCTACTGGAAATTCCTGAAACACATGTTTCTACAATACTAATATTAAAGAGATACTGCTTGCCCACCCTTGTTCTGAAAACACCAGGTTCCACTAAGGTAAAACTGAAAAGGAAAACAGGAGAGTGAGGACTTCCCTGGTGGTCCAGTGGTTAAGACTCTGGGCGTCCACTGCAGGGGTTGTGGGTTCAATCCCTAGTCAGGGAATTAAGATCCCACATGTTCTGCAGCACAGCCAAAAAATAATAATAAATTTAAAAACTAAAAAAACAAAACAATAGAGTGATGGGGTAGCACTTTTATAATAATACAGCCCTGGGTTAGGCAGGATTAATAATAACTACCATTTATTAAGTGCCAACCAAGCCCCAAGCATATTGCACACATTATCCTATTAACCTTGCAAAGTGGGCACTTTTACCTTTGTTTTACAAATGGAGAAACTGAGGCTCAAAGGGCTTAGGAAATTTGCCTGAGGTCACACAGCTAGGAGTAGCAGGACCAGGATTCTAAGCCAGGAATGTCTCACTCCAAACACCAGGAATTTCCACTCATCAGCTGCCTCTACAGAGGGATACCTGTATAGATACCCTACATGGATACCTACCATTTGGCCAAAACAAATTTCTTTGACTTGAACTTTAATTAAATGTTGCACATGAGGTATCACCTCACACCAGTCAGAATGGCCATCATCAAAAAAATCTACAAACAATAAATGCTGGGGAGGGTGTGGAGAAAAGGGAACCCTCTTGCACTGTTGGGGGGAATGTAAATTGATACAGCCACTATGGAGAACAGTATGCAGGTTCCTTAAAAATCTAAAAATAGAACTACCATACAACCCGGCAATCCCACTATGGGGAATATACCCTGAGAAAACCATAATTCAAAAAGAGTCATGTACCAAAATGTTCATTGCAGCTCTATTTACAATAGCCAGGACATGGAAGCAACCAAGTGTCCATCAACAGTTGAATGGATAAAGAAGATGGGGCACATATATACAATGGAATATTACTCAGCCATAAAAAGAAACGAAATTGAGTTATTTGTAGTGAGGTGAATGGACCTAGAGTCTGTCATACAGAGTGAAGTCAGAAAGAGAAAAACAAATACTGTTTGCTAACACATATATATGGAATCTAAAAAATAAAAAATGGTTCTGATGAACCTAGAGGCAGGACAGGAATAAAGATGTAAATGTAGAGAATGGACTTGAGGACACGGGGAGGGGGAAGGGTAAGCTAGGATGAAGTGAGAGAGTGGCATGGACATATATACACTACCGAATGTAAAATAGATAGCTAGTGGGAAGCAGCCGCATAGCACAGGGAGATCAGCTCGGTGCTTTGTGGCCACTTAGAGGGGTGGGATAGGGAGGGTGGGAGGGAGACACAAGAGGGAGGGGATATGGGGATATATGTATACGTATAGCTGATTCACTTTGTTATAAAGCAGAAACTAACATACCATTGTAAAGCAATTATACCCCAATAAAGATGTTAAAAAAAAATACTACACAATGCATTTCCAGCACCCTCTCAGTTTTGACCTCCTCTGCAGCTAGATCTTTGACTTCTAGTGCTTTTCTGCCTTTTTTTCTTTCAATAAAGAAAGCTTGAAAGAGGGTGTGGCAATTACTAACTTGGCACAGAGTCAGAATGGGTCACAAATTGTTCTTTTTTACTTGTATAAACCTAAAATCCAATATCTTCATTGATCAAATGCAAAGTAAAGTTTCAAGAGCAAAAAGGTCAGTTCTCTAGCTACTACATTCAATCGTCTTGTCTCAAATAATACACACTGGCATATGGAAAACTCAAAACTAGAGACCTGGTTAGGAAGCTGGAAGTGGACTAAAACCAACATAATTTCTTATACCAGTTTTAAATGGTGGTGGAATTATTCTGGTAAAGATGGGACAGATTGACACTTGGTAAAGGCAATGACAAGCTGTCAAAAAAGAGACTGTTAAATTTTTTTTTTTTTTTTTTTGCGGTACGCGGGCCTCTCACCGTTGTGGCCTCTCCTGTTGCGGAGCACAGGCTCCGGACGTGCAGGCTCAGCGGCCATGGCTCACGGCCCAGCCACTCCGCGGCATGTGGGATCTTCCGGAACCGGGGCACGAACCTGAGTCCCCTGCATCGGCAGGCGGACTCCCAACCACTGCGCAACCAGGGAAGCCCGAGACTGTTAAAATTTTTAAGAACGAGGAGAAACCAAATATTTTGCTATCAATCAAAAAGCTATGAGAATGTGACTCTAAGATAAGGGACCTATGAATTGAAAAAGCAAACTTACCAAGAAAAAATTATGTTACAATCTATATTTAACAGTTGGAAGCTAGTTTTCTTGTCTGTTGCATGCTAAACACAGCCATTCCTATAAAAACAGAAATGCCCATTCCACATCTCCTTATTTTCATGTGAACAGGCATTCATCTCTAAGAAATGCCCACACTACAGTGGTTTAAAAAACATTATGTTATTTGAGCCAAGGAATGCCTAGCACTATCAGTAACCACGAGAAGCTAGGAGAGAGAGGCTAGATTCTCCCTCACTGCCTGCAGAAGGAACCAACCCTGCTGACACATTGATTTTGGACTTCTAGCCTCTAGAACTATAAGACAGTAAGTATCTGTTATTTTAAGCCCAATAACATTATATTGTTTAGGAAGAATTTTATCTCTTAAAGTGAAAGTTAGATTGAATTATGTTATTCTGATGTATTAACACAAAAGAATCTCCCCACTTCAATGTAAATACACAGGTCAATATGGTCCATTCTTTTACATTTTAAACATTATAGCTTGGTTTGCACAAATCCATAATCTAAATGGTGCTGTCCAATACAGTAGCTACCAGCCATATATAACCATTTAAACATAAATTAATTATAATTAAATAAAATTAAAAATTAATTTCTTCAATCCCACTGGCCAAATTTCAAGTGCTCAACAGTCACCTGTGGCTAGTAGCTACTGTATTGGACAGCACAGAAATAGAACATTTCCTCAATGCAGAAAGATCTACTTGAACGTGCCGGTCAAGAAGGACGCAATAGAGAGTAGAGAACTACTGCTACAGCCGCGGCTTCTATTCAAGCAATTTCTGGCTTCTGATCCAACACTGATTTCATAGCACTCATACAACGACAGCTATACCCCACAGTCCCATAAATATCACCTTCTTGGATTTACATCCTAGAGAAACCCAACAACTGGCACTTTATTATGCACAGTGGCAGGTCAACATCTAGTTTGGAGATGCTATTGTCCTGACCTTTCTACTAGCAAGAGTTATCTGTGCAGTTCCACATGTCTGGATTAGAACACAGTTGGGTGAGAACATGGAAAACATGATGCTCCCCCTTCAACAATGACCCAGACCCACACAGTGTTCTTTTCAGTATTGTTCCTAAGTGACTATCATGTACATTTACATCAGCAACAATCCTGTACTTTTCAAAAACCATAATAAGCCCTCAAGATAATAAAAGGATTGATCTTGGAGAGAGGAAAGCTGTGCATTTCCCCAGGTCCCATATTCTATCATTGAGATAGAAACACTGTATTAAATACATTTTACATAAGAGTGCTCAAAACAGTCCACTCAGAAGGCAGACAATCAATATTCCATAGTGTGCTCACACGTAGCTTTCAAAATAAGTTTACAGTCTTTTCTAATTATATTATACGGTTTCAAAGTTCTAATAAATATAATTATGGAATCTATACTTATTTCTTGCCTGAATTAAAGTCTCCAAATACAGTTGAAAATTATCTCAATAATTTTTCTCAAGACCAGTGTCTTTGGCATTATCCAAAACTTTTAAAAGTCTTTTTTTAAAAACAAGGACTCAATAACCACAGTGTCCTATTAGAATGACAAAGAATAAAAATAAAGCTGAGTCCTGCTATTAAGGCAGCCTAGATCCATTTTGTAACAGATTGTCCCCACTAAGAGAAAGCCATGGCTGGTGTGCGTCCGCAGAGATATCATGATACAGATCCTGAGATAGCAGCAAGACGTTTGCTCTGCATTAACGTGTAAACTGGATCTATCTACCGATTACTTTTAACTTTTCTACTTATAACAAGAAAATGCAGTATGTTATGTTGCTTAAAGCATAAATCTAGAGAAAAATAATAAAGTGCATTACTACAACTACAAATATGATAGGAACTATGACCTAAGCAAAAATTAAAGAAAAAAATTTTTTTAATTCACAGCAGTTCATGTGCACGGCATGGCTCTTTTGAAAAGCACGGGTCCTGAAAGAGACTTATAGCCAAAGAAGATTTGGTGGTTTCTCATTAAGCCCCTGGCAGTGAGTATTTCAGAAAATTAAGTAGTTTATGGAGCACATACTCTTTAGACATTCCCTCACTTGATTAGATGAGGCAACAATACAATGTGGATGTGAATTCTAAACAGATGGGGAAAATAATCATAGAAAAAAAGCTGCTGGCTTTGGCCAGACTGTAAAAAGGTTCTCCTAATGGTCAAGCAAAATACACCTCATTGAGAAAGAAGTCTGAGGGGATCTAGCCACTAAAAAGGAAAAGCCAAAGTTAAATGCCCTACCATTGCTGGGGAGGAAGAAGGTAATAATTGGAGGGAGGAGTAAGGGGAGCTTCTAGGTTGCTGGTAATATTCTATTTCTTGACTAGGGTGGTGGCTACACAAGTTTGTACACTTTGAATGATTCATCAAGCTCTATAGTTAAAATTGGTATACATTTATGTGTGTTACACAAAATTTTTTTTAAATGTAAAGAAGTTAAAACATGCCCCCTCCTCAACAGAGAGTCATTACAGACTAACCTCAGAATCTTCGTGGGTTTCTAAGAAAGCAGCAACAAAAGGAATTTGTTTAATGTAACACTAGGGCATGTCATTGAGTCAGACACATGTTGTGATGACATTTCATCTTATGAGGTCCCTTTGTGAACATTCCGGTGTGGCATCAGTCCAAGCTCATTGGTGCATACTCAACAAGATGTTTCATGTTTGACTGTTTGGTACTAACCAATGCAGTTGTCAGCCAGCAGATATATGCAGAAGACCTCATAGATGCATAGCACTGCCTACACTGGTAAGAGAAGTATTATGCCCACAGTGAAATAAAAATGACTGACCTTTTTTTCCTGTAAGTAACATATCAGCAAGTTGCTGATTCACACTAAGATTTTAAGAGTTAAAGGGAGAATGACTAATCATTTAGATTAATCAAAGATCTCCAAGAATAACTAGTTTAGAGCAATGATCTTAACCTTGGCTGCTCAATGGAATCACCTGGGGAATTTTTAAAAGCACTGACGCTTCAGTTCCACCTCCAGAGATTCTGATTTAATTAGTCTTGGGAGTGACCTGGCCATGGGTTTGGTTTTGTTTTATTTTAACTCTCCAGATGATTATAATGTGAAGCCAAGGATGAAAACTACTGCTTAGGCTGGGACTTAGGTTGATAGCCTATTGCAAAGCCATTTCAGGTAAGAGTAACATCACCTAGAGAAACATGAGAATGAGTAGGAAGGTCTTATGCTTAGGAACAGCTAGCAAGCTTAACCAGAGGCAAAGGTTCATATTGAAAGATCAGGTTAGATCAGTGGATCACAAAGTCTCGGGCAGTTTCCACCCCAGGGTAACAAAAAACAAGAATTCATTTTTGTTTCTTTTGGTCTCCATTTAGGCTTAGGAAGACCAGCATCATTCATCCTGGTCATAGCTATCTGTATCTATGATCTGTGATTTCTGAGGAGGAAAATCACAATTTTAGTCCAGAATGGCCCTTATATTCTCTTCCCCACCTTGAATGATGGAGATATTATATTGCGAGTGAAGTACTTTGAAACATGCTAAGGGTACTTAGGACAATACTGTACTACCAATGTTTTTAGGTTCAACACATAAAAATAATTGAGTCAGGCACATTACTTGCATTAACCCATGTAACCTTCACAGCAACCCTATGAGACTGATAAGTTTTATTAATCCCAAAATGCAAAAACTGAAACATGGTGAAGTAGAACTTGGCAAGGTCACCTGTTAATAAATGGAGAAGCTGGGATTCAAAGCCAGACAGTCTGATTGTCTTCCATTCCACTATACTCACAGGTAAGTTGGGAGAGAACAGCATGGGTAGGAGGTACAAATTTAAAGGTGGAAATTTTAAACACCAGGGCACAGAATTTTAACTTGCTGGTGATAGAGGCACATGGGGCGAAATGTAGAAGAAAGGTTTTTCAGGCAACTATTTTTGGACGGATTGGAAGAGCATCTGACACTACTTTTTTTTTTTTTTTTTGGCTGTGTTAGGTCTTTGTAGCTGTGCGTTGGCTTTCTCTAGTTGCAGTGAGCGGGGGCTACTCTTTGTTGCAGTGCGCAGGCTTCTCATTGCAGTGGCTTCCCTTGTTGCAGAGCACTGGCTCTAGGCACGCGGGCTCAGTACCTGTGGCTCACGGGCTCTAGAGTGCAGGCTCAGTACTTGTGGCGCACGGGCTTACTTGCTCCGCGGCACGTGGGATCTTCCCAGACCAGGGTTTGAACCCGTGTCCCCTGCATTGGCAGGCGGATTCTTAACCACTGCACCACCAGGGAAGTCCCTTGACACTATTGACTTCCTTGAAAAGGGCTTTAGCTTTCAGGGCACTCTTTTCTGGTTCTCTATCCATCTCTCAGGTGATTCATTTTTTAGACTCGTTTAATGCAGCTGCTGCCTCTTCTCCTCTCCTCGTCTACTTTGATTTCTGAATGTACTGCTCTTCTGCCCTTCTGACTTCTCTAGTAGCTGTAATTCTTAATAGGGCTGCAGAGGGTGTGGAGAGGGGAATGTTAAGTATCTCAGGTAGAGATGTACTTTTTAATAGCCTCGGGTGGTCCTGATACACATAATCTATCCCAACATACACACAATGTAAGAATCACTAATAAATATGCTGATGACTCTCAAAACTTCATAGACAGACCATCTATTTTCCAACCACTTACTGAATAATTCAAACCTCACATACATAAAACATAGCTCACTATTGCTGAGCTCCTCTTCTGATACTCCCTATCATGCTCAATGGCATCAGACATCAGCTTCACCCAGTCTATAACCATGAGGCTTTTTCTCACTCGACTTCCCATTCCAATCCACCACTAAGTCCATTTGATTCTTCAAGCTTCCATGCCACTGCAACTGATACATCCTCTGCCCAGAACATCCTTGTTCACTCAGAAAACTCCTACTCACCTTTCAATACCCAACACAATTATTTACTTCGTCAGTAAAATTGTTCCTGGCTCCCTCTTTTGGGTCTCACAGTACAGGTGGACTCCTCCAGGCCCAGGACCCACCTTGTTCCGTGTTGTCTTCTCATGTCCAAGCTTAGCACCTGGCACCAGTCAGATACTCAATACACTCAATGTTTATTAAACTAAGACCTGAGAAATTTGACCCAGGAAGCTAAATAATTATTGAGGTCATCTAGCCAAGAAACTATAAGAAACCAAAACAATGGTGGTCAAAATAGAGAGACGGAGGTAGGCCAGAGAGATGAGTGACAGTTTTGATGAGGGGTACACAAAGCAGAATAAAGGTCAAAATAACCCAATGTTTTTGTGCTTGGGAGATTTGAAGATTGATGTTTCATAGGTAGTACTAGAAAAATTAAAAGATGAAATAGGGCTTCCTTGGTGGCACAGTGGTTGAGAGTCCCCCTGCCGATGCAGGGGACACGGGTTCGTGCCCCGGTCCAGGAAGATCCCACATGCCGCAGAGTGGCTGGGCCCGTGAGCCATGGTCGCTGAGCCTGCGCATCCGGAGCCTGTGCTCCACAACGGGAGAGGCCACAACAGTGACAGGCCCGCGTACCGCAAAAAAAAAAAAAAGATGAAATAAACTTTATTCCCTGTGATGGGTTTCACACCAAATCCAACTTTAATTTATGTGAAAAGTATGTGAAAAAAATGTTCAAGTTTTAATTTTTTCAAATTTCAGTCCTAGAATT
Source organism: Pseudorca crassidens (assembly GCF_039906515.1). Taxonomy (NCBI): domain Eukaryota; kingdom Metazoa; phylum Chordata; class Mammalia; order Artiodactyla; family Delphinidae; genus Pseudorca; species Pseudorca crassidens. The sequence goes on along the minus strand of NC_090296.1, from coordinate 62,043,792 downwards.
AAGAGGGCCCTTAGGTAAAATAATTTTCCTGAGGTCCTCAATGGCAGAATTATTACTAAAAATCAAGCATCCTGACATTCAGAACTTCTTCCACTGTAGTACACTGACTCTTTAGATTAGCCTTTATGTTCTGAGCTTGAAAACTGAATAGTCCAGAAAAAATATCTAAGTACAGGGAGTTACCAAATAATTCCCTTGAAAGGGAGATTCATAATCAAGTTTTATATTATGGAAGAGACAGATTTCTCTTCCATAATTACTGTCCTTTTGTCCCTTGGCAAATTTACTCAACATCATTTTTATTGGATCTCCTCTATCCCAGTTGAAAGTCTTCTCCAAGTTTGAATCTTATAGCACCCTCTTCACTGATCCAAAAAGTATACTTAACTCTTTCTGCACATAATTTAACAATTTAGTTTAATAGGTAAAATAGTACTGTTTTATGCTTTTGAGTGAGAGCCCTGGAACCAGACCATCTGGGTTTGCATTCCAGTGCTGCCACTTACAACATGAGCAAGTGTTACTTAACTTTCTCTCTTCCTCAGTTTCCTTATTTGTAAAATGAAGTTGTTGACAGATCCCACAAAACCTGGTTCTGCTCTAGTCTCAGAACAGTACCTGGCACATAGTAAGTGCTCACTAAATGTCAGGCACTATGATAATAACTATTGTTATATCATTTATATAGTTGTGATAGTCCAATGACTAGTCCATCTTGAATATCTGTATTGATATTATCTGCCATAGCTTAAAAAGTCCTTGGTTGTTCAGGGGAAGTAGAAGGATATATATCTAACCAAAGGTTTTAAATGATACCTAGCACAGAACCAAATTCTAGTACAACTAACTTAGAAACAGACCTTCAAACAAACCTAGGGAGACACTGCAATCTCCTGACTATATTCTAGTAGTCATCTTTTACATGCTATGTTTTCTACTGTCTTTGAGATGACCCATCCTCAAGTATTAACTGTAATGGTCTTATCAAATTATGAGTTTATCTCACCTTGAAATCTCATCAAAAATAAACAAGGATATGAATACCTTTTCATGCCTATGTATGCTATATAGGAAGAAACAGAAAGTGAATATTTATTTATCTAGAATTTAACTGTATGAATCCAGGAAACATATTTTTGCCTCTCCTACTATTATCTAAAGATATATATATCCTTCCTCAATGTTCAAAGCAGCATATTGACAATAGTCAACTCATAGAAGCAACCCAAGTGCCCATCAACAGATGAATGGATAAAGAAGATGTGTATATATATATGTGTGTGTACCACAATGGAATATTACTCAACCATAAAAAAAGAATGAAATAATGCTATTTGCAGCAACATGAATGCACCTAGAGATTATCATGCTAAGTGAAGACAGGGAAAGACAAATATCATATGATATCACTTATATGTAGAATCTAAAAAAAATGATACAAAGGAACTTATTTACAAAACAGAAATACACTCACAGACATAGAAAACAAACTTATGATTACCAAGGGTAGGGGATAAATTGGGAATTTGGGATTAACAGATACATACTACTATATATAAAATAGATAAACAACAAGGACCTACTGTATAGCACAGGAGACTATATTCAATATCTTGTAATGACCTATAATGGAAAAGAATTTTTAAAAAAGAATATATATATGTATAACCGAATCACTTTGCTATACACCTGAAACATTGTAAATCAACTATATTTCAATAAAAAATAATTTTTTAAAAATTAATTACTTAATTTAATTAAAAAATAAAGATATGGATATTCTTATATACCAGAGACATTGTTACAGCTAAGTTCATTTAAAAATATTTCAATGATTCAGAAATCACACTCCTAGGTATTTAACCCAAATGAGTTGAAAACTTTTATCCACAGAAATCTGCACACAATTATTTACAGCAGCTTTGGGACTTCCCTGGTGGTCTAGTGGTTAAGACTCCACGCTCCCAATGCAGGGGGCATGGGTTCCATCCCTGACTGGGGAACTAAGATCCCTCATGCCACACGGTAGAGCCAAAAAATAAATAAATAAATAAAACAGTGGCTACGTACATCAACCATATTTTAATAAAAAATAAAAATATTTAAAGCAGCTTTATTCATGATTGTTAAAACTTGAAAGCAACCAAGATGTCCTTCAATAGGTAAACTGACAAATTGTGGTACTGAGTACATCCCATACAATGGAATGGTATCCAGCCATGAAAAGACATGGGAAACCTTAAATGTATATTGCTTAGTGAAAGAAGCCAGTCTGAAAAGTCTACATACTGTATGATTCCAACTACATGACATTCTGGAAAAGGAAAAACTATAGAGACAGTAAAAAGGTCATGGTTGTCAGGTGCTGTGGTGGAACACAAGGGATTTTTAGGGCAGTGAAACTATCTGTATAATTCTGTAATGGTGGATACATGACATTATGCATTTGGCAAAAATCAATATGGCATGAATTTTTAAATACCAGTATTAAAATGTTACATTTATGTTTAAGTATTACTATTCATTTATCTGTACCATTTACATTTCTTTCCAAAATTAAATTTTGCCCATAGACAAAAAAAATCCCAATTTTAGTTTCTTGTTACAGGCATAGATATCAGCTGATTTTCTTTAAAACGTTATTACTATTTATGTCAAGTGTGTGAAGACATTAGGCTGAAATATAAGTAAATAAGAAAACCTCTTTTAATGGCTCTCAAATGCATCTTCATTTGAGACGCCAGCTGCCTGATTCTTATACATCACTACATTACAGAATCACAAATAAAGCCAAAAAGAATGGGATGATGTGATATAAGCCAACACTACCATGTAGTCTGCCTTATCTAGGAAGTGGCAATTATATCTGCTCTTCTCAAAAGCAAAGGATACATCATTAAAGGGTCCACAGGCATTGACCCTTCTTTAAAACTTATAGTCTACTACCATTTAGCATGTCTGTATGCAAATGAATTTGTTGTACAGGTATTCATTAACTACTGACACTCAATAGAATATGTAGAAAACAATTCAAGTACGATAAAGATGAATCCTCCATTATTTTTCCATTGACATTATTCATCAATGTCAATATAATAGTCTTTTATTTTTAAGTGCTTTTACTTATGTTGCTTGCATTCCTAGATTCTTCTTGCCTTCATTTCGCCCAAAAACTTGTTTCTTAAAATAGTTTGCACAGGGACTTCCCTGGTGGTCCAGTGGTTAAGAATCTGCCTGCCAATGCAGGGGACATGGGTTCGAGTCCTGGTCAGAGAAGATCCCACATGCCGTGGAGCAACTAAGCCCGTGCACCACAACTACTGAAGCCCTCATGCCTGGAGCCCGTGCTCCGCAGCAAGAGAAGCCACCGCAATGAGAAGCCCGCACACCGCAACGAAGAGTAGCCCCCACTCACTGCAACTAGAGAAAGCCCGTGCGCAGCAACAAAGACCCAATGCAGCCATAAATAAATAAGTAAATAAATAAATAAATAAGTGTATAAAATAGTTTGCACATATTCCACTTGCTCTCTCTCGAGTGATTATCAACCATTTAGGGAATTAACAGCCACTCTGTTATAGTGACAACAGAACCAGATGTAATATCCGCCACCCCCACAAAAAGGCATTTATTCCCCATGTGATTTTTAAAAAGCTACTGAAGAAACATGATCTCAATGACAGAAGACTGAGACAAGTATGAAACGAATAGAAGAGATAAAGAAAAAGAAAAAGAAACAAACAATAGTTCTCCTAGAAGTTTTAACTCATGAACTACCTCAAGTAAATTATGTACTTTGGCATTCAAAGGAGTCATATTCAAAATTCATATGATAAGACCTTTAAATCTTATTTAACTGTATGTAAAATAATTTCCAAAATAAATAATTCTTAATGACTGTTTAAAATTTGAGGGGAAATGTAAAGGTTTTCACTGCAGACCATGTTTTTTAAATTATAATTTCCACAGCAATGTGATTTCCAGGATAACATGCTAGCTGCTGATGAAAATGACAATATGCTTTTACCTAAACAGCTCGGCCTTAAACATATTTGTCACACACATTAATTTATTGCCTTTCAACAATATCTCTTATCTTTTATCTATTTCACTCTACTCAATAGCCTACACATTTCTAATAGCTCCCTCTGCTAATCTCTCTTCATTGAAATGTTAAATATTGTTTATGAGTTCCTTCAAAACCTTCCCAAAATACTAGCTACATATTATAGGTATATTGATTTTCATAAGTATTCAATATAATTTTGATTTTGAAAAAGGAAAAACTATTTTAAATGTTTATATAATATTCTACGAAACAGTCTTCAACTGAATTTTTTTTGGTAAACTATTGTTGCAGTCTTTTACCAATGTTCCTTGGTTCAGTATAAATGATATGGTAAATTTGCATTCAAATTCATGGAACTTTTCAAATCTGTTTCCCATTTAGCTGACCAGCCAAAAACAGTATTTTCATTTGTAAACAGCTGTTTCATAATCAGCTCTTTTGTACTATGTGGAATTCCATAAAAGATAGAAAATTTTATTTAAAATACAGGAACTGCATTAATCCATTGCAAATCATTGATTAGTTTTTGTATACTACCACACAGTTTAACTTATAAGGAAAGATTTTAAGGAAAATTTAATCTTGTGTCCAAATATAACATTACTTTAAACATGAGGTCATCTAAACATCTGTCTCCAATGTATCACTGGGGATTTAAATCAAAAGTCTGCTAAACATGTACAATCATTTTGAAAATAAATAACAGGACAAATTTTGTCTTGATTATGATTATCATGCATTTTAAAAGGAAACATTTATTCTAATAAGAAAAGTCTGAACTAATTTAAACTTTATTGACATTAAGTTAAAATAGTTTCTTACAAGAGTAAGAGGTGTATTTCATTTATTTGCTGTTTAACAATACTTATATTTTAACTTTTCAACATTATACACTATTCCTTTATCTCTTCATGTATTTTTAATTGCAAAATATTCAAGGAAAACTTTCAAGACAAAATGTTTCCACTCAGTAACTGAAAAACTAACAATATTCTTCTGAGCTTTTCTTCCTTTAGGGCAACTATGAATCCTCCACAAGGACTAAAATAGCTCTATCCATTTAATTGACTCATGCTTTATGCCTTAAAATAAAATGAACATGGCTAATTACAAAAGACAGTTAAGGCAATAATTTCCCTTCAAGACTTTATAATTAGCAAAAAGTTGATGTATTTTAAAGAAAGTTTAATTAAAACAAACTCTATACCTTACTGCAGAATTTGTTTCTAGTAAGAGTATTTTAATTCAGCAACAGGATTACTTCAAAAACCAGCTAAATACTTGAGATGAATTAGCATTAAAAATAAACCAAAATGCTTCATTTTCTAAACAGTTTCTGCCAAAACTAAAATGAACATTAGGAGTCGAAAAGCTGGAGAAGGCAAATTAAAGCATCACTGAATAATACATCCTTAGAAAAACACTGTAGCATTCCCTAATGCAGCAGAAATCACCAGAAAATTCAGGCACAAGGGTTATAAGGGATATTAATGTCCAGGCTGATCTTGCATCTAATAAGCTGTGACAAAATCTAACTGTAGAAGGTGGTAGTTATGGATTTTAGAACTCCCACAATTCTTTTCTTCTTCCTGCCTACATCTCAGAAGAACTGATAGCTTTGGCCATGGTAATTTCAGGTCATGTATTCTGCCTTGATAGCTACAGGCTAAGAAATTTAAAATGCATTTGTGACACTGTATATGGAACTCCTTAAAAGCAAGCAGTGTGTCTTACTCATCTTGGATGCCCACTGCCTAGAGCTGCACAAAACACATACCTACAGCTTGATAATGCTTAGTCAATGCATGAATTAGTTAATGAAAGGAACATCTAAAAAACCAAGAATTTGTACCCTGGTTCAATTGAAACAGCCTACTAATAAACTGCCTTAGTTTTCCCACCTATAAAATGAGGATAATTCTTAACCTGCACCCTCACTGAAGTATTGAGAAAACTGAACGAGAACATACATTAAAAAGTATCTCAGAAACTAACAGTAGTAAACAAGTGTAATTATTATGATGATTCTCAACAATATATGTAGGTTAAAACTGTATACACAGAGAAACAGCTACTGAATGTGAGACAAAGTATCTATTAAAAGACATTCTTTTGAAGAAGGTTAAAATTAAGATAATTTGTTTACCAAAATAATGTGATATGTCAAAATAAAGAGAAATTCACTTTGGAAGTACAGTTTAAAAACTGGGGGCTAAGAAATCCCTTGGGAAAATTTGTCTTGTATCATTTTGTTTAACTTTATAAGATGTTGAAAACTTATTAATGTCTTTTGAATTACCAGGAAAAAACTCAGGCTTCTTATATAGTTAATACAAATGAGTTTATCCTGGATATTAGCCTTCCCATTCCAAAAGGTTTGATACTATAATAGATGCCTAAAGATGTTGATTCAGCATAAGCAATGATAAAAGTATGATTCTTCTATTGCCAGTGGTTTTCCCCAAAATTTAAACAAACACAGATATGACCTAAGTGGGAATTTATACTTATCTTTGTGTTAAAATAGCACAGATTTATCTTTATGATCATTGCTGTCAGTTAATTCCATTTTTTAAAAAACACTGAAACATAAAAATAATTTTGCTTTACTATAGTTTCCATTTGTATAACCTTCTCACATTCAAACTTTGGGTTCCAACATATAAGTTTCCATTTCTTTCTTTGTAGATTTGCTCTACTATGATGTTGATAGTAAGTGGCTCCTTGAAAAATCATTTGATTTGGCTTTTCCCTATTCAGTTACTCAAAATATGCAAAGTACTATGTGTCCCTTTTATTTTCTAGATCATACTGATTTTTATTTTTCAAAATATCCACATAAGCAAGATTTTCATATATATTCGTCTGAGTGCTTTAATATGACACAGTCCCCACCTTCAGGGACAGTATTTCTCAATTTTGGCTGCACACTGGAATCAGCTGAAGCAAGTTTTAAACTGCTAAGTCCTGGACCCAACCCCCAAAGATGCTAATTTAGTCGATCTTGGGTGTGGCCCTGGCATCAGAGATTTTAAAGTTACGCAGGTGACTCTAATGTGCACTCAAGGCTGAGAATCACTGCTTTGGAAGTTTATAGTCTTGTAGGGGAGATTACTAATAACAGCAACCAACACCAAATTATGGGGTGCTTCCTTGTGCCAAGTAGCAGGCGAAGCCTTTATGTGCATTATCTCATTTAACTCACAAAAACCTTATGGGGAAAGGTTCTGTTAATAATTCCTACTTTATGAATAAGGACATGAAGATTAAAAAGATTAAGAAGCTCTCCCAAGGTTCTACCACTGCTAATTGGCTGAGAGAGGACTCAAAGACAGCTCTCTCCACCTCCAAGTCCAGAGAGGGAACTACCCTCATGGTAGAAACCACACCATAAACCAGATCTTTTAAAGGGGCAAGTGAGAGTGCTAGTGAATAGAAATAACTGAAGAATTACCTGCAGGGATATAAAAACACTAAACTTAACAAGATATTGAAAATACCCATTTTTCTCCTTAGCCTGATTGTCAGAATAAATTGCAAACTTTCTCAAAATTGTAGTATTTGAGGCAAAAACAAACAAACAAAAACACTCCCAGGCAGTGTCCTGATCTAGCTGCACATCTCTCAGTTGTCATGGACACAGGAAGGAACAATGAAATCATTATTTGACCATTATTTTTCAGTTGCTAGTCAGCATATGATTCCGTCTGTAAACTGCATCTCTGCATTCCCTACAGATCAGGGGAGCTGTCCCTCCTGGTAGTGACAGAATAACCATAAACAAAACAATCCTTCTCAGGGGAAAGTCATCTTTATCTGTCAGTATCAGTCAGTTGAGAAACAGAGCTGAAGGCAGCTGAAAAAACAGTTTGACTATTTTAAGTTTACAGGTGGCCTTATAATGGAAAGTTTTACACACTGAAATTCCTTTTTCAAGTTGAAAAAGTTTGGATAAAAAGGGACAAAATTTGGCAGTATTTTTATGCAATTCTTCTAACCAGCTTGCGAAAGCAAAATATCAAATTTTAGTGAAGCTTGGTGAACTAAGCACCAGCCTTTTGGCAAATGGACTCAGTTAACTGTTACCACCCTTTCTATGCTGCACATTCCTCATAGTTAAAATCAGATCAGCCACATGTACCTGTTATCACAGGGCCTGGTATATATAAGAAATATTTTCTGAATGAATTCATGAACATTGGGGAGAACTAATTCAAAAAATATTTTTGAAAAGCAGACTGTATACACAGTAAATAATGATAATGTCAGTATGTAAATAATAGAACAACTGCTTAAAGCCCAGCTAAAAAGTATTTTGATGTGCATGTTCATTTGCGTGTGTGTGTGTGTGTGTGTGTGTGTGTGTGTGTGTGTGTGTGTTGCTTTTTGGAAGAAACCAAGTTGAAAAGAGAAGGCATTTGACTGATAATTTCATAACCATTAGTATCAAGGATCAGATACTTGGGGTTCCATGAAAGGCACCTTCTATGTTTTCTCCAACATTTGGGGTGACAGTGCAGATGGGGTGGGTTTATTTTATAGGTGGTTCAAAACCTTTTTCCTGCTTAGCCTACCGTAAGTTAAATGTTTTCGGGGTAAAAGGCGCAGTTTGGAGACTATCCCATGGAACAAAGTACAATTAATTAAATTTATCAATTTAGCTACTAGAATAAAATTTTCCTAGAATAAAATCAGGGTTTTAAAAAGTCAGATTAAGCCACTATTGATGAGAGTCAAAAAACATGGGAGGCCTTTGGTGGGAAGCCCTGGACAGGCCCTGAATGAGAGCACTGAACCTTGGAGTTGAGTGACTGGAAAAAGATACAGAAACTAATGAGAAGAGGACAAACAATTACAAACTTGGGTAATAATTTTGCCTGGGGAAAAGACTAACAGAACCTAGTTAACCTATAAATCAGTAGCTGTTGACCAGGTGGTCTCTTTATCTCTGGGTGGGATATAGAAATAACTACATTAAAGACAAGGTCTTTATTACTTGTCTTCATTAATGATGCTTGATAAAATTTACTCCAAATGTTACTATACAATTTTAAGATACTAAAAGTTATTACGAATGATAAATATAATAGAATAACTACAAAAATATAAATGCCCTTCTCCTCTAAAAAAGTAAGCCTTGGGATAAGGGCATACCCCAAGTTATTTGACAGGGTGACCACTGGGCTGTGAATTGAGAATCACTCCTCTAGGCTCACTGTGGAATACTGGAAAGAAGATTTCCAGAAGCAACCTAATGACTCCATTTGGGGAATAAAAAGACCACTTCATCTGATGAAAAATAGGATTATATTAATGATATCCAGGTTTGAGAACAAAACAAGACTCTACCACCCCAAATCAGTCAAGTTAAGCAAAAATAAGATTAGGTTTCAAAAAGGTAAACAGAAAAATAGAGTTTACATTATAAATTGTAGAACAGAATTACAGTTACCTTATATTCATATAATGTGTCACTCATCTATGAAGATTTTCTAAAATGCCTGGAATATGCCCAAATACTTCTATGTGTTCCCTCTCCATCAATAACAACTACACTTACTAGGCACATTTACAAGCACTTTATACATATCAACCCATCTGACCTTTCCAACAGCCCTATGAAGCAGATTGCAATGTCTCCATATTTTATGGAGGAAGCACAGACATGTTAAACTGCCTGCCCATGGTAACACATCTAGCGAGTATCCGAGTTGGGATCTAATGCCAGGTGGTAAAGCAGCAGAATCCTCACAGGACACCACCTCCTGGTACTACCTCTACTCTCTTTGTAAGGTAAAGTTCACTATTAAAACATGGATGCCTCTTGACAGGATGTCCTATTTTCTTCTTTGTTGATCTCAGTTGTACCTGTTTCATTGCTTAGCTCCCAAGGTGTACTCAAAAGTTTGCCATCTGTGTAACTATCTTTGGAAAACAATGTAATTCCAAAACAAAGATCCAATAACAAAAGTGAGGTAGATCAATGTTTTCATATATATAAATATATTTCATATACAGACACACACACACACACACACACACACACACACACACACATGAATGTGTTAAATAACTCTGGGATACCAGAGTAGAAACTTAATAGACCAGAAGAGAAAATAAAGATTAGGTTGCTCTGACCCCACTAAAGAAGTCCCCTGTCATGTAACTACATGCGTCTCTCTGTGTCTGCAATGATGGTGGGGGTGACTTGGCAGTTCTTGAGGGAACATGGGACAAGCAGAAAGACTGACTGGAAGAAAACACAACTAACACACAGGGCTTTGAGTTTGAGAAAATAAACCAACATGCAAATAGTAAACAACTCAACAATCAGTCTACCCTTGTTATAATCATTCCTGAGAAACCAGGTATTGGGAAGAAACAGGTCTACACCCACGCACAGTCAAGATCCAGACACACATCCATTCGCAGAATCAATCGGACTTACAGTATTTAGGATTAAAATCCCTCCAAGATTGACTCCTACTTAGAACAATCAGGGCAGGAAAAATAAGCTTCTTTAGATTTTCTTTTTCTTCCTTTGCAGCTGTTAGGAATAAAATGGAATAGTGCAACTTAAGCAGTACGTGGTTCCTGGGGTAATGTCTCACTTTGGTGGCAGGAGAGCAGCAATGATTCTCCTCAGCATCAATGACATGTACTGGGCCTGGCAGGAACTGGACCAACTCCTTCACATCATTTAGGAGGCAATATATGCTCTAGTGTCTCCATGAAAGGTTTAGAATATTTCAAATTAATTAACATTCAAAATTGAAAATCAAAATAAATGTGACATTCATTCATTCAGTCATCTATTCATTCAACAAATGTTTATTGAGTACCTATCCTGTACCAAATTTTGTTTTAGGCCCTAGGGATATAGCAGGATACCAAACAGTCCAAGATTCTTATCCTCAGGGAACTTTTTGTCTACTGAGAGAAATAAGAACATGTTTTAGTATCTGTCATTGTTCTACATCAAGCTTATTTAACGATTAGTATTATGAATTCTTACATTTAAATAAACACGTCAATGTTACAGATCAATAAAATATAAAAACTAGGATTTTTCTTTTAATTTAATATATGGCTATTTTTCCAGCTATACAATGTTAATAAAGTATATATTAAAAGTATGACTTCCCTCATGTTCATTCAAATGCAAGAATACATAAGTTCATATAGACTGTACAAATCATAACAAAAATGCAGACATTTTCCAATGCAGAAATAATTAATTTCCTAACAACCTATACATACTAATGACCACCACAACCCTCATTTTCTCCAATCTTGATGCTTCCTATATTACAGTTCTTTGGTTTGTACTTCCCCTTTGGTCCTCCTCTGCTGTCTGACTATTCAAAATCCATCCATCCATCCATTTATTCATTGCACAAATATGTCCAGAAACAACTGGAGTGAGAACCTCTAGAACCCATTTGCCCTTGTCCCTTAAGACCAGAGTTTCTCAGAGGTTCAAAGAGACCTGAGATCTTCTGTTTTTTTTGAGACTCTCAATTTCCTCTATTAAAAAGTAAAGAAATGCCAACTAACAGAGTTATTAACATGTAGCTTATTTTAAATGCCTAAATTTCACATAGTAATGCTTTTAAAACACACAGTTGCAATGACAAAAGCTATGACTTTATGTCTAGCTTTATTTGAAAGAAGTGCCAGAAGTTTAAATTTACAAGGTCATCTGTGAATGCGAAGCCGCATTCAAAGGGCCCTCCTTATCCTGCTGGCACCCTTTCCCTCTTGGCTGCTGGCACATTTCCGTCTCATTGCTAAGGAGATGCCACCAGGCTATCTCCACATATAAATGTCTCACCATTGCTTACAGCCCTTGAACCCTCCAGGGAAGCTAACCTCAGAAGGGCACAGGATCCTATACTTGGTCTTAAGAGTCCTAAATGTCCTGGAAGTTCAGGGCTCCTATTAGTGATATTTCACACTTAATACAGGTTAAGAAAACGATTTTTGCGGCTCACCTACAAATTTCATAACATTGTTCTAGAAGGAAATGCACCCTGATTGCAAAAACTTAACCTAAAACTACAAATTTTTGGAACAGGAGCTACACATTTAAGGTATTACATGAAACTCTATATTTTCTCAAACATGATAACTGCATTCCTCTTTTTTTCTTATATATCTGTCTTCTATGTTCTTCTATACATGGTAACTGTCTTTTATTAAAATTTTAACTTGCCCACAAAAAAAACTTGTCATCCATTCATAACTTATGTAAATAATGGAAAGTAACAGACTTCCCTTTTGAGTTTACAATATAAAATATTTCTGTGTATAGCTGCACATAAGCAGCAACTGTGCATCTTACATTGATTAGATGTCAAATATCCCATTATAGAAAGCAAATCATACTGTTTAGCATAGGACCATTTTCATTTCGACATCTTTGATCAAAAAATAAAAGTCTTATTTTCAGTGCTGTTCTGAGAAACTATCACTCCTACAAGGAACCTTCCCTCACCACTGGCAAAACAAGGTGCTACGAAAAAATTCAAAGTACTTGGCTTCTAAACTAAAAGGTCTTTTCTTTACCTCTGCCACACTGAGGGCTGGTTAGGCAGGGGCACAAAAGCAAAATAGGTCTCAGCAGAACTATATTGCTTTGTGGTAAATGCAATTTAAACAAAAATAGACTTACTGAGTGGCTACTACATTCTAAGCACTGTGCTGGGCCTAGAGATACAAAATAAATAAGACTTGTTCTCCACCTAAAAGGGGCTCACTCTTCGCAAGATTTAAAAAACAAGAAATAGGGTCTTCCCTGGTGGCGCAGTGGTTGAGAGTCCGCCTGCTGATGCAGGGGACGCAGGTTCGTGCCCCGGTCCAGGAAGATCCCACATGCCCCGGTCCGGGAAGATCCCACATGCCCCGGTCCGGGAAGATCCCACATGCCAAGGAGCAGATTCTCAGGTGATTGAGCCATGGCCGCTGAGCCTGCGCGTCCGGAGCCTGTGCTCCGCAACGGGAGAGGCCACAACAGTGAGAGGCCCGCGTACCGCAAAAATAAAATAAAATTAAATTAAATTAAAAAATAAAAAACAAGAGATAGATCCAGTATAAACATGTTTAGTGCAATGAAAACTGCTCAATCAAAAAAAATCGCTAGAATCTTTGGTACTTCTAATATTCATCTTCTTTATTTTTTTCCTAAAATTTCATAACTGTATACATTTCTCATTAAAAAATAATTTGTTTAATTTAGTAATCATTTTAGAAATAGCTTAAAAGACATGGGAAAGTTATACTGCCATCTCGTGGTTAAAGGTTCATTTACAGCAAAAAGGACTTACTGGTATTTCCCATTAACTCCACAACACACTGTACAAAATTAATCTAAAGAAAGATAATTTCCTGTTTGGAAGTTATGTTTAAGAAAAATATAGGGGCTTCCCTGGTGGCGCAGTAGTTAAGAATCCGCCTGCCAATGCAGGGGACACGGGTTAAAGCCCTGGTCTGGAAAGATCCCACATGCCGCGGAGCAGCTAAACCCACGTGTCATAACTACTGAGCCTGTGCTCTAGAGTCTGCGAGCCACAAGTACTGAGCCTGCGTGCCTAGAGCCTGTGCTTTGCAACAAGAGAAGCCACCGCAATGAGAAGCCCGTGCACCGCAACAAAGAGTAGCCCCCGCTCACCACAGCTAGAGAAAGTCCGCACACAGCAATGAAGAACCAGTGCAGCCAAAAATAAATAAATAAAAGTTTTAAATTAAAAAAAAAAACTATATTCTTCATACATCTCTCTCACTTTCTCATGTTAAATGCCACTAGATCAAAACAAGAAACGGCGTTTTGAGTGGCAGCCTCAGATAGATAAATAAAAAGAACTATGCATTTGGCACTCTAGATCCTGTTCACAGAAGCTTATCATTTACTTTTAGTGTAACACACACTCTAACCCTGAGAATTTAAAGAAACAAAATTATGGAAGCTAGGAGTTCTGTTTTCACAAGGTAATCTCCAAGACCTACAAGCAACTAATATGACATTTACGTTAAGCTTATCAACAACTGTTATTTGATCGAGGACCCTAAATTCAAAAGCACCACATTATGGCAATAGATGGAAGCACTACTTTCTTCCACCCCTCTTATATATAGCAACCTACTTTTCCATATATAGCTAAGAACTATAATTAAATGGAAAAATTAACTCTGAAAGTACAGTCCTCTACATTTTTCAAGTGTGTAATCCTCTATAATCTATGTAAGGCACCTGTTCGAAATGTTTTACAATGGTGGAATCTAGACACTTCTACATCTAACTCTGTCATCAGAAAGCTTTTCCTTTTTTTTTTTTTGAGCAAATCACCAAAATTATAGGAAGACAGCACCATCTATAGGTCTGCCCAAGTACAGAATGAAGTTCTTAGATGTTACTGCCCACTGTGATACAGTAGCTAACCAAATGTACTACCCTAGAAGAAAGTTCCAGAATAACCCTGTTCATTCTGAAATCTCTCCAAAGCATTTTACTCTATCTCTACAACCATTCTCCAAAATAATGATTGTAATAATAACAACAACAGCCACAGGAACAAGAACTAAAACCAAAGTTTCACATAATTGCATTATTCTGATTTGGGTAGACTTGATGATTCATAAATATAGGTCACTTTTCAAGAAATATTAGGACATTGGCATGTCTTCTCTCTCTCTCACATACACACACAATGTAAAACTTTTTGGTCACAATTCTATTTTAGGTGTCATTCAATCCTATTGAAACATATATTTCATTATTCTTTCTCCAAAGTTATATCTTCTCCCTACAATAGTCCATTTTAGTTTTTACAGACATTCAACTAAATTCACCCTTGCGTCTAACCTAAAGCTACCAGACTCATACAAATTAAAAGGCTCAAGACAAATCAATTTTTTATGCAACTTAAATGTCCTCCTTTGTCACAGATTAGCTTGTCCAGTCGTCTGAGTCATTCCAGTGCCTTACCTAATTGTATAAGGGTTCGATGAACAATCACCTGAGGACTGAGGCTCAGCTTGTTCATAATTAATTGCCTGTAGGGGCTGGCAGAAAAGATGTAGCCCTGTAGATGCTGACAGAGCGCCCTGCTGGGTAATATGGAGAATTTCATACCAGTGCTGTGGCTGGCACTTAAAGATCTGGCAAAAACAAGAAATGGCCAGTTGCATCAAGGGTAGACCCTGTTTGTTCATCAGTACTCAAGTTCCCAGAGCAGCTACAATATTTAACTCAACCAGAAAAAAAAGAGGTCTTACAAGGGCGGTACTCTGTATGAGGGCTGCTAACCTGATACATCATTCTGCATACAAGGCAAGGTGGGGTAGTGGGTAAGAGTAAAGCTTTGAAAGCAAAGAGAACAGAGTTTGAGCCCATGCTCTGTCACTGGCCTCAAGCAAGTTACTTAATTTCTCTAAGCTTCCCTTTCTTCATCCTCAAGAAATTACAAATTAATATTGATGATATAAGCAAAGTAAGGTGCTTTACACATAGTAGTCATTCATTAAGTGTTAGCACTTAAGAATTTATCTTATCATTTCCTGTTGTCTTATTGTAATTATTGACTAAATAATTAGGTAGGATCCACCCAACCCAAACAAACACCCAGAGAAGTTCATTTGCAACTTCTTAAGATAACAAAAAGAATGAATGAGAAAAACTGAACTCAAAATAGGGATGAGCACAGCTATGTAACAAAGAGAAACTGGTATCTGAGGATCTAACATCAGTTTCAAAATTTACCTCCGAAATATTTTTTAAAATCATTAGAGTCCACATGACTCTTGATTTCCACATAATTTTTACTGTATAATTTAGAAATTCAAGTCTTCAGGGCACAGAAAAGTTGGAAATATAGATCAGGGAGTTACCTGCACGTGGATAATACTGAAGCCAGAGAGCACAGAGATAGCAGAGTGGGGATGGGTAGAGAACTTGGAACCCTGCAGAACATCAATTTTTAAGGAAAGGGAAAGAAGAAGAACCAGCAAAGAAGATAGTAAAAGAGTGATCATACATGGAGAAGGGGGTGAAAATCAACAGCAGAGACAACTTTAAATAGAAAAATTGGTTACAGATGTGAAATTCCACCAAGATTAGGTAAAATTAGGAATGAAAACCAGTAGTTAACAGTTTCAGCAAAAAGGTAAAGGCAGATATGCCAATTAGAGTAGGTTGAAAACTGAGTGAGGAACTTTTCACAAAGGTTGACAATGAAAGGAAGAGAAACACAGGACCATAGCTTGAGATAGGGACTGTGAATTTGAGAAACACAATATGAAGAGAAAAATAAAATGAAGTGCCTGTTGTGGGTTGAATTGTATCCCCCACAAAATATATGTACAAGTCCTAACCCCTGGTACCTGAGAATGTGACCTTATTTGGAAATAGGGTCTTTGCAAACATAATCAATTTAAGATGAGGTCATACCAGACTGGAGTGGGCCCTAATCCAATGAGCAGTGTTCTTATAAGAAGAGGGAAATTTGGATACAGACACAGAGGCAAATAGGGAGAGAAAGCCATGTGATAACAGCCAAAGAACACAAGGATTGTGGGCAACTGCCAGAGCTAGGTGAGAAGCATACAACAGATTTGGAAGGAACCAGCCCTGCCCACACTTTGATTTCAGACTTCTAACTTCCAGAACTGTGAGACAATGAATTCCTGTTGTTTTATGCCACCCAGTTTGTGGTACATTGTTCAGACAGCCCTAACAAACTAATAAACAGGGACTGTCAATAACATTCAAAAGATACAGACCTACTAGAATATTTACAAGGTGACAGAACTACCATATGACCCAGCAATTCCACTCCTGGGCATATACCCAGAGAAATCCAGCATTCAAAAAGACACACGCACTGCAATGTTCATTGTAGCACTATTTAAAACAGCCAGGACATGGAAGCAATCTAAATGTCCATCAACAGAGGAATGGATAAAGAAGATGTGATACATATATGCAATGGAATATTACTCAGCCATAAAAAGGAACAAAACTGGGTCATTTGTAGAGACATGGATGGATCTAGAGACTGTACTACAGAGTGAAGTAAGTCAGAAAGAGAAAAACAAATTATCGTATATTAATGCATATATGTGGAATCTAGAAAAATAGTATAGATGATCTTATAGGCAAAGCAGAAATAGAGACACAGACGTAGAGAACAAACATATGGATACCAAGGGGGAAAGGTGGGGGTGGGATGAATTGGGAGACTGGGATTGACATATATACACTATTGATACTATATATAAAATAGATAACTAATGAGAACTTACTGTATAGCACAGGGAACTCTACTCAATGCTCTGTGGTGACTAACTGGGAAGGAAATCCAAAAAAGAGGGGATATATGTATACGTATAGCTGATTCACTTTGCTGTACAGTAGAAATTAACACAACATTGTAAAGCAACTATACTCGAATAAAATTTTTTAAAAAAAATAATATTTACAAGGTGTATAAACCATGATCACGTCAAAGTATGGAAATAATTGACACAAACATAATAATTTAAAAGCAAAAGGAAAAGAAAATTGGTAAGAAAAATAGTTAAAGTCTGGAACAATTATAAAGAATCCTGTAGAAGTCCCTTAACCTGGTTTCATTCATTGTCATTTTAAGATACCACATATGTAAATCATAAAGATGTTTGAAAATGATTGGTGCATCTCTTTTCAGTTTGGGGTCCTGGAACGAAAGATGATACATAAATCTTAAAAGTGATCATGGGCCTCTCACTCAGAAGGTGGCAGAGATTACAGACTTGAATGTTTTCATGTCATTTCTTAAATGATTACAATAAAATAAAACACTGTTGAAGGAAAATATTGTTGCAAGTATCCGTTGTCTGATGACTAGAACCCCAGAGTACTTTTCTTTCTTCAGAGTAGGACCCTAAGAATAATATTCTGTGGGTTGGGCTTCTGATATTTATTCATTAGTACAGTCAACAAACATTTCTGAGTACCTATTGTACTATACCTAAAACACCAGATTCTCAATGGTCTGAGATGTTGTAGTCAAGACAGTGGTGGGGCACAGGGCCAGAGAGTAGGGAAGTGAGGAAGGGCTGATTTAACAAGGTGTTCCTAAAATGTGTAAAAGTTGTTTTATGTTCTTATATCAGTTGAATCATGTGCCCACATACTATACTTACACTTTTAAAACATGTTTCAGTGAAGGACAGTAAAATAAATCCTTTGACATGTACTTATTTAATTCATAGTTTATTTGTTCTTAAATTCATATTTTTGAGAACTAGATTTTCTTTGAGAGAGATAAGACTATATTTCAATTAAAACACATCCTTTAAAGGTATTTCATAATTAATTTGATCAATAGAGTTGCTTCCTCCAATGGGGTTGAAATAAGGGGAATTTTTCCTCCCTAATTACCCAGATGATGGGTTCCAGCCTCCCTTTGATGTGTCATAAAGGCTCACCTGTTTCACTACAACCTGCTATTTATTATCAAACAAATGCAGTTTGCCAAATCCTGAATTTCCAAAGGTGCCATTTATCTAAATCACGTGCGTGTCCCCTTTGCACGCATTCTGAAAAAGAATTTTCCTTGGGCCTCCCTGGTGGCGCAGTGGTTGAGAGTCCCCCTGCTGATGCAGGGGACACGGCTTCGTGCCCCTGTCTGGGAAGATCCCACATGCCGCGGAGCGTCTGGGCCCGTGAGCCATGGCCGCTGGGCCTGCGCGTCCGGAGCCTGTGCTCCGCAGCGGGAGAGGCCACAACAGTGAGAGGCCCGCGTACCGCAAAAAAAAAAAAAAAAAAAAAAAAATTATCCTATACCTTTTTAGTGACCTTCTTAGGTTGAAAGCCTTGGACTCTCTCCCATCAATATAATATACATTTTACATGTACTCTCAATAGTTAATCTCCCAGCAGCCTATCCATTAATCCCAGGTTTTCCTCCTCCAGAAAGTTACTTCACTTTCTCATTTGATCCCTTGAAGATGATTAATGAGATAAACTATACAAAGTAATTGAACTGCGTTTAGTGCAAAACTGGAAAACTTGTTTTCAGGATACTTTGACTAAACAATTTGACTAAGACATCTCCAGCCAGATGGACAAAATAAAAACAGTGATTGAAGATGTGGTAGGGTGTTTGCCTACAAGATACGGGGGATTAGGATGGGGCTGGAGAGGAAGAAACAACGGCCTGGAAATTTTGGGAAATAAATCAGTGTTCTGCCAGCATGGTGATCATGTATAAGACAGATGGAAAAGAAATTCCCTAAGAAGAATTCTGAGTGGAACTTGCAGACGTCAAGGAATATGAGTGCAAGATTTTGGGAGGCAGGAGGAGGAGGGTCCTAGTGATGCCACTGTGGAGAAAATTTAGCGTGGACAGGGCCTAGGTGTGCCCTCGGGAGGGAGCCTGACAGGCCTGGGCAAAAGCAGGGTCTCTCAGGGGGTCAAGGGGACTTCGTCAGAGACCCAGGGAGATTTCTGAAGTTGAGTGCCAGAGCCCTATGAGAACTTGGGGAGAATACCCATTTGTGCAGGCCTAAGAGGCTCCTACACGACATGGGAAATAAGAACCCCATGAGCTTTGGAAACACATGGAAGAGCCCAAATTGGTCATTAGGGAGAATGGGAGGGTCTGAGGTGGAGCCATGCTCCTGGCTAAAGGAAGAGATGTGCATAAAAGAGAAACTTCTGAGAGCCAGAGCCAGAGCCCCACTGAGAGCAGACAACAGAATGATGTGGGACCTGGGGGATGCTAAGGCCCAGGGACCTTGGGAGCTCTAGCAAGCTTGGGGGAATTCTGTCAGTGTTGCTGTTAGGTTTGCTGCCAATCCATTTAGTGTCTTTTTAAGAAGTAGAAAAAGGTTTCCCTTCTCCCCAAGGTGGACTCATCTCTGCTCTAGGATACATAGATTATGAATCAGTGCATGGACTAGATTTCAGCTCCCACTTGCTCAAGTGGCCAGAGCCCTTTTTCAGTCCACAATCTGCCCAAATGTACATAGAGGTGCTAAATGGATTGAGAATTTCCTTTTCACTAAATGCAAACCTTGTGCCCACACATGGAATTATTTGGAGACAGCAAGATACTATTATGCAAAAAGACCGTAAGGATTGTATTTGTAGATAAAAGTTGTTTTAAGGGATGTAAACTAATAAAAGATAGAGAGATGGTAAAGGATAGTAGACTTGATCTCTCCAACTTCTAAAAATATCTGCCAATGGGAATAATATTTTCCTAGTCCCTCTTGTAGCCTGTTCCTATAGAAATGATTGCATGCTTGTGCAACCACAGGCAAGTTCATTAGACCCTCTGGGTATCAGTTTCTTCATCCTGGAGGTGTGATGAGGATTTAAAATGTTGATACATGTAAAGCTTAGAACTGGGTATGGAACTTAGTACTTACTCCATAAGTGTTAGTTATTTTTATTACTTGTATCATTCAGTGTTAATGAGAATGTTAAAGCTGGTGTGTCTGTAGAGGCGATCTGGGAGCATTTATGCAGAAAATGGTTTTCAAGTCAGGCCTTGAAAATGGGCATGGTTTCAAAAGGTAGAGAAAATTAGGGGAAGACAGTCTAGGCATTGGGAATAAAGGTGGAAAGGCACAGGCAACATTCGAGTGTAGTGAGCAGATCTATTGAGCAGCAACCGAATGGAATGTATGGCAGAGGACAGGAAAATAAGTCTGAAAGCTAAATTGAGGGCATGCAATTAAGGAGTACAGAATTCATTCTTCTCTCTCTGGTCAGCAATGAAAGCCAAGAAAGATTTAACTTGCAACCTTCTGCAATCTGGCTCCCACTCTATGGAATCTCTTTTCTCAAAGGTCTTCTAATTCAGTGCTTCTAAAACTTGAAAGTACAAACCAGTGACTTGGGGACCTTCCTAAAATGCAGGTTCTGATATGGAAGGTCTGGAGTAAGCTTAGCCTGAGATCCTATATTCTTAACAAGCTTCCAGGCGCTACCATGCCCCTCCCTGCTGCTCATCCATGGACCAACTTTGAGTACTAATCCAATGGCCTCTTCTCCATCTCATCCTTACCCGCTCTGCAGTATTAGGCCTTGTTGATCTTCCTGATGCTCTCATCATTGGCTTCTACTTACTCACCTGAATTTTATGCTATTACTTGAAGCTAAGAATGCAGACTAGGAGCCTGCTCTATAAAACTCCAGTACATATTGTCTTCTCTTGAGCACAGCTTTCATCATATAAAACAAAGCTGCCATTGATAACAATATCTATATATAATAGCTATAGCTACAAACTCAAGGTCAGTCTTTAGATGTGTATTGTCCAAGCAACTATCAGTGAATCATTTGGTCTCTTAAATGCAAATATTACAAACCACCTTTTAACAAAAGACACATGTATATCACTATAAAAGACACCAACTGCCCATCTTCTTTGGAAAATAATCTCCCCCGAGACCCTCACCCCTCCCTGTGGGCACTGGCTACAACTGATTGGTGCAGAGGTGGGCTCCTGACCAATACTGGGTTATTTTGAGTCCTTCCTCAGCATTTTACACTGGGACTGAAAAAAAAGCAAGTTAGTCTCTTGTTTTCTTTACAGAAGTCAAGAGCATGTAAGCTCAGGAGCTATTAGGGACAATATTCTGACACATGAACTGAAGAGCAGAAAACAGCAGTCATCTGTGAGAAAGAAAACTGATGAAGATACCAGGAAGGAACAGGGAAATGTCTCCAAAGCTTGGCACCCTGACATCCTTGCTCATCTCCACAGAGACCATGTAGGCAAGGCTTGACCACAGTCTGACCTTAGTCTTAGCAGAATGCCCTGTGATTTCTTCTAACATAAGGGAAGATAAACAGCCTAGTGAGGAGCTGTTGGGAGGCTGTTTCTCCCGTTATCCTGTGGAAGACTGACACAAGGCCATTTCTCATCCATCTCCCTAGTTTCAGTTCAGCACAAGACTTTCCACCTCATTCCCACTTAGGGTAAAGCTGCAGACTTCATCGTAAGTCTATAAAACTCCTCAACAACAGAATGACCCATCACTCTTACCATCTGTCATCTGGCTTCTTCAGTTCTGTGTTGTCTACAGAACAAGGGGCACAGGGAACCGACACCACAATGACTTGCTTTTGCTGTCTGTGTAAGTAATTAACTGTCTGAATCCATTTGGTCATGTTTACTCCTCACTGGGCAAATCTATAGAAGTATGACAAGCCATCCTAATGGCTATAGAAGTATTACTTGGGACCCAGTTATTAACCACCACCTTGCTGCCTTGGAAATGCTTAACCATTTGGCCAAGGGAAGAAGTAAGAAATGGCAAGAGTTCACTTCCTGAGATCCCCTCAGTGCTCCGGCTCCTGATTATAGTCAGTTCTCAGGAATGCATTTCAGACTTTGAATTCCATGAGATACCCTAGTATTTCTCCAGTAAACCTCTCCAGCTTCTTTTTTTTTTTTTTACCCTTAAGAAAGCTAGAATGTATTTTTTACTACTTTTTATTGGAGTATAGTTGCTTTACAATGTTGTGTTAGCTTCTGCTGTACAGTCATAGAAAGTATTTCTAACCTTTACCATTGAAAGGTCATATAGTACATACACACACTGGTGTTGCATTTGATGACAATATCAGTAATCAGAACTTCAGTGTTAGCAATTCAAGTGTATTTTGTTTTTATTAAAATTCTGCCTCTCGTATATTAATTTATTTTTGGCCCTTGACGTAGTATATGTAACATGATTAGCCTGTCTTATAAAAGCCCAATAAATATAAAGTTTTATGAAATGTTATTGGCCAAGTGGGGAAAAAAATGACTCTTTTTCACTATGATGAAAGTATAAATTACTCTCATCATTTATCAATTGTAACTTCATAGTACTAAATATGTAAGTCAACTATGCTATGTTTAATTTATCTTATAAATGTACTGATTTTCATTCATATTAGTTACAATTGTAAGAACATGATGGAAAAACACATTATATTTATGCCAAATATGTATCATCCAACAAAACAGTGTAAGTAGGATTAGAGTTTGATCTACTTTTAACATCCCTTGAGTTTAGCTGTGTCTAATACCCAGAATGATCATCCAAGCCAATATACAGATACTTATGAATCACTAGTCATAGGTTAGGATGTTCATCAATTAGCTTCATTTCCCTACTGGGCCAGCTGAGTTTTATTTGATCAGGGTCATGGACTCTGAATCAAGCCAAGTCAGGGACAGCTGGCAGAGTCTTGGACATTGTGGAAATTTGACCAAAATGGTGTATAAATTGGTGCAAATTCATCATCACTACTGGGAAACAACTAAAAAAGTAGAAAGTGGCGTCACTGACATCATAACAACAAATAGACATAGCACAATTACATATAAGAAATGAATGCCTTGATTGCCGTATTAATGAGATGTCATCTTTAGGAAAGTGTAGAGATTGTTAAGTGATATATCTGGCTGCTTGTGGTACTCCTAGAAGCAAGGAGTTTGTGACATGATGATAACTAGTCATAATTTGTCCAAATTTGTTTGAGAATAAAATTTACTAGTCAAAGTTAAACATTAGACATCTAGTCATCTTAATATGATTTACTAGTGTTACCATAATAATTTATTAAGAGAATAGTTACATTTATAAAAATGTTTTATGGTGATGAGTGAATTATAGTAATTATTTTATATATTCATAATAAAAAATGCATCACAGTATGTAAGATTAAATTTTCAATCAACTCATAATTTATATTTTAAAATATCTTTAAAATACGTTCACATAACATAATCCCGTGGGTAACTTTCTCTAGCCACTTAGTCATTATTTCCATGATTAGTTATAACAGATTTCTTCCTAAAGGTTTTTTCCCCCACAGCATAACTCTCCATAAATTAATGTGAACCTATCATATCAAAGGTGTTTACATGTGTTAATATATTCATTTAATTTTAATATGCTTACTAAGGCACGAATAGCTGCAAGCAAGCTAGCACTGCATGCAATAAGAAAACCTGTGGAGTCCTGAGGTAACATACTTTAACGAGGGAGGTAGGAATTACATAAGATCTGAGTTAGCCGGGGAAAGAAGAGGCTACAACTGATAGCACAACTAAGTCAACTAAGTCTGACGCCAACTGGATCATTTCAAATAAAATAGCCAGCCAGGCAAAAAGGCCTCCTCCAAGTCGCAGGCCTTGGGGCTGCCTGCCTTGCCTTACAGGCTAGGAACACAGAAGGTGGGTAACCCGAGAGCGGCCAGCGCGGGCGCCGCGGCGACCTGACCTGGGACACGGGACACCCGACACCCGACACCCGCCGCCCGCCGCCCGCTGCCCGCTCCCGGCCTCCTTTGCTCGCGCGCTCCGCGGGCTCGGGCTCGGCAGGCTCTGCCCCGGGAGCGCGGAAGGCAGAGGAAAAAGGCAAAACGTCGGTGGGGAGACTTGTCTGAGAAACGTTTTCGGAACACGCGAAGGGAAAAACGACTAGCCCCCGGCGGGGCGGCCTTACCAGCGGAACCACCGGCCAGGATCTGCTGAGAAGCCTCGTTCACGAAGCCGACAGCGGGCTTGGCCGACATCTTCGCAAGCCAGACGACCACTGCTTGGGCTGAGATGCGTGGGCGAGCTCGCCAGCCTGAATGCCGGCCTGCAGAGCCTCTCCTGAGCGAGAGTGCCGGGGCTGGGTTAGTCCTTGGGCCAAGTGGCTCCCTGTGGGGCGGCAATCCGGCGACTGCTCGGAGGCGGCGGGCGGTTTGGGCCACAGACTCAACGCGTGATCTCCGGCGGGTCGGGACCTGCTTGTTGCGCTGCTTCAGGTGCTCCTTCTCGACCCCGCTTTGCTCCCTGGGCTCCGGGAGGGACCCTGAAGGAGAAAAGACCCGCGGATGGAATTGGGTTGGTCGACCGCCGCAGGTCGGTTTGGTCTCCTAGATTGGCGCCCACGGGTTTCCCTATCAGGAGCCTTCTGCAGAGTTTGTCCAGCTGGCTGCTCTGCCTCTGATAACGCAAGTAAAAAAGTGATCCTGGCCTAGAACTCCAGCGTCAGGGTCCAGGCGACCCTTGCCCTCTGGAAAGCCAGAGCACAGTGCAGTTCTAAAGAAGGGACAGGTGAATAAATTCCTTGGAGTTAGCTGTCCCGAAATTGTGGGCTATAGCAACTAAGTCAAAATAAATCCAATTTACAGGTATCTTACAATTGAGCTACTGTATATAGTACTTTTCTAAGAAATGGTTTTGGCTTAAGGCAATATATCTCATACCTCATCAACTTGAGTTTTATTTACTGAAAGACCAAAAAAAGGAAGGCCTTATTACAAATAAGTCTCTTCTATCTATTCCCCACGTCCGTGGGCATCAGCGTAATGTGTGCGTTTGTAAGAAAAGTAAATTCATGTTCCAGCCCTGACCTACTGAATCATAATCTCTGGATATAGGGCTCAGAAACCTGTGTTTTAATAAGTTCTCCAGTGGTTGTTATGAATGTTAAAGTTTGCGAACCACTGACCCAAATAATCAAGGAACATTAAGTAACTACTAATATATTCTCTGTAAAACGTTTACTTATTCATACTAGCCCTTTAGGATAGTTAGCAAAACAAAAATACTAGTTTATACTATTTTTAAACCACAAGTTGCAAAAACTCTGTAGGAGGGACACAAGGTTCTCAAATTTTAGAAAAATACCTGCCACACCCCTAACAGGCAGGAAATGATAGGAGTAAAAGGGAGAATGAGACGCTTTGGAACCCTTATTGTCATATTTCTTAAACACAGTATTTAATACTAAACATATTCAGTGTGAACCATATAAAATTGCCATTTTTGAAGGCAATTATATCAGCAATATGTAATAAGGTTCAACTTAATATATATGATTTCCAATTAAATGTACAAAATACAATAATTGGTTTTATACTTTGTTTTAATTTCTTAGGCTGAGCTATTAAAAGCTGGTAATGATAATCTGACTGGCAAAATTATTTAAAGTGAGGAATTGGAGAGACTTGCTACTTACGTGATCAGGTACGCAAAAACAAATTTTCTCATATTTGATTAAAATTACTAAGTTTGAAATGTTTACCAAGAAATAGTTTCAAGAAATTTTTGCTATTTAGATATAGTAAAAGCTTTTGAGCTATGTTTCAGTCTTTTACTAATTAAATATGAGGTCTTGAGTACAATATAAAATCACTTATTCATTCAAAAAATACTAGAACCTATTATATACTAAGCACTAAAATCAGAATTTCAGAGCTCATAGAAAATGTTTCCCTAATTTTCCACCGAAGAAACTAAGTTTCCAAAGATCACACCATAAGTTAATGGTATAGCCAGGATTCCCTCTTCTAATAGCCGTGGGATTATAGATTTAAATATTAACCACAGGCCAAATTACATTCAGTCACACTGAAACCTAAAATAATTAAATGCTACCAAAATTAACTTCATTTACTCATATGTAAGTAGAGAATTTTTTAAAGTTAAAGAAATTTGTTGGATTATTAAATACTATTAAACCCCAAGGCACACACTGAACCAAATTCTACATTCATTCATTGAGAGTTTACTGAGTGTCAGCATTAAGAGCTGGCAATGTAACAGTTAAAATCCCCCCTTGGAGCATATAATCTAATGGAAGAGATCATACCATGTTGCAATGTCCGTAAATTTTTGCCTTCCCTAGATTATTTCAGGAAATACAATAATACTTCCAGGTCAAGATTTAAAGACAGCCTTTTGACATCATCCATTATTTCCATGAATATCTTTTTTTTTCATAAATATCTTAATCTCTGAATTTTTTTTTTTTTTTCTGGTATGCGGGCCTCTCACTGTTGTGGCCTCTCCTGTTGCAGAGCACAGCCTCCAGACGCGCAGGCTCAGTGGCCATGGCTCACGGGCCCAGCCGCTCCGCGGCATGTGGGATCCTCCCGGACCGGGGCACGAACCTGTGTCCCCTGCATCGGCAGGCGGACTCTCAACCACTGAGCCACCAGGGAAGCCCCCAATCTCTGAATATCTTAACCTGAGGAGGTGGGTGCAAGTTTGTGGTCTCACTAAGACCTCAATCTCTCAGGATCCCTACAGATTCAGTCAGAAGTCTCTCCCAGACATCTTTCCAAATACGCTGTTAGAAAATTGCTACCTCTTTTTAACCTCTCTGCACTAGAACAGATTTCTTTGAGTTAAAAAAAGCAAGGCCTGATATTACAGATAGTCTAGTCCTCAATCTCCAGATTAGCTGAGGAGATAGGGCCTAGGTATAAGAACATTCTGGAGCTTGGGAGTCAGCCATTGTCAATCCACAGTCAACAAGTACACACTGTGCTAAGAGCTCTGATTATGGGGCATAGCTCTTACCTGCAGCCAAATTTGCCCATGGCCAGTATTGGAATGCTGGGAGGTTTAGCACTGGGAGAAGTAAAATTTACTTGAGCTACTAGTTCAGATTCCTTAGACACAATCCATCACATTACTCTTTCTATTATTATTTTACATAATGCTATAATGTCCTGATATTAGAGCAAAACTGCTGAAGTATCAAGCTGATATTTTTAAATTATTGATTTACTGTATTTAGCTGATCTTGGTTGAGAACTACATAATTAAATTATTGATTTATCAGTTTGCAAAGTGACTAGAAACTAAACCTTTGGGAACCTTAAAATACTTACTGAACTTAAGTATCTGACAATTTCTTTAATGTCTTTTTGGAATAAAGTTTTTGTATTGGGCCACTGGATCAGCTACTGTTCAAGACCAAAATAATAGTGACTTAAACAAGATAGAACTTTATTTCCCCCTCATGTAATGACACAATTGTAAGCCACAAATAAAGCTCGGGCCAGCAGAGAGGAAGGAAGGTAAGAAGGGTAAAGAAAGCCCTGGAAATTACATAAATCTCATTGGTTAGAACTTGGCCACTAGGGCTAAACCTAGGTACAAGGGAGGTGGGAAAGGTAGTATTTTGCCGGGTGACAATGTGTCCATAAAAAATATATATACCATTATGGAAAAAGGGAAAAACATATTGGGAAACAACTAGCAGTGTCAACCACGGTTTGGGAAAAGGTTTAGGAACAAAGAGCTGTACCTTTAAATTATAGTATTTGCTCATTTTCAAAGATTTTGTTTTCCTCAAGTCTAAAGTTTATCTTCATCAGTTTCTAACTGGAAAATGCTATATAATCCCATGGTACTCAATGTACTATAACTGGGAGTCACATTTTAAAATACCATTCCCTGAAAGATACATAGCCATTGTAGGCTAGAGACTCTCTTCTTTAGAAGTCAAAACGCACTCTCTAGGGCTTCCCTGGTGGTGCAGTGGTTAAGAATCTGCCTGCCAATGCAGCGGACATGGGTTTGAGCCCTGGACCAGGAAGATCCCCCATGCCGCAGAGCAACTAAGCCCATGCACCACAACTACTAAGCCTGTGCTCTAGAGCCTGCGAGCCACAACTACTGAGCCCACGTGCCACAACTACTGAAGCCCACGTGCCTAGAGTCCATGCTTCACAACAAGAGAAGCCACCACAATGAGAAGCCCGCGCACCGCATCGAAGAGGGGCCCCCACTCGCCACAACTAGAGAAAGCCCGCATGCAGCAACGAAGACGCAACACAGCCAAAAATAAATAAATAATTTTTTTAAAAAAAGATTATTCACTAAAACATTTTTAAAAAAACACTATCTGTATACACACAGACACACAAATGCAGAATTTAGCATACATGGAGCCCATCCATGGAATACGGTGGGAAGTTGGGAAGAGTTGCCTGTGGATACCAGATTAAGAAATCTTGACCAATAGAAGAGATTATAACTCTTGAACTATTCAAAAGACCTATTATTCTAGAATATTCTTATGCAGAAGTATTAGAGGTATTAAAGAAATGCTGTTTGCAAATGAAAGACTCTTATGTGCTTTAAAATCTGTGGGTCTGAGTATCACTGCTCTAAGCTCTCAGTGATTTATAACTTACAGATACCAAGGCATCATATCATTTAGGACAGGTCTTAGGTTCTGATGCATTAGATTATCCTATCACCTAACAGAGCACTTCTAAGTTTCAAGGGACTTTAACTGGGCAGTATGGACAAAATAATTACTTGGGAAGCTTTTTTCAATATATTATTGTGATATAAGAACAACACTTAGAGGCCATTTATATTACAGAGTTCTGTTATTTGAGATGTAACTGTGAATCTAGGAGTTAAGACCTCTGAGCTGTCAACATGCAGAAATCCATGCACTTTCCTCCTAGGAGCTTCCCAGGTTCACTTGGAACTAATTTTAGACCCAATTCTAAAAAGGTTGATAGGGTGGATATCTAATATCTTGGTTCACAGCAGATTAGAAAAACCAAACTAAGAGAATAGGGCAGGGACCTTCCTGGTGGCAAAGTGGTTAAGACTCCGCGCTCCCAATGCAGGGGCCCAGGTTCGATCCCCAGTCAGGGAGTTAGATCCCACATGCATGCCACAACTAAGGAGCCAGTGAGCCGCAACTAAGGAGCCCATCTGCCGCAACTAAGGAGCACACCTGCCACAACTAAGAAGCACGCCTGCCACAACCAAGACCCGGTGCAACCAAATAAATAAAATAAATAAATATTTTAAAAAGAGAATAGGGCAGAGGGAAATCAGAGATTATAGAAAAGTGAAGAGCAATCTGCAACCTTCAGGCCACATTCAGCCTGCCTTGCAAATTGTAATAACTACAATATTCATGTAATGCTTACTTATGCAAGGCACTGGGCTAAGAATTTCATTACCCATTATCTCATTCATAATATCATAGAGATATTCTTATTCTCATCTTACAAATGAGGAAATTCTGGCACAGAGGTTAAGTAACTTTTGCCTGAAGTCACACTGAATATTTGAGATATTATTTGAACCTAAGTATATATAATTTAGGAGGCCTATTTCTGAATCACTAGCTATATTGTTTTTATGGTCTAATCTTTATTTCAGCTTTTCTACCCATACAGAAAAGATGTACAATTATTCAGAGTAAATAGCTTGTGGTAAAGTCAAAGGACTTTCATAAACAATGACTTGATAATATGTATCAGGAACTTTATACACCTGAAGTTAGAAAAATACTAACTTCAGTGCCATAAATTTTATTATGTGTAAATAGTGTGAATTTTCTATTTATCAAGTCAGGGTTTCTAGACAACAGCACCATTGACATTGTGGGCCAGATAATTCTTTGTTATAGGAGGGTGTCCTGTTTAATGCAGGATATTTAGCAGCATCCCTAGTCTCTACCCACTAGCTGCCAGTAGCAACTCCTTCCCCATTTGTGACAACCAAAAATGTCTCCAGACATAGCCAGATGTCCCCTGCAGGGCAAAAATGCCCTTAGTTGAGAATCACTGGTTTAAGTAAAAGAACTAATATAATAGTGAAGCCTATTTTAACTTTTGACAATCATGGAATGACAGATCTGGAAGAGACTTTAATCGATTTCTTATTTGACATTTCAGGAGATTGAGATGTGAAGAGATTGAGGGCCTTGGCTAATACCAAACTATTTAGGGGAAGAGTTGGGTGGGAAAGCCTGACATTTCCTGACTTCAGAACTGATAATCTAGGCATTGATGTCTGGGATATTTCCCATAAATTGAATTGAATATTGTGGTTACAGTAGCCAGAGTGATCCTTTTAAAGCATATTTCAGATATTAGTCACCTGTTCTAAACCATCCAGTGGTTTCCTGTCATCCTTAGAATAGAATCCAATGTCTTAGCCATAGCCCAAAAGATCCTATGTAATTTGGCTTAGGGCTACGTCCTCAGACTCTTTTCCTAATCCTTTTCTCTTTCACCCTGCTCTTGTCACACTAATTTTGGGGGGCATTCCTTTGAACATTCCCAAGCATGCTCCCCCTCTTTGCATTTTGCTTTTCCTTATGCCAGGAAGGTTCTTTTCCTAGACATTCCCATGACTTGCTTCTTCACTTCTTTCAGGCCATCAACACAAATATTACTTTGACAGGCAGGCTTTACCTGTGTAAAATTGTACTTCTCCTTAAACTTTTCACACTTTATCTAGCCTGATTTATTTTTCTTCATTACAATTTTCAGCACCTAGATATATTCTGTATTTTTTGTTTATTCTTAGTCTTTTCCTCCTTCTGAATGTAAAGTCCATGAAAAAGTGACTGTAATACTGCCTGGCACATAGTAGGCATGTAATAAATATTAATTCATTGTATGAATCATAGTCATTCCAGAAGAACACCTCACACCCTTTAAGTAATCACTCCTCATTTACCCCTTTCCCAGCTTCTGGCAACCACTGATATACTTTCTGTCTCTATGGATTGGCCTATTCTGAATGTTTCATATAAAAGTTTCATATAAAAATCATACAATATGTAAACATTCATGTCTGACTTCTTTCACTTAGCACCATATTTTAGAAATGCATCCAAGTTGTAGGATGTATCAGTACTCTATTTCTTTTTATGACTGAATAATATTCCATTGTATGTTGCTTATTTTGTTTATCCATTTATTTGTTGATAGACATTTGGATTGTTTCCACCTTTAGGCTATTATGAATAATGCTGCTATAAACATTTGTGTACAAGTCTCATTTCTCTTAGGTATATACATAGAAGTGGAATTACTGGAACTACCAACTGTTTTCCACAGTGGCTTTACCATTTTACACTTCCACAGCAATTTACAAAGCTTCCTGTGCCTCTGCATTCCTCCTCAAACTTGTTATTTTCCATTTAAAAGAAAATTATAGCCATCACTGTTGGTTTGAGGATGTGAAGTGGTATCACATCGTGGCTTTGATTTGCATTTCCTCAATGACCAATGAAGTTAGCCATCTTTTTCACGTGCTTGTTGGCCATTTGTATATCTTCTTTGGAAAAATGCCTATTAAAGCCCATTCATTGCTCATTTTTTAACTGGGTTGTTTGTCTTTTTGCTATTGAGCTGTAAGAGTTCTTTGTACATTCTGGATATTAAACTCTATCAGATATATGATTTGCAAATGTTTCTTCCATTCTTTATTTTCTTGATAATGTCCTTTGATGCACAAGTTTTTAATTTTCATGAAATCCAAAAGCTGAATAGTCTATTCTTTTCCCACTGAATGGCCCTGGGACTCTTGTCGAAGATCAATTGGCCATAGATACTTGAGTTTCTTTCTGGGCTCTCTCGTTGATCAATATGTCTATCCTTAAGCCTGTACCTCACTATTTTGTTTAATATAGCTTTGAAAACT
The DNA here is from genome assembly GCF_039906515.1 of Pseudorca crassidens. Taxonomy (NCBI): domain Eukaryota; kingdom Metazoa; phylum Chordata; class Mammalia; order Artiodactyla; family Delphinidae; genus Pseudorca; species Pseudorca crassidens. Next base: position 62,011,482 of record NC_090296.1, on the reverse strand, counting down.
TTGAAATCAGAACATGTAAGTTTTCCAGCTTTTCTTTTTCAATATTGTCTTGACTATTTGGGGGCCCTTGCAATTCCATATGAACTTGAGGATCAGCTTGTTGATTTATGCAAGAAAGGCCACTGGAATTTTGATAGGGATTGGACTGAAGCTGCAGGTCACTTTGCACAGTAGTACCATCTTAACAATATTAACAATATTAAGTCTTCTAATCTATGAATATGGACTGCCTTTCCATTTTATTATCTTTAATTTCTTTCAACTTGCTTTGTAGTTTTTAGTACACAAACCTTTCACTTCCTTGGTTAAATTTATTACTAGGTATTTTATTACTTTGGATGCTGTAGTAAGTGAATTTTTAAAAATTTCCTTTTGGATAATTCATTGCTGGTATATGGAAACACAACTGATTTTTGTATATTGATCTTGTAACCTGTAACTCTGCTGAATTTATGTATTAATTTTTTTGTGGATTCTTTGTGATTTTTTTCTACATAGAATCATTTCCTTTGCAAATAGGGATAGTTTTACTTCTCTTCCAGTTTGGAGGCCTTTTATTTCTTTCTTGAATAATTGCTCTCTCTAGGACTTCCAGTACAATGCTGAATAGCAGTGATGAAATTAGGTGTTCTTGTCTTGTTCCTGACATTAAACATGATGTTACCTGTGGATATTTCATAAATGCTTTTTATCATATTAAGGAAGTTTCCTTCTATTCCTATTTTGCTCAGTGTTTTAACATGAAAGGAGGTTGAATTTTGTCAAATGCTTTTTCTACATCTATTGAGATAATCATGTAGGTATTTTTCCTTTGTTACATTAATATGATGTACTACATGGATTGATTCTATTATGTCAAACACCTTTTTATTCCTCAAAAGTGAGATAAATCTCACTTGTTCATGGAGTGTAATCCTTTTAATGTGCTTTTGAATTTGGTTTGCTAGTATATTTGCATTGTAAGGGATATTGGTCTGTAGTTTTCTTGTGATATCTTCTTCTAGCTTTGGTAGCAGGGAAATGCTGGTCTCATAGAATGTATTAGGAAGTATTTCCTCCTATTTTTTGAAAAAGTTTGAGGAGAATCAATGTTAATTCTTTAAATGTTTGGTAGAATTCATCTGTGAAGCCATCTGGTCTTGAACTTGTTTTTATTGGAATGGTTTTAATTACTGATTCAATCTCTTTACTTGTAGGTCTGTTGAGATTTTCTATTCTAGAGTAAGTTTGGGTAATGTGTATTTTGAGGAATGTCTCCATTTCATCTAAATTATTTAATTTGTTGGCACACAACTGTACATAATATTCTCTTATAATTCTTTCAACTCCTGTAAGGCCAGTAGTAACGTCCCCACTTTCAGTTCTCATTTTATTAACATCTTCTCTCTTTTTTCTTAGTCAATATAGCTAAAGTTTTGAAAATTTTAAAACATTTTTGAAGAACCAACTTTTGGTTTAGCTAATTTTATTTTTTCCCCTATTCTCTATTTCATTCATCTCAGCTGTAATCTTATTTCTTTCCTTCTGCTGGTTGTTTTCTCCATTTTGTAATTCCTTAAAGTGTAAAAGTTAAGCTATTGATTTGAGATGTCTTCTTTTTTAATATAGTCATCTACAGCTATGAATTTCTCTCTGAGCACTGCTTTTGTTGCATCCCATAACCTTGTATGTTGTGTTTTCATTTTCATGTTTCTCAAGTTATTGATATGGGTTGAATTGTGTCCTCTAAAAAAGATGAGTTGAAGTTCTAATCCCCAGTACCTCAGAATATGACCTATTTGGAAATAGGGTATTTACAGAGTAATCAAATTAAAATGAGGTCATTAGGGTGACCCTAGTCCAATATGATGTATCCTTATAAAAAGGGGAAATTTAGACACAGGCGGACATGCACAGAGGGAAGACTATGTGAAGAGACATGGAAAATGCCACTTAATTACAGCTGTCTGTAGTATGTTTTGAATTCAGGAAGTGTGAGGCCTCCACTTTGTTCTTTCTCAATACTGCTTCAGCTATTCAGAGGGTTTTGTGGCTCCATATGAATTTTAGGATTTTTTTTCTACTTCTGTACAAAATGCCATTGAGATTCTGATAGGGATTGCACTGAATCTGTAGATCACTTTGGGTAGTATGGACATTTTAAAAATATTGTCTTCCAATTTACAAGCATGAATGTCTTTCCATTTATTTGTACCTTCTTTGATTTCTTTTACAAATGTTTTATAGTTTTCAGTGTACAAGTCTTTCACTTCCTTACCTAAGTTTATTGCTAATTATTTTATCCTTTTTCATGCTATAGTAAGTGCAATCATTTTCTTAATTTCCTTTTCAGGTTGGTCATTGTTAGTGTATAGAAACATAACTGATTTCTGTGCATTGCTTTTTATATCCTAAAACCTTGCTGAAATTGTTTATTAGCTGTAGTAGCTTAATTGTGGAACCTTTAGGATTTTCAAAGTATAAAATAATATCATCTGCAAAGAGCGCTAATTTTACTTCTTTATTTCCAATTTGGATGTCTTTTATTAGTTTTTCTTGCCTGATTGATCTGACTAGGAATCCTGTTTTATGTTGAATAGTAATGGTGAGAGTGGGCATCCTTGCCTTGTTCCTGATATTAGGGGAAAAGCTTTCAGACTTTCACCACTGAGCATGATGTTTGCTATAGGCTTTTTATTATGTTGAGATAGTTTCCTTCTATTCTTAGTTTTGTTGAGTCTTTTTTTTAAAAAAATACTAATTAATTAATTTTGGCTGCGCTGGGTCTTAGTTGTGGCATGCGGGATCTTCGTTACAGCATGTGGGATCTTTAGTTGTGGCATGCGGACTTCTTAGTGGCAGCATGCAGGCTTCTTTTTTGGGGCATGTGGGCTTCTTAGTTGGGGCATGTGGGCTTCTTAGTTGCAGCATGTGGAATTCTTAGTTGTGGCATGCGGACTCTTAGTTGTGGCATGCATGTGGGATCTAGTTCCCTGACCAGGGATCAAACCTGGGCCCCCTGCATTGGGAGCATGGAGTTTTACCCTCTGGAACATGAGGAAAGTCCCTGTTTCATGAAAGAGTGTTGAGTTTTGTCAAATTCTTTCTGTTTCAATTGAGATGGTTATGTGGTTTTTGTCCTTTGTTTTGTTAATGTAGTATATTATATTGATTGATTTCTGTATGTTGAAGAATCCTTGCATTCCAGGTAAAAATACCACTTGGTGATGGTAGATAATCATTTTAGTGTGCTGTTGGATTCAATTTGGGAGTATTCTGTTGAGGATTTTTTCATCATTGTTCATCAGGGATGTTGGTCTGTAGTTTTCTCTTTTTGTGTCTTTGTCTGGTTTTGGTATCAAAGTATGCTGGCCTCATAGGATGAGTTTGAAAGTGTGCTTTCCTCTTCAATTCTTTGGAAGTCTGAGGAGGATTGGTGTTAATTCTTAAATGTTTAGTAGAATTCTCCAGTGAAGCCATCTGGTCTAGAACTTTTCTTTGTTGGGAGGTTTTTGATTACTGCTTCAATCTTCTTACTAGTTATAGGTCTGTTCAGATTTTTTTATTTCTTCATAATTCAGTCTGGGTAGGTTGTGTGTTTCTAGGAATTTGTCAACTTCTTCTAGGTTATACATTTTGTTGGCATATAATCGTTTCTGGTTGTCTCTTGTGGTCCTTTTAAATTCTGTGACATCAATGATAATGTCTCCTATTTCATTTCTAATTTAATTGTGAGTCTTTTTTTTTTCTTAGCCTACGTAAGGGCTTATCAATTTTGTTGATCTTTAAAAAAATCAACTTTGGCTTCGTTGATTTTTTAAATTGTTTTTGTATTCTATTTTATTTATCTCTGCTCTAATCTTTATTATTTCTGCCCTTCTTTCAATTTTGGGTTTCCTTTGGTCTCCTTTTCCTAGTTCCTTGAGGTCTAAAGTTAGGTTGTTGACTTGAGATCTTTTTTTTTTTAATGTAAGCATTTACTACTATAAACCTCCCAATTAGTATTCCTTTTGCTTCATCCCCTAGTTTTGGTATGTTGTAGTTTTATTTTCATTTGTCTCCAGATAGTTGCTAAATTCTCTTGTGATTTCTTCTTTGACCTATTGGTTATTTAATAGTGAGTTATTTAATTTCCATATATTTGTGGACTTTTCTGTTTTCCTTGTTGTTGATTTCTAGTTTCATTTCACTGTGATTGGAGAAGGTACTTTATATTATTTCAAACTTCTTAAATTTGTTAAGACTTGTTTTCTGGCCTAACATATGTTGGTAATGTTCCATGTGTGCTTAAGAATATGTATTCTGCTATTGTTGGGTGTAGTGTTGTTTATATGTCTGTTAGGTTGAACTGGTCTATAGTGTTGTTCAAGTTTTCTGTTTCCTTATTTGATCTTCTGTTTTGCTGTTCTACCTCTAATTGAAAGTTGGGTATTAAAGTCTCCTATTATTATATTGTAATCTATTTCTCCCTTCACTTCTGTCAATGTTTGCTTCATATATTTAGAAATTCTAATGTTAGGTGCATGTATATTTATAATTTGTAACATCTTGCTGGTGAATTGACACTTTTATCATTATATAATGTCCATCTTTGTCTCTTGTGACAGTTTCTATCTTAAAGTCTATTTTACCTGGGACTTCCCTGGTGGCACAGTGGTTAAGAATCTGCCTGCCAATGCAGGGCACATGGGTTCGAGCCCTGGTCCCGGAAGGTCCCACATGCCATGGAGCAACTAAGCCCATGTGCAACAACTACTGAGCCTGCACTCTAGAGCCCATGAGCCACAACTACTGAAGCCCGTGTGCCTAGAGCCCGTGCTTCACAACAAGAGAAGCCACCACAATGAGAAGCCCGCACACCGCAATAAAGAGTAGCCCCCGCTTGCCACAACTAGAGAAAGCCCACGTGCAGCACGAAGACCCAACACAGCCAAAAATTTTAAAAATAAAAATAAATAAAAAGTCTATTTTATCTGATTCAAGTATGGCCATTCCTGCTCTCGGCAAGTTCTGATTGTATGGAATATCTTTTTTCTTCCTTTCACTTTTAACCTGTGTTTCCTTAGATCTAAAGGGAGTCTCTTGTAGGCAACACATAGTTGATCTTGTTTCCTCATCCATTTAGCCAATGTACATATTTGAATTGGGGCGTTTAATACATTTACATTTAAAGTAATTACTAATAGGGAAGGACTTCCTATTGTCGTTTCCTTTTTTTTTTTTAAAGATTTAATTTTTATTTTTTTGGCTGCATTGGGTCTTTGTTGCTTCATGTGGGCTTTCTCTAGTTGTGGTGAGTGGGGGCTACTCTTCCTTGTGGTGCGCGGGCTTCTCATTGCAGTGGCTTCTCTTGTTGCAGAGCACAGGCTCTAGGCACGTGGGCTTCAGTAGTTGCAGCACATAGGCTCAGTAGTTGTGGCTCATGGGCTCTAGAGAGCAGGCTCCGTAGTTGTGACGCATGGGCTTAGTTGCTCCACAGCATGGGGGATCTTTCTGGACCCATGTCCCCTGCATTGGCAAGTGGATTCTTATCCACTGTGCCACCAGGGAAGTCCCACCATTTTCTTAATTGCTTTTTGTATGTCTTGTGGTTTTTTTCCTATCCCTTTGTTTATTCTTGTCATTTTTAAATGTCTCATTGATTTTTTTTATAGTGACATGTTTTGATTCCCTTCTCCTTCCCCATCATGCATATTCTATGTATTTTCCTTGTGGTTACCATTGCAATTACCTATAACATCTTAAAGTTGTAACAATCTACTTTAACCTGATAAAAAATTAATTTCAATTGCATATAAAACTCTATTCCTTTACATCTCTGTCCCACCCTTTATGTTGACACACACAGAAGAAGATGACTTCTTTTTATGTTGCATATCCATTAACACAGATCTGTAATTACTTCTCATGCTTTCATGTTTTAAATTCTATACCACATTTAAAAGTGATTGATGCATCTACATTACAATACTGTAGGATTCTATATTTGTCTATAAATTTACCTTTACCAGGGAGTTTTATATTTTCATACGGTTTTGTGTTATCATTCTTTCACTTCAACTTGAATGGTTTCCGTCAGCATTTCTTGTAGGGCAGGACTAGTGGTGATGGACTCCTTCAGATTTTATTTATCTGGGAAAGTCTTTTTCTCCTCTGTTATTCAAAGACCTTTTTGCAGAATATAGTATTCTTAATTGGCAGGGTTTTTTTTTTCCTTCAGCACTTTGAATTCATCATTCCACTCCCTTCTAGCCTGAAAAGTTTCAGCTTAGAAATCTGCTTATAATCTAATAGAAGCTCCTTTGTACAGGACAAGTTGTTTTTCTCTTGCCATTTTCAAGATTCACTCTTTGTCTCTGATTTTTGATAGTTTGATTATAATGTATCTCAGTGAAGGTCTTTACATTTATCTAGTTGGAGTTTTTGAGCCTCCTGAATTTGTATGTGCATTTCTCTCAGATTTGGTGAGTCTGCAGTCATTATTTCTTCAAATAGGCTCTCTGTCCTCTCTTTTTATTCTCCTTCTGGGACTCTCATTATGCTTATGTTATTCTACATGATGGTGTCCCACAAGTCCCTTAGCCTCTCTTTATTTCTCTTCATTCTTTTTTCTTCTTGTTCCTCTGCCTAAGTGATTTTGAAAGTCCTGTATTCGATTTCACTGATTCTTTCTCTCTCTGGTGAAGAATTCAGTTTCAGAATTTGTTTGTGTCCTCTCCATAGTTTCTACCTCTTTGTTAATGTTCTCATTCGTTAATGTATTGCTTTCCTGACTTCATCAGTTATTGATCTGTGCTCTCTTTTAATTCACTGAGCATCCATATGATGGTTATTCTGAATTCTTTGGTAACTCATATATCTCCATTTCTTTAGGGTAGGTATCAAACTTAATTTATTTCTTTCAATGGGTCATGTTTCCCTGTTTCTTTATATGGCTTGTCATCCTCTGTTGGGACTTTAGCATTTGAAAAATCAGCCACCTCTCCAGTTTTTGTGGTCTGGTTTCATACAGGGAGGACTTTCTACAATCAATCCAGCTAGAGATCCTGGAGACCTCTTAAAGCCTTATCTGGAGATGTGACCACTTTGGGCTTATGCATGTAATCTAATAATTGAAGAGCTTTGCCAGTTTCTACTCAGGATCTCCCTCTCGCATCTGTCCAATACTGTGGCCTCTGTGGTGCAGTAGTAAGCTGTAGTACTGGACTTCCACCTAGCTTCTGTCTGTAGTATGGTGGACTCCGGGGCACATTGATTGCTTTTGTTCTCAGCAGCCCCAAACTGGCCACCCATTCCTGTCAATACTTAGATTCAGGCAAGATAGAAACCAGTCACTCAGGCACTTTCTAGAAAATTCAGATCACTGGACATGTGTTCTACTCCTTTCTCTCCTCAGTGAGAAGATGGGAGTTGAGCGTTTCCTCCCAATCATGTTATATTGGGGGTGGAACACTTGCAAGTGAGTGCCACAAGATTTCCCACTAGGCATTGATGCAGTTGGTTTCACACTAACCTTGGGTGCAGGACCCACTTTACTGGTTTCTGGATTTCTCACAAAGACAATTGGCCCATGTATTATTGTTAAGTTTGTGTTTCCATGGGAGAAGGAGGGTATGGAGTTGCATATTCTGCCATCTTCTTAATGTCACTCTTGATTTGAATCCCTTTAAATGAATTTGTATTTATGATATAGATTATGGTCTGTCTTGGAATATTTTATGCAGACCTGAAAAGAAAGTGTATCCTGCTGTTAACAGGTGTTCTATAAATGTCAGTTAGATAAGTTGGTTAATAGAGTTGTGGTTGATAGTGTTGTTCAAGTCTTATATATACTTACTGATTTTCTGTCTGCTTGTTCCATCAATTTTTGAGAGATGAGTGTGAAATCTCTGACTATAATTTTATATTAATTGTGAATTTCTCTCTGTGGTGCTAGCACATTTTGCTTTATGTATTTTGAAGTTCTGTTATTAGGTACATAAGAAAGGGAATGGTGGAAGATAAATAGATACTGAGATCAGGAGAGGATTAAGCTCAGAACTGCAAATTAAAACAAGATACCCTTTACAATAAAAATCTATCTATCTATCTATCTAACTAATCTTATAGTTTCTGTTTCCCTAGAGAACCCTGACTAATACACATGACATTCTCAGCTACTTCTGTGCATAGTTTTTATTCATTATTTCATTTCCACAACTGATTGGTGGTGGCTGGCACATTGTGGGAGGCTGATGATATTTGTGAACTTGACGGTATTCATAATCTGACATTCTTCTGCTCTCTGTAATGAAAAAGAGTTTCATTTTCTTTACCCTCTCATACTTATCCAACTTATAGGAGGGATAAGGACATAGACAACATCTTTGATAATTAGCTTGAGAAGAGAAGCTCTAATTGGTGCCTTTCATTCCTTGTAGACTGGCAACTGTTAGCATATAGAGAATGAAAAATGTACATGTGAGTGATGGTGGTGGTGGAAGGCGGTTGAGAAAAAATTAGCTCTTTTGGTATGAAAAGTTCAGGAAAAGAATATTAAGGAGTAACCTCAGGTAAGTTGGAGGAAGGACTAAGGAGAAAAGGCATAATGTTTGCACTCACTGAATAAAAACAATGGAAGAAAAAACATGTTACTAAAAGGAAAGAAAACATGGATTTTCTCCTTACCCTGGAGACTTCTGGCATCCAGATAATGAGTTTTAATAAACTAGGGTTAATGAACCTTTACCCCCCCCAAAAAAAAATAGTATATGCATGTTCTCTAAATTTAACCTATAAATTCATTATTTGACTTTTCTCAGTGTTGTGGTCACTATCCCCCCTTATTTCTTGTTATTCCTTAGCTAGAAAAAGCAACTTTCCCTCCTTTCTTTTACATAAATTTGAGTTGGCCTTAAACCTTTTCACAAATCATTTTTTCTTATTAGGGTACCCTTGCCATCTATTCTGACAATCTATATCACTCCTCTTCTGCCTCATATATTTTTATGGTACTTTTTGTCCATAAATATCTGATTCAGACCTTGACTGAAGTAAAGAAAAATGCATTTCAAATTTCAGACCTTGACTGAAGTAAAGAAAAATTCATTTCAAAGTAAAGAAAAATGCATTGTCCATAAATATCTGATTCAGACTTTGACTGAAGTAAAGAAAAATGCATTTCTCTACTGAAGTAAAGAAAAATGCATGAATCTAAAAACAAAAAACTTCTTCAGAGCACTGTTCATTCATTACAATATAATAACCAAGAGTTTGTGAATATTATAACCTATTTTCTTCCAACTAATTTACATCCAGTTTTTTCATGTTTTCTTTTTTTTCACTACTTTTTTTACTAAAGTGTAAGTTCCTTTCATTAACTTTAACCAGTAACTTGGGAAACTGTCAACACTTCATATTATGCCTGTTCTTCGGGGATGTGTAAGAAATCATCATTATTGCTTATTATGCAAACCCAGAGAGTCCCTGGCACATAGTATGTGCTCAATAACTATGTGGTGTCTTAAGGAGTTAACGTGACATACGTAAAAGAAATACTGATCTGTAATGCAAGAAAACCACATTTGAATTACTATCAGCTATAGTCCTTTCTTGTTTCAACAGGGAGGTACATGAATTGAGGACTTAATTTTTTAATTCTGGAAGGCTCAACATTTTGTCTTAAAGAATCCATATATTGAACGTTAAGTATCCATATCTCTTTCTTAAGTACTTAAATCAAAAGTTAACCATCTCCAAGTTTTAGTCTGAAGCATTCTTTGTCTAGGAGCTAGGTATTGCTTTTTGCTCATCCAACTGGAGTCCAACTGCGGCCTTTTTCATTCAACCATCCCTTCCCAGCACGGCCCTCTTCTCTCCCTGGGGTCCCATCCCCACTGTCCCTCTCACCCCAAAACACACATAAACAACACCGGAAACCACAATTCCGCCTGCTCCTGTGGAGACTTGACAACGCTCAAGTTAAGGCCACATGACACGTTTTTAAGCACGCCGTTTCCCTCCTCTAACCACATTAGGTTTTGTCTAGAGAATATTTTACTCTCACAGAATGCGTCCGTCGTCTCAGACCTGACAACCGTAGCGCCCTGCGGAGCAGCCGAGGGGAGACTACTAACACCGCCTTCTTACTTCCTGAAACTCCAGCGAAGACTTCCCAAGCTCGCTCAGTTGGCCAGAGGCCCCGCCCCGCCCCACGTCCCTAGTGGTGCGGCACGCGCATGCCCGGTGCGCGTCGCCTGCCCCCGCCCGGCGCCTGCTCCGGCTTCTGCTCCCGTTGGGCCCCCTCGCGCGGCTGGCGGCTGGCTCCCTCCCCGGTCGCGGCCCGTGGGGACGTTCGCAGGCGAGCGCACCTTCCCGCACGGAAGAGCCCCGGCTGGGAGGATCCGAGTGAGCGTCGATTGGTTGACGTGGTGCCTGCGCGTCGGGCCTGAGAAAGTCTGGGCGAGCGCGCAGAGTCGGCTCCTGTGGCGGTGCGGGGCGTATCTCAGGTAAACGGGCAGGGTGGGAGGTTTGGGCGACCGGAGAAAAGGAGTGGGTTGAGGCCAGACCTGGAATTTCCGGCCGTAGCCTCCTTGGAGAAGGGGCCGCGCAGAAACTGCACCCGGTGAAGGTTGGCCCCGTGCGGCCGGGAGTGATGGGGCTCCCTCGAAGGTCAGCATCGTGGGGTCCTCCGGTCTTCTTTTTGGGCGTGATTTCGGCATCTTCCCCTGTTTCCTGTTACAAGAGTTCTGCAGCTGAGCATATATTAAAGGGTGTAGGTTTTTGTTTGTTTGCTTTTCCCTTAAGAGGCAGTGAATTGGAGGGTTCAGGTCCTGGCTCAAGCTATGATTGACTCTGCCCTTGAGAGTCACTCATTCGCTTTGTATTTCAGGTCTCACACTTGTAAGTTTTGGCAAAGAATGTGTGCTTCTTTAGGCACGCTGACCCATGCTGTACAAAGGTACTGTTAGAATTTTGGGGGGTTCACAATGTCTCTGGGCCCACATTTCGCTGACTGGAAGGTGACACCACCCGACAGTCATTTGTGAAGTACTTTAAGCTCCATGGATGAAAGGAACTGGATAAGCACAAGATAACAGCATTATTAGACAGGATGTCGTAGAAAGAAAAAACTTTCCACAAGAACAGGCTTTTTGAAAAGCTCCTTTGAACATTTTATGCAGATTAAATCACAGTGGTAGTAGACAAAGGTGAGCCAAAACAAAGGGCCAAACGAAACAACATTTTAAGGAGGTTTTTCTTTTTTTTTTTCCTTCCCCAGATAACTTTCACGATAACAAGTTACTGGCTTTTCAAAGTTTCTCCTTGGGATCTAGTGTGGAACTAACCTAAAATGACAGTTACATAAATGTGGGTATCCTGTGCAATAGTATACCAAGAGAATTAATTAAAACAAAGCTCCTTTCTATATAAGGTAACAGGAATTAAGATATCTCATTGGGGAGAGGTAATGATGGCAAATCCGAAAAGTGAACGAGAGATGTACACAATTTTCCTTCAAACGCATAGAGTTTGTAGATATGTTTCTAGTGTGTTAATTATTAAAGCATAATAGACACACAGAAAAGTGCATGAATCATAAGTGTACAGCTCATTGAATTTTCACAAAGTGTGCATATCCAAGAAAAAACATTACTTGCATCCTAGAAGCCTCACTTTGTGTCCCCTTTCCAAAGGTAACCATTATCTCAATTTCTGACAACATCAATGAATTTACTTATTATTGACTTTATATAAATAGAATCATACAGTTTATAGTCCTTTGTGTCTCACTTTTGCTCAATATTATATTCATGAGATTTATACAAGTTACGTAGCAGTATTCCATCCATTTTTGGGGTATTACCAGTAGGGCTGCTATGAACATTTTTTGTAAGTACTTTGGTGAACATACGTATACATTTCTGTTGGATGTATACCTACTGGTGAAATGTCTATATTATAGGATACGCAAATATGTATTTCTGGTATACACTACCAAAAAGTTGTTCAAGTTAGTTGTCAGTTAACACTCCTGTTATCAGTGTTTGAGAATTTTGGCTCCTGCACATGGTTGAAACATTTAGCATTGTCCTTTTCATTTTACCCATTCTGATGGGTAGTGATATCACATTGGGGTTTTTCCCTAATTCCCATAATGACTAATGATATTTAACACCTCTTCATATGTCTACGTATTGGCCATTTGGATATCTCCATTGGCAGGGGTTATCAAATTTTCTGTAAAGGGCTGGATAGTTAGTATAGGCAGTCTTGCTTTGAAGAGTTTCAGTTAAAGCAGTCCTAGCTAGGACTGCCTGTATTTTAGGCTTTGCAGGCCATATACAGTCTCTGTTGTATTTTCTTTCTTCCTTCTTTCCTTTTTTTTGCCTTCCTGTTTGCTTGCTTCCCTGCCTACCTTGCCTCCTTTCCTCCCTCCCTCCCTCCCTCCCTTTCTGTTTTCTTTAACTTCCTTCCTTCCTTCCTTCCTTCATTTCATCCTTTGCTAACCACTACTATGTTGAAAAATAACTGTTCATAAATGACCATTTGATCTTCTGCTCATTGTTGGTGACATCATTAGATGGGGCTATATTGGAAAAGTATAAATACATAATAGTACTAAGTAATGTGTGCTGTAGTGTCTTGGTGTTAAATTTCAAATCTCTAAACATACTTCCTTTGCTTTTTATCAGTTTTACCTTGAGAATAATTAGAGACCTATTTGAGACTTCTCTAAATTGTTCTATCGCTCCTACTATCTCCCATCCCTTTAAAGCTGACAAACAAAAAAGAGGTTAAGAAGCAAGAAAAGAAAGGAAATACAACCCTTTGTTGATTTGCATAAAAGGCTAAGAAAGAGATGAATATGCAGGCAGTTGTCGACACTGAGTAAAAGTATAAAAAAGCATACCTACTTTTTGCAATACTTTGAGTTGGATATTGTCTTTTGAGCGGTTCCATCATGAGATGGCTTGGTTGAAATTTATATCTACCCTATTGAGTATGCTCACAATATAGGAAGTAAGAGTCAGTGGCTTGGGCCAGGAAACTCAACTGTGGCACCCCTGCCCAAGTTGGAGATACTCTCTTCCTTAAATGCCCCATTGGGCTGTCCAGTTCATCTTCTCTTACTTTTGTTCCCCGCCTTTCACTCAGCACCAAAAGTACCAAAAAAAAATTTGAAAATATGTTAACATTTTTAGCTAACACTTTCTTTTTTTTAGATGGCTTATAGAAATGAATTTAGGTATATACTTAGATATATGCTAATACTAATGAGAGGCTTGGGGCAGTCTCCATCAATGTGATGTTTTCTTTAAGATGGATGATCTTGCTTGATTGTTATGCAGACACAGATTTAAGATAACCACTGGGCCCCAGTTTCCACCACCAGCCCACTAGGGTCCTTAAACCTTTCTTATATAGAAATTTTGGATCCAGTTGTGCATTGATTTATGTGTGCATATATACACACACGTATTTTGACTAATACAAATGCCTTTCTGCTTTATAATTGCCACACACAACAGTTGTACTTATATGCAATGTTTTCACTGCACTATTTGCACCAGAGTTTGAGTCATTACAAATTATTATGGCTAGTAAAGGGTTTATACTGGTGGAGGGGATTCTCTGACAAGTGAAAACCGCCTCCCACCCCTACCTGATATAGGAGCAAGTAGGGTATTTATGTAGTAGAAATGTGTAATGATACTAGATCCTGATTGATGCTTCTGTGTTCATCAGGATATATCTGTCAGTTCAGTTGTTGTCATTAGCTTCCTCGAGTACCTGCTCCCATGGACGTTGCCTTCATTGCGTGCATTGCCATTGTTGACCTCTGGGACTGTCCATATTCCAGGATTCCAGTGGGGACAAACCTTGCCCTTTCTGGTTGCAGTTTCTATTTTTAGATACTTCATTTAAGTTATACTTAATCTTGTTTACTTTGTTTAAGGTGAGACTATATTTCTCTGCTATGATCTATTATCTGTTGCTTTCATACTTTTTTTCCAGCAAATACCCTTATTACTAATATGTCCAGATACCTGGGACTGGGGATGGGCAGAGTATAGTTCAGTTTCATCTCACATGCCACCTACAGAGATAGCTTTAGGGTTTGATGAGAGAAAAAGATATCTTGCACAACATTATCCAATTCTGGCTGCTCTTGTTAGTACTATTATTCTCTCTTCCTTTTGAATTTATTGGATTTATTGGATTTTGAGACTGTTATAAAGAAAGGATAGTGTTGTTTTAGGGCATTAATTGCAAAAGGTATACGTTACAGTGCAAAGAGCACTGAGCATAAAAGAATGTGGGTGGTTTACTACCTGTCTGTGTTAACCCTTCCTGCAAGTCAGCTCTCTTTTGTAAAATGAGGCATTTTGACCAAGTATTTCTAATCCTTGGTAATCCTTTCCAAAAGACACAGTAGAGAAATACAGGATTTAGAATTTAAGCAACGCTTGAGGTCGTTTAGGCTGCCCTCTCAGTTTTTTCCAGCGAAAATATTAAGGCCTTGAGAGATTGTGTATAGTCCCATAGTTACTAGAATCTAGTTATAACTTTTTATTCCAGTTGCTTTTTCCATTATGCTGCTTATGATAGGCGGCCTTCTAAGATAACCCTGTATCTGTGTAGTCATAGTCTTGTGTAATCCCGTTCCCTTGACTGCAGACTAGACCTTGTATTAGAATATGGCGAAAGTGGTGGGATATCACTTATGAGATTAGATTATAAAAGACTATAATTTCCTTTTTTCTGGCGCACTCTTGTTGCTCACTTTGATGAAGCCAGCTGCCATATCATGAGTTGACCTATAGATAGCCTCACCCATCAAGGAGTTGAGGGGAGCCTTTGGCCAGTAGCCTGTGCAGACCAACAACCCCCTAGGAACTGAATCCTGCCAACGACCACTGACAGAAGTTGGGAGATAGTGTCCGAGTTAAGCTTTGAGATGACTGTCGCCCTCGCTGACACTGTGGCCGCAACCTTGTGAGAGACTCTGAACTGAGAACCTAACTGAGCAGCACCCAATTCCTCAGAAACTGTGAGATGTGCATTGTTTTAAGCTGCTAAGTTTTGGGGTGGTTTATTAGGTAGCAATAGCTAACCAATAAAGTGCTCTTACTAATTTCAGAAAATTTTTAGTAGAAGGAATAATTCTCCTTGAAGTTTTTTATAAATATAGCTTCAATATGTTTTTATCATCTTAAACATATTTGAGGATATTATTTTTACCTTTGTGCAAAGAGAAATATTAACCATTATCTATTCTGTTTGTTTTAACTTAATTTCTAGGCATTTGTTTTTCTCAAAAATGGCAACATAAAGAGATGATTACTTTGAAGGTTGGTTTGGTTTGGCGTTTCATTAAATTGGGTAATCATGGGACAAACTTACCACAGAACTGCTTTTGGCAATTGGTACGAGCACCTCTGATTCAGATATTGTCTGTATTGAAGGTCTTTTTAATTTAGATTTTATACTGCTTGGGATGTAGATAGCCAGGTAGTCTGCTCTTATTTATCTGCAGTTTTGCATTAGGGTGATTTGAGTATGTATACATATTATTTTGAGAATTGCCTTTAGTATCCCTTGATTTATAAGTTTTGGAAGCTACTAGAGTACAACAGGGATGATTTTACTGGAACCCTTGATCCTGAATCTTGTTTTATTTTTCGTTGGAGCTTACCAGCTTCTCATCTTCATAGTTTTATCTTGAGGTTTTTGCTACTGTGGAACAAGTTTTGAAAAACTGAAAAAATAAATAAGTGAGTATATAAATAAATAATATAGATCAGTTAACTTTTAAATATCTTTATTGTGAAATTCAATACATGTAAAAAAGAAGTATATAAATATATGTGGACAGTTCAATGAATAAATAAAAAGTTAATACCCATGTAACTACCATCAGATATTTTCAATTGAGTAATCATTGAAATGATTGTATCTGGCTTTTGTATCTGGCTTTTTAAAAAATGTTGTATGAGTATGACTCTGTGTGTGTGTATGTGTGATGTAACTTCTGCAATTGATGGGTACAGTGCTTTATATGTGACTAGTAGGTGAAGTTTGTTAATGCTGTTGTTAAAATCTTCTCTTTCCTTACTGATTCGTGTGTGTGTGTGTGTGTGTGTGTGTGTGTGTGTGTGTGTACGTGCGCACACCTGTGCTTGATTGTCAGTTACTGACAATTTACTATGTGTTAAATCTCGCTGTGTAATTTTGGATTCTATTTCTCCCTAGGAGTTTTCTGTCAATTTTCGACTTATTTATTTTGAAGTCATGTTATTAGAAGCATAGTCAACTTACTAATTAGTCTATCTTCCTGTGAATTGAACCTTTGTTCCATGAAGAAGTGTTCCTTTTTAATCTCTAGTAATGCTGTTTGTTTTAATGTCTAATCTGATTTTTTAAAAACTATTTTGAAATAATTTTAGACTTCCTGAAAAGTTGCAAAAATAGTACAGATAGTTCCTGTAAACCTTTCACCCTGCTTCTAATGTTAACACAATGTATAATCGTAGTACAATTATCAAAACCAAGAAATTAATACTGTTACAATACTAGTCGCTATACATTTTATCAATAGTTTTCCCGTTACAGTAGTGTTCTTTTTCTGTTCTAGGACTCAATCCAGATCCCACATTGTATTTAGTTGTCATGTTTCCTGAGTCTTCTCCAATCTGTGAACTATTTCTGATTTTGGTTTAGCTGTATCAGCCTTCTTTTGATTAATGTGTACATAGAATTGGATTTTAAAAAATCCAGTGGGACATCTTTATCTTAAAATTGGAGCATTTGGTAGTTGGATCATTTCATCCATTCATATTTTGTATTATTCCATTTTTTACCCTCTTTTATTTCAGAAATTATACATGCTTTGTAATTCTTTTAGTGGCTATTGTAGAAACTGTAGAATCCTGGAATGAATGCTTTCAGACCTTTCTTTATGCATTTCCTCATGTGTATATATATATCCAAACACACGGTTTTGGTTTGCTTCCTTTTTTATTTTCTTAATATAACAGTGGTCATACTGTATTATTTTACAACTACCTCTTTTCACTTATTAAGAAAATAATAAATGCATAACCATTATACACTCTTTCAAGCAACATAAATAAATAAAAAGTTAACAGCAAAACATTGCCCCAAATTCTATCACCCCAACAAAAATAGCCTTCATTAAAAACCAGGTGTACAGCATTCTATGTTTCTTTTCCTAAGAATACTCAATTAAAAAAAATAAAAAAGCCTAGCCATAGGCACATGTTTGTGAAATTTCACAGCACCAAGAATAAAAATAAAAAAAGAAAGAAATCGGAAGATTTCCAGAGAGAAAACCTAAAAAGAAAAAAGAATTGACTGTATCAGCGTCAGTCTTCTTGACCAGCAGTATGGCTAGTTAACAATCAGTGAAGTATGGGAGTTATAACAAAGATGTTTTCACACCTGAAAAGCCTCAGAAGTTTTGCTCTAGCAAAATAAAGAAGTGAAAGAAAGACCTGGAGTGTAGGAAATAGTAAATTCAACCCAGGAAAACAGTGAAATGATGTCCTAGGAAGGACAGCTATATAGCAGGCCTAGAGAGCAGATGGTCCAGATTTGAGAGAAGCCTCCTCAGGAAGGAGGTTTCCAGGAAAGAGAGGATTAAGAGATCTTATATCCTCTGGGGCTGGAGTTTTCTCTGTGGAAGGTTTTTAAATCTATGAATTCAATTTCTTTAATAGATGTAGGGCTATTCTGGTTATCTATTCTTACTGAGTTAGCTTTGGTAGATTGTGTTTCAAGGAGTTTGTCAAATTTATAGGTGTGAAGTTATTTGTAATATTCCCTTTTTATCTTTTTAATGTCTATGGGATTGTTTTAATATCCTCCTCTTCTTCCTGATATTGGCAATATATGTCATCTTTATTTTTATCTTGATCAGTCTGGCCAAGAGGGTATCAATTTCATTGCTCTTTTCAAAGAACCAGCTTTTGGTTTCATTGATTTTTCTATGTTGATTTCACATTTTCAGTTCCATTGATTTTTGCTCTTTACCATTTCTATCCTTCTGTTTACTCCGAGTTTAATTTTCTCTTAATTTTTCATTTTTTTTAAAGGCAGAAGCTTAAGTACTAATGAGAGGCTCTCCTCCCCCCCCCCGTTTTAAAAAAATTTTTATGGGAATACAGTTGACTTACAATGTTGTATTAGTTTTAGGCGTACAGCAAAGTAAATCAATTATCCATATACATATATCCACTCTTTTTTTTTTTAGATTCTTTTCCCATATAGGCCGTTACAGAGTATTGAATAGAGTTCCCTGTGCTATACAGCAGGTTCTTATTAGTTATCTATTTTATATATAGTAGTGTGTATATGTCAGTTCCAATCTCCCGGTTTATCCCTACCCCCACTTATCCCCCCGTAACCATAAGTTTGTTTTCTACATCCATGACTCTGCTTCTGTTTTGTAAATAAGTTCATTTGTAGTTTTTAAAAAATATATTTATTTATTTGGCTGCACCAGGTCTTACTTGCAGCACGTGGGATCTTCGTCACTGCATGCAGGTTCTTCAGTTGTGACATGTGGGGTCTTTAGTTGCATGGCATGTGGGATCTTTTTAGTTGTGGCATGGGAACTCTCAGTTGTGGCACGTGGGATCTAGTTCCCTGCCCAGGGATCGAACCTGGGCCGCCTGCATTGGAAGTGTGGAGTCTTAGCCACTGGACCACCAGGGAAGTCCCTGTACCCTTCTTTTTTAGATTCCACGTGTAAGCGATATCATATGATACTTGTCTTTCTGTGTCTGACTTACTTCACTCAGTATGATAATCTCTAGGTCCGTCCATGTTGCTGCAAATGACATTATTTTGTTCTTTTTTATGGCTGAGTAATATTCCATTGTATATACGTGCCACATCTTCTGTATCCATTCCTCTGTTAATGGATATTTAGGTTGCTTCCATGTCCTGGCTGTTGTAAATAGTGCTGCAGTGAACAGTGGGGTACATGCATCTTTTCGAATTATGGTTTTCTCCCTGTATACGCCAAGGAGTGGGATTGCTGGGTCATATGATAGTTCTATTTTTAGTTTTTTAGGAACCTACATACTGTTCTGCATAGTGGCTGCACCAATTTACATTCCCACCAACATTTGCAAATGAAGCAACTGACAAGGGATTAATCTCCAAAATATACAAACAACTCATGCAGCTCAATATCAAAAAAACAAATAACCCAGTCAGAAAATGGGCGGAAGATCTAAATAGACATTTCTCCGCAGAAGACATATATATGACCAAAAAGCACATGAAAAGATGCTCAACATCACTAAGTATTAGAGAAATGCAAGTGAAAACTACAGTGAGGGATCACGTCACACTGGTCAGAATGGCCATCATCAAAAAATCTATAAACAATAAATGCTGAAGAGGATGTGGAGAGAAGGGAACCCTCCTCTCTTTTTTAATACATGTGTTTAATATTATAAATTCCTTCTAAGCACTGATCTAGCCATATCCCACAAATTTTCGTTATGTTGTGTTTCCATTTTTATACAGTTTGAAATATTTAAAAATTTCCCTTTACTCTTCCTTTTGAACCATGTGTTATTTAGAAGTGTTTGGGGATTCTTGAGATACCTTTTTGTTAATGATTTCTAGTTTATTTTGTGGTAAGATAACATCATTTGTATGATTTCAGTTCTTATCCATGTGTTGAGGTCTTTTTTTATGGACCAGAATAGGGTCTTTTTTTGGTAAATGTGCCATGTGTACTTGAAAAGATTGTGTATTCTCCTATGCTGGGTGGAGCTGTCTATAAATATCAAATAGGTCAAGTTGGTTGATAATGCTGAGTCCTCTCTATCTTTGCTGATTTTCTGAGTACTTATTCTCTGAATTACTAAGAGAGGTATGGTGAAGTTTCCAGCTGTAATCACAGATTTGCCTGTTGTTCCTTTCATCAATTTTCGCCTCTTGTATTTTGACATTTTGTTGTGAAGTGCTTACATATTTAGGATTATTTATGTCTTGTAAGTGATTTAAACCCTTCAATGTCCTTAGTCCTGGTAATGTTTCTTGTTTCACTTTGTCTAATATTAATATAGCCACTTGGCTTTCTTTTGATTAGTATTTGCTTGTTTTTTTCACTGTGCTCTATGATCCTAAATAATATATAGTTAGGAAAGGGTAATTTGTAGGATATTTTCATTTTGTGTTGACAGGGTTCAGAACACACTACCCCAAAATATGATACCTTGTCATATTGAATATTTTAAAGCTGAAGGATTTTGAGAAATGGCAGGTGCAGGAAGGACTCTCAGACCTCCCCTTTCCTCACTGAAGCAGGTCATAAGACCCTCATGTGAGAGGTGCCCTCCCTCTATCTGGAGGAAAGGAGCATTCTTATCTTCAAAGATGGAGGATACCAAAAGGAATCTGAACGAACAGGCCTTGCTGAGTTTTCACCAGTTTACTACCCTTGGCTCATACCCTTTTGTCCTATAACGTTTTTCCATGACTTTCCACTCTTCATCATAAACCTAGTGTAAAAATGCTTGGACTTGTTTTCTTCACATCTTCATCTCCTTTTGAAGGCTCCCATGTCATGTAAAACTTATATTAAATAAACTTGTCTGCTTTTCTCTTGTTAATCTGTCTTTGTCAGTTTACTATTCAGGCCCAGCCAGGGATCCCAAGAGGATCAAGGAAAAGTTTTTCACCCCTACAGTGTGCATTTTGTTATTTATGTATTTATTTTAAATAATGTTTTGATTTTAGGAAGTAATGTCTTACCAAGTATGACCTAAGAGCATGTAATTTTATGTTAAGATACAAGGATATAAGCGTTCATAACATAATTAGAAAAAAATTGCATTATTGCTCTACTTCTTGGAAGGAATTTGAATGGTAATTTCTTACAGATACTATTTGTATTTGGGTGTTGAAATGCTGTTTTGCATTGTCTCAATCATATACATAAAACCTAAAGTTTTTAAAAACATTTAAATTCATTTTTTAAAATGGCATTTTCTGAAGTATGGCAGACCTCTTCTTTAAGCAGCATGTCTTGAAATTAATACTCTTATTATCTTTTAAATTTAATGTAAATTGAAGCTATTTCCTTAATTCATGTCAAACAACTTGTTACCAGCATGGAAGCTGCAGATATTGTGGGATATAGCTTAAGATCTCCCAAAGTAGAACATTTTATTCAGTGGCATGAGCTGGCACAGTGGGCAAGATTATTCTAATTCATTTGGGTAGGTGAACTGTAACTTAGGAAGTTCATATACAAAAACTCACTGTCTGAGTTTCCTTGTGATTCTTTACTGGTTAAGAAACTCAGTTTAGGATTTCAGTGGCTTAGTTTCTATTGCCTTTATTTCTTGCAGGTGATTAATTTTCATTTTAGTTTAAATTAAAAACTTCATACCCATCTTTAAAATGCCTATATTTTTGTTTGTTAGCCATTTTAGAAGTAAAATCTCATTTAAAATATTTTGTCATATGATTAATAGCTGGTTCTGGAAGCTTTTGGTCTACATGTAAATATACCTTAAAAATTAGAGAAATTAATTATTTTCTTCACTGAAGTTTTTTGGAATCATTTTTCTTCTAAAACATGCTCTTAATTTTAGGAATTACTTTATGAAAAACAAAAGACTGTATATTTGCCTGTCAGCGGATAAAAATTTAGACTACTCTTTAACATTGCCACATTTAATATTAATGAGATTTTTAAAAGCTGCCAAAATGATTTTCCTTCTAGTGATATTCATAACAGGAAACAATGATATTGCCATCCAATGGAATATTAAACAACCATTGAAGTGGTCTGAAGAAAAATGCTTATGATATAATATTGTGAAAAAGGTCAAGTATGTGTAGACATTGGTTGCACATATATAAATATGTAAAACAAAAGTGGTAAAGAAAACACACTAAGATTTTAAGAGTATTTCATATTTTGGTGGTGAATGTAAGCGATGATCTTTTTTTCTTTCTTCGTACTTTTGTTTTAGTGTATTCTGGATTATTTTCTATGGGATATGGTCATTTGGGCACTGCCTAGAATTTCTATCTCTAATTTTTTTTTCTATCAGTGATTTCTACCAAATCAAGAATCCAGCATCATTTGACATTACTATTGGATTTGCTCTGAGTTCTAATGATTATAGTTGATTGTAACGAGTGTATTTGTTTTAAGAATATAAAGATTTTTAAGCCCTTTGAAATTTTCTAAATGAGTTGTGAAAAATTTTAAAAGTAATTATTTTAGAAAAGTAATTATTTAATTATTTTTAAAAGTAAGTAATTATTTAGAAGTAATTATTTAGTAATTAGAAGTAATTATTTATTCCCTTCTCTAGCATTTGTCTGGACTTTATTTTTTTAGCTGATTTTTGTGTGTTGTCCATATTCTCTTTAGTTTATTTTACTTTATTTTTTTAATTAAAAAAAAATATTTTTGGCCATGCGGCATGTCTTGTGGGCTTTTAGTTCCCCAACAGGGATGGAACCTGGGCCCTTGGAAGTGAGAGTGCAGAGTCCTAACCACTGGACCGCCAGGGAATATCCGGGACTTTGTTTTTATTTTGTCCATATTGTGTCTTCCCTACTTTCGACTGTTTTCAGTTTCTCCTCAATGTACAAGAAACTTTGTCCAAATGTTTTGAGAGTTCATAAGGCTTTGACTTCTCCAGCCCCTTCACTTTAGGCCTTGTTGAGGACCTTTGCTTGCTGTGAACATACCTGCTGCTTATAGAGATTCTTGTAGCTCTCAGATACCTCTTTGCTCCCTGTTGTTCCCCTCTCCTCTTTCCTCCCTGTTGTTCCCCTCTCCTCTTTCCTGCACAGATGTTGGATATCATGCAGGTCTTATAGTTGTTGCTGTTGTATTTTTGTGTTTACCTAGTTTTGTGTTTGATATTTTGTTTATGGGTTTGTTTTTGCTATCCTGGTCTCTCTGTTTTTGTGGAGATATTTGGGAACATTCGAAAATTATGCAGCTTCTACCATGGTCTTCCCAGGATGTTCTTGGCTTTTGCATAAAGTTAAATTTATTCAGTTTAAACGGTTGTCTTTTTTGAAGATATATTCTGCTAAAATGTTCTTTATTTTATAAAATAATAGCCTAGCAACAATTTTTGTTTTGGAAATTTTACTAGTTTGTGAAATGTAGAATTTTTAGTGACTACTTATTTCCTTAGTTCCCTAGAACAGAAAAAATAAGTGACTTGCCAAAGGCTGCAGCATTAATAAGTGACAGCATCAGTGTCTAAATATTCATTTTATGACTCTGCAATAATCAGCCTTAAACTAGTTATAGGAAGTGACTGAGTGAAAGTGAACTCTGTTTAGAAAGTGTTTTATCCTTCAGCTAATATGTGGCTATGCTGAGTTAGGATACTCTTCTGAATAGTATGAGAAATAACTCTTCTAGGGAGAGTGGAGGTATGCCTTTTGGCAGACTCCTGATCATCAGGAACACAATATCCAGTTGATTCATGACTGTGATCCCTCTTTTATTTTAAATTTGTTCTCTAAGAGAGGCTAAAAATGTCTCTGAACATAGGTGGTATGAGAGCTGGAAAACTCACAAGACACATGTATTAGTTTCCTATTGCTGCTGCAACAGCTGTAACAAATCACCACAAATCTAGTGGCTTCAAACAACACAAATTTATTATCTTACAGTTCTGGAGGTTAGAAATCTGAAATGATTCCCACTGTGCTAAAGTGATGTTAGTAGGACTGTGTTCCTTTGTAGACTCTCTAAGGGAGGTTCTCTTTTCTTGTCTTTTCCTGCTTTAGAGGCAGTCTGCTTTTCAACTTTATGGTACATTTCCCCAAGGAGGTGATCAGTTAACATTTTATAGTCTGTTCATGTTTTTGGTTCTTTGAACTTATTTAGTACAGTTTATTTCATTTAACCAGCACACAGCCACTGTCTACTATGTCTCCCCATATCTGGGGTTTGGAAATGGAGCTGAACAGGTATATCCAAGGTCTAAAAAAATGAAATGTGTGTGAGAGGGAGAGTGAGTGTATTTTCAGAAGAGGGGATGGGGTGAGCTTGCAGTTAAAGTGTTTCAGGTACCATAGAATCACTGTTGACATTTGTTGGTACCTAATACAAGTTTATTTCTCACCCATACAGAGTTTGGCTTAGAGATCGAGGTTCCTTCTATATTGTGAGGCCACCATCTCAAATGTGGTTTTCAAGGTTGTTGCAGGAGGGGAAGAGAAGGCTAGGGGATCTCATAGAATATCTTTAAGGATGAGTTGTGAAATTGGCTTGTATCTCTTCTGCCTACACTGCTTTGGCTACAACTCAGTTACATGACTCAAATGTAAAGAAGACTAGGAAGGGACTTTTCTGGTGGTACAGTGGTAAAGAATCTGCCTGCCATTGCAGGGGACACGGGTTCAATCCCTGGTCCAGGAACATCCCACATGCTGTGGAGGAACTAAGTCTGTGCACTGCAACTACTGAGCCCACACGTCCTGGAGCCCATGCTCCACCACAAGAGAAGCCACCGCAATGAGAAGTCCGTGCACCACAACCAAGAGTAGCCCCCACTCGCTGCGATTAGAGGAAGCCTACGCGTGGCAATGAATACCCAACGGAGCGAAGAATAAATAAATAAAATAAATAAATTTAAAAAAAAAAGGCGGCTAAGAAATGCAGTTTTCCTGTACATTCAGGAACAGGAATTGCTATGGTTTATGATCCAACCAGTCTGGGGTTTGCAAGGGGAGAAGATAAAAAATTAAATGATGGTTAGATCTTGTTATGAACTGAATGTTTATGTCTCCTTCAAATTCATATGTTGAAACCTTTGGTGTGCCAGGTGGGGACTTAGGAGGTAATTAGGATTCAATAGGTCATGAGGGCAGAACCCCCATGAATGGGATTAGTTCCCTTACAGGAGTCACTAGAGAGACTTCCCTGGTGGTCCAGTGGTTAGGAATTTGTCTTCCAGAACAGGCGACACGGGTTCAATCCCTGGTCACGGGACTAAGATCCCACATTCTGCAGGGCAGCCAAGCCCACCTGCCACAACTACTGAGCCCACACGCTCTAGAGCCCCCATGCCACAGCTAGAGAGCCCGTGTGCCACAGCTACTGAGCCCGCGCCACAACTGCTGAGTCTGCATGCTCTGGAGCCCACACGCCGCAATGAAGACCCCGCACGCGTACCGCAACTAAGATGCAACACAGCCAAATGAGTAATTAATTTTTTAAAAAGTTTCAGCTTAAATCCTCCAAATGAGCTGACGTTAAAAAAAAAAAAGAGTCACTAGAGAGTTTGCTTCCCAGCTCTGTTCTCTGCCATGTGAGAGTACAATGAGAAGTTGGT
Source organism: Pseudorca crassidens (assembly GCF_039906515.1). Classification (NCBI taxonomy): domain Eukaryota; kingdom Metazoa; phylum Chordata; class Mammalia; order Artiodactyla; family Delphinidae; genus Pseudorca; species Pseudorca crassidens. The sequence goes on along the minus strand of NC_090296.1, from coordinate 61,986,154 downwards.
AGTCTGCAACCCAAAAGAGGACTCTCACCAGAACTCGACCATGCTGGCACTGTTATCTCAGACTTCCAGCCTCTAGAACTGTGAGAAGTAAATTTCTGTTGTTTGTGAGCCATCCAGTCTGTGGTATTTTTGTTAGAGCAGCCCAAATGGACTAAGACAGATCTCATCTCTTTTCCTGACCCAGTAGGATTTTTGTCCTGCCTTATACCCCATGGGACTTGCAGCTTGGGTTATTGCTCCTGATTTCTGTGTTGGTGGGACAGACAAGAATTGTTCTAATGCAACATGGGGGAGGTTAGAGCCAGGCACATTTTTCTCTCACCTCTCCTTTCTGCATCATCAGTGTCTGCTGTTCACCCAAGGCTATAGTCCTCCTCTTCCCCAGTCCTCTTTCAAAGCAGCTGACACCTGGATTTCTTGACGTTTTTGGTTGGTTCCTCAGGTCCATGATTCCCTCTCACTTTTCAAGTTTTTCAAGGTTGATTTTGGGGGAGAGAGCCAGCAATCTTTATAGTTTGCTGTCTTGACCCTTTCTAGTTTCTGAATAACTGGAAGCCTTCCTAATTTCTGAATAAAACATCCTTAGGAGGGACTTCCCTCGTGGCACAGTGGTTAAGAATCCACCTGCCAATGCAGGGGACACGGGTTTGAGCCCTGGTCCAGGAAGATCCCACATACCACGGAGCAACTAAGCCCATGGGCCACAACTACTGAGCCTGCGCACCACAACTACTGAGCCCATGCATCACAACTACTGAGCCTGCACTCTAGAGCCCACGAGCCACAACTACTGAAGCCTGTGCGCCTAGAGCCTGTGTTCCACAACAAGAGAAGACATCGCAATGAGAAGCCTGCGCACCACAACGAAGAGTAGCCCCCGCCCGCCGCAACTAGAGAAAGCCCACGCACAGCAACGCAGCCAAAAATAAATAAATTTATAAAAAATCATCCTTAGGAAAAAGCTCCAACCTTGTCTTAACTGAGAAGGAAACAGTTTCATTTCTTGTCCTTATAAATAGAGTAAACAATTTATTCCTTGCATCTAGGCAAGAGGGTAATTTTGATAAACCAGTAACTTTTCCTGTGGAAAAGCTTATCAGATGATAGTGACCAAGGATAGCAGAAAACTTTGTGTTGGGTTATTTGTGGATATGATTCTTGTTTTAGCAAGTGGATTCTCTTTCTTCCAACTGTTGATACTATCCTTGCCCACCCACTCAGGTCAGGTTGAAGATCTGAAATAATAATTTAAAAGCCCGTTTATCAAAGCAAGTTCATTGCTTCAAATTTTTAGTCTCTTATGATATCCAAAAGGTAGAAAAATTTAAAGCAATTTGATTTGATAAAATAAGCACCCTGACCAATAAAGAAAAGTTATAAGATTGAAAATGTTGTTAAAATTCCCCCAAATAAGCCAACAGTCTCATAAAAAAGTCTTTATGTTGGATTGTTCATTTAAAATATATGTACTCTTCTGCTAGGTGCTGTGCTCAATAGGCACCAGAGATATGAATTAGTGTAGTATTAAATCCTTAGACATTATTAAAAGATTAAGGTTTGCCAACCCTATTATTCATATGAATTAACATCACAGAGTAGTGGACTAAGCAACAATTTTAGTTAAATTGACAACATAAAGAGAAATACACTTAAATTCTATAATGAGTTTATACAGAGATGTGGAAATGAGTATTAGATTTGTAATTACTACTGGTTGTATACCTCTTCATGCCTGGTGGCTGTTTTTAATCAGCTTTATATTAAGTTAAATTTATATACATTGCATCATGATTCAGAAATAATTGAGTTTGATTTGAGTTTAGTCACATTAATGATTAGAATGTTTTTATACTTTTAAAATATGTGTATTTAAAGTAGTTATTAAAGGGGGAATTTTTCATAGTCTTTAAAGGCTGCTGTAACATGTAAGTTTTGCATCAAAATTTTAAAAATATAAAAATTTTTTATTATGTTATTTAATAGTGGGGAAAGGTCAAAAAAGTGTTTAGAAACCTTGCTTGTGTTTTGACCTTAGGAACTTTGAAGAGCATTTTACATTAGTATTTGCCTACAGAATATTACTCCATACTTGTATGTTTGTGTAGTGACTTTTGTCACAATACACTTTTGTGTATCTTATTCTCTTCTTTAAAGGAACAGTGAGTTCTAAGTTTTTCCTTTGCAAAATCAATTGTTACTGTTCTTTTTTCCTACAGAAAAGTTCATTAGAAGATATTGAGGAAATCCCGAATATTCATAAATATCACTGATCAAATGCAAAATGTTGGCTAGAATATTGATTAGGAAAAAACTTGTAATTACTTGTTATGAGTGAAAGGTGGGCTTTTTAAAAGTCAGTTTTGTTAGGTTTGCTGTGAAAGTAGTTCAAAGGACTGAAACAGAGGTGCTGGAAATGTTTGTCTATTTTTCCACTAGGTGGCGACGTATACTTGTTATTTCTCTAGCAAACAAGGCCATTTATCTGATGAGGTAATACTAAGGTTAAACTTCGGTAACCCGTATATTAATAGAAATAAATAGTAAATAACTAAAGGTAAAATATAACTTTATTCCTTATATATAAAAATGTTATTTGCCAGTCATCTGTGGAGAATGTGTAATTTTGATTTTTTTGGTAGGATTGCTAATTCTGATGGTCTCTTAATGGCCAAAAATATTTTAAAAATTCAGAATGCAGAAATTATCTTAAATGGCTTCCACTTAATGATTTTCCAGAATAACTGAAGTTCTGCATTTCCTTTGATATAAACATACCGACTGATGCCTGTGGTATGCTTAATGTTCAGGCTAGTATTGATCTCTTGTAGATGTTTCTGCTCCTGCTAGTTCAGTTGATTTATTTACATACCAAGAATGACTTGTGTTTGTCCCCAAACCTGTTTATACCAGTTGTATCTGTGTCATATAATTTAAATCAATCTAGATGAGCTAATGGAAATATCTTTATAAAAAGTGTTCTTCCTGTGAAAGCTAAGGTGATGTTTAGCAACAGTCAGGTGAATGGCTAAAAAAATTTACTATCAAAGTAGGTGTGAGAAAGCTGTGGAGAAAACCTAGATTATGCACTTGTTTATGAGGCAGAAAAATGCTTGGAATTCTGTAAATTCTGTACAAAAGGTGCTTTTATTTAACAGAGCGATTACACATGTACAAGTTTCACATTTTGATGCTTATAACTGAGAGATAACTCTCCACAAAATTTTTGTTGAAGATGCTGAATGTCCTGGATGAAAGTTATTTAAAGTTAAAGCATTTACTTAAGTGCTTAGTAATTTGAAGTTTGTTTCTCTCTTAATATTACTTTCTTGCTATAGTTCATATGCTTGTTTTAACTGATTATACTTAGAGGAAATCTAAATAACAATTATTAGTAGAAAACAAAATGTATTTAGATAGAAGAAAATTAATACTTTATCAAAGGCTCCAGAAAGATAGTTTAGCAAATAACATAGCCTTTTTCAGTCTTGTTGTTGAGTAAATGTAATGATTTTTATCTTTTTATGATTCCAGATTTTATGATTTGTTGCTGATTTTTTTTTTTTTAGCCAAAAGTTTGAATTTTGGTCCCTAGGTTCTCTGGCCTCTTCATGTTTAACTAGCAAGGGATTGTCTTCCTCCACATATACAAGACGGGCAATTTTTGTTCAGTAGTGAGTTCGTTCCTCTCTAATAGGAGTTTCTCTTCCCCACTGTAATCCTCTGAGAGCAATTTCATTACTAAGGAAAGGTAGAAGATTTTTTGACTAGGAGTCAGAAGGTCTGACTAGGAGTCAGAAGGTTTTAGTCCTAGAATTTCGGCCCTAGAACAATAAATATTTGCTCCGTACAGAAATGAATGAGTAGCTTTGCTCCATATTAGTTGTGAGACTCTAACCTGGTCAATTAACTTCTCTTAGAACCTTATCTATAAAACGTGATTTTATTAATTCAACACACACTTCTTCAGTGTTATGAGTGAGGCACAACAATGAGAAATGTAAGCCTCCTTTCGATCAGATTGCTTAATTAAGAGGAACACATAAGTAAATAATATGCACTTTGACAAGTGCTTTGATGAAGTTATGTATAGATAGAACTGGACAGAGGCAAGTGGATAGCCCCTTTAAACCTGTAGATATTGTTTGGACATTTACTTAGTGGGGGTAGGGAAAACTGATTTTATTATCTTGAAATTATTATACAGAACAGTAAAACATTAACTTTCACTAGTTGAAGAAAACATTTCTGAAAAAGATTTTGCAAAATATTTTTCAGTGTTCTGTAGCTCTTCTTTTCACTTCTGAACCAACAGTTTCTTGGGAAGCATATTTATGAGTTTCAAAATTGGATAAGGTAGGTCACCAGAAAAGTGCCATTTGAATTTTAACTCAGTACAACTGCATATATAGTAGGTCTTGTCAAGGAATGTTATAAAATTTCCAGAGAAGAGTGACACACAGAAACCTTAATTAACTGACATCATACTTCTCATTCATTCCAATGAGGTTTTAGTGGCCTTCATAGCCATTCACTCTGCCCTTCAATCCTAGCTGGCTTGCCTGCATTCAGTTTGAATAGAATTGGCACTTCATAATTTTAAGTTTTCCAGTCCATGACCATAGTAAATATCTCCATTTACTTAGGTTTCCTTTATATCTCTCAATAACGTTGTATTATTTTCTCCCTCGGGGTTTTGCACTGTTGTAATGGCAGGGACCTTAAGTAGACGTTGAAAGAAGTGTGAATAGCCAAGATTCTTGATTTGTTCCAGTATAAAGGGAACAATTTTTAATGTTTCACCATTCTTAGAGGATTTTTTTCTTGCTTGTTGTTTAAGACACCTGTTATCAGATTATTATATTTTTAGAATGCAAAGAGTTTTTTTTTTAAAAATTCGTGTTGAATTTTACCAGATGCTTCATCTATAGATGTTTATCTATCCTTTGATGTTAGTAATGAATGCATTAATTTCTTTTCAAATATTGAATAAATCTATAATGAGATAAACACAACTTAGTCACAGTACATGATTGCTTTTCCTATATTGTTGGTTTCTGCTTACTAATATTTTGTTTATAATTTTTACATCTGTGTTCACTAACGAGGTTTGCCTCTTTCTTATACTATTCTTGGATGGGTTTGGTATCAAGATTTCTGCTGTCCTTGTAAGATTTTGCTGTCTTTTACTTGCTGATAATTTTAAAGTAAGATTGAAATAATTCCACATAAGATTGGAATCATAATAATTTCTGAAATACGTTACTTCCCAGGAATATTTTCCACTCCTGATTAATTTCTTTGAAAATTATAGAATTAGTCAGGTATTTTATATCTACTGAGTCAGTTTTGGAAATTATTTTTTTCTGGGTATTTGCTGCATCTAAATTTTCAAATATGTTGCCATAAAGATGTTAATAATATTCTTCTTTTTTTTGAAGCATAGCTGATTTACAATGTTGTGTTATACATATATATTATTAATCCTGATATTGATTGTTTTTGTATTTTCTCCTTTCTTCTTGATCAGTTTTACAGGAGTTGTCAAGTTTTTTACTCTCTTCAAAGAACCAACTTTTGGCTTTGTTAATTCTCTCAGTGATATGTTTATTTCCTATTTAATTTCTGCTCTTAATTCTTTCCTTCTAATGTCTTTGAGCATATTGTGCTTTAGTGCTAATTCCTATTGATAGATTCTTAGGTCAAACTCATTAATTTTCAGTCTCCTTTCCTAATATGTGTATTTTAAGATATAAAGTTGCCTCCAAGTAGTACTTAAGTTGTATCTCACAAGTTTTGCTTTGTGGAATTTGTTATTGTAGGGTTCAAAATATTTTATAAATGTAATCATGATTTTTTCGTTGACTTATTTATTAATTTCTGAACATATGGGAACTTTATTGATTTCTGAATATGTGAGAATTTAAATTTCTAAACATAGGATTTTCTTTTTGTTATCTGTATCTAACCTTATATTGTGATTAAAGAAGATGCTGTATCAAGTTTTTTTCTTGTACTATTTTTTAAAAATATTTATTTATTTATTTAGGCTGCACCAGGTCTTAGTTGTGGCATGCGGACTTCTTAGTTGTGGCTTGTGAACTCTTAGTTGTGGCATGCATGTGGGATCTAGTTCCCCGACCAGGGTTAGAACCCGGGCCCCTTGCATTGGGAGCATGGAGTCTTACCCACTGGACCAGCAGGGAAGTCCCTCTATCAAGCTTTAATTCTCTGAAATTTGATTCTACTTGCTCCCGGAATATCGTCAGTATTATATGTACTTAACAAGAGTGTGTATTCTGGATGTTAGGTAGAGTATTAATTTATGTTCAGATTTGTTAGGTCAAGTTTGTTAGTGACATTTGTAAATCTTCCATATTCTTGCTGAGTTTTTGGTCTTGTTCCATCATTGTGGATTTATCCACTTTCTCCTGAAAGTTCTGTTAGTTTCTGTGTTACATGTGTAGAGGCTATGTTGTTAGGCTTGTATACATTTAGAATTTTTATTTCCTTGCAAATTGAAACTTATTATGAAGGGACCCCCTATCTGCCTTAAAATCAATTTTGCCTCATATTATAGCAGCTTAAGGTCTTTTGCTTAATTTTATATGGTATATCTTTTTACATCGTTTTGTTGTTGTTCAACTTTTCTGATCCCTTTCATTTTGGGTGAGTCTGTTGTAAACATAAAGATAGATTATAAAAAATCAAGTCTGACAATTTCTATTTAACTTTACATTTTAAATTATTATGTAATGACTTCTTTTTCATTTGGTGTCTGTTCCTATGAATTTTTTTTATTGTGGTGAAGTGTAGGGATTCCCTGGCGGTCCAGAGGTTAGGATTCGATGGTTTCACTGCCGAGGCCCCGGGTTCAATCCCCGGTCAGGGAACTAAGATCCCACAAGACATGCGACCAAAAAAAAAAGTGTGCATAACATAAGATTTTATCATTTTAACCATTTTTAAGTGGACAATATAGTGGCATGGACTGCATTCACAGTGTTCCCCTTTACCACTATCCATCTCTATAACTTTTTCCTTGTTCCAAACAGAACCTTTATACTCACTGAACAGTAATTCGTTATTTTTCCGTCCCCCAGCCCCTGGTAATCACTGTTCTACTTTCTTTCTCTATGAATTTGAATATTCTAGGTATCTTGTATAAGTGGAACCATACAGTATTTGTCCTTTTGTGTCTGGCTTATTTCACTTAGCATAATATTTTCAAGATTCAACCATGTTGTAGCCTGTATCAGGATTTCATTCCTTTTTAAGACTGAATAATATTCTCGTGTATCAATGTTATAGTCTAGCAGTTTTGATCATATTGTGTTTTACATTTAAGTCTGTGATCTGTTTTGAGTTAATTTTTGTGAAAGATATACAGTCTAGACTCAGTTTTTGCATGTGGATGTCCAGTTGTTGCAGTACCACTTGTTGAAAAGACTGTTCTTTCTCCATTGAATTGTCTTTAGTCCTTTGTCAGAGATCAGTTGACTCTGTTTACGTGGGTCTATTTCTGGGCCCATTTTCATTGACTTGTTTGTCTCTGCTTTTATTAATACCACACTGTCTTGATTACAATAGCTTTATATTGAGTCTTGAAATTGTGTAGTGTCAATATTCTGACTTCGTTCTTCTCCTTCAGTATTGTGTTGGCTCTTCTGGATCTTTTGTCTCTAAATTTTAGAATTAGTTTATTAGTATCAACAACAAAACTTGCTCAGGTTTTGATTGGAATCACATTGAATCTATAGATCAAGTTGGGAAGAACTGATATTTTGACAATATTGAGTCTTTTCCACGTGCATGTAATATCTATCCATTTATTTAGATCTTTGATTTTTTTTTAACCACAGTTTTGTAGTTTTCCTCATATAGATCTTATCCATACTTTGTTAGATTTATGCCTAATTTCAAATACAGTTGTTCATTTCTGGTGTATTTGGTCTTATGTTTCTTCTAAAAATTTTATAGATTTACTGCCTTTTTTTTTTTTTTTTTTTTTTTGACCACGCCATGAGGCATGTGAGATCTTAGCTCCCTGACCAGGGATAGAGCCCGCTGCCCCTGCGTTGGGAGTACAGAGTCTTAACCACTGGATCACCAGGGAAGTCCCTACTGCTTTCATTTAGATCTATGACCCATTTTAATTAATCTCTGCAAATAATGTAAAGTTTAGTTTATGATTTTCTTTTCTTTTAAACATCTGGGCATTCCAACAGTGCTTATTGAAAATTAGCCTTTCTTGAATTGTTTCTGCACCTTTGGTAGGTAGAGATCAAGTGGTCATGTTTATTTGGGTTTATCTCTGGACTCCCTAGTTTGTTCCTTCGATTTAGGTACCTTTCTCTTTGCTGATACCATGCTATCACCATTACTTTAGCTTTATAGTAAATCTTGAAGTAGGGTAGTGTGCTTTTTCGAGCTTTGTTCTTTCTCTTAAAAATTGTTTTAGCAATTCTCATTCCTTTGAGTTTTCATTTAATTTTTGGAATCACTTGGTATCTGTAAAATATCCTACTGTGATTTTGATTGGTATTGCATAACATGTATTGATTACTTTGGGGGAGAATTGGTATCTTTACTATGTTGAATCTTCTTTCACGATTGTGATATGCCTCACCATTTATTTAGACCTTGATTTCTTTCATCAGTGTTTGTTTTCAGCACATAGATCCTGTATTACCTAAATTTCTTTTAGCTATTATATAGGGTATTATTTCTTTAATTTCCTTTTCAAATTGTTCCTTGCTTGTGTACAAAAATATGATTGATTTTTGTGTGTTGACCTTATATCTTGCAATCTGGTAAAACTCATGTATTCTAAGAGTGTGTGTGTGTGTGTGTGTGTGTGTGTGTGTGTGTGTAGACTTCCTGGGATTTTCTTCATGGATAATCATGTTGTCTACAACTCTGGTTAAGACTTCTAGTACTCTGATGAATAAGAGAGGTGAGAGTGGACATCCTTGCTTTGTTTCTGAGCTTGGGGAAAAGTTCCAGTCTCTCACCATTAAGTATGATGTTAGCTTTAGGATTTTTGTAGATGCCATTTGTTAAGTGGAGAAAGTTTCTTTTATTCATAGTTTGCTGAGAGTTTTCCTATATTTTAGGATGCACTTTTTCTGCATCTTTTCATATGACCGTGGTTTTTATTGTTTAGACTCTTACTGTGGTGGATTACATTGATTGATTTTTCAATATTGGACTAACTTGAAAAGTCTTTATTTCGCTTTTGTTTTTGAAACATGTTTTTCCAACTGTAGAATTCTAGATCCACAGTTTTTTCCTTCAGTATTTTAAAGACGGTGCCCCACTGTCTTCTGCTTTGCATTGTTTTTGGCAAGAAATCTGATGTCATCTTTGTCTTTGTTCTCACTATGTAACATGTCCTTTTTTCTCTGACTGCTTTTTAATGTTTTGTCCCTCACACTGGTTTTGAACAGTTTAATTAATTATCATGTGCTATCATGTAGTTTTCTTCTGGTTTTTGCTGCTTGGAGTTTCTTGAACTTCCTGGATCTGTGGGTTTATAGTTTTCGTATACTTTGGGTACTGTTTCTTTGCATGTCAAAAAATTCTGTTTTATTCTTTTAAAGGTTGGTATTCTTGTTGGTTTTCCCTTGGAGGCAGTTATGTTGTTTAAACACGAATTACAAACTCTGAATTTCAACATTGCATTAACTGCTATCTGTTTAGTTCTCAATCTTTCACATGCTACTTTTTTTCTCTTAGCCTCATTCTCTGGTGTGCCAGTATAGTTTGGTGGTCCACCAAGGATTTAGTAGCACTTATCAGATTTGGAGGCTTACAATTTTTGTATTTTCCTTGTTTCTGAGGATCGTTCCCTTAATTTTCCACTGTTTTCCTTATCTTGGGCTTTGTTCCCTAATACCTCTGTTGCCCTTGCTGCCTGTTGTTTGGGGAATACACTCAGCAAAAGTTTAAGGAATAAAACAGCAGAGTCTTTCAAGGGTAGACCTCTTCTGTCGTGTTTTTTTTGTTTTTTTGGTGGACATGCTGCGTTTTTTCCTGAGCATGCCCAGTTTTGTGGTCCATCAGAGATTTGAGCAGAGTTTATACTCAGATTTTGGTTTTTACTGTCTGATTCTCTTGTAGCCAGTCTTACCCTTAGATTTCCAGTTGGTCTTCTAGTCCTGATCTCTGTCCTCTGCCATCTTAAGCCAGCTGTGATCATTGTTCTGTTGAGGTAGTTGTGAAGATTGGGGAATTTTCTTTCTTTCTGACTTCCTTCCTTCCTTCCTTCCTTCCTTCCTTCCTTTCTTTCTTTTCTTTCATTTTGGCTGCGTTGGGTCTTCATTGCTGTGTACGGGCTTTCTCTAGTTTTGGCGAGCAGGGGCTACTCTTTGTTGTGGTGCGTGGGCTTCTCATTGCAGTGGCTTCACTTGTTGCGGAGCACGGGCTGTAGGCGTGCAGGCTTCAGTAGTTGTGGCACATGGGCTCAGTAGTTGGGTCATGGGCTCCAGAGTGTAGGCCAGTAGTTGTGGCGCATGGGCCTTGTTGCTCCGCGGCATGTGGGATCTTCCCAGACCGGGGCACGAACCCGTGTCCCCTGCATCGGCAGGCGGACTCTCAACCACTGCGCCACCAGGGAAGCCCTATTTATTTTTTTATACAGCAGGTTCTTATTAGTTATCCATTTTATACATATTAGTGTATATATGTCAATCCCAATCTCTCTCACTCTTTACAGAAAAAGTTTGCTGACCACTGCTTTAGATCAGTATTAGACGTTGGCCAATAGCTGATACAGTACTCAGAATACTGAATTTAGGAGTTCTAATGTACCTTTGACTTTGTTTCTTTGACTGTGGAGGAAATTGCTTTATCTTCCTAAACCCTAAGTTTCTTCCTCTGTGAGATGGAATATCACTAAATGATTTTTTGAGGCCCTTTCCAGCTCTGAGGTTTTGAGAAACTTTGTAACATAAAGTTTTTAAAAGGCATTTGGAATAAATATAGATAAATATAGGTCAATCAGTCTATCAATCTATCTCTATATAATATAGACATAGAATAGGTATAAAATAAATGTGCAAATGGACCAGAAATGGACCAGGAGATACATAGATTTTTTTTTCCTAGGGTTTAATAAATATAGCAGTATTTATTGTGCAAATATAATCCCATCGTGAAAATGTATTAAATAGTGAATTTTCTGATACTGGGAGGACCTGTGTTCCATTGTGTTAAATGGAAAAAGTAATAAAGTGTTATGAGCCCATCCCCAGACCCTAACCAGAAATTATCTAAAGTGTCACTGAAACACTCTTCCACATCTATATAATCATATATAGATGTTATTATGGTATGACATTTAAAATACTTATACCTAATTATATAATTCGTGATGAACTCATTAGTGGATATGTAATAATTGGTGTATAATTACACTATCCTTGTACAATGTACCTAACGTGTAGCTTTTGTAATACATCATGAATACAGTTAATACTTAGAAAATAAGTCAAGCAGTTAAAAGAAAAAGTTGCTTACTGATTAGAGATTTATGTTTCAGCTAATAAATTGCATCCATCATGGTTTTTAAGAAGTTTTGGTTAAGGTCATAACCACCTCAGGCATTTCTTAGGAGGGAGGAACCAAGTCATGTATCAGCTTAACTCCTTCATTCCGTCTACTACCTGTCCCTTATCAGTATCTCCTTGCCACATATTTCTCAGTCATCTTTTCAAAATTTGCTTTGAAAATATGCAATCTTTTATATAAAAGGGGAAACATACTAATATCCTGATATTGCCAGGAGAGCCATCCAATGGGAAATGAGAATTTCTTCTGCAAGATGTATTAATCGCAGCTGTATCCCTTCACAAGTCTTAAATATACTCTTGCCATTTTGACTATTCTTTTTCCTCCTCCATCAACAGATACTTGTACCTTTTTATATTTGTTGATGGAGGCATTTACTTGCATGTGTAATTTTTCTAAAGTCAAATTCCTTTTTTTTTTTAGTCCATTTTCCATAAGTATCATATCAAATGAGGACCTTAAATCAGTCTCCTCAATTCTTTTTTTATCCTGGAGATCAAATAAGTTTGATTTTCATTTAATTCTGTTAATGAACCTATAATCTCATTGTTGCATTATACTGCCATGGCAGAAAGATTAAAATCTGATGCCCGATTTAAAACTGCCAGATTCCATGGTGATTAAAATATTCAATAGTCTTTCCTAGGTAAGCGTATAAGCCTTCTGTAGTATAGCTGAGTTGTATACTGTTTTACTGGCTTAGTGAGGCGTCGGATTCACTCATGTATAGCTTCATCTTTCTAAACTGACTGCTAGTCTTGACCAGTCTTCTGGAATAAAGCACCCTCTAGTGTCCCTATTTGAGGTAACAAGTATATTTTATCCTGATGAAGTGCTTCTCGGAACACCTTTTTGGGCTTGGTTCAATAATCCGAGTTTATCCCTAAGGCTCCCCAGTGGCCTCTTGATTGTTGGGGCCAGTGTTGATAGAGCCACCATAAAACCTGTTGGCATTGAGTACTTGTGCCCTGAGTGTGATTTAAATATAATATACACACCCAAATATATTTTGTGCCCCAAGAAATAGTCAGTTAGGGGTATTTCACTTTCAGGTAAAGTTTAGTCTTTGTAAACCACAAGGTTTAATACAGTAACCCTTTACTGAATTGCAGGGGTAAATCTATGAGTGATAAGTAGCCATCATGTTGTATCAGATTCACTCTTCTAGAGACCACTTTAATCCTGTGAATGCTATTTCATTTGTATTCATGCCTTTTATAACCAAAGGGACAAAGCAACAGGCTTTTCACACAGTGACTAAGCTGCAGCAATACTTTTGCCCTCATATACCCCAGTAATTTTCTCAGGAGGGAGTGATCTTGATTGGTGGCAATACAATACACCAATTGTCTGCTACCTATTATGATTCATCCCACCTGATTGAAAGGTAGAATTTTTATTAAGCACTGCAAAGGAACCAATGTGATAAATATAACCAACAAAAATGACTTAAATGATGATTCTAATTTATTCCCATTTAAGTGAGTCATTAAGGGGATTTTCTTTGGTATCCTTTCTCCAAATCAGTTGAGGTAGTTGTCATAAGCCAGCATTAGTTCAGTTCTTCTAGAGATAATGGGTTAACTGCTTTTTCCCAGCCTCAGTCATTCTTATTTTCTTGCTCTGAAAAGTTCTTGTGGAAAAAGAATAATAGCATTCTTTCTTGTGTCATAGCCCATTTCTCTGCTCCCTTACTATTAGCCACTATTTATTTTGGTTTCCATTTATTATTCATTTTAACCTCTACTTTTCCTTCTCTGGTGCAACGCTCTGATTTGGCCACACTGCCTGTCCACATGGTAGGCAGTTACAGCAGCCTTGCCAGAACCTCTGCTTTTGTTTCTTCCTAAGAAAATTTTGTACAATTTGACAAGTAAAGAATTAAAGGACTGTCTCCTGCTTAGTAATGAAGCAGCACTTACAGTTAATCTTAATTTAGCTACATGGAGTGAAGTCAAAAGTTCCTTTAGGACTATGTATGGCCAGATTGTGTGTTATGGATAATGTGTCCTGTGCAGCAGTATCTTCCTCTGCTGGCATTGCTATCCTGGTCTTGGCGCAGCTGGGTCTTACAAGATGAAAGAAAAATCTGTGAGGTGGGAAAGATAGAAAATTGTGAATTGCATTACCACCATCCCCTTAACTGCCACTTTAGTTGCCAGAAACCTTTCTGGTGGGGTCCCCTCTTACTTCTTCTCATATTTAATTTTTTAACTCAGTGGCCCAGTTGAGTTAGCCAGCCCTCGATGCCCTATCTCCTATCATTTTAAGTAATAAATGTTTTAATTGCCCATTCCAGTTTTGAGATCATTACTTTGAGAGTGGTAAGGAATGTATGTCCATGTACTGTTTCATTTCTTTGCCTATTTTTGTACATAGGTAACAATCAGAGGAAACATATTCAGGTGGTTCAAATTAACAAGCAGTTTTCTGTTCCAGACCTTTAATTGAATCTTGGTGGTTTAATACTTTTATTAAAGTGTAAGCAAATTCTAGAATAAAACAGGTGTCAATTCCAGTCACTACTCATTTATAGGTCTCTGCAGTACTGGTAGAGCTCTAGTATGGTCCACTTACTGCATTCTTAAAGCAGAAGTTCCTCAACATTTTTTTATGATGCCCTTAGTGTCTTAGTGATATTTTCATGGTGCTTTTAAGCTGCCCTCCTCTTGCTCCACATTGATTTGTGCACAATACTTGCGCTTTATCCCAGCAATGCAAAGATATGAAATAATTGAAAGAATGTAGTGAGATTTAATGTTCTAACAATGAACCTCCCTGAACTAGTAGTTCATGTGGTGTTCAAAAGATGTTGCTCTTTCCTTTGAAAATTTAAAATATACATGGAACCCCACTATGTTTGCTGCAGTGTTTTGGGGTACCTTGGCACAGTTTGGGAATAATAGGTCTTAGACCATTTTTAACCCATTAACATTGACTTTGTGTATGTGCATATTATAATTAGAGGACTGTTTATTAATTATAGATAGCATCCATTCTACTTTGTATGTGTATATGTTAAAATATACATAACATAAAATTTAACATTTTAACCATTTTTGAGTAGATGTTTCAGTGACACTAAGTATATTCACAGTGTTGTGTAACCATTGCCATTACCCATTTCCAGAACTTTCATCATCCCAAATAGAAAGAAACTCTGTACCCATTAAACAATAACTCCCCACTCTCTCCTTCTCCAACCCCTGATAACCTCTATTCTACTTTTTGTCTCTGAATTTGCCTATTTCAGGTACCTTATATAAGTGGAATCATAAAGTATTTGTCCTTTGGTGTTTGGCTTATTTTATGTAGCATAATGTCTTCCAGATTCATCCATATTGTAGCATGTGTCAGAATTTTCTTCTTTTTAAGGTTGAAAATTACTCCTTTGTATGTATATGCCGCATTTCGTTTATTCATTCATCTGTCAATAGGCACTTGGGTTGTTTCCATCTTTTGGCTATTGTAAATAATGCCGCTATGAACATTCACTTACAAGTATTTGTTTGAGTCCCTGATGTCAATTCTTTGGGGTATATACCTAGCAGTGGGGTTGCTGAACCATGGGTAATTCTATGTTTAACTTTTTGAGGAGCTGCCAAACTGTTATCTATAGCAGCTGCATCATTTTTACATTTCTACCAACAGTGCACAAGGGTTCCATTTCCCCCACATCCTTGCCAACTTTGGTATTTTCAGTTTTTTGATACCAGCCATCCTATTGGGTGCGAAGTGGTTTTGATTTGAATTTTCCTAATGGCTAGTGGTGTCGAGCATCTTTTCATGTATTTTTTGGCCATTTGTTTAGCTGCTTTGAAGAAATACCTGTTCGAATTCTTTGTCCTATTTTTTTTAACTATTGAAGGCTGTAGTAGTTTGTTTTGAGACTTTTCCAAATTATTTTTGCAGACTCTTCCTCATTGTGTGTGATCACTGAAGTCTCTGTTCCTTTAGTTCATGCTCACCTAATATATTTACAGAGACTTCCTTGAATGCCAACTCTTCCAGTCTTTGCAGGTTACCCCTGTGGTTAAGCACTCCTTCAACCCTTAACTAGGCTTGCTCTGAGCCTAGGGATCAGCCTGAGGTAAAAGCTTAGGTCTTCTCAGGTCTTTTCTGAGCATGCAGTTGACTCTTAATTCTCCATATGCTTAGCTACTTTTACGTGTGTTAATTTCCCAGATTCTCCCCCTAGCTTCTCTTCCAGGCCTTAGATGGTCTAGTGTCTGTCTCCATTTTTCTTGCCCTGGGTATCTGTGGGTGTGTAGTTTTCTTGCAGCTTTTCCAAGCACTGACTGCCTTTTTACCCACCTGATTTCCAAATTAGGTGGCAGTCCTTCAGATACCCCCCAGACAGGTTAGAAAAGACTTGCTCAATAATTTCCATATCAAGTCTTCTCGATTCCCTCTGGTAGAAGGAGGAAACTGGGAACTGGGCTGCTGTTGCTTCAGGAACAAGACCATCATTGTATTGCATTGCATCATTGCATTGGGTGGGGGAACAGTGAGGGGAGACACCGCAAAACTCTCCTACCACTTTAAAGGTGGCTTTTTCTTGATTTGATGTTTGCTTGGCTGCTATTAACTTTGACTGTTTTCCAGAGCTCCAACAAAATTGGCTTCGGCTGTTTCTGCTGCTTTTTTTGTTTTTTTTTTTTTTTAATTGCTCTGCAGTAATGAGAGCTTGACGCTTTCTAGCCTGCCATTTTTCTGACATTCCTCTTACTGACTTTTTTTTTTTTTTGGCCACGTGGTACGGCCTGCAGGATCCTAGTTCCCTGACCAGGGATTGAACCTGCACCCTCTGTGTTGGGAGCTTGGAGTCCCAACCTCTGGACCGCCAGGGAAGTCCCCTCCTATTGACTTATAATACAGTTTTATTCAATGCAGAGGAAATACCGCGTCATTTGTTCTATCTTTGTATTGCTTGTGTGACCCAGTGCTTGCTCATTTCATGACCTTGGGAGTCTAGTTCTAGAGTCTAACGAGGGCATTTGCCTCAGCATTCCAACCCCACCCCCCAGAACCAGCACTTTAGTTTTTTTTAATAAATGTTCACAGGGACTTCTATAGCTGGACACTTCTTAAGGGATTGTTTTTTTATTGCCCAATCATCCAAGGCCTTTTTGCCAGACAGTACAGGAGTGACCCAAGATTTTGTGAATATCTAGATCTTTCCCCAAAGGTCCATTGTGCAGATTTTCCTTTCCTGCCTTCCACCATGGTTTTACTGCCTGTAAGCCATATATGACTGATCTTCAAAAACATCACAACTCTTAAATAGGCAGTGGTATGCTGGTAAATGATAAAGTATAGGCTCTCTGGCAAAAAAAAAAAAAAAAAAAAAGGGAAAAAAAAGCTCTTATTTGTCACATTTGTTGTTTTTTGTGGTGTACATACACTGTGGCCGATTTCAAGCTCAAAACATGGCACCACTGATCTTGAAGTTGGCAAAAGATACAAATGCCCCTTGGCAGGCTGGCTTTAGCACTCCATTACAATTAGGGAACTCCCATTGCTAAAACAAATGAAATGTTTTGCTTTGGCTGAGAATCATAGGGTTCACAACATACAGCAATTCACACTGGGAGGTCCTGAGAGGGTATTTCTATTAGTGGCTTCAAAGGTGGTGAATGGACCTGTGTGTGTATGCAATGAACTCCTCCTGAACTTACCCCTGCAGAACACCTCTTGCATGTGACATTTCTGTGTTATCAGTGAGCTCTCCCGAGCAGCCTTCTTATTTGAGTGATTCTTTGTCATCATCCAGCACATGATGGGTGTTTCTTACCTCAGGATTATTTTGATGACCTTCAGTGATAGGTGCCGTCTCTACTAATACCCAATTACAAGTTAGCTGTAGTCTAAAGGGCTATGTTGAACACATGAGGAAGCTTTCCAAACTCTACTCATCTCCTGAAATCTACTGAGGTGTAATAATCGATTTCTGCCCAAGACTCTTGCCTTCCTTCTTGTGTCAGCATTGAATATTCTAAAATAATTTGAGCATTGAGGTCATAATGTCCTAGACTAAAGGACATAGAGGCACTGCCTGGGAGACAATCCTTTGTAAATCTTTTATTGGTTATTTTGGCTTTTATTGGTTATTTTTGGTTATTTTAGCCCTATTCAAATTCAGATTTCTTTGTCTTGACTTTATTAATAGGCCTAGCAGCATCCTTAGGTGGAAGATGTGGCTTTGCCAAAACTCAAATAGTCCCACTAGTCTGGGTTGTCTGTCTAGGGAGAGGTCATAAGGGATACTAAATTATTTTTCAAAGACTAAGATGTTTCTGGCACACATCATTCTCCAGAGTTTCCTAGATTGGACCAGAGCTTGAGTTTTAGTTAGGTTTTTTCAGCCAGAATTTATATCATATGAATAAGATAGAATGCAAGAATTTCTGTTGTTTCACATCTTTTCCACCAGTTTGCCTTGTCAGAACTTTTAGTTGTAACCACACTGGTATATGTGTAATGTGTCTTTAATTATACTTCTCTGATGACCAATGATTCTGGGGATCCTCTTACATGTTTATTAGCCTTTTTTTTTAACTCTTTTGTCAAATGGAAGTTTATTTTCCCATTTAAAAAAAGTTGTGTTGTCTTTCTTGTATAGATTTGTAGGAGCTTTTTAAAATATTTTTTGAATATGAGTCTTTTATCAGTTAAACATGTTGCAGATATCTTCTTCCAGTCTCTTGCTTGCCTTTTCATTCTCATAATGGCATTTTTTTAATGAACATAAAATCCTAATTTTTATAAAGTCCAATTTGTCAATCTTTTATAGTTAGTGTTTAATGTATCCCTTTTAAGAAATCTTTGTCCATCCCAAGGTCAATAAGATATTCTTCCTTAGTTTTCTTCTAGAAGCTCGATGGCTTTAGGTTCTACTTTTAGATCTATCATCTAGCTCAGATTAAGTTTTCAGTATGGTACGAAGTAGGAATGGAGAGTAATTTTTTTTATATGGATATCCAGTTGATGCTGCATCATTTATTGAAAAGACCAACTTTTCCTCACTGCAGTGGATCATTCGCATAAATCAGGTGTGTATGCATGTGTGTGTGAGGGTCTGTTTGTGAACTCTTTATTCCATTAGTCTATTTCTATATCCTTGCACCAGTACCACACTGTCTTAATTACTTGGCTTTGTAGAAATAAAGGCATATGGACTGTGAACAAAGAAGTAAAAATGTCTTTCTTAGCAAAAGACATGATTCTATATGTAGAAAATCCTAAAGCCTCTAAAATAAAATGAGCAGAACTTATAAGTGAATTTAGTGAGGTTTTAAGATTCAAAGTTCATATTAAAAGAATCAACTGTATTTCTGTGTTTAGCTAAGAACGTTGAAAAACAAAACAATTACATTTACAATAGGATTATAAAACATTAAATACTTGGAGTAACCTGTATAAAGTATGTGCAAGACCTTTACACTGAAAACTATGAAACATTGAGAGAAATTAAAGAAGACAAAATAAGAGGTGTACCATGTTCATGGATTGGATGGTTAAGCTTTTAATTCTTTCTTAATTCATCTATCTCCATCAAAATTCCAGCATGCTTTTTAAAAAGAAATTTACTGATACAAGCCCATGCCAGTATTTATGTGGAAATGCTCAGGGCCTAGAATGTAATATTTTAAAAGAATAATAAAGTTGTAGGACTTATACTACCTAATTTCAAGACTTACTGCAAAGCTCATGTAATGAAGACGGATTGGTATTATTGAAAGGGTAGACATGGAACACAATAAGAGCCCAAACATGAGACCCACACATATATAGTCAACTCATCTTCAGTATGGGTGCCAAGGTAACTCAATGGAGAAAAGGTAATCTTTTCACCAAATGGTGCTGGAATAACTGTATATCTGTATGGGGGAAAAAAATAAACATTGACCCTTGCCTCATAACCATATACAAAATTTGAAATGAAACATTGATCTAAATGTGAAGCCTAAAACTGTAAAACTTGTGGGAAAAAAACATAAAAGAAAATTGCTGTGATCTTGGGATCGGTAAATATCTCTTAGAACACAAAAAATATTAAGCTCAAAAGAAAAAAATATTGGTAAATTGTACTTCATTAAAATAAAAATATTTCCTCAAATAACAACATTGAGTAATTGAACAGGCAGACCACAGACTGAGAGAAAATATTTACAGTACATATATCTGACAGAGGACTTGTTTCCAGAATATATAAAGAACTCCAACCACTTACTAATAGGACAAGCAACTCAAAAAAAAAAAAAAAGGCAAAAGAGTTGAGCAGATACTTCACACAAGAAAATCTGTGAATGGCCAATAAGCATTTGAAAATGCAT
Source organism: Pseudorca crassidens (assembly GCF_039906515.1). Classification (NCBI taxonomy): domain Eukaryota; kingdom Metazoa; phylum Chordata; class Mammalia; order Artiodactyla; family Delphinidae; genus Pseudorca; species Pseudorca crassidens. Next base: position 61,966,250 of record NC_090296.1, on the reverse strand, counting down.
ATTATCATTAAGCAGGTTATGCAAATTAAAATCATGAGATACAACTGCATATACAAGAAAATGACTAAAATTAAAAAGAATGAAATAAATCATGGAGATGTAATGTACAGCATGGTAACGAGTTAGTGATACTGTGTTGCATAGTTGAAAGTTGCTTAAGAGAATAGATCTTAGAAGTTACCATCACAAGAAAAAAATTTTTGTTAACTATGTATGGTGACGGATGTTAACTAGACTTATTATGGTGATGATGTTGCAATACATACAAATACTGAATCATATTGTACACCTGAAACTAATGTCATATGTCAATTATATCAATATAAAAAACCTGATAAGGCAAAATATATTGTGTTTTGTCTGTTTTAGCTTGTAATATTACAATCTGTAATATTGTAATATTAGCTACAGTGATTAATAAAAACTACAATAAATAATAAAAATATATATGTATACATATGTGTGCATATGTATCTATCTATCTATTTTGTGGAGCATCTGGAACTCACACGTGGCTGGTAGATGTGTAAAATGGTGCAGCTACTTGAGGAAACAATTTGGCAGTTTCTTATAAAGTTAATATGACCCAGCAATTCCACTCTGGATATTTATCCAAGAGAATCGAAAACATATGTCTGCAAAAAGGCTTGTATCAGCACATTCATTACTGTTTTATTCAGAATAACAAACAACTGGGAACAAACAAATATTCATTAACAGGTGAATGGATAAACAAACTGCAGTATCTTTAAACAATACAATGAATGTTACTGAGCAATAGAAAGGAACAGTCTACTGTTTTATACAACAACATACATGAATCTCATAAACTTTATTCTCAATGAAAAAATTCAGATACAGGAGAGTATTGTCAGCTGAGCTGGAGAGAGCTGATCAGCCAGGTGTCAGAGTTGAAGATTAAAACAATAAGCCAAAATGAAATTAATAGTCAAGACTTTAATCACTTACTATGATAGCATAAGCAAGAGGCTAAACCAGAGAAAGCACTACCTCCCTGCTGTTCCATTTTTCCCCCATGGATGTGTGGATGCACCTAGTTGAGGGTCAGGTGTTAGTACTTCTTTTTTGGCCGAGCCGTGCAGCATGTGGGATCTTAATTCCTGACTAGAGATCAAACCCTTACCCCCTGCGGTGGAAGCTTGGAGTCTTAACCACTGGACCACCAGGGAAACCTGAGGGTCAGGTGAATCAGCACAAACATGGGGGTTATCTCACTACTTGGGGAACTCTTAACAAAAAGTTGCTGCATTATTTTGGACCTAGGTTGGGGGAAGTGCAGGGAGGAGGGAGAGAGAAAAGGACTAGGAATGGGCAAGTGCTGTTTACTGACTCAAAGTTTAGAAAAGTGTCCTTCCCCCACCCCCCCCACCCCCCCCAGCCCCCCACCCCACCCACCCACCCCCCCCAGCCCCCCACCCCTCCCACCCCCCGCCTTAAGGAGGTCTGCTTCTGAAGGAGGCTCTAGATAAAGAGACCTCGGAATGGCTAGGAATGCAGATATATGTAAGAGTTGGCCAGGGGGGGTGGGGGGCCTGAGTCTTTGACTGCAACTCACTTCAGAGACTGCAGATACATAGGTTGTGCAAAGTCTGATGTGGGGAGGGCAGCTTCTTCCTGTAACACCTGCCAGGTTAAGCTTTTGTAATTGCTTATGGTTGAGTTTGAAAAATCACATACAGTAGGTAGCTGGACTACTCAAGTGTTCATTGTTTGAGCCCATTTATACAGAACTCTAGAAGTAGCATCAAATTTATATAGTAAAGGAACACATATTAATGGTTGCCTAGGATTGGGAAGTGGGTTAGATTCATTGCAAAGGGGCATAAGCAACTTTTATTTATTTATTTATTTTTGGCTGCATTGGGTCTTCGTTGCTGTGCGTGGGCTTTCTCTAGTTGCGGTGGGCAGGGGCTACTCTTCGTTGCAGTGCGCAGGCTTCTCATTGCGGTGGCTTCTCTGTTGCGTGCAGAGCATGGGCTCTAGTTGCGCGGGCTTCAGTCGTTGTGGCTCGCGGGCTCTAGAACACAGGCTCAGTTGTTGTGATGCTTGGCCTTAGTTGCTCCGTGGCATGTGGGATCTTCCCGGACCAGGGCTCAAACCCACGTCCCGTGCATTGGCAGGCGGATTCTTAACCCCTGCGTCACCACGGAAGCCCAATGAGCAACTTTTTAATGGTGTTTTTTTTTCATTAAACCATTTTAGACAATTGTCAAAACTTATCAAGTATACACTTGAAATGGATGCATTTTTACATGATGTAAATTTTATCTCGAAGTTCATTTTTAAAGTAAAGAAAATAAAGTTTTAGTTGAATCCAAAGTGTAGTGGTGAAAATACTAATGTGCTGACTGCAACTCAAAATTTTCAACTATATATTATGAACAGGACTGTAGTGTAAATACAAAATGTGAAACTGTATGGGTTTGGTCAAGTTAGGTGGATTTTATGTATGATTTTATCCAAGCAGCTGAAAAGAAAGTGATAGTTGAAAGAGTCATGATTACTATCTAAATTATCTAAAATAGAATAGCTGGGTCATATGGTAGTTCTATTTGTAATTTTTTGAGGAATCTCCATACTATTTTCCATAGTGGCTGCACCAATTTACAGTCCCACCAGCAGTATTATGAGGGTTCCCTTTTCTCCACATCTTCTCCAACATTTTGTTATTTCTTGTCTTTTCAATAATAACCATTCTAACAGGTGTGAGATAATATCTCGTTTTGCTTTTGATTTGCATTTCCCTCATAAATATTGATTTCTAACATCTTTTCTGTTTATTTTCCCATCTGTATGCCTTCTCTGGAAAATGTCTACTCAGATCCACTGCCCACTTTTTAAATCAGGTTGTTTGTTTTGTTGTTGTTGTTTTTATATATTTTGGATACTAACCCTTTACTGGATATATAATTTACAAATATCTTCTTCCATTCAGTAGGTTGCCTTCTCATTTTGATTATGGTTTTCTTTGCTGTGTAGAAGCTTTTTAGTTTGATGTAGTCCCATTTATTTATTTTTGCTTTTGTTTCCCTTTGCCTTTGGGGTTAGATCCACAAAAACATTGCCTCAGGCCAATGTCAGTAAGATTACTGCCTATGTTTTCTATTAGGAATTTTATGATTTCAGGTATTACATTCAAGTCTAATTCCTTTTGAGTTAATATTTGTATATGGTGTAAGGTAGTGCTCTAGTCTCACTCTTTTACATGTGGCTGTCCAGTTTCCCCAAACTACTGATTTAGGAGACTGTCCTTTCTCCACTGTATGTTCTTTGCTCCTTTGTTGTAGATTAATTTTCCATGTATGTATGGCTTTATTTCTGGGCTCTCTGTTGCTTTCCATTCATCTGTGTACTGTTTTTTCACCCAAACCATACTGTTGATTACTTTGTAGTATACAGATGATCCTTGGACAACACGGGTTTGAACTGAGTGTGTCCATTATACACAGAGTTTTTTCAATAAAAATATACTACAGTACTACAGTATCCACAGTTGGTTGAATCTGAAGATGCAGACCCTTAGATATGGAGGACCGACTGTAGGTTATATGTTAGTTTTAGCTTCATGGGGGGTCAGTACTCCTAACCCCTGAGTTGTTCAAGGATTAACTGTAGTTTGAAGTCAGAGAGTGTGATACCTACGGTTTGTTCTTCTTCCTCAAGATTGTTTTGGCTATTCAGGATCTTTTGTGGTTCCATACAAATTTTAGAATTATATGTTCAAGTTCTGTTAAATATGTCATTGGAATTTTGATAGGGATTGCATTGAATCTGTAGATTGCTTTGGGAAGTATGGACATTTAAACAATATTAATTCTTCCAGTCCATCAGTACAGAATATCTTTCCATTTTTTGGTGTCTTCTTCAATTTCTTTCATCAATATCTTATAGTTTTTAGTGTACAGGTTTTCATCTCCTTGGTTAAATTTATTTCTAGGTATTTTAGGCTTTTTGATGCAGTTGCAAATGAGATTTTTTTTAATTTGCCTTCTCTGATAGTTTATTATTAGTGTATAGAAATTCCACAGATTTCTGTGTATTGATTTTGTATCCTACAACTTTACTGTATTCATTTAGTAGTTCTAACCATTTTGGGGTTTTTTTTTTTTGGTGGAATCTTTATGAATTTCTCTATATAGTATCGTATCATCTGCAAATAGTGACAGTTTTACTTCTTTCTTTCTGATTTGGATGCGTTTTATTTCTTTTTCTTGCCTGTTTGCTGTGGATAGGTATGTTCAATACTCCGTTGAATGAAAGTGGTGAGAGTGAGCATCCTTATCTTGTGCCTGGTCTTAGAAGAACAGCTTTCAGTTTTTAACCATTCAGCTGTGGGTTTGTCATATATAGCCTTCATTATGTTGAGGTATGTTCCCTCTATACACGCTTTGTTGGGAATTTTTATCATAAATGGATGTTGAATTTTGTCAAATACATTTTCTGCATCCATTGAGATAATCATGATTTTTATTTTTCATTTTTTAAAATGTGATGTATCATGTAGATTGATTTGCAGATGTTGAATCATCCTTGATTCCCTGGAATAAATCCCACTTGATTGTAGTGGATGATCATTTTAATGTATCGTTGGATTCAGTTTGGTAGTATTTTGTTGAGAATTTTTGCACTGATGATCATCAAGGATGTTAGCCTCTTATTTTTTTCTTTTTGTGGTGTACTTGTCTGGTTTTGGTATCAGGGTAATGCTGGTTTCATAAAATGTGTTTGGAAGATTTTCCTCTTCAGATGGAAGAGCTTGAAAAGGTTAAGTATTAAATCTTCTCTGAATGTTTTGTAGAATTTGCCAGTGAAGCCATCTGGTTTTGGGCTTTTGTTTTTTGGGAGATTTTTGATTATGGTTTCAATCTCCTTACTAGTAATTGGTCTATTCAGATTTTCTGATTCTTCATGATTCAGTCTTGGAAGATTATATGTTTCTAAGAATTTATCCATTTCTTCTAAGTTGTCCAATTTATTGGTGTATAATTATTCACAGTAGTCTCTTATGATTCTTTGTATTTCTGCATTCTTTTATGTTGGGGCTGTGACTGCTGGTATGGAGTGTTGGTGGTTGGAGCTGGCTTCAGAGCCTCATGGTGGCTGCTGCAGTGAGCTGATGGGTGCAGTTGTCACCCTTCTGGCTGTGAGACCCAGCAGAGACAGGGGTGGGCAAGGCTCTCAACAGGGTGTGCTCTCTGGTGCCAACAAGCTAGAGGGAGAATTTCAAAATGGCACCCCCCAGGCCCAGCCCCAGCCCCTGAGATCACAAAAGTGATTCTCACCAGTATCTCAGACGCCAGGGAGTGTCCCAACTGTTCCTGCCTCACCAGCAGACGTTACAAGATTAGTGCGTGGAATACCTTTATCTTCATTCCATGTGCTTTTCGACCAGGTGTTTTCATGTTGGTTTTTGGGTGGTATGAGTCTGTGCTCAAGCCCTTTAGAGCAGGTTTTCCATTTCCTGCAGTTCTGTAGTTTTCCTGGGCATATTCTGCATTGGATTTCAAAGCCGGCTGTTGGGGGCTTCTCTCTCTTGTGCAGGATCTAGGGGTTGGGGTGCCTGATGTGGAGCTCGAATCCTCCCCTCCCAGGGGAAATAACCATACCTTTGTAGTCTTCTCTGTCTGTGGATTGCTGAAGCTGGGGTGTGTTTTTTTTCTTGGGGAGACCCTCTCTGCCTCTCCTACCTGCCTCGAGATTGTCCTTTTACCCTTTGTCATGGAGACTCTGTTCATCCAGTTCTTAGTTGCCTTTCAGGGAGAGTTATTCCGCATGTATTTGTAGCTTTGTTGTGGCCATGGGAGGAAGTGAGTTCAGGATTTTCCTATGTCACCATCTTGAATCAGATCTCCTGAAATATTTCTGTATAGCATGCTTATATGCCAGCTTCTTGATCTTCCTTACCCTATAGTTTTATTGGGTTAATTATCCTAGTAATTAATGGACTTACTGCTTTCGAAGATGGGGAGGATATCAGTCACATTATAGCAGGGGTCCCCAACCCCCAGGCCCCAGACTGGTACCAGTCCTTGGCCTGTTAGGAACTGGGCCCCACAGCAGGAGGTGAGCGGCAGGCAAGCGAGTGAGCGAAGCTTCATCTGTCACTCCCCATCGCTCGCATTACTGCCTGAACCATACACCTCCCCCAGTCCATGGAAAACTCATCTTTCACGAAACCAGTCCCTGGTGCCAAAAAGGTTGGGGACCGCTGCATTATAGGACAGAAGAAACAAAAAACAAAAAAAAAGCAAAAAAAAAAAAACCCAAAACAACAACTCTAGGTATTTCGAGCAAAAGGTCCTTTATGTAGGGAATTAACAGCTTACAAAATTATTCCAAGTGCTGGAACAGAAGTCAGGGACTATCTCTAGACCATCGTTCAGAGTTGTGATATTGTTGCAATCTAGAAGCCAGAAAGCTGTTGCTGTCGCTGACACCACAGGTGGCTGTCTTATCTAGGAAGCTCATGCTCCACATTAGACTGCAGAGTCTCTGCCACCAGAAACAATCACAGCTGCCTGACCTTACATGCTGAAAGCAGACAGATGACCTTTGCTTTACTTTCTGCTTCCATATCTTGCTAGAGAACATCTGCTTGGTAGAACTTTTTTTTTTTATGTTCAGACCATGAGCTACAAAGAGACTGGGAAGTATAATTTTTAGCTGTTAACCTCTTCCAAATAGAAAGGAAGAGTGAAAGTTGGGAGAGCTGATCCTGGTAACTAAGACAAGGATATAGGTCTCTTCGATACCTCTGCCCCAGTACACATGTTCACTTTCTGTTATAATACAGTTATATTATAATTTTGTATAGAAAAAATATATAGCATTTACATTATTATGGTCATGTAGATGCTATTCACAACTAATACATGTAGTATATTTTGATTATTTTCCCTTCCCCCTCCCCTGCATAGTTTTTTGCTATTTTATTTACTTGTTGCTTGGTTTTCTGTGTATTTATTATTGATTCAACCCCAGACTCTCTTATCATTCATTTGAAACTCTTCTCAAACTCCTATTTCTTTTTTTTTTTTTTCAAACTCCTATTTCTTGAACAAATTGCTCCTAGAGTTTTCTTAATGCTGTCAACATTGAATGGTTTTTCTGTATGTCTGGTGTATAGCTATTATCCTGTGATTTTTCTCACCATGACCTTGGGTGTTCTTTTCACCTCTTTCATACTTTACTCCCACGTTTTGGTGGAGCACATTCTCTACTAGCTTCCTGAGAAAGAATGTAGATGTGGGTCCAGGTGATTTTTTTTTTTGAGTCCTATTTTAATTTCTGTGTATATAAAGAAAAACTTTGTAGAACATTGCTGATACATATTTTTCCTATGCTCCAAGAGCTGTAATATGATCTTAGCTTGTGAGAACTAAGACTGCAGACTGTACTATATGCTCTCAGCCTTTAAGTATGGCTTTGCATTCTGCCATTTATTTTGATCTTTGGCAAACAGTTTTGACCAACTTGGTGACAAGAGATGTGCAAGTGATAGTGCTGGACTATAAAAAATGAAGAAATAGTATCACACTGGATATTAACATGCAGTTATATTGGTGACTGCTTGTGCCTTGATGGAAAGGTTGAGGAAACAGAGGATAAAGATCAACAGGTTTAGCATTTTCAAACATCTCTTGGTATTATGAAGGGTATTATATGCATCACTGTGGTTTGTAGCTAACAAAACAATGTAGATGTGCAGTAGTTTCAGGAAATTTGAAGAAAATGAAAGATCATTGCCAGAATGTGTTGCTGGGACTGCATCTCCATGGGAATTATGTGATGTTAATACTGTATTACTCTGATTCAGTTGCTCTTTTCCAAGGATACATTTTCTGTCCTAATTAGGGTACATATAATTATTTTGCTTTTCCTTTATTTTTATGGTTCTCCCCTTCTCTAACCCTTATTAGGCATATGTTGGAGCATCTTATTTTATCTTCCATGTTGCTTAACTACTTTTTCTTTTTTTCTTTTTTTTTTTTGCGGTACACGGGCCTCTCACTGTTGTGGCTTCTCCCGTTGCGGAGCACAGGCTCCGGACGTGCAGATTCAGTGGCCATGGCTCACGGGCCTAGCCACTCCAAGGCATGTGGGATCCTCCTGGACCAGGGCATGAACCCGCGTCCCCTGCATCGGCAGGCGGACTCTCAACCACTGCGCCACCAGGGAAGCCCCTACTTTTTCATATTTTTAAACTCTATTATTCTGTGCAGCATTCTGAGGAATTTCTTCCCTTCTGCCTCCAAATCATTAATTCTGTGCTCTACTGTTTTCTAGATTTTACTTCATCTATAGAGTTTCAACCTCAATTAACATTTCTTATTTCTAAACGATTTCTACTTGGTTCATTTTTATATCAATCTATGCTTCTGTAAAAACTGCCTGCTCTTATTTATGGGTTGTGTTGATTTATCAATCTGGCAATTTAAAAATTATACCTATTTTGAAGATTGATTTCAGGTTGCCTAGTTTTCTCTAGTTGTTCAAGTATGAGTCTCCACCTCTCTCTTTTGTATGCCTGTACTACTTTTCCTTATGTTAAATTCTTTCATATATGTTATAGTTTTTTGTGGCTATGAGTTTATTTTCAAAAGAAATTATCTTATAAACGAATCTAGCTCATGACCTACTTCTCCCTTTCTTTTTTTTTCCTCCCTCCCCCTTTTAAATTTCTGGCTGTACTATATGATCTCAGGTTGCTAACCAGTTTTACATTAATTGATTGGCTTAAGTACAAGTTTGGATTCCTTGCCCCACCATGGCAAAGGCTTTTGTTTTTGATCTTAGGTAGTTAACTTTTCCACCTAATTTGGTGGGTGCCTTGTGTCTGGCTCAGATATTGAGCAGGTGGTTGGAAAAAGGGGAAAGTCTGCATAGTTGAACCCTAACCTTTAAGCCTATTTGGTCTCAATCTTCTCGTGGACTACTTGGCTTCAAGTCCTACTCTCTGTTATGGTTTGATTTTGACATGTGGATATTTCTTGTTCTTCCTTTTGAGCTTATCTATGTTTTTAAAAATATATTTTAAAATATTTTAGTCAGTATTTCAAAGTTTGCAGTGGTAGTTCTCAGGAGGCATTTCAGCAAATGCTTAATTATTTCAACTGGAATGGGATTTGAATTTGCAGTTCCTCAAAATGAAGAGATAAAAATGAAAATGAATGTGGGACCTGACCTATGACAAACTATCATTTCACCTTAGTGAAAGATTACAGACATACTTATTTCTTTCACTGATATGAAGAGTTACTTATTAAAATAATTTTTAAACGTTGTGAAGAAGTATAAAATTTACCTAAATTTGTTGGTCCAAGCAAGTATAGACTTACCTATTAAATGGTGAAAGGTGTTGAAATTTTGAGACATGGTAGTATAGTCATTGTCACTATTTCTGCTTATGATTCTTCTAAATCACCATCTTTGTTAACTAAGAGGTAATTATTGTGCATATACAAAGAACTATGACTGTTCTACAGACGAAAAACATCTCTAGCAATGGAAATACATATCTTTTAAGATGAAATTAGGGAATATTTCAGATTCATATAGTTATGGCTCCAACAAATGATAAGTTTGGTTACTTATATTGCAAATCTAGCAGTAACTAACTAGGATGTTGCTTCAGGGTTCAGCAGATGGCCTATAAGTGGCTTGGTGAAGAGAATGTTTGCTAAAGGTGATAGAGTATACCTATTCAGTTTCCCATATGCACTAGGTCATTGGTAACATAAGGTCTTACTTTCAGGAAATTGTTAAATTTAAGGTCAGGGAGTAATTCCAAAACATTTTAATAAATAAAGTACATATCCCTCAGCGGATAATATTCTCTTTTTGGTTCCTACATAGTAAGATGAAATTTTTAGGCTTTTCTCTAAATGACATGCAATATAGAATCCGTGTGAGGTGTGTGTGTATATATTCGTGGAAGATGTGCAATATTTGTTGCGTGATATGTTGTGCGTATATATGTATCAGACATGAGACTGATGAGATTTTGATAACATTCTATTATAAAATGGAATACTCATTGCTAGTTCTGTGAAAGTAAATGATAGTGTATGTACTCTTTTATAATATGTATTTTAAACTATTTATTATGGAAAATTGGAAACATAGAAGAGTGGAGAAACAGAATAATGAACCCCTACATACTCATAACCCAGCTTCAACAGTTATCCTTCATAGTTCATGATAGTTAATCTTGTTTCATTTACACGCCATATTCTGCCTGCCCTGTGAATCCTGCTCTCCTCCCTCCCCCAATCTCTACCCACAACTCCTACCCCAGGATAATATGTTTTATTAGTTATTATTAGTTAGTGTTACTTCCACCAGAAGCCTTATAATGTTTGACTGCTCTTTTATAATAGTTTTAATATTTATGACTAGATAAGTTTCAGTTTTTGGTTTCTCTTTAGTTTCTACACAGTTTATAAAAGGTTTTCTTATACAGTTAGTAGTGTAAAATGTCAGGTTATTCATACAGCCATTTTGCAATAATCATGAATATAGTATAAATCAACACATCGTAGAGATGGAATTTCTTAAATAAAATTCTTATTTTTTAAAATGAAAGAGCATTGTCTTTTGGAAAACGTCTTTAAAAATTAACAGCACACATTGCTTAATTTAGTACTTTGGAACACTGTACAGTTGTATTACTATTAATTTTGTAAGTAATATTTTTAACTCAGTTGATTTGCCATCTTGAGACTTTTTAAAAATAACTTTCCTGGGCTTCCCTGGTGGCGCAGTGGTTGAGAGCCCGCCTGATGATGCAGGGGACGCGGGTTCGTGCCCCAGTCCGGGAAGATCCCACATGCCGCGGAGCGGCTGGGCCTGTGAGCCATGGCCGCTGAGCCTGTGCCTTCGGAGCCTGTGCTCCGCAACGGGAGAGGCCACAACAGTGGAAAAAAAAAAAAAAAAAAATGAATGACTTAAGAAGTTACATGAGCTTTAGTAGGTCGTCAGATAAATGAAGCTGATGGCTGTGACTTTCTTGATATTGAACAAGAAATTAGAGCTGCAAGCATAACATTTGTTGTACTTTCTTTAAAGATTTTGTTTCTAGTAATTGTATTTTGCAACCTAGAAGTTGCCTTTAACAGTACAATTTAAAAAGTGAAACACATAGTTTGCATACAGCACACTGTCCATTGGGAATGATTAGGTACTGTAATTTTAGCCAATTGCATAGATAAACATTATATTTATTATACAATGTATGAACTGCTATTAAGTATTCAAAATGCAAACTAACACAACATTGTAAATCAACTATACTTCAATAAAAAAAGAAAAGAATTAATACTAAAAAAAGTATTCAAAATGCAAAAGTATAACTTGTTATTGGAGTATGTTGATGTTATTTGTTAATGTCCCTGTTACTACTTATTATTTAACTATATAAACTATAGAGAATTATTAAACATTTTTTTGATAAAGTCTGTTAGTAAGCATTATGAAATATGATGAATTATTTAAGAACTTATATGATTATTTTAGAAAGACGTTTTCTGACAACTGTTCTTTTATTTGATTTCAAGTGGCTTCTCATTACCAGTTGTCATTACAGATCGATTTAAGTTACTCTTAATACTTTTTTACCGTTGATTTGCCAAGAACTTCAGTTGGTTGTGTGGAAATGTAAGCCTTTGTGTGAAGGAGTGTGTCCTTGCATCAGAACTTGGCAATCACATGAATCTTAAGAAAACAGGCTGTTTGTTCCCTAGAGAAACTATTCTATAAGATGACTTTGTTTTTATATTCTGTTCTGTGCTAGATTAAGTGATTTAGTTTAGTTGGGCCTAGGGCAAAACGTTTCAGGATATTTTAGAAAATCCTGTATCCCATTAACCCTCTGAAAATAACGCTAGTTTTAAAGTTTTGCTTTCTAAAATTTTATCAGTAGGCCATGCAATACCAGATTCATTCTCAAAGTGTCATTTGTAACTGGCGCTGAAAGCTATTGCAGTGTTCCATCTGGTATATGCAGTGTTCCAGGTTTTGAAAATCTGAAAGCCATATATCTTAAACACTAAATATTTATTTCCTCTTAATCTGATGCCCTTCCATAATTTTAAATGATGGGAAGTAGTTCGTCTTTTTTGATAGTAATTTCTATTATAAACTTTTAAACGTCAGAATCCCGAACACTAAGACTATTATAATAGTCCCTAATTGAACAAAGCAGTGTGATTGTTTTAAGAAATGTATGCTTAATTCTCAGGAAACTCATTCATTTTAAACTTTTCTGTTCTAAAAAATTTCTGCCATATATTAATTAAATTAGAACTTTTCACTCTTCAGACACCAAGCAAGCAAGCAAACAGCCATAACAAAGTATAATTATAAAAGTTAATTAGGCAATAATTATTTTTTCAAAGTTTCAAGGGAGTCATAAAGATTACTTTCTTTCTATTCATTTTGAATCTCTTAGATGTAATGTGGCTTCCTTCAAAGTTTCTTGTTAAATTCCAAGGTTATTAATAAATGTTTGATCATTAAGTTAAAAATAATACATGTACTTCGTAAAAAAATAAAATTATACAGATAGATAGATACAAAATGAAACAGAAATATTTCTTTCCCTCAGTCTCTCAGTTTCCCTGCCTCAACTCTTTTAGGCCCTTTATTCAGAGTAACCACTGGTAATAGTTTCCTATGTATATCCTATTCAAGCATGTATATTTACATATGTAAGTGTAATTTTACATTTTTTTCTGTCTTTAATTTATCCATGTTCTGTACGTGTATTGTTTTAGCTAAAGATTTATTTTGGGTAGGAAATTTATTTGTCTTACCTATTTATTTTATATTTAACTCCTAGAACAGTTGACTGACACATAATGTATAGGTGCTTAACAAATACTTGTTGAGAGAATCTTCCACATCTGTCTATCCACCTGTATGCCCATCAAATACATACTGAGTACTTACTGTATGCCAAACACCCTTCTAAGGACACAGATGAAAGAGAAAAGCAAGGGCTGTGTCTGAATGTAATTTCCTTATGCATAGTTGGCTGATACATACCAAAAACAATGAAATAAAACCTAAACGAATGGGTTTCATGAAGGTAGCACAGGTAATGTGATGAGAGTGAGAGAGGAGTTTCTACTTTAGATAGGATGGCCAGGCAATACCTTTTTGAAGAGGTGAATTTGAGCAAGGCCTAAATGATAAGAAAAAATGGTTTAGAGATCTAGAGAAAAGAATTCTAGGCAGAGGGAATAGTAAGTATAAAGGTTCTGAGGCAAGAATAAGCTTGGTGAGTTCAAGAACAGAAAGAAGTTCAGTATGACTAAAGCATGAGTATTTTCTCATACAAATAAATACTGCTTCAGTGTGTATCTTTGTACATACAACTATGTTCTACATATTTTAAAAAGACTTTTAGTAGTGGAGGGGTCAAATAGTATATGTATTTAAAATTTTGATAGCTATTGCATGGGGCAACTTTTATCCTTTCTCCCTAAACCTTTTCTTGCTTTTCCAGGCTGTGGGGAACTTGGGTTGTCTGGAGCTTGGTAGGGAGTGGGCTGTGATGTGAAAGGAATTCTTTTTGTGAGAGAATGTGCCAAGAACTGTGGCTATTTGAAAGACTTTTGTCTCATAAGATGAAAATCCAGCAGTAGAAAATATGTATATGTTGAGTTATATGTTAAAATATCTGGCTCTCAGAAATACAGTGCTCTCCTTTGGCCATTTAATGAAACCATTCCATTGCAGAAATTATCAACATTTCTCAATCTAGAAAATCCAAAATTTGGCATGGTTAAAGTTAGATATAATTGGAGTTACATATAGTTGGATATGAGGCAGTATTATAAATGATTCCTAGTTTGACGCTTTGGATTCACATCACACAAATTTGAGATTAACTAAGGAGGCATTATGAAAAAAACACCATTAAACAAAGTCAGCCGATCACCTTGCCCATGTGTGGCTTTTGTGGAGTAAGGTAGAAGGGTATCTCCTATTTAAAATAAGTTTTAAAAAATCCTGGGTGTTGTTACTTTGGGGAATGAAATTCCTTCTTTAAGTGCCTTTCTGTCAAAGAAGGATTGTTTAATTTTGAAGGATAAATGTCAGAATTACTTATAACTTTTTAGGCAGATTAGAAATTGTAGACTAGTCAAAGAACAAATTTTGTTGCATCAAGTATTTTACTGCTGAGTAAACAAGGAGAGTCAAGTCCCGTTTGAGAGCATAGAGATGTTTGTTTAATTTTTTTCAATCTCTGTTTTTCGATAGGGTGAAAGTAGGAAATTTAGGTAGATATATTCAGATTCCAGTATATTTACAGAGAGAAGGGGGTATGTGGTTTCCCTGGCTATTAATTTCTCCTTTTTTCACTTCTTCTGAGAACTAAAAACAACTTGGAGGAATGAGGTCAGGAATCTGTGATGGAGAAGATTTTAGTTTAACAGATGGTGATATGGTATATTCTGTCTGTTATAGTAAAGATTTTATTTTTCTTTTTTAACATGGGTTATTTTTTCTAACACAAAAACGAAGTTTAGTTAGATTTTATTTTGCTGCTTGAACCTGGTGACATTAATAATGATAAAGCAATTAACATATTTTGTCTGTGATACAATGATTTAGCACTTTAAGAAGCCTAGTTTATCTGATGTCTACTATAAAAATCATCCCACTGGTTTTAATGTGAATATATAATTTTTGATTGAAAAGTTCTTGATATCAAATATTTAAGGTGAGTGTAAAGAAAGGAATCAGTATTTTAATAGTCTTAATCCTTTGTCCTATAATGTGTAGATGTGTAAAATATGTTGATGTTTACAAAAATCTTCTAGTCCTATTACAATATATAGATATGTAAGTTGTAATTAATTGAATCATTAGAACATCTAATTTTTGCTTGACAGTATGCAAATGTGCCATTAAATCTGTTTTTAAAGATTTTTCCAGTTTAATGTCTGAATCCAAATTCATAAAGAGTTGGAAAAATGAGATGTCTGAGCTATAGGATTCACAGGGATTTCATATGAAGCCTATTTAATCAGGATAACACTGTTATTAATATTCATAACGTCAGCTGGAACACAAATGACAGACTTTGGGGCCTAAAAATTTTACTTGGTGAATTTATTAAAAGTAGCTTAAATAATTAATGGAATTTAAGTAAAGTTGGTGAATATGAAAATCTTGTGTTAGCAGAAAAAAATCTCTATTAGAACTTTCTTTAAGAAATGGCATTGATGTCTTTTGACAGATTTCATTGGTACTTAAAGAAGAAAGATGCATGAATGGTCATTTAAGAGGATTTAAACACATTGGCACATTAATTTTTACATGAATAATAAGTACTTTCCAAAAGCAATTAACTTACAGTGTACAAGATACGAATTGAAATATATGACTGTGACATCAAGGGCAAAGCAAAAGTGCTGTACATTTTAAACTTAGTGGCAAGACTGTTTAATATTTTGTTTTATTTTATTTTTATAGCTTGCATAGGCCATGACTTAGAATAATGTTCCCTCCCCCACCAAAAAATATTGGTATGTTAAACATTATCCTCTGCAAGTCTCTTTTGTATTTATTGGAGAATTAAACATTTGTTGTGCTATTGGTAATATTTGAGAATATGTTCAATTTTGCAGAAAGTTAAAGGGATGATTCTAAATAGGTTTAGTGCTACAAATACATATGTGTTAATACAGACTTACTGATTATAGCATAACTCAAATGTATAATAAATACGTTTCTGAAAGTTTGTATAAATTTAGTTAATAAGCATCGAGTAGTGTTCAAGTAAATTTGTTTTGAATGTTAGCCTAAGAAAGTAAAAAGTGGGGAATGGCTTAAGTAAAACTGGGGTGTGTTTTATTTTGTGTACTACCTGCTCCCCTTTATGTTTTAAAACGTGCTTGTAATGATATTATACCTGTGCTCTAGTTTTTATTTTTGTTATTGGAGTTCCTTAAAAACAATTAGTTTTAGACCATTTTGTATAATTACAGTAATACCAAGTATTTTGTTTTACATTCGTCAGAGATTATTTTTCTTACAAATTTTAGTACTTACAAAAAGCATAGCTTAGTTATTATCTCTAACATGCCAGTTAGGGTTTACCAGTGAAAGAATATAGGTATTGGTCTTGCAGTATAAGAGGGTACTAGAAGTTTCACTTGCAGTCAGTGCTATATATGAATGATTTAGTTTCATTAGATTTATAATAATTGCCAGGTATGTTTTGGGACTCATATTCAGAACTTGAAGGGAAAAAGCATTAATTACTAGGGTGTGTAGAAATTATCATAGTAAGCCATAAATTAAAATTTTTTGTATAAGGAATGAAATCAAATTGATAAATTGATTTATTGGTTTTTTTGTTTGTTTTTTAGTGTCTTTTTAAAAGTTAGGTTTTGGGTTAGGGGGACATGTTTTGGTTTTGGCTCTGAAATATTCACTTATATGCCCAGGAGAGGGCAGCATTTTACTATATCAGTCTCATAAAAGAATTAGCCCTGCTTAGACTGTCAATGTTTCTTGTAATTACTCCCAGTATATTTGTTGCTTGCTTATGAATTAACTTGCATTTATGGAACTAAATCATTCCAATCATTTAATTACACCTGAGGAGATGAACTATAATTGCTTGCTTCCAACTAGGATCTGATATGGCTTGAGCAGTATTAATTTGGTGTTTACTTTTCTGAGTGCTAAAAGCATTAAAATGATTGTGCAATGGGATTACATTTTACTAATTGCTGGCATTCATTAGCTGGGTAAACGATGAGGAAGAGTGACTGTATATTGAAGAGGGATAAAATTATGGTTTTAAATAGTATATTACTAAGCACATTAAGACCTGTAAGACATGTTTTAAAATACTCCAGAGGTTATTAAAGGCTGTATTTTCTACATGTCTTGCTATATGAATCTCTTATTAAAAGACCGCAATTATTATTAACCTTTTTGGGCAATATGGAGGGAAGTGGCTTCATTGACTGGAACATATTTCTTTGATATTAATAACTTCCTATATTTTCAGCTAATCCAAAAGTAAATGAGGAACTTAGAAAAAGATTGCCAACTCCAGATCAACATATTTAGAGAAAATTGGAAAGGAGAAGCTTACTACAGCTTTATTTGAGGACTTTTTAAAGAACACAGAGTTCTAGCTGTGAGGTAAATCTAATTTTATTCTCCTTAAAAGCATGCAAAAAAAAAAAAACTTGCATAGTTTTTATGATATTTATTATGAAAACAAATGCAAGAGAGAAAAATCAGTAACTCCACAAGTTAATGATAATCTTTTAAAAAATTAGAATAGCATTTAAAATTACTTTTACAAGTATGAAATGTTTTATATGAAAATATGCATTCAAATCAATAAATCTGAAATTTGACAAATAGAGTAAATTTTTAATTTTTTTTAATTGTTGAAATTGTAGTTGGAAAGACTTAAGTTAAATAAATTAAATGGTTCCCTAACCAAAGCAGCAAGAATGTCTAGAAGCTTAACCTGAACTGTATTTACTAAAATATAGGTGTGAATGAAAGAACTTTTTTCTGAGAAAAAAGATTTAATTTCACGTGTTGAAATACACAGTTAATTGTCCTATTATAAATGTTTTAGAAAACCATTTATCCTGTAAATTCTCTGTTAAACAAAGGTAAGGTTTAGGTGTGTTCTGATATATTGTTTTAAGTTTATTTATCTAAAGTTGGCTTTATTTTAGCTTCAAATCTTGGCGCAGAAACCAGAGACATTGCCAGAGCAAACAGGAACGGGAGTACAAATGGACGACTGGTCAAAAGGTAAGGACTTTTAAGGTATTATTACCAAACCCCAGGTGTTGTGCTTGTTTAAGGCACTGAATGAAGTGTGTTTGTTCTAACCAATATATTAGAGGCAGACAAGCTCAAGTGCACACGCCTGCACACATGCAAGGAAGGAGGCACACACAAAGAGACCCACATTCTGCAAAAGGGACACAAAGACACATGGAGAAAGAGACATGCACACACAGAGAAAGGGACACGCACAGAGCAAGAGATATTGAGAGAAAAAAGGAAAGCAGAAAGACACACATGCATAGATACACACAGAAAGAGACACACATATTGAGACTCACAGAGAAGGAGAGATACCAGAGTGAGAGAAACATGGTGAGAAGGAGACAGAGACATACAGTGAGTGAGAGAGAGAGAGAGGGAGGGAGAGGGAGAGGGGGAAGAGACACACTGAGAGAGAGGGGCACAGGTGTACATGCAGACACACTCAGAAAGAGACACACAGAGACAAGAGACACAAAGTTAAAGAGACATGGAAGGTACGCACATATACAGAGAGAGACAAACATATATGGAGAGGGAGACACATACACAGAGAAACAGACCAAGACACATACAGGCACAGAGACACATGTAGAGACACATGCACACCAAAAGACACACCCGGAGACACCCACAAAGAAACGGAGTCAGAGGGGGACTCTCCCTGGAGAGTCAGGGCCACAGAGACTTGCAGAGATGTGCAGAGGGAGGCAGAAAAAGGTACTTCGAAACAGAGACAGAGACATGAAAACAGAGTCAGAGACAAGGAGAGAAACAGAGAAAAGGATGCACACAGATATGCACAGGCAGAGGGAGAGAACAGTCAGACAGAAATACAGTTTGAAAGACAGGCAGACTGAGAGACGGCCTGAAAAAGGGAGAAATGGTGGCTGGGTGGAAGGAGGGATGGATGGATATATGGGTAGGTAGGTAGGTAAGTAGAGCACATCTATCTACGTATAGAGCAAGGTAGAGAGAGGGCCATAAAGACAGAGGTTTAAAAAATGTTAGGTTTTTAATTGAAGTCTTTTACACTAAATCTGGATACAGTTGCAAATCTGAAATACTTGGAAAACAAATCATTCTGAATATAGTATTACATATAATTGAAGACTTTGGCCTTTATGTTCATCGTTTTTATTTCCTCTAAATTTAAAAAAAAAAGAATTATTACCAAAACATTGCACACATCTCTCTCTTTTGATTCCCCCTCCTTCAACAGGGCTCTTTCTTTACCATTTATCAACCACACTGTTACCTTTTTCAGAAGATTAAAGGCCATTTTGGGGAACTGTTGTATCATCATTAAACTAAATCAGTTAATAGCTACACATTCTTTTGAGGAATAGAAAGATGCTATACTGAGTATACCTTTTTTGATTTCTGCATTTGTTTTTGATTTCTACGCTGTTATAAATTTTCTTGTCGTTTATGCTTACCATTAGCAGCATTTCTCCTCTTATTTGTGATTCTAGGCTACTTGTTATGAGTTTAGAATCCAGGTAACTGATTGCATTGTGTATAAAGGAATAGCAAGTGGTACCTGAGTAACGTAGTTAAAGGTTTTTAATGCAAAGTTAATAGCTTTAGTGAATGGATTTTGTGGCACTTAATTTTAGTCTACTCTCTTTATATTCAAGTTTGTGATAAGGATGTATTGGTGTGAAGCCGAAAACTGATTTGTTGTAGTTGTTTTTACTCATTTATGCAAATAAGCAAGCAAACACTCTTCTTTTGAGGAGCTCAGAGCAGTTCTTACTCAATATATGTACAAAATAAGAAAAGAGGAAGTAAATAATGATGCCCCTGTAGCTTATGTTCCCTATTCAGAGGCCACATTGCTATGAAAGCCATGTCGTTCACATTATAGACAAAAGGATCTTTAAGGAGCCAAAGGAATTATTTTTAATATATCTAAAGAATAGGGGCTATAGAGGAAATACTTCTCATAAATGTAAAATAACCAGGAAAGATGTTAAGGAACGGAGCTGCTGAAGCTCTAGGACAGTTTTGGAAAGGAAGGTTTTAGGGCTAAAGACAGATGCATAAATAGTTTGCAGGAGGTACAGACGTGACTGAAACATCATTAAGAAAATTTGCATTTTTACAGACATTTTTTTGAACATTGGAAATAGGAATAAGACATTCCTTTATATAAAGGGCCTATTAATGAAACATTATTAACGAATAAAGTTAAACAGGTAAATGTAGTATCTTTTAGTTTTGTGATAACTGATATGTTTAAACAGTAAAATCTCACATGGTTATTTCTTTGATATGGGATTTTTCATAAAGCACAGATTACTTCAAAGCTCTATCTTACAAATATTCATAGGCTGTTCTTGTAAATAGTTATTTTTATTTAAAGTTATCTTATTTTTTTAAGGAAATGGAGGTACTTAAAAACTTTTATTACACTTTGCATCATCTTAGAAGTTTCATTATAAGGAGTGCTGAAGTGGTTATTCTTTTCCTAGCTTTATTTTAGAAACATTGCTGAAATATTTGATGTCAAAGAGTATGAGGTAAATAATGTTAACAGGTAAAGCGATTACATTTTTCTCAGTTTTTGTCATTATTCTCAGTTTAGAAAATGTAAAGCTGAGGTTGGTAGGTAGGATGAGTGAAGACATCTACAAACTGTCTAGGTTTCTTTAGGTAGTTAAAAAAAAATCCTGAATGAATGAAATTTTAGGTTGATGGAAGCAATAGGTGAGTGAATGAACACGTGTTGTCAAGCAAGCATTGGTAACATCTTCTGACTTTTAAGAAGTAAATGATGTTTTGCCCTTTCATGAAAGCTTTCTGTTTTTCAGCATTCTTTTTTTTCCCCTGCTTTTTAAGAAAAAAAATGAAATGGCACAAAGGACATATGCAAAGTTAACCCTCAGAAAGAGTCAGTTATTATATGATTGTTTAGCTTTTTTTAGCATTTACTTATTTACTTAACTATGTAAGAAAAAACTCACGGGGGTCAGGAATCTCTTACGAATAATTATTTGGAATAGTATGATAAATTTCTAGATAGCTCTTAAATTTGGGTGATTTTTATTAAATTAACAGAAACATGGTTTAATTGTTTTATAGTACACAACAGTCCATTGGAAATAGTTTAAGTATTATTTATGAATAAACATGTCTGCCATAAGTATACATACCTACAGTAATATAGGTAAAAATGAGGTCTGGATGCCAGTTAAATTTAGAATATTGTGAAACTTATTTAAATCTAGAACCTTTAGGGGTCAGTGTTCCCTAAGAAAGGTTAAAGAAGGTTCCTGTGCCTACCCAAATTAAACATTGTTTGCTATGTTTTAAATACTTCTTACCAATTGAGGGTAAGAAATGGTAGGAATCATACAGCTTGAAGAAGCTTTAGACAAAAACCTTTCAATTTTATGAGTTTCTTTAATATTATTTTTAGGTTTATTATTTTTAGGTTTATTATTTTAGGAAATTATATTTAATGTGTTTTATACACAGTAGGTATTTTCACTTATGTATTATCTCAATTTAGATATGAATCATATATTTTTAAACTATTTTCTTTTAAGCTTAAAAAGTGAGCATGATTCTAAATCATCATACTCATTTGAAACTCGAGAGATGAAAAACCTTCTAGAACTGCTTATGTCAATAGATTTCTTACATGTTGCAGTTTATTGGAGGCTAGCAAATATTTTTAAAAATCTTATCTTGCTGATTTAAGTAAAAAGCAACTGTCTTCTTTATTTCTAAAGATGATATGATTTTGTTTCCATGATTTTTATGTTTTTTCTGTCAAACAAAATAAATAACTAGAACTAAAACGTAGCAAAAGGTAACTTACAAGTGATTTGTTAGTTTCTTCTTGAGTCAGAATACTATTTATTTTTGCTTGGCATTTGGAACCTGTGTGCCACCATCAACCTCTTTTATTATTGGTTCATTTATCTTTCTCTCTTTTCAAAAAGTATGTGTTCTTTTTACCCATATATTGTTCTATAATTGAATTACATCTAAAACTATTGCATGATTTGCAAGCATTTTGTAAGAGTAGACATATATAGAAACACCCTGGGAAAACAAGTAGGATGCTTTTAAATGTCTTTGGTCATTATGACAAAAATAATGGAATCTCATATCATCTTCATAAGCTATTTTATTTTAAAGCAGACAGAAAGGAAATGGCAACTTGCATAGAATGGGCCTCCATTTCTATCAGCAAGATAGCTGGTAGAAAAAAAATGATTCCCTAGACACTATGATTAGACCCTCCTTGAAATTCAAGATTTTGAAAATATCTACATAATTAGTCATTCTGTATTGAATTATAAGATTTGAATTATATTTAATAATTGGCTTTCTAGTAAGTAATGGTATATTTTCCCTGAATGAGTAACACAATTTGTTTTTGTTTGTTAATTTTATTTTTATTTGTTTAAATTTAAAGGAAAATTGCACTGGAGAACTAATGCATTTAATAATTTCAGTGAAATGTTATAGTAGAAAGAATATAGTTTTGGAACTAGACAGACCTGGGTTTTAAGTTTTCAATCTTCTATTTACTACCTACCCGGACCTGGGCAGAAGTTTCGTAATTATTTTTAAGCCGTGGTTTTCTTGTGTGTGGAATAGGGAGATGCTTCCTTTAGGAACATTTTGAAGGTTAGAGATTGTGTATGTAAAAGCCCTACTACAATACCTGAAACAGGAAATGAGTTTATTTAATATGGGTTTCACATACCAGAGTAATTATTTTCAGTAGTGTGGTGGTGATAATGGTTTTTATAGATGTTTATAAAAAAAATAGATTGTTGAAGTTTTTTACACGGCCTAGATAAGTGGTGGTTGTTGTCGTTGTTCTTCCATCCAGCTGTGAAAGGTAGGTCTACAAAAAAGTTTCAAAATTATTAAGAAACATAATTACTAGTATTTGAAACGGTTATTATTAGTTTTATAGGAAGCTTATTCTCTTCAGATATAATGTTCTCAATATCAGAAACTTGATTTAAGTAGTATAGTTTGTATTTACTATATTTATGTTTTGTAGAATAGAATGTAAAATCAATTAATATTCTTTTAGTGTAAAATCTAATTTTGTCTGTATTGAAATCCCAATTGCAATAAAAATCTTCAGACTAGTGATATCACACAATGTTCCTTTCCCTTTTGGCAAGTGTGAATTTAAGAATACATTTTTAATCTCCATTTTGCCATAGAAGGGTTAAAAAAAGAGCATATCGAGGTCTGCTTAAATTTACTATTTATCTCCATAGGACCTAACTTAATAGAGTACTGGTAGTTTCTTACACATGACCATCCAGAATATTTGAGAGAGTAGTTTTAGGACTACTGGAAGTGAGCCAACAAGGATTGATTCATTTCCAGAGGAAATGCTAAGGCTATCCTTAAAAGCATGATGGAGGTTATACTGTTTTAGAAAAAATTAATTTCTCTTTTTAAAAATAAGTTTACAAAATAAATGAGATTCTGGGTGTCTGTTTTTTAAGCTTCATGTGAATGATTCTGTCCTGACTCTTGGCCTCATTAAGAAAATGTAATGGAAAACCAAAAAAATTTTATAAGGGCAACTTAGTTTTCTAGCTGGTTATGAAGTTTTTTAAAAACTGTGTTTTGAGACTCATCATTTCTGATATGAGTAATTCACATTTATGAATTTATGCCATAAATATTTTTTACTTTTATTTTTTGACAGTTTTTAAAAAATACTTTATTTTGTAGAGCAGTTTTAGGCTCACGGCAAAATTGAACATGAAGTACAGAGTTCCCATTATACCCCTACTTCCTAACCCCACACAAGCACAGCTTCCCCCACTGTCAGCATCCCTCACTGGAGTGGTACCTTTGCTACAGTCGATGAACCTGCCCATATATTCTTAATAAGGGAAAAGTTTGGGAGGTAATAGGAGTCTTTCTTTATTTCTTTTTTTGTTTGTTTTTACTAAATTTAGAGTATTTTAGGTAGGTCAGTTCAGGCTACACTCTTACATGGAATTCTTACTACACCTTTGGTCCTTCATTTTATAAAAATGACAATTACTAAGAAGAATAAGCATGAAAAATGGTAAATTTCTTTTTTTAATAGGAGTACTTCTCCATTTCTATGCTATGATCCTCTCTTTATACAACTTGTGACTACTTCTTTGGTTTAAGGAAACTCAATTCTACTTTTAATAAGCTCTTTTAAATTTGTTTGTGGCCATGAAAATATAAATATATTTTTTTGAAATAGAAAAGTTGCTTGAATTTTTCAAAAGTTTTTTGCTTTAAG
The DNA here is from genome assembly GCF_039906515.1 of Pseudorca crassidens. NCBI lineage: Eukaryota > Metazoa > Chordata > Mammalia > Artiodactyla > Delphinidae > Pseudorca > Pseudorca crassidens. Next base: position 61,942,135 of record NC_090296.1, on the reverse strand, counting down.
TTCTCCATTCTTAAGTTTCTGAGCTCTCTGATAAAAGTCCTCATCCATTTCTGGTTATGGCCCTTTCATGCCAGAGCACTTCCTGGAACACATAGTTACAACACAAATCTCAAAATAATATTATTGAATCTTAAATTTTCTAGAAATTTGAATTTCAGTGTATCATATTTAAGATGATTATTATGGTCTCCATAGTGGCTGCATTTGTCACCTTTAGCGTGATTACTGTAAAGTCCTGAGTGTGCATTGGCATTTTGTTGATTTTGTAGATCTGAATCAATTTACAGTGGTGTATAGACTGAATTTATGACCATTTACACAGTTGATTCAGGCTGACTGGCTGTTTGTAGAATAGGACTGATGTGACTACATTTACTCACTATTTTTGGTTATAAATAAATCTGGTAGTTAAAAATTTGGGGTTTAGTACATGTATGTAAGTGTGTTTTCATCAAAACAACCTATCGTATAAGACATTATTATCTTTTGGGAAGAAGTTTCGGATACAAATTTTCTTTGTGTTTTGCCTTTTCTGTTTTCTCTTGGGGAATGAAAAACAAATTTAGAACAAATCAGGCTATAAAATTTTGAAATTGGTTACATAGATTATTTCATAGTCTGAATGAATGATTGAATTAAAAATATTCTAATCTATAGCTTTTGGGTAAAAGTGATAATTTTTGTCAAATGGAATAATTGTGCTGATAAGATGTAAGGTAAAAGTAATTATTTTAGAAAATTCTATTTGGACTTTATTTTTTGAGTGATTTTTGTCTTCACATATTGAAACTTTTTGGTACTTTAAAATCAGGGTGCTAGTGGATGAAAAGTTAAAAGTGATCAGTTCACAATGATAAAATTATACTTGTATAGTTACTGAATATGTTAGTTTTTGCTAATTAAATATTTTTTAAATTAAAAATCATGTCCTTTTTAATAGTTTCACTGGTTGTACTTAAGGTAATTTGATGTACTGTAAAACATAGTAACATTCTTTGATTTTGAGCATTTCTAATATAGAAATATAATCCAAGTTAAACACAAAATACCTTATTTCCTTCCTTAATTAATATCCTGTTTTTTAAAGTTTTACCCCTTCTGTTCAGAATTTTCAGGTTAATGTTGATCCCTAACAGATTAGGATGGGTAGGGTTTATTTAGCCTTAGTTTCCTTAAACCAGCAACACACATTGGAGGAAATATGATAGGAAAAGCAGGACAAATACATCGTCCTGAAGGATTCAGGGTTGTATATAAATTCTAACATTTGGAATGTGGAATGTATAATATTCTGTATCCCTTCCACAGATTAAAATAAGTGTAGAGAATTTACAATTTGAAAAAATTCCCATTTTAAGTAGATGAGATGATTTCTGAATCTTCATCAAGAAACCAAATGTTGCAGAATTTGGAGTCACTGAAACCTTTTATTCAATTGCTTTTAAGAGTTCAAAGTTAAAAAAAAATAATGATTTCAGTTCAGCAAATCTGATTTTTTCCTTTCAGAAACGTTCATTGCCTATATTTTATAATCAACCCGTATATTTTAACACCAGGATAGTGCTGCATTAGTCCAGGTAAGAAGAGCAAAGACAAAACAAAAATTTTCATTAAAAAGGAAGTCCTTGATCTCCTGAGAATGCAGTAGAGACTAGCATCAGAGGCTTCCTCTGCATTTTTAATAGGCCATTGGTCTCTATTAGGTTCTATATTGGTCTTTCATTACCTTTTTCTTTTTTAAAAATCTCTGCCTCTCCCCAGAGTCACTTGAAACAAAAACATTATAATTTTTTCTCTTTTTTTACTTAGGCTTTTTTTGTCTCAGGTTTTCAATGCTGTTTTTAAAAGTTAAAAAATGCTACTAACAAGGAGCTGATGATGCTATGGTGCAACTAACAAGGCACACTAGTATAGTAGTCACAGCTGATTAATAAAATGAGAGTCCCTTCCTTTTCCTTTTGTTCCCTCCCCCCAAAACAAATGGTGAATTTGAATAAAACATACATCATTTGCATAGAAAGTTATGTAATGATGCCATATAGAGTATAATGATTTCCTAAAACCTTGTATTTAAAGTAACCTGAATTACAATGAGAGATAAACAGAATATTTACCCATCCCTTATGAGCTGCTGCTGATATGTAAATTTATTCTTCTACTTTGCACAAATATACTTTTGAGCTACTGCTTAAACACTTTGAGGTCCTTAGTCAAACAGTTTTAATGATGCCTCCAATATTATGAAAGTGTGACATTTGATGAATGTCTCATATAGTTTTGATATCTAGGCACATGTCAACAAAAAAAATTGAACATTGGTTTGTCATGCAACACCTAGATAATTTATAATTTTACTGTTTATATCCATCTTGACATTTTTTATCTGCCAAAGGCAGGTTTCATTTGGAATCTTAATCTGAGATTTATTTGGTGGATCTGGAAATCATAGCTAGGGTTCCCACAGGAAATGGTCCATCTACCAACAGATTAAATGGCAGTCCTGCAGTTGTTAGGGGAGCTCTGCATTTAACACACATGCATACTCATTCAGTCAGCACTGGGGAGAAAAATTAAAGTAGTAACCCAGGTTTAGGAACAATGTAGCTAAAAAGTCCCATATTTGCTGAATGACAAAGGGTTATATAGCAGCATTTCATTTTATTATTCGTGCTTGAATTTCTTGTTTGCTCTGTTGAGTCTGCTGACGAATACTAATAAATGCCTGCAACAATCCAGACGAGAGATGCCTGGCAACAAAGCTATGCGGTGGACCTCCCTGATCTTCTCCAGTTCACAACCTGACCTTTTGAAAAATTGGCTGGGCTAAGCCGCAGAATTTGGGTGTAATGGTTATTGTTAACTCCAGCTTTAGGATTTATTAATTTGTGTGATCAAGACTTACCTATACTTCAAAGTTTCAAAAGACCAAATACAATCATCCATCCATTAGAACTAACATTGTGTTTCAGTGATTTCCACTTGGTATCTGACTGGTGATTCTTCTGTTTTGTTTTCCAAATCTAAAAATGTTCTTAAGTAAAATGAAAGGCACATATAAAGAAATAGGTTTTTTTCCTCTCTTTACAATTGTTATTGGAAAAGTTACCTTCCATAAATGGTTTATGGAATTGTTGAATTCATAGATAATTAGTATGTGTTCATACTTAGTAATCAAAAGAATATATAATTATGAAACCTGTTTTACTTGCAGTGGTAGAAATTTAAGACTTACCTAGTTGATTCATATTTTTAATTACCTTATATAAATTATTCTTATAACAGGAAAATTGAAAAGGTTAGAAATATATAGTAAGTAGCCAAATAGTTCATATCACTGGGGAAAAAAGAGAATAAAGAGTACCGTTGTGCTAGTTAATCTAATTTTAAGATAGTTTTCACAATCATTTTAGCTTAAATGATATTTGCAATGGTTTAAATAGGGTGATATAATTTTTACAAAACGTTAATTTATGCAATATGTTCATAAGTTAGGCAGTGTAAGGTTTAGGCAATTACACTATTATACTGTGTTCATGGCCTTCATTTGATGAAAGACGTTAAAATTTAGAAGCTGAAACATTACAGCAGAACAGTTCTTGCACAGAAGTGTGTTGAATGAATATTGATATGTTCATGACTATTTCAGACTTGAAACAAAAACTTATAAAAATTTGGTGTAGTACTACCACTTTAGTTTTTTTTAATAATAAAACAAATAACAAAATTCCAGTAAAGTGATTTCTGTGACTAGTCAGTGGATAATTTGTAACATGGTACACTAAGCCTTTGAATTGTCTTAATCACAGATGAAATAACCTCACCAGTTCTTTTTGACATGTTTGTTTAGGGATACAACCATGTATGGGAATGTAAAGGATATAGTTTATTTTGAATTCATGTCCAAATGAATAAATTATTGACATTCACAGGTTTCATGATTTTCCAGGTTAACAAAGCTTTATCAAGCCTTATTTCAAAATCTTATAGCTATATCAAGGCTCTCCCCCATCACATGTTTTTGACTTCCCCTCAATATATATAATACACCTTATCAGAATCACATAAAACTCTGTATCTTTGCTTTTCAACGTAACAGCCAACGGCTACATGTAGTTTTGGATGCTTGAAATGTGAGCAATGAGAATACAGAACAATGAAAATGAAAGTTATAGTACTTTTTTTCTTCTTCTTATGGCTGGTCAAGCTGAAAAATAAATTGAAAACCCCCTGAGAGAGAGTATACAGTATCCAGGTAACAAGTTTGCATATTTTAAGCCAAGGATCCAAAAGTTACCTGATTTCTTGTGACTCCTAAATTAGAATCTCTGTAGGATAAGTACCTGTGATCTACTAGCTATGATCCTGATCATATCTAATATCATGTGCCAATATGGTAGTGTTCAAATTATGTTACAGAAACATGTTATTTAAATTTCTTATTTTCCTGCCATGGGATTGAATTTACAGAAATATACTCTTAGTTTTCTTTCTATGAGGTTGAATTTTCTTTCAGGATCTTTCTCTAATGTCAGGATTTCTGAATTTTGAAGTTCTGTTACTTTTGTAACTTATTAGTTTTATAATCTTATACAAACTTTATTAAACCATTATGTATTAACTACAAGTTTTAACCTTAAGTATTTTCTCTTTTTTGTATGTTTTTCATTGAACAAAGTAGCATTTTATTTATTTTCCATGTTCATGTCTTCTGTTCTTTTAATAAGAAAATTTTTTCTTACTATATTTTATTTATTCTTATTACATTTTAATAAGAAAGTCTTACTTTTAGCTAAGTAGATTCTTGCAAATAATAATAGCTAACATTTATTGAGTGGTATTGTGTACTGACACTTTTCCAAGAGATTATATAATTTAAATAATTTAATACTCATAATAACCTTTTGAGGTAGGTGCTTTTATTATGTGCTTTTTACTGATAGGGAAATTGATGAGAGGTTTAGTAATTTGGTAAAGGTCATACAGCTGTGTGGTAGAGCCAGAATTCAAACTTTGCAGTCAGTCTTCAGAGCCCATGCACTGTGGTTCTGCTTGGAAACTCTAAATACACCAGTATTCTACTTGGAAGGTCTAAACTTTGCTCTTGTACTCACTCATATTAAGTGGAACCACTATGATATGGCAGAAGTTTCTGATGTCCTCCTTTTATGTTTGGGGAGAGAAAAGCCCATATATGCATCTGTGTGGAAAACTAACTGTCCCACACACATAAAGGAAGCAAATAGTCGGAAATATTTAGTAAAGGGAAAAAAATATTTATACACACATACAGATAGATAATCTATGTGTAACTCAGTTAAGGAATTGGTTAGGAGCCACTAGCTGATGCTGTGTTGAAACTAATGTTTGTTTAGAAAAATTCTTAACCATTGAAAAAAAGACATTTGTTTAAAATGTGGGACTACTATAGTACTTCCATCATGAAATCAAATTTACACTTATTTAATAGCAAAAAGTGTCATATCATTTTGATGTTTTTACATAATGTAGTGATAGACAATATACAAAAGAAGCAATAAATATGAGGTTTTTGTTCTTTTTATATTTATAAAATCAGATGCTATGATATAAGTAATAACCTTTCCAAAAAAAGAAAAGATAGAGTGTAAAGAAGTGGTGACCAATTATGTTAGCAAGTGTCAGAGAGCACATTAACAAATTGCTTCCTTTATGGTTCATTTTAGATACAAGTGCCCCTGAGTAGCACCTGCATCTGAAGGAGAGAGATCCATTTATTCAAATGTACCTGCCTATAGCACCTCCATTCCTCTTTCTCTTTCTGCCACTGAGCTCTCAGGTACCTGAGATGTTGCTATTCTGAGTAACCCCTGTAGGATCCCTAGAGACAATTCTAGCTCAACCACTCTGAAGAAACAGCTCTGTAAACAGTATTGACCCCACAGGGGACCATCAAATCCATTTACACAGATACCAGTTGTCACAAACTATTTACAAAGCCAGACAGAACAAAATTCCCCAGCCTCTAAGAATCCCTATTTGATTCTAGCCACCTCCTCACTTCTATATAGTAGTTGTGAAATAACAGTTATTTTTGGCCATGAGTTATGATTTCTTGGGTAGCATCAATTTAACTGAGTATATTCAATTAATTCAATTCAGTCAGTTTAACTGACATTAATGTATAATTATCTGGAGAATTGAACTCAAAAGGGATCCTAAAGCTTTCTTTACTAGGTTAGGAAATAGTATAATGCTGTTAATTTTCTAGACTAAGGAACTGAGAATTTAGTAGCAACGCTAACGTTGGGATAGTTGACAATAGTAATACCTCCAGGAGTAAAGGGAGAATTTGTTAGATCTTGAAAATGATCCATTGGAAACAGTATGAAAGTCACTAGGGAGATACAGGGTCTTCAAAGCATATAATACAGCTGGCCTAGGCACATGTATTAAGTATTAGGATTCTAAAAAGTCTTTACTAAATTTACCCACTTTGCCCAGATGAATAAACTGTCTCTAACAGTAGCAGTAGGTGGCATTTGAGGAATAGTGAGTAATAATCTTCCATAACATCATTTTCAAATGGTCACAGGATAGGTTTAAATGGCAGTGATAGCATTAAATAATAATAGCAAAAATTGGGGAATATATTTGGTTTGAAGTGGTTAAAATTCTTATGTCCAAATAATGCAGTGTGCCTGCAGAAGAGCAAATAAATAAAGGGATTGATAGTTGTCATAAAAAATTTCCTGTTATTTGAGAAAAGAAAGTTAGATTTCATTGAATTATGAAGAAGAGATTAATAACTTATTCTATAAGTTCCTATGGAGAAATGAATTTAAATAGTATTAATTCTGTTAGTCATAATGATGGAACAATTAACAATGACATTGATTCAACACTGAAGCAAATTACTAAAGAAAGTTACAGAGTTTCCATTTCAAACCATATGAGAGAGATAGAGAACAATCAATAGAATAGTTTTAGTTTAAACTTTCATCTGCTTAGAGATGAATTTGAATCAGAAGTGAATTGTTCTTTAAAACATTTATCTTATCTTTCTATTCGAATAGTGTATGAAACAGACCTATAACTTCACTTTTTGTTGCATTTTATTGGTATATTTCTAATGCAATTTTCTTTCAAGTGATGGGGTAATACAACATCTCAACTAAAGCTTTTAGTGGCATCATCCTGTTATCACTTGACAAAAGTCCTTCTTCTGGGACTGGAGTTTAGGAAAAATAATTGAAGACTGAGTTAGAGTAACTAAATACTATTGTATTCTCTTAGTTGGAGGAGGTACTAACTCAGAAATTGAATTTAAGTTGAGCTGTGAATAAGATAAAGAAAATTTGGTAAAATGAAGTGTGATACAGCAGTATCTTAAAATTTGACTTGAAAAGTCGAAGTGTTTCATGCCAGCAACTTACTCAAATGTTTCAGAAAAAATTATGTATGTGTAGGTAGACAGACATAGAATAAATAATAAAGCAAGCATGGTAAAATGTTAACATTGAGGAATCTGGATGAAGGGTGTATAGTAATTCTTTGTACTATTTTTGCAACTTTTTTATAAGACTGGAATTATTTCAAAGTAAAAAGATAGAAAGAAATGACTGTTAACTAACATCAGTCAGCTTTCTCATCTGGCTCTGTCTTCTTTAGCATGTTTATGCAGTCAGTGAAGTCTTTTGCATTTGTCTTTCATTTCTCCTCTCCATTTCTTGCCATTTTTCTGAATGACTTCAGTTTCTTGAAAGATGGCACTCCCTGTACCCTGATACCTTGATTTCCTCCTCTCCAAGTACCTTCATCATCAATCTATTTAATCAACACATTCCCAGGTCTACCACATCTTGGAATTCGTCTTTACAGTGTTACTCATTTTACAAGTTTTCACTCCTCAACTATAGCATCTTGTCCTTCCAGAACAACAAATGTCTTTGTGTTTTTCCTAAAGCTATTTCTTCTCTTCTGTGCTCATTCTTCCTGTTGTCTTATTCTTATAGTCTGTCAACTTTCTCTTTACTTCACCAAGCTCAAACTCTTTGACAGTTCATTACTTTGCATATTTCTGCTTGTCCTGTTTTGGAACAAATGCCTTTGTGAAATCTTCCGTAGTCTTCCAGTAGAGTGTCCAAAAAACAGACCGGAAGGAAAATTTTATAAATCAGCTTTGTTTACTCTAAAGTAAAATTAAATTCTCAGTGGAAGAGTATGGATAGTTGTAGAGCAGGTTCCAAATATCTGGTGAACAGTTTCAGTTAGGAATCTAAAAGCTTTTGCTACAGAGCAAGGATAGAAACATCCAGAAATGGAGCCAAATCATACAGTATGAATTCTTCAAAAATATTAAACATTTAACATTAAAATCCAGAAGTGTGTTAGAACTTGATGAGTTTATTTTGATAATACTTCAGGGGGTTATAATTAGTAGGATACCGGAGGGATCAGTAAAGAGCCTCTTATTGGGAAGGTTCCATGTCTGCTCTCAGTTTGGAGAATATACTGCAGTCACAGGATAAAAGACAGTGATTTACCAAGAGTTCAGGGATCATGAAATTTGACATTAGGTAAGCTGAAGTGAGAAAGAGAGCTGTAAATCTAGTAACCAAATAACAATATAGTTATCAGGGATGGGGTAAAGTAAGCACTCACAGGTTAGAAATAAAAAACTGAAGGAAGAGAGATGCTGCACTAGACCCAGAAATAGAGAGTTGAAAACATGGGACAAGTTGCAGATAATGGTAAGTTTGGTCTCAAAAACAGGTCACAGAGTCAAGACTTAAGATTCTGAAGCAATTGATAAGGTGTTGTCATGGGGAACTGGGGGCTTTTTCTAGCTGGCAATGCTCCTTGGCTTATCCTTTTACCTTTTGGAGAATCTTTGTACCTCATAAACTGGAGAATAGCATAGAGCCTAATAGTTATCTTCTGATATGCCCCTGGAGACAACTTTTGTTATTTTGATACTGTTTTCCATAACTATTTATAATTTTCTTTCTTTGAATTGCCTATAAAGTTATATGTTAGTGTTAAAAAAGCATGGCCTGTTAATGATAGTGGTATTCCTTAGTGTCCATTTATAAAATTTTATAATACCTCATTCAGATTTGGGGGGCACTAATACCAGCCTATTCTAGAAAAGTAGCATGATGAATATCTAAAGCAAATTAAGTGTTTGTTTTGTTTTGTTTTGTTTTTTGCGGTACGCGGGCCTCTCACTGTTGTGGCCTCTCCCGTTGCGGAGCACGGGACGCGCAGGCTCAGCGGCCATGGCTCAGGGGCCCAGCCACTCCGCGGCATGTGGGATCTTCCCGGACCGGGGCACGAACCCGTGTCCCCTGCATCGGCAGGCGGACTCTCAACCACTGCACCACCAGGGAAGCCCAAATTAAGTGTTTTGAAATGTCAAGAATCAACAAATAATATTCAGATACCTATATTTGTTAAAGTTTAAAACAAAATATAATGAAATTTCATAGATACATCACAGTATGTAATTATGATAGCACTTTCTCCCAGTTTATTCCCACAAACACGGGGAAATAGAGAGTAATTGACCAAAAATGAATGGTTTCTGATCTAGCATTCAGCCACCAATAAGATAATGTCCAGGACTTGGAGTTTATGACTGGCTCTACCTAATTTCAGCATATATGTAAGCAAAGAATTTCTTCTTAAAGAATGAGTACCTTATTTATGTTTCCCATTTGTTTTTACTCTAAAACTACTCTTCTTCTGCCTCAAAGGGATTTTAAGTTTGTCAAGTTAAAGAAGGCACCATCAACAAGTAGGTGAGATTCATGAGATTCACCTGCTTTTAAAAGTTGAAGAATTATTTCTGTTGGAAATAATAAAAGTCCTAGTTACAATCAGTATTTGTGCCTGTTGATCTGATTTACTGGTTAAAGGAGTTTGTTTTGTGTACTTGCTTGTGTGTCATTTTCTCCCCAGAATTTCACTGTAACATCAGATATATACTCTTCCTTTGAAATAGCTATTATTTACTAGTTACTGCTTAAAATAACTAATATTTATGAGATAGCCAGGCATTACAAAATATACTGTAGTGTATAATACATATCTGATAAAATGGAAGTTAAAAATAATTCTCCTTATATTATTTCCATTTTTATATGATGATGATTACAAAAATAATAGCTAACACTTATTGATGTGCCAAACACTAGGCTAGGCACTTTGCATTCGTTAATTCTTAATTCAGTTAATCCTTACAACAACTCAAGTAAGTACTGTTATGTGTCCATTTTGCAAACCAGAATCTGAGGTATGGAAGGGTAAAGTAATTTCCCCAAAGTTATGTGCTTGGCAAAACCAGAATTTTAACTCAGTCCAATACCCAAATTCCATGCACATTATCATTTCACTGTAATCAGTTAACTTATTGCATCCTATTTTTCAAAATCTAGCAAAGAAAAGTTAATGTAGAAAATAATAACCTCTAAGTCAGTGGTTCCCACCCTTGATTGTATACTGGAATCATGTGATCACTCCCAGAGATTTTGGTTTAATTAGTAGAAGATGTGGCCTGAGCTTGAGGATTTTTAAAAACTCCTCAGCTGATGTGCACTTAAGGTTGTAAACCACTGTCCTAAATGCCCACTGACTGTGGAAATGGAAATATTTGTGGCAAAATCACCCTGTACATGTTTGTCTGATAACAATAGGAGTAAGGTTAGTAAGTGCATATTTAAAGCTGTGAGAGCTCTTATTTCCACAAAAATATTCATTTGATTGATTTAATATGTAACGATGGTGTTTCATATCTCATGTTTTTGTTTTGTTTTAAATGCAGACGTAACCCATGGTTATCTTGAACAAGAGACCATGGGGAGAAACAAAAGTACACAGCCAGATGAGCAACTGCCTGTGAATTCTAAGGGAAGCATGCATCAGAAATCCAATGAATTAGTTAATGAAGCTACATGTGAGGGCATAGAATCGCCAGAGCAGAGATCAAGGAATTTTCAAGTCATCAGTCCTCGTCTAGGTGATGAGACAGCTTACTGCACTACAGAAAAGTCCAAGTGAGTGCTAGCAGCCTTAGATTTAGAAAGTAAGAATTGGGAGAACTCTTCCTTCCTTCCTCCCTCTCTCTGTCCCTCCCTTTCTTCTTTTTTATGTGGCCTAAATTTGACATATCATTAACTTATTAGAATTTGAGGAATCTAATACTAGAGTTTTCTACTATTTTCATTACATTAATATAATGTGTCTAAATCACTGAGTGAAAAAGCACAAGGTGAGTTTGAATGAAGGTCATGAGGTTTTATATTATTTTGTTGAATATTATTTTAAGTGACCTTTCATTAAGGATCTGGAAATAGCTACTAAGTTGATATTAGATGGGATATTATTCATCAGAGCTATAACCTGGCAGCTCCAAGACAAAATAAGCCCAAAGATATGATTTGATTTTGGTCAGCGCTGTTCTTCATTTAAATGAATTTGAATGCTTTTAGAAGGGTTATCTACTCTCCCATTTACCTTCCTTATTATTTTACATTCTGTAGTTTCTACCCATTCACTTTATGTAGCTACCTATTTCATGAAGGGATTTGAATTTTGACACCTGTGACTTTTACCTATGGGAGAAAAGCACTTTGGTAATTAGTCATGTACTATGAAAATACTGCTAAATTTAAAGATTCTCAATGACTAATATAATTTATAACTATATTGAAATATAAATATTATGTTTTCAGTCTAGACAAAAATCATATTTTATGGAATACTTTTTAACGGAGTTTTACATAGGAATAGCTATTTCTATTTACTTAAAAATTATGAAATAACTATATTAGTGAATATTAATATATAATGAAGTGGATATATTAATATGTTCCACTTTCTTGGCAATCAGTTATATTCTTATCAAAGTGTAGTTTGGAGTACATTTTTGGGGAGTAGGGGTGAATGAAGAGGTGATAAACTTTATAACCACGTGGGAAAAGTAAATAATAGAGATTAGGCTAAAGTCATCTCTTTTCCCTTCCCTTCCTTTATAGTACTTGCTAACAAGTTAACATTGTTCTCAAATAGCATACACATTGTAAAAAAATTTTTTTTGCTTAAAGGTTACAGGAATAGGTTTTCATTTTTAATGTTGCGAATTTAATAATGAAAATATGATATTCCGTCAATTATAATGAAAAAATATTTATTGTTCCTATTTTCAGAAAAGTAAGAAATGTATCTAGAGTCCTGACAAGAAGTACAAATTGAATTAATATTCACAAGCCCTTAAAAACTGCGTTCTTTAAGTATACTGAACATGAATCTCTAGACATTACTAAATACTTTTCACAGATTTAGCTCTCCCTGTGAAATTGATATATTAGCACCTCTGTGATGTATTGTATATTAGCACCTCTATGAAACTGCAATGTTTAGTCTTTTTCATCCATAGTATTTTCTTAACAGTGCATAACAAGGAAAAATTTAAATTAAGTAACTTTACATACTTAACTGTTAAAATTAAATGTTTCCCCCATTTGAAGTGTAAAATGTATAGATCCTATATAGTTGAAATTATATGTATATTGTTTTAATAGTTTTCTTTATTACAGCATTATGGAACATAGAAATAATGATTTGCATTACAAATGTATGATTCCTTGTCAAGTTACTTCAGACTTAAATAAAGAGGAGACAATAGGATTGCTTCTCAAAGAATTGGACATTCTCAAAGCAAGCAATAAAAAGGTACAATATAGGAAGTCTGATGATTGTACAGTATACTTTTAGCTATTGACCTTCTAAGTTTGCTTTGTCACTCATCATAATTCAGTTTTATTGTGTACTTTAATCCTTTAACAGTAGCTTTATGCTGTTGCCATACCATGCCATTCACGGTATGATTGAGTTGAGACATGAGCTGTGAAAAGCAATTTCTTTGGTTTCCTGCCTTGGTGGCTTGCAATATCACTTCCTTTTTCATAGATCTGTGGTACCTAAAAAATTCAAATTTTACTTCATTGGTTTCATGTTACTTTCTTAACTTTTTTTTCTTTTTTTTAGTAGGATCTGTGCCCTGTATTTCATCTCAATAATATATGTAAACTTTAAAGTAGCAAGGCTTGGAAATATTGTCATTTACCTTGTGTTATCTTATACTGCTACATTTTGTCCAATCCAATTTGTCATGTCATGTTTTATCTTTTCTGACTCTTTTTCTAGTTACATTCCTTTGAGCTTTAAATAATGTTCGTTTTCTATGCCTGCCTTCTTTTTTTTTAACCTCTACATACTTTTCTGATTCTAATATTCTAGTTGTTTGACCTAATCAAACTGAAGCATGATGTTAAGAATGTTGATCATGTCTGACGGAAAACAGCATAAATGACATAAACGGAGGGAGAAATTAAAAAGAAAACATTTGGAGGGATCCTGTATGAAAGTCTGAGATATTTTCTGTATTTTCATTTACCAGCTGTTTATTACATGCCAATTATGAGCCAGGTGCCAATGCCAATTTAAATGGAATATGATGGCATAGCATTCTCAAAGGGAGATTTGTATCAAATATTAAGATTATTATCTTAATTAATTTTGTTTCAAAATATTAGAATTACTAAGAGAAGCTATAATTTGTGCTACCCATTATTTTATTATGATAGTCCCTTCCAAGTCTTTTGCTTTAAGACAAAAGAATGGATCAGATTGCTTTTTGCTGCAGTAGTTATTTTTAATAATAATGTTCTTCCTTCTTTAATTTCATTTGTCTATACACACACATAAAATTAAGTATATATTAAAATGTTTTTATAATTTCTATGTCATTTCAGGTAATTATTATTTTATAAAATATCTTAAAACCTTAAATTTTTTTTCCCCTAGAGTTATGTATTCAGTAAGTTAATACAGTTATTCTATAAGGGTCTAGAGAAAAGCAAAAATTATCTTTGGGATTAATTATATTTGTTCAAGAAATTTATTAGTAAGAATCTATGTTTATTTCAATGTGTTTTAGCTTCAAGAAAAACTGACTAAAGAAGATGAAGAACAGAGAAAACTAAAGCTTAAACTGGAACTCCAAGAAAAAGCAACAGAAGCTCAAATTGCTGAAAAAACAGCAGGTATAGTAGATCAGTATTAACATACGGCATTCAAAATCATATACAAGGTTATTATCTGATGTGGCTTGGTGAATAGTAGCAAACTCGCTTATTTGTCAAAGGAGGGAAAGCTCTGTCTTCTTTCTTTCTTTTTTTTTTTGCCTGCTTAGAAAATAGGTGGCTTTAACATCCTGGTACTGGTATTAGTGAGAGCTTTACCTGTATTCATACTGATTTGGGCATTAAATTCATTGTTAACACCATGTCAATCCAATCACAAAAAGGTTGTTTGTTTTGTTGGAAGGGCCTGAACAAACAAGGGGAAATAATGATTACCAGTGCCTCTACCTTTCAACCAGCAGTTCACATACCACTTATTGTTTTAGCTTGTTGAGAGGAAATACTTCTCCTTTGTATGAAGATAGTCATATATTCATTGCCAGTGAAAACCTACATTCGATTCAAAAATCTGTTTTGTGCAGTTCATTAATTTTCATCTGATGACGTGGATGATGATGAAGATAATGTTTGCCCTGAAAAGATCTTTCCCTGAAGATAATGTTTTCTGGTAAAAGGTTGCCAGAGTTTAAGATTATAAATGAATGCCTGAAATGTTTTGGAGTCTGTCTTCATTCACAGGTCATGGCAAGGAGAAAATTTGTAAAATGTATCTGTGATGTGTTACAGATATGATCAGGTGATTCTCAGTTGTCTCTGATGGACTCTGTCTCTCCCTCTCTACAGTTTATATATTATCCCTGTGACTCTCTTCCTCACACTGTTTTAGTGTGTTAAGAAAAGAGATATTTCATAGAATAGTAGAAATTAGCATTCAGAGGCATTTTATAGATCCCTTATTTTAACATTTTTATATCAATTGGAATGCTTTTAAAAAGTAATTGTATTTTGTGATTAGTTTGAAGTTATAATCATACTTTATAAATCACTTAACCTGGGACTTTGCTGGTGGCACAGTGGTTAAAAATCCATCTGCCAACGCAGAGGACACTGGTTCAAGCCCTGGTCCAGGACGATCCCACATGCCTGGGAGCAACTAAGCCTGTGTGCCACAACTACTGAGCCTGTGCTCTAGAGCCCACGAGCCACAACTACTGAGCCCGCGAGCCACAACTACTGAAGCCTGTGTGCCACAACCACTGAAGTCTGTGCTCCTCAACAAGAGAAGCCACTGCAATGAGAAGCCCACACACACCAATGAAAAGTAGCCCCCACTCGCCTCAACCAGAGAAAGCCCACTTGCTGCAAGGAAGACCCAACGCGGCCATACATACATACATAAAAAATTAAAAAAAATAATAAACCACTTAACGTGGTTGCATATGAAAGAATTCTGGTGTTTTAGGTCAGAGAAATGATTAACAGATACTGTCTGTCTTCAAAATATTACTGTGCAAAGTAGAACATCACCATGAAAATATAACTATATAAATAAGATGATCATAAATAAATAACTCCAGCCAAATACCAGATGGTTGTTTTTCTATTATGTTAAACTACTATGAATTTTTTGTTTCTTTTTTAGTGGGGAAATATGAGAGTAATATATTTTAAGGAAAATTAACAGTATGTTAAAAATGAATAATTCAAATATAAATTTAGAACAATTTAGAAGTTTCTTGGCTTTTTATAATCAAATATGTATACTAATCGCTGAAATGGTATTACAAGAAGTACATTTGTTTTAAGGTGTTTGCATTATAATTTAACTTTGTATGTGTCTTAACAGATGTATTTTAATAAGATTTAGGCCATTGTGATTTATTGTAAATCATGAATTCATATATCTGCGTAGCTCATTTATCTCTTGGAGGGGAAAGAACATTAAGCATTAATATTTACTCTTTAAGCTTTTGTGTAATATAGCTAATCATATACTTTACATATTAACTTATTGGTATATATTTAAGGGTTTCCCTATTACTAAACAGTATGAATCACTCATGCATAAAATGGAAAGAATTTGATTGCTTTATGATTCTTGTTAACATCGAATTCTTCTCATTAATGACAAAATACTATTTCAATAAATGTTGAATGTTTGAAAGATGTTTAGGATATTTTTATAGCTTCCTAAATTGATGAAAATAGTAGTGCTATATAGTTTCTCTGGAGCTAAGCAATCCTAAAGAAACATGTCCAACCATTTAGTTACAAAAATGGCTCAAGGACTTCCCTGGTGATGCAGTGGTTAAGAATCCACCTGCCAATTCAGGGGACACGGGTTTGAGCCCTAGTCTGGGAAGATTCCACATGCCGCGGAGCAACGAGGCCCATGTGCCACAACTACTGAGCCTGCACTCTAGAGCCCGTGAGCCACAACTACTGAGCCCATGTGCCACAGCTACTGAAGCCCGCATGCCTAGAGCCTGTGCTTCACAACAAGAGAAGCCACCACAATGAGAAGCCCGCGCACCGCGACGAAGAGTAACCCCCACTCGCCGCAGCTAGAGAAAGCCTGGTGCAGCAACGAAGACTCAATGCAGCCAAAAATAAATAAATTTAAAAAAAAGAAAAAAATGACTCAAAATTTAAATCCCCTAAGTTTTTTAAAGTATAAATTTTCAAAATGTATCTTTACTTTTTAATGTTTTAGTTCTATCTTATTAAAAAACTTGAAGATATTTTACTTTTAACCTTAGAATTATTATTATAATACGTCAAAAGAAAAAAGCTGGATTGTTTAAGAAATCCATTGGTTTGAAACTACAGGAAATTTATAAACTGACTCTTGGTAACGCTTGAACTTTTTCATATTTTCTCATTATACATGAATTTTTTTAAAGTTTA
This sequence comes from Pseudorca crassidens, assembly GCF_039906515.1. Lineage (NCBI taxonomy): Eukaryota > Metazoa > Chordata > Mammalia > Artiodactyla > Delphinidae > Pseudorca > Pseudorca crassidens. The sequence continues at coordinate 61,925,264 of NC_090296.1, read as the reverse complement.
TCTTAGAAAAGCTAATCTTGAAAAAGCTTATCTCCTACCTGATCAGTAGTAAGTGCAATCAAAAAGCTAAACACAATAACAAAAAAAAGTATGTTACTACCCTCATAGAAAGAGGAACATTATGGTACTATGAGTACATGTGATAAATGTTTTATTTAGTCATATGAAAGAACAAAGAATCCACACAAGCATGGATATTTGTTTCTATCACTGCTCATTTTTATATTCAAAATAAACATGTATTTGCTAAAGTATATTACAAATGTGCATACACATACAAGTATTATAGTATACTTAAGCAGAATATAAAATGTTTTAAAAGTCAAAATATTCCACATTAAAAGAAATACATGCTAAAACATCTGAACATTGGAAATTGCAAATAGGATACAAAAATGTATGTCTATAGGTTTTTCAAATAAACTGTTAATTAAAATATGAGGTATTCTAAGGAAATAGCCATTTTCTTTGAGTATATTAAATGTAAAGATTTATATATATATAAGAATATTCATATCAGTATAAGTTATGATAGCAATAGAATTAGAATCAATCGAATAATAAGGCAATGGTTAAATAAATTCAGGTATCTTTATGGTATGAGACATTGTTCAGTAATTTAAAAACGTTTTTAAAGAATATTTAATGATATGAAAAAACTTTATGAATTAAAGTTAAGTGAAAGAAGTAGGGGGAAGCTGTATTTATAATTTTTGTTAAAAAACTATATACACATGTATATAATATAAAATGAGAGTCAAACTTTAATAGTGTTAATGGGTGTATAAATGCTTCAATTAACAGGATTTTTTCTGCCTTTTCAGGTTTTCTGCAGTGATTTAGTATTAGAAAAAGTAATGTTACTTTTAAAAGATGTGATTTTGTTTTAAGTTACTTGCTCACTAATCTTAAAATAATTCCTGTGATAGGTTCGACACATAAAGATTACATAAACCAACATCTTATGAAATCCATGTGATGGCTTTGATCAGATCTTGCCATTTTACCTGTGCCACTTTTCTTGTCCTTCAGATTTCTCCCTTTTTTACTTTTATGTCTTTATTATGTAACTTATGTATATGTTAGTCCAACTTGTCTCCCCAGCTGATTGTATAATTTATAAGAATAAGAATCTTGTATAATCAAAACCGCATAAAACAAAATGTTCCCAGTACTTTGTGAGACAGGTTGAAACAATGGGAAGACTATAAGCCTTGGAATCAGATGGACTAAGGTTCAAGTCAGTCTTGACACTTAATACCGACCATGTGCCTTTGGGCAAGTTACTTAGCCTCTCCAGGTTTACTTCCTCCCATGTAAGATGTAAATATTAACTAATTTACCAGATTATTTTAAGGATTAGAGACAAGGTATAGAGGCACCTAGGATATAACTGGTACTCAGTGAATTATAGCTAATATTAATATTTGATTATTTTTATCTTTATGAAATTCTTAAATCTTTCAGATTTATGCTAATATATTTCAGAAGTCATGAAAAATTTTTTGTTCTGTTTAACTTTTAATTTAAGTTCATAGTTCACTGTTAATTTTAAAAGGGAAATAAACAGAAAAGTGAAAGAAAAAAGTTTGAAACAAAGGATTGGATGATGAGAAAAATTACCATTGAGATATATATATTTATTAGCATTTATTACATTTTCCTTAAACATGAATCTGAAATAAAAGAAATGAGATGCACAGAATTTGGGTTTTAATCTAATATATACCTATGATAAACCTTCATGTAGACTATTACAACAGCATTTCCTTTGTTTCTCTGTTAGTTTTACGTAATGTGAATACTATCATTATAGTGTGATCTCATGAGAGTTGGAAACTCCATTGTGTCCTACATCATGATAAAATCTCAAATGGTTGACCTTTTTACCTTCCCCTACTTTTTTGACATCACCATCATCATCATCACCACCATCGATACTGTTTTTATTAGGTGCTTAATAGGGACTATGCTAACTTCTTTAAAAATTAAAGAAATATTTATTGAGGGGTTTTTATGTACTAGGCACTGTGCTAGGCACTGAATATGCATCAGCAAATAAAACAGATTTGGTATTTCAAACATGTCTTTTTGTTTGCAGTCACTTCTCATTCATAATACTCATTGTAGTAGATAGTGGTTAAATTCTTAGACTTTGGATTCAAACCTTTGTTCTAATCTTTCTACTGTTTATCATGTGTAAATGACAGCCTCACTAAGATTTGGTTAAAACCTACCTTATGGTTTGGTGACGTTTAAGTGAGATAATGTTTGTGAAGTACTTAACCCATTAGAAAGCACTCAGTAAATGGTAATTATGATGATAAGGTGATGATGTCACCATCGTGTTTTCTCAAGACTTCTTGATCTAATAGGGGGCATATCAAAGTGTAACTAACATAAATAACTATCTCATAGCTACTTATATATGGTTTTGTTTCACAAAGAATTGATATGTATTCCTTGTTAAAAATATATTTTATTTACTTCATCTTATCCACACAGGTTTTAGTTTTCCTTGACTTTCAGAATTAACCTTATTTAGAAAGTTTGAAAATATGAAAAAAAATTATACATCTCTACAAAAAAGAAAATAAAGGAATTTGATAAGTAGATCTTATGTTTTAACTCATTAAATTATATATGTGGATAATATGATTTGTAAATTATTGACATGTATGACTTTCAGATACTAGGGCATGTTTTAGAGAAGCACAACTGAAACATTGTCTCTGTTCTTTAGGTAAATGTCTTTTCTCATCTAAATAAAATGATTAAACCATAAATACTTCAAAAATTCTTTTATTTAAATTAAGTTTGACAGTGAGAGATAGTATTGTATGACCTGATCTGAATCCATTTAATTTAATCACTCTTAGGTGAGTGACGTGGTTATAACTTTTAAAAATAATTTGTTTAATTAAGCCTTTCTTTTTTCTGAAACAGTCTCAGTGGGCATTGTCTAGTGTTTAATGTCTCTTAATTTTTATTAATCTATTGCATTTACAGTATACAGATGTGTAAATTTTTACACAAGAGTATTTATTTAAATAGTTTGTTATCTTGTGATATTTATATTTCTTTAAAAGCTTTATATTTCTATTTCTTAAATGCTCACTTTAGAGTCTCTGCTCTATATGTTAGTTATTTTTCTTTCTTGCATGTCATCCATTAAAGATTAGCTGTGGAAGCTTGGAGCATGGAGAGATTATGAATGACAGAACAACTCCTGTAGAATAATAATCAGATTTTGGTATTTAATGCTGTTTGACTTTTGCAGACACATTTCTTATTAACCTTTGGTACAAAGAGAAATCCACGTTCCTGATATCTCATGGAGAAGATGAATTTGAGATCCTCTTCCAATTAAACTGAAATAAGGCCAATATTGGGTTTTAGTCAAAAGAACTCCTTAGTTCTTTAAGTCTTATATTTATATAAATCAATCAATCTATCTATCTATCTATTTATCTTAGTTACATTTTACATATAATTCAGTGGTTACATAATTTGCTTAGTTAGCATACTGTACTGATTCTGCAAGCGTTTAATCTGCTTTTTCTCTTTAAACATAGATTCTTCCCTGGGCACCCATATTTAGACTGACTTGTAAATAAAAAAAATATTGTTAGGCCCTTCTTATTACAGAGAATGTTCTTTTATTTTTGGTAGAGACGAGATGAGTTTAATGTTATTGTCCAAAGCATCAGAACATAGAATCCCTGAAACGTATAACTTAAGTTTTTCTATTCAGGTTAACATGTAAATGTTAAAAGCATAGGTATGTAATCTACTCTTATAGCAAATATATTAAGACATCCCAACTAATTAACATGGAAAAATAAAAATTATTATGTAATAGAAAATATTTACATTGTTCTCTTATAAAAAAAGAAATCTGTTACCATATATCATATCTCAAATGATGCTGACCATATAATGATTAAGAAGAACAAGAGTCAGTTCTATATATCAGAAAAACAGAAAATAACGTAATACTTGCTTTTAAGAAATAATGCACAATGGAATACCATTTTTTTGTATATAAATGGGCATTAATAAAATATGTTAGTCTTTAACACTTAAATGGCATAACAGTATTAATATAATGGAGCATTACATGTATCTATCTATCTATATATTTTTTTTAATTTCGAAGGAAAAAGGATTTCAAGAATATAGCTAGTCATTTCAGATAAAAACAAAAAGTCCCATCTCTGTGAAATACAGCAGTTACAAATATTGATAGGTAGAATGCTGATTATATTATTATCTTTGGCTGTAGAATCCTATGAGTATGAAAATTATAATGAGTGCCAGGTCAAATAATGCTTACAGGTAGAGTATGGCCAGTTTTGTAACATGAGATCACATTATAATGATAGTATTCACATTATGTAAAAACTAACAGGGAAGCAAAGGAAATGCTGTTGTCACGGTCTACATGGTTTATCATAGGTATATATTAGATTAAAACCCAAATTCTGTGCATCCCATTTCTTTTATTTCAGATTCACGTTTAAGTAAAATGTAATAAATGCTAATAAATATATATATATATCTCTCAATGGTAATTTTTCTCATCATCCAATCCTTCTTTTCAAACATTTTTGTTTCACTTTTCTGTTTATTTCCCTTTTAAAATCTATTAACAGTGAACTATGAATTTAAATTAAAAGCTAAACAGAACAAAAATCTTTTCAAGGGCTTCCCTGGTGGTACAGTGGTTGAGAATCCGCCTGGTGATGCAGGGGACACGGGTTCGTGCCCCAGTCCGGGAAGATCCCACATGCTGCAGAGCGGTTGGGCCCGTGAGCCATGGCCGCTGAGCCTGCACGTCCGGAGCCTGTGCTTCTCAATGGGAGACACCACAACAGTGAGAAGCCCACGTACTGCAAAAAAAAAAAAAAAAAAAAATCTTTTCATGACTTCTGACATCAAAGGTTTAAGAATTTCATAAAGATAAAAAATAATCAAATATTAATATTAGCTACAATTCACTGAGTACCAGTTATATCCTAGGTGCTTCTATACATTGTCTCTAATCCTTAAAATAATCTGGTATATTAGTTAATATTTACATCTTACATGGGAGGAAGTACACCTGGAGAGACTTATAAATAACCTGCCCAAAGGCACATGGTCAGTACTAAGTGTCAAGACTGTGACTTGAACCTTAGTGCATCTGATTCCAAGGCTTATAGTCTTCCCATTGCTTCGGTCTGTCTCACAGAGCAAAAGAGAGAAACCATTATAAATAACAATAACCAATTCTAAAGAGGAAATGATCTTGGAAAAAGTTTAGGTAGCAGTTATATTTCACTGAATTTTCATATTGGTATCTGTTAAAATTTAAAGTAGAAACTCTGTGCAGAAAAAAAGTTAAATACCCCTTCATAGTATATTTCAAAAGTGCATAACATTATTGATACTGATTTTAACACTTCAGGGATAAGCTTATCTCTTTTATACTAAAATTTATAGCTCTAAATGAATTTGGTAAAGTAGCAGGATACAAAATTAATGCACAGAAAACTCTGGCATTCCTATACACTAATGATGAAAAATCTGAAAGAGAAATTAAGGAAACACTCCCATTTACCACTGAAACAAAAAGAATAAAATACCTAGGAATAAACCTACCTAAGGAGACAAAAGACCTGTATGCAGAAAACTAAGACACTGATGAAAGGAATTAAATGATACAAACTGGTGGAGAGATATACCATGTTCTTGGATGGGAAGAATCAACATTGTGAAAATGACTCTACTACCCAAAGCAATCTACAGATTCAATGCAGTCCCTATCAAACTACCAATGGCATTTTTCACAGAACTAGAACAAAAAAATTTCACAATTTGTATGGAAACACAAAAGACCCCGAATAACCAAAGCAATCTTGAGAAAGAAAAATGAAGCTGGAGGAATCAGGCTTCCAGAATTCAGACTATACTACAAAGCTACAGTAATCAAGACCGCATGGTACTGGCACAAAAACAGAAATATAGATCAATAGAACAGGATAGAAAGCCAAGAGATAAACCCACACACATATGGTCACCTTATCTTTGATAAAGGAGGCAAGAATATACAGTGGAGAAAACACAGCCTCTTCAATAAGTGGTGCTCGGAAAACCGGACAGTTACATGTAAAAGAATGAAATTAGAACACTCCCTAATACCATACACAAAACTAAACCCAAAATGGATTAAAGACCTAAATGTAAGGCCAGACACTATCAAACTCTTAGAGGAAAACATAGGCAGAACACTCTATGACATAAATCACAGCAAGATCCTTTTTGACCCACCTCCTAGAGTAATGGAAATAAAAACAAAAATAAACAAATGGGACCTAATGAAACTTAAAAGCTTTTGCACAGCAAAGGAAAACATAAACAAGACGAAAAGAAAGACAACCCTCAGAATGGGAAAAAAATATTTGCAAATGAAGCAACTGACAAAGGATTAATCTCCAAAATTTACAAGCAGCTCATGCAACTCAATATCAAAAAAACAAACAACCCAATCCAAAAATGGGCAGAAGATCTAAATAGACATTTCTCCAAAGAAGATATACAGATTGCCACCAAACACATGAAAGGATGCTCAACATCACTAATCATTAGAGAAATGCAAATCAAAACTACAATGAGGTTTCACCTCACACTGGTCAGAATGACCATCATAAAAAATCTATAAGCAATAAATGCTGGAGAGGGTGTGGAGAAAAGGCAACCCATGGGAATGTAATGGGAATGTAAATTGATACAGCCACTATGGAGAACAGTATGGAGGTTCCTTAAAAAGCTAAAAATAGAGCTACCATACGACCCAGCAATCCCACTACTGGGCATACACCCTGAGAAAACCAGGATTCAAAGAGTCATGTACTACAGTGTTCATTGCAGCACTATTTACAATAGCCAGGACATGGAAGCAACCTAAGTGTCCATCAACAGATGAATGAATAAAGAAGATGTGGCACATATATACGGTAGAATATTACTCAGCCATAAAAGGAAAGGAAATTGAGTTATTTGTAGTGAGGTGGATGGACCTAGAGTCTGTCATACGGAGTGAAGTCAGTCAGAAAGAGAAAAACAAATACCGTATGCGAATACATATATATGGAATCTAAAAAAAAAAAATTGTTCTGAAGAACCTAGGGGCAGAACAGGAATAAAGACGCAGATGTAGAGAATGGACCTGAGGACACAGGGAGGGGGAAGGATAAGCTGGGATGAAGTGAGAGAGTAGCATTGGCATATATACACTACCAAATGTAAAATAGATAGCTAGTGGGAAGTAGCCACATAGCACAGGGAGATCAGCTCGGTGCTTTGTGACCACCTAGAGGGGTGGGATAGGGAGGGTGGAAGGGAGACACAAGAGGGTGGGGGTATGGGGATATATGAGTACATAGGGCTGATTCACTGTTTTACAGCGGAAAGTAACACAACATTGTAAAGCAGTTATACTCCAATAATTGTAAAAAATATTATAGCTCTAATATCAGATATATTAGAGGTATGAATGTAAAAAGCACATTTTTAGAAAGTGTTCTTATATAGTCTTTGAGTTATCTGTACTCAATACATGTATATAATGATTGCGAGTTTTGCTAAAAAGAGTTACTGGTTTATATTTTTGCTACTTAAAGTCACAATTTTGTATAATTTTCTAATCAAGCTTTAGCAGTTTCTATACTGTTGGTAAGTATAAATTTATAGCAGCTTTACAGAGGAAAATTTTAAAACATGTAAAGAGCTTAAAAAACTTTTTTAATGTAATAATCATACTTCTAGGAATTTTCCTTAGTAATTAACTGTGTATATACAGAAAGATTTGTGTACAAAGATGTTCATTACAGTGTTGTTTATATAGTTAATAATTGGAAACAGTGTTTATCTGATTTTAGGAGCATCTTAGTTCAATCAAATATGTCATGTCCAAATGATTGAATTCTATTCTATTCTATTTTATAATTTTGAATACTGAAGAATATGAGAACATATCCTGTTTATTTTAATTATGCACAGAATGTTACAAAACTATGCAACACATTTCTGTCGCCACATTTTTATGAGCTTGTATTTTTAATCAGAAAAGGTTATTTACAGAATAATCATGTAAAATGGTGAACATTCAAATCCAGTTTTAGAAATACAATATTCTGGCTTGTAAAAGAAGTTCTGAAGAAATAAGTTGAATCCAGCAATGTAATGCCAAGAGTAGAACCATCACACTACTTGGAATAGGTTGGTTAATTCTCTACTGGTGTGTGGCCTTTACCATCTGTGTTTAAATTTATAATAAACAATTTATGCCAAGAAAGAGAAATTGTAAATTTTAAGGAAATTAAGACATAGCATAATGTTTGTGATTCTGGAATATATATGAGGTGGTTTTGTAAAACACTAAATGTTATGTTTACAAGGAATTCATTTCACATCATGTAAAGCAATAATAGTAAATGCTCAGACAATCTGAAATTCTTATATATATAATAAAGTCTTTTACCAAACTATTATCTATATTATATTTGTTGGTTAGAATTTTGGAAGCTGAATTGTAATCAGTGATTATTTTACATGTTTCAAATTCAAATCCTAATGATTTCTTCTTCCCTCTCCTTAATTCAGCCTTTTCTGTTTACATAACTACCTTGAAGATGTTAAATGGATTCTTTTTCCTGGGAAATGTCTGTCCTCCAAATTATGTTATTTAGAGAATCATGGTTCAGTGTTTAAACTAGAATGTTTTCCAATATACTGTCTCACTGCTACTGTATTTTAAAAGTAGTTTGAGAAGTGTAGAATATGGGCTTGTCAATAGACTTGGGTTCTACTAAGGAAATATGTACTCTGTCTTGATTCAATAAACTCATACTTAGTATGGTTCAGCTTCTTCATATTTACTTTTGCCTATGTTAGAAAACAATTAGCTTACTAAACAAATTTGAGTATTTGTGGGTGGGGAGTGGGGGTGATCCTCTCTGAATCTTTCTCATTTGACTAAGAATTATAGGATATTTGATAACCGTGTTTAAAAATGGAGATATCCAAATATTATTGTAAACACCCAATGATTTGTTCTACCTACAATACAAGTATTTTACTGGGTTGGCTTACATAGTAGCTAATAATATTTGTTAATGTAATTTAACTGCTGTGAACCTTTACTGAACAAATATTGAAATTTATTCAAGTCAAAGAAAGAGAATCTCTAATGACTTTTGTTAAAGCTGCTATTTAATAGTTAAGGAGAAAAGTTTGTATGACATACGAGATGCAATTAACAGTAGATTTTACATTTAATAAAAAGAAAGAAGCATATGTATTTGCTTTATTCATTCCATCATAATTTGCATTAGAGCTGTGGGTGTTTAATGAGCAAATTCCAACTAAAATGCTATATTGATTTTCTAGTGAACTTTGTAATAGTCATCTACCTTGGAAAAGCTCAGTGTTTACAATTAAGCTTTCTTTACTGAAAATATTTGAGAGTTGCACATTGATTCTTTAGAAGTACTGAATTCTAGAAAAGGAATCGGGTTTTTCGTAATCAACAAATTTCACATATAACCTAATAGGTGTTAAAAATTATCATTTTGTAATACCTTACTTTTGGAAAACTTTTCTTAGCATTTATAAAATATATAATCAGATTTTTGTGTGTGTGTGTTTTATGGCATTTTAAAATTTAACCTTAGAATGCTCCTTTAAATACACACGTTGTTTATATATTTAGAGTTGATACAGCATTATAGAGGAAAAATTGTTTTCTCTTCATCACACGGGACCAAATATACCCTTGATGTAAAGCATTTGTCTTTAGGCATAGAGTTAACAAGACTTATTAAAGCCCTTGATATTAACAGCCTTACCTTTTCAATCAAGTGTTATTGTATATAAAGTAGAACACAGCTTACATTAAATGTCACTTTATAAAGATCTCATCACACTATACAGAAGTGATAGGAAGCCTGTCGGCATTTAAAGTTTAGTAAATAGTGTTTTAACCTTTCAATATGCCAGAATATTACAGGGCAATATAACATACATGTTAATCTGTACCTAGGTGACTGTTTAGCATCATTTTGTGCATCCTATCTGACCCACAAATTAGAAGTATTTTATAATGTAAAAATATCTTAGAATATCATATTTTGTACAGACCTGTGTCATTATACTGTAGTGTTCTGAATGTGTTCTGAATAATATCTCCTTCGGTTCCCATTTGTAGTTTTTGCATGCCAATGAAAAAGGTAAAAATGAAAAAAGCAAGAAATGTTGAAATGGCTATAGATATAAATGGTCCAAATTAATCAAAATCACATTTTTAATGTGTGTGGAAATGAAGCCAAATTGTGAGTCTGTGGATTGAGGGTGATGATGGTATTGGTGGCATGGAACTAACGTTTGTTGAGAATCTACTTTATTTGACTAAGAGCTTTTATATATCATCTCATTTAATTTCCCCTTATAACCATAACTGATGGTAGTGTGTGCATTTTATACACCTGAATGGTGACTAACATAATTTAAGAAAAGTATAAAAAAAAACAAGTTGCCTAACTTTACTGTGACAACACCTTGGATCTGAATTAAAGCCCATATTCTTCATAATACATCATGTTGTTTTCTCTAAGCTGTTATGAATATCCTTCCTAGGAGATTGTATGCAACTAGAAGGGGAAAATAAAACTCATTACTCTGTACTACATTATGGGCAGAAATTTCTTTCAAAACAGCATGATAAATTGATACATAGAAGCAGAATAATGTGACACAGACAACCACATAGGAGTAATGATACTGCCTTAAAAAATATATGAAAATTGTACTGGAAACTACTGGATCTTCCAAAAGCTGCGTTCATAGCAAGAATTCCTTAACTTTATCTAAACTGTTGATTAAAAGCATTTGGTTTTATACGTGAGAAATCCAGTTGTTCTAGCACAATTTGTTATATAGTTTGTTTAACCATTCATCTGTTACTAAAAATGTGGGGTGTTTCTGGGTTTTGGCTATTATAAATAAAGATGCTATGAATATTTGTATTGAAGTCTTTGTATTTAGACATATGCTTTAATTTCTATGCTTTAATTTCTCTTGGAGAAATACTTACGAGTGGAATAGCTGAATCTTGTGGGTGTATGTTTACTTTTTTAAGAAACTGACATAATGTGATTATACTATCTTACATTCCACCAGTAGTGTATGAAAGTTCCAGGTTGTTTTACATCCTTGCCAACATCTTTAATGAGCCTTTCATATAAGTCATTGTAATAGGTGTGTATAGTTAACCCTTGAACAAAACCGATTTAAACTCTGCAAGTCCACTTATATGCACATTTTTTTCAATAAATACATACTACTGTACTACATGATCAACGGTTCTGCATCTGTGGATACAGAGAACCAACTGTATAGTTATACACGGATTTTTGACTGCAGGAGGTGTGGGGGGGTGTCCACCTTTAACCCCGGTGTTGTTCAAGGGTCAGCTGTGTGTGGTGGCTATCTCATAGTTTTAATTTGCATTTCTGTAATGACTAAAGCTGTTGAGAACCTTTTTTTTGTGCTTATTGCCATCAATATATCTACTTTGAAAAAAGTGTTCAGGTTTTTTGCCCAATTTTTAATTGGGTTTTTTGTTTCCTTGTTATTGAGCTTTGAGAGTTTTTAAAATTATGTTCTAGATACAAGTCTTTTTGTCAGATACATGCTTTGCAATTATTTTCTTCCAGTCTGTGGCTTGTCTTTTCATTTTCTTAGCATCTTTTGAAGAGTGGAAATTTGTAATTGAATTAAATTGAAGTCCTACTTACCAATTTTTAAAAATTGGTTTATGCTTTGCTATTGTTATAGTTAAGAAGCTTTGCCTACCTAAAGTCAAAGAGGTTTTCCTCCAGAACTTTTATAATTTTAGGTTTTGCATTTGGGACTGTGATTTATTTTGTGGAATGCAAGGTTGGTTTACCATTTAAAAATCTATCAATATTACCAAAATAACACACCAAGAAAAGAAAAACAATCTGATCATCTTAAGGCCACACTCTGCTTTTATGTTTCAGCTCGTATATTGTAAGTAAGTGTCCTTTTTGCAGCTTATTTAGTGCTACATTTATTGCATTTTTGTACCTTCTATTGGTGATTTCACTGTTTAAGACAGCTGCGTGCTGAAATGCAATCTAATGTTCCCGAAGCATGGAAGGCTGTGTGTGTGTTATGGATAAACTTTGTTCAGGCATGAGTTATTGTCCTGTTGGCCATGAGTTCAGTGCTAATAAATCAACAATATATATTAACTAAGGTGTTTTTAAAAAGAAACATACATGAAACAAGGTTATGTATTAGTTGACAAAATGTTGATCAGTTTTAGCTGATTAAATTTTCTTTATGGGTCCTAATTTTGCTGCTTGATTGCATGCCTCATAATGGATACCAGACATGATGAACTTTACCATTTTGGGAGCTGGTATTTTTGTATTTTTATAAAATATTTTTGAGCTTTGTTCTGAGATATAGTTATGTTTCTTGGAAACAGGTCACTACTTCTGGGTCATGCTTTAAAGATAGGTAGGTTATTACCAGAGCAGTGTTTAGTCTAGGGTTAATTAATTCCCACTACTGAAGCAAGACCCTTCTGTGTATTCTGTGTAGTAGTTCATGAATCATGAGTTTTTCCAATCTGGCTAGTGGGAACACGTACTATTTTTGGTTTTGTGGAGCTCAGGGCACTGATGCCTCTAAAACTTTCAGATGGCTCTTTCCCCTGCATGGGTAGTTTACTCACATGTGTGTGCTCAGTCCTCAGCTGATTTCTTGAGGAATACCCTCTGCATGTCTCCAAAGCTTTCTCTCTTTGCAGCTGTTTTTTCCTCTGATTGTCTTGTGAATTCTAGCTGCTTTGGTTTCCTTAGACTCCTCTCTTCAAATTGTGGAGTCTGCTGGCCTCCTGGATTCTTCGTTTCCTGTGCCGTGTCCAGAAAACTTTCAATGTATTAAGCTGGGCCAGTCATAGGGCTCAACTCTTTTGTTTTCCTCTCTCAGGTCACTCTCTTTATTTCCTTATCAACTTGAAAACTCATCCCATGCATGTTTTGTCCATTAAAAAAAATTGTTTTAAGTGGGAATACAAATTTGGATCCTGTTACCCTGTCTTGACCAGGAGGACAAGGCTGTGTTGCTTAAAATTTAATCCTAACATATACTCTCAAAGATTTTATCATATATGCTTTTTTCCTGTTATTCACTTAATGCTTTTCTTTAAAAATCTCATCTTTTTAACTATATATATATATATTTTAATGGAATTTTTTTTAGTTTTAACATCTGTACCCAAAAAGTGCACAAATAACTGTACAGTTTTATGAATCTCAGAAAATGAACACACTTGTATAACGAGCACCCAGATGTAGAAAAAAACCAAATATTACCAATAGAATATCACCAGATATCACGAAAAGTTCCTCATCCTCCCTTCTAGTACTACCTCCAAAAGTTAGTAACCATTATCCTAAGTTTAATAGCCAGGCCATTCTTTTTTGTTCTTGAACTTTAAATAAATGAAAAAATGGAAAATTACCCTTTTTTGGCATCTACCTCAACAATATGGGTAATTTAATAAAATTTGAATTTTAATTGGACATTAAATTAAATGCCACTCAGAAATTATAGGTCTGATGTGCTAGTTATGGTTTTCTAATATACATTAAAGTGACATAACTATTAAACAATGTGTTTCACATCCTATATTTTGTGAAATACTGTCCTAAAGGGAATATGGTGGTAGATGATGCTGGAAGGTAGGCTAGAACTAGACTCCAGTTTTCCTTGAATGTTGGGCTAAGACTGTTTTGTTTTGTTTTTTTTGCCTTGGAATCTATGTGGCAGCAGTAAGAAGAGTAGCCTGTTTACCCCAGAGTTTCATGGAGATTACCTTTTGATAGGTTGAGGGATGCCCTAGTGAAGTCACCTGTCCTATTTTTCTCTCCTCTGAAATTTGGTACATACTTAACTTTTTGTTATGAATTGAATCTATTTTATTTCTCTTGTGCTGCCCTTGTCTTAATTCAGGGTTTCATTGTTTCTTATGTGAACTTTTATAATAATCTAATATTGGGTTAAGGGGCATGTACAATCCAACCTGCAACTTTTGGAAGTTGATACAGGTGATCCCTGCATCTTCCACACACTGAATGCTAATCTCTGGGAGTTTCCTTCTGAAACACAGATCTGTTCAAATTGTTCCTATTCTAGAAGTTGATATTTATTTCTAGGTATGAACTACTTCTCACCTGGAAGCCAGACTTCCTTTTTAAACGTAAATGTGATGCTGCCATTTCCTTGCTCAGAAACCACCATTGACTACCATCATATTTAGATGAGATCTTAATTCCTTGCTGTGATTTACAGTGTGATCTCCCAAAACTCTCACCCTCTCTGTGCTCCAGCCGTATTGCTGTTATATCACTAATACTTCTAGGGCTTTTGTCCTGGTTTTTCTTCAGCTTAGTCTACTTTCAAATATGAATATGGTTACTCTTCCTTTATTTGAACGTGCTGAAATGTCACTTATTTAAAAAGGTCTTTTCTGACCACCCTTTCTAAAATAGTCTGCCCTATTCCCTATCTACCAAATCACTCTTTTCTCTGATACAGCTGTATTTTCCTTCAAAGCAATCTATCTACATACCTACCTACCTACCTACCTAATTTTTGGCCTGTTTTTCTCTCGACTGTCTGTTTCCCTGTAGTAGAATGTATACTCTAGGATGACAAGGACTTCTTAGCCTGCTATATTCATATTCCTTAAAACTGGATTGATGACTGCCACAGGAGCTTGATAAATATTTGATGAATTAATTAATTTATTCATCTTCCCTCAGGCTTAGCTTCTTAGAAGTAGTTTTGACTTTTGCTTTGCCATTGCATGTTCCATTTTATACTGTATTATGGAAAAGATACAGTTGCTTTTTTCTCAGGGTTTTTTTTCTTTTCCACTACTTATAATTTAAGTAATATAAAAGTAACTATCTTGATTAACAGTATATTAATCTATGACAAATGTTAGCAGAAACCCAGTGTTTTATGACCTAAAAGAACATTTCATATCTTTCCTAAGTTTATATTGTGGTTTGACAGTATAAATAAATTTGGTTCAGTGATCCAAGTATTTGAGCCCCTTTCTGTCTAAAATTGCAGTGATATTTTAAGCATTATATAAGATTTCAAGTAGAAATTAAGTTTGAGAAGTGACAATTTCAGGTAACATAAAAGCTCCCTATATAGTGCTGCAGAAATTTACATGATGTCATTTGTATTATAATCGATATAAATGGTGCCCCCGGAGACGTTCAGTGCTAAACCAACACAACTCTGCCCCCATTGACTCTCCTTTTTCCTCTCCTTCCATCATCTTACTGAGGTAACTACTGTCCTGAATTTGGTGTTTATCATTTCCATGTTTATTTTAATATTTTTTACTAATTGTGTCTATCCACGAATAATAGATTTGCTTTATTTTGCAACTTGCTATTTTTGTCAGATTTTCATTTTTGAGATTTGTCCATTTGTCCATAGTTAATTCATTTAAATGCTGCATAGTATTCCATTTTTAATGTACAATAATTTCTTTATTCCTGCTCCAGTTATTGGACAATTGGGTTATTTGTAAGTTTTTGCTATTATATAATGCTGAAATAAACATTTTTATACATTGTTCCTAAGCATTTTTATACATGTTTCCTTGTGCACATGTACAAGAATTTCTCTAGGCTTCATACCAAAGAGGAGATTTGCCAGGTTATGGACTAGGCACAACTTCAGCATTGCCAAATTGCTCATCAGAGGTTGTCGAAACATATACACCTATCTGCAGTATATTTGAATGTTTCCTTTATTTCACGTGCTCAATTTTTTTTACTATTTGACCTTGTAATTTTTGCTTTTATGGGTATGAAATAGTATCTCAATTTTGCAGTAGCTTAAAAAGATAATGTTTTCTCAAGTAAACAAATGAATTGATGCTAACTCAGCTGAATAAAATATTTTTTTTGCTTTTTATTTTTGCTAAAAGTATGCATTTTTCTTTTATTTTCACTAATTATGAATTATATATTTTGGTAGCTCTGGTTGAAGAGGTGTATTTTGCACAGAGAGAACGTGATGAAGCTATTATGTCTCGACTGCAGTTAGCCAATGAGGAGAGAGATGAAGCAATTGCACGATCCAAGCATATGGAAATGTCTCTAAAACTGTATGTACACATTTAAAACTACATATGATGTTAGGAGCATTTACAAAGTACATGAATTATGTGGTGGTTACATGTTTAAAAGTGTTACTGATGCTTATATGTTACAGTGGTAAATTCCATATCCCCACAGTCTTTTTCTAAAACTTTTGGCATGCTAGTAGTTTTCAGTCACTAAAAAAAAAAGAAAGAAAGAAAGAAAAAAGAAAAGAAAAAAAGAAATGCACAACACTCTTAGTACAGTTACTTTATTTCTTCATAGTTCTGTTGTTGATATCCTTACTCTACCTTCCTTTGTGACTCCTCTTTTCTTCCCTCTCCTTATTGTCACCTCCTTGATTTATTTCAGCTCTGGGTTCTTTTACTGCTCTCTGCTTACTGTGCTCATTCCTATTCTCCACTACTTTTTAAGTCTTTTAGCTGTGGGTTCTAAACTGAAACCTGACACCTGAAATAGGGTAGAGCCTGAGAATCTACATTTTTAGCAAGTGAACCAGGTGATTCTGGTATAGGTAAATAACATACTGCACTTAGAGAAACAATGCTCTGGAAAGAATTACTTCTCCAGTTTTAATGTGCACTCCAGTCACTTGGGGAATATTGTTAAAATGCAGATTCTTGTTAGATAACGTCTGGAGTGGAGCCTGAGATTCTGCCTTTTTTCAAGTTCCCAGGTCATGCAAATGATGCTAATCTAAGGTGTCCACGTTGGGTAGAAAGGCCCGAGAGCATCTAGAAATGTTACCTGCAAGATAGAATGTAGTAATCTAATATTTTTATGTTGATCCCTCAATATATTTATCAAATGTTTGCTGTGCCCAATATTGTGCTAGCCTCTGAGGGATCACAATAAATTACTAATTAAAACGTCGTGGGGGGCTTCCCTGGTGGCGCAGTGGTTGAGAATCTGCCGGCTAATGCAGGGGTCATAGGTTCGAGCCCTGGTCTGGGAAGATTCCACGTGCCACGGAGCAACTGGGCCCGTGAGCCACAACTACTGAGCCTGCACGTCTGGAGCCTGTGCTCCGCAACAAGAGAGGCTGCGATAGTGAGAGGCCCATGCACCGCGATGAAGAGTGGCCCCCGCTTGCCACAACTAGAGAAAGCCCTCGCACAGAAACGAAGACCCAACACAGCCAAAAATAAATAAATAAATTTATTTTTTAAAAAAACTTGGTGGGAAACTCCCTGGCGGTCCAGTGGACTCCGCGCTTCCTATGCAGGGGGCACGGGTTCGATCCCTGGTTGGAGAACTAAGATCCCACAAGCCGCAGGGCGTGGCCAAAAAACAAAAAAAAAGACAAAAAATACCCATGGTGGTTCATTAGACAGAATCATTAAATAATTAATACTGTAGCATTCATGTTGTGACTAGGTAACGTGATTTGGTTTTTGTTTATATTAATGGTTTCATTTTTTTTTTGAAGGCTCATTCAAAAAGTAGATGGAGAGACTCATTGTAAAACATTAACTTGTTGACAACTAAAAATAAATTTAAAAATTTAGCTAAATTCCACACTGCCTACTCCCAAATAACTATCAATAGGGAAAAATATTCCAAACATTTCTCTTTGTTTATATAAACACTACTGTCTGGAAGGATAGATGGTTGGTGGTTGAATAGATGCATACATAGAATTAATTTGATAAAAATTAATTCATTTTCTACATTCTGTTTTATTTGAGAGGCATTATATTGTAGAGGTGAAGAGCACAGATTCCAGACACAGGTACCTGTCTTTGAATCTTCACTCTTTTGCTTCCTAGCTGTACAGTCATGGACAGATTCAGAGTTTCTGGGACTCTGTTTTTTCTCTACAAAACAGGAAAATAGTGGCTGTTTTATATTGGTTGTTATGAGGACTAAATGATTTAATAAGTATTGAAAAATACTTGACTTGTAGCAAATGCTATATAAATGTTACTTGAATTGAAGAGTAGTAATCAATTGAAGTGAAACTGAAGAAATTTTTGAACTTCAGGCAGTGTTTTCTCTCAATAAGATATATTAATTCCCAAAAGAACTATCTAAATTTAAGAGATGGAAAAACATTAAGGTGTTGGAATCTCATCAATATTTTTTTGTGCAGTGTTTTAGTTAAGCAATATTATTTAACTCTCAGCTATGAAATAAATAACAGTTTTAAACTCCTTTTTTTCTTTTTCTTTATGAATTCTACTTTTAAAAAATTTATAAAAGCTGTATTGGATTCTATAGCCAAAGTGCCCCCCTTGTTTAACCTTTATTTTATATTTAAAAGGGTTGAGTAATCATTACTCGAACTTTTATCATACATGGCATTTTTACACCTGAGTTCTTTATTGTGGGGAGTTCCTGGGTAACCAAATTTCGTTTTCAAATAGGGTTTTTTTTTTTTTTTTTTTGCGGTACGCGGGCCTCTCACTGCTGTGGCCTCTCCCGTTGCGGAGCACAGGCTCCGGACTCGCAGGCTCAGCGGCCATGGCTCACGGGCCCAGCTGCTCCGCGGCATGTGGGATCTTCCTGGACCGGGGCACGAACCTGTGTCCCCTGCGTCGGCAGGCGGACTCTCAACCACTGCGCCACCAGGGAAACCTTTTAAGGAAGGGTTTATAAATACTTTATTCTCTACTTTAACGTACTCTAGACTGGCTGTTTGTTATCCTTATATTCAAATTGGTTATGAATAAAATTCTTGGCTCAAGTATTTTTTCATTCTAAACACTGTAAAAATATTACTGACTTTTCTGACATTGAGTTTGCCTGAAAAGAAATCTGAGGTCAATCATATTGCTTTTTCCCTCACTTATAGGTGGTTTAATTTTTTCTGCCTGGGTACTTGAATGATTCTTTATTCTTGAAATAGAACACTTAATCAGTATGTTCGGGTTGATCTGTAATATTTTTAGAACCACAGCATGCCTTTCTAAAGACTGTATGATTCTTCCTTTATTTCAGGGAAATTTTACATTTGTTTTTTAGGTTTTCTATTTTAGAGACTTCAGTTATTTTTATAGGGAACTTTTATCCTTATCTATTATCTCTTCAATAATTATTTTAATTCCTGTCTTTTTCTCTGCATTCACTGTGATACTCTTAAGCCTTTCCTTTAGTTAGTAATTCCAATTGTTACTGTCCCATTCCCTGTTCTTTCTGGTTCATTTATTAAATATTTTGTTTATTTATTCTCAATGTTCCCTTAAGTTTTCTTTCTTTTTTTAATTATATAAGTTTCAGGTCTATCCTTAAGTTTTCAATTTTCCTATTCATCTACTCTTTTGTTTTGGCATCTTCTCTTTGAACTTCTTTTATTGAATTCTTGTTCGTCTTATGTTTTTCTAGAATGCCAACCACGATAGGACAATTTTCTTCTTTCTCTTGCTTTATGTTATCTTTTATATTATGATCTTTACCTCATTTGCATGATATTTTGTCATGTGTTTGTGGTGAATTCATAGTTGGCATCTCATTTCTCTTCATCTTGCTCATGCTTAAATTGTCAAGAACTTTTCTTTGTTTTGATACAGTGCAAGTGAATTTTCCTTGATAAACATTTCATATTATTTGAAACCTATTTGCCTTTTCTGATTCTTGGCTAGGTATTGCTTCTGGGCCACTTTTCTTCATTGCTGTAAGGCAGTAGGGTAGGAGTGGTAGTTGGGAAGACCTCCTTGGGGCTAGATACTGATTCTGTTTGAAGTTCTGTCCTCTGCTTGTAGGACTTTGTTTGGTGTCTTGCACTGTTCTGACGGCTCACTCTGTCTCGTCTTGTGGATATCCTGATTCCATGGAGTATTTCTTTTGGGCTTTTATTTGTTCCACCAGTGTAGTAAAAAAAAAAAAAAAAAAGGCCAGCCCTGATGATTCTTGCTTCCTCTGTAAAGATTCTTCAGTAATGCAGGAAGATTTTCTTTACTTTTCTCTGGTCTGTCTACTCAACTCATTGGTCTCTCAGGTTATTTCCAAGCTGTGTGGTATTAGTGAAAATTTTCCAGGATTTGGTGAGGTCACTGTCTTTTCTCAATACCTATTTTCATGTGTAAAAAGAGAAGTTGGTTGAACCTGTTCAAAATCATTTTTCCACTCTCCACCTTATCCCTACTTTTAAATATTACTACATGATGTCCTGCTTCCTTTGCTGTTTGATTAATTTTTATCATCCATTCAAGTGGTATGTGATGGGATACATAAATTTCTGTGTTCAGATTTCACTCCACCATCTTTACTTGGCCTTTTTTTTTTCCAATAAACTTTTTATTTTAGAATACTTTCAGATTTACAGAAAAGTTGTGAAGATAGATAGTACAGAGTTCCTATAACCCTCACCCAGTTTCCCTTATTGCTAACATCTTATATTACTATGGTACGTATGTCACGGGGGAGAAATCAATATTGTTATACAACTATTTACTAAAGGCCACACTTTATTCAGATTTCACTACTTCTCCGTGATGTCCTTTTTATTTTCCAAGATCCTATCCAGGATTCCATAGACATTTAGTTACTGTGTCTCCGTTGCCTACTCTGCTGTGTGACATTCTCTCAGACTTTCCCCGTTTTTGATGACAGTTCTGGAATATTGGTCAGGTATTTTATAGAATGTTTCTCAATTTCAGTTTTTCTGAAGTTTTTCTCATGATTAGACTGAGGTATTGGTTTTATGGGACAGAGAGTACAGGGGTGAAATGCCATTTTCATCACATCATTTCAAGGTTATCTTCTATCAATATGACTTACAGCCAGTGATGTTAATCTTGGTCACCTCGCCAAGGTAGTACTTGCCATGTTTCTCTTCTGTAAAGTTACCCACATTCCTCTTTCATACTCTGCTCTTTGAAGCAAATCACTAAAGTGCAGCCTGTACTCAATGATGGGCTGCGGACTGTGGGCTAGGAGGTTAATTGAGTTCTAGCTTCCTCAGCAGAGAATATCTACATAAATTATTTGTAATTCTTCAGTACAGGACATTTGTATCCCTCATTTTTTTATTTAGTTATATCTGTATGGACTCATTGATATTCATTTAATACTTCGAATTATAATCTAATACTATGTTATTTTGTTGATTGGAGTATTCCAGCTTTTTTTTTTAATGTCTTTATTGGAGTATAATTGCTTTACAATGATGTGTTAGTTTCTCCTTTATAACAAAGTAAATCATTGTATATATACATATATCCCCATATCTCATCCCTCTTGCATCTCTCTCCTACCCTCCCTATCCCACCCCTCTAGATGGTCACAAAGCACTGAGCTGATCTCCCTGTGCTGTGGCTGCTTCCCACTAGCTATCTATTTTACATTTGGTAGTGTATATATGTCCACGCCACTCTCTCATTTCGTCCCAGCTTACTCTTCCCCCTCCCCATGTCCTCAAGTACATTGTCTACATCTGCATCTTTATTCCTGCTCTGCCCCTAGGTTCTTCAGAACCTTTTTTTTTTTTTAAGATTCCATATATGTGTTAGCATACGGTATTTGTTTTTCTCTTTCTGACTTACTTCACTCTGTATGACAGTCTCTAGGTCAATCCAATCACCACAAATAACTCAATTTCATTTCTTTTTATGGCTGAGTAATATTCCATTGTATACATGTGCCACATTTTCTTTATCCATTCATCTGTTGATGGACACTTAGGTTGCTTCCATGTCCTGGCTATTGTAGATAGAGCTGCAATGAACATTGTGGTACATGAGTCTTTTTGAATTATGGTTTTCTCAGGGTATATGCTCAGTAGTGGGATTGCTGAGTCGTATGGTAGTTCTACTTTTAGTTTTTTAAGGACCCTCCATACTGTTCTCCATAGTGGCTGTATCAATTTACATTCCCATTACATTCTCATGGGTTCCCTTTTCTCCACACCCTCTCCAGCATTTATTGTTTGTAGATTTTTTGATGATGGCCATTCTGACAGATGTGAGGTGATACCTCATTGTAGTTTTGATTTGCATTTCTCTAATTAGTGATGTTGAGCATCCTTTCATGTGTTTGTTGGCAATCTGTATATCTACTTTGGAGAAATGTCTATTTAGGTCTTTTGCCCATTTTTGGATTGGGTTGTTTGTTTTTTTGATATTGAGCTGCATGAGCTGCTTGTAAATTTTGGAGATTAATCCTTTGTCAGTTGCTTCATTTGCAAATATTTTCTCCCATTCTGAGGGTTGTCTTTTCATCTTGTTTATGGTTTCCTTTGCTGTGCAAAAGGTTTTAAGTTTCTTTAGGTCCCATTTGTTTATTTTTGTTTTTATTTCCATTTCTCTAGGAGGTGGGTCAAAAAAGATCTTGCTGTGATTTATGTCGTAGAGTGTTCTGCCTATGTTTTCCTCTAAGAGTTTGATGGTCTCTGGCCTTACATTTAGGTCTTTAATCCATTTTGAGTTTATTTTTGCATATGGTGTTAGGGAGTGTTCTAATTTCATTCTTTTACATGTAGCTGTCCGGTTTTCCGAGCACCACTTATTGAAGAGGCTGTGTTTTCTCCACTGTATATTCTTGCCTCCTTTATCAAAGATAAGGTGACCATATGTGTGTGGGTTTATCTCTGGGCTTTCTATCCTGTTCCATTGATCTATATTTCTGTTTTTGTGCCAGTACCTTACTGTCTTGATTACTGTAGCTTTGTAGTATAGTCTGAAGTCAGGGAGCCTGATTCCTCCAGCTCCGTTTTCCATTCTCAAGATTGCTTTGGCTATTCAGGGTCTTTTGTGTTTCCATACAAATTGTGAAATTTTTTGTACTAGTTCTGTGAAAAATGCCATTGATAGTTTGATAGGGACTGCACTGAATCTGTAGATTGCTTTGGGTAGTATAGTCATTTTCATATTGTTGATTCTTCCAATCCAGGAACATGGTATATCTCTCCATCTGTTTGTATCATCTTTAATTCCTTTCATCAGTGTCTTATAGTTTTCTGCATATAGGTCTTTTGTCTCCTTAGGTAGGTTTATTCCTAGGTATTTTATTCTTTTTGTTGCAGTGGTAAATGGGAGTGTTTCCTTAATTTCTCTTTCAGATTTTTCATCATTAGTGTATAGGAATGCCAGAGATTTCTGTGCATTAATTTTGTGTCCTGCTACTTTACCACATTCATTGATTAGCTCTAGTAGTTTTCTGGTAGCATCTTTAGGATTCTCTATGTATAGTATCATGTCATCTGCAAACAGTGACAGCTTTACTTCTTCTTTTCTGATTTCGATTCCATTTATTTCTTTTTCTTCTCTGATTGCTGTGGCTAAAACTTCCAAAACTATGTTGAATAATAGTGGTGAGAGTGGGCAACCTTGTCTTGTTCCTGATCTTAGTGGAAATGGTTTCAGTTTTTCACCATTGGGAATGATGTTGGCTGTGGGTTTGTCATATATGGCCTTTATTATCTTGAGGAAAGTTCCCTCTATGCCTACTTTCTAGAGGGTTTTTATCGTAAATGGGTGTTGAATTTTGTCAAAAGCTTTTTCTGCATCTGTTGAGATGATCATTTGGTTTTTCTCCTTCAGTTTGTTAATATGGTGTATCACATTGATTGATTTGCATATATTGAAGAATCCTTGCATCCCTGGGATAAATCCCACTTGATCATGGTGTATGATCCTTTTACTGTGCTGTTGGATTCTGTTTGCTAGTATTTTGTTGAGGATTTTTGCATCTATGTTCATCAGTGATATTGGCCTGTAGTTTTCTTTCTTTGTGACATCTGTGTCTGATTTTGGTGTCATGGTGATGCTGGCCTCATAGAATATGTTTGGGAGCATTCCTCTCTCTGCTATATTTTGGAAGAGTTTGAGAAGGCTAGGTGTTGACTCTTCTCTAAATGTTTGATAGAATTCGCCTGTGAAGTCGTCTGGTCCTGGGCTTTTGTTTGTTGGAAGATTTTAATCACAGTCTCAATTTCAGTGCTTGTGATTGGTCTGTTTATGTTTTCTCTTTCTTCCTGGTTCAGTCTCAGAAGGTTGTGCTGTTCTAAGAATATGTCCATTTCTTCCAGATTGTCCATTTTATTGGCATATAGTTGCTTGTAGTAACTTCTCATGATCCTTTGTATTTCTGCAGTGTCAGTTGTTACTTCTCCTTTTTCATTTCTAAGTCTCTTGATTTGAGTCTTCTCCCTTTTTTTCTTGATGAGTCTGGGTAATGGTTTATCAGTTTTGTTTATCTTCTCAAAGTACCAGCTTTTAGTTTTATTGATCTTCGCTATTGTGTAGTATTTCAACTTTGACCATTGGAAACTCTTTTAGGTGGCTCCTACATGCCTTTGACATGTTCCCATCCTTTTGATTTTTTTAACCATTTCTTACTTTCTGGCACTGCAGCCTGCTCCAGGGTCATGTTTTATGGGGATATGCCCACCCCACCAGCAATGAATCAGAGTTCTTGTTGCTCACCATCTTTGCCAGTATTTGGAATTGTCATTCTTGTTTTGCTTTTTTTCTTATTTTGAACATTATCCATTCTCTAATGACAGATGATATTGAGCTCCTGTTTATTTACCATCTGTATATCTTCTTTGGTAAAATGTCTGTTCAGATATTTGACCAGTTTTTTAAGTTGGGTTGTTTGTTTCCTTTTTGTTAATTTTAAGTGTTTGTTATATATTCTGGATGTAAGTCGTTTTTCAGGTATGTGGTTTTCAAATATTTTCTTCCAGTTCATGTTTTGTATTTTTCTTCTCTTAACAGTGTGCTTAGCAGGATATAAGTTTTAAATTTTGATAAAATCCAGTTTATTGATTGTTTTTTCTTTCATGTTTTGTACTTTTAGAATTGAATCTAAAACTCATTGTCATATGTAAGGTCGCACCAAGTTTCTCCTATGTTTTCTTCTATGAGTTATAAATTTCATGTTTTACATTTAAGCCTACAATCTGTTTTGAGTTGATTTTTGTGTAAAGTGATACATGGTACAATGTAAATGGTCTTTTTTTTTTTGCATGTAGACATTTATTTATTCTAGTACCATTTGTTGAAAATGGTTTCATTTCTCCACTAATTTCCTTTGCACCTTTGCCAAAAGTTATTTGACTATTCATGTGTGTTAATTTCAGGACTTACTTGTCTGTCCATTGATCTGTGTTTCTATCCTTTTGCCAGTACCACACATTCTTGATTACTAAATCTTTATGTTACGTCTTGAAATCGGATAATGTCATCCCTCTAAACTTTGCTCTTTTATTGTAGAATTATTTTGACTATTCTGGTACGTTTGCCTTTCCATATACCTTTAAGAATCAGTTTGTTTTTATCTACAAAACAGTTGCTGGGACCCAATGTGTTTTAACATACTCTTCAAAATAGATACCTTTTTTTCTTTTTTTCAGTAATGCAGCTATTAAAAACTTTAGAACTTTTCTTTAGAGATTTGCAAGTACTATTACCTTCAATTTGTCAACTGCTGCACAGTACTATACTTAGCATGTAATTTATGACCATAAATCTTTTATGTAGGTTGATCACCAATTTTATTCATAAAATTTGCTTCTAAATATTTTTACTGTTTTTTGTTTTGTTTTGTTTTTTTGTTTTTGCGGTATGTGGGCTTCTCACTGTTGTGGCCTCTCCCGTTGCAGAGCACAGGCTCCGGACGCACAGGCTCAGCAGCCATGGCTCACGGGCCCAGCCGCTCCGCAGCATGTGGGATCTTCCCAGACCGGGGCATGAACCCGTGTTCCGTGCATCGGCAGGCGGACTGTCAACCACTGCACCACCAGGGAAGCCCAGTTTTTACTGTTTTTAGAAATAAAATTCACCCCCAAAAGATAACAAATCAGTTTTTTATACAATGTCACAACTCATTGAGTGATATTCAGGCTTTATAGGTGAAGAAACTTAGAGTGGTTGACTACCTGCCCAAAGAGTCATAGTCAGTCACTTATACATTGCAGGACTTATCTACCTCAGAGCTATACAGGCATCTCAACCTTAGCATATCCAAAATGGAATTATTAATTTATTTTTAAAACCTGATCCTCCTTAATTCCCTGTAACTATCGGCAGCACAACCACCTGCCCACATATCCAAACAAAAACTTCTTCCTTAGAACTCCTATTAAATTGGTCTCTTAGTTTTGTTCATTCTGTCTCTTTAAGTGATGGATCTAAATTGAGCCTATCTTTCTTCCCTAAACTTTTAAATCTTCCATTGTCTATTTACTTTAATCTGTACCTATGTTTTGTTATAGTTTTTATTACAATACATGAAAATTAGGGTTCCTTGAGGCGAGACTTTTTCATTTTGTTCTTGGTAGCATTCCTATTGAGGGAGGAATGGGGAATGGAGAAAAGGAAAACAGTCCCAAGACTTATCTTTTAGTTAATTAGTCCATTCAATAAATATTTATTGAATATTTATTATCTGTCAAGTACAGTGCTAGTTGCAGGAACACAGCATTATGGTTTCAATTTAGTTAAGATCAGCATTAAGTAAATATGAATAATTACATAAATACTCAAAATAGTATCAAGTGATATGAAGAATTATTGGTTCCTAAGAAAAGTTTATAGACAGCTGTATTACAGTCTAGGGGTTCAGGTGAGGGGATCAGGAAAAATCATACAGAAGAAGCAAGAACAACAACAGCAACAAATAGCATGTCAGTACAGTTTTAAATGGCACTGTGGAGGCTCTTTTCTACTCAGTTGAAGTCTATAGGCTCTGAACTTCAATAGTGCATTTTAGACTAAATCTTTGTTAAGATAGAACCAATTTATAACTGAGCTTTGCTTGACTGAAAGGCATATTTAGAGGCATTGAGTATAAGATGAAATTGTATAAATTATTTCACATCTTTTTGTTTTAATTCCTTACTTCTTGCTTCCTATAATCTGGAAATTCCTTCCTTCTTTTTTCTCTCATCATCTTTTCCACTCCCGATCTACTTTTCATCTTTCTGTATAATGTTTGTCTTGTCTTATTATTCTGCCGCTTCTCTGCTTTCCCTTACCTCTTGAATTGTTAATGCTTTTTTCTTTGTCTCTTTTGCTTTTATCCAAAACTAGGAAAAAGTAAAAAGGATTCAGGTTAAAATGACTTACATATGCATGCCAATATAGACATGTTTGCATAGGTACATTCCAACTTTTGAGAACATGGTATCTATTTTTCAATCTGTTATTGTTGGTGTATTTTTTATATTAAAGGTGGCACTGTGTAAGAAAGGAGACTTAGAGAAAAAAACAATTTAGAATTTTTTGATAAGCTGGTCACTTGTTCTTTTTATCATTTGGGGGTCAAAGTTTTGCTTCTTCCCATTGAACAAGGTAAAGGACTCTAGGTTCAGAAAGGAAAGATGTGATATTGACTGATTTAGGAATAAATCAAGATATGTGACATTTCATGCATGAGTCTTTTCACTTAGAGTGCAAGGTTGTCAGTCAGAATTTGCATGGTATAGGAAATCAATTGAAACTTGAACCTATGGACATTTACTTCAGCAATATTCTTACTGATTATCATGACTGTCTAGTTAGACTGTTGTAGGCATAATTTAAAGATTATGAAAGGTTGAAATTCTTTTGTTTAATTGTAAACTTCATATTAATGATATATAATGTATAGTTTGTTGGCTGTATGTCATATAATACCAACTATTACTTTGTCTTTATTAAGCTAGTAAAACTATGTGTTGTACATGCTGCTAGTAAACCTAAAACCTAAAAAGTCATTTTACATAGAAAATTATGTGTCTTATATAACTGTTTCAAATTGCTTCCTTTTTCTTAAAGGTAAGTTGTTTGTCTAATTTTTGTTTTCTTAAGTGATATAGTAAGTAATGTCCTTATTGTAGGACTGAATTTAATTTTCTGGAAGCCACTATTGTTGATTTTTTATCTTTAACTAGATATTAAATGACCCACCTCAGAAAAATGTGTCAAATATACTGAATTGGCACTTACAGTGTATTAACATCAAAGATCTGATCTCATTTTTCAATACTCTGTATCAGGGATCAGCAAAGTAAGGACCTATGGTGCAAATCCAGCCTTCCACTTGTTTTGTAAATAAAGTTTTATTTGAATACAACCACACCTGTTCATTTACATATTGTCTATGAATAGATTTTCTTCTTCAAAGGCAGGATTTAGTAGCTGCAACAGAGAACGTATGGTAAAGCCTAAAATATTATCTGACCCTTTACAGAAAAAGTTTGCTCATCCCTACTCTATATAATCTAATTGAGACTAAATTACTATGTAGTTGATCTTTGATATCTGTGACAAATACTTCCTGAAACTTTTAAAGAAATGCAAATTTAAACACAACCATACCTGTTCATTTACATATTGTCTGTGAATGAGTTTGCACTACAAAGGCAGACTTTAGTAGGTACAAGAGTTTTTCTTTTTAATTATTTATTTTATTTTTGGTTGCGTTGGGTACTCGTTGCTGCACGCAGGCTTTCTCTAGTTGTGGCGAGCAAGCAGGGGCTACTCTTGTTGCGGTGCATGGGCTTCTCATTGTGGTGGCTTCTCTTGTTGCCAAGCACAGGCTCTAGGCACATGCGCTTCAGTAGTTGTGGCTCACGGGCTCTAGAGCACAGGCTTAGTAGTTGTGGCACACGGGCTTAGTTGCTCCACGGGATGTGGGATCTTCACAGACCAGGGCTCGAACCCGTGTCCCTTGCATGGATTCTTAACCACTGTGCCACCAGGGAAGTCCCTCTTATTTTTTTTAAATAGGCATTTTTATTATTTTTTAAATTTTTATTGGAGTATAGTTGATTTACAATGCTGTGTTAGTTGCAGGTGTACAGCAGATAAGAACCTGCTGTATAATAAAAGGTTTTAAGTTTTATTTTCCTCTCAGTGACCATTTATCACTATATTTATATCAATTATAAAGGCTAATAATAAAGCAAAATAGAGATTCACATGCCAAGTGGTTGATGTGGCTCACTCAGGCCCTGCATGTCATACCTGACACACTCACTCACCAAAACATGATTCACATTCATTTATCACAAAATGATAAATCACTATATATCATGTACTTTTAAGGGCAATCACATAAGTTTTTTATTTTTTTGTGGTACGCGGGCCTCTCACTGTTGTGGCCTCTCCCGTTGCGGAGCACAGGCTCCGGACGCGCAGGCTCAACGGCCATGGCTCATGGGCCTAGCCGCTCCACGGCATGTGAGATCTTCCCAGACTGGGGCACGAACCCATGTCCCCTGCATCGGCAGGCGGACTCTCAACCACTGTGCCACCAGGGAAGCCCCCACATAAGTTATTTATGGTCAGAATGCTAAATTTATG
Organism: Pseudorca crassidens; assembly: GCF_039906515.1. NCBI lineage: Eukaryota > Metazoa > Chordata > Mammalia > Artiodactyla > Delphinidae > Pseudorca > Pseudorca crassidens. Next base: position 61,895,770 of record NC_090296.1, on the reverse strand, counting down.
TGCCGAGGATCTAGTATATAACATCTGATAAGAAAATTTGATTTTAATTTTTTTTTAATTTTGGTTGTTAGCAGGGAATTTAATATTAGACTAAATACAGTTATCTTAACCATTTCCTATTGAAAGCTGTGAATTTAAAACATTTAAACTCTTCATTTGCTTTTCCTTAAAGTAATAGTTCTTCATTTTGCATTGCCTGAAAAAAACATATAAATATTACATAGGAATTTCATGCACTTTTTGTTATGTTGATTATTTGGAATATATGAATTACTTAACCTACCTACACTGTTATTTTCTTTTTGATCATATGTAACTCTTTGAAACAAAAAAAGGGAGTTGCATAATATTGAGAACTAATTTTTTTTTAAGTTCCCAGTAATCTGTGAATCTAAATGCTTAATTTCCATGTAGCTTTTTACATTTTAAATGATCAAGTTTCATAAATTGTGAAGTTTATAAATATTGAAACTTCTTTGGAAACTGCCATTAGTTGACCTTAGTTTGATTTCATCTAAAAAGAACAACATTAAGGTAAATATTCCTTACCACATATGGCTTCCCTAAAAATCATATTTAGCCAACCAATAACTGATGGTTAAATGCCACTCATGTTCTTCAAATACTTTTACATGATCATAAATAAGTGGAAGAATTTTATCTTATACTTTTCCACTGTGTTTTTTAATTGAATAAAAAGGAAGTGATGGGCTTCCCTGGTGGTGCAGTGGTTGAGAGTCCGCCTGCCGATGCAGGGGACATGGGTTCGTGCCCCAGTCTGGGAAGATCCCACATGCCGCGGAGCGGCTGGGCCCGTGAGCCATGGCCGCTGAGCCTGCGCATCTGGAGCCTGTGCTCCGCAATGGGAGAGGCCACAACAGTGAGAGGCCCACGTACTGCAAAAAAAAAAAAAAAAAGGAAGTGATTATTCTCATAGTTTTTGTAGACTAAGATTTTATGAAGCAGGATATTTGAAAACTTGATTTATTTTGGGAGAAAAAGATAAGAGTACATATTTGCCCTTATTGGAATGTGAATCCAAGGGGACATTAGTAGTTTGAGATAAACATTAAATAGATATAATTCAAAATTACTACACCTACCTATTGACTTACACCATTTAAATATGGGTAGAAATAGTTTTTTTGATATATGTTCATATATTTTCCTGTGCAAATGTAATGTTCTAAAATCTATACTTTCTCTCCATGATTATAGCAGTTTGATTGAACTGTGGAGTTTGGAACAATTTTGTAACAAATTTGTTAAGTGTCTTCTGTAATCTTTTCCTAGTATCCTTTTTTTGTGGTAAATGTTAAATCACAGGAGCACGGAAATGGAGGGGGAAAAGTTGAAACACGAATTTGGATATCTAAGCTTTTAAGTACAATTTTTAAATAATTGAAATCATTTCTAAAATCTCCATCATTTCACTGGTACCCATTACAGGTTTTCATTTAATCTACCCAATTTAATGACTGCCTAAATTATATTATATACATTTTCTAAATATGTCATTTAGAACTTCTTTCTTTACTTTAACTGCATTTCAATTTACCAACATCAACAAACATAAACACTATGACTCTTAAAAGACAAAAAGTCCATTTATGAAGAGAACAAGTTTACTTTTTTTGCCTTTAAATTGAATAATTCTATGCTATGCAAAAAAGAAAATAACATTAGTCATTTAAAAATGTGACCAATTTTGGTCAGACTTTCTATATAGCGTATTTGTTTCAACAAATAGGTAGCACCAGGAGATTTTCAGGTCAAATTTAGTGGTAGTTATTTGTCATTGCTTTTGAGGGAACATAGTTAAACTTTGTAATAAAAATACTTGCTTTGTTTTATTTGTGATAATGTCCAAGAAGGATAGGAAATACAGTTTCTGGTAAGAATTGAAAGTCTAGAAATAAATATAATGATGAGAATGAGTACTTCTATCACTGGGGAACTTTCTTCATCTAAGCACATATGAACAATTGATCCTTGTAGTCATATATAGCAGTAAACATTAATAACTTAACAGTCTGAAGTCAGTGCAGAAGATATGGAGCATTATTGAAAGATGGAGTCGAGCAGGTGGCACTTTAATATGTTCAATGTCATGGTTGACTCTAAAGACTAGTCGAATGAAATTACTTGAGGTTCTAAAGATTTAAAAAGCGAACTCATTTTGCTGCACTAAGGAAATGCTACTGATCAGGCTTTCTGTGTCCCTTTTTTCTAGGCTAGAAAATATTAACCCTGAAGAAAATGACATGGTAAGCCATTCTCTGAGGAGATTTCTTGATGTCAGTCTTATATCTTAGAGGCTTAAGTTCAATTGAGTGGGTTTCAAGAACTAAGATGTGGGAAAAAGAAGAATTGACACACTAATAATGTACATCTTTGCTGCAATATGAAAATTCAATAACTTTACTCAGTCAATTTACAATTCACATGTGCCTATTAATTAAAACCCTATATTAAATAAAATATATTAAAACTTCATGTCTGACTAACATATAATGGTGTTGGTAGACATTACAGGAATTACTGAACAGAATAAACAATGCAGACACAGGGATAGCTATTCAGAAGAATGGAGCTATAATTGTGGATAGAATCTACAAGACCAAGGAATGTAAAAAGAGAATAACTGCAGAAGAAATGAATGCAGTGATTGAAGAACGGGATGCTGCTTTGTCTCAGGTAACTGCATGTACAATATCTGTAAAAAGCATACACTTAACATTTTCCCCTCTTTCTTTACATTAAAAAATGACTTTTCCCCACATATTCTTAATTCGAATTAGTTTTTAGATTATAATTAATACCACAATGATTAGCTATATTAAAATAATCACATATTTTGTTATATCATTCTTCAAGTATATGCATTCTAATAAAACTGTTAGCTTGTTATAAAATTTTAGTTATATTCTTTAAAGTAATCACTTTTATATGAGACTTCTTACTTGAGTCACAGTTTTGTGAGGGCTGACATTGTCTTTATTACTGTTTTATTCCTAGTGCCTAATTCAGTGCCTTTCAGTAAACATTGATAAAGGAATCAAATTATTAGGGTATTCCTTTCTGAACATTACTTATACCTTCCTGCTCTAACTGAAACCTGATTACCGCCCTGAGGATACCGCTTCCACTGCAGTCCTCTCAAATGTGAATATATTCCCTCACCCAGCAGTTGGACCACTGGGCTTGGAGGCTTGTTCCTCATTAGTGTTTTTAGATCATTGTTCCTTTATTCTCTCTAAACACCTCCAGCTTTGAGGCCCATGTATCAGATTGTATCACCCATTACACACTCCTGTTGCAGTCATGTACACATTCCCGTGTTGCTTCCCTCATTTCTTAAAGATTTTAGGATCTATTTCACTGTCTCTTTCTTCAGCCTACTCCTGTCACAGTTCTTGGTGATTTAAATATCTATGTAGGTGATACTTTCAATATCCCTCTCATCTCTTTGAATCTCTCTCCTCCAATAATCCACGTACGCTATACTCTTTCTGCCATCCACCCTATGGTCATACCCTGTTCTTGGTCATTATCAGTCTCAATTTCAAGCATCCCGCTTGATGACCACCATTTGTTATCTTTCCAGCTCCCTCTAGAACTCTAACTCTTGCAAATTGTCAACTCTCCTGGCACCTGATTATATTGATCTTACCACCTCTTTTCCTATCCCTTAATCCCCTCATGTCCTCACTTCCCTCTTCATCTAGTTTGGATTCCATGGCTCACCATAATTATCATGTAATGTAATATAACCTGCATGTAATATAACCTCAGTTGTTTTGGCCCTCTCTTCCTTTATCCTGCTCACCTAGCAAAACCTAAGTTTTATAAATTTAACTTTCTGCCTGTTCTACACCTTCACAGCTTTATATGGCAGGAGGCTATCACACAAATTTGCTGACTGAACTTACCTTGTGTTCATGACCACCGTCTTCAAGTAGACCCTTGGTGTTGCCTGGCAACCTTCCACTCACTCTCCCCCTCTGGAGGACTATTTTATCTTTCTCCTTTCTCCTCAAGCATCCAACGTCTGCCTCCCAATAGAAAAAAGAATTTCTGCTTGTCCCCACCATTTCATTCACCAGCCTACCTGCATTTGCACCCATATACTCTGCCTTTTCTACTTTCTTTTTTACATGCTTCTGTTTAAGGACAACTTCTCTGTTTCACACTAGTTTACATCTTTCCTTGCCTGCTTAAGGTTATCACTTAACCAATTGTCCCTTTTCTCTCCTACTTCATAAAATGTTTCCTTATTAGTTCATTTCTATCACTGTGTGAGATTCTTTACTATATCCCATGGAGGCTGGGTGAAAGTTTTAGTAAGTCTTGGTCAGCTTGTGGTTCACTGAGAGCAGAGTATTCACTAGGGCTCTACTCCTGGAGAATCCTCTATTCTAGTATTTGTCTCTTTTGCATTGTAAGACAATGGGAAACTCCATTATTCTTTTCACAGGGCTTAAGGCTTAGCTTTTTTTTTTTTTGCGGTACTCGGGTCTCTCACTGCTGCGGCCTCTCCCACCGCGGAGCACAGGCTCCGGACGCGCAGGCTCAGCAGCCATGGCTCTCGGGCCCAGCCGCTCCGCGGCATGTGGGATCCTCCCGGACCGGGGCACGAACCCACGTCCCCTGCATCGGCAGGCGGACTGTCAACCACTGCGCCACCAGGGAAGCCCTAAGGCTTAGCTTTTTAACTTTAAGCCCTATACAGTTTTCAGAGTTAGCAAATGATTTGAGATGGAACCAAGTCTCAAATCTCCAATTTTGTCACTTCAGCCCTGCATAACTGCCAGAAGCTTAGATGATTTCTCTGTCCTCCAGCAGGAGCCCTCTGTATAGTCAAAGCCGGATTTCTCAGCCTCTTGCCCATTCTCCGAACCTTTAAAACTCAGGGGGAAAACAATGACTTCAGATCTTCAAATCACCTGTCTCCAGTTAACCCCTCTTCAGAATCCCAGCTGCTCAAGTTATTGTTGCAGCAGCAACCTTCTGATGTCTTAAACAGATATTTTTTAAAAATTTAATCTGGCTTTTCTTGTACTTGGCTGGAGAATTGTTGTGCCACAAATGATTCTATCCTATCTCAATGTGGAAATCTGACATTTATCTTCAGATTAAAATTGGGAAAAGTTCAATTTAAACTTTTAAAGTGGGCAGCTGTTTTTAGCATTTTGTGCCCTCCCAAGTGTATTCAATCTTGGATCATTCAATATATTGTTGAAGAGATAGCCAAAACTATTTTTCTGTGCTTGAAACAATTATAAACTCAAACATTTGATTTTTTTAGAAATCATCTATTTTGTTAACTAAAACACCCATGTACATAGAGAACTTACCACTTTCTTCCTTTATCCCTGCTATATTCCAAGTCTTTATTACAAGGCCTTTGCTTTCGTGTTTTGTATATATTTTATATACCATCCCCCCTGGCCCTTTTGGCAAAAGTCCACATCCCAACCTCCATTCCCATGCCTAACTTATTCAGTGCTCAAAGGCTAGGCCCTTCACCTACTGCATCAGGTACCAGCTGAGGTCCAATAACTGAAAATCTCTATAACATTATCCTACCGACTACAAGTAGCAGCGAGGCCCAAAGCCTCCTGTTGCCAGGCTCTGACCATCTATGAATGTCCTTGGAAATCGAAACTAGCCTAGAAATAGCCTAATTTAGCCAGAACCCCAAGGAATAGTATGATAATTATGTGAAAACTTGACTGGACCACAGGGTGTCCAGATATTTGGTAAAATGTTATTTCGGGGTATGTCTGTGAGGGTGTTTCTGTATGAGATTAACATCTGAATCTTACATCATTGGCTCTCCTGGTTCTCAGGCCTTCGGACTCAAGCCGGAACTATACCATTTTCTTATGATTTGAGTGAGATTTTGGGTTTTTGGAAAGAATACCACAGAAATTTCACCTTAATTAGCACTATTTTCTCTTTCCCCAGGCTAAGCATCTCAGCATACTTCAACCCCTTCCCTGAGTTTCCTTTTTTTTGTTGTCTTTTAGTTGTTAATTTTCCCTTCTTGGTCTATCAAGGCTGAATGATCATAAATTTCTATTACCTGAACACCATGCAGAGAATCTTAACTCACCACTATTTTCTGGAAATAAGTCACTCCAAATTCCATCTTAACCCTTTTAATTTGTACACTTTTCTTAATTGTGTTTGTCATTGAAAATATTTTTAAAACATTTATGTGCCTCTTTTAACCAGAATATAATTAGTACATCTTTTTTTGATAGTTAATTCATTTTTGTCAAATGCTATAATGAAAACTATAGATCCTGAGATCTTTCAAGTCCAGAGTTGACAAATACAAAAAGCAGGGAGGACCAAGGGGTAATCATCAGGTTAATTAAAGAAATTCAGCTAAACATTTCACTAGTCAATTTTCTCCTTCTCTATAGCCGCAAGCTATACCATGCACTAAGCGCAATAAAATGAAAGATAAACCAAATAAGAGGAAGACATGAATCCAGTCCAATAATACAATGAAGAAAATTCTAGGAAGACAGCTGAACAATGTACAAAAAGTACAGTTGGTCTGTTGCTTTATAACTCTTTCTACCTTTAAGCATGTTTTCCCCTCTCACTGACACATGCTTCTATCCACTTGTTACTTGCTTGTCTACCTACTACTTTAAAGCTAATTTAAATATCACCTCTTCAATAAAGTTCTCTCACATGAAGCAATATTGATAGATATCTTCTTTTTGCCCACATTTTACTTTACATCCTATTACAGTACTTGTCACACTGCAGTACAGTTAATTGACTTTATGCCTGTCTTCCCACCTAGCGTGAAGGTAAGAACTGTTCTTTATCTGTGTCTATTAGTCCTTAGGACAGTGTAGGCACAAAATATAGGCTTGTTGAATTAATGAACTGATGAGCTTAGCTGTTTTAGATCTATTTCAAGATACATTGAACTAGAAGAAGTTAGTGAAATATTATTCATTCATCCACATTTTATTAAGGACCTGTTATATGTCTCTGTTGGGGAATTCAGCAATGATCCAAATATAGAAGGCTGTTACTCTTATGGAACTTACATTTTAGTATGGAAATATAGATAGTGAACAAATAAATGAATAAAGTGTTTTCAGTTAGGGATGTAATAAAAATAAAAAGGTAATGGAGAGTGACTGCAATTGGTAGGAGGATTGTCACTTTAAATAGGGTGATCAAGGCAGTCCTTTTGTTTAATTGTTGAATTTTGGTGAATAGTTGAATTGAGACTTGAAAGAGGAGAAGGATCCAGCCATGCAAAATCTGTGAAGAGAGCATTCCATCAGAAAAGAATACATCAACAATGCCCTGTGAGAGGGAACAAGCTTAGTGTGTTTAAGGCTCTGATGTAAATACTCCAAGCTTAAATATGGTTGAAGTGCAGTGAGCAAGGAAGATAGCAGCAAGTGACGAGGTAGAAGAGATAGGCAGCAGACAAATTTGTAAGGTCTTGTATGCCATGGTAAGGGCTAAAAATTGTGTATAAATGCAGGAGATATTGAGGGAGAAAGGCTGTTGCAATAGTCCAAGTCAAAGATGAAACTGATGGTAGCTCAGTGGGGCAATTGTAGATTTAGAGAAGTAGACAGATTTGGGAAATATTTCAATAGTATGGTGAGTAGACCTTGAAGACAGATTGGTTTGGGGCATAAGGGAGCTGGAAGAATTAGGCTGAGTCTATTTTGGGCTTGAACAGTGTAAAGATATTCACTTCCATTTTTGTGATGGGCAAGTTTTGGGGGGAATATGAATGTATTTCGGAAGGGAATTTACATTTTCTCTGGATGTGGTATATTTGAGATGATTCTTAAAAATCCATATGGAAGTGTTGAGCAGGCACTTGGCTATTGCAGTCATCAGCATATAGATAGTTAAAGCTGTGGGTCTAGATCAAACCAGGGAAAGATAATTGAGAAAGAAAGGGCTTAGGATCAAGCCCTGTGGTCTGTCAATAATTTAGCAGTTGGCCAATGTAGAAGGAGCGCACAGGGGAGACTAGGAATGATAGCAAATGAGGTAGAAGGAAACTGAAGAGACTGTGGTGTCAGAAAAGGCAAGAAAAGGAAGTGTTTGCAAAAGATGAGAATAATTAGTTCCCTTGAATGGTGTTGAGAGGTCAAGCAAGGTGAAGATGGAATCGTTTTCAGATTTGATCACATGGGAGATGTTGAGAGCCTTGACAAGGGTTTTGTCCAGGACAGAGGCCACATTGGAGTAGAGGACAGAATGGAAGGTGAGGCACTGAACCGAGTGAATGTATACAACTTTTATCCCCCTGTAATGGAGATAGAGAAATTGGCAATAGATGGAGAGGGGGCTTATGGTTAGGGTTAGGGTGAGTCGTTGGTGAGTTTTCTTTCTTTTTTAATGGGAGATTCTAAGGCATGATGTTGTGTTGATGGAAGTGAACCAGAAAAAAAGGAAAGGTGGTTTTAAGGGAGAGAAGAAAGTATTGCAGTAGCAAAGTCCTGGAGTAGATAAGTAAATTGAGAGGGGATAGGATCTAGAACATAAGTGGAAGAGTTGTCTTTTACTAGGGACAGTGAAACTATGTTCGTTGTTAACAGAGGAATACCAAGAACTTGGATGGATACATATGTTGGCAAGTTGATCAATTTAGGAAGTGGGGTGGCCATCCTTTTCTTAATGAAAATGTTAGGTTTATTTAGTTTCTCAGTGTGATAGGTCAGTGGATGGTGGTGGAGATTTATAAAGAGGCAATAGTTTTAAATATAGTCAGCCCTCTCTATCTGTAGGTTTTGAATCCATAGATGTGGAAATCCCGAATATGGAGGGCCAACTGTATACTAATTGAAAAAAAAATCCACATGGACGTGTGTAGTTCAAACTGGTGTTTTTCAAGGGTCGACTGTATTCATTGTACTACGTTATTTTATATAAGGGACTTGAGCATTTGTGGGGTTTGGTATACTCAGGAACTCCTAGAACCAATCCTCCGTGAATACCCCCAGGATGCCTGTAGTTGTCTTGGTTTGTGCGTAAATGAACATAAAAATAACAAATCTCTCCAAGTAAACCCGTAGAGTTGGCCAGTGATGTAACGATCAAAGGTAACCTTAGCAGAGGAAAACATAACCAAGTTTCTAAATCTCTCCATTGTTAGTGTTGCCTTCACTTTGTATCCTTTATAGTTCACATAGTAGCTAGCACCTAATAGATGCAAAATAATGATTTGTTAAGTTATTAGAAGTTTGACAAAAAACTCATACTTGAAAAGAAAATAAATCATAACATTTAGAGTTTCATTTTTCAAGAAAAGTAGGAAACGTGTTCAACATTCTTTATTATAGTGACTATAAATTTTTATTAATTTTTTCCCCTGTCTTTCGTGTCTATCATACAGTTATTTGCCTGTGCTTTTTTTTCCAGTCCATCTTGCTGAAATATATTGTTGTTATTTGATCTATTCTGGTAACTTTCCTTTCTTATAAAATTTTTACAACTTTTTGAAACTATAACTTTGGAAAAGTACAGATAAGCAAGAAGGGAAAACAATCATATACAGATCCTTTGTCTTTTTTTCAATGCATATTATATCATATATACTACTTGATAACCTGATTTTTCACTTTGATTTTATATTTTGTCAGATATTCTTATATTTTTATAAATGGATATATTGAGATGTATTGAACTCGTGCTATTTGGGAGGGTGTTTATGTTTTTTTCTTTTCTTTTGGTAGTGGGAACGTTTTTGTAGCTAAATTTTTATGTACATCCATGTTTATTTCCTTAGGGAGAATTCCTAGAAGTGGAAATACTAGATCAAAGAATATAAACATTTTAAATAAGTATATATTTTCAAATTGCTTCCTAGAAAAATTGTACATAGAAATGTTATTTGAGATTTCATTCAAGGGGACTTTAGAGGAATAAACTGCTAAGGAATTTAGACTTTATTTTATAGGCAATGGGGTCCCCTAAGATGTTTTAGTTTTCTGGTAATATAGAAAGTATATTCTTGAAGAAGATTTCTGGGCAGCACTGCACAAAGTGAATTGAGTAATACACGTCCAAGGCTAAAGAAATAGTTGAGATCCTATTGTAATAATGCAGGCAAGAGAAAATGCGGGTCTAAACAAGAAAAATGATAGAGGAATAGATATGAATAGCTAAACTTTTTCTTAAAAAAACCAATTTAATGGATGTATAATTTACAGTAAGGAATGCATATCTTAAGTGAAAAATTTGATGAACTTTGACCAATGTATATAGTCTTGTAAGCAGGACCCAGAAGCAGCACTCCAGAGGAACTCCTTCATGTCTCTTCCTAGTCAGGATTCCTTTCCAAGGGTAGTCACTACTCTTACTTACTTACCATAATAGGTCATTTTGCATGTTTCTAAACTTCATATAAAAGGAATCGTGCTATGTACTCTTTTGTGTCTGATTTCATTCATCCAGTGTTATTTATGCCAGTATGTTGATGTGTACTGTTACAGTTATCAGTGGTTTAGCTTTTTCATTGTGGTGTTATGTTCTGTTGTATGAAAATAACCAGGTGTTAGAAATGTAGGTTGTTTCTATTTTTGATTTATTATGAATGGAGTACTATGGGTGTTCTTTTCATGTCCTTTGGTGGGCATAAGCATTCACTACTTTTGGTATATATACGGGTATACACACAGGAGAATAGCTGTCACAGATTTATTAGCTTTAGTAGGTAATGCCAGACATTTTCCTGAAGTTATTATACCAGTTTACACCAGCAGTGTAAGAGCGTCTCTAGTTGTGAGAGTTAACACTTGGTATCATTATTTATTTTAATTTCCATCATTTTGATGGAGATATAGTTGTATTTCATTAGGCTTTAATTTGCATTTCCTTAATCACTAATGATGTTGAGCACCTCTTCATATATTTATTGACCATTTTGATATCCCTTGTGAAATGTCTATTAGGCTTTTGCCTAATATTAGATTTGTTTTTTTCTTATTGATTTATATAATTTGGATACAAATGCTTATATAGCTTGGAACTTGCATTTTTATTCTCTTAGTTACAGTGCTGGTGAAGACTAATTTTGTCATCAAAAGTTCTTAATTTTAATGAGGTAAATTTTATAATTTTTTTTCTCCTTATAGTTAATGCATTTTGTGTTCTATTTAAGAAACCCTTGCTTTCCCAGAGTGATGAACACATTCTGCTGTGCTGTCTTCTAGAAGCTTGATTATTTTAGCTTTCACATTTAGGTCATCAGTTCCAAATTAATTTTTATATGGTCAAGGTACATCATTTTCTTCCTATGGATATCCAGTTGACTGGACCCCCTATCATGTATTAAAAAGATCATCTCCTTTCCTCCTGCCTCCAGTGAATTATAGTATATCAAGTGGCTGTATATGTATGGGTCTGTTTCTGGATTCTTGGTCCTTTGTTCAGCTTGTCATTTTCCACTAAAAAAAAAAATCTGCTAGTATTTTTATGGGAATTGCATGCACTCTAAAGATCAATTAGAGGAAGATTGGCCTTTTAGCAATACTGAGTCCAAACCATTGATATTTTCATGAAAACTATTAATTTTTCTTTGTATACTGCTTTAGCTGCATGCCACAAGTTTTTGATATGTTGTATTTCATTATTATATACCTTAAAATATTTGTTATTTTCTGCATGTGATTTCTTCTTTAATCCATGAAGCATTTAGAAGTGTGTTGCTTAATACTTAAGCATTAGGAGATTTGATGTTACCTTTCTGTCATTGAGTTAGAATTTAATTCCATGGTGGCGAGAAAACAAACTATATGATTTCAGTCCTTAGAAATTTATTGATACTTTCCTGTGACCCCAAGACAGGCTTTATTTGTTAGATGAGCTGTGTACTCTAAAATATTGTGTATTCTGCAGTTGCTGAATATCGTGTTCTTCTCTATATGTCATTTACGCCAAGTAGATTAATCTTTTTTTTCAGTTCTGTATTCACAGATTTATTCTTGCTTGTTGTATCTCTTTCTGAGAGAGGTGTTTAAAGTATCAAATAATTATGATGAATTTTTCTCCCTTTAATTCTGTTAACTTTTGTCTTATTTATTTTGAAGCCATGTTGTTAGGTTCTTAAATTTTTAGGATTACTGTATCTTCCTATTCACTAGACTGATTTATCATTATGAAATGTCCATTTTTATCTTTTTTATAATACTTCTTGCCTTAAAGTCTACTTAAGTATATGAATGTCATATCCTTTTCCATCCTTACTTTCAACCTTTTTCCCCCAACATTTTCTTATGAAATATTTTTGACATACGGCAGAGTTGTAAGAATTTTACAGTGAATATCTATTTACTTACCACCTGGAATCTATTGTTAATATTTTGCTAAGCCTGATTTATTACATTATCTCTGTGTTATCCATCCTTTCCTCTATCCGTCAGTTTATCTCACTCACTTAATGCATTTCAGTTAAATGCAGGCATCAGTACTTTGGCCTCTGAATTCTTCAGCATAGCATATCATTAGTTATCACCCCAGAATTTTCCCTCATGCTCTTTCCAGTTAATCCATGTTCCTACCATTCCCCAATAGCAATCACTAATCTGATATTTTTACATCATTAATTAGTTTTACTTTTTCTAGAAAGTTTATATGCTCGAGATCTCAATATACCTAAGATGATCACATTTATTTGTGTCTTATATTCTTGTGCAGGTAAGAAATACATATTTTTCTAATCTTGCATCTTGCTGTTAAGGACCGATTTTTTTTTTTTCTTAAGATTTTCTTCATCTTTTTGAAGTAGATGTAGGATTTCTATTATTCTTTTTCTGTGCTAATTCCTGTGGGTCATTCTGTTAGAATGATGACTATGCATTTCAGCATATCAATCCTAAAGATCTACGTATAGTTTCGCCATCTTAAGATATCAAAATCTGAAATTATTTCCCTAAAAATTAGTCTTCACCAGCATTGTAACTAATACTTTAAAAAGTATAATAGACTGTATTAAGTACACAATACCATTTCCTTTGATATATTGTTACTCGGTGTAGTAGTAAACCCATCCTTATTTTCCAGAAGAAGCAGTGTTGGGCAAGATTGCAAGGAGTGTGAATTTATACCATGAACAGGTTTGATAATTAGTAGGAGTCTCTAAGTATTGAGGAGCCTGTATTGTAACCTTTTTGGCGTGAAAGCCATCTTTATTCTAAAGACTGTGAAGTTTTTTGTGTAAGTTATAAATTTATCATTTTTAAATTCTCAAATTTTGTAGTAGTATTCTTGGAAAACTACTTGATAGTTTCATAAACCGCCATTTGGGCACAAAAATTCAAATTGCTGTGGTTTTGTTTCTTTAGTACTTCTCTGATTTCATAAGGAAAGATTTCAGTTAACATCTTGGTGGATTATATTTCTGCTAAATTTTATCTTCAAAAACACAATTACATGCAACCAAATATCTAGTAAAATTATTTGACTTGCTTACACAAGTATTGCAGGAGGAACATAAAGGTATCTGAATATATCATTCACCACAAAATATATGTCTTTAGTCCAAAGTATCAGGACACTTTAAAATAAAACTTGTATTCTCAACATCAAGGCCTCCACTCTTTTGAAAATGACTCTGTGTCTGTGCTTGTACATTTGCCTAAAGGTTTGTTTGATTAATTGCTACTTGACTCATCTATCATAGTACTAAGCTCTGGGATCACAAAAGATCAGATTCCCAAACCACCTCCTAGAATTAACTTAAATATCTAATGTCGATACTTTGCAATGATTCAGGGGGTAATGGTTTTCATTGTTACTAATAGCCTGTTTCAGTATTAGAAACCCTTGAAAACAATTCCAAATTTATATATTAACTCATTGTTAATATTATTTAACCTTTGTGGTAAAAAATTATAATAATGTTATTAGTAGGTGAAAATATATAATAAAATATACTTTTAAATTATAATTTATCTGGAAACTTTTTCAATAAATATATCTATAAATCATAAATGTATTACTAGATCTTCATGAGTGTTATTTTGCTTTAGTGATCATTAGAAATTGAGAGTTTTTCTCTATTAATATGTTTACTTTTTATTTACAGTTTTTATTTCAGATAAAATTTACACACAAATGAAATACATAAATATTAAATCACCAATTTGACAAGTTTTGACAAATACATCCACACGACCACATCCCTATAAAGATATAGAACATTTCCGTATCCCAAGAATGTCCCCTCATTTATTTCCCTTCCCTACCAATCATGCCTGCCGCACCCAAACAACTTTTCTGTTTTGAACCACAGATTTATTTTGCTTATTCTAGAACTTCATACAAGTGGATTATACAATGACAGCAAAATATTTATGATATTCATCCATGTTGCTCTTTTATTTTTTTTTATTTTTTAATTTTTTTGCGGTACCTGGGCCTCTCACTGTTGTGGTCTCTCCCGTTGCGGAGCACAGGCTCCAGACGCACAGGCTCAGCGGCCGTGGCTCACGGGCCCAGCCGCTCCGCGGCATGTTGGACCCTCCCAGACCAGGGCACGAACCTGCGTCCCCTGCATCGGCAGGCAGACTCTCAACCACTGTGCCACCAGGGAAGCCCCGCATTTTTCTTTGTATCAGTAGTTCTTTCCTTTTTGTTGATAAGTAGTATTCCATTGTGTATAAACTTACATTTCTTATTCATTTTCCTGTTGATAGAACAGGAAACTTGAATTTGTCCAATTTTTGTCCCTTATGACTAAGGCTACTATGAGAATTCTTGTACAAGTCTTTTCGTGGACGTAAGTTTTCATTCTCTTGGTTAAAAACCTAAAAGTGGAATTGCTGGGTCGCAAATTGTTCACTGAAGTTGCTGTATCATTTTACAGTCTCAGCAGCAATTTATGGAAGTTCTGATTGATCCATATACTCACCAAAAATTGTTGTCAGTATTTTTAATTATAATTATTTTATTCGGTGTCTAGTAATATATATATCATTGTGGTTCTAATTCACATCTCCCAATGACTAATAATGTTGAACACTTTTTATGTGCTTATCAATCATTTATGTTTTCCTTTTTGAACATCCGTTCAAGTCTTTTGCCTATTTTTTAATAGGGTGATTTGACTTTTTATTGATTTGTAGGTGTTCTTTGTATATTCTAGATAAAGTCAGTTGTCAGATATATGTAGTAAAAATATTTTCTCCTAGTCTTTTCTTGCTTATTCATTTTAATTTTATATTCTAATGGACAGAAGTTTTCAATTTTGATGAAGTCTGATATATCAGTATTTTAATGTATCTTGTCTAAGAAATGTTTCCTCACCCCAAGACCACAAAGATATTGTCCTGTGTTTTCCTCTACAAGCTTTATTGTTTTAGTTTTTAATCAGTGACTTACTTTGAGTTAACTGTTGTGTATAGTGTAAGATTCAGGATCATTTTCTGAACAAGTTAATATTCAGTTGTTCCAGCACTACTTGTTGAAAGGTGGATTTTTACCCCATTGAATGGCTTTGGTGTCATTTTTTGAAAATTAATTGGCCATATATATCTATTTATGGACATACTATTCTGTTTTAATAATCTATTTTTCTATGCTTATGCCAGTGCCACACTGCATTGATTGCTATAAATTTTGATGTTAGGCATTGAAAGTCCTCCAACTTTGTGCTTGTTTAAGGTTGTTTTTATTATTATAGATTCTTTGTATTTTCCTATAAATATTAAAATCAGATTTTCAATTTCTATAAAATGCCTGGTGGGATTATGATTAGATTGTGTTGAATCAGTAGATCATTGGAGTGGAGGGGGATTGACATCTTAACAGTTTTTAGTTTTTTTTTTAAATCCATGGTATTTCTCACAATCTTCTTGATATTAATAATGCACCACATGGTTTAAATTTAAGAATCTTAAAACAGTAAAATTTCACTTGCCTTCATCCTTTTGATATATTGACATATATTTTTATATTTATTTTGATTCAAATAATAAATTGTCTTTTAAAGAAATTATGAGAATTAAAAATATACTCTTCTATGTTTATCCATCATTGATTTTAGATACTCTCTGTTTCTTCATGTTGGAATGAATTTTGTTTTTTTGTTATTTTCCCTAACTTGAATAACATCTTTTAGCCCTTCTTTCCCCCTCCCTCCCTCCCTCCCTCCTTCCTTCTTTCCTTCCTTCCTTTCTTCCTTCCTTCCTTTCTTCCTTCCTTCCTTTTTCCTTTCTTTCTCTCTCTCTTTCTCTTCCCTAATACACATGTGCTCTTGTTTAGTTCAGTTCTCATTTATCTGAATGTATCTTTATTTAACCCTCATTTTTTAAGGACATAGTCACTAGATATAGATGGATATAATACATAAGATGGCTATGAGATGCCCCAAGCGGTCTCCTGTATTCTAGATATATTCCTCCTTACCTCCATTGTATAGTAGCAACTCTGTTTCCCGTGGGTAGTCAGGATTAGTTACCTCAGCCAGTACATTAACCTTCTTCCTTACATATTGATTCAGAGGCATGAGGAGCCCTAAGTGACAAGGTAACAGTTTCAACTTCCAGTTTAATGGAATTTTTGTTATGTCACTAGGTGGAAGTTTTTCTCCCTTTGGAACTAAGACCCCTGGATTAACAGAATCTCAGTTTGCAGAGATGGGAAGCAAAAATATTGCTATTGGACCACTATGGGTAATAATGAATGAAGCCACTCCCATTTCAACCCCTTGATTCCTGGACCTGTGAATATTGGCTGTGGATGAAAAAGTACTATATATTGGATTCTAGTTTAGAGCATATACAATGTCATGGAGAACCTTGTCCTAGCCCCACCAGGTATTGCCACATATCTGGCACTATAATCAAGTCTTCAAAAATCCATTCCACTGTTTTATCAAGCTAGCTGCATCAGGATGATGCATAACTTGGTAAGATCAGTGTTCATGAGCATGAGCCCATTGCGACACTTCACGTGCTATGAAGTGAGTTCCTTGATCAGAACAATGCTGTGTGGAGTCTCATGGTGATATGTACGGCATTCTGTAAGTCCATGGATGGCTGTTTTTGAATAAGCATTGCATTCAGGGAAGCAAATCCATATCTGGACAAAGTGTTTATTCCAGTAAGAACAGTAAAGAGCAGTTTTGGTAAGAAGGTAGGAGAATGAAAGTTTGTGATCCAAGAGCAGAGTTTCAGAGTTAAGGATTAAAGAGGACTAAAGAGAGGATATGGCTGGGGTTATTGTTTGAAGGTAAATTTTATTGGAATAGATGAGTCAAGAAATTGTGAGGCTACAGTGTTGTATTGGTGATTCTTGCTTTTTTGTCTAGAATATTGACAAGAAAAAAGAAGTTTTAATGTGGGAAAGTAACCTTTGTTGTGAAATCACAGTGGTACAGATGAGAAGCAAGTCATCCAAATCAGTGCTTCTCAAACTGTCTGTGGTGAAAACCAGTTTAAAAAAACGTTTTTCCAATGTGTTATGGACCACTACTTTATAACATAATAAAAATGACATCAAAAAATGAAACGAAGAAATATATAGACATGCAGGATTCAAGCAAGCATTCTTTTAATGGGTTCAAAGCCATAAAGTTTGCTCTGTGAAATTCCTATAAAATGTTTAATTTCTTCTTCTGAATTTTAGTACTAGCTTCATGGCAGTATCAGTTTCGGACCACTACTAGCTTGTGGACCACGCATTATGAATGGATAACAGAAATTTCAAAATTGAAAAGGTTGTTTAAAGAAGGATTAGTGGACTGGAAATGACAGTTGGGAACCAGGAAAAATACATGTACTTTCTTTCTGCCTCTGAACTAACAGTATATGAAAGAAGAGTACGCTGTACTAGAGAGGGTGCAGACAAAAGTGTCAGTGGAGGTGAGGTGGTTTTATATTGAGCTGAGGAAATAAAGGGATTAAGCTTAAGAATGTATGGAAGTATCTTGGCAATAAAAAAGTATTTCCAAGCTGCATAATGCCAAAAGTACAAGGAGGGTAGGTAAGAGAAAGAGCTAAGCCAGAAGAGAATTCAAGTTTTAGTTGACTTTAGGGAGCTGAATATAATGTAGACTTATTTTTCACTGAGATTGCTCTTAAGTTAATCACTGCTAAATAGTTTGGATGATGTTCCTGGCTTTGCATATGCATATTAATAAAACAGTTTCAAGAACATTTAAACATTTTTTTTTTTAATCGGTGAAATGGGGAATTCCCTGGTGATCCAATGGTTAGGACCCTGTGCTTCCACTGCACGGGGCATGGGTTTAATCCCTAGTTGGGGAACTAATATCCTGCAAGCCACCTGGTATGGCCAAATAAATAAATAAAAATAGGTGAAATGATTGACTCCATTGAAAAACTAGGAAGTGTCCTGAGAATTGTCCCAAGTTTCCAAAGCATTTCTTTTTTTTTTTTTTCTGGTACGCGGGCCTCTCACTATCGTGGCCTCTCCCGTTGCGGAACACAGGCTCCGGACGCGCAGGCTCAGCGGCCATGGCTCACGGGCCCAGCCGCTCCGCGGCATGTGGGATCTTCCCAGACCGGGGCACGAACCCGTGTCCCCTGCATCGGCAGGCGGACTCTCAACCGCTGCGCCACCAGGGAAGCCCTCCAAAGCATTTCTTACAGTAGTCACTAAACCAGTCCACAAGTATTTACTGGTTTCCTATGGAGAACACTAGTTATATTCACATATTCAAAGATAATTAGTCTTATCTCTCAAAGAGAATGACTTTTATATAATTTTCAACTTGTTGATACTTTGCTTTATCACACAATTTTTTAGTTTTTATCCTGTTTTAATCTTAGAAGTTGGAGTGGCTTCTGTTAGGATTTAACAACGTTTGGACAACACACATTATACAAGAAGAAAATTAAGAATGAGCACTTAAGTAATTGACAGTTCTATTGAGATTACAACATTTATAATAGCAAACAGACAAAGTTTTCAAACCAAGAGAAGGAGGCATCTGTGATTCCAGGAATCCAAAAACTGAAAAAAGAGCTTAATAAACTATTAAACTGAGGCTATCATCCGGTGTGTACTAATACTATTTCCTGAACTCTGCCTTGTGTTTTACAATAGTGTAAGAAGCATCTCTATTATTTTGTGCAATAACTGCCAACTTAACATTTAGGTTATACTGTTGTTTGTTTGTGGATTTGGAGAAAATCCATTGAAGTTTACTTAAGAACCAATTCATTACAATGGTATTATTTACTGAATTTTGTTTTCCTGACCATTAGCTAACTACAAGGTTCAGCATTACAAGGTTATAACTGTACAAAAAGGATCACAGTACCATATCCTAGTCATGGCATTAGCCAGAGAAGTAAAGTCATCATGTTAGAAATAAATGACTTTGCAGCACTGAAGAGATTATAGAAATTGCATAAGCTAGATTAGATCTCTTTTATGTAGTAATTTTATAGTTATCTTTATTTTAATTATTTCAGTTATAAAGTATTGTTACACTATTCATTATTTCTGGTTATTCCTATTAAACTAGAAATGCAGTACTTTTCTGATATAATTCATAACAAAACAAAAATTCAAAGCAGTTCTAGAGTTTTTATTATTGAAATTGAAGAGGAAGTGTTATTAACTTTGAATTGTAACTTTTTAAGTTAATTAATTTATTGGCTGCATTGGGTCTTCGTTGCTGGGTGTGGGCTTTCTGTAGTTGCGGTGAGCAGGGGTTACTCATTGTTGCGGTGAGCAGGCTTCTCATTATGGTGGCTTCTCTTGTTGCGGAGCACGGGCTCTAGGCACGCGGGCTTCAGTAGTTGTGGCTGGTGAGCTCTGTAGTTGTGGCTCACGGGCTCCAGAACGCAGGCTCAGTAGTTGCGGCGCAGGGGCTTAGTTGCTCCATGGCATATGGGATCTTCCTGGACCAGGGCTCGAACCCGTGTCCCCTGCATTGACAGGTGGATTCTTAACCACTGTGCCACCAGGGAAGTCCCTGTAACTTTTAGTTTAATGACTAGAATTGTAATCTCAAATCTATTTAAGATTTTAGGTGATCATCCTAAAACAGCTGGAAAGTACAAAGCAACTTTTCTTAAATTTTATATAAACACATTTCTAATTCAACTTTAATGTATTAAGTAATTATGAATCCATATAATTAGTAATTATTGACATAATAAACAATGCATACATTAGATGTGAGATATAATAGCCTCAGTGTTAGATTGCCATTTTCTTTTTATTAGACCTGAAGGCTACCCCAGCAGATTGACATCCTGAGAAGTTGTAGGTATGGTGCGAGGGATGCCTCATTCCAGCACAGCAGATACTACTGAAATCAAGGAACTCGGTGGCTTTTATTTTTCTCCCTTCTTCATTTTTTGGGCAACATGTTTAGATTACTCCCTTGGATTTATCAGCCTACTCTTCCCTTTTTTTACTCCCAGAACAATGTGCCATTATACACAGCCAGTTAGAATACACAGCCAGAGAATTAGGATACTGGGCAAGAGAGATCAGAGAGGGGTAGGTTGAATGGACAAATGATAAGTTAGTTTTGGCTTACTTTTCTATTCAGGGAAGTATTACTTGCATTTTTAATCTCTTTTAGTTTCTTATGTTATTAACAGCTCAAATGTTGGTAATCATTTCTAGTTATGTTCTAATTAAAATCCAGAAAAGGTAATTTCATAACTCTCCACTTCAGTAATCACATTTGGTAGGTCATCAGTGTCTAGTTATTAGAAGCTAAGTAAACACTATTACTAATTTACTTTTAGTTTACTCATAATTCAGTAATTATTATCATTTACATATTATTGCAAAACCTGGAGGGAAATTTCTACTAAGGAAATGTTTAGGAATTTATGTACCTAATTTCATTTTCTGTTGACTATTATAGAAAATAACCAGTTTTACAGATATTAGGAAAAGATATATTGAAAGTTATAGGAAATTGGAAGGGAAGAGTTTCATTGGGTGTCAAGTCAGTTTGAAATAAATGAAAACTTATTATTCCAGTCTATACTGCAGGAACCTTTTCCTTATTAGGGAAAAATTGCTTTTGGTCCCTTGAAAAGCAATAGAGACTTCTTGTCATGTCAGAGTAATTATTACCAATCTTGTGTTCTCTCAAAAAACAATTATAAAATTGGAAAAAAATGTGTGAACAACAGGCTGCTCGGGAATGCACAGAGGTGAGCTCAGTGATTTCCCTGGTATTGTGCCTGGGAGTTACTCTTGCTGACTCAGGAAGGTAGAACTCAGGCAGAGCAGTGGTCTTGCTGCACTAAAAAAGAAGAAATTTAAGTCCAGGTATTTGAAATAGCTGAAACTTGCAGGAGATGATATTAGATCAGAGGAAACTATGCCCATATGTTTGGAGGGAGGCTAGAGTGGAAACACCAGGTATCTGTGTGTTTATTCACCTTCAGTCCTTGTCCAAGACTTTTGCAGTGCATGCACAGGGCTTGCACACAAGTGGTTTAAAAGCACTGCCAGAGTGCTGTGAGTTAAAAGAAGTAAGTCCATTGCTGAGAACCTTGGTCATTCAATTGATGCTTCCTTGGGTTAAGGACCAAGCCTGAATGTAATGCTGTTTAATAGAACATTCTACAATAATGGAAATGTCTCTGCATTGTTCAGTTTGGTAGCCATGGACTACATTTGGTTCTTGAGCACTTTAAATGTGTCTAGTGCAAAAGAATAATTTATTTTAAATTTTATTTAGTTTTAATTAATGTATACTTAAATCTTAATAGCCACATGTGCCTTCTGGCTACCATATCAGACAGAGCAGCTCTAGTTTAAGGGTCAGGCCCTAGGATTAAGTTCAAAACTGGAATAGACCTGCTCAAATAAATTATAAAAATAAATTTGATAGGTGCAAAGGAATCCAGCAATAACTTAACTCTTTGCTAGAGGAAAAATTTACATTCTTCAAATAAAGACAACATAATCTAGGTACCTTACAATGAGCCACCTGCAATGACCAGCATATAATTAAAAACACTAGAAGCAGATAAATGTGACCCACAGTCCAGAGAAAATGTAGTCAACAGAAACAAGTCTTGACATACCTCAATATGTTAGAAATTGCAGAAACGTACTTTGAAGAAGTTATTCTAAGTTCCTTAAAAGATTTAAAGGAAAGGTGATCCCAGTGAGTGAACTGATGGGTAATATCAGCAAGGAAATGAGACTCTAGAAAGAGCTCAATTGTAAAGCTAAAACTGTAACACCTGATATGAAAACTTCAGTGGACAAGCTTAATAACAGTTTAGAGACCATACAATGAAAGGTTAGTGAACTTGAAGACAGATCTCTAGAATTTATCTAACCTGAAGAAAGGAGGAAGAAATGAAAATAAAAGAATACAACCTCAGTGATCTATGGAACAATATCAGGCAGTCTAACAATGTTTAACCTCCAAATATTTAGGGATATTCTAGATATCTTATTCTTGTTAATTTCTCATTTAGTTCCCTTGTGAGCAGAAATATACTCTGTGATTTCAATCTTTTCAAATTTATTGTGATATATTTTAAGGTCCAGCATAGTCTTTTTTTACTGTTCCTTTGAGAAGAATGTGTATTCTGCATTTGTTGATTGTTTTATAAATTTCACTTAGGTCAAAGTGAATGAAAAGTCAAGGCTTCTACAATGTTAATGATTTTGTCTAGGTTGTCTAGCAGTTACAGAGAGAACCAATTATGATTGCTGAATAGTGTAAAAGAATGAAATTAGAGCACTCATGCTATCTGATTTCAAGACTTGCTCTAAAACTACAATAGTCAAGACAGTGCTTTCTGCATACACAAATCAGTGGAACAGTGTAGAGAGCCCAGAAACAGATCTTGTATATAGTCCCTTAATTTTTTTTACATTTTAATAGCTTTATTGAGATTTGCATGCTGTTCACACATTTAAAGTTACAGTTCAGCATTTTTACTGTATTCACAGAGTTGTACATTCTCACAATTTTAGGATATTTTTATCATCCTAAAAGAAACTCTATACCCATTATTAGTCATTCCCATTCATTCCACCAAAACAGTCCTCCACCAGCCCTAGGCAACCAGTAATCTAGTGTCTGTCTCCATAGATTTACCTATTCTAGACATTTTATGTAATGGAATCATACAATATGTGGTCTTTTTTGATTAGCTTCTTTCACTTTGTATAATGCACTTAAAGTTCGTTCATGTGGTAGCATGTATTAGTACTTTTATTGCTAAATTAATCCTTTTTAAGTTACCAAGTAATAATATGGATATACCAGATTTTGTTATTCATTTGTCAGTTGATGGACATTTATTTCTGCTTTGTGTTTATTACAAGTAATTCTACTCTGAACATACATTTAAAGTTTTTGTGTGGACGTATATTTTCATTTCTCTTGGGTGTATATCTGAAAGTGGAATTTCTGGGTCATATGGCAACCCTATATTTAACATTTTGATGATTGTATATGTCTTTTTATGACTGGCTTATTTCACTTACTTAGCATGGTGTCCTCAATATTGTAGCATGTGTCAGAATTCCTTTATTTTGAAGGCTGAATAATATTCTGTTTTATGTATATACCACGTTATATTTATCTGTTCATCCATCAGTGGACACTTGGGTTGCCTCTACCTTTTGGCTATTGTGAAAAATGCTGCTGTGAACATGGTGTACAAATATATCTTGAGGCCCTGCTTTCAATTCTTTTGAGTATACACCCAGAAGTGGAATTGCTAGATCATACGGTAATTCTATTTTTACTTTTTTTTAAGAAACTGTCCTACTGTTATCCATAGTGGCTGCATCATTTTACATTCCCGTCAGCAGTGCACAAGGCTTCCAATTTCCATATACTTACTGACACTTGTTTTCTGGGTTTTTTGTTTTATAATAGCCATCCTAATAGGTGTAAGGTAGTATATTAGGTGGTTTTGATGTGTATTTCCATAATGATTAGTAAGGGTGAACATCTTTTCATATGTTTATTGGCCATTTTTATATCTTCTTTGGAGAAATGTCTATTCAAGTTCTTTGCCCACTTTTTAATCAGGTTTGGTGTTTTTGTTTTTGAGTTATGTGAGTTATTTATGTATTCTAGATAGTAACCTTTATCACATATGTGATTTACAGATATTTTCACCTGTTCCATAGGAGGCATTTTCAGTCTGTTGATTGTGTTCTTTGATGCACAAAAGTTCTTAATTTTGATGTCCAATTTATCTGTTTTGTCTTTTGTTGCCTGTGCTTTTGGTGTCATATCCAGGAAGTCATTGACAAACCCAGTATCCTGAACTTTTTCCCTTATGTTTTCTTCTAGAAGTTGTATAGCTTTACCTCTTACATTTATTTAGTTCTTTGATCCATTTTAAGTTAATTTTGTATATGGTGTAAAGTAGAGGTCCAGCTTCATTATTCTGCATGTGTATATCCAGTTTTCTCAGCACCATTTCTTGAAAAGACTGTCTTTTCCTCCATTGGATGGTCTTGGTAACCTTGGGGAAAAAACTTTCACCATGTATACAAGGGTTGATTTCAAGGCTTTCTATTCTAATCCATTGGCCTACATGTCTGTCTTTATGCCAGTGCCACACTCTTTTGATTATTGTGGCTTTGTAATAAGTTTTGAAATCAGGAAGTGTGAAGCCTCCATGTTATTGTTATGTTTTCTTGGTGGAGTAATCATTTTATCATATATTGTCTTTATTTGTCTTTTGTACCAGGTTTTGACAAAGTCTGTTTTGCTCGATGTTAGTATAGCCACCCCTGCTCTCTGTTTGCTACCATTTGCATGGAATATCTTTTTCAACCCATGCATGTCTTTAGATCTAAAGTTAGTCTCTTGTAGACAGCATATAGTTGGATTCTGGCTTTTTAATCCATTCTGCCAATCTTTGTCTTTTGATTGAGGAATTTAGTCTGGTTACATTTCAAGTAATAACTGATAGAAAAGGACTTACTATTGCCATTTTATTCATTGTTTTTGGTACATCTTATAGCTTCTTTGTCTCTCATTTCAGCCCTTACTGCCTTCCTTGGTTTTCAGTTGATTTTTTATAGTGTGCTTTGATTCCCTTCTGATTTCCTTTTGTGTATATTCTGTAAGTGTTTTCTTTGTGGTTACCATGAGGAAACATAAAATATCCTAAAAGTTATAACAATCTGTTTTAAACTGATAACTTTAATCACATAAAATACTATACTCCTTTAAAGCTCTATTCCCCCCCACTTTATGTTATTGTTGTCACAGATTACATCTTTATATATTATGTACTCATTAACATAGATTTCTAAGTATACTATGCTTTTGTCTTTAAATCCTATAAAAGAATAAAAAGTGGGGTGACAAACCAAAATTACAGTAATAAAGATTTTTTATATTTGTGTACTTAACTTTATTGGATAACTTTTGTATTTTAACATGGCTTTTAGCTATTCTGTACTGTCCTTTCATTTGAACTCAAAGGACTCTCTTTAGCATTTTTTGTTAGAGCAGATTTAATGTTAATGAACTTCCTCAGGTTTTGTTTATCTGAGAATGTCTTAATTTTGCCCTCATTTTTGAAGATATTTTTGCCAGATATGAAATCCTCATTTGACAGGGTTGTTTGTTTGTTTGTTTCATTCAGCAATTTAAATATATCATCCCACTGCCTTCTAGCCTGCAAAGTGTCTCCTGAGAAATCAATTGATAATTTTATTGAGGATTGCTTGTACATGAACAGTTGCATTTCTCTTGCTGCTTTCAAGATTATCTGTCTTTGACTTTCAACAGTTTGATTATAGTGTATCTTGGTACAAGTCTCTTTATATTTAGCCTACTTGGAGGTAATTGAGTTTCATGTATTTTTATATCCTGTGTTTCCTCAAATTTGGGAAGTTTTCAGCCATTATTTCTTTAAATAAGCTCTCTATCCTCTTTCTCTCTCTCTTCACTTTCTTTGAATTTCATAATGTGTATATTAGTCCACTTGATAGAACCATAAGTCCCTTAGGCTCTACTTACTTTTCTTTATTATTTTTTCCTCAGACACTATAATTTCAAACTATCTTTGTTCAGGTTTACTGATTCTTTTTGCTTGTTTGAGTCTGCTGTTGAACCACCCTAGTGAATTTTTCAATTCAGATATTGTGTTTTCCAGCCCCAAATATCTGTTAGGTTCTTTTTAAAAATAATTCTTTTATTTTGTTTATATCCTCATTTTGTTCATGTGTTGTTTTCCTGATACTGTTTAGTTTTCTGTTCATGTTCTCCTTTAGCTCATTGATCATATTTAAGACAGTGGTTTAAACTCTTTGTCCAGTAAGTTTGAGAACTGTGTTTCTTTAAGATTGGTTTCTGTGGATTTATTTTGTTCTTTCAGATAGGCTGTAATTCCCTGTTTCTTTGTATGCCTTCTGATTTTTTTGTTGAAAATTGGGCATTTGAAATAATACCCACATCTCGCATTCTCTGTAGACTGGATCTGTGCAGAAGACTTTCACTAATCAGCCTGCTCTGATGACTGAAGATCCTCTTGAGCCTTTTCTGGAGATGTATCTTCCCTGGGCCCATGTGTGCACTTTTATTCCAATTCTTCTGTATACTTGTCTACTTTTAAATGTCTTATTTCTCTTAGAGTCTCACACTTGCTTCTTCACAAAGCCTTTGGTATGTATTGGAGTCCTCTGCTAATAATCTCTTGACTCCAGACAGCACGGCTCTACAGTTCCCCCATAGCTCTCAATCACTACAGCTTTTGGTAACCTCCAACCTAACATCCAAACCATGCCATCGTTCCCATAAGTACTTCAGTTCAGGAAAGGCAGAAACAAGTGCCTGGGGCAGCCCCTAGACAGACCAGTATGTTGGAAACAAGTGCCTCTCTTTTGTTCCATCCAAAGGAGGAACTGAGAATTGGGTAGCCTCCTCCCAACTGACATCACTATGATGTGCCATGGAGACAGTCCAGGAGGAACTGAGATTTGGGTAGCCTCCTCCCAACTGACATCACTATGATGTGCCATGGAGACAGTCCAGGAGGAGCAAGTAAAAATGCTTCAAATTTTCCTACCAATTTGAAGAGTGTCAAATTGGTTGGGGGTTTATTTGGTTGCTGCTGATCCTTAAGTGTTTTCTAGAATTCCCACGAAGCTTTAATCCATATGCTATTTACTTTTTTTTCCATTGGGGAGCTAGGGCCTGGAGCTTGTTTGTCCACCATCTTGCAGGTGTCATTCTCCTCATTGTGGTTTTGATTTACATTTCCCTAATGGCTAATGATGTTGACTACCTTTTGTGCTTATTGGCCATTTGTTTATGTACTTTAAAGAAATGTCTATTCTGGTCCTTTGCCCATTGTTTGGTTATGTTGTTATTCTTCTTTTTATTATTGAGTAGTAAGAGTTCTTTATATGTTGTAGCTACAAGGTTTTTTTTTAAATCAGATGTATCATTTATGAAATATTTTTCCCTTTCTGTGGGTAATCTTTTCACTTCTTAATGATGTCATATGCAACACAAAAGTTTTTCAGTGTGATGAAGTCCCATTTATCTTTTTTCTTTTGTCACTTGAAGGCTTAGAAAGTTATGCCGAAGCCAACATCACTAAGATTTACTCCTGTTTTTTCCTAAGATTTTTATAGTTTTATCTCTTACATTTAGATCTGTTATCAAATTTAAGTTAATTTTTCTGTATGTCCTAAGAAAGTTGTCTAACTTCATTCTTTTGCTTGTGATACTCTTGATTTTTGACCAAGGCATCAGGTCAGTCCACTGGAGAAAGGTATGTATTTACAACAATAGTGGTGGAACAACTGGGTGTCAGTATAGAATTAAAAGGAAACTTGACTCTTCCCTCACACTATACTCAAAAATAAAGTCAAGGTGGATTATAGACCTAAATAAGAAAGCTTAAACCTTAAAGATGTTGTAAGAAACCATGGGTAAATATCTTTATTATATTGAGTTAGGCAAGGATTTCAGAAAGGACAGAAATAGCTCCAACCATAACAAAAAAATTGATAAATTTGACTTTAACAAAATTAAAACTAATGCTTGTCAAAAACCAACTTTAAGAACATGAAACGTTAAGCCATAACCTAGGAGAAAATATTTGCAATTCATGTATCTGACACAGGGCTTGCATTAAGTATATTTAAATAATTCCCACAAATTGATAATAAAAAGAAACAACCCAAGAAAAAAATTGGCCAAAGACTGGAAAAAAAACTTCACAGATGTCCGATGAACACATGAAAAGATTACTATAACTTGTGAACGGGGAAACACAAATTTAAATGTGATACCATATCACATGCACTGTGGCATCTGAAATTAAAAAGACCAACAACAGCAAATGTTGGCGAGGATGTGCAGCAACTGAAACTCTGATCCATTGCTAATGGGAATGTAAAATGGTACAACCGGATTTGAAAACTGCTTGACAGTTTCTTACACACTTGAGCAATATCTACTTCATGACCTAGCAATTCCATTTATAGGTATTTACCCAAGGAAAATGAAAACATATACATGCTGTAGGAATTTTAGAGCAATGTTTATAGGAGCTCATTCATAATATCCAAATACCAAAAACAACTCAACTGTCATTTCTTTAGTGGGAATATGGACAAATTATGGTATATTCATACAGTGGAATATTATTTTGCCTGAAAAGAATGAACCACTCATGCACAGAAAAACATAGATGAATCTCAAATACATATGTTGATTGAAAAAAGTCAAAGGATTACAACTTAAAGGTTTCATTGTTTTTTTGTTTTTTTTTTAAAGAAGATGTTGGGGATAGGAGTTTATTAATTTATTTTTGCTGTGTTGGGTGTTCATTTCTGTGTAAGGGCTTTCTCTAGTTGTGGCAAGCGGGGGCCACTCTTCATTGCGGTGCGCGGGCCTCTCACTATCGCGGCCTCTCTTGTTGCAGAGCACAGACTCCAGACGCGCAGGCTCAGTAGTTGTGGCTCACGGGCCTAGTTGCTCCATGGCATGTGGGATCCTCCCAGACCAGGGCTCAAACCCGTGTCCCCTGCATTAGCAGACAGATTCTCAACCACTGCGCCACCAGGGAAGCCCCATTGTCTTTTTTGAAGTTAAAGAACAAGTGAAATAATTCACAAAATTACAAATCAGAACAATGGTAGCCTATGGCTATGGGGGCAGATTGGAAGCACCAAGTCCTTTCTGGTGTGATGGAAATATTATATATCATCATCAAAACATTTTGCATATTTCTATATTTAAAAATTAGTTATTTTTGTTTAAGTATAATGTTTTCAGATTTCCATATTCTTATGCTGCATTTATGCTTATTAATACAGTATATGATAGCCTAAATATTGTCTAGTGGCACATGCCTATAATTTTATAAGGAAATTAATATGAAAAATAAGATTTCTTTAAACAAAATTCACATCATTTATTTATTAAGCATGCATTATATAGCTTCAGCAAACTGTGTGCTGGATTTGTCCCTGGGATTGTAGGTGGATGTGACCAAGAATGCTAAGCAGATGGTTGCAGATGAGAACATAAAGGAAGGGCAGTGAGTCCATAGAAGCAAGGAGGGAATGGTATTCCTCAGGAGGGCTTCCCAGTGGAAAGATGGGGTCTGGTGCTGTGTGGATAAGTCATATATATAAAAACTTGTGCAAAGGCATGAAAGTTGAAAGGAATGTTCATATTTTGGGGACTGTGGATAATTTATCATGTCTGAACTAGAGCAAGTGTATAATTAAGGAGGAATGAGAAAATATGAAATGGGTCTGGCTCACGAAACGCCACTGTCATTCTCCAAAACTTAACTCTGTAAGCAGTGAGAGAACCAATAAAGTATATCAAGATAGGGTAGATAAGAGTTAGTGTGATCAGAGTTGTATTTTAGAAATAGCTTTTTGGAGTATTTATTCGCTCTGAGATGCAACCTGAAAACACGTGCGCATACACATACACATACACATTCTTTTTTAAAATTCCCCTGATGATATTGTTTTGCAGCCAGCTTTGAGAACTACCAAAATAGAGGATAGTTTGGAAGGGCTTCAGACTGAAGCCATGACACTTGCCAGTTAATGAGAAACTTAGAGGCTGAATGAAAGGTATGACATAGGGGATAGAGAATAAAGCATGTTGAAGGAATAGGACTGACTCCAACTTTAGGATAAAGATAGGAGGAAGCTTAAAATGATTTTCAAGTTTAGCAAGGATGATTGGGTAAATGCCATTTATAAGCAGGGAATACATTAATGTAATAAATACATATTTAATATCACCTGTGTTTTAGGTACCTTGCTGTGGGCTCTACCTTCTTGGAGTTTGCAGTTTATATGAAGGAAAAATATATATTTTGGACATTTTCATGTGAAGACCTGATGATATCAGGTCTATTTGCATATGCATACATAAATATATGTGTGGTTTTGTATATGCATACATAAGTATATTTGTTAACATACTAATATAGGTGTAAAAATGTGTGTGTGTATATTTATGTATACATATATATGTATGTAGCTTTTATAAAGGCCTTCATTTCAAAGAAAATACTTCTAACATTAATAAAATAATAGCAATTTTTTGTTTTATAGTCCTAAAAAGAACATTATGAATTCAGATATTATGTTAGCCATAGAATGTGCAATTAAAAGGTGAGAAATAATTGCCAAGGTGGTTTTTATTAATTTAGCTTAGACTTGATTAGGTCTGAATGAACTGACTTAAATGTAGTAATCCTGTATACTGGCTAGTTCATATTCCACTCTGATCTATGTTGTGTACTTTGTTATATCAGATTTATGTACTACTTTAAAAATGAACTGTATCTCTAAATGCTTAAAGTTCAAATTTTAAAATGTCATCATCAACTTTTTCTGTAGTTCTAGCTATTTCCATTGCTTTTACTATTTTCCTATGTGTGTTCCTTATAAATGTTGTTGATAAACAATGATTCTGCCTGAATTTGAATCCTACTTATTAGTTGCATGACTTTAAAGAAGGTATGTATTACTCTCTGCTTCTGCTTCCTTCTCTACCAAACAGGCCAATATCTAATTCATAGGGTCCACATGAAGATTGAGTGATTTAATACATGTAAAGTTCTTAGAACAGGGCCTGGCACATACTAATTCTCACTAAGAGTCGATTGACTATCATTAATCATATTTGTTAACCTTTATTTTGAAACAGAGATGTAAACCATGATTTTTTAAATGAATAGCTTTTTTATGAATACTAATGTAATAATCTTAAACAGTATTACAAAAATAGTATTTTAATAGCATAGCATACTAAACAAGTACCTACATACATGTTGACACCTTTTAAAGTAATTGTCATGTTTACTAATAATACTTTTACTATGTGATTTAAAATGTTTCTTCAATCTTTTTTGAACAATTTAATTGTTTAAAATGAATATTAGGGCTTCCCTGGTGGCGTAGTGGTTGAGAGTCCGCCTGCCAATGCAGGGGACATGGGTTCGTGCCCCGGTCCGGGAAAATCCCACATGCCGTGGAGCGGCTGGGCCCGTGAGCCATGGCCACTGAGCCTGCGTGTCCAGAGCCTGTGCTCCGCAACGGGAGAGGCCACAACAGTGAGAGGCCTGCGTACCGCAAAAAAAAAAAAAAAAAAAGAATATTAATTACTATATTTGTTATTAAATCCTTAGTTATTTACTTTCATATGGTATTTTCGAAATGGTATATGTAAATATAATTAAGATATCATATATATAAATATGTAGAAACGTTTTATTTTCTGGCATGTTGCCTGGTAAGTGGTGGTATAATATTGCCTAGTGCATGCTCGATGAGTGTTTACTAAATGATTTATGTTTTGTCTGTGTGTACATGTGCACGCACACTCACACATGTGTGTATCAGCTGTAGCATATGTGTTTTCAGAGACTCATTCACATAATTATTGTTTTTCTTTTTTAATCTTTGGTTTTTTTAAACTTCAGTATTGTATAAATTATTCATTTAACCAAGTTGTTGATATTTTGCCAGGGCTTTGAAGAAACAAGTTACCGTTTTGAATTCGGAAACTCTTTATTCCAAGTTATTGTAATGTGAGGAAAACATTCTATTTATTATTTTTAAATCTAAAATCAAGTGATTTTTTAAAATTCTTCTAAACGAAAAGGAAAAAAACTTACATAATCCTAAGTGCTTCCAAATGTCTGCAGTTCAAAGTACATAATTTACATTGACACCAAAGTTTAGTTTCTGTCTTGACTGGAAGAGTCTGGTATTATTCTTTGTCTGCAAAGGAAAGAGTTGTATAGCATCCAAGTGGGAAGATGTTTGATTGTAATGCAATCAACATGATTTGTGACTGAAAGGAGATTGTACAGGAGGAGAAACAGCAGCTGTTAAAAACCTAGACAATATTAGAGAGAACTTTTTGTTAAAACTTTTTTTTTTTTTTTTGCCACCCTGTGTGGCTTGTGGGATCTTAATTCCCCAACCAGGGTTTGAACTCAGGCCCTCAGCAGTGAAAGTGCAGAGTCCTAACCACTGGACTACCAAGGAATTCCCTCTTGTTAAAAACTTAAGGCATGTTAATCTTTCAGGAAGTAAACATAAAATAAAACAGAATCATAACTATATTTTCTGCTTGATACAATTCTTCAGAATTCACAATAATGAGTAAAAGGAAATTACTGATGAAAACAGATCTTATAGTAAATATGGGTCAAATCCTTTAATAAAAATTTGCCATTAAATTTTGATATATTTTATGTGTTTAGCTCACTCATATTGTAGAATTACTTTTGTTTGTTTGCAGAGGCAAATTTAATTCTTTTCTTCTTATTAGTGATCTTACAGAGCACAGAATCATGAACCTATGTGATGTTTTCACCCTATTACAACAACTGTCCATCTTTTTTATCTATATGCCCCACTCATTTACTCCTCCTTATTATTATCTTTCAGGGAATCCCAGACATAATGTCTTTTTTATCTATAACTTTTATTGTGTATCTCTTAAAGATGTGGACAGTTGTTTAAAACATAACTACAGTACCATTATAATACCAAAAATATTAACAAACAGTTTTTAATATTGTGAAATATCCAATTAGTTTTCAAATTCCAATGATCTCATAAATATCCTAACGTTTTCTCTTTGTTTTGAATCTGTATCTAAATAGGAATCACACATTGCAAATGATTGAATTGACTCTTAAGCCTTTTTAAAATTTATAGATTCCCTTCTGTCTCTTTTTTCCCTTGGAATTTATTTTTTTAAACAAAGTATGTCAATTGTAGCATTTCCCAGTTTATTCATTGCATCTCTGTAGTATCATTTAACATGTTCCTCTCTTCTGTCTTT
Source organism: Pseudorca crassidens (assembly GCF_039906515.1). NCBI lineage: Eukaryota > Metazoa > Chordata > Mammalia > Artiodactyla > Delphinidae > Pseudorca > Pseudorca crassidens. The sequence goes on along the minus strand of NC_090296.1, from coordinate 61,862,475 downwards.
TGTAAGTATGGTCATTTGATCTAGAGGCTTGATCAGATTTAGATTAGTTTTTATTAGCAAGACTATTTTACATGTGGTTTGTGTTGTTTCATCTGGAAACATATGTCGGTTTGTGAAAAAACTATGTTGTTAACAGATCTCAGTGCCTAGATCTCTTAGTATATTAATCTGATGCTTAGATTGTCTTGTCTTTAGCTAGTGGGGGAGATTTTCAGTTTAGTTCATGAGTCCTCTCTGAGTTTCTTTGGTACTTCCTTAGTTTTGATAGTTAATACAAAACTTCCGCCAAGAACATATGTTCTTGGATCACATTGTACATTTCTTGTCCTAGTCTTGGAGTCAACAATATATCCATGAAGTTCTTTATTTTTAGTAAGAAATCGTACTTGGAACCCACAGTGTAGGTGCTAGGAGTACTCATTGCTACTGGGTCTCCTATTGTTTCTAGCCTTTTTCAATGGACAAACAACACACACACACACAGTTTTTAAAGGCAAAACTTTGTATCTTCATATTTATACTTCCAACTCAAGTTCTGAACTAAAGTGTTTTTAGTTAACTTGTTTTTTATCTGTATGTTTTGTCTCTTATGGTGAGAATCCTAGTTCTCAAGGACACTGACAATATACAGATAGCATTTACTTAAGTTCAATTTGAGTATTAAAAATTTTTAAGTACAAAAAATAAAACCTCCTAGGTCTTAATTCACACATTAGAACTTTCAAGAACATTAATGTTTGGCAGAATATGAACACAGAAGATATTGTGTTATTATTAATTGTGTCAGTTTAAAACGAAGCCGTCTGAAACTATAGAATAAATTATATATTACTTAATTTAGGGACATTCTTCTTCCATAGCATTTGTCTTGTTTCTTTTCATTCATTAAATTATGGAAAATCATTTAACACCTGAAAGTGTGGCACTTTGGGACAGTTTGCCACGTTGAGTGGTCCCTGGGCCTTATCTTCTGTCCCTCTTGTACTGCATGGCCATGGAAACTGAGCCCAACTATGCAATGTAGATAAATGTCCTCATCACAAAAATAGATTTATTAAGCTATATTTATCTCTTTGGTTACCGTATTTCGTATAAAAATTGGCCTGCGAGTACCCTCCCCCCGATCTTTTCAGAAGGAATGAAAGAGAAAATCTGTGAAGATTAAAAATGAAGAGGAAGCCAAAAACAAAAAAGGAAACCTAAAGAGTTACAAACATATCAGTTAACTAGGAATATAAGACCAGATATAGATCCCAAGGGCTAGGAACTTGGGTTTTATTGCCCTTAAAAGGAATGATGATGGGACCACTTGAGGTGGGAACTGAATGGAGACCCTTGCATGTATATCCAGAACCATATAAAGAACAACTCTTTAGTATAAGGGAATCTAGGAAAAATAGACAACTTACTGGTTTAGGAAAGGGACAAGGAAATTTGTCTTTGGTCATGACTGAGCAAAGGGGGACAATTATACTGAGAAATCAAAGGGCTGGACACTAAATATAATAACCATTATGGTGAGGATTCACAAACTAAGACATTAACATAAAAACCTGTCCTAGGGACTTCCTTGGTGGTTAAGAACCCACCTGCCAATGCAGGAGACATGGGTTCGAGCCCAGTCCAGGAAGATCCCACATGCTGCAAAGCAACTAAGCCCATGCTCCACAACTACTGAGCCTGCGCTCTAGAGCCCACGAGCCACAACTACTGAGCCTGCGAGCCACAACTGCTGAAGCCCGCTCACCTAGAGCCCGTGCTCCACAATAAGAGAAGCCACCACAGTGAGAAGCCTGCGCACCGCAACGAAGAGTAGCCCCCACTCGCTGCAACTAGGGTGTGTGCCCGCTCACAGCAACGAAGACCAAATGCAGCCAAAAATAAATAAATAATTTATTTTTTAAAAAGCAAAAACCTGTCCTAGATGAATAAAAACTTTGGGTCACCCCCACAAGAAGCAAATGCAAAACCAGTCTGGGCAATTCTTCCACACACAGGTTAATATAAAACTTCTACCAAAACAGGATTCTCCACATAAGAAAACAGTCCACTGTGAGACACAATTAAAAGAGACCATTAACAATTTGAGATAATAGGAAAATATGAAGGAGTATAAAATATGTGTATTTAAACAGAGAAATCATTAAGTAATACATGTAAAAAAGAGCACTGTGAAAAAAAGATGGACAGAATTGAAAAAATACAAGGAAATATCTAGAAGTGAAAACTATAGTCATTGAAATTAAAAGATAAGTAAACAGAGGAAGGGATAGACACAGCTGAAGATAGAATCAGGAATCTCAGTTCACTAATGATAGATGCTCAGAATTCACACACATACTGAGAGATTTAAAATATGAAATAGAGATTAAAAGATATGAAAGGAGGGACTTCCCTGGTGGCGCAGTGGTTAAGAATCCGCCTGCCAATGCAGGGGACACGGGTTTGAGCCCTGGTCCGGGAAGATCCCACATGCCACAGAGCAGCTAAGCCCGTGTGCCACGACTACTGAGCCTGCACTCTAGAGCCCGAGCCACGACTACTGAAGTCCACGCAACTAGAGCCTGTGTTCTGCAACAAGAGAAGCCACCGCAATGAGAAGGCTGTGTACTACAACGAAGAGTAGCCCCCGCTCACCGCAACTAGAGAAAGCCCGTGCGCAGCAATGAAGACCCAACACAGCCAAAAATAAATATAAAAAAATAAATTAAAAAATAAAGATATGAAAGGAATATGAGTAAATCTAATATATGACCTATAAGGGTTTCAAAATGGGAACTAGGTAACATTTCAAAATATAATATCTGTGAGTTTTCCAGATTTGGGAAGCCTAGAAAGTATCCAGAAGATTAAAATAAATCCACCTGTTGACATATTGTAGAATTGAAGAACTCTAAAGTTAAACTACAGAAGATTTTAAAGCAACCATTGAGAAAAGACAAACCTATAAAAGAATGGTTATCAGACTAATAGTGACTTCACATTAGCAACAATAGATGCCAGACTGCAATGGAACAGTATCTTCAAAGTGCTGAAGATACAACTTTTGTCATAACTGTTATATCCAGTAAAGAGTGTCTCAAGAACAAAATAATCACATTTTTAGGCAGAATGTCTCACTGAGAGATCTTTTAAAAGCTGTGCTCTGAAAAGAGGAACTTGAACCCAGAAGGAAAGCTAAGATGGTTTGATAGGGAACTTCTACCAATTCTTATAAGAATAGATAATTGTATATAAACTGTTTCCAAAAATAAAATACTTTTTATGAGGCTAATCCAACCTTGATAACAAAACTGGAAAGGATAGCACAAAAAAGGAAAAATACAGGTCTGTCTCACTTAGGAACATACCAGCAATCTGATATATAAAATATTTGTAAACCAAATTAAGGTATCTATTTTTCCTACACATATACACATGTTCAAACGGATGTAACCAGTGATATCTAACAAAATTCATCTAAATGATTATATGATAGAAGCATTCCTTTTAAAGTCAGAAACAAGAAGAGAAGAATGACCACCACGTAAAGGGAATTTCGGGAGTTGCATCTTCTAAAATACATCCAAAGTCGGACTGCTGCTCACTACCATCCTAGTCTGAGCCATCTCATCTCTCTCCTGGACTACTCAGTAACCTTTATTCCAAACCCTCCAGCAGCTTTCCCACTCAGAGTAAAAGCCGTTATCTGTAAGATCTCATGGCTCTTCTCACCTCATCTCCCAGTATTCTTCCCTTGCTTACTTCATTCCTGCTGTTCTTCCCCCTGTTAATACTCAAGCATACCAGACAAGCTTCCACTTCAGAGCCTTTCCCGTATTGTTCCTTTTGCTTGAACCACTGCTTCCAAAGAGCTGAAGACTTACTGCTTTGTCTTCTTAGTGTTTTTATTCAAATATTGTTTTCTCAACTTAAAATTTCTCGTATTTAAAGTTACAAAAATTTCTGTACCTACTCTTTGTACTCCATATGTTTCTAATCTGTTTTGCTCCGTAACATTTTCACCTTCTATCATATTATGTATTTCACTTATTTATTTTATTGTCTCTTTTCCCATCTAGAATATGAGTTCCATGGGGACAGAGATTTTTATCTATTTTGTTAAATGCTGTATCCACCACCACTTATATAATTATGCCTAGCACAGAGTAAGTGCTTATTAACAAATATTGGTTGAATGAAAATGCACTTCAAAATAGGGGTTCCTTGGAGAAAACGATGGCAATGAGATTGGGTGAAGGAAAAATTTGTGATAAAGTTATAATGTTTTATATTTTAAAAATCTGAAAGAATTATAGCAAATTTATTTTTCATTTAGTAAATACTAGTGATCAGACAACAGTTTCTGTTGTATTATTCCCTGTCTTTTCTTTATATTTAAATGACAATTAAATTTTTAAATATAAAGATGTATAGAGACTAAATTGGTGACAATGTCAAGAAAATTTGAGATGTAAATTAAAGGGTAGGATCTTTATCTACTTTACAAATATTATGTAAAATCATAATGTGACAATAGTTAATAGAGTGTAGCACTTGGTAATGAAAAAATAGTTTTATCTCTTTGCTTCAGAATAAATTTCAGGGACTTCCCTGGTTGTCCAGCAGTTAAGACTCCACGCTCCCAATGCAGGGTGCCTGGTTTTGATCCCTGGTCAGGGAACTAGATCCCACATGCATGCTGCAACTAAGAGCCTGCATGCTGCAACTAAAGATCCCACGTGCTGCAACTAAGACACAGCACAGCCAAATAAATAAATATTCAAAATAAATTTCAAAGTTAAAGAGTTTGGTTAAAAAAACAAACTAGGAAAAATTACACAGAATATGCAATTTCGGGAATATGTATAAGTCACAAACGTGTATTTGACAAGAGCATTTGTGTATGGTTTTATTCAGTTCAAAGTTATTGTTGGCTTGCCACAGCTTGATTCCCAGGTCAGTGTTAAATTTAGACTTTATGAAGAAATGAAAATAAACTCAACATTTATTTCTTGAGCAAGAGTGAGTGAATTTTTCTGTGTGTATCATGTAGAAAGAAAGAAGTTTCTATCTTTGGATCATTTCTGATTTACTTGGAAACACTAAGAAATAGGTGGTCAGAAAACTCGTGACCATGCTTTCTCACTTGACCCCTGATATTTCTATCTTCAGTCTTTCTCTCCTATATTCTTCCTCTTTCTCCTCTTTCAGCTTATAAAATTATGTATCCAGAATAAGCCCAACTCAGATGTCATCTGCTCCATGAAACATTTTTTTACTCCCACGGCCAAAATTATCTACCCCACCTTTGTAACCTTATAGGTCGTATTAAATCATTCTAAATACTTAGTATGTAATCGTTTGTATTAAAACTAATTGAAAATGTAGATGATTATTCTAATCGAGAACATGTCTAGTAGATTGTAATGCTTCTATGTCTTATTCGTTTTCATGCCTCATGATTTGTGTCTTCACTAAACACATTTGTATTTTGATTGCATTTGTGACCAGGTATTTTAATTGTTACAAACTAAAAAGGGACAAATACAAATATGTAAATCATGTGTCCCCTCCAAATAAAGTCCAAATGATGTCATCTCACAAAGGTTTTAGGCACATAATTTTTAAAAATGTCATTAGTATGTAAACATCATTACGTATATAATTTAAGTGAATATCGGGAGTTTGATAAGACGTTTTCTTTTAAAAGAATTTGTATATTACTCAGAGTTGGGAAATACTGATACAGATTGCAGAGTAATATTGAGGTCAGAGGCAGAAATCATCATTAGAGCACTAAAAAATGCCAGTTTGGATTATGACTGCATCTTGATTTTGTATCATAATAATGATTTTTAATTCATTATGACAGTTAACCATTTGTCAGGTAATGTAGAAGTAACTTTGTCTAGACTTGAATCAGTATGTGTACTTACTTATTGGTTGTTAAATATCCTAATTCAAAAATAGGTAAATTAAGGAGTGTTTTTTTTAATATTTTACTGAACGATAGATTTAGTACTTTATTCCTTTGCCAATAACCCTTGTATTTTCATATGGTCCTGATATGCAGCATATCAGTTTATATTCTGTACAATTATTGTGTAAAATGTTTGATATATTTATATTAAGATTTTGTTTTCAAGTGGCATGACATTTCAATGATTTTTTGAACATAGATGCTTCTATTAGCCCATTTAGGCTTTTGTTTATAATTTCTTTTTTACTTACATTTTTATATATTACCAGTAGGTCAAAATGTCATTTCATGTCTTTGTTATCCCTTGTTTTACTTAAAAGTAAGGTTTAGTCAAAATAGGAATTAAAAACACTTGTTTCCTTAGTTGTTTCCTAGTCATGTAGCACTCTGGCTGTTATTTTTTCTCTACTCAACTGTTTCTTTAGATATTTCTAAAAATCTGAAAAATCTCATATATTTTTTTATTTTAAAAAATTAATAAGAAGTCATCACAAATATCATATTGTACTTTATTTAGAACCTATTGTGATTTTTAGAAGTATACTTTTATTCAGCCAGCAGATACATAGTGAAAGCCATTTGGCTAATGAAGAAAATAATTTTAAATATAGTTTGATCTTAATTGTATAAGAAATACGTATTTTTCTAATTTATATGGTAGTATTTAGATTAATAAAAGTCAAACTGAAAATTGCAATTGAATTTGCCAGAGTATTATAAACAATATTATTTTGTTCATATTCAACATTACTTTTAACTTACTATTCTTATTGCAAAGGATACTCTGTCTTTTAGAGAATACAATGGTATTATTTACATTAATTCATGTGGGTTGGTGAAAAAAATGCTATAACTCCTTTACTTAATGGGATTCTTCCCCTGTGGCAGTGCAAACGGCTAGAGCAGGAGCTTCATCATCTGAAAGAGCAGAACCAGACTTCAGCAAACAACATGAGACATCTGACTGCTGAAAACAATCAAGAACGTGCTCTGAAGGTAAATCTCCATTCCTTCTTGCAGGCAAATTAAGGTTGTAAGCCCTGGTGCCAGCTTTCTGTGCTGCATATATCAGTTGTGTACATTTCAGCAGAAGTGAGCTGTGGTGTTTGCCAACAACCCGTTCTTTAAACACAGATACAGCACCCTTCTGTTATGGTATTATTTTATCTCGTGTATGTGTACATGAAAACAACATATTTTCTGAATTTCAAGTAGTGGTATAATAATAACTTTAGGTTTATGTTCATTCTGTTTCTGATTTCAAAATATGTTGTTACCTTCTGTAGTTAATAAAAAGTGGCCACCCTGAAAGAAAAAAAAATTAAATAATGGGCTTTTTCTTTGCATCAATATTTATTACAATAATTTTCTAAATGACTTGTAATATTAGTAACGCACAGAACTGATGCTCCTTGAAAGGTATGTGAATATGTTTGGGAATTGAAAGAGTACTTAAAATGTTACTTACATCAAAAAAAGAGGAAGAAAATATATTCTACTAGAACTTGTAACAAGTAAAGAGTACATATCATGACAAAAGTTCTGTTTCATTTTAATATAGATCCTGTAATTATGAAAAAGGACATTATTTCAATTCTACTAATTATCTTTTCTTCTTAAGATACTTTTCATTCTCTTTTTTTGTCTTTGCCCCAGTTCCTAGCATAGTGCCTATGACATAGTAGGGGTCCCTGCCCTCAAGGTGCTTATGCTCTCATTAATGGGTTAAAAATAAAACATAACATATCCACAGGAAACATAAAAGATTCATCATTGTTGTTATTGTACAGTTAAAAAAAGGTGTGCTATCAAGAGGATTGTATTGTACTTTGTTGTCTTAAATTCATTTCTTGCTGCAGATTATGAAAAAAATATGTCATTAGCAGGGTAAGTCATTAAGCCAGAATCATCTACCAATGTTGAGAAAAATGGTGACATTTTGATGTGGAAATAATTTTAACCTGTTTATAAAGTATGAGATACGGTTGAAGTCAGATTTTTCTACAAAATGTATGTAGCTTCATTTTGAAATTCTCAGTGGTGGGTGTGTAATAACTTTGCTATTACTCTTTAATGCACTTTCTCTTTATTTCTCCTGAATTTATATATAGACCAGAACAATAAATGGGAAAGAAAAGAATTGCTGTAATTATTTTTCAGTTACCCTGAGGAATTTACTATTGTATGAGTAAAATTAAGTATATAATTATTTAGATGTATATTTGCAAATCAAAGGTAACATAATCTTTTAAAGACAGCTTACGTTATGAGTGCTAATTTATTACCAGCATTAGGGGACAGATATTATGTGCTCTATATGTTATGGCTATTACTATTTAAAATAGAACCTAAAATAAAAATTCTAGGTTAAGTTACGTAATAATTGCATAGTCTTTATTCTGGCATTTTTGGTTGTGTATTTACGTTAACTTGAATTAAGCGGCAGCTGCTATTTATGAAGAGAAAAAGATGCATATTTCTAAGAGGTTATTAAAATTAGAAGGCAAACTGTAGACCAAAAGAAACCTGGAAGTTAACATAAGTAGTACTATTATTAGTATCAGTAATAAAAGTAATATAAATAAATAAATAAATTTGAATAGGATGAGAGCTGAAAATTTTATGTTTTATTTCATTGTATTATGCTATAATTCCTAAAGGAAACAGTCCTAGATATAGGTATGGAAAAAAATTTGGGCTTCTCTGGTGGCGCAGTGGTTGGGAGTCCGCCTGCCGATGCAGGGGACACGGGTTCGTGCCCCAGTACGGGAGCATCCCACATGCCGCGGAGCGGCCCGGCCCGTGAGCCGTGGCCGCTGGGCCTGCGCGTCCAGAGCCTGTGCTCCGCAGCGGGAGAGGCCATAGCGGTGAGAGACCCACGTACCGAAAAAAAAAAAAAAAAAATCTAAGCTAATGGTCATACATTGCCCAGAACTTTCCAAAGTGATGACTATTGCAGATACATGATTATCATACGTGGATATACTTTTTAGTAATCTAGTGCTATTTGAATAATAATGTCTTTGTTTATTCTAATAACCAGGAAATTCTTTCTAAATTAATTTTTATGAAAGAGCATAAAATTAGACTTTTGGTGATCACTTATATGCATTATTTTTGAAGTAGCATGGAATATATACTAGATAAATCTGCTAGCATGACACTCTCCATACTTTTATAATATTTGCAATTTTCTCTAATAATAAGTAGAACACAGTGGTACATATAGGATGAGGGGCTGAATTTATACTGATACTAATCTATACCCTGAGAGTTACTTAAATTAAAAGATAGATTATTTTCTCTTTTAAAATAAATTTTATCCACTTATATTAAGAAATTTGTTTCTTGGTGAACACAATTTTGAACATTTAATGATTTTAAAGTAAATTTAGATTAACCATAAATATGAAGGAATTAGATTTAATAAGAAATGTCATATAAAGTGCCTTTCTTTCCTCTTTTATTTTATTTATTTACCTTCCTTATCACACATTTTTAACCTCCTACAATTGGCCTTCAACACTGTAATTCCATTGAAAGACATGCTTTCTTAAATTATAGGTGACCTCTGGTGGTTAAACCTGTAAAACTTATCATTTCATATCCTTCTCAATAACCCAGTCAGCCTAAGAGGAACACATTTCAATCTTGTTGGTCCCTGCCTTCATGAAATTCTTTCTTGTAGTTCTTTATTTCTATCCTCATCATTTTTCTTTTCTTTGATCGTTATTCTTTAGCTGGTGCCTCGTTTTCTACCAATTCCTAAGGTATAAATGTTCCCCTGGGTTATGTGATTATTCCCTTAATTTTTCTTTCTGGAAAAAACCCCAAACTTTATTATGTTAGAGCAGTTTTAGCTTCACGGCAAAATCGAGCAAACTACAGAGCTCCCTCATATTCCATGCCCCATACATCCACATGCCTTTAGCATCCAGTGCAAGAGTTGTACATTTGTTACAATACATGAACCTACATCAGTGTAACCCAAAGTCCATAGTTTACATTAGGGTTCACTCTTAGTGTTGTATATTCTGTGGGTTTTGAGAAATATAAATGACAAGTATGTACCATTATAGTATCATACAGAAGAGTTTCACTCTAAAAATCCTTTGTGTTCCACCTATTTATATCCCTCCTTCCCCCCAACATATACCAGCCATTGATCTTTTAACTGTGTCCATAGTTTTGTCTTTTCCAGAATGTCATGTAGTAGTTCTTTTCAGATTGGTTTCTTTCACTTAGTAATATGCATTTAAAGTTCATCCATATCTTCTGATGGCTTTATACTTCACTCTTTTTAGTATTGTCTGAATGTACCACAGTTTATTTATTCACCCCCCTAATGAAGGACCTCTTGGTTGCTTCCAAATTTTGGCAATTATGAGTAAAGCTGCTGTAAGCATCCACATGCAGGTTTTTCTGTGGACATAAGTTTTTCAACTCACTGGGGTAAATACCAAGAACTATGATTGCTGAATCGTATGGTAAGAGTATGTTGAGTTTGGTAAGGAACCACCAAACTGTCTTCCAAAATGGCTATGCCATTTTGCATTCCCACCAGTAATGAATGACAAGTTTCTGTTACTCCGTATTCTTGCCAGCATTTGGTATTTTGTTTATTGCAGGGTTGTCTCTTCTAATTTCATCCGTTCTGTGATATCATCTATCATTTGTATCCTAACAGATGCTTTGTCTGCCCTTCCACTTGGATATCTTAGTGACTCCTTAACCTCAATAAACTTAAAAACAAATCCCTAATTCGACTTCCTAAGCCCTCTCTTCAACCTAGGAGGAAGTCAGGACCTGAGCCAAACACTATTGACTGTATAACTTAACATTTATTCTTAGTTATAGTCTCCTTTGTTTGCCTTTACAGCTTTATAGAAGCTGGAAAAATTAAACACTTTCTGAGCCTTTTTTTTTGCCAATGAGACATAAGAGGAATTCTGCAGCAGGGGTGGGAGAAGAAGGAAGAGTGTCTCTGGATAGGTTTTTGTTTTCCTGACATGACAGGTGCAGCAGGCACTGTTTCTTCCCTTCTTATTACTTTGAACACTTACTTGCTGCCTGGAACAGCAGCAGCAATTTTATAGCTATGAAGCAAACACCAAGAGAAGCAGAAGCTGGCCTTTAACATCATTGAGCCCTTTAGCCAGTGAGCCACTTTGAGAACTTCAAGCAACTATACCCCGACATTTTTCTGGTGACATAATGCCCTGTAATTTAAATTATTCTTAGCAGTTTTCTATTTACTTCCAAATTGATCAGTTAACATCTATTAATTAATGGCACTACCATACTCCTAGACATGTAGGCTAATATCATTGACATAATCTTCATATCCTTTCAAACTTTCACCTACTACAAAGTGATAGAGCATCCAGTCCTGTCAATTCTGCGACAGTGATTTGTCTCCTTTGTATTATCATACCTCTACCCTATGTCAAGTTCATGATCTAGATGATAATAGTACCCTCCCAACTAACATTTTTGTCCTCAATTTCTCACCTTTGTAATCAGTTGTCACACTTCCATTAGCTGTCATTCTAAAACACAGGTGACACTTTTCTACCCCAAAACCTTTACTAAGTCTAACATTTTCAGCAGTGGAAGAAAACAGATATCGTGACTTTCCTGATAAGAACAATAAAAAAGGAGGCTATCATTTTAAGAATATTTTACAACATTATTGAGAAGATAAGGAATCTGAAAAGGCCACTAAAATAAAGTGGAAATAGAAAAAAAAATAAAAACATGGGAAATAAGTGATTGCCTGAAGCCATCTTGCATCTTATATTTGTTGTCTCTTTTCCTGATGGGAATAAATGCTCCATGAGGTCAGGGATTTTTGTTTACTTCATATACCTCTGTATCTACTGATGGTATTATAAATACTTGACAGTCAATAAGTCACAAATATGACCAATCATAACAGATGCCAAATGTTAACGATTTGTATAGCTATACCTTTGTGTACCAGCTGAAACTAGCTATAGATGTATCTCCTGAAAATACCTATAGCAGCCATTGAATAAATATCTGTTGAGTGAATTAATACCACAGGTACAATTTAGTATCCTGCTTTCCCTGCTTAGCACTTCATAAGTATTATCCAGTACACTTATTCTATAAATATCACCTTAATATATTACATAATTGCAATCCACAAATGTATCATGATTTTCTTAAATCTTCCCTTAATGTTAAATATTTAGGTTGCTCGCAATTTTGCACTCTTATAAACACTGCTGTGAAAAACTATTTTCGTGTAAATATTCAATCCCATTTAGCAAACAAATTTTATTATTTTTCAAATTTTTATTTTTGATAAAGCACATATTTTTGAAAATGAATGATTACATAAGGGTTTTAATAAAAACATTGTAATCACCATCCTCATCTTACCTCTCCTGGTTTCTGCTCCAGAAAAGAAATCACTTTCAACTCTTAGCAATTTATTCTGTATCTATACTATATTTCTAAATGAAAAGCTTATACTATTTCTTGATATTTCCTTTTTAGTTATTATTAATTGACTTTCTACTATGAAGATAAGGATTTACCTTTCTCATCTTTTTGTTAGATCAGTGTTTAGTATTTACAGTATTATTATAATATTCATAGATGACTATATAGTGAAGTACCAGCGTATGTTGGTTTATTGTGCTTTGCTTAATTGCGCTTTGCAGATATTACATGTTTTTACAAATTGAAGATTGTGGAAACCCTGTGTTGTCAGATGATGGTAGCATTTTTTAGCAATAAAGTATTTTTAAATTAAAATATGTACATTTTTTAGCCATAATGCTATTGCACACTTAATAGTATAAGCATAACTTTTATATGCACTGGGAAACCAAAAAATTCATGTGACTCACTTTATTGCAATATTCATTTTATTGCAGTGGTCTGGAACCGAACCCACATTATCTCTGTGGTATGCTTATATTACTCAGCAATAAAAAGGAACAGTTTATTGATACATACAACAACTTGGTTGGGTCTCAAGGGTATTATGCTAAATGAGAAAAGCCAATCTCTAACGGTTCTGTTCATTTGACTCTACTTATATAACAGTCTCAAAGTAACAAAATCATTGTGATAGAGAACAGATCAGTGGTTTCTGGGAGTTAGGTTGTGGAGCAGGCTATGATTCTTAAAGGGTAACAGGGAGTTTCTTTGTAGTGATAACAGTTATAATTTTATAATATTAAAGCGTCATTGAATTATACCAGAAAGTAATGGAGGGAGGATTTAAAAACAGGTGAAATCCATATAAGGTTTATATCCGAGTTAATAGAATTGTTCCAATGTCAATTTCCTGGCTTTGATAATATACTATGGTACATATGTATCATTGGGAGAAGTTAGATGACGTCTACACAGGAACTCTTCTTACTCTGCAAGTTTTTGTGGGTCTTGAATTATTTCAAAATAATACATTGTTTAAAAATTTACATATTCATCATAGCCAGTGAAAACAGTGCTAAGATATATAAAGGAAATTTTAATAATATTCCCTCTCCCCTCTCATAGTTTCTAGACCTGCCAAATTAATCTTGACTAGGAATTATAACAGTTACTCTATTTTACCTGACTTTTACCTAATTTTAGTGAGAATGGATTCTAAATTACACCAATTAGTTTTGACACTTACCATGGGATTTTATATTTTCCTTCATAATTTAGAGTCTCAGTTGGATAGTTCCAGTATATGGATCATCTCTGAGTCTGGTTTTGTGATTGCGTTGTCTTTGGACATATTTGTTGTTTGTTTGTTTTGCTTTTGCTTTTCACGTGTCTCATAATTTTTTTTTTTGAATGCTGGACCTTGTGAATAGAACAATACTTCTTCCATCAGGCCAGTAGTGTGAGTATTGAGTTGATTCACTCAGGAGTTGATATGGATTTGGGTTTTGTTATTGCTATGGTAACTGTTAGTGCATCCTAAGTTTCAAGTTGCTCTTGGAATGGGTTGCTGTTGCCTTATGCTCAGGATGGAAGCTCAGGTACTGGAGGACTTTTTTCAATGTTCATACTCCACCGTTTTGTTTTCAGTTGATACTATATACTTACACCTGGAGGGTATCTCACTGTACACTCTTGCCCTTCTCCCAGCATTAGAATGCTGATTTTTATCATCTAGTGTTGGAGGACTGAGGGTTTTCTGCTTCAATCTTATGCAGTCCCTTTGTGCTTGGACTTTGGGGTCAGGCTTCCTCAGGATTCCTTTCCATGGCAGACAAACTCTGACCTCTATCTGAGGCAGGTATTGTATGAGAGACTTTCATTCCCCTCTCTCAGTGTAGAAGCTATCTAATGGTATTGGTATAGGATCCTGTGCCCAGGTCTATTTCCTGCCACTCACCCAGGGATAGAAAGAGTTCTTTCTTCTACCACTCCCAAGCAGGATTTTTTTTTTTTTTCTGTGCCCTGAGGGTTAATGCCCCTCTGTTAGCTGTAGATGGCTTTTGTTCTGTTCGCAGAAGGAACTGGGACTGGAGTGGGGGTGGGGGGTGTGGTTTGCTCCTTTCTATAGCAGCAGCCAGTTCCCTCCCCCATATCCCCTGCAAGTGTCTATCACTGTAGGAAGGTATTTCTGGTTTTCTACCCTATCTTTGATATTTCTCATGAGCACCTGGTGGAGATCTGTGGGGAAGAATCTACCAGTAGGTGCAAACCCCCTTTTGTCAGGAATTTCTGAAGGTTCTGTGTGGTGGCTGACCCTTCTTCTCATGTTCTGTTCTAGGTGAGCTAGTCTGTGTACCCCATTTGCCTTGATGCTTGTCCCTCCTTGAAATTAGGACTGGTTGTCTTCCTGAGCTTAGCTGTCTAATGAGCTCAAGAAAAGTTATGACTTTGTGCCTTATTCAGCTTTTCCTATTGTCAATGTGGAATGACAACTTGTTCCAGCTTTCTGAGACCTAGGCATAAACATTGCATCTACTGTTGGATTTTGATACTGTTTCGTCATATTTAAGTAGTTTTTCTAGAATTTTTAAAAAGTTTTTATTAGTAGATGTAACACATTTTATTGAGTTCTTGATGTTGAACAATTCCTTGAATAAATTTTGGATTTGTTTTGTCATTGTTTTCCTGAGAATTTTAAAACTTATAATAGTCTGCCCTCATACAGTACTTACTGAGTACCAGGAACTGTTACTAATGCTTTACATATAGTGTTTAAGTAGTATTTAGACCTCAAAGTGACTCTTTGAGATAGTTGGTACAACTGTTTATAATTTTATAGGGTAAGAAACTGAGCAACATGTGTTTACTAACGTGACCAATGTTATGAGTAATAGTAACTGGTGGACCTCAGATCTGAACCAAGGCAACTGATCTCCAAAGTTCACAATCTCAAATATAAATGAAAATTACCTAGAGCGTTTTTTTTTTTTTACTGTATCAGGTTTTGTTTTGTTTTACCAAAGTATTTCTCTAATTATTAGTAAGTTTGAATTTTTTTCATATGTTCAAGGGATTGTGTCTGTGAATATAAATAAATAGATGTATTTGTTCATGTTTTTTCCCCATTTTTTCTGTTGGTTTTTGTTTGCTTTCTCTTGGTCTTTTGTCCATCAGTGGTTTTGTTTTTTGCATTTTACAGCTTTATTGATAAATGTTTCATGTACCATAAAATTCACTTATCTACTGTTTACAATTCAGTGTTTTTTGGTATATTCTCATATTTGTTCAGCCATCACCGCAGTCTAATTTTAGAACATTTTCAACACTCACCTAAAACATCCTGTACACATTAGCTGTCATTCCCCATTCCTGCTAACATCCTTCCCCTAGTCCCAAGCAACCGCTAAACTACTTTCTGTCTCTGTAGATTTGCCTTTCTGGATATTTTGTGTAAATGAAATCATAGAACATGTGATCCTTTGTGACAGGCTTTTTTCACTGAGCATAATATTTTCAAGGTTTATTCATGTTATAGCATATATCAGCACCTCATTCCTTTTTGGTTGATACATAATATTCATTGTATAGATATACTGTATTCTGTTTATCAGTTCATTAGCTGATGGACGTTTAGGTTGAACATGTAGATGTTTGACAAATTTTTAGTGAGTTTTTAGATACTGTGTAAGGTAGGAGTCCAAATACTTTCTTTACATGTGGATATCCAGTTTTCTCTGCACCATTTGTTGAAAGACTATTTTTCCCCCACAGAATTGTCTTGATACCATCTCAAAAGTCAGTTGGTCATAAATATGAGGGTTTAGCTCTGGACTGTCAGTTCTGTTCCATTGATCTAATATATCTATCTGTATGCTGGTACCACACTATTGATCACTGTAGCTTTGTAGTAGGCATGTCATCATGACCTGAGTCCTCCAGCTTTGTTCTGGCTTGTTTTGGCTGTATCCATTTTGATGTTAATGTTACTAGCTTAGTGAATGACCAAAATTTCTGCCTTCAGCTGTGGTCTTGACAAGTTTAAAATTGCGTTAGAATGGGGACTCTCTGGCCGTCCAGTGGTTAAGACTCTGCGCTTCCAATGCAGGGGGTGCGGGTTCAGTCCCTCGTTGGGGAACTAAGATCCCACATGCCGAGGGGAGTGGCCAAAAAAAAAAGTTTAAAAAAATTGCATTAGAATGATCTTGCCTTAAGTATTAAATAGAATCCATTTTTAAAACCACGTATTCTTGGTGCCTTTTTATAACAGAGAATATTTAATTGCCTTTTCAATTGTTTCAATATGTTTATCTAGTTTTTCTGTTTCTTAAGTCAGTTTTGTTGGTCTGTATGTTTTGCTAGGAAACACCCTATTCCCTTTAACTTACCAGATTTGGTATGATAGAACTATAGATAATTTTCTTAATTTTTGAATCTCTTCTCTTTCTCTGTATTCACTGTCTCGTCTGTATTGTGGCATATATTTGCTTTCTCTTTCTCTTCTTCTCTCTCTTTTTTTCTTATAAAGTCTTTCCTGGGCTTTATGCATTTTATTTTCTTTTAATTAGTTGTTGGTTTTATTTATCCTTTCAACTTGATAAATTTTCCATTTCTGTTTACCGTTTCAATCTTTTTATTCTCTTTTTTGTTCTAATTTTTACAAGTTAATTAGCTTACCTCAGTCTTTTTTTTAAGTAAAATTATAAGGCTACATATTTTACTCTTGACTATTCCAACTGTGCCTTATAGTTTTGGGAGGGATCAAATGTTCACTTTTTTTCACTAGTTCTGTTTTGATTTTTTTGGTTGATCCAGGGTAATTTAGAGAATATAATTTAAATTCCTATATTTTAAAACATATTAATGTTTTATTTCTCACCAAGTAAATAGTCCACTTTGAAAGGTATCATCAACTAAATAAATAAAATAGTCTCTGTTCACAGAGCATGAGATTCAATATATATTCAGTTGAACTCAATTTAAGCTTCCACTATAGTTGCATTTTTATAATTTTCTCATATTGCTAGGAATTTCTTGCTTTATACATTTGTCTGCTCTATTCTTTGTTATATAGTGTTTATGACTACTGTATCTTCTTAGGCTATACATGTACATTCCGTCATTTTATAATATTCCTCTTCAGACTGCTTACAGCTTCGTACCTTTAAGTCTTCTATTTCTGATACATGTATTAGCACTACTCTCTTGGTTCATTCAGACTGCTATAACAAAATATCACAGACTAAGTACCTTATAAGTAGCAGAAATTTATTTCTTACAATTTTGGAGGCTGGGAAGTCCAACATCAAGGCAGCAGTATGATAATGATCTGGTTAGGGCCCTCTCCCTTTTTAATAGCCGGCACCTTCTCGCTGTGTCCTCATGTGGTAGAAGGGGCAAGGGATCACTGTGGGGTGTCTTTTAAAAGAACATCAGTACCATGAAGCCTCCATGCTCATGACCTAAGCACCTCCCAAACCAAAGCTCGTACTTCCTAATACCATCATCTTTGAGGGTTAGGATTTCAACATAGAAATTTTGGAGTGATGAAAAAATTCAGACGATAGCAACTGCTTTTTCTTTCTTTTTTTTTCTCTGTTTTGTTTTGTTTTTACACTTACCTAGTATAATGGTGCTGTTCAGCAGTAATTTTGCTACTCAGAGTTTATTCATCCTTCACCCGATTTTTATAACCCTTGTTCTCCTGTAAGAAACAGCCTTTCCCTCATTCTCAGATGTGGTTTTGTTGGAGGTGATATACCTCTGTGGCCTCAGGTCTGACAAATCAGAATGTCAGATTCCCTTGGCCACAGCAGTGGCTCCAGAAACAGGCACCTGTACCACTTGAAGCCAATGATTCCAGGCCTTTTTTCTCTATATTGTTATGGATTTAATGTAAACAAATACCAAATATGTCATAAAGATCTTTCTCTATATATAAATACAAATCTGCATCATCCATTTGTTGGCTCTGTAGATCCCTGTGCTTGATACATAGCATGTAATTTTCTGTCTTCTATTTAGAATATTTTGATTCCAACTGTTCAATATCATAAGCAAAACTTTGAAAAATAGTCTTGCATGTACATCTTTGTCTTAGAGCATAAGTGACCATACAGTGGGAAGTATAGTGGCAGGAAATTACTTGAGAAGGGAGAGGATGATACCAGATCTTGTGCAGGTTGCAGTTCAAATCACTGAAGTGTATGAGAGTTTTCAGAGGTCAGATTTACAAGAAAAGAAATAAATGAAACAATAGTAAATTCCAACATTTCTCTGTTCGTGCACAAAAATAAGTGGTTCACAAAGGAGACTAAGAAGGAATAGTCAGAACGATAAAAGGATTACAAAGAGATTGTGTTATCGTAGATTCAGAATAGAATAAAGTTCTGTGACAGGGGTAGTTCACAGTGTCAAATGCTACAGAGAAGTCAAATAAAATCACAAGTGTCCATTTGATCTGACAGTTAGGAAGGCAGTGGTAGCTTTGTAGTTGCAGTTTCAGTTCAGTGGTTCCGGTGGTAACCTTGAATCTAGTAAATTGTATAGGTAATGAAAAGTTTAAAAGTGGGAGAGAGGTAGATTATTTTTTAGGAGCTTTTCTGTGAAGTAAAAGTGTAAGGGTTAGGGGCTCCCCTGGTGGCGCAGTGGTTGAGAGTCCGCCTGCCAATGCAGGGGACGCGGGTTCGTGCCCTGGTCTGGGAAGATCCCACATGCCGCGGAACGTCTGGACCCATGAGCCATGGCCGCTGAGCCTGCGCGTCCGGAGCCTGTGCTCCGCAACGGGAGAGGCCACAACAGTGAGAGGCCCGCGCACCGCAAAAAAAAAAAAAAAAAAAAGTGTAAGGGTTACAGTGTAATGTGAATGTGACCTGGAGGAAGATTTTAAGATGGAGAGAATAATAGCTAACATATGCTTAACCATTCTCCTTTTATAAGAAATCTGACGCGTGCCTCTCTAGCCCAAAGGTATCTAGTTATGACCTGTTTAGCCTGGTTCAAAAAGATTGATAGGTCTGATGATAATTTAATAATTTGGAATTGGGAAACTGAGAGAGAACAGGACAGTGAGCTTTGAATGCTGAACCAAACGATCCCAAGGTAGGCTTAGGGCCAGGTAGACTGCTGTAGGCCATGAGTACTCTGAAGTTATGAATCAGCCAATTGGAAAAGTTGGGGCCAATATATTAAAAAACACAAAATTCTGAACAAGGGAGATGGAGAGAAATTCTATCCTGGTTCCTAATAGCATTCTGTTCCCGTGCCAGGCTTTGTTTTCCACATGATAAAGTTTTTCTTTCTTTATAAAAAGCAAGACTCTCAGCTAGACCAGGTTTACAGTCTTTGCATACCAAATGGGGAATTGCTGTGACAGCATTCATTATAGGCTCTCTGAAATGAACAATTACATTAAAGGGTGGCTCTGTGGATTACTGCACCAGGTATAGCCAAATCATTGAAACCTGTGTAAGTTCATCAGGTACACCAAGATACAATAAAACTGATGAGGTTCAGATGAAACAACTGTGAACTATTACCCCTTACATAAAAGGAATACTGAATTACACGTGGGAAACTTCTATGGAGATTATCAGTGGCAAACCCCAAACGTAATACTTGTGAATACTTGCATTTAATTGCTCCTAACATTGGTTACTAATATTTTTTTAATTTTGACTTTCATAGTACTATTTTAGGAATTTAGATATTATTTTGATAAATAATGATAGAAATATAAAATTACATTTCATGCTTCCCTCCTGTTTTATACATTTTGTAATAATGCTAAAAAATTAATCAACGGGAAGATCCCACATGCCGCGGAGTGGCTGGGCCCGTGAGCCATGGCCGCTGAGCCTGCGCGTCCGGAGCCTGTGCTCTGCAACGGGAGAGGCCACAGCAGTGAGAGGCCCGCATACTGCAAAAAAAAAATAAAAATAAAGAAATGAAAAATTAATCAAAATGACTACTTGAATGAAGACATACACCTTCAATAGGAGACAGTTTTAGGCACACCAGGCAGATTCACCATTATGTGAGCTGACTTTAGATAGATCCTGGAATTTTTCTCCAGTCTTTGTATCATCTGGTCTTTGGACCTAGTATTTCCTCTGACTGAAATGCTCTGCATCATCTGTTGCCTTACTTCCTTTGTCCAGATAATATCTACTCATCCTGCCTTCAGTTTGGCCAGAGTCCTCTCTTGTCTCTGGCCAAACTGGAGAGGGATTTGTGTTAGAATGAAATTGTTTTAATAACAAAACAAGTACTGATGTGAAAAGAAATGTAATATGTGAGAAACTCTCAGTGCTCCCAGGACTTCTTCCTAAGTCTTTCCTAGGTCTGCCCACATCAGCAGTCCTACCTTCCCCTTGTCTTATGCTCTCACCTCATTATCTCCTCTCTTTTTTTCCTGACCTATTGGTCTTTGGTATTATGGTGGCCAAGAAGGTATAAAAGAGCAGAGTCCATGATACATTGTTGGAAATAGTACCCTGGGAACCTTTAAAGACAATAAAGGTCCACTCGATTGGTTGTTAGGTAATGAGTATAGGTTAATGGTTCTTAACAGAGGCATGTATCAGAATCATGAAAAGAATGTTTACAAAATAATAAATCTGGGCCTGACCCAAAGCATAGTGAATTGGAATATATTGCACTGAATTTGGAACCTTACTGGTGTAGACTTGGTGTTTAGACATAAAATAGGGGCAAAATATTTCCCCAACCTTCTTTAGGCCTATGGAATTTTTGTTTCTGAAAATAATAACATTTGTTTTCTACCAGTTGTGCTTTTTAATTTTAGTTCTGTTTAATTTTCTAATTGATTTCTGGATTGGGCTGATATCAGTATTTTTGTGGTATCATCAGTTTTATGTCTTTTATAAAGTTCTTTGTTGGTATTTTAGGGATAAGCTGGATGAGGCTACACAGAGATTGCTGGCCAAATGAAAATTTTCTCTTTCATTTTTAGCATTTCCAGCAACCAAATTCTATACAAGGTTGTACCTCATAGTGATTTGGAATAAATGACATATTAAAATCTCTTGTGAACTCCAGTGTAGTAATACTGTGAAAAGTGTAGTGCAAAATCCAGATGGTTATTTAAAATACTATGAAATTTAATTTGATGGATTTTTTAATATTACATGTTCTTTCTAAAGTAAAATATATATATTTTTAAAACTTTAGATTATCAAATACAATTAATTTACTTTGACTACTAAGTAAAAATATTTCTGATTTCAGACATGATGATAGAAAGCAGTCAAGTCCTTCATTAGAGATTACATAAAATTCTCAATAAAAGTAACTATATTTAACAGTGTAGTTTTCTGTACCAAGCAAATCCTTATTGTAGTAGCATTTTTGACTTGAGTGGTTTTTAGACACATAGTTTTTGGTAATTCATCTACAGAACTTTGGCATAATTAATTTATTTAGAAAACTAACATTTGACATAAATTGTCATAGCTATAGTATGTCTTCTGTATCAAAATGACTTCATTCTGTTGTTCAGTGTTGGTTAGTTTTTCTGTTATGTTGATGCATTAAAGCAGATATTAAATTTTATCATTAATTCAGTGCCTGGTCTCTCATCAAATCCCCTTAATTACAAATTGACTCCAAGGATTAGACAGCATGGATTTTAATTTTAACTGAAACAAAAAAGGCATCTTGAAAAATCACTCTTGCCTAGTGACTCGTAGACACATTTTAAAAGATCCTATAATTTATTGCTTAGTATTTAAAGTTCAATACAATACAAAATATACCACCAACATTTTTATTATCTTATATTCATATTAAATATGTGTTTTAAAATATATTTCATAGTCTTGAAAAAACTCGAGTATTTTTAGATAAATAGCAGCCTCAGGAGTTCTGATAACTTGTAACCCTTTCTTTAGAAAACGTTAACTTTGAATCTTGCACAACCATAATTGTATCTGAATGACATTTATATTTTCTTGTATTTCTGCTTCCTTAATAATTTCACAAAATCATACAGTGTGATTTTATATACCCCATAGAAGTCTTCCCAGTATATTCCAATATTCTATTTCCAGTACTGTATTATTTGCAGTTTATGACTATTTCATTAAATCTTCACTTCCTTTTGATACTTGCTATATTAAGTCCAGAATCATTTTTGTGCATTTTACTTTGAAGATATATGAACTTTTCTGTCCTTTCTAAAAGGGCCAGTTTTTAAAATTAAATTTTTATACATAATTATTCATTTTAAATAGTAGAATGACTATTCGTTTTTACTAGAATAAGAGGATGATGAAATTAAGTCATGATCACTGATCAAAAGTACATATGTCCCCTGTATTTTTGTTGCATTATATGGTGATCAGGTTTTAACTCTGAGTTGCCTCTTAAAAAATTCACTTATTCTTCTGAAAAGTTTCTGGAATCTAACTTGTGTTAGTAGTCACTTACTTTGACTTTTATCTAGATCCATAAGTTTTCAAGTAATCACTTTACTTTAGAAAGACCAAGAAATAATTACTAATAAACTCTAAGTATTCTAAGGTAAATCATGTGTTTTTTTAATAAATTCTGTTGTCAATTACCTTTACCTTTTGAGAGGTTGTAAAATATAAGTAATAATGTTCTTTCCAGTTAAGTGGATATTGTATATCTTACATTTTTGTAAATTGATTTTTAAATAGTATTCCATTGTGGGCTTTTGTGCTGTTGCTGTTAAACTGGGTTTTTATATGCTGAAAGGTAGCATCCAAATGAGCTCAGCTCATCATGGAAAAAATAAATTGCCTAGAAACAGATTGTTTACGTAATATTAGATGATAATATAAACCAACAAAAGCAGGAAATTAACTTCTAAGGCTGACACACTGCCCTTTCCTTGCTCCTTTGTGCTTGTAGGTATCATGTATGTGTTGTGATACCAAAGTACAGCGGACTTAGTTCAGAACTGTCAAACATAATTCTAAATTTCTTTACTTTGTTGGTTTATGTCACAACTTCATATTATTATTTTGTCCCTTAATGCTGTATAATGTCCTTCACATGTGAGATGAAGCAATACATGCGTGAATTGGAACAAGATGGAAAAGTTTATTTGCTTTTCTCTCATTTACAGTTGATTGCCTCTGATTAGCCAATATCGTGCAGCTCTGATGTAGTTCTTTAAATTTTGAAAAAAGGTAATACAAGAAAAAATTATAACGTATCTGAGGAAATTTTTGAAAAATGTATGTACTAATTAAAAACGTTATTCACTCTTAATTTTTATTCCTGTTGATTACTTTTTATTTTATCATTTTCTTGTCGTCTTGAAAGGCAAGTATCTCTCTTTACAAAATAACTTCGGGCAATGAGAAACTACTAGTGTTTTATTATGAATACTCAAATACACAAGTATGATTTCACAGAGCAGTTATAATATGAATTGCAGAAAGGAATTATATGTGGAATTCTGAGGGTACGGCTAAACCTCTCAGAATATCCCCCAAGATTTACTTGGACTGATAGAAAGTTGGCCATTCTTTTAACAGCACCTGTTTCTTGATGATTACAGTAAAATGTACATAATTCATTCACTTGGTTTTTATATTCAGTAGTTATGTAATAACTCATCAACTGTTAATGAGTGTTATCTTTGCTTTGGGGGGGCTCTTTTATAGTATTATTTGGGGACTTTTTATACTAATGATATTTCAGTATTAGAAAATTGGTTTGTTTTATGAATATGAGTTCCATCTCTGTAGCAGTTTGGAAATTATTTTGCTTTCTATTTTTCTCTGTAAACAATTTCTACCCCTATTTAGGTATTCATTAGCACAGTTTTCTAAAGGAGAATTACATATTTTCAAGCTTTGAATTTTTCTTAATCTAAATCTTTCCTTGCATTGTAACCAAAGGTACTTGACTGCTTTTTCTAAAAAGGATTCTTATTTATTTCTGATTTGTATGTTAAACCTTATAGAAGATCAGATACTTTCTGTAAAAATTATACAACAGAACAAGCTATCTAAGTGTGGTCAAACAAAAGATTTTGCTCTCAGAAACTAAAGTACTATAAAATATGGTGGTAGAGGGGGGTGTAAAGTTGGGGGTGGTAGTAATTCTTTACGAAATTCTGCTTTTGTTTTATGCAAGTACTGTTTAATTGGCTAGATTTAAAAGTAGTGAAAAACTGATCTATTTGCTAGAGGTTCGCAAAACAATACTTTAAGCTCTTACTTGTTTTGAGGTGTTGAAAGGTGAAACATTTGAC
This sequence comes from Pseudorca crassidens, assembly GCF_039906515.1. Classification (NCBI taxonomy): domain Eukaryota; kingdom Metazoa; phylum Chordata; class Mammalia; order Artiodactyla; family Delphinidae; genus Pseudorca; species Pseudorca crassidens. The sequence goes on along the minus strand of NC_090296.1, from coordinate 61,837,852 downwards.
ATTTTCTTTTCGGGCATTGCTTTAAAAAACAGAGGGCGGGAAAGAGGCGTTGCCACATCAGAGTTAAGGGTGTTTGTGGTTGTCCGTGACAGCAGCTCTAGTTTTAAAACACCTGTGTTTACTTTCCAGCTTTTCAGAGTCTGCCTGAAAGTGGCCTAAGAATGGCACAGGCCTTCATGATGGCTGGGGTTTTTTATAATACAGAGAAAGAACTAAACTTTATACTTCAGTTTTCTGTTGCAATCATTTAATTAGTTTATACATTTTATCTCTTCATATACTTACATGTGTACATAAGATAATGCATTATTTACATAATCTATAGATTATAATATATAATTACTTTTATAGATATGTTTTGCTTTTTGTTCACTGATTGGAAAAAGGCTGGTGAGAAACTTCAGTATATTGTACAGATGCATTTTCATTCACAATATAAAGAAGTTACTGAAAAAAATGAAAATTCAATACCTTTTCAGAGAGAAATGAATGTGGTCTAACATGTATTACATTATTTTGTTAATTTATTATCTTTAGTGGTTTGGATATAGGTTGATGTTTCAACTTGCCTGTCATTGCTTCGCTTGTCATTGTTTGCAATTTAGGGACATGTGCTTTTTAAATAATTATTTTGTACATTTTTTATTATTTTATAATATTCAAATGATACATATTATATAAACTTTATTATTCTCAAAATTGAGGTATTCTTACCTATGACAGTTTAGTTTAACAAAGTCTAGTTTTTATTGATTTATTTGTTTCAGTATTTTTTTGTTTTCAGACCTCTTATAGACTGAAGCCAGATGTCATATACTCAGTGATGCATTCCTGTAATATTCAAATTCTTGATTATATAACAAGACATTTCCATGATAGTACAGTTAATGTCAAGCCTCCTTGGTGTATAAAAGAAATAATTCTATCTTTTGGTAAGAGATAGGTGCTCTTTATTTCTCCATATAACTAGTTTTTAACATTTTATTTAAACCCTTTTGAGAAGCAAATGCCGGTTTTGCAGCTTTTCCCTTAAAAAACACACATGCACAGAAATTTGTTTATAGTTTCAAGGAGTTTATTACCCTCCCAACCCCATCCATGTGCCCCAGGGTAAGAACCCTATTCTAGGTCTTATTTTCTTTAGATAGTTGTTAATTCTTTAGATAGTTGTATAGACAGTTGTTAACCTAGTATATCGGAGAATCACCAAGTCAAATAAAGTATTAAGTGCTTAGTACAAATCACCATGTTAGGAATTGAAAAACATAAAGCAGACATTGATTTTACCAGCTTTAAATATAAATAGTATTTTAACAATATACTTCAAATCCTATGATGGCTACACATTGTCAGTGTGCTAATCTCAGCACCTCAGGGAATTTGAAATAAAAATTATAATTACCTCATTTTTCTAGACAGAAGCAATTGACAATATACCTATTATATTATTGAAAGATAAAGGCAATTAATATTATTACATAAAAGCTGCAAAAAAGATGATATTCTACTTCAAAAATGGAATCATTTTGGTGTAGGCATCCATCTAGGTGGATAATGCTCAGCTACAGACAGTATCCTAAAGGAATTATGTGTAATAATAATGTGTATCACCTGGAAGATAATGAAAACGAGGAAAATAACTGATAATTAAGTTGTTAAAATATGAAAGAATTCAGAAGAAGACAATTTTAAATGTTTGAAACAGAGGAAAAGCAGCAGAATTAAGTGGCATAAGTTATATAACAACTAAAATATTTTAATAAGGATTTATAATAATACTTTATTGTATATGATTTAACTTGAATCAGAAAAACTATTTTGATCAAATGAAACTGCTGAGATAAAGAATAATTTTATTTAAAATCTTCCATTTTTTTCTTTTCTGTGACTACTAATGAGGAAGTAAAAGGGAGAAAAGATTCTCTTAGTGCGGTGAGTACATTTGTTCCCAGAAACTGTCAGATTGCTTAACTTGACTCTTGAAACTTGATACAGAATTTCCATTGGGTGTATCAATTTTGTCCTGGTGGCAGCTCTTGTTAGAAAGTAGTATATATCTCTGACGTAAGTTTCAGTGTAATTCATGTGTAGTCGCTTTTTGTGTTCTATAAGATTTATAATTCTTTAATAAAAATTTTATGTGTGTATCTGTCTCAAGCACACTTTCAACTTCCTTAGTTGTAAGGCCATAATTCTCTATACATACGCAGCATTTTCCTGAGTCTTGAGCTATCAGTCCTATGTTTGGAATGTATTTATTATAAAGCATTGGGTGTTTTAAAATTCATATTTCTCTAAAACTAATATTTTCCCATATAACTTTAAGGGGAAATGGGAAAACGTTAAGATCCAAAAAATATTCTAAAAATTAAATGAGACAAGATAAGATAATTGAAACAAGAGAGAAAGCCAAAGATATGGCTTGTAACTGTGCAAATGTATGATAATGTAACTTGGAGAATTACATATTATTTCATGTCCAATTTTGAGTAAGTGTGAACAGAAAAAATACTAAATCAGTGATCAGGAAAATCTTTAAGTAACAACTCTGAAACAATGTAACACCTTAAGAAACTTTGTTGGACTCTCAGGATTAAAAATAAAACGCGTTAATCAGCATTATTGGAGAACCATGTTTTTTATTTAAAAGAAAGCTGAGTCATTAAGCACCTTAAGTCCTTTAATTCAACCAATACTGACTATCTTTCAAAAATATATTAATATATTTGCTTACCATAGTAAACCTAATATAATTGTATCAGATATGGCTTGCTTGTTTCAAGGATCAGAAAATCATGCCCAAAATTTAAAAAAAAAAAAAAAAAAACTTATTTTTCACATAACTGAAAGATCAAGGATACGGCTAACTTCCAGAGATTACTTTTTGTTCAGTTGTTAACTGTAATTTTAGTCAACTTTATTGAGGTATCATTTAAATACAATAAATTGCATCCATCATAGGGGTATACAGTTCAGTGAATTTTTTTTTTAATATGGCCATTTCTTTTTTTAAATTAATTAATTTATTTTTTTTTGGCCGTGTTGGGTCTTCGTTTCTGTGCGAGGGCTTTCTCTAGTTACAGCGAGCGGGGGCCACTGTTCATCGCGGTACGCACGCCTCTCACTGTCGCGGCCTCTCTTGTTGCAGAGCACAGGCTCCAGACGCGCAGGCTCAGTAATTGTGGCTCATGGGCCCAGTTGCTCCACGGCATGCGGGATCTTCCCAGACCAGGGCTCGAACCCGTGTCCCCTGCATTGGCAGGCAGATTCTCAACCACTGAGCCACCAGGGAAGCCCCCAGTTAAGTGAATTTTGACAGATATGTGTCCATCATAATAAAGATACAGAGCATTTCAGTCATCCCAACGAAAAGATGGTTCTGCTTTCCAATCTATCCATCCCTCCACCCCTGGCCCCAGTAATCCCTGATCTGCTTTTTGTCACTATAAATTCATTTGCATTTTCTAGAAGGTTATATTAATAGAATCGTATAATATGTACTCTTTTGTATCTGGCTTCTTTCAGCATGATGATTTTGAAATTCATCCATGTTGCATGTATCAGTAGTTCATTCCTTTTTTCAGCTTCAGGAAAGTCTTGCTCTCTGAAGTTTTATTCCATCTCTGAATTTTGTTTGTTTTCCTCTGTATACTAACTTAATTTTCAGGTTATATGGAGCTAGAAACTTCAGCCTTTATGCTTCTCAGTTGAAGTCTAAAAGGGAAAAGCAAATTATCAAAAATAGAAATCCTGGAATTGGGGCTAGCTAACTTGGCTTGGACTAATAGGGATCATGTGCTTATTTACTTATCTCTGAAATGATTGTTGTGGCCAAAGGAATGAAATATACTGACTGCCTTAGGACAATCCAGGTCTATCCCTAAAGCTAGATTGTGAGTGGGGAAGGAGGGTGTGATGGTTAATTTTATGTGTCAGTTTGCCCAGGTATTTAGCTAAGCATTATTTCTGGATATGTCTCCAGATAAGATTAACATATGAATTGTTGAACTCAGTAAAGCAGATTGCCCTCCCCAATGTGGGCGAGCATGATCCAATCCATTGAGGGCCTGAATAGAACAAATGGCAGAAGAAGGGAGAATTTGTTCCTTCTCTGCCTATTTGAGCTGGGACATCAGTCTTCTCCTACACTTGGAGTAGGATTTGCATTATCAGCTACCATAGTTCTTAGGTCTTCAGACTCAGGCTGGGACTTACAACATTGACTCCCCTGTTCCTCAGGCCTTCAGACTCAGACTGAACTACACCATAAGTTTTCCTGGATGTCCAATTTGCAGATGGCAGATCATGGGACTTCTTAGAACCCTATTGGTTCAGTTTTTCTGGAGAATCCTGACTAATACAGATGGGTTTCCAAAAGAAATTTGAAATATTATTTTGCCAGAAAAACTAAGAAAGAATGAAGCATAATAAAACAAACCAAAGACAGATTTCTACTTTAATAACATGACTAAAAATTTATGCAGGCATGTAGTAAAACTGCATTCAGTTTCTATTCCTTACCTTTTTAACTCTTAAAGAAAAGAAGATAAGCACAAATTTAACATATGCATATGTGTATATACATTCATATATTTATGCATACTCTTACATACATATTGTGACTAATCACATGGTCTACATGGAATAGATCCGTGTTTTTTAAGTTGGATTCCTTGACAGTCTGGAAATCTAGGTCTTTATTCTGTTTTTCATCAATTTTTATGGTATATATTCCATGTTGTGTCTTCTGGCCCTTGATTTTTTATTCTTGAGAATCATTTATTCACAAAAATTCAGTGTGTTTTGAAATAAAAGGCTTTAGCTTCTGCTTCTGGGTGGGATCAAGTGGTTTACAACATTCCAGCACTCCTTTCAAGAACAACTGAGAAAAATAATTTATTTAAAGGGATCAGAGAGCTGTTGGGGGCAATGAGAACAAAATTGCTCCAGACAGTGGTAGCAAAAAATCTGAAAGGAGAACTGATTTCTTTAGTCACTTTTACCCTGTAGGCATTCACTGATTATCTGTACGTAGAAATCTGAAAATTCCAGCCTTATACTCATGGAGGGTCACTGCTAGGACACAGAAAAACCAGCAGTTTTTTGGTGGTGATGTTGAGGGAAGGGGAATTCAAGTGCCTTCACTACATTTAGTAGTGCCTTCAGGACATCTGAGGCTGTACAGGTTAGGAGATTAAAAACATAAACAGAAGGTCTCTGAGAATCAGGATGGACTTCACTGCTGTTTTACGAGAACCAAAGGCTACAGACTGGCATTTACAACTGTACCATTCTTGTTTGAATTAATGTGATCACCTCCTACTCCATCTGCCTGGCATAAGTAAGGCTGAACCTCCAGAATAAATAATGTCTGAAATCTCTACCATTATTTTACAAGTAATTACAGGCATTCAGTTGAAAATTACTAGGCACAAAAAAAGATAAGACTACGTGACCAAAACCAAGAGAAATGCACATTATATAAAACACCTCAAAGTTGATCCAGATATTAGATGGAGTTAGATGGACAAGGACTTAATAATAGCAATGCAATCCCTATCAAATTACCAATGGCATTTTTCACAGAATTAGAACAAAACATTTTACAATATGTATGGAAACACTAAAGCCCACAAATAGCCAAAGCAATCTTGAGAAAGAAAAATGGAACTGGAGGAATCTGACTCCCTGACCTCAGACTATACTACAAAGCTACAGTCATCAAAACAGTATGGTACTGGCACAAAAACAGAAATATAGATCAATAGAACAGATAGAAAGTCTGGTGATAAACCCATGTCCCTATGGTCACCTAATCTATGACAAAGGAGGCAAAAATACACAATGGAGAGTGCTCGCTTTGGCAGCACATATACTAAAATTGGAATGATACAGAGAAGATTAGCATGGACCCTGCGCAAGGATGACACACAAATTCATGAAACGTTCCATATTTTTTTGTGTTGTCCCACATATTTTGATTACTCACTTACACGTTTCAGGTGGGCCAGGAGATAGCAGTCAGACCTGGTATTGTTTCCAAAGATAGCAAAGGAAAACTCATGTGTAAACCAATCTTTTCCAAAATTGTATCACTTTTTATGGAACACAGTGATCTTCAGTATGCTGCTCCAGGGGATCTTATTGGAGCTGGAACAAAAATTGACCCCACTTTGTGCCAGGCTGACAGAATGGTGGAGCAGGTGCTTGGTGCAGTTGGAGCTTTACCTGAGATCTTCACAGAATTGGAAATTTCCTATTTCCTACTTAGATGACTTCTTGGTGTATGCACAGAAGGAGACAAAAAAGCAGCAAAGGTGCAAAAGCTGTCTAAGAATGAAGTGCTTATGTTGAACATAGGGTCCCTTTCAACAAGAGGAAGAATTAGTGCAATCAAGGCTGATTTGGGTAAAATAGTTCTCACTAATGCTGTGTGCACAGAAGTAGGAGAGAAAATAGCCCTTAGCTGAAGAGCTGAGAAACACTGGCATTTAATTGTTGGGGTCAGATAAGAAGAGAAGTAACATCAAGCCAACAGTAGATGATGACTGAAGATTATCAGTTAAATAATACATTTGGATGAAGTTAAAATTTCTCTTAACAACCTAGAGGTATAATTTCAGAGCAATACTGGGGATACAGTTCATTACATTAGTAGAAATGTAAGGTTGTTTTCATTTTCTTCTGATGAAAATTACCCTCTACTACTAAAGTAAATAATAGGGTCTATAATAAATGTCAGAATTGGCAGATTGATGGATTTAATCCACATTTTAGCAGTAATTGATCATTAACAGTGTTACATTTGTGCATCAATTCATGTTTGAAATGAAACTGCTGTTATAACCAGCCTTTGCTATAGCATACATACCACTGACGCTGTTTGAAAAAAAGTTTTTCTCTTATTAAAAAAACAAAAAAATATATATATATATACACACACACACAATGGAGAAAAGACAGTCTCTTCAACACCTGGTGCTGGGAAAACTGGACAGCTACATGTAAAAGAATGCAATTAGAACATTCTCTAACACCATACACAAAAATAAACTCAAAATGGATTAAAGACCTAAGTGTAAGGCCGGATACTATAAAACTCTTAGAGGAAAACATAGAACACTCTTTGACATAAATCACAGCAAAATCTTTTTCAGTCCGCCTCCCAGAGTAAAGGAAATAAAAACAAAAATAAACAAATGGAACCTAAGTAAACTTAAAACCTTTTGCACAGCAAAAGAAGCCATAAACAAAATGAAAAGAAAACCCTCAGAATGGGAGAAAATATTTGCAGATGAAGCAACTGACAAGGGATTAATCTCCAAAATGTACAAACAGCTCATGCAGCTCAGTATCAAAAAACAATCCAATCCAAAAAATGGGCAGAAGATCTAAATAGACAGTTCTCCAAAGAAGACGTACAGATGGCTAAAAAGCACATGAAAAGATGCTCAACATCACTAATTATTAGAGAAATGCAAATGAAAACTACAATTAGGTATCACTTCACACCAGTCACAATGGTCATCATCAAAAAAACCTACAAACAATAACTGCTGGAGAGGGTGTGAAGAAAAGGAACCCTTCTGCACTATTGGAGGGAATGTAAATTGGTGCAGCCACTATGGAGAACAGTATGGAGTTTCCTTAAAAAACTAAAAATAGAGCTACCATATGATCCAGCAATCCTACTCCTGGGCATATATCTGGAGAAAACCATAATTTGAAAAGATACATGCACCCCAATGTTCATTGCAGCACTAGTTACAATAGCCAGGACATGGGAGCATCCTAAATGTCCATCAACAGAAGAATGGATAAAGATGTGGCACATATATACAATGGAATATTACTCAGCCATAAAAAAGAATGAAATAATGGCATGTGCAGCAACATGGATGGACCTAGAGATTGTCATACTGAGTGAAGTTAAGTCAGACAGAGAAAGGCAAATGTCATATGATATTGCTTATATGTGGAATCTAAAAAAGGTATAAATGAACTTATCTACAAAACAGAAATAGAGTTACAGGTGTAGAAAACAAACTTATGGTTGCCAGGGGATAAGGGGGGGAGGGATAAATTGGAAAAAGATATAATAGCTATGATTAAAATATTCAAAAGATAGAGAAAATGAAAGAGAAAGCAGATAGATTAAGTATTTCTCCAGAAAATTGGAACCTCTATAAAAGGATCAATTGGAAATTCTAGAGCTGAAGAATACAATATCTGAAATTGCAAGCTTATTAGATTGGTTTAGGTGCAGAAGACAAGATTAGTAAACTAAATAACAGATTGACAATAAATTTTTTAATTGAAGCACAGAGATACAAAGAAATTTGGGTGAGAAAAAAATGTATCTGAGAAGACAGGTGAAATTTAAATAGCCCAGTATATGTGTAATTGGAGTCAATGAAGGAGATGAGGAAAACAGTGGCACAGAAGCAATAGTTGAAGAGATAACAACCAAGATTTTTCCAAAACTGATGGAATACTTTCAAACCACAAATTCATGAAGTTCTAAGAATTTCCAGCAGGATAAATAAATGAAAACCACACATAGACACAACATAGTAAAAGTTATGAACTTCAGAGAGAAGGAGAAAAATCTTAAAAGCAGACTAAGGAAAATGGTTTGTTCAAAGAACAACAATAAGACTGACTGCTGCCTTCTCAATATACATAATGGAAGCCAGAAGAGAGTAGAATGACATAATTAAAGCTCTGGAAAAAGTTGCCAATGTAGAATTCTATGCCCAGTTTAATATCTTTCAAAGTGAAAGGACAAAAACTTAGAGAATTCGTCACTTGCATGTCTGCATTGAAAGAAATAGTAAATGGAGTTCTTCAGGTAAATGGAAAACAATACCAAACATAAAAACAGAAATGTAGGAAGGAATGAAGCGCAACCAAAAGGATAAGTGTACTGAGAAACATTAAAATATTGACTTAATGTAGCCTATTCAACAACAACAACAATAATGTCTTCTGAGGTTTAAAATGTATTTATAACTAAAATGCATGGCAAAAATAACCCTAATGCGAGGAGGCATGTAATGTACTCAAAATGTCTAAGCATCACTGATAAAAGTAACTGTTCATATTAGTTAAAATTCAGGAAAACAAGTTAGAAAAGTTAGAATCTCTAAGATAACCATGAAAAAGGATGTTAAACAATGCATGCTTAGGAACAACAATGAAATCAAAGCAGAAATTTAAAAATACCTTGAGACAAATGACAATGAAAACACAACCATACAAAATCTATGCGATGCAACAAAAGCAGTTCTTAGAGGAAAGTTCATGGCAATACAGACCTTCCTTAAAAAACAAGAAAAATCTCAAATGAACAACCTAAGCTACCACTTAAAAGAATTAGAAAAAGAAGAACAAACAAAACCTAAAGTCAGCTGAAGGAAGGAAATAATAATGATCAGAGAGGAAACATGGTATACTTAGGAACTACTAAAGGAGGTTGGTGGTATGATAGAATATATTGAATGATCCAAAAGATGATAAAGGAGAGAAAAAGAATGCAAAAAATGGATCAGATGGAAACCAAGATTAAAATTGTAAACATAATTGTAATAAGGGTAATGTGCTAAATGAAAAGGACAAATATTCTAATTAAAAAACAGAGATTGGGGCTTCCCTGGTGGCGTAGTGGTTGAGAATCTGCCTGCCAATGCAGGGGACACGGGTTCGAGCCCTGGTCTGGGAAGATCCCACATGCCGCGGAGGAACTGGGCCCGTGAGCCACAATTACTGAGCCTGCGCGTCTGGAGCCTGTGCTCCGCAACAAGAGAGGCCGCGATAGTGAGAGGCCCATGCACCACAATGAAGAGTGGCCCCCACTTGCCACAACTAGAGAAAGCCCTCACACAGAAATGAAGACCCAACACAGCCATAAATTAATTAATTAATTAATGAAAAGAAAAAAACAGATTGTCAGACTATGTAATAAAACAAAACCCAGCTGTGTACTGCTTATAAGAAATACACCTTAAATTATAATGGTACAAAAAGCTGAAAGTCAAGAGTGACAAAAGAAACATTATGCAGGTGTTAAAATAAAGCTGAGGTATTTATATTCATAGCAAACAAAGTGGACTTTAAGAAGCGTTATATTAGAAATAAAGGATATCTAACATTGATAAATATAAAGAAGATATAATAATTCTAAATCTATAAACCCAGTAGTAGTTTCAGAATATATAAGGTGAAAATTGATGGAACTGAAAGGAGAAATAGACAGATTTACAATCATGTGGTAGATTTTAACACATCTTTCTCAGTAATTGATAGAATAAATAAAATCAGAAAGGATATAGAAGATTTCAACAATATAGTTAACCACCTGATACACACACACACACACACACACACACACACACACAGAGTGGGGGCAGGGGGGAGTTAGAGAGAGAGAGAACTTTGCAACTCAAACAGACCATAGAGGGAAAGCGATATACTTAAAATGTATTTATTAGAAAAGCAAAAAGGCTGAAAGTGAATATTCTAAGATTCTACCTCAGGAAGCTAGAATAAGAACAGCTGAATGGCAATGAACCTGGCAGTCAAGAACTTATGGGAGGAGCATTTGGGGGTAGGGGAGTTGATAAAATAAACATTCTGAGGCAGGAATATACATGATATAGTGAGTAAATAGGAAGAAATTCAAAATGGCTGGAACACAGTGAGTGAGGGGGGAATAGATATATGAAATTAGATCTGAAACTTAAGCTGGATCTCTTTTTTGCAGATGATCATGATCTTATACATAGAAAACCCTAAAGAGTCCACCAGAACACCATTAGAGCTAATAAGTCAACAGAGTAACAAAATTCTAACGATGAGCAATCTCAAAAGGAAATTATGAAAACAATTCCATTTATAATAGCATCAAAAAGAATAAAATACTGAGTATTTAACTTAACCAAGGAGAGGAAAGACTTGTACAATGAAAGCTACAAAAGAAAACTGATGAAAGACATTAAAGAAGACATATATAAATGGAAACACATCCCATATTCATGGATTAGAAAACTTAATATTGTTAAAGAATACTACCCTGTAGGGTAGATAGCTAGTGGGAAGCAGCCGCATGGCACAGGGATATCGGCTCGGTGCTTTGTGACCGCCTGGAGGGGTGGGATAGGGAGGGTGGGAGGGAGGGAGACGCAAGAGGGAAGAGATATGGGAACATATGTATATGTATAACTGATTCACTTTGTTATAAAGCAGAAACTAACACACCATTGTAAAGCAATTATACCCCAATAAAGATGTTAAAAAAAAAAAAAGAATACTACCCAGAACAATCTACAGAGTCAATGAAAAATCCCTATCAAAATCCCAATAACACTTGTTGCAGGAATAGAAAAACCCATCCTAAAATTCGTATGGAATCTCAAGGGACCCTTATAGTCAAAACAATCTTGAAAAAGAAAGTACTCAAAATTCCCGATTTCAAAACTTACTACAGAGCTGTAGTAATCAAAACACTGTGTTACTGGCACAAAGACAGACATATAGACCAATAGAGTAGAATAAAAGAGCCCAGAAATAAACCACATATATATATATAATCAAATGAATTTGGACACCGGTGCCAAGACCATTCAGTGGGGAAAGGACAGTATTTTCAATAAATGATTATGGGAAAACTGAATATCCACACCCAAAAGAATGAAGTTGGACCCTTACCTAACACCACTTATAAAAATTAAGTCAAAATGGACCAAAGACCTAAATATAACAGCTAAAATCATAAAATTTTTAGAAGAAAACATAGGGCAAAAGCTTCATGTCATTGAATTTGGCGATAATTTCTTGGATATGAATCTAAAAAACATAGGTACCAAAGAAAAAATTGATAAGTTGAATTTCATTAAAATTTTATTTAATTGTTCATCAAAAGACAATACCAACAGTGTAAAAAGACAGTGCATAGAATGGGAGAAAATATTTGCAAATCATATATTGATGATTAATAAGGAATTAATATCCAGAATATAGAGAGAACTTCTAAAACTCAACAGCAAAAAACCAAAACAACCCAATTAAAAAAAGGGCAAGGACTTGAATAACCATTTCTCCAAAGAAGGTATACAAATAACCAATAAGCACATGAAAAGATACTCAGCATCACTAATCATTAGGTAAATGCAAGTCAAAACGACAATGATACACTCCCTCACACTCATTAGGATGGCTACTATCAAAAAAAAAAAAGACAAAATAATAAGCGTTGGTGAGGATGTGGAGAAATTGGAACCCTTGTGCACTGTTAGTGGGAATGTGAAATTGTTCAGTCGCTGTGGAAAACAGTATGGTATTCCTCAAAAAATCAAATAAAACTACCATATGATCAAGCAATTCCACTTCAGGGTATGTAGCCAGAATAATTGAAAGCAGGGTCTCAAGAGATATTTTTATACCCATGTTCATAGAAGCATTATTCAAAATAGGTAAAATGTGGAAGCAGCCCAAGTGTCCATGGATAAGCAAAATGTGGTGAATACATGCAATTGAATATTATTCACCCCTAAAAAGGAAGGAAATTCTGACACATGCTGCAACATGAATGAACCTTGAGGACATTATGGTAAATGAAATAAGCCAGTCACAAAAAGACAAATACTTTATGATTCCACTTAGATGAGATACTCAGAGTAGTCAAAATCATAACGGAGTAGAATGGTTGCCAGGGGCTTGGGGGCGGAGGGAAATAGAGAGTTATTATTTAATGGGCATAGAGTTTCCGTTTTACATAATGTAAAAAATTATGGATATGGATGGTGGTGATGATTGCAGAACATTATGAATATGTTTAATACCACTGAACTGTACACTTAAAATAGTTAAGACAATAAATTTTGTTATGTGTATTTTACCACATTTGGTAACTTGGGGGAATAAAAGGTAAGCTGGAACTTTATTATGTTTTTAAAGTGACTTCTACATTGATAAGACTTTGGATTTTATGATAAGTGTGTATCCGTGGTGTTTAATAGCAAATGAGAGACATAATTTAAGGTTTAAGAAGATCATGCTGGCTACTACTATGTGTAATAGCGTTTGTAAAGGGTATGAATAGAAGCAGGGAGAACCATTAGGATACTATTATATTAGCTTAGATGAGAGATGATAGTGGCTTAATTAGGGTGTTAAGAAGTAGAAAGAGTAGATGGGTTCAAGACAACGGCTGAAAGTACTTTTATGTTTGCATTCTGTGTTTGGATATCATAGTGACGGTGATTGTGTTCATTGGTGGGGGGTGCTTGGGGGAGTAACTTAAAGGAAAGAGAAGATTCAAGGATTAGTGTTCTGATTTTAGGCTGGGCAAATAGTAGTATTGCAGTTGAGGTAGGAAAGATGAGAAGAGATAGGGTAGAACTCAAAGTTTTCGTTGGGCTATGTTAGTTTTCACTTTAGTCACTTTGAATATACCACGGTAGCAGTTAGGTACAGACATTTGGGGTTCTCAGAGAGGAAGCCAGGGTGGGGGATGTAAATTTTTAGAATCATCTATATACATGGTTAATAGACCATGGGTCTAGATTAGAGTATTAAGGGAAGAATACAGATAGAGAAGAGGAACAAGATGAAGCCCCGTGTCATTCTAACATATTTGAGGTGAAGGAGAGGAGAGAAAAGGAAGAGCAAAGGAGAGTAGGAAGAAACACAGGAGAGTGGAGCAGCTAGGAAATCAAGGAAATTTTCAAGTCAGAGAGGGATATGGTCAACTCTTTCAATTGCTGTATAGTCCATCTAGTGAAATGAAGAAAAATACTTTTCGCTGGATTTGACTGTGCGGAGATTTATATGGTGACCTCAGTAGGAGCATTTTCAGTGGAGCAATGGGTATAAATGCTCTGGGGGAGTAAGCTGAAGAGAAAATGTGTAATGAGAAAGTAAAGATAATGTAAACAAGTATCAGTTTGCTGTATAACTGAACAGATGGAGTGGTAGTTAAAGGGAGACCTTTGTCAAAGGAGGATACATCTGAAATATAGAAAAAAAATAGTGTAGGAAGGATATGTATTCATACACGTAACCAGTTTGAATGTTGTTTTCACCTTAACTTTTCATATTTTGTTGGAAGGAAACCTCAGTTTGTGAGGTTGAATGAATGAATGAATGAAAGGTGAGAAAGTAGAGATAATATCATGGGCTATTTTTCATCCTCTCACTTTAAAACATAAGGTACATATCCTTAGCTCTGCCCACAGTAAGCTTATGTCAGAACCTAACAACCTATCAAAACTTCTTTCCAACTCTTTAGGCCTCAGAGGACTAAGGTCTCACCCTCATTTCTCGAGTAAAATAGAGCTGTGGATTACTAACCTCATTCACCTTTATTTCCCCCAGAGATGCATTGCCAAAAGAAAAATGTACAATCTCAATTTCTTCACCTTTTTCCTTTCTTTAACTGTTTATTATCTATAACAACTTAATAGTAAAAATCATTGGAAGTGGATTAAGATGCTCCTGCCTCATGCCAAAATCTGCAGTAATGGTTGGACCTTGACTGTAATTCTTTGTGATAAATTAAGGAGTTTGATGTTAGTTTTGTTCCATTAATTTGTGATTTAAGAAAGGACTTTTTAGGTATCCAAGATGTCCTAGTGCTTTGTCCAACATTATCGTTAGAAATACATTTAAAATCTACATGAAGGGGACTTCCCTGGAGGTCCAGTGGTTAAGACTTCGGTTTCCAATGCAGGCGGTGCAGGTTTGATCCCTGGTCGGGGAGCTAATATCCCTCATGCCTGGGGCCAAAAAACCCAAAATATAAAACAGAAGCAATATTGTAACAAAGTCAATAAAGACTTAAAAAATAAAACAGAAGCTGTACTGTAACAAATTCAATAAAGACTTTAAAAATGGTCCACATCAGGGCTTCCCTGGTGGCGCAGTGGTTGAGAGTCCGCCTGCCGATGCAGGGGACGTGGGTTCGTGCTCCCGTCCGGGAGGATCCCACATGCTGCGGAGCGGCTGGACCCGTGAGCCATGGCCGCTGGGCCTGCGCGTTCGCAGCCTGTGCTCCACAACAGGAGAGGCCACAGCAGTGAGAGGCCCGTGTACCGCAAAAAAAAAAAAAAAAAAAAAAGTCCACATCAAAAACATCTTTAAAAAATATAATAAAATCTACATAAAAATATGTTTAGTTAATTATAGAATTTTGTGAATGTTTGGAAACTTGGAATCTTGGAATTTTTTACCTGAATATCTTGCATCAAATAGATCAAATACAATGTGATAAATCGATATTTTGTTCCCAGTTTCCAAAATTGCATGTAACGTAGTGAGGGAATGTTAATAAGTGTGTTGAAAAGCAGTCTTCCCCAGAAAATAAGTTTGCATACTTATTAAACAAGATTAAACAAATTTCTTTGTGGGATTTCTCAAAGTCTTTAATTTTCTAATGTTCTTTGTTCATTTCTAAAAGAGATTTAAAGTACAGCAGGGGCACTTATATGACCAAGGGATCCTTTGTTCCCTTAGCACAAGTTAACATCGGTTGCAAGTTTCCTGTCACTCAGTTTGGGAAATTGTGGCATAAGCGAGGTTCAAATGTGGTCTGAATTATAGATCCATCACAAATTTGTCACCGTTGTGTTATTGCAGTGAAATCAAAGTATATACAGTACAATTTCTTCATTCTTAATCCTAAACTGCTATAAAAAATAATTACCCAGTTGAGCCAATTGCTGTGATTGTGGCTTTATCTTCAAGCTTAATTTTGTCCTCAGTGCCCCTTAGCGATTCTTTTAGCATGATCTCTACAACAACCGTTTCTAACTTCCACTATTCTTTTAGAGGTCTTAATTCCAGTGTTCTTCCTCTTTCTTGTCTGAGAAGATAAACTTGCATCTTACTTCACAGAGAAAATGGGTCTAGTAAGAATGATCTCTCAACCTCATCCTTATTTGCTTTCCTAATGTCTCAGAGGAGGTGACATCCCTCCTTCTATTCAGAGCTATTCCATCTGCTGTGCTCTCAATCCTGTATTCTCTTGTTATAACAGCTGTTTCTAAATGATAGTCTGTGGATCAGCTGTGTATCAAAATTACCTGTAGAGTTTTTAAAAAATACAGATTCTGAAGCCCTCCCTCAGAGGATCTGATTCAGTAGGTCTGTGATAGGCCCTGAAAATCTGTTTTTAAAAAGTTCTCCAGGTGATTCTCATATGTAACCGGTTGTGGGGACCACTGATGGATGGAATTTTGATCTATTAGCTATTTTTTTAGTACTTTTGGTGGGACAAATGTTTTTGATTTTTAAGAATTCCAGTTAATCAGTTATTTTGTCTATGGACTGTGTTTTTGGCATCATCCTAAGAACTCTTTGCCTAATCCTAGGTCATAAAGATATTCTCCTACATTTTCTTCTAGAAGTTACATAGTTTTACCTTTTACATTTAGACTTATCCATTTTGAGTTAACTTTTCTGTAACATGTGAGTTAACTTTTCTGTGACATGTAACATGTGACAGGTTGAAGTCTTTTTTTTTTCTTGTTTTTTGCATATGGATGTTTAATTGTTCCAACACCATTTGTTAAAGGACTCGACTCTCTCTGTTGAATTGCTTTGCACCTTTATCAAAAAAACAATTAACCGTATTTGTGTGGCTTCACTTCCGGACTAGCCAATCTGTTCTGTTGATCTGTCTGTCTATCCCTTCACCAATACCAGGCTGTTTTGATTTCTGTGGCTTTATAGGAAGTCTTAAAATTAAATAGTGTGATTACTCCAACTTTATTCTTCTTTTCAAAATTATTTTAGCTATTCTACTTTCCTTACCTTGTGTAAGTTTTTAAGTCAGCTTGTCTACATCTACAAGAAATCCTGCTGAGATTTTGCTAGGAATTGACCTATAGATCGATTCAAGTAGAATTGACGTCTTTACTATTTTGAATATTACAGTCCATGAACGCGATATGTGTCTCCATTTATGTCTTCTTTGATTTCTTTAATAGCAGTTGTCATTTTGAGCATACAGATCTTGTACAAGTTTTGTTAGATTTACACTTAAATATTTATTATCAATATTGTAAATAATATTGTTTTTAATTTTGTGTTTCCAGTTGTATATTGCCAGTCTACAGAAATAAAATTGATTTTGGTTTGTTTATCTTGTTTCCTGCAGCTTTGATGAACCCACTTATTAGTTCTAGGTTTTTGGGGTTTTGGGGTGTTTTTTAAGATTCCTTGGTATTTTCAACACAGGCAATCATTTATCTATAGATAGGGACTTTTTAATTTCTTCCTTTCACATGTGTATGTCTCTTCTTTCCTCTTTTTTCTTTATTGCACTGACTGGAACTCCCAGCAGTGTGTTGAATAAGAGTGGTGAGAGTGAACTTCATTGCCTTGTTCCCAATCTTGGGGAAAAGCATTCAGTCTTTCATCTTTAAGTATGTTGTTAGCTGTAATTTTCTGTAGATACTCTTTATCACAACAAAGACGTTCTGTAGAGTTTTTATCATGAATGGATGTTGAATTTTCTCAAAGGCTTTCTCAGCATCAGTTGAACACAGAAGTAGTTTGAACTCATGAATTCAAAATTGGATTCCAAATAAGTTACAGTTTGCTACAGAAATTGAGAAAATCCTGTTTAACTTGTCTGCCTATAGTGGGTAGAATTGTGTCCTCCTAAAAAATCCTTAAGTTCTAATCCCTGGTACCTATTAATGTGACCTTATTTGGAAATCAAATCTTTGCAAATGTAATCAAGTTAAAATGAGATTATAGGGCTTCCCTGGTCGTGCAGTGGTTGAGAGTCCCCCTGCTAATGCACGGGACACGGGTTCATGCCCCAGTCCGGGAAGATCCCACATGCCGCAGAGCGGCTAGGCCCGTGAGCCATGGCCGCTGAGCCTGCGCGTCCGGAGCCTGTGCTCCACAACGGGAGAGGCCACAACAGTGAGAGGCCCGCATACCGCAAAAAAAAAAAAAAAAAAAAAAAATGGGGTTATACTGCATGAAGGTGGACCCTAATCTAATGACTGGTGTCCTTATAAGAGGAAAATTTGGACACAGACTCAGAAGACACTGGAAAGAAAACCATGTGATGACAGAAGCAGAGATTGGAGTGATGTGTACACAAGCCAAGGGATGCTAAGGATTGCTGGCCACCACCAGAAGCCAGGAAAAAGGCAGAAAACAGATTCTCTCTCATAGTGTCTGGAAGAAAGCAATCCTACTGACACCTTGATTTTGAACTTCTGGCCTCAGAACTGTGAGAGAATAATTCTTGTGGTTTTAACCCACCCAATCTCTGGTAGTTGGTTCCAGTAGTCCTAGGAAACTAATATAATGCTGCTTCCTGGTGACTTTGAGTTCTAAAACGGTTTTATTCCAAAAAATGGTCTTGTTTGTTTGTTTTTTGGTCATATAAGTATTTTTCACAACATACACATAACATCAATCAACTCAGGTGGTCCACTCTTCCTTCTTTAGGCTCCTTATAGCTTTTTCAGTGGTCATGAAACAGTTTTAGAGAAAAGCATATAAATATCCTCGTTGTGTTTCCAAATCATAGAAGGGCATTCTTTTTGTCCTGTACTTTGAAAATATGATTTTATTACAGGCCAGCCTTTTAATATCTTTTCTATGGCCAGCAACAGTGATAGCTATCATAGGCACATATCTAAGGAGGCTGTCTACCTCCATTTCTATAAAGTAAAAAATCTCATTAAATAATATTGCATGTTTTGGGAGAATCAAAAGTGAACAAAAACTTTCGTTATAAAAGCCTCAGTATCACGGGTAAACAGATCATACCCCTGTCTTAGAAGTATTGCATACAAGGTGTGCGGGACATTTGGCAGGTAAGATCTTTTCATTTTCTTTGGGAAGAAGTTTATAGACTGAAAAGAAACTGCCGAAATTTGCATTTACACTGTCTGCCTAATATCCAGATAAATGAGAAAAGTCTAGTTTATATTTGGACAAGATATCAACAATCTTTTGTTTTATGTTTTCTACAGTTTAAAACCCTCATAGAAATCAAGAAGACAATTTGAAACTCCCTTTGTCAAATGAAAGTACCTAGTAAGTAGGGGGGATGATTTTTGTTTCTCTGACTTGGCACATCACTTGACATGGTATAGAAAGCGTGATTGCCATTAAGTGCTGACAAAGTCAGCACTACACTGTAAGGGGCCAGCACAACTCTTATCAAAATCCTTTTTTGTTTATCCGTTGTTGCCGCCTCTGAGCCAAAATAGGTAATTTTACTCAGTTTCATAGAACAGTCAAGGAAACAAAACAATAGTTTGTGTCTGTTTTGTGTAGTATGCCCAGGCTAATGCAGCCTGATGTAATTTATTATTATTGGTGTGATTTGGGGAGGAAGAAAAACACAAAAAACCCTTTTGATTGATTTAGAAACACTTGCCTGTCTCACCCCAGACTTGGGAGATTCAGTTTCCGTATGTTCTTTCACATCTCCCTCTCCAGCATGTCCAACCCCAAATTCTCTCTGCATATCTTACAGTATGTTCTGTTTTGATTGTTTATCTGCCTAATCTACCTGTGCATGTGTCCTCTCGTTTAGCCTTCATTTTTGGTGATGTCTGGGTCATGCCGGCATTGGGATTGTCATTCTCATTTTCATTATCTGAACTCTTAGAAAGCATGTTCATAATATTCACTGTGTTAAACATTAAACTAGCACTATCTTGATACAAAGCACAACAATTACTGCACAGAGGAAGTCAGAGATGAACTGTTAACATTGACAATGTACTTTTGTTGAACTTAAGTTGCATCACTAGGAGTGATGCAATGATGAATGATCCATGATTGTGAACCACAAATCATGGTTGCTAAATTAGTGGCCAGAGAAAAAAGCAGCAACTGCAGAGGAGAAGGCAGATAATTTTGCTGTGTCCGTCAGATACTAAAACCAGTATTGCTTTCAGCCCTATTTTTTGGACTACCATATGAGTTTGTACTACCCCCCTGCCAAACTTCGACACCCATTGCCAAAGATCAGAACTTTTTACATCCCATGGAGGGGTTTCCCAAAATGGTTGGTCAGCCTGTGGACAACTCTGATGTCAGAGAGTGGACTCTTGAAAGTGAAGCAAAGGAGGTTGTACTTGGTATGATAGAAATAAGGCAGTTTTGATGATTTTTCCCTGAGGAATGACAAAATGTATGACTTGATAATACCAGAGTTGGAGGAAAGTAATCTCACAGGTTTTAATAGAGTTAACTAGGGCAGGTATAGGAAGGTAGGAAAGACTGGCTTGGAGGCTGTTGGAGTATTTCATGAATGAAGTGCATAAGTTCAAATTACTGGGACTGGAGGTCATTGATAAGGATAGGACAAAGTTCAGTGAACCCTGCAGGATCAATACTGACTCCCTATGGAGTCAATATTATGATCCAAAAGGAGGACTATTTGCCATTTGTACAAAAGGAAAACAAATACAACTTTTAAAAGTTTGAATGAATGATAGGAAAGGAAATGGTGGAATAAAAGTTGTTTTTGCCCTGAATACCAGAGCTCCAGTAGGCCCTCTTGTCTTGGAAAGAAGCTATCTCTGTCCAGTTGATGATCATGCCCTAAGAGAAACTTGCCAATCTGCCTAATGAAGAAACTACTTACTAAATCTTGCTCATCACCACTCTTCCAAATACACTGCTGTGGTTTTCAAATGTGCTGAGGGAACCCATATGGGCTGATATGAATAGGCTTGAGAGTCCACATGTAATTCAGAGAATTTGATTGCTGCATGGAGAAAGATCATATTCTACCACACAGTTGGCTCCAATTGAAGCTGTTTTAGTACAAGAAGAAAACTTAAAAATTAAAATAAAACTTCTTATGGAGGGTCAGATATTTTGAGGGAGTGATCAAAATAGACCAGCATTAAAAAAAGATATCATAGGAGATTTGAACAACAGAATGATCAGGGACAAAAATCTAGTGATCTGGAGGAACAAAGGGAGAAAACAAAGAATTGGAGTGAAATGCTAGACAAAGAAAACCTGGTGTGTGGAAAACAGGAGTAACTCTAGAAGTGAAAGGAGTAGATGTAAGGGAAACCATATTCAAAGAAATAATAGATGAAAATTCACTTGAACCAAAGAAAAACTCAAGTTATCAAAATGAAAGTACATCGCAAGGACTGGGTAGAATAAATTTTTTATTCATATGT
Organism: Pseudorca crassidens; assembly: GCF_039906515.1. NCBI lineage: Eukaryota > Metazoa > Chordata > Mammalia > Artiodactyla > Delphinidae > Pseudorca > Pseudorca crassidens. Next base: position 61,816,673 of record NC_090296.1, on the reverse strand, counting down.
AAATTTATATACATATGTTAAATGTATAGATATATCTGGCTAGGATATCTGTACTCTGTTGGTAAAAAGAAAATGTTTCCTTTCCAGCATAGGAATAATGGTTTGCAAAGGAAAGAGCGTCATACTTGTATTAAATTTCTCACCTGCAAAACTGATAGTAGTACAGTGCAACTATATTAATAAATCTTACAGGAAGTACTGCAATCTAAGAATCCTATATCCAAAATATCATTTATACAAGTGGGCAAAGCAAAGGCTTTTGTTTTATAACAAGTAAGTCTAAGAAAGTTCCTATTTATCCTTACTTGAAGAAGTATTATAGCCTACAGAAAAGTAAAACAGATCTCAAAAGAAGGAAAGGTAATGTATAAGAACCAGTGGTAGCCAATATGCCTTAAAATTTATAGATAAATTTAAGCAGTGATAAGATGATTTTAAGTGTGATATGCGTTGAGAAAGGATTCTCAAAATATGTTACATACAACAGGAAAAATCCAAAATATGGCATGGACTACAGTTTGTTTGTTTGTTTTTTGCGATACGTGGGCCTCTCACTGTTGTGGCCTCTCCCGTTGCGGAGCACAGGCTCCGGACGTGCAGGCTTAGCGGCCATGGCTCACGGGCCTAGCCGCTCCGCGGCATGTGGGATCTTCCCGGACCAGGGCACGAACCCGTGTCCCCTGCATCGGCAGGTGGACTTTCAACCACTGCGCCACCAGGGAAGCCCTGGACTACAGTTTTAAACTATTTCAAGTAAACTGTAGGAGTGGTAAGTGAGGATAGAAGAGGTTTTAAAAAACCTTATTTTTACTTTTAAAGTTTTACCTTTATTTATGAGGTGTATCAATTATGAGGTGATGTAAAACTGGAATTAGTATGTGGAATATGAAATTCAGTAAAGCCAAATTGATTATTTCAGTTAAGAGGATAAAGTTTTCTATTCATGGGGATATACATGGTGGGTCAACCTAAATTAAATAAACCATATCTTTTTATGATATGATTTACTTTTTGAACAATAAGTAGACAAAGATATCTTTGTTATTTTTCAATATTTATATTCACTGAAAATATAATAAGATCGTATATACTACATGCTGGAAATACTAAAAGGAAAAGAAATTTGCCATCTATTGGGTAGATAAATGTACAAAAAATGCAAATGTAATTAGATGAATGCTATAATAGATATATACACAAGGTGAAGTGAAGCATAGGACAAAGAATAGTTTTTGTGGGGAGATTTGAAAGAATGCAGAGCAAGTTAATGAGTGTGCCAGTGAGCAAGGTGGGAAAGGCATGCTGAACAGTGGAAATGTGGATGAGAAAATGCAGATGTGTATCCCAGGTTATTAAATCATACAGTAAAATTCTTAAATTGAAATGCATTGAAATTGGTGCGAAAATAAGATATCTGAAGCACCCCCTGTTGAAATTAGCTGTGAATACTGGAGTAGTGTTCTGAGTTATCCCTAGGTATTTTCAAATTTCAAAAAAAGCAGCATTTAGAGGAATTGTGTACAGCAATCAGATATTCACTACATATTGCCATTCTTCTTTTTGTGGAAGAGAGCGGATATATATTTCCTGGCTTATTGTTAAACAGCAGTGAGTTTAGGAGTCGGTTTCACTTCTGCCTTCCCTGTATTTAGGTCACGTAGGATATAATGAGAGGACAGCCCTCTTGCTTCAGTAGTAGCTATGGCTGCCTTGGATGGTAACCACAACCTGTACGTACCTTTCCACAGAGAAGAGAAAGCATGATCAGCTGCTGTGTCACGTGTGTACTTTTCCAGTATTCCTGCATAGTGCAGAGGGAAAGGAGGACTGCTCCAGTGTCAGGGTAGATGTTTGCTCTTAACAGAACTATGTGAGAAATTAGGTCTTGTCTTAGAACTGAGAAATCACAGAATAAATTCTACAGCCTAATAAAGATGTCCAGACATTAAAACCAACAGTTTGCTCCTCTATTTGCACATTTTGCTAGCTTCCATATATCAGGAGCTTCCTTATGAATTATATCGTTTTAAATATTACAAATTTTCATGGGAAATTGGTTTCATAGAAATGGACCATCTTTCTCTTTTTTTGTAATGTGCTTATCTCTCTTGTTTGTAATTATATAATTATATAAATATGGAAAGTCCTGTAATTACATGGAATGTGGCAAGCTTCAGATTTTTCATATTGGAAAGCCAGAGTGCCCAAGTGGCAACCTAAATAATATTTCTATAGAAAGTTTGCCTTTGTTCATTTTTTTTTATTACAGCCTCTTTTGGTGAAATGACTTATTTACATGTTTTTTAATATTTCTGTCCCTCTTAATTGTCCTGATGCCTAACTGAGGGCGTTCAGAACTGATAATCAGTAGCTTTTGTATTTAACTCTGGAAGAACAAGCTGCTTATGATGACCCAACAGAGACATGAGGAAGGTTTGTGAAAGGGGTGTATTCATCCAGCTCTAATCCTTATTTTCAGAAAGACAGTGTCTTTAAGTGTTCTCTAATTAGTGAATAGATATGGTTGTAAATTCTTGTAGATACTTCTTTTGTAGGATAGAGGTGGATGCCTGGCTTGTTTAAAATCTTTGTTTTACATTTCTTTTAAGTGAAATTTTAATATGAACATTTGACAATAGAAAATAGGAAAAGTAATTTTTATACATATAATTATTCCTATTTTATTAGTATGCTCCATTGTGATGTTTCTTTTTTGACATCATCATAATCGGAAACTTGAATATTGTATAAGAGGATGTCTACAAAATAAAAATAAGATTTTATGTTTTGTTTTCCTGCTTGCTCGTTTGCTTTGCTGATCTCCTTGTGTACATAAAATAATGTTTACTTCTATGAAGTAAATTCTTTTTGGGTTTGGTAAAATTGCTTCTACCAGTCACTGAGGAAATGTAAACTAGGGAACAAGACACTGATATTTAGTCCTACCAAGAGGAAATATATTGCTTCAGTGAACTGAATATAAAACATGATCAGTGAAAACACCTGGAAATCAAAAAGAACAGATTTTAGTTATGCTTCTCTTTTTCAAAGAACTTAATGCTTAGCTATTGTTAGTACTAGAGAAGTAAGTTGGCAGTGACATTTGAAATATGATAAATAAAAGCCTACCGAATGTCTGCTTCTACTCTTAGCACTTGTCTGATTTCCTTCTCCAGAAATTGCATAATGGAAACTACCATAGGGTTAATGAGAGTCAAATACACAACCCTACTTGTTGTAATAAATATATTCTCTATAACTGTGTAATGATAAAGCCATAGTTATTGAAACTACCAAAGTTATTGAAACAGTCGGATAGGAGCTTTTTGCCTTCATCACCTGTATTATTAATTGGAGATAATTACTGCAGAGCAGCTGGCTGTTGGTTTTAGGGGGCATCAATTGTTCTTCTCACCCAACTGTTGGCTAATAAGGATAGTCAACACATCTGTTTCAACAGCTGGTAATTAACAAAAGCCTAATTGCTGCAACTCTTTTAACATCCAATCTGTGAAAAAGAAGGGATGTAGAAGAATATTATTTACTTTGTGCTTTGCACTCTCTGAAACCAGTTTCTCTTTTTTCTCTCTCCCTCCACTTTTTTTTCCTTACTTTGAACACCACTGCCTTTGTATGAAGCATTGAATGGCAAGAGAACACAATATGGTAATCCAGAGCTTAACTTTTTCAGATCTTTGTTGGTGTTTCTTATTGCAACATTTCTTTGCTAACTTGCAAGATAAAATGGATCAAAAGCATTTTGAGTAGTTCCATACAACAGTTAAAATCCGCAGCAGTGTGCCCTAGGCTGTGTTGCTGTTGTCTGCAGCATCCAAAAGGAAACAGGGAATTCTCTTTTTTTCATGCTTTTCACATGCTTAAACACAACTCCCAAATAATTCCACGTTCATATACAGAATTTTCGTTTAAATTAATGTTTATATTGATTAACACAAATGAAGTCAGGTTTAGCAGTTTCTCTTCCTTTGTTTTGTCATCTCTTAAATACTTCAGTTGCTTCGTTTAATGCCTCTATGTCAACTTAAAGTATTCAAGAAAATTTTTAATTTGTATGTGAAATCTTGGCTTCCTCTGTTTTTCTTTAAAATGTGTTTTGGTCTTTTTTAAAACTTTGACTTTAATTCAGATAACTTCAGTTATTTCTTGTTGATTTTTAAGATGGCTAGGAAATTTACTGGCTTAGTGTTAGAAACCAGAGTAAAATGGTTTCACAAATGAGAGACTTATAAATTAACATTTCTTTTCTTTGAAATTTCTTAGTACTCTTATTTAATTATGAACTATTTCAGTAAAAATATCTTTCATATAACCTTGGTTATAAAGCTTTATATTTATGTTTTATATAATTGTAATTTTTGCTAGTTACATATTAATGTTGAACTATTTAAAAATTTCCATGTAGAATGTAACTTATTAAGATGTTGTTTTTCTTTGTATAAGAATATATTTTTCCAGTTATCATGGCTGATTTTTCAGTAACCTTTTCCATAGTCTTACATTTTCTTTATAGCCTATATATATAAAAACTTTTCAATGAACGAAATTTTTATTTTTATTAATTAGAGATTACATGATCATACTGATTTTCCTTTTAATACATTCATAAAATTTTAGATTAATGTTAAGGTTAATCTGATAGATGGTGATTATGGTACTCATTTAATATGAGTATTAGAAAATTCCTTAGCAAAAATGTTACTCAAGTTCTCTTGAATAAACTCGCTTCACTAACTTTTCAGTTGGCAGTATTTCTACGCAGGCAGTTCTTTAATTGTTGTTAGGTATGTTGAAAGGTATAGAAGAAATTCTACCCAAGTGCTTGCCATGGACTGAATTGCAGATTGCATAATTTCAAAATTTTTTGCTGGCAGGATAAGTTTAAGTTTAGTTCAGCAGGTGTTCAGGTGGTGAAGTATATTATAGATGTAGTGAAAAAACATACAAGATCCTGAACAAATAAACAAAATACTGCTGACTAAAATTCTAACTAAACAGAAGAGCACCGGACTGTAGAGAAACGTTTACAACTCCTGTAAAGGAGGGGAATATTGTCATTTTGGGAAATGTTTGCATCTTGAGTTTAAATAAGAATTTAATTTTCTCTGTGTGTTCATGTTCTTAGGTAGTACCAGAGAGAGCAAGCTTGGTGAAAGGAATGTATCGTGCCATGAGAAAGGAGAATGGACTTTTGGGGGGAACTCACATTCCAGCTGATGCTTTAAGTGTTTTCTTGCATATAATTTTTTTTTCCAGAGGAAATAACCTCAAGAACAAGTGGTGTGATAGACAGAAAATCAATAATTTAATGGATATTCTCTGAAGACTATGAATACTGCATGATTAACCCGTTTTCTAGACATTAAAAGAAGCAAATCTCATTAAATGATGGGTAGATTATTAGTGAAGCCAGTGAGATGGTCAGTGGTTTTGTACATATCGGTATAAATGATTTTCAGGGGTGTAGTCAAGAAGTCCTGGGAGCCAGACATCTAATGGGATCTAACTAGCAACAAATTTAAGATCAAGGTAGTATCTTCTGAGATAGAGTTCATTCAGTGGAAAAGATAGAGCCTCCACAGTCTGAATTAATGGACAAAGAAATGGTTCAAAGTAAATATGTTAAATTACTTATGGCTTAAAAATTGAATGATATCATACACTAAAAATAAAAATACAAAAATAAGACTTTAAAATAAATGACAGTGAGCAGAAAAGGAGCTACAAATTGGAGTCAACTATGTTACCTTTAGAGTCATCACAATAGGATATAACAGCTTGTTAAAAGTTGGAGAAGAGGTTGGCAAAGTAGTTAATGTACAGACTCATGATTGTTTATTTAATGGATAGTTAAGAGTTCTATACTCAAATTCTGGTTCTGACACTAACTTTTATTTATAACCTTAAAACCTGAGACGTTTAAGTAAATAATTTCCTAAGAAGTGGTTCTGCCACCACAAGGAATTTTTTTTCCTGAAGGATTCACGGTGTTAAAGGTAGTTAATGGGGAATGTTTCAATTTCTATTTTTCAACATTTTATCAATTAAATAATTACTTATATATACTTTTCCCCTTTAAAATAAGCAAGACTATGATAACTTCTAAGTATTTGTTAAATTAGATTATGTGGCAGTTATTGGAAATCAGACATCTAACAAGCTTATGATACAGTTTATCACTCAGCTGAACCATGCTAGCTGCTGTAGTGATTCTGACCATTAAACTGTTCTAAATAGTTTTCATTATTATATTATACTGTGTTTATTGTAGAACAAAGAGGCTATTGTTTAAAGACAGGAAGCAAAAGAAATACTAATCATGTCACACTAGTTAATACAGAGCTTAAAAGTTATGATATTGAAAATATCGTTAGGGTGACTGTGTTCAAAATTTTACTTTACGTTTCATATATTTGGATTTTAGACTGGATAGCCACACAGTGGGTTGTTCTCAGAGAAGGGCTTGCAAGTGGCAATCTGAAACCTTCTCTTGTATCTTTTCTATTTAAAAGCAATTCAGGAAAATTATTAAAATAATTAAATCCAGTTAATGTACCAAATGTGAGAATTCCAAACATTAAATTATAAAAACAGTTTGGTCTACTTTTGATTGCATAATATGTGTTAAATTTCAATATGGGCTTTTCCTTCCTGAAGTGTGGCAAGAACATACTGTGGCGACTGTTGTGCTGCTGACCTGCCAGGTCCTGGACAAAATCTAATTCATGCATTGCTAGACTCACAAAAAATAGAGGAAAGCTTCCAAAGATTTTACTTCACCAAAAAATTGGGAGTTGAACCAGAAACATCCCCCACTGGTAAGCAAACCAGTGTACCCCAGCTACACCAGGGGCAAACATCTATAGAAGTACTTTGATCTTCACTTGGGATCCCAGTCTGAGCCAGAAACTGCAGCATTAATCCAGACTTCTTGAACTTTATCTAGGAATTGTCCCCACTGGCTCCCTGATGAAATAGACACAAGTTCTCCTGAGAGAAAGGCATCGCCAATTTAGTCCAGCACAATTCCCATAAATTATTATCTGGAAAATGTGAATTCACAGCAAAGGTCAATCAAGCACATGAGAAAGAAAACCATTATAAATGGTAGTCAACAGACACAACAAACCCAAAAAGAGAACACACAAACACAATAAAGTCATCTGTAGAGTATAGAATAGCTATGTACGAAATGCTTCAATGAGTATTTAAATAAATAGATTATGAATCTCAACTATGTGAATAAACCACAGTGTTTTCTAGGAAACACCAGGCAAATCTGAAAAAGAATCACATACAATTTTCAAAAAAAGGAAAAAACATGAAAATAACACATTTTCAGACAACTAAAAATTGAGTTAGTCATTTTCAGCTTTGTATTAAAGAAACTTTCTTTAAATAGAAGGAACATGATTCCATAAGGCAGGGGTCCCCAACCCATGGGCCATGGACTGGTACCAGTCTACAGCCTGTTAGGAACCAGGCCGCACAGCAGGAGGTGAGCAGTGGGTGAGCAAGCGAAGCTTCATCTGCCGCTCCCCATCACTCGCATTACCGCTTGAACTATTCCCCCCACCCCCCAGTCCTTGGAAAAATTGTCTTCCACGAAACCAGTCCCTGGTGCCAAAAAGGTTGAGGATGGCTGCCATAAGGAACCTTCCAGCCAGGAAGGAATGAAACACAAAAAAAGTGACAAGTATAGATGCACATTGACTCAAGAAAATAATATTAATAATGTCCTTTGGGTTCAAACCTAAATAAGATGAATTATAATACATTTAAAGAACAGTAACAAATAAATTGGGAGGAAAGTAAATAGAGTTAAAGGATTTTAGGTCCTCCCATTGTCCAGGAGTATTAATATTAGATTTATGATAAGTCAACTTGAGTCTTGTAATTTCTGGGATAACTGTTAAAAGAATGTGAAGGAAGTATTATGTTCAAATAAAGAAGAGGAAATGTGATAATAAAAGAACCCAAAATATAACAAGAAAAGGTAATTTTAAAACAAAAATGTAACAACTAGCAGGACAAATAGAAAGCACAAAATAAGAATGTATACTTAAGCCCAAATCTAGAGGTAATTACATTAAATATAAAATGATCAAATGTCCCAGTTAAAAGACAAAGATTTTTAGACTGGAAAAAAATACAGGCAAACCTCATTTTATTGCACCTTGCTTTATTGCGCTTCACAGATACTGAGTTTTTTACAAATTGGAAGTTTGTGGTAACACTTTGTCAAGCAAGTCTATCAGCACCATTTTTCCAATAGCATTTGTTCACTGTGTGTCACATTTTAATAATTCTCACTATTTCAGACTTTTTCATTATATTTGTTATGGTTATCTGTGATCAGGGATCTCTGATGTTACTATTGCAAAAGGATTACAACTCACTGAAGGCTCAGATGATGGTTAGCATTTTTTAGCAATAAAGTATTTTTTAATTAAGGTATGCACATTTTTTTAGACATAATGCTATTGCACACTTAATAGACTACAGTATAGTATAAACATAACATTCATATGCACTGGGAAGCCAGAAAATTCATGTCACTTTGTTTATTGCAATATTCACTTTATTGTGGTGGTCTGGAACCGAACTCGCAATATCTCAGGTCTGCCTTTACGCTGTTTACAGTAGTCACGTCTAAACCTAGGCATGTAAAGAAGATTGACGTTAACAGGATATAAAAAAGATACGCCATGCAAACACAAATAAAAAGAATGCTGTTGAAACTCTATTAATATCAGGGAAAATAGAATTTAAAGCTGCAAGGTTTTTAAATTCATTTATTTTGCTTTATATACAATAGGTGAAATCATGGCTCACTGACAAGATGGTTTCCTGTCACAATGCAGTGTTACCATGCAAGCACATGGTTGCCATACAACCACTATTAACTCCTTTTTTTCCTTCCTATCATTATGTGCCCTGGCAAACCTGTTCTAGAACAGTGTGAATTTCAGGTATTTTGTTTCATCGCCCCCAGAAACATGTTCATCTAGACAAATCAAACATTTCCTTTCTTCATTTCCCCATGTATCATTAACCAAAAGCTTATAAAGACCAACAGATATTCAGTAGGCTCTATGTAAACCTGTAGTCTCTGGCACTCTAGATACATAGTCGGCAGACTATGGCCTCTGGACCGGCTGCCTGTTTTTATAAATAAAGTTTTTTTGGAATACAGCCATGCTTGTTCATTTACATATTGTCTATGGCTGCTTTCACTTTACAACAATAGTTGAGTAGTTACAACAGAATCTTTATGGCTCACAAGTCTAAAGTATTTATTATGATCTTAGTCCTTAACAACCATGCTTTAGATGACCACATGGCTTGAACTTACACTTTAAGCCCAATTCCTTCTCACCTTATTGACCTGTTACTTGATACAATGCTATTCCTTACTGACATAAAGTTATTTCCACAATAATTTCACATCAAAGTTTTAATCGTATCTATTGTACAGCTTATATATTTGTTCACTTTGATATGGCTATACAGTATGGTAAGTTATCTCATTTTATCATTGTATAATCATCCTGAGACATGATGATTATCACCCCCATTTTATCAAAGAGAAAATTGAGGTTCAGTGGCTCTAACCTGTTCAGTTATTTATAGAATAATTCAAAGAACTAATTGCTGGAAGTCAAATCCAAGTTTGTTCTTAATCACTGTGCTGTTCTCTCTTTCTTGCATACTTCTCTCTACCCTCCTTTTCTCTGTTTCATGGTTTCTGCTAACTGCTCATAGGCCATTGTCTGCCTATGAATGTTTTTATTTCTGCTTGCATTTCTTTGCTCTCTCACGTCAGATGATAGATCACTAGACAGTGCATATATGACTGCTTTTAAGTCTAGAACCTGATCATCCTTGGTCTGAGAGACATGACATGAGGACAAAACCTAACAACCTCTGAGGAATAACCTTTGAAGAGCAATACACTGTAGTAATATACTGTGGTGGACAATCCCGGTCTTCCTGTGAAGGGGAAATGTAATTGAAATCAGTAATTTGTATCTTTCTGATATAGTAGCTTCTAATTTCTTTAGATATCCTTTTGCAGTGTTTCTTTACTAGGTTCTTAACATGCTTCTGAGGTTCAAAAGTCAAATACTAGAATGGCTATAGTCATATTGTTTGAGCAATTGTGTAATTAGACATATTGTTTGAAAACATCTAATAAGGTATCTTACAGATGTGTTTAATAATGTAGCACAGTCTATATACTTGTGGTTACTCTGTAGAACACTTCTATCAAAACAATTAACACACATGTTAATTGCATGTTAATAATAAGCAATATTTTCCAGATAGTTGTATTCTAGTTCCAACTTTCCTTCTAACCAGCTATGAAACCTTGAACAATTTCCAAATGTTTCCCTAAACGTGTTGTATTAGCAACAATTTCCTAACCTAAAAAAAGTAAGGGACTGTATTACTTCTGAGATCCTTTTCAGGTCTAACATTATTTGATTCCGTGATTTAATTTGTGCTGTATGTTTCTTTATTTAGCAGATATCACACATAAGATCAGATGCCTATGGACTTATATATACTACCAAATGTAAAATACATAACTAGTGGGAAGCAGTTGCATAGCACCGGGAGATCAGCTGGGTGCTTTGTGACCACTTAGAGGGGTGGGATAGGGAGGGGTGGGAGGGAGACGCAAGAGGGAGGAGATACGGGGATATATGTATATGTATAACTGATTCATTTTGTTATAAAGCAGAAACTAACACACCATTGTAAAGCAATTATACTCTGATAAAGATGTTAAAAAAAAAAAAAGATCAAATGCCTCTGTTCTCTGATAAAAACAGATTTCTGTTAATGGTCTTGCAGGTTCCAAAGGAAGGCTTAACTGTATCAGACTATTACTATTAAAAACACATTCAAAAACAAACATAACAAGATGTTAAAGTAAGATAAAAGCGGTTTCTCCACAATATCCATAACAAATAGTGTTCAGTGATGTGAATAGTGTAGTCTTTTCTTTGTCATTCCACATTACTAGGTAAAATTCTAAGGAAACGATGTAGTTCATTTCTAATCCAGTAGTAGTACGAATGGTTGTCCTATTTAGATGGCATTGCTAAAGATATAGTTTAGGAATAATGAGATACTTAATTATAAGGTTAACCTAACATTAGTTAACCAACGTTTTTTTTCAGTCATGTAAGGTAAATAATTTCTGGAGAAGTGATAATATACAGCATAGTAACAATACTGAATCATATATTTGAAAGTTACTATGAGAGTAAATCTTAAAACTTTTCATCACAAGAAAAAAAATTTGTCATCATGTGAGGTGACGGATGCTATCTAAAATTATTGTAGTATTTCTTTTGCAGTATGTATATACACCAAATCATTACGTTGTACACCTAAAATTAATACAATGTTGTATGTCAATTTTATCTTAATAAAACTGGAAATAAAAAAAGAGAAAAGGTACAACACACACACATACACACACACATCCCAGAATGCTGTATATTGAAGTATAAGGGAGAAATATGTATTTTGGACCAAATAAGCTTGAATATGTATTTGAGTTCTGTCAGTCACTAGCTCTGTTATATTTACAAGTTGCTTAATGTTCATGAACCTCAGTTTTATCACCGGCAAAATAGGGATACTAGGAGCTATCTCATAGATTGATTGTCAGGATAGACTATAGTAATGGATTTCAAGTACTTGGTACAATGTCCAACCCATAGAAGGCATTCAACAAATGGCATTGCTATTGTATTGATAGTTAACCACAAATGGTTTTTGTTTTGTTTTGTTTTTTATAAATTTATTTATTTATTTTTGGCTGCGTTGGGTCTTCGTTGCTGCACGCGGGCTTTCTCTAGTTGTGGCAAGCGGGGGCTTCTCATTGCAGTGGCTTCTCTTATTGTGGAGCACAGGCTTTAGGCACACGGGCTTCAGTAGTTGTGGCACACAGCAGGCTCAGTAGTTGTGGCCCATGGGCTCTAGAGCGCAGGCTCAGTAGTTGTGGTGCATGGGCTTAGTTGCTCCACGGCATGTGGGATCTTCCCGGACCAGGGCTTGAACCCACGTCCCCTGCATTGGCAGGCGGATTCTTAACCACTGCGCCACCACGGAAGCCCTTGTTCTGTTTTTTATTGAAGTATAGTTGATTTATAATGTTGTGTTAATTTCTGCTGTACAGCAAAATGATTCAGTTATACATATGTATATATACATTCTTTTTTATATTCTTTTCCATTATGATTTATCACAGGACTTTGAAAATAGTTCCCTGTGCTATACAGTAAGACCTTGTTATTTATCCATTGTATATATAATAGTTTGCATCTGCTCACCCCAAACTCCCACTCCATCCCTCCGCCACCCACCTCCCCCTTGGCAACCACAAGTCTGTTCTCTTATATCTGTGAGTCTGTTTCTGTTTCACAGATAAGTTCATTTGTGTCATATTTTAGATTCCACATGTAAATGATGTCATATGGTATTTGTCTTTCTCTTCCTGAGTTACTTCACTTAGTGTGATAAGCTCTAGTTCCATCCATGATGCTAAAATGGCATTATTTCATTCTTTTTTATGACTGAGTAGTATTCCATTGTATATATGTATCTTCTTTACCCATTCATCTGTCAGTGGACATTTAGGTTGTTTCCATGTCTTGGCTATTGTGAATAGTGCTACTATGAACATAGGAGTGCGTGTATCTTTTTGAATTATAGTTTTTTCTGGGTATATGCCCAGGAGTGTAATTACTGGATCATATGGCAACTCTGTTTTTAGTTTTCAGAGGAACTTTGTATTGTCGTCCATCGTGGCTTCACCAACGTACATTCCCACCAACAGTCTAGGAGGATTCCTTTTTTTCCACACCCTCTCCAGCATTTGTTATTTGTAGACTTTTTAATGATGGCCATTCTGACTGTTGTGAGGTGGTATCTCATTGTAGTTTTGATTTGCATTTCTCTAATAATTAGCGATGTTGAGCATCTTTTCATGTGCCTGTTGGCCATCTGTATGTCTTCTTTGGAGAAATACTTATTTAGTTTTTCTGCCCATTTTTCGACTGGATTGTTTGTTCTTTTCTGTTCCTGAGTTGTATGAACTGTTTGTATATTTTGGAAATTAATCCCTTGTCGGTTGCATCATTTGCAAATCTTTTCTCCCATTCCATAGGTTGTCTTTTCATTTTGTTTATGGTTCCCCTTGCTGAAGCACAGATGTTTTTAAGTTTTATCAATTTAGCCAGCACATTTGGCAGTTTCTTTATAATGTGTATAACTTAATAGAGTATATAACTTTTAAAGTATATAAACACACACACTTATCATGTGACCCAGCAATTCCAGTCCTTGGTGTTTATGTAAGCAAGAGTAATGAAAGCGTATTTCCACAAAATGATCAATATGCAGATGTTTATAGCAGCTTTATTAAAACTGCCAAAAGGTGGAAACAATCCAAATATTCATCAACTGGTGAATGAATATACACATTGTACATCCATGCAATGGAATATTGCTCAGTGATGTAAAGGAATGAACTACGGATACATGTAATAATATGAATGAATGTTAAAAGCATTAAGTAAAAGAAGCCAAATTCAAAAGGCTGCCTACTATATGATATTTATATGGCGTTCTAGAAAACAGAAACCTATAGGGGTGAAAATCACATCAGTGGTTGCCAGGGGCTGCGTGTAAAGGAAGGACATTGACTTCAGTGTTGCATGAAGGAACACTTTGGGGTAGTGAAAATATTCTGTATCTTGACTGTGACTGTTATTATATGACTCTATACATTTTTCAAAATGTACACAACTGTACATCAAAAATGGGTGAATTTTTACTTTGTCTAAATTGTAACTCAATAAGCCTGCCTAAAAAAATTCATCCATGTGTATACTTCCATATGTGATGCATGTTTTGCTTCAATAAAATTTTTGCCTAAAAATTCAAGTTTAAAAAGTGCTATACTTCTGTAAAATGTTTATCGTACAGTTGTCCATACAGTCGTCCCTCGTTATCTGGAGGGCATTGGTTCTAGGACCCCCACAGACACCAAAATCTGCGGATGTTTAGGTCCCTTAGTCAGCCATCAAGTAACTGTGGATGTGGAACCCACAGATACAGAGGGCTAATGGTATGTAGAAATTCTGACTCACTGTAGGCTTTGCTCAAAAATATGTTTTTAAGTATGTTTATCCAAAATTTCAAGGTAGAATATAAATATAAAGATTCCAAATAGTAAATAAAAAGGGGAATATAGATATTTTAGTCCAGTATAAGTAGAGGGAAAAAGGAACAAAGGAAAAGGATGCCAAATATGAAAAACATGTAAAAATAAGTCCAAATATATCTGTAATCCCAATGTACTGCACATGTTCACAACATGTGAAGGTAACTATAATCAGAATAGATACACGTATTAATACAAATAAGAGTCAAAAGCATAATACTGTCCAAAAAAGCAATTGTCTGCGAATGTGTAGAGTATCATTTATATACAGTTTAGAAACGTGTAAACAATCAGATATATTATCTGTAAGTACATAACTACATAGTAAACGTATAAAATATTCTTGAAAATGAGGAACCCAAAATCATGGAAGTGTTTCACTTTGGGGGTTGGAGGGAAGGAAGGGAATGTAGCTAGTGAGTGCAACACATGGGTTGGGATGGAGGATTTCTTTTTTAATAGGAAGCAAAATAACAAAAATTCTTTTAAATTTAAAACAAGGTTTTTAACAGTGTGTAAAGAGTACCATCAATATTGTAAGTAGATGTATTTAGTTGCAAATATACATATATGCTTGTATGTGTATAGGCTATTTCTGGAAGGATATACAACAAACAGGTAACTGGAAATTTCATAAGGAGATTTGTAGTACTGAAGATTGGGGGTGGGAGATTTACAAATAATTACCAGAAATATGGGAAATATGACAGAGAAACAGGAAAAGTATGTTGTTTGCTAATTTTTTGTTTTTGAGATGAAATATATTTTTGACTTGTGATGGAATTATATGATATTAATAATGGAAGTAGGAAATGCAGTAGACGTAAGTGGAACATTTAAGTTAGTTAAATTTTCTTACATTGCATATATACCGTAAATCCAACTCAAACTAGTCTAGGCCAAAAAAAAAAAAAAAAAAGATTTATGTACCCAGGAAGTCCAAGAAATGGATCTAGATCTGTCTGGTATACCGGGATCCAGGATACAAATGACCTCATCAAGATTCAGTTTTCTTCTGGGCCTAGCGGGATGTACTACTCTGTTTGAACGATCTAGATCAGATATACCTGAGGTAGTGGGGAAGGAAGTTCATCTTAGCCACCAAGACTGAGCAGGATCACTGTAGCAAAGTTGACCAGGTAAGCGTATATCTGATAAAGTAGCGGAAGGAGCTTGTAATGCCAGAAAGTTTATAATAACTTGGAACATAGTCACCAGGGCCTAGATACAAGATTAGGCATTTGGAAGTAATAAATTAAGTGGATTGCTATGAAGCAACACCAAATCTTCGTAGCCAACTAAATATAGGAAGAGAAGTGAAATATTCATTATTACCAAAGCATGGGAATTTACAGTTCTCATGATCTCATTTTCATTGTAGAAATTTCTTAGGCAGAATCTTCGTTATGACTTTTTCCAGCTAGAACAGTGTTGGTTTTGTTTCTTGGTTTGGGTTTTTGGGGGATTTTAGGTTTGCTTTTTGCAGAAGTACCAGGTACAAAATCTTCAAAATAATCATCTAAGGTATTTAACATTGTCACATATTTATTTAGCAAATTCTCAATTACCTGTCA
Source organism: Pseudorca crassidens (assembly GCF_039906515.1). Taxonomy (NCBI): domain Eukaryota; kingdom Metazoa; phylum Chordata; class Mammalia; order Artiodactyla; family Delphinidae; genus Pseudorca; species Pseudorca crassidens. The sequence goes on along the minus strand of NC_090296.1, from coordinate 61,800,836 downwards.
AATATTTGATATTTCTTAAATTACATACAACAGGATGTCTGATGTTTTGTAAGTTGAATGTGATATATCCTTTTTTGGGCAGTTCTTTTTGATTTGTTATTAGTCACATTGGGTATCTGGTCTTCCAAGTTACCATTTCAATCACATATTATAGTATACTGAAAACTGGCAAAGCTGTTAATTATTGGCATCAAGAACCAGCTTTACATGCTTTTTTAATAATTTTTGAGACTGTTTCATCTATAATTCTAGAATGTGACATGTTGAAGCAAGCATACAAGCATCTTAAATTTAATTAAAAAGTAACTTTTTGTTAAAATTTGCTAGCCCAGATAGAGAACTAATTAATTAATTTAGTGCCTAATTTTATATACAAAGATCTAAACTGCTGCATGCTTTTATAATTCTGCATTATTAAAATAGAAAAGTGGCATTGTCTAATGTTCATTTATATTACACTCATTAATTTTCCTATGTGCAGATTTCACAATTTGTCTTGTGACTTCATTCTTATGCAAGAAAATAATTTCAGTGAAGTCATATGATTTCAGCAAAATTAGTGAATTTCTGCCCCCAACTTTTGATTACTTTTTAATTATTACAATTAGTGTAGTTTGTGAGGTATGTGATACCAGTTTGCTTTGTGTTATCTATCAAACACCATTTAAAGTGAAAGATAGCCTTTTCATGGAAATTAAACTTTGAATAAACAAAACTGAAATCTGACTTACCAGTACCATACTTTAAAAGTTGGGTTGATAACTCTTTTTGGCTATGCCTGAAATTCAGTGGGAATGATGGTTGGAAGGTAGCAATTCTTTTAAAATTACTAGTTTGAACCCTATTGAAAAACTGATTAAGACTCTTTAAAATTGGAATATTATAGGCAGAGATGAACAATAACATCCCTTGAATAAAATATTTCTAACATTCAAGATTGCTGCCATTCTCCCTTTAGAGGTTTTTTTTTTTTTCTGCAGAAAAGGAATTGAAGAGGTTAAATCATATCTGTAAGAATCAGGTTGTAGTCTTGTGTATTTTTTTTCATGTTAAATATCAAAGATGGCTTAACATATTTAGAATTTTCTGAGTTTCTATTAATAAAGTTAAAAGAAAATCTAGCAATCAGGCAGTGGAGCCACATAAAATTTATATGTGAAACACCCACTGCGCTTATCTCTAGATAATGCTCTGAACCCACGTTCCACTTTCTGAATTCCGTGTATAAAGTTAAACATTGCAGAAAGGCATATATCTGATGATACAGATGAATAAGGTTGAAGTTTAGTAATGAGCAAAGTTGATAAATTTAATATGTTCATGTCTTTAGTATTTCTGTTATTAATATAATTGGATTATTTTGTGGGAAATTATGAACCACTACTAAAAATATGATAGGTTTTAAACTCCCAGAAATTAAAGACTTCTATTCATACTATAGCACTGTATTTTAATGTATCAAACTAATATTAAGTTTCTTAAAATATTAATTGCAGGCAAAGTTGTTAGCTATGCAACAAGCCAGAGAAACTGCAGTTCAACAATACAAAAAACTGGAAGAAGAAATCCAGACACTTCGAGTTTACTACAGGTAAAATTCTTTTTATCCTAGGCATAAATAAATGTTAGTTTGGGAAATGTTTCTACCTAATTTTATAGTGGTGAATGAGGAAATACCTCAATGAAATTAAACATTATTCACTTAAGACATTTTTGTAGTTTCAGAATGATTCAGGCCTAAAATATTAATTATTGTACCTTTTTTCCTTCCTGTATTTGGTAAAGTATAAGTTTAGACTCCCATTATAAAATGGGAATTATAAAATTTACATAACTCTTAGCTAGTTGTCTAAATGGAAGCTGCTTAGCTCTTGAGCAATTTGCTCATCTAAATGGCACCTCTAAAGTGATGGCATACATTTTTTAAATAGTACATGAAAAGCACTTAATAATAGCCTTTCACCTATCATAGTATGAGAAGTTTCTAAAGGAAGGCCACTAAAGGATTTTTAAGACTTATTTAATTTATGCTCCAAGAATAGTTGTGAAATTAATTCAGTAGGTCACACTGGCATTTTTAAATGAAAAGAAATAGAATAGAAAATGTCAGAGTGCAGAAAGGGTAAATATTGTTTTGTGATATTTTTGTTTCAGTTTTGTGTTGTGTGAGAGAGAAATAAGATTGTGTCTTGGGCTATATTTAAAATATATAGTCTCACAGTGGATCATAGTTTAAAAAAAAAAAAGGTTTGAAAAGTGATGTACGATGCCCTGCATATTCTTTAATACTCACAAAGATTTTAAAAACCTCATCTGAAATGTAAGAATTCACTAACTGGGGCTGTAGGTTATTGAAAGATTTTTTTAAAATTTAGTCCCCATCTTAAAATATAAGTGCATAAAATGTAATTAAATCAAAATCAGTTTTACTGAAATAAAATACATGTGCCATTATTAATATATTAATAATTAAATAACTAGATCTAACAGCAAGCCTATTAAAAAACTGTAATTTCAAAGTAGTAATGACTGTAAATGGTATTTTGAGGATAACTGCAAACACTGAAATGTGACATGAAAATACCAGTGGTTTCTATGGCGTAAACTCTCAAGAGCCACTAATAATACTAGTATAGTTTGTTGCCTGTGTTCATAATTGTAGGAAATACTGTATTTACATGAGAGTGAAAAATAAAGATGAAAATTTTTTCCCACCCTCATGTGAAGAACCCATGTTTTGGAGCAATGTTATTGGCATATACAGTAATTGGTTATTGTTACGGGTTGAATTGTGTCCTTCAAAAAAATATATTGAAATCTTAACCCCTAGTACCTCAGAATGTGATCTTATTTGGAAATAGGGTCTTTACAGAGCTAATCAAGTTAAAATGAGGTCATTAGCATGGGCTTTAACCCAGCATGACTGAAGTTCTTATAGAAAGTAGATATTTGGGCACAGAGCCACAAGCATAGAGGGAAGACTATATGAAGACCCAGGGCAAAGACAGCCTTGTGGCTGGAGTGATGCATCTACAAGCACATGAATACCAAGGATTGTCAGCAAACACCAAAAGCTAGAAGAGGCATGGAAGGATTCTCCCTTACAGCTGTCAAAGAGGACACAACCCAGCAGAAACCTTTATTTTGGACTTGTAGCCTCCAGAACTGTGAGACAATAAATTTCAGTTGTTTTTGTTTTCTTTTTTTTTTTTTTTTTTTTTTTGCGGTACGCGGGCCTCTCACTGTTGTGGCCTCTCCCGTTGTGGAGCACAGGCTCCGGACGCACAGGCTCAGCAGCCATGGCTCACGGGCCCAGCCGCTCCGTGGCATGTGGGATCTTCCCGGACCGGGGCACGAACCTGTGTCCCCTGCATCGACAGGTGGACTCTCAACCACTGCGCCACCAGGGAAGCCCAATTTCTGTTGTTTTAAGCCCCCTAGTTTGGGTACTTTGTCACAGCAGCCCTAGGAAACTAATACGGTTATCAAATACCAAGGATGTTTGTTGGATGACTGCCTGTGGGGAATCATTTGCTTGCAGTTAGAATCAGTAGGCACGTAGGCAAGCAGAACGCTGATAGCGGTTGAAGACGTCCCATCCTTTTTTTTTTTTTTTTTAAGAGGGTAAATGTAACAGTCTTTCATCTGTATTTTACACCAGTGAATTCTCAACTGTAACTGCATTAGAATCACTTGAGGAGCCTCTAAAAATCCTGATCCCCATCCCATCCCAGGCCAATTACTTCAGAATCTCTTGGGATAAGACAGCTATCAGTGTGTTTCAAGCTCCTTAGAAATTCCCGTGTGCAGCCAAGTTTGAAGGCTGCCATTTTACACTCACACTTCAGTTAGCTGCATTAAATTAGGGTTGCTTCTTGGTAGAATAATAGAAGCATTTATTAAACCCTTTATTAAGACTTATGAATAATGTGTGATTTGTGCCCAGACCTTGGATATTGCAATATGGTATGTAGTAGTTTCACCCCATTGATAGGAAGAGTTTTTATGGAAAACTCTCCTGCCATCCTTGTGAGATAGGACAGCAGGTGCTCTGTTGTTAAAGTGACAGCGTCTGAGAATGCTGAGAGCAATGCGATAACCTTGCAAAAATTGACATTACTTACTGAAAAACAAACCTTGATACCGGTTCTTGATGCTCCTTCTCTTTGCTGAATTGCAGAAGATTATTGAAAGATTTTTGAAAATTATGAAGCTTAAACAGTTATCTTTCAAAGACTTTTTTAATCTACATGAATCTAACAGAGCTAAATAACCGCTTCTAAATAAAGAGTTAACAATTATTGGCTCAAAGATAAGCTTCACAAGGACCCCTCTCACTGCTACTTTTTTTTTAAAAAATCTGCTAATGATGTCGTTAAGCTACAGGGATTTGCAGTTGACAGCCCTCCCTTGCATGACCTTATATAAATGAACCTCTCCAAGACCATTTTTTTTTGTAAAATGAGAATTATAGTACGTATCTTACAGAGTTATTTTAAGTATGTACAGCTCTTAACACAGTATTTGGCTTGTTGTTAGTGCTCAACTAATGTTAAGATAAACTTATTTTTACGACAAGAAGTCAGTGAGGTAAGAGTAGAATCAAAAACTGTGATATCACTGAAGCCAAGGATGGAGATTTTTTTTAAAAAAGTCAGATGTTTCTGAATGGTTAAGTAAGATGAGGGCAAAAAGTATCCATTTTGTTTGAAATTAGGTGGTCATTAGTGACCTCTACAAGAGTAGTTTTAATAGAGTATTAGGTATAGAAGCCAGTTTTTTGTAAGTTCAAGAGTGATTTGAGGGAAAGAAGCATAGAAATTTGGACTATAAAGTGATCCTTGAATAAACTTGAATAAGAAAGATGTTAATGATAGTTGAGAAGAAAGGAATGTGGGTTAAGGATTTTGATTTTTGATTTTGAAAAATGGCAGACACTTGAGCATGTTCATGGCACATAGGAAGGAGCCAACAGAGAGAACAGAATTCCCCCAAATTTAGAAAGCGATGGAATTGAGAATCTGCAGAAGGGTTTGCCTTGAACAGGAAGATGATCACCTTGTGCTTATAGACAGGAGCGAAGGAGATAAGAATAGCTGTGAATGTTAATAAATTTAAGCTCACAATTAATAGTTCCCTTTTTTTAAGGTATAGAGAACATACTGTGAGGATATACAGAAATTTATTTTAAATGGAACAGGAGTAAGATCCCTGGGATGTAGAATCCTAGGAAGGAAGAGGCAATTACCCAAAACAACAAAGTTTAAATTTCCTGGAATCTCAGATTCTGCTTTAAGTGAAAGTAAACAATATTTCTTACACACCTGAATAGATGGTGATTACAAATCCATACGTGAAACACAACAAATTCATAGAGATATTACCATTTTTTCTTCAAAGTTTCCTCTGTTATAGAGGACAAGGGAAAAGTTCCATATTTATTGTGAAGAAAACCAAGACTAATTCCGTAATTTTCATGTGTGTTTGCATGTTTGTATGTATGTCATCATAGATAATGGATTTTTTAAATAAAGTTTAAGAAAAAATACACTTTCAGTTATGCAAATCAGTTTTACATGCAAATATATATATACATACATACATACATGTATTTTGTCATGTCAAAGAAAGTTATTCATCAATGATTAAGAAAAACTACACTGAGAAAAATCTAGGAATAGGACAGTAAGCTAGAGCCAGGAGTAAGTCAGCTTGCATGTATACCATGAAACAGGGAAAGAATAAGCCTCGAGAATAAGTCTGGCTCTCAGACTTTCCAGCAGCCAAAGCAGAAGAGGATGTGTGATCAGTTATTAGTGTTAGGAGCAGATTAAAATATGCTGATGACATTTTTTCTACCTTGCCTTTACTTCTACCAATTGGTGATACTGACCTTATTCTTTTTAAATTTTTTTCCAAAAATCCTTTTCTTTTGCTGGGTTATGCTAAGAGCTACTGTTATTATAAGCATTCCATTTCCCTGAATGGAAATAAGGAATATGGAAGTATATGTTGATATTACGAGGTTTCTCTATTCTGTTTGTTTCCTTTGAGTTTTAGAAGACTTTGAATACTAAGAAAAGGAAATGTTGGCCTTTTGTGTCCTTTGGCACACTTAGAGACAGAGGCAAGTGAGGTGAATGGGTAGGGATACTAAACTTACCATTATAACTGATGGCTGTTTCACATTAAAGCAGAAAGGATAGCAGGAGAGGAATAACAATGTGAAGCTTTAAAATAAATTTTACATATTACTAAAGTGCTATTAGTACAGTCTTAGTACCTCCTTTGTGCCGAATGCTCAGTTCATTTGCAACAGCTTCATTAGTCTAAACAGTTTCATCAGGGAAGAATCTTAAACTTTTAAGAGTTAGATTTGTATTTAGTAATGATCTTTTCCTGTTCTTTAAACCTGTAGTGCTGCATTCCTAAGCTCAGGAGGCATAATAATAACAAACTCTTTTCTAATCAAGAGAAAGCCTAAGTTTCAATGTTTGCTGATTTTATAGTGCTTCCTTATATTTCCTTTTGCTTAAAGAAAGTATAAATTCAACTGTGTAGATAAGAATTATCCTGTTGTTTAGTGCCAGTAGACTAGGATTTAATATACTTGTAATAGTAGCAGATTATGTTTTAAATTTTTTTTATGTTTTGTGTAATTCCAAGTGAGAAGTTGTGATGCCTTTCAGAACGTGGTAAATTTTGCATTCTAGACCAAAAATATTGAATAGTGTGCTTCATATTTTAAGGTGATATGTTTCCTATAATTGTAATGGTATTTTTTAAAATAATTAAATAGAATAGTTAAGTGTTTGACATAGTGAATACAGGACTAAAAATAAATCCTACTTACTGGGTTCATGGTATACTACATTTCAAAGTCACAGAAGCCATAAAGATAGAAGCCATGTAAAATATACTCAAAAAGAGGGTGAAGTGCTTATTTTCTACATTCTTCTTATAAATTTTATTTAGTGTGGGTGTTTTTTACTTCTTTTGTCCATTTTTTGGTCTGTATGTATGTTATCCTTAGCAATCAGAAATATTACTGACTGTCACTAGGAACTGGTTGGGTTTGTTTTTGTGTGTGTGATGGTGATAGTTTTTCATTCAACTATGTGTTCTTTTAGTCAGAACTACACATCAATTAGACAATCAGCAGTGATGATAGCATGCAAACTCTAGCCATGAAGCAACATTTTTCTCAATGCAAATCCCTCATCAAGAGGGGTTGAACACTCGATCCTGACCTCTTAGTTCTATGTTCTAATCAGTTGTGCTAACTGGACTGCCCAAAGACATAAACATTTTGTCATATATATATTTTCTATAAGGACTAACTATCATGGAGCTGTGTCAAGGTACCATACTGCCAAAGCAGTAGTAAAAAGAACAAAAGAGTACCTGAATTCTTCCATCTTTCCCATTGATCAAATTTTTTTTAATGTAGGCAAGCTGCGAGCTTTCTAGGTTTCAATTTCTTTAACTTGGACTTGAGGCTTTCTCTGCTTCTAACATTCTGTGAAATTTATAGCCCTTTTATATGAGGCAGATTAATTTTTTGTTTAGTGATGTTTAGGATCAAGAACTATCTTCTTATACCAATGAGTTGCACCTGTATGTTAGTTACTTCACCTATGAACAAATAATGTCTGAGCTGCTTATTATGAAAATCAGGGAGGTGATTTAGTTGAATGCTTTTTGAAAACTGTAAAGTACTGTGCAAAGGAAATATATTAATAGTATCATTGATCAAAATACTCTAAAAGTTTTTGCTTTATTGACATATAAGACAACAATTAAATTACTACAGAGGCTATTTCTAACAAAATATTTTATGTCTTTATGACTTTGTATCCAGACGGACATTTTTTTTTGCATTACTGAGTTTCACTATTTTCTGTGCCTTATTTTAACAATAAGTTATAAGAATAAGACTAAAATTCAACGTGTATAGCTCTCAGGTGCTCTTTTTTATTCTATACAATGGCCCAGCTTTCTCTTTTAAAAACATTTAACAGGGGGCTTCCCTGGTGGTGCTAGTGGTTGAGAGCCTGCCTGCTAATGCAGGGGACACGGGTTCTAGCCCTGGTCTGGGAGGATCCCGCATGCCGTGGAGCGGCTAGGCCCGTGAGCCACAAGTACTGAGCCTGCGCATCTGGAGCCTGTGCTCCGCAACAAGAGAGGCTGCGATAGTGAGAGGTCCGCGCACCGCGATGAAGAGTGGCTCCCGCTTGCCACAACTAGAGAAAGCCCTCGCACAGAAACGAAGACCCAACACAGCAAAAATAAATTAATTAATTAATAAAGTGTCTCAGGTTATGTGTTTAATACCTTCACAAATATTTTAAAAAAAAAAAACATTTAACAAAATATTTTGCCATTTAATCATTGTGGTTAGTAAAAGGTCCAAAGTTAGAATGGGCTTGCCAATTATAGATCCTGGAGTTTGCCATCTATTAACATTATTTTTATCAGCTTGAGAAAAATTTAGTTTTATATTTGTTAAACAAAAAAGTAAAGTGTTTCCCTTGTTCTTGGCACTATTATTATAGTTCCACAGATGCCTGTTGCCTTCTACATAGGTAATCTTTGACTTGTCCCTTTTTACAAATTTAATTAGTAACCAAATTTTGCTAGATTTTTCCTTGCAATGTCTCCTTTGCAAAGTTCCTGCCTTAGACCAGACTTGTATATTTTCATGCCCAGGCTTTTCTAGCTACTTCATCTACTTGTCTCCATTCTTTACTCCTCTTAAGATGCCTGAAACGTTATTTTCAACCTCTCAATCAGCCATCAACAGTATTTAGTAATACCACTTTACCTATACAGTAAATTCCAAACTCTTTAACCTAACACTCATGAACCCTAGATATTGCCACCAACTCTTTTTTGTTGTTGTTTTGCCACCTCTTTTTCTGATTTAGTATTCCACTAATCATCTTTTTACCTTCTGGTTTCATTCATATTTGTGTCAATGATGCTAGTACACTGCCTTACACATAGTAGGCACTCAACAAATATTCGTTATACTAAATCAACTATTACTTGCACTCTCAAAATGAACTGTTCGCTCTTTCCTAGACACACACACCCCCACCAAATTTCCCACTTCAGTGCTTTCTTTTAGTCACCTTATTCCCCCTGGAATACTCCATCTCTAACCTATCAGATTCTTATTGAGCCTTTAGAACACAATTTAAGTACTATTATGGTAATCTTTTTTTGATCTTCTCAAACAGAAGTGATCTCATTCTACCTAAAATTAACTACCATAATTATTCACAGTGCTCTCACATACCTCATGCTTACCTATGTAATAGTTGTATGAATATTTCTCTTAATTTCCCTGCTAGGGCTTCTGTTCTTTATATATAATAGGCCTTCATTAAATATTTGCCAAACAAATGAATAAATAATCAAATTTAACACTAGATTGAAAGTTTCTTCAGATTAAAAGTTTCTTCTGCAGAATGGTAGTCTGTGTAATACACGTAATAAGAACAATGATGAGTAAATGATTGGAGATAACATGGACGTACTTCACCATTTCAGTTAGTCAGTTGCAGGGGTGTGGGGCAAGATGAGGTCTCCATATGATAAAGAAAGTATCATCTGCCAACAAAGTTTCTTTTTTTCTTTTCAGGCCAACAGTGTTCAGATTTGAAAATCATTATCAGAAACATTTGTTTGGATTTTACCTTTCTTGAAATTTAGGATTAAAAAAAAGCTTAGGAAACAGTATCATTATCCCATGTTCATTTGCAATATTGTTTCTTATAGTGAAAAAAACAACACTGGAAGATCTGCCCACTGTGGGGACCCTTAGCATGGCATGTGTGTTAGGGTTCTCCAGAGAAACAGAACCAATACACTGTGTATATACAGGGAGAGAGATTTAGTTTAAGGAATTGGCTCATGCATTTGTGAGGGCTGGTCAGTCTAAAATCTGCACGACAAGCCAGCAGGCTGGAGAACCAGGAAAGAGCTGATGTTGAAGTTGTGAGTTCCAAGATGCAGAATTCCTTCTTCCTCGGGAGATCTCAGTCTTTCTCTTAAAGCCTTCAGCTGATTGGATGAGGCCCATCCATATTATGGACAGTAATCTGCTTTCCTCAAAGCGTACTGATCTAAATATTAATCACATCTAAAAAATACATTTGCAGCCACATCTAGACTGGTGTTTGAACAAACATGCAGACACCACAGCCTAGCCATGTTGACACATAAAATGAAATTAACCATCACACCTGTGTATTTCAGCAATTAGCTGAGGCTTCCTAGAAGCTACCTTCTCTAAAAGGGGCATGCATTTACCATTTTACCACATTTTCCATCCTGCCTACTTCACGCATTTAACATCAACTGCCTTAATCATATAGGCATTTACATTTGTGACCCCCTGATGTGTGTTGTGTTCTTATGTTCTTATTTAATTATAAAAGAAGTCTTTGTATACATATAACTATGCACTGGCCCCTGGCTACCTCTCTAACCTCATTTCTTAACATGTATGTGTCTACTCTTGCTTCACTCCAGCCACACCAGCTCCCTTATTATCTCAAACATTCTAAGAATGCTCCCATCACAGGACTTTGACATTTTTTTCTCTGCTTGGAGTGATCTACCTCCCACCCCCACCCCGGTGTCACAAGTCAGCTTCTCACTTTGCTCCACTTTCTGCTTAAATGTCCCTGACCACACTGTCTAAAATAACCTACCTCCTCACTGCATCAATTTGTTACTCTCCTTTATTTTTCTTAATAATGGAAATTAATAATTCATTAATAATGGAAATAAGCCTACATGACACTATACTATATTTGTGGATTGTCCTCGAGAAATTAAATTCTGCAAGGACCAGGATTTTGTTTATTTACCATTGCATCTTATACCTGAATCCGTGCTTGATGCATCCTTAATGGTCAATAAAATTTTTTCTGATACATCAGAAACTCAACAGCAGGTGTTCTGAGAAGTGGAACTATGTCTAGAAGTTAGGTTTATTATATGTGTGGTGAATGAGAGGAGAGGAAATTTTAACTTGCATTCATAACCTGATCAAGTGTTTGAATTTTTTATATGTATATATTACTTTTATATAAAAATGAGTTTGCAAGTTTTAATGCCTTTATTCGTAATAACCTGCACAAATTAAATTTCACGCCTAGAAGAAAATAAGCTTCTATGAAAAATAGGTCTGTAATGTCTACATATGTGCGTGTATAATATATTTATATCAGTGAAGTTCATCTCTTTAATATATTTTATTAGTGTTGTGCTTTACAACACAATCAGATGTATAAGGCAATGATAATCCAAAGTAGATTAACTTACCTTATGAAATAGATGCCTATAAATGATAACCTCATTTTATGTTTTAAGTTTGCCAAATATTTTAAACTACTTTTTAAAGTACTTTACATTTCAGAAATTCAAGCACTTTAAAAAATAAAATGTTAAGAAAAATATTAGAAACTTTAAAAGAAGTGTTAATCATAACATTCTTCTGCCACTTGGTAGAAGTGGGGGCCCATGACAGGTTAGTGAGGAAAAGGGTGCCTTTTTAAAAACTTTAATCCCTACTGCTGGACTGAATGTCAATATTATGACATAGTATGAAAAAAGAACCAAAACTTCAATCCTATGAACATTAGTTATGGCCAGAAATGACAATGAAAGGAGAAAATTCCTTCATATTTCAAGAGACTTCAATCAGTACAATTAGATTTATTTAGCATGTTTGCATTATAAATGTTTTCTCTTTCTGCATATATACATTATTAAATGTATTAAAGTTTTATTGAATCTAAACTAGTTTAAAATATTTAAAATAAATGGAAATAATAGCTAATAATAAAGACCTTTGTTCAGAAACATTGATTCATTAATTGCAAAAAAAAATAAATATCAAAGTTAACTTACAGACCAAGATACAATAAACTGAGATCTTTGAGCTACTCTTGATTTTTATAAACTTTCTAATGCAACTGCTGTCATAAAGATCTTAGTAAATATTGACTGAGGATGATAATGATGATCCAGCAGTATTTTTAAGACTGGGCACTGGCAGTACGGTCAGATATCCGGGACTTAACATTGTCTTTTTGCCATGGGGCCCTTCCACCTGGGCCTCTCCCAAAAGGACAAATGTTTACCTGCAGTTGAGCATTTAAATGTGTAAATATTCCAGTCTCAATTATCAGTGAAGTAGTTAGAGTCTTCACTCTTTAAATCATGAAGTAGTTGTTCTTTGAAGTTTAAGGTGATGTTCCAAAAGTTTGCAAAGGTCAAAAAAGACTTAATTGAATGTTTTTCTTGTATTTACAAACAAAAATGTGTTTTATGAACTCAGGTCAATATTAAAATATTTTTTCCCCTTGCTATTTCAGACCTCAGGTATTTATGAAACTTCAGAATTTATTAGGGTTTAATTTACTATTTTCTTTAGTTAAGTTTTAAATGTTGTTATGCAGTATATCTTGTTCCTGTTGGGTTTTTTAAGGGTTTTGTGATTGTCAGTACTCTACTATTATAGTTCCAGTTTTTTCCCCCAAATAACTGGTTCAGATTAGATCAGAAATAACAATATTCTGTTATTTCATGAAACAATGAAGAAATTTAAAAGCCTAGGTATTTTTTTAGTTTAGTTTTATTAGACATTACTGAGCTGATAAATATTTTAATTTGCTTTAATCCGTAGAAAGTTTAGCTGTCTTGTCAAGCTTGGTTAACTGATCTGAACTGTAAAACATAAAAATTTTCTAAAACATCAATTATATGAAAAGATGTGAGAATTGAGATTTTGATCTGGAAAGTTGGACACACTGTTGGCTCATAATTGAGATGTATACGTTTTCTAACTCTAGTTTGGTTTCATTTGTTCTTTGTTTATTTGTTTTGTTTTGTTGTATATGATTCAAAATTGAAATAACCACTCATCCACTTATTGTACTCTGTCACCTGAAAACTAAGTGAAACCAAGAAGTCAAGTGTTATTCTCTGACTTGATTTTTAATAATTATTTGGTTTTGGTTTATAATTAGTAACATGATTAAAAGGTGACATAAACAGACTTAAGTTATAATTTTATAAAGAAAACTTCACTTATTTCTAAATCTGACTTAATTGGGTCTTTATCTTTTTATTAGTAAAATTTTTGTTTTGCAGTCATTCTTTTGGTACAACATAGTGTTTTAATTCCTAGCTAACACTGTAGTAAGACAGATGGTGTAGATTCTGACTTCCTAGCTGAGGTGACCTTTGATAGGTAATTACCTCTCTAAGCCTCAATTTCCTGACCTGTAAAATTGGAATTGTACTAATATCTGCATCATATTATTTTTGAGAAAATCAAATGAAATAATGTGTGTCAAATGATTTGTACCATACCAGAGTACAGACTTAGGTATTTAATAAGTGTGAACCATTGTTGTTATAATGCCTATGCTGAGTTTATACTGATCTATCATTCGCTTTTCTTTGAGATTCTATTAATGCATTTCAAATATTTTTAGTGTTTTTGGCTCAAAATACAATATCATGACTGCAATACAGAATCATTTGATTTTTCTTTGGGAACAAGTTCTTACTGGAATTAGAGGGTTAATTTTTTTTTTTTTTTTTTTTTTTTTGCGGTACGCGAGCCTCTCACTGTTGTGGCCTCTCCCGTTGCGGAGCACAGGCTCTGGACGCGCAGTCTCAGTGGCCATGGCTGACAGGCCCAGCCCCTCCGCGGCATGTGGGATCTTCCCGGACCGGGGCACGAACCCGTGTCCCCTGCATCGGCAGGCTGACTCTCAACCACTGCGCCACCAGGGAAGCCCTTAGAGGGTTAATTTTTTTCTTGTTACGGGACACTTAGAAAAATATTTAGTGAAAGTGATGTGCTTCAACTTAGATTTGGCCCTTTTTGATTACCAGTTTATTTTCAGGTGTTGTTTTTCACACAGGAAAATTCCAATGTTCAGAAATCTATTGAGAATTAGAAATTTAATAATTCTTCAATTTTTTCTACTCTATGAAAAATATATTTTTCATAGAGTACACATTCAAAATATACCATGTTTTCTGTTTTAAAGTCTACCCCAGAAAATAATAAGGATGTAATTTTAAAGCTATGTTCCTTATTCTTTCTGTCTTGTATCTTGTAGTTCAGTACAAACATTATCTTTTTCAACATCCTTGTGAGGTATTATCCCTTTTCACAGATGAGGAAGCTGAAACACAGAGCTGTGAACTAACGTGCTCTAGGTCACATCAGGGCCAGTAACAGAAGTATAAATACTGCTTAACCCGTCTTATACTTGGGCCTTTTACTCTATCTGCTAGACAGCTTCCCCGACCCCTGCCTCTCTCATAAATAATGCTAAGGCAAAACTGGTACTTCAGCATTATTTTCCTGATTTGGATATGCTTGATATGTTTATCACATAAAACACACCTCTGAGACCACATTAAAGACATATTAAAATGGTAAAAGAACCTGACCTGCTTTGGAGTTCAACAGTCTTTGTCTGTGTTCAGCCAAACTATATGAATTACAACCGCAGTCAGTGTCTGAATTTATAGACTACCTCTGAATTTTTTTTTAAGAACCTTTAAGCTCTAGCATTATATCATATATCAGACAACAAAGGTGAATACTATGCTTGAAAGTAATCTTATCCCCACAATCATTTATTTTTATTTATATGTTGTGGTATTGTTATTTTATCAGTGCCCTAGCACAATCACTAACATAACATTAACTATATTTAGAACTAATCATTAACCAAATAGCCATTTTCAGTACTATATGAATTTATTAAGAGCCTACTCTATGCAAAGAATTGTGTAGTCTTTTATAGAAAATAGAGTAACAAAGGGTTAGGTGCAATCATTACCCTCAAATAAATTATAATTAAGTAGAAAGAAAGAAAAAGTATACTCAAAATGAGCATATAAGATTATATGCTGTTAAATAAAATAATTTGGCATTACCATAGAAAGTTACAGAAGGGAGAAATTATTGCAGACTGAAATAAACAAAGTTTTATGGAATGCTTGGGAATTGAGGTACGAACAAACAGGATTCTGAAGGAAAGAGAGGAGGAGGAAGAAGGGCATTCTAGCCTAGAAGAGTAAAAGCAAAAATGAAGAAGTTGTAATGAACATACTGTGTTACACTATGGAATTGAGAGAAAGTTTCAGAAATTTGAATGCTAACATGCATCCAGTTGTTGGGGTTTTTTTTTAGCATTTTAAAATTTATTCTTCTACCTTTTCCTAGGCATGTGTATACACATAAAATACATAAATTTGGTGTTTCACATACATGGAATTTTGCTACATACTTTTCCCTGCAACTTGCTTGCATTCAGTTTTGATTCTGTATTCCCTAGGGAAACAGAGCCTTGGGACTCTGGAACTTTTTCTTAAAAACATTAAAAATAAAATTTATACTCAAAAGAAATATACTTTCTAATTTACATAAAGTTTAAAGCATTTTGAAAGCTTAAATGAATTTTTCCATTTTGAATATATATAAAGAAGAAAGAATGAATTTCACATGTTCCCATCACTTGCCCCCAGAACTATCAACTCCTGGTCAGCCTGGTTCCATCCACACCTTCATGCACATACACACACTCTCTGGCATTATTTTAAAGTAAATCTCATATACCATTTAATTTCATCTATAAATATTACAGTATATATCTCTAAAAAATAACTATAATCCATCAACACACTTAGAAACAATTTAACAGTAATTTCTTAATATCCTCAAATATCCAGAGTTCAAACTTTCAGTTGTCTCATTATGTTGTAATGTCTTATTAATTAATTTGTTTTAATGAGGATATAAATAAGGTCCACACATTGCAGTTGGTTGATACTTTTTTTTTTTTTTTTTTTTTTGCGGTATGCGGGCCTCTCACTGTTGTGGCCTCTCCCGTTGCGGAGCACAGGCTCCGGACGCGCAGGCTCAGCAGCCATGGCCCACGGGCCCAGCCGCTCTGCGGCATGTGGGAACCTCCAGGACGGGGCACACCCGTGTCCCCTGCATCGGCAGGCGGACTCTCAACCATTGCGCCACCAGGGAAGCCCTGATACATATTTTTTAATCTGTATGTTTCCACTACACCTTTATATTTTTTTGTTACAATTTATTTGTTGAAAAACTGGTTTCTTAGTTCTGTAGAGTTTCCACAGTGAGAATTTTGCTGATTGCATCTTCATCTCATGAGGTAGTTAGCATTGAATGAACTTTTCAAGTTACCATTTTTTATACTTCTAATATGCGTGTATGTATGTGTGTGTGTATATAGAGAGAGAGAATGTCTAATTTTTTAGAACATACATCATTCACTTCAGTCTTCACATGTTCCTTTTTACAGGTTATTATATGATATTCATCAGTAATTTTGTGAAATTAGAAACAGATTGTTAAGTCAACCTATGAAAGAAAAAAGCAATAAGTGCATGCTATCTATTTTGTGCAAAGAAAGAGAAAAATTTATTTATAACATTTATAGTAGAAAATGCAAAATTACAAAAATAGAAGTGAGCTTTAGTTCCGCTACCACTTTCATGATATTTTGGAATGTATAATTCTAAACTTTTTTCCTGTGACTAGCTATACAGTACTTTTTTTTTCAAAAGTATTTTACTTAATAATTCTATGCCAGTTTCTTATACTATATATTATACTATTAATTCCTGCATTATCTACTACTTCTCTCATTGTTCTTGATCTGTATATTAACACTAATTCTTAGCTTCTTTCATATTCCTCACAGCTGGTAAAAGGTAAAAACTAAAATAAATATACTATGCCTGTTTAAAATTTGACCCACTATGAACTGAAACTAGAGTTTGGAATCACATAAAAGAGGTGTATTGGCACCCATTCAGAAGACTATCATGAATTTTTGTATAATATGGAATCATGGAACTGTCATAAAATAGTCTCTGAGATGAACCTTAAATAGAAATACGGTGAATTCATTTCAAGTATGGGAGTATACTGATAGAAAGAAGATCCTCCAGGTTTACACAGTCACAGAGCTATGTCTCATAATAAACTAACTCAAAATACAGTAGAGTTTTCTTTTTATATTTATTTATTTTATTTATTTATTTTCCTTATTTTTTTTGGCTGCATCGGGTCTTAGTTGCAGCTCACGGGATCTTTGTTGAGGCATGCGGGATCTTTTCATTACGGTGCGCGGTCTGCTCGGGTTCTCTCCAGTTGCAGCACGTGGGCTTCTCTCTAGTTGTGGCGTGCGGGTTTTCTCTCTGTCGTTGTGGCCTG
Source organism: Pseudorca crassidens (assembly GCF_039906515.1). Classification (NCBI taxonomy): domain Eukaryota; kingdom Metazoa; phylum Chordata; class Mammalia; order Artiodactyla; family Delphinidae; genus Pseudorca; species Pseudorca crassidens. The sequence continues at coordinate 61,783,540 of NC_090296.1, read as the reverse complement.
CGGGCTCCAGGGCGTGTGGGCTCTGTAGTTTGTGGCACACGGGCTCTCTCCTTGAGGCGCGCGAGCTCAGTAGTTGTGGCACACGGACTTGGTTGCCCCGAGGCATGTGGGATCTTAGTTCCCCAACCAGGCATCCAACCCACGTCTCCTGCATTGGAAGGCGGATTCTTGAGCACTGGACCACCAGGGAAGTCCCCCAGCAAAGTTCTAATTATCATTAAAGTTAACATTTATAGCCACCAGAATGGCTATAATTTTTTTAATGGAAAATAACAAATATTGGCAAGGATGCAGAAAAACCAGAACTCTCACACTTTGCTGGTAGGAATGTAAAATGGTGCAGCCACTGTAGAAAACAGTTTGGTGGTTGCTTAAGAAGTTAAACATAGAATTAGCATACTGCCCAGCATTCCTGGGTATATACCCAAAAGAACTGAAAACAGATACTCAAACAAAAACTCGTACATGAACGTTCATAACAGATTTGTTCACAATAGCCAAAAGGTGGAAAAAACTGAAATGTCCATCAACTAATGAATAGATAAACAGTGTGTGGTATATACATACAATGGAATATTTTTCAGCCATGAAAACGAATGGCATGCAGATACATGCTACAATGTTAATGAACATGCTAAGTGAAAAAAGCCACATACAAAGGTACATATTGCATGATTTTTTAGACATGGATTATCCAGAATCAGCAAATTCATGGAGACAGAAAGCAGATTAGTGGTTTCTAGGGCCTGGAGATAGTGAGGAATGGAAAGTAACTGCTTAACGAATACAGGATTTCCTTTGGGGATGATGAAGGTGTTCTGGAACTAAATAGTGATAGTGATTGTACAACATTGTGAATATACTAAATGTCACTAATAGTATATTTCATGTTATGTTTATTCTAAGAAAAACCCAGACTGAACCCAGCAACGTATAAAAAGAATTATTTACCATGGACCAAGCAAAGTTGGTTTAACACCTGAAAATCAATAAGTGGAATACACTTTATTATTTTGCTAATAAGGCTGCCATAACAAAATACCTTAGGCTAGGTAGCTTAAACAATGAAAGTTTGTTTTCACACAGTTTTGGAGACTAGAAGTTTAAGGTCAAGGTGTCAGAAGTCTGATTCCTCCTGCAGTCTCTCTCCTTGACTTGAAGGTGGCCACCTCGCTGCGCTCTCACATGACCCTTCCTCTGTGTGCACACATCCCTGATGTCTATCTCTGTATGACCTGATCCCTTTTTATAAGGTCGCCAGTCAGGTTGTATTAGAGCCCACCCGAACGCCCTCATCTTAACTACCTCATTAAAAGCCCTGTATCCCCAGACAGGCACATGCGGAGGCACTGGGAGTTACGTGGGAGTTAGGGCTTAAGCATATGAATCTGGAGGGGATACAGTTCAGTCATAACACTCCAAAATATACATCCTTATCACGTTCAAAACACATTCATCCCCATTCCAATAGCACAAAAGTCTTAACCCATTACAACATCACTCTAAGTCCCAAATCTCATCTAAATCAGTTGTGGGCAAAACTTAAGGTATGATTCATCCTGAGGCAAAATTCCTCTCCAGCTGTGAAACCAGACAAGTTATCTGCTTCCAAAATCCAGTGGTGGGACAAACATAGGGTTAGACATTTCCATTCCAAAGGGAGAAATCAGAAAGAAGAAAGGGGGTCACAGTTCCCAGTCAAGTCCAAAACCTATCGGGGCAGAATCCATTAGACTTTAAGGCTCTAGAATCATCCTTTTTGGCTCAGTGCTCTATTCTCCAGGCCCAGTGAGGAAGCAGCCCCACTTCCAGGCCCTCTAGGTTGGCAGTGTTACCACTTCACCCTTGGTGGGAGCCTGGCCCCCTAAAACTAAGGAGGAGACAGCCTCTCCCCCTGGACCTGTAGTGGGAGTGCCAGCCCTATTTTTTTTTAATTTAATTTAATTTATTTATTTAATACAACAGGTTCTTATTAGCTATCTGTTTTATACATATTAGTGTATATATGTCAATCCCAATCTCCCAATTCATCACACCACACCCTCCACCCCACCACTTTTCCCCCCTTGGTGTCCATACGTTTGTTCTCTACATCTGTGTCTCTATTCCTGCCCTGCAAACCAGTTCATCTGTACCATTTTTCTAGATTCCACACATATGCGTTAATATACAATATTTGTTTCTCTTTCTGACTTACTTCACTCTGTATGACAGTCTCTAGGTCCATCCACGTCTCTACAAATGACCCAAGTTCATTCCTTTTTATGGCTGAGTACTATTCCATTGTATATATGTACCACATCTTCTTTATCCATTCGTCTGTCAATGGGCATTTAGGTTGCTTTCATGACCTGGCTATTGTAAATAGTGCTGCAGTGAACACTGGGGTGCATGTGTCTTTTTGAATTATGGTTTTCTCTGGGTATATGCCCAGGAGTGGGATTGCTGGGTCATATGGTAATTCTGTTTTTATAGTGGCAGCCCTCTTGATATCTGAACCACCTCTAGGGTTGTTCTTCTCTTTCTTGAAGGATGACACATGTTGTGCAGCAAGATGGATACCTCTATTGTCTCGTCTTAAGAATCTCAGAAGTCCAACAGCCTTCCTTCATTTTGTCCTGTCTCTGTCCCCCTTAGTTCAGACTGGCAGTGTTTCTTCTGATATAATCCCATGTCTATTCCTAGCTTCTGCTGAGATGGCTGATTAGATCCATGAGTCACACCTGCAATCACTTTATGTCCTGTTTTAGTGTTCTCTCCAGGACACACTTTCTCAGTTTTAGCAGTATGGATAGGCTGAGAGTTTTCCAAATCTTCAAGTTCTGGTTCCTTTCTACTTAACAATTCCTTCAACTGATCTTTCTCCTCTTACATTTTATCCTAAGCAGTGAGGAGAAACCAGGTCACACCTTCAGTATTAGAAATCTCTTCAATTAAATATCCAGGTTCATCACTTACAATTTCTACTTTCCACAACACTAGAACACAATTCGGCCAAGTTGTTTGCCACTTTAAAACAAGGATCAACTTTCTTCCAATTTCTAAAGACATGTTCTTCGAATCCATCTGAGACCTCACCAGAATCACCTTTAACATCCATATTTTCTCCAACGGCCTCCTCAAGGCAATATAGGCTTTTTCTAATATGCGTCTCAAAACTCTTTCAACCTCCACCTTTTATCCAGTTCCAAAGCCATGTCCACATTTTTAGATATTTGTTATATATATAACTCCACTCCTGGTACCAAAATCTATATTAGTTAGAGTTCTCCAGAGAAAAAGAACCAATAGGATGTGTACATATATAGAGAGATTTAGTTTAAGGAATCAGCCTGTGTGATTATGTGGTTATGGAGGCTGACAAATCCAAAATCTTAAGGATAGCCTGGAAGTCTGGAGACCCAGGGAAGAGCTGATATTGCAGTTCAAGTACAAAGGCCATCAGGCTGAAGAACAAGGGAAGGGCCATGGTAGCAGTTTGGTTCCAAGGGTAATCTACTGCTAGAATTCCTTATTGCTTATGGGAGGTCAGTCTTTGTTCTAGTAAGACCTTCAACTGATTGTGTGAGGCCCACCCACATTATTGAGGGCAGTCTGCTTTCCTCAAAATTCATCAATTTAAATGTTAATCTCATTCAAAAACCACCCTTACAGAAACATCTAGGATGTCCAATCAACTATTTGAGCACTGTGGCCCAGCCAAGTTGACATATAAAGTTAACCATCATATCCATATACATATCGCATATGCATTAATATAAAAGTAAACATAAACGGTATAAAATAAAGAACAAACCCATACGATCACCTCAGGAGATGCAGAAAAAGCATTTGACAATATCCAACAACCTTTCATGATTAAAAACAAAAAACCCAACAAAATAGGAATAGAAAGGAATATTCTCAATCTGAAAAAGGGCATCTCTGAAAAGCCCACAGGTAACACCCTTGATGATGAAAGGGTGGGTGTTTTCTCCCTAAGATCACAAATGAGACAAAGATGTCCACCCTCACCACTTCTTAACATTGTGCTGTATGTTGTAGCAAGGGCAATTAGGCAAGAAAATGTAATAAAAGGCTTCCAGATTGGAAAAGAAGAAGTAAAACTATCTCTGTTCACAGACTACATGATCATATTTTTGGAAATCCTATGAAATTCATTAAAAACTAAGTTTTATAAGGTTGCAGAATACAAAATCAATATGCAGAAATGAGTTGTATTTCTATACATTTGCAATGAGCAATCCAAAAATGAAATCAAGTAAACAACATTTATAATAACATCAAAAAGAGTAAAATACTTAGGAATACATTTCATAGACCTTGAAAACTATAAAACATTGTTAAAAGAAATTAAAGAAAATAAATGGAAAACATCCCATGTGCATGGATAAGAAGACTATATTGTTAAGATGGCAACACTCCCCAAATTGATTTAGAGATTCAACATAATTCCTGTCAGAATCCTGTCTTATTTGTAGAGATTGCTTATGGGATGGCAAGGGACCCAGGATAGCAAAAACGGTCTTGAAAAATAAAAAAATAAGCAGACTCACACTTCCTGCTTTTAAAACTTACTGCAAAGCAATGGTAATTAAAACAGTGTGGTACTAGCATAAGGATAGATATCTAGATAAATTCAATAGAGTTGAGAGTCTAGAAGTAAACCCATACTTGACATAGGAAGAAATGAAAACTGAACAGCCCTATGTCTATTAAAGACATTGCATTCATAGTTTAAAACATTTTACAAAAGAATGCTAGGGCCAAGTGTTTTAGTGGTGAATTTTGTCCACCATTTAAAGAAAACAATAAGCAATCTTAACATAAAGTCTCAGAAAATAGAAGAGATAGGAATACATCCCAACTTCGTTGATTATGCAAATTTTACATTAGTGTAAAAACCAGGTGAAGGCATTACAAAAAACCAAAACCACAGGCCAAATCCTCAACAAAAATTAGGAACTCAAATCCAACAGTATATAAAAAGGACATTACATTGTGACCAGGTGGCAATGCAAGTTTGGTTTAACATTTAAAAAGCAATGTAATTCACCATGTTAACGACATAAAGAAAAAACAGTTGTCTCAGTGGATATAGGAAAAGCATGTGATAAAATTTAAAACCCATGCAGTTGCTCATAAAAGCATAAAGACTGATAAAGAACATCTGGGGAAAACTTACAGCTAACATATTTAATGATATAAGACTCAGTGCTTTCTATGTAACATCAGGAACAAGACAGGGAAGTTCACTCACCACTTCAATATAACTTCCCATAGAAAGTCATAATCATTGGAAACTTTTTAATTTTTATTTATTTTTGGCTGCGTTGGGTCTTTGTTGCTGCGCACAGGCTTTCTCTAGTTGTGGTGAGCTGGGGCTACTCTTCGTTGTGGTGCACAGGCTTCTCATTGTGGTGGCTTCTTGTTGCGGAGCATGGGCTCTAGGCATGCGGGCTTCAGTAGTTGCACCACGCAGGCTCGGTAGTTGTGGCTCACGGACTCTAGAGTACAAGCTCAGTAGTTGTGGCTCACGGGCTTAGTTGCTCCATGGCATGTGGGATCTTCCTGCACCAGGGCTTGAGCCCGTGTCCCCTGCATTGGCAGGTGGATTCTTAACCACTGTGCCACCAGGGAAGCCCATAATCATTGGAAATTGAAAAGAAATAAAGCTGCCTTTATTCATAGACAATATGATTGTATACATAGGAAATCCTAAGGAATCTTCAAAAAAGCTACTGGAATAAGTGAATTCAGGTCAGTATAAATAAGAATCAATTGTATTTTTATCTATTAGCAATGGACTGTTAGAAAATGAAGTTAAGTTTTTAGTTTCTTTTATGATCACATTCAAAATTATGAAAAATTTAAGGATGAATCTAACACTGTGCCCTGAAAACTGCAGAGTGCAGAAAGTAATTATGGAAGACCTAAGTACAATAAGTGGAGAAATACACAGTGTTCATAAATGGGAAGACTTTTCTAAGTCTTCAGTATTGCTAAGATATTCATTCTCTCCAAATTAATCTGCAGATTTAACACTATCCTAATAAAAATTATACCACTATTATAGGTATTGACAAGCTAATTCCAAAATATATATGAAAATGCAATTGATTTAGGATTGCCAAAGCAATTTTATGTAACAAACCATTGGAGGAATTATACTACCTGATTGAAAGATATATTCTATAAAGTCACAGATATGAAGACACTGGTGCTGGTGAAAGGATAGAAGTACCATGTAGATCATTGGAATAGAGTCCCACACATATATGGCCTATTTATTTTCAGTGGTGAAGACAAGACAGTTTACAGGAAAAGGAAAGTCTATTCAACAAATAGTGATAGTGCAACTGGATAGCTATATGTAAAAAATTAACATTAACCCTCACATCGTTCACAAAAATTACCTTGACGGGGACTTTGTCTTGTTTGGATTTTTATTCCAGCATCTAATATACTGTCTGTCTGATAGTAGGTGCTAAATAATTATTTGTGTAATAAATAAATGATTAGACTAGTTCTCTTGGTTTCTAGCTCTACTCTCAGTGAGAGATGATTATCACACTTTTAGAAAGCTACACAAACTTTATATTTTAGCTTCAATAAGATATAACCTAATTAGACAGATTCTAGTTCCCTCATTTCACTGAGTCAATCTGGGTAACTTTACAATCATAGCTTCCAGATACACTTACCTGGCTCTGAATTGCTTAATAGTTTTACAGATATTTCTTTGTGTCATTGCATTTGTATTTTATTAGAAGTGGCAAGCATAAGAACATGTTAAACTAGATAGAGTAACAAGAAGCAGAACAATGATATGTGCCTGTGGATAATTCAATACTGTTTGTTGATGCCGCTGATTTGCATTTTACTCCCACTGGCAGCTAGAGTCAACATGACATATTCATTTACCCTAATATTTCATCCCCGTGAGCTCCCTTTTAAAAATATATAGAGAGAGATACAATGTGACATTATTTTGCTCAAAAAAGTTAAAGGATATTGGTACCTGTCTTTTCAATGTATGGGTAGATAGTCAGTGATTAATGTTGATAGATGAACCAGAGAGGTAAGATGACTTGACCATTGGCACGGAAGAGCAAGATTGCGGGTAAAGTTCAGAACTCCTGATGGCTGATTTTATAAAACAATCCTTAAAGGAGTAGGCTGTATTAAAGAATACCTCCCTCATCACTTGGCTGCAAACTGGGTATGCTCTTAAATTAAAAAGAAAACAAAAAAATAGTCTGAGCCACAGAAAATTAAATACTTCAAAGCTGTGTTTCAGGATACTAGTTCAATCCCTCACTAGAGAGAAAACCCCAGTTAGCTTCTAATAGTCCTTTATAACTCTTCAAGACTGGCAAATCTTCCTTTTAAAGGGGACAGCCTCTCTGTACTATAGCAAGAGCAGCAATAACCAGTGTGGACTGATGTAGGACAGAAGTATCATTGCAGAAGGCAGCTCATATTCTGAAACAAGAATGTGAAGCAAGGTGTCCTATATATGCTGCTTTGTTTGAAACTAGTCTAAGTTCTACTGTTGAAGTAGTTTATTTATAAACTGCCCACAGTGTTGCTAGCAGGAAGTTATTTTTGTTTGATATTACTGATGTTGATATTATTATAAATAAGTTCTAATACATAGCAAAATTCTTTTTGATTAAACTATATTGACCATTTTTTCTTAAAAGATTGTTTGAGGGCTTCCCTGGTGGTGCAGTGGTTGAGAGTCCGCCTGCCGATGCAGGGGACACGGGTTTGTGCCCCGGTCCGGGAGGATCTCACATGCCGTGGAGCGGCTGGGCCCGTGAGCCATGGCCTCTGAGCCTGCGCGTCCAGAGCCTGTGCTCCACAACGCGAGAGGCCACAGCAGTGAGAGGCCTGCGTACCGCAAAAAAAAAAAGATTGTTTGATTTGCCAATAAATAATAACAACCAGAAAAATCATTAACAGTTTTCAGTCTTATTAGTTCATTTTATTCCTTACATATTAAATAGTCTTAAGATCTTTACAAGGAAATTAATTTTGTTTGCTATGCTGTTGCCTTTTAAAATCAGTGGGGTGGGGTTAATCAGGAGTGCAAGGAGTGGAAAACTTCTTAAAGGGATCTTAGAGAACTGAAAGTCTTCTTTTACACTGTTAACTATACTAAAAGAACAAAAAGATCTCAGATATCAGAATCAGTATGCTGCTGACTCTTTCATGTGTATGAAGATCACTTGTAGTTTTTGCATTTGTCAATATTTATTAATTAATATATACTATGTTCACATTCCATGACAGACATGTTCCTTTAGGTATTCCTCAAGGTATTTATTTATTTATTTATTTATTTTTTAACATCTTTATTGGGGTATAAAAGGTATTTATTTTTACATATTTATTTTCTAACTCATATATGGCTCCACAGACATTCTCAAAGACTACCTTAAAATAAATCTGGTTTATGCCAGCAAAGAAGGGAATAGCAGTGAGATCACATTCTTTTTTTTGTCACCTGAGGAGTATTTTTCTCATTTCATATATTGGTACTTGATCAAACAGGATGAAATTTTTGCCATGTCAAAGTCATTTCTAAGAATCAATAGCTCTCTTTCACTTTCTTTTAATCTCCCTGTTAATGGGTTCTGTCACTGATATTATCAATTTTTAAAATGGAAGAAATCTTTTTCAGAGATAATCCACAAACAATTGTTAAAATATTAAAATAAGGCAAACATTCACTCAGATTGTATTTTAAATAATTATGTTTATCAGTATAATCACTGACAAAATGTAGACTTCTAGAAAACATTGAAATAGATCTGTAAAGAACTCTTATTGTCCCAGTTGTCCTAAAAAAGTGTTCAACAAGTTGAATGAAGATAAAGAATTTGAATTTTATTTTATTTTCTCCACCGGTCCTTCAGTGGAATTAGTAATGAAATTCTTTATTGCTTTATATACAGATGATGTTAAGATTTTAAAATTTTTCCTATTTGAAAAACAGAAAGCAATGTTATTAACTATGTTGGCCATGTGGTGTTCAAGAATTATGGTTCCTTTGCTTTGGGTTGAATTTGTCAGTCCCTGTGCCAAAGAAGAATGTTCTTTGGATCAAGACAAAAGGATTTTTTAAACTCCATCAGGTACTTAAAATCATACCGTATTTTGTGTCTTCTTCTTACTTGAGCCATGACTTTCTCTTTACAGTTGTTTCATCTTGTCTGAAATTTCTAATTACCTTTCTTTTTCTTGCATCTTGTGCTTTATTATTTCAGCTTTTTTCCATCTTGTCACTCTTACTTTCTGTTTTCTGTAGTTCCCTTTTTCAGCAGAGCCCTCCATCCTCCTGCTGTAATTGGACCTGTTGGTTGCTCTCTAGGCTGCTTCACAGCTGTCATCCTAGGAATTCTCTTCACTTCTCTAATGGGTTGGTTTCTCTGTTTCTAGGATTCCATGTCTGCTTTCTTGCTTTATTTCCTGTTCAAGTAACTTCCAAACAGGGTAGATGGTTAAGTTCTCTGAATATAGAAGTTAAATTTGAAAATTACATCCCTTCAAAACTTTCAAGGTATTACTCTTCTCTTTTTCTATTTCCAGTAACTGATTCCATAATGATTCAAATCAGTCTTCCTTTGTAGACTTTTTTTGATGAAAGATATTGATTTTTTTTTCACCTTGATGTTATGAAATCTCATAGGGAGGGTCTGAGAGTGGATCTTCTTTCATTTATTGTACTCCGTACTTATAGATGTTTTCAATTGGAAGAGTCTTGTCTTTCATCCCTGAGAAATGCTCCTTAAGATTATTTGAGAGTTTCCTCTCCTCTTTTTGTTTCTTTCTTTCTTATGTCTCTTTCTGGTTTCCTAATTACCAGATGTTGTACTTTCTGGACTGATTAATATTTTTCTTTTTTTTTTTCTGATACATGGTTTTAGAAATTTCCTCAAATTTTTTTCAAGTTTTTTTTTTGTCAATGGGTTGAAAACATTTATTTGTATAAATAATGCAGTCTCCTTCCTCATTGTTGCTTTTAAATAGGTTTCCATTTCCAAGAATAAAAATAAGTTGTTTGTAGATACAAAATTTCCACCACAGCTATTGGTTAAAAGGAATTTTTCTGGGAAATATTCTCCCATTTAGCAAATTGCATAAAAGTTCACACATTCATTTTTTTAAGTGTGGTAAAATATATATAACAAAGTATACCATTTTAATCATTTTTAACTGTGCAGTTCATTGGCATTATGCATTCATATTATGAAGTCACGTCCTTCTACTTGCTTTATTTTTTTCCCTGCGCTACGCGGGCCTTTCACTGCTGTGGCCTCTCCCGTTGCGGAGCACAGGCTCCGGATGTGCAGGCTCAGCGGCCATGGCTCACGGGCCCAGCTGCTCCGCGGCATGTGGGATCCTCCTGGACCAGGGCACAAACCCGTGTCCCCTGCATTGGCAGGCGGACTCTCAACCACTGCACCAGCAGGGAAACCCTTTCTACTTGCTTTTAATTTAGTCAATGAAATTTTTGTTCTCTAAAAATGCCTTCTTATGTTTTATTCCTTTTTCATAGCATCCTGATCTTTTATACTCAACATGTTGTCTTCTCATATCTCTCCTGTCTATATTAATTTTTTTCCTATTTTTGTCATCTAAGCTGTTTTTTGAGGGATCAGGCTTTCTGTTTATTTACCTTGTTTTATTCTTCTTCATCCAGTGGCTCTCATCATATGTCTTTTCATAGTTTAAAAAAAAGACTTAGTATCTGATGTGGACTTCATTAGCTATTGTGTAAGTAGAGATTATTTTAAATAATTTTAATTCCTAAATTAAAGATAAATTAAATATGGCAAGGCTTCTTTGGTTTAGAAAACATTGTATATCATAAGTTTTCCGTATCTTCATCGTGGGCAACACAACACATCACCTGCCTTTTTGTACAAGTGTCGTTCTTGTACAATGAACTTTGTTGTGTAGACTCTGACTTTTGTATATGGAAATGGAGTTAATTATCTCCCTGATAGTCATAAATTGTTTAATGAAAGAAAAAAATATATATATATGTTAGAAAAAGCATTAACATCCAATAGATTTTAAACACAAAGCATGACTTAGTTCAGGCAAAGGATTATTTTTAAGGGGGAAACTATGAAATAAATGTTCTGCTGACTTTTATTTGTCAAAGCATATCAAACAAATCATTTTAATCTTAAAGTTCTTTTGTCTGTTCTCTTTGCCTAGCACTTGACCACTAAGGACTTGAGATGAAAAGAAAGTGATATGGCTACTCAGTAGTCTATCTTTTCAGTGCAGTTGAAATAACAAAGTATGAAATCTGGAATTCAGCCAAGTGTTAGTTGTTAATATCTTAAAATGATGTTTAAAATGTAGATTTGCATTCATTATAATTTAATATAGTAGAAAAGCATTAATTAGAGAAATAGTCTCGTGAATATGAACGGCAAATTAAAACTTGATTAAAGGTGGCCATATCAAACATTCTTCTCTTGAATTGTCTTGCCAGATTCTGAATAATGCTTTGATTTGGTGTGAACCTTTTGTATGTAACAATTTTTAGAGCAAGTTACTACAGTTCTTTCTGAATAATATAGGTCATGAGAAGTTCATTTGTAGGTGGGGCAGCTGTACTACTTTGGGGGACTGTCCTAATAGATCCATTTCATTAATTGTCATGAATTTTTTATTAACAAAACCAGTACATCAGGTTTAGCCAGCTAAAAACTGCTCTTGTAGTTGTTATCTTTATTGTCAGAAAGAATATTATGAAAATAGGGAATTACTGCACATGCTTTAACTCTTGATTAAACAGAGGAATGGCACTCTCCGTGAACAATAATTTAGGGGCATATTATCAAGTTGACATACAGTGTTTCAGTTGTGCAACTCCCATTAATTTTAAAGCCCTGTGCTTTTATTTCAACGCCTTCCAGTTAGGAGTAATGCCATGTCTGTCTGTTAGGATCTCTGAGTTAATGGGATTAATGTCAAGTAGCAGGATGTTCATTCTTTCTTCCTTAAGCTTTATTCCTTAGGTATTTTTGGTGAAATGGCCTTCTAAGGAATTGCATTTCAGAAACCAGGCAGCGGTATTAAAAAGCTGCAGTAATGGATTGGAAAATGAAAGATGTTAGCATGTACATTTTGCTTACCAATGGGAGAAATTTCCTTCATTTCCCATCTGATAATCTTTATTATTAGGTCATACATAGAGCATTAAAACTGATTTTTTTAATTTAAAAAAACTTCAGATTTCTTAGATGTATGATAGGCAATTATATATTATTATTCTTTGTGTCTTCCACATCAAGGTCATAAGCACTTTTTATTTCCTACCTCTTGTGAGATAATTAATTTCATGAATTACTATCTTTTTTTTTTTTTTTTTTTTTTGCGGTACGCGGGCCTCTCACTGTTGTGGCCTCTCCCGTTGCGGAGCACAAGCTCCGGACGCGCAGGCTCAGCGGCCATGGCTCAGGGGCCCAGCCGCTCCACAGCATGTGGGATCCTCCTGGACCGGGGCACAAACCCGTGTTCCCTGCATCAGCAGGCGGACTTTCAACCACTGCGCCACCGGGGAAGCCCATGAGTTACTATCTTTATAAAAATGGTTTAAAAAGTGAAACAAGGAGAGGCTCGGTAGTTTTCTTTGGATCCCATAACTAATCTTTGATATCCTACATAAAAGAACTTAGAATGTGTCCTTGCACTCATTTTACTTGATTAAACATTGGTCTTATAAAATATTAAGGCTGAAAGAGTCCTGAGAAAATCATATTTTAAAAAACAAAAATGACATAATTTTTGGAAGCATATATTGTGATTGGAACCCTGACTCAGCCATTTACTAGCTTGGGTAAATTACTTAGCCTCTTTAGCGTCCAGTTTCTCATTTTGAATGGAAATAATAACTAGCTTTCGGCATTATTGTACAAATTAGGTATAATGTATGTAAAATGCCCAAATGAGTGCCTAAAATGTTGAAAGCACTCAGTAAAACAATAGGCATCATTTTCATATTTATCTACAGATTTGGAATCAGTCCTAGAAAAGTTAAACAGGATTAGCCAAGGTATCATGGCTTGTTAGTGACAAGGATAGTTTAGAACCAAGGTATTCTAACCAAATCCAGTGTTCTTTGCATATGCAGTGTTACCTCTTAATTATTGAAATTGTCTAGGGTCTTTAGTCAGAATTATTCCACTGGTGAATACTGATGTTACTCAATAGTATCATCACTTTCTTTTCCTTTCCCCAAAATTCAAGATTTGAATGTCTGTCATTTAGGCCAGAATCCCAGATATTTTTTTTCACGTATGTGTGATTTGAAGAATTCTGTTATTTTTAAAGAGATGCTTTCAAACACTGTTATAATCAAGAGAGTTTTTTCAACAGCCAGTTGTCAGAATCTGGAAAATGTTTCTAGTTAGCTATGACCTAGAATAAATAACATAAGATATTTCCACACTAGGTCCTACAGTTGCCCCAGTATAACTACCTGCTGATCCAAGGCACCTTGTGTTTTGTCTGCTGGCTCTTCATGACTCCATGCTCTCTGACCAGAACAGTGCTCATAGCTCCAGGTCTCACTCCTTCTGGATTAGAGGCTTCAGGGTGCTTCCCAGGTTTGGCCTTCTACAGGGCCAGTTTTCTTTGCCAACTTTGATGTGGATCTTCCACTCCTCACTTCCCATGCTGTCTAGGTAGTCTACCGCAGAGGTGTAGTGATGGTTTTAGCTAATACTTATATAGAGCTTTACTTTTGGCAGAGTTCTTTCATCATCATAATCTAAGTTGATCCTCATAATAACTGCGTGAAGTAAGCAAATTGTCTGTCTTAAAATTAAGGAATCTAAAATTCAGTTAAGTAATTTGCCCAAAAGCATACAGATTGTAAATGGAAGAGCCCAGGGCCTTTGACCACAAACCCCATGCTCTTTTCACCTCTTAATCACTGCTTTTGATCCTGTTGCTGGCAAAGGGTAACAAAAGTGTCCCAAGATAATAACAGAATGAAAATGTAAAGTACTCTGTTGTGATACGGAAGCTAGCGGAAGCAGCATCTATATATGAATCTATGTGAGAAATAAAGTATTGGCAGTGTTAAGTAGGGAATAAGTCTTACATTTCTCTTATTTCTCTCAATACTGAGCACATAGGAGGTAGCTGATAAATATTTTTTATTATTATTTCACTTAGAATATCAGAAAAAAGACACTGTCTCTCCTGGGGAAAAATGTCTATGATTTTTATTATAACTGTCTATCAGCAATTTTTTTCATTGTTTGTGATAATTATTTTAGAAATCTTTTCCCTGGACTGCCTCTACTTATTCCTCTGATTTTTAGCCCCCACCTGTATGCTAATGATTCCCAAATGCAGATACACAGCCCAGACTTTTCTCTTTAGCTTCAGTCTATGTATGAAAACTATCTGCTGGACATTTCCAGATGATACTTCATGGGCACCCCAACTCAGAATGTCTGAAACTGAAGGCAGCAACTTTATTTAAAAAACTGCTCTTCCTTCTAAATGCCTGAGTCAACAAATTCATCTATTTCCCTTCTTAAATACTTCTTGAATCTGTTGTCTCTCTTCTATCATGGTTACCAATACCCTATTCAGACTCTCATTATATCTCACTGAAACTACTGACATAGCCCCCTACATAATTTCTCTGCAGCCAGTTTTGCTATCTTCGGGTCCATTCCCCACTCCTGGCTGCCATTTCCCTCCTTAAAGCCTTTCAGTAATGGTCCTCCATCCCCACAGGATAATGTCATAGTTTTCAGGGCTCTGCATGACCTCCCCCATGACTGCCTCTTCAGTGTCATCTTTGCCCTCTTTCTGCCATCTAGTTGAGACCCCATCCACAACAAACTGCTTACAGTTGCCCACATGCTGTTCTTTTTCTCACCAGTATGCTTTGTTCTTTTTTAAGTTTTTATTGGAGTATAGTTGATTCACCAGTAGGCTTTTGCTTACATTTTTTTTTTTTTTTTTTTTTTTTAGGAATTGTTCTCTTCTAAATAACCTACTACCATCCTCACCTCCCATTCACCAGCCAAATTAGGCCTGCTTCTGCTCTGTTTGTAGTATAATTATCTGTCTTCTCAACTGCATTCTTAATTTCTTAAGGGCAGACATACTCTTATTCAGTTTGTAACACTTGGGCTAGTAGTATATTTGGTATATCATAGACACTCAGACATTTTTGAAACGGGTACACTTTTAGAAATGTCTTATTCTTGAAAAGTACATGTTTTTAAGTTTTAAAATTTATTTCATTGTGTTGTGAGTGATCCCTTTAATAGCTCAAATTTGGTAAATTCATGTTTACCAAATCAGATGTAATCCATATATATGTAATTTTCTCGTTAAAATAATCATTTATTATATTCTGTTTTGCAATATGTTTCAATAAGTTACCAAAAAAAGTAATATATGCTGACAATATTATTGCAGAAGCCCTGTCTCATGTAGATGAAAATATAGGTTTCTTCTATATTATATTAATATTGGTAGCTCTTTATTTATGAATTTACTACACCCATAGCAGGAACAAACTGAATAAAATAAACTGAAGTCCAGCTTTCAGTCCTTTACCCATCCAAATCAGTCTTTTTTATATTTTTTCCTAGTTGAAAATACCTTTCAATTAGCAGATATTTTCTTGAGTAGTGAACAAGGTCAGATACATATTCCCCAAGTGAAGAACAAATTATAGTTGGGCCCATGTTTATATTTGTATTACAGATAAGTTCTATACATACCCACAATAGGAACTTATTAAATGAAAAACAAGCATGTTGCAGCTATGAATTTTTCAGATAAAGGAAATACAACCTTGCTTATTGAAAGGAGCCTAACATTCTTTGCTACAATAAGCTCAGCAGCAGTACATCTTGTCTTAATCCACTATTTCAATCCAAAGCTAGCTAAATATTGGACTGTAAGGACAGTAAAGATTTCCCTGCTATATCATTTAACTGTCAGTTTGTTGGATTGGTTGGTTTGTTTGTTTTGATGATTTACTTCTAAGAGACCTAGAAGTTATGTTTGTCTCTCCTCAAAGTAAATCTCTTATGGGCAGTGATTACCAGAATATAGATGGATGTTGGATACTACAAAATCTAGTATTAATGATTTCAGACCTTTTCTTATTATCAAAATATTTCAGTTCATCCTAATGTTTTTTCTTATAAAAATATCAAATCTTTTGGAAAATAAGCATGGATATATAAAAACTCACTTTACAGGCTACCTTCAGGGAATTGTTTTTACAATTGAATTGTTCTTTAAATTTGTAATTAATATTCTTTTTGGTGTTTGCATAATATTCAAATATACCTTTACTATTAAAAAGGACATATTATAGCAAGATATACTTTGTTGACAGAAAATCTATTCCAGAGATACATATAATATAAAAAGAGGACTCACCATGAAAATATATACAAGATTTGAAATAAAGCATTAGTTTTAAAAACCAAAGAATTGGTATCTGGGAGTCTTGATGTAGAGGATAGAGTGGAAAACAGATGAGAGCCTCTCAGACTAGGACTGTATGTTAGGTCTCCAGGAAGGGACCTCACCTGCCAGGTGGGTCTTTGCTAAATAAAGCCAAGTAAACTTCATTCTCAAAAATTTTAGAAGAGTGGGGATCTTGATCTGTTTCATTCATTACTCTATCCATAATGCCTAGAACTACGTCTAGCACAAAGTAGATGTTCTATAAATATTTGTTGAATGAATGAGTGATGACAGTAAAAATGAGCATGTCCTCAACCAGACCAAAGAGTTGCCACACATTGACCTTACAGCACTCAGAGCATCAGTTATCCTCTCTCTTAGTTTCAGAAAATACTTGGAAGTAAGAGAACACTCTCTTTCCCTCTGAAAATAATCCCCTCTCCCTCCCCTACTTTACAAAGATCTGAAGGTTTCTCTTTAGGACTGGACATATTTGCAAGTCTATAGTGAGTTAAATATTTTCATCAAAGCTTTTCTCATACCACCATGCTGATACACATGACCTTCTTTAGCTACAACATCCTTTATATACCTTTGTTTGATTGAGCAACTCCTATTCCTTTTTCAAAACTCAGATTAGACATGTCTTCTAAGAAGCTCCTCTCTACCCCTCAGTCAGTCTGGGCTAGGTGCCCCTACTATGTACTGCCATAGCTTCTTCTATATGTCTTTTGCAACTTCCCAAACCAGACAGTTTCTGAAGAAGCATATTAGAACTAAATCACCTATGGCATCACACCCCACATTATATGGTTTCAGAAGTTAGCTGGCTGGTAAAGTGTAATTGATGTGATTTGTCATACATTATAATATGTAATTGTGTATCAGAGACAGCAAAAAAAATTGTTTTAAATTTCCAGTTGAGGTACCCATCTATTTAGCAGCAGTAACCCAATTTACATTTTTTCATTTACATGAGTAATTGGCTACCTGTGCAACATGAGTTATTGACCCCCATATTTTAAATTTATTCCGGTGAGGTTTTTGTGACCATTTAAAATTGAAGCCCCAGACATGTACCTGCTAGCCTGCCCCTAGTTCTGGTCTGACCTGGGTCCCTGGCCAAATTTTGAGAAGTAAGGAAATGCCATTATATCGCATAAAATATCAGATATCAAAATGAATATAGACATGTCTTCAAGAGACATAAACCAGAAATACTTATTTAAAAACATACATATTCTATGCCATCTTTCCAAACTTTAATATACAGAGGTCAGCAATGTACAAAATGAAACTCCTTTTAAAGTTGGAGTATGGTACCTTGCTCTCTCAAAGCACCATATTATTAAATAACTCTTAGAAAGAATTTTAGGAAAAATTGAGAAACCTTGCCTTCATACCAATTGGCCCATCAGTAATATCTTAAAAATTCATGTCACTGATAGTGCGCGGCTATTTCTCTTCTATACACTAGCCATGTCAGGCAAAAAAATGTATAAACGTTCCTTTCAGACCACCACAAAGTAAATAAACAGATCATCCAAGGATTGTGAAATCCAGTGTTTCCACCTCAGATCTAGCACATTTGTAATATTTTTCCATTCTGAGAACTTAAACTTTTTACTTTCACACTTTTTTCTTTATTTTCGATAAAGAAAACCCTTTTGATGTAGGATGCATCGTAAAGGGCCATTAATTCAGTACAGTGCTTTGAGTCACCCATTCTTATTTGATATTTAGGAGAATAATTTTGTGACCTTCTAGATTTAGGCTATTAAAATTCATACTTCATAAGACAGTATTGAGTAGTCAATTCAGTGTTAATTTTTTAGACTGAGGGGAAGGCCAGAATAAAAAATGTGTTAACTTCCTTGAAAATCTATAAGAATTAAATAAGTGAAAAAAATTTTAAATCAGCCTAATTTCTAGAAAGATTCTAAACAGTTATCAAGTATTCTAATAAAACTTAAGTCTGAAGAGATTTCTTCCACATTTAAAAAAAAAAAAACTGCCAGTTTTTCCTGCCCAGCCAGGAGTTAGAATAAGTGAAACAAGAGGGCCTAAAATTCAGTAATTTAAAAGGTAAAGTTGTAAAACCCAACCTTTACTGTGTTGAATAAAAACCAAAAATCCAGACGTCTTCTGATCTTTACAGAGCACGTAGCAACTCTGTAGCAACAGAAACTTTATAACATTTCCTGATGACAGCGGCTGCACAATGGATTTTGAATAAGTCTGGTGTAGTGTTTAGTACAGTGAAAGGAGCTGGGTTGTTTTATGCTTTAAGTTGGCATTTTACCAAGGAGAGAAGTTTGTTGGTGGTTTGTTTTCCCCTCTTATGTTTAAGTGACAGAGTACTGATTAAAATGAGCATTCTTTCATGTTTATTCTTACTTGGTCTTTTTCTGAGCAAGATACTCAGTAAAATGAAAGCCAGATGCTTTTACACCTACACACTATATTGCTGAGCAAATCATTTATGGAAGGGAAGGCAAGATAAAGTTGCTTTTAAGAGTCCTTTAACATATCAGTTTGATAACTAGCAAAACACCTCTACTGCCATTAAATATTTACCAAGACTCGGCTTTGGGCAGGGGGGCAGTTTGGCGTAACAAATTTGACTCTGTGCAATGCCATTGATTAGCTATCAGAAGGACATAGTTAATAAATAACTTTAGGTATTACAGAGCACTCTACATTCTTGTCAAATATTTTCTCTGAAGATGACCTAAAAAAAGTCAGTTACAACCAGCATTCACCCCAGCAATGATTGCACAAGCACAACTATGAAAGAAATAAAGGCCAGGCAGATCAGTTGAGCAGTAAGTACTTAGGCAATCTTTCCTAGTGACTGTTGTCATTGCTGCTGGACTTTAGAACTGAACATGTTTACATTTAATTAGAAAGGACACACAGTTTACAGCACAGTAGCTATCAATATCAGATCAGAATTGATTTCCGCTTTCTCCCCAGTGATTGCTTCCTTCAACCTAATTAAAAAAGGCATATAACCAAAATGACTCACATAAATTTTAAAGCAAAGTAAACAATATTTCCTGGAGACCAAAACAAAAGTAAATGACATTCATCCTGATTATTAGCTACATTTTTTTGAAAGAATTCTGATGCCTATAAATGTACTATAAGGCATGTTTTAGTGTTATCAGACTGCTGATAAACCAAGTATTCCCTTCTGAAGAAACCTGAATGAATGCTTTACTGAGTTCTTTAGCTCTCAAAGAAACAATAACCTTACTTTTATCTTCATAATCCCTAAAACATGTAGATAAAGTATTCTGATAGAAGTTTGGACTGATTTTATTCATGTCTTCAATTTTCACATATTATAAAGAGCAACTGCTAAAAAATATAACAAAATGATTAACAGATTGATTTCCTTTTAAATAAGATGTATACAGCACATGTGTAATTTCCTAAAACATAAGGAATCATTCTGGTGTGTGTGAATAACATTTCTCTACAATTACCATAGACAAAATCATGAACAAAATTCTGATAAAAGATAATTTCTTATAACTCTATTCACTATAAAGAGAACTGCTTTAAATTTCACAAGCTAGCGTTTGTTGATTACACTAAATTATGGTAAAAATGTTTGGGTTTTTTTTTAATTATTTATTTATTTGGCTGTGTCGGGTCTTAGTTGCAGCATGCTGGATCTTCATTGCCGCATGCAGGATCTTCTTGTGGCTTGCGGGATCTTTAGTTGCAGCATACAGGATCTTTCACTTGTGGCATGTGGGATCTAGTTCCCTGACCAGGGATCAAACCCGGGCCCCCTGCATTGGGAGCATGGAGTCTTAGCCACTGGACCATCAGGGAAGTCCCTAAAAATGATTTTAAATCAGAGATATAAAGGAAAATAGGAGAGATGTAGAGGTTACCCCCAGGAGGATTGTGTTACAGCTCTCCTTCCTTCTCTATGCATCTGCCATGCAATCCCATATCTAGAATGGAAGACTATCAAGATGTAAGGAAGTAAAGAAAGATTCAGATTAGAAGCAGGCCTTAAGTAACATTAATTAATCAATTTACAAATATAAAGCAGTTCTTCCAGGCACTAAAGATAGCGTAGTGAGCAAAACCTCTACAAGATCAAACATTTTTATCTGCTTTGGTTACTGATGTATCCTCAAGCATTTAATTTGTACTTGGTACTATATATGTCTAGTTGCTCAGTAAATATTTATTGAATGAATGACTCCTTTCAAGGATTATTTCACTACAAGCAAATGTTCATTCATCCACCAGGGGGGAGTCCAGTAGCACTTGTTTCTAGTATTCCAGGAAAACTGCTGAAGTCCACAATGGTGCCATAGTAATGAGAGTCAATGTAAAATCTCCTTCCAGAAGAGAATAACTCATCAGAGTTATTTTTGCTTACTTTTCTTTCTTTCATTTTCTTTTTAAATCTTAGGCTTTTTATTACTCTTAGTGTTCACAAAGCAATCAACCTGGAAGCCACATCAGTTAACTACAGACCAGTACTACATATCCATAGTTTATATTCTGCAGGGCACATACCAATCACAGAGATTCTAGTCAACCATTAAAACATTAAAAAAATTAAGAACCACATGAAGCGAGCCTATGGAACCAGTAATTAATTAATCAATTCCACAAATATTTATTAAATCCTTTTCTGGGCACTAGAGATCAAATGGTGAAAAAAAAAATCGCTTAACATCTGTCCAGTTGGAAGGTCAGAGTACTATAGGAACACATGAGAGGATCACCCAATCTGAACAACAGGTCAGATTTCTTAGAGAAACTCATATCCATGCTGAGATCTAAAGGATGAGTAGGGGCTAGTTAAGTAAAAAAGGTAAGGTCAGTGTTCTAGGGGATATGAAATTTGTTCATCCTGGCTTGAGTATAGAGGTAAATAGGTGAATAAAGAGAAGTGAGCTGGATAGAGAGGCATGAAGAGCTTTGTAAAGGATGCTTAAAGGAATTTGGACTTTATCCTCAGAGCAGTGAGGAGTCATTGAAGAGTTTTAATCCAGGTTGTCATACATTCATATTTGTGCTTTAGAAAACTCACTCAAGGCAAAGAGCAAGTGAAGACTATTGAAGTAACCCACTTAAGAAAATAGTAGCAGGCACTCAAAATTATGATAATGGTAATGGAGCTGAAAAGAATACTAGAAAGATGCAAGGGATTGATTAGATTGATCAATCAAAAGGATTGATTAGATTTTTAGGTGAGAAATGGATGTCAAGGATGATGCATAGGTTTTGAGCGTGAACACTGAGTAGAAAGTGATGCCCAGGGAGAAGGGAGGGAAAGAAAGGGCTGATTAGTAGAAGGATATAAAATGAGATCATGAGTTTAGTTTTAGACATACTGAGTTGTAGATATTTGCAGGATGGTCAAGTGAAGATGTCTCCTAGGTAATTGTGTAGATCTGGTGCTCAGGATAGAAATCTGATCGGGAGAGAAAGACTTCCAAGTGAAATAAATGATTGAGTGAAGCCATGGGACTGGGTTGAAATCAAGGGAGAGTGGCTAGAATGACCAACAGTTAACCAACAGTTAAGGATGCCTCCAAAGGAGATTAGGAAGCATCAAGAAATACTTTTGATGAAGCAGAAAACCAGAAGTGTATTTTCATAGAAAGCAAGGAAAGAAGGCATTTCCAGAAAGAATTGGCTTCTGATAGGTCCTATAACATAAAGATTGAAAATGTCTTTTATACTGAGCAACAAGATCTTTTCTGGAGCAGTTGTGGACAGAGCAGATGGTAGAGCCTTGAATAGAATTTGAGGTGAAGACAGCAAGCACAGACAATTTGATTCTAAATGAGATGATCCCAAACTAGATCCAAGAGAAATCCCATCTTTTAGACCAGACTAGCATAGCTTTGAACTTAGTCAGAATCCCTGGCAGAAAACAAAACAAAACAAAAAATCTTCATAAGTGGAATATCTGACCCAAGAAAATAAATAAAAGGTGAGTTCTAGAATTTTATTTCCTAGATTTAAGCCTCAGTATATAGTTCCATGCTCTCTTGAAATTCCACTCAGAAAAGGAGCAAGGTTAGAGGCTGTTTGTCATGTAAGGTGATGAAGAGACACAAAACACCCCCTGGCCAGAGCAGAGCAATTGTTTTAAAAGGCAAATCTTGTTCCCCTCTCTTTAAAATCCTTCAGCAGCTTCTCATTTGCCTTAAGAAAAAGACCAAATTCCTGTTTGGTCCTCATGTTCCAAAAGGCCCTCTATGATCTAGACCCAACCACTTGTTCACTGATACGAGCACTGGTTGTAACTGGGCTTCATTGAGCTCATCAGCCATCCTTTCTCTTATTATAAGGCCTTGGCACATGTTCTTCCCTGTGCCTGAAATGCTTCCTTCACCTCTCTTCTAGTTAATACCTACTCTTACCTTTAAATTTCAACTCAAATGTCACATCCCTTCCTTTATAGCACTTAAAATAATTTGAAATGTGTGTTTAGTCACTACTCTAGCTCTAGCTCTAGCAAAGTGCCCAGAACACAGTAGTCATTCATTTACATGAGGAAGGGAAGCAGGGCCTGACGTGTCACCATGCTGCCACCCAATTCCAAGTAAAACAAAGCACATGCTTCCAGTATGCATACTGACTGAACCCTATTCAGCAATTCAATTAACCAAATAACTGTACAGCAACAGCTGTGTATCAAGCACTGTGTGTTTGTAATGGTCTCATAAAATGAATTTATTTAAACCTCGTAGCTGAGATCAGCATCAGTGCTTATCCTAAGCTTTATATAATGTGAAATAAAACTATATATCTAATAGGACTTTATTTACTTTTCCTAAGGGAGTCACTTAGGATCACTAATAAAATAGAAAAATATTTACCCTATGTAAGAACAGTTGGTTAGGGCTTCTCCGGCGGCACAGTGGTTAAGAATCCACCTGCCAATTCAGGGGACACGGGTTTGAGCCCTGGTCCAGGAAGATCCCACGTGTCACGGAGCAACTAAGCCTGTGCGGCACAACTACTGAGCCTGCAGGCCTAGAGCCCGTGCTCTGCAACAAAAGAAGCCTGCGCACCGCAATGAAGAGTAGCCCCTGCTCGCTGCAACTAGAGAAAGCCCACGCGCAGCAACAAAGACCCAGTGCAGCCAAAAATTAAAAAATAAATTTTAAAAAAACGAACAGTTGATTATTTGAGGTTTTTACGTTTTTAGTAAAATCATTTATTCATGCAGATGGTATGGGACATAGTTTTTAGTAGTTGAGCAAACTTCTCAGCCATCTGCTAAGAAATTGGCTAATGAGCTTGTGCCAAGCTCCTCAAAAATCTTTTTGTCTAGAACTGGCCCTTATGCGGGTGACACTCTTCCTTTGTGTGACTGTTCTTAGATGGAGTACCCACTTCAGTAGAATTAGGATGACAAATTATGATATCTGGCATTTAACTAGGCCTCAGCATTGTGAGCTCACTTACACCTAGAGATGACTGAGTCCAGTCTTCTGGACTGTGCAGGGATTTCTTCTACACTATTTCTAACAGCTTGTTATCTAGTGTCTACATAAATATGACACCTCATCACAGGTAGGGTTTACCCTACCTGATAAGCCCTCCTGTGGAGATGCTTGTTTATAACTTATAACAGACATAGCTAAATTCAGGTGTGATTAGGTCTGATTTGGCTATTATGCCACGGCTGGCTATGCTTACCCTCTTTTCTATCTGATGTCACTTTTGATTCCTACTGGACTTATGGTTAGTCAACCTTCATTAATACTGTGTGTGTGTGTGTGTGTGTGTGTGTGTGTGTGTGTGTGTGTGTCTTGGGAGGGTGGGATTTAATAGACTTTATTTATTAGAACAGTTTACATTTACAGTAAAATTGAGATAATACAGAGTTCTCATATACCTCCTCCCACAGGTAGTTTCCCCATTATTAATATCTTGTGTTGGTGTGGCACATTTGTTACAGTTAGTGAAACCATATTGATACCTTATCATTACTTAAAGTCCACAGTTTACATTAAGGTTCACTCCTTGTGTTATACCATTCTATGGGTTTTGAAAAATGCAAAATATCATGTACTCACTGTTACAGTTTCATACAGAATAGTGTCACAGCACTTAAAAAAAAAAACATGTGCTTTTGCCTTTTTATCCGCCTCTGCCTCCCCCTGAACCTTTGGCAACTACTGACCTGTTTACTGTGTCTGTAGTTTCACCTTTTCCACAGTGTCATATAGTTGGAATCATGCAGTATATAGCCTTCCAGACTGGCTTCTTTCACTAAGTAACATGCATTTAAGTTTCCTCCATGTGTTTTCACGGCTTGATATCTCACTTTTTATCATTAAATGATATCCCATTGTATGGATGTACCACAGTTTGTTTATATATTTGCTTATTGAAAGATATCTTGGTTGCTTCCAGTTTGGGGAAATTACGAATAAAGCTGCTATAAACACTCACGTTCAGGTTGTTGCGTAGACATAGGTTTTCATTACTATTGGGTAAACACTTAGGAGCATGATCAGTGTATCATATGGTAAGATTATATGTAGCTTTGTAAGAAACTGCCAAACTGTCTTTCAGAGTACCTGTACTATTTTGCATTACCACTACCAATAAGCCGGAGTTCCTGTTGCCCCACATCCTCACCAGAATTTCGTGTTACTCCTTTTCTGGATTTAGCTCTTCCAATAGGTATAGTGGTATCTCACTGTTTTAATTTGCAGTTCCCTGGTAGCCTATGATGTTGAGCCTCTTTTTGTATGTTGATATGCCATCTGTATTTCTTCTTTGGTGATATATCTGCTTCTTTTGTCTATTTTTTAATTGAGGCTTATTTTCTTATTGTTGCATTTTAAGAGTTCTTTGTATATTTTGCATACTAGTCCTTTATCAGATATGTATTTTTCAAAGATTTTCTTCCGTCTGTGGATTGTCTTTTCATTCTTTTAACAGTATGTCTTGCAGCATATAAGTTTGTAATTTTAATAAGGTCTAACATCTGTTTTTTTCATGGATTATGAAAAATCCATGGTGTTGGTGTTGTATGTAAAAACTCATTATTAAACCCAAGATCACCTCAGTTTTCTCTTATGTTATCTTCTAGATGTTGTATAGTTTTTCATTTTACTCCTTAGGCCTGTAACACATTTTTAGTTACTTTTTGTGAAAGGTGTAAGTTCTTGGTGTAGATTATTTTTTTTCTTGTATGGATGTCCATTTGTTCCAGCACAATTTGTTAAAGAAAAGGCTATTCCTTGTCCATTGAATTGCCTATGCTTTTTTGTCAAGATCAGTTGACCATTGTTGTATGGATCTATTTCAAGGCTCTCTATTCTCTTCAACTGATCTGTTTGTCTCTTCTTTTGCCAGTGTAATGCTGTCGTGATTGCTATAGCTTTAAGTCCTGAAGTTGGATGGTGTCAGTCTTCTGACTTTGTCCTCCCTCAATATTGTGTTGGCTGTCCTAGATCTTTTGCCTCACCATATGAACTTTAGAATCAGTTTGTCAATGTGTACAAAATAATTTTCTGGGCTTTTGATTGGCATTGCATTGAATCTATAGAACATGTTAGGAAGAATTGACATCTTAACAATATTGAGTCTTTTTATTCATGCTCATGGAATATCTCTCCATTTATTTAGGCCTTTGATATCTTTCATCTGAGTTTTCCTCATATAGATCCTATACATATTTTGTTAGATTTATATCTAAATATTTCGTTTGGGGGAGTGGTAATATAAGTGGTATTATGTTTTAATTTTAAATTGGAATTGTTCACTGCTGCAACATAAGAAAGCAATTGACTTTATATTAACCTTACATCCTGCAGCCTTGTTAAAGTGACTAATTAGTTCCAGGAGTTTTGTTGTTTTATTTTCGTTGAGTCTTTTAGATTTTCTACATAGACAATCATGTTATCTGTGAACGAAGACAGTCTTATTTTTTCCTTCTTAATCTGTATACATTTTATTTTATTTTATTGTCTTTTACATTAGCTAGGACATCCAGTACTGTGTTGAACAGAAGTGGTGAGAGGAGATATCCTTGTCTTGGCCCTGATTTGGGGGAGAAAGCATCTAATTTCTCACCAATAAGTATGATGTTAGCTATAGGGGTTTTTTTGTAGATGCTCTATATCAAGTTTAGAAATTTCTTCTCTCTTCCTAGTTAGCTGAGAGTTTTTATCATGAATGGATATTAGATTTTCCAGCGCTTCTTCTGCATTTATTGGTATGATCAAATGATTTGTCTTCTTTAGATTGTTTTGTAATGGACTATATTAATTGATTTTCTAATGTTTTATACCGAGAATAAATCCTACTGGATAGGAGTGCATAATTCTTTATGTACTTTGTTGGGTTCGATTTGCTAATATTTTGTTGAGGATTTTTGCGTCTATATACATGAGAGATAATATTCTGTAGGTTTTCTTTTCTAATAATGTCTTTATCTGGTTTTGGTGTTAGGGTAATGCTGGACTCATAGATTGAATTAGAAAATATTTCCTCTGTTTCTACTTTCTGGAAGAGATTTTAAAGAATTGGTATAAAAAAAATTGGTATCATTTCTTCCTTAAATGTTTGATTAACTCCTCTGGGCCTCGGGTTTTCTTTTTTGGAATGCATTGACTATTGATTTAATTTCTTTAATAGGTGAAGGCTTATTCAGATTGTCTATTTCTCCTTGCGTGAGTTTTGGTAATTTGTATCTTGCAAGGAATTTGTTCCATTTTATATAAGTTATTAAATTTGTGGACATAGAGTTGTTAATAACATTACTTTATTATCCTGTTAATGTCCCTGGGATCAGTAGTGATGACCTCTCTTTCATTTCTGATATTAGTAATTTTTATCTTCTTTCTTTTTTCTTGGTTAGCCTGGCTATAGGTTTATTGATTTTATTAATTGTAATAGGCCAAAAATGCCCCCCGCAAAAGATGTCCACATTATATAACTGGAACCTTTGTTACCTTATGTGGTAAGGAGATGTAACAAATCTCCAAACACTTGGGAACATTTAACAACACATTTCTAAATAATCCATGAGTCAAATAAGAATTCTCAAGGGAAATTAAAAAATATATATGGAAGTGAATGAAAATAAAAGTACTGCATAGCAAAATTTCTGGGACATAGCTAAGGCAGTGCTGAGAGTGAAATTTTTAGCACTAAATACATACATTAGGAAAATTGGAAGTGTATCAAATCAACAATCTAAGGTCCTACCTCAAGAATCTGGAAAGAGAACAAAAAAATAAATGCAAAGCAAGCAGAAGGAAGAAAATATTAAAAATAAGAACAGAAAAGGGCTTCCCTGGTGGCCCAGTGGTTGAGAGTCTGCCTGCCGATGCAGGAGACACGGTTTCATGCCCCGGTCCGGGAAGATCCCACATGCCACAGAGCGGCTGGGCCCGTGAACCATGGCTGCTGAGCCTGCGCATCCGGAGCCTGTGCTCCGCAACGGGAGAGGTCACAACAGTGAGAGGCCCGCGTACCGCAAAAAAAAAAAAAAAAAAAAAAAACAGAAAGAAGCACATAAGAGCAGAGAGAAAACACATTATGAATATCAGGAATGATAGGATATCACTATAGACTTCGCAGAGATAAAAACAATAAGAGATTACTATGGACAGCTCTACATGCATAAAAATGGCAATTTAGAAGTAACAGACCATTTCCTAAAAAAACTCTTATTCCATTACTGATACATACAATAACCTGAATGAATCCCCAGAGAACTATGCTGAGAGACAACAGAAAATCCCCAAACCTTTCCATTTGTATAACACTCTTGAAATGACATTACAGAAATAGGAAACAGATTAGTGGTTCTTAGGATTTAAGGAGGGGATGGAGTGGTAAGGAAGTAGGGAAATATACTTCGTGGTGATATAACTGTTTTGTATCTTGACTGTATCAATGTCAATATCTTGGTGGTGCTATTATACTAATTATTTATACTAATAATAATAATTTATACTAATAATTTTACAAAATGTTGCTGTAATTTTATAAAATTTACTATAATTTTACATAAATTTACTATAATTTTACAAAATGTTACTTTTGGGGGAAAGTGGTAAATGACATGAGGGATCTTTCTGTATTATTTCTTACAACTGCATGTGAATTTGTAATGATCTCAAAACAAAAATGTTAATCTTTAAATATTCCTCAAAAATGGAATGGAATGGAGTGTGGATGAGGGAAGCAATGGAGAATATGAGGCTGCACATAAAGATAAGGAGAAAAGAAAGGGAAATAAAACTGATGTGACTCTTCTATAATACTAGAGCCCACTTATTCGAATGGAGCATTTAAGCAACAATGTTCAATAAATACTTTTTGTCTGCCTCTTATAGAGAAGCCACTGTGCTAGGC
Organism: Pseudorca crassidens; assembly: GCF_039906515.1. Lineage (NCBI taxonomy): Eukaryota > Metazoa > Chordata > Mammalia > Artiodactyla > Delphinidae > Pseudorca > Pseudorca crassidens. The sequence goes on along the minus strand of NC_090296.1, from coordinate 61,754,677 downwards.
CCTCTAAGGAAATAAAGAAGAGTAAAAAATGGCCCCTTCCTTCAATAGCATTAGACTAAAGTAGGGAAGATAAAGTGAGTATAAAGTAGCTATAAAGGATAGTAGAAAGCGATGAATATAATACAAGGGGTATGGAAAGGGTATGGAGCTTAGAGGAAGTAGTGTCTCCTTGGGCAGGATATGGGAGTGTGACTTCATGACGGTTGTGGCAGTTCATCTGGATCTTGAAGTGTAGTGATCGGGCGCTTAGAGGGATAGGGAAATAGAATTCCAAGTGGAGGCAACAGTGTGAGCAATAATCCCAGAGTGAAAAGTGTGAGGGCAGTTTTAAAGAACAGTTTATATTTCCATTTGGCTAGAATAAAAGTTTTTGATAGAATAGTTAGGAAAAGGTCTGGAAAGAAAACTAGAACAGAATTCTGGAGCACCTTGAATGTCAGACTAAAACTTGGGACGTAAACCTAGAATTCTATATCCAGTGAAATTGTCCTCCAAAAGTGAAGGAGAAATAAAGACTTTCTTAGACAAAGACTGAGGGAATTTGTCACCAGTACACCTGCCTTGAAAGAAATGTTAAAAGAAGTTCTTTTGAGAAAAGGCAATCACAGTAAGGCGGAAACTCAGATCAAATTAATTCATGCAATAAACCAGGAAGTAAAAACAGACACTGTCCTTTCAGGAAATGTATACTGAGGACAACATAGCACATACTTCTGGTTTCCATACTCACTTTGTCTTTATTTATTTTTATTCAGTGAAACAAGCCAAACCTGCCTCTTTTTTTTTTTTTTCGGAATGATTTAATAATATTATCAGTAAGTGATAAAGGTTAGGAAAACTAGTTTAGTTCTCCCAATTCATGAAAAACCTGTAGCAACAGTTGTTTTTCATCAAACTACTTATAAAATATCTAAATATTGTATGAGAGCTTATACAGAATTAATTAGAAATAAATTATTTCTTAAAAAATTATACAATGTATGAATGCTTGTTTTTTGCCAGGTATTGTGCCAGATATTTTCACATAAGTAGATCACCTTATTTTGTTCTCATGTGAACTCAGTGAGATTTTTCTCATTGTTTTAGAGGTGAGGAAATTAATACTTAAAGTTATAAAGTATTTTTCCCAAGGTCAGACAGAGTGAACAGCAAGACTGAAATTTAAATCTACTTCTTTAAAGTCCAAATCTGACATCTTTTCATTTACCAGATTTAGCATTCTTGACGTATTAGACTAGATAATTCTTTGTTGTGAGGGTCTGTCCTCTGCAATGTAGGATGTTGAGCAACATCTCTGGCCTCTATTCACTAAATGCTAGTAGCATCCCCCCCTCCAGTTGTAACAGTGAAAAATGTCTCCAGATGTTACAAGATGTCCCTGAGGGACAAAATTACTCCTCGTTAAGAACTATTGGCCTGGGACTTCCCTGGTGACACAGTGGTTAAGAATCTGCCTGCCAATGCAGGGGACATGGGTTCAAGCCCTGGTCCGGGAAGATCCCACATGCCTCAGAGCAGCTAATCTCGTGTGCCACAACTACTAATCCTGTACTTTAGAGCCCGCGAGCCACAACTGCTGAGCCCGCGCGACACAGCTACTGAAGCCCGCATGCCTAAAGGCCGTGCTCTGCAACAAGAGAAGCCACCACAATAAGAAGCCTGCGCACGGCACCGAAAAGTAGCCCCCTCTCACCACAACTAAAGAAAGCCCACACACAGAAAAGAAAACCCAATGCAGCCAAAAATTAACTAATTAATTTTTAAAAAAAAGAACTATTGGCCTATACTGTGACACCTCATCTCTAAATTTTTAATCCAAGAATATTTATTCAATTAAAATAAACAGTATATATAGATCACATGAATGCTTGAGCAATTACTGTAAATAAATGAAGCATAAGTAGAAGTGTAAGTGCATATAGTGGGATGGTGAATAAAGTGATCTCATGAAAGGACTTAAGAAATAGTTGATCACGGAAACAAGAAGCCAAGAAAAGTAGCATCAAAACTTGGTATAGATGGAAAAGTACTAGTTTGCAAGAATAAGATGAATCCATGTTTGACATTACAGTTGAGAGTTCAACAAGCAGGTAAACACAAGTTGAGGGGAACATAAATATCTACAAGCAAAATGTAAAAGTGGGTCATAAACCTGAAAATTCCGAGATATTTTCGGCTGAGGCAGTACAGAGAGTTAGGGATCAGGAAAATAGTCAGGATCACAGTCGTGAGGGAACAGACCAGGAGACACTGAAATGAAGACAGAAACCACTACAGAAAGGAATCTATTACATGCTACTTAATGGTCTAATACCCATTGAATGGCATCTCCTACCTTGGCCTGCTGTTGGACTCATGTGGTGAGCAGCCTAGGAGATAATGTATAGTCACAGTTGGTGTGGATTCGAATTATGATTATATGAAAGACTACTAAGTAAAAATACTTTTAAAGTCTCACTTTCTATACTAAATTAGAAAAATTAATTCATTAAGAATTATATAATTTCAAAACTGGAAGAGTTAATTGAATTTTTTATATTACTTCATTATCTTCATGATAAATAGGGATGGTTACCATCCTATGTTAGTATTGTGTGAGCCACACTGTTTCTGAGAGTGATTTAACAGCTTTTCTGTTGTTTTATAATTTATTCTTACTATAACTTAAAATATTTTCCCATACAATGTCATTTAAGTGCCATTAAATTGTAATGCCACTGCTATACAAAAAAATGCATCTGAAAATCAATGCATCTCAATCAACTTTGAACAGAGGTTAAATGTGATATGACTCTGAAGAAAGCTAAACAATGTGGCCCTCTTGTCAATTTAGGGAAGAGCTTTCTGAGGGAAAAAGCATCACTAAAACAAAAATGCACTTCAGTGGTTATAGATTTATACATGCTGGGAATATATCCTCTCTACTTCACTTTTATTCCTATAAGAAAATTTCCCTAAATTATGAACATTTTAATTTATTAAACTTATGAATGCATTCTTACCATAAATAAAATTGCCCTATGTAATTTAATATGTTGGAATTGGGAAATAAATCACATGATGAAACTGAAAAAAACTATGAAGTATTGTAAGTTCTAAGAAGGAAAAGAGGTTCTATGAGACAGAATAACAAGGAGGGAACATCAAAATTTAGACTGAAGAGACATAAAAGGTTTATCTGAGAAAGTAGTATTTATGCTGAGACCTAGTGAATGAGTAGGAGTCGGTCACATAGAAGCGTGGAGGGAAAGGCATTTCAAAGAAATGCTTCAAGCAGGAAAAGCTTGCTGTACCTGAGAAATGGAATGTCTGCTAAAAGGTGGTAGGTAGAGAGACCGGATGATAGAGGGCTTTGTAGCCCATGGCAAATAGGGGAGGATTCCAGCCCAGGAAGGGGGCTATGATGTGTGTCCAGGTTCTGGCTCTGCTAGGGTAGGGGTATGAGATTAATTAAATTACTTACCTCTTTGTTTCAGTTTTTTCATTAGTAAAAAAGTAATATTAATAGGACTCCCTTCCTAAGTTGTTGTGAGGTTTAGTGAGTTAAAATATGTAATTTGTTATCTTCAGAGATTTATTCTGAGTTTGATGAGGTGCTATTGCAGGATTTTGAGTGACGTTATCTAATTTATCTTTTTAAGAGATCACTACAGCTACTGCTTCAGTTTGAGAAAGACTTGATGGGGATTTAAAGGTTTCCAAGGTATTTTGAATGAATAGTAGCTTTTTGAGCTTGAGAATAAAGGGTCCCAGTTACAGGTCCATCTGAGAGAAAAATTAAAGTCAGGTAGTATAAATTTGCCAAAAAAAGGAAAAGACTAAATTAAATGGTAGAAAACTAGTAAATGATGAATGGTTAGGTGATTAAATGGGGATAATATTGATTTTAATAATGGTGTGATTTTAAAAATTGAGTCATTGATTCTTAATATTTAATTGGTTATAATATACTAGACAGTGTTGTAGGTATCACAAACAAATGCAGAATTCCCAAACTATGCTGATCTACTTCAAGTTTTAAATGAAGAGCATAGGACTTCCCTGGTGGCACAGTGGTTAAGAATCCGCCTGCCAGTGCAGGGGACACAGGTTCAAGCTCTGGTCCAGAGATCCCACCTGCCACAGAGCAACTAAGCCCATGCACCACAACCGCTGAGCCTGCGCTCTGGAGCCCACGAACCACAACTACTGAGCCCACGTGCCACAACTACTGAAGCCCACACACTGCAATGAAGAGTAGCCCCTCCTCGCTGCAGCTAGAGAAAGCCCACATGCAGCAACGAAGACCCAGTGCAGCCAAAAATAAATAAAAATCCCTTTTTAAATAAATAAATAATAAATGAGGAGCATATATTTAAGATTAAAAATATAAAGAACAGGGCAGGCTATGATTCTTTTAACTGGACACAAAAAAGCACTGCCATTAATGGAATAATAATAAATTAGATTTCATTAAAGTTAAGAACTTACATTCATCAAAAGACAACATTAAGAGAATGAAATGTCACTGCACCCCCATTAAAATGGCTGAAGTTAAGAGGACTCGGAATCCCACTCTACGGGTGCATATAGAGCAACTGGAACTCTTGCTGATGTGAGAATAAATTGGTATGACCACTTTGGGAAACTTTGCAGTATCTACTAAATCTGAACATATATACACCCTATGGAGGAATTCTGCTCCAGAAATGAGTACTTATGTCAGTTATATCTCAATAAAGCTGGGGAACAAAAACAAGCCAAAAAGAAATGGGTACTTAGGTCCATCAAAAGACACATACAGGAATTATTCATAGCAGCAACAGTGGAATGGTTAAATAAATTGCTATGTATTTATGTAATGGAATACTTCATAGAATAAAATACAACAACAGGATGAATCTCAGAAACTTTATGTTAAGCAAAATATTAAGTCAGACAAAAAGTTCAAAAACAGGCAATATTAATCTTGATAGAGGTTGGACTAGTGATTACCTTTGGAAAGGGGTTCAACTGGGAGGACTGGAGTGTTCTGCATTTGTTCTGTATTTTATTCTTTACATTTTGTCAAGCTGAATACTTTGGATTTGTGCAAATTACGTAATTTAAAATGTAATTAGGGACTTCCCTGGCGGTCCAGTGGTTAAGACTCCAGCCTTCCGGTGCGGGGGGACGCAGGTTCGATCCCTGGTCGGGGAACTAAGTTCCCACATGCTGTGTGACACAGCCAAAAAATTAAAGAAAAAAAAATGAAATTGATATTTAAAGGTAAAGAGCATAGACTTTTTAAAGGTTTTTTTGTTTTGTTTGTTTTTAGTTTCTTTCTTTCTTGGGTGTTTCAAGTAAACAAAGAGAGTAGATTGAAAGAAAATGGAAGTTGGAACAATGCAGACAGTATGAGAGAACAGAGAAAGAATTAGGAAAATGAGCAGGAGACAGGAGTCTTTAAGCATATGGATTGGTAGAAAGAACCAAGAAGAATGAAATAAGGGTTAGATACATAACAAGATGAAAACCATGAAGGAAGATACTTTCTTTGCACTCTGCAAATCTGGCAGTATACACCATTCTTATTTCATATATAGTAATCACTTGACCACAGTTTAGCAGCATCTCTCTTCTTAGGGACTAAACTGAATTCTGACATGATTTCTTTTGGTATGCTAACTATCCCTGTCTCAAGTCCATCTTATTTCTGTGTGACACCTTGTCCAAAGTGAGCACCCTGGAGAGGCGTATAGGCTATTTAAGCAAAAAGAAGAAATTTATAATTACTTCAGTTTGAAAAGTTTTAGATAAAGTACCAGACTAGATATTCAGCCAGAGTTAAAGTTCCCTGACCAGCTTTCTACAGCTTTAAGAATTATATTACTTTCTTTCAACATTATCAATCTGTATTATATAGTTAGGGTGTTTTACTTCAAGTCTCCCATCGACATTTCTTTTGTATGCATATACTGAAATGATCTTATTTAATAAAAAAAGAACATCTCCTGTGTGGATTTTAAATTTCCCATTATTAAATATTTATATTTTCAAAATGTCTTTATTTAATTGAGTGAGGTGCTTGGTGCCATTTCAAAATAACCTCAGGTGGTAGGTGTAATGACATATCAAAGATCTGACCTTTAGCATTTTAAGATTCTATTTGTCTGCATTTTCTTCTGCATTAATTTAGTCTTAATTTATATGCTGTTTCTCTGTATGACTTAATGAGTGGATGTGTTTGGCATAAGATTCATTAACAAAAAGAAAATATATCTGAATACATATTATTTCTGTGCAGGTTGACTTGTGATTTTAACTTCATTTATATCTCAATTGTGACAAGTAGAAAATGCTGTGTATAAGGCTGATCGGTATTTGTACAAATCTCATTCATTCTCATTACGTGTTCAGCCGAATAGACCCTGGATCTCCTAAACTGATGCCCATTCTCTTACTTCTCAGTTCTTTGCAGTCAGCTTATTATATTCTTTTACTTACCTAGAGATACTTTATTCTCCAATTCTTTGCTATTCCTTTTAAAGAAAATTGAATGTAATATTTACACTGATACAATTAAATTAACATCCTGCAGCATCTTTTTGTATGCTTTGGTAGCAAAGATAATCATTTGTCTGGGTAGCTTTCAGCCTAGAAGCAGAGAAATGGACAATTATCAAGTATAATATTGTGATATAAAAATTATTTGTATTTACCCGTTTAAGTTATCTTTATTGATTTTTAGAAATGGGTATTTCTAACTGGAGATTTTCGTTAAATAGATTATTGGTCCGTCAGCCTACATATTTATGTTTAAATTATTTATTTTTATATTTTCTCAGTTTACACAAATCTTTATCCCAAGAAGAAAATCTGAAGGATCAGTTTAACCATACCCTTAATACCTATGAAGAAGCTTTAAAAAGTAGAGAGAACATTGTTTCCATCACTCAACAACAAAATGATGAATTAGCTACCCAACTGCAGCAAGCTCTGACAGATCGAGCGAACATGGAATTAGAGCTTCAGCACACCATCGAGGCCTCCCGAGCAGCCAATGACAAAGTTCAAAAGTAAGTAAAATGACCTTGCATTATTTCAAAAGCATGAAACAAAACAAAACAAAAGCACATTCTTTTGGCAACTAAATAATATATTATTTATTATTTATGCTCTTAATAGTTTAAGACAAAAGTGGATTGAGCCAAATGAACTTTTTTAGACGGCCTGTCATATCTACATTTGGGGTCAAAAAGTCATTTACTTGCGAATCATGGTTACTATTTAGGGCAAACCATTTTTATTGAATAATTGATCTTCAGGGGTTCATGGAGGCCATACAATTAAAATCAGTTCATAGGTAATAGGTAATTAGCAAGGGGAAGAGACAGTCAAGTTACCAACCCTACTCATTTAGCTTCACAATAATCTTACTTGAGCTGAAATCATCTATGACCTTGCAATCTGAGACCTCTAGGCACATAGAATCCAGTACAGTGAAATTAATTTTCTTGTGTTGTTCTTCTGAAGTATTCAATACAGCTTTTCACAGTACATGATCACATTTATTTTCAATAATCTTTGCATTTTTATTAAAATTTAAATAAAATTTAAATAAAATTTAAATAAATTAAAATTTAAATAATCTTTGCATTTTTATTAAAATTTAAATAAAATTTTATTAAAATTTAAATAAAATTTTATTAAAATTTAAATAAAATTTTATTAAAATTTAAATAAATAAAATTTAAATAAAGCATAATCAGTCAGTCCTTAATGATAGATAGCAAAATATTAACAAATAACTTATCAGACAAGGAAGTCACTTGTTAATTTATGGGACTTGAACACTGTAGCAGAATAGTCTAAAGCAGCTTTAATGTAATAGAACTTGTCATTTTAACTGAGCCCTTTTTTATGTATTGTTAACAGCATTACATCATTCACACACCTAATTGAATTCAATTTCTAAGACATACCTTCTTCCTTAACAATTTTTTTTTTCAGTTTTACAGTATGGAAAAGTAGAGCTAACTTCAAGGTTTCTTACTTCTCAATACTTTTTGTTTGAAAATAAGTCTTCAGAAACATTTCCTCAACATCCCTGAAATTATATCTTGATTACTAGCCCAAGATCAGGTAAATTCGTAGTCAAGACTGTTTTAAAACAGATTAGGAATTAATCTTTAAGGTATATGTACCTTGAAACTTACGATTTATGGTGTTATATTTTATAGGTTTAAAGATTAAGTTTATATTCAGTCAGAAACTGTATCCGATTATTCACAAAGTATATTAACGTTCTAAGAACCCCAAGATAGATATTTAGGTAGATCTCATTTCATTGTAAATTACAAATCACTAACTTTTGACAGTCAAGATCGGATTTAGCTCTATTTGCTTAAAGGATACAAATACTTAAAAATTTCAAAGTTTTCTTTACCTGTAATCCTTTAATTTCTATACATAACTAAAATTCCCTAAAACAGTGTTTCCCAGAGAGCAATTAGATTTCTAAAAAAATTTGGAAATGTTGTCAACTTTTATTTTTTAGATCTCATCAGCTATTGTTATTATTTTTAAAAGAAATAACTTTGTACCCCAAGAAGTAGAAATAACATTTCTCAGATAACGCTTTAAATTTAATAAGTTTAACCTTTTGAAAAACTAACTATATTGTCCTTATTCTTCACGTTTAACAACAGACAAATCAAGACTTTTTAATGGAAATGGCACCAATCCATCGACAGAGTTTAAGTGCAACAATTATGTCATTTACAAGAGTTAAATGTTAAATTTTAATTTAAATGTTAAATCTTTTATTCTGATTTCTAGCAATCAGACCTAGATGAAATATTATCAGGCTTTCCACTTCATATTTAATCCACTATATTTCATCTTTAATTGCCCTCAAGTGTGCAGTGTATCTTCATTACAGTTAATGTGGGCATCAGCCTATTTTGTTGGATATAAGATGATAACCTTCCAGGAAGCCAACTGATAAGACTTTGTTAGATATTAACAGGTATTGGTATTCTGTTAGGTATTAGTATTCTCCATATAATCTGAAATCACTATTACTAGCAATTATTTCACTCATACTACACTATCTCATTCTTCAGAAGGGCACTACCTTTTCAAGACTAATGCATTTATATACGTTGGCCTCTCTCCTTGGAGCCTTTTGCCCTTTTCCCTCATGAGAAACATATTCATCCTATGAGATTCAGTGCAGCATAAAAGATAGAGACAAGCTTTGTGGTCAAGTCAGACAGACCTGTGTTTGAGTCCCTGGTTTCCTACCTATTACCTGTGAGATTTAGGGCAAATTGCTTAACTCCTGGAAGCAAAAGTTTTTCAGTTAAAAAATTTGGACAGGGCTCCCCTGGTGGCACAGTGGTTGAGAGTCCGCCTGCCGATGCAGGGGACAGGGGTTCGTGTCCCTCTCTGGGAAGATCCCACGTGCCGCGGAGCGGCTGGGCCTGTGAGCCATGGCCGCTGAGCCTGCGCGTCCAGAGCCTGTGCTCCGCAATGGGAGAGGCCACAGCAGTGAGAGGCCCGCATACCACCAAAAAAAAAAAAAAAAAATTTGGACAGTTGTATTGGCTTCACAGGGAGAGTTGATGTGACTTTCCTAGTCCTCAGCAGTTTCAGAACTGTCCTTGTTCCCTCACTGTTTCTTATCATTCACGTTCACTTTGCCATCAGTCCCCGTTGTTTGCTGCCTAAGTATCTCCTGATTCCCTCCGCCTCTTCCCTTGTTAATTGCATTAATTCAGGCCTTAATCATTCTTCATGACTACTGAAATAATCATTCCTCTAGACTATTGAAATAATCATAAAATTAGTTTACCTGCCTCTAGCTCTCTCAAGTTTATCTTCCTCACCACCACCAGAGTTAATTTTTCTAAAACAGAAATCAGGTTATATTATTTCCCCATTTGAAATCTTTCAGGAGCCCTTCAACCCCTACAAGTTAAAGTTTAAACAACTTAGCGTGATATAGGAGGCCTATCACTGGCCTTCTGCCATTGTTCTAGTGGCATCTCCTCACATGCCCCCTACCACAATATCTCTGCACATGCTCTTTCTTCTTCTTAGAACATATTCCTCCCTTTTAGTACCTGGCCAGATTTTTGTTATTCCTTAAATTCCAGTCTAAATGTTACACCTGTGATGCTTCTTTATTTTTTCATTCTTTAATTCTTTCATAATACTTAGTCCATACCTTTCTTAGAGGTCTCAATCATCTAGATGTTATAATTGCTTTGTATATCTACTCTAATCCCTGTAAAATTACTCATCGAACTTTTCCAAGCCATAGACAGTGTTCTACTCCTCTTTGTATCCCCGTTGCCTCCAAATACTTGCACAGATGCCTGCTGTAAAGTGGGTGCTCCATGAATGCTTATGAACATATGAACTAGAACAATTTAATAGTTTAATAGAATGACAGAATAAAATAAAAGCAGATCAGGTCAGGAATACACAGTAAAACTCCAGGTGTGCTCTGATATGCTTAAAGCCCTAGATAAAGTTTTTTATCCCAGCCAAGTACCTAGAGCTCACAAGTTTCATAGAAGAGTACGGCACTGGCATCACCACTCCTTCCACTCTCCTCAGAGTTGGGATCTCTTACTTGTTAGTGATCAGCTTTTAACCCTTGTTCTAACCACCAATTTCCATCAAGTTTAATTACATTTAAAAGACCTGAAATCTTCAGTAATAGGACAGAGAGATCATATACTATTTCTAATAATTGTAGAATTTTAAATTTATATTTTATTTCTTTGAGAGTCTAACATTTTTCTTGAATTTTTTAACCTATAGGAGTATACTTGGAAAGTTGTACAGAATTACCATCCATAAACAAGCCAATGTTTATAGCAGATAGTCACTTATAAAGTAAAATGTGGTAAATGCCAGACCTCACTGCCCCAAAATAGCTTCTTGGCCCAGGTATCATAAAGCCTAAAATTTCACCAATGGAAATCCATTCCGTCACGTTAAGCATTACTCTCCTTAGGTACATCTCTTTAAAAAATGTGTATGTTTGTGGAAGAAGAGCACATAGTGATTTAGCTTTTCAGATTACTCTTTTGCCGATTCTGGATGCACTTGGTTTCAGAGAGTTATGTGGAGGCTAAAGAGCAGGTTAAGAGCACGAGAACTTTGTGAGAAAAACTTTTTAATAGTTTTGCCCAGACCATCCATAATCCTCATTTATTAAAGAGAAAACTGACACACCAATCCACTAAATGATGTTTTTTATCATAAGAGGTTATGAAATCTGATTCTTTGTGCTATAATTTTCCATGTGTCTTTCCATCTACAGATATGCTTCTGGCCTAGAGCAAGTTTCCCAAAGGAATTTTTTAATGTATTTTACTAAATTTAACATGTTTAAGCTACACATAGTTACTTAAAATAAAAGTATTTACAACCAGACGTACATGGTTAGAAGACCTCTCAAAGATCTAGGTTTTACAATGAAATAACTTTTATCACATATCATCTTAACCGTGGGCCAGATTTACACTGATACTGTTCAAGTTTCGTCATAAAATATAACTATATAATAAATAGATTGGACTAAAAGATGTAAGAAAAAATTGTAAACTTTTAACAAATTTTCAAGAAACAAATTCATCAACTATTTAGAATTTTCTTTCTGTGCTTTAAAAAAAATCAGTTACTTAACATTTGCACGCATTCTAATTTTTAATTGCATAATTAAAATTTCAAAGATCAGCATAAAACACTGCCTTTTGAAATATACGGCATCCTGTGTCTTTTGAGTGGTATTGACAGAAAGAAAAGAAAAGAAAAGAACATGTAAAGCTAATAAAAAGTCTTTCCTGCCTGTTGGCCAAATACTGATTTCTATGAAGAAGTTGAGGTTACAAAGAAATCGTGAATTCTCAGCCTGGTTTCCCTGCTGATGAGTGAAAACTGTCTGTAGTTCTCTTCGAGGTATCAGGGGAGTCGCCATAGTGTCACACAAGGGTCCTTAGTGTAGAGCAAACATACTTTCCACAAACTCAGCTGCTTAATCTGTTTGCAGGTTGAATTATAAAACAGGGTAGACGACTCTGGGTGCTGGGAAGGGGAACAGAGCATTTCCACAGTTTCTTGACTTAAAAAAAAAAAAAAAAGCCTGCTATTCTTTTTTTTTTTTAAAGCCTACATTTTTCATCAAAAGACTTTACTAAACTTTGTAGTTTTGTTGCTATTTCCAGAATCTGATATTAACCATAATGGTTAATAATTAGTAAAATAATTGTGCTAAAATAGTCTTACATAGTTTAATATGAAAAGCATCAGTGAATTTTTTATATAATTACATTATGTTTTCATTAAAATTGTTCTGCTTCTTGCCAACTTTATCTTGATATTTTTCCTCTAAATTCTTGGTTGGACTACAAGTTGCAAAGCAGTACTAGATGTATCGGAACACTTTGTAAATACTTGTTGATTGAATCAAGGAATGCATTTCATAAATTCTCAGCACAAGGTTTAAATCAATATTTAATATAATGTTGAAAGTTGACTTGGATTTATTAGTATTAGTAGTAAATGAGAGGATTTTAAATTTTTCTGGAAATTTCTTCAATCTTTTTTATGTTTGAGATTCAAAAAGCTCTGTGAAATATGATACATACCTCAGCAAATAATAAATCAAATAGTTAATTTATTTGTGCTAGTTTATGTACAGTTGAACACCCCAGTCAGCTTTGGAAGGCACCTTCTAAATCTAGATCTAATTAGATACAGCTTTATTGTCATTTATATATGGAAGATGGACTCAGATTCCTCCTAAACAATTGTCGTAAAATGTAAAGCATCTAGCATGCTTAATTTTTATTCTTGAACATGATATGTTTTTTAAGAATTTAATGTTCTGGGTTTTTAATCATAACACATGTTTTTAAATTAAATACATATTTAACTTATGAAATACAAGTCTTGTACTCTATCAAACAAGTATGTATTTTATTAAAAATTTAATTCCATTATATATTTGTATAGTGGATCACCTTTCTTATCCATTGAGTACATAAAGTAGGTTTTCTTAGAGCTGCTTTTATTATATACAGAGATACCTACCATGTTTGATAGGTGATATAATCATATTCATTTCTTTATAAAAACTAAAGAATTGAGGCTTATACCTTGATCTTCAAGGAATGTCTCACTTTGACATGAAAAAAAAAACATAGTTTTAATTGTCTAGCTCATTTCTTTCTACCAGGGAAGAATTAATGTGGGATTATTAAAATTGAGAAATTCCAATGAAGTGGAAAGTGAAGGATCCAGGCTAAAGAAGAAAAGGGATTCTCTAAACCTAAGTATCTGCACTGTCCCTGATTAGTTCCCTTTTATAGTTAACTTTATGGAGTGAATCATAAAAAGCATGAAAGTGGGGACTAAAAAGTTAAATTACAACATGGCTTCTTACATTTGATTTGCTTCTTCATTTCAGAATCTTTCTTCCAATAGGTGATCTAGAGTTGGGCTAGTACACATTTCAGCCTACTAAGATAGATAAAACATGTTTCAGATGATCACTATGGAGAAGAATGAGAGAAAAAGAGCAAAAGGGTTAAATAAGAGAGAGAGTCATACAGTTTTGGTTTAAGACTAAATAAAATGCAGGAATTTTTGTTGTTTTTCATTAGTCCCAGTGTTACAGTAGTTGAAAGTCAGAGATAAGAATTCCTATTATTTTAGGGAAATTATACGATGATCAAGTACACTTTAACTGAAACTTGACAGGCTGAAAAAAATACAACAGGAGTTCTTATACCGCAGAGATATTCTAATGTGATTTTCACGCATGTGTATGAAATGTAAGTTCCTTAGAGTGGTCATATGCTCTAACCAGTACCCTTTTCCTTGATTCTGTTCTTAGCTCCAGTTAAAAGCCTTCTTAACCGTTTAAACCTTGCTTCCAGGGTACTTCTGTGAAGATACGAGAACTATCTTACATGAGAATACTTTTAGAACTGATAAAAATGAGATATATAAAGTGATTTGAACTTCCTAGGAAAGGTAACAATAACACTAACCACTAGTGTACTTTAGAATACTGCTGTTGTAGTAAAGGAAAAAAGGAAGCTATTGTAGAAATTAGATTTTTAGAAGTTTTCATCATTCCTGCCTGGATCTTGCTCAACCTCATTGATAACTCACTGGGAACATCCTCTTTTGCTTTCTCTATTCTTAAACACACAGATGAATGGATATAATGTATCTATCTGTTGATATAGAAAATGTCTGCATATTTATATAAATAAGGGTCTGAGTTTTTTTTAATGAATTGTCAGTATTCTCATCTAAAATCTGATGTACACTTCCTTACTAGATATAGGTTTCATTCCCAAAATATAATTGAAAAATCTAAATTGAACCCAAGAGCAAGTAGAAATATAAATTTTACTTGGATTCTAAGACTCCATGTTTGATTATTTCTCCCCATTATTCCATGTTTGACTGTATCCCCCCACTAAGGGATTTTTCCCAAATGCACATTTGGCCCTCTAAATATAGAATGAAAGAATCTTGTTTATTCAGGGTAACTCTGTCTGCTAGTGAAATCATAAACAATATCCACACATAAACTTCATTCTTGATCATTTACATTTAAAGAGAAAAAAATCATTCTATAGCAATATGAATGATTAAATCCATTCATATATAGCTTAAATCCATCTTATTTCTTTCTTATATTGTTATATATTCCTGAACAACTCAACAGAAACAGTTTTTTTCCTTCAGTTCTTAACCTAAGTATAAAGAAAAGAATAGTTTTGCCACTACAGATTATTACTTCATCAGGTGTTTCTATAGAAAGACTAATTAAAAGTGAAAATTAAAAATAGTAAATAGTATTTTGGAACTTTCTAAACTTAAGTAATTTTAATTTTTAAAATTGCTCTGGCATTTATAGCATACAAACTAGTAGTTCTTGGAACATCATCATCATTTGACTTTTTCCTTCACAAATACAACAGTATCCTAAAAGCATAATGAAAGCATATGTTCTTTCTCTTTATGTTACCATTTGACAAGCTAAATAATGGTAAAAATAACGTATAAACATATTTAAAATCTTGAAACATCTTCTTCCTTAATTTAAAATAATCTGCCTTCTGAACTATGTGTATTTCACATCAGTCTTCCAAGAAGTTCTCTTCTACTGACTATAGGGCCTAATCTTTCCCAGAATGATGAGAGTAGCACAGTTCAAGAACAAGAATGAATCTCTGTATAATCACACCACAATGTGAGGTGACCCTAAGACAGAGAACTGACCAGATACACATATGGGTTTTAAGAAGACTTTCTGATGCTCTTTTTAACACAGCTGTGAGAAGAATGTGGCTAAGGCCCAATAGTCATTCTTGAGTAGAGCTGGCAAAGGAAACCATGAGGAGAAGAGAATTTAACACATGGGTGTAAGAGAGTACGGCTTCATTGATGCGATCTGAGGGGAATGCCTAATGACTGAAAGAATCAAACTTGGCAATGAAAACACAAAGCTCTTTTCATCAATTCAAACACAGACTCTAAAGCTGCAGATGGTCACCTCCAGCCTTGTCTATTCAGTGTGAGGTTTTATAAAATGGCACTTTGGTGAATACTAATAGATCAAAACAAAGATTTAATAACGTAAAGATGTGGTGTTCATTTTTAAATGAGTATACAGGTCAGTGTCTCAGAAAAGGATAAAAAGAGTACCTTTTATATGTGGGTCTAAAGTCTTTTTGTTATTTTTCAACTTCAAAAATAAATGACAAACGTACAGATTGTGTTTTATGGAAAACAGTTTACATTATGAAAAAGAGACCAAAATCAGAGTTTATATTTACACTCAATTGATTTCACAGGTTTTGTTTGAGGACTCTCAGTTTATAACATCTGTTAATGTTTTCATGAAGCTCACTTGATAGGACAAATATATGTTGCCATTCTCAAAGATGAATCAATCTAATTAAAAATTTAGGCCAAAATATTTTATAATTGGAATAGAATTTTTTTCTTGCCTTTTTTGGAAAATGCAAAGACTCATTGTTTAGTACAAAGGAAGCCTTTGAGCTTCAATACAGTCTTGAAATTACATTTTTGGTACTTTGCATTTGATTTTCTAAGATTTTATAAATTCATACTAATTGTATATATATTCAAAAGTAATTCATTATATTCAACTTGTTACTTATGCTTACATAACTGAATCTTACTTTAAATTAAAATATGGGGTATTTTTCCAGAGTAAATTTTATTATTAGACTTGGATAGCACTTTATAAAATTCTTGAGCTAAACCCAAATAAATTAAGCTTTATTTTCCAAAATAAGCTTAAAATATGAACATGACTTATTAATAGCTTTCATATTTCTACTATATGTGAAGTATAATGAATAAGTCTGTATTCCTAATACTTTAATAAGTGACACAAACATATAATAAAATACTAGAATTGATAGTTAGAAAGGAGACAACTTAGTATCTAATAGAAATACCAGTAAACTAACAGACCCTTGCCTGTCATTAACTGGGTGTGTACAAGTTATTAAACTGTGTTCCTTCTCCGTTTCCTCATCTAGAAGATGGAGCTGATAGACTTGCCCTATCTACTTCAAAGCATGGCTGTGCAGATCAAACAAGGTGCAAGTGCATAAAAGTGCCTTGAAAAACATAATACACTCTATAAATGCAAGCCATTGACTGAAGAATATCTTCTACTTGTAATATACATTTTAGATAAAAAGTTATAATTACCTCTTTGGAACCAGAAATAGTAAGTTAGAAAAATAATATTTTAGCCTCAGAGACATAATGTAAATGTCATGTAACTTTGGAAAAAGTGATTCTGCACATAGATCGTGGAAACTGGAAGTAAAGAGGATTCTGTGCATTCTCACACATTACAAGTGAGAATGCAAAACGGTAAAAATCCCTATGGAGGAGAATTTGATGGTATCTAACAAAATTACATTTATCCTTTGACTAAAGAAAATCACTTTTAGGAATCCCTCCTGAATATATACCTCCTGAATATGAAACAATGTAAGAATTACAGTATTACTTTAATAGCAAACGGAAACAACGCAAATAGCAGAGTAGCTGAATAAACTATGGCAAATATTCACATAGCGTGATATGATGCAACTTTTAAAAAAAAAAGAAAAAAGTAAGGAAGATGTCTGTAAACTAATATTGATTGACATATCGCTAACTGAAAATAATCAACTATTTATAATATGCTATCTTTTATGTGAGAAATAAGAATAAAAGGAACAGGAAGGATAAACCAGAAACTAATGAAAATAGTTACCTTTGGAGATAGATGGGAAATAGATCCAGGCATAGGATGGAAATGCAACTTTTCTAACTCTGCCTTTTTGTATAGTTTTGACTTTTGAACCATGTATATATTTTAAATATTCAGAAATTAAAATCAAATGAAAGGGGCTTCCCTGGTGGCTCAGTGGTTGAGAGTCCGCCTGCCGATGCAGGGGACGCGGGTTCGTGCCCCGGTCTGGGAGGATCCCACATGCCGCGAAGTGGCTGGGCCTGTGAGCCATGGCCGCTGAGCCTGCGCGTCCGGAGCCTGTGCTCCGCAACGGGAGAGGCCACAACAGTGAGAGGCCCGCGTACCGAAAAAAAAAAAAAATCAAATGAAAAAGATAAAAAAAGCAAACCCTGAAAGTGAATACAAATAGAAATCAATGTACCTAACTATATCAGATTGGTTAGATTCTTATAGAGAGAAAATAATTAACTCAAATATCTTTTGACTATCAGACTGAATATACATCATTAGTGGCATATATTCTAAGGACAAAAAGAAATGCAAAGTAATCTTAAACTTTGCTCAGTATATTCATACTTAGTTGTACTACTGATTATTAAAATTTTGAAACTATTTTCTATATATTGTTGGATTGAGGAAATATGTAAATAAATATTATTAGGAGCCAAGATTTTCACTGTAAAATAGATGACATTAGAAAAAAGCAACTGTAATATTCAATTTGAATTGAAACTATCAATATGAATTCATGCTTTTAAAAATGTGTATTTTTCCTTAGCTCTATTCATTGAAAAAGGCTTAGAAGGAAGGGATACACCTAACACCCAGATTTTATTTTCTGAATACATTTCCTATTAAAGGGTACCAAAGCTCCTAGGTTTGGAGCATGGAAACTACAGTGAGTCTGGATTATCATTTTGTGCCAGAAAGGAAGAAAGTACTCAGAGACTAATAGAGTCATGTAGAAAGGGCACAGGAGCAGCTTGACAAAGTTCCCATAGACCAAATTTGGGATAATGTATGCTTCAAAAGAAGAACTGTATTTGACTATAGAATCCTTAATTGTTACATCTAGGGTTTATAAAGATACTTTTAAAAAAAAAAGATGGAAGATGGAAAGGAGGAATCTCTTTTGTAAAGGAGAACAGCAGTTAACAAGTACAGATAGAATAATAGAATTAGAAAATCACCACCTTGTAACCCCCACTGTAATTAATTCAAGCAAAGACCATTCATCAGCCATGTAATGAGTTAAAAGAAGCTACTTTGGCACTAAAGTCAGTCAGTCTAGTTTGGGGAAACTTGCTTAGCATATACCAGAGAGTTCAGAGCTTAAAAATCAGAGAGGGCTTAGACATGGGGATTTGAGATGTCAGGTGCCTTCAAACAATATTTAGGGATTTATTATTAAAATTTACTTTAGAAATTTTTCTTACTCAAATATTCTGTGCTTATGTAAATGATAGAAGATAGACCTAAATCATTCAACCTTTTATCAGAATTCATCTTTTAAAGAAACTCACTATAATGTAAAGAAGTTTTGCCTTAGAGATTTTATCAATATTAGACTAGGGTACTGATCCTTTATTTAAATTTTGATATTTTGTTTATCATGGTGTTTTTGTGTTAATTTTGATTTTTTTTTGAATATTGCATTTAAATATTTATCCTGATAATGAGACTTTTTACACCTCTTTAAATTGTTCATCTGAATTGAGTGCCCCATTCACCTACCCTAGATGTAGTGCTGAATACTCTATAGAATATGAAAAAGAGGGCACTTCTAGTTTACCCTCATTCAAAAGTAAGAACAGGGCTTCCCTGGTGGCGCAGTGGTTGAGAGTCCGCCTGCCGATGCAGGGGACACGGGTTTGTGCCCCGGTCCAGGAGGATCCCACATGCGGCGGAGCGGTTGGGCCCGTGAGCCATGGCCGCTGAGCCTGCGCATCCGGAGCCTGTGCTCTGCAACGGGAGAGGCCACAACAGTGAGAGGCCCGCGTACCGCAAAAAAAAAAAAAAAAAGTAAGAATAACTTACTGAGTTATCCTAGTGTGTATGATTTATACTGAATGGTGTTTCATGTTCAGAAATATTAGTCATATAATGGAGCTGAACAACTGTGGTTCTTCCCACCCTATGGAAATTGACCAGGTTTTTAATTATATACTGTCCAGAAAATCTACCACTGTCTGAATTTCTGTTTCTTACTTTACAGTCATTACCTGCACCAGTTTTGTCAATTGTTGCTTTGTCTTTATTTCAATCATCTGAGTAGCTGGGTTATTGTATCTATCTACAGTAGGATCATGATTGTCTTCTAGACCCTAAGTGTTGATTTCAATTTGAGAATATATGGTATTTATGAATCAAAGATAAATCAGATAGAGAAAATTACTGTGATGATTCCAGCTTAATAAGTTGAATATTACTTTTACTTTGTAGGCCCCTGGCTTAGTCTAAAGTTTGAAGGTTCCTTGATATATTATCTCTACTAGTCTCCCAAAGGATGTTGCCAGTCTTTTGAATTAAACTTGAATAAGGTTGATTTGTATTCCCTGTTAATCAAAATTTGAAATGTTGACATTAGAAAATTTCATTCAGTGCTAATTATATATGACTTTTATGAAAGTTAGGAAGAAAAGAATCCTACATTTTAAAGTTTAGTATCAGCCTAAAGCCCTATGAAAACAATAGTGAGTAGCTTAATAAGCCATCTTAATAAGATACCTTAATAAAACTAACCAGTTATTCTAGCTTGCTGCATTTCACTTGGCAGTATAAAAATCAGTGACTTACTTCCTCCGTCATTAATTGAAAGTTTTCTGGGTTTAAAATGATCAAAAACCTCAGCAATGTTATAGCAACGTTTCCTAACCTTTCTTGACTCTTAATTCCCTTTAATAGTAATACATATTCTCTAGGCAGAGTTTTAAGTATCCTTCTTGCATTGGTGTAAGATAAGTTAATTTGCATTGATTGTTTTATAAGTTTTATTTTAAGTACAGTCTTTCGTATTCATATGTAACATCATATGCTGTTTGAAATATATATAAGGAAGTATTAATAGATTAAAATTTAGTAATGTATTATGGCATTAAATAACTGCTTGTGAGATGATATTTGGAATTCTTAACATTTTACTTTTAAAATGAAATAATGGTGGTTTTTTAGCCTGCATTTGCTAGAATATTTCCATGAATAGCACATTATGAGTGTTTTTGGTGCTTACTCCAATGTATGTAAAACTAAATTTAATATTATTACTATTCCAGTGTTTTCTCTCTCTAACTTTGTTTTTTAAGTTAACAGCTACTAAACAAGTAATACGAGTAGTCTGATAAAATGAACACAACATAGAGATCTGGTGAAGAGAATCTTGAGGTGAATTTACGGATTTATTTTGATGCTCCTCATTTGTAATTGAAATTCAGTCTACTTTCTGCTTCCTCTGAGTATTTCAGTGGTCCGTTAGAGGTAGAAATTAAACAATTTACAGCTAAAAAGAAAAAAAAGATGCTCACAACCACGTGTTGACCAGCTATGTTCAGCTATATGATAAATCAGCTGAGGGATTGAGTCATGAACATGCTGTGCTAATCTTTGCTGAACCTTCATTTTGCTCATTCATGTGCACTCAGAAGACCTCAAAGTAGTCCATTTTAAAAGGCTATATAAATTAATTTAATTAAAGGCAAAAATATTTAATAATAATTTTTGCTTTGGCTTCAAAAATAGAACTCAGAACACTACTCATTAGCAACATTATCACCTTCAGCTACATGATCTGTGAATTTTTAAAGTGCAAAATTTTTAAAAATGATCCTTTAGAGAATTTCATTACAAGTTTTACACACCCACTTTACTCTTTCATCAATTTAAACACATTTTTATATTGTTTAAAAAAATTTATTTCCTCAAAAGCATATTTTAAAATACTTTCATCATTTATTAAACAGCCCCCCCAACAAGTACATATTAAAGTTGATAAATTATATGAATTAGGATGTAAGTTATTGAAAGGAATCATTTGCTGGAAAACGTATGTATTACAGCATATTAGATAAATGTTAATGGTTTTTAGAAGCAACCTAAGTGTCCATCGACAGATGAATGGATAAAGAAGATGTGGCACATATACACAATGGAATATTACTCAGCCATAAAAGGAAACGAAATTGAGTTATTTGTAGTGAGATGGATGAACCTAGAGTCTGTCATACAGAGTGAAGTAAGTCAGAAAGAGAAAGACAAATACCGTATGCTAACACATATATATGGAATCAAAAAAAAAATGTTTCTCATGAACCTAGGGGCAGGACAGGAATAAAGACGCAGACGTAGAGAATGGACATGAAGACACAGGGAGGGGGAAGGGTAAACTGGGACGAAGTGAGAGAGTAGCATTGGCATATACACACAACCAAATGTAAAATAGATAGCTAGTGGGAAGCAGCTGCATCGCACGGGGACATCAGCTGGGTACTTTGTGACCACCTAGAGGGGTAGGATAAGGAGGGTGGGAGGGAGACGCAAGACGGAGGGTATATGGGTATATACGTATGCATATAGCTGATTCACTTCGTTATACAGCAGAAACTAACACAACATTGTAAAGCAATTATACTCCAATAAAGATGTTAAATAAATAAACAAATAAATGTTAATGGTTTCTTTACATATCTTCAAATAAAAAAACATTTTTTAAAAAAGGAAATTTAAGGGCTTCCCTGGTGGCGCAGTGGTTGGAAGTCCGCCTGCCGATGCAGGGGACACGGGTTCGTGCCCCGGTCCGGGAAGATCCCACATGCCGCGGAGCGGCTGGGCCCGTGAGCCATGGCCACTGAGCCTGTGCGTCAGGAGCCTGTGCTCCGCAACGGGAGAGGCCACAACAGTGAGAGGCCCGCGTACTGAAAAAAAAAAAAAAAAAAAGAAAGAAATTTAATAGTTTATTATAGAATAATTGACTATAGCCTTTAAGATGCTTAATAAATATTCTTTTCATTATGAGCAAAGTGTACAACTCTAAGACCTGATTTTCTTTATTAGGGGACTTACTAAATATTAGTCTTTACTAGTCCAGTTTTATGTATTTATCATTTATGCCAACACTCTGATTTTGCTCTAAAGTATTCTGCAACTTGCTATTATATGATACCAGCCCCAGAGCTAATTTTTTCAGTCTACTGAGTATGCTTAGTATATTCTATAACTAATAAATCAATAAAATCCTGTAATGTACAAACTCCTATCTCTATGAAGCAATAATAAGCAAACTATAAGTGAATGCATGAGTCCAAAAAAGGTATGTTTTGATTATATTGACTCTGAGAACATTTGACTTTAACAGTATACATCATTTATTGTGTGGTATAAATTGGTTGTAGTACTGTTCATAACTTTTGAATAGTAGATCCAGTGAATACTAAAACAATAAAAATGTTTATATCATGGGAATACATTTTAAGTAATTATTCTGAAGAGCTACATGTTAGTGGTATCTTTGAGCAAATTAATAAATCATATTTCTTGCTTAGGGAGTGAAACTGGAACGTGCTAATAAAATTTTTATCTTTAGTCATTGAATTTTATATTGGTTTCATACATTTTCTATATCATACTATAATAGCAGCAAAAATGCATTAAAAACTTTCAAATACATTTAAGTAACAATTTAACACAATAAACTCTACATTGATTAAGTAAATGTGTTTAGAAGATAATAAAATGAATGCATCAAAGAAGTTCCTTTACAATTATGTTTTGCTCATTTAAAAATAATTCCTGCTTAATGTAATGTTTCATTTCTTGTTAAAATTTTGCCAAGTCTTAAATAGCTAACCTATCTGGTCCCCTGATTCTTTAATGAAACTATACTTTCATGATAAAACATAGCTTTGATACTCTTTTCCTGATAGATTTTGTCACTTTTGGAAATAGCTGTTTTGACAACTAGAAAGTGGCTGTTTGTATTTATAATTGGTTGTTGTAGATGTCCTAATTAGTTATTGTAAAGTGAAAAAGTAAGTATAAATCATTACAGATGGGTTGATTGAGGAAGTAAATAGCCATGCCAATATAAATATTAGAATTTTTTCAGATCTCAAAAATGAATGTATTTCATTCTAAATAAAAAAGATGAAAGAGAAAGTTTCTTAATGGATGAAAGTCTATAATTTAAATATTTTACCAATTATAATAAGCAGGATCTTGAACAATTGTATTCATGACTTTATCCAACAAATATTTTTAAAACATGTACAGTGTCAGGCACAGGTGAACAAAATCAAACTCTACCTTGATTTCATGAAGCAAACCTTCGTTCAGGAGAGATAAGTATTAAATATTCATACAAATAAGTATGTAACTACAATTTGTGATTAACGTGATGAGGGAAAATTCTCCACAAACTGTAAGAGAATATAACAGATCTAATTCAGATTTGTGTTAAAGGGATAAGGTTTTTACTAAGCTGTGGCCAGAAGTATAAATAGGAATTAGCCAGGGGAAAAACACCTTTCATGTGGAAACCACAGCAAAGAGCTTGGCAAATGGGAGAAACTGAAGGAAGATCTTTTTGGCCAGAAGGCAGCTTGGAACAAAAAAGGAGGATGGAGTAGTATGCAGAGTCAGATCTTGAAGAACATTGTAACCCTTGTCAAGGTTTCTGTCTGTTAGTTTCCTTTTTTTAGCTTAAGCAGTGGAAGTTGTTGATAGATTTTAATGAGGGTACATGTTCTGATTTGCATTTTTAAAAGATTAGCCCTGAATGCTCTGTGGAGGATAGATTGGAATGAGATAAGAATAGAAGTAGAGAGACTCACTAGGAAGGAATAGTAGTCGTGAGAAATCGTGATGACTTGGACCAGGGGAGTATCATTGGAGATAGAGAGGAGTGGGACTTGAGATGTACATGGATGGCATCCAAGCAGTAAACTGCCCGGATAGGATGCGGGGTGTTAAGGGGAGCTCCCAAATTTTTGTCTTGAGCAACCTGATAGATGGAAATACCATTTATTGAGACTGAGAAAACTAGAGGAAGAACAGATGTGAAATGGAAGAACATTTTTAACGAGTTTAATTTGAGTAGTACGCAAGACATCCAAATAGCTATCCTTCTTGGTGTCTTAGTTTCTCAAAGAAGGGGCTTACATTTATAACAAATAAACCTTCAGAATTGTTAACAGGTCCTTTAAGAAAATACTTGAGATTTATGTCACTTATATTTAAAGTGATCACTTATATTTAGAGCTTAAAATTCTAATGAAAAGAGGATATCCTGCAATTCTCTTGCATGATAACCTTACCATTAGGCTATATGAGGAGGCCATATAACATACTGTGATATAATTGATGTCTACAATGCCAGGAGTAACCTATGAACACTATTTAGTTAGTATATCTTTCCATCCAATAGAACAGAACATTTTTATACAAAAGTTTTCATAGAACCATCTTGCCAAGAATCAGTTTAGGTTTTAAAACTATGTCATTCGTACATATGTGTCAATATTTTGTGACAGAATTCATCCTTGCTATATATATTTCCTACTAATAATGAATTTATATCATATTAAAAGATACAATGAATACATATCATACAAAAGATATAATGAATACATATCAACCAACTAAGTATATAATTTGAAACCATAATTTAGTTATATTTTGTTTCAGGACAAAAAATATACTTTTGAGGTTTATAGTAGCCTAGTTATCTTCTGCTCTATAACGAATTACTCCAAAACTTCACAGCTTAGAACTCTTACTATTTCACAGTTTCTTTGGATAATGGATCTCAGCTTAGCTGGGTCCTCTGGCTCCACATGTCTCACAAGCCTGCAGTAATCTCAAGACCTGACTAGGAAGGATCTATTTTCTAGATGTCTCACATGGTTGTTGTCAGGATTCAGTTCTCACAGGCTGTTAGAGCAAAGCTTCTCAGTTCTTCTCACACTCAAGGCCTCAGGCCTTCTTTGGTTCCATGCTATGTGGGTCTCTCCATGTAGCATCTCACAACATGGCAGGTGGCTTCACTGGAATGCAAGCAAGGAGAGAGAGAGAGAAAGCTAGCAGAATGGAAGTCACAGCCTTTTGTTGCCTAATCACAGAAGTGACATTCCATCATTTATGCCATGTTCTGTTCATTAGAAACAAGCCCTTGGGTCCAGTCCACACCGATGGGGAGGGGATTACACAATGGTGTGAATACCAGAAGGCAGGCATCATTGAGAGCTATATAAGAAGCTGCCTCCCACAAAGTTTTCAGAAGGTTAAGTTACTTTTATTGGGCCTTGGGTAGCTAAAAATTGATGGTCTGTAAGACATTCAGTTGATCATATTGCTTCAGGAGCAGTGATAGTTGTAAAATGCACAACCGCAATCTGACCTGAAGAAACCATCACAATCCTCTGAAAATCTACAAGATCCTATCTAGAAACCAAAGGTCATGGCAAGGTCAAAACTTCTACAGAAACCAACGCCTGAGCCAAAATTAAGTATTGGGTTAGCCAAAATATTCGTTCGGTTTTTCCCGTAAGATGGCTTAGTTTTCTTCAATGTATTTCGAAACAGTTTTGTTAGATTGTATTGTGACAGCTGTCATATCAGCGTGCATTTTTTAAAAAAATTATCAAAATTGGTGAATTTTTGTGTAACCATTTTAATATTGAAGACTGAAGAAAAACAGCAACATTTTCAGCATATTATGCTTTATTATTTCCAGAAAGGTAAAAACACAAATGAAATGCAGTAAAAGATTTGTGCAGTATATGGAGAAGGCGTTGTGACTGATAGAATGTGTCAAAAGTGGTTTGCGAAGTTTTGTGCTGGAGATTTCTCGCTGGATGATGCTCCACAGTTGGGTAGACCAGTTGAAGTTGATAGCGATCAAATCGAGACATTGAGAACAATCAATATATCACTCAGGAGATAGCCAACATACTCAAAATATCCAAATCAAGCATTGAAAATCATTTGCACTGGCTTGGTTATGTTAATCACTTTGATGTTTGGGTTCCACATAAGTTAAGTGAAAAAAACATTGATCATATTTCCGCATGCGATTCTCTATTTAAATGTAACAAAAATGTTCTGTCAGAAAGAGAAAAAAATATCGTATATTAATGCATATATATGGAATCTAGAAAACTGATACTGATGAACCTATTTGCAGGGCAGGAAAAGAGACGCAGACGTAGAGAACGGACTTGTGGACACAGTGGGGGGGGGGGGGACGGGGAGGGTGGGACGAATTGAGAGAGTAGCATTGACATATATACACTATCATCTGTAAAATAGCTAGCTAGTGGGAAGCTGCTATATAGCATAGGGAGCTCAGCTCGGTGCTCTGTGATGACCTAGAGGGATGGGATGGGGGGAGGCTCAAGAGGGAGGGGATATATGTATACATAGAGCTGATTCACTTTGTTCTACAGCAGAAACTAACACATTGTAAAGCAATTATACTCCAATAAAAAATTTTTAAAATAGAAAAAATAAAAAAAATTGTGACGGGTGATGAAAAGTGGATACTGTACAATAATGTGGAACGGAAGAGATCGTGGGGCAAGCGAAATGAACCACCACCAACCACACCAAAAGCCGGTGTTCATCCAAAGAAGGTGATGTTGTGTCTGTGGTGGGATTGGAAGGGAGTCCTCTATTATGAGCTCCTTCCAGAAAACCAAACGGTTAATTCCAGCAAGTACTGCTCCCAATTAGACCAACTGAAAGCAGCCCTCGACGAAAAGCGTCCGGAAGTAGTCAACAGAAAACGCATAATCTTCCGTCACATTACCCCAAGACTGCATGTTTTTTTGATGACCAGGCAAAAACTGTTACAGCTTGGCTGGGAAGTTCTGATTCATCCGCCGTATTCACCGGACATTACACCTTCGGATTTCCATTAATTTCTGTCCTTACAAAATTCTCTTAATGGAAAAAATTTCAATTCCCTGGAAGACTGTGAAATGCACCTGCAACAGTTCTTTTCTCAAAAAGATAAAGTTTTGGGAAGATGGAATTATGAAGTTGCCTGAAAAATGACAGAAGGTAGTGGAACAAAAGGGTGAATATTCTTGGTGAACATGAAAAATGTGTCTTTTATTTTTACTTCAAAACCGAAGGAACTTTTTGGCCAATCCAATACCAGGAATCATGCATATTCAGAAACTAATAGATCACGAACAGGGTAGCTAGCAGAATCTGTCTCTGGTGCTGTCAGTTCCTACTTATAAATTTCAATTTTAAAATTCAAAGTGCCACTAGCTAGTGTAAGAAACAAGGAGGAAGGGGTTAGAATTTTGCCTCTTTCAAATAAAAATGAATGCAGAGAATCTGAGTCAAGATTTAGGCCAGTCCTACTAGTAAAAATGAGAAAAATAAAATAACGGGGGTGGGGGAGTGCTCATCTGTGGTGAATGTAGGAAACCAGTCAGTATTATTTGAATATGTGCTGAAGTGTAGCAGGGTTATTGGTATTTCAGATCTGTTCATTGTTGATATTGATGCTGTTAATGATTATACGCAGTTTTTTAAAAATCAGTAGCAATGGATGTTCAGCAAAAATTTGTTACCAAATATAAGTATTTAAACACTGAAGCTTATTTTAAAAGGACAAATAATTATAATCATTAACATGAAAGATTACCAAAAAATAAGTTGAAATAATAATAAACATGATTATTGTTACAATAGCAATGTCAGTGAATGGACAGCTATTAAAATATTTTTGTAAAATAAGATGAAAAAGAGCTTTAAATAATGATAAGATAAAAGTTGAATGAGAGTAGTGCCTGCCCATATCCAAATACCTTGAACTATGTGAAGGTACTTAGAAAATTCTTTGAAACTTATTTCTTCTGCTCTTCAATTCAATTATTATCTTAACCAAGTATGTATTATTCACCAAGCATTGAAGTAGACACGGGAGATCACTGGTAGATAAAATTAAAGACAGCAGCATTTGCCATCACTGAGCTTACAGTCTAGCAAAGGATACTGACAGGTAAACAGCAATTATAAAGAGGAAGTGTGTGTTACTATGGGAACACTTAAAGAGGATACCTGTATCAGACTTGGATCAGTCAGGGGAGGTTTCATAGTTGTGAAAAGCATATATGTTTCATTAATTCTGTGGGTTATGTTGCTAGTAGTCTTGGTTACCTGTTACAGCATGCCATAGAAAAAAGGTCTAAGATTCAAGCCCTCCCAAATTTTGATTTTTAAAATATTGCGTATGCTATAGCATATGTACAATATTCACCTACTAAAGAAATAACAACACAGAATCTAATCAGATCTGCATCCTTCATTTAAAGCCCTAAGGACTATAAGTGTTTCAGAATTTAGAATTTTTCAAATTTTGTAAAGGTAATATGATGTATATTCTCTTTATTAGTTAACATCTTCATTTGTTGTGGAGAAGCACAGTGACATATATGAATTACCACCCTAGATCAGGTTTTGCTGTTACATGAGTTTGCAACAAACTTATAAAAATACTTTTGCTTTTTCAGAGCTTTTTCAGTTTTGAAATTGTACATTAAAGGATTATGAATAGAGCCTCCTTTTCCATAAAAAGGTAATTGGAACCTGATAAATTAACAAAAGGATATCCAATGAAGACTTTGCATTATTTTTGTGCCTATAATATCAATCATTGAAATTTAAAGGAAAGATCTCACTCATTCGTCTATGATGGTATATTGACTATCTCTCAATGATTAGGAGAATCAGTGGGAAAAAGTAGAGAATATTCCTAATGGCTTCTTTACCACTAGGATTTCTAAGAGATTATGGAATAGCAAAAGTTGTTTAAGTTTTAGGGATATAAGAACCACAAAAGTGTGATAAATATTTTTAAATAGAAATTTTAATAACTTTATTAAATGTTAGCTTCTCCAGGCTAATATTTATGTCAGGTCTCTGGTCAAGGTAGTTATATATATTCTGCTTTATAGTATTAGATAATGTAGTAACTTAATGGACTAGGCTGAATTTATTGAGAGGGATTTGTCACAGTGGAAACTTTTTTTATTTCAACATTTTCCCAAAACTTTATTCCATTGTTGTTATTTTTTTTTTTCTGGAATCTTACAAGTCAATTAAGTTTTATGTTTACTGAGATGCATAACCACCTATTAGTTGCGTTAAGTAAAAAGAAAAAGTCAAGTGCCACACCTAAAGGATTTTTTTTGAAAGAGGGATCTGTGGTTTTCTCTGGAAAAGATGTCCTTTTATTACAGGCTCCAGCTAGCTTTTGAGGGATGGGCCACTAAAAGAGAGGAGAAACTAGAAACAATTCAGATTACTTTAGAGCATCAAGTTCTCATTAGAGCCCATATTTAAGTTGTTTTGACCTTCTCCCTAAAAACCTCTCCTCACAGTTCTGTGAATATGATCCCTGTTTTAAGCAAAGCATTTTGCCTACCCATGAATAAGAATGTATACTGATGTGTCCAAGAAAGATAAAGGCGAATGTGTGTATCTTAATAGTGCTAAAAAAATTAACTTTGAAATTTCAGTCTCTAAAATATTATCAGCTTCCTTACAGATTTTCAAAAATATAAGCATTAATTGCTAATTCCCAGCCAATACAAAACATTGTGAAATAATACTTTGAATCTTAAAACATATTACTGTATACATATATCTTTTGTAGACTAGAGTGCAAGTTCTGTGAGAAAAGAATTTGGGTTTGTTTATTTGGGTTTTTTAAATTTGCTATTACAAACTATGCTACAAGTGAACAGCCTTCCTTAAGCATATTTTTGTGTAGTCCTTTCACTAGATCTATAGGATAAATTTCTAGAAATGAAAAATTTAAGGTTAAAAAAAGTATGTGTCTTTAATTCTAAGTATTGCCAAATTGTTCTGTTAAAAAGTTGTATCAAAAAAAAAAGTTGTATCAACCAACAATAATCTGCGAGAATGCTTATTCCCTAAGCTTCACCACTATTTAGTATTATCAAAGTTTTTAACCTTCCAATCTGAAAGATGAAAAATTATATCTCATTTTAATATATATTCCCTTAATTATGAATAAAGTTAAGCTATTTTTAATATTTATTGCAGTATATTTTTCTTTTTATGTGAACTGCCTGTTCATGACCTTTTCCCATTTTTGTATTGGACTGTTAATCAATTTTTGTTGATTTGAAAGAACTCTTTGGATAGTAAATAAATTAGCTTTTTATTATATGTACAGTGAAAATTTTTTTTGTTTAAAACTTTTTTTTTCAACAGAGACTTTTTCTGTTACAGTGTCAGGTTTATTTGTTAAGTTGCTTAGTTGAGGGTTTTTTTTTTATTGTTACTCATGATTATCTGTCTAGAAAAAGCATTAGAACTATTTATAAACTTGATTTTTGTGTACATTTTTTCTTTTAAAGAAAGGGTTGTTTTTATCAGTAGTCCAGTAAGTAATAGTTTTTTTACCTTAATACTAATGCAGGTTGGTTTATCTTAGCAAATAAGCTATTTAGTCATAGTTCTTCAGCTATAAATCTCCTCTTCCAAAGCAAATATCCTGCAAGGATAAAACAAACAGGATCAAAACACAATGAGAGGTTTGAGCTCTTAGTAGCTGGATTGGCCTCATTTGGGTGTGGGAGATTAAAGGAAAGTACCTGAGGTAGCCTTCACTATATAAGAAGTCTCTTTCAGTTCAAATAATGTTTTTAAATATTGTAAAAACTTAACTGGAAAATCGTACGGCCTTGATTTATGATGTTAAAAAACCAGTGAAATAAATAGTCCTTCCATCTTTGTGTACCTTATGACCCCTTCATTTATTTTTCTGGGAAATTTCTAGCTAGGAAGAAGTAAAATTTTTAAACCTGCAAAATATACACACTGAATAAAAATACTTTATAGCCACAGGTAACTTTTAAGCCTCATGCTCTCTGTCAGCCTTATTGGATCCCCAAACCTGTGGAGAGTACAACAAAAAATAAGTGAGAATGGGAATAGAAAGAGGTTGCATTTTTTTTCTTTTAAATGACCTCTTGTTCACTTTAGTAGTTAAGTACATGTGTTCATCTTTATCAAGAGAAATATTAAATAATATTGTTTTGATAAGCAAAACATTTTTTAAATGCTTTTTAACCACTATATATATATATATATGCAAATTACTAAAGCAATATACACTAACTTTAGAAAATTTTTAAAATATTGCTAAGCAACTTGACATTTAGAAAAATGTTTTCATATAGTACATACAGTTTTATAACGTGATTCACTTGATATGTTATGAATAACTTTCTATATCATTATACATAATGTTTTACTAAATAAATGGCTTTAAATCTATTGTATGATATACCATTATTTAACTAATTCATTTATTGTTACTAGTTGTTTTAAAGTACTGTTGCAATGAACATTCTTGCATCTAAATATTTGCACATATCTGCAATTACTGCAGGGGACACAAATTCCTAGAAGTGGAATTGTTGAGTTAAAAAGTATTTAGAATTGTTAGAAAAGGTTTCTGTTAATTAGGAGTACGGTTAGGCCATTTGTAGAGATGCCATGATGAACAGCAGATTTAAGTCTCTTCAGCCATATGGAAAGGAGACATATGGTGCTGCGTTTTTTAATAGTAGATAGATAATACTTCAACTTGCCCTGTAATTATAGAACACATTATCATAAATACTTTCTATTAAACTGATGACCTAAATTGTTAAAAAGTTATATCACTATATAAGGATATATAGTGATAGCTAGAATTTTAGATGTACTTCTTATGGTACAAGGACTGAGAATCTTTTTATTCAAAATGTCTATGCTTTGTTAATATGGCTCTTTTGCAGCCTTCAAAGACACTGGCATGTAATATTACGAGCAGAATGATGTGAAGCTGAAAAAGGCGGAGTGTGATTCCCATCAAAGAGCCATCGTACAGTAGTTCAGATTGAGAGAGAAAGTTTAGACAGGAGTTAATAGCTTGCTTTGACGACTGTAAGTTATCCTTTGTTCTCAGTAAGCATGTCAAAATAGTGGACCAGCACTTTTGACAGGTTCATATGAATGATTTAAGTTGTTGAGTGTATGTACATAGCATTAGAAGCACGCTGCCTGTGGAAACTTTTTGGCAAAAAGGTAACGATTATGAGTATGATTAATTCTTGCAACTTGTTGCTTTACAGCTGGCAGTACCTTTTCTCCTAGCCATTTCATTGTAGGCATTAATGCAAAAAGTTTCTTGTGTTTCTTGTTAGTCTGACTACTATATGGAATTTAAAATATTTTATCTCTTGGAAAGATATGGGATTTTAGTGAGAAATATGGACCAGTAATGGGGAGGAATCAATGAATTTGGATTTTATTTTCATCTATGTTACTGTGATTACAAGGTACAGAGAAAGAAACCTCACCAAAAAATTGTTTTACGTATGTAGCACTCAAATTGGTGGAATAAGTGAAAAGTATGCTATACAGCTCTTTTTCACAAGACATTTAGATAATTGGTATTTAGTTGTTTCCAAATACTGCTACAGTGAACATACTTGTAGCTAAATGTTTAGAGAGGGCACAGATTCCTAGAAGTGGGATTGTTAGAGTGTCTGCCATCTTGCATCTGTATGTAGTGCTGGTAACATATTTATATATGTATTGCCCTTTTTAATTATATAACAGAATGGTACTGAATAGCTTGTTAATTGTTCAGTGCAGGTAATACAGAGAAAAGGAAGGCCTCAAGGAAACTGACCTCGGCCCTGTAGAGTGGGTGGGATACAAATAAGCACAGAGGAAAGAAGAAAGGATAAGAGAGGAGAGAAAGAGCATAAATGAAGCAGAGGTACAGGTGTGAGTATAATATATGAGAGGAGACTGTACAGAGGTCAGCCTGGCAGGAGCAGAGGTTCCTGTGGGATGACATAAGGTAGGCGAGGCTGGCTGAATTACTGAGAGCCTTCAAAAGTATGCAAAGGCATTTAGATTTCATGTGATAGGAAATAAGAAGCCATTGTAGAGTTTTGAAAGTAGCAAAGGTTACATGATGGAAATAGCATTTTAGGAACATCAGTCCCACGTAGTATTGTGGAAGATTAATTGAAGCAGGTTGGTGTTAGAGATAAGAATACCAGCTAAGAAGAAATCAGTAATATAGTCTAATAATATAGAGAACTGGTATGCTGGTATAGGCTGGTAGCAGTGAGAATGGGAGGAAGGAATTCATAGCAGAAACACTATAGAGAAAAACAATATAATTTGGTGACTAAAGAGATGTGAAGGGTAAAGAAGTAGTCGGTATTTTAAGATTTTCTGCCTAAGAGATAGGAACAACACAGTGCCATTAATAGAATGTCTTTAGTTCAGTGCTAAGAACTAATTTCATTTTCTTTTTGTGTAACTCTAACTTATAAACTTATGAGAAAAAATATTAAGTTGAGTTTGAGAACAGTACTCTCAGATGGCAGATATAAAACTCATCAAAATTGGCTTCCAGAAACTGAAGAGCAAGAGAAGGGAAGGGCTTCTAAGGATTCTTCTCTGGAAATAATAGAAATACCCATGAGAATGTCTTTAGAATGATAGCAGTTTAGATTATATAACCTTTTTTCCACATAATTAAACTCTTTCTGTGGAGTTCAGTGCTAAAAGAATGTCCAAAGTTATTCTGGATGATAAAGATTGTTCTTAAGAGCTGTATCTGAAGCCATTCAAAGATAGGCCAAATGTCAAGGCTGTGGTTTGAGGTGTCATTCTTCAAAAGGCAATATGTAACTCCTCTAGTGGGCAAGCAGCAGATCAGTTCCTGCGGCGATAGCATTGGGAAGAATTGTCTGAACGAGGCTGGTGGGTGAATATTTAAAAGTCCAGATGTATGCTGCTTTCTGCTGCATATATTTTTATAATTATTTTAATAATTATAAAATTAAATTTTTAAAATTTTTAAATTATAAAATTTTTATAATTATTTTGTTTAAAAAGACACATGATGATGACAGCCTACTAGCAAAGATTTATAGCAATTATTCATTAATACCACCTAGATTATTTACTCAAAAGAAGGAGTTCTACCAAATTTAGGTAACGAAACACATACCAGAAGATGTAAACACTACCGTATTACCCAAACCTAGTCTAAGGAAAAATAACAAATTATAATTTTCATGTATGATGCCTTATAGAATATGAGAAAAACCTTTAGGGTTTTATCAGTTTTATCAGAAGGCAGGTTTGAGGCTCAGCTCTTCACATCCAGATGGAAATAGCTCTACCAATTAAGATAAGAGAATAGGTTTTATTGGCCTTACAAATTTCCCTCTAATACTCTGTAAATCATAATCATTATAAATATATGAGGCCTTATGTATTATTACTTGTGGCAAATTTAAGGTAGTTTCTACAATATAAAAACCTATATGTATTGTTAACACTACAAATACTGTAAGTCTAAAGGAAATCATGTAAAAAATCCATCTCAGTGAATAAGTTACTCACTGTAAGTAAATTTGAACATAAGTACAATTCACATTTCAGATCTTTGTAGCTCAGTCCCTGTTGCAATTTACTACTGTCCTGTCAGCTCAAAAAAGTTAATGTCCCTACGTCACTCACCTACCACCAGTGAATAATCTAGATACCGAGAATAAAGCCCATTTCATCCTTAATACTAACACTTAAAGAAAGATACATTGACTTAATTTCAAGTCTTCTGTGGTGCTTGAAAAGTATTAACTGTGAAGTGAATTGATATTAAAGAATGGAAATTACATTTACAAGGGCATATAAAAATAAGAAATCAGGAGGAAATGAAACAGTCAGAAATGCTCTCTTTGAAGGCATCCAGAATTCTGTATCAATAAATTACCCAAAGAATGTGTGTATGTTTGGAATAGATGCTCTTTTGAGATAGAGGAAAATATAAACCTCTTTCATTCTTTTACATATATAGTATAGATCTTTATAAACATTTTCCTTTAATATGTTCTGATGGCAATTCTAATTAAATAATGTATGTTTTATGACCAGTATGCATCATAAACTTTTCAGAGAAATCTGCCTTTTCATAGTTATATTACTTAGCTAAATTTTGATATTTTAGAATGATTAATTTCTCTTGTTCGTATTAAAAATTTGACGATATATAAAGTATCTAAGATCAATAACATACAATTTTAAACTGACAGAAAGAAGCAGTGACTGCCTAGCCATCGAATGATATCATGAATGAGATTAAACTTCCAACTTTTGTTTACTCTATCCTTATCTTGAAACCATGGATCAGTTTCTTCATCGGAAAAAGGAACTTTTAGGAGAATGTAATTGAACAGTTCTTGAAACAATATTTAAGAAGAAAATGATTTATCACCCTTAATTGTTAACAAAATACACTCTAAAAATAGTGAAACTGTGATATTTTAAATAGAAGAGTGATATAATCAATAGTCTTTCAGTCTAAAAGAAATAAAGGTCTTCTATGTGCCTTAAGATGTAATTTATGCAAATTGTACTTCATACGACTATCCTAGGAGCTGCAGAGCAGGGGCAAAACACAAAAACCAGAATAAGAAAAAGAGAACTTGGGACTTCCCTGTTGGTCCAGTGGCTAAGACTCCACACTCCCAATGCAGGGGGCCCGGGTTCGATCCCTAGTGAGGGAACTAGATCCCACAAGCCACAACTAAAGATGTGCATGCCGCAACTAGATCCCACATGCCACAACAAGGATCCTGTGAGCTGCAGCTAAGACCCTGTGCAGCCAAATAAATAAATATTTTTTTAAAAAAAAGGAAAATGGAACTTTCCCAAATCTGTGTCCTTTTTAAAAAATACCACTAACATACCACTGTTTCAATTCTTAGAAATCAAGAGTTTTTAATGGAATAGTTAAAAGTGGTTTACCTTATTTTCAATTTGTTTTTCCTACATTGCTATGTGCCTGCTTGTTTTTGACTCTGAGGCTTCTCACATAGAAGATGCATAAGATGCATAGAAGGTACATCCGTGGCAATTTTATTCCTTTGTATGCTTCATTTTTTTCTCCTGATAAGATACAAAAGCAACAAGAAGGGCTGAAGATGCTGGTTTTCAGAATTAGTAATTTATTGTTATCACATTGACAAAATTCCTCCTGATACAAAAAGGATAACCTTAACTTAGTTCTCACTAAGAATGAAATTTCATTTAACATCTTTCCCACCAAGCCCCCAAACTCCCTGCATTTAAAGTGGGAGAAATCTATTCTTTTCAAATAACTGTTTTATCATTTAATGTGCCTTCTGCAGAGACCCTTGACATGTGCATGTGTGTGTAATATTTATTCACAAACAAATGAACAATATCCTATTGATTTTTGATAGCCTATTCTGCTAGTTACAAGAATACAGTTATGAACAAAATATATATTGTCCCTGCCCTCACGGAGCTTCATGAGCTTGTTACTGGTGTTGAGTTTTCTGGGGAATCTTACAAATGGCTTAAATACCCTCTGATAGACAAAGTTAAAGAGCCCAATAAAATTGTCACTTGATCTTAATTCATCGTATTATCTCAGTCACTTTATGATGTTAAGTTAGGGGCTTAAGCAAAATAACTCCATTATCTTCTGTAAGTACTTTCCTAATAGTATCACCCACTGCACTAGTACTGCCATAGACAATTGGAATCCAGTGGACTATCTGGACATCTAGTTTACTAACAAAGTCTTAATTAAGCCCTGGATAAAATTATACCAAAGTTATTAAATTAAAATCCAAAACTTGAAGTGGAATTACTTTAGAGATCCTATAAAGAAGGAAATACAGCTTTAATTCTTCTCCATGTTCTAATTTTTAAGCAGGGCGAAATAAAAGTAAAGAATGCCAAGTTTCACATGTTTTGATTGTTCTATTTCTAACTTTTATGTTTACTAGTCATCTAAATTGATACTAATTGATACTATGATTGATTGGTGAGACTAATTTTTCAAGGTTACTTAGAAGATAGCAAATGTTAGTCTATGTTTAAAATATAGGTAACTTTTCATTGCCTTGTCTGCCTTAGATATTAGTGACATTGAATAAGGAATGACATATATCTAATCTAAGCACAGTTGAATATACATGTATTAAGTTTTTTCTATATTCTATTTAATCTCAAAGATAAATCCAAGTTTATTGCTTAATTTCAAGGTGGGAAGCAATTTCTTAGTGTTAATATAAATCTAAAAGTGAAGCTAAACAAAGTATAGTAAATTAAATGACCCAAAATTGTGATGTGTGAGGACAACTTATTCCCACTTTCTCATTATCTTCCTGTGAATACACCCTCTTGTCCACAATATATAAAACCTTAGGACTATTTGCAAAAGGTATAACCTGAGCTCACTATATCATAACTTGCTATAGCTGAAAATTCCTTTCATGGCACATCTTTACAGAGGATTTTGTATTTATAAAAAGACTTCATATACATCTACAGTAGACACATTAAAAACATTTTAGAACACAACTGTTTAAAAGGTGCCATTCACAAAATAAATACTCAAGAAATGTTTCTGAATGAATGAATGATAGTACTTGATATAACAACATATCTGAATGATAAGCTGTTATATGATTTCCTTGTATTTTTTATTCTAATAACAAAATATGTTTTATATAGCAAAAAGATTTTGGGGAAAGGATTGAATTAGGTTTGATTAAATTGAAAATTATGGTAGAAATCAACAAACTAATTCATAAATAGTAACAATGCTTTAAAACTGAATATTGATTGCATGTACCAAATTTTTTGTTTTTCTTTCTTTTTTCAAAATAAATGTAGATCCAGCAAAAAGCACCCAGTTGACAACAAATAGGGACATTCTTACATACTGACAGAGATGATAGTCACATCCTAGTTGTTGTTTAAGAGATAATGCAAATTCCAAAATGTACCTTTTTTTACACTCATCAATTGATACCTGAAATTCCTCCATCAGAGATTCACAGATTTGGGTTAAAGCTTTGTTTTATAGTAAAATGTAGGTATACTTGGTAGCCTATTTTTTTTTTCAGTTACATAACATTTAGGATCAATATAGCCACAATTTTTTTGTGGCTGTTCCTGTCAAATGGTAGAATCTATTCCCCCACCCTTTGGATCTGGGGTGGCCTGTGACTCCCTTTGACCAATAAAATAAACCAAGTGATGTTGTACAACTTCTGAACAAGGCCTCAAGAGTATTGCTTGTGGGCTTCCCTGGTGGCGCAGTGGTTGAGAGTCCGCCTGCCGATGCAGGGGACACGGGTTCGTGCTCCGGTCCGGGAAGATCCCACATGCCGCAGAGCGGCTGGGCCTGTGAGCCATGGCCGCTGAGCCTGCGCGTCCGGAGCCTGTGCTCCACAACGGGAGAGGCCACAACAGTGAGAGGCCCGCGTACCGCAAAAAAAAAAAAAAAAAAAAGAAAAAAGAGTATTGCTTGTGTTCCCCTCTTGCTAACTCATGCTCACCATGTAAATAAGTCTGGGCTAGTCTACTTGGGAATGAGATCCATAAGAAGAGAGAGTCCTAGCCAGAAGTCAACACCAACTGTCAGGCATATGAACACCCAGCTCCAGTTGCATGCAGCTGCATGAGTGCTTCAAGGCAAGGCCAGCAGAACTGCGCAGCTGCACCAAGCCCAAATTAACATGATTAAATAAAATAGCTGTTGTTTTAAGCCACCAAGGTTTGGGTGGTTTATTACACGGCAATAAATAACTGATACAGAAATATTAATTGTATATGTCCAAACTAGGAGAGACTTGGCTTGGGTTGGTAGGCAAAGCAGGCCAGTGGGTAGATTCATTTGCACCAAAGCTCAGTGTAAGCCAGTAGTGAAACATGGCAGCATCAAAATAGAAGTAAAAGTCCAGATCAAGAGAGATATCAGTCCCACTTTCCTTTCTAATGATTAGACTGGATTATTATTAGATCAGACTTAATATTTTTTAAAACACTAGACATGCTGGAGAACCTGCACAAAGAATAATCAATATGGTGAGCAGTCTGTTAACTTTAATGTGAAAAACCATTGACAGCTGGAAGTATTAACCTTGAAAAAAATAACACCGTAAGGACATGACAATTCTCTTAACATTTTGACAGCACCTCATACAGGGAATCAAATAAGGTAATGATTTAAAGGCTAGGTCTAGGCAGTAAGTAGAAGATCCAAGGAGGCCGATTTCCTGTTAATATAAGAAAAATGTTGACCACGTTATTATTCAATTCACCATTCTAACCACTTTCTACCAATTATTGTTTCCACTTTCTTCACCATGACTTTTCAACCCACTCTCCCATCTGCTTCTACATTCACCTTTTCACTTACAAATTCTTTCTCTATTCTCTTTCAAATGTGAATAATCTTTCTTCTTTTTCTTCTCCATTTTATTCTGTCTTCTATTGATATTCCCTTACTTCTTACCCGTACTTTTGTGCACATATATGTTCATATTTATGTGGTCGTGTCTTTACATATTTATAAATACGTGTATATATGTACATTTTTTATGCATCTGTGTGTATCTTAGTCTGTATCTTTCAGTTACATAGTGTGCCTAAAACTGAAAAGGAACTTTTTATTTCATTGGTTATAGTTTATGCATGGAAGAGTGGGTACACTATATCGATTATTTATCCTCTTTCTTGCAGCTATGTGCTTCCTCCTTCCCCATCTTTTCTTTCTTTCTTTTTTGAGATTTTTTTTTTTTTTTTTGGCTGCGTTGGGTCTTAGTTGTGGCACGTGGGATCTTCGTTGAGGCATGCAGGATCTTTCATTGCGGCGTACGGGCTCCTCTCTAGTTGTGGTGTGCAGGCTCCATGGTGCGTGGGCCCTGTAGTTGTGGTGCACAGGTTCCAGAGTGCATGGGCTCTGTAGTTTGTGGCACGCTGACTCTATTTGAGGCGCACAGCTCAGTAGTTGTGGCATGCGGGCTTAGTTGCCCCGTCGCATGTGGGATCTTAGTTCCCTGACTGGGGATCGAACCCATGTCCCCTGCATTATAAGGCGGATTCTTTACCACTGGACCACAAGGGAAGTCCCCTTCCCCATCTTTTCTTCCTTCTCTATAATCCTCTGATCTCGACTCTTTCCATTTTGCCTCTGGAACCTTCTTTCCATTGTTACTACCTTGCATCTTTCCACACCTTCTGCACTGAATATTTCACACATACATTCTACCTGAAACTTGAATTTACCAAGGGCATTTTTTTCCTAGCAGCCCACTGGACCCTGGTCTTTTCCCCATACCCTATATACTAGGAAGGAGAGTTCTCTGGTTCCCCTTTGCTACTTTCATACCTTCTGCATTCACGTAAAAATCCTCCCTTCTTTGAGGTTTGTACCACCCTGCTTTACTATCACTCTCTCTCTCTGTCTCCTCTTCAGTGATATCTACTGATCTCCTTCCTGATCAGTGCCATTCCTTTAATGTGAGTTTCAGGCACCTGATTCAGTGTCTTCCTCTCTACCCCAACTTCTGTGTTCATGCTAAGAAACTTCAATGTCAATGGCCCATCAATCCCACTAACATTCCTTTTACATGTCCCAGATCACCTCCCTTTCTTGTCGCATTAAACCTTTACCATTCTCCTCCAAGCCTTTTTCTTTACCCTGTGCTTTCAGCGGAGAACTCTGCCTCTTAACTCCTTGGGGAAAATTGAATCTACCAATGGTGAGTTCTGTCAGTTAAATTCCTCCACACCTACAAAGTTATCCACAGCTGTATTCCTCCCACCTCTTTCCCTTTAATCTCCAAGGAAAAGTTGTCCAGTCATATTTTGCATGATATTGCTGCAAGTTCTGCGTATGATTCCATCCTCTGAGACCCTGCTTTAAAAGGTATTATCTGGGGTTTCCTGGTGGCGTGGTGATTGGGGGTCTGCCTGCCGATGCGGGGGGCGCGGGTTCGTGCTCCGGTCCAGGAGGATCCCACGTGCCGCGGAGCGGCTGGGCCCGTGAGCGATGGCCGCTGAGCCTGCGCGTCCGGAGCCTGTGCTCCGCAACGGGAGGGGCCGCGGCGGTGACGGGCCCGCATATACCGCAAAAAAAAAAAAAAACGGTATCATCTTCTTCCCTTTTACTTTAGCTTCTTCCTACAATCTTCTCTTCCATAGTCCATAAACATATTCACATGCCATCCATTTCTTTAAAAACTTCCTCAGCCATATATTCCCCTGTAACTATAATCCTCTTTACTTTATATCCAAGCTTTTATACTTTCTAACCAAGCTGATACTTAGTCTTCACTTTTTCACATTCCATTCAGGCTTCATCCCACTTCTGTTGTGCCATTAAAGCTGCACGGAAAAGGTTGTCATTTCCTAATTGCCAAATCTTATGGTCATTTTTCACCTTGATCTTGTTTTAAGTATTTAACCCTGTTGATCACTCCTTTCTTGAAATTCTCTACTCTGAATTCTGTGACAGTACCTACTTTTTTTTTTTTTTTTTTTTTTTGTGGTACACGGGCCTCTCACTGTTGTGGCCTCTCCCGTTGTGGAGCACAGGCTCCGGACGCGCAGGCTCAGCGGCCATGGCTCACAGGCCCAGCCGCTCCACGGCATGTGGGATCTTCCCGGACCGGGGCACGAACCCGTGTCCCCTGCATCGGCAGGCGGACTCCCAACCACCATGGAAGCCCAACAGCACCTACTCTTGATTTACCTTTTGCTTCCCTGTTTTCTCAGATTCTTTTGTCAGTCTCTTTATTTGTTTTCATCTTGGTTCTATCCTCTTCTCACCTCCCTTCTCCTTTCCTATGTCCCTCTCTAGGCATTTCCATCTACTCCCATGCCTTCAGTTACAACCTAGAGCAAGACCTAGTCATGACCAACCTCTCCAGCTTCATTTCCCATCATCCTCCACCCCCTACTTCATGATCCTGAGAAACCATACAACTGGTAGGACTTGACACACATCATGCTTTTCATACCTCAGTGCCTGTATATATATTATTTCCTTTATCTGAAATGCCCATCCTGCACCGTCTGTGTTCCCACCCTTCTTGAGGTGACTGCTTCCTTCTTATCCTTCAAAACTTAACTCAGGTATCATCAGAAAGCCTTTATAGGCCCTTGTTCTTTTTCCCTGCCCAAGCTAGGTTCTGTATAGTACCCATGCTTATCCTTTTAGTACAGCATTTACCAGTAACTTATTGCAGTTACCATATAAAGATCTGCTTCCCCACCGTACTGCTCCTTATGACCAAGAATCATGTTCTAGTCTTTGAATAATCAATGCCTAGAACAGTACCTCATTTATAAGAATTACTGAACAAATCCTTATTGATTGAACTTAAATCTATATCATAAACTTTTTAAAGTATGCAGTGTTGTGACCTTAAGTACATTCACATTTTTGTGCTCACTAGAAGCTATCTGGATTCCATACCTATAGGCCAATTTGCATCCATCCCATCTCTACATTCTTGCCAGTGTGATCCTTCTAAAAGGCAAATGATGTTACTAGATGAGTTAAAACCCTTTTATTGCTTCCCACTGTCTACATTAGTGGTTTCACCACAAAGTTTTCACAGGTCCAAGCTGCAGTGAGAGAAAAAAAAATCAATGGACCAAGGTTTTCTAAATTTTTTCAACTTAAAGGTTGGGTAGTTAATGAATGGCAACATTAATCAAAATAAGAAATACTGAAATATGCATGGAAGGCAAAATAAGCTTTGTTTTAGATATGCTCATTATCATATCCTGTGGAATAACAAGAAATATCTTGAAGGCAGTTGGATATTTGAGTCTGAAACTCAGAGGAGAGTTTTAGGTTAATGGTCTGTATTTGGGAGCCATAAGCATTTAAGTGGAATCAAGGGAACAAATAACAACTTTTGAGGAAAGTATGAAAAGTGTTATGAAAAGGAGGTAAAACAACATCTAAGAGACCAGCAGAGGAAGAACAGCCATAATAGTAAAAGAATAAACTATATGTAAATCTTTTTCGTGCCCTGCTGCCATGATTAAAAGAGGGCAAGATCTTTGATACTAATGGCCAATCCAAAGGACAGCATTTCTCGTGGCTTTTCTGTCTCCTCTACTGGAAGGATGATTTTTATCCATGTCTCTTGGATTTCCCCGGTTCTTTCTCCTAGAAAAACGAAATTCAGAAGCCAAATATGTTTGATCAGGCAATCTCGTTGCCTAAATAGTAGAAATGGAATGTTTTTTTCTATGGAGGAAATTTTCCAGCCAACAAGAATTCTCCTCTCCATTGACAGATAAAAAAATTGCTCTCAAAAATGGAATCTCTAGAGAGATTTTTCAATTGAGGATAAAGAATTTTTCACTTTTTCACTTTTTCACTGTCTTCACTTCTTTCTCTCACTTTGCAAAAAATATTATCTAGTCAATAAGAGTAGTCCAACCCCATAAAAAAATCAAAAATAAACCTCAAAAGTCACAG
The DNA here is from genome assembly GCF_039906515.1 of Pseudorca crassidens. Taxonomy (NCBI): domain Eukaryota; kingdom Metazoa; phylum Chordata; class Mammalia; order Artiodactyla; family Delphinidae; genus Pseudorca; species Pseudorca crassidens. The sequence continues at coordinate 61,711,019 of NC_090296.1, read as the reverse complement.
TACTTTTGGAAGCAATGTAGCACATCAGAGAGATCAGGGTTGTGGTAATTACACCTTGTGATGTATTCCAACTCCAAAACTTAATAGCAGTATGGTTCTGATCAAATTACCTTCTATATGCTTTGGTTTGTCATCTGATGATGACATCTACTCCATGGAGTTGTAATGAAAATTAAATATGTGCATAAATTACTTCTTATAGTTCCTGGCACATAGTCAGTATTCGTTACATATTACTTGCCTTTTAAAATGTATCACAATATTCATTAAGATTGAAAAATGAAAGTAAACCAATTCAGAAAATTGGTAAATAACTTATGGTTCATCTACTTGATGGAAAACTATGTATTTCATTGTAGTACATACATCTTACATAGTCACAAAGAAAGTATAAAAGTGATGTTAACGGAAAAAATTAGGATTTCTCTCTAAAGTGTAGCTGCAAATGTATTTTTTAAGTTTACAAAAAAATTTATGTTATAGAAAATAATAGACTGTAACTATTATTTCCTACTTATGTACAGTGTCATCAATTTACTTTCTTATAATGTGTTACTAAACTAGCAGATGAAATACACCAGTAAATACTTACCCAATTTGGGTTGGCATCGTGAACGCGGCCTGAAGCGGGCTACTATGCCACAGCTAGCCGGGAGGGAGTCCGGGAAAAAGTCTGGAACTGCCTAAGAGGCAAGAGACAATTGTTTCAGGGTGCGTGAGGAGAGTGGATTCAGAGCACTGCCTAAACAAGCTTGAGAGGCAGGAGCCGCAGCTATCAGCGTGGACCCCAGAGACGGGCATGAGACACTAAGGCAGCTGCTGCAGCCAACAAGAAGCCTGTGTGCAAGCACAGGTCTCTATCCACACCTCCCCTCCCGGGAGACTGCAGCCCGCCACTGCCAGGGTCCCGTGATCCAGGGACAACTTCCCTGGGAGAACGCACGGTGCACCTCAGGCTGGTGCAACGTCACTCAGGCCTCTGCCGCCACAGGCTCACCCCGCATTCTGCACCCCTCCTTCCCCCCGGCCTCAGTGAGCCAGAGCCCCCGAATCAGCTGTTCCTCTAACCCCGTCCTGTCTGAGCTAAGAACAGATGCCCTCAGGTGACCTACACGCAGAGACGGGGCCAAATCCAAAGCCGAACCCCAGGAGCTGTGTGAACAGAAAAGGGGAAATTTCTCCCAGCAGCCTCAGGAGCAGCAGATTAAATCTCCACAGTCAAATTGATGTACCCTGCATCTCTGGAATACCTGAATAGACAACGAATCATCCCAAAATTGACGTGGTGGACTTTGTGTGATTTTGTCTATATATTTTGCTTTTACCGTTTGTCCTAGGGTTCTGTCTGTAGGTTTTCGGATTTTTTGTGGGGTTTTTTTGGTATAGTTTTTTGGCACTTGTTATTATTGGTGGATTTGTTTCTTGGTTTAGTTGCTCTCTTCTTTCTTTCTTTTTTTTTATTGCTTTTCACTTTTTTAAATTTTTAATAATTTTTTTATTTTAATAACTTTTATTTTATTTGTTTCTTTCCTTCTTTCTTTTTTTCTCCCCTTTCTTCTAAGCTGTGTGGCTGACAGGGTCTTGGTGCTCCGGCCGGGTGTCAGGCCTGTGCCTCTGATATGGGAGAGCCAAGTTGAGGACATTGGTCCACCAGAGACCTCCCGGCTCCACATAATATCAAACAGCAAAAGCTGTCCCAGAGATCTCCATCTCAACACTAAGACCCACCTCCACTCAACTACCAGCAAGCTACAGTGCTGGACAACCTAGACCAAACAACTAGCAAGACAGGAACACAACCCCACCCATTAGCAGAGAGGCTGCCTAAAATCATAATAAGATCACAGACACCCCAAAACACACCACCAGACATGGTCCTGCCCACCAGAAATACAAGATCCAGCCTCATCCACCAGAACACAGGCACCAGTCCCCTTCACCAGGAATCCTACACAACCCACTGAACCAACCTTAGCCACTGGGGGCAGACACCAAAAACACAGGGAACTACAAACCTGCAGCCTGCAAAAAGGAGACCCCAAACACAGTAAGCTAAGCAAAATCAGAAGACAGAGAAACACACAGCAGATGAAGGAGCAAGGTAAAAACCCACCAGACCAAACAAATGAAGAGGAAATAGGCAGTCTACATGAAAAAGAATTCAGAGTAATGGTAGTAAAGATGATCCAAAATCTTGGAAATAGAATGGAGAAAATACAAGAAATGTTTAACAAGGACCTAGAAGAACTAAAGAGCAAATAAACAATGATGAACAACACAATAAATGAAATTAAATATTCTCTAGAAGGAATCAGTAGCAGCATAACTGAGGCAGAGGAACAGATAAGTGACCTGGAAGATAAAATATTGGATATAACTACTGCAGAGCAGAATACAGAAAAAAAGAATGATAAGAATTGAGGACAGTCTGAGAAACCTCTGAGACAACATTAAATGCACCAACATTTGAATTATAGGGGTCTCAGAAGAAGAAGAGAAAAAGAAAAGGACTGAGAAAATATTTGAAGAGATTATAGTTGAAAACTTCCCTAATATGGGAAAGGAAATAGTTAAGTCCAGGAAGTGCAGACAGTCCCATACAGGATAAATCCAAGCAGAAACATGCCAAGACACATATTAATCAAGCTATCAAAAATTAAATGCAAAGAAAAAATATTAAAAGCAACAAGAGAAATCAACAAATAACATACAAGGGAATCCCCATAAGCTTAACAGTTGATCTTTCAGAAGAAACTCTGCAAGCCAGAAGGGAGTGGCAGGACATATTTAAAGTGAAGAAAGGGAAAAACCTACAACCAAGATTTTTCTACCCAGCAAGGATCTCATTCAGATTGGACAGAGAAATCAAAACCTTCACAGACAAGCAAAAGCTAAGAGAATTCAGCACCACCAAACCAGCTTTACAACAAATGCTAAAGGAACTTCTGTAGGCAGGAAACACAAGAGAAGGAAAAGACCTACAATAATACACTGAAAAAAATTATGAAAATGGGAATAGGAACATACATATCAATAACTACCTTAAATGTAAATGGATTAAATGCTCCAAACAAAAGACATAGACTGGCTGAATGGATACAAAAACAAGACCCATATATATGCTGTCTACAAGAGACCCACTTCAGACATAGGGACACATACAGACTGAAAGTGAGGGGAAGGAAAATGATATTCCATGCAAATGGAAATCAAAAGAAACCTGGAATAGCAATTCTTATATCAGAAAAAATAGACTTTAAAATAAAGACTATTACAAGAGACAGAGAAGGACACCACATATTGATCAAGGGATCAATCCAAGAAGAAGATATAACAATTGTAAATATTTATGCACCCAACATAGGAGCACCTCAATATGTAAGGCAAATGGTAACAGCCATAAAAGAAGAATCGACAGTAGCACAATCATAGTAGGGGACTTTAACACCCCACTTTCACCAATGGACAGATCATCCAAAATGAAAATAAATAAGAAATGCAAACTTTAAATGATACATTAAACAAGATGGACTTAATTGATATTTATAGGACATTCTATCCAAAAACAGCAGAATACACTTGTCAAGTGCTCATGAAACATTCTCCAGGATAGATCATATCTTGGGTCACAAATCAAGCGTTGGTAAATTTAAGAAAATTGAAATTGTATCAAGTATCTTTTCCAACCACAACACTATGAGACTAGATCTCAATTACAGGAAAAAATCTGTAAAAACTACAAACACATGGAGGCTAAACAATACACTACTAAGTAACCAGGAGATCACTGAAGAAATCCAAGAAGAAATAAAAAAAAATACCTAGAAACAATGACAATGACAACACGACAACCCAAAACCTATGGGATGCAGCAAAAGCAGTTCTAAAAGGAAAGTTTATAGCAATACAATCCTACCTCAAGAAACAAGAAACATCTCAAATAAACAACCTAACTTTACACCTAAAGCAATTAGAGAAAGAAGAACAAAAAAACCCAAAGTTAGCAGAAGGAAGGAAATCATAAAAATCAGATCAGAAATAAATGAAAAAAATTAAGGAAACAATAGCAAAGATCAATAAAACTAAAACTGGTTCTTTGAGAAGATAAACAAAATTGATAAACCATTAGGCAGACTCAACAAGAACAAAAAGGGAGAAAACTCAAATCCATAGAATTAGAAATGAAAAAGGAGAAGTAACAACTGACACTGCAGAAATACAGAGGATCATGAGAGATTACCGCAAGCAGCTATATGCCAATAAAATGGACAACCTGGAAGAAATGGACAAATTCTTAGAAAAACACAACCTTCCAAGGCTGAACCAGGAAGAAATAGAAAATTTAAACAGACCAATCACAAGAACTGAAATTGAGACTGTGATTAAAAATATTGCAACACACAAAAGCCCAGGACTAGATGGCTTCACAGGCGAATTCTATCAAACTTTTAGAGAAGAGCTAACACCTATCCTTCTCAAACTCTTCCAAAATATAGCAGAGGGTGGCACACTCCCAAATTCATTCTACGAGACCACCATCACCCTGATACCAAAACCAGACAAAGATGTCACAAAGAAAGAAAACTTCAGGCCAATATCAATGATGAACCTAGATGCAAAAATCCTCAACAAAATACTACCAAACAGAATCCAGCAGCACATTAAAAGGATCATACACCATGATCAAGTGGGGTTTATCCCAGTAACGCAAGGATTCTTCAGTATATGCAAATCAGTCAGTGTGATAAACCATCTTAACAAATTGAAGGAGAAAAACCATATGATCTTCTCAATAGATGCAGAAAAACCTTTCAACAAAATTCCACACCCATTTATGACAAAAACCCTTCAGAAAGTAAGCATACAGGGAACTTACCTCAACATAATAAAGGCCATATATGACAAACCCACAGCCAACATCATTCTCAATGTTGAAAAACTGAAACCATTTCCTCTAAGATCAGGAACAAGACAGGGTGGTCCACTCTCACCGCTATTATTCAACATAGTTTTGGAAGTTTTAACCACAGCAATCAGAGAATAAAAACAAGTAAAAGGAATCCAAATCAGAAAAGAAGAAGTAAAACTGTCACTTTGCAGATGACACGATACTCTTCATGGAGAATCCTAAAGATGCTACCAGAAAACTACTAGAGCTAATTGATGAATTTGGTAAAGTAGGAGGATACAAAATTAACACACAAAAGTCTCTTGCATTCCTATACACTAATGATGAAAAATCTGAAAGAGAAATGAAGGAAACACTCCCATTTACCACTGCAACAAAAAGAATAAAATACCTAGGAATAAACTTACCTAAGGAGATAAAAGACCTGTATGCAGAAAACTATAACCTGATAAAAGGAATTAAAGATGACACAAACAAATGGAGAGATATACAATGTTCTTGGATTGGAAGAATCAACATTGTGAAAATGACTCTAGTACCCAAAGCAATCTACAGATTCAATGCAATCCCTATCAAACTACCAATGGCATTTTTCACAGAACTAGAACAAAAAAATTTCACAATTTCTATGGAAACACAAAAGACCCCGAAGAGCCAAAGCAATCTTGAGAAAGAAAAATGGAGCTGGAGCAATCAGGCTCCCAGACTTCAGACTATACTACAAAGCTACAGTAATCAAGACAGTATGGCACTGGCACAAAAACAGAAATATAGATCAATGGAACAGGATAGAAAGCCCAGAGATAAACCCACACACATAAGGACACCTTATCTTTGATAAAAGAGGCAAGAATATACAGAGGAGAAAAGACAGCCTCTTCAATAAGTGTGCTGGGAAAAGTGGACATCTACATGTAAAATAATAAAATTAGAACACTCCCTAACACCATACACAAAAATAAACTCAAAATGGATTAAAGACCTAAATGCAACGCCAGACACTATAAAACTCTTAGAGGAAAACATAGGCAGAACACTCTATGACATAAATCACCGTAAGATCCTTTTTGACCCACCTCCTAGAGAAATGGAAATAAAAACAAAAATAAACAAATGGGACCTAATGAAACTTAAAAGCTTTTGCACAGCAAAGGGAAACATAAACAAGACGAAAAGACAACCCTCAGAATGGGAGAAAATATTTGCAAATGAAGCAACTGACAAAGAATTAATCTCCAAAATTTACAATCAGCTCATGCAGCTCAATATCCAAAAAGCAAACAACCCAATCCAAAAATGGACAGAAGACCTAAACAGACATTTCTCCAAAGAAGAAATACAGTTTGCCAACAAACACATGAAAGGATGCTCAACATCACTAATCATTAAAGAAATGCAAATCAAAACTACAATGAGGTATCACCTCACACAGGTCAGAATGGCCATCATCAAAAAAATCTACAAACAATAAATGCTGGAGAGGATGTCGAGAAAAGGGAACCCTCTTGCACTGTTGGTGGGAATGTAAATTGATACAGCCACTATGGAGAACAGTGTGGAGGTTCCTTAAAAAATTTTAAAAAAACTACCATATGACCCAGCAATCCCATTACTGGGCATATACCCTGAGAAAACCATAATGCAAAAAGAGTCATGTACCACAATGTTCATTGCAGCTCTATTTACAGTAGCCAAGACATGGAAGCAACCTAAGTGTCCATCGACAGATGAATGGATAAAGAAGATGTGGCGCATATATACAATGGAATATTACTCAGCCATAAAAAGAAATGAAATTGAGTTATTTGTAGTGAGGTGGATGGACCTAGAGTCTGTCATACAGAGTGAAGTAAGTTAGAAAGAGAAAAACAAATACCGTATGCTAACACATATATATGGAATCTAAAGGAAAAAAATGGTTCTGAAGAACATAGGGGCAGGACAGGAATAAAGACAGATGTAGAGAGTGGACTTGAGGACACGGGGAGGGGGAAGGGTAAGCTGGGACAAAGTGAGAGAGTGGCATGGACAAATATACACTACCAAATGTAAAATAGATAGCTAGTGGGTAGCAGCCACATAGCACAGGGAGATCAGTTCGGTGCTTTGTGACCACCTAGAGGGATGGGAAAGGGAGGGTGGGAGGGAGATGTAACAGGGAGGAGATATGGGGATATATGTTTATGTATAGCTCATTCACTTTGTTCTAAAGCAGAAAGTAACACACTATTTTAAAGCAATTATACTGTAATAGAGGTGTTAAAAAAAATACCCAATTTGACTTAAGTAGTAACTTGAGCAAACAGTTTAATGAAGCTATTAAGACAAATAATACATTAACCTATAATCTGAAATCTGTAGCTTTCTAGTAGCCAAAACTCTAGTGGAAGTAGCTTTGCAGTAAGAACAGGGAAACCAGGCCATATTTCTTACTGTCTTATCTTAGGACGTTGTATGAGGGTTTCCTTGTCTGTGCTTCAGTTCGTCATTTAAAATAGAGAAATTCTAATCTTAGATCTAACCCTTTTCCTATTCATGAAGTTTGTGGGAAGCTATTGCTGAGCAACATGTAAAGCAATTGGGCCCTATTTTATTAAAGTATGTAATTTTTTAAAGAATATTATTGATTTGGACAGTAAAGAATAGCCTGCAGGCAGATCCTGCAAGATGGTTCAACAGACAGACACACCTACCTTCCTGTCAGCACAGTCCATGTTTGGCAGGTGTAGTCCATTCCTTACAGGAAAGAATAGGTGCTTCATTGTGTTTCCAAAGTCAGTAAGCTTTTACAAAACTAAGTAATTGACATTTTTCTCATTTCTGAGATCAAATTTTCATAAATCATTCAACCTGAATAAACTGAGAATGTGGTTGTTCTAGTAATTGTTGAAATATAGTAAATACATTGCAAAATGTGATATTTAAGTATTTCCTCCTAACCTCTTACCTTAGCAAGATGTATTAAGAGTTCTAAATGGAAAGATATCCTACTGTGTGAAAAAGAAACTAAAGTAAAATGAGTCCATCTGTAAAGGAGAAGGCAAAAGAAGCACAAAACAGGTTCGTCTCAGTAATTTGGCATTCTGTTGATTCAGAATTCATAGTGATAATAACTGTGCAGAGTAGAGCTTACTTTTACATTACGAGGAAGTTTTTTTAATAGTAATGCAAATCATATTGTGGGGGAGGGATATATTTAACCATCTTGAAAGTAATATTTTCTAACTTTTTACAGTACATCCTGAGAAATTCTATTAGTGGCATATCAAGGTTTCTCCTGGGAGTCATTTGTTAACAGTTAATTCAAGTTATTATCATATTTTACAGTACAGTTAAAATTTCATAGTGACATTTTTCTTCCCCCTCCTCCACAATTCAACGTAGTGAAACTTTGTCTTAAAGGATCTATGTAATCCTATGAATCATAATATTCAGAGTGTATAAAATAGCACTAGTTTTTATCACTAGGGCAAGTCCAACTAATACAGACTTATCTGTGAATACAGTGAATTGTCCAGTAAATCTTCTAGTTCAGGTATTTGCATCACTAGCTTAAACGTGGTTTAATGGTTGTATATTACTTGTGTAAAATTTACGTTTGAGAAATTTGTAGTAATAAATTTAAGCAAGATTTGCATTTTTACTCTAAGATCATTACTATATTTCTCAAAGCAAAGATACTTTTATGCACTGAATTGTTTGTTTCATATTCCTGTTTTCTATTAACAGAAGTCTTGATATATGCAGAATCATCCAATAAACTTGAGCTGTTTTCAGTGTTGCATGCATCCAATTAGTCCATCTAAACCAGTCTGTATGACGCTAAGAATACCCTCATTCCTTTAGTGTCTAGCTCTGTGCTGTGTTTATTTGCAAAGGACCCTCATGCATGGGTCCATATAAATGAGGTAAGCTGGAACAGACTAGACTGTGTCACTCACCAGTCTTTGAGGAGGAAGCTTTGTGTATATGAAAACTGCTGGGTGTGATTTTCACTTATAAAGAAGATTTCTGTGTGTGTAACACCAAGCAAGATTTTTTGTTGAGGTTTTATGCTTGCGGGAAAGAAAATAATAAGGGAAAAAAATCAACTTTTGTCAAGCAAAACTGTCACTCATTCAATGAATGTGATTTCCCTCCCATAGAGTAGTCTAAGAACCTACAGAATGACTTCTGAATTTTTGACTCTATTTTCAGTATAATTGGTGAGTTTTTAATCAACTGAAAAATCACTTATCTTTGACTCAGAAGCATATATAGTCATTGCTAGCCTATTTGTATTACTCAGGAATAGAAACTTTTAAAATGTAGTACAGAAAGTCTGGTTTTATTAGCATCAAATCATTTTTATACATTTAAGTTATATTCATACCATTGAGATATCAAGTTTTTCCAACTTAGCTACCTAATACCTGGCTTTAAACAGAAGAAATTTAATGCATAACAGTTGTACAGTATACCAATATGTTACTTATTTAGCTAGGTAACAGATCTAAGGCTGATAGTATTTATGTATTGAAATATGTACTCTTGGTGAAAATCAGTTTGAAACTGCTCTATGTTTAATATGCCATCTTGTCATTGCATAGTAATGATTTCATTTATAACCGTAATGCAAGTAGGTAAATGTATTAAAATTAGTATCTTAGATTTTTCATGTAGCATCTAATGCTGACATAATCTGAAGATCTGGATTAAAGTTTGTGTTTTTGCTGTTTTTTTAACCTCAAATACTTGGCACTCTGCACCCATGTCTCTCACTTACAGTAATGCTTTGTTTCTTAACATGACTACCAAGAATGCTTGGTCACAGGCAAATACTGTCCTTTTTCAGCCAAAATATTCCTGACAATAATTGCGTGTTTTATAATCATTTTTTTCCCTCCTGCCCCCCTGCCCCCAACTTAGGTTGGAAAGGCTGGTGGACGTCCTGAGGAAGAAGGTTGGAACAGGGACCATGAGGACAGTGATCTGACTGAGAAAAAAACGACAGTCTGGGGAAGCAATCACATCTGGTGACCAGGCTGCTTCATTCAACACTGTGTAAACACTAAAGCCTTAACTTAGCAAACAGTTGTTAGAAGTGGGACACTCCAACCACATTCCAAGTTGAGATAAAATCAAATCACAAATGTTTAACCACTTTGCTGCTGACCTGAGTTATTTATCCAAATGTATTAACTACAGACTTTTACCAATGGGTAGCTATAAAGTTGCAGCTTATTTTGTAACTATTTTATATCTCACTGTATTTAATATAAATATTTTTGCTGAAAGACCATTATAGAAACATAGTAAAGTTGGTCAGGATCATATCTTCACATATGGCCCTTTCTGAATCAAAATACAGCAGAGTAAATATTGCCTAAACCTTAATCCACTGTGTTAGGTCAAAACTTCAAATACATACATTTTTCAATGTAGAGTTTATTTCTTAACCAATGAGAGAAGCACATACATAAGAGTGCATGCATGTAATCTTTGTTAGTTTTAAAGAATATTAAGTATAGATACCAAGAATCAAATGTATAATTTGCCTTAATAAGAGTTTGGTTTATTAAAATTACATTAATCAAGGCATGATTTTTCGTTCACTACAAATAATGCACACTGTTTTCAATAAAAAGAGGGTATTGTTAATGTGTACTTATAAATTCATGGTGTCAATATTTTTTAAATGTTGGGTCTGAATAATGATCTAAACTCTATTTAAGCTGTAGAAATTGCCAAGTCTGGGCTTCCCTGGTGGCGCAAGTGGTTGAGAGTCCGCCTGCCGATGCAGGGGACACGGGTTCGTGCCCCGGTCCGGGAAGATTCCACATGCCGCGGAGCGGCTGGGCCCATGAGCCATGGCCACTGAACCTGCGCGTCCGGAGCCTGTGCTCCGCAACAGGAGAGGCCACAACAGTGAGAGGCCCGCGTACCACAAAAAAAAAAAAAAAAGAAAGAAAGAAAGAAATTGCCAAGTCTGTCTAATAGGCTGGGATACTTTTGGCTTGAAAATTAGCATGTGCCAGCATGATGCTAAAAGGCAAGAGCCCATCAAACATATTAAGTATTCTTTTCTATTATCTTTATTTAGATTATCATTTGAATTTTTGTAATGGAGGAGGGGAATCTAATATATAATATACAAAAGAATTATAATTAAAAATATAAAGCCTTGGGGGAAAAAGTAAACCTGTGATTTGGTTCAGGATACCTACTTTTTTTTAATTTAAGGGATAATTTAAAATAATTACATCATGGCAGTCACTTCTAATCATATGAAATTATGAATAAAACTAAGATTTTTTGGCTTAGGAATGTATTTGACCAGAGGAAAAAAAAATTTTTTTTAGATTAAATAGATGAGAAGCTGATAGAAAATAAATATGAGCGGAGCAGGATGAAATTGACAAGTAGAGGTGGAATTAGTGAAAATTTTGTAGGCAAGTGAAAAATTTTCGAAGTCCGTACAATTTTTTAATTTATCTTTAAGATTGAACTAAATCTACCATTGCCTGTTTTCAGGACAAGTACAGAATACTTTATTACATACACCATTGGAGATTATGCCTTTGAATGCCTTTGAACTTTTTCTACTCTATGATAAAGGTGCTTTATCATAGGGTAACAAAAGAATCATGATGCAAACAAGCTCTATTTCTTTCATATTAAATCCATTGAATTAACTGATAGAATCATCCCACTGAGTTCAAATTTAGAATTTACTCATGTTGCCTACTTTAAATTTTTTTTTTAACTATGAGAATTAGAAAATAAGGAACGATAGGGGTTAAAAATAAGCTAACTGGATTTACTCTACAGTCCTAAAGAGAATTATAGCCTCTCACAAACCAGTGACTATATAACTATACAAATTTGGAATAATTTAGTCATGCATGTAGTCTTCTCTCTGAGCTCTAACTGAAACATGTAACAGCTCCCTATGTGAAGGAAGAGCACCTTTCAAGTCATGCAGGTAAGTAAAAAGAAACAGTTCTTGTCACAAAATAGTCCATTCCTGAATCCTCTTCAAATAAATCACAAGTAAACTTGAATTTTCAGATTATTCCTGAAGAACAGACAAACCTTTATTGAGTTATTTTGCTTGAGGTTTTACAAAACACAAAGTGTAGAATAAAGACATTTTATAATTTCCAAACATCTCTTCCTATAACTATACAATCAGATTAGCACAACTAGTTCCTATAATCAATATCCAGAACTGTTATAGAATTTGATATTATAACGTTAAATTTACAAAACAATTCTAACATCTACTGTTGCTCAGTGTAGGTAGTCTCCCCCAATTACCACAACCCCTTGAAAATGAGTTGTCTACAAAATTACAAATGCTTCAAGTAGTCTTTTTTTGGGGGGGCGGGGAGGGTTGTATGAAGGAATAAGCTTACCCACTGAAGATCAGTTCTTTACATATTCAATTATAATGCAACATCTGAAGTATTCCACCACTGCCCAGAGAGGTTGCTTTGAGTTTACTTTAAACATCAAATCTGATTCCTATAGTAACGTGAGAATTTACTTTCCCTTGTAAAAAATAAGTAGTTCAGAGGAAAAGCAGAAAAGATCATATAAATGTGTAGCACTCGATGATTTACAAAGTCCTTTCCCATCTGTATTTTTATTTGATCCTATCAACAATCATATAATAATAACAATATGTTATATATATCAACCACGTAATAATGATAATGATGATAGTAATTTTAGTAGTAGTAGTAGTAGTACATTTTGCAAGCAAGGAAACACTCTCAGCAGGGCTAGGAATTTGCCAAGGACTGGCTAGGCCTTACAGCTGAGGTCTTAAGACTAAACTCCATGCAACCGTAGGTCTCCAGACCTTTCATTAAAAAAAAGTAAAAATCAAAGATTTTAACTCCTGCAATTTATTTTATTATTGTACCGTTTCTTTTACACATACATTTGTGAATTTTCTACACATTTCTTTCAATGAAGTACTATAATATGAGCTGCATATGCAAATAGCATCACATTATTACTACCTCTCTATAGTGTTATAGTGGCAGCATTAGCCTTAGCCTTCACTAATTAGGAATATTGTGACAATTTGTTGTTGATAAAAAATAGCCTGAGTTGCTTATAAGCAAAGCCTAAGCAGTTATAGCAAAGTTATTAGTTAATTATTATGTGAGAAATTTTCATTCTACTTTTATAAATAAGCCATTATGTTAAAATTATTTAAAATATTTTTCTTTTTTCAGTGAGAAAGTTGATCCTTTGTATATTTCAGTATGCAGATAAACTGATGAATCTTCTTATCTGGTCACTTACCAATAGAATTAGTTTATTGCACAAAAAAAGTTAGAATATTAAAAATTTATAGTTTTAATATTGAATAAAGTTGCATAAAAAGCCATTTTATAGATAGTGTATTTTTAAAGATAATTATTGAAGTGTTTGTCTTTAAATACTCATGACTAGTGAGGCATTATAATGATAAAATAGCCATGGCCTATACATTTGTCTTCTGGCATAAGGTTTGTATAGAACCCAAATTTTTCACAAGACATTATTGTGTTGTTGATAACTACTATTTTCAGGTAACCTGTCTATCCATATTGAGATATATATAAATATATAAATACATAGACACATACACACACAAATACATTTGTCTTTCTAAAAAATTGATTTATAAGTCAATTGTTAGGCTTCAGTGATTTCAGCATTTTGTTCGTCTTTTATTACAAATGCATGTGGTTTCTGAGGTTTTTAAATAAATACATGAAATGGTTGAAAGATTTATATTGCTCGTGCTTAGCTAAATATGTCATCTCTAGAAAAGATGTGGTTTATTTTGGCACTGTTTTAAAAACTCAAATATTTTAAACATTTGTTAAGTTGGAGCTTGCACATTTGAACTAGTAGCATACGTTCCAGAATAGCATCTCAAGTTACCAAATTTTTTGTAATCCTTTTACTAGAATAACTTTTTTTGGAAAGGTTTTCTTTTCTTTTTTATTATGTACTTTAAGTTAAATTTATAAAGGTTGAAGTTATTTTTTTTGATATATAAGTTTATTTACACATACATACATATTATTTTTAATAGAAAAAATCAGATTACATATATTTAAAATGTATTTTTCTGTTTGTGCCTAATAATACATCACTGACATCTTTTCATATTGGTATTCCATATAGAAAGCTCAATGTCATTTTTTTAATTGGATGAATATTTACATATATATGTATTTTTATTCCATAGACAGTTGGAATGCTTATTGGGGTATGCTTTTTTTTTCTCTTTTGGATTTCTCTTTATTTTTTTTTTTAACATCTTTATTGGAGCATAATTGCTTTACAATGGTGTGTTAGTTTCTGCTTTACAACAAAATGAATCAGTTATATATATACATATGTTCCCATATCTCTTCCCTCTTGTGTCTCCCTCCCTCCCACCCTCCCTATGAAGTTATTTTTAATGTAGGATTTCATAAATAGAATTGGACAATGATAAATGTATATTTTTAAGAATCAGTAAAATATTGTGTCCTATTGATATTTCTTTGCAGAAATCTTAATATACTTAATATACTTATTTTTAATGTTTATTGTGTATTGTTTTCAAATGTATATTGTTTTCTGAATATAGTTTTGGAGAATGCTTGTACTTTGGAAGCCACCAGTTTCTTGACTATCAGATTATTAACAAAGGTTCATTTTAATGCACAAACTCAGATATCTGAAATATATATTTACTTTTTAGTCATATAAACTCTCTACTGCAAATCCTACACATTTCAATGCAATTATTATACATTTAATCAAACTTATAAGTGTTCAGTCCTGAAGACACGGTACTAAATATGCCTATAAAATATACTGCAGTAAGGAAACAGATTAAGTTCACTGTCAAACTGTGTCTGACTTTCTTGACAAGTTTAATGAAGATAAAATTCATTATGAACAAATTTATTAGGTACCTTACTACTTGCAGTAGTAAAATATTAAAGAGAAATAGTATTTTTGGTAAACATGGTTAAAAAGAACCTACGAAGGGAAATCAAATTCTCTTAATTAAAAAAATAGTAGACTGATTCAAATCTACTACAAAGCACCTCTACTAATTTTTGGAATTTGTATGTGGAATATTGCAGTAACCAATAGCTGAAATCTAAAAACATTGCTTCTGTTGTGATTATTCAATCAAGATAAGGTAAATATAAACAGACTATGTAACACTCTCATCTGTAGTGAACTTAGAATTTAAAGCTTAAGGTACATGGCTAAAAGAGGACCAGGGTGGGGTGGGCAGTAGGAATTGTTGGGGTAAAGTTTCTATAAACTGGTAATATCTAAACTGTCATATTACTGTGTAAAAGAATTGTCTCACCATGTATGGCCTTTGGGATATTGTCATACATTTTACTTCTACATAGGTATACAATAATAATTGTTATTGTTTTTGCTTTAAACAATCAACTATTTTTTAAGGTGATTTAAAAAGTAAGAGCAACCTTATTTTATATTGACCCATGTATTTACCATTTCTGGTGCTCTTCTTTATGTAGATCCAAGTTTCCACCTGTTGCCATTTTCTTTCTTCCTGAAGTATTTATCTTTTATACAATGCAGGGCTGTAAGTAATGAATTCTTTCAGCTTTTGTATGTTTGAAAATCTCTATCTCTCTCTTTTTTTTTTTTTTTTGGTGCCTTCATTTTGTGAAAAAGAAGTTTTTTGCTGGCTATAGAATTCTAGGTTAACTTCTTGAAAAATATTTTCAGATGTTGCTCTACTGTTTCTGGCTTGCTTTGTTCCTGCTGTCATTTTTATTTTTGTTCTCTATACATATACCCTCTGGCTGCTTTAAGGGTTTTCCCTTCATCACTTTTTTTAGCCAATTTGATTGTGATGGGGTATAAATTTCTGCATGCTTCTGTGCTTATGATTTGTTGAACTTCCTGTACTGTGGGTTTATAATCTTTATCAGTTTTTTTAAATTTTGGCTATTACTTTTTTCAATATTTTTGTCCTCAAACTTCCTCTTTCCTCTCTTCTGGAACTGCTATTTAATACATATTAGGCCACTTGAGATTGTCCTACAGCTCATTCATTCTTTGTTCATTTTGGGGAGGGTGTCTTTTTCCTCTGGGTGTTTTATTTTGGATAGTTTCTATTGTTTTGTCTTTAAATTTACCAAACTTTTCTTTTGCAGTGTCTAATGTGCTCTTCTTAATCCCATCCAGAGCCTTTTTCTTCACAGACATATTTTTCGTCTCTAAAAGTGAAAATTGGGGCTTTTTAATGTCTTTCATCTCTCTCCTTAATTTTTTCATGTTTTACCTTATCTTCTGGAATATAAAAAATATAGTCATAAGAACTGTTTTAATGTCCTTGTCCGTTAATTCTATTATCTGTTCTATTTCCAAGTCTGTTTCTATTGATTTCTTTATCATGAATTATATTTTTTTAGTTGAAGTATAGTTGAGTTATAATATTATATTAGTTTCAGGTGTACAACATAGTGGTTCAATATTTTATAGACCATACTCCATTTAAGGTTATTACAAAATAATGACTGTTTCCCTGTGCTGTGCAATCATGACTTGTATTTTTCTGCTTTGTATGCCTGGTAACTTTTTTTGGATGCCAGTCATTGTGAATTTTAACTTTTTGGGTGTTAGATATTTTTGTTTCTCATTGAAAGCTTTCAAACTTTCTTCAGGGACACAGTTACATTATTTGGAAACAGTTTTGAGGCACAGAGAGAGACAGAGAGACACAGAGAGAGGGAGACACACACACACACACACACACAGAAAGACACAGAGAGAGAGAGGTTCAGTAGGTGGGACCAGAGCGCCTTTAGTCTAGGGCTGATTCCCCCCCAGCTCAGGAAATCGCCCTCTGAATACCTGATGCCCTGTGCAGTAGGAGTTTTCTCTGCTCTGACTGGTCCTAACCACGTGTGAGTTTTGGTCATTGTTCTGCCTGCACCTTTCTGGCGGTTCTTACCTTAGCCTTGGTAGTTTACTTACACACATATGCTTGTCCATACTCAGAGGAAGACTCAAGGAATGCTCTGTAGCTCTCCAGAGCCCACTCGCTCTTTCACTCTCTGTGCAGCAATTTTTGTTCCAGAATTCCCCTCTCCAGTACTCTGACTGCAAATTCTAACCATCTTGGCCTCCCCAAATTCTCAACTCTTATGTTCTCGACTCAGGGAAGCTGCCAGGCTCTGTTTTGTTCCCCCTTCTATACTCTGCTCTGTAAACTTGACATATGATAAACTGGGGTAATCTTAGGACTCCATTTCTTTCCCTTCTCTCTGGGAACACTATCCTGTGCTGCCTGTTGTCCAAAGTACAAAAACATTGATTCATGTATTCCCACTGTTGTTTTTGTTGTTGTTGTTGCTTTGGTTTTGGTGGG
The DNA here is from genome assembly GCF_039906515.1 of Pseudorca crassidens. NCBI lineage: Eukaryota > Metazoa > Chordata > Mammalia > Artiodactyla > Delphinidae > Pseudorca > Pseudorca crassidens. The sequence continues at coordinate 61,693,707 of NC_090296.1, read as the reverse complement.
TCTTTTGTTTTGTTTTAGGGTTTTGGTTTTGTTTTTTGTTTGTTTGTTTGGTTGGTTGGTTTGTTGGTTGTTTTTTGAAGGTGGGGAGGGTAAATGTGGTCCCTGTTATTCCATCATGGCCAAAAGTATAACTTCTCCTATAACTCTTTTAAAATGTCATCTTCTTAATGTCTAGCTTCCCTCTCCCCTGTTGAGAAATCAGCTGTCAGTCTTAATGTTCTTCTCCTGAAAGTAAAATCTCTGTTTTCTCTGATTGCTTTTTAGATCTTTTTCGTTGTTGGGTTTTGGGGGTTGTTTTGTTTCGTTTCGTTTTGTTTGGCAGTTTTATTTTGTGCCTAGGTGTGATATTCTTTGCTTGAGTTCATAGACCTGTTAAATCTCTGACTTCATATCATTTGTCAGTTTTAGAAAATCTTTGCTAAGTATCTTTTTCCCCCTCCTTCTGTGACTCCAATTATATATATTTTATATTGTTTTTCACTGTGTTCCCGCATCTCTTCTGTATTTTCCTTTTTTTTCTCTATGTGCATTAGTTTTGAATTTTCAAAATTACCTGTCTTTTATTTCACTAATCCTGTCTTCTGCTGTTAAAGCCAGCTATTCAATTCTTAATTTCAGATTCTGTATTTTTTAATTCTACAGTCTCCTCTTGATGTTTTTGGTACATTTCAATTCTCTGGTGAAATACTCATCTTTCTAAATATATTGTCTCCCCTTTGCTTATAACTATAAGAAACTATAGTAACTTAGTTACTATAAAATAGTACTTAAAAATCCATGTCTGCCAACTCCAATATCTGAATCACCCATGGGTCTTTCTCTATTGTCTGTTTTGTTTCTAGGTGTCTAGATGCATGGTCCTGTCTCTTGGCAGGCCTATCAATTGTTGATTTACTGTAAGACATCCTGATCCTCCAGGTGATTTTGTTTTCCACCAGAGAGGGCTTAGCCTTTCCTCTATTGGAAAGATTGAGTGGGAGCTAATCACCTTAATCCAGTCAGGTATGCTGAGTTGAAGCTGGGTTGCAGTTTGAGTGAGGCTGTTTTCTCTGGTTTGCCTCTTTTCCTATGGGGTAGCTCACTAGGCTTTCAACAGTGAAGGTAATATCTTCACTCCAGTCCTTTTAGATATTCTCATCTGAGCTTTTTAACCTCCCACTTAGGACAGCCCAGAATTTGCAAAATACTCCGAAGGGGAAACTAGGCATGTGTTTCAGGTCCCTTTGGTTCTCCTGGTCTGTCGCTCCAGCCCTGAAAGATTGCCAACAGCTCTGCTGGTTTCCCTGTCCCTAGCAGCAGTCTTCTGCCAGGACAAACCCAGAGCCCGCAAATGCCTTCAGGGGAAGAGCGGCTGCAGACCATCAGTTTACCTCTCAGTTCTCTCTTCTCTGGAATCTTAGTTCCTCTAGTTTTCTTTGTTTCAGCCCCTCTCTGATACTTTTAAACAAATATGGTATGTATTTTGTCCAGCTTTACTAGTTGTTCCTTGGCAGGAGCGTTGGTCTGCCATGAACGACTCTGTTCTGTCTGGGAGCAGAATTCCAGTGAGTTTTTAATTTCTGTTATTATATTTTTCATTTCAGGAAGTTATATTTTGTTCATTCCCAAATCCATTTGATCATTTTTGTTGTCTCGTTTCTATCTCATATTTTCAACCCCTTTTTAATTTTCGTATACATTTTAAATGTGCTTATTCTATACTTCTGATTATTTTAAAATCTCAAGTATTTACTGCTCCAGTTTTGAGATTATTTCTGCTAGCTACATTTATCTTGCCTTGTTTCTTTAGATGTTTACTGATTCGTGAATGTGAGCTTGTATGTCTTAGGATTAGTCTCTGGGGGTCTTTTCAGTCCTGAGTTGAAGGTGGGTTCCTTCATAGAGGCTTTGCATTTGCTTCTGCCTGGGAACATGTACAGGCCTTAGCACACTTTAAAATCCTAATTTGAATTTTATTGGGCCACTTAAATAATAATCTGGGATGAAAATCCACATGAGGGCTAGCTTGTGTTTATAAAATTCATAAGGGGAATATTTTTTTCTATCCTCCATTCATAGTCTAAGATTTCTCTTTGTGGGTGGGCCCTGGACTGTGTCCCCTATCCCCTACTCCATTAGGAGGCCATGAAAACCAAAGCTCAACTTCACCTCTATCATAAGTCAAATGCTCTCAAGGTAAAAACTGCCCTTCATGCTTCACATACCGTTAAGGGTTCCCAGTTTAACTTAGGTTTTGGCCTCTCAGTATTCCTTAGCAACTTGCCAACATAATGATGCATTTGACGAGATGTTTGTAATTTTCTGTCCAACATTTTTAGTTGCTCACTGTGGGAGGTTCCAGGTCCATCATAGTAGGAAACTCTAGTCAGGGCTGAATATTATTAAATTTACACACACACGCAGAGGTATAATTATACTACTAATAAAATGTTCTGAATTTAGTATCACTTGTATACATGATTAAAATGAGTAGGTAATAAATTTACCTTCCAGGATCCATAATTGCAGTTCTTTGTCCCCACCAGGAACTACAAGCAGTTTTTCATTAGAGAAAAGAAAATGATTGAATAATCCAAATTAGTCTGGGCAAGAAAACTAACAGCTGCCTAAAATGAAATATTTGAGTTATGAGCCATGTGCCACTTTGGTTTATCTGCAGCCAAAAGGTTCAGAATCCTTATTCAATTAACCATGTTGCTTGGGAGGGACTGGTTGCCCTGAATAAGAGCTGCCTGGTGATGAGTAAGAGGTATCCGTGACACACAAGTTCAGACCTTGCAACTCTGTTTTTGTTGTTTGAACTTTCTTCTCTGTTGTAGCTAGGGATCCAGCATGGAATTTAAACACTTGTGTGGTAACTCCATTCCTTCAGCCATTGTGTTGTTAAGCTCTAACTAACGAACTTTTAACACTGGTTCCATGTAAGGTAAGACTTAGAAAACAGCAGCAATCAACGTTTCTGGCTTTATGAATAAAACCATTTTGTCTTTCGGAAAGTAAGATGTTCCTGCCTGTCTATTCCAACTGATCCCCTCAATAGTAGCGTTCATAACATGTATGAAAAATAAAGAAATAAACCAAGGTAGCACCTAAGAAAGCTTAAATTAAGAAGTGGCTTTTATTTCAAAAAATCACACCTACTGTAACAGAAACTTCAAAATGTATACTTGTTTTAAAACTTAGGAGCTTTGCATAAAATAGAGAAACCAAAATTACGTAATATTTGAAAAGGTAAGAGCTGCCAAATGCACCAGTCAAATATACTTTGTCTCATGTGGACTTTTCTTCCATGCCAACAGTTTTTGTTGCTTAGGGAGATCCTCCTGATAATGTCACAAAGAATGTTTCTCAAACCCATATAGATTATGTACACATTGGCTTTTTAAAGACAAATTTGATTTTAAATCTCTTAGCTTCATTTTGCTTCTGAACATAACTGTTTTGAAACAAAAACCAGGTGACTAAAAGAGAGGAGACTGAATTTTTTTCCCCAACTTATAAACAAGTCCTGAAGATAATTCTGGAGGAGAAAATTCAAACATAGTTTGAACAGTGATATAATAATTTGACATAAAATGTCTCAGTGTTATTGCTTTGAAGAATTACTCTTTACTTGAATGTGTACACTGATTACTAATGTCTTACATCATAGTCTTACCACTTTGCAAAATTAGATTTGCTTTTTGCATCTTATTTTCTTAAATTATGGTCATACTAACAGTAATTGTATACTTTTATTTAGGTGACATAGAGCAAGTGAATATGTAATCTCGTTTGTCAAATAAGAAAATCTTGAAATCAGTTTCCTTTCAATGAAGACCTCAGTCATGTCATATAATCACTTTATTTCTTCTTTTATAAAAATTGCAACAACTTTTTCAAGAATTATAGCTACCTTGTGGACTGTAAGTTTAAATATTGCAGATATTATTGTCTTTAAGTTGCAATAAGACAGACAGTGGCTTTATCATTTCTAGAATCAAAAAATGAAGAGTGCCTGTGTCCAAGTTTTCTGGGCCCATTTTGGAATTTTCTAAAAGAACCAATTGCCCAAATCATACATCGAGGTTCTGATATGTTAGTTTGTTTTTCTGTGGATGGCAAGAATGTTAATAAAAGTGATTCATTCGTACTAATACCTCAGACCCTATGCTACTCCCCATTTCAGTTCCTACTCTATACTTTTATTATTTAATTCATTTACCATTTTTAATCCTCTACTCTGTCATATTCACCTTCATGAGTTTAAATCCAATTCATCCTTCAAGAACACTTTTATACCACCTCCTAACATGAAGCTTTCCCTAATTCCCCACCTCCACCCCACCACCAAGTAGAAGTTAATCTCTGCTCTGTATGATTTATAGCCCTTCCTTCATCTCTATTAGGGCAGTTATTAAGTTCCCTGTTGTTTCATTATTCCTGTACTATCTCCCATTGGCATGCAGCTTCTGGAGGTCAGAAATTCAGTCTTGTTCATATTTCTTTGCACAGGTAAATACTTAATGAATAATCATTCTTGTTAATGATGAAACCTAAATTTTCAAACTATATTTTTGTTTTATAAACATCTGTGTAATCTGTCTTTCTAAAAAATATATGACACTGAAAGATTAAGATTTGAGTATCTTTTTTAAAATAGTGGTATTAAAATATACTATTATGGCAAATTATCTAGCACCTGGCACATTACCAGGTGAAACATTGAGTTTACCTGAAGACTTTAACTTTTAATTGTAATCAAGTTAAAGTGAAGAGTTTTGGGATTGGGGGAGGGGGTAATATGTTTGATTTGATTAGGTTTGTTATTTTAATCAGAATTTCTTGTGTTTCTGTTAAATTTTTGTCCCATACAGTCCATAGTTTGAAATTTCACTCCATGATGAAGTGAAGATGTGGTTTTGTTGTCTTGGAAAGTTTACACAAAATTTCCAGACCACAAGAGATGTCATTTAAATCTTTATTGAACAACAGTAATAACTAAATTGCTTTCTGGAACCAAGTATGTCAAAATTCAAAGAAAGGGAGAAGGCAAGCAATATATAAACCAGTGGGCATGTTTGGATGCTTTCTGATAATGCTACAATCCACTTTAAATCATGATTTCAAATTCAGTAATTCCTTATTTCCTAAAAGTAACTAAAGTCTTCTGAATTCCGATTATTTTGATAAGCTTTCTTGAGATTTTATATTCTGGTTCTTTATTATTCTTTCAATACCTAAGCCCTATTCTAAGATATTTGAGAGCAAAAATAAATTGTGCATGAACATTACCCACCAAGCTACAGCTTCAAAAATTAATATTTAGTTACTAATTTTATTTTTATCTATTTTAGTCTCCACCAATTTTCATCATGCACCTTGTTGAAGGAAGATTCTAAAGCTTAAAATGACTACCATTCTTCAATAAATAGGTCAGTAATATCAAAGGCTTTTTGAAACACTTAAGCATAGAATATTCACTGTACTTTACTTGTGTGACCATGACATTAACACACTGAAAACCTTTAAGTTCCCTAAAGAAGACTTTCTTCTTATACATCTTTCCTAGCTGTGTCTAATCAAATTATGTTTTTCAAGATAGTATGTCCTTTTCTGAAATTATTTCTAGTATGTGCCTCACACACAAAGTTAACTATCTTGGTTATAATTGACTGCCAGCAGAAAGACTCACTTTTGATAACAGTATTTCTGTTAGTAATTTTCTAGGACATACATCTTCTTTCCTCATCAGGAAATAGTAAACCCAAACAACCAACATTGTTTCCCATGTTGAAAGATTAAAATCATCTTAATGAATAGTGCTCAAATGCTGGCACATGGCCAAATGAATAATCTTTGTCTTAAAGTAGCAAAAAGTGTAAGACACTACCTATGTTAAGACTTGATTTTCTTTGAATTCATCAGACAATAAGTGAAAATGCTATAGATTCTTAGCTTTCGTCTTGAACATCTGAAGTTCTCTTAGCTAGTAATTTTTTACTTAGATTTATATCTTTAATCCTAGGATGTCCCATCTCTTTGAAACCAGTTAATTAAAACAGATAATCACCTTATAGAACTTTCACATTAGGGTAAAATGAGAAAAAAAGGAATTGAGTAACTTTCATATACGACATAAACAGGCATTTTCAGAGCTAGAAGTACAAATGTGCGTCCATTCCTAAGCTCCTGCTTCCCCGTTTCTGTTAAGAGCTGAAACTTGTGCCACCATGGTTAATGTTTTGACAGATTTTATCATAAACCTTGCTGTTGTAAATTTGCCTTGAGCCAAAATTTAACATGTTGTAAGCTCAGAAACAGTTTTTGCTGTTAGTCACGAGAAACGGAAATAAATCAATTATGCTCTTTTGAATGATAGGAGTAGAGAGTTTAACTCTTTAAAAGTTACACATGACTTGAAATTTGAGAGAAATTCTCATTTTTTATGTCCACGACCTCTCAATTGTCAATAAAACATACATAAACACTTTTGTGACTCTCACAAGGGAGAATATACCAAAGGAAATCATGTGGCTTTAATATGCTCACTAAATTTCATCACCAAAATATAATCCCTAATTTTTTAAAATGAAAATGTCCTTTGCCTTATTATATGGAGTCAAAAATTTAAGCCCTCAACATGTGATTGATTCAAAAACTATGAAGTAGCTACTTTGTTTCCAAATAATTTATCAGAATGCACTTCAGTTAGACCCTGTCTTATGGTGTCTGTCATCTATAACTACTTAGAGTATTTTATTAAACTTTAACTCCCAATCATTGCTATTCCTAACAAACTGCAGATCTAGATATTTTTTCTCTCTAAAACATCTTTAATGACCATGACCATTGATAGTTACTCATAAATGCATTTGTACACAGGCTAAATCATAGCACATCAGTGAAGAAAAAAAAAGAGTTGTAACCCAGTCTTTACCCTAGAATAAATCAAATCAACAAATATTTATTGAATGTCTACTATGTGCAAATAGCCCTGGACTGGTCAGCTTTTAAAAAGCCATCCAACTTTTCACATTGACAAATCAAAGCATTATTTTCAAGTATTGCAGAAGCTGCTTCCATGTCCTTTAGGTGACAAAGCCTCTGAGGACCCTGCAATTACTTAGGATAAGTAAAGACAAGGAAGAGAACGCTAATTCACGACTGAAAAGAGAAGAAAGAATAACCTAAAATATCACCAGCAGATTGCATCGTGTGTGTGTGTGTGTGTGTGTGTGTGTGAGCTTATGTGTATGAGCATATATTATATATGTGTGTATATTTATATACACATATACACACAAAGAGAAGAATGAGTGAATTTGAAAAAAATAGTCTTTGTTAAGGTGACATAAGAATTGACATTTATATTTGAGTCCAGAGCTTTGCTTTAAAAATGGCTTAATGTCTTAAAAAGGAACGAAATTGGGTCATTTGTAGAGACGTGGATGGACCTGGAGACTGTCATACAGAGTGAAGTAAGTCAGAAAGAGAAAAACAAATATCATATATTAATGCATATATGTAGTATCTAGAAAAATGGTACAGATGAACCGGTTTGCAAGGCAGAAATAGAGATACAGATGTAGAGAAGAAACGTATGGATATCAAGGGAGGGGGATGGGGTGGGATGAATTAGGAGATTGGGATTGACATATATACAGTAATATGTATAAAATAGATAACTAATAAGAACCTGCTGTATAAAAAAATAAATAATTTTTTTAAAAATAGGCTTAATGATATTTTGGCCAGTGTTAAGTTCTGTGGTACTAAAAAACCAAATATAGTATAACAGATTACTCAACTTGTCCCCCAGATTCTAAAACCTAGCTTTCCCTAAAGTCTGTTAAGAGATGTCTTCATCAATCAACAGATTTATAATAGAAGAAGTGACTTCTACACTGTTACTATAAAAAATTATGATAGAAGCCTAAATAAGTTAATTTTATCATAAATAAGAGAAGCTACTTAAAAGCGCATTTTAAAGATTCTAATTTTTATTAGAAACTAAATAAATCCACCAGTAAGAGACAAAACTTGTACTTTATTATACTACATTATATATTATACTATACGCTTTTATACTATATATTATACTGTATTTTATGCTACAATGGTCTATGCATTTCATTTTACTAATCTGTAAAAGATAAAATAATACACTATCTACCCACATCAAATAATTAAATGTGTTTCCTTAGTGAAGTATAAAAAGGAGGCTGTCAATAGTTTGCAGTTTTACCAAATAGAATTAATCCTTGTTACTTTGCACAGAAGGCATATATATATATATATATATATATATATATATATATATATATATATATATATATATATATATATATATATATATGACTGATGATATTGACATTCTCATGGGTGATGTCTAGTGTCAATTTTAAGTATTTGTTTAGGAGAAGTAATTTTTTATCAATTTTAGGCTAAGTTTAATTTCTAATGAAAATCAAAGCAGATTCTTTTAAGCAGCACCTTTCATCTTTCCTAAAATGTCTGAAATTAATTTCTCAGTTTTTCTGTGGGGAAAAAAAAACTGGTATAGCTCTATTATTCAAAGTTTATAAAAAAGAAAAGTTTATGCTTCTATTATGAAATTGTTGCTTATTAAGACCACTTTGAAGCAAAGGTATCTTTTGATATATCTTTTTAATTATTTGATACTTTTTCATCTGTTTGTAATTTATTTTCAAAGTATACCCTAATTGCTCTGCAGTAAATTTTGGATTTCTTCTCAGTTTGTGTACAGCCTTCTCTTCTTGATAAAACTATACTATTGACCTTCGTAAATATAGCAGGCACTTTCAATGTGTGACTACATTGGTTTGGTTTCTTTTATTCATTTTCTTGGTATATTGTAAAAAATGTCTTTGGATATATTTTAAATAAAATTTCACTTGGACAATCCAGACATAATGCTTGGAGAAAGTTCATGGAGAAATATTCTCTTTAGAGTTGTTTCTGATTTTCATTTCACCTTTCCCCCTCCTTTGGCCAGAATTCCCAATACTGAGACCCTCTCACCTAGGACCTAGCCTGGATTCACCTGCCCCCTTGTGGTATTCCTCTCTGAATAGTTTATTGATTTCTGAAATTTGGATTTGGTATTACATAACCTGAGAAAATAAACCTCTTTACTCTTGTGTAGCAGTCTAAGACCAGAAAATTTTTCTTCTGTTAGTCAAAGGCTAACATAAAAAGATGAAAGTTTATATTTTTAATTTAATTTAGAGCACAAGAAGGAAATTGAGCACTATAAAGAAACTAGTAGCTTGGAATAAATGATAAGAATTTTGTCTAGAATCGATATTAGTGACCTGCAGATTAATAAACTAAAGAGATGTTTCCAAGATTCTCATAAAGCAATTTAAAATCAAATTTTTTCTATGTCAATGTCTCCTTTTTTAGTGAGTGGGAGAGGAAAATGTTACTCTATTTTATTTAAATTTTAAATAGATTTCCTAAACCTCTCATCAAGGATGAATTCATAAATATACAAAATAAATTAAATGTATACTATATGATCAGGTATTTTGGTACGTTTGACACAAATAGGTTTTTGTCTCTCTCTGAAAAAAGGAATTTTTTTCACATGCTGCAGGACTAATTTTTACATCTTCAATCTTCAACTGAAGTCAATATTGAAGTCACATGGAAAAAGGATGATATAGTCAATGAGTGAATTACCTAGGCACAAATTTGGAGGCATTTTGCAAGAATAAGGACATAAGAAGTAGGCATCTAGTTAATAAAGAATAATGTGCAGATAAAAGAAAGGGGAAGAGGAAAGAAAAGCACTATTTACAAAAGTAATTTGTCTTTCTTAGAAGGAAGAAATAGATTAATAAATTATTGTTAATAAGACCCCAAGTAATCTTTAAAGACTTATTTTTCTATCTGTTAACTGTAAATATTTCTAACAGAAAGAGTTGTCTCTATGCTGTTCCACCTCCTCGCCTATTCTTCACCAAAGGCTGGTTTGATTGAATAATAGTGGTCCTCTGTGGCATTTTTAACATTATGTCACCTCACTTGAGATCTAGAAGAAGAAAAAGTATGCAGGCTTTAATAAAGTTGTAGTCCAACTTCCAAATTTCTAGTATTTAATGCTCCTTTGCAGCTTCTCTTACATTTGTAACAGTTGACCTACTAACAGGTTCCCAGAAACCCAGGTCCAAATTTTGGCAGGCTTACCTCACCTCTTTGTCCTTCCAAAGTACATAAATGCTAAACTGCGTTCACTGTGAGGAAGAGAGAGTCATTCTAATGAGACTTTTAAAACCAGGACCCTTTCTGCTCCCTACCAAGTTACTGCCATTCTCTCGAAAGGAATAAAGTTTTGTCAGTGTGCTCTTGGCATAATTTCTTCAGCCTGGATTAAACACAGGTGACTGAGAGTCTACCTTATCTCCACAGGGCATTAGTCACTCTATAAAAGTTAAATTTATTATGAAATGCTTTGTTTGTGTTAACATATATCTTCTCTGGGAAGTTGGAAACAAAGGCATGTCCTTTAAGACTCCATATGGGGAAAACACATCCTCCTGTGGAATTTAACCTTAATTTGAACCAAGATCTGTGAAAGAAAAGCACTTTAGTGTATTGTTCCCTTGCTCCACCCCTCTATTCCCTTATCTAAATGGGGTTACTGTTGCTTCGTGTTTTTTAACTCTTCCCATTCCAAATCTTGCTTTCCTGAGTTTAAAATAATCTTAGAAGTATATCAAAATAATTGTGGCAAATAACTATGCCTTACTTTTAAGTATGAGTGGTTTAATTCTGATATCTTTAAAATTAAATAAATATATAGCCAGTTTATACTTATATATCTTATTGTTCATTACCTTGTTTTAACAAATGGTACATTGTAAAGAATATTTTATTTCCTGAAAATCTTTTCTAAGATTCATTTACTAGCAAACATTGTCATGTATGCATAGTTTATGCCTTATTAGAAGTAAAGAATCATTAGAAGAAAAGTTTACATTAGGAATGATGAGGAGATGTATTTGAAAGACTAATTTTGATCTCTGTTTTCCTTCAGTCTGTTTGCATAATCTTGCAGTGCTTTCAACGTATCTAAATCCATAGACGTTCCAAAGCTTCTTTTTAAAAGTAAAAGCGAAATTTCCATGGCTGCTTCCCGCCCTCATAACAGACCAGTTGTTTATAAGCAGCAGAGAGTATTTCCCAAAACACTTTTAAGTTTACATTTTTTAAAATTCTGCTTTTATGAATACTTGAAGTTTCTTTTTTTAATTTTTATTTTTTAACATCTTTATTGGAGTATAATTGCTTTACAATGGTGTGTTAGTTTCTGCTTTATAACAAAGTGAATCAGCTATACATATACATATATCCCCACATCTCCTCCCTCTTGCATCTCCCTCCCACCTTCCCTATCCCACCCCTCTCTAGGTGGTCACAAAGCACTGAGCTGATCTCTCCGTGCTATGTGGCTGCTTCCCACTAGCTATCTATTTTACATTTGTTAGTATATATAATACTTGAAGTTTCTTTAATAGCATCTACCAACAAACGTAGTTATTCAAATGATTTTCTTTCATTATCTTTTATTAAGAAAAAAATAAATTTGAGTATAAGCTTAGATATTAATTTAAAAAATATGAACATGATATTTAACTTGACAAGTACTCAATTCTTCTACTCAAAATGACTATCTTCAGCATTATTAAATTGAAAATTTCGTAGCAAAATAAAAAATTCATGGCAAAATATTTATAGATTCCTACAGTCACATATTTCCTTATTACATAGTATATTTTATTTAAACTATTATATTAAAATTAGTTTGATAAAGATTTTTTAAAAACTATGGAATACATGCATAATACATTTAGGACGTTAGGACATTTATCACAAGAAATATCAAATCAGGGCATCATTGTTCTCCAATTCAGCCCTGCCTACATTTATTGGTTCCACCCGAATCAACCCTCGTATGACATTTATTGAAGCTTAGTTTCTACCACATGTTAGCACTTGATTATATACTATGTTGTTATTTAAATTCATAATATGTATTATTTTTCATGGAAATTATAAACTCACAATAATAATGAGTTGACAAATGGAACACTTTAATTTACCTCTTAGACTCAAATCCTTGTTTCTCTTGGAATTTGCACTGCATTAGACACTGGTTTGATACAAACTTTCTTAAAAGATAACAGCCCTATACATCTGTTGCCCCCAGATTTTTCCAAGAATGGCTTTGGATGACTGTATCCATGGCATATATAGATGCCTGTATAGCATATCATTTATTCATGGTCCTACCATAAGATAACTGTAAGAAGATCTTTCACAGGAGTAAAATTGTTAAAATGATAGATGAACAAGATAATGGGAGAAGTGGTAATAAGTATAAGACTGAAAAGGCAGATGTTAACCAGAAACAAAGAAAAGAATGAAAAGTGTGGACTTTGTAGATGATGGTGAGAAGCACTTTGGCAAAAACAAAATAAAGGAGCAGGACTTTCCTGGTGGCACAGTGGTTAAGAATCCGCCTGCCAGTGCAGGGGACACAGGTTCCACTCCTGCTCCGGGAAGATCCCACATGCCGCGGAGGAACTAAGCCCGTGCGCCACAACTACTGAGCCTGCACTCTAGAGCCCGCAAGCCGCAACTACTGAGCCCATGTGCCACACACCTAGAGCCCGTGCTCCACAACAAGAGAAGCCACTGCAATGAGAAACCCACGCACCGAAGCGCCCCCGCTCGCCGCAACTAGAGAAAGCCCACATGCAGCAACAAAGACCCAACGCAGCCAAAAATAAATAACTTAAATAAATAAATAAAGGAGCAAAAGGGAGAGAAAGAACCAAAGATAATTCCAAACTGCCACATGTATGAATTTTGGTGAATCCCAAAATATTTGCAAAACTGGATAAAAGATGTTTTGTTTGTGTGTGTGTGTGTGTGTTTATAACAATGTAGACAAGAGTGGTCTTCACATTAAATTTTAAAGATGTCAGGATGTGGCAAAACAAAATAATAAAATACTGAGCATCTTTACTGACCATGAGCTCTATTACTAGACAAATACGTGTCAGATGAAATTAGAAATAATAAATAATGAGTTTGTTCGTGAAATGTATTATTGTATTAATTCTTATTTTATCTGTGAATCTCCAGCACCAACTAGAACATAATGACCATAGGAGACACTTAAAAACATTTAGCTTAAATTAAAATTGTCCTTACCAATGAAATCACGATAGAGTCACAAGAATTACGGATGATGTACTGTGGCAATGGGTAAGGGCTAGGGGACAAGAGAATCAATTGTAAAGCATCTAAGCCCTATTAATATATTAGTCATTTAAGGTCATACAAATAATTTACAGTACAAGTGAAGGTGAAAGTAGTGTTCTCAGGGGATATTTTTCTATACTGGTTATATTTGGAAGTCCTCAGGACAGTTTCCATTCTGATTATATTATGGAAGTCTTCAGTATTTCTCTAAAAGTATATCTTGATGAGAGGATTGAAAGAGATAATAGAGGGGGTATTTGTTTTTATCAGTAATTCAGACAACACCATCCCAAGTGCTGGGGGTGCAAAGTTGAATAAGACACAGTTTCTATCCTCATGGAAATCACAGTCCAGAGGGAATGACAGAACTGTAAATAATGTAATGTAGTATCATAGGTACCATAATAGAGGTAGGCTCAGAATGCTTTGGCAGAACAGAAGAAAGTGTATCTTGCCCTGTCTATGAGATTAAGGAAGGCTTCCCAGAGGAGATGGTGTTGGAGCTAAGTGCCATTGGGATTGGCAATTAAGGAGGCCATGATGACTTTAATGAGAGCAATTTCTACTGTAATGAGAGACAAAATCCAAATTGCTGTGAACTAAGGTGAATGGAAAATGTAGAAATAGACACAGTGAATATAGACTACTTTTGCCTGGAAATTACCTTCTAACTCTTTTTACTTGCTGCCTCTGAAAAGATTTAATAAGGAATTTCACATTGCATAGCACAATTAAGTGCAATGATAGTAATGGATTTCTTTTTCTGTGTTAGTAGATAAATTGCATTCCACTTGTACAAGCTCAAGAGCGTAAGTCCTTCCAGCAAGAGCCTTAGCACTGAAAGAAGGTCATATCTACACCTTTCCATTATGAATGTCTTTGATCCCTAATTCTATTCCTTTTTCTATTCAGGAATTTCACAGTCTTGATTGCAAAGTGTAACCTGATGAAACTTTCTATTTCTTTCCTCTCTTCCAACTTTCTTATAATTTCTCTTTGTATCTCTAACCACATATCCTCAAGTGATTCACATATTTTATTGTCCATACATTATCTTTCTAATACTAAATATTACCTACTGAATAAACTCCAAAGTTTTTAGAGAATTCAAAGCCCTGCAGACTTTTGTTCCAGCCTACTTTCTCAGCTTTATCTTCCTGTAGCTTCCTCTTTCAGACTTCAACTTCACCTTCCCCTCTATGCACTCTGATCTTTCTGGCTTCCCTTTCCTGACACTGTTACTTCCTCCTGGAACTACCATCTCCCTGAAATCTTATATCTAAATCCTATCTGACACTTAGGTCTTAGTTGTCATATTCCCTATAAAAGCCTTTCTTAGTTTTCCCACATATAGATTTTCTTCTCAACTCTTAATATTTATATGTGCCTCTCTGTGCCTTTCATTCATTCATTTATTCATTCATTCAACAAACCTTTACTGAGCACCTACTATGTGCCAGGAACTGAAACTGCCATTTTCTACATTTTTTCCCATGGTTGAATAACTGTTTTATCTCATCATTCCTATCACACTGTACATTCTTTGAGGTCAAGAATCATCTGATATAGCTCTATAACTATCTATTACAATGTTTTACACATAGTAATTGTTCTACAAAAATATATTGACCATATTAATGAATAAATTAATCTCAAATGGAGATTAGTCCCCTGAAATTCAATTAGACAAAGATAGCACCCAAATCTTTTATCCTCCCTGCCGTGAAATTCCATCCTATTATCTGAAAGAACACAATTTGTTACTTCCTCAGGTTAAACACCTTAAAATAGTATTTTTTTAAAATGGTATTTGATTTCCTTGTACTTATTCTCTTACACTCTTCCTTGTCTTCAGCTCCATCCATTCCACTGAAAGAGTCCACAAGTTATAGTATTAATCGAATCTTCCACTTACCTCAATTACTACCTCATTTAGCTGGTGACCATACTACAGCTTCCTTCTTAAAAGGATCACTCAACATCAGTCACTTCCTTCTTTCGATCCACCCTACATGACTTAGCTTTGAAGGTAAACTCAGATTATATGCCTTTTCATATCTTTCCTTTTTTCTTTCTGTAGACATTATAAAACTGTTTAATACTATCACACTTCCATTTCTTCCCTAATCTTCCATCTTCTTGCTATTTGCCAACAATTTTAGCTTAAAATGTCCTTCATCTCCGGAACATTCTACCTCTTTGCTTGTATCAGCAAAGTTTACTATCACTCCAGCTATCTGAAACCCAGCTTAAAATTCATTTTCAAGGGAATTTTTGGATTAACCTAGATTCATGTATCACTGTACTTATTTTCTATATATTGTTCAACTACTATATTTCTTTGAATCAGTTATGTATTTATCTAATTCAAACAGTGTAAACTCCAATATGAACCCTGTATACTGATCTGAATTTTACGTGTGAAAATTTGCTCTTCATGATGATGTTAATCTGTGGTTTTCTGCCCTTTAGGTAAAACAAACATACTAGATTAAATAGTACCAAGATATTCAACTCTTCTAGAATTACAATATATAATGACATGATCTTTATTGACTAATCAACCAAAATTTACAGAAAAATAAATGCTACCATAATGTGACCTCAAATATACGTCAATCCATTAATTATGAGTAAGAGAATGAATTTGAGGCTTGAACACAAGGTAATTAAGAGGATCTCATAAGAATCACCAACTCTTGATTGTTCGTTAAGTACCAGAGTTTAGAATAAGGAAACGTGTTCTGCTTCTGGCTGTAACAGAGTTGATAGAATGAGATTAATTCACTCACTGAGAATAACTATAAAACTTGGACAAAATGCAAAGTAAAACAAAACAAAATCTGAAGGCACTGGAGAACAACCAGTGCAGCCAGGACCTGAGGGGCCAGGATCCTGGAGAGAAGGAAAATACGCTGAGGTGAGTCCTGCATTCCCAGCTGTGTTTTTCCCTTGAGGCTTTTGCCTATGCAAGGTTTGGGGCATAGAAGTATAACAAAAGCAGCATTCTTGAGTTTGTGGCAGTTTGGCTGGGCTGGAGAATCAAAAATGGAGTTTAGAATTAAATTAAGCAGTTATGCTATGAGGGGCCAAGATCAGGAGACGAGAACTACAGACAGTTGATACCAACACGCTATGTACAATTTTTCCCTTAAGGCATTTTCTGATTTTTAAGAGGCTAAATTCAGGACAAGACACAGAGAAACCAAGTAAAAAACACTTACTAAGAAGATAAAAAGCTAAGAAGAGAATTAGTCAGTCGTGTGATGCTGAGGAGACAAAAAATGGAGTGCAAGCCTCACCAAAGAGGAGAGACTCAGCTTTTGACTTAGATCCTGGGAAAGCTATGCCATAGGAGTAAGGATAGATTGTAAATAGACCAGCTTCAACTATATCAAGGTGATCCTCCCCAACTAACTCACACCTAAGATGCCCCCACCAACACAAGATGGAATTTGGAGGAAGAGGAACTTGCCTGTGCTCTAGGCCAGGAATCCCCAACTCCCGGGCCGCAAACCACTACCAGTCCGTGGCCTGTTAGGAACTGGGACACACAGTAGGGGGTGAGCAGTAGGCAAGCGAGCAAAGCTTCATCTGCCGCCCCCACCCCCCCGTCGCTTGCATTTACCGCGTGAATCATGCCCCCTCCCCTGTCCGTAGAAAAATTGTCTTCAACGAAACCGGCCCCTGGTGCCATAAAGGTTGGGGACCGCTGCTCTAGACCCTGCACTGACTAGGCAGAGACCGTCTGCTACTGGAGGAGGTGCATAGAAACCCCTCCCCTGCCCCCGCCACGAGCCTTGCATCTAGTAACTGGCAATAGCCACGTACTGGTGGGGGAAACAGAAACATGGAAGTAGACTCCCTCTATGTTGCAGGCATAGATAACCTGCTGTAGTCTGACGGTGGAGCAGGGAAACAGAAAACAAACAAAACCCTACAGTTCTCCAGGCCTCACACCAAACACAACATAGTGGAAGTCCAGCTCACCACTGGAGGAATTTCAAATCTGTGGTATGTTAAAGGTAACTATAGCAGCTACACGACCCACCTTACCTCAAATGCTAACTAAAGTCACTCAAATCCCCATTAGTGAATGGGGTATTCCCATCTGGGGCATTTACCTAGGTTTCTACTGTCCTTTTATACACAAAATCTGACATTTAATTTTTAAAAAATACAAGACACACTAAAAAGAAAGAAGAGCCATGTGAAAAAATAAAATGGTCAATAGAACCAGACCCGGTGATGACCCAGCTGTTGAAATTATCAGACTTAAAAAAGAGGAAAAATAAGAATAAAAACACATATTAATTTCAAAATGGTAATAATAGGAATGAGGACTTCTCAGATAAACAGAATCCAAAATAAAATGAAGTAGTATCTTTAAAGTACTGAAAGTAAACAAACAAACAAAAAACCCTATAACCTAGAATTAAAAACCTGGCAATAAAATCAGAGAATATCACAAGCAGAACTCCAATAAAAGAAATCCTAAAGGGAGTTGATTAGACAAACGGAAAGTGATCACAGATGGAATCACAGTAATATTGGAAAGAATGAGAGCACCTGGAAGGGTAAATGTGTGAGAAAATAAATGAATGCTAACTATTTAAGAAAAAATAGAACACATGTAATAAAAGTTTATTTTGTTCAAAAGAAACAAATCTATTGTAACTGAAAGTCTAATGATCATAGCTAAATAAATAAAGCACAGATTGAGAAACATGTTTACCCAAGTGGTCATCTAGTCTACCCTTGAATGTTCAATATTGAGATGCTCACTATTTCCTGAGGTCGCCTACTCTATAGCCATGCTACAAATGTCTTTATATTGAGTTATAATCTGTAATTCTCTCAAATTTCTACCTTCTGGCCCTAATTTTGCCATCTAGAATCATATGTAATAAATATTCTAATTTCTTTCACACATGCTTAAAATAACTAAATTATCCTCCAATGTAACAGAAATGTTTTATTCTGTGGCCAAACAGCCTCAATCTAAACCATCCTTCACAAGGCTGGTCCAGTTCTCATCTAATCCAGAATCTTTTAAATGCACCTCACTTTTTAAACATTTCTCAAAGAATAGATCTGGAATAGATCTAGAATGGTCCTGCAGTGACCAGGGCATTCTTGCCCTCCCTATTCCATGTGTGCACCAATGGCATTTATCTTTTGTAAGGTGTGTGTCGGGGGGAATCATGCTAGTTATTTATATGTAATTCCTGATTTTACCTCTGAAAACTCTAGCCTCAAGAGGTAGGACTTATTTGTGTTCACTGAAAGCTATTGCTCAGGAATATTAAGCTAGAAATGGTATACAGACAAAAACTGGCCAAGAGATTCTGAAGGCTATTTCAGCAGGTAGTGGACAGTAGTAGGAAGTAAAATTGTGACCTTTAGGATGTTAAGGAATAAAAGGTTGGCGGAATGGGGGGTTATCGATAGAGCATATTAATTAATTACAGATATATAGGCCATAAGAGGGATGCGTCAAAGACTATGACTTCTCAAGCCTGAGTGACAAAGAGAATGAGAGAAATAAGGACATCAGGAGGCATGCCTTGTTACTGAGAGAAATGTGTTGCTGTCATTTAAATTTATTAAATATTCATGGAAATACCTTGTAGACAGGTGTAGAAATAAGACGGGAGCTTTTGTTGGGGACAGAGATGGACTTTTAGCATGGTACAGGGATATACTTATAGTTGAACAAGTTGGGTTTATTGCTTGTTGCCAATAAGGGAGACCACACATCATAGGGGACTGTGTGGTATTTTAGTAAGAGGGTGTTAGAAAGGACTTATTATAGTGTGCGGGCTTGTGCTATTTGGTTTGAGGGAGGGCTCAAGAAAGTGGGACTTCTAATTGGATGCTGTCAGGGTGCGGGGATAATACTATGCTTGAGTATCTTAAGAAATCTTATCTAGAAGAAGTTGAGAGTAAAACAAAGGCAAAGCTGTACTTTATAAAGAAGCAACAGTTACTAATCCTAGCTCAGATGGGGGGAGTGTTTGCTATTTTTGTGGTTTACAGTGCCTTTTTTATATCTGTGCTTAGAAAAAATTACAAAGTAGTCTTCTTTTTGTCTCATTTTTCTATAGTTATAAAGTGGCTTTGTCTGCTATTGGTGTTCAATAAAGTTGTTTATGTTTTTTAATTATTTATTTATTTATTTATTTATTTTTGGCTGTGTTGGGTCCTCGTTGCTCGCAGGCTTTCTCTAGTCGCGGCGAGCAGCTCCCACTCTTCGCTGCTGTGCGCGGGCCTCTCATCCTGGTGGCTTCTTATGTTGTGGAGCATGGGCTCTAGGCGCGGGGGCTTCAGTAGTTGTGGCGCATGGGCTTAGTTGCTCCGCGTCGTGTGGGATCCTCCTGAACCAGGGCTCGAACCCGTGTTTCCCTCACTGGCAGGCAGATTCTTAACCACTGCACCACCAGGGAAGCCCCTAAAGTTGTTTATCTTTGACAGGAGAACACCTGGGCCTAACTGTGAATGCTGGACTAAATCGTAAGGATAACCTAGCCTAGCTGGAAGTGTCAAGCCGGTTTCCAAATGTGAGGGGCTGTTTTTCTTTCTCAGGCTAACATACTAGCCTTGGGGAACTATAGTGAAGGTTGGAGTTTTCTTCTTTTTCAGTGAAATTAGAAATAAGATCATCTGCCAGGCTTTAGGAGAAAGGGAGATGAAAAAGCTTGGAGACGGTTTGAGTCATCTGCTAAGACATTGTTTAGTGAATCAACAAAAGATGCTGTTTTCTATTGTCATCCATTTTACTAAAGAAAATGTAACTGTTGCTGTGTATTGTGAATTTATGGAGGATTGAGAAGTGAAAGCCCTTTTATTACCTAAAAAAAAAAAATAGGATGGATTGGTATCTTTTTATACAAGAGTGGTGCAGCAAACCTCTTTCTTGGGATACCCATACAAGATTAAATATTATTTGATATGAATAATATGTTAACTTTTATTTTTGGCTTTTGGACTCTATCTCCCAAGGCAGGAAAAAATCTTGCTGTTTTCAAAAGCTAAATAGAACATCAACCAGAGACAATAGTCATCCAGAAGGATGAATTCCATAGTATCTAGAGCAAAGAAAATCAACATTTTCACTTACTCATAAAAATGGACCCCCCCCCACTCCCACTTGAATTCTCTGTTTATGTGTGTCTAAATAACTAGATGCTTTGCTCATCCCCAGTATTAGGTGTGATTGAGAGATGACTTACTCAGGGGCAGTGGCAGCAGCAGCATTTTCTGTGCTCACAGGAGCCCATGCTCTTGTGAGCATCAAAAGGAGATGAAGCCTGATTAACCATTTTGAAATCTATCGGATGAGGAGAAGTCCTTACAAAACAACTTTTATACGCTTTAATTAAAAACGTGTTCCGGCAGCTCAGAGCTGAATGGGCTTCAGGGGGAGCAGGGCTGAGCCCGTTGCTATGACGACACAAAATCTTTTCACGCCTGGCCCTTCCTCATCACACTCTCTCTAGCTCTCTCCAGCCATTAATTTGCCTCCATCCCATCTCTCAGTCCCTCAGTCTCTTGGTCCGTGAGTCTATATAAGACCCAATACATTGCTTTTTCTGCTATGGTACTTCTCCCTCCCTCCCTTTCCCTCATCTTTTCATCCTTTACATTTCCCCGACAATCTCTATTTTCTTGTTTCTCTTGAAAACAAGTTTACCTCCTGAGTTGAAAACACTAAGAAAAAATTTTTTTGCTTTGGTCATAGCATGTTAATCATTGTTTATTACCCCTCATGATAAATCCATTTTCAGGAGTCTTAAGTGTAGTTAAGAAAGATCTTTCACTATGTTCTACATTTTTTATTTTTCAGGTTGAACAGTGGCTACTATATGATGCTTTCTTTTGCTGAAGATAAGGCTAAAAGAAAAAGGGCTATGTTTTACTCTGTTAATTTGTGCTTATTATTAAAATCTCAGGTTATTTCACAAACCACATCATCTGGTAACAACTGTAAGTGAATGTGAGACTTTAAATATATCCTGAAAAAATGCAGACCTCACTTTATTTAAGAAGGCTCTTTGAATATTTTTAAGGTGATACCAGATACAGAGACAAATAAAACCCAACACTGTAACTTGTTACACCACATGAAACAGGAATTGGGTAGAACTTGTGCATCTCAGAACCCAGCAGCCAACTTGGGAGAACCTGATATCTTCGCAACCTTGCATTCAATGCATTTATATAGATAATAATATTATTACACAACTTCTTACTGTTACTCTTTGAGTCATCACAGGCCTTACAACCTTTCATTTTTATTAAAATTCCAATTTTCCCTTTCCCCTATTCTATTTTATAAGCTGAGATAGCTGAGTGGAATGCAGTGGAAATCACTTCTCATGTCTCATTTTTTTCTCCATACTTAACTCTCAATCTGTTCTTACTGTGATTATACTTCCAAAGTGAATTATTTGTCAAATTCAATAAGCATTTCCTTTCTAATTGCCTGACTCAGTAGAGATGTTGTAACTTAAGAGACGGGTATAGCCTGGAGCGTTAATCCTTGGCAAAGCATGGCCTAGTGGTCACTGTACAAAAAGTGGGTGAATCCTTCAGAGCCTTGGAAACCCAGAGTCCAGTTTCGAGTCTGAGACTCCAAGTCGTAATGCAGCTTTGAAGGTCCAGGCTTCTGCATCTCTGGAAGTGAAATGTAAAGCTTTAACTTCTCTTTAGAAGTTTAATAGTGAACTTCCTCAGTCTCTTTTACTGTATAAAACTCTGACGTAATATATTCCTGATAGGTCACATGTAAATCTGTGGGCCACAAATTAACAAATACCCTAAACCCTCTGTAGCCTGAGAAACAGTATTTCTTCTAAATGAACCAACCTCCAGATGGTTTCTTGACTCTGTTCTTATAAATTAGGAACTCAACACGTTTTGATAAGCTGAAGTTCTTTGACTTCTTACAATAGTCATACTTAAAAGGTGAAGAAGCTAAGCTGTATGATGTAGCATTTAGGTGGCATCTCACAAGTGGACCAAGTCTCCTGTTTATAATGCTGGTATCATTCAGAGGAATTGTTGAGGTTTAACTTTATTGTTTCCCCTTTCAGTATTAAGAATAGAGAGTCAAATGCTTATACTTGTTAAAGGTGTTTTCCCACCTGGGACACTTTATTTGGATCAATCTTAGGTGAGAACTAAAGAAAGTAAATGTGTATAGATTGGTTAAATAAATAGTTAGAGACACAGGCATCCAGGTATCTGAAACAGGTTTAAGACTGAATAAAAAGGATCCTCAAAGAAGCATATTTAAAATTTAAGTCGATTTTACCTACATATCAGAGAAAATATTCTATTGGCAAGATGTCTTGCACTGTGAATATAGAGCTTCTCCATTGCATTGATAAACTCAAGAAGTGGGAGTCCTTCTATTCTTGACATTTAAATCTATTCTGGACCTGACTTGTGAAAACTCTGAGGGGAGGAATCTCACAGGTAAGTGGAGTAGAAAACATAATAAATCGGTCTTTTCCATTACCATGTTCTATAGTCCCAGGCAGTGAATCTCAAGGCTAACATATGCTTTGGGCTTGCACTTTAGATAACATTAAATTCTCATTTCTACTGAAATGCTTTACATTTCCTTCCCTCCTAATTTTGTTTCATAGTTGAAGACATCTACATGAAGATCATGGTATCTTTTGTTTAGTAATTCATCCATCCTATGGTACCCTGCTCACCTGAAGTCACATAATCCTTTACGTGTGCTCTGGCACTAGACGAATTGTTTATGTGGTAAGCCACAGGACTGTCCTGTAGCTTCTGTGGTCTGACAGATATAGGTCAGAATTAAAGGTTTTTTGGTCGTTGTTTTGAACATATTGTTACTCACAGGATGGTTCTTACACTGAGTCCAGAATGTGGTTACTCTGAAGTCCTCAAAATGTTGGAAAAATTAATCCCCAAATAGCTATACCTATATATAATTTATTCTGGTCGTACATGTTATGTTAAACTCTTATTCAAATTGTTAATCTGTAAAATCCAAGTCCCTGACATCTTTACCCTGTATAAATGCCTTTCTCTTCCCAATATTTCTAAACATATGATAATGAATAGACAAAGGAAACACAGCAGTCCACCAGGTGTGGAATAGTATGTCATATTGAGGACAAAGATTAAACCTCCAATTGATATTACAAAAGAGATTTTATAAAAGGTGACTTAAGTAACACCAAGATTCAGATCTATTCTTTAATAAGTTAATAAAATGTGGGGTAAGGTTGAAGGAGAGAAGTCACTCATTCATTCCTTGACAATCTGTAATACATATTTGGAGTTTGATAACTCATCTAAAGATTAGCATTACCCATAGACCTCTTTATTAGAGACTCAGAGTATCTGCAAGTAAATGTTTTATATACTTTTTGATGTAAATGAAAACCATAAAGTTTTCACAAAAGTAAATACATGTTTTAATATATGTTATATTCAGGATGCTCTTCTATAAGACAAAAAGAAGAGAAAAAAAGAAAAGAAAAGGGAAGGAAAAAGAACTGAAGTCTTCTCTTCAACATTACCTATCACAATGGACTTTTCTCCTCCACCTCCCCCAGGTACCTAGGCCTAAAATTTGGAGGGAGTGGTCAGAGTTCCATGGGCTAAATTTGTAAAGTTTTCACCACTTAATGCTGAAGGGGGTTAAATAACTAAATTCCTATATCTCCTGATGAGAATAATGCCTAGCTGAAAGTCTTAAATCTGAAATGCTTTTCATGGTTTGCCCCAAGCCAACAGATCACTTAATTTATTGCTTTCATGCTTTGGGGATAGTCACTAGGACAGAAAGATCTTAGGTATGCTCCTCTAAATCAGCGTATCTAATTGTGTGTGTGCATACACACATATGTATGCTGGCATATATAGCTATCTACCTATCTATATTATCTCCTACAGTGTATGTGGGCTGGCTCTAATTCCCTGAAGAGAAAGGTGAAGCATCAATTGCTTCAAGATTGGGATAGTCATGACTAATTGGCGAGGGACGACTAATCCTAACTCACAGTTACTACCATAGAGCATTTTATGTATTCTTGCAAAAATAAACAAACATACTTAAAATTCTGTTTATCATTATACTTTATCTGACTGAAATAAAACTGCAATACATACTGTCCTCAGTAATGAGTGAGTGGGGAAATAGGATTGTGTAGGAAGTATGCCTAGTAATGAAATGACTTAAAGTCGAATTTTAGACAGTAAACCATAGAGAAGTTTTCATGATTCTTAGGGAATTTCTCTCACACACACACCTGAAATCAAGGCACCTAATAGTGCCCGTTTTAGCCCCTGTTTTCACCTGCGTACACTCAGGACAGCAGGGGCTGGAGGAGGCTGAAAGGGTAAGGATGGCAGTGGAACTCGGGAGAAGGCGCTCGCGTGGATGTCGGGGTCCGGGACAGTGTCCACCAGGCCGGAAGCGAAAGAACGGCGCCTCATGCCCGGGTCTCGGACCCAGTGTCTGAGCACCGGACGTGGTGTCCAGCCGTCCGGGCTCAGGCTCCCGGCGCTGTTCCGCCATCAGTGCGGGTGGCTGGTGTGAAAGCCAGTGGGGAGAGCCTGAGCGGAGGGGGCTCCAGGGCAGGGGCGATTTAAAGCCCGGTTTATCAGTGCTGGGTTGCGAGTAAAGCTGGCTCCCAGCCGAGGGCGCCGGGGTTGGGCGGCGCGGCCAGGATGTTGGAAGCCCTTCGCGCTCAGCCAGGGGCGTCCTTTCTGGCCGGCGCGCCGGGGCGCCAGGGACTGCTTCACAGCTGGAGGCCGGGAGGGAAGAGAGTAAACACCCAGCCGGAGGGGCCGCCCTCGGGGAATGGTTGCAAGGGAGACACGAAAAATAAATCAAGCTAGAGAGCCGCCCCGCCCCCTCCCCGCGCTGCCTCCGCGGGCGGCGCCACAGGTCCTGCAGCCTCCCGGCGGGCCCGCGCCCCCACGCTTAGGGGGTGTAGCATCTCCGCCAGGCCCGCCGCGACTGCGCCTACGAGCGGGTCCCAGGAGCGCTCCTCGCCTGCCCGCCCCGCCCGACCGGGCCCCTCGGGCGGGATAGAGCTCTGCTTTGCTCTTTTCGTTGGCCAAGCACAATTGTGTTATTGGAGATAATGAATTCAATCCCCATCAAAGGGCATTAGGCTCGCCCGGGCCCTGGAGTTGCTGATGCCTTTTTTTTTTAAACCAGGAATGAAAGGCTGAGGAGGAAAAAAAAAATTCTCTAGGGGAGCCTTTCCCCTGATCGCCGCTTTTGAAGTGAAGGGGCCCGGGCATTGTTGTTCACCTCCCGGCCCATACGGCTGAAGAAAGCCTGGGCTTTTGATGGGCTGAGAACCGCCTTTGCAATGAGCACCACGTCGGGCCGCGCGGCCTGCGGACAGCATATGTCTCGGGGCGCCCGGGCACCGTCTGGCGGGCGGGGCCGCAGGCCTGGCGGAGAGGGGGCTCAGTCGTGCGAGCTGTGAGGCTGGGACCCGAGACCAGGCCCGCACCAAGAGGTAGCGTCCTCTGGGGCCGCAGGCCTCCGGCCCCAGGGTCGCGGTTCCTCGTGCCCACTTTGTGGCGTAGCGCAGGAGTTCCAGCCGTGGTTAATCAGTTAAGGCTCCGAGTGGGAGACCAGACAGCCCTTTAGAGGTGAGGCCGGGGAAGGCAGGGCTCTTGTTGAGCGCAGCGGGCCGGGGAGGTTGGAAGTCTTTAGTTGCTGGGACCCAGCATCTAAGGTGACTGGCCAATCTAGAGCTTGATGAGTCTGCGAAGGTGTACACCTCGGAGAGGGGCATCCGTGCGACACGCTGTTAGAATTTTTCACCTGTGACTCGAGGACACCGCGCAGCGCGACCCGGCTCAGGGCAGGGGGGTGGGGCGGAAGACGGGGCGGGGAAGCGGACACTCGGCAGCAGGCGCACGGCCGCTCCGCCAGCGGGGCAGGTTCTCTAGCGTCCTTGGCGTCCGGCCCTCGCAGTTCCGAACGCAGGAGAGCACATTAGCATCAGTTCACCCTTTCTAAATACTTGGTGCTGGCATTTAAGTTTGCTTACAGCGCCCTCAACGTGAACTTTCCCCACCTGGATTCGCAACCCGCGCACCCCTCCCCCTCCTGCCCACCAGCCCGCCCGCCTGCCCGCCTCTGAGCACGTTGGCTCAAGGGTCAGCAGCTAGAGCCGTTCGGTTCCCTTCTCTCCCCTCTGTGTCTCCAACCCCCTCCACCCCTCCTCAAAGGATCTGGGTTATCCGCCCCGTTAGTATGTTAGCCAGGCATAACACAAAGGAAGCGCGTGTCAGCAGAAGGCAGTGTGATTCCAGGAAGAGGCGAGGAAACCTGGCCGGTGCCCTGCGCTGCAATACGGCTCATTGCAGTCTAAGCTTGTGAATCAGCCTCCACCTAGGAAAAAAGCGGTGGAGAACGCGGCAGAAGGTGGCCCTCGGAGTTGAGTTAGGCGTTTGTGGCTGGGCTATGGGACTGAAGCACTAGGCTCCCAGATGGGACCCAGAACTACGGGAACGTTCCAGAAACACCCCGGTCACCGGAATCGCGCAAAGAAAATCAATTCTCCAGGAGTGCAGCACTAGGCGGGAGCCTCCTAACTCCCTCGTGCATAATGGGTCCTTAAAATTAAATAGATAAACGAAACAACCCCCCACAAAGCCCCTTACATTCTTCTCATTAAATTGCTTGTTTTAAAATAACTCCGTGAGAGAGAGAGAGAGAGAGAGAGAGAGAGAGAGAGAGAGAGCGCGAGCGAGAGAAAACTGACCTGGGACATGATTAGACAAGCATAAGAGTAACTGAAATTTTATGGGAGAGAGGGGAAAGAAACTAAGGTTTCCAGTTGAAAACATTGTTCCCTAATTCTAGGCAATGCTTTGGGGGAGGAGTATTTCCAGGTTGTTTTTCTTAGTTTCAGGAGTTAAAAAAGAAAGAAAAGAAAAAGCCCCTGATGTGTAATCTTGAAGAGGAGTTGAGGAAAGAAGTAGAAAGTCAACCCAAGGCAACCTCTCACTGAATGGCGCTGGCTGGCCCGGGTCTGAACTTGATCTGGATGTGACTTGATTAGCATCCCACTTGAATTCTAAAGTCTTCAAGCATTTATTCCATTCAAGCCCTTTCCTTCCCGGATTTTGAGAGAGAATATTCTGCTTTTATACTCTAAGTTGACTAGGACATAGAGAACCCCCAGATATCAGGAAGTGGCATCTAGAAGGAGGGATGCTCCTCACTTTCCAGGGCTGCAGAGGGGAGCTCACGCTCATCATGAGCTCTGCTCTTACACTGCGCAGTCACAGCTAGCAATTGGAGAAATGAGGAAGTTAGAAAAAGAAAGGCAGCAAGTGAGGATTTCCCCTTTCTTAGATTAAAAAGTATATTTATAAGTAGGAAAATGCGTGCATTTTACAAGTTAAAGTTGAGCTGAATGGGTATTTTCCAGCCCCAAATTGCTTACTAGTATGATGGCTGGAGAAGAAAAAAAAAAGGTGAGGGCTGCAGTCTGAGCTGTCCAAAGTTCAATGAACCGAGCTAGACTAGGATCTAAAAAGAGAAACACCAATGGAAACATTATGGCCTCAAACTTTACTATTTGAAGAAAAAGTCAGAATATTTAAAGTAATCTGTTATTGAATGTTATTTGGATACAGTAAATTGGATCATTGGTAGAAAATAAAACTTGAATAAATGGCTTCTGTTAAAAAACCTTATATCTTCCCAAATGGATTGTATTTTTAATTAGTAAGATTGTAAAACCTTCCAAGTTACTTCATTTAATTACATTTTTACTCTCATGAGTTTCTGCAGATGCCATGATTCTTTCGGTTCAGGAATATCTTATTTCTAAATTTCAGCATAATTTAATTTCCTATTTAGCCCAAGGTAGCTTAAAAATAATCATCTTTTTGCACGTAATTACCTTGAAGTAATTAGACATTATCTTAACTCCATTTAGTTGCAAACACATTTTACTACAATTCAAATAAGCAATTAACATTTAATTTTTGAAAGTAAAACATTTTTACAAATTTATTAAACATCCATTACATAATTTAAGCAATTTTATCTTTTCAATGAGCTTTTCCTCTTGACATATTGAGGTATCACATTAAAATACATTATAGCTAAATGTCCTACAATATTGCTGCTAAATCAACAGAAGACCAATTGATCTTGAGGAAAGGTTAATTAATTTGGGCTACAGGTCTCCTACATTGGCCTCCACTGAAAGGAATTTGTATCGATCACAAGTTTTCTGGAAAGAAATGTAATAAGCATTTTCGTGGAATTGAGATCAATTTTTTAAAGTGACAAAACAACAAAGTTTTAAAATTTTATCACTCCAGGAATTCTGTTTTGCTATGGTTTATTCAAATCTGTTAGACTCCTGAGTAAAATAATGTTTTTTTATACTTTCAGTGAAATCAGTCAGGTATCTAGCTTTCAGAAAATGAAAACAGAAGTTGAGAACTTTAATAGGATTTTGTTTGTTTAATCCCTCCTCCCATAATAATTCTCACCAGTTTATTCTACAATGAGGGGATCACCAAGGGACAATGGAAATTAAATTTTATCTTTGGTTTCAACACTGTATTAGCTCTCGTGTAAGAAACACTGAGCTGCTTTCTACTTGGGAACACTTCTAAGTTGTGTAGTTTCTGAGCAGAACTGGTGAGTTTTTCTTCTTCCCTAAATTTAGTTGTCTTTTTTTTTATCAATTAAAAAAAATGTTTCCGTTTGGGACAAGGTGAAGGTAATATCTGAAGCTCTCCTCCCCACCACTATACTCACTCTCAAAACATTTTTCTTGTTTTCTAAAAATGTTTGCTCGGTGGCGTAGTCAGTGGATCTGAGGGCCTCCGGAGCTTTGCACTTGGGTCTAAAAGAAGGTTTTCCTTTCTCCCTCCCTCCTCCCCTCTAGAGACCCCTCCCCCACCTCGGGCGAAATTCCTAAATAAAGCGAGTCCGGTGGACCGCAGCTGAGGGATCAGCATCCCCTTTCCGGCCCTCTTCTGCAGGAGCCTCCGAGGTGAAGAAATATAGACGCTCCAGGACGAAAAGGGAGGTGGGAGGGGGTCGCGGGAAGGCGGCGCGCTCCGGGAGGGTCCCAGCACTCCTTGAAACCACAGATGTTTTCCTCCTGGCCCTGGGGCGCGGCGCCCTGGCCCCGGGCGTTCCGGCGTTTGTGTGTCCGGGTTTCCGAGGAAGGGATTACGCAGCGGGAGCAGCCGCGGCAGCGCGGACGTTGGAGCCGCAGGAGCGGTAACAAGGCGCCTGGCCTTCTTTGTTGACTTTTAGGTCTCGGGCTCAACAGAAGATTTATTCGCTAGGAGGGGAAAATGCCCGAACAATGAAGAACTAACTGCACTTGTCACCTCGAGATGCTTGCGGTCCTTCTCTCTGCCCTCCTTACCCGGCAACCGGCCGCCCCGACCCCAGCCCGCGCGCTCCCTAACGCACAGGGCGCAGATGGCATCGCCCAGAGGTGGCTTGAGGGAGCGGTCAGAAAATCGCGTGAGAAGCCCACGAGGCGAGCCCCGCTCCCCGCCACCCACAGGGCTAGCTCCCCAGGCAGGTCTCTAAAGTGGCCTCGGCCGTAAACCCGCGGCGCGTTGGCCGCCGCAAACCCTGAAAAAGTTTCCGCTTAGTAAGAGCAAGAGCTAATAGGCCGACTTTAGCCTGGTGGGTGAATGCGAGACACTGATATTATTAACATGTTAAAGAGAGGGAAGGGAACAAAGTTAGACGATTTAGGTTCAGTGGGGCCGGGTAAAATTCCGAGGCCCAAGCTCACGCCTTTATATTACTTTTGGAATTCGAATTTGCCAACGTTTGCCCGTTGTATAAATATAAATAACTATTGGAATTGAAAGCTTTTTCCTCTTTGAGACTTTGACGTCCTTCCGAGAGGCCTCTAAATTAGATTGTGAAATTACTCAAACCAGTAATTTCCATCTCCTTTCATTAGCTGAAGTGAGAGCGGGGGTTGGATCTCTGGATTTTTCTCAAGTGCTAGATGGCACCCCTTCTCTCATCTGGGGAGGCAATTACGCGATAATTAAGGGACTCACACAGCTCTTTTTATCTTGTCCGCGGTAAGGAGTGGGGCGATCAAAGTAAAGGCTGTCCAAGTTCAAGCCCTGGCGAGGATGGAGTTCATACACAAGGGCTCAGGCAGGCCAGCCTCTGCTTGGGCTGGTGTTGTTATTGTTGATGTCAATCCGAACGAGGCTTACAAAGAAATAGGTGGACTGGAAAGTGAGCCTACTATCAAAGGAGATTAATGATTTTGTGATCTCAACCAACTGTAGGGGTGTGAAGCTGCATTTAAAAGCTTCTTAGAAGGCAAACAAATCATCAGTTTTAAGCTCTCAGGAAAAAAATTAGAAACAATATTTTAAAAAAATATCTTCACAAAATACAAAATAGCTGCAACCCTGAAATGTCTTGGTGGCACAAAGCTTCCCCTGCAGGAATGAATTAACTCAGGCCTCCCCGGGCCCCCTCTAAAGCTCCCATGATGGTTAAATTTTGCTGCTCTTTTAATAAAAAGAGGGTTCTGGATCCTCTGTGGTAGACAACTTAATTTTATCAGCTACATCTGATATTTTATTCTTACTCGAATACTTTTCAGATAAAGGAAAATGATACATTGGGGAAGGGGGAAGGTAGTTAAAATAATAATATTTGAGTTTATTGTGGAAAGGCTCAAAGGAAGCACAGAAGGCTTAAGACCTTGTCAAAAACTGAAGTAAACATTACTGGGAATAAAGAATCTTAAAAATCTCAGTTCTTAGGAATATTAAATCAGTTTATCTATCTTTTTATTTATCAACTTTTATTGAATCTCCTTAATTGCTTTTTACTAGCTAGATGTTCATATAATAAACATAAACAAAACAAAGTTTTTAGATTATTTTCCTTTTTGTCATTTATATTCAGTGCCTGGACTTTGAAAAATATCATATTCAAAATATCTATTTTGTATTTAATTAAGGAAAATAACAGAAATCCTCTTTTTGTTAACATTTGGTTTATTTAAAGTCCTTAACTGCAAATGATCAAGAACATATTCCACAGCTTAAAATTTATCATTTTCGTTATTTAAATCAAAATATTTTAATTACAATCACATTGATAAAAATTAACATTTTAATTTGTAATTTTAACCGTCATTTAAAGCAATTTCAGCTGTAAAGAAAAAAAGAATAAACCATGCAATAAATTAACATTGAGAAAGCGTAGAGGAATAATAATGAAACCCGTCTGGCTATACTAACACCATGTCCAACTGTGAAAAGTGCATTAACACTGAATGAAACAAGCACATGATGGCAATAATTAAAATGACCACAATCAACTGGATTTTGGAATCTTGGACCAAATTTTGAAACACATCTCCCTATAACTTATCTCTCCTCTAACATTGTAATATTCCTTTTTTTTCTGGAGAAAATATCCTTTAAATGGTATGGATACATAGAAGCTAATTTTACACATTATGTGACCTCAGAATGATAAGACCATAGCCCTCTGCAAAGCAAGGAACAGAGTTACTGAGGAGGGCAATTCTCGAGGAATTGATTCCCAGGGCTATATATGGGTGGAGAGGAGGGGAGGAAGGTGTCTTTGTAACTTCTTGGTCAGGCAACTCTTTCAAGAGCGTGTATATCTCCTACCTATCACTTCTGTATGTTACGTAAATATATGGAAGATGTACATAGCTGAGCATGTGCATAAATAAGTTCATATATGATATATATGTATTTCATTTTAAGACATCTGCTATCTGAATGTATCTGAAATGTAAGCTGAAAAACAAGTGGCTCTGATGTTTATAATCTGTTTATGATTTGCTGCATAATGGCAGCATTGTCCTTCAATACTTTTAACAGCCCTAGTGTCTACTTGTTTTCCACCCTTTCAGTTCTTATGGTTAAGAGTATTGCCACAGACCTGTAAACTCCTGTGTGTGTGTATGTGGGGATGGGGGTTAGGTGAGGAGGGGAAAAAAAAGCACAAACAAATATTTTACAAGCTTGACCATCTTTCTTTTTTTTAAATAAATCCTGCACAGACTAGAACACGTCTGCAGGTGGAAGAGGAAAGAAAGGGAGAGGGACAAGGAAGTAGGAGGATTTTATATATATACATTTGTGGATCATTAAACTTTGCAGGAAAAATGTTTGTTGGTTTGGGGCTGTTTTTTTTGGTAATAATATACACAAAGCGTTCGGAACAACAGTAACAAAGTAACAGTCTTTTGTACTGGGGGAAAGATTGTGCACAAAAAAATAAAATAAAAATAGTTGGGATTTTACTATGCTGCTGTCGGCTTGGTATGTGTGGTTTTGTTTGCTGTTGATTTCTCTCTCTCTCTCTCTCTCTCCTGTTACCAGCATGGCCATGCCAGACAAACCCCCAGTCCCAGGGAGCTAAGAAGTGTTTAGAACGGGTCTGGAATACACACCTTGGTAGTAGGCTGGCTCCAGGGCTGAGGGCTCAATGGGGCTCCTCGTGGCCACCGAGGCGCTGCCGAGGGGTAGGCTGGCGGGCAATGCGGTGCCATAGGGCGAGTACTGTACTGCCTGCTCGTATGACTTGAAGTCCAGCTTGTGCTGCTGCTCCGAGGAGGACATGAGGTTGTTGATAGAGAAAGGGTGGTTGAAGGAGTAGTGAGGGTCCCCTTTCAGGTGCAGCTGGGACTCGTGGGGTGCCAGGCCATGCGCCGGGTGGGAGGGGGGCACAGATACCAGCGCCCCAGGCCCGGAGCTGATCGGAGGTGCAGCCGAGGAGGCCGGAGTCTTCAACTCCGAGGCGCCCCCTGTCGCCGCCGCCCCGCTGTGGTCCAGAGTCTGGGGGCTGGCAGCGGGCCCGGGGGCCGGCGCGCCCTCTAGCTGGCCGGCCTTACTGTGCACGCCCCGACGAAGGGGCGAGTCGGCGCTGGGGTTGGCAGCGCTCGAGGGGTCCTTACGGCTCTCAGGGCCGCCCTTGGCGCCGCCGCCGCTGCCGCCCCCGGTGCCTGGCTGCTTCTCGCACTTGAAGCGCTTCTGGCGGCGCAAGTAACAGCCGTTCTCGAACATGTTGCCGGAGTCCGGGTGCAGCGTCCAGTAGGAACCCTTGCCCGGCTTGTCCGGGGAGCGGGCCACTTTGACGAAGCAGTCGTTGAAGGAGAGCGAGTGGCGGATGGAGTTCTGCCAGCGCTGCTGGTTCTGCCGGTAATAGGGGAAGAGGTCCATGATCCACTGATAGATCTCGCTCAGTGTGAGCATCTTGCTGGGCGCCTGCTGGATAGCCATGGTGATGAGGGAAATGTACGAGTAGGGCGGCTTGGCGTGTGGGTAGCTGCGCTTGAAAGTTTTGGCGTCTCCGCCGCCACCAGCCCGGCTGCGCCCCAAATTGGACGGCGCGTACGCCATGGGGCTCATGCACGGGTTCATGGCAGCGGCGTAGGGGCCCAGGCCGTTCATGGAGGCCGCGGGCTGCGCGCCCATGGCCCCCATGCCGCCCGGGCTCAGCGTCGTCCCCATGGCCGTCACGCCCGCCGTCATGGTGTTCATGGCGCCCGCAGAGCCGCCCGGCATGCCAGCCACCGCCCCGGGGCTCAGGCCGGCGCCAAGGCCCGGGTTTGCGTAGGACATGTTGAACGAAGCCGGGGTCATGTTCCCGCTCGTGGTCATGGTGTTCATGGTCATGTACGTGTTCATTGAATTCATGGTGCCCAGGCCCGAGTTCATGTTGCTGACCGGGACCGAGTTGTAGGCCTGGAGCGGAGACAGCGTGAAGAGGCCCCGAAGGGCGGAGTTAGTAGTGGGCGCAGGCAGCCTACCGGCCGGGGCAAATCCGAAAACAAGAGAAGAGCATTTCTGCAAAGCATAGGACTCCCCACCAGGGGCAAACCGTCGGGCGCCCTCCCCAGAACCCGAAAAGAGTTGTCTTGCACGGCAGGGGAAAAATCCTATCTCCGCAGGCATGAAAGACAAGAGCTCACAGAAAATATGTCCCCAGGAAGATGTGTAATCGCCTTACACGCCAGGCTCAGGGGCCGGCTTCTAGGGCCCCTACGTCGCCTCTATCCATGCCACGCGGTATCCCAGTTTCCACCCCAGCCCGGCCTCGGCAAAGCACCCTTTTGGTTGAAAGGAGTTAAAACTCCGAAAACAGAATTAATCTCGGATCCTTTGCTTATTCACTCCACCTTAAGGGTACGGTGTGTATGGCGGTGCAGCCCCGCCTCCGCCCCCAGTAGGGCCACAGCGCCAGCTCAGCACACATCTCACCTAAGCCTGCCAGGCCCGGCTGACCACGTAGCGGCCTGGGCAGCGCGGGGTGGCCGTTAATTAAACTCTCCCTGATACAGCAAATCATCTATGGCCTTATGACCAAACATTTCCAAACAACTGGCTTTACCGTCTTAGCAGTTTTCACCAAATGGTGACTTTTTGTTGTTTATTATATTTAGAAGTGTTTTCCATCTACTTGTAGCAATTGTAATTTTAAAAGGGAAAAAAATACTCAGAAGTTAACTTTTGGAAAAAAATTAAAAATAGATCTATAAAAAAACAGATCTGTAATAGGAGAAGGGGTAGGGAAGGGTGCATAATAATATCAAGGCACTACATACATTTAACTTTAACATGACTTTACAGCCATTCATAAACTTGCACTAATTTCATTACCTATTTCCAGGTCCCTAAGGCTTGAAAATTTTGGTGACACAATTTGTGGAAATAATCATATTTTTTCCACATTCTGATATTTTGCCGCTGATAATCTCAAAACCTGGCTTTTCAAACTATATACGGATAGTTTCAAATACTTTACAATTCCAAAATCAAAGTCCGCTTATTTTCTCTTAATTCTATTCTACTTTCTAATTCCCAGTTTTAACCTGTAAAGAAGCTCTTTTCATAGAGAATTTAATTGACTAGTGACTGGAGATGACTGTATCTGAATTAAACCTGAGGAAGAGTTCTGAGCTCTTTCTTAAATCATCAGTAGGAGAAAACCCTTATCAATAGCAATCTGAGAATGCACTAGATATGTTAAAAAATATAGAGTGCAGAACTATAAAAACTATTTCTGTTATTTAATAAAACTAATGATATCCTTAAATTTATTTTCATCAGAAAATATGACTTTATTTGAAAACATAAAAGGTGAACAAACAGATTTAACTAGGCACACGTTCTGCTGTAGTATGCAAATAAACTCGAGGTAAGTTTGTGAATATATACATATAAAAATCTAAATAAATTAATTACCACGAAAATACTTCCTGATTTTATATTTTTCTGTCCATGTCTTAAGGTATTTTTTTACTTTTCTTTTCCTCTTCCCAAGATTATGCAAGGCAGTTTCAGTAAACGTTTTCAATAATGGTAAACTATTGAAGGGTAATCGCCAGCTATTTCCAGACAAATACTTTTAGTAGGTGGTGGTCCTGCCTGTACCTGGTTTTCCTCGCAATCCCTTTGTGCACATAAACCACATGAACGTGCCACCAAGGGGACAATGAAGAGAAACAGGTTCTCCGCCCGCCCGGAGTGCTGGAGGAAAAGTCAGCTCGCACTAGCGCCACCCAGCGGTTCTAGAGAGGAAGGAGCACACTTCTGCCCAAACGGCTTTTGAAGTTTTACAAAATTTCGGAATCATTTCATTATTAAAACGCTCAACTTAGCGGCTGAGCGCTTTCATCAGAAGACACCTGAGAATTCAACTGCGGAAGGAAGAGGCCGCCCTGCGGGCGAATTCTGGCTTTTTCAAAGTTGCCTCAAACTCGTGCCGGCGCCCGCCCGCCAACCCGCGCTCGGGACCCGGGTCCGGGCTCTAGCTCCCGCTCTCGGCAGGGAGGAGGCAAGTGCGTCTCAGAGCGCGTGTTTTCAAAGCCAGAGTTTCCTAAAACCGTCTCGCCCTCTCTGAGCGCCGATCGCCGGGATCCAGTTCCCCGGCGGGGCTGCGGATCCGGCTCCCAGGCCCGGCACAGGCCCGGCCTGGGCTAAACCCGGTGGGTAGGCACCGGTGGCACAGAGGAGGCGCCCCCAGTCGGGGGCCTGCCTCGCCCGACCTCCCCAAGTACGGGCTCCAGGAACCTCCCGCCTGCTGCCCGCCTCTCACCTCCTGTGTGTCGGCGTAGTAGCTGTTCCAGTCGCTGCTCTCGTGCCCTTCCATCTTCACAGCCCCTAACATCCTGGAGCCACCCTGCTCGATGCAACCATCCAGCCCTGTGCGAAGCGACTGGAAGCCGCGCGGGGCGGGGGGCGGGGAGCGGAGTAGCTGCAGTCAACTGAGCGCCCGCGTCGGCCCAACGCCACCCTAGCGAGGAGGAAGCCAGGCGCTGCGGGGCGCGGCGTGCGCGGCGGCGGCGGCGGCAACAGGGCGGGAGGGGGCAGGCGGCGGCCGCGGAGCGCGGCGCCCGGGAGCGCCTCCGCGGGAAGTGAGCGGGCGGCCTCTGCGAGATGAGTGCAGTTGAGCTGATGTGGATCTTACGTCGCTCGAGTGCCCACCTCCTCGTCCTCTCCCCATTTGTCCGCCGCACAAAGACGCTCGCACCTACAAAGCCCGAGGTGCACCTGCGAGGCGGCCGCCCGCCAGTCCAGCCGCCGCGCCTCCCGCCCAGCCACGCCGCCGCGGCGCGCGCCCCCTGCGCCCCCTCCCGCCGAGCCCCCTCCCCCAAACCCGACCCTCACTTTGTTTGCCAAGCGGCGTAATTGGTTTAAGCCGACAGGCTAGGGGAAGAAGGAAATGGGGTGGTGGGTGTGTGTGTGTGTGTGACCCCCCCTTTGGAAGAAGAAAAAAGAAAAATAGGCGGGGCCGGGCGGTCTAGCGAGGGTTCTGGATGAGAACGTCGCAGCCGGAGAAGGGCTGGGGGCGGTGGCGTTGGAGGCCGGGCTCGCGGGGAAGTGCGGCTACATGACCCCAGGGTCTCCCCAGGGGGACCCACGACCCTCCGGAGGCCCTTGCGGCGGCCCCGTCCCGAGCCCCTCCTGCCTCCTACTCTTCTGCCAGCTTCCAGCCCCCGCCCTTCTGATTCCTGACCTAAAGTTCAACCGCGGGAGACTGGAAAATACAGACTCCCTCCACCACTCCCACTCCCCCGCCCCCGCCCCGGTCTTCAGGCTTGATAAAGGAAAAAGCCCCACTTTTGCCCCGTCACTAGAAACTCGGGCGTCTGAGCCGAGCTGAGTGACGTTAGGCCGATCCGGGCTCCTGGCTAGCAGAGTGGAGACGCTGCCACGAAACCCGTACCTGCGGCTAACAGCAGGTGAGTCACAGCACCGTTTTATATCTTTATGACATAACTTTTTTTTTTCCGCCTCGGTCCGCTCTACTCCCCCTTGTCATCTGTAGCGATCATAAAGAGGAAGAAACTGAGAACAGATGTCTGTGTGATAGGGCAGGCGGACCCAAGTCGGGCCGTCCTCCCTCTGCCCAGCTCCTCCTCCCGCCCCCCTTCCGCAGCCTCGGGGACTGAGCTGGAGGCGACAGTCTGGTTTCTGATAGGGAAAGGTCAGGGGGAGGGGACATCTCCCTAAATACGCACTGGGAGAGCCTGGGCACAGGATGAATCTGCTCGGCTAGAGAGGTGCCAGGCCGAAGCCAGCGGTGGTGACGGAGGTGCCTGGTCCCATCTCTGAGCTGGAGTGGCCAGGCTGGGACCCCCGGTGTTCACTTGGTTTCTAATCAGTCCTGGACATCGGTGGGAAGTGCTCCTCCAAGCAAAGCCTCTTGGCTCCTATGAGGCTCTGGGTAGTGGATTGCCCACAAGTCCTGGGGAGGACCAACTAAAGTGACTGGGTGATAAGCACTGAGTTGGTGAGAGGTTACACCTTGGTGCCTGTGTGAGTTTCTGAGTGTGTGTGTGTGTGACCATGTGTGTGTGTTGTACTTTCCGAGAACCACTAGGTTTCTTTAAGTAGCAATAAAATAAAGTCTTTCTAAAAGGACTAAGAATCCGCAAAATATTCTTGTTTGGCAAAGTTTTAAACTGTTATTAATCTCATTTTAAGAAATGTGTTTTAACTTGTCTTCCAGATACCTTCCCCCCCCCCCCAGCTTTGTTCTTTTAAATCTTTCTTCCTTGAAATCTGGCAAGAGAATCACGTTAAATCCTTGAACCAAACAAATCTCTTAAATCAGCAGGGGAGCACGAGAGGGTGAAGATGTGCAGTTAAGGAAATAAAAAAGATAAAAGCTTTGGATTCAATTCCTTTTTTTTTTAACAAAAAAAGGGGGGGGAGAAACGTCACATTGTAAGAAAAGAAATGAGGATGAAATTAAATCCACCTGGAACTCAGTAGCGCAGGAGCCCTCCCCAACTGCAGCCTGTCCCTGTGACTGCAAGTCTGTCCTATCAGTTTGTGTGAACGTATCTGCACATGTGTGGGTCTGCACATATTTCTCAGGGCGACAGTCGGAAACTAATTCTTTTGTGCAAAGTTCCCATCAGCAGCAGGACCTTAGTCTCATTTGTAAAGTACACGGATGCTTAGGCTCCTCGGCCTGATGGGGGGAGGGGGGGACTTTCAGTGCTAATGAGCTTCCTTGTTCCTCCCCGCGGTGATTCTCCAACGCCCTCTTGGCTCTTCAACCACATCGAGCATGACTAGGGTATTTTCTATGGGTAATAACAACTTAGTAATAGCTTTTATGGTGCACAAAAAGCCAGTGCTTTAAGGGAAAAACAAACCAAACAAAACGCTGTAACCGTAAAGGGGGTCAATTAGAATATAAAATATTCTTCCTTTCAGCCCACATCTCAAACCTACTAGGCCTCATCTTAAAAACAAAAAATCAGCTTAAGGGGGAACAAGCGCCCACTTTTCATAGGGGATGGCCAAAGCGAAGTTTCTCTAGGGCTTCTTCAAAGCCCAAGATCGGTGGTGAAGAGTGACCTCTGCCAGCTTTAGAGCCTTGATCCAGCTTGGGGGTTCCCGGGTCCGCGGCCCGAGGAATGCCCGCGAGCACAGCGCCTCCTGTCGTGGGAAGGGAACGCTGAATCCTCCCGAAGGCGCCCCCACCCCCACCCCGGGAGCGCCCGCAGGCGAGATTGCAATCCCGCACGCCTCCCTCAGCCAGAGAGTTTTGGTTCATAGAGCTGACTGCCCGAGGCCAAGAAGAAGGAAAGGTGGCAGCTCGGTGAGCTCCTTAGCCTCTCTCCGTCTCAGTGGCGGTATTCCAAGACACCTAACAAGTTTAGAAGGTGAAGTTCTAGTGTACCCAGATGTCTGTCAGTCATTTCCCCGAGGTTTAAAAACGAAGCATCAGAGCCATGCTGGGTCTTTGATTTGGAAAATAAACAACAAACAAATAAATAAATAAGACAAAGCTGCTGCCTCTGGGTTGCTGACCAGTACACAGCTAGGTGACGTGCTTGGCTGCTGCAGCCATTTCCAACCTTTTCTCCCAAATAGGCCCTGTCTTTACTTGTTGCAGAAGACTGCTGCGCTTTCCGGGGAACCAGACCTTCCTTCAGCATCGGGGAGGCTGGGTTGGGGGGCGGGACTCGAGGCAAGGGAGCCCCGACGGCAGCCACATGGCGGCTCCTGGGGCGTCCCGGGCCAAACTCTCTTGGACCAGGGCGAATAGCGCGAGCCTGGACTGGCCCAGGTAGCGGGGAGGGCAGGCTCCTTAGATGGAGGGAGTCGGGGCAGTCAAGACGGTGAGGTGCGCGGGTAGTCCAGGTGACTGAGGAAGGAGGGAGGGGCCCCGCCCTTCGCGGAAGCTGCGCCTCCTAAGCCCTTGGGGTCCGCTCCCCGCGCAGTAAGGCCAAGGGAGCCGGCGGCACGTGGTCCACCCGCCAAACTCGGCCATGTCTGCTTCGCTTTCCCAGCATAACGTGGCTGGGAGCCCGTTCCGCAGATCGTCACCGGGGCAGGGAGAAGCAGAGGGTGACGACTGCGAGAGAAGGAAGCAACGGCTGGGGGCTCGCGCCTCGGGCCCAGCTGGCTGCCTTTGGCGGCGCTAGGTCCTACCTGTTCAGCGCGACCGTTTAGCCGGGTGGGCAGAGAGCAGGGCCGGGGTGACGGGGTCAAAAAGTCTGTCCCCTTTCCCCTCCAACCCTTCCCCCTGACGAGTCTCAGCCAGATCTCGCCCGCGGCCGTGGGCCCAGCCACGCTCGCTGCAGAGTGGGTCCTGCTCCTCTGCAGGCTCCCATCCGCCACCCGGATAAGAAGCTTAAATCCTCCACCTCCCGGGGAGAATCAGACGCAAAGAAACTAAGACCTGTCGTCTTTCACGCAGTTCAAAGTCGCCGGGGACCGGGACCCGGGTCGGTTTAGGACTGAGGAAGGCCTGGGACGCTGCAAGCAACTGTTTGCTCTTGCTTGTGCCTCGCCTTCGAGTACAGAGGTGTGTGCCGGAGCTGGGAAAGGGCCGGGGCGCCGCGAGAGGGCGGACCCCCGCGCCTGCGGTCAGCCTCGCGCCCACAGCGGCCCGAGGCGCGGCCTTCGAGTCCGGCCGCTGCCCGGACCAGTGCGAGGCGCCGAAGGGCAGAAGAGAAGCACCGAGCTCCTGTTACGTGGCTGCCTTTCTTTTCTTCTCCTTTACTTTTGTTTCTTTCCGTCCTTCCTCTGCCCTTCCTTCTATCATTAAGTCATTAATTAAGACATTAATTCACAATTCACAAGACGTCCGATCCTCAGTAGGTAGGGGCCACGGGACCGCCTTAACCTGTCTTGTCTCTTACGTGCGGGGAAGTCTAAGTTTTCCGGCCGCAGCCCTGGCCGGTTTCTGTGTGTGTGGGTCAACACATATGCACATCTAGGGCTTTCACTTTACTGAAAAAATTTTAATGTAACATTTGAATCCCAATTCTTTACCACTGGGTGTGTCCCTTCCCCTACTGCTCCTGGAGCCGCTGCCGGGTTTCCGAGCGATCCGAGGCGCGGGCCTGGCTCGCCCGCAGCCGGATGCCAGAGCCGGAGCTACTTCCCACCCGGCCTCGCCCGCGGGCGACAAAACCGTCTCTCTGGCCGTGACAGCCAGCATCTCCTTGCCAAAAGCAACTCTCATTTTCATGTATTCAAACGAGAAATGTTGGGAAGGGCGACTTGCCCTTCTGAGCAATCACTAGCCTTGGGAGGTAGAA
The DNA here is from genome assembly GCF_039906515.1 of Pseudorca crassidens. Classification (NCBI taxonomy): domain Eukaryota; kingdom Metazoa; phylum Chordata; class Mammalia; order Artiodactyla; family Delphinidae; genus Pseudorca; species Pseudorca crassidens. The sequence goes on along the minus strand of NC_090296.1, from coordinate 61,652,329 downwards.
GTGTCCGGTCGGTCCTCGCAGAGAGCAGGAGCCTCTTTCCCTGGAGGGTAGCGCACGAAGCGCCCCCCGCCCAGGCCTGGTCCCCTCGGCCGTCGCGCGTCTTCAGGCAGCTGTTTCTCCGAGTTACCGACGACTGCTTTATTCACATCGGTCAGCACCAGTCCCAACTAGTCTCCCCTCACTCCTGCACGCCCCTGGAGTGCTACCTCTGCTTAGTGGTGCCCACACTTTGCCTCTGGCTACCTGAAAACCTCTAGGGACGGGGTGTTGGGGGGAGGAGCTGGAAATGCGCGCTTCAGAGTTGACAAATTAGAGGGAAACGTGACAAACTTTTAGGTCTGAGAGCAGAAAAGGACTAGAGTGGATGAGTCCCTACTGTGTGCCACCGACGGGGCGGGTGGGTGGGGGACTTTGAGATTCCGACGTTTTCCCCGTATGCTGCTCCGGCTGTGCAAGAGCTAAGCGGCTGGAAGCCTGGGCATTGGTGTTTCAGAACCTGGACTCCTCCAAATGCGCAGAAGCTCACGCTAGTGGGGAGCAGTGATAGAAACCGAGGGTCGAGGCTGTTAGCTTAAACCTCAATCCTTCCCTAACAGTCGAGGAATGTTTAACTTCTCAGTCCCTGAACCGCCCCCTTCCCCATCCACCCGTCTCCCCCGTGCCCCACCACACATAGACCCAGGAGCTTTCCCACGGCCCTTCAGTCTGCCCTGGTGGTTTAACTTGGGCTATTCAAATGTGATTACCCTCAAATTTACATACTACTATTTAACACATGCTTTTGTAACAATTATATAAATCATATCCTACACATGGGGGGAAAAGGGTAAAAATGCATTATAGCCAGGCTTCCCCCATTGTATTGGCTTCCTGATCTCTCTCCTAATTTTAAAATTGTGCTTTGGGATTGGCATGGTATGACTAGAGGGAGGTTACATTCATTATTTAAAATTAAAATTCGATTGGACAACACTATTGAGTGGCTGCTTTGGGACTTCCAGCAAGCTATTCCAGAGCTAACATCAGAGGAGAGTTTTGTTTTAAAAATAGTGCATCTGTTTGAAGCCTCTTGATTTTCCTTGTCCTAAGGGTCACAGAGCAAAACCAGTATTCAGCACACATTGCAGTAGGTTTGCTTCTAAAGAGAAACACTAGGAAGAGGCCTCCTTGACAGCATTCCCTTTTGCTAGGATACTAGCAAAATTTGTAGGAACTCTCACCACTTTCTGAATGCTGCCATCCTGGTTGCCTACTGTAAATGGATCAAAGTAAGGAAACGCAGCTGCCAACACTGGGCATTACCCGTGGCAAGCCCAGTGCAGCCTCCCTGGGTCTGTGGTGAGGACTTTGCAGACCTCCCCAACCAACTGAGGTCTTCCCTCCTTAGGTCCACACCCTGCTCTAAATTCCTGCCGGGCTCTTATCATTCCTCGACAGCAAATTCCATTTGTGTCTTTTCATTCTTTTCTCTCCCCCACTGGATTAGAAGCTCTCTGAGGGTGGGGACCACAGTTGTCTGCAAGGCCAGAGCAGAGCCTGGAGCATAGTAGACTTCTATGAAGATTTGTTGACTCAATCACTGAACTAACTGCCCCAATCCAGAGACTAGCCAGGTTGACGTCAGACGGGAAAGGATGCTAGAGCCTAGAAACTGTATCCACTGACTCCAAAGTCTCCAAGTGAGAGCACCCCAGGGACGCGTCTCAGTCTGGTGGGCCTGTGAAATGAATGGACTAATGGACAGTAGAATGAACAAATGGATGGACAGTTATTTCTGGCAGAATGGCCAGGGTCTCAGAGCCCCGGAATCCTGGGGCTTCCAGGCCCTCTGGGCATGGCTCTTCCCCTGGCAGTGATGCTTAATTTTAACCAAAATCATCGTGGTGACATGATCAAATGGGAGATGCCCCCACCTCACCTGTACCTGTCCTTTGGCAGAATCGGTGGCGTGCTTTTCCATCTAGGGCTGTCAACTTGTGACCCAAGGCAAATATTTTACTTTCCCCGCTGTGAAAAGGCAGCAGCGCACCTTTCAATAAAGATACCGATTAAAAGTTAAAGAACCCCATCAACTTTCCATCAGGCAAAACGTTTCACTCGGAGCTGTAAAGGAAACCTCCGTGTTTAAATAATATGTTTAAATTGTCCAAGAAATGAAGCCGATCCCACGCAGTGAGAAGAAACAGCCTTTCAGCAGATCTGCTACTTCGGGGTTGTGCTCCCGGGCTTCCAGTTCCCGCCCTGGCTCTGGGGGGCGCCTGGGGGGCGGGGCGCGAACAGGGCCGGGTTGCGCAGGGAGAGTCACAGATGTGATCCTCCCGGGTTGCCAGACGCTCAGCGTGCCACGGAGGTGGCAGCGCGCTCGAAATTTATCAGGCTTTTACCTTAATTGTCTTCCTGTTTTTAGGATCTAAAGCATTTTAGTCCACACACCTTCCCAGTGCGATGTAATGATTTTCTTAAAGGACCATTGAACCTCTCAGGACCTGCCATGTTGTTACAAGGTATTAACTGGAGACCCGTCGTGTCAACTTCTCCTCCTGAAGTTTTATTTAACATGAACCCATGCGTGGGAGTCCTTGAGAGAGGATGCATGTCTGCCTCCTCTTCTGGACTGTTGTCGCTCGGGAAGCCACCTGGCAGCGCGATACCCCCCAGCCGCATCTGGTGTCTTTGATGTGCAATTCCCCTACACCCCACCCGCACCGGCGTTGTGAGCTCAACCAAGGCTCAGATGCCGCCTGGGAAGCTGAGCGGCAAACTCCCTGCTTTCAGACCACGCTTTCTTCCCGGGGCGGCTACTCACGGGGACCCCGGTCCCGCGGCCCGGGAGACGGGCTTGGCACTTGGATGGAGCGCGACCCACCTTGGAGGCTTAGGCTTCTAACAGATCTGCTGTTGGTTTGTTTTCTTTCAAACGCTTTCGATGATGCAGTCGGCGGGGTGGATCCCACTCTCGTCACCCCACTGGCCTCCTTCTGCCAAAATACCTTCCATTGTGAATGGCTACTCTCCTCTGACCTCCTCATGACCCTCCCCTCACGCCCCCCCAAGAGAAGTGGTTTCAATAAATAAAGCACAGTGCTCGGCTTGAAGGTTTATACTGGGGCGGAAGCTTCTAAAACTCCTTCGGGTGCTGGAATGGGAATAAACCAAGGCATTGTCCCAAGAGATGGGAGAGGGAGGAAGCCTGGACTAGAGAGGATAGGAGAAGATACAGGCAGGATGTTGAAAGGGGTGGAAGGGCGTGGTCAGGAGTTTGGCTACCCTCCAACTGACCTTGAATTTGCTGGGGAACCCAGACAGATACTTCGGGCCTCAGTTCCCTCCTTTTACAAATGAGGAGCCTGGACTTGATGCCTGGGTTCCAGCAGCTGTCACTTGTAGGAACGAAGCCTGGAGTGGCTGGTGCAACAGTCTGCCCTGAAGACCCCACCCAGGGGAACCAGGACCTGTGTGAACCTAGGAAGGAAACCATTCTGGTGATGGAGGGTGAGGAGGTGTGACTCATCTTCTGGAGTGGTGAAGCATCTCTCTGCGAGGGGCGAAGACTCTGGGATAACAGGTAGCAGAAGATTTTCCTCCTGTTTGCTCTAGTTTTGTGGTCTATGTTTCTCCATTAATTTTGGGCAAAAGCCTTTCCCTTTTCCATTTCCCAACATCTCCAAAGACAGCAAGCAGCAGCAGCAAAAGTAGAGGCTGTGTTTCAGTTTCTCAGACCAGGCAAAGCCTCCTCAGCTAGGAAGCAGCTGCAGCGCTCTGCACACTCCCTTGTGCAGGGCTGGCACCTCTGAGGCTGAGGGCCTCTGATTCTTGGTCTCTCATTACACAAGCCCCAACCTGGCTTGTTCATGCAATTGACAAGGACAATAGGGTTTATGTTTAAGATCACAGATTTGGAATCAGATCCGGATTCCAATCTGTACGCTGCAGGAGACTTGCTCTCTCTGAGCCTCCGTTTTTTCAACTATAAAATGGGCACATTAGTACCTGCATCGCACCAGTTGAGTGCAGAGTGTAAGTACAATAAATGGTAACAAAAGTAAAGCGCCTTCGCAGAACCCTAGGAACCTGGGCGGTGCTGGATGCTGGAACACGTAGTGGCAGGTAAAGTGAACCTGCATTCTAGGCGCCTTCGGCCCTCCCTTTTTACCAGTCTTTTTCAGGTGGTCACAAGCCAGGCTCCCGGAAATCATGGTCTCTCCCGGATAGAGCTGGCAGGGAGGAGGAAGCACCCGCGTGGCTATCGAGCACAGGGCCGCAAGCCCAGCCACATCTCAGCGTCCATCGCGACCCTGCCTAGAATCTCCTCCCAATCTCCCCGAGCCGCGGGGCCGCCCTCTGGGGAGCTGGCGATGGCAGATGAAGGTCCGGAGGCTGCATCAGGCACACCTTAAGGACCTTCTGGCGGGACGAGGCTCAAGGGGTGAAGAGATGAGAGATCCCGTGCCTCCGGACCCCTAGGACACGCAAAACCTGCCCAGGGCAGCCAGACAATTTGTCTTTCCCCCCACCCTCCGGTGAGAGGAGGGAGGTCCAGCTCCAGAAGCCCTTCGTTGCTTCTCCCCCTCCCCACCGTCGACGGGGCACCTGGGGCCTGGATCCAAGAAGCAGCCCTGTGGGAGAGGCAAAGAGAGTGAGTCTGGGCTTCTGGGAGGCTATTCCAGCTATTCCACCCTCAGCACCTGAACTTGGGGAGCACTGAGGTGAGAAAGCAGGACCCTTGATTTGCCCAAACACTTTTTTTCTTTCTTTTTGGGATCACCCTCTCCACTTCCCCTGTCCCTGTCATGGACAGAGTTAGAAGAAAACACTTAGGACTCATTTGGAGAAGTATCACTTGGAGACATTTTCTAAAGTCCTCAAACCCTGAGATAATACTACTGCAAGGAAACTTTAGTTCCTGTCTTTTATAATTATTTGATATGGATTCCCTTATAAAAAAGTTTCTTTCTGGTAGTCCAAGTCCATCTGAAATGAAGCAAGCATGCTGGACTTATGTCTGACCCTTCAAATATCGAAGACCCTAAACAGTACTTTGCATGTGCAAGAAAGCTTAGTGGGACACTGAGGTGTAATCAAGACAGATAATTATAGTATATGAAAAGACCAAGCCACAAAAGGATTTTGCCAGCTACATATAGATTCATCTGATAAGGTGAAAATTCACGAGTTGATTAACCCTTCCTACTGAGGAGGCGTGGAAGAGCTAAAGTTTTGGGGTGAATCCCTGGAGCTCCTATGAATAACAGCCCACATATTTCAGACAGAGCTTGGATGGGCTAAGAAGGTCCTGTGTACAAGGTTCTAGTAAGTTTTTGAATTCTGCTTCACTTAGTAATAAGAACCAGGCAGATAAAATAAAATCGTTCCTTCCCTGGAGGACAGAAAAGCAACACATCTTCAAAGCTTATTAATTTTCCTTGGATTGGTATTGGGGGAGGTGCATTCAGGGGAAGTGGGCTGGTACACAGAAGTCTCAGGCAGCAAGGGATCCCTAGCTAAATGCAGCTTCTGTTTTTACAGCTTACTTAGGGAGAGTTGTTAGTTTTTCTAAGCATAAACCAAGCATTGGTTCTCTAAGCTCAGTGTTTAGGCTACAAAGCATATCCAACAGTCTTACATGCTTACCTTTAGAAAAAAATGGTCTGACCCCAAACTCAGCAAAATCTCTAGTGCATTACCATACTTGGAGAACACCTAAGCAAAGCCCTTTGGAAGTGTAAAGTGTAACTGGAATGTCAAATACCATCCACTACCTCCAAGAAAAATAAATCCTTAGTTCTCAGCCAGGTACACCTGCTTTGGACCAGGCTTATTAGTGTTATTTGTATCTTTTCTTTTCAAGTGGATAGTCTTACTCACAGACTTTTCTTTCTGCTCTGTGCTTGCTATTTTTATCTTACCTTAAAAACCCTGAGATCAGGCCTGGCGCCAGACTTCTGAGACACCCCAGGGAAGGGTGATGGCTAGCTTCCCAGGGGTCCATTCCTGAACTCTGTAAGCTCAGGTGTTAGAGCCAAATCAGAGTTCAGGGTCAGGAGGGAAGCCTGGCATATGTTAATTGGGTCACCACGGGGAAAGTAGGTGAACAGGCTGGGGCAAGCAATGCCAGGCAGGACCCTAAGGCAGGGGAAGCTGTCTCAGTTCATTAGTTTCTGTGGATTAATGCAGTACAGGCAACTTTGGGTAGTAGACTTTGCTCGTCATTCTCTGTTATTCTTCTGAGCTCCCTCCTCTGTTCTGTCCTCTGCCCCAGAGGCCAATCTCTATGGGGCACATTACCCAGTTTTCCTTGCCATGGGACTTCCAGTTGGATTTGGCCAATGTGGGGATAATGATGCAGGCATGGAGAGCGGGAGGCCAGAACAGTAGGAATACTTACTCCTGCTTTCTCCCTGCATCAGTGTGGCTTTGTCCTTAACTGCCTCTGTGTCTATAGCTCCTGTCAAGCAGCTCTTCTTCCCAGTTTCAGCTCTCACCAGGCTCTGCTAACACCTCTTTTTTTTTTTTTTTACCCCTTTTCCCCTTCAGATCAAGGGTGGTAATACCTTGCTGCTGTTGCTAGACCTTGAATGTTAGTTCCCTTTAACCCCGCCTATACCCTGTAAACAGTTCTTTCCATTCTCTGTGTGTATCCCCCCAACCCCCTGTCTTTTGAGCATGCCATCTGTCCCCTGTGGGGATCTAACTGATGAGGAGAGGAATGGAAGTCAAATACGATGTCTTTAACTCTTCCCATTGTGATCTTCATATAACTCATCAAAAGGCTCTCCTCTTTCCTTGTCACCATGGTGGGGTGCAGTTGTGAAGGCTCCAGGGTTTCTGTGGTGGTTGCTTTCTGCAGGCAAGGCTGGCTTTGGGTCTAGCAGGGGAGCAAACTCTGAGTATATTTGTTTTATTTATGCTGATCCTGGGCATTCAGCAACAATTTTTGAACGCATTATGTGAGGGGTTAAAGCAACAAACCTTCAAGGTAAGAGTATTATCTTCATTTTACAGATGAGGTTACAGAAACCCAGAGAGGGAAGCAACTTGCCCAAGTGGCAAAGCAGGGCATCCCTACCTAGCTTTGTATGCCTATAGAGCAGGAGCTTCCCTCAGGGAGGCCTAAGGATGCCTGAGTGCATCCACCTCCACAGGTGGGCTGCTCTGAGTCCCAGCACCAGGGAATTGTACACAGGATTCTTTTATCTTGAACTTCTGGGAAGCATATTGCCCCCCCCCCCAGCATCTGGAGTCCTGTGGAGGACTTCCAGAAGGTTATATTTGCCACTTTCTTGATCTCGTTTATTAGTTGCTTGGGTATTTGGAGAAAGACAGGTTAGTAGAGAGTAGAGGAATATAAAATAAACATTTGAGGGCCTGCTAAGTACCAGGTACTGAGCAAAGCACTATCATCTATATGATTTCATCTAGTGGTTTTTCTTTTTGCCTTTTTAAACAATGATGAGATATAGCACAGGAAAATGAGCAAGACAGAGAATGCTTTATCTAAAGAAAAAACTCAAACGGCCATCACCAACGTTAAAAACTAGAACAGTGCTAGCAGCTCAAGACTCTGCCTATACTGCCCACCCACTCACCATCACCTTCTCCCCTCCTGAGATGACTACTGTCTTGAGTCTTACAGTTATTACTTTCTTGTGTTTATTTGTACTCCATCAGCTGAGCATGCATCCATAAGCACTATAGTGTTTGCTGGCTTGGGTTTTAAGCTTCATTTGAATGGAATGGTACAGTAAGTACTCCTTTGGGTATGGCTTCTTAGTTCAACATAACATTTTTTAGAGATTCATCTTCGTTGGTCCACACAGAGAAAGTTTCTTCTTCTCCTTCAAGTATAGTATTGCATTTAAGAATATACCACAATTAATTTATGCATCCTACTTTTGATGGATATTTGGGTTTTTACCAGTTTTTAGCTATTATGAATGAAACTGCTATGAATATTGGTGTACATGTTTCTTGGTACACATGTGCATGCATTTCTGTTGGGAGTGAAATTGCTGGGTCATAGAGTTTGTGGATATTCAACTTTAATAGATAATGCCAATTTTTGCTCCTTATAACCTTTCTTATCTTGGACATCAAAAACTCTGAATATGGTTGAACCCGGTATTTTAATAGGAACTCTCCAGAAGTCTGAATATCATGCCTTTGATTTTAAGATTATGTTTAAGAGTTGGGCTCTAGGTGGAGAGCATGGCAACCCCTGCCCCCCAGATGTACCCTTAACTGGCATGTAGTGTAGACACACGGCTTAAAAATATTTTAAAAAATAATAAGAAAAAAGAAAAGAAAAGAATACTTCTATTCTTGGGCTGCCCTGGTGGCGCAGTGGTTGAGAGTCCGCCTGCCGATGCAGGGGACACGGGTTCGTGCCTCGGTCAGGGAGGATCCCACGTGCCGCGGAGCGGCTGGGCCCGTAAGCCATGGCCGCTGAGCCTGCGCGTCCGGAGCCTGTGCTCCGCAACGGGAGAGGCCACAACAGTGAGAGGCCCGTGTACCGCAAAAAAAAAAAAAAAAAAAAAAAAAAAAAAAAAAAAAAAAAAAGAATACTTCTATTCTTGTAGTCCAGTACTCATTTAAACGTAGAAAGAACCACAAGAGTGCCAAGAAAGCAGCTGGGTTAAGCTGGGCAAAAGCAGCGATCTAGGAGACTACTCCAGGAGACTCTTTGGAACCAGCGTCTACACCGCCCGGGGAGGTGAGGCCTCTCAACTGTTTGGGCTCAGACTCCAAGGCGGTCCTGGAGCTGGTTCTGCGAGCAGAAACGCGCGACTGGTAGCCCATAGCGCGGATGAATCCGCGAGGGCCAAGACCAGGGGCGGGGGCCGGGGCGGAGGTGCGCGCGCGGCTTGTTGCTGGGCGACGGCGCGCGTTCTTCCTTCCCAGAGAGCTGGTGCGAGCCCACCCGGCAGCTCAGACCGGGAAAGGCCGGTTGGATACTGGGCTGGGCCGTGGCCCTGACAACCTCCCTGCCACCTGAATGGGAGCAGAGGCGCCCCGGGAGGCGTGTGAGAGGAGGACGCGCACTGCGGCGCAGGTAACTTCGTCTGGGAGGCTGTGGGAAGGAGTGGCTGCGATATTGGGGCGGAGAAGTTGTCTCCTCTGTTCCGCCCATCTAATCTCCACGAAAATCAGGGCGGAAAATAGGGCTGAGGTTGGAGAAGGGATTGGGGCTGGGAGCAAGGGTTGAGGAGGAGCTGAGAGGAGTGAAAATCTGGTGGGAGGGAATAATGGGTAGATTGTGATGACTGGGCTGTAGGGAAAAGAATGAGTAAGGAAGGCAAAAAAGGAGGAGGAATCGGAGGGGCGGTGGGGAGGGCGAAAGGTCACAGTGGAGGGAATTTAATTATCCAACTCCCTGACCTTTTCTGCTATCCCTTGACAGGGGGCTGGTTGTTCTGGACAAACCTTAAACACCGTTAGGTGACCTCCCCCACTGAGGTCAGTGTGTCTAACTTCGGAATAGGGAGCTGTTTCCTGAGTGTGATCCTAAAACTCTTCGGTAGGCAGTGGGACACTCTAGGCTTAATTCAAGAATTATTTGGTATCGAAGGCCACAGATCCACAGTCAATGTATTGGGGACTACCACTGCAAGGATATAAAGAAGTTCAATAATTCTTTTTTATTTTTAACACTCAAATATAAAAGTCTAACATTTTTCCCCTATTTACAACTTTATAGAGGTATAATTTTTATTCAATAAGCTGTACAAAATCTATGGTTTGTACGATGTTCAGGTGTACAATTTGATGAGATTTGACAGATGTGTACACTTTTGAAACAATTACTGCAGTCAGAATAACAGAACCTTTTTCATTCTTCTACTGCTTTTGCTGTCCACCCCTGCTCTCACCCTCTCCTACTGCCCCCAACTAACTACAGATCTGTTGTGTAACACCACAGAATTGGTTGCATTTTCTGTAAGTTTATATAAATGGAAGCATCCAATATATACTCTTTTGTGTCTGGATTCCTTTACGCAGCATAATGATTTGCCAGGACCTTTACCTTGATTACTGAATAAACTGTGAGTTTTGAAATTGGGTAGTGTAAGTCTTCTACTTTTTAAAAAAAAAATCACTTTAGCTGTTTTAAGACCTTTGAATTTGTGTATACAGTTTATAATCAGCTTGTAGTTTCTAGAAAAAAGACTGCTGTGCTGTAATTTTGATTGGGAATGCACGGAATCTATAGATCTTTAGGGGGAGAATTGCCATTTTAACAATATTGAGTCTTTCAGTTTATGAACATGGTTCTTAAATTTATGTAGATCTTTAATTTCTTTTAGCAGTGTTTTGAATTTTCAGTGTAGAGATTTTAGACATCTTTATTAGATTAATTCTTAAGTACTTTATGTTTCGGGGGGCATTATTTTCCAATTGTTTGATGCTAGTATATAAAAATATAATTGGTTTTGTACGTTAACCTTGTATTGTATGACTTAGATAATTCACTCATTAGCACTAGTAATTGTTTTGTAGATTCCTTGAGATTTTTAACCTAAAAATCATGTCACCTGCAAATAGGGACAGTTTTACTTTTTCCTTTTCAGTCTTACTTCCTTTTATTTCTTTTCCCTGTCATGTTGCAATGGCTAGGACCTCTAGTACAATGTTGAATAGATGTGTTAAGAGTCAAGGCATTTTTGCTAGTTTTCAGTTTTAGGGGGAAAGCAAAAATAAAATGTTAGCTGCAAGCTTTTTGTAAATTCTCTTAATCAAATTGAGGATATTCCCTATGATTCATAGTTTTCCCAGAGTTACTTATTTATTTTTATCATAGAGGGTGTTGGATTTTTTTCATGTGATTTCCACTATCTATTGAAATGATCATCCTTTTTTTCTCCTACACTTTGTTAATGTTGTGAATTATATTGATTTTTATTTTTTATTTATTTATTTTGCGGTACGTGGGCCTCTCATTGTTGTGGCCTCTCCCGTTGCGGAGCACAGGCTCCGGACGCACAGGCTCAGCAGCCATGGCTCACGGGCCCAGACGCTCCGCAGCATGTGGGATCCTCCCGGACCGAGGCACGAACCCGCGTCCCTTGCATCGGCAGGCGGACTCTCAACCACTGCGCCACCAGGGAAGCCCGAATTATATTGATTTTTAAATGTTAAATCAATTTTTAAACTCTGGAATAAACTCTATATGATCAGGATATATTATTCTTTTCAAAAGTATATTTTCAGATTTATTTGATATTTTATTAAAAGCTTTTGCATCTATGTTTATGAAGGATATTGGTACATAATTTTCCTTTTTTAAAAGAATGTCTTTGTCAGGTTTGGTATTAGGGTTATGCAAATCTCAAAAAATGAGTTCCTTCTTCCTCTATTTTCTGAAAATATTTGTGTAAGATTGATGTTATTTGTTTCTTGAGTGTTTGAGAGAACTATCTGGTCCTGGAGATTTCTTTGTGGTAAGATTTTTGGCAATGACTACATTGATTAGTATAGAACTATTAAGATTTTCAGTTTCTTATTTTATTTTTTGTTTCTTATTTTAATTTTGGTAAGTTGCAGTTCTCAGAGATTTGCCCACTTCACCTAAATTATTAGATTTGTTGGCATAAAGTTATCATATTCTCTTATTATCCTTTACTATCTTTAGGGTCTGTTGTGAAATCCTTTTTTCATTGCTGATAGTGGTGATTTTTGTTCTCTTTTATTTTTGAACAGTCTAGCTAGGGGTTATAAAAATTTTATTGATTTATTTTAAAGAACTAGCTCTTGGCTTTGTTAATTTTCTCAATTATCTTTTCTGTTTTCTATTTGATTGATATATGTCCTTATACTTATATCCTTCTATTTACTTTGGGTATACTTCACTCCTCTTTTTCTAGATTCTTAAGGTGGAAACTTAGGTTATTGATTTTAGACCTTTTTTTCTTTCTGATTTAAGCATTTAAGCTGTACTTTTCCTTCTAATCAGTGCTTTAGCTGTACCCCACACATTCTGATATATTGTATTTTTACTATTATTAAGTCTAAAATATTTTCTAAGATTCAATAATTTTTTGTATTCCTATTTTATTATCTATTAACTTTTTTATTACACCTTTTTGTTTTACTTTAAAAAATTGTTTCTCAGGGAATTCCCTGGCAGTCCAGTGGTTAGGACCCAGTGCTTTCACTGCGGTGGCCCGGGTTCAGTCCCTGGTCAGGGAACTAAGATCCCACAAGCCACAAAAAATTTTTTTCTCTAGGAATTACAATATATATCCTTAACATTTCATGGTCTAGAGTTAATATTGATCTAGTTCACATAAAATGCAGAAATCTTAACAACCATAGTTCCCTTACCCACCCCCATCCCAGTCTCTTTAGTTGTCATATGCATTACATCTATGTATACAAACATCACATGAGACAATGTTGTCATATGTATACAAACACCCCATGAGACAATGTTCATACAATTTTTAAAAACATGATAAAAGATGTTTTTTTAAATGTACCCAGATATTTGCCATTTCTGATCTTCTTCATTCATTCCTGAAAAATTTGATTTTCCACTCCTTTAATTTCCCTTCAGCCTGAAAAACTTTCTTTAACCTTTCTTGTAGTTTTAGTCTGCTGGTGAGTAATTCTCTTAGTTTTCCTGTATCTGAATGTGTCTTCATTTTGCTTTCATTTTTTTTTTAATAAATTTATTTTTGGCTGCGTTGGGTCTTCCTTGTGGTGCGCGGGCTTCTCATTGCAGTGGCTTCTCTTATTGTGGAGCATGGCATGTGGGCTTCAGTAGCTGTGGCTTAGTTGCTCCGCAGCATGTGGGATCTGCCTGGGCCAGGGCTCGAACCCGTGTCCCCTGCATTGGCAGGTGGATTCTTAACCACTGCACCACCAGGGAAGCCCCTGCTTTCATTTTTTAAATAATATGCTTACTAGATATCTAATTCTGGGTTGGCAGTTCTTTTGTCTTTTAGCATGTTACGAATCTTGTTTCACTGTCCTTTGGTCTCAGGGATGTTTTGTGGGAAGTCCATGGTCATTTGAGTTATTTCTCTATAATTAATGTGTTGTTTTTCTGTTTCCTTCAGTATTTTATCTTTGTTTTTGGTTTCCAGCAGCTTACATGGATTTTCTTTATCAAGCTTGGAATAAAATCTTCTTTATTCCAAGCTTCTTGAATCTATAAACTTATGTATTTCTCCAGATTTGGGATATTCTCAGACAGCATTTCTTCAAATATTCTTTCCACTCCATTCTGCCCTCTCCTTTTGGGATACTGATAATCCATATGTTAGAGCTTTTGATATTTCCTCACAAGGCTCTGAGGACTTTTTTTTTTCTTAAAACCTTTTTTTCTCTCTTTTAAATATTGGATACTTTCTGTTAATTTATCTTCCAGTTTACTGACTCTTTTCTCTGACATCTCCACTCCATTAGTAAAATTTTTATTGACAATATTATATATTTTCAGATATAAAATTTCTATTTCTTTATTTCTCTGCTAAGATTTTCTCTTTTTATTCCTCTTTAACATATTTTCCTTTACTTCATTGAGCATAGTTAAGCTATGAGCTGCCTTAAAGTCCTTGTTTAATAATTTCAACAGCTGGGTCATCTTTGGACTGGCATCCGTTAATCTTTGCTCTTGACATTGGGTCACATTTTCCTGAATCTCTTTATGCCAAGTATTTGTTGATTATACCCTGGACATGGTGAATGTTTGACTGTGTAAACTCTGGGTTCTGTTATATCCCTCTGAAGAATGTTTACTTTTTTCATTTAGCAGGCAGTTCACCAGGTTAGACTCGCTGTAAGCTCCATCTCGTTCTCTGTGGTTGGAGGTTAAGTTCAACTAAATCTCAGTTCAGCTCTTTAAGCCTTTGCCTCTATTTTCTATAACATTTTTAACCAGCACAATATAAGTGTTAGGTACTATTATTGAGCTTTGAGTTTGTCCCATATGTGTAATGTTCAGAGGTCAGTCTAGACTTATGTGGGGTTTAAGCACAGAATTGGGGGATTAACTTCTCTGGCTCTCTCTCCTCTGGGATTTCTCTCTCACTCCTCAGTGGTGGTTGTTGCCTGGGCTCTTTTCTCTAATTCTTCTGGCCAGAATGAGGAAGAGCTTTCTATCAAAGTCTTTGCCACCTGCATTATGCCATCCTTCAGTATGGAAGGCATTTAGGGAAAAGCCACAATAAGCCTGGAAACTCACCTTCAGGTCAGTGTTTCTATAAGTTTTAACTCTTCTCCACAAGTTTTTGTTTACTTCTTTTGTTTACTTCTAAGAATCCTCAGGTAGTTGTTTTTTATATTTTGTCTGGAGTTTATAAATTATTGTTAATGTAGGATTGGTCTGTAAATGTAGATGTGAAACTCCAACAAAGTGTTTTTGAAATTGAGAGCATGCAACATTTCACATGTCAAAAGCATGATGATAATAATTAAGAAAAACTCCTCCTTTCATTTTCCTGTTTTGGCTATTTAAGCAATTAGATGAAGGAAGTCCAAGAAGGAAAGATAAAACATGGGGAGAAGAAAAAGGCAGGGAGAGCATTTTGCTGTTCTATTACCTATTAGATATTTATGTATGCATGTATTTTGTATGTATATATATGTATTCACAGGGTATGGACATACTCTAGTTAATGGTTATAAAGAGTTATGTTTTTATAGGCATTGAAATTTCCGTGGGCTTCTGAATAGTTAAGAAAAAAATCTTTTCTGAGCTTAAAAACATCTTTTCTCTATTTTATTTTATTTTTTGTTTGTTTTTTAAATTTATTTTATTTGTTTATTTTTATTTTTGGCTGTGTTGGGTCTTTGTTGCAGTGTGTGGGCTTTTCTCTAGTTGTAGAGAGTGGGGACTACTCTTCGTTGAGTTGTGCGGGCTTCTCATTGCAGTGGCTTCTCTTGTTGCAGAGCACGGGCTCTAGGCATGTGGGCTTCAGTAGTTGTGGCACATGGGCTCAGTAGTTGTGGCTCGCAGGCTCTAGAGCACAGGCTCAGTAGTTGTGGCGCACCAACTTAGTTACTCTGTGGCATGTGGGATCTTCCTGGACCATGGCTTGAACCTGTGTCCCCTGCATTGGCAGGCGGATTCTTAACCACTGTGCCACCAGGGAAGCCCAGGTTCTCTCTATTTTCTATATCACTTTTAAACCAGCACAATATGTGTTAATTACTATTATTGATATTATTAGGATTAAAGACAGAAAACACGTATTATAGAAAGTGTGGGATAATAGAAAAAATTGCTGTTATCCTGTGTCTTAGCAAATCATTAAAATATTTGTATATTTCCTTTTAGACTTTTTCATAAATTATAATCAGTGTGCAAACAGATCTCATTTCTACCATTGATGTTACAAAAACAAATATGGTTTTCAGAATATTTTTATCTTCCTTGCAGTGCTGAAGATTTTACTAGATGAGATAGGCTGTCTTTGGACATTTCTTCTGGAACTTTGCTGCTGTGTGTTGGGAGTTGATGTTGGTGTGAAATTTAGGAAGTGAATTGAGATATCTGGCTATGGACTCAAGAGAACCTAAATCTTGTCCTTAATGGGTCACTCTTCCCACCGAAGTGCCTGTATATAGGTGACTATATATAGGAAGAGGTCAAGGACAACTAATTCGTATAACTGGCTGGGGCTTTGGCTCAGTTCCCAGTGCAATACTCTGATGGGCTAGGCGCTGTGTGAGGTGTTCATGTGACTTGGAACCAAGTCATCTGGTAACCTGCTTTATTTATTTCTCCTTTAGTTAGAGTCTAGAGCAGAGTTCTGGATCTTCTGTTCTAACAGGAGGAACAACCACACCTGCAAGAACCAGAGAGCAGAGTCTCAGAGTCTAGAGAATTCACACAGGTTGCCCTCCCTGGACCTTTAGCTGTTTTGGGCCGAGAGCTTCCTTTTTATGTCTGACCAGACTTGGCGGGAGAGGAGAGAAGGCTGGCTCTTGGCCTTTCTGACTACCTCACTGCTCAGGCATTGAACCTCCTGGTGGAAGAGGAAGGAAAAGGCAGAGAGTTCCAACAGTCGGGAAGGAAGAGGAGAGTGAAATTACTGCTCAGGTTGCAAAGATTTCAAGCACATTGTGTCCCATTTCAAAGTGCAGGGTAAACAGTCAACCTAGATAGTGAGCAGCAGGTGTGACCCTGTATGTAGATTAGTACTGTATGTAGATGTAGATTAGTACATGTATGTATGTAGATTAGTACGTAGATTAGTACTTCCTCCTTTTGGGACAGCTACATTATTTTTCCTTGAGTATCTTCAAACCAGAACTGGTCTCTTTCTTTTAATAAATTGCTAGCAAAAAAAAAAAAAGAGAACATGTTATTTTCCCATGAGATTGGATGTTTAAAAATCATTTTATACATTTTGTAGTGTTAAGGTGTGGCTGGGGGTGATAAAGGCACTGGCTTTGATGGATTGGCCCATTTAACAATGGGATACCACCTACCTTGAAAACACAATAGAAGTTCCATTTCCTATTGGTTCATCTTTACATATAAAGAACAACTTTCCTATGAAGAACTCAAGGGAATGTACTGAGAAATATTGAACAATGACCTACTTGTTAAACTTCAATAGCAAACCAAGGGCCTGAGAGAAGTTGGAAAGGAATACAAAGCAGGAACTAAGAAACAAAAGGGAAGTGCAGTTGAGAGAGTCAAATCAGATTCCCACCAGGTACTAATGTGTTTCTGGTCTGTACTCTGTTCCAGTTACTACCTTTCAGTCTTTTGTAGGAAGAAATGCGGATGGTGTCAGTATGAGCATATTGCCACCTGTGCAAACAATAAACAGCCAAAACACTATGAGGGGGATTTTACAGCATTTTTTAAATAAGGAAACTTCCTTAAGGGCTTTAGAAGTGATTTCATTTTTTTTTAATGTATTTATTTTTGGCTGCATTGGGTCTTCGTCGCTGCGTGCAGGCTTTCTCTCACTTCGGTGAGCAGGGGCTACTCTTCATTGTGGTGCGCGGGCTTCTCATTGTGGTGGCTTCTCTTGTTGCGGAGCATGGGCTCTAGGCACGCAGGCTTCAGTAGTTGCGGCATGCGGCTCAGTAGTTGTGGCTCGCGGGCTCTCGAGCGCAGGCTCAGTAGTTGTGGCTCACGGGCTTAGTTGCTCTGTGGCATGTGGGATCTTCCCGGACCAGGGCTTGAACCCGTGTCCCCTGCATTGGCAGGCGGATTTTTAACCACTGCACCACCAGGGAAGCCCTAGAAGTCACTTCTAATGTTCATATTCTACAGTTTGGAAAAGAGGCAACAGATGATTTTTTTCACTTTTTTTTTTTTTTTTTTGCGGTACGCGGGCCTCTCACTGCTGTGGCCTCTCCCGTTGCGGAGCACAGGCTCCGGACGCGCAGGCTCAGCGGCCATGGCTCACGGGCCCAGCCGCTCTGCGGCATGTGGGATCTTCCCGGACTGGGTCACGAACCCGTGTCCCCTGCATCGGCAGGCGGACTCTCAACCACTGCGCCACCAGGGAAGCCCTATTTTCACTTTTTAATAAGAAATCTTGTTATGGATAGTATTAAATTGTCCAAGGTCTAGTCAGTGGTGGAGCTGGGAGGAGAAAGAAAGCTTATTGATTCCCAGATGAGAGCTCTGTCATATAGCAGGGTCTTGAACTGGAGAACCAAAAATGGCTATTTTAGTGATTAAAAGCAATATGACTTTATTTAGAGGCTAAAGAGGATGTTTTCTTCATATTGCTCTCACTACATGATAAACGAAGAAATCTAATTGTAAAAATAACTCTCTTATGAGGTGATATAAAAGAAATTCAACCAAGAAATGTGGACAGGTGATAAGCAAAGAAATGCAAAGGAACATAAGAAAATATTTCTTTCCATATTTGTTTTAACCCATTGTATTTTGGCATAAAATGCAGTGATCCCCCTCACCACCCACCCCTACCCCCATCATAGTCAAACAATTGCCTCAGCACAATCTATTGATTAATTCTTCTTTTTAATGCTGTTATTTAATGCTGTTATTATAATATAACCCATATTATTCTTAATTCTTTTGCTCATTCAGTTTACATGTGGATTCTATCGGCAGTGTTTCAATTTTAATTCTTATATCCATATGAGTTTTAATTATCTTGCTGGACAAGTGCTCCCTCATTTCTCTTTTTCAAAATTTTGGCTAATCTACCCTGTTTATTATTTCAAATGAATCCAGAATTACTTTTCAAATTTCAAAATATCATTTTTCAGTTTTGATTATGATGGCATTAAACCAGTACAGTATTTTGGGAAGACCTGATAAAATTAAAATATTTGGTTTTCTTACCAAGGAACATTAACTGCCTATTTAGTAGAGTCTTTCTTCTATGTCCTTCAGTAAAATTAAAAAATTTATTCATGAAGTTTCAGCACATTTCTTGTTATGTTTATTCCTAGATATTTACTCCTTTAAATAAATTATACATGGAATTTTACCATTATGCTTTTGGTGTAAAGGAAGTTATTGGGGGTTTTTTTTGGTATTAATTTAAAAAATTTAAATGCCTTGCAGACCTCTATTATAATTCTAAACAGTTCTTTTAGTGCTTATGTTTTCTAGGTAATCACATTTGCAAATAATGATATTCCAGAGGTATTTCTGCTTTATTATTTTATTTTATTTTCAAAGAACCTTGGCCTTGGGTTTTCTAAGAAATAAGTAAATTAGTTTTTCTAATTTATTACTTTCTGCTTTTATTTTCATTGTTTTACCCTTATTTCTTGACACTCTTCTCTCCTTGGGCTCTGTGGAACTCTCTTCTCATTTTCCCAACTCTGTGATTGCTCTAGCTCCTCCTACCTCCCACCTGTGAATGTCAGAAGACTCTGTCATTAGCCATTCTCTATTTGTATTTCTTGTTATCTTGGCTTTTGGTATTGATCTTGCTTTCAAGATCTCAAAATTCACTTGTAATCATAGATAGCTGGCTCTGCTGAATAGCATAAGTTTTTCTTTTACATTGTGATAATACACATAAACATAAAATTTACCATCTTAACAGTTTTTAAGCGTAAAGTTCAGTGACTAGCAACAGCTTTCTTATGTACTTGGTTATGACCAAGACTTCATCAAAGCGATTCAAAGTTGCTATTTGATTTATTCCTAGTCATTGGCCAGATCCTATCAGTTTTACCTTATATAGTATTTTCACTCGGCTCTGTTACCAAACCCAGGCCTTAGGCCTTGCAGACTCATACTTGCCCTCTCTCTATTCTTTCTCCCACTTAACATTAGTATCCCCCAAGCCCCAGAACCTATCAAGCCACTTTTCTGTTAAAAGTTTTTGAATGGTTTCCAGTAGCCCACAGAAAAAGTACAAACACTCGGCATTCAAGGCCTCCTGATCTCACTGCAGCCTACCTTGTGGCTGATCACCTCTCGCCCTTCATACACTCTGCTTTATTTCTTGTCAAACATTGAGGCAAGTGGGCTGGGTAAGAAATGGAGACACCTGGGACCAGCTGGAGAAGTAAAGGGAAATTGCTACCCTGCCACAAGAGTAGGGATTTGGGTCTTGAATTGCCAGAGCCTTCATTTTTTTTTTTTCCAGAGAAACTGCAAATCTGCATTTTATATGAAAATCTCTCAATTTAAAATCGTTGGCTATGAATTAATATTTTTGAAAAACGCTGAGCAATTGAAAAACATGTTTGCAGGTAGGATCGAGGCCACATTTGACCTCTGTTCTCTCTTCTTGGCAGGGTTACTTTAGATTTTCTAGGCCTATGTGGAGTGTGGTCTCTCTTGCCTGGAATTGGGGCACTACATTATAGTCTAAAGAAACGTTAAAGTAAACCCAGTAGGGGTTTCGGAAACTCTCACTGTGAAAATGTTACTGATTTAAAGGTTTTTCATTATTCCTGTGAAAAGGCCAATAGTTGGACTTAAAATGATATAAACGAATACTACCCATCGTGCTTCAGCAAGCACAGTGAGCGCTCTACCGTGAGAAGCTTTTCTGAGCTGGAATTTTGTTTATCAGTAGTTTTCATGTATATATGTATAATATTAATTTACTGTTATTTCACAGGACAAATTAGTCCAGATGTCCACGATTTCTAAGCACTTTGGACTGAAATACAAAGAAGAATCGTACATCTTTAAAGAGATTGAGAAGGTTCACAAGGAGACTAAAAAGGAATTTCTCCGATTCAAGGAGAAGTTGGCCTCCAAGCCGGCTGTGGGTGAAGTCCCTGTTTTCGGCCTCCGGGTCCCCGGTCCGGCCCGGCATGGGGGGAAGTGGAGCGTTTCCCGCGCCGGACCCCAAAAGCCACCAGACTCCCCTCGGGCCAAAGGCCGTGCGCCCCTCGATGCGGCCCTCCCGCAGCCGGCGCCCCGAGGCGCAGCGCGGCCCCGGGGCCCGAGCGAGGCGGCCGCTTCCGGGAAGACCCAGCCCTTCTGCCCCCAGGACTTCTACTTGCGGAGCTCCGTGTTCCTCCGGCACTGGCCCCAGAAGAAGCCGCCGGTCATCGCCTCCAGGGCGGGCACGTCCAGACCCGTGGTCCTGATGCCGCCACCTGCGCCCAGGGGGAAGGTCCGGGCGCACCAGGGCGCCAGGAGCCCACGGCCCGCGGGCTCCAAGCCGGTCCTCGACCCGGCCGGGGGCCGCGACGCGAGCCAGGAGCCGGCTCGGCTCGCGGAGGCCCGCAAGACCAGAGAGACGAAGGGCGGCTCCCTGTCCGGAGACGAGGGAGACTCGGAGGCGGCCGGCCGGCGGAGTGAAGTGAGAATTCACACCCGCTTCCTGCGCGAGGGCTCGCGCGGCGAGTCGCGGGAAGCCCCCGTGTCGGTTTCCAAAACCGACCGCGAGAGCGATCCGCCGAGTGACGCGCGGGAGGCCGCCCCGCAGGACCCGCAGCCCGTGCGAGCGATCCCGGCATCCATCGAGATCATCGCCCCGCTTCAGTCCGAGGCCCAGCAGGCCTCCAACCCGAGCATCAAAGAGCTCATCCAGAGCGTCCTCGGCCAGAACTACGACATTAAAATGGAAGTAGGTGACCCAAAAGGAGAGTAGTATTTCTCCTGGGTAAATGTAACTTAAGGATACAAACATAAAATAAGTGCATGTGGTGTGTTATAAGCTAGACAAAACGCTGGGGTGTTATTCAGTTTCTTTGAATTTTCCATCGAGGGAGTATATCCTCTTTAAAAAGTGAAAATAATTGAGAGTATATTTCAAAAACTGGTACAAAGAACATTAGTTTTTAGACCTGAGTAATGCATCACTGGTAACCTTTCCTTTCAAAGTCTTTGTGATTATTTAGTATTGATTTAGCAGATGTTTTATATGAAAGAGTCTTTTTCTGTACAGTTTATTAACAGTGAATCTATATCTTAAGAAGATCAGTATATTACTAATAAGTTGAATTTATGAGTTCTGTACTATTTTCAGTGAAAACCGTTCTCCTAAAATATCTTTAAAAAATTTACTTTCTAGGTCTTCCCAATTATAGAGACTATAAGTTATTATTTGTCCCAATGACAACCCCATCAGGTGGGTACCCATGAGAGCCCCATTTTACATAAGAGGCTTCCTGGCTTTCGTGAGGTTAAGAGGATTGGCTCACAGTCCTGCAACTAAGGCAGAGCAGAGCTGGGATTCCATCCCAGCGGGTCACACCCCAGAGAGTAGACTGGAACCATGCCAGGGCTGGCTATTTGTTGATTGTGATGTGTCGTCCCCAGCAGGGAGCAAAGCTAGATAGGGTCATAGTTTAAGATATTTTGTTCATTATATAGACTTTGCCTTGACGGGGACCTTCAAAGTAAAAATAATAGCAGGGGAATCTGAGTCCCACACAGAAAGAGAGAGAGGGAGAGAGGGAGGGAAGAAGGGAAGGAGGAAAGGACAGAGAGAGAGAGAGAGAGAGTTTTTTTTTTTTTGAGAATGGTAATGAGAATGGCACTTAGGGGGGAAGAAGATTCTATTACTGTTCTTGGCTGCAGCTCCAAACCTCTTGTTAGTACACAGAATACTGCTGCCACATTATGTCTTTAAAATAGTTTCAGCCCAGAATATACTCTTGGCTGTGATTTAAGGAATGTGATCCTAAAGCCCATTAGGGAAACAAAAACGTGTAAGGACAAGAGTCCCCAGTGTCGTCTTTGACCTAATGTTTGTCGGCAGAATGGGACAAATGTTTTCAGTTAAGACCCATACCTCGATACGGTTACTGAACAAGATCAGTGTGACTGCTCAGGCCGTTTCAAAATGGGTATTTCTAATTAGGTTTTCTGTGGGCCTAACAGAAAATGAATCAGGGATGCACACTGGAGAGCCTCAATGGAGAGAACAAAGCCTCATTGCCTGCCCCTGTGAGAAGAACTCTGTGACATAGTCAAGGCATGTGACATGAAGAGGGGCCTATATTAGAAGCTGGCTCGAGGTCCTGTACAGTTGGGGAAAGTTATACTTTTAGAGCAAGGCCCCATAGAGAAAGTACATTTTGAAGGGTTCAAATAGAATAGAATATAAGAAGGGAGTGTATCAGTGACGAATGGGCCCTGGGACAGTGAATTCTGTTCTTTCTGGTATTCCATTTCTCTTGTGTATCCTTTTCTGGTGCTTCAGTTACCTGAATTGTTTTATGTAGGAGAGTGGCCTGAAGGATTAGGGTCAGAAGCCAGGGTCACTAACTAGCCCCGCATTGTAAGACTTGGCCAGTTTCAAATGCCTCAGTCCCATCCTGCCTTCCATTGTATTGATTTTTTTGTGTAGCTAGATTTTGTTCTTGCTTTTAAAACTTTGCCTCTGCCTGCCCCCCACCCAACAATTCCAGAAGATGGAGCTTTGCATTATCTTGGTTTCAGAAGTTTTATTAGGGTGAGAAGAGAACAATGGGGAATTTGTCGAAATGGCTATGGCTGGGTAGGTAAGAGAAAGTGATGAGAATGCAAACGTAAAAGTGGTATCTAAATTATGATTTTAAAAATTCTTAAGATTACAATAAGGACACTTGTTTTAAACATTTGGAGTTTATATAAACAATGTTCTCTCCATGATAAGCAAGGAATATGGTTCTTTACTTTAGACATCTTAATTTGGAGCCAGTCCCCGGAGGGAAAGCCAAAGGATAAGACAGTCCTGGCAGGGTGTGCTGTCTCTGTTTAGAGTTTGGGCAGAGCCCTTTCAGACCTAGCATTCAGAGTTCCACAAACAATTACATAGGCCAAAAGGTGCACAGAATATCTAAAGATGAAACTCAGCTGTCAAATGTAGGTCAAACATCTAAACCAGGGTTTCTCAACCTTGGCACTTAACTTTTTGTTTGAATAATCCTTCTTTGTGGGTGGCTGTCCTGTAATTGTAGGATGTTTAGAATTATCCCTGGCCTCTACCCAGTAGATGCCAGTAGTATGATCCTCTCGTCACCCTCCCCACCACCAAGTCATAACAATTGGAATATCTCTAGATGTTGCTGAATGAGACCCTGGGGAGAAGGGCAAAATTGCTCCCCTTTTAACCTCCCATCTAGTTAGGAACTACTGTCTTAAACAGTATGCATACACTATGGCAGGAGGGATAGAAATGTTATAAGGTCCTATGTTTGTTTTACTGAGGAGTTCAATACTATCACTCACAAAATACATTCTAATTATATGAGACTGAAGTTCAGAGACTACCTTCCAGATATTAATTGAGGATGAAGGAATCAGCCCTTCCTGGCTTCTGTCATGTGTAGTTGTTTTTGGCCATATAGCTCAAAAGAAAAATGGCTTAACATGACCCACGTAAGAGGGAATTCATGTCCCAAGGTCTTCTTTAAACAAATAATGTATAGCTCACAAGCAAATGTTTTATCATAAAACTTATGCCTGCCTTTAACTTTAGGGAAGATGAAATAGATGTACTTTTGCCTCTTCCTGCTAAGTACAACTAAGTACAAACCTTAGATGTTATTTATAAAACAAACATGAGAAGACTCCAAAAGGTGGAGAGAAGCAGACTGGCTAGGGACTTTGGGATCCAAGGAATCACATAACCTGATGAGTTCTCAGGTTTTCTTTTGGTCTCATGTCTGCCAGATTTGGAGCTAAAGAAGCTGGCAACCTAAGAATGCCAATGGGTGCAGACAGAAAAAGCCCCAGCCAAAGCCTGCTCTCTGTAGCTAAGGATCAAGAAAGGGGCAGCCTAGCAAGATGAAACTTTTAGACAATAACTGTGCTACTTTAGTCAAACACCACAGAAAAACCTATGGCCCTATCCCCACCCCTGCCAGCCAGGGCTGAGGGGGGAGCCTAAACTTCCACTCTTACCAGGCTGAAACAAGGTACCCCAACTCCTTCCCTAATGATGTGGTGTTAGTGGAGAGTCAAGACTTTCAACACTGCCTGGCAGTAAAGAGGCTACCCTACCCACCCCCCCTGCCCCCTTAGTGTCACTGGACGCCTTGTAGGGAACGGTAATGAGAGACTTCTGTCCCTCCCCACCAGGATGGTATCAGTAGAGGCCTAGTGGGGGGCCAGAACTCCTACTCCCGCCCAGCAATAGCAGGGAGCCCCTTACCTCTGGTGCCAGTGGAGACCAAGCTGGGAATTTGGACCACTACCCCTACCTGGCAGTAATGAGGCAGCCTTGGCCCTCCTCCTACTGCCCCTACTAGAGCAGTTTCAGAGGAATGTTTAAATAAGATCCAGACTCTCATAATACCCCAAATGTCCAGGTTTCAATAGAAAATCACTTATACCAAGAACTGAGAACATTTAGACTTGGAATAAAAAAAGACAATGAATACCAACACTGAGATGACTGAGATGTTAGAATTATCTGACAAAGATTTTAAAGAGGCCCTCAAAAAAAAGCCCCAATGAGCAATAATAATGAGCACACTTGGAACAATGAGAAAAAGAGAAAGTCTTAGCAGAGAAATAGAAAGTCTCAGTAAAGAAACAGAACATATAAAGAGAACCAAAGAAAAATTTTAGAACTAAAAAATACAGTAATTGAAATAAAACTCAATGGATGGCTCAAAAACTGAACGGAGGGGAGATAGTGGAAAGAATCAATGAACACAAGGATGGAACAATACAATTTTCTCAGTCTGAACAATAGAGAGACAATAGACTGGGGGAAAAAAATAGAGCCTCAGGGACTTGTGGGACTATAACAGAAGATCTAACCTTCCTGCTATCAAAGTTCTGGAAAATGACAAAAGCCCAAACCAAAGAAACCCAAAGGAATCCACACCAAAACATGTAATAGTCAAACTTTTGAAAACTAAAGAAAAAGAAAAAGTCTTTGAAAGCAATGAGAGAGAAACAATGTGTTACGTATAGGGAAAAGCAACTTGAATGACGGGATTTCTCACTGGAAACCATGGAGGCCAGAAGGATTGGCACAGCATTTTCAAATGCTGAAAGAAAAGAACTGTCCACCCAAAATTCTGTATCTAGGCAAATTATCCTTCAAGAATGTAGGGAAAATCAAGACATTCTCAGATGAAGGAAAGCTAAGAGAATTTGTCACTTGCAGTCTTACCCTAAAAGGATGACTAAAGGAAGTTCTCTAAACAGAAAGGAATGATTAGAAGAAAGGACTTGGAACAAACACCAGGAAGAAAGAAAGAATATAATAAGCAAAAACTATGGCTAAATACAATAGACATTCCTTCTTCTGAGCTTTTCAAATGTATTTGATGGTTGATGCTAAAATTATAATGCTGTTTGATGTGATTTTAAATGTATGTAGAAGAAATATTTAAGACAATTATAAATAGGGGAAGGTAAATAGATATAAAGGGAATATGGTTTCTATAGTTCACTGTAATTGGAAAATAACAATTCCAGTAGACTGTAATAAGTTATGTATATATAATGTACTATCTGGAGCAATGACCAAAAAAGCTATACAAAGAGATTCACTCAAAAAACATTATAGATAAATCAAAATAGAATTAAAAAATTTTAAGTAACCCACAGGAAGGCAGGTAAAAAGTAAACATAAGCAAAAAGCAGAGAATAAAAGGAAAACAAGAAATAAGGTAGCAGTTTCAAACTCAAATATATCAATAGCAACATTAAAGGTAAATGGTCTACATAAACTGATTGAAAGCACAGATTGGCAAGTGGATTCCATATATAACCCAACTATATATTGTTTACAAGAAACATACTTCCAGTATAATGATATAGGCAGGTTTAAAATAAAGCATGAAAAAACATCAGGCACACCTTCTTCAAAAGAAAATAGGAGGGGCTATATTAATTTCAGTTAAAGTAGACTTCAGAACAAAGAAATTACTAGAGACACAATGGGCATTATAATATGATAAAAGGTTCAATCCATTAAGAAGACAAAGCAATCCTAAATTTGTTTGAACCAAACAACAGAGCTGAAAAAATATGTGAAGTAAAAACTGAAAGGAGAAATAGATGAATCTACATAGTTGAAGATGTCAACACCCTTCTTTCAACAATTGATAGAAAACTAGATAGAAATTTCCCAAGAATATAGAACTCTACAATACCAACAAACATCAGGATCGAATGTACATTTTTAGAACACTGCACCTAACAGCAGCAGAAGGCACATTTTTGTCACTGTCCATGTGACATATACTAAGACCATATCTGGTCCATAAAAATGAACGTCAGTAAGTTGAAAAGCATTGACATCAGGGGAGACCTTCAAGATGGCAGAGGAGTAAGATGTGGAGATCATCTTCCTCCCCACAGACACATCAGAAATACATCTACATGTGGAACAACTCCTACAGAACACCTACTGAACGCTGGCAGAAGACCTCAGACTTCCCAAAAGGCAAGAAATTACCCACGTACCTGGGTAGGGCAAAAGAAAAAAGAAAAAACAGAGACAAAAGAATAGGGATGGGACCTGCACCTCTGGGAGGGAGCTGTGAAGGAGGAAAATTTTCCACACACTAGGAAACCCCTTCAAGAGCGGAGATGGGGGGTGGCTGGGCGGGGGGAAGCTTTGGAGCCATGGAGGAGAGTGCAGCAACAGGGGTGCAGAGGGCAAAGCAGAAAGATTCCCACACAGAGGATCAGTGCTGACCAGCACTCACCAGCCTGAGGGGCTTCTCTGCTCACCTGCTGGGATGGGTGGGGGCTGGGAGCTGAGGCTCTGGCTTTGGAGGTCAGATCCCAGGGAGAGGACTGGGGTTGGCGGTGTGAACACAGCCTGAAGGGGGCTAGTGCACCACAGCTAGCTGGGAGGGAGTTTGGGGAAAAGTCTGAAACTGCCTAAGGGGCAAGAGACCATTGTTTTGGGGTGTGTGAAGAGAGGGGATTCAGAGCACCACCTGGAGACGGGCATGAGCTGTGGCTATCAGCACGAACACCAGAGACAGGCATGAAATGCTAACACTGCTGCTTCAGCCACCAAGAATCCTGTGTGCAAGCACGGGTCACTATCCACACCTCCCCTCCTGGGAGCCTGTGCAGCCTGCCACTGCCAGGGTCCCGTGATCAAGGGACAACTTCCCTGGGACAACACACGGCGCACCTCAGGCTGGTGCAACATCACGCTGGCCTCTGCCACCGCAGGCTCGTGCCACATCCGTACCCCTCCCTCCCCCCGGCCTGAGTGAGCCAGAGCTCCCTAATCAGCTGCTACTTTAGCACCATCCTGTCTGGGTGGGGAACAGATGCCCTCAGGTGACCTACAAACAGAGGGGGCCCAAATCCAAAGCTGAACCTCAGGAGCTGTGCGAACAAAGAAGAGAAAGGAAAATTCACTGTGCAGCCTCAGGAGCAGTGGATTAAACCTCCACAATAAACTTGATGTACCCTGCATCTGTGGAATACCTGAATAGACAACGAATCATCCCAAAATTGAGGCGGTGGACTTTGGGAGCAACTGTAGACCTGGGGTTTGCTTTCTGGGTCTAATTCGTTTCTGGTTTTGTGTTTATCTTAGTTTAGTACTTAGAGCTTATTATCATTGGTGGATTTGTTTATTGATTTGGTTACCCTCTTTCTTTTTTTTATATATAGATATATATATATTTTTTCCTTTTTCTCCTTTTTGTGAGTGTGTATGCCTATGCTTCTCTGTGTGATTTTGTCTGTATAGCTTTGCTTTTACCATTTGTCCTAGGGTTCTGTCTGTCTTTTTTTTTTTTTAGTATGGTTTCTAGCGCTTGTTATCATTGGTGGATTTGTTTTTTGGTTTGGTTGCTCAGACTTCCCAAAACCTGTGTGGCTGACAGGGTCTTGGTGCTCTGGCCAGGTATCAGGCCTGTGCCTCTGACGTGGGAGAGCTGAGTTCAGGACATTGGTCAACCAGAGACCTCCCGGCTCCACATAATATCAAATGGCGAAAGCTCTCCCAGAGATCTCCATCTCAACACTAAGACCCACCTCCACTCAAAGACCAGCAAGCTACAGTGCTGGAAACCCTAGACCAAACAACTAGCAAGGCAGGAACACAACCACACCCATTAGCAGAGAGGCTGCCTAACATCATAATAAGCTCACAGACACCCCAAAACACACCACCGGATGTGGTCCTGCCCACCAGAAAGACAAGATCCAGCCTCATCCACCAGAACATGGGCACCAGTCCCCTCCACCAGGAAGCCTACACAACCCACTGAACCAATCTTAGCCACTGGGGGCAGACACCAAAAACACAGGGAACTACAAACCTGCAGCCTGTGAAAAGGAGACCCCAAACACAGTAAGTTAAGCAAAATGAGAAGACAGAGAAACACACAGCAGATGAAGGAGCAAGGTAAAAACCCACCAGCCCAAACAAGTGAAGAGGAAGTAGGCAGTCTACCTGAAAAAGGATTCAGAGTAATGATAGTAAAGATGATCCAAAATCTTAGAAGTAGAATGGAGAAAATACAAGAAACGTTTAACAAGGACCTAGAAGAGCTAAAGAGCAAACAAAAAATGATGAACAACACAATAAATGAAATGAAAGATTCTCTAGAAGGAATCAATAGCAGAAAAACTGAGGCAGAAGAACAGATAAGTGACCTGGAAGATAAAATAGTGGAAATAACTATCACAGAGCAGATTAAAGAAAAAAGAATGAAAAGAATTGAGGACAGACTCAGAGACCTCTGGGACAACATTAAATGCACCAACATTCAATTCATAGAGGTCTCAGAAGAAGAGAGAAGGAAAGGGACTGAGAAAATATTTGAAGAGATTATAGTTGAAAACTTCCCTAATATGGGAAAGGAAATAGTCAATCAAGTCCAGGAAACGCAGAGAGGCCCATACAGGATAAATCCGAGGAGAAACACACCAAGACACATATTAATCAAACTATCAAAAATTAAATACAAAGAAAAATATTGAAAACAGCAAGGGAGAGGCTTCCCTGGTGACGCAGTAGTTGAGGGTCCGCCTGCCAATGCAGGGGACACAGGTTCGTGTCCCGGTCTGGGAAGGTCCCACGTGCTGTGGAGCGGCTGCGCCTGTGAGCCATGGCTGCTGAGCCTGCACGTCCGGAGCTTGTGCTCTGCAACGGGAGAGGCCACAACAGTGAGAAGCCCGCGTACAGCAAAAAAAAAAAAAAAAAAAAAAAAGAAAAAGGAAGGGAAAAACAACAAATAACATACAAGGGAATCCCCATAATGTTAAGAGCTGATCTTTCAGCAGAAACTCTCCAAGCCAGAAGGGAGTGGCAGAACATATTTAAAGTGATGAAAGGGAAAAACCTACAACCAAGATTACTCTACCCAGCAAGGATCTCATTCAGATTCGTCAGAGAAATCAAAAGCTTTACAGACAAGCAAAAGCTAAGAGAATTCAGCACCACCAAACCAGCTTTACAACAAATGCTAAAGGAACTTCTGTAGGCAGGAAACACAAGAGAAGGAAAAGACCTACAATAACAAATCGAAAACAATTAAGAAAATGCGAATAGGCACATACATATCGGTAACTACCTTAAATGTAAATGGATTAAATGCTCCAACCAAAAGACACAGACTGGCTGAGTGGATACAAAACCAAGACCCATATATATGCTGTGTACAAGAAACCCACTTCAGACCTAGGGACACATACAGACTGAAAGTGAAGGGATGGAAAGAGATATTCCATGCAAATAGAAATCAAAAGAAAGCTGGAGTAGCAATTCCCATATCAGACAAAATAGACTTTAAAATAAAGACTATTATAAGAGACAAAGAAGGACACTACATAATGCCCAAGGGCTCAATCCAAGAAGAAGATATAACAGTTGTAAATATTATGCACCCAACATAGGAGCACTTCAATACATAAGGCAAATGCTAACAGCCGTAAAAGGGGAAATTGACAGTAACACAATAATAGTAGGGGACTTTAACATCCCACATTCACCAATGGACAGATCAACCAAAATGAAAATAAATAAGGAAACACAAGCTTTAAATGATACATTAAACAAGATGGACTTAATTGATATTTATAGGACATTCCATCCAGAAACAACAGAATACACTTTCTTCTCAAGTGCTCATGGAACATTCTCCAGGATAGATCATATCTTGGGTCACAAATCAAACCTTGGTAGATATAAGAAAATTGAAATCGTATCAGGTTATCTTTTCTGACAACAACGCTATGAGACTAGATATCAATTACAGGAAAAAATCTGTAAGAAATACAAACACATGGAGGCTAAACAATACACTACTAAACAACCAAAAGATCGCTGAAGAAATCAAAGAGGAGGTCAAAAAATACCTAGAAAAAAATGACAATGAAAACACAACGACCCAAAACCTATGGGATGCCGCAGAGGCAGTTCTAAGAGGGACGCTTATAGCAATACAATCCTACCTCAAGAAACAAGAAACATCTCAAATAAACAACCTAACCTTACACCTAAAGCAGTTAGAGAAAGAAGATTAAAAAAACCCCAAAGTTAGCAGAAGGAAAGAAATCATAAAGATCAGATCAGAAGTAAAGGAAGAAGAAATGAAGGAAACAATAGCAAAGATCAGTAAAACTAAACCTGGTTCTTTGAGAAGATAAACAAAATTGATAAACCTTTAGCCAGACACGTCAAGAAAAAAAAGGGAGAAGACTCAATAGAATTAGGAATGAACAAGGAGAAGTAACAACTGACACTGCAGAAATACAAAGGATCATGAGAGACTACTACAAGCAACTATATGCCAATAAAATGGACACCCTGGAAGAAATGGACAAATTCTTAGAAAAACACAACCTTCTGAGACTGAACCAGGAAGAAATAGAAAATATAAACAGACCAATCACAAGCACTGAAATTGCAGCTGTGATTAAAAATCTTCCAACAAACAAAAGCCCAGGACCAGATGGCTTCACAGGCAAATTCTATCAAACATTTAGAGAAGAGCTAATACCTATCCTCCTCAAGCTCTTCCAAAATATAGCAGGGGGAAGAACACTCCCAAGCTCATTCTACGAGGCCACCATCATCCTGATACCAATACCAGACAAAGGTGTCACAAAGAAAGAAAACTACAGGCCAATATCCCTGATGAACATAGATGCAAAAATCCTCAACAAAATACTAGCAAACAGAATCCACAGCACATTAAAAGGATCATACACCATGATCAAGTGGGGTTTATCCCAGGAATGCAAGGATTCTTCTGTATATGCAAATCAATCAATGTGATAAACCATATTAACAAATTGAAGGATAAAAACCATATGATCATCTCCATAGATGCAGAAAATGCTTTTGACAAAATTTAACACCCATTTATGATAAAAACCTTCCAGAAAGTAGGCACAGAGGGAACTTACCTCAACATAATAAAGGTGATATATGACAAACCCACAGCCAACATTGTTCTCAATGGTGAAAAACTGAAACCATTTCCTCTAAGGTCAAGAACAAGACAACGTTGTCCACGCTCACCACTACTATTCAACGTAGTTTTGGAAGTTTTAGCCACAGCAATCAGATAAAAAGTAATATAAGGAATCCAAATCGGAAAAGAAGAAGTAAAGATGTCACTGTTTGCAGAAGACATGATGCTCTTCATGGAGAATCCTAAAGATGCTACCAGAAAACCACTAGAGCTAATCGATGAATTTGGTTAAGTAGGAGGATACAAAATTAATGCACAGAAATCTCTTGCATTCCTATACACTAATGATGAAAAATCTGTAAGAGAAATAAAGGAAACACTCCCATTTACCATTGCAACAATAAGAATAAAATACCTAGATGTAAACCTACCTAAGGAGACAAAAGACCTGTGTGCAGAAAGCTATGACACTGATGAAAAAAATTAAAGATGATACAAACAGATGGAGAGATATACCAGGTTCTTAGATTGGAAGAATCAACATTGTGAAAATGACTATAGTACCCAAAGCAATCTACAGATTCAATGCAATCCCTATCAAACTACCAGTGGCATTTTTCACAGAACTAGAACAAAAATTTCACAATTTTTCTGGAGACATAAAAGGCCCATAATAACCAAAGCAATCTTGAGAAAGAAAACGGAGCTGGAGGAATCAGGCTCCCTGACTTCAGACTATACTACAAAGCTACAGTAATCAAGACAGTATGGCACTGGCACAAAAACAGAAATATAGATCAATGGAGCAGGATAGAAAGCCCAGAGATAAACGCATGCACATATGGTCACCTTATCTTTGATAAAATAGGTAAGAATATACAATGGAGAAAAGACAGCCTCTTCAATAAGTGGTGCTGGGAAAACTGGATAGCTACATGTAAAAGAATGAAATTGGAACACTCCCTAACATCATACACAAAAATAACCTCAAAATGGATTAAAGACCTAAATGTAAGGCCGGACACTATAAAACTCCTAGAGGAAAACATAGGCAGAACACTCTATGACATAAATCACTGTAAGATCCTTTTTGACCCACCTCCTAGAGATACGGAAATAAAAACAAAAACAAACAAATGGGACTTAATTAAACTTAAAAGCTTTTTCACAGCAAAAGAAACCATAAACAAGTTGAAAAGACCACCCTCAGAATGGGAGAAAATATTTGCAAATGAAGCAACTGACAAAGGATTAATCTCCAAAATTTACAAGCAGCTCAATATCAAAAAACCAACCCAATCCAAAAATGGGCAAAAGACCTAAATAGACATTTCTCCAAAGAAGATATATAGATTGCCAACAAACACATGAAAGGATGCTCAACAACATTGGCATGGACGTATGTACACTACCAAATATAAAATAGATAGCTAGCGGGAAGCAGCCACATAGCACAGGGAGATCAGCTCAGTGCTTTGTGACCACCTAGAGGGGTGGGATAGGGAAGGTGGGAGGGAGAAACAAGAGGGAGATGTGGGGATATATGTATATGTAAAGCTGACTCACTTCGTTATACAGCTGAAACTAACACAGCATTACAAAGCATTGTACTCCAATAAAGATGTTTAAAAAAAAAGAATTGACTCATATAGAGTGTGTTCTCTGCTCATAATGGAATCAAACTAGAAATTAATAACAGACTGTTAAAAAGAAAATCTCCAAACACTTGGGAACTAAACATTAGAGTTCTAAATAATCCGTGGGTCAATGGGGAAGCCTCAGAGAATTTTAAAAAATTGAACTAAATTAAAATAAAAGTACAAAATATCAAAATTTATGGAACAGAGGTAAAGCAGTGCATTTTTCCTAGAGAAATGAAAATTTATATTCAAACAAAAACCTGAGATGAATGTTCATAGACGCTTGTAGTACTTAATAGCCAAAAACTAGAAATAACCCAGATGTCCTTCAAGGGGTAAGTGGTCATATATTACTCAGTAATAAAAAGAAATAAGGTATTGATAGGTGCCACAATTTGGATGAATCCCCAGAAAATTATGCTGAAGCAAAAAATCCAATCTCAACATGTTACATACTGTACAATTCCATTTATACAACATTCTTAAAATGACTAAATTCTAGGAATGGAGAACAGATTTGTGGCTGCCA
Source organism: Pseudorca crassidens (assembly GCF_039906515.1). Lineage (NCBI taxonomy): Eukaryota > Metazoa > Chordata > Mammalia > Artiodactyla > Delphinidae > Pseudorca > Pseudorca crassidens. The sequence goes on along the minus strand of NC_090296.1, from coordinate 61,618,453 downwards.
GGGGTTGAGGACAGGCTTGGAGTAGGGGAGGGTGAGAGGGAAGTATGTATAGCTTTAGAAAGGCGACATGGGAAAGCCTCATGGTGATGGAGATGTTTTGTATCTTGATTGTGTCAGTGTCAGTATCCTGCCTGTGATTTTGTATTGTAGTTTTGCATGATATTCCCATTGGGGAAAGCTGATAAAGGGTACATGGGATATCTCTGTATTATTTGCTACAAGTGAATATGAATCTACAATTACTTCAAAACAGAAACTTTAATTAAAATGTTACCAGATTCTTTATAAAATTTATTTTTACAAGTTTTAAGAAGAAACATAGGGAAACAGTAATAAATTCTCTTCTAAATCCCCTTTAACTCACCAACAGTAACCGATACTTGTTGTTTATCCTTCTATTTATCTTAAGTCTTTAGTACAAATGTGTACACATACATACATATATAGGGTTTTTTCTTATAAAAATAAGAACATATGGTACACATTATTCTGCAGCTTATTTTTTGACACACATCAATGGAGATTGATTTTTAATTTATTCTTTTAAATAGCTGTATAGTATTTAAACATTTTAAATAGTATTTAAACATTTCCTTGGCCCTTTGCTTTTCAAATTTTATGTTTCCCTATCCTAGGAACAAAGTTTTGCTCATTGGAGGTATAAATCAGGGAACCTACCAGGATCTGGGCAAAGAAAAGCAATCTATTGTTTGAATGTCACCAGTGCAATTGGGAGGGACTAGTTTGGACAAATCTTTTCTCTTCAGAGTGACAGATGCATTTATTACACTTTTCTTTTACACATTCCCTTTGTGCAGTACTTTTTTGTTTTCATAGATGTTAACAGCTTAAAGTAGTACAAATGATGTAATGATTAAGAAGTTTCTTGATTTACAGTTTTTTTTCCCTGTGAAGTTTTAAAGTCTTTCAGATAACATTTAGATGCCTTCAGTAAATACAAAATGCTTATGTGTTTAATTTCATTCATTTTTAAAGGGTGGAAAATATTATTTTTATTAGTTTTTGAGAGAAAATTCCTATTCCTTTAGCTGGTTTGGTTGTAATAATAATTTTGAACCAAGCTAGGAGTTGCTCCTTTAAAATAAACTTATTCTTGGTTGGATACAAGCACATTTTATTTTCCATGAGGATATTTTTTCAAGATTGAAATACAGAGTTACTTGAAAAATGAAATGCTAATTTATTATAGAATTCAGGTGTACCTTTTTCCTGATTGTTAGTACAGATACTGCCCAGCAATGATTTTTTTCTTTTGCCTGTTCGTGTAATAAAGTCTCTTAATTTAGACTATAAAGGACAAATGAATTGGAATCTTGAAAGTAATCCATTTTCACATATGCCACGGTTTGAGTACACATGAGGTTTTTAATTTTTATTTGTTTGGCTGTGCCACATAAATTGCAGGATCTTAGTTCCTTGACCAGGGATCGAACCTCGGCCCCTGGCAGTGAGAGCATCAAGTCCTAACCACTGGGCAGCCAGGGAATCCCCAAGAATTTTTAAATGTTAGCGAAATAATTGCTTTTTTCTGGTTACTTTGGGTACAGTTATTTGTATAGTTCGGATAAAGACGTTTCCCCTCTACGGATTGTTATTTCAATACATAACTCAGTTTTAACTTTGATTTCCTAATGTAGACTTTTTTTTAATAGATCTTTATTGGAGTATAATTGCTTCACAGTACTGTGTTAGTTTCTGTTGTACACCAAAGTGGATCAGCCATATGCATACACATGTCCCCATATCCCCTCCCTCTTGAGCCTCCCTCCCATCCTCCTAATCCCACCCCTCTAGGTCATCGCAAAGCACCGAGCTGACCTCCCTGTGTTATGCTGCTGCTTCCCACTAGCTAACTATTTTACTTTCGGTAGTGTATACATGTTGATGCTACTCTCACTTCACCCCAGCATACCCCTCCCACCCTGTATCCTCAAGTCCATTCTCTATGTGTACATTTTTATTCCTGCCCTGCAACTAGGTTCATCAGTAACATTTCTTTTTTTTTTTAGATTCCATATATATGCGTTAGCATATGGTATTTGTTTTCTCTTTCTGACTTACTTCACTCTGTATGACAGAATCTGGGTCCATCCACCTCACTGCACATAACTCAATTTCGTTTTTTTTTTATGGCTGAGTAATATTCCGTTGTATATATGTGCCACATCTTCTTTATCCATTTATCTGTCGGTGGACACTTAGGTTTGTTCCATGTCCTGGCTATTGTAAATAGTGCTGCAATGAACATTGTGGTACATGTCTCTTTTTGAATTATGGTTTTCTCAGGATATATGACTGGTAGTGGGATTGCTGGGTCATATGGTAGTTCCATTTTTAGTTTTTTAAGGAACCTCCATACTGTTTTCTATAGTGGTTGTTTCAATTTACATTCCCACCAACAGTGCAGGAGGGTTCCCTTTTTACCACACCCTTTCCAGGATTTATTATTTGTAGATTTTTTGTTGATGGCCATTCTGACTGGTGTGAGGTGATACCTCATTGCATTTTGATTTTCATTTCTCTAATAATTAGATGTTGAGCATTTTTTCATGTGCCTGTTGGCCACCTGTATGTCTTCCTTGGTGAAATGTCTATTTAGGTTTTCTGCCCATTTTTTACTTGGATTGTTTGTTTTTTTTGATATTGAGCTCCATGAGCTGTTTGTATATTGTGGAGATTAATCCTTTGTCTGTTGTTTCATTTGCAAATATTTTCTCCCATTCTGATGGTTGTCTTTTCATCTTGTTTATGGTTTCCTTTGCTGTGCAAAGCCTTTTAAGTTTAATTAAGTCCCATTTGTTTATTTTTGTTTTTATTTCCATTACTCTAGGAGGTGGGTCAAAAAAGATCTTACTGTGGTTTATGTCAAAGCGTGTTTTTCCTATGTTTTCCTCTAAGAGTTTTGTAGTGTCCGGTCTTACATTTAGGTCTTTAATCCATTTGGAGTTTATTTTTGTGTATGGTGTTAGGGAGTATTCTAATTTCATTCTTTTACATGTAGTTGTCCAGTTTTCCCAGCACCACTTATTGAAGAGGCTGTCTTTTCTCCATTGTATGTTCTTGGCTCCTTTGTCATAAATTAGGTGACCATATGTGCATGGGTTTATCTCTGGGCATTCTATCCTGTACCATTGATCTATATTTCTGTTTTTGTGCCAGTACCATACTGTTCTGACAACTCTAGCTTTGTAGTATAGTCTGAGATCAGGGAGCGTGATTCCTCCAGTTCCATTCTTCTTTTGCAAGATTGATTTGGCTATTCAGGATCTTTTGTGTTTCCATATAAATCTTAAAAAATTTTGTTACAGTTCTTATATGGTGATATTTAACTGAAAGAAAAATTGGTACCTGGAAGTGGGGTGCTGTTGTAACAAAATCATGTGGCATTTGGTAAATAGTAAATATATGTACAGTTTCCTGGGGAGAGGATCAATAACTGTAATTAAATCCTTATAAGGATATAAGGCCTACAAAAAAGATTAAGAACCCTTTATCTTAATATATCTCAATAAAATTTTTAGTGTAAAGATGTGGTAGATAAAATATGATCATACATTCTTTTTGCTCTAATTTAAAAATTTCATTAACAACCAGAAACTCATCCACGGAGAACGTCAAGTTAAGAATCCTTGGCTTGAGTATTGGTATGTTTTCATTAACTTTCAGTTTACCCTCTCCATCTGCAGATACAGTTCTTTATTTACCTTATTAAAATTGTTTTTCACTGGATATTTGGGTAGTTAGGATTAAGACATTTCCCCTCTGTGGACTGTTATTTCAATACACATCTCAATTTTAACTTTGATTTCCTAATATAGACCTTTTTAATGCTTTAAAATTTTAAGGACTAGTCCAAGGGCTTAGAATCTCCTCCAGTGGGTGGTGAGGTGGGTACAGCTGATAAACTGCATGTTTAAAATATAGCACTAATTGCCACCTTAACATTGTAGAGTTTGGGTCCATTTGTGATACCTTCAAGTCATGATTTTGACCTATTCTGTGTAAAGTGAGAGGAAAGAGTTAATGCAATTCAAAGCAGTTTTAAAAAACATAAAGTTGATATTAGGGCTTAGAATAATATGGCTACCTTGACAGCAGAGTGAACCAACTGAATGTCCCAGTTAGGTTACATGTTGACTTATTGTACACAGTAAGTTGTTTATTTTTTATTACTGAAAACTACAGTATTTGGTTGTGATTTAAGTCAGTCATTCTGTAGCTGTAAACAGCCTGCAGCTAGGCAGCTGTATTCTTTACAGTGCTTGTTTTAAAGCATAATAGGTAAACGTGGATTTTAAGGATGGGTAGATAAATAGTTTTGACAGGAAAATCAAAATCTTGAGAATTAGCCAACTACAATCATGTTTAAGCATCTTTCATCCCAAATGGAAATAATCTAATAGACTGTGCAGTACATTATCCAGTATGTATGATAGTATCCAGCACACTATCCAGCACATTATCCAATATGTATGTCATTTTGGGGAGAATATTCTTTTACAAGTACCTGGTTTCCTTAGTCCACTGTAAACTGCACTGCATCTTTTTTTTTTTTTTTTGAAAAGAGAGAATCCCTCACTGTACTTAGCACCAGCTGTACAACAGAAATAGCTCCCGGCACCACCTTCAAGAAAAAAACCAAAAATACTGTTTAAATATTCTAATTTCAAAATGTTGATGTTCTCCTTCCCTAAGGCACAGTTAAGAGGCCCCAGAGTAAAGCTGGTAACCCTGAGGGCTGTGCCTTGGAAACGATGTGTCTGTGTCTCTGTGGGGCAGTGACGGTGGGTGGCGTTGCTCCGAGGCAGCCAGCTGCTCAATGGCACAGTGGACTTTCTTTGCAGTTTCTTCAAATTCTTTCTGCTTATTGTTGGCTCCCTTTGCAATTTTGTTCTTGGCTCTTTCTTTATCCTGTTTCAAAAATTCGCTGAGGGTTAATTCTTCAAACTGCTTCTTGACAGAAAGGAAAGCACAACCAGATGAATGCTTTTTATGTTATTCTATAGGGTCGTCATCTGGCTCCCAGCCTTCTAACTCCTTGAAGCATAAGAAACACTGAGCCAGGTCGGGCTCCTTCTCAGTGGGACAGTGGACAAAGCCGGCGGCGGCCATCTGCAAAGGAGAGCTCTGCTCAGGCCCCAGCGCGGAGGGGTTCTCCCGGGATCTGGGAGCCCACAGAGGGCTGCACTGCATCTTGGTCTCACTATAGAGAAGGATGGCTTGACACATCAGCCATATTTATTATCTGTACAAGTTTTTTTGAACATAGTAGGAAAGAGGTTAAATTCTTAGTCTATTGCATTGAAACTAAAAATAATACATTCTCATTTAATAAATTTTCTTTTACATATTTTACTTTGTGTTCTTACATGGAAAAGGACTTTCAGAGTCCTGTGATAAATTTTTCCGTAGTGTTTTCTTACCTTCATTTTTCATTAAAATAGTGTCTGGAGCTGGAAGATAACCTAATTAACTTTGTATTATACATTAGATAACAAAACTGAGACCCAATGGGAGAAAGTGACTTTTGCAAGGCCATACAGGCAATTAGCATAGTTGGGATCAGAGCCAACTTAGTTCCTTTGACAACGAGACCAGAATTGGTTTTATTCTTTTACTACATCATGTTGATGGCACTTCCTTTTCCTCTTTTGCTCCATCTTCCTTTCTTTTTTCCCTCCTTACTGTCTTAAGACTCAGACCCCAGGTAACCAGAATTACTTCTCATTATGAGTTTTCCCCTCTCAGATCCCTGTGATGACTCTACATTTAGTGAGAGGCCCATCACACTCTCCTGTCCTGAGATGGCCACCCATAGCCTCTTGCTGGTGACTTCTAAACCCAACACACTTAGGCCTGGGAGGTCAGCAAGAAGCAAGGATTTGCTGCTCACAGAGTAGTGTGGTGGTGGTAGAGATGGTGTGTGTGGAATGGGACTTGGGCTAAGATTGTGTCATAAAGGGAAAGAATACAGGTGGGATGAATTATAGGTAGTGATGGCTTTAGCAGTTGATTATGTGATCACTAACCAGTTATACGTAATCAAGTACCACTGATTCTGCCAACTTAGGTTGCTGTTAATATGAATAAAAGATGAAATTGCCATTATCTGCCATCTCTCATGGCAGAATAACAGTCTGACCCATGTCTACTTCATCTTATTAGCTTTATTTTATTTTAAAATCTTTTAGCTATTCTCAAGGTGAAGAAATGCCTGCATGTACTTTTTCTTTCTAGCCCAGTGGTATAGGCTATGAGTCCCCATTCTTTTGGGGAAGGAGAGCTTCTTTTGACATAGTTGAAATCTTATCTGTGATGGATTGGGGTCTTGCTGAGACTCCTCGACTTGAGAGAATGGAGTGTGTCAGTGGCTTTACCGAGAACTCCCAACAGCTAGGAGGAAGAGTCAACGCTTTGGATATTATCAAAGTAAGGCTGCAGGATTGCCATGATCACATGGTTAACTGTTAATTGGCATTCTGGTCATCAGATTTGGCCAGTCTTGATAATGAGTAAAATCCCCTGCATCCTCCACCCCTTTCCCACCTTTTAAATTGGTAGTCTGTCTTCTTTTTAGATCTCACAGATAATACAGTAAATAAAATTCCTGTCCTTTGCTTGGCTTACTACAAATTTATTAGGCACACAGGAGAAGATTATAATAAAGCCAGACCTCATCATTTCAGCCAGATTTCCCCTCAAGAACATCTCTAGTATCAAGCTCTTCATCTCTTAATCATTGGAAATAGGGTTTTGAAGAAATGAAAGATTGAGACAGCTGGGACACTTTTCATCGTTCTGATTTCATTACGCTGTTGAGACCTGCCTAGATGTACAGTCTTTGACAATCAATTATTACTCTGGAAAGTGATTATTAAACAGTTCACTGAATTATGGCTTTTTATGCATGACTCTGTTCTATTGCTCTTTAGGGTTAAGTGAAAAAGCTTATTAAATATCCATTTACAATGGAATCTTTGAAAATGCTAAATGGAATGCATAATTCATATAGATTGTCACTAGTACAATGCTAAATCAGTTTAGCCCAATATCAAGTATCAAGGAAATGGGAGTAAGTGGCAGTCGTAATAGAACTAGTTCAGGGCAGCTAATGGGTGCAAGATAATCAGGAAACCCCAAATAATAGTGACTTAGACAAGGTAGAAGTTTATTTCTCTCTTATAGAAAAGTCATATGAAAGGTAATGTTGAACCGATACGGTGTTTTGTAGAGTCAGGGATCCTGCCTTATTGCTTCTCTGAGTATACCCCTCATTACCAAGGTCATCTCAAGGTCCAGTCTGGCTGCTCTGGCCATCACATCTGCATTCCAGCCAGCAGGAAGCCTTTAAGCAAGATCATGTGCCTGAAGTTGTCCACCACTTCTGCTTATATTTCATTAGCCAGAACTTATCTACATGACCACATTTACCTACAAAAGATGATGAAAATGAAGTCACTATTCTGGGCAACTGTGTGGCAGGGTTAACATTCTGTTATTATGAGGGTAGAAGAGATATTGGGTCAGTTTCTGTTATTGTCTCTATGGGTCTTGCACTGTCTATGGAGACTTTTGTGGTTGAAAGAGTTATTCCCTCTTCCAGCAAAGGTTTATTGAGCAATGTTTAGCATTGTGTACTAGGTACTAAGTGTTGAAACATTTTTTATGTGACACAATTTTTAGCTTTAAAGAGTTAGGTAACCTAACAAGAGAACTCACAGACAATGGAAACTGGTGGAGAAAGCCCTGGAATTGCAGTTTGATGACCTAGGTAGAGATCCTTGACTTGTAATTTATTTGTTACTTAAACTTATTGGTGCCTCAGTTTTCTCATCTGTGCAGTGGAGTTAATAATGCTTATTTTACAATACTGTGAGAGTAAAACAATCTTAAATAAAACAGCACATGTTAAATATACTGCAGTTTTTAAAGGCTCTCAGTACATATTTCCTCCCAGTAACAGTGAACCACCTACATTACCACAAATAGTGAATACCTGTCTGTTTCTCTACATCCTCACCAGCATTGTGTATTACTGTGCTTTTCCATTTTTGCTAACTTGAAAGACCAATGGCTTTCCAATACTTTTCAGTTGTGGAACCTTTCTTCAGATGAAATATTCAACAGATGTTCAATATCCCAAACATTTAATAGCATGGCAGCATTGTGTCAATTGGGGATGAAGGACCTGGAACCAACCTGCTAGGTTCAGGCTCCTACCAGCACATTCTTTGGCCTTTAAGACATTCACCTATCCATTCAGTTTTATCGGGTACCTATCATATCTGGCACCATACTAGACACTGGGAAGCAGCAATGAACAAATGAAGCCCCTTTCTTGGGCCACTTTGCATTATAGAGACATGAGGCAGAGAGTAAACAAATCAGTAATGTCTCAGGTGGCAATAAGTGACATAAAGAAGAATAATGGAGAGATGTTTCAATTGGACGGTCAGGAAAGGACTGTAAGAGAACCTGGCGTTTGAGCAGAGGTCTGAAGGAAGTAATGGAGCAGGCCATATATGGGGGAAGATCATTCCAGGCAAAGGGAAGAAACATTGTACATCTTCAAGGCAGAAATATTTCTGTGGTGTTTGAGGAACAGCAAGGTGGGGGGCTTTGAATGGGGGCTATGATAGGAGAAAAGTCAGAGAGGAAGCCAAGAGCCAGATCAGCCAAGGCAGGTGTTCTCAATACTGTCAGACTTAGCACTGCCTTCTTATTGCATGTACTTTGCATATAATTTTACCCCTTTTACTAATCTGAAGTGAAATTAATAGATAATTATCATCTACCTACCTATGTAATGTCAAAACTCAATATAATGCCCTATTTGTAATGTAAAGAAAAAATGAGTGATGAATAATTAAATTATAATTATAAATGACTACACTGGAAGACATAATAAAGTTGTTAGCTGCTTGTATCTACTGATAATGAATGTGATTTGTGTAGGAATATAAGTGGTCATAATTTATAAGAAAGACCAAAAAATGAAAAAGCCGTACAGGTGGCACTAGAATACACATTAAGATAAATAATAGCAAACTAGACTGAATGTGTGTATGATAAGAGAAAATGGGAAATAACTTTAAGTTAAGTGGGGAAGTATGCTATGAACAATTAAAGACTTTTGAAATGGAGAGAATGAGCTAGGCCTCTTTATAAGTGTACTGTCAAAATAAATTTCTTTTGTGACATGGGACAAAGTGAAAAAGCATCAAAAAAAAGCCCCATATCTCCCAACTTGAAATTTTAACAGATGTCAGGACACATTCAGAGTCTGGAACTTAGAGCTTGCAATCCATATCTTTTGATAGATGAGACTACAGGATGGACTGGAAAAAAAAAAGAGTAATACAAGAAGACATGGAGAAATGGACCATTGTGGACAGTTTGAGAGTAAAACAAACAAACAAAAAAACCAAACGAGGCCATTCAAAATTTAAAAAATAACTTCAACATGTAATTTTTATGACAAATTTATTATCCTTTGCTAAAAGCACTTAAGAATTACATAGATTGGTAATGATATATAGTTAGTCCCTTTATTAATTAAATATTATTTCTGTGTTTCACATGTCTTTGCTAAATTAATTAGCAGAGTTGCCTTTGGTTGACCTGATACTCTAAAATGGTAAGAAACTCTTGTTGAAGTTCCCAAGAAAATAAGGTACAATCTTTCTTTGGTTTACATAGTAGTTGTATTCCTGGAAAACATAGTGTGGGTTAAATAAGGGGAATATTTTGTGCTTTAATATTTAAAATGGTGTTAGAGTCTGGTCTCAGATATTTATAAAATGCTCTTCACCCACAAGAAAGCCTTCCCAGACATTTGAAAAATTTATACACGATGAGGGACATTTTCTGTTTTATGGGACTGTCCTGTGAACTGCAGGATGTCTGGTGCATCCCTAGTCCTTCCTTGTACATTAAACGCCAGTAGAACTTTCCTGTTGTAAAAACCAAAAATGCTGCCCCCACCCTCAGGCAATTTATAAATGTTCCCTAGGAAGCAGTATCATCCCTGCTGAGAATCACTGATGCGTAGAGTGCTGTAGTCTTCATAAAAACTTTGGATTTCACTCTGAGTGACGTGGGAAGACTTTGGAGGGTTTTGAGCAGAGGCATGACATGATCTGACCTTGTTTTAAAATGATCAACTGACTACTGTGTGGACAGTAAATTACAGGGGAAAGAGTGGTGGAGGAAGACCAGTTGGGTGCCTACTGCAGTAATCCACATTAGAGATGATGGTGGCTTTGTCCAACTATGGTGATAGTGGTGGAAAGGAGGTGAGAAATGGTCTAAGCATGCATTCTGAAGGTCACTTATGGGTTGAATATGTGGAGGGAGAAGGGTAAAGGATGACTCTATGGTTTTTGGTGGGTGAAGCTAACTGATAGAATATAGTTTTCATTTTCTGAGATGGAGAAGACCAAGGGTGAGCTAGGTTGTGGGGTTGGCTTAAGTTTGAGGTGCCTAATGTAATTCCAAGTGGAGATGTTGAATAGGTAATTACTTAAATTCTAGAGGTCAGAGGAAATGTTAGGGCTAGAAAGATTGGGACTCATCAGGGATTAGGTGGTATTTGAATTTATTAAACTGGAAGAGATGACCAAAGGGAAGAGTATAGTTGGAAAGGAGAAGAAATCTAAGGACTAAGAGCCCGGGGGCCCACCAACGTTTAGAGGCTGGAGAAGAGGTAGAATGAACAAAAAAAACTGAGAAGGAAAGCCAGGTATGGGAGGAAAACCAAGAGAAGGTATATGGGGTCTTAAAAACCAAGTGAAGGAAGTATTTTCAGAAGGATGTGATAACTGTGTCAGATCCTCCTGGGTCAAGTTAGATGAGCGCTGTAAGGTTTAACCATAAAGTTTTAACTATAACATTTAGCTATACACACGTAACTATATCTACCTTATAGATTTTATTGCTCTTGTGAATGAGATTGTTTTCTATTTACATTTTCGAATTGTTTATTACCATATTGGTTTTAATGTGTTGCTCATGTATCCCATAACCTCTCTTAACTCTTATTTGTTCCAATAGTTAGCCTGTAGAACTTCTTGTTTACTAAAATTTGTGTTGAATAAAAGTGGTGATAGTGAGCCTCCTTGTTTTTTATCTGACTTTAAAACAAAGGCTTGGTTTTTAATTTCACCACTAAGTATGATGTTTACTATAGCTTTTTGATAGATGCTCTTTATTTTCGCTTCCTTTATCAGCTTGCTAAAAATTTTTATCATTAACAGGTGCTGAATTTTATTGAATTCTTTTTTCCTCTTTATTCTGTTGTTGTTATGTGGTAGTGCATCTGAACTGTTCTTGCATTCTGAGAGAAAGTTCTTGTTTATGTTACAGTATGTTTTCATACACTGAGAATTTCTATTGGGGTGTTTGCATTTATGTTCATATGTGAGATTGGTGTATACTTTTTTCTTGTACAGTCCTTGTCCATTTTTGGTATTAAGGTTGTACTAGCCAATAAGTTGGATGCTTTCTATCTTTTTCTATTTTCTCAAAACAGTTTGTTTGAGAGAGGGGTTGTTTGTTCCTTGAAACTTTGGTGGTTTTCACTTGTAATGTTGTGGCTTGTGTCTTGGGTAAAGAGAGATTTTTAAAAATTATTTGTTTCTTTAATGATTATTAGTTTATTCAGACTTTCAATTCCCTCCCTCCCCCTAGATCAATTTTGTGACATGTATTTCTAGACAATAATTTTTTAAATTAAGTTTTGCTGCATTTATTGGCATGGAGTTATTCATAGATTATTTCTTATTCTGTGGTTTAGTCTTTTGATTTTATAGTTGTGGAGTCTGTCTCAGCATGTAGTGGGTATGAATCTCAGTCTCCAAACACAGATGCGCAAGAAATATGTTTATTCTCTAGAACTCAATTTAGTCTTTATTTGGAGTTCTTATTCCATCAGGACCACAGAAATTTGGTCTTAGGCAATTTGGGGATTCCCTATCTCTGGGATAGGGATAGTTACAGAGTCCCTTAAGATTACATCCCATTCTGATCTTTGTTGGGACATACTTCCATCTGGTGGTCCACTTCCCTACCAAAAGATAGAGTCCTCACAGCTTGTGTTGGACTTGCATCCTTGTGTGGGAATATCTTTTCTTGTTTCAGACTCAAAATGTATGTCTTTGTTCTGCTTAAGTGTGTGTATTATATGGCATGTGGCCAGCCCCACTACTTTATCTGCCCACTGCAGGGAGGGGACGGGGCCCTTTGTTGTACAGCACAAGAAGGGTGTAGGAAGGCCTATGGTCCTGCATTGGCCGTCGGGAGGGACTTGCTGGCCATGGCGGACCTCCGGCCACTGGTGAAGCTGATCTTACTCTGTCTCTTCTGTATGTAACATTGTTCCCTCCCTCCAGCGCTTGACTGTGTTGTGCTTTCCTCCAGTACCAAGATGCAGTGGGCAGAAGTGTTTGGACTTCTACTCCTGGTGATGGGCAACAGATGCCACTTGCTTGACAGATCTCCCCTCCATCATCAGTCTACAGAGCTCCCTGTTGAGTTGCCCCTTGTTCCCATCTCTATGGCGCCTTCAGTTTCCCCAGATTTCCCATCTGTGTTTGCCACTCTTGGGTATAGAGAAGTCATTTTGCTGTTCTCAAGACACGCTGGGGCCTGGTAAACTCTGTAAGATTATACAATGCTCCATCTGCCTTGATGCTCCCACATGGTCATGTCTTCTCAGGGATCTTGCTGCTTCTTGGATTCTCCATGGGACGTGATCTCAGATGTTTTCTGCTCTCCATTCCTACGAACACATCTCCCTCTTGTTTTCTTTGGGCTTAGCCCTGGGGAGCTGGGTATTCGTCCCTATCCCAGGTATCCACCAGCATCTATGTTTTCATCACCTCCCCACAAACTTCTTCTGGTCCAGGAATTCAGTTCTTTTCTATCTGTGAAGGAGGGACATATTACTCAGATAAATACGTCTTGTTTTCTCCCAAATCCATTGTTATTGTCCTATGTTCTTCTTTTCCACAAGGCTCCCTGGATTTTGAAACCCGAAAGCCAGAAAAGGACTCTTCCTTTATCATTTTATGTTCTGCAATAGCACCTTTTGCTTAGGGCCATGGGCCCAGAATTGCCAAGTTGAATAAAGGGAGAATATTGGGTATGTGGGATGGGGGGAAATGTCAGTGGATTCTTGAAAACTATCTCTTCAGACCCTCATTTGACAGATGAGGAGACAGAGTCTCAGCTGACTTGGCAAGGTCATATACAGTTAGTGGTGGAGCAAAGGGAGCAAACTCCAGATCCTCTAACTACTACTTTTGTGTTCTTTGATGTTACATATTATCTTAACAGTTATTTGAAACATGTGTGGAGTTTAGATTCTACAACTCAATATATATTTCACCTAGATTTCAGATACTTTGTAACTGTCATCATAAGGGTCCCTTAGCAAATGAACCATTGTAGATGCTGAATTTTCTTAATAATTTGGATTCAAGAAAAATATGCCCTTTTAAAATGTTTACTCTTCCAGTAGGAACATATTCTAAAATCTGTTATACTTCTTCCCCTTTGTAAAAGTGGGCGGGACTTGTCCCCCCCTTGCATTCCCATTACCTAGCTCAGGTATGCCCTAGCAGAGGTGCTAAGTTGATCCTCTTCTTGAGGACAAAGGATGCCATTTTGGAAGTTGTTCCTTATCCTATGCAGTAATAAAGTGATGCCATGGTCTTATTGGGTGAATGGGGTGTTTGTCCCCCACACCCTATATCCAACTGTGTTTTGAGTTCTCTTGTTTTCTTTTTATCATTTTTGTTTCCTCCTTCCCATTAGGCTGACAACTGTCTCTGTTTTGCAGTCGGTATTTCAGTATGCTGTAAGTAGCTCCTCTCCCATAGCTCTCTTCCTAATATGTTATTTCTATTCTGCCTTAGGCTTTGAAACTAGGTAAATAAGCCTGGTAATATTGTTTGTAAAGTGAGAGTAAATAGCCTCTGAGGGAGGGCCTCCCAAGCTTTCCTATGGGAAAGTTTGTGAGTTTCCTCTGCACAAGCCTTTGCTGACATCTCTTTACCTGCTCAAAGGCCATTTTGCTTACATCCTGCTTCCTGTCTTGGCTAGATCTGTGAGGGTGCAGGATGTCTGCACAGTGAACAGGTGAGGAACAATTGTTTTTTTTTCCTTTTTTTTTTAATTGATTCAGAGATACTGTAAAAATATTTTGCATTTGAATATGCCACATTCTTAGCAGAGAGCTATTAACTAGATAGTTGCAAATCAGAATAAAAAATAACCACCACAGAACCACAGGATACCTTTGGGCCATTTGATGTAAACTATATTGCTGACCTTGGGGGCTTTTTGAACCACAGCTGTCAGTTTAAACAAAACTCCAAACCCAATTAAACTTTTGTTGGATGAGGTGCTAGTTTGAGAACTGGTTGGACGGCTTTTAAAATTTAATGACGCAGTTCTTCACCAAAAGATAAATAGAAGTACTAATACTTGGTACATATATTCCTTAAGGCTAACCATAAGTTGGTCTTAGTTTTATCATTTTTTGGAAAATGGAGAACAATTTCCTGAACACAGATTAGTTGTAGTGTTTGCAAATTTTCTTCGCATAGTTGTTACACAGTAAAATTGAGGTGAAGCTGTTTTCTTCCAGATTCCTCTCCTCCCTGCCTTTTCCCACTCCTCTTTTTCTTTCTCTCATTCTTTCCTTCTCTCTTCTTCTTTCAATACGACTTGTTCTTAGTTCCCTGTCACTATGCGTTTGAATATTTTAGTGAACATAATCAGCCTTTTCAGTATTGACTTGGCCCATAGAAGAAATTGAATTTTTATATATTTTTCATCCGTGATTACTTTTGGGATCATTTAAGAAAACACTGAATGTTTAGTATGACTCAAGTATAGAATGCAAAGCTGTGGTCTGTCTAGGATGGGTACAGAGAATGGAGGAGGATAAGCAAGAGAGGTAGACAGTGGTCAGCGTTTCGCTGTGAGAGAGTTTAGGTTTGATTCTGATGGTATTGGGATGTATTTTAAGTAGGGGAATGACATGATACAGTGAGTGTTTAGAAAGACCATTCCGGCAGCAGTGCCAACATGGCCTGGTGGGAAGCAAGCATTAGGAGGTTAAAGCCTTAATCCAGAAAGAAATGAAGAATGTCTGAATTAAGGCCGGGCAGTGTGGCTGGAGAGCAGGGTAGAAATGAAACAGACGACAGGACATATTCAGGTGATGGACTCAGAATTTGGTGGTAATAAGAGTAAGCCATTAGGTTGAACCATATGAAATCCTCTTTTTATAGGTAAAAAATGATGAGATCAACACTTTTCCACATGGTTCAACTTAATCTGTTGCAGCAGATTAGAGGATAATTTGCAGGAAAATCGGCTGTGATGGAAAGAAAAGAATCTGGACTATGGCTGGAAGAGGTTATATAAGGATTTTCTTTGAAAGGATGTTTATATGCTAAGGGGAAAGACCTGGTGGGGAGAGAGAGAGAGTGAAGACGTAGGAAGAAATGGATTTAATGTTGTTGTTGTTTTATTGCTTTATTTATTGTTTTATTTTTAATTTACTTTTAATTTTGGTCAAAATAATACATATAGTTTAAAAAGTCGTATATTACTACTTGGTTTATAACAACAGTTCCATACCTCCCATTTCTACTCCCCATAGAAAATTACTATTCAACCTTTTAGCTATTTCATCTTACATATATCTTTGTATTTCTAAATAATATTTTAATGCTGCTATTTCTGATTTTTTTATATTAGATAGCATCTATTGATTTCCTTTATGGAATATGACAATTTAGTGCTTTTACTACCACTTACCCCCACCCCATGGCACATACACTTTCCTATTTTCTCAATATAGTTAATCATAATTTTTGGTATTTGAAATATATTATTTAGGAAGATATCACAACTAACATTTTCTTTATTGAGTAACTACTTTTTCCTAGAATTGACGATTGCAAAGGTTTTCTTTCTTTCCCAAATTTCTTAGTTTTTTATGTAAACATCACTAATTTATTCCTGAGCTCTTTGATACGTCATACAATCTCTCGTGTTCTTTCTTTGAGACATTCCTTTTGGAGTTCTTTGATTTCCTGGTAAGATCAGGATTAATTGCTCTCTGGGCTGCCACTTAGCTGTGGCATTTGCCTTCAACATCCGTTGATTGAATCCCATATTTTCCCCTTTCTTGATTTACTAACTACCAAGAAAGGATACATGGGAGGTACCTTTTATAAAAGATCTCACTTGTGAAAATTTCATTATTCTACCTTCACTTAATGGTTTGGTCACAGAATGCTAGGTTGCAAGTTGTTTTACTCAAAATTTTGGAAGTGTTCCATCTTCTTCTAACATCTGTGGTTGTAGGTGAGAACTTCAATGATGTTCTCATTTCTATTCCTTTTTAGTGACCTTTTCTCCCCTCTCCAAAAGCTTTTTACCCCAGGTTTTCTTCAATTTCACAATGACATGATGTGGATCCTTTATCATTCATTTATGGATCCTTTATCATTCATTTATCATTTAAGGGCCCTCCATAGCCCTTTCATTCTAATAACTTATACCCTTCAGTTCTGGGGAATTTCCTTTTATTATTTAGAAAAGTCTTCATCTGTGTTTTCTCAATTCTCTCTGGAACTCATATTATTTGAATGTTGGTTCTCTGGAACTGCTATTATTTGGGTGTTTGTTCTCCTATTATTTGGAGTGATTCTTTTTTTTTTTTTTTTTTTTTTTTTCAGTATGCGAGCCTCTCGCTGTTGTGGCCTCTCCCGCTGCGGAGCCTGTGCTCCGGACGCACAGCCTCATTGGCCACGGCTCACGAGCCTAGCCGCTTCACAGCATGTGGGATCCTCCCGGACTGGGGCATGAACCCGTGTCCCCTGCATCGGCAGGCGGACTCTCAACCACTGCGCCACCAGGGAAGCCGTGGAGTGATTCTTTTATTTTTATATATTTCCCTACTATTTTCCTCCTTCTTGTCGCCTCTTTGTTCTGGGAGAATTTTCTCAATTTTTCTTTTTTTGTATTGATGTATTCATTCTTGCTGGCGTATTTTATTTTCAACCCTTTCTGTCCTCTGCTCTGGTGTGGGAGAGACAGTTATTTGGCTGTATGAAGGGGTGTCTAGGGAGGCTGTCTTCAGCCTCACTTGCACCTTCACGTTTGGAGATTGTTGCCTCCAATTCCTAAATCTTTCTGAGGTTCTGCAGTTTGACTTCTTTTGCTTCTGGGCTTTCATTTTTGTAAAATGAGGTTACATTTCATAGAGCATTTCTGATAAAATAATAAAATATTTACAAGATATTCTTAGGTCAGCTTATCAATGTTTATTGTTGTTTTTAATGTATGCCTTTATTTGCAACTTAGTATACGCATTACAATAGCAAGACACAAGAATAAATAAGTCTTGCAGAATACATTTTGAGGTTCTTATTGTCTTTTGAGTCATGTCCAAAGTAAACTTCCTTTAATATATTTGCTCCCAATTAGAAGAGTGTTTATTTAAAGCAATGTCTTCTTATAGTTAAAGCTTGTCTGAGATAATTGTTTTATTGTTTTTTACTCTTATTTATTTAGTTGGCTGCACCCGGTCTTAGTTGCGGCACATGGGATCTTCGTTGCCACATGAGGGATTCGTTGTGGCATGTGGGAATCTTTTAGTTGCAGCACGTGAGATCTAGTTCCCTGACCAGCGATCGAACCCAGACCCCCTGAATTGTAAGAGCCGAGTCTTAACCACTGGAACACCAGGGAAGTCCCTTACTCTTTTTTTAAAATTGAAGTATGGTTAATTTACAATGTTATGTTAGTTTCTGGTGTACAACAAAGTGATTGTCTTTTTCATATTCTTTTCCATGATAGTTTATTACAAGATATTGAATATAGTTCCCTGTGCTATACAGTAGGACCATGTTGTCTATCTGTTTTATATGTAGTAGTTTGTATCTGCTAATCCCAAACTCCTAATTTATCCCTCCACCCCTTTCCCCCTTGGTAACCATAAGTTTGTTTTCTATGTCTGTGGGTCTATGTCTGTTTTTTATATAAGTTCAATTGTATCATTTTTTTTTAGATTCTACATATAAGTGATATTTGTCTTTGTCTGTCTGGCTTACTTCAATTAGTATGATAATCTCTAGGTCCATCCATGTTGTTGCAGATGGCATTATTTCATTCTTTTTTATGGCTGCGTAATATTCTATTGTGATATACATACACACACACACACACACACACACACACACACAAACCACATCTTCATATCCATTTATCTGTCAATGGAAATTTAGGTTGCTTCCATGTCTTTGCTGTTGTAAATAGTGCTTTTATGAGCACTGGAGTGCACGTATCTTTGCGAATTAGAGTTTTCTCTGGATATATGCCCAGGAGTGTGATTGCTGGATCATATGGTAACACTAATTTTAGTTTTTTAAGGAACCTCCATACTGTTCTCCATAGTGGCTGCACCAATTTACATTTCCACCAACAGTGTAGGAGGGTTTCCTTTTCTCTGCACCCTCTCCAGCAATTATTATTTGTAGACTTTTTAATGATGGCAATTCTGACTGGTGTGAGGTGATACCTCATTGTGGTTTTGATTTGCATTTCTCAACTAGCTATGTTGAGCATCTTTTCATGTACCTGTTGGCCACCTGTATGTCTTCTTTGGAGAAATGTCTATTTACGTTTTTTGCCCCTTTGTTAATTGGGTTGTTTGTTTTTTGTTATTGAGTTTATAAGCTGTTTGTATGTTTTGGAAATTAATCCCTTGTTGGTAGCATTGTTTGCAAATATTGTCTCCCATTATGTGGGTTATTTTTCCATTTTGTTTATGGTTTCCTTACCTGTGCAAAAGCTTGTAAGTTTGATTAGGTCCCATTTGTTTATTTTTGCTTTTATTTCTATTGCCTTGGGAGACTGACTTAAGAAAACATTGCTAGGATTTATGTCAGAAAATGTTTTGCCTACGTTCTCTTTTAGGAGTTTTATGGTGTCAGGTCTTATATTTAAGTCTTTAAGCGGTTTTAAGTTAATTTTTGTATATGGTGTGGGGGTGTGTTCTAACTTCATTGATTTACATGTGGCTGTCCAAGTTTTCCAGCACCACTTGCTGAAGAGCCTATCTTTTCTCCATTGTGTATTCTTGCCTCCTTTGTTAAAGATTAATTGACTATAGATGTGTGGATTTATTTCTGGGCTCTCTATTCTGTTGCACTGATCCCCATGTCTGTTTTTGTGCCAATACCATGCCTTTTTTAATATATAAATGTATTTATTTTACTTATTGATTATTTTTGGCTGCATTGGGTCTTCGTTGCTGCACATGGGCTTTCTCTAGTTGCAGCAACTGGAGGCTACTCTTTGTTGTGGTGCACATGCTTCTCACTGTGGTGGCTTCTCTTGTTGCGGAGCATGGGCTCTAGGCACACAGGGTTCAGTAGTTGAGGCATGTGGGCTCTAGAGTGCAGGCTCAGTAGTTGTGGCACACGGGCTCAGTTGCTCCGTGGCATGTGGGATCCCCCTGGGCCAGGCATCGAACCCACGTCCCCTGCATTGGCAGGCAGATTCTTAATCACTGTGCCACGAAGGAAGTCCCCTACCATGCTGTTTTGACTGCTGTAGCTTTATAGTATTGTCTGAAGTCTGGGAGGGTTCTGCCTCCCGCTTTGTTCTTTATCCTCAGGAGTGCTTTGGCAATTCTGGGTCTTTTATGGTTCCATATAAAGTTTAGGATTATTTGTTCTAGTTCTGTGAAAAATGTCACAGGTAATTTGATAGGGATTGCATTAAATCTGTAGATTGCTTTTAACAATATTAATTATTCCAATCCAAGAGCATAGGATATCTTTCCATTTCTTTGAATCATCTTCAGTTTCCTTTATCAGTGTTTAATAGTTCTCAGCATATAAGTCTTTCACCTCCTTGGTCAAATTTATTCCTAAATATTTTATTTTTTGATGCTATTTTAAAAGGGATTTTTTAAACTTTCCCTTTCTATTAGAAATGCAACAGATATCTGTCTGTTAATCTTGTGTCCTCCTACCTTGCTGAATTCATTTGTCAGTTCCAGTAGTTTTTGTGTGGAGTCTTTAGGATTCTCTTTCTCTATAGTATCGTATCATTTGCATATAATGACCTTGTCCCTTCCAATTTGGATACCTTTTATTTCTTTTTCTTGTCTGATTGCTGTGGCTAAGACTTTCAATACTATGTTGAATAGAAGAGGTGAGAGTGGGCATCTTTGTCTTTTTCCAGATTTTAGTGGGAAGGCTTTCAGCTTTTCACCGTTGAGTATTGTGTTGGCTGTGGGTTTGTCATAAATGGCTTTTGTTATGTTGATATGTTCCCTCTATACCCACTTTGCTAAGAGTTTTTTTCATGAGTGGATGTTGAATTTTACCAAATGCTTTTTCTGCATCTATTGAAATAATCATGTGGTTTTTGTCTTTTCTTTTGTTGATGTGTTATATCACATTGATCTGCATATCTTGAACCATCCTTGTGACCTTGTGATGAATCCAACTTGATCATGGTGTATGATCTTTTTTACGTGTTGTTGGATTCTGTTTGCTAGTATTTTGTTGAGAATTTTTGCATGTATATTCATCAAAAATATTGACCTGTAATTTTCTTTTTTGGTAGTTTCTTTGTCTGATTTTAGTATCAGGGTGTTGGTGGCTTCATAGAATAACTTTGGTTGTGTTCCCTCCTCTTCAGTCTTTTGGAGGAGTTTGAGAAGAATTGGTATAAGTTCTTCCTTGTATATTTGGTAGAATTCCCCAGTGAAGCCATCCAGTCCTGGACTGTTGTTTGCGAGGAGATTTTTCTTTGTTCATTTGTCTGTTTGTTTTTAATTAACATTTTCTATTTCACTTCTAGTGATTGCTCTGTTCAAATTATCTATTTCTTCTTGATTCAGTTTTGGTGGGCTATATGTTTCTAGAAACTTGTCCACTTCTTCTAGGTTGTCCAATTTGTTGACATATAATGGTTCATAGTACTCTCTTATGGTTTTTTGTATTTCAGCAGTATCAGATGTTATTTCTCCTCTTTCATTTCTTATTTTGTTTATTTAGATCATCTCTCTTTTCTTGGTGGCCTGGCCAGAGGTTTGTTGATTTTGTTTACCCTTTCAAAAAATGAGCTCTTGGTTTTATTGATTTTTTTTGATCTCTGTTTATTTCCTCTCTGATCTCTATTATTTCCTTCCTTCTGCTGACTTTAGGTTTTGTTTGTTCTTTTTCTAATTCTTTTAGGTGGTAGTTTAGGTTGTTATTTGAGATTTTTCTTGTTGTTTGAGGAAGGCCTTATCGCTATGAACTTCCTTCTTAGGACTGCTTTTGCTGCATCCTATAGATTTTTGAATGGTTGTATTTTAGCACTCTCAGAAATATGGGTAAGTCAGGTATTTGAGTCATTAAAATTTTTTGTTTTCTAATTTATAGAGAATAAGGCTAGATTTTATAGTTGATTATAATCTATTAATGCTAATCTGGAGATTATACTTTTCCATTTATCAACTTGTTCCTTAAATAATTTCTAAATCCATACTAAGTGTGTGATTTCATTACCCTGTGGATGGGTTTGGAAACTCTGTGAGTGAGTTGTTTTGGCTGCTCTTAGGGTGTGCCACTGACACCTTTCACCCCCACCCCCACCTCACACCCTAGCTGTTTAAACCACTTTCATGTCTCGTGCAGCAGGCCTAGAGGTTTTGACATAAAGACTGGAAAAATAAGAATCATGGCCAAATACCACCCTTGAATTTTGATACTGTAAAGATGAATATTTATGATAAAACCTAAATGACAAATATGTTTATCTAAATTGAGAAACTGAATGGTACCCAAAAGAGCAAAGACTAAAAAAGAAAAAATACTCTTATGTATAAAGTGGATAGCTTCTCACATTAATTCTTCTATTTTCCATTTAACTTCTGCATTTTAAGCTATTTCCAGCAGTTTAAAAATAAAACCTTGTGTTTTAATTTCTATATTGCTACTTTGCTACCACACTATTAATATGAGTTATGTTATCTTGAATTTATAGAGTACAAACAGCCAACCAGGATTACTCTTTTCTTCTAGAACTACCTTTGTGTCAATTTGAAGTAACCTCCCTTTTCTTTCAACTTTTTGCTGTATCTATAATGTAGGCATATCATATCCCTGTTCTAGATTTTTATTTTTCTAACAGCTCCTCCCAGGCTTATTCAGCATGACTCAGTATAATGCAGGGACCCAAAACACTTTGAACAGGGATCAACAAACAATAATGAAATAAGGCTATAGATTCCCAGGAAATGCAAAGATAAATATTAATCTGATACTACCACTACCCAATACCTACCATTACCCGATATTTGCAGGTATTCATAAGGTACTTTCCTACAAAGTCTTAACCACTGCTCTTAACTTCAGTTTGTTGTTGTTTTCTTTTAATATGAAAACTGTTGGAATGATAAATGTCATTATCACCTGGGTTTGTTGAATATGTTTGTCAAGTGTTCAGTGATGCCTGGAGCACGCTAAGCGCTCAGTAATTCTTAGCTTTCATAGTTCATGGCACATTCTTTTGCCTATCTCTTGTCAAGTATCTAGCTTTTGAAGGTGGGTTAGATATTTTGGAAACAAGCAAATGTCATTTAAAGCAATGTGTTTCAAATAAAATGGGTGAACACTTTGGAGTAAAACCTTTCTGGGTCAAAAATCCAGGTGTAGCAATGAAAACAAAGACAATTTTTCTTTTGTGGATGGCAAACTGTCTTTGAAGGCAGTTTCAAAAGATATTCCAAAAATTATAGAATTAAGTATGGAACTTCCAAAATGGACTCCTTTAAAGTAGTTGGCAACCTTGAGAATGCAAAGAATGAGGTGTTGCCGAGCATTAATCCAATCATGAAACATCTTTGAGCGGCCACTGTAAACAGATCACACCCTTATGATCTAGTGGAAGATACAGGCTTCAAACTCCAGCACAATTTTGCAAGCCACATGGTGCTAGGATCCCTTGTGATATGGGTAGATGAAATAGTCAGGGATGTCAGTGTGTGTGTATATGGATGAGAGTTTGATTTAAGAGGATTATCCTGACTGTAGTGTGGGGAATGAATGGCTGTGGTAGGAGGTGGTTAGATTGGTTGTGGGTTGTAACAGTTAAGACACTATGGTAGGGGTTCCAGAAATATTTATGCAGCAATTTAAGGATTTGGTGATGAACTGGATTTGGGAGGTGAGGGAGGGGAGAGATGTCAAAGATAGCTCCTCCTTTCTGCATATGCACTTTGGGGATGCCACTCTGGAGATGAGGAACACCAGAAAACAACCAGCTTCTTGAAATCTGTAAAGACGTAGAGGTGGATGATTCTAAAATCACATTCTAATCAGATAGAATGGCATAAATGCAAAATAGAAGTATAAGTAATGCATTGTGGGAACAATGAATTCTGAGTGAACATTCAAGGAGGAGAGCTATTTCAATAAAAAATTGTTTTCAAATGTTTTGGAAGGTTTGGAAACTTTCCAGTAAAAAAAAAAAAAAAAACCTCCTCCTCCCCCAAACCTCCCAAATGTCTTATTTATCTACATATGCTACATGGAAAGAACCACTGTAAGAGGGTATTCAGAAAGAAAATTCCTGACAGAGGGACAAACATAAGCAAGGGCACTGAACCAGGAAAGGACCCAGTGTATTTGGGAAACTATATCAGTATGAATGATTTGAACAATCTATAAAGAAAAATAAAACATTTACAGTCATACCTCGGAGATATTGCGGGTTCGTTCCAGACCATTGCAATAAAGTGAGTCACACAAATTTTTGAGTTTCCCAGTGAGTATAAAAGTTATGTTTACACTATAATGTAGTCTATTAAGTGTGCAGTAGCATTATGTCTAAAAAAGGTACACACCTTAATTGAAAAATATTTTATTGCTAAAAAATGCTAACCATCATCTGAGCCTTCAGCGAGTTGTAATCTTTTTTGCAATAGTAATATCA
The DNA here is from genome assembly GCF_039906515.1 of Pseudorca crassidens. Classification (NCBI taxonomy): domain Eukaryota; kingdom Metazoa; phylum Chordata; class Mammalia; order Artiodactyla; family Delphinidae; genus Pseudorca; species Pseudorca crassidens. The sequence continues at coordinate 61,594,414 of NC_090296.1, read as the reverse complement.
AAGATCACTGATCACAGATCACGGTAAGAAATATAATAATGAAAATAGTTGGAAATATTGCAAGAATTACCAAAATATGACACAGAGACACCAGGTGAGCAAATGCTGTTGGAAAAATGGCACCGATAGACTTGCTTGATTCAGGGTTGCCGCAAACCTTCAATTTGTAAAAAATGCATTATCTACAAAGTGCAATAAAGCAAAGTGCAATAAAACAAGGCATACCTGTATTGGTATGCTTCATGAATTGAAAATTATTTAATACATTGCTTGTCATTAAGTAGATTTTTTCACAGATATCAATTTTATAAAGTATCATTTTGATTAATAAAAATCTTGTCAAGTTTAAAGCAAAAGGGAAAAGTAGAGTGGTTGCTTAATTCTTTGACTTAAACTCCCAGTAAAGTTAATTCTGAGAGGAGATCCCAATTTCTCTTGTTTGTCACACAATACAGTATGTAGTGAGGTGATAAAATCAGTTTAACCCATGTAACTCTACATAAGGAGATAGTTTGATTTCTTTTGTTGATATGTACCAACTCTTAGAAGTATTTGTTTTGTCTGAAATTTCAGAGTGAAAAATTCATTCCTTTGGTCCTCTTTAGAGATGCATTTTTCCCACGGAGTGGTGATTTCTTATTACTTATCAGTCATTTACATCAGGGGTCACCAAACTTCTCTGTAAAGTACTAGGTAGTAAATAGTTTAAGCTTTGTGCGCCAAGAGGCAAAATGAGGAATAGTAGGTAGGTACTCATATAATGAGAGAATACAAATTTCCAAAAATATTTATTGATGAAATTAAAAATGTTATTAATGGCCATTGAAATTTGAATTTCACATAATTTTCACGTCATGAAATATTTTTCTTTTGATTTTTAAAAGCCACTTAAAAATGTAAAAAACATTCTTAGCTCATGGACCAAACAAAAACAGGTGGCTGGCCAGATTTGGTAGGTGGGCCATCCTTTGCCAAATCTTGACTTACATTGTATTATGAAAGACTGTCATTTTATGTGATCAAGTTTTCCTCTGTTGAACAAAAGAGAGACCGCAAGGACCTTGGCCATTGTTTTTTTTTTAATTAATTTATTTTCTTTCTTTTTTTTTGGCTGCGTTGGGTCACCATTGAGGCATGCAGGCTCTCTCATTGAGGCACGTGAGCTCAATAGTTGTGGCTCACAGGCTTAGTTGCCCCGCAGCATGGGGGATCTTAGTTTCCTGGCCAGGAATCGAACCCGCATCCCCTACATTGTAAGGCAGATGCTTTACCACTGGACCACCAGGGAAGTCCCTTGGCCCTTGTTATTTAAAAGTGCGTGTGAGCTGGTGGGACTTGCGGTTGGGGTTATTCTTGGTTTGGCTAATCTTGGCTTTCTGTTTTTAGAAAAGCCCTGGATAAGTAAAATATCTGAAAAAGTCTTTCACCTTCACTTTAGAAATGGATGTGAAGTGAAATGATTATGGAAACTCATGACATTTTTCAGAATATATCTATGCTTCCACTCTAAAATTTAGATCTTGGTCTCACAAAACTGTAATCGTTGAAGTATATGATTTTTTCTTTTGAAATATAAATTATATGATGATTAATTACCAAGATTTACATGTTGATTTCAAGTGTTAGTCTAAATCATCAGTTCTCTTATGTTATCAAACTGAAACTTTTTTACTTTATTAGTTATGCCAATTGCTTCAGACGTGAGTTCATGGTATTAACATACATAAAATTTTGAGAAAACAGTGTCATTTGTACCACTGTTGACTGTTTGAAAAAAATCACAGAATTGCCATGATGAAAGTTAATGTGGAGTTTTATCTTATGAGGGGGTCAGTTTCCCAAATCAACACTTAAGTTGAAAACGATGAACAGTCCTAACTACCCTTGAATATCTTGAAGGAAAAGGGGCCATATGAGACAGCCACACAGTCTCCAAGTAAGTTCAGGGGAGCTAGGCTGAGCCCAAGATGACCTGGCTGGTTATGTTTTGGGGCTGTACATGTCCTTAAAACTGGAATCATACTCCTTAGGTGTGATGTTCGTACTCTGAGGCTGTACCGGCAACTAAGGCAGCAGCTGAGTCAAGCTTGTCATCTCACGCACATACAAGAGCCTTGATTTAAATAGCTTACTTCTTTTTCTTACCCTACTCCAGCATATATAGTTCAATATGTTGGAACCAAATGAATGTGTAATTATAAAGCAATTTACAAACGAAAGGAGTTCTAAATGTAAATTTGTTCTTCGATCGGCCCATCTATATTATGTTGTAACTTAGTAAGAACATGATTTCTAGTGTCCCAGGGAGTCCTGGGATCCTGTGGAGGTGGGCAGGAGGAATGAGTGGACAGGGCACTGGCCCTCCCAACACTCTCCATCAGCCCTCACCTAAGTGCAGGATTCCCTTGTATATAGATAGATTTTTTTTAAAAGATTTATTTATTATTTATTTATTTTATTTATTTTTGGCTGCGTTGGGTCTTAGTTGCGGCATGCAGGATCTTCGTTGAGGCATGCGGGACTTTCGTTGCAGCTCGTGGGCTTCTCCCTAGTTGTGGCGTGTGGGTTTTCTCTTCTCTAGTTTGTGGTGTGCGGGCTCCAGGGTGTGTGGGCTCCGTAGTTTGTGGCATGCAGGCTCTCCAGTTGAGGCACGCAAACTCAGTAGACGTGGTGCGCCGGCTTAGTTGCCCGCAGCTTGTGGGATCTTAGTCCCCTGACCAGGGATCGAACCCATGTCCCCTGCATTGGAAGGCGGATTCTTTACCACTGGACCACCAGGGAAGTCCCAGGATTCCCTTTTGATCTACTTTACATGCTGGACCTTCAAGCATGAATTCGACAAAAAAAGATCTTGCTTTTAAACAAGTTATCCCTGGTTAGAGCAGGGGGATTGGGTTGGGGAGAAGGACTCTTCTTCATCCCTTAGCAAGATGTGTTAAGTTAATTAACTGTTTCATTGTTTATTTATAACACTCATCCCCCCAAACACATACCTACTATGAATCAGACATGAGTCCTGATGGGCTGGACGAGGAGACAAATTTGAGAGAATTGTCACCTCTCTCAGATCAAGGCTTTCTTGTGGGGTTCTGCTCATCATGGCTAGGTTTTTTATTCTTTGGGTTTTTTTCCACAAGTGACTCCATATTCATGCAGATGAGATTTTGGGAAGTCTGTCCCATCAGACTTTGCCAGACTGTCCAAACATATGTGAATTCCATTTAGACTCAAGAGAGCCTCCCTATATTTCAAAAACTTGAAGGTTATTTTTTTATTAATCTTTTCTTTTGATCTGTAAGGATATCCTTAAGGAATGGAGAATGAGAATTTAAAGAGAATGTTCTTTTAAACCTTCTCCTTATTTCCACTGACTGTGTCTTAAGTTAGACCCTCATCAGCTTTCACATGGATCCTTTCAAGATCTTCAGTACCAACTGCTAGTTCTTACCCCCCACTAAGTTTATTTACCAGAAACTTGTTATTATGTTATTTCTGACTAAAAATTTGGCTGGATACCTGCTGACCACAGAATAGAGTCCAATTCCAAAGCATAGATAGCATAGAGCATCCTTCATGATTTAACCTTGCTAGCCTCATACTTTTCTCTTGCAATCTAATTTCAATCACCAGATGTATCAGTCAGCTAATGCAGTGTAACAAACAGCTCCCCAAATCTAGTGGCTTAAGACAGTATTATTATAGCTCTCACATCTGTGAATTGGCTCAAGTTAGTTGATCTAGGCTGGACTTGCACATGTGTCTGTGAGTTATTCGGCTTTTTCATGTATTAGTGGGTCAGCTGGAGACTTCAGCTGGGGCAATTCTGCCCTGTGTCTCCCCTCTGGGACCAACATCTAGAGCAGGCACATCCATGCATGTTTTTACCCTGGAGCCATTGGTTTGACCAAGCATGCCTTTCTCATGGTGACAGCAGAAGCTCAAGAGAGCAACATGCAAGACCCCTTGAACCCTAGGCTTGGAATTGGCACATCATTACTTGTGCCAAGTAATGGCACAATTGGTAAGGTTTCATTCAGAGCCATTGTGTCATGAGGAAGCCTGGCAAGTCTATTCTTGCTGAAACACTATTATGATGCTTCTGTCTTGATTCTGTGACTCCTTTGGTCCTTCTCCCATTGATTCTGTGACTCTTGCCAGTCTTTCAATGCCTCCTGTATGACAAGAGTTTGTTTCTGATGCTCCCGACTGAGAATGTTGATTGAATCACTTGATGACTTGAGTAAGCTCCTTGCTTCCCCCCAGAGATGAACTTTCTTGCTTCAGAAATTTGCAAAGTAGGAGGAGGGAAATGACGGATATAGATAATCTGGTACAAGTTCTTACAACTTCATATAAACCAGATGAATAGAGTGATTTCCCTTTTGAATTGGATCCTGCTTGTCAGAAAAGCCATTTTAGAGAATCAGGTGAGCACACACAGCCAAAAGACTCATTACCATTCCTTGGAAATAGATGTGGGGGAAGTGAGGGAGCCAATATGAAGATCTTTTCCATCCTCACCCTGCTTATCTTCAGTAAGTGACATGTGTGTGCCTGCCCCCGAGGAAGAGAAAGGACCTAAAAATTTGCCCGAAGAGTCCTTCTCCACATGAAATGCCCTTTGTATGCCCCAGACACATTTAGACCCTACCTTTCTCTCATAGCCCATTTTAGGAAAATACTGCCTTCTATTCTAAAAATATTTAATTTGCCCCCTCCTTGCCCTAACTCCGTGGTACAAATTTACTTTCTGCCTCTCTTATGACACGTATTATTGTTATTTACATACACACCAATATATGTGTTTGTCTAGGCTGTGAATACCCAAGTGGTCAGAATCGAGTCTTACTTGTCTTTCTATTTTTAGCAGGATGGATCAAATGAACGCCAAATCTGTCTTGTAAGACTGTAAATGACCTGGAGGCAACATTGTTTATCTTTTGTCTTTTTATCCCTCACATCACCCCACATAATTCCTCGTACTTAGTAGTCATTATAAATACATATTTGTCGAATGTTGTAAATAAAAATAAGCTTACTCTTGGAGACCTGAATTTTATTATTGAAGTGTTTATGTTATTAAATCATGTGTGAGATGAGGAGGCTTCAAGAATATTCTTATGGATTCTTCTGAAAACTTACCATTTCCACTCCCAGATCCATAAGAGAAAAGTTTGCAGGAGCTGGAGTTTAGTATGCAGAAGAGATAAATGAAATCTGATTATTAATTCTCCTTTATGGATGACATTAGTCATTCTTCATCTTAACTAAGGAAGGTGTATACATTGCCTAAAATATAAACATAGGTTGGATATTATTTATAGATTTGTGTTTCTTAGGGGAGTTACAGAATTTCCTTCATTGACTTTACCTAGTAATAGGACAAAGGACCATGTTCTTAGTGTTCTTGGTGTTGGGGTGTAAGCTCTTTTATTCTCTCTAATTCTGTGGTTTTCACAAATACTATAGTAATGGTGCATAGCATGTGTCTTTTAAAGTTGCTGACATATGTAATGAAACGTTAGATGATAATGTTTCGTGATGTACAGGATAATTATGTGGGACAAAGAACGGCGTGTTAAATATCACCCAGTATTTATTGCTAATGCACATACTTTTTGTATTGCTTAAAGAGCTAGCACAAAATACTTAACTTTTTAATGGACTTTCTTAAGCAATATATATCTTTTAAAAGGGCTAAGAAAAATTATGTAATTATAGGTAATAAAGAAGAAAACACATAATTACCTAAATAAAGAATTGTTAATTGTTTTGAGATCTTAGGTTCTCTAGGAAATGCCATGAAATATCTGAAGAGCTAGAGTTTTACCTTTAGTGCCTTTTTAAGTTGTTTATTTCTTTGTAACAAATCACCCCAAAGCTTAGCAGCTTAAAACAATGAATATGTATTATTTCACATAGTTTCTGTGGGTCAGGACTTCAGGTGCAGCTTAGCTGGATGATTCTGGCTCAAGGTCATGGGATTGTGGTCAAGATCTTGTTGGGGGCTGCCATTATTTGAGAACTTGATTGGGTCTGGAGGATCCACTTTCAGGGTACCTCAATCATAAGACTAGCTGTTAGGTGCTGGCTGTTTCCAGGAGACCTCAATTCCTTATCATGTGGACCTCTCCATAGGATTGCGTGAGTGTCCTCATGACATGGCAGCTGGCTTCCCCTAGAGCTAGTGTTCTAAGAGAGAGCAAGGTTGGAGCTGCCGTATCTCATATGATAAAGCTACACACTGTCATTTCCCCTCTAGTTTACTAATGACACAGGTCTGCCGTATTCACTGAGTAGGGGACTACTGAAGGGCATGATTACCACCAGATGGAAATCATTGGGGACCATCTGGGACACTGGCTATCAGAGCGTTTTTGTAATAAGATCTGCAAATGGTACTACGAATGTTTTTGCTGAACATTAGAGATAGGTTAGCTGTGTAGTAACTTGCTGAGTTTTATTTTAGTTAAAAATTTTTGAATGATTTTATAATAGAAAACATTAAAGAAAATTAATTGAACTTATTATTTGATTTAGAACAGTGGAAACTGAAAGAAACCATAACAAATATGTTTTCATCCTTCTTCAGTTTGTGTCTTGAAAGTTCCAGTTTTATAGATTCCTGTTGACTAAGTAAACAAAAGAGGGATATAGGAACTTTCAAAACGAATTGACACAAGCACATATCTTCAGGTGGTCTTATATTAAGACATGAAATGAGAACCGCCATTGTCACTTCCATCTTCCTCTGCCCTTCCAACCCAAGAACCCAGCTCTTCCCCAATTTTATTTCCCAATGGCATAATTGGAACTGGTGCATTTTCTTGTATTTATACACTTATCCTCATCTCTCTATATAAACTGAATCCCTATTGAACTTGGAGCCTGTGCATAATAATTATGCTTGATTGAATACATTGCTTTGCATTTTAAAAAACATTGTTTCTAGTCCGTTATTTTCAGCTCTCTAACTAGATTGTAAACTTAAAAAAAAATTAATTAATTAATTTTTGGCTGGGTTGTGTCTTCACTACTGCGTGCGGGCTTTCTCTAGTTGTGGGGAGCGGGGGCTACGCTTCACTTGTGGTGCGCGGGCTTCTCATTGCGGTGGCTTCTCTTTGTGGCAGAGCACAGGCTCTAGGTGTACAGGCTTCAGTAGTTGTGGCATGTGGGCTCAGTAGTTGTGGCTCGTGGGCTCAGTAGTTGTGGCTTGCGGGCTCTAGAGAGCAGGCTCAGCAACTGTGGCGCACGGGCTTAGTTGCTCTGTGGCATGTGGGATCTTCCTGGACTGGGGCTCGAAGCCATGTCCTCTGCATTGGCAGGCAGATTCTTAACCACTGCGCCACCAGGGAAGTCCCTAGACTGTAAACTTCTTGAAGAAAAGCATCTTGCCTCATATTTCTCAGGGATTCCTAGCCTTGATGCTCTGTAGCATATAGCTGTCACATAGCTGGCTGTAACTCACTAAGTAGTTGGTGCTTAATTCAAAGGAATGTCATATCTGATACAGCAGATACTATAAGCTAGAAGCAGGCATATTAACTAAAATTTATTTATAGGCTTCTGAAAGGAAAAGCCCAGATTTTGTGTTGTCTTCCCTAGTAAGAATGTCAGGGAGTAAAGGATAGTGTGTTACTTGACTGTAGGCTTTATCATATTCTGAAGATATTTTATTGATTGCCTCTGTCTTAGATGACCTGGATTAAACAAGCCTTTTATGAATACTTCAATAATTTTTTTCTAAAAACACTATATAATTTTATAGTATATAGCACCTATCAGAAATGTGATATAAGAAGTGAAAATCCACTTGAAACACTGTATTCTGGAAATATATATTTTTGAACAGGCTTAAGTAATGGACATTATTCTGTTAGGACTTTGTGGAAAAGCTACCATACATATTTAGTTATAGATAGTGTCTGTAGCAATTTTGATGTTTACATTTATATGGCTGCCATTCCAGTTCAGTTTTTTTAAATCATATTTTTTAGAACTGACAGTTTACAGAATACAGGGGCCAGCCATCCAGAACAATCATATAAAATGTTTAATTAAAAAAAAAGTCAAATGTGGTTAAGAATGAATGCAAAGCAGCTCTGACACATTCTTGTGCCTGTAAGCAGGATTCTACAGGCCAATGCCGGCAGGGTTTTGCCTGCGGGAAGCAAGAGAAAGTCAATGCAAATCAGGGCAGTTTCTCAAGAAAATAACCTGTGTGGACAAGTATTTGCTTAGGGCCATAAAAATGTCTTTTCTTTCCTTCTTTCTGAAACTTGAACTTCATAGTGAGTTATTTAAAGGCCGTGCACCTTGAATAAGTGCTGACGAAACCATAAAAGAGTATGTGGTAGAAATACACTTTGGCCTCTATCTTAGCAGCAAGCGTCACTTGGGGAGAACTGGATTGCTTGAGGAAGAGTAGGGGGAAGTTGCTCTCCCCATCACTTTTTTTTTTTTTTGCGGTACGCGGGCCTCTCACTGTTGTGGCCTCTCCCGTTGTGGAGCACAGGCCCCGGACGCGCAGGCTCAACTGCCATGGCTCACGGGCCCAGCCACTCCGCGGCATGTGGGATCTTCGCGGACCGGGGCACGAACCCGTGTGCCCTGCATCGGCAGGCGGACTCTCAACCACTGCGCCACCAGGGAAGCCCTCCCCATCACTTTTAAAAGATGATTGAAAAAATCCTGGCCCTGCCTAACAGGCCAGCGGAACACTGCTGCTTCTGTTGCTGGTCCATCTGCTGGAAGCAGTTTACGGGAAAGACCACGGACTGTTTGTTTTGAATACTACCCAGCACGTTTTGGGGCTTAAAGCTCTGTTTTCAATGTCTGTGAAATTTGGGCTTCCTTCAGACTTTCCTAATCTTTCAAGTTCCTTCCAGCTCTGACATTTTGGATTCTAAGTTAGACACAAC